>NC_071387.1:133721855-136121855 GCF_022682495.2 Desmodus rotundus
GGAGGCAGAGGGCCCCTTATCGCTGGATGCAGGTGTCCTGCGGGGGTCAAGGGGCGGCGTGGGCACTCCCCGGGCGAGAGAGGACGCCTGGGCCCCGAGAGAACCCCGGCAAAATCCCCAGCCCTGGCCCCCGTGGCTCCAGTGGCCTCCCCAGGCTCCTGCCATGGGGCATGGTCTTGCTCACGGGGGCCCAGGCTCGCCGCAGGTGAATGCCTTTTGCAGACACCAAGTACCGGAGGCCGGGGATGCCTTCACGGAGAGGGGGGTTGGTCTCTGGGGGACCGAGGTCTCAGCGGTCACAGTCGCTTCTTGCGTAGTTTAGACCAGACTTTAGAGAGTGGCAGTCGCCAGGTCCAAGTTTGCCTCCTGGGGGCAGGGGGGGGCAGTCTGAGCCAGGGCAGGACTCTTAACCGCCCAGGCAGGGCTCAGGCCTGAGTCCCCCCAGGAGAACCCCTCGGTGGCTGTGGGTTCCGCTCACATGGCCCACTCCATCTGGAGCTGAACAGCGGCCGGCCCCCCTCCCCGGCCCTAGGTCCCCAGGTCTTCCCTGGGCACTCTGCCCTTGCCGGGGTTGGAGAAATGCTGGGAAGTGGGGTCCAAGAGAAAACGCGGGGTCCTCTGGGTGGCAGGGAGGACTTCCGTTTCCCCGGACACGACCCCAGGGACCCTTTGAAACTGGCAAGATACCTCAAGGGTGGGGCCCGTTGCCCGCAGACAGGCTTGTGGTGAGGGGGCCTGCCTCCGCATGCGCGGCCCCTCTTCTGGGCCCCAAACTAAGCAGCCGCGGCTCGGAGGAAAGCCATCTCCTGGGGGCCTCCCCCCTGTTCTTCCATCCGTAAAGGGGGACCCCTTTACGGATGGAAGAACAGGGGGATCTTCGCAGTGGTGGGGACGTGACGGAGGGGTCTGCGGGTTTGCCGCCACGTAGGCCAGTTGCTCGCACCCCGGCCCCTTGTTTCCGAGCCCCATGGAGGCAGAGGGCCGCTTATCGCTGGATGCAGGTGTCCTGCGGGGGTCAAGGGGCGGCGTGGGCACTCCCCGGGCGAGAGAGGACGCCTGGGCCCCGAGAGAACCCCGGGAAAATCCCCAGCCCTGGCCCCCGTGGCTCCCGTGGCCTCCCCAGGCTCCTACCATGGGGCATGGTCTTGCTCACGGGGGCCCAGGCTCGCCGCAGGTGAATGCCTTTTGCAGACACCAAGTACCGGAGGCCGGGGATGCCTTCACGGAGAGGGGGGTTGGTCTCTGGGGACCGAGGTCTCAGCGGTCACAGTCGCTTCTTGCGTAGTTTAGACCAGACTTTAGAGAGTGCCAGTCGCCAGGTCCAAGTTTGCCTCCTGGGGGCAGGGGGGTCAGTCTGAGCCAGGGCAGGACTCTTAACCGCCCAGGCAGGGCTCAGGCCTGAGTCCCCCCGGGAGAACCCCTCGGTGGCTGTGGGTTCCGCCCACTTGGCCCACTCCATCTGGAGCTGAACAGCGGCCGGCCCCCCTCCCCGGCCCTAGGTCCCCAGGTCTTCCCTGGGCACTCTGCCCCTGCCGGGGTTGGAGAGCTGCTGGGAAGTGGGGTCCAAGAGAAAACGCGGGGTCCTCTGGGTGGCAGGGAGGACTTCCGTTACCCCGGACACGACCCCAGGGACCCTGTGAACCTGGCAAGATATCTCAAGGGTGGGGCCCGTTGCCCGCAGACAGGCTTGTGGTGAGGGGGCCTGCCTGCGCATGCGCGGCCCCTCTTCTGGGCCCCAAACTAAGCAGCCGCGGCTCGGAGGAAAGCCATCTCCTGGGGGCCTCCCCCCTGTTCTTCCATCCGTAAAGGGGGACCCCTTTACGGATGGAAGAACAGGGGGATCTTCGCAGTGGTGGGGACGTGACGGAGGGGTCTGCGGGTTTGCCGCCACGTAGGCCAGTCGCTCGCACCCCGACCCCTTGTTTCCGAGCCCCATGGAGGCAGAGGGCCGCTTATCGCTGGATGCAGGTGTCCTGCGGGGGTCAAGGGGCGGCGTGGGCACTCCGCGGGCGAGAGAGGACGCCTGGGCCCCGAGAGAACCCCGGCAAAATCCCCAGGCCTGGCCCCCGTGGCTCCAGTGGCCTCCCCAGGCTCCTGCCATGGGGTTGGTCTTGCTCACGGGGGCCCAGGCTAGCCGCAGGTGAATGCCTTTTGCAGACACCAAGTACCGGAGGCCGGGGATGCCTTCACGGAGAGGGGGGTTGGTCTCTGGGGACCGAGGTCTCAGCGGTCACAGTCGCTTCTTGCGTAGTTTAGACCAGACTTTAGAGAGTGGCAGTCGCCAGGTCCAAGTTTGCCTCCTGGGGGCAGGGGGGGGCAGTCTGAGCCAGGGCAGGACTCTTAACCGCCCAGGCAGGGCTCAGGCCTGAGTCCCCCCGGGAGAACCCCTCGGTGGCTGTGGGTTCCGCCCACTTGGCCCACTCCATCTGGAGCTGAACAGCGGCCGGCCCCCCTCCCCGGCCCTAGGTCCCCAGGTCTTCCCAGGGCACTCTGCCCCTGCCGGGGTTGGAGAGCTGCTGGGAAGTGGGGTCCAAGAGAAAACGCGGGGTCCTCTGGGTGGCAGGGAGGACTTCCGTTTCCCGGGACACGACCCCAGGGACCCTGTGAACCTGGCAAGATATCTCAAGGGTGGGGCCCGTTGCCCGCAGACAGGCTTGTGTGGGGGCCTGCCTGGGCATGCGCGGCCCTTCTTCTGGGCCCCAAACTAAGCAGCCGCGGCTCGGAGGAAAGCCATCTCCTGGGGGCCTCCCCCCTGTTCTTCCATCCGTAAAGGGGGACCCCTTTAAAGATGGAAGAACAGGGGGATCTTCGCAGTGGTGGGGACGTGACGGAGGGGTCTGCGGGTTTGCCGCCACGTAGGCCAGTTGCTCGCACCCCGGCCCCTTGTTTCCGAGCCCCAGGGAGGCAGAGGGCCGCTTATCGCTGGATGCAGGTGTCCTGCGGGGGTCAAGGGGCGGCGTGGGCACTCCCCGGGCGAGAGAGGACGCCTGGGCCCCGAGAGAACCCCGGCAAAATCCCCAGCCCTGGCCCCCGTGGCTCCAGTGGCCTCCCCAGGCTCCTGCCATGGGGCATGGTCTTGCTCACGGGGGCCCAGACTCGCCGCAGGTGAATGCCTTTTGCAGACACCAAGTACCGGAGGCCGGGGATTCCTTCACGGAGAGGGGGGTTGGTCTCTGGGGGACCGAGGTCTCAGCGGTCACAGTCGCTTCTTGCGTAGTTTAGACCAGACTTTAGAGAGTGGCAGTCGCCAGGTCCAAGTTTGCCTCCTGGGGGCAGGGGGGCGGCAGTCTGAGCCAGGGCAGGACTCTTAACCGCCCAGGCAGGGCTCAGGCCTGAGTCCCCCCGGGAGAACCCCTCGGTGGCTGTGGGTTCCGCCCACATGGCCCACTCCATCTGGAGCTGAACAGCGGCCGGCCCCCCTCCCCGGCCCTAGGTCCCCAGGTCTTCCCTGGGCACTCTGCCCCTGCCGGGGTTGGAGAGCTGCTGGGAAGTGGGGTCCAAGAGAAAACGCGGGGTCCTCTGGGTGGTAGGGAGGACTTCCGCTTCCCCGGACACGACCCCAGGGACCCTGTGAACCTGGCAAGATATCTCAAGGGTGGGGCCCGTTGCCCGCAGACAGGCTTGTGGTGAGGGGGCCTGCCTGCGCATGCGCGGCCCCTCTTCTGGGCCCCAAACTAAGCAGCCGCGGCTCGGAGGAAAGCCATCTCCTGGGGGCCTCCCCCCTGTTCTTCCATCCGTAAAGGGGGACCCCTTTACGGATGGAAGAACAGGGGGATCTTCGCAGTGGTGGGGACGTGACGGAGGGGTCTGCGGGTTTGCCGCCACGTAGGCCAGTTGCTCGCACCCCGGCCCCTTGTTTCCGAGCCCCATGGAGGCAGAGGGCCGCTTATCGCTGGATGCAGGTGTCCTGCGGGGGTCAAGGGGCGGCGTGGGCACTCCCCGGGCGAGAGAGGACGCCTGGGCCCCGAGAGAACCCCGGCAAAATCCCCAGCCCTGGCCCCCGTGGCTCCAGTGGCCTCCCCAGGCTCCTGCCATGTGGCATGGTCTTGCTCACGGGGGCCCAGGCTCGCCGCAGGTTAATGCCTTTTGCAGACACCAAGTACCGGAGGCCGGGGATGCCTTCACGGAGAGGGGGGTTGGTCTCTGGGGGACCGAGGTCTCAGCGGTCACAGTCGCTTCTTGCGTAGTTTAGACCAGACTTTAGAGAGTGGCAGTCGCCAGGTCCAAGTTTGCCTCCTGGGGGCAGGGGGGGGCAGTCTGAGCCAGGGCAGGACTCTTAACCGCCCAGGCAGGGCTCAGGCCTGAGTCCCCCCGGGAGAACCCCTCGGTGGCTGTGGGTTCCGCCCACATGTCCCACTCCATGTGGAGCTGAACAGCGGTGGGCCCCCCTCCCCGGCCCTAGGTCCCCAGGTCTTCCCTGGGCACTCTGCCCCTGCCGGGGTTGGAGAGCTGCTGGGAAGTGGGGTCCAAGAGAAAACGCGGAGTCCTCTGGGTGGCAGGGAGGACTTCCGTTTCCCCGGACACGACCCCAGGGACCCTGTGAACCTGGCAAGATATCTCAAGGGTGGGGCCCGTTGCCCGCAGACAGGCCAGTGGTGACGGGGCCTGACTGCGCATGCGCGGCCCCTCTTCTGGGCCCCAAACTAAGCAGCCGCGGCTCGGAGGAAAGCCATCTCCTGGGGGCCTCCCCCCTGTTCTTCCATCCGTAAAGGGGGACCCCTTTACGGATGGAAGAACAGGGGGATCTTCGCAGTGGTGGGGACCTGACGGAGGGGTCTGCGGGTTTGCCGCCACGTAGGCCAGTTGCTCGCACCCCGGCCCCTTGTTTCCGAGCCCCATGGAGGCAGAGGGCCGCTTATCGCTGGATGCAGGTGTTCTGCGGGGGTCAAGGGACGGCGTGGGCACTCCGCGGGCGAGAGAGGACGCCTGGGCCCCGAGAGAACCCCGGCAAAATCCCCAGGCCTGGCCCCCGTGGCTCCAGTGGCCTCCCCAGGCTCCTGCCATGGGGTTGGTCTTGCTCACGGGGGCCCAGGCTAGCCGCAGGTGAATGCCTTTTGCAGACACCAAGTACCGGAGGCCGGGGATGCCTTCACGGAGAGGGGGGTTGGTCTCTGGGGACCGAGGTCTCAGCGGTCACAGTCGCTTCTTGCGTAGTTTAGACCAGACTTTAGAGAGTGGCAGTCGCCAGGTCCAAGTTTGCCTCCTGGGGGCAGGGGGGGGCAGTCTGAGCCAGGGCAGGACTCTTAACCGCCCAGGCAGGGCTCAGGCCTGAGTCCCCCCGGGAGAACCCCTCGGTGGCTGTGGGTTCCGCCCACTTGGCCCACTCCATCTGGAGCTGAACAGCGGCCGGTCCCCCTCCCCGGCCCTAGGTCCCCAGGTCTTCCCAGGGCACTCTGCCCCTGCCGGGGTTGGAGAGCTGCTGGGAAGTGGGGTCCAAGAGAAAACGCGGGGTCCTCTGGGTGGTAGGGAGGACTTCCGCTTCCCCGGACACGGCCCCAGGGACCCTGTGAATCTGGCAAGATATCTCAAAGGTGGGGCCCGTTGCCCGCAGACAGGCTTGTGGTGAGGGGGCCTGCCTGCGCATGCGCGGCCCTTCTTCTGGGCCCCAAACTAAGCAGCCGCGGCTCGGAGGAAAGCCATCTCCTGGGGGCCTCCCCCCTGTTCTTCCATCCGTAAAGGGGGACCCCTTTACGGATGGAAGAACAGGGGGATCTTCGCAGTGGTGGGGACGTGACGGAGGGGTCTGCGGGTTTGCCGCCACGTAGGCCAGTTGCTCGCACCCGGGCCCCTTGTTTCCGAGCCCCAGGGAGGCAGAGGGCCCCTTATCGCTGGATGCAGGTGTCCTGCGGGGGTCAAGGGGCGGCGTGGGCACTCCCCGGGCGAGAGAGGACGCCTGGGCCCCGAGAGAACCCCGGCAAAATCCCCAGCCCTGGCCCCCGTGGCTCCAGTGGCCTCCCCAGGCTCCTGCCATGGGGCATGGTCTTGCTCACGGGGGCCCAGGCTCGCCGCAGGTGAATGCCTTTTGCAGACACCAAGTACCGGAGGCCGGGGATGCCTTCAGGGAGAGGGGGGTTGGTCTCTGGGGGACCGAGGTCTCAGCGTTCACAGTCGCTTCTTGCGTAGTTTAGACCAGACTTTAGAGAGTGGCAGTCGCCAGGTCCAAGTTTGCCTCCTGGGGGCAGGGGGGTCAGTCTGAGCCAGGGCAGGACTCTTAACCGCCCAGGCAGGGCTCAGGCCTGAGTCCCCCCGGGAGATCCCCTCGGTGGCTGTGGGTTCCGCCCACTTGGCCCACTCCATCTGGAGCTGGACAGCGGCCGGCCCCCCTCCCCGGCCCTAGGTCCCCAGGTCTTCCCGGGCACTCTGCCCCTGCCGGGGTTGGAGAGCTGCTGGGAAGTGGGGTCCAAGAGAAAACGCGGGGTCCTATGGGTGGCAGGGAGGACTTCCGTTTCCCCGGACACGACCCCAGGGACCCTGTGAACCTGGCAAGATATCTCAAGGGTGGGGCCCGTTGCCCGCAGACAGGCTTGTGGTGAGGGGGCCTGCCTGCGCATGCGCGGCCCCTCTTCTGGGCCCCAAACTAAGCAGCCGCGGCTCGGAGGAAAGCCATCTCCTGGGGGCCTCCCCCCTGTTCTTCCATCCGTAAAGGGGGACCCCTTTACGGATGGAAGAACAGGGGGATCTTCGCAGTGGTGGGGACGTGACGGAGGGGTCTGCGGGTTTGCCGCCACGTAGGCCAGTTGCTCGCACCCGGGCCCCTTGTTTCCGAGCCCCAGGGAGGCAGAGGGCCCCTTATCGCTGGATGCAGGTGTCCTGCGGGGGTCAAGGGGCGGCGTGGGCACTCCCCGGGCGAGAGAGGACGCCTGGGCCCCGAGAGAACCCCGGCAAAATCCCCAGCCCTGGCCCCCGTGGCTCCAGTGGCCTCCCCAGGCTCCTGCCATGGGGCATGGTCTTGCTCACGGGGGCCCAGGCTCGCCGCAGGTGAATGCCTTTTGCAGACACCAAGTACCGGAGGCCGGGGATGCCTTCACGGAGAGGGGGGTTGGTCTCTGGGGGACCGAGGTCTCAGCGTTCACAGTCGCTTCTTGCGTAGTTTAGACCAGACTTTAGAGAGTGGCAGTCGCCAGGTCCAAGTTTGCCTCCTGGGGGCAGGGGGGTCAGTCTGAGCCAGGGCAGGACTCTTAACCGCCCAGGCAGGGCTCAGGCCTGAGTCCCCCCGGGAGATCCCCTCGGTGGCTGTGGGTTCCGCCCACTTGGCCCACTCCATCTGGAGCTGGACAGCGGCCGGCCCCCCTCCCCGGCCCTAGGTCCCCAGGTCTTCCCGGGCACTCTGCCCCTGTCGGGGTTGGAGAGCTGCTGGGAAGTGGGGTCCAAGAAAAAACGCGGGGTCCTCTGGGTGGCAGGGAGGACTTCCGTTTCCCCGGACACGACCCCAGGGACCCTGTGAACCTGGCAAGATATCTCAAGGGTGGGGCCCGTTGCCCGCAGACAGGCTTGTGGTGAGGGGGCCTGCCTGCGCATGCGCGGCCCCTCTTCTGGGCCCCAAACTAAGCAGCCGCGGCTCGGAGGAAAGCCATCTCCTGGGGGCCTCCCCCCTGTTCTTCCATCCGTAAAGGGGGACCCCTTTACGGATGGAAGAACAGGGGGATCTTCGCAGTGGTGGGGACGTGACGGAGGGGTCTGCGGGTTTGCCGCCACGTAGGCCAGTTGCTCGCACCCGGGCCCCTTGTTTCCGAGCCCCAGGGAGGCAGAGGGCCCCTTATCGCTGGATGCAGGTGTCCTGCGGGGGTCAAGGGGCGGCGTGGGCACTCCCCGGGCGAGAGAGGACGCCTGGGCCCCGAGAGAACCCCGGCAAAATCCCCAGCCCTGGCCCCCGTGGCTCCAGTGGCCTCCCCAGGCTCCTGCCATGGGGCATGGTCTTGCTCACGGGGGCCCAGGCTCGCCGCAGGTGAATGCCTTTTGCAGACACCAAGTACCGGAGGCCGGGGATGCCTTCAGGGAGAGGGGGGTTGGTCTCTGGGGGACCGAGGTCTCAGCGTTCACAGTCGCTTCTTGCGTAGTTTAGACCAGACTTTAGAGAGTGGCAGTCGCCAGGTCCAAGTTTGCCTCCTGGGGGCAGGGCGGTCAGTCTGAGCCAGGGCAGGACTCTTAACCGCCCAGGCAGGGCTCAGGCCTGAGTCCCCCCGGGAGATCCCCTCGGTGGCTGTGGGTTCCGCCCACTTGGCCCACTCCATCTGGAGCTGGACAGCGGCCGGCCCCCCTCCCCGGCCCTAGGTCCCCAGGTCTTCCCGGGCACTCTGCCCCTGCCGGGGTTGGAGAGCTGCTGGGAAGTGGGGTCCAAGAGAAAACGCGGGGTCCTATGGGTGGCAGGGAGGACTTCCGTTTCCCCGGACACGACCCCAGGGACCCTGTGAACCTGGCAAGATATCTCAAGGGTGGGGCCCGTTGCCCGCAGACAGGCTTGTGGTGAGGGGGCCTGCCTGCGCATGCGCGGCCCCTCTTCTGGGCCCCAAACTAAGCAGCCGCGGCTCGGAGGAAAGCCATCTCCTGGGGGCCTCCCCCCTGTTCTTCCATCCGTAAAGGGGGACCCCTTTACGGATGGAAGAACAGGGGGATCTTCGCAGTGGTGGGGACGTGACGGAGGGGTCTGCGGGTTTGCCGCCACGTAGGCCAGTTGCTCGCACCCCGGCCCCTTGTTTCCGAGCCCCATGGAGGCAGAGGGCCGCTTATCGGTGGATGCAGGTGTTCTGCGGGGGTCAAGGGACGGCGTGGGCACTCCGCGGGCGAGAGAGTACGCCTGGGCCCCGAGAGAACCCCGGCAAAATCCCCAGCCCTCGCCCCCGTGGCTCCAGTGGCCTCCCCAGGCTCCTGCCATGGGGCATGGTCTTGCTCACGGGGGCCCAGGCTCGACGCAGGTGAATGCCTTTTGCAGACACCAAGTACCGGAGGCCGGGGATGCCTTCACGGAGAGGGGGGTTGGTCTCTGGGGGACCGAGGTCTCAGCGGTCACAGTCGCTTCTTGCGTAGTTTAGACCAGACATTAGAGAGTGGCAGTCGCCAGGTCCAAGTTTGCCTCCTGGGGGCAGGGGGGGGCAGTCTGAGCCAGGGCAGGACTCTTAACCGCCCCGGCAGGGCTCAGGCCTGAGTCCCCCCGGGAGAACCCCTCGGTGGCTGTGGGTTCCGTCCACTTGGCCCACTCCATCTGGAGCTGAACAGCGGCCGGCCCCCCTCCCAGGCCCTAGGTCCCCAGGTCTTCCCAGGGCACTCTGCCCCTGCCGGGGTTGGAGAGCTGCTGGGAAGTGGGGTCCAAGAGAAAACGCGGGGTCCTCTGGGTGGCAGGGAGGACTTCCGTTTCCCCGGACACGACCCCAGGGACCCTGTGAACCTGGCAAGATATCTCAAGGGTGGGGCCCGTGCCCGCAGACATGGTTGTGGTGAGGGGGCCTGCCTGCGCATGCGCGGCCCTTCTTCTGGGCCCCAAACTAAGCAGCCGCGGCTCGGAGGAAAGCCATCTCCTGGGGGCCTCCCCCCTGTTCTTCCATCCGTAAAGCGGGACCCCTTTACGGATGGAAGAACAGGGGGATCTTCGCAGTGGTGGGGACGTGACGGAGGGGTCTGCGGGTTTGCCGCCACGTAGGCCAGTTGCTCGCACCCGGGCCCCTTGTTTCCGAGCCCCAGGGAGGCAGAGGGCCCCTTATCGCTGGATGCAGGTGTCCTGCGGGGGTCAAGGGGCGGCGTGGGCACTCCCCGGGCGAGAGAGGACGCCTGGGCCCCGAGAGAACCCCGGCAAAATCCCCAGCCCTGGCCCCCGTGGCTCCAGTGGCCTCCCCAGGCTCCTGCCATGGGGCATGGTCTTGCTCACGGGGGCCCAGGCTCGCCGCAGGTGAATGCCTTTTGCAGACACCAAGTACCGGAGGCCGGGGATGCCTTCACGGAGAGGGGGGTTGGTCTCTGGGGGACCGAGGTCTCAGCGTTCACAGTCGCTTCTTGCGTAGTTTAGACCAGACTTTAGAGAGTGGCAGTCGCCAGGTCCAAGTTTGCCTCCTGGGGGCAGGGGGGTCAGTCTGAGCCAGCGCAGGACTCTTAACCGCCCAGGCAGGGCTCAGGCCTGAGTCCCCCCGGGAGATCCCCTCGGTGGCTGTGGGTTCCGCCCACTTGGCCCACTCCATCTGTAGCTGGACAGCGGCCGGCCCCCCTCCCCGGCCCTAGGTCCCCAGGTCTTCCCGGGCACTCTGCCCCTGTCGGGTTTGGAGAGCTGCTGGGAAGTGGGGTCCAAGAAAAAACGCGGGGTCCTCTGGGTGGCAGGGAGGACTTCCGTTTCCCCGGACACGACCCCAGGGACCCTGTGAACCTGGCAAGATATCTCAAGGGTGGGGCCCGTTGCCCGCAGACAGGCTTGTGGTGAGGGGGCCTGCCTGCGCATGCGCGGCCCCTCTTCTGGGCCCCAAACTAAGCAGCCGCGGCTCGGAGGAAAGCCATCTCCTGGGGGCCTCCCCCCTGTTCTTCCATACGTAAAGGGGGACCCCTTTACGGATGGAAGAACAGGGGGATCTTCGCAGTGGTGGGGACGTGACGGAGGGGTCTGCGGGTTTGCCGCCACGTAGGCCAGTTGCTCGCACCCGGGCCCCTTGTTTCCGAGCCCCAGGGAGGCAGAGGGCCCCTTATCGCTGGATGCAGGTGTCCTGCGGGGGTCAAGGGGCGGCGTGGGCACTCCCCGGGCGAGAGAGGACGCCTGGGCCCCGAGAGAACCCCGGCAAAATCCCCAGCCCTGGCCCCCGTGGCTCCAGTGGCCTCCCCAGGCTCCTGCCATGGGGCATGGTCTTGCTCACGGGGGCCCAGGCTCGCCGCAGGTGAATGCCTTTTGCAGACACCAAGTACCGGAGGCCGGGGATGCCTTCAGGGAGAGGGGGGTTGGTCTCTGGGGGACCGAGGTCTCAGCGTTCACAGTCGCTTCTTGCGTAGTTTAGACCAGACTTTAGAGAGTGGCAGTCGCCAGGTCCAAGTTTGCCTCCTGGGGGCAGGGGGGTCAGTCTGAGCCAGGGCAGGACTCTTAACCGCCCAGGCAGGGCTCAGGCCTGAGTCCCCCCGGGAGATCCCCTCGGTGGCTGTGGGTTCCGCCCACTTGCCCACTCCATCTGGAGCTGGACAGCGGCCGGCCCCCCTCCCCGGCCCTAGGTCCCCAGGTCTTCCCAGGGCACTCTGCCCCTGCCGGGGTTGGAGAGCTGCTGGGAAGTGGGGTCCAAGAGAAAACGCGGGGTCCTCTGGGTGGCAGGGAGGACTTCCGTTTCCCCGGACACGACCCCAGGGACCCTGTGAACCTGGCAAGATATCTCAAGGGTGGGGCCCGTTGCCCGCAGACATGGTTGTGGTGAGGGGGCCTGCCTGCGCATGCGCGGCCCTTCTTCTGGGCCCCAAACTAAGCAGCCGCGGCTCGGAGGAAAGCCATCTCCTGGGGGCCTCCCCCCTGTTCTTCCATCCGTAAAGCGGGACCCCTTTACGGATGGAAGAACAGGGGGATCTTCGCAGTGGTGGGGACGTGACGGAGGGGTCTGCGGGTTTGCCGCCACGTAGGCCAGTTGCTCGCACCCGGGCCCCTTGTTTCCGAGCCCCAGGGAGGCAGAGGGCCCCTTATCGCTGGATGCAGGTGTCCTGCGGGGGTCAAGGGGCGGCGTGGGCACTCCCCGGGCGAGAGAGGACGCCTGGGCCCCGAGAGAACCCCGGCAAAATCCCCAGCCCTGGCCCCCGTGGCTCCAGTGGCCTCCCCAGGCTCCTGCCATGGGGCATGGTCTTGCTCACGGGGGCCCAGGCTCGCCGCAGGTGAATGCCTTTTGCAGACACCAAGTACCGGAGGCCGGGGATGCCTTCACGGAGAGGGGGGTTGGTCTCTGGGGGACCGAGGTCTCAGCGTTCACAGTCGCTTCTTGCGTAGTTTAGACCAGACTTTAGAGAGTGGCAGTCGCCAGGTCCAAGTTTGCCTCCTGGGGGCAGGGGGGTCAGTCTGAGCCAGGGCAGGACTCTTAACCGCCCAGGCAGGGCTCAGGCCTGAGTCCCCCCGGGAGATCCTCTCGGTGGCTGTGGGTTCCGCCCACTTGGCCCACTCCATCTGGAGCTGGACAGCGGCCGGCCCCCCTCCCCGGCCCTAGGTCCCCAGGTCTTCCCGGGCACTCT
Source organism: Desmodus rotundus (assembly GCF_022682495.2). Lineage (NCBI taxonomy): Eukaryota > Metazoa > Chordata > Mammalia > Chiroptera > Phyllostomidae > Desmodus > Desmodus rotundus. The sequence continues at coordinate 133,734,021 of NC_071387.1, forward strand.
GCCCCTGTCGGGGTTGGAGAGCTGCTGGGAAGTGGGGTCCAAGAAAAAACGCGGGGTCCTCTGGGTGGCAGGGAGGACTTCCGTTTCCCCGGACACGACCCCAGGGACCCTGTGAACCTGGCAAGATATCTCAAGGGTGGGGCCCGTTGCCCGCAGACAGGCTTGTGGTGAGGGGGCCTGCCTGCGCATGCGCGGCCCCTCTTCTGGGCCCCAAACTAAGCAGCCGCGGCTCGGAGGAAAGCCATCTCCTGGGGGCCTCCCCCCTGTTCTTCCATCCGTAAAGGGGGACCCCTTTACGGATGGAAGAACAGGGGGATCTTCGCAGTGGTGGGGACGTGACGGAGGGGTCTGCGGGTTTGCCGCCACGTAGGCCAGTTGCTCGCACCCCGGCCCCTTGTTTCCGAGCCCCATGGAGGCAGAGGGCCGCTTATCGCTGGATGCAGGTGTTCTGCGGGGGTCAAGGGACGGCGTGGGCACTCCGCGGGCGAGAGAGGACGCCTGGGCCCCGAGAGAACCCCGGAAAAATCCCCAGCCCTCGCCCCCGTGGCTCCAGTGGCCTCCCAAGGCTCCTGCCATGGGGCATGGTCTTGCTCACGGGGGCCCAGGCTCGACGCAGGTGAATGCCTTTTGCAGACACCAAGTACCGGAGGCCGGGGATGCCTTCACGGAGAGGGGGGTTGGTCTCTGGGGGACCGAGGTCTCAGCGGTCACAGTCGCTTCTTGCGTAGTTTAGACCAGACTTTAGAGAGTGGCAGTCGCCAGGTCCAAGTTTGCCTCCTGGGGGCAGGGGGGGGCAGTCTGAGCCAGGGCAGGACTCTTAACCGCCCCGGCAGGGCTCAGGCCTGAGTCCCCCCGGGAGAACCCCTCGGTGGCTGTGGGTTCCGTCCACTTGGCCCACTCCATCTGGAGCTGAACAGCGGCCGGCCCCCCTCCCAGGCCCTAGGTCCCCAGGTCTTCCCAGGGCACTCTGCCCCTGCCGGGGTTGGAGAGCTGCTGGGAAGTGGGGTCCAAGAGAAAACGCGGGGTCCTCTGGGTGGCAGGGAGGACTTCCGTTTCCCCGGACACGACCCCAGGGACCCTGTGAACCTGGCAAGATATCTCAAGGGTGGGGCCCGTTGCCCGCAGACAGGCTTGTGGTGAGGGGGCCTGCCTGCGCATGCGCGGCCCCTCTTCTGGGCCCCAAACTAAGCAGCCACGGCTCGGAGGAAAGCCATCTCCTGGGGGCCTCCCCCCTGTTCTTCCATCCGTAAAGCGGGACCCCTTTACGGATGGAAGAACAGGGGGATCTTCGCAGTGGTGGGGACGTGACGGAGGGGTCTGCGGGTTTGCCGCCACGTAGGCCAGTTGCTCGCACCCGGGCCCCTTGTTTCCGAGCCCCAGGGAGGCAGAGGGCGGCTTATGGCTGGATGCAGGTGTCCTGCGGGGGTCAAGGGGCGGCGTGGGCACTCCCCGGGCGAGAGAGGTCGCCTGGGCCCCGAGAGAACCCCGGCAAAATCCCCAGGCCTGGCCCCCGTGGCTCCAGTGGCCTCCCCAGGCTCCTGCCCTGGGGCATGGTCTTGCTCACGGGGGCCCAGGCTCGCCGCAGGTGAATGCCTTTTGCAGACACCAAGTACCGGAGGCCGGGGATGCCTTCAGGGAGAGGGGGGTTGGTCTCTGGGGGACCGAGGTCTCAGCGGTCACAGTCGCTTCTTGCGTAGTTTAGACCAGACTTTAGAGAGTGGCAGTCGCCAGGTCCAAGTTTGCCTCCTGGGGGCACGGGGGTCAGTCTGAGCCAGGGCAGGACTCTTAACCGCCCAGGCAGGGCTCAGGCCTGAGTCCCCCCGGGAGAACCCCTCGGTGGCTGTGGGTTCCGCCCACTTGGCCCACTCCATCTGGAGCTGAACAGCGGCCGGCCCCCCTCCCCGGCCCTAGGTCCCCAGGTCTTCCCTGGGCACTCTGCCCCTGCCGGGGTTGGAGAGCTGCTGGGAAGTGGGGTCCAAGAGAAAACGCGGGGTCCTCTGGGTGGCAGGGAGGACTTCCGTTTCCCCGTACACGACCCCAGGGACCCTGTGAACCTGGCAAGATATCTCAAGGGTGGGGCCCGTTGCCCGCAGACAGGCTTGTGGTGAGGGGGACTGCCTGCGCATGTGCGGTCCCTCTTCTGGGCCCCAAACTAAGCAGCCGCGGCTCGGAGGAAAGCCATCTCCTGGGGGCCTCCCCCCTGTTCTTCCATCCGTAAAGGGGGACCCCTTTAGGGATGGAAGAACAGGGGGATCTTCGCAGTGGTGGGGACGTGACGGAGGGGTCTGCGGGTTTGCCGCCACGTAGGCCAGTTGCTCGCACCCGGGCCCCTTGTTTCCGAGCCCCATGGCGGCAGAGGGCCGCTTATCGCTGGATGCAGGTGTCCTGCGGGGGTCAAGGGGCGGCGTGGGCACTCCCCGGGCTAGAGAGGACGCCTGGGCCCCGAGAGAACCCCGGCAAAATCCCCAGCCCTGGCCCCCGTGGCTCCAGTGGCCTCCCCAGGCTCCTGCCATGGGGCATGGTCTTGCTCACGGGGGCCCAGGCTCGCCGCAGGTGAATGCCTTTTGCAGACACCAAGTACCGGAGGCCGGGGATGCCTTCCCGGAGAGGGGGGTTGGTCTCTGGGGGACCGAGGTCTCAGCGGTCACAGTCGCTTCTTGCGTAGTTTAGACCAGACTTTAGAGAGTGGCAGTCGCCAGGTGCAAGTTTGCCTCCTGGGGGCAGGGGGGTCAGTCTGAGCCAGGGCAGGACTCTTAACCGCCCAGGCAGGGCTCAGGCCTGAGTGCCCCCGGGAGAACCCCTCGGTGGCTGTGGGTTCCGCCCACTTGGCCCACTCCATCTGGAGCTGAACAGCGGCCGACCCCCCTCCCCGGCCCTAGGTCCCCAGGTCTTCCCTGGGCACTCTGCCCCTGCCGGGGTTGGAGAGCTGCTGGGAAGTGGGGTCCAAGAGAAAACGCGGGGTCCTCTGGGTGGCAGGGAGGACTTCCGTTTCCCCGGACACGACCCCAGGGACCCTGTGAACCTGGCAAGATATCTCAAGGGTGGGGCCCGTTGCCCGCAGACAGGCTTGTGGTGAGGGGGCCGGCTGCGCATGCGCGGCCCCTCTTCTGGGCCCCAAACTAAGCAGCCGCGGCTCGGAGGAAAGCCATCTCCTGGGGGCCTCCCCCCTGTTCTTCCATCCGTAAAGGGGGACCCCTTTACGGATGGAAGAACAGGGGGATCTTCGCAGTGGTGGGGACGTGACGGAGGGGTCTGCGGGTTTGCCGCCACGTAGGCCAATTACTCGCACCCGGGCCCCTTGTTTCCGAGCCCCATGGAGGCAGAGGGCCGCTTATCGCTGGATGCAGGTGTCCTGCGGGGGTCAAGGGGCGGCATGGGCACTCCCCGGGCGAGAGAGGACGCCTGGGCCCCGAGAGAACCCCGGCAAAATCCCCAGCCCTGGCCCCCGTGGCTCCAGTGGCCTCCCCAGGCTCCTGCCATGGGGCATGGTCTTGCTCACGGGGGCCCAGGCTCGACGCAGGTGAATGCCTTTTGCAGACACCAAGTACCGGAGGCCGGGGATGCCTTCACGGAGAGGGGGGTTGGTCTCTGGGGGACAGAGGTCTCAGCGGTCACAGTCGCTTCTTGCGTAGTTTAGACCAGACTTTAGAGAGTGGCAGTCGCCAGGTCCAAGTTTGCCTCCTGGGGGCAGGGGGGGGGGCAGTTGAGCCAGGGCAGGACTCTTAACCGCCCAGGCAGGGCTCAGGCCTGAGTCCCCCCGGGAGAACCCCTCGGTGGCTGTGGGTTCCTCCCACTTGGCCCAGTCCACCTGGAGCTGAACAGCGGCCGGCCCCCCTCCCCGGCCCTAGGTCCCCAGGTCTTCCCTGGGCATTCTGCCCCTGCCGGGGTTGGACAGCTGCTGGGAAGTGGGGTCCAAGAGAAAACGCGGGGTCCTCTGGGTGGCAGGGAGGACTTCCGCTTCCCCGGACACGACCCAAGGGACCCTGTGAACCTGGCAAGATATCTCAAGGGTGGGGCCCGTTGCCCGCAGACAGGCCAGTGGTGACGGGGCCTGACTGCGCATGCGCGGCCCCTCTTCTGGGCCCCAAACTAAGCAGCCGCGGCTCGGAGGAAAGCCATCTCCTGGGGGCCTCCCCCCTGTTCTTCCATCCGTAAAGGGGGACCCCTTTAGGAATGGAAGAACAGGGGGATCTTCGCAGTGGTGGGGACGTGACGGAGGGGTCTGCGGGTTTGCCGCCACGTAGGCCAGTTGCTCGCACCCGGGCCCCTTGTTTCGAGCCCCATGGAGGCAGAGGGCCGCTTATCGCTGGATGCAGGTGTCTGCGGGGGTCAAGGGGCGGCGTGGGCACTCCGCGGGCGAGAGAGGACGCCTGGGCCCCGAGAGAACCCCGGCAAAATCCCCAGGCCTGGCCCCCGTGGCTCCAGTGGCCTCCCCAGGCTCCTGCCATGGGGCATGGTCTTGCTCGCGGGGGCCCAGACTCGCCGCAGGTGAATGCCTTTTGCAGACACCAAGTACCGGAGGCAGGGGATGCCTTCACGGAGAGGGGGGTTGGTCTCTGGGGGACCGAGGTCTCAGCGGTCACAGTCGCTTCTTGCGTAGTTTAGACCAGACTTTAGAGAGTGGCAGTCGCCAGGTCCAAGTTTGCCTCCTGGGGACAGGGGGGTCAGTCTGAGCCAGGGCAGGACTCTTAACCGCCCAGGCAGGGCTCAGGCCTGAGTCCCCCCGGGAGAACCCCTCGGTGGCTGTGGGTTCCGCCCACTTGGCCCACTCCATCTGGAGCTGAACAGCGGCCGGCCCCCCTCCCCGGCCCTAGGTCCCCAGGTCTTCCCTGGGAACTCTGCCCCTGCCGGGGTTGGAGAGCTGCTGGGAAGTGGGGTCCAAGAGAAAACGCGGGGTCCTCTGGGTGGCAGGGAGGACTTCCGTTTCCCCGGACACGACCCCAGGGACCCTGTGAACCTGGCAAGATATCTCAAGAGTGGGGCCCGTTGCCGGCAGACAGGCTTGTGGAGAGGGGGCCTGCCTGCGCATGCGCAGCCCCTCTTCTGGGCCCCAAACTAAGCAGCCGCGGCTCGGAGGAAAGCCATCTCCTGGGGGCCTCCCCGCTGTTCTTCCATCCGTAAAGGGGGACCCCTTTACGGATGGAAGAACAGGGGGATCTTCGCAGTGGTGGGGACGTGACGGAGGGGTCTGCGGGTTTGCCGCCACGTAGGCCAGTTGCTCGCACCCCGGCCCCTTGTTTCCGAGCCCCATGGAGGCAGAGGGCCGCTTACGCAGGATGCAGGTGTTCTGCGGGGGTCAAGGGACGGCGTGGGCACTCCGCGGGCGAGAGATGACGCCTGGGCCCCGAGAGAACCCCGGCAAAATCCCCAGCCCTGGCCCCCGTGGCTCCAGTGGCCTCCCCAGGCTCCTGCCATGGGGCATGGTCTTGCTCACGGGGGCCCAGGCTCGACGCAGGTGAATGCCTTTTGCAGACACCAAGTACCGGAGGCCGGGGATGCCTTCACGGAGAGGGGGGTTGGTCTCTGGGGGACCGAGGTCTCAGCGGTCACAGTCGCTTCTTGCGTAGTTTAGACCAGACTTTAGAGAGTGGCAGTCGCCAGGTCCAAGTTTGCCTCCTGGGGGCAGGGGGGTCAGTCTGAGCCAGGGCAGGACTCTGAACCGCCCAGGCAGGGCTCAGGCCTGAGTCCCCCCGGGAGAACCCCTCGGTGGCTGTGGGTTCCGCCCACTTGGCCCACTCCATCTGGAGCTGAACAGCGGCCGGCCCCCCTCCCCGGCCCTAGGTCCCCAGGTCTTCCCTGGGCACTCTGCCCCTGCCGGGGTTGGAGAGCTGCTGGGAAGTGGGGTCCAAGAGAAAACGCGGGGTCCTCTGGGTGGCAGGGAGGACTTCCGTTTCCCCGGACACGACCCCAGGGACCCTGTGAACCTGGCAAGATACCTCAAGGGTGGGGCCCGTTGCCCGCAGACAGGCTTGTGGTGAGGGGGCCTGCCTGCGCATGCGCGGCCCCTCTTCTGGGCCCCAAACTAAGCAGCCGCGACTGGGAGGAAAGCCATCTCCTGGGGGCCTCCCCCCTGTTCTTCCATCCGTAAAGGGGACCCCTTTACGGATGGAAGAACAGGGGGATCTTCGCAGGGGTGGGGACGTGACGGAGGGGTCTGCGGGTTTGCCGCCAAGTAGGCCAGTTGCTCGCTCCCCGGCCCCTTGTTTCCGAGCCCCATGGAGGCAGAGGGCAGCTTATCGCAGGATGAAGGTGTTCTGCGGGGGTCAAGGGACGGCGTGGGCACTCCGCGGGCAAGAGAGGACGCCTGGGCCCCGAGAGAACCCCGGCAAAATCCCCAGCCCTGGCCCCCGTGGCTCCAGTGGCCTCCCCAGGCTCCTGCCATGGGGCATGGTCTTGCTCACGGGGGCCCAGGCTCGACGCAGGTGAATGCCTTTTGCAGACACCAAGTACCGGAGGCCGGTGATGCCTTCACGGAGAGGGGGGTTGGTCTCTGGGGGACCGAGGTCTCAGTGGTCACAGTCGCTTCTTGCGTAGTTTAGACCAGACTTTAGAGAGTGGCAGTCGCCAGGTCCAAGTTTGCCTCCTGGGGGCAGGGGGGGGCAGTCTGAGCCAGGGCAGGACTCTTAACCGCCCAGGCAGGGCTCAGGCCTGAGTGCCCCCGGGAGAACCCCTCGGTGGCTGTGGGTTCCGCCCACTTGGCCCACTCCATCTGGAGCTGAACAGCGGCCGGCCCCCCTCTCCGGCTCTAGGTCCCCAGGTCTTCCCTGGGCACTCTGCACCTGCCGGGGTTGGAGAGCTGCTGGGAAGTTGGGTCCAAGAGAAAACGCGGGGTCCTCTGGGTGGCAGGGAGGACTTCCGTTTCCCCGGACACGACCCCAGGGACCCTGTGAACCTGGCAAGATACCTCAAGGGTGGGGCCCGTTGCCCGCAGACAGGCTTGTGGTGAGGGGGCCTGCCCCCGCATGCGCGGCCCCTCTTCTGGGCCCCAAACTAAGCTGCCGCGGCTCGGAGGAAAGCCATCTCCTGGGGGCCTCCCCCCTGTTCTTCCATCCGTAAAGGGGGACCCCTTTAGGGATGGAAGAACAGGGGGATCTTCGCAGTGGTGGGGACGTGACGGAGGGGTCTGCGGGTTTGCCGCCACGTAGGCCAGTTGCTCGCACCCGGGCCCCTTGTTTCCGAGCCCCAGGGAGGCAGAGGGCGGCTTATGGCTGGATGCAGGTGTCCTGCGGGGGTCAAGGGGCGGCGTGGGCACTCCCCGGGCGAGAGAGGACGCCTGGGCCCCGAGAGAACCCCGGCAAAATCCCCAGGCCTGGCCCCCGTGGCTCCAGTGGCCTCCCCAGGCTCCTGCCCTGGGGCATGGTCTTGCTCACGGGGGCCCAGGCTCGCCGCAGGTGAATGCCTTTTGCAGACACCAAGTACCGGAGGCCGGGGATGCCTTCAGGGAGAGGGGGGTTGGTCTCTGGGGGACCGAGGTCTCAGCGGTCACAGTCGCTTCTTGCGTAGTTTAGACCAGACTTTAGAGAGTGGCAGTCGCCAGGTCCAAGTTTGCCTCCTGGGGGCACGGGGGTCAGTCTGAGCCAGGGCAGGACTCTTAACCGCCCAGGCAGGGCTCAGGCCTGAGTCCCCCCGGGAGAACCCCTCGGTGGCTGTGGGTTCCTCCCACTTGGCCCAGTCCACCTGGAGCTGAACAGTGGCCGGCCCCCCTCCCCGGCCCTAGGTCCCCAGGTCTTCCCTGGGCATTCTGCCCCTGCCGGGGTTGGACAGCTGCTGGGAAGTGGGGTCCAAGAGAAAACGCGGGGTCCTCTGGGTGGCAGGGAGGACTTCCGCTTCCCCGGACACGACCCCAGGGACCCTGTGAACCTGGCAAGATATCTCAAGGGTGGGGCCCGTTGCCCGCAGACAGGCCAGTGGTGACGGGGCCTGACTGCGCAGCGCGGCCCCTCTTCTGGGCCCCAAACTAAGCAGCCGCGGCTCGGAGGAAAGCCATCTCCTGGGGGCCTCCCCCCTGTTCTTCCATCCGTAAAGGGGGACCCCTTTAGGGATGGAAGAACAGGGGGATCTTCGCAGTGGTGGGGACGTGACGGAGGGGTCTGCGGGTTTGCCGCCACGTAGGCCAGTTGCTCGCACCCGGGCCCCTTGTTTCCGAGCCCCAGGGAGGCAGAGGGCGGCTTATGGCTGGATGCAGGTGTCCTGCGGGGGTCAAGGGGCGGCGTGGGCACTCCCCGGGCGAGAGAGGACGCCTGGGCCCCGAGAGAACCCCGGCAAAATCCCCAGGCCTGGCCCCCGTGGCTCCAGTGGCCTCCCCAGGCTCCTGCCCTGGGGCATGGTCTTGCTCACGGGGGCCCAGGCTCGCCGCAGGTGAATGACTTTTGCAGACACCAAGTACCGGAGGCCGGGGATGCCTTCAGGGAGAGGGGGGTTGGTCTCTGGGGGACCGAGGTCTCAGCGGTCACAGTCGCTTCTTGCGTAGTTTAGACCAGACTTTAGAGAGTGGCAGTCGCCAGGTCCAAGTTTGCCTCCTGGGGGCACGGGGGTCAGTCTGAGCCAGGGCAGGACTCTTAACCGCCCAGGCAGGGCTCAGGCCTGAGTCCCCCCGGGAGAACCCCTCGGTGGCTGTGGGTTCCTCCCACTTGGCCCAGTCCACCTGGAGCTGAACAGTGGCCGGCCCCCCTCCCCGGCCCTAGGTCCCCAGGTCTTCCCTGGGCATTCTGCCCCTGCCGGGGTTGGACAGCTGCTGGGAAGTGGGGTCCAAGAGAAAACGCGGGGTCCTCTGGGTGGCAGGGAGGACTTCCGCTTCCCCGGACACGACCCCAGGGACCCTGTGAATCTGGCAAGATATCTCAAGGGTGGGGCCCGTTGCCCGCAGACAGGCCAGTGGTGACGGGGCCTGACTGCGCATGCGCGGCCCCTCTTCTGGGCCCCAAACTAAGCAGCCGCGGCTCGGAGGAAAGCCATCTCCTGGGGGCCTCCCCCCTGTTCTTCCATCCGTAAAGGGGGACCCCTTTAGGGATGGAAGAACAGGGGGATCTTCGCAGTGGTGGGGACGTGACGGAGGGGTCTGCGGGTTTGCCGCCACGTAGGCCAGTTGCTCGCACCCGGGCCCCTTGTTTCCGAGCCCCATGGAGGCAGAGGGCCGCTTATCGCTGGATGCAGGTGTCTGCGGGGGTCAAGGGGCGGCGTGGGCACTCCGCGGGCGAGAGAGGACGCCTGGGCCCCGAGAGAACCCCGGCAAAATCCCCAGGCCTGGCCCCCGTGGCTCCAGTGGCCTCCCCAGGCTCCTGCCATGGGGCATGGTCTTGCTCGCGGGGGCCCAGGCTCGCCGCAGGTGAATGCCTTTTGCAGACACCAAGTACCGGAGGCAGGGGATGCCTTCACGGAGAGGGGGGTTGGTCTCTGGGGGACCGAGGTCTCAGCGGTCACAGTCGCTTCTTGCGTAGTTTAGACCAGACTTTAGAGAGTGGCAGTCGCCAGGTCCAAGTTTGCCTCCTGGGGACAGGGGGGTCAGTCTGAGCCAGGGCAGGACTCTTAACCGCCCAGGCAGGGCTCAGGCCTGAGTCCCCCCGGGAGAACCCCTCGGTGGCTGTGGGTTCCGCCCACTTGGCCCACTCCATCTGGAGCTGAACAGCGGCCGGCCCCCCTCCCCGGCCCTAGGTCCCCAGGTCTTCCCTGGGAACTCTGCCCCTGCCGGGGTTGGAGAGCTGCTGGGAAGTGGGGTCCAAGAGAAAACGCGGGGTCCTCTGGGTGGCAGGGAGGACTTCCGTTTCCCCGGACACGACCCCAGGGACCCTGTGAACCTGGCAAGATATCTCAAGAGTGGGGCCCGTTGCCGGCAGACAGGCTTGTGGTGAGGGGGCCTGCCTGCGCATGCGCAGCCCCTCTTCTGGGCCCCAAACTAAGCAGCCGCGGCTCGGAGGAAAGCCATCTCCTGGGGGCCTCCCCGCTGTTCTTCCATCCGTAAAGGGGGACCCCTTTACGGATGGAAGAACAGGGGGATCTTCGCAGTGGTGGGGACGTGACGGAGGGGTCTGCGGGTTTGCCGCCAAGTAGGCCAGTTGCTCGCTCCCCGGCCCCTTGTTTCCGAGCCCCATGGAGGCAGAGGGCAGCTTATCGCAGGATGAAGGTGTTCTGCGGGGGTCAAGGGACGGCGTGGGCACTCCGCGGGCAAGAGAGGACGCCTGGGCCCCGAGAGAACCCCGGCAAAATCCCCAGCCCTGGCCCCCGTGGCTCCAGTGGCCTCCCCAGGCTCCTGCCATGGGGCATGGTCTTGCTCACGGGGGCCCAGGCTCGACGCAGGTGAATGCCTTTTGCAGACACCAAGTACCGGAGGCCGGGGATGCCTTCACGGAGAGGGGGGTTGGTCTCTGGGGGACCGAGGTCTCAGTGGTCACAGTCGCTTCTTGCGTAGTTTAGACCAGACTTTAGAGAGTGGCAGTCGCCAGGTCCAAGTTTGCCTCCTGGGGGCAGGGGGGGGCAGTCTGAGCCAGGGCAGGACTCTTAACCGCCCAGGCAGGGCTCAGGCCTGAGTGCCCCCGGGAGAACCCCTCGGTGGCTGTGGGTTCCGCCCACTTGGCCCACTCCATCTGGAGCTGAACAGCGGCCGGCCCCCCTCTCCGGCTCTAGGTCCCCAGGTCTTCCCTGGGCACTCTGCACCTGCCGGGGTTGGAGAGCTGCTGGGAAGTTGGGTCCAAGAGAAAACGCGGGGTCCTCTGGGTGGCAGGGAGGACTTCCGTTTCCCCGGACACGACCCCAGGGACCCTGTGAACCTGGCAAGATACCTCAAGGGTGGGGCCCGTTGCCCGCAGACAGGCTTGTGGTGAGGGGGCCTGCCCCCGCATGCGCGGCCCCTCTTCTGGGCCCCAAACTAAGCTGCCGCGGCTCGGAGGAAAGCCATCTCCTGGGGGCCTCCCCCCTGTTCTTCCATCCGTAAAGGGGGACCCCTTTACGGATGGAAGAACAGGGGGATCTTCGCAGTGGTGGGGACGTGACGGAGGGGTCTGCGGGTTTGCCGCCACGTAGGCCTGTTGCTCGCACCCGGGCCCCTTGTTTCCGAGCCCCATGGAGGCAGAGGGCCGCTTAACGCTGGATGCAGGTGTCCTGCGGGGGTCAAGGGGCGGCATGGGCACTCCCCGGGCGAGAGAGGAAGCCTGGGACACGAGAGAACCCCGGCAAAATCCCCAGGCCTGGCCCCCGTGGCTCCAGTGGCCTCCCCAGGCTCCTGCCATGGGGTTGGTCTTGCTCACGGGGGCCCAGGCTCGCCGCAGGTGAATGCCTTTTGCAGACACCAAGTACCGGAGGCCGGGGATGCCTTCACGGCGAGGGGGGTTGGTCTCTGGGGGACCGAGGTCTCAGCGGTCACAGTCGCTTCTTGCGTAGTTTAGACCAGACTTTAGAGAGTGGCAGTCGCCAGGTCCAAGTTTGCCTCCTGGGGGCAGGGGGGGGGGGCAGTCTGAGCCAGGGCAGGACTCTTAACCGCCCAGGCAGGGCTCAGGCCTGAGTCCCCCTGGGAGAACCCCTCGGTGGCTGTGGGTTCCGCCCACTTGGCCCACTCCATCTGGAGCTGAACAGCGGCCGGCCCCCCTCCCCGGCCCTAGGTCCCCAGGTCTTCCCTGGGCACTCTGCCCCTGCCGGGGTTGGAGAGCTGCTGGGAAGTGGGGTCCAAGAGAAAACGCGGGGTACTCTGGGTGGCAGGGAGGACTTCCGTTTCCCCGGACACGACCCCAGGGACCCTGTGAACCTGGCAAGATACCTCAAGGGTGGGGCCCGTTGCCCGCAGACAGGCTTGTGGTGAGGGGGCCTGCCTCCGCATGCGCGGCCCCTCTTCTGGGCCCCAAACTAAGCAGCCGCGGCTCGGAGGAAAGCCATCTCCTGGGGGCCTCCCCCCTGTTCTTCCATCCGTAAAGGGGGACCCCTTTACGGATGGAAGAACAGGGGGATCTTCGCAGTGGTGGGGACGTGACGGAGGGGTCTGCGGGTTTGCCGCCACGTAGGCCAGTTGCTCGCACCCCGGCCCCTTGTTTCCGAGCCCCATGGAGGCAGAGGGCCGCTTATCGCTGGATGCAGGTGTCCTGCGGGGGTCAAGGGGCGGCGTGGGCACTCCCCGGGCGAGAGAGGACGCCTGGGCCCCGAGAGAACCCCGGCAAAATCCCCAGCCCTGGCCCCCGTGGCTCCAGTGGCCTCCGCAGGCTCCTGCCATGGGGCATGGTCTTGCTCACGGGGGCCCAGGCTCGCCGCAGGTGAATGCCTTTTGAAGACACCAAGTACCGGAGGCCGGGGATGCCTTCACGGAGAGGGGGGTTGGTCTCTGGGGGACCGAGGTCTCAGCGGTCACAGTCGCTTCTTGCGTAGTTTAGACCAGACTTTAGAGAGTGGCAGTCGCCAGGTCCAAGTTTGCCTCCTGGGGGCAGGGGGGTCAGTCTGAGCCAGGGCAGGACTCTGAACCGCCCAGGCAGGGCTCAGGCCTGAGTCCCCCCGGGAGAACCCCTCGGTGGCTGTGGGTTCCGCCCACTTGGCCCACTCCATCTGGAGCTGAACAGCGGCCGGCCCCCCTCCCCGGCCCTAGGTCCCCAGGTCTTCCCTGGGCACTCTGCCCCTGCCGGGGTTGGAGAGCTGCTGGGAAGTGGGGTCCAAGAGAAAACGCGGGGTCCTCTGGGTGGCAGGGAGGACTTCCGTTTCCCCGGACACGACCCCAGGGACCCTGTGAACCTGGCAAGATATCTCAAGGGTGGGGCCCGTTGCCCGCAGACAGGCTTGTGGTGAGGGGGCCTGCCTGCGCATCCGCGGCCCTTCTTCTGGGCCCCAAACTAAGCAGCCGCGGCTCGGAGGAAAGCCATCTCCTGGGGGCCTCCCCCCTGTTCTTCCATCCGTAAAGGGGGACCCCTTTACGGATGGAAGAACAGGGGGATCTTCGCAGTGGTGGGGACGTGACGGAGGGGTCTGCGGGTTTGCCGCCACGTAGGCCAGTTGCTCGCACCCCGGCCCCTTGTTTCCGAGCCCCAGGGAGGCAGAGGGCCGCTTATCGCTGGATGCAGGTGTCCTGCGGGGGTCAAGGGGCGGCGTGGGCACTCCCCGGGCGAGAGAGGACGCCTGGGCCCCGAGAGAACCCCGGCAAAATCCCCAGCCCTGGCCCCCGTGGCTCCAGTGGCCTCCCCAGGCTCCTGCCATGGGGCATGGTCTTGCTCACGGGGGCCAAGACTCGCCTCAGGTGAATGCCTTTTGCAGACACCAAGTACCGGAGGCCGGGGATTCCTTCACGGAGAGGGGGGTTGGTCTCTGGGGGACCGAGGTCTCAGCGGTCACAGTCGCTTCTTGCGTAGTTTAGACCAGACTTTAGAGAGTGGCAGTCGCCAGGTCCAAGTTTGCCTCCTGGGGGCAGGGGGGGGGCAGTCTGAGCCAGGGCAGGACTCTTAACCGCCCAGGCAGGGCTCAGGCCTGAGTCCCCCCGGGAGAACCCCTCGGTGGCTGTGGGTTCCGCCCACATGGCCAACTCCATCTGGAGCTGAACAGCGGCCGGCCCCCCTCCCCGGCCCTAGGTCCCCAGGTCTTCCCTGGGCACTATGCCCCTGCCGGGGTTGGAGAGCTGCTGGGAAGTGGGGTCCAAGAGAAAACGCGGGGTCCTCTGGGTGGTAGGGAGGACTTCCGCTTCCCCGGACACGACCCCAGGGACCCTGTGAACCTGGCAAGATATCTCAAGGGTGGGGCCCGTTGCCCGCAGACAGGCTTGTGGTGAGGGGGCCTGCCTGCGCATGCGCGGCCCCTCTTCTGGGCCCCAAACTAAGCAGCCGCGGCTCGGAGGAAAGCCATCTCCTGGGGGCCTCCCCCCTGTTTTTCCATCCGTAAAGGGGGACCCCTTTACGGATGGAAGAACAGGGGGATCTTCGCAATGGTGGGGACGTGACGGAGGGGTCTGCGGGTTTGCCGCCACGTAGGCCAGTTGCTCGCACCCCGGCCCCTTGTTTCCGAGCCCCATGGAGGCAGAGGGCCGCTTATCGCTGGATGCAGGTGTTCTGCGGGGGTCAAGGGACGGCGTGGGCACTCCGCGGGCGAGAGAGGACGCCTGGGCCCCGAGAGAACCCCGGCAAAATCCCCAGCCCTCGCCCCCGTGGCTCCAGTGGCCTCCCCAGGCTCCTGCCATGTGGCATGGTCTTGCTCACGGGGGCCCAGGCTCGACGCAGGTGAATGCCTTTTGCAGACACCAAGTACCGGAGGCCGGGGATGCCTTCACGGAGAGGGGGGTTGGTCTCTGGGGGACCGAGGTCTCAGCGGTCACAGTCGCTTCTTGCGTAGTTTAGACCAGACTTTAGAGAGTGGCAGTCGCCAGGTCCAAGTTTGCCTCCTGGGGGCAGGGGGGGGCAGTCTGAGCCAGGGCAGGACTCTTAACCGCCCCGGCAGGGCTCAGGCCTGAGTCCCCCCGGGAGAACCCCTCGGTGGCTGTGGGTTCCGTCCACTTGGCCCACTCCATCTGGAGCTGAACAGCGGCCGGCCCCCCTCCCAGGCCCTAGGTCCCCAGGTCTTCCCAGGGCACTCTGCCCCTGCCGGGGTTGGAGAGCTGCTGGGAAGTGGGGTCCAAGAGAAAACGCGGGGTCCTCTGGGTGGCAGGGAGGACTTCCGTTTCCCCGGACACGACCCCAGGGACCCTGGGAACCTGGCAAGATATCTCAAGGGTGGGGCCCGTTGCCCGCAGACAGGCTTGTGGTGAGGGGGCCTGCCTGCGCATGCGCGGCCCTTCTTCTGGGGCCCAAACTAAGCAGCCGCGGCTCGGAGGAAAGCCATCTCCTGGGGGCCTCCCCCCTGTTCTTCCATCCGTAAAGCGGGACCCCTTTACGGATGGAAGAACAGGGGGATCTTCGCAGTGGTGGGGACGTGACGGAGGGGTCTGCGGGTTTGCCGCCACGTAGGCCAGTTGCTCGCACCCGGGCCCCTTGTTTCCGAGCCCCAGGGAGGCAGAGGGCCCCTTATCGCTGGATGCAGGTGTCCTGCGGGGGTCAAGGGGCGGCGTGGGCACTCCCCGGGCGAGCGAGGACGCCTGGGCCCCGAGAGAACCCCGGCAAAATCCCCAGCCCTGGCCCCCGTGGCTCCAGTGGCCTCCCCAGGCTACTGCCATGGGGCTGGTCTTGCTCACGGGGGCCCAGGCTCGCCGCAGGTGAATGCCTTTTGCAGACACCAAGTACCGGAGGCCGGGGATGCCTTCACGGAGAGGGGGGTTGGTCTCTGGGGGACCGAGGTCTCAGCGGTCACAGTCGCTTCTTGCGTAGTTTAGACCAGACTTTAGAGAGTGGCAGTCGCCAGGTCCAAGTTTGCCTCCTGGGGGCAGGGGGGGGCAGTCTGAGCCAGGGCAGGACTCTTAACCGCCCAGGCAGGGCTCAGGCCTGAGTCCCCCCGGGAGAACCCCTCGGTGGCTGTGGGTTCCGCCCACATGGCCCACTCCATGTGGAGCTGAACAGCGGCCGGCCCCCCTCCCCGGCCCTAGGTCCCCAGGTCTTCCCTGGGCACTCTGCCCCTGCCGGGGTTGGAGAGCTGCTGGGAAGTGGGGTCCAAGAGAAAACGCGGGGTCCTCTGGGTGGCAGGGAGGACTTCCGTTTCCCCGGACACGACCCCAGGGACCCTGTGAACCTGGCAAGATATCTCAAGGGTGGGGCCCGTTGCCCGCAGACAGGCTTGTGGTGAGGGGGCCTGCCTGCGCATGCGCGGCCCTTCTTCTGGGCCCCAAACTAAGCAGCCGCGGCTCGGAGGAAAGCCATCTCCTGGGGGCCTCCCCCCTGTTCTTCCATCCGTAAAGGGGGACCCCTTTACGGATGGAAGAACAGGGGGATCTTCGCAGTGGTGGGGACGTGACGGAGGGGTCTGCGGGTTTGCCGCCACGTAGGCCAGTTGCTCGCACCCCGGCCCCTTGTTTCCGAGCCCCAGGGAGGCAGAGGGCCGCTTATCGCTGGATGCAGGTGTCCTGCGGGGGTCAAGGGGCGGCGTGGGCACTCCCCGGGCGAGAGAGGACGCCTGGGCCCCGAGAGAACCCCGGCAAAATCCCCAGCCCTGGCCCCCGTGGCTCCAGTGGCCTCCCCAGGCTCCTGCCATGGGGCATGGTCTTGCTCACGGGGGCCCAGACTCGCCGCAGGTGAATGCCTTTTGCAGACACCAAGTACCGGAGGCCGGGGATTCCTTCACGGAGAGGGGGGTTGGTCTCTGGGGGACCGAGGTCTCAACGGTCACAGTCGCTTCTTGCGTAGTTTAGACCAGACTTTAGAGAGTGGCAGTCGCCAGGTCCAAGTTTGCCTCCTGGGGGCAGGGGGGGGGCAGTCTGAGCCAGGGCAGGACTCTTAACCGCCCAGGCAGGGCTCAGGCCTGAGTCCCCCCGGGAGAACCCCTCGGTGGCTGTGGGTTCCGCCCACATGGCCAACTCCATCTGGAGCTGAACAGCGGCCGGCCCCCCTCCCCGGCCCTAGGTCCCCAGGTCTTCCCTGGGCACTCTGCCCCTGCCGGGGTTGGAGAGCTGCTGGGAAGTGGGGTCCAAGAGAAAACGCGGGGTCCTCTGGGTGGCAGGGAGGACTTCCGCTTCCCCGGACACGACCCCAGGGACCCTGTGAACCTGGCAAGTTATCTCAAGGGTGGGGCCCGTTGCCCGCAGACAGGCTTGTGCTGAGGGGGCCTGCCTGCGCATGCGCGGCCCTTCTTCTGGGCCCCAAACTAAGCAGCCGCGGCTCGGAGGAAAGCCATCTCCTGGGGGCCTCCCCCCTGTTCTTCCATCCGTAAAGGGGGACCCCTTTACGGATGGAAGAACAGGGGGATCTTCGCAGTGGTGGGGACGTGACGGAGGGGTCTGCGGGTTTGCCGCCACGTAGGCCAGTTGCTCGCACCCGGGCCCCTTGTTTCCGAGCCCCAGGGAGGCAGAGGGCCCCTTATCGCTGGATGCAGGTGTCCTGCGGGGGTCAAGGGGCGGCGTGGGCACTCCCCGGGCGAGAGAGGACGCCTGGGCCCCGAGAGAACCCCGGCAAAATCCCCAGTCCTGGCCCCCGTGGCTCCAGTGGCCTCCCCAGGCTCCTGCCATGGGGCATGGTCTTGCTCACGGGGGCCCAGGCTCGCCGCAGGTGAATGCCTTTGGCAGACACCAAGTACCGGAGGCCGGGGATGCCTTTACGGAGAGGGGGGTTGGTCTCTGGGGGACCGAGGTCTCAGCGGTCACAGTCGCTTCTTGCGTAGTTTAGACCAGACTTTAGAGAGTGGCAGTCGCCAGGTCCAAGTTTGCCTCCTGGGGGCAGGGGGGGGCAGTCTGAGCCAGGGCAGGACTCTTAACCGCCCAGGCAGGGCTCAGGCCTGAGTCCCCCCGGGAGAACCCCTCGGTGGCTGTGGGTTCCGCCCACTTGGCCCACTCCATCTGGAGCTGAACAGCGGCCGGCCCCCCTCCCCGGCCCTAGGTCCCCAGGTCTTCCCTGGGCACTCTGCCCCTGCCGGGGTTGGAGAGCTGCTGGGAAGTGGGGTCCAAGAGAAAACGCGGGGTCCTCTGGGTGGCAGGGAGGACTTCCGTTTCCCCGGACACGACCCCAGGGACCCTGTGAACCTGGCAAGATATCTCAAGGGTGGGGCCCGTTGCCCGCAGACAGGCTTGTGGTGAGGGGGCCTGCCTGCGCATGCGCGGCCCTTCTTCTGGGCCCCAAACTAAGCAGCCGCGGCTCGGAGGAAAGCCATCTCCTGGGGGCCTCCCCCCTGTTCTTCCATCCGTAAAGGGGGACCCCTTTACGGATGGAAGAACAGGGGGATCTTCGCAGTGGTGGGGACGTGACGGAGGGGTCTGCGGGTTTGCCGCCACGTAGGCCAGTTGCTCGCACCCCGGCCCCTTGTTTCCGAGCCCCAGGGAGGCAGAGGGCCGCTTATCGCTGGATGCAGGTGTCCTGCGGGGGTCAAGGGGCGGCGTGGGCACTCCCCGGGCGAGAGAGGACGCCTGGGCCCCGAGAGAACCCCGGCAAAATCCCCAGCCCTGGCCCCCGTGGCTCCAGTGGCCTCCCCAGGCTCCTGCCATGGGGCATGGTCTTGCTCACGGGGGCCCAGACTCGCCGCAGGTGAATGCCTTTTGCAGACACCAAGTACCGGAGGCCGGGGATTCCTTCACGGAGAGGGGGGTTGGTCTCTGGGGGACCGAGGTCTCAACGGTCACAGTCGCTTCTTGCGTAGTTTAGACCAGACTTTAGAGAGTGGCAGTCGCCAGGTCCAAGTTTGCCTCCTGGGGGCAGGGGGGGGGCAGTCTGAGCCAGGGCAGGACTCTTAACCGCCCAGGCAGGGCTCAGGCCTGAGTCCCCCCGGGAGAACCCCTCGGTGGCTGTGGGTTCCGCCCACATGGCCAACTCCATCTGGAGCTGAACAGCGGCCGGCCCCCCTCCCCGGCCCTAGGTCCCCAGGTCTTCCCTGGGCACTCTGCCCCTGCCGGGGTTGGAGAGCTGCTGGGAAGTGGGGTCCAAGAGAAAACGCGGGGTCCTCTGGGTGGCAGGGAGGACTTCCGCTTCCCCGGACACGACCCCAGGGACCCTGTGAACCTGGCAAGTTATCTCAAGGGTGGGGCCCGTTGCCCGCAGACAGGCTTGTGCTGAGGGGGCCTGCCTGCGCATGCGCGGCCCTTCTTCTGGGCCCCAAACTAAGCAGCCGCGGCTCGGAGGAAAGCCATCTCCTGGGGGCCTCCCCCCTGTTCTTCCATCCGTAAAGGGGGACCCCTTTACGGATGGAAGAACAGGGGGATCTTCGCAGTGGTGGGGACGTGACGGAGGGGTCTGCGGGTTTGCCGCCACGTAGGCCAGTTGCTCGCACCCGGGCCCCTTGTTTCCGAGCCCCAGGGAGGCAGAGGGCCCCTTATCGCTGGATGCAGGTGTCCTGCGGGGGTCAAGGGGCGGCGTGGGCACTCCCCGGGCGAGAGAGGACGCCTGGGCCCCGAGAGAACCCCGGCAAAATCCCCAGCCCTGGCCCCCGTGGCTCCAGTGGCCTCCCCAGGCTCCTGCCATGGGGCATGGTCTTGCTCACGGGGGCCCAGGCTCGCCGCAGGTGAATGCCTTTGGCAGACACCAAGTACCGGAGGCCGGGGATGCCTTTACGGAGAGGGGGGTTGGTCTCTGGGGGACCGAGGTCTCAGCGGTCACAGTCGCTTCTTGCGTAGTTTAGACCAGACTTTAGAGAGTGGCAGTCGCCATGTCCAAGTTTGCCTCCTGGGGGCAGGGGGGGGCAGTCTGAGCCAGGGCAGGACTCTTAACCGCCCAGGCAGGGCTCAGGCCTGAGTCCCCCCGGGAGAACCCCTCGGTGGCTGTGGGTTCCGCCCACTTGGCCCACTCCATCTGGAGCTGAACAGCGGCCGGCCCCCCTCCCCGGCCCTAGGTCCCCAGGTCTTCCCTGGGCACTCTGCCCCTGCCGGGGTTGGAGAGCTGCTGGGAAGTGGGGTCCAAGAGAAAACGCGGGGTCCTCTGGGTGGCAGGGAGGACTTCCGTTTCCCCGGACACGACCCCAGGGACCCTGTGAACCTGGCAAGATATCTCAAGGGTGGGGCCCGTTGCCCGCAGACAGGCTTGTGGTGAGGGGGACTGCCTGCGCATGCGCGGCCCCGCTTCAGGGACCCAAACTAAGCAGCCGCGGCTCGGAGGAAAGCCATCTCCTGGGGGCCTCCCCCCTGTTCTTCCATCCGTAAAGGGGGACCCCTTTACGGATGGAAGAACAGGGGGATCTTCGCAGTGGTGGGGACGTGACGGAGGGGTCTGCGGGTTTGCCGCCACGTAGGCCAGTTGCTCGCACCCCGGCCCCTTGTTTCCGAGCCCCAGGGAGGCAGAGGGCTGCTTATCGCTGGATCCAGGTGTCCTGCGGGGGTCAAGGGGCGGCGTGGGCACTCCCCGGGCGAGACAGGACGCCTGGGCCCCGAGAGAACCCCGGCAAAATCCCCAGCCCTGGCCCCCGTGGCTCCAGTGGCCTCCCCAGGCTCCTGCCATGGGGCATGGTCTTGCTCACGGGGGCCCAGGCTCGCCGCAGGTGAATGCCTTTTGCAGACACCAAGTACCGGAGGCCGGGGATGCCTTCACGGAGAGGGGGGTTGGTCTCTGGGGGACCGAGGTCTCAGCGGTCACAGTCGCTTCTTGCGTAGTTTAGACCAGACTTTAGAGAGTGGCAGTCGCCAGGTCCACGTTTGCCTCCTGGGGGCAGGGGGGGGCAGTCTGAGCCAGGGCAGGACTCTTAACCGCCCACGCAGGGCTCAGGCCTGAGTCCCCCCGGGAGAACCCCTCGGTGGCTGTGGGTTACGCCCACTTGGCCCACTCCATCTGGAGCTGAACAGCGACGGGCCCCCCTCCCCGGCCCTAGGTCCCCAGGGCTTCCCTTGGCACTCTGCCCCTGCCGGGGTTGGAGAGCTGCTGGGAAGTGGGGTCCAAGAGAAAACGCGGGGTCCTCTAGGTGGCAGGGAGGACTTCCGTTTCCCCGGACACGACCCCAGGGACCCTGTGAACCTGGCAAGATATCTCAAGGGTGGGGCCCGTTGCCCGCAGACAGGCTTGTGGTGAGGGGGACTGCCTGCGCATGCGCGGCCCCGCTTCAGGGACCCAAACTAAGCAGCCGCGGCTCGGAGGAAAGCCATCTCCTGGGGGCCTCCCCCCTGTTCTTCCATCCGTAAAGGGGGACCCCTTTACGGATGGAAGAACAGGGGGATCTTCGCAGTGGTGGGGACGTGACGGAGGGGTCTGCGGGTTTGTCGCCACTTAGGCCAGTTGCTCGCACCCCGGCCCCTTGTTTCCGAGCCCCAGGGAGGCAGAGGGCCGCTTATCGCTGGATGCAGGTGTCCTGCGGGGGTCAAGGGACGGCGTGGGCACTCCCCGGGCGAGAGAGGAAGCCTGGGCCCCGAGAGAACCCCGGCAAAATCCCCAGCCCTGGACCCCGTGGCTCCAGTGGCCTCCCCAGGCTCCTGCTATGGGGCATGGTCTTGCTCACGGGGGCCCAGACT
This sequence comes from Desmodus rotundus, assembly GCF_022682495.2. Lineage (NCBI taxonomy): Eukaryota > Metazoa > Chordata > Mammalia > Chiroptera > Phyllostomidae > Desmodus > Desmodus rotundus. The sequence goes on from NC_071387.1 coordinate 133,754,968, forward strand.
CGCCGCAGGTGAATGCCTTTTGAAGACACCAAGTACCGGAGGCCGGGGATGCCTTCACGGAGAGGGGGGTTGGTCTCTGGGGACCGAGGTCTCAGCGGTCACAGTCGCTTCTTGCGTAGTTTAGACCAGACTTTAGAGAGTGCCAGTCGCCAGGTCCAAGTTTGCCTCCTGGGGGCAGGGGGCCAGTCTGAGCCAGGGCAGGACTCTTAACCGCCCAGGCAGGGCTCAGGCCTGAGTCCCCCCGGGAGAACCCCTCGGTGGCTGTGGGTTCCGCCCACTTGGCCCACTCCATCTGGAGCTGAACAGCGGCCGGCCCCCCTCCCCGGCCCTAGGTCCCCAGGTCTTCCCTGGGCACTCTGCCCCTGCCGGGGTTGGAGAGCTGCTGGGAAGTGGGGTCCAAGAGAAAACGCGGGGTCCTCTGGGTGGCAGGGAGGACTTCCGTTTCCCCGGACACGACCCCAGGGACCCTGTGAACCTGGCAAGATACCTCAAGGGTGGGGCCCGTTGCCCGCAGACAGGCTTGTGGTGAGGGGGCCTGCCTGCGCATGCGCGGCCCCTCTTCTGGGCCCCAAACTAAGCAGCCGCGGCTCGGAGGAAAGCCATCTCCTGGGGGCCTCCCCCCTGTTCTTCCATCCGTAAAGGGGGACCCCTTTACGGATGGAAGAACAGGGGGATCTTCGCAGTGGTGGGGACGTGACGGAGGGGTCTGCGGGTTTGCCGCCACGTAGGCCAGTCGCTCGCACCCCGACCCCTTGTTTCCGAGCCCCATGGAGGCAGAGGGCCGCTTATCGCTGGATGCAGGTGTCCTGCGGGGGTCAAGGGGCGTCGTGGGCACTCCCCGGGCGAGAGAGGACGCCTGGGCCCCGAGAGAACCCCGGCAAAATCCCCAGCCCTGGCCCACGTGGCTCCAGTGGCCTCCCCAGGCTCCTGCCATGTGGCATGGTCTTGCTCACGGGGGCCCAGGCTCGCCGCAGGTGAATGCCTTTTGCAGACACCAAGTACCGGAGGCCGGGGATGCCTTCACGGAGAGGGGGGTTGGTCTCTGGGGGACCGAGGTCTCAGCGGTCACAGTCGCTTCTTGCGTAGTTTAGACCAGACTTTAGAGAGTGGCAGTCGCCAGGTCCAAGTTTGCCTCCTGGGGACAGGGGGGTCAGTCTGAGCCAGGGCAGGACTCTTAACCGCCCAGTCAGGGCTCAGGCCTGAGTCCCCCCGGGAGAACCCCTCGGTGGCTGTGGGTTCCGCCCACTTGGCCCACTCCATCTGGAGCTGAACAGCGGCCGGCCCCCCTCCCCGGCCCTAGGTCCCCAGGTCTTCCCTGGGCACTCTGCCCCTGCCGGGGTTGGAGAGCTGCTGGGAAGTGGGGTCCAAGAGAAAACGCGGGGTCCTCTGGGTGGCAGGGAGGACTTCCGTTTCCCCGGACACGACCCCAGGGACCCTGTGAACCTGGCAAGATATCTCAAGGGTGGGGCCCGTTGCCCGCAGACAGGCTTGTGGTGAGGGGGCCGGCTGCGCATGCGCGGCCCCTCTTTTGGGCCCCAAACTAAGCAGCCGCGGCTCGGAGGAAAGCCATCTCCTGGGGGCCTCCCCCCTGTTCTTCCATCCGTAAAGGGGGACCCCTTTACGGATGGAAGAACAGGGGGATCTTCGCAGTGGTGGGGACGTGACGGAGGGGTCTGCGGGTTTGCCGCCACGTAGGCCAATTACTCGCACCCGGGCCCCTTGTTTCCGAGCCCCATGGAGGCAGAGGGCCGCTTATCGCTGGATGCAGGTGTCCTGCGGGGGTCAAGGGGCGGCATGGGCACTCCCCGGGCGAGAGAGGACGCCTGGGCCCCGAGAGAACCCCGGCAAAATCCCCAGCCCTGGCCCCCGTGGCTCCAGTGGCCTCCCCAGGCTCCTGCCATGGGGCATGGTCTTGCTCACGGGGGCCCAGGCTCGCCGCAGGTGAATGCCTTTTGCAGACACCAAGTACCGGAGGCCGGGGATGCCTTCACGGAGAGGGGGGTTGGTCTCTGGGGGACAGAGGTCTCAGCGGTCACAGTCGCTTCTTGCGTAGTTTAGACCAGACTTTAGAGAGTGGCAGTCGCCAGGTCCAAGTTTGCCTCCTGGGGGCAGGGGGGGGGGCAGTTGAGCCAGGGCAGGACTCTTAACCGCCCAGGCAGGGCTCAGGCCTGAGTCCCCCCGGGAGAACCCCTCGGTGGCTGTGGGTTCCTCCCACTTGGCCCAGTCCACCTGGAGCTGAACAGCGGCCGGCCCCCCTCCCCGGCCCTAGGTCCCCAGGTCTTCCCTGGGCATTCTGCCCCTGCCGGGGTTGGACAGCTGCTGGGAAGTGGGGTCCAAGAGAAAACGCGGGGTCCTCTGGGTGGCAGGGAGGACTTCCGCTTCCCCGGACACGACCCCAGGGACCCTGTGAACCTGGCAAGATATCTCAAGGGTGGGGCCCGTTGCCCGCAGACAGGCCCGTGGTGACGGGGCCTGACTACGCATGCGCGGCCCCTCTTCTGGGCCCCAAACTAAGCAGCCGCGGCTCGGAGGAAAGCCATCTCCTGGGGGCCTCCCCCCTGTTCTTCCATCCGTAAAGGGGGACCCCTTTAGGGATGGAAGAACAGGGGGATCTTCGCAGTGGTGGGGACGTGACGGAGGGGTCTGCGGGTTTGCCGCCACGTAGGCCAGTTGCTCGCACCCGGGCCCCTTGTTTCCGAGCCCCATGGAGGCAGAGGGCCGCTTATCGCTGGATGCAGGTGTCTGCGGGGGTCAAGGGGCGGCGTGGGCACTCCGCGGGCGAGAGAGGACGCCTGGGCCCCGAGAGAACCCCGGCAAAATCCCCAGGCCTGGCCCCCGTGGCTCCAGTGGCCTCCCCAGGCTCCTGCCATGGGGCATGGTCTTGCTCGCGGGGGCCCAGGCTCGCCGCAGGTGAATGCCTTTTGCAGACACCAAGTACCGGAGGCAGGGGATGCCTTCACGGAGAGGGGGGTTGGTCTCTGGGGGACCGAGGTCTCAGCGGTCACAGTCGCTTCTTGCGTAGTTTAGACCAGACTTTAGAGAGTGGCAGTCGCCAGGTCCAAGTTTGCCTCCTGGGGACAGGGGGGTCAGTCTGAGCCAGGGCAGGACTCTTAACCGCCCAGGCAGGGCTCAGGCCTGAGTCCCCCCGGGAGAACCCCTCGGTGGCTGTGGGTTCCGCCCACTTGGCCCACTCCATCTGGAGCTGAACAGCGGCCGGCCCCCCTCCCCGGCCCTAGGTCCCCAGGCCTTCCCTGGGAACTCTGCCCCTGCCGGGGTTGGAGAGCTGCTGGGAAGTGGGGTCCAAGAGAAAACGCGGGGTCCTCTGGGTGGCAGGGAGGACTTCCGTTTCCCCGGACACGACCCCAGGGACCCTGTGAACCTGGCAAGATACCTCAAGGGTGGGGCCCGTTGCCCGCAGACAGGCTTGTGGTGAGGGGGCCTGCCTGCGCATGCGCGGCCCCTCTTCTGGGCCCCAAACTAAGCAGCCGCGACTGGGAGGAAAGCCATCTCCTGGGGGCCTCCCCCCTGTTCTTCCATCCGTAAAGGGGACCCCTTTACGGATGGAAGAACAGGGGGATCTTCGCAGTGGTGGGGACGTGACGGAGGGGTCTGCGGGTTTGCCGCCAAGTAGGCCAGTTGCTCGCTCCCAGGCCCCTTGTTTCCGAGCCCCATGGAGGCAGAGGGCAGCTTATCGCAGGATGAAGGTGTTCTGCGGGGGTCAAGGGACGGCGTGGGCACTCCGCGGGCAAGAGAGGACGCCTGGGCCCCGAGAGAACCCCGGCAAAATCCCCAGCCCTGGCCCCCGTGGCTCCAGTGGCCTCCCCAGGCTCCTGCCATGGGGCATGGTCTTGCTCACGGGGGCCCAGGCTCGACGCAGGTGAATGCCTTTTGCAGACACCAAGTACCGGAGGCCGGGGATGCCTTCACGGAGAGGGGGGTTGGTCTCTGGGGGACCGAGGTCTCAGTGGTCACAGTCGCTTCTTGCGTAGTTTAGACCAGACTTTAGAGAGTGGCAGTCGCCAGGTCCAAGTTTGCCTCTTGGGGGCAGGGGGGGGCAGTCTGAGCCAGGGCAGGACTCTTAACCGCCCAGGCAGGGCTCAGGCCTGAGTCCCCCCGGGAGAACCCCTCGGTGGCTGTGGGTTCCGCCCACATGGCCCACTCCATGTGGAGCTGAACAGCGGCCGGCCCCCCTCCCCGGCCCTAGGTCCCCAGGTATTCCCTGGGCACTCTGCCCCTGCCGGGGTTGGAGAGCTGCTGGGAAATGGGGTCCAAGAGAAAACGCGGGGTCCTGTGGGTGGTAGGGAGGACTTCCGCTTCCCCGGACACGACCCCAGGGACCCTGTGAACCTGGCAAGATATCTCAAGGGTGGGGCCCGTTGCCCGCAGACAGGCTTGTGCTGAGGGGGCCTGCCTGCGCATGCGCGGCCGTTCTTCTGGGCCCCAAACTAAGCAGCCGCGGCTCGGAGGAAAGCCATCTCCTGGGGGCCTCCCCCCTGTTCTTCCATCCGTAAAGGGGGACCCCTTTACGGATGGAAGAACAGGGGGATCTTCGCAGTGGTGGGGACGTGACGGAGGGGTCTGCGGGTTTGCCGCCACGTAGGCCAGTTGCTCGCACCCCGGCCCCTTGTTTCCGAGCCCCAGGGAGGCAGAGGGCTGCTTATCGCTGGATCCAGGTGTCCTGCGGGGGTCAAGGGGCGGCGTGGGCACTCCCCGGGCGAGACAGGACGCCTGGGACCCGAGAGAACCCCGGCAAAATCCCCAGCCCTGGCCCCCGTGGCTCCAGTGGCCTCCCCAGGCTCCTGCCATGGGGCATGGTCTTGCTCACGGGGGCCCAGGCTCGCCGCAGGTGAATGCCTTTTGCAGACACCAAGTACCGGAGGCCGGGGATGCCTTCACGGAGAGGGGGGTTGGTCTCTGGGGGACCGAGGTCTCAGCGGTCACAGTCGCTTCTTGCGTAGTTTAGACCAGACTTTAGAGAGTGGCAGTCGCCAGGTCCACGTTTGCCTCCTGGGGGCAGGGGGGGGCAGTCTGAGCCAGGGCAGGACTCTTAACCGCCCACGCAGGGCTCAGGCCTGAGTCCCCCCGGGAGAACCCCTCGGTGGCTGTGGGTTACGCCCACTTGGCCCACTCCATCTGGAGCTGAACAGCGACGGGCCCCCCTCCCCGGCCCTAGGTCCCCAGGGCTTCCCTGGGCACTCTGCCCCTGCCGGGGTTGGAGAGCTGCTGGGAAGTGGGGTCCACGAGAAAACGCGGGGTCCTCTAGGTGGCAGGGAGGACTTCCGTTTCCCCGGACACGACCCCAGGGACCCTGTGAACCTGGCAAGATATCTCAAGGGTGGGGCCCGTTGCCCGCAGACAGGCTTGTGGTGAGGGGGACTGCCTGCGCATGCGCGGCCCCGCTTCAGGGACCCAAACTAAGCAGCCGCGGCTCGGAGGAAAGCCATCTCCTGGGGGCCTCCCCCCTGTTCTTCCATCCGTAAAGGGGGACCCCTTTACGGATGGAAGAACAGGGGGATCTTCGCAGTGGTGGGGACGTGACGGAGCGGTCTGCGGGTTTGTCGCCACTTAGGCCAGTTGCTCGCACCCCGGCCCCTTGTTTCCGAGCCCCAGGCAGGCAGAGGGCCGCTTATCGCTGGATGCAGGTGTCCTGCGGGGGTCAAGGGGCGTCGTGGGCACTCCCCGGGCGAGAGAGGACGCCTGGGCCCCGAGAGAACCCCGGCAAAATCCCCAGCCCTGGCCCACGTGGCTCCAGTGGCCTCCCCAGGCTCCTGCCATGTGGCATGGTCTTGCTCACGGGGGCCCAGGCTCGCCGCAGGTGAATGCCTTTTGCAGACACCAAGTACCGGAGGCCGGGGATGCCTTCACGGAGAGGGGGGTTGGTCTCTGGGGGACCGAGGTGTCAGCGGTCACAGTCGCTTCTTGCGTAGTTTAGACCAGACTTTAGAGAGTGGCAGTCGCCAGGTCCAAGTTTGCCTCCTGGGGACAGGGGGGTCAGTCTGAGCCAGGGCAGGACTCTTAACCGCCCAGTCAGGGCTCAGGCCTGAGTCCCCCCGGGAGAACCCCTCGGTGGCTGTGGGTTCCGCCCACTTGGCCCACTCCATCTGGAGCTGAACAGCGGCCGGCCCCCCTCCCCGGCCCTAGGTCCCCAGGTCTTCCCTGGGCACTCTGCCCCTGCCGGGGTGGGAGAGCTGCTGGGAAGTGGGGTCCAAGAGAAAACGCGGGGTCCTCTGGGTGGCAGGGAGGACTTCCGTTTCCCCGGACACGACCCCAGGGACCCTGTGAACCTGGCAAGATATCTCAAGAGTGGGGCCCGTTGCCGGCAGACAGGCTTGTGGTGAGGGGCCCTGCCTGCGCATGCGCAGCCCCTCTTCTGGGCCCCAAACTAAGCAGCCGCGGCTCGGAGGAAAGCCATCTCCTGGGGGCCTCCCCGCTGTTCTTCCATCCGTAAAGGGGGACCCCTTTAAAGATGGAAGAACAGGGGGATCTTCGCAGTGGTGGGGACGTGACGGAGGGGTCTGCGGGTTTGCCGCCACGTAGGCCAGTTGCTCGCACCCCGGCCCCTTGTTTCCGAGCCCCAGGGAGGCAGAGGGCCGCTTATCGCTGGATGCAGGTGTCCTGCGGGGGTCAAGGGGCGGCGTGGGCACTCCCCGGGCGAGAGAGGACGCCTGGGCCCCGAGAGAACCCCGGCAAAATCCCCAGGCCTGGCCCCCGTGGCTCCAGTGGCCTCCCCAGGCTCCTGCCATGGGGTTGGTCTTGCTCACGGGGGCCCAGGCTAGCCGCAGGTGAATGCCTTTTGCAGACACCAAGTACCGGAGGCCGGGGATGCCTTCACGGAGAGGGGGGTTGGTCTCTGGGGACCGAGGTCTCAGCGGTCACAGTCGCTTCTTGCGTAGTTTAGACCAGACTTTAGAGAGTGGCAGTCGCCAGGTCCAAGTTTGCCTCCTGGGGGCAGGGGGGGGCAGTTTGAGCCAGGGCAGGACTCTTAACCGCCCAGGCAGGGCTCAGGCCTGAGTCCCCCCGGGAGAACCCCTCGGTGGCTGTGGGTTCCGCCCACTTGGCCCACTCCATCTGGAGCTGAACAGCGGCCGGCCCCCCTCCCCGGCCCTAGGTCCCCAGGTCTTCCCAGGGCACTCTGCCCCTGCCGGGGTTGGAGAGCTGCTGGGAAGTGGGGTCCAAGAGAAAACGCGGGGTCCTCTGGGTGGCAGGGAGGACTTCCGTTTCCCGGGACACGACCCCAGGGACCCTGTGAACCTGGCAAGATATCTCAAGGGTGGGGCCCGTTGCCCGCAGACAGGCTTGTGTGAGGGGGCCTGCCTGCGCATGCGCGGTCCTCCTTCTGGGCCCCAAACTAAGCAGCCGCTGATCGGAGGAAAGCCATCTCCTGGGGGCCTCCCCCCTGTTCTTCCATCCGTAAAGGGGGACCCCTTTAAAGATGGAAGAACAGGGGGATCTTCGCAGTGGTGGGGACGTGACGGAGGGGTCTGCGGGTTTGCCGCCACGTAGGCCAGTTGCTCGCACCCCGGCCCCTTGTTTCCGAGCCCCAGGGAGGCAGAGGGCCGCTTATCGCTGGATGCAGGTGTCCTGCGGGGGTCAAGGGGCGGCGTGGGCACTCCCCGGGCGAGAGAGGACGCCTGGGCCCCGAGAGAACCCCGGCAAAATCCCCAGCCCTGGCCCCCGTGGCTCCAGTGGCCTCCCCAGGCTCCTGCCATGGGGCATGGTCTTGCTCACGGGGGCCCAGACTCGCCGCAGGTGAATGCCTTTTGCAGACACCAAGTACCGGAGGCCGGGGATTCCTTCACGGAGAGGGGTGTTGGTCTCTGGGGGACCGAGGTCTCAGCGGTCACAGTCGCTTCTTGCGTAGTTTAGACCAGACTTTAGAGAGTGGCAGTCGCCAGGTCCAAGTTTGCCTCCTGGGGGCAGGGGGGGGCAGTCTGAGCCAGGGCAGGACTCTTAACCGCCCCGGCAGGGCTCAGGCCTGAGTCCCCCCGGGAGAACCCCTCGGTGGCTGTGGGTTCCGTCCACTTGGCCCACTCCATCTGGAGCTGAACAGCGGCCGGCCCCCCTCCCAGGCCCTAGGTCCCCAGGTCTTCCCAGGGCACTCTGCCCCTGCCGGGGTTGGAGAGCTGCTGGGAAGTGGGGTCCAAGAGAAAACGCGGGGTCCTCTGGGTGGCAGGGAGGACTTCCGTTTCCCCGGACACGACCCCAGGGACCCTGTGAACCTGGCAAGATATCTCAAGGGTGGGGCCCGTTGCCCGCAGACAGGCTTGTGGTGAGGGGGCCTGCCTGCGCATGCGCGGCCCTTCTTCTGGGCCCCAAACTAAGCAGCCGCGGCTCGGAGGAAAGCCATCTCCTGGGGGCCTCCCCCCTGTTCTTCCATCCGTAAAGCGGGACCCCTTTACGGATGGAAGAACAGGGGGATCTTCGCAGTGGTGGGGACGTGACGGAGGGGTCTGCGGGTTTGCCGCCACGTAGGCCAGTTGCTCGCACCCGGGCCCCTTGTTTCCGAGCCCCAGGGAGGCAGAGGGCCCCTTATCGCTGGATGCAGGTGTCCTGCGGGGGTCAAGGGGCGGCGTGGGCACTCCCCGGGCGAGAGAGGACGCCTGGGCCCCGAGAGAACCCCGGCAAAATCCCCAGCCCTGGCCCCCGTGGCTCCAGTGGCCTCCCCAGGCTCCTGCCATGGGGCATGGTCTTGCTCACGGGGGCCCAGGCTCGCCGCAGGTGAATGCCTTTTGCAGACACCAAGTACCGGAGGCCGGGGATGCCTTCACGGAGAGGGGGGTTGGTCTCTGGGGGACCGAGGTCTCAGCGGTCACAGTCGCTTCTTGCGTAGTTTAGACCAGACTTTAGAGAGTGGCAGTCGCCAGGTCCAAGTTTGCCTCCTGGGGGCAGGGGGGGGCAGTCTGAGCCAGGGCAGGAATCTTAACCGCCCAGGCAGGGCTCAGGCCTGCGTCCCCCCGGCAGAACCCCTCGGTGGCTGTGGGTTCCGCCCACATGGCCCACTCCATGTGGAGCTGAACAGCGGCCGGCCCCCCTCCCCGGCCCTAGGTCCCCAGTTCTTCCCTGGGCACTCTACCCCTGCCGGGGTTGGAGAGCTGCTGGGAAGTGGGGTCCAAGAGAAAACGCGGGGTCCTCTGGGTGGCAGGGAGGACTTCCGTTTCCCCGGACACGACCCCAGGGACCCTGTGAACCTGGCAAGATATCTCAAGGGTGGGGCCCGTTGCCCGCAGACAGGCTTGTGGTGAGGGGGCCTGCCTGCGCATGCGCGGCCCTTCTTCTGGGCCCCAAACTAAGCAGCCGCGGCTCGGAGGAAAGCCATCTCCTGGGGGCCTCCCCCCTGTTCTTCCATCCGTAAAGGGGACCCCTTTACGGATGGAAGAACAGGGGGATCTTCGCAGTGGTGGGGACGTGACGGAGGGGTCTGCGGGTTTGCCGCCAAGTAGGCCAGTTGCTCGCTCCCCGGCCCCTTGTTTCCGAGCCCCATGGAGGCAGAGGGCCGCTTATCGCAGGATGAAGGTGTTCTGCGGGGGTCAAGGGACGGCGTGGGCACTCCGCGGGCAAGAGAGGACGCCTGGGCCCCGAGAGAACCCCGGCAAAATCCCCAGCCCTGGCCCCGGTGGCTCCAGTGGCCTCCCCAGGCTCCTGCCATGGGGCATGGTCTTGCTCACGGGGGCCCAGGCTCGACGCAGGTGAATGCCTTTTGCAGACACCAAGTACCGGAGGCCGGGGATGCCTTCACGGAGAGGGGGGTTGGTCTCTGGGGGACCGAGGTCTCAGTGGTCACAGTCGCTTCTTGCGTAGTTTAGACCAGACTTTAGAGAGTGGCAGTCGCCAGGTCCAAGTTTGCCTCCTGGGGGCAGGGGGGGGCAGTCTGAGCCAGGGCAGGACTCTTAACCGCCCAGGCAGGGCTCAGGCCTGAGTGCCCCCGGGAGAACCCCTCGGTGGCTGTGGGTTCCGCCCACTTGGCCCACTCCATCTGGAGCTGAACAGCGGCCGGCCCCCCTCTCCGGCTCTAGGTCCCCAGGTCTTCCCTGGGCACTCTGCACCTGCCGGGGTTGGAGAGCTGCTGGGAAGTTGGGTCCAAGAGAAAACGCGGGGTCCTCTGGGTGGCAGGGAGGACTTCCGTTTCCCCGGACACGACCCCAGGGACCCTGTGAACCTGGCAAGATACCTCAAGGGTGGGGCCCGTTGCCCGCAGACAGGCTTGTGGTGAGGGGGCCTGCCCCCGCATGCGCGGCCCCTCTTCTGGGCCCCAAACTAAGCAGCCGCGGCTCGGAGGAAAGCCATCTCCTGGGGGCCTCCCCGCTGTTCTTCCATCCGTAAAGGGGGACCCCTTTACGGATGGAAGAACAGGGGGATCTTCGCAGTGGTGGGGACGTGACGGAGGGTTCTGCGGGTTTGCCGCCACGTAGGCCAGTTGCTCGCACCCCGGCCCCTTGTTTCCGAGCCCCAGGGAGGCAGAGGGCCGCTTATCGCTGGATCCAGGTGTCCTGCGGGGGTCAAGGGGCGGCGTCGGCACTCCCCGGGCGAGAGAGGACGCCTGGGCCCCGAGAGAACCCCGGCAAAATCCCCAGCCCTGGCCCCCGTGGCTCCAGTGGCCTCCCCAGGCTCCTGCCATGGGGCATTGTCTTGCTCACGGGGGCCCAGGCTCGCCGCAGGTGAATGCCTTTTGCAGACACCAAGTACCGGAGGCCGGGGATGCCTTCACGGAGAGGGGGGTTGGTCTCTGGGGGACCGAGGTCTCAGCGGTCACAGTCGCTTCTTGCGTAGTTTAGACCAGACTTTAGAGAGTGGCAGTCGCCAGGTCCAAGTTTGCCTCCTGGGGGCAGGGGGGGGCAGTCTGAGCCAGGGCAGGACTCTTAACCGCCCAGGCAGGGCTCAGGCCTGAGTACCCCCGGGAGAACCCCTCGGTGGCTGTGGGTTCCGCCCACATGGCCCACTCCATGTGGAGCTGAACAGCGGCCGGCCCCCCTCCCCGGCCGTAGTTCCCCAGGTCTTCCCTGGGCACTCTGCCCCTGCCGGGGTTGGAGAGCTGCTGGGAAGTGGGGTCCAAGAGAAAACGCGGGGTCCTCTGGGTGGCAGGGAGGACTTCCGTTTCCCCGGACACGACCCCAGGGACCCTGTGAACCTGGCAAGATACCTAAAGGGTGGGGCCCGTTGCCCGCAGACAGGCTTGTGGTGAGGGGGCCTGCCTGCGCATGCGCGGCCCCTCTTCTGGGCCCCAAACTAAGCAGCCGCGGCTCGGAGGAAAGCCATCTCCTGGGGGCCTCCCCCCTGTTCTTCCATCCATAAAGGGGGACCCCTTTACGGATGGAAGAACAGGGGGATCTTCGCAGTGGTGGGTACGTGACAGAGGGGTCTGCGGGTTTGCCGCCACGTAGGCCAGTTGCTCGCACCCGGGCCCCTTGTTTCCGAGCCCCAGGGAGGCAGAGGGCGGCTTATGGCTGGATGCAGGTGTCCTGCGGGGGTCAAGGGGCGGCGTGGGCACTCCCCGGGCGAGAGAGGACGCCTGGGCCCCGAGAGAACCCCGGCAAAATCCCCAGCCCTGGCCCCCGTTGCTCCAGTGGCCTCCCCAGGCTCCTGCCCTGGGGCATGGTCTTGCTCACGGGGGCCCAGGCTCGCCGCAGGTGAATGCCTTTTGCAGACACCAAGTACCGGAGGTCGGGGATGCCTTCAGGGAGAGGGGGGTTGGTCTCTCGGGGACCGAGGTCTCAGCGGTCACAGTCGCTTCTTGCGTAGTTTAGACCAGACTTTAGAGAGTGGCAGTCGCCAGGTCCAAGTTTGCCTCCTGGGGGCACGGGGGTCAGTCTGAGCCAGGGCAGGACTCTTAACCGCCCAGGCAGGGCTCAGGCCTGAGTCCCCCCGGGAGAACCCCTCGGTGGCTGTGGGTTCCGCCCACTTGGCCCACTCCATCTGGAGCTGAACAGCGGCCGGCCCCCCTCCCCGGCCCTAGGTCCACAGGTCTTCCCTGGGCACTCTGCCCCTGCCGGGGTTGGAGAGCTGCTGGGAAGTGGGGTCCAAGAGAAAACGCGGGGTCCTCTGGGTGGCAGGGAGGACTTCCGTTTCCCCGTACACGACCCCAGGGACCCTGTGAACCTGGCAAGATATCTCAAGGGTGGGGCCCGTTGCCCGCAGACAGGCTTGTGGTGAGGGGGCCTGCCTGCGCATGTGCGGTCCCTCTTCTGGGCCCCAAACTAAGCAGCCGCGGCTCGGAGGAAAGCCATCTCCTGGGGGCCTCCCCCCTGTTCTTCCATCCGTAAAGGGGGACCCCTTTAGGGATGGAAGAACAGGGGGATCTTCACAGTGGTGGGGACGTGACGGAGGGGTCTGCGGGTTTGCCGCCACGTAGGCCAGTTGCTCGCACCCGGGTCCCTTGTTTCCGAGCCCCATGGCGGCAGAGGGCCGCTTATCGCTGGATGCAGGTGTCCTGCGGGGGTCAAGGGGCGGCGTGGGCACTCCCCGGGCGAGAGAGGACGCCTGGGCCCCGAGAGAACCCCGGCAAAATCCCCAGCCCTGGCCCCCGTGGCTCCAGTGGCCTCCCCAGGCTCCTGCCATGGGGCATGGTCTTGCTCACGGGGGCCCAGGCTCGCCGCAGGTGAATGCCTTTTGCAGACACCAAGTACCGGAGGCCGGGGATGCCTTCCCGGAGAGGGGGGTTGGTCTCTGGGGGACCGAGGTCTCAGCGGTCACAGTCGCTTCTTGCGTAGTTTAGACCAGACTTTAGAGAGTGGCAGTCGCCAGGTCCAAGTTTGCCTCCTGGGGGCAGGGGGGTCAGTCTGAGCCAGGGCAGGACTCTTAACCGCCCAGGCAGGGCTCAGGCCTGAGTGCCCCCGGGAGAACCCCTCGGTGGCTGTGGGTTCCGCCCACTTGGCCCACTCCATCTGGAGCTGAACAGCGGCCGGCCCCCCTCCCCGGCCCTAGGTCCCCAGGTCTTCCCTGGGCACTCTGCCCCTGCCGGGGTTGGAGAGCTGCTGGGAAGTGGGGTCCAAGAGAAAACGCGGGGTCCTCTGGGTGGCAGGGAGGACTTCCGTTTCCCCGGACACGACCCCAGGGACCCTGTGAACCTGGCAAGATATCTCAAGGGTGGGGCCCGTTGCCCGCAGACAGGTTTGTGGTGAGGGGGCCGGCTGCGCATGCGCGGCCCCTCTTCTGGGCCCCAAACTAAGCAGCCGCGGCTCGGAGGAAAGCCATGTCCTGGGGGCCTCCCCCCTGTTCTTCCATCCGTAAAGGGGGACCCCTTTAGGGATGGAAGAACAGGGGGATCTTCGCAGTGGTGGGGACGTGACGGAGGGGTCTGCGGGTTTGCCGCCACGTAGGCCAGTTGCTCGCACCCGGGCCCCTTGTTTCCGAGCCCCATGGAGGCAGAGGGCCGCTTATCGCTGGATGCAGGTGTCTGCGGGGGTCAAGGGGCGGCGTGGGCACTCCGCGGGCGAGAGAGGACGCCTGGGCCCCGAGAGAACCCCGGCAAAATCCCCAGGCCTGGCCCCCGTGGCTCCAGTGGCCTCCCCAGGCTCCTGCCATGGGGCATGGTCTTGCTCGCGGGGGCCCAGGCTCGCCGCAGGTGAATGCCTTTTGCAGACACCAAGTACCGGAGGCAGGGGATGCCTTCACGGAGAGGGGGGTTGGTCTCTGGGGGACCGAGGTCTCAGCGGTCACAGTCGCTTCTTGCGTAGTTTAGACCAGACTTTAGAGAGTGGCAGTCGCCAGGTCCAAGTTTGCCTCCTGGGGACAGGGGGGTCAGTCTGAGCCAGGGCAGGACTCTTAACCGCCCAGGCAGGGCTCAGGCCTGAGTCCCCCCGGGAGAACCCCTCGGTGGCTGTGGGTTCCGCCCACTTGGCCCACTCCATCTGGAGCTGAACAGCGGCCGGCCCCCCTCCCCGGCCCTAGGTCCCCAGGTCTTCCCTGGGAACTCTGCCCCTGCCGGGGTTGGAGAGCTGCTGGGAAGTGGGGTCCAAGAGAAAACGCGGGGTCCTCTGGGTGGCAGGGAGGACTTCCGTTTCCCCGGACACGACCCCAGGGACCCTGTGAACCTGGCAAGATATCTCAAGAGTGGGGCCCGTTGCCGGCAGACAGGCTTGTGGTGAGGGGGCCTGCCTGCGCATGCGCAGCCCCTCTTCTGGGCCCCAAACTAAGCAGCCGCGGCTCGGAGGAAAGCCATCTCCTGGGGGCCTCCCCGCTGTTCTTCCATCCGTAAAGGGGGACCCCTTTACGGATGGAAGAACAGGGGGATCTTCGCAGTGGTGGGGACGTGACGGAGGGGTCTGCGGGTTTGCCGCCACGTAGGCCAGTTGCTCGCTCCCCGGCCCGTTGTTTCCGAGCCCCATGGAGGCAGAGGGCCGCTTACGCAGGATGCAGGTGTTCTGCGGGGGTCAAGGGACGGCGTGGGCACTCCGCGGGCGAGAGATGACGCCTGGGCCCCGAGAGAACCCCGGCAAAATCCCCAGCCCTGGCCCCCGTGGCTCCAGTGGCCTCCCCAGGCTCCTGCCATGGGGCATGGTCTTGCTCACGGGGGCCCAGGCTCGACGCAGGTGAATGCCTTTTGCAGACACCAAGTACCGGAGGCCGGGGATGCCTTCACGGAGAGGGGGGTTGGTCTCTGGGGGACCGAGGTCTCAGTGGTCACAGTCGCTTCTTGCGTAGTTTAGACCAGACTTTAGAGAGTGGCAGTCGCCAGGTCCAAGTTTGCCTCCTGGGGGCAGGGGGGTCAGTCTGAGCCAGGGCAGGACTCTTAACCGCCCAGGCAGGGCTCAGGCCTGAGTCCCCCCGGGAGAACCCCTCGGTGGCTGTGGGTTCCGCCCACATGTCCCACTCCATGTGGAGCTGAACAGCGGTGGGCCCCCCTCCCCGGCCCTAGGTCCCCAGGTCTTCCCTGGGCACTCTGCCCCTGCCGGGGTTGGAGAGCTGCTGGGAAGTGGGGTCCAAGAGAAAACGCGGAGTCCTCTGGGTGGCAGGGAGGACTTCCGTTTCCCCGGACACGACCCCAGGGACCCTGTGAACCTGGCAAGATATCTCAAGGGTGGGGCCCGTTGCCCGCAGACAGGCCAGTGGTGACGGGGCCTGCCTGCGCATGCGCGGCCCCTCTTCTGGGCCCCAAACTAAGCAGCCGCGGCTCGGAGGAAAGCCATCTCCTGGGGGCCTCCCCCCTGTTCTTCCATCCGTAAAGGGGGACCCCTTTACGGATGGAAGAACAGGGGGATCTTCGCAGTGGTGGGGACGTGACGGAGGGGTCTGCGGGTTTGCCGCCACGTAGGCCAGTTGCTCGCACCCGGGCCCCTTGTTTCCGAGCCCCAGGGAGGCAGAGGGCCCCTTATCGCTGGATGCAGGTGTCCTGCGGGGGTCAAGGGGCGGCGTGGGCACTCCCCGGGCGAGAGAGGACGCCTGGGCCCCGAGAGAACCCCGGCAAAATCCCCAGCCCTGGCCCCCGTGGCTCCAGTGGCCTCCCCAGGCTCCTGCCATGGGGCATAGTCTTGCTCACGGGGGCCCAGGCTCGCCGCAGGTGAATGCCTTTTGCAGACACCAAGTACCGGAGGCCGGGGATGCCTTCACGGAGAGGGGGGTTGGTCTCTGGGGGACCGAGGTCTCAGCGTTCACAGTCGCTTCTTGCGTAGTTTAGACCAGACTTTAGAGAGTGGCAGTCGCCAGGTCCAAGTTTGCCTCCTGGGGGCAGGGGGGTCAGTCTGAGCCAGGGCAGGACTCTTAACCGCCCAGGCAGGGCTCAGGCCTGAGTCCCCCCGGGAGATCCCCTCGGTGGCTGTGGGTTCCGCCCACTTGGCCCACTCCATCTGGAGCTGGACAGCGGCCGGCCCCCCTCCCCGGCCCTAGGTCCCCAGGTCTTCCCGGGCACTCTGCCCCTGCCGGGGTTGGAGAGCTGCTGGGAAGTGGGGTCCAAGAGAAAACGCGGGGTCCTCTGGGTGGCAGGGAGGACTTCCGTTTCCCCGGACACGACCCCAGGGACCCTGTGAACCTGGCAAGATATCTCAAGGGTGGGGCCCGTTGCCCGCAGACAGGCTTGTGGTGAGGGGGCCTGCCTGCGCATGCGCGGCCCTTCTTCTGGGCCCCAAACTAAGCAGCCGCGGCTCGGAGGAAAGCCATCTCCTGGGGGCCTCCCCCCTGTTCTTCCATCCGTAAAGGGGACCCCTTTACGGATGGAAGAACACGGGGATCTTCGCAGTGGTGGGGACGTGACGGAGGGGTCTGCGGGTTTGCCGCCAAGTAGGCCAGTTGCTCGCTCCCCGGCCCCTTGTTTCCGAGCCCCATGGAGGCAGAGGGCCGCTTATCGCAGGATGAAGGTGTTCTGCGGGGGTCAAGGGACGGCGTGGGCACTCCGCGGGCAAGAGAGGACGCCTGGGCCCCGAGAGAACCCCGGCAAAATCCCCAGCCCTGGCCCCCGTGGCTCCAGTGGCCTCCCCAGGCTCCTGCCATGGGGCATGGTCTTGCTCACGGGGGCCCAGGCTCGACGCAGGTGAATGCCTTTTGCAGACACCAAGTACCGGAGGCCGGGGATGCCTTCACGGAGAGGGGGGTTGGTCTCTGGGGGACCGAGGTCTCAGTGGTCACAGTCGCTTCTTGCGTAGTTTAGACCAGACTTTAGAGAGTGGCAGTCGCCAGGTCCAAGTTTGCCTCCTGGGGGCAGGGGGGGGCAGTCTGAGCCAGGGCAGGACTCTTAACCGCCCAGGCAGGGCTCAGGCCTGAGTGCCCCCGGGAGAACCCCTCGGTGGCTGTGGGTTCCGCCCACTTGGCCCACTCCATCTGGAGCTGAACAGCGGCCGGCCCCCCTCTCCGGCTCTAGGTCCCCAGGTCTTCCCTGGGCACTCTGCACCTGCCGGGGTTGGAGAGCTGCTGGGAAGTTGGGTCCAAGAGAAAACGCGGGGTCCTCTGGGTGGCAGGGAGGACTTCCGTTTCCCCGGACACGACCCCAGGGACCCTGTGAACCTGGCAAGATACCTCAAGGGTGGGGCCCGTTGCCCGCAGACAGGCTTGTGGTGAGGGGGCCTGCCCCCGCATGCGCGGCCCCTCTTCTGGGCCCCAAACTAAGCAGCCGCGGCTCGGAGGAAAGCCATCTCCTGGGGGCCTCCCCGCTGTTCTTCCATCCGTAAAGGGGGACCCCTTTACGGATGGAAGAACAGGGGGATCTTCGCAGTGGTGGGGACGTGACGGAGGGGTCTGCGGGTTTGCCGCCACGTAGGCCAGTTGCTCGCTCCCCGGCCCCTTGTTTCCGAGCCCCATGGAGGCAGAGGGCCGCTTATCGCAGGATGCAGGTGTTCTGCGGGGGTCAAGGGACGGCGTGGGCACTCCGCGGGCGAGAGAGGACGCCTGGGCCCCGAGAGAACCCCGGCAAAATCCCCAGGCCTGGCCCCCGTGGCACCAGTGGCCTCCCCAGGCTCCTGCCATGGGGTTGGTCTTGCTCACGGGGGCCCAGGCTAGCCGCAGGTGAATGCCTTTTACAGACACCAAGTACCGGAGGCCTGGGATGCCTTCACGGAGAGGGGGGTTGGTCTCTGGGGACCGAGGTCTCAGCGGTCACAGTCGCTTCTTGCGTAGTTTAGACCAGACTTTAGAGAGTGGCAGTCGCCAGGTCCAAGTTTGCCTCCTGGGGGCAGGGGGGGGCAGTCTGAGCCAGGGCAGGACTCTTAACCGCCCAGGCAGGGCTCAGGCCTGAGTCCCCCCGGGAGAACCCCTCGGTGGCTGTGGGTTCCGCCCACTTGGCCCACTCCATCTGGAGCTGAACAGCGGCCGGCCCCCCTCCCCGGCCCTAGGTCCCCAGGTCTTCCCAGGGCACACTGCCCCTGCCGGGGTTGGAGAGCTGCTGGGAAGTGGGGTCCAAGAGAAAACGCGGGGTCCTCTGGGTGGCAGGGAGGACTTCCGTTTCCCGGACACGACCCCAGGGACCCTGTGAACCTGGCAAGATATCTCAAGGGTGGGGCCTGTTGCCCGCAGACAGGCTTGTGGTGAGGGGGCCTGCCTGCGCATGCGCGGCCCTTCTTCTGGGCCCCAAACTAAGCAGCCGCGGATCGGAGGAAAGCCATCTCCTGGGGGCCTCCCCCCTGTTCTTCCATCCGTAAAGGGGGACCCCTTTACGGATGGAAGAACAGGGGGATCTTCGCAGTGGTGGGGACGTGACGGAGGGGTCTGCGGGTTTGCCGCCACGTAGGCCAGTTGCTCGCACCCCGGCCCCTTGTTTCCGAGCCCCAGGGAGGCAGAGGGCCGCTTATCGCTGGATGCAGGTGTCCTGCGGGGGTCAAGGGGCGGCGTGGGCACTCCCCGGGCGAGAGAGGACGCCTGGGCCCCGAGAGAACCCCGGCAAAATCCCCAGCCCTGGCCCCCGTGGCTCCAGTGGCCTCCCCAGGCTCCTGCCATGGGGCATGGTCTTGCTCACGGGGGCCCAGACTCGCCGCAGGTGAATGCCTTTTGCAGACACCAAGTACCGGAGGCCGGGGATTCCTTCACGGAGAGGGGGGTTGGTCTCTGGGGGACCGAGGTCTCAGCGGTCACAGTCGCTTCTTGCGTAGTTTAGACCAGACTTTAGAGAGTGGCAGTCGCCAGGTCCAAGTTTGCCTCCTGGGGGCAGGGGGGCGGCAGTCTGAGCCAGGGCAGGACTCTTAACCGCCCAGGCAGGGCTCAGGCCTGAGTCCCCCCGGGAGAACCCCTCGGTGGCTGTGGGTTCCGCCCACATGGCCAACTCCATCTGGAGCTGAACAGCGGCCGGCCCCCCTCCCCGGCCCTA
Organism: Desmodus rotundus; assembly: GCF_022682495.2. NCBI lineage: Eukaryota > Metazoa > Chordata > Mammalia > Chiroptera > Phyllostomidae > Desmodus > Desmodus rotundus. Next base: position 133,773,689 of record NC_071387.1, read on the forward strand.
GGTCCCCAGGTCTTCCCTGGGCACTCTGCCCCTGCCGGGGTTGGAGAGCTGCTGGGAAGTGGGGTCCAAGAGAAAACGCGGGGTCCTCTGGGTGGTAGGGAGGACTTCCGCTTCCCCGGGCACGACCCCAGGGACCCTGTGAACCTGGCAAGATATCTCAAAGGTGGGGCCCGTTGCCCGCAGACAGGCTTGTGGTGAGGGGGCCTGCCTGCGCATGCGCGGCCCCTCTTCTGGGCCCCAAACTAAGCAGCCGCGGCTCGGAGGAAAGCCATCTCCTGGGGGCCTCCCCCCTGTTCTTCCATCCGTAAAGGGGGACCCCTTTACGGATGGAAGAACAGGGGGATCTTCGCAGTGGTGGGGACGTGACGGAGGGGTCTGCGGGTTTGCCGCCACGTAGGCCAGTTGCTCGCACCCGGGCCCCTTGTTTCCGAGCCCCAGGGAGGCAGAGGGCCCCTTATCGCTGGATGCAGGTGTCCTGCGGGGGTCAAGGGGCGGCGTGGGCACTCCCCGGGCGAGAGAGGACGCCTGGGCCCCGAGAGAACCCCGGCAAAATCCCCAGCCCTGGCCCCCGTGGCTCCAGTGGCCTCCCCAGGCTCCTGCCATGGGGCATGGTCTTGCTCACGGGGGCCCAGGCTCGCCGCAGGTGAATGCCTTTTGCAGACACCAAGTACCGGAGGCCGGGGATGCCTTCACGGAGAGGGGGGTTGGTCTCTGGGGGACCGAGGTCTCAGCGTTCACAGTCGCTTCTTGCGTAGTTTAGACCAGACTTTAGAGAGTGGCAGTCGCCAGGTCCAAGTTTGCCTCCTGGGGGCAGGGGGGTCAGTCTGAGCCAGGGCAGGACTCTTAACCGCCCAGGCAGGGCTCAGGCCTGAGTCCCCCCGGGAGAACCCCTCGGTGGCTGTGGGTTCCGCCCACATGTCCCACTCCATGTGGAGCTGAACAGCGGTGGGCCCCCCTCCCCGGCCCTAGGTCCCCAGGTCTTCCCTGGGCACTCTGCCCCTGCCGGGGTTGGAGAGCTGCTGGGAAGTGGGGTCCAAGAGAAAACGCGGAGTCCTCTGGGTGGCAGGGAGGACTTCCGTTTCCCCGGACACGACCCCAGGGACCCTGTGAACCTGGCAAGATATCTCAAGGGTGGGGCCCGTTGCCCGCAGACAGGCCAGTGGTGACGGGGCCTGACTGCGCATGCGCGGCCCCTCTTCTGGGCCCCAAACTAAGCAGCCGCGGCTCGGAGGAAAGCCATCTCCTGGGGGCCTCCCCCCTGTTCTTCCATCCGTAAAGGGGGACCCCTTTACGGATGGAAGAACAGGGGGATCTTCGCAGTGGTGGGGACGTGACGGAGGGGTCTGCGGGTTTGCCGCCACGTAGGCCAGTTGCTCGCACCCGGGCCCCTTGTTTCCGAGCCCCAGGGAGGCAGAGGGCCCCTTATCGCTGGATGCAGGTGTCCTGCGGGGGTCAAGGGGCGGCGTGGGCACTCCCCGGGCGAGAGAGGACGCCTGGGCCCCGAGAGAACCCCGGCAAAATCCCCAGCCCTGGCCCCCGTGGCTCCAGTGGCCTCCCCAGGCTCCTGCCATGGGGCATAGTCTTGCTCACGGGGGCCCAGGCTCGCCGCAGGTGAATGCCTTTTGCAGACACCAAGTACCGGAGGCCGGGGATGCCTTCACGGAGAGGGGGGTTGGTCTCTGGGGGACCGAGGTCTCAGCGTTCACAGTCGCTTCTTGCGTAGTTTAGACCAGACTTTAGAGAGTGGCAGTCGCCAGGTCCAAGTTTGCCTCCTGGGGGCAGGGGGGTCAGTCTGAGCCAGGGCAGGACTCTTAACCGCCCAGGCAGGGCTCAGGCCTGAGTCCCCCCGGGAGATCCCCTCGGTGGCTGTGGGTTCCGCCCACTTGGCCCACTCCATCTGGAGCTGGACAGCGGCCGGCCCCCCTCCCCGGCCCTAGGTCCCCAGGTCTTCCCGGGCACTCTGCCCCTGCCGGGGTTGGAGAGCTGCTGGGAAGTGGGGTCCAAGAGAAAACGCGGGGTCCTCTGGGTGGCAGGGAGGACTTCCGTTTCCCCGGACACGACCCCAGGGACCCTGTGAACCTGGCAAGATATCTCAAGGGTGGGGCCCGTTGCCCGCAGACAGGCTTGTGGTGAGGGGGCCTGCCTGCGCATGCGCGGCCCTTCTTCTGGGCCCCAAACTAAGCAGCCGCGGCTCGGAGGAAAGCCATCTCCTGGGGGCCTCCCCCCTGTTCTTCCATCCGTAAAGGGGACCCCTTTACGGATGGAAGAACACGGGGATCTTCGCAGTGGTGGGGACGTGACGGAGGGGTCTGCGGGTTTGCCGCCAAGTAGGCCAGTTGCTCGCTCCCCGGCCCCTTGTTTCCGAGCCCCATGGAGGCAGAGGGCCGCTTATCGCAGGATGAAGGTGTTCTGCGGGGGTCAAGGGACGGCGTGGGCACTCCGCGGGCAAGAGAGGACGCCTGGGCCCCGAGAGAACCCCGGCAAAATCCCCAGCCCTGGCCCCCGTGGCTCCAGTGGCCTCCCCAGGCTCCTGCCATGGGGCATGGTCTTGCTCACGGGGGCCCAGGCTCGACGCAGGTGAATGCCTTTTGCAGACACCAAGTACCGGAGGCCGGGGATGCCTTCACGGAGAGGGGGGTTGGTCTCTGGGGGACCGAGGTCTCAGTGGTCACAGTCGCTTCTTGCGTAGTTTAGACCAGACTTTAGAGAGTGGCAGTCGCCAGGTCCAAGTTTGCCTCCTGGGGGCAGGGGGGGGCAGTCTGAGCCAGGGCAGGACTCTTAACCGCCCAGGCAGGGCTCAGGCCTGAGTGCCCCCGGGAGAACCCCTCGGTGGCTGTGGGTTCCGCCCACTTGGCCCACTCCATCTGGAGCTGAACAGCGGCCGGCCCCCCTCTCCGGCTCTAGGTCCCCAGGTCTTCCCTGGGCACTCTGCACCTGCCGGGGTTGGAGAGCTGCTGGGAAGTTGGGTCCAAGAGAAAACGCGGGGTCCTCTGGGTGGCAGGGAGGACTTCCGTTTCCCCGGACACGACCCCAGGGACCCTGTGAACCTGGCAAGATACCTCAAGGGTGGGGCCCGTTGCCCGCAGACAGGCTTGTGGTGAGGGGGCCTGCCCCCGCATGCGCGGCCCCTCTTCTGGGCCCCAAACTAAGCAGCCGCGGCTCGGAGGAAAGCCATCTCCTGGGGGCCTCCCCGCTGTTCTTCCATCCGTAAAGGGGGACCCCTTTACGGATGGAAGAACAGGGGGATCTTCGCAGTGGTGGGGACGTGACGGAGGGTTCTGCGGGTTTGCCGCCACGTAGGCCAGTTGCTCGCACCCCGGCCCCTTGTTTCCGAGCCCCAGGGAGGCAGAGGGCCGCTTATCGCTGGATCCAGGTGTCCTGCGGGGGTCAAGGGGCGGCGTGGGCACTCCCCGGGCGAGAGAGGACGCCTGGGCCCCGAGAGAACCCCGGCAAAATCCCCAGCCCTGGCCCCCGTGGCTCCAGTGGCCTCCCCAGGCTCCTGCCATGGGGCATTGTCTTGCTCACGGGGGCCCAGGCTCGCCGCAGGTGAATGCCTTTTGCAGACACCAAGTACCGGAGGCCGGGGATGCCTTCACGGAGAGGGGGGTTGGTCTCTGGGGGACCGAGGTCTCAGCGGTCACAGTCGCTTCTTGCGTAGTTTAGACCAGACTTTAGAGAGTGGCAGTCGCCAGGTCCAAGTTTGCCTCCTGGGGGCAGGGGGGGGCAGTCTGAGCCAGGGCAGGACTCTTAACCGCCCAGGCAGGGCTCAGGCCTGAGTACCCCCGGGAGAACCCCTCGGTGGCTGTGGGTTCCGCCCACATGGCCCACTCCATGTGGAGCTGAACAGCGGCCGGCCCCCCTCCCCGGCCGTAGTTCCCCAGGTCTTCCCTGGGCACTCTGCCCCTGCCGGGGTTGGAGAGCTGCTGGGAAGTGGGGTCCAAGAGAAAACGCGGGGTCCTCTGGGTGGCAGGGAGGACTTCCGTTTCCCCGGACACGACCCCAGGGACCCTGTGAACCTGGCAAGATACCTAAAGGGTGGGGCCCGTTGCCCGCAGACAGGCTTGTGGTGAGGGGGCCTGCCTGCGCATGCGCGGCCCCTCTTCTGGGCCCCAAACTAAGCAGCCGCGGCTCGGAGGAAAGCCATCTCCTGGGGGCCTCCCCCCTGTTCTTCCATCCATAAAGGGGGACCCCTTTACGGATGGAAGAACAGGGGGATCTTCGCAGTGGTGGGGACGTGACAGAGGGGTCTGCGGGTTTGCCGCCACGTAGGCCAGTTGCTCGCACCCGGGCCCCTTGTTTCCGAGCCCCAGGGAGGCAGAGGGCGGCTTATGGCTGGATGCAGGTGTCCTGCGGGGGTCAAGGGGCGGCGTGGGCACTCCCCGGGCGAGAGAGGACGCCTGGGCCCCGAGAGAACCCCGGCAAAATCCCCAGCCCTGGCCCCCGTGGCTCCAGTGGCCTCCCCAGGCTCCTGCCATGGGGCATGGTCTTGCTCACGGGGGCCCAGGCTCGCCGCAGGTGAATGCCTTTTGCAGACACCAAGTACCGGAGGCCGGGGATGCCTTCCCGGAGAGGGGGGTTGGTCTCTGGGGGACCGAGGTCTCAGCGGTCACAGTCGCTTCTTGCGTAGTTTAGACCAGACTTTAGAGAGTGGCAGTCGCCAGGTCCAAGTTTGCCTCCTGGGGGCAGGGGGGTCAGTCTGAGCCAGGGCAGGACTCTTAACCGCCCAGGCAGGGCTCAGGCCTGAGTGCCCCCGGGAGAACCCCTCGGTGGCTGTGGGTTCCGCCCACTTGGCCCACTCCATGTGGAGCTGAACAGCGGCCGGCCCCCCTCCCCGGCCCTAGGTCCCCAGGTCTTCCCTGGGCACTCTGCCCCTGCCGGGGTTGGAGAGCTGCTGGGAAGTGGGGTCCAAGAGAAAACGCGGGGTCCTCTGGGTGGCAGGGAGGACTTCCGTTTCCCCGGACACGACCCCAGGGACCCTGTGAACCTGGCAAGATATCTCAAGGGTGGGGCCCGTTGCCCACAGACAGGCTTGTGGTGAGGGGGCCGGCTGCGCATGCGCGGCCCCTCTTCTGGGCCCCAAACTAAGCAGCCGCGGCTCGGAGGAAAGCCATCTCCTGGGGGCCTCCCCCCTGTTCTTCCATCCGTAAAGGGGGACCCCTTTACGGATGGAAGAACAGGGGGATCTTCGCAGTGGTGGGGACGTGACGGAGGGGTCTGCGGGTTTGCCGCCACGTAGGCCAATTACTCGCACCCGGGCCCCTTGTTTCCGAGCCCCATGGAGGCAGAGGGCCGCTTATCGCTGGATGCAGGTGTCCTGCGGGGGTCAAGGGGCGGCATGGGCACTCCCCGGGCGAGAGAGGACGCCTGGGCCCCGAGAGGACCCCGGCAAAATCCCCAGCCCTGGCCCCCGTGGCTCCAGTGGCCTCCCCAGGCTCCTGCCATGGGGCATGGTCTTGCTCACGGGGGCCCAGGCTCGCCGCAGGTGAATGCCTTTTGCAGACACCAAGTACCGGAGGCCGGGGATGCCTTCACGGAGAGGGGGGTTGGTCTCTGGGGGACCGAGGTCTCAGCGGTCACAGTCGCTTCTTGCGTAGTTTAGACCAGACTTTAGAGAGTGGCAGTCGCCAGGTCCAAGTTTGCCTCCTGGGGGCAGGGGGGGGGCAGTTGAGCCAGGGCAGGACTCTTAACCGCCCAGGCAGGGCACAGGCCTGAGTCCCCCCGGGAGAACCCCTCGGTGGCTGTGGGTTCCTCCCACTTGGCCCAGTCCACCTGGAGCTGAACAGCGGCCGGCCCCCCTCCCCGGCCCTAGGTCCCCAGGTCTTCCCTGGGCATTCTGCCCCTGCCGGGGTTGGACAGCTGCTGGGAAGTGGGGTCCAAGAGAAAACGCGGGGTCCTCTGGGTGGCAGGGAGGACTTCCGCTTCCCCGGACACGACCCCAGGGACCCTGTGAACCTGGCAAGATATCTCAAGGGTGGGGCCCGTTGCCCGCAGACAGGCCAGTGGTGACGGGGCCTGACTGCGCATACGCGGCCCCTCTTCTGGGCCCCAAACTAAGCAGCCGCGGCTCGGAGGAAAGCCATCTCCTGGGGGCCTCCCCCCTGTTCTTCCATCCGTAAAGGGGGACCCCTTTAGGGATGGAAGAACAGGGGGATCTTCGCAGTGGTGGGGACGTGACGGAGGGGTCTGCGGGTTTGCCGCCACGTAGGCCAGTTGCTCGCACCCGGGCCCCTTGTTTCCGAGCCCCATGGAGGCAGAGGGCCGCTTATCGCTGGATGCAGGTGTCTGCGGGGGTCAAGGGGCGGCGTGGGCACTCCCCGGGCGAGAGAGGACGCCTGGGCCCCGAGAGAACCCCGGCAAAATCCCCAGGCCTGGCCCCCGTGGCTCCAGTGGCCTCCCCAGGCTCCTGCCATGGGGCATGGTCTTGCTCGCGGGGGCCCAGGCTCGCCGCAGGTGAATGCCTTTTGCAGACACCAAGTACCGGAGGCAGGGGATGCCTTCACGGAGAGGGGGGTTGGTCTCTGGGGGACCGAGGTCTCAGCGGTCACAGTCGCTTCTTGCGTAGTTTAGACCAGACTTTAGAGAGTGGCAGTCGCCAGGTCCAAGTTTGTCTCCTGGGGACAGGGGGGTCAGTCTGAGCCAGGGCAGGACTCTTAACCGCCCAGGCAGGGCTCAGGCCTGAGTCCCCCCGGGAGAACCCCTCGGTGGCTGTGGGTTCCGCCCACTTGGCCCACTCCATCTGGAGCTGAACAGCGGCCGGCCCCCCTCCCCGGCCCTAGGTCCCCAGGTCTTCCCTGGGAACTCTGCCCCTGCCGGGGTTGGAGAGCTGCTGGGAAGTGGGGTCCAAGAGAAAACGCGGGGTCCTCTGGGTGGCAGGGAGGACTTCCGTTTCCCCGGACACGACCCCAGGGACCCTGTGAACCTGGCAAGATATCTCAAGAGTGGGGCCCGTTGCCGGCAGACAGGCTTGTGGTGAGGGGGCCTGCCTGCGCATGCGCAGCCCCTCTTCTGGGCCCCAAACTAAGCAGCCGCGGCTCGGAGGAAAGCCATCTCCTGGGGGCCTCCCCGCTGTTCTTCCATCCGTAAAGGGGGACCCCTTTACGGATGGAAGAACAGGGGGATCTTCGCAGTGGTGGGGACGTGACGGAGGGGTCTGCGGGTTTGCCGCCACGTAGGCCAGTTGCTCGCTCCCCGGCCCCTTGTTTCCGAGCCCCATGGAGGCAGAGGGCCGCTTACGCAGGATGCAGGTGTTCTGCGGGGGTCAAGGGACGGCGTGGGCACTCCGCGGGCGAGAGATGACGCCTGGGCCCCGAGAGAACCCCGGCAAAATCCCCAGCCCTGGCCCCCGTGGCTCCAGTGGCCTCCCCAGGCTCCTGCCATGGGGCATGGTCTTGCTCACGGGGGCCCAGGCTCGACGCAGGTGAATGCCTTTTGCAGACACCAAGTACCGGAGGCCGGGGATGCCTTCACGGAGAGGGGGGTTGGTCTCTGGGGGACCGAGGTCTCAGTGGTCACAGTCGCTTCTTGCGTAGTTTAGACCAGACTTTAGAGAGTGGCAGTCGCCAGGTCCAAGTTTGCCTCCTGGGGGCAGGGGGGGGCAGTCTGAGCCAGGGCAGGACTCTTAACCGCCCAGGCAGGGCTCAGGCCTGAGTGCCCCCGGGAGAACCCCTCGGTGGCTGTGGGTTCCGCCCACTTGGCCCACTCCATCTGGAGCTGAACAGCGGCCGGCCCCCCTCTCCGGCTCTAGGTCCCCAGGTCTTCCCTGGGCACTCTGCACCTGCCGGGGTTGGAGAGCTGCTGGGAAGTTGGGTCCAAGAGAAAACGCGGGGTCCTCTGGGTGGCAGGGAGGACTTCCGTTTCCCCGGACACGACCCCAGGGACCCTGTGAACCTGGCAAGATATCTCAAGGGTGGGGCCCGTTGCCCGCAGACAAGCTTGTGGTGAGGGGGCCGCCTGCGCATGCGCGGCCCCTCTTCTGGGCCCCAAACTAAGCAGCCGCGGCTCGGAGGAAAGCCATCTCCTGGGGGCCTCCCCCCTGTTCTTCCATCCGTAAAGGGGGACCCCTTTACGGATGGAAGAACAGGGGGATCTTCGCAGTGGTGGGGACGTGACGGAGGGGTCTGCGGGTTTGCCGCCACGTAGGCCAGTTGCTCGCACCCCGGCCCCTTGTTTCCGAGCCCCATGGAGGCAGAGGGCCGCTTATCGCTGGATGCAGGTGTCCTGCGGGGGTCAAGGGACGGCGTGGGCACTCCCCGGGCGAGAGAGGACGCCTGGGCCCCGAGAGAACCCCGGCAAAATCCCCAGCCCTGGCCCCCGTGGCTCCAGTGGCCTCCCCAGGCTCCTGCCATGGGGCATGGTCTTGCTCACGGGGGCCCAGGCTCGACGCAGGTGAATGCCTTGTGCAGACACCAAGTACCGGAGGCCGGGGATGCCTTCACGGAGAGGGGGGTTGGTCTCTGGGGGACCGAGGTCTCAGCGGTCTCAGTCGCTTCTTGCGTAGTTTAGACCAGACTTTAGAGAGTGGCAGTCGCCAGGTCCAAGTTTGCCTCCTGGGGACAGGGGGGTCAGTCTGAGCCAGGGCAGGACTCTTAACCGCCCAGGCAGGGCTCAGGCCTGAGTCCCCCCGGGAGAACCCCTCGGTGGCTGTGGGTTCCGCCCACTTGGCCCACTCCATCTGTAGCTGAACAGCGGCCGGCCCCCCTCCCCGGCCCTAGGTCCCCAGGTCTTCCCTGGGAACTCTGCCCCTGCCGGGGTTGGAGAGCTGCTGGGAAGTGGGGTCCAAGAGAAAACGCGGGGTCCTCTGGGTGGCAGGGAGGACTTCCGTTTCCCCGGACACGACCCCAGGGACCCTGTGAACCTGGCAAGATATCTCAAGAGTGGGGCCCGTTGCCGGCAGACAGGCTTGTGGTGAGGGGGCCTGCCTGCGCATGCGCAGCCCCTCTTCTGGGCCCCAAACTAAGCAGCCGCGGCTCGGAGGAAAGCCATCTCCTGGGGGCCTCCCCCCTGTTCTTCCATCCGTAAAGGGGGACCCCTTTACGGATGGAAGAACAGGGGGATCTTCGCAGTGGTGGGGACGTGACGGAGGGGTCTGCGGGTTTGCCGCCACGTAGGCCAGTTGCTCGCTCCCCGGCCCCTTGTTTCCGAGCCCCATGGAGGCAGAGGGCCGCTTATCGCAGGATGCAGGTGTTCTGCGGGGGTCAAGGGACGGCGTGGGCACTCCGCGGGCGAGAGAGGACGCCTGGGCCCCGAGAGAACCCCGGCAAAATCCCCAGCCCTGGCCCCCGTGGCTCCAGTGGCCTCCCCAGGCTCCTGCCATGGGGCATGGTCTTGCTCACGGGGGCCCAGGCTCGACGCAGGTGAATGCCTTTTGCAGACACCAAGTACCGGAGGCCGGGGATGCCTTCACGGAGAGGGGGGTTGGTCTCGGGGGACCGAGGTCTCAGCGGTCACAGTCGCTTCTTGCGTAGTTTAGACCAGACTTTAGAGAGTGGCAGTCGCCAGGTCCAAGTTTGCCTCCTGGGGGCAGGGGGGGGCAGTCTGAGCCAGGGCAGGACTCTTAACCGCCCAGGCAGGGCTCAGGCCTGAGTCCCCCCGGGAGAACCCCTCGGTGGCTGTGGGTTCCGCCCACTTGGCCCACTCCATCTGGAGCTGAACAGCGGCCGGCCCCCCTCTCCGGCCCTAGGTCCCCAGGTCTTCCCTGGGCACTCTGCCCCTGCCGGGGTTGGAGAGCTGCTGGGAAGTTGGGTCCAAGAGAAAACGCGGGGTCCTCTGGGTGGCAGGGAGGACTTCCGTTTCCCCGGACACGACCCCAGGGACCCTGTGAACCTGGCAAGATACCTCAAGGGTGGGGCCCGTTGCCCGCAGACAGGCTTGTGGTGAGGGGGCCTGCCTCCGCATGCGCGGCTCCTCTTCTGGGCCCCAAACTAAGCAGCCGCGGCTCGGAGGAAAGCCATCTCCGGGGGGCCTCCCCCCTGATCTTCCATCCGTAAAGGTGAACCCCTTTACGGATGGAAGAACAGGGGTATCTTTGTAGTGGTGGGGACGTGACGGAGGGGTCTGCGGGTTTGCCGCCACGTAGGCCAGTTGCTCGCACCCCGGCCCCTTGTTTCCGAGCCCCATGGAGGCAGAGGGCCGCTTATCGCTGGATGCAGGTGTCCTGCGGGGGTCAAGGGACGGCGTGGGCACTCCCCGGGCGAGAGAGGACGCCTGGGCCCCGAGAGAACCCCGGCAAAATCCCCAGCCCTGGCCCCCGTGGCTCCAGTGGCCTCCCCAGGCTCCTGCCATGGGGCATGGTCTTGCTCACGGGGGCCCAGGCTCGACGCAGGTGAATGCCTTTTGCAGACACCAAGTACCGGAGGCCGGGGATGCCTTCACGGAGAGGGGGGTTGGTCTCTGGGGGACCGAGGTCTCAGCGGTCACAGTCGCTTCTTGCGTAGTTTAGACCAGACTTTAGAGAGTGGCAGTCGCCAGGTGCAAGTTTGCCTCCTGGGGGCAGGGGGGGGGCAGTCTGAGCCAGGGCAGGACTCTTAAACGCCCAGGCAGGGCTCAGGCCTGAGTCCCCCTGGGAGAACCCCTCGGTGGCTGTGGGTTCCGCCCACTTGGCCCACTCCATCTGGAGCTGAACAGCGGCCGGCCCCCCTCCCCGGCCCTAGGTCCCCAGGTCTTCCCTGGGAACCCTGCCCCTGCCGGGGTTAGAGAGCTGCTGGGAAGTGGGGTACAAGAGAAAACGCGGGGTCCTCTGGGTGGCAGGGAGGACTTCCGTTTCCCCGGACACGACCCCAGGGACCCTGTGAACCTGGCAAGATATCTCAAGGGTGGGGCCGGTTGCCCGCAGACAGGCTTGTGGTGAGGGGGCCTGCCTGCGCAAGCGCGGCCCCTCTTCTGGGCCCCAAACTAAGCAGCCGCGACTCGGAGGAAAGCCATCTCCTGGGGGCCTCCCCCCTGTTCTTACATCCGTAAAGGGGGACCCCTTTACGGATGGAAGAACAGGGGGATCTTCGCAGTGTTGGGGACGTGACGGAGGGGTCTGCGGGTTTGCCGCCACGTAGGCCAGTTGCTCGCACCCCGGCCCCTTGTTTCCGAGCCCCAGGGAGGCAGAGGGCCGCTTATCGCTGGATGCAGGTGTCCTGCGGGGGTCAAGGGGCGGCGTGGGCACTCCCCGGGCGAGAGAGGACGCCTGGGCCCCGAGAGAACCCCGGCAAAATCCCCAGCCCTGGCCCCCGTGGCTCCAGTGGCCTCCCCAGGCTCCTGCCATGGGGCATGGTCTTGCTCACGGGGGCCCAGGCTCGCCGCAGGTGAATGCCTTTTGCAGACACCAAGTACCGGAGGCCGGGGATGCCTTCCCGGAGAGGGGGGTTGGTCTCTGGGGGACCGAGGTCTCAGCGGTCACAGTCGCTTCTTGCGTAGTTTAGACCAGACTTTAGAGAGTGGCAGTCGCCAGGTCCAAGTTTGCCTCCTGGGGGCAGGGGGGGGGCAGTTGAGCCAGGGCAGGACTCTTAACCGCCCAGGCAGGGCTCAGGCCTGAGTCCCCCCGGGAGAACCCCTCGGTGGCTGTGGGTTCCTCCCACTTGGCCCAGTCCACCTGGAGCTGAACAGCGGCCGGCCCCCCTCCCCGGCCCTAGGTCCCCAGGTCTTCCCTGGGCATTCTGCCCCTGCCGGGGTTGGACAGCTGCTGGGAAGTGGGGTCCAAGAGAAAACGCGGGGTCCTCTGGGTGGCAGGGAGGACTTCCGCTTCCCCGGACACGACCCCAGGGACCCTGTGAACCTGGCAAGATATCTCAAGGGTGGGGCCCGTTGCCCGCAGACAGGCCAGTGGTGACGGGGCCTGACTGCGCATGCGCGGCCCCTCTTCTGGGCCCCAAACTAAGCAGCCGCGGCTCGGAGGAAAGCCATCTCCTGGGGGCCTCCCCCCTGTTCTTCCATCCGTAAAGGGGGACCCCTTTAGGGATGGAAGAACAGGGGGATCTTCGCAGTGGTGGGGACGTGACGGAGGGGTCTGCGGGTTTGCCGCCACGTAGGCCAGTTGCTCGCACCCGGGCCCCTTGTTTCCGAGCCCCATGGAGGCAGAGGGCCGCTTATCGCTGGATGCAGGTGTCTGCGGGGGTCAAGGGGCGGCGTGGGCACTCCGCGGGCGAGAGAGGACGCCTGGGTCCCGAGAGAACCCCGGCAAAATCCCCAGCCCTGGCCCCCGTGGCTCCAGTGGCCTCCCCAGGCTCCTGCCATGGGGCATGGTCTTGCTCACGGGGGCCCAGGCTCGACGCAGGTGAATGCCTTTTGCAGACACCAAGTACCGGAGGCCGGGGATGCCTTCACGGAGAGGGGGGTTGGTCTCTGGGGGACCGAGGTCTCAGTGGTCACAGTCGCTTCTTGCGTAGTTTAGACCAGACTTTAGAGAGTGGCAGTCGCCAGGTCCAAGTTTGCCTCCTGGGGGCAGGGGGGGGCAGTCTGAGCCAGGGCAGGACTCTTAACCGCCCAGGCAGGGCTCAGGCCTGAGTGCCCCCGGGAGAACCCCTCGGTGGCTGTGGGTTCCGCCCACTTGGCCCACTCCATCTGGAGCTGAACAGCGGCCAGCCCCCCTCTCCGGCTCTAGGTCCCCAGGTCTTCCCTGGGCACTCTGCACCTGCCGGGGTTGGAGAGCTGCTGGGAAGTTGGGTCCAAGAGAAAACGCGGGGTCCTCTGGGTGGCAGGGAGGACTTCCGTTTCCCCGGACACGACCCCAGGGACCCTGTGAACCTGGCAAGATACCTCAAGGGTGGGGCCCGTTGCCCGCAGACAGGCTTGTGGTGAGGGGGCCTGCCCCCGCATGCGCGGCCCCTCTTCTGGGCCCCAAACTAAGCTGCCGCGGCTCGGAGGAAAGCCATCTCCTGGGGGCCTCCCCCCTGTTCTTCCATCCGTAAAGGGGGACCCCTTTACGGATGGAAGAACAGGGGGATCTTCGCAGTGGTGGGGACGTGACGGAGGGGTCTGCGGGTTTGCCGCCACGTAGGCCAGTTGCTCGCACCCCGGCCCCTTGTTTCCGAGCCCCATGGAGGCAGAGGGCCGCTTATCGCTGGATGCAGGTGTCCTGCGGGGGTCAAGGGACGGCGTGGGCACTCCCCGGGCGAGAGAGGACGCCTGGGCCCCGAGAGAACCCCGGCAAAATCCCCAGCCCTGGCCCCCGTGGCTCCAGTGGCCTCCGCAGGCTCCTGCCATGGGGCATGGTCTTGCTCACGGGGGCCCAGGCTCGACGCAGGTGAATGCCTTTTGAAGACACCAAGTACCGGAGGCCGGGGATGCCTTCACGGAGAGGGGGGTTGGTCTCTGGGGGACCGAGGTCTCAGCGGTCACAGTCGCTTCTTGCGTAGTTTAGACCAGACTTTAGAGAGTGGCAGTCGCCAGGTCCAAGTTTGCCTCCTGGGGGCAGGGGGGTCAGTCTGAGCCAGGGCAGGACTCTGAACCGCCCAGGCAGGGCTCAGGCCTGAGTCCCCCCGGGAGAACCCCTCGGTGGCTGTGGGTTCCGCCCACTTGGCCCACTCCATCTGGAGCTGAACAGCGGCCGGCCCCCCTCCCCGGCCCTAGGTCCCCAGGTCTTCCCTGGGCACTCTGCCCCTGCCGGGGTTGGAGAGCTGCTGGGAAGTGGGGTCCAAGAGAAAACGCGGGGTCCTCTGGGTGGCAGGGAGGACTTCCGTTTCCCCGGACACGACCCCAGGGACCCTGTGAACCTGGCAAGATATCTCAAGGGTGGGGCCCGTTGCCCGCAGACAGGCTTGTGGTGAGGGGGCCTGCCTGCGCATGCGCGGCCCCTCTTCTGGGCCCCAAACTAAGCAGCCGCGGCTCGGAGGAAAGCCATCTCCTGGGGGCCTCCCCCCTGTTCTTCCATCCTTAAAGCGGGACCCCTTTACGGATGGAAGAACAGGGGGATCTTCGCAGTGGTGGGGACGTGACGGAGGGGTCTGCGGGTTTGCCGCCACGTAGGCCAGTTGCTCGCACCCGGGCCCCTTGTTTCCGAGCCCCAGGGAGGCAGAGGGCCCCTTATCGCTGGATGCAGGTGTCCTGCGGGGGTCAAGGGGCGGCGTGGGCACTCCCCGGGCGAGAGAGGACGCCTGGGCCCCGAGAGAACCCCGGCAAAATCCCCAGCCCTGGCCCCCGTGGCTCCAGTGGCCTCCCCAGGCTCCTGCCATGGGGCATGGTCTTGCTCACGGGGGCCCAGGCTCGCCGCAGGTGAATGCCTTTTGCAGACACCAAGTACCGGAGGCCGGGGATGCCTTCACGGAGAGGGGGGTTGGTCTCTGGGGGACCGAGGTCTCAGCGGTCACAGTCGCTTCTTGCGTAGTTTAGACCAGACTTTAGAGAGTGGCAGTCGCCAGGTCCAAGTTTACCTCCTGGGGGCAGGGGGGGGCAGTCTGAGCCAGGGCAGGACTCTTAACGGCCCAGGCAGGGCTCAGGCCTGAGTCCCCCCGGGAGAACCACTCGGTGGCTGTGGGTTCCGCCCACATGGCCCACTCCATGTGGAGCTGAACAGCGGCCGGACCCCGCCCCGGCCCTAGGTCCCCAGGTCTTCCCTGGGCACTCTGCCCCTGCCGGGGTTGGAGAGCTGCTGGGAAGTGGGGTCCAACAGAAAACGCGGGGTCCTCTGGGTGGCAGGGAGGACTTCCGTTTCCCCGGACACGACCCCAGGGACCCTGTGAACCTGGCAAGATATCTCAAGGGTGGGGCCCGTTGCCCGCAGACAGGCTTGTGGTGAGGGGGCCTGCCTGCGCATGCGCGGCCCTTCTTCTGGGCCCCAAACTAAGCAGCCGCGGCTCGGAGGAAAGCCATTTCCTGGGGGCCTCCCCCCTGTTCTTCCATCCGTAAAGGGGGACCCCTTTACGGATGGAAGAACAGGGGGATCTTCGCAGTGGTGGGGACGTGACGGAGGGGTCTGCGGGTTTGCCGCCACGTAGGCCAGTTGCTCGCACCCGGGCCCCTTGTTTCCGAGCCCCAGGGAGGCAGAGGGCCCCTTATCGCTGGATGCAGGTGTCCTGCGGGGGTCAAGGGGCGGCGTGGGCACTCCCCGGGCGAGAGAGGACGCCTGGGCCCCGAGAGAACCCCGGCAAAATCCCCAGCCCTGGCCCCCGTGGCTCCAGTGGTCTCCCCAGGCTCCTGCCATGGGGCATGGTCTTGCTCACGGGGGCCCAGGCTCGCCGCAGGTGAATGCCTTTTGCAGACACCAAGTACCGGAGGCCGGGGATGCCTTCACGGAGAGGGGGGTTGGTCTCTGGGGGACCGAGGTCTCAGCGTTCACAGTCGCTTCTTGCGTAGTTTAGACCAGACTTTAGAGAGTGGCAGTCGCCAGGTCCAAGTTTGCCTCCTGGGGGCAGGGGGGTCAGTCTGAGCCAGGGCAGGACTCTTAACCGCCCAGGCAGGGCTCAGGCCTGAGTCCCCCCGGGAGATCCCCTCGGTGGCTGTGGGTTCCGACCACTTGGCAAACTCCATCTGGAGCTGGACAGCGGCCGGCCCCCCTCCCCGGCCCTAGGTCCCCAGGTCTTCCCGGGCACTCTGCCCCTGCCGGGGTTGGAGAGCTGCTGGGAAGTGGGGTCCAAGAGAAAACGCGGGGTCCTCTGGGTGGCAGGGAGGACTTCCGTTTCCCCGGACACGACCCCAGGGACCCTGTGAACCTGGCAAGATATCTCAAGGGTGGGGCCCGTTGCCGGCAGACAGGCTTGTGGTGAGGGGGCCTGCCTGCGCATGCGCGGCCCCTCTTCTGGGCCCCAAACTAAGCAGCCGCGGCTCGGAGGAAAGCCATCTCCTGGGGGCCTCCCCCCTGTTTTTCCATCCGTAAAGGGGGACCCCTTTACGGATGGAAGAACAGGGGGATCTTCGCAATGGTGGGGACGTGACGGAGGGGTCTGCGGGTTTGCCGCCACGTAGGCCAGTTGCTCGCACCCCGGCCCCTTGTTTCCGAGCCCCATGGAGGCAGAGGGCCGCTTATCGCTGGATGCAGGTGTTCTGCGGGGGTCAAGGCACGGCGTGGGCACTCCGCGGGCGAGAGAGGACGCCTGGGCCCCGAGAGAACCCCGGCAAAATCCCCAGCCCTCGCCCCCGTGGCTCCAGTGGCCTCCCCAGGCTCCTGCCATGTGGCACGGTCTTTCTCACGGGGGCCCAGGCTCGACGCAGGTGAATGCCTTTTGCAGACACCAAGTACCGGAGGCCGGGGATGCCTTCACGGAGAGGGGGGTTGGTCTCTGGGGGACCGAGGTCTCAGCGGTCACAGTCGCTTCTTGCGTAGTTTAGACCAGACTTTAGAGAGTGGCAGTCGCCAGGTCCAAGTTTGCCTCCTGGGGGCAGGGGGGGGCAGTCTGAGCCAGGGCAGGACTCTTAACCGCCCCGGCAGGGCTCAGGCCTGAGTCCCCCCGGGAGAACCCCTCGGTGGCTGTGGGTTCCGTCCACTTGGCCCACTCCATCTGGAGCTGAACAGCGGCCGGCCCCCCTCCCAGGCCCTAGGTCCCCAGGTCTTCCCAGGGCACTCTGCCCCTGCCGGGGTTGGAGAGCTGCTGGGAAGTGGGGTCCAAGAGAAAACGCGGGGTCCTCTGGGTGGCAGGGAGGACTTCCGTTTCCCCGGACACGACCCCAGGGACCCTGGGAACCTGGCAAGATATCTCAAGGGTGGGGCCCGTTGCCCGCAGACAGGCTTGTGGTGAGGGGGCCTGCCTGCGCATGCGCGGCCCTTCTTCTGGGGCCCAAACTAAGCAGCCGCGGCTCGGAGGAAAGCCATCTCCTGGGGGCCTCCCCCCTGTTCTTCCATCCGTAAAGCGGGACCCCTTTACGGATGGAAGAACAGGGGGATCTTCGCAGTGGTGGGGACGTGACGGAGGGGTCTGCGGGTTTGCCGCCACGTAGGCCAGTTGCTCGCCCCGGGCCCCTTGTTTCCGAGCCCCAGGGAGGCAGAGGGCCCCTTATCGCTGGATGCAGGTGTCCTGCGGGGGTCAAGGGGCGGCGTGGGCACTCCCCGGGCGAGCGAGGACGCCTGGGCCCCGAGAGAACCCCGGCAAAATCCCCAGCCCTGGCCCCCGTGGCTCCAGTGGCCTCCCCAGGCTACTGCCATGGGGCTGGTCTTGCTCACGGGGGCCCAGGCTCGCCGCAGGTGAATGCCTTTTGCAGACACCAAGTACCGGAGGCCGGGGATGCCTTCCCGGAGAGGGGGGTTGGTCTCTGGGGGACCGAGGTCTCAGCGGTCACAGTCGCTTCTTGCGTAGTTTAGACCAGACTTTAGAGAGTGGCAGTCGCCAGGTCCAAGTTTGCCTCCTGGGGGCAGGGGGGGGGCAGTTGAGCCAGGGCAGGACTCTTAACCGCCCAGGCAGGGCTCAGGCCTGAGTCCCCCCGGGAGAACCCCTCGGTGGCTGTGGGTTCCTCCCACTTGGCCCAGTCCACCTGGAGCTGAACAGCGGCCGGCCCCCCTCCCCGGCCCTAGGTCCCCAGGTCTTCCCTGGGCATTCTGCCCCTGCCGGGGTTGGACAGCTGCTGGGAAGTGGGGTCCAAGAGAAAACGCGGGGTCCTCTGGGTGGCAGGGAGGACTTCCGCTTCCCCGGACACGACCCCAGGGACCCTGTGAACCTGGCAAGATATCTCAAGGGTGGGGCCCGTTGCCCGCAGACAGGCCAGTGGTGACGGGGCCTGACTGCGCATGCGCGGCCCCTCTTCTGGGCCCCAAACTAAGCAGCCGCGGCTCGGAGGAAAGCCATCTCCTGGGGGCCTCCCCCCTGTTCTTCCATCCGTAAAGGGGGACCCCTTTAGGGATGGAAGAACAGGGGGATCTTCGCAGTGGTGGGGACGTGACGGAGGGGTCTGCGGGTTTGCCGCCACGTAGGCCAGTTGCTCGCACCCGGGCCCCTTGTTTCCGAGCCCCATGGAGGCAGAGGGCCGCTTATCGCTGGATGCAGGTGTCTGCGGGGGTCAAGGGGCGGCGTGGGCACTCCGCGGGCGAGAGAGGACGCCTGGGTCCCGAGAGAACCCCGGCAAAATCCCCAGCCCTGGCCCCCGTGGCTCCAGTGGCCTCCCCAGGCTCCTGCCATGGGGCATGGTCTTGCTCACGGGGGCCCAGGCTCGACGCAGGTGAATGCCTTTTGCAGACACCAAGTACCGGAGGCCGGGGATGCCTTCACGGAGAGGGGGGTTGGTCTCTGGGGGACCGAGGTCTCAGTGGTCACAGTCGCTTCTTGCGTAGTTTAGACCAGACTTTAGAGAGTGGCAGTCGCCAGGTCCAAGTTTGCCTCCTGGGGGCAGGGGGGGGCAGTCTGAGCCAGGGCAGGACTCTTAACCGCCCAGGCAGGGCTCAGGCCTGAGTGCCCCCGGGAGAACCCCTCGGTGGCTGTGGGTTCCGCCCACTTGGCCCACTCCATCTGGAGCTGAACAGCGGCCGGCCCCCCTCTCCGGCTCTAGGTCCCCAGGTCTTCCCTGGGCACTCTGCACCTGCCGGGGTTGGAGAGCTGCTGGGAAGTTGGGTCCAAGAGAAAACGCGGGGTCCTCTGGGTGGCAGGGAGGACTTCCGTTTCCCCGGACACGACCCCAGGGACCCTGTGAACCTGGCAAGATACCTCAAGGGTGGGGCCCGTTGCCCGCAGACAGGCTTGTGGTGAGGGGGCCTGCCCCCGCATGCGCGGCCCCTCTTCTGGGCCCCAAACTAAGCTGCCGCGGCTCGGAGGAAAGCCATCTCCTGGGGGCCTCCCCCCTGTTCTTCCATCCGTAAAGGGGGACCCCTTTACGGATGGAAGAACAGGGGGATCTTCGCAGTGGTGGGGACGTGACGGAGGGGTCTGCGGGTTTGCCGCCACGTAGGCCTGTTGCTCGCACCCCGGCCCCTTGTTTCCGAGCCCCATGGAGGCAGAGGGCCGCTTAACGCTGGATGCAGGTGTCCTGCGGGGGTCAAGGGGCGGCGTGGGCACTCCCCGGGCGAGAGAGGAAGCCTGGGACACGAGAGAACCCCGGCAAAATCCCCAGGCCTGGCCCCCGTGGCTCCAGTGGCCTCCCCAGGCTCCTGCCATGGGGTTGGTCTTGCTCACGGGGGCCCAGGCTCGCCGCAGGTGAATGCCTTTTGCAGACACCAAGTACCGGAGGCCGGGGATGCCTTCACGGAGAGGGGGGTTGGTCTCTGGGGGACCGAGGTCTCAGCGGTCACAGTCGCTTCTTGCGTAGTTTAGACCAGACTTTAGAGAGTGGCAGTCGCCAGGTCCAAGTTTGCCTCCTGGGGGCAGGGGGGGGGGCAGTCTGAGCCAGGGCAGGACTCTTAAACGCCCAGGCAGGGCTCAGGCCTGAGTCCCCCTGGGAGAACCCCTCGGTGGCTGTGGGTTCCGCCCACTTGGCCCACTCCATCTGGGGCTGAACAGCGGCCGGCCCCCATCCCCGGCCCTAGGTCCCCAGGTCTTCCCTGGGCATCTGCCCCTGCCGGGGTTGGAGAGCTGCTGGGAAGTGGGGTCCAAGAGAAAACGCGGGGTACTCTGGGTGGCAGGGAGGACTTCCGTTTCCCCGGACACGACCCCAGGGACCCTGTGAACCTGGCAAGATACCTCAAGGGTGGGGCCCGTTGCCCGCAGACAGGCTTGTGGTGAGGGGGCCTGCCTCCGCATGCGCGGCCCCTCTTCTGGGCCCCAAACTAAGCAGCCGCGGCTCGGAGGAAAGCCATCTCCTGGGGGCCTCCCCCCTGTTCTTCCATCCGTAAAGGGGGACCCCTTTACGGATGGAAGAACAGGGGGATCTTCGCAGTGGTGGGGACGTGACGGAGGGGTCTGCGGGTTTGCCGCCACGTAGGCCAGTTGCTCGCACCCCGGCCCCTTGTTTCCGAGCCCCATGGAGGCAGAGGGCCGCTTATCGCTGGATGCAGGTGTCCTGCGGGGGTCAAGGGGCGGCGTGGGCACTCCCCGGGCGAGAGAGGACGCCTGGGCCCCGAGAGAACCCCGGCAAAATCCCCAGCCCTGGCCCCCGTGGCTCCAGTGGCCTCCGCAGGCTCCTGCCATGGGGCATGGTCTTGCTCACGGGGGCCCAGGCTCGCCGCAGGTGAATGCCTTTTGAAGACACCAAGTACCGGACGCCGGGGATGCCTTCACGGAGAGGGGGGTTGGTCTCTGGGGGACCGAGGTCTCAGCGGTCACAGTCGCTTCTTGCGTAGTTTAGACCAGACTTTAGAGAGTGGCAGTCGCCAGGTCCAAGTTTGCCTCCTGGGGGCAGGGGGGTCAGTCTGAGCCAGGGCAGGACTCTGAACCGCCCAGGCAGGGCTCAGGCCTGAGTCCCCCCGGGAGAACCCCTCGGTGGCTGTGGGTTCCGCCCACTTGGCCCACTCCATCTGGAGCTGAACAGCGGCCGGCCCCCCTCCCCGGCCCTAGGTCCCCAGGTCTTCCCTGGGCACTCTGCCCCTGCCGGGGTTGGAGAGCTGCTGGGAAGTGGGGTCCAAGAGAAAACGCGGGGTCCTCTGGGTGGCAGGGAGGACTTCCGTTTCCCCGGACACGACCCCAGGGACCCTGTGAACCTGGCAAGATATCTCAAGGGTGGGGCCCGTTGCCCGCAGACAGGCTTGTGGTGAGGGGGCCTGCCTGCGCATGCGCGGCCCCTCTTCTGGGCCCCAAACTAAGCAGCCGCGGCTCGGAGGAAAGCCATCTCCTGGGGGCCTCCCCCCTGTTCTTCCATCCGTAAAGGGGGACCCCTTTGCGGATGGAAGAACAGGGGGATCTTCGCAATGGTGGGGACGTGACGGAGGGGTCTGCGGGTTTGCCGCCACGTAGGCCAGTTGCTCGCACCCCGGCCCCTTGTTTCCGAGCCCCATGGAGGCAGAGGGCCGCTTATCGCTGGATGCAGGTGTTCTGCGGGGGTCAAGGGACGGCGTGGGCACTCCGCGGGCGAGAGAGGACGCCTGGGCCCCGAGAGAACCCCGGCAAAATCCCCAGCCCTCGCCCCCGTGGCTCCAGTGGCCTCCCCAGGCTCCTGCCATGTGGCATGGTCTTGCTCACGGGGGCCCAGGCTCGACGCAGGTGAATGCCTTTTGCAGACACCAAGTACCGGAGGCCGGGGATGCCTTCACGGAGAGGGGGGTTGGTCTCTGGGGGACCGAGGTCTCAGCGGTCACAGTCGCTTCTTGCGTAGTTTAGACCAGACTTTAGAGAGTGGCAGTCGCCAGGTCCAAGTTTGCCTCCTGGGGGCAGGGGGGGGCAGTCTGAGCCAGGGCAGGACTCTTAACCGCCCCGGCAGGGCTCAGGCCTGAGTCCCCCCGGGAGAACCCCTCGGTGGCTGTGGGTTCCGTCCACTTGGCCCACTCCATCTGGAGCTGAACAGCGGCCGGCCCCCCTCCCAGGCCCTAGGTCCCCAGGTCTTCCCAGGGCACTCTGCCCCTGCCGGGGTTGGAGAGCTGCTGGGAAGTGGGGTCCAAGAGAAAACGCGGGGTCCTCTGGGTGGCAGGGAGGACTTCCGTTTCCCCGGACACGACCCCAGGGACCCTGGGAACCTGGCAAGATATCTCAAGGGTGGGGCCCGTTGCCCGCAGACAGGCTTGTGGTGAGGGGGCCTGCCTGCGCATGCGCGGCCCTTCTTCTGGGGCCCAAACTAAGCAGCCGCGGCTCGGAGGAAAGCCATCTCCTGGGGGCCTCCCCCCTGTTCTTCCATCCGTAAAGCGGGACCCCTTTACGGATGGAAGAACAGGGGGATCTTCGCAGTGGTGGGGACGTGACGGAGGGGTCTGCGGGTTTGCCGCCACGTAGGCCAGTTGCTCGCACCCGGGCCCCTTGTTTCCGAGCCCCAGGGAGGCAGAGGGCCCCTTATCGCTGGATGCAGGTGTCCTGCGGGGGTCAAGGGGCGGCGTGGGCACTCCCCGGGCGAGCGAGGACGCCTGGGCCCCGAGAGAACCCCGGCAAAATCCCCAGCCCTGGCCCCCGTGGCTCCAGTGGCCTCCCCAGGCTACTGCCATGGGGCTGGTCTTGCTCACGGGGGCCCAGGCTCGCCGCAGGTGAATGCCTTTTGCAGACACCAAGTACCGGAGGCCGGGGATGCCTTCACGGAGAGGGGGGTTGGTCTCTGGGGGACCGAGGTCTCAGCGGTCACAGTCGCTTCTTGCGTAGTTTAGACCAGACTTTAGAGAGTGGCAGTCGCCAGGTCCAAGTTTGCCTCCTGGGGGCAGGGGGGGGCAGTCTGAGCCAGGGCAGGACTCTTAACCGCCCAGGCAGGGCTCAGGCCTGAGTCCCCCCGGGAGAACCCCTCGGTGGCTGTGAGTTCCGCCCACATGGCCCACTCCATGTGGAGCTGAACAGCGGCCGGCCCCCCTCCCCGGCCCTAGGTCCCCAGGTATTCCCTGGGCATTCTGCCCCTGCCGGGGTTGGAGAGCTGCTGGGAAATGGGGTCCAAGAGAAAACGCGGGGTCCTG
Organism: Desmodus rotundus; assembly: GCF_022682495.2. Classification (NCBI taxonomy): domain Eukaryota; kingdom Metazoa; phylum Chordata; class Mammalia; order Chiroptera; family Phyllostomidae; genus Desmodus; species Desmodus rotundus. The sequence goes on from NC_071387.1 coordinate 133,796,043, forward strand.
TGGGTGGTAGGGAGGACTTCCGCTTCCCCGGACACGACCCCAGGGACCCTGTGAACCTGGCAAGATATCTCAAGGGTGGGGCCCGTTGCCCGCAGACAGGCTTGTGGTGAGGGGGCCTGCCTGCGCATGCGCGGCCCTTCTTCTGGGCCCCAAACTAAGCAGCCGCGGCTCGGAGGAAAGCCATCTCCTGGGGGCCTCCCCCCTGTTCTTCCATCCGTAAAGGGGGACCCCTTTACGGATGGAAGAACAGGGGGATCTTCGCAGTGGTGGGGACGTGACGGAGGGGTCTGCGGGTTTGCCGCCACGTAGGCCAGTTGCTCGCACCCCGGCCCCTTGTTTCCGAGCCCCAGGGAGGCAGAGGGCCGCTTATCGCTGGATGCAGGTGTCCTGCGGGGGTCAAGGGGCGGCGTGGGCACTCCCCGGGCGAGAGAGGACGCCTGGGACCCGAGAGAACTCCGGCAAAATCCCCAGCCCTGGCCCCCGTGGCTCCAGTGGCCTCCCCAGGCTCCTGCCATGGGGCATGGTCTTGCTCACGGGGGCCCAGGCTCGCCGCAGGTGAATGCCTTTTGCAGACACCAAGTACCGGAGGCCGGGGATGCCTTCACGGAGAGGGGGGTTGGTCTCTGGGGGACCGAGGTCTCAGCGGTCACAGTCGCTTCTTGCGTAGTTTAGACCAGACTTTAGAGTGTGGCAGTCGCCAGGTCCAAGTTTGCCTCCTGGGGGCAGGGGGGGGCAGTCTGAGCCAGGGCAGGACTCTTAACCGCCCAGGCAGGGCTCAGGCCTGAGTCCCCCCGGGAGAACCCCTCGGTGGCTGTGGGTTCCGCCCACTTGGCCCACTCCATCTGGAGCTGAACAGCGACGGGCCCCCCTCCCCGGCCCTAGGTCCCCAGGGCTTCCCTGGGCACTCTGCCCCTGCCGGGGTTGGAGAGCTGCTGGGAAGTGGGGTCCAAGAGAAAACGCGGGGTCCTCTAGGTGGCAGGGAGGACTTCCGTTTCCCCGGACACGACCCCAGGGACCCTGTGAACCTGGCAAGATATCTCAAGGGTGGGGCCCGTTGCCCGCAGACAGGCTTGTGGTGAGGGGGACTGCCTGCGCATGCGCGGCCCCGCTTCAGGGACCCAAACTAAGCAGCCGCGGCTCGGAGGAAAGCCATCTCCTGGGGGCCTCCCCCCTGTTCTTCCATCCGTAAAGGGGGACCCCTTTACGGATGGAAGAACAGGGGGATCTTCGCAGTGGTGGGGACGTGACGGAGGGGTCTGCGGGTTTGTCGCCACTTAGGCCAGTTGCTCGCACCCCGGCCCCTTGTTTCCGAGCCCCAGGGAGGCAGAGGGCCGCTTATCGCTGGATGCAGGTGTCCTGCGGGGGTCAAGGGACGGCGTGGGCACTCCCCGGGCGAGAGAGGAAGCCTGGGCCCCGAGAGAACCCCGGCAAAATCCCCAGCCCTGGCCCCCGTGGCTCCAGTGGCCTCCCCAGGCTCCTGCTATGGGGCATGGTCTTGCTCACGGGGGCCCAGACTCGCCGCAGGTTAATGCCTTTTGCAGACACCAAGTACCGGAGGCCGGGGATGCCTTCACGGAGAGGGGGGTTGGTCTCTGGGGGACCGAGGTCTCAGCGGTCACAGTCGCTTCTTGCGTAGTTTAGACCAGACTTTAGAGAGTGCCAGTCGCCAGGTCCAAGTTTGCCTCCTGGGGGCAGGGGGGTCAGTCTGAGCCAGGGCAGGACTCTTAACCGCCCAGGCAGGGCTCAGGCCTGAGTCCCCCCGGGAGAACCCCTCGGTGGCTGTGGGTTCCGCCCACTTGGCCCACTCCATCTGGAGCTGAACAGCGGCCGGCCCCCCTCCCCGGCCCTAGGTCCCCAGGTCTTCCCTGGGCACTCTGCCCCTGCCGGGGTTGGAGAGCTTCTGGGAAGTGGGGTCCAAGAGAAAACGCGGGGTCCTCTGGGTGGCAGGGAGGACTTCCGTTTCCCCGGACACGACCCCAGGGACCCTGTGAACCTGGCAAGATACCTCAAGGGTGGGGCCCGTTGCCCGCAGACAGGCTTGTGGTGAGGGGGCCTGCCTGCGCATGCGCGGCCCCTCTTCTGGGCCCCAAACTAAGCAGCCGCGGCTCGGAGGAAAGCCATCTCCTGGGGGCCTCCCCGCTGTTCTTCCATCCGTAAAGGGGGACCCCTTTACGGATGGAAGAACAGGGGGATCTTCGCAGTGGTGGGGACGTGACGGAGGGGTCTGCGGGTTTGCCGCCACGTAGGCCAGTCGCTCGCACCCCGACCCCTTGTTTCCGAGCCCCATGGAGGCAGAGGGCCGCTTATCGCTGGATGCAGGTGTCCTGCGGGGGTCAAGGGGCGTCGTGGGCACTCCCCGGGCGAGAGAGGACGCCTGGGCCCCGAGAGAACCCCGGCAAAATCCCCAGCCCTGGCCCACGTGGCTCCAGTGGCCTCCCCAGGCTCCTGCCATGTGGCATGGTCTTGCTCACGGGGGCCCAGGCTCGCCGCAGGTGAATGCCTTTTGCAGACACCAAGTACCGGAGGCCGGGGATGCCTTCACGGAGAGGGGGGTTGGTCTCTGGGGGACCGAGGTGTCAGCGGTCACAGTCGCTTCTTGCGTAGTTTAGACCAGACTTTAGAGAGTGGCAGTCGCCAGGTCCAAGTTTGCCTCCTGGGGACAGGGGGGTCAGTCTGAGCCAGGGCAGGACTCTTAACCGCCCAGTCAGGGCTCAGGCCTGAGTCCCCCCGGGAGAACCCCTCGGTGGCTGTGGGTTCCGCCCACTTGGCCCACTCCATCTGGAGCTGAACAGCGGCCGGCCCCCCTCCCCGGCCCTAGGTCCCCAGGTCTTCCCTGGGCACTCTGCCCCTGCCGGGGTGGGAGAGCTGCTGGGAAGTGGGGTCCAAGAGAAAACGCGGGGTCCTCTGGGTGGCAGGGAGGACTTCCGTTTCCACGGACACGACCCCAGGGACCCTGTGAACCTGGCAAGATATCTCAAGAGTGGGGCCCGTTGCCGGCAGACAGGCTTGTGGTGAGGGGGCCTGCCTGCGCATGCGCAGCCCCTCTTCTGGGCCCCAAACTAAGCAGCCGCGGCTCGGAGGAAAGCCATCTCCTGGGGGCCTCCCCGCTGTTCTTCCATCCGTAAAGGGGGACCCCTTTACGGATGGAAGAACAGGGGGATCTTCGCAGTGGTGGGGACGTGACGGAGGGGTCTGTGGGTTTGCCGCCACGTAGGCCAGTTGCTCGCTCCCCGGCCCCTTGTTTCCGAGCCCCATGGAGGCAGAGGGCCGCTTATCGCAGGATGCAGGTGTTCTGCGGGGGTCAAGGGACGGCGTGGGCACTCCGCGGGCGAGAGAGGACGCCTGGGCCCCGAGAGAACCCCGGCAAAATCCCCAGGCCTGGCCCCCGTGGCTCCAGTGGCCTCCCCAGGCTCCTGCCATGGGGTTGGTCTTGCTCACGGGGGCCCAGGCTAGCCGCAGGTGAATGCCTTTTGCAGACACCAAGTACCGGAGGCCGGGGATGCCTTCACGGAGAGGGGGGTTGGTCTCTGGGGACCGAGGTCTCAGCGGTCACAGTCGCTTCTTGCGTAGTTTAGACCAGACTTTAGAGAGTGGCAGTCGCCAGGTCCAAGTTTGCCTCGTGGGGGCAGGGGGGGGCAGTTTGAGCCAGGGCAGGACTCTTAACCGCCCAGGCAGGGCTCAGGCCTGAGTCCCCCCGGGAGAACCCCTCGGTGGCTGTGGGTTCCGCCCACTTGGCCCACTCCATCTGGAGCTGAACAGCGGCCGGCCCCCCTCCCCGGCCCTAGGTCCCCAGGTCTTCCCAGGGCACTCTGCCCCTGCCGGGGTTGGAGAGCTGCTGGGAAGTGGGGTCCAAGAGAAAACGCGGGGTCCTCTGGGTGGCAGGGAGGACTTCCGTTTCCCGGGACACGACCCCAGGGACCCTGTGAACCTGGCAAGATATCTCAAGGGTGGGGCCCGTTGCCCGCAGACAGGCTTGTGTGAGGGGGCCTGCCTGCGCATGCGCGGTCCTTCTTCTGGGCCCCAAACTAAGCAGCCGCGGATCGGAGGAAAGCCATCTCCTGGGGGCCTCCCCCCTGTTCTTCCATCCGTAAAGGGGGACCCCTTTAAAGATGGAAGAACAGGGGGATCTTCGCAGTGGTGGGGACGTGACGGAGGGGTCTGCGGGTTTGCCGCCACGTAGGCCAGTTGCTCGCACCCCGGCCCCTTGTTTCCGAGCCCCAGGGAGGCAGAGGGCCCCTTATCGCTGGATGCAGGTGTCCTGCGGGGGTCAAGGGGCGGCGTGGGCACTCCCCGGGCGAGAGAGGACGCCTGGGCCCCGAGAGAACCCCGGCAAAATCCCCAGCCCTGGCCCCCGTGGCTCCAGTGGCCTCCCCAGGCTCCTGCCATGGGGCATGGTCTTGCTCACGGGGGCCCAGGCTCGCCGCAGGTGAATGTCTTTTGCAGACACCAAGTACCGGAGGCCGGGGATGCCTTCACGGAGAGGGGGGTTGGTCTCTGGGGGACCGAGGTCTCAGCGTTCACAGTCGCTTCTTGCGTAGTTTAGACCAGACTTTAGAGAGTGGCAGTCGCCAGGTCCAAGTTTGCCTCCTGGGGGCAGGGGGGTCAGTCTGAGCCAGGGCAGGACTCTTAACCGCCCAGGCAGGGCTCAGGCCTGAGTCCCCCCGGGAGATCCCCTCGGTGGCTGTGTGTTCCGCCCACTTGGCCCACTCCATCTGGAGCTGGACAGCGGCCGGCCCTCCTCCCCGGCCCTAGGTCCCCAGGTCTTCCCGGGCACTCTGCCCCTGCCGGGGTTGGAGAGCTGCTGGGAAGTGGGGTCCAAGAGAAAACGCGGGGTCCTCTGGGTGGCAGGGAGGACTTCCGTTTCCCCGGACACGACCCCAGGGACCCTGTGAACCTGGCAAGATATCTCAAGGGTGGGGCCCGTTGCCCAGAGACAGGCTTGTGGTGAGGGGGCCTGCCTGCGCATGCGCGGCCCCTCTTCTGGGCCCCAAACTAAGCAGCCGCGGCTCGGAGGAAAGCCATCTCCTGGGGGCCTCCCCCCTGTTCTTCCATCCGTAAAGGGGGACCCCTTTACGGATGGAAGAACAGGGGGATCTTCGCAGTGGTGGGGACGTGACGGAGGGGTCTGCGGGTTTGCCGCCACGTAGGCCAGTTGCTCGCACCCCGGCCCCTTGTTTCCGAGCCCCATGGAGGCAGAGGGCCGCTTATCGCTGGATGCAGGTGTCCTGCGGGGGTCAAGGGGCGGCGTGGGCACTCCCCGGGCGAGAGAGGACGCCTGGGCCCCGAGAGAACCCCGGCAAAATCCCCAGCCCTGGCCCCCGTGGCTCCAGTGGCCTCCCCAGGCTCCTGCCATGTGGCATGGTCTTGCTCACGGGGGCCCAGGCTCGCCGCAGGTTAATGCCTTTTGCAGACACCAAGTACCGGAGGCCGGGGATGCCTTCACGGAGAGGGGGGTTGGTCTCTGGGGGACCGAGGTCTCAGCGGTCACAGTCGCTTCTTGCGTAGTTTAGACCAGACTTTAGAGAGTGGCAGTCGCCAGGTCCAAGTTTGCCTCCGGGGGCAGGGGGGGGCAGTCTGAGCCAGGGCAGGAGTCTTAACCGCCCCGGCAGGGCTCAGGCCTGAGTCCCCCCGGGAGAACCCCTCGGTGGCTGTGGGTTCCGTCCACTTGGCCCACTCCATCTGGAGCTGAACAGCGGCCGGCCCCCCTCCCAGGCCCTAGGTCCCCAGGTCTTCCCAGGGCACTCTGCCCCTGCCGGGGTTGGAGAGCTGCTGGGAAGTGGGGTCCAAGAGAAAACGCGGGGTCCTCTGGGTGGCAGGGAGGACTTCCGTTTCCCCGGACACGACCCCAGGGACCCTGTGAACCTGGCAAGATATCTCAAGGGTGGGGCCCGTTGCCCGCAGACAGGCTTGTGGTGAGGGGGCCTGCCTGCGCATGCGCGGCCCTTCTTCTGGGCCCCAAACTAAGCAGCCGCGGCTCGGAGGAAAGCCATCTCCTGGGGGCCTCCCCCCTGTTCTTCCATCCGTAAAGCGGGACCCCTTTACGGATGGAAGAACAGGGGGATCTTCGCAGTGGTGGGGACGTGACGGAGGGGTCTGCGGGTTTGCCGCCACGTAGGCCAGTTGCTCGCACCCGGGCCCCTTGTTTCCGAGCCCCAGGGAGGCAGAGGGCCCCTTATCGCTGGATGCAGGTGTCCTGCGGGGGTCAAGGGGCGGCGTGGGCACTCCCCGGGCGAGAGAGGACGCCTGGGCCCCGAGAGAACCCCGGCAAAATCCCCAGCCCTGGCCCCCGTGGCTCCAGTGGCCTCCCCAGGCTCCTGCCATGGGGCATGGTCTTGCTCACGGGGGCCCAGGCTCGCCGCAGGTGAATGCCTTTTGCAGACACCAAGTACCGGAGGCCGGGGATGCCTTCACGGAGAGGGGGGTTGGTCTCTGGGGGACCGAGGTCTCAGCGGTCACAGTCGCTTCTTGCGTAGTTTAGACCAGACTTTAGAGAGTGGCAGTCGCCAGGTCCAAGTTTGCCTCCTGGGGGCAGGGGGGGGCAGTCTGAGCCAGGGCAGGAATCTTAACCGCCCAGGCAGGGCTCAGGCCAGCGTCCCCCCGGCAGAACCCCTCGGTGGCTGTGGGTTCCGCCCACATGGCCCACTCCATGTGGAGCTGAACAGCGGCCGGCCCCCCTCCCCGGCCCTAGGTCCCCAGTTCTTCCCTGGGCACTCTACCCCTGCCGGGGTTGGAGAGCTGCTGGGAAGTGGGGTCCAAGAGAAAACGCGGGGTCCTCTGGGTGGCAGGGAGGACTTCCGTTTCCCCGGACACGACCCCAGGGACCCTGTGAACCTGGCAAGATATCTCAAGGGTGGGGCCCGTTGCCCGCAGACAGGCTTGTGGTGAGGGGGCCTGCCTGCGCATGCGCGGCCCCTCTTCTGGGCCCCAAACTAAGCAGCCGCGGCTCGGAGGAAAGCCATCTCCTGGGGGCCTCCCCCCTGTTCTTCCATCCGTAAAGGGGACCCCTTTACGGATGGAAGAACAGGGGGATCTTCGCAGTGGTGGGGACGTGACGGAGGGGTCTGCGGGTTTGCCGCCAAGTAGGCCAGTTGCTCGCTCCCCGGCCCCTTGTTTCCGAGCCCCATGGAGGCAGAGGGCCGCTTATCGCAGGATGAAGGTGTTCTGCGGGGGTCAAGGGACGGCGTGGGCACTCCGCGGGCAAGAGAGGACGCCTGGGCCCCGAGAGAACCCCGGCAAAATCCCCAGCCCTGGCCCCGGTGGCTCCAGTGGCCTCCCCAGGCTCCTGCCATGGGGCATGGTCTTGCTCACGGGGGCCCAGGCTCGACGCAGGTGAATGCCTTTTGCAGACACCAAGTACCGGAGGCCGGGGATGCCTTCACGGAGAGGGGGGTTGGTCTCTGGGGGACCGAGGTCTCAGTGGTCACAGTCGCTTCTTGCGTAGTTTAGACCAGACTTTAGAGAGTGGCAGTCGCCAGGTCCAAGTTTGCCTCCTGGGGGCAGGGGGGGGCAGTCTGAGCCAGGGCAGGACTCTTAACCGCCCAGGCAGGGCTCAGGCCTGAGTGCCCCCGGGAGAACCCCTCGGTGGCTGTGGGTTCCGCCCACTTGGCCCACTCCATCTGGAGCTGAACAGCGGCCGGCCCCCCTCTCTGGCTCTAGGTCCCCAGGTCTTCCCTGGGCACTCTGCACCTGCCGGGGTTGGAGAGCTGCTGGGAAGTTGGGTCCAAGAGAAAACGCGGGGTCCTCTGGGTGGCAGGGAGGACTTCCGTTTCCCCGGACACGACCCCAGGGACCCTTTGAAGCTGGCAAGATACCTCAAGGGTGGGGCCCGATGCCCGCAGACAGGCTTGTGGTGAGGGGGCCTGCCTCCGCATGCGCGGCCCCTCTTCTGGGCCCCAAACTAAGCAGCCGCGGCTCGGAGGAAAGCCATCTCCTGGGGGCCTCCCCCCTGTTCTTCCATCCGTAAAGGGGGACCCCTTTACGGATGGAAGAACAGGGGGATCTTCGCAGTGGTGGGGACGTGACGGAGGGGTCTGCGGGTTTGCCGCCACGTAGGCCAGTTGCTCGCACCCCGGCCCCTTGTTTCCGAGCCCCATGGAGGCAGAGGGCCGCTTATCGCTGGATGCAGGTGTCCTGCGGGGGTCAAGGGGCGGCGTGGGCACTCCCCGGGCGAGAGAGGACGCCTGGGCCCCGAGAGAACCCCGGCAAAATCCCCAGCCCTGGCCCCCGTGGCTCCAGTGGCCTCCCCAGGCTCCTACCATGGGGCATGGTCTTGCTCACGGGGGCCCAGGCTCGCCGCAGGTGAATGCCTTTTGAAGACACCAAGTACCGGAGGCCGGGGATGCCTTCACGGAGAGGGGGGTTGGTCTCTGGGGACCGAGGTCTCAGCGGTCACAGTCGCTTCTTGCGTAGTTTAGACCAGACTTTAGAGAGTGCCAGTCGCCAGGTCCAAGTTTGCCTCCTGGGGGCAGGGGGGTCAGTCTGAGCCAGGGCAGGACTCTTAACCGCCCAGGCAGGGCTCAGGCCTGAGTCCCCCCGGGAGAACCCCTCGGTGGCTGTGGGTTCCGCCCACTTGGCCCACTCCATCTGGAGCTGAACAGCGGCCGGCCCCCCTCCCCGGCCCTAGGTCCCCAGGTCTTCCCTGGGCACTCTGCCCCTGCCGGGGTTGGAGAGCTGCTGGGAAGTGGGGTCCAAGAGAAAACGCGGGGTCCTCTGGGTGGCAGGGAGGACTTCCGTTTCCCCGGACACGACCCCAGGGACCCTGTGAACCTGGCAAGATATCTCAAGGGTGGGGCCCGTTGCCCGCAGACAGGCTTGTGGTGAGGGGGCCTGCCTGCGCATGCGCGGCCCCTCTTCTGGGCCCCAAACTAAGCAGCCGCGGCTCGGAGGAAAGCCATCTCCTGGGGGCCTCCCCCCTGTTCTTCCATCCGTAAAGGGGGACCCCTTTACGGATGGAAGAACAGGGGGATCTTCGCAGTGGTGGGGACGTGACGGAGGGGTCTGCGGGTTTGCCGCCACGTAGGCCAGTTGCTCGCACCCCGGCCCCTTGTTTCCGAGCCCCATGGAGGCAGAGGGCCGCTTATCGCTGGATGCAGGTGTCCTGCGGGGGTCAAGGGGCGGCGTGGGCACTCCCCGGGCGAGAGAGGACGCCTGGGCCCCGAGAGAACCCCGGCAAAATCCCCAGCCCTGGCCCACGTGGCTCCAGTGGCCTCCCCAGGCTCCTGCCATGTGGCATGGTCTTGCTCACGGGGGCCCAGGCTCGCCGCAGGTGAATGCCTTTTGCAGACACCAAGTACCGGAGGCCGGGGATGCCTTCACGGAGAGGGGGGTTGGTCTCTGGGGGACCGAGGTCTCAGCGGTCACAGTCGCTTCTTGCGTAGTTTAGACCAGACTTTAGAGAGTGGCAGTCGCCAGGTCCAAGTTTGCCTCCTGGGGGCAGGGGGGGGCAGTCTGAGCCAGGGCAGGACTCTTAACCGCCCAGGCAGGGCTCAGGCCTGAGTCCCCCCGGGAGAACCCCTCGGTGGCTGTGGGTTCCGCCCACATGTCCCACTCCATGTGGAGCTGAACAGCGGTGGGCCCCCCTCCCCGGCCCTAGGTCCCCAGGTCTTCCCTGGGCACTCTGCCCCTGCCGGGGTTGGAGAGCTGCTGGGAAGTGGGGTCCAAGAGAAAACGCGGAGTCCTCTGGGTGGCAGGGAGGACTTCCGTTTCCCCGGACACGACCCCAGGGACCCTGTGAACCTGGCAAGATATCTCAAGGGTGGGGCCCGTTGCCCGCAGACAGGCCAGTGGTGACGGGGCCTGACTGCGCATGCGCGGCCCCTCTTCTGGGCCCCAAACTAAGCAGCCGCGGCTAGGAGGAAAACCATCTCCTGGGGGCCTCCCCCCTGTTCTTCCATCCGTAAAGGGGGACCCCTTTACGGATGGAAGAACAGGGGGATCTTCGCAGTGGTGGGGACGTGACGGAGGGGTCTGCGGGTTTGCCGCCACGTAGGCCAGTTGCTCGCACCCCGGCCCCTTGTTTCCGAGCCCCATGGAGGCAGAGGGCCGCTTATCGCTGGATGCAGGTGTCCTGCGGGGGTCAAGGGACGGCGTGGGCACTCCCCGGGCGAGAGAGGACGCCTGGGCCCCGAGAGAACCCCGGCAAAATCCCCAGCCCTGGCCCCCGTGGCTCCAGTGGCCTCCCCGGGCTCCTGCCATGGGGCATGGTCTTGCTCACGGGGGCCCAGGCTCGACGCAGGTGAATGCCTTGTGCAGACACCAAGTACCGGAGGCCGGGGATGCCTTCACGGAGAGGGGGGTTGGTCTCTGGGGACCGAGGTCTCAGCGGTCACAGTCGCTTCTTGCGTAGTTTAGACCAGACTTTAGAGAGTGGCAGTCGCCAGGTCCAAGTTTGCCTCCTGGGGGCAGGGGGGGGCAGTCTGAGCCAGGGCAGGACTCTTAACCGCCCAGGCAGGGCTCAGGCCTGAGTCCCCCCGGGAGAACCCCTCGGTGGCTGTGGGTTCCGCCCACTTGGCCCACTCCATCTGGAGCTGAACAGCGGCCGGCCCCCCTCCCCGGCCCTAGGTCCCCAGGTCTTCCCTGGGCACTCTGCCCCTGCCGGGGTTGGAGAGCTGCTGGGAAGTGGGGTCCAAGAGAAAACGCGGGGTCCTCTGGGTGGCAGGGAGGACTTCCGTTTCCCCGGACACGACCCCAGGGACCCTGTGAACCTGGCAAGATATCTCAAGGGTGGGGTCCGTTGCCCGCAGACAGGCTTGTGGTGAGGGGGACTGCCTGCGCATGCGCGGCCTCGCTTCAGGGACCCAAACTAAGCAGCCGCGGCTCGGAGGAAAGCCATCTCCTGGGGGCCTCCCCCCTGTTCTTCCATCCGTAAAGGGGGACCCCTTTACGGATGGAAGAACAGGGGGATCTTCGCAGTGGTGGGGACGTGACGGAGGGGTCTGCGGGTTTGTCGCCACTTAGGCCAGTTGCTCGCACCCCGGCCCCTTGTTTCCGAGCCCCAGGGAGGCAGAGGGCCGCTTATCGCTGGATGCAGGTGTCCTGCTGGGGTCAAGGGACGGCGTGGGCACTCCGCGGGCGAGAGAGGAAGCCTGGGCCCCGAGAGAACCCCGGCAAAATCCCCAGCCCTGGCCCCCGTGGCTCCAGTGGCCTCCCCAGGCTCCTGCTATGGGGCATGGTCTTGCTCACGGGGGCCCAGACTCGCCGCAGGTTAATGCCTTTTGCAGACACCAAGTACCGGAGGCCGGGGATGCCTTCACGGAGAGGGGGGTTGGTCTCTGGGGGAACGAGGTCTCAGCGGTCACAGTCGCTTCTTGCGTAGTTTAGACCAGACTTTAGAGAGTGGCAGTCGCCAGGTCCAAGTTTGCCTCCTGGGGGCAGGGGGGGGCAGTCTGAGCCAGGGCAGGACTCTTAACCGCCCAGGCAGGGCTCAGGCCTGAGTCCCCCCAGGAGAACCCCTCGGTGGCTGTGGGTTCCGCTCACATGGCCCACTCCATCTGGAGCTGAACAGCGGCCGGCCCCCCTCCCCGGCCCTAGGTCCCCAGGTCTTCCCTGGGCACTCTGCCCTTGCCGGGGTTGGAGAAATGCTGGGAAGTGGGGTCCAAGAGAAAACGCGGGGTCCTCTGGGTGGCAGGGAGGACTTCCGTTTCCCCGGACACGACCCCAGGGACCCTTTGAAGCTGGCAAGATACCTCAAGGGTGGGGCCCGATGCCCGCAGACAGGCTTGTGGTGAGGGGGCCTGCCTCCGCATGCGCGGCCCCTCTTCTGGGCCCCAAACTAAGCAGCCGCGGCTCGGAGGAAAGCCATCTCCTGGGGGCCTCCCCCCTGTTCTTCCATCCGTAAAGGGGGACCCCTTTACGGATGGAAGAACAGGGGGATCTTCGCAGTGGTGGGGACGTGACGGAGGGGTCTGCGGGTTTGCCGCCACGTAGGCCAGTTGCTCGCACCCCGGCCCCTTGTTTCCGAGCCCCATGGAGGCAGAGGGCCGCTTATCGCTGGATGCAGGTGTCCTGCGGGGGTCAAGGGGCGGCGTGGGCACTCCCCGGGCGAGAGAGGACGCCTGGGCCCCGAGAGAACCCCGGCAAAATCCCCAGCCCTGGCCCCCGTGGCTCCAGTGGCCTCCCCAGGCTCCTACCATGGGGCATGGTCTTGCTCACGGGGGCCCAGGCTCGCCGCAGGTGAATGCCTTTTGAAGACACCAAGTACCGGAGGCCGGGGATGCCTTCACGGAGAGGGGGGTTGGTCTCTGGGGACCGAGGTCTCAGCGGTCACAGTCGCTTCTTGCGTAGTTTAGACCAGACTTTAGAGAGTGCCAGTCGCCAGGTCCAAGTTTGCCTCCTGGGGGCAGGGGGGTCAGTCTGAGCCAGGGCAGGACTCTTAACCGCCCAGGCAGGGCTCAGGCCTGAGTCCCCCCGGGAGAACCCCTCGGTGGCTGTGGGTTCCGCCCACTTGGCCCACTCCATCTGGAGCTGAACAGCGGCCGGCCCCCCTCCCCGGCCCTAGGTCCCCAGGTCTTCCCTGGGCACTCTGCCCCTGCCGGGGTTGGAGAGCTGCTGGGAAGTGGGGTCCAAGAGAAAACGCGGGGTCCTCTGGGTGGCAGGGAGGACTTCCGTTTCCCCGGACACGACCCCAGGGACCCTGTGAACCTGGCAAGATATCTCAAGGGTGGGGCCCGTTGCCCGCAGACAGGCTTGTGGTGAGGGGGCCTGCCTGCGCATGCGCGGCCCCTCTTCTGGGCCCCAAACTAAGCAGCCGCGGCTCGGAGGAAAGCCATCTCCTGGGGGCCTCCCCCCTGTTCTTCCATCCGTAAAGGGGGACCCCTTTACGGATGGAAGAACAGGGGGATCTTCGCAGTGGTGGGGACGTGACGGAGGGGTCTGCGGGTTTGCCGCCACGTAGGCCAGTTGCTCGCACCCCGGCCCCTTGTTTCCGAGCCCCATGGAGGCAGAGGGCCGCTTATCGCTGGATGCAGGTGTCCTGCGGGGGTCAAGGGGCGGCGTGGGCACTCCCCGGGCGAGAGAGGACGCCTGGGCCCCGAGAGAACCCCGGCAAAATCCCCAGCCCTGGCCCCCGTGGCTCCAGTGGCCTCCCCAGGCTCCTGCCATGTGGCATGGTCTTGCTCATGGGGGCCCAGGCTCGCCGCAGGTTAATGCCTTTTGCAGACACCAAGTACCGGAGGCCGGGGATGCCTTCACGGAGAGGGGGGTTGGTCTCTGGGGGACCGAGGTCTCAGCGGTCACAGTCGCTTCTTGCGTAGTTTAGACCAGACTTTAGAGAGTGGCAGTCGCCAGGTCCAAGTTTGCCTCCTGGGGGCAGGGGGGGGCAGTCTGAGCCAGGGCAGGACTCTTAACCGCCCAGGCAGGGCTCAGGCCTGAGTCCCCCCGGGAGAACCCCTCGGTGGCTGTGGGTTCCGCCCACATGTCCCACTCCATGTGGAGCTGAACAGCGGTGGGCCCCCCTCCCCGGCCCTAGGTCCCCAGGTCTTCCCTGGGCACTCTGCCCCTGCCGGGGTTGGAGAGCTGCTGGGAAGTGGGGTCCAAGAGAAAACGCGGAGTCCTCTGGGTGGCAGGGAGGACTTCCGTTTCCCCGGACACGACCCCAGGGACCCTGTGAACCTGGCAAGATATCTCAAGGGTGGGGCCCGTTGCCCGCAGACAGGCCAGTGGTGACGGGGCCTGACTGCGCATGCGCGGCCCCTCTTCTGGGCCCCAAACTAAGCAGCCGCGGCTCGGAGGAAAGCCATCTCCTGGGGGCCTCCCCCCTGTTCTTCCATCCGTAAAGGGGGACCCCTTTACGGATGGAAGAACAGGGGGATCTTCGCAGTGGTGGGGACGTGACGGAGGGGTCTGCGGGTTTGCCGCCACGTAGGCCAGTTGCTCGCACCCCGGCCCCTTGTTTCCGAGCCCCATGGAGGCAGAGGGCCGCTTATCGCTGGATGCAGGTGTCCTGCGGGGGTCAAGGGACGGCGTGGGCACTCCGCGGGCGAGAGAGGACGCCTGGGCCCCGAGAGAACCCCGGCAAAATCCCCAGGCCTGGCCCCCGTGGCTCCAGTGGCCTCCCCAGGCTCCTGCCATGGGGTTGGTCTTGCTCACGGGGGCCCAGGCTAGCCGCAGGTGAATGCCTTTTGCAGACACCAAGTACCGGAGGCCGGGGATGCCTTCACGGAGAGGGGGGTTGGTCTCTGGGGACCGAGGTCTCAGCGGTCACAGTCGCTTCTTGCGTAGTTTAGACCAGACTTTAGAGAGTGGCAGTCGCCAGGTCCAAGTTTGCCTCCTGGGGGCAGGGGGGGGCAGTCTGAGCCAGGGCAGGACTCTTAACCGCCCAGGCAGGGCTCAGGCCTGAGTCCCCCCGGGAGAACCCCTCGGTGGCTGTGGGTTCCGCCCACTTGGCCCACTCCATCTGGAGCTGAACAGCGGCCGGTCCCCCTCCCCGGCCCTAGGTCCCCAGGTCTTCCCAGGGCACTCTGCCCCTGCCGGGGTTGGAGAGCTGCTGGGAAGTGGGGTCCAAGAGAAAACGCGGGGTCCTCTGGGTGGCAGGGAGGACTTCCGTTTCCCGGGACACGACCCCAGGGACCCTGTGAACCTGGCAAGATATCTCAAGGGTGGGGCCCGTTGCCCGCAGACAGGCTTGTGGTGAGGGGGCCTGCCTGCGCATGCGCGGCCCTTCTTCTGGGCCCCAAACTAAGCAGCCGCGGCTCGGAGGAAAGCCATCTCCTGGGGGCCTCCCCCCTGTTCTTCCATCCGTAAAGGGGGACCCCTTTACGGATGGAAGAACAGGGGGATCTTCGCAGTGGTGGGGACGTGACGGAGGGGTCTGCGGGTTTGCCGCCACGTAGGCCAGTTGCTCGCACCCGGGCCCCTTGTTTCCGAGCCCCAGGGAGGCAGAGGGCCCCTTATCGCTGGATGCAGGTGTCCTGCGGGGGTCAAGGGGCGGCGTGGGCACTCCCCGGGCGAGAGAGGACGCCTGGGCCCCGAGAGAACCCCGGCAAAATCCCCAGGCCTGGCCCCCGTGGCTCCAGTGGCCTCCCCAGGCTCCTGCCATGGGGCATGGTCTTGCTCACGGGGGCCCAGGCTCGCCGCAGGTGAATGCCTTTTGCAGACACCAAGTACCGGAGGCCGGGGATGCCTTCACGGAGAGGGGGGTTGGTCTCTGGGGGACCGAGGTCTCAGCGTTCACAGTCGCTTCTTGCGTAGTTTAGACCAGATTTTAGAGAGTGGCAGTCGCCAGGTCCAAGTTTGCCTCCTGGGGGCAGGGGGGTCAGTCTGAGCCAGGGCAGGACTCTTAACCGCCCAGGCAGGGCTCAGGCCTGAGTCCCCCCGGGAGATCCCCTCGGTGGCTGTGGGTTCCGCCCACTTGGCCCACTCCATCTGGAGCTGGACAGCGGCCGGCCCCCCTCCCCGGCCCTAGGTCCCCAGGTCTTCCCGGGCACTCTGCCCCTGCCGGGGTTGGAGAGCTGCTGGGAAGTGGGGTCCAAGAGAAAACGCGGGGTCCTCTGGGTGGCAGGGAGGACTTCCGTTTCCCCGGACACGACCCCAGGGACCCTGTGAACCTGGCAAGATATCTCAAGGGTGGGGCCCGTTGCCCGCAGACAGGCTTGTGGTGAGGGGGCCTGCCTGCGCATGCGCGGCCCTTCTTTTGGGCCCCAAACTAAGCAGCCGCGGCTCGGAGGAAAGCCATCTCCTGGGGGCCTCCCCCCTGTTCTTCCATCCGTAAAGGGGACCCCTTTACGGATGGAAGAACAGGGGGATCTTCGCAGTGGTGGGGACGTGACGGAGGGGTCTGCGGGTTTGCCGCCAAGTAGGCCAGTTGCTCGCTCCCCGGCCCCTTGTTTCCGAGCCCCATGGAGGCAGAGGGCCGCTTATCGCAGGATGAAGGTGTTCTGCGGGGGTCAAGGGACGGCGTGGGCACTCCGCGGGCAAGAGAGGACGCCTGGGCCCCGAGAGAACCCCGGCAAAATCCCCAGCCCTGGCCCCCGTGGCTCCAGTGGCCTCCCCAGGCTCCTGCCATGGGGCATGGTCTTGCTCACGGGGGCCCAGGCTCGACGCAGGTGAATGCCTTTTGCAGACACCAAGTACCGGAGGCCGGGGATGCCTTCACGGAGAGGGGGGTTGGTCTCTGGGGGACCGAGGTCTCAGTGGTCACAGTCGCTTCTTGCGTAGTTTAGACCAGACTTTAGAGAGTGGCAGTCGCCAGGTCCAAGTTTGCCTCCTGGGGGCAGGGGGGGGCAGTCTGAGCCAGGGCAGGACTCTTAACCGCCCAGGCAGGGCTCAGGCCTGAGTGCCCCCGGGAGAACCCCTCGGTGGCTGTGGGTTCCGCCCACTTGGCCCACTCCATCTGGAGCTGAACAGCGGCCGGCCCCCCTCTCCGGCTCTAGGTCCCCAGGTCTTCCCTGGGCACTCTGCACCTGCCGGGGTTGGAGAGCTGCTGGGAAGTTGGGTCCAAGAGAAAACGCGGGGTCCTCTGGGTGGCAGGGAGGACTTCCGTTTCCCCGGACACGACCCCAGGGACCCTGTGAACCTGGCAAGATACCTCAAGGGTGGGGCCCGTTGCCCGCAGACAGGCTTGTGGTGAGGGGGCCTGCCCCCGCATGCGCGGCCCCTCTTCTGGGCCCCAAACTAAGCAGCCGCGGCTCGGAGGAAAGCCATCTCCTGGGGGCCTCCCCGCTGTTCTTCCATCCGTAAAGGGGGACCCCTTTACGGATGGAAGAACAGGGGGATCTTCGCAGTGGTGGGGACGTGACGGAGGGTTCTGCGGGTTTGCCGCCACGTAGGCCAGTTGCTCGCACCCCGGCCCCTTGTTTCCGAGCCCCAGGGAGGCAGAGGGCCGCTTATCGCTGGATCCAGGTGTCCTGCGGGGGTCAAGGGGCGGCGTGGGCACTCCCCGGGCGAGAGAGGACGCCTGGGCCCCGAGAGAACCCCGGCAAAATCCCCAGCCCTGGCCCCCGTGGCTCCAGTGGCCTCCCCAGGCTCCTGCCATGGGGCATTGTCTTGCTCACGGGGGCCCAGGCTCGCCGCAGGTGAATGCCTTTTGCAGACACCAAGTACCGGAGGCCGGGGATGCCTTCACGGAGAGGGGGGTTGGTCTCTGGGGGACCGAGGTCTCAGCGGTCACAGTCGCTTCTTGCGTAGTTTAGACCAGACTTTAGAGAGTGGCAGTCGCCAGGTCCAAGTTTGCCTCCTGGGGGCAGGGGGGGGCAGTCTGAGCCAGGGCAGGACTCTTAACCGCCCAGGCAGGGCTCAGGCCTGAGTACCCCCGGGAGAACCCCTCGGTGGCTGTGGGTTCCGCCCACATGGCCCACTCCATGTGGAGCTGAACAGCGGCCGGCCCCCCTCCCCGGCCGTAGTTCCCCAGGTCTTCCCTGGGCACTCTGCCCCTGCTGGGGTTGGAGAGCTGCTGGGAAGTGGGGTCCAAGAGAAAACGCGGGGTCCTCTGGGTGGCAGGGAGGACTTCCGTTTCCCCGGACACGACCCCAGGGACCCTGTGAACCTGGCAAGATACCTAAAGGGTGGGGCCCGTTGCCCGCAGACAGGCTTGTGGTGAGGGGGCCTGCCTGCGCATGCGCGGCCCCTCTTCTGGGCCCCAAACTAAGCAGCCGCGGCTCGGAGGAAAGCCATCTCCTGGGGGCCTCCCTCCTGTTCTTCCATCCATAAAGGGGGACCCCTTTACGGATGGAAGAACAGGGGGATCTTCGCAGTGGTGGGGACGTGACAGAGGGGTCTGCGGGTTTGCCGCCACGTAGGCCAGTTGCTCGCACCCGGGCCCCTTGTTTCCGAGCCCCAGGGAGGCAGAGGGCGGCTTATGGCTGGATGCAGGTGTCCTGCGGGGGTCAAGGGGCGGCGTGGGCACTCCCCGGGCGAGAGAGGACGCCTGGGCCCCGAGAGAACCCCGGCAAAATCCCCAGCCCTGGCCCCCGTGGCTCCAGTGGCCTCCCCAGGCTCCTGCCATGGGGCATGGTCTTGCTCACGGGGGCCCAGGCTCGCCGCAGGTGAATGCCTTTTGCAGACACCAAGTACCGGAGGCCGGGGATGCCTTCCCGGAGAGGGGGGTTGGTCTCTGGGGGACCGAGGTCTCAGCGGTCACAGTCGCTTCTTGCGTAGTTTAGACCAGACTTTAGAGAGTGGCAGTCGCCAGGTCCAAGTTTGCCTCCTGGGGGCAGGGGGGTCAGTCTGAGCCAGGGCAGGACTCTTAATCGCCCAGGCAGGGCTCAGGCCTGAGTGCCCCCGGGAGAACCCCTCGGTGGCTGTGGGTTCCGCCCACTTGGCCCACTCCATGTGGAGCTGAACAGCGGCCGGCCCCCCTCCCCGGCCCTAGGTCCCCAGGTCTTCCCTGGGCACTCTGCCCCTGCCGGGGTTGGAGAGCTGCTGGGAAGTGGGGTCCAAGAGAAAACGCGGGGTCCTCTGGGTGGCAGGGAGGACTTCCGTTTCCCCGGACACGACCCCAGGGACCCTGTGAACCTGGCAAGATATCTCAAGGGTGGGGCCCGTTGCCCACAGACAGGCTTGTGGTGAGGGGGCCGGCTGCGCATGCGCGGCCCCTCTTCTGGGCCCCAAACTAAGCAGCCGCGGCTCGGAGGAAAGCCATCTCCTGGGGGCCTCCCCCCTGTTCTTCCATCCGTAAAGGGGGACCCCTTTACGGATGAAAGAACAGGGGGATCTTCGCAGTGGTGGGGACGTGACGGAGGGGTCTGCGGGTTTGCCGCCACGTAGGCCAATTACTCGCACCCGGGCCCCTTGTTTCCGAGCCCCATGGAGGCAGAGGGCCGCTTATCGCTGGATGCAGGTGTCCTGCGGGGGTCAAGGGGCGGCATGGGCACTCCCCGGGCGAGAGAGGACGCCTGGGCCCCGAGAGGACCCCGGCAAAATCCCCAGCCCTGGCCCCCGTGGCTCCAGTGGCCTCCCCAGGCTCCTGCCATGGGGCATGGTCTTGCTCACGGGGGCCCAGGCTCGCCGCAGGTGAATGCCTTTTGCAGACACCAAGTACCGGAGGCCGGGGATGCCTTCACGGAGAGGGGGGTTGGTCTCTGGGGGACCGAGGTCTCAGTGGTCACAGTCGCTTCTTGCGTAGTTTAGACCAGACTTTAGAGAGTGGCAGTCGCCAGGTCCAAGTTTGCCTCCTGGGGGCAGGGGGGGGCAGTCTGAGCCAGGGCAGGACTCTTAACCGCCCAGGCAGGGCTCAGGCCTGAGTGCCCCCGGGAGAACCCCTCGGTGGCTGTGGGTTCCGCCCACTTGGCCCACTCCATCTGGAGCTGAACAGCGGCCGGCCCCCCTCTCCGGCTCTAGGTCCCCAGGTCTTCCCTGGGCACTCTGCACCTGCCGGGGTTGGAGAGCTGCTGGGAAGTTGGGTCCAAGAGAAAACGCGGGGTCCTCTGGGTGGCAGGGAGGACTTCCGTTTCCCCGGACACGACCCCAGGGACCCTGTGAACCTGGCAAGATACCTCAAGGGTGGGGCCCGTTGCCCGCAGACAGGCTTGTGGTGAGGGGGCCTGCCCCCGCATGCGCGGCCCCTCTTCTGGGCCCCAAACTAAGCAGCCGCGGCTCGGAGGAAAGCCATCTCCTGGGGGCCTCCCCGCTGTTCTTCCATCCGTAAAGGGGGACCCCTTTACGGATGGAAGAACAGGGGGATCTTCGCAGTGGTGGGGACGTGACGGAGGGTTCTGCGGGTTTGCCGCCACGTAGGCCAGTTGCTCGCACCCCGGCCCCTTGTTTCCGAGCCCCAGGGAGGCAGAGGGCCGCTTATCGCTGGATCCAGGTGTCCTGCGGGGGTCAAGGGGCGGCGTGGGCACTCCCCGGGCGAGAGAGGACGCCTGGGCCCCGAGAGAACCCCGGCAAAATCCCCAGCCCTGGCCCCCGTGGCTCCAGTGGCCTCCCCAGGCTCCTGCCATGGGGCATTGTCTTGCTCACGGGGGCCCAGGCTCGCCGCAGGTGAATGCCTTTTGCAGACACCAAGTACCGGAGGCCGGGGATGCCTTCACGGAGAGGGGGGTTGGTCTCTGGGGGACCGAGGTCTCAGCGGTCACAGTCGCTTCTTGCGTAGTTTAGACCAGACTTTAGAGAGTGGCAGTCGCCAGGTCCAAGTTTGCCTCCTGGGGGCAGGGGGGGGCAGTCTGAGCCAGGGCAGGACTCTTAACCGCCCAGGCAGGGCTCAGGCCTGAGTACCCCCGGGAGAACCCCTCGGTGGCTGTGGGTTCCGCCCACATGGCCCACTCCATGTGGAGCTGAACAGCGGCCGGCCCCCCTCCCCGGCCGTAGTTCCCCAGGTCTTCCCTGGGCACTCTGCCCCTGCCGGGGTTGGAGAGCTGCTGGGAAGTGGGGTCCAAGAGAAAACGCGGGGTCCTCTGGGTGGCAGGGAGGACTTCCGTTTCCCCGGACACGACCCCAGGGACCCTGTGAACCTGGCAAGATACCTAAAGGGTGGGGCCCGTTGCCCGCAGACAGGCTTGTGGTGAGGGGGCCTGCCTGCGCATGCGCGGCCCCTCTTCTGGGCCCCAAACTAAGCAGCCGCGGCTCGGAGGAAAGCCATCTCCTGGGGGCCTCCCTCCTGTTCTTCCATCCATAAAGGGGGACCCCTTTACGGATGGAAGAACAGGGGGATCTTCGCAGTGGTGGGGACGTGACAGAGGGGTCTGCGGGTTTGCCGCCACGTAGGCCAGTTGCTCGCACCCGGGCCCCTTGTTTCCGAGCCCCAGGGAGGCAGAGGGCGGCTTATGGCTGGATGCAGGTGTCCTGCGGGGGTCAAGGGGCGGCGTGGGCACTCCCCGGGCGAGAGAGGACGCCTGGGCCCCGAGAGAACCCCGGCAAAATCCCCAGCCCTGGCCCCCGTGGCTCCAGTGGCCTCCCCAGGCTCCTGCCATGGGGCATGGTCTTGCTCACGGGGGCCCAGGCTCGCCGCAGGTGAATGCCTTTTGCAGACACCAAGTACCGGAGGCCGGGGATGCCTTCCCGGAGAGGGGGGTTGGTCTCTGGGGGACCGAGGTCTCAGCGGTCACAGTCGCTTCTTGCGTAGTTTAGACCAGACTTTAGAGAGTGGCAGTCGCCAGGTCCAAGTTTGCCTCCTGGGGGCAGGGGGGTCAGTCTGAGCCAGGGCAGGCCTCTTAACCGCCCAGGCAGGGCTCAGGCCTGAGTGCCCCCGGGAGAACCCCTCGGTGGCTGTGGGTTCCGCCCACTTGGCCCACTCCATGTGGAGCTGAACAGCGGCCGGCCCCCCTCCCCGGCCCTAGGTCCCCAGGTCTTTCCTGGGCACTCTGCCCCTGCCGGGGTTGGAGAGCTGCTGGGAAGTGGGGTCCAAGAGAAAACGCGGGGTCCTCTGGGTGGCAGGGAGGACTTCCGTTTCCCCGGACACGACCCCAGGGACCCTGTGAACCTGGCAAGATATCTCAAGGGTGGGGCCCGTTGCCCACAGACAGGCTTGTGGTGAGGGGGCCGGCTGCGCATGCGCGGCCCCTCTTCTGGGCCCCAAACTAAGCAGCCGCGGCTCGGAGGAAAGCCATCTCCTGGGGGCCTCCCCCCTGTTCTTCCATCCGTAAAGGGGGACCCCTTTACGGATGAAAGAACAGGGGGATCTTCGCAGTGGTGGGGACGTGACGGAGGGGTCTGCGGGTTTGCCGCCACGTAGGCCAATTACTCGCACCCGGGCCCCTTGTTTCCGAGCCCCATGGAGGCAGAGGGCCGCTTATCGCTGGATGCAGGTGTCCTGCGGGGGTCAAGGGGCGGCATGGGCACTCCCCGGGCGAGAGAGGACGCCTGGGCCCCGAGAGGACCCCGGCAAAATCCCCAGCCCTGGCCCCCGTGGCTCCAGTGGCCTCCCCAGGCTCCTGCCATGGGGCATGGTCTTGCTCACGGGGGCCCAGGCTCGCCGCAGGTGAATGCCTTTTGCAGACACCAAGTACCGGAGGCCGGGGATGCCTTCACGGAGAGGGGGGTTGGTCTCTGGGGGACCGAGGTCTCAGCGGTCACAGTCGCTTCTTGCGTAGTTTAGACCAGACTTTAGAGAGTGGCAGTCGCCAGGTCCAAGTTTGCCTCCTGGGGGCAGGGGGGGGGCAGTTGAGCCAGGGCAGGACTCTTAACCGCCCAGGCAGGGCTCAGGCCTGAGTCCCCCCGGGAGAACCCCTCGGTGGCTGTGGGTTCCTCCCACTTGGCCCAGTCCACCTGGAGCTGAACAGCGGCCGGCCCCCCTCCCCGGCCCTAGGTCCCCAGGTCTTCCCTGGGCATTCTGCCCCTGCCGGGGTTGGACAGCTGCTGGGAAGTGGGGTCCAAGAGAAAACGCGGGGTCCTCTGGGTGGCAGGGAGGACTTCCGCTTCCCCGGACACGACCCCAGGGACCCTGTGAACCTGGCAAGATATCTCAAGGGTGGGGCCCGTTGCCCGCAGACAGGCCAGTGGTGACGGGGCCTGACTGCGCATACGCGGCCCCTCTTCTGGGCCCCAAACTAAGCAGCCGCGGCTCGGAGGAAAGCCATCTCCTGGGGGCCTCCCCCCTGTTCTTCCATCCGTAAAGGGGGACCCCTTTAGGGATGGAAGAACAGGGGGATCTTCGCAGTGGTGGGGACGTGACGGAGGGGTCTGCGGGTTTGCCGCCACGTAGGCCAGTTGCTCGCACCCGGGCCCCTTGTTTCCGAGCCCCATGGAGGCAGAGGGCCGCTTATCGCTGGATGCAGGTGTCTGCGGGGGTCAAGGCGCGGCGTGGGCACTCCCCGGGCGAGAGAGGACGCCTGGGCCCCGAGAGAACCCCGGCAAAATCCCCAGGCCTGGCCCCCGTGGCTCCAGTGGCCTCCCCAGGCTCCTGCCATGGGGCATGGTCTTGCTCGCGGGGGCCCAGGTTCGCCGCAGGTGAATGCCTTTTGCAGACACCAAGTACCGGAGGCAGGGGATGCCTTCACGGAGAGGGGGGTTGGTCTCTGGGGGACCGAGGTCTCAGCGGTCACAGTCGCTTCTTGCGTAGTTTAGACCAGACTTTAGAGAGTGGCAGTCGCCAGGTCCAAGTTTGCCTCCTGGGGACAGGGGGGTCAGTCTGAGCCAGGGCAGGACTCTTAACCGCCCAGGCAGGGCTCAGGCCTGAGTCCCCCCGGGAGAACCCCTCGGTGGCTGTGGGTTCCGCCCACTTGGCCCACTCCATCTGGAGCTGAACAGCGGCCGGCCCCCCTCCCCGGCCCTAGGTCCCCAGGTCTTCCCTGGGAACTCTGCCCCTGCCGGGGTTGGAGAGCTGCTGGGAAGTGGGGTCCAAGAGAAAACGCGGGGTCCTCTGGGTGGCAGGGAGGACTTCCGTTTCCCCGGACACGACCCCAGGGACCCTGTGAACCTGGCAAGATATCTCAAGAGTGGGGCCCGTTGCCGGCAGACAGGCTTGTGGTGAGGGGGCCTGCCTGCGCATGCGCAGCCCCTCTTCTGGGCCCCAAACTAAGCAGCCGCGGCTCGGAGGAAAGCCATCTCCTGGGGGCCTCCCCGCTGTTCTTCCATCCGTAAAGGGGGACCCCTTTACGGATGGAAGAACAGGGGGATCTTCGCAGTGGTGGGGACGTGACGGAGGGGTCTGCGGGTTTGCCGCCACGTAGGCCAGTTGCTCGCTCCCCGGCCCCTTGTTTCCGAGCCCCATGGAGGCAGAGGGCCGCTTACGCAGGATGCAGGTGTTCTGCGGGGGTCAAGGGACGGCGTGGGCACTCCGCGGGCGAGAGATGACGCCTGGGCCCCGAGAGAACCCCGGCAAAATCCCCAGCCCTGGCCCCCGTGGCTCCAGTGGCCTCCCCAGGCTCCTGCCATGGGGCATGGTCTTGCTCACGGGGGCCCAGGCTCGACGCAGGTGAATGCCTTGTGCAGACACCAAGTACCGGAGGCCGGGGATGCCTTCACGGAGAGGGGGGTTGGTCTCTGGGGGACCGAGGTCTCAGCGGTCACAGTCGCTTCTTGCGTAGTTTAGACCAGACTTTAGAGAGTGGCAGTCGCCAGGTCCAAGTTTGCCTCCTGGGGACAGGGGGGTCAGTCTGAGCCAGGGCAGGACTCTTAACCGCCCAGGCAGGGCTCAGGCCTGAGTCCCCCCGGGAGAACCCCTCGGTGGCTGTGGGTTCCGCCCACTTGGCCCACTCCATCTGTAGCTGAACAGCGGCCGGCCCCCCTCCCCGGCCCTAGGTCCCCAGGTCTTCCCTGGGAACTCTGCCCCTGCCGGGGTTGGAGAGCTGCTGGGAAGTGGGGTCCAAGAGAAAACGCGGGGTCCTCTGGGTGGCAGGGAGGACTTCCGTTTCCCCGGACACGACCCCAGGGACCCTGTGAACCTGGCAAGATATCTCAAGAGTGGGGCCCGTTGCCGGCAGACAGGCTTGTGGTGAGGGGGCCTGCCTGCGCATGCGCAGCCCTTCTTCTGGGCCCCAAACTAAGCAGCCGCGGCTCGGAGGAAAGCCATCTCCTGGGGGCCTCCCCCCTGTTCTTCCATCCGTAAAGGGGGACCCCTTTACGGATGGAAGAACAGGGGGATCTTCGCAGTGGTGGGGACGTGACGGAGGGGTCTGCGGGTTTGCCGCCACGTAGGCCAGTTGCTCGCTCCCCGGCCCCTTGTTTCCGAGCCCCATGGAGGCAGAGGGCCGCTTATCGCAGGATGCAGGTGTTCTGCGGGGGTCAAGGGACGGCGTGGGCACTCCGCGGGCGAGAGAGGACGCCTGGGCCCCGAGAGAACCCCGGCAAAATCCCCAGCCCTGGCCCCCGTGGCTCCAGTGGCCTCCCCAGGCTCCTGCCATGGGGCATGGTCTTGCTCACGGGGGCCCAGGCTCGACGCAGGTGAATGCCTTTTGCAGACACCAAGTACCGGAGGCCGGGGATGCCTTCACGGAGAGGGGGGTTGGTCTCTGGGGGACCGAGGTCTCAGCGGTCACAGTCGCTTCTTGCGTAGTTTAGACCAGACTTTAGAGAGTGGCAGTCGCCAGGTCCAAGTTTGCCTCCTGGGGGCAGGGGGGGGCAGTCTGAGCCAGGGCAGGACTCTTAACCGCCCAGGCAGGGCTCAGGCCTGAGTCCCCCCGGGAGAACCCCTCGGTGGCTGTGGGTTCCGCCCACTTGGCCCACTCCATCTGGAGCTGAACAGCGGCCGGCCCCCCTCTCCGGCCCTAGGTCCCCAGGTCTTCCCTGGGCACTCTGCCCCTGCCGGGGTTGGAGAGCTGCTGGGAAGTTGGGTCCAAGAGAAAACGCGGGGTCCTCTGGGTGGCAGGGAGGACTTCCGTTTCCCCGGACACGACCCCAGGGACCCTGTGAACCTGGCAAGATACCTCAAGGGTGGGGCCCGTTGCCCGCAGACAGGCTTGTGGTGAGGGGGCCTGCCTCCGCATGCGCGGCTCCTCTTCTGGGCCCCAAACTAAGCAGCCGCGGCTCGGAGGAAAGCCATCTCCGGGGGGCCTCCCCCCTGATCTTCCATCCGTAAAGGTGAACCCCTTTACGGATGGAAGAACAGGGGTATCTTTGTAGTGGTGGGGACGTGACGGAGGGGTCTGCGGGTTTGCCGCCACGTAGGCCAGTTGCTCGCACCCCGGCCCCTTGTTTCCGAGCCCCATGGAGGCAGAGGGCCGCTTATCGCTGGATGCAGGTGTCCTGCGGGGGTCAAGGGACGGCGTGGGCACTCCCCGGCCTGAGAGGACGCCTGGGCCCCGAGAGAACCCCGGCAAAATCCCCAGCCCTGGCCCCCGTGGCTCCAGTGGCCTCCCCAGGCTCCTGCCATGGGGCATGGTCTTGCTCACGGGGGCCCAGGCTCGACGCAGGTGAATGCCTTTTGCAGACACCAAGTACCGGAGGCCGGGGATGCCTTCACGGAGAGGGGGGTTGGTCTCTGGGGGACCGAGGTCTCAGCGGTCACAGTCGCTTCTTGCGTAGTTTAGACCAGACTTTAGAGAGTGGCAGTCGCCAGGTGCAAGTTTGCCTCCTGGGGGCAGGGGGGGGGCAGTCTGAGCCAGGGCAGGACTCTTAAACGCCCAGGCAGGGCTCAGGCCTGAGTCCCCCTGGGAGAACCCCTCGGTGGCTGTGGGTTCCGCCCACTTGGCCCACTCCATCTGGAGCTGAACAGCGGCCGGCCCCCCTCCCCGGCCCTAGGTCCCCAGGTCTTCCCTGGGAACCCTGCCCCTGCCGGGGTTAGAGAGCTGCTGGGAAGTGGGGTCCAAGAGAAAACGCGGGGTCCTCTGGGTGGCAGGGAGGACTTCCGTTTCCCCGGACACGACCCCAGGGACCCTGTGAACCTGGCAAGATATCTCAAGGGTGGGGCCCGTTGCCCGCAGACAGGCTTGTGGTGAGGGGGCCTGCCTGCGCAAGCGCGGCCCCTCTTCTGGGCCCCAAACTAAGCAGCCGCGACTCGGAGGAAAGCCATCTCCTGGGGGCCTCCCCCCTGTTCTTACATCCGTAAAGGGGGACCCCTTTACGGATGGAAGAACAGGGGGATCTTCGCAGTGTTGGGGACGTGACGGAGGGGTCTGCGGGTTTGCCGCCACGTAGGCCAGTTGCTCGCACCCCGGCCCCTTGTTTCCGAGCCCCATGGAGGCAGAGGGCCGGTTATCGCTGGATGCAGGTGTCCTGCGGGGGTCAAGGGGCGGCGTGGGCACTCCCCGGGCGAGAGAGGACGCCTGGGCCCCGAGAGAACCCCGGCAAAATCCCCAGCCCTGGCCCCCGTGGCTCCAGTGGCCTCCCCAGGCTCCTGCCATGGGGCATGGTCTTGCTCACGGGGGCCCAGGCTCGCCGCAGGTGAATGCCTTTTGCAGACACCAAGTACCGGAGGCCGGGGATGCCTTCCCGGAGAGGGGGGTTGGTCTCTGGGGGACCGAGGTCTCAGCGGTCACAGTCGCTTCTTGCGTAGTTTAGACCAGACTTTAGAGAGTGGCAGTCGCCAGGTCCAAGTTTGCCTCCTGGGGGCAGGGGGGTCAGTCTGATCCAGGGCAGGACTCTTAACCGCCCTGGCAGGGCTCAGGCCTGAGTGCCCCCGGGAGAACCCCTCGGTGGCTGTGGGTTCCGCCCACTTGGCCCACTCCATGTGGAGCTGAACAGCGGCCGGCCCCCCTCCCCGGCCCTAGGTCCCCAGGTCTTCCCTGGGCACTCTGCCCCTGCCGGGGTTGGAGAGCTGCTGGGAAGTGGGGTCCAAGAGAAAACGCGGGGTCCTCTGGGTGGCAGGGAGGACTTCCGTTTCCCCGGACACGACCCCAAGGACCCTGTGAACCTGGCAAGATATCTCAAGGGTGGGGCCCGTTGCCCGCAGACAGGCTTGTGGTGAGGGGGCCGGCTGCGCATGCGCGGCCCCTCTTCTGGGCCCCAAACTAAGCAGCCGCGGCTCGGAGGAAAGCCATCTCCTGGGGGCCTCCCCCCTGTTCTTCCATCCGTAAAGGGGGACCCCTTTACGGATGGAAGAACAGGGGCATCTTCGCAGTGGTGGGGACGTGACGGAGGGGTCTGCGGGTTTGCCGCCACGTAGGCCAATTACTCGCACCCGGGCCCCTTGTTTCCGAGCCCCATGGAGGCAGAGGGCCGCTTATCGCTGGATGCAGGTGTCCTGCGGGGGTCAAGGGGCGGCATGGGCACTCCCCGGGCGAGAGAGGACGCCTGGGCCCCGAGAGAACCCCGGCAAAATCCCCAGCCCTGGCCCCCGTGGCTCCAGTGGCCTCCCCAGGCTCCTGCCATGGGGCATGGTCTTGCTCACGGGGGCCCAGGCTCGCCGCAGGTGAATGCCTTTTGCAGACACCAAGTACCGGAGGCCGGGGATGCCTTCACGGAGAGGGGGGTTGGTCTCTGGGGGACCGAGGTCTCAGCGGTCACAGTCGCTTCTTGCGTAGTTTAGACCAGACTTTAGAGAGTGGCAGTCGCCAGGTCCAAGTTTGCCTCCTGGGGGCAGGGGGGGGGCAGTTGAGCCAGGGCAGGACTCTTAACCGCCCAGGCAGGGCTCAGGCCTGAGTCCCCCCGGGAGAACCCCTCAGTGGCTGTGGGTTCCTCCCACTTGGCCCAGTCCACCTGGAGCTGAACAGCGGCCGGCCCCCCTCCCCGGCCCTAGGTCCCCAGGTCTTCCCTGGGCATTCTGCCCCTGCCGGGGTTGGACAGCTGCTGGGAAGTGGGGTCCAAGAGAAAACGCGGGGTCCTCTGGGTGGCAGGGAGGACTTCCGCTTCCCCGGACACGACCCCAGGGACCCTGTGAACCTGGCAAGATATCTCAAGGGTGGGGCCCGTTGCCCGCAGACAGGCCAGTGGTGACGGGGCCTGACTGCGCATACGCGGCCCCTCTTCTGGGCCCCAAACTAAGCAGCCGCGGCTCGGAGGAAAGCCATCTCCTGGGGGCCTCCCCCCTGTTCTTCCATCCGTAAAGGGGGACCCCTTTAGGGATGGAAGAACAGGGGGATCTTCGCAGTGGTGGGGACGTGACGGAGGGGTCTGCGGGTTTGCCGCCACGTAGGCCAGTTGCTCGCACCCGGGCCCCTTGTTTCCGAGCCCCATGGAGGCAGAGGGCCGCTTATCGCTGGATGCAGGTGTCTGCGGGGGTCAAGGGGCGGCGTGGGCACTCCCCGGGCGAGAGAGGACGCCTGGGCCCCGAGAGAACCCCGGCAAAATCCCCAGGCCTGGCCCCCGTGGCTCCAGTGGCCTCCCCAGGCTCCTGCCATGGGGCATGGTCTTGCTCGCGGGGGCCCAGGCTCGCCGCAGGTGAATGCCTTTTGCAGACACCAAGTACCGGAGGCAGGGGATGCCTTCACGGAGAGGGGGGTTGGTCTCTGGGGGACCGAGGTCTCAGCGGTCACAGTCGCTTCTTGCGTAGTTTAGACCAGACTTTAGAGAGTGGCAGTCGCCAGGTCCAAGTTTGCCTCCTGGGGACAGGGGGGTCAGTCTGAGCCAGGGCAGGACTCTTAACCGCCCAGGCAGGGCTCAGGCCTGAGTCCCCCCGGGAGAACCCCTCGGTGGCTGTGGGTTCCGCCCACTTGGCCCACTCCATCTGGAGCTGAACAGCGGCCGGCCCCCCTCCCCGGCCCTAGGTCCCCAGGTCTTCCCTGGGAACTCTGCCCCTGCCGGGGTTGGAGAGCTGCTGGGAAGTGGGGTCCAAGAGAAAACGCGGGGTCCTCTGGGTGGCAGGGAGGACTTCCGTTTCCCCGGACACGACCCCAGGGACCCTGTGAACCTGGCAAGATATCTCAAGAGTGGGGCCCGTTGCCGGCAGACAGGCTTGTGGTGAGGGGGCCTGCCTGCGCATGCGCAGCCCTTCTTCTGGGCCCCAAACTAAGCAGCCGCGGCTCGGAGGAAAGCCATCTCCTGGGGGCCTCCCCCCTGTTCTTCCATCCGTAAAGGGGGACCCCTTTACGGATGGAAGAACAGGGGGATCTTCGCAGTGGTGGGGACGTGACGGAGGGGTCTGCGGGTTTGCCGCCACGTAGGCCAGTTGCTCGCTCCCCGGCCCCTTGTTTCCGAGCCCCATGGAGGCAGAGGGCCGCTTATCGCAGGATGCAGGTGTTCTGCGGGGGTCAAGGGACGGCGTGGGCACTCCGCGGGCGAGAGAGGACGCCTGGGCCCCGAGAGAACCCCGGCAAAATCCCCAGCCCTGGCCCCCGTGGCTCCAGTGGCCTCCCCAGGCTCCTGCCATGGGGCATGGTCTTGCTCACGGGGGCCCAGGCTCGACGCAGGTGAATGCCTTTTGCAGACACCAAGTACCGGAGGCCGGGGATGCCTTCACGGAGAGGGGGGTTGGTCTCTGGGGGACCGAGGTCTCAGCGGTCACAGTCGCTTCTTGCGTAGTTTAGACCAGACTTTAGAGAGTGGCAGTCGCCAGGTCCAAGTTTGCCTCCTGGGGGCAGGGGGGGGCAGTCTGAGCCAGGGCAGGACTCTTAACCGCCCAGGCAGGGCTCAGGCCTGAGTCCCCCCGGGAGAACCCCTCGGTGGCTGTGGGTTCCGCCCACTTGGCCCACTCCATCTGGAGCTGAACAGCGGCCGGCCCCCCTCTCCGGCCCTAGGTCCCCAGGTCTTCCCTGGGCACTCTGCCCCTGCCGGGGTTGGAGAGCTGCTGGGAAGTTGGGTCCAAGAGAAAACGCGGGGTCCTCTGGGTGGCAGGGAGGACTTCCGTTTCCCCGGACACGACCCCAGGGACCCTGTGAACCTGGCAAGATACCTCAAGGGTGGGGCCCGTTGCCCGCAGACAGGCTTGTGGTGAGGGGGCCTGCCTCCGCATGCGCGGCTCCTCTTCTGGGCCCCAAACTAAGCAGCCGCGGCTCGGAGGAAAGCCATCTCCGGGGGGCCTCCCCCCTGATCTTCCATCCGTAAAGGTGAACCCCTTTACGGATGGAAGAACAGGGGTATCTTTGTAGTGGTGGGGACGTGACGGAGGGGTCTGCGGGTTTGCCGCCACGTAGGCCAGTTGCTCGCACCCCGGCCCCTTGTTTCCGAGCCCCATGGAGGCAGAGGGCCGCTTATCGCTGGATGCAGGTGTCCTGCGGGGGTCAAGGGACGGCGTGGGCACTCCCCGGGCGAGAGAGGACGCCTGGGCCCCGAGAGAACCCCGGCAAAATCCCCAGCCCTGGCCCCCGTGGCTCCAGTGGCCTCCCCAGGCTCCTGCCATGGGGCATGGTCTTGCTCACGGGGGCCCAGGCTCGACGCAGGTGAATGCCTTTTGCAGACACCAAGTACCGGAGGCCGGGGATGCCTTCACGGAGAGGGGGGTTGGTCTCTGGGGGACCGAGGTCTCAGCGGTCACAGTCGCTTCTTGCGTAGTTTAGACCAGACTTTAGAGAGTGGCAGTCGCCAGGTGCAAGTTTGCCTCCTGGGGGCAGGGGGGGGGCAGTCTGAGCCAGGGCAGGACTCTTAAACGCCCAGGCAGGGCTCAGGCCTGAGTCCCCCTGGGAGAACCCCTCGGTGGCTGTGGGTTCCGCCCACTTGGCCCACTCCATCTGGAGCTGAACAGCGGCCGGCCCCCCTCCCCGGCCCTAGGTCCCCAGGTCTTCCCTGGGAACCCTGCCCCTGCCGGGGTTAGAGAGCTGCTGGGAAGTGGGGTCCAAGAGAAAACGCGGGGTCCTCTGGGTGGCAGGGAGGACTTCCGTTTCCCCGGACACGACCCCAGGGACCCTGTGAACCTGGCAAGATATCTCAAGGGTGGGGCCCGTTGCCCGCAGACAGGCTTGTGGTGAGGGGGCCTGCCTGCGCAAGCGCGGCCCCTCTTCTGGGCCCCAAACTAAGCAGCCGCGACTCGGAGGAAAGCCATCTCCTGGGGGCCTCCCCCCTGTTCTTACATCCGTAAAGGGGGACCCCTTTACGGATGGAAGAACAGGGGGATCTTCGCAGTGTTGGGGACGTGACGGAGGGGTCTGCGGGTTTGCCGCCACGTAGGCCAGTTGCTCGCACCCCGGCCCCTTGTTTCCGAGCCCCATGGAGGCAGAGGGCCGCTTATCGCTGGATGCAGGTGTCCTGCGGGGGTCAAGGGGCGGCGTGGGCACTCCCCGGGCGAGAGAGGACGCCTGGGCCCCGAGAGAACCCCGGCAAAATCCCCAGCCCTGGCCCCCGTGGCTCCAGTGGCCTCCCCAGGCTCCTGCCATGGGGCATGGTCTTGCTCACGGGGGCCCAGGCTCGCCGCAGGTGAATGCCTTTTGCAGACACCAAGTACCGGAGGCCGGGGATGCCTTCCCGGAGAGGGGGGTTGGTCTCTGGGGGACCGAGGTCTCAGCGGTCACAGTCGCTTCTTGCGTAGTTTAGACCAGACTTTAGAGAGTGGCAGTCGCCAGGTCCAAGTTTGCCTCCTGGGGGCAGGGGGGTCAGTCTGATCCAGGGCAGGACTCTTAACCGCCCTGGCAGGGCTCAGGCCTGAGTGCCCCCGGGAGAACCCCTCGGTGGCTGTGGGTTCCGCCCACTTGGCCCACTCCATGTGGAGCTGAACAGCGGCCGGCCCCCCTCCCCGGCCCTAGGTCCCCAGGTCTTCCCTGGGCACTCTGCCCCTGCCGGGGTTGGAGAGCTGCTGGGAAGTGGGGTCCAAGAGAAAACGCGGGGTCCTCTGGGTGGCAGGGAGGACTTCCGTTTCCCCGGACACGACCCCAAGGACCCTGTGAACCTGGCAAGATATCTCAAGGGTGGGGCCCGTTGCCCGCAGACAGGCTTGTGGTGAGGGGGCCGGCTGCGCATGCGCGGCCCCTCTTCTGGGCCCCAAACTAAGCAGCCGCGGCTCGGAGGAAAGCCATCTCCTGGGGGCCTCCCCCCTGTTCTTCCATCCGTAAAGGGGGACCCCTTTACGGATGGAAGAACAGGGGCATCTTCGCAGTGGTGGGGACGTGACGGAGGGGTCTGCGGGTTTGCCGCCACGTAGGCCAATTACTCGCACCCGGGCCCCTTGTTTCCGAGCCCCATGGAGGCAGAGGGCCGCTTATCGCTGGATGCAGGTGTCCTGCGGGGGTCAAGGGGCGGCATGGGCACTCCCCGGGCGAGAGAGGACGCCTGGGCCCCGAGAGAACCCCGGCAAAATCCCCAGCCCTGGCCCCCGTGGCTCCAGTGGCCTCCCCAGGCTCCTGCCATGGGGCATGGTCTTGCTCACGGGGGCCCAGGCTCGCCGCAGGTGAATGCCTTTTGCAGACACCAAGTACCGGAGGCCGGGGATGCCTTCACGGAGAGGGGGGTTGGTCTCTGGGGGACCGAGGTCTCAGCGGTCACAGTCGCTTCTTGCGTAGTTTAGACCAGACTTTAGAGAGTGGCAGTCGCCAGGTCCAAGTTTGCCTCCTGGGGGCAGGGGGGGGGCAGTTGAGCCAGGGCAGGACTCTTAACCGCCCAGGCAGGGCTCAGGCCTGAGTCCCCCCGGGAGAACCCCTCAGTGGCTGTGGGTTCCTCCCACTTGGCCCAGTCCACCTGGAGCTGAACAGCGGCCGGCCCCCCTCCCCGGCCCTAGGTCCCCAGGTCTTCCCTGGGCATTCTGCCCCTGCCGGGGTTGGACAGCTGCTGGGAAGTGGGGTCCAAGAGAAAACGCGGGGTCCTCTGGGTGGCAGGGAGGACTTCCGCTTCCCCGGACACGACCCCAGGGACCCTGTGAACCTGGCAAGATATCTCAAGGGTGGGGCCCGTTGCCCGCAGACAGGCCAGTGGTGACGGGGCCTGACTGCGCATACGCGGCCCCTCTTCTGGGCCCCAAACTAAGCAGCCGCGGCTCGGAGGAAAGCCATCTCCTGGGGGCCTCCCCCCTGTTCTTCCATCCGTAAAGGGGGACCCCTTTAGGGATGGAAGAACAGGGGGATCTTCGCAGTGGTGGGGACGTGACGGAGGGGTCTGCGGGTTTGCCGCCACGTAGGCCAGTTGCTCGCACCCGGGCCCCTTGTTTCCGAGCCCCATGGAGGCAGAGGGCCGCTTATCGCTGGATGCAGGTGTCTGCGGGGGTCAAGGGGCGGCGTGGGCACTCCCCGGGCGAGAGAGGACGCCTGGGCCCCGAGAGAACCCCGGCAAAATCCCCAGGCCTGGCCCCCGTGGCTCCAGTGGCCTCCCCAGGCTCCTGCCATGGGGCATGGTCTTGCTCGCGGGGGCCCAGGCTCGCCGCAGGTGAATGCCTTTTGCAGACACCAAGTACCGGAGGCAGGGGATGCCTTCACGGAGAGGGGGGTTGGTCTCTGGGGGACCGAGGTCTCAGCGGTCACAGTCGCTTCTTGCGTAGTTTAGACCAGACTTTAGAGAGTGGCAGTCGCCAGGTCCAAGTTTGCCTCCTGGGGACAGGGGGGTCAGTCTGAGCCAGGGCAGGACTCTTAACCGCCCAGGCAGGGCTCAGGCCTGAGTCCCCCCGGGAGAACCCCTCGGTGGCTGTGGGTTCCGCCCACTTGGCCCACTCCATCTGGAGCTGAACAGCGGCCGGCCCCCCTCCCCGGCCCTAGGTCCCCAGGTCTTCCCTGGGAACTCTGCCCCTGCCGGGGTTGGAGAGCTGCTGGGAAGTGGGGTCCAAGAGAAAACGCGGGGTCCTCTGGGTGGCAGGGAGGACTTCCGTTTCCCCGGACACGACCCCAGGGACCCTGTGAACCTGGCAAGATATCTCAAGAGTGGGGCCCGTTGCCGGCAGACAGGCTTGTGGTGAGGGGGCCTGCCTGCGCATGCGCAGCCCCTCTTCTGGGCCCCAAACTAAGCAGCCGCGGCTCGGAGGAAAGCCATCTCCTGGGGGCCTCCCCGCTGTTCTTCCATCCGTAAAGGGGGACCCCTTTACGGATGGAAGAACAGGGGGATCTTCGCAGTGGTGGGGACGTGACGGAGGGGTCTGCGGGTTTGCCGCCACGTAGGCCAGTTGCTCGCTCCCCGGCCCCTTGTTTCCGAGCCCCATGGAGGCAGAGGGCCGCTTACGCAGGATGCAGGTGTTCTGCGGGGGTCAAGGGACGGCGTGGGCACTCCGCGGGCGAGAGATGACGCCTGGGCCCCGAGAGAACCCCGGCAAAATCCCCAGCCCTGGCCCCCGTGGCTCCAGTGGCCTCCCCAGGCTCCTGCCATGGGGCATGGTCTTGCTCACGGGGGCCCAGGCTCGACGCAGGTGAATGCCTTTTGCAGACACCAAGTACCGGAGGCCGGGGATGCCTTCACGGAGAGGGGGGTTGGTCTCTGGGGGACCGAGGTCTCAGTGGTCACAGTCGCTTCTTGCGTAGTTTAGACCAGACTTTAGAGAGTGGCAGTCGCCAGGTCCAAGTTTGCCTCCTGGGGGCAGGGGGGGTCAGTCTGAGTCAGGGCAGGACTCTTAACCGCCCAGGCAGGGCTCAGGCCTGAGTCCCCCCGGGAGAACCCCTCGGTGGCTGTGGGTTCCGCCCACTTGGCCCACTCCATCTGGAGCTGAACAGCGGCCGGCACCCCTCCCCGGCCCTAGGTCCCCAGGTCTTCCCTGGGCACTCTGCCCCTGCCGGGGTTGGAGAGCTGCTGGGAAGTGGGGTCCAAGAGAAAACGCGGGGTCCTCTGGGTGGCAGGGAGGACTTCCGTTTCCCCGGACACGACCCCAGGGACCCTGTGAACCTGGCAAGATATCTCAAGGGTGGTGCCCGTTGCCCGCAGACAGGCTTGTGGTGAGGGGGCCGCCTGCGCATGCGCGGCCCCTCTTCTGGGCCCCAAACTAAGCAGCCGCGGCTCGGAGGAAAGCCATCTCCTGGGGGCCTCCCCGCTGTTCTTCCATCCGTAAAGGGGGACCCCTTTACGGATGGAAGAACAGGGGGATCTTCGCAGTGGTGGGGACGTGACGGACGGGTCTGCGGGTTTGCCGCCACGTAGGCC
Organism: Desmodus rotundus; assembly: GCF_022682495.2. Lineage (NCBI taxonomy): Eukaryota > Metazoa > Chordata > Mammalia > Chiroptera > Phyllostomidae > Desmodus > Desmodus rotundus. The sequence goes on from NC_071387.1 coordinate 133,831,203, forward strand.
AGTTGCTCGCTCCCCGGCCCCTTGTTTCCGAGCCCCATGGAGGCAGAGGGCCGCTTATCGCAGGATGCAGGTGTTCTGCGGGGGTCAAGGGACGGCGTGGGCACTCCGCGGGCGAGAGAGGACGCCTGGGCCCCGAGAGAACCCCGGCAAAATCCCCAGCCCTGGCCCCCGTGGCTCCAGTGGCCTCCCCAGGCTCCTGCCATGGGGCATGGTCTTGCTCACGGGGGCCCAGGCTCGACGCAGGTGAATGCCTTTTGCAGACACCAAGTACCGGAGGCCGGGGATGCCTTCACGGAGAGGGGGGTTGGTCTCTGGGGGACCGAGGTCTCAGTGGTCACAGTCGCTTCTTGCGTAGTTTAGACCAGACTTTAGAGAGTGGCAGTCGCCAGGTCCAAGTTTGCCTCCTGGGGGCAGGGGGGGGCAGTCTGAGCCAGGGCAGGACTCTTAACCGCCCAGGCAGGGCTCAGGCCTGAGTCCCCCCGGGAGAACCCCTCGGTGGCTGTGGGTTCCGCCCACTTGGCCCACTCCATCTGGAGCTGAACAGCGGCCGGCCCCCCTCTCCGGCCCTAGGTCCCCAGGTCTTCCCTGGGCACTCTGCCCCTGCCGGGGTTGGAGAGCTGCTGGGAAGTTGGGTCCAAGAGAAAACGCGGGGTCCTCTGGGTGGCAGGGAGGACTTCCGTTTCCCCGGACACGACCCCAGGGACCCTGTGAACCTGGCAAGATATCTCAAGGGTGGGGCCCGTTGCCCGCAGACAGGCTTGTGGTGAGGGGGCCTGCCTCCGCATGCGCGGCTCCTCTTCTGGGCCCCAAACTAAGCAGCCGCGGCTCGGAGGAAAGCCATCTCCTGGGGGCCTCCCCCCTGATCTTCCATCCGTAAAGGTGAACCCCTTTACGGATGGAAGAACAGGGGTATCTTTGTAGTGGTGGGGACGTGACGGAGGGGTCTGCGGGTTTGCCGCCACGTAGGCCAGTTGCTCGCACCCCGGCCCCTTGTTTCCGAGCCCCATGGAGGCAGAGGGCCGCTTATCGCTGGATGCAGGTGTCCTGCGGGGGTCAAGGGGCGGCGTGGGCATTCCCCGGGCGAGAGAGGACGCCTGCGCCCCGAGAGAACCCCGGCAAAATCCCCAGCCCTGGCCCCCGTGGCTCCAGTGGCCTCCCCAGGCTCCTGCCATGGGGCATGGTCTTGCTCACGGGGGCCCCGGCTCGCCGCAGGTGAATGCCTTTTGCAGACACCAAGTACCGGAGGCCGGGGATGCCTTCACGGAGAGGGGGGTTGGTCTCTGGGGGACCGAGGTCTCAGCGGTCACAGTCGCTTCTTGCGTAGTTTAGACCAGACTTTAGAGAGTGGCAGTCGCCAGGTCCAAGTTTGCCTCCTGAGGGCAGGGGGGGGCAGTCTGAGCCAGGGCAGGACTCTTAACCGCCCAGGCAGGGCTCAGGCCTGAGTCCCCCCGGGAGAACCCCTCGGTGGCTGTGGGTTCCTCCCACTTGGCCCAGTCCACCTGGAGCTGAACAGCGGCCGGCCCCCCTCACCGGCCCTAGGTCCCCAGGTCTTCCCTGGGCATTCTGCCCCTGCCGGGGTTGGACAGCTGCTGGGAAGTGGGGTCCAAGAGAAAACGCGGGGTCCTCTGGTTGGCAGGGAGGACTTCCGCTTCCCCGGACACGACCCCAGGGACCCTGTGATCCTGGCAAGATATCTCAAGGGTGGGGCCCGTTGCCCGCAGACAGGCTTGTGGTGAGGGGGCCTGCCTGCGCAAGCGCGGCCCCTCTTCTGGGCCCCAAACTAAGCAGCCGCGACTCGGAGGAAAGCCATCTCCTGGGGGCCTCCCCCCTGTTCTTACATCCGTAAAGGGGGACCCCTTTACGGATGGAAGAACAGGGGGATCTTCGCAGTGTTGGGGACGTGACGGAGGGGTCTGCGGGTTTGCCGCCACGTAGGCCAGTTGCTCGCACCCCGGCCCATTGTTTCCGAGCCCCATGGAGGCAGAGGGCCGCTTATCGCTGGATGCAGGTGTCCTGCGGGGGTCAAGGGGCGGCGTGGGCATTCCCCGGGCGAGAGAGGACGCCTGGGCCCCGAGAGAACCCCGGCAAAATCCCCAGGCCTGGCCCCCGTGGCTCCAGTGGCCTCCCCAGGCTCCTGCCATGGGGCATGGTCTTGCTCACGGGGGCCCAGGCTCGCCGCAGGTGAATGCCTTTTGCAGACACCAAGTACCGGAGGCCGGGGATGCCTTCACGGAGAGGGGGGTTGGTCTCTGGGGGACCGAGGTCTCAGCGGTCACAGTCGCTTCTTGCGTAGTTTAGACCAGACTTTAGAGAGTGGCAGTCGCCAGGTCCAAGTTTGCCTCCTGAGGGCAGGGGGGGGCAGTCTGAGCCAGGGCAGGACTCTTAACCGCCCAGGCAGGGCTCAGGCCTCAGTCCCCCCGGGAGAACCCCTCGGTGGCTGTGGGTTCCGCCCACATGGCCCACTCCATCTGGAGCTGAACAGCGGCCGGCCCCCCTCCCTGGCCCTAGGTCCCCAGGTCTTCCCTGGGCACTCTGCCCCTGCCCCGGTTGGAGAGCTGCTGGGAAGTGGGGTCAAAGAGAAAACGCGGGGTCCTCTGGGTGGCAGGGAGGACTTCCGCTTCCCCGGACACGACCCCAGGGACCCTGTGAACCTGGCGAGATATCTCAAGGGTGGGGCCCGTTGCCCGCAGACAGGCTTGTGGTGAGGGGGCCTGCCTCCGCATGCGCGGCCCCTCTTCTGGGCCCCAAACTAAGGAGCCGCGGCTCGGAGGAAAGCCATCTCCTGGGGGCCTCCCCCCTGTTCTTCCATCCGTAAAGGGGGACCCCTTTACGGATGGAAGAACAGGGGGATCTTCGCAGTGGTGGGGACGTGACGGAGGGGTCTGCGGGTTTGCCGCCACGTAGGCCAGTTGCTCGCACCCCGGCCCCTTGTTTCCGAGCCCCATGGAGGCAGAGGGCCGCTTATCGCTGGATGCAGGTGTCCTGCGGGGGTCAAGGGGCGGCGTGGGCACTCCCCGGGCGAGAGAGGACGCCTGGGCCCCGAGAGAACCCCGGCAAAATCCCCAGCCCTGGCCCCCGTGGCTCCAGTGGCCTCCCCAGGCTCCTGCCATGGGGCATGGTCTTGCTCACGGGGGCCCAGGCTCGACGCAGGTGAATGCCTTTTGCAGACACCAAGTACCGGAGGCCGGGGATGCCTTCACGGAGAGGGGGGTTGGTCTCTGGGGGACCGAGGTCTCAGCGGTCACAGTCGCTTCTTGCGTAGTTTAGACCAGACTTTAGAGAGTGGCAGTCGCCAGGTGCAAGTTTGCCTCCTGGGGGCAGGGGGGGGGCAGTCTGAGCCAGGGCAGGACTCTTAAACGCCCAGGCAGGGCTCAGGCCTGAGTCCCCCTGGGAGAACCCCTCGGTGGCTGTGGGTTCCGCCCACTTGGCCCACTCCATCTGGAGCTGAACAGCGGCCGGCCCCCCTCCCCGGCCCTAGGTCCCCAGGTCTTCCCTGGGAACTCTCCCCCTGCCGGGGTTAGAGAGCTGCTGGGAAGTGGGGTCCAAGAGAAAACGCGGGGTCCTCTGGTGGCAGGGAGGACTTCCGTTTCCCCGGACACGACCCCAGGGACCCTGTGAACCTGGCAAGATATCTCAAGGATGGGGCCCGTTGCCCGCAGACAGGCTTGTGGTGAGGGGGCCTGCCTGCGCAAGCGCGGCCCCTCTTCTGGGCCCCAAACTAAGCAGCCGCGACTCGGAGGAAAGCCATCTCCTGGGGGCCTCCCCCCTGTTCTTACATCCGTAAAGGGGGACCCCTTTACGGATGGAAGAACAGGGGGATCTTCGCAGTGTTGGGGACGTGACGGAGGGGTCTGCGGGTTTGCCGCCACGTAGGCCAGTTGCTCGCACCCCGGCCCATTGTTTCCGAGCCCCATGGAGGCAGAGGGCCGCTTATCGCTGGATGCAGGTGTCCTGCGGGGGTCAAGGGGCGGCGTGGGCATTCCCCGGGCGAGAGAGGACGCCTGGGCCCCGAGAGAACCCCGGCAAAATCCCCAGGCCTGGCCCCCGTGGCTCCAGTGGCCTCCCCAGGCTCCTGCCATGGGGCATGGTCTTGCTCACGGGGGCCCAGGCTCGCCGCAGGTGAATGCCTTTTGCAGACACCAAGTACCGGAGGCCGGGGATGCCTTCACGGAGAGGGGGGTTGGTCTCTGGGGGACCGAGGTCTCAGCGGTCACAGTCGCTTCTTGCGTAGTTTAGACCAGACTTTAGAGAGTGGCAGTCGCCAGGTCCAAGTTTGCCTCCTGAGGGCAGGGGGGGGCAGTCTGAGCCAGGGCAGGACTCTTAACCGCCCAGGCAGGGCTCAGGCCTCAGTCCCCCCGGGAGAACCCCTCGGTGGCTGTGGGTTCCGCCCACATGGCCCACTCCATCTGGAGCTGAACAGCGGCCGGCCCCCCTCCCTGGCCCTAGGTCCCCAGGTCTTCCCTGGGCACTCTGCCCCTGCCCCGGTTGGAGAGCTGCTGGGAAGTGGGGTCCAAGAGAAAACGCGGGGTCCTCTGGGTGGCAGGGAGGACTTCCGCTTCCCCGGACACGACCCCAGGGACCCTGTGAACCTGGCGAGATATCTCAAGGGTGGGGCCCGTTGCCCGCAGACAGGCTTGTGGTGAGGGGGCCTGCCTGCGCATGCGCAGCCCCTCTTCTGGGCCCCAAACTAAGCAGCCGCGGCTCGGAGGAAAGCCATCTCCTGGGGGCCTCCCCGCTGTTCTTCCATCCGTAAAGGGGGACCCCTTTACGGATGGAAGAACAGGGGGATCTTCGCAGTGGTGGGGACGTGACGGAGGGGTCTGCGGGTTTGCCGCCACGTAGGCCAGTTGCTCGCTCCCCGGCCCCTTGTTTCCGAGCCCCATGGAGGCAGAGGGCCGCTTATCGCAGGATGCAGGTGTTCTGCGGGGGTCAAGGGACGGCGTGGGCACTCCGCGGGCGAGAGAGGACGCCTGGGCCCCGAGAGAACCCCGGCAAAATCCCCAGCCCTGGCCCCCGTGGCTCCAGTGGCCTCCCCAGGCTCCTGCCATGGGGCATGGTCTTGCTCACGGGGGCCCAGGCTCGACGCAGGTGAATGCCTTTTGCAGACACCAAGTACCGGAGGCCGGGGATGCCTTCACGGAGAGGGGGGTTGGTCTCTGGGGGACCGAGGTCTCAGTGGTCACAGTCGCTTCTTGCGTAGTTTAGACCAGACTTTAGAGAGTGGCAGTCGCCAGGTCCAAGTTTGCCTCCTGGGGGCAGGGGGGGGCAGTCTGAGCCAGGGCAGGACTCTTAACCGCCCAGGCAGGGCTCAGGCCTGAGTCCCCCCGGGAGAACCCCTCGGTGGCTGTGGGTTCCGCCCACTTGGCCCACTCCATCTGGAGCTGAACAGCGGCCGGCCCCCCTCTCCGGCCCTAGGTCCCCAGGTCTTCCCTGGGCACTCTGCCCCTGCCGGGGTTGGAGAGCTGCTGGGAAGTTGGGTCCAAGAGAAAACGCGGGGTCCTCTGGGTGGCAGGGAGGACTTCCGTTTCCCCGGACACGACCCCAGGGACCCTGTGAACCTGGCAAGATATCTCAAGGGTGGGGCCCGTTGCCCGCAGACAGGCTTGTGGTGAGGGGGCCTGCCTCCGCATGCGCGGCTCCTCTTCTGGGCCCCAAACTAAGCAGCCGCGGCTCGGAGGAAAGCCATCTCCTGGGGGCCTCCCCCCTGATCTTCCATCCGTAAAGGTGAACCCCTTTACGGATGGAAGAACAGGGGTATCTTTGTAGTGGTGGCGACGTGACGGAGGGGTCTGCGGGTTTGCCGCCACGTAGGCCAGTTGCTCGCACCCCGGCCCCTTGTTTCCGAGCCCCATGGAGGCAGAGGGCCGCTTATCGCTGGATGCAGGTGTCCTGCGGGGGTCAAGGGACGGCGTGGGCACTCCCCGGGCGAGAGAGGACGCCTGGGCCCCGAGAGAACCCCGGCAAAATCCCCAGCCCTGGCCCCCGTGGCTCCAGTGGCCTCCCCAGGCTCCTGCCATGGGGCATGGTCTTGCTCACGGGGGCCCAGGCTCGACGCAGGTGAATGCCTTTTGCAGACACCAAGTACCGGAGGCCGGGGATGCCTTCACGGAGAGGTGGGTTGGTCTCTGGGGGACCGAGGTCTCAGTGGTCACAGTCGCTTCTTGCGTAGTTTAGACCAGACTTTAGAGAGTGGCAGTCGCCAGGTCCAAGTTTGCCTCCTGGGGGCAGGGGGGGGCAGTCTGAGCCAGGGCAGGACTCTTAACCGCCCAGGCAGGGCTCAGGCCTGAGTCCCCCTGGGAGAACCCCTCGGTGGCTGTGGGTTCCGCCCACTTGGCCCACTCCATCTGGAGCTGAACAGCGGCCGGCCCCCCTCCCCGGCCCTAGGTCCCCAGGTCTTCCCTGGGAACCCTGCCCCTGCCCCGGTTGGAGAGCTGCTGGGAAGTGGGGTCAAAGAGAAAACGCGGGGTCCTCTGGGTGGCAGGGAGGACTTCCGCTTCCCCGGACACGACCCCAGGGACCCTGTGAACCTGGCGAGATATCTCAAGGGTGGGGCCCGTTGCCCGCAGACAGGCTTGTGGTGAGGGGGCCTGCCTGCGCATGCGCGGCCCTTCTTCTGGGCCCGAAACTAAGCAGCCGCGGCTCGGAGGAAAGCCATCTCCTGGGGGCCTCCCCCCTGTTCTTCCATCCGTAAAGGGGGACCCCTTTACGGATGGAAGAACAGGGGGATCTTCGCAGTGGTGGGGACGTGACGGAGGGGTCTGCGGGTTTGCCGCCACGTAGGCCAGTTGCTCGCACCCCGGCCCCTTGTTTCCGAGCCCCATGGAGGCAGAGGGCCGCTTATCGCTGGATGCAGGTGTCCTGCGGGGGTCAAGGGGCGGCGTGGGCATTCCCCGGGCGAGAGAGGACGCCTGCGCCCCGAGAGAACCCCGGCAAAATCCCCAGCCCTGGCCCCCGTGGCTCCAGTGGCCTCCCCAGGCTCCTGCCATGGGGCATGGTCTTGCTCACGGGGGCCCCGGCTCGCCGCAGGTGAATGCCTTTTGCAGACACCAAGTACCGGAGGCCGGGGATGCCTTCACGGAGAGGGGGGTTGGTCTCTGGGGGACCGAGGTCTCAGCGGTCACAGTCGCTTCTTGCGTAGTTTAGACCAGACTTTAGAGAGTGGCAGTCGCCAGGTCCAAGTTTGCCTCCTGAGGGCAGGGGGGGGCAGTCTGAGCCAGGGCAGGACTCTTAACCGCCCAGGCAGGGCTCAGGCCTGAGTCCCCCCGGGAGAACCCCTCGGTGGCTGTGGGTTCCTCCCACTTGGCCCAGTCCACCTGGAGCTGAACAGCGGCCGGCCCCCCTCACCGGCCCTAGGTCCCCAGGTCTTCCCTGGGCATTCTGCCCCTGCCGGGGTTGGACAGCTGCTGGGAAGTGGGGTCCAAGAGAAAACGCGGGGTCCTCTGGTTGGCAGGGAGGACTTCCGCTTCCCCGGACACGACCCCAGGGACCCTGTGATCCTGGCAAGATATCTCAAGGGTGGGGCCCGTTGCCCGCAGACAGGCCAGTGGTGACGGGGCCTGACTGCGCATGCGCGGCCCCTCTTCTGGGCCCCAAACTAAGCAGCCGCGGCTCGGAGGAAAGCCATCTCCTGGGGGCCTCCCCGCTGTTCTTCCATCCGTAAAGGGGGACCCCTTTACGGATGGAAGAACAGGGGGATCTTCGCAGTGGTGGGGACGTGACGGAGGGGTCTGCGGGTTTGCCGCCACGTAGGCCAGTTGCTCGCACCCCGGCCCCTTGTTTCCGAGCCCCATGGAGGCAGAGGGCCGCTTATCGCTGGATGCAGGTGTCCTGCGGGGGTCAAGGGGCGGCGTGGGCACTCCCCGGGCGAGAGAGGACGCCTGGGCCCCGAGAGAACCCCGGCAAAATCCCCAGCCCTGGCCCCCGTGGCTCCAGTGGCCTCCCCAGGCTCCTGCCATGGGGCATGGTCTTGCTCACGGGGGCCCAGGGTCGCCGCAGGTGAATGCCTTTTACAGACACCAAGTACCGGAGGCCGGGGATGCCTTCACGGAGAGGGGGGTTGGTCTCTGGGGGACCGAGGTCTCAGCGGTCACAGTCGCTTCTTGCGTAGTTTAGACCAGACTTTAGAGAGTGGCAGTCGCCAGGTCCAAGTTTGCCTCCTGGGGGCAGGGGGGGGGCAGTTGAGCCAGGGCAGGACTCTTAACCGCCCAGGCAGGGCTCCGGCCTGAGTCCCCCCGGGAGAACCCCTCGGTGGCTGTGGGTTCCGCCCACATGGCCCACTCCATCTGGAGCTGAACAGCGACGGGCCCCCATCCCCGGCCCTAGGTCCCCAGGTCTTCCCTGGGCACTCTGCCCCTGCCGGGGTTGGAGAGCTGCTGGGAAGTGGGGTCCAAGAGAAAACGCGGGGTACTCTGGGTGGCAGGGAGGACTTCCGTTTCCCCGGACACGACCCCAGGGACCCTGTGAACCTGGCAAGATACCTCAAGGGTGGGGCCCGTTGCCCGCAGACAGGCTTGTGGTGAGGGGGCCTGCCTCCGCATGCGCGGCCCCTCTTCTGGGCCCCAAACTAAGAAGCCGCGGCTCGGAGGAAAGCCATCTCCTGGGGGCCTCCCCCCTGTTCTTCCATCCGTAAAGGGGGACCCCTTTACGGATGGAAGAACAGGGGGATCTTCGCAGTGGTGGGGACGTGACGGAGGGGTCTGCGGGTTTGCCGCCACGTAGGCCAGTTGCTCGCACCCCGGCCCCTTGTTTCCGAGCCCCATGGAGGCAGAGGGCCGCTTATCGCTGGATGCAGGTGTCCTGCGGGGGTCAAGGGGCGGCGTGGGCACTCCCCGGGCGAGAGAGGACGCCTGGGCCCCGAGAGAACCCCGGCAAAATCCCCAGCCCTGGCCCCCGTGGCTCCAGTGGCCTCCCCAGGCTCCTGCCATGGGGCATGGTCTTGCTCACGGGGGCCCAGGCTCGACGCAGGTGAATGCCTTTTGCAGACACCAAGTACCGGAGGCCGGGGATGCCTTCACGGAGAGGGGGGTTGGTCTCTGGGGGACCGAGGTCTCAGCGGTCACAGTCGCTTCTTGCGTAGTTTAGACCAGACTTTAGAGAGTGGCAGTCGCCAGGTGCAAGTTTGCCTCCTGGGGGCAGGGGGGGGGCAGTCTGAGCCAGGGCAGGACTCTTAAACGCCCAGGCAGGGCTCAGGCCTGAGTCCCCCTGGGAGAACCCCTCGGTGGCTGTGGGTTCCGCCCACTTGGCCCACTCCATCTGGAGCTGAACAGCGGCCGGCCCCCCTCCCCGGCCCTAGGTCCCCAGGTCTTCCCTGGGAACTCTCCCCCTGCCGGGGTTAGAGAGCTGCTGGGAAGTGGGGTCCAAGAGAAAACGCGGGGTCCTCTGGTGGCAGGGAGGACTTCCGTTTCCCCGGACACGACCCCAGGGACCCTATGAACCTGGCAAGATATCTCAAGGGTGGGGCCCGTTGCCCGCAGACAGGCTTGTGGTGAGGGGGCCTGCCTGCGCAAGCGCGGCCCCTCTTCTGGGCCCCAAACTAAGCAGCCGCGACTCGGAGGAAAGCCATCTCCTGGGGGCCTCCCCCCTGTTCTTCCATCCGTAAAGGGGGACCCCTTTACGGATGGAAGAACAGGGGGATCTTCGCAGTGTTGGGGACGTGACGGAGGGGTCTGCGGGTTTGCCGCCACGTAGGCCAGTTGCTCGCACCCCGGCCCCTTGTTTCCGAGCCCCATGGAGGCAGAGGGCCGCTTATCGCTGGATGCAGGTGTCCTGCGGGGGTCAAGGGGCGGCGTGGGCATTCCCCGGGCGAGAGAGGACGCCTGGGCCCCGAGAGAACCCCGGCAAAATCCCCAGCCCTGGCCCCCGTGGCTCCAGTGGCCTCCCCAGGCTCCTGCCATGGGGCATGGTCTTGCTCACGGGGGCCCAGGCTCGCCGCAGGTGAATGCCTTTTGCAGACACCAAGTACCGGAGGCCGGGGATGCCTTCACGGAGAGGGGGGTTGGTCTCTGGGGGACCGAGGTCTCAGCGGTCACAGTCGCTTCTTGCGTAGTTTAGACCAGACTTTAGAGAGTGGCAGTCGCCAGGTCCAAGTTTGCCTCCTGAGGGCAGGGGGGGGCAGTCTGAGCCAGGGCAGGACTCTTAACCGCCCAGGCAGGGCTCAGGCCTCAGTCCCCCCGGGAGAACCCCTCGGTGGCTGTGGGTTCCGCCCACATGGCCCACTCCATCTGGAGCTGAACAGCGGCCGGCCCCCCTCCCTGGCCCTAGGTCCCCAGGTCTTCCCTGGGCACTCTGCCCCTGCCCCGGTTGGAGAGCTGCTGGGAAGTGGGGTCAAAGAGAAAACGCGGGGTCCTCTGGGTGGCAGGGAGGACTTCCGCTTCCCCGGACACGACCCCAGGGACCCTGTGAACCTGGCGAGATATCTCAAGGGTGGGGCCCGTTGCCCGCAGACAGGCTTGTGGTGAGGGGGCCTGCCTGCGCATGCGCGGCCCTTCTTCTGGGCCCGAAACTAAGCAGCCGAGGCTCGGAGGAAAGCCATCTCCTGGGGGCCTCCCCCCTGTTCTTCCATCCGTAAAGGGGGACCCCTTTACGGATGGAAGAACAGGGGGATCTTCGCAGTGGTGGGGACGTGACGGAGGGGTCTGCGGGTTTGCCGCCACGTAGGCCAGTTGCTCGCACCCCGGCCCCTTGTTTCCGAGCCCCATGGAGGCAGAGGGCCGCTTATCGCTGGATGCAGGTGTCCTGCGGGGGTCAAGGGGCGGCGTGGGCATTCCCCGGGCGAGAGAGGACGCCTGCGCCCCGAGAGAACCCCGGCAAAATCCCCAGCCCTGGCCCCCGTGGCTCCAGTGGCCTCCCCAGGCTCCTGCCATGGGGCATGGTCTTGCTCACGGGGGCCCCGGCTCGCCGCAGGTGAATGCCTTTTGCAGACACCAAGTACCGGAGGCCGGGGATGCCTTCACGGAGAGGGGGGTTGGTCTCTGGGGGACCGAGGTCTCAGCGGTCACAGTCGCTTCTTGCGTAGTTTAGACCAGACTTTAGAGAGTGGCAGTCGCCAGGTCCAAGTTTGCCTCCTGAGGGCAGGGGGGGGCAGTCTGAGCCAGGGCAGGACTCTTAACCGCCCAGGCAGAGCTCAGGCCTGAGTCCCCCCGGGAGAACCCCTCGGTGGCTGTGGGTTCCTCCCACTTGGCCCAGTCCACCTGGAGCTGAACAGCGGCCGGCCCCCCTCACCGGCCCTAGGTCCCCAGGTCTTCCCTGGGCATTCTGCCCCTGCCGGGGTTGGACAGCTGCTGGGAAGTGGGGTCCAAGAGAAAACGCGGGGTCCTCTGGGTGGCAGGGAGGACTTCCGCTTCCCCGGACACGACCCCAGGGACCCTGTGATCCTGGCAAGATATCTCAAGGGTGGGGCCCGTTGCCCGCAGACAGGCCAGTGGTGACGGGGCCTGACTGCGCATGCGCGGCCCCTCTTCTGGGCCCCAAACTAAGCAGCCGCGGCTCGGAGGAAAGCCATCTCCTGGGGGCCTCCCCGCTGTTCTTCCATCCGTAAAGGGGGACGCCTTTAAGGATGGAAGAACAGGGGGATCTTCGCAGTGGTGGGGACGTGACGGAGGGGTCTGCGGGTTTGCCGCCACGTAGGCCAGTTGCTCGCACCCCGGCCCCTTGTTTCCGAGCCCCATGGAGGCAGAGGGCCGCTTATCGCTGGATGCAGGTGTCCTGCGGGGGTCAAGGGGCGGCGTGGGCACTCCCCGGGCGAGAGAGGACGCCTGGGCCCCGAGAGAACCCCGGCAAAATCCCCAGCCCTGGCCCCCGTGGCTCCAGTGGCCTCCCCAGACTCCTGCCATGGGGCATGGTCTTGCTCACGGGGGCCCAGGGTCGCCGCAGGTGAATGCCTTTTACAGACACCAAGTACCGGAGGCCGGGGATGCCTTCACGGAGAGGGGGGTTGGTCTCTGGGGGACCGAGGTCTCAGCGGTCACAGTCGCTTCTTGCGTAGTTTAGACCAGACTTTAGAGAGTGGCAGTCGCCAGGTCCAAGTTTGCCTCCTGGGGGCAGGGGGGGGGCAGTTGAGCCAGGGCAGGACTCTTAACCGCCCAGGCAGGGCTCAGGCCTGAGTCCCCCCGGGAGAACCCCTCGGTGGCTGTGGGTTCCGCGCACTTGGCCCACTCCATCTGGAGCTGAACAGCGACGGGCCCCCATCCCTGGCCCTAGGTCCCCAGGTCTTCCCTGGGCACTCTGCCCCTGCCGGGGTTGGAGAGCTGCTGGGAAGTGGGGTCCAAGAGAAAACGCGGGGTACTCTGGGTGGCAGGGAGGACTTCCGTTTCCCCGGACACGACCCCAGGGACCCTGTGAACCTGGCAAGATACCTCAAGGGTGGGGCCCGTTGCCCACAGACAGGCTTGTGGTGAGGGGGCCTGCCTGCGCATGCGCGGCCCTTCTTCTGGGCCCTTAACTAAGCAGCCGCGGCTCGGAGGAAAGCCATCTCCTGGGGGCCTCCCCCCTGTACTTCCATCCGTAAAGGGGGACCCCTTTACGGATGGAAGAACAGGGGGATCTTCGCAGTGGTGGGGACGTGACGGAGGGGTCTGCGGGTTTGCCGCCACGTAGGCCAGTTGCTCGCACCCCGGCCCCTTGTTTCCGAGCCCCATGGAGGCAGAGGGCCGCTTATCGCTGGATGCAGGTGTCCTGCGGGGGTCAAGGGGCGGCGTGGGCACTCCCCGGGCGAGAGAGGACGCCTGGGCCCCGAGAGAACCCCGGCAAAATCCCCAGCCCTGGCCCCCGTGGCTCCAGTGGCCTCCCCAGGCTCCTGCCATGGGGCATGGTCTTGCTCACGGGGGCCCAGGCTCGCCGCAGGTGAATGCCTTTTGAAGACACCAAGTACCGGAGGCCGGGGATGCCTTCACGGAGAGGGGGGTTGGTCTCTGGGGACCGAGGTCTCAGCGGTCACAGTCGCTTCTTGCGTAGTTTAGACCAGACTTTAGAGAGTGGCAGTCGCCAGGTCCAAGTTTGCCTCCTGGGGCCAGGGGGGGGCAGTCTGAGCCAGGGCAGGACTCTTAACCGCCCAGGCAGGGCTCAGGCCTGAGTCCCCCCGGGAGAACCCCTCGGTGGCTGTGGGTTCCGCCTACTTGGCCCACTCCATGTGGAGCTGAACAGCGGCCGGCCCCCCTCCCCGGCCCTAGGTCCCCAGGTCTTCCCTGGGCACTCTGCCCCTGCCGGGGTTGGAGAGCTGCTGGGAAGTGGGGTCCAAGAGAAAACGCGGGGTCCTCTGGGTGGCAGGGAGGACTTCCGTTTCCCCGGACACGACCCCAGGGACCCTGTGAACCTGGCAAGATATCTCAAGGGTGGGGCCCGTTGCCCGCAGACAGGCTTGTGGTGAGGGGGCCTGCCTGCGCATGCGCGGCCCTTCTTCTGGGCCCCAAACTAAGCAGCCGCGGCTCGGAGGAAAGCCATCTCCTGGGGGCCTCCCCCCTGTTCTTCCATCCTTAAAGCGGGACCCCTTTACGGATGGAAGAACAGGGGGATCTTCGCAGTGGTGGGGACGTGACGGAGGGGTCTGCGGGTTTGCCGCCACGTAGGCCAGTTGCTCGCACCCGGGCCCCTTGTTTCCGAGCCCCAGGGAGGCAGAGGGCCCCTTATCGCTGGATGCAGGTGTCCTGCGGGGGTCAAGGGGCGGCGTGGGCACTCCCCGGGCGAGAGAGGACGCCTGGGCCCCGAGAGAACCCCGGCAAAATCCCCAGCCCTGGCCCCCGTGGCTCCAGTGGCCTCCCCAGGCTCCTGCCATGGGGCATGGTCTTGCTCACGGGGGCCCAGGCTCGCCGCAGGTGAATGCCTTTTGCAGACACCAAGTACCGGAGGCCGGGGATGCCTTCACGGAGAGGGGGGTTGGTCTCTGGGGGACCGAGGTCTCAGCGGTCACAGTCGCTTCTTGCGTAGTTTAGACCAGACTTTAGAGAGTGGCAGTCGCCAGGTCCAAGTTTGCCTCCTGGGGGCAGGGGGGGGCAGTCTGAGCCAGGGCAGGACTCTTAACCGCCCAGGCAGGGCTCAGGCCTGAGTCCCCCCGGGAGAACCCCTCGGTGGCTGTGGGTTCCGCCCACATGGCCCACTCCATGTGGAGCTGAACAGCGGCCGGCCCCCCTCCCCGGCCCTAGGTCCCCAGGTCTTCCCTGGGCACTCTGCCCCTGCCGGGGTTGGAGAGCTGCTGGGAAGTGGGGTCCAAGAGAAAACGCGGGGTCCTCTGGGTGGCAGGGAGGACTTCCGTTTCCCCGGACACGACCCCAGGGACCCTGTGAACCTGGCAAGATATCTCAAGGGTGGGGCCCGTTGCCCGCAGACAGGCTTGTGGTGAGGGGGCCTGCCTGCGCATGCGCGGCCCTTCTTCTGGGCCCCAAACTAAGCAGCCGCGGCTCGGAGGAAAGCCATCTCCTGGGGGCCTCCCCCCTGTTCTTCCATCCGTAAAGGGGGACCCCTTTACGGATGGAAGAACAGGGGGATCTTCGCAGTGGTGGGGACGTGACGGAGGGGTCTGCGGGTTTGCCGCCACGTAGGCCAGTTGCTCGCACCCCGGCCCCTTGTTTCCGAGCCCCAGGGAGGCAGAGGGCCGCTTATCGCTGGATGCAGGTGTCCTGCGGGGGTCAAGGGGCGGCGTGGGCACTCCCCGGGCGAGAGAGGACGCCTGGGCCCCGAGAGAACCCCGGCAAAATCCCCAGCCCTGGCCCCCGTGGCTCCAGTGGCCTCCCCAGGCTCCTGCCATGGGGCATGGTCTTGCTCACGGGGGCCCAGGCTCGCCGCAGGTGAATGCCTTTTGCAGACACCAAGTACCGGAGGCCGGGGATGCCTTCACGGAGAGGGGGGTGGTCTCTGGGGGACCGAGGTCTCAGCGTTCACAGTCGCTTCTTGCGTAGTTTAGACCAGACTTTAGAGAGTGGCAGTCGCCAGGTCCAAGTTTGCCTCCTGGGGGCAGGGGGGGGCAGTCTGAGCCAGGGCAGGACTCTTAACCGCCCAGGCAGGGCTCAGGCCTGAGTCCCCCCGGGAGAACCCCTCGGTGGCTGTGGGTTCCGCCCACTTGGCCCACTCCATGTGGAGCTGAACAGCGGTGGGTCCCCCTCCCCGGCCCTAGGTCCCCAGGTCTTCCCTGGGCACTCTGCCCCTGCCGGGGTTGGAGAGCTGCTGGGAAGTGGGGTCCAAGAGAAAACGCGGGGTCCTCTGGGTGGCAGGGAGGACTTCCGTTTCCCCGGACACGACCCCAGGGACCCTGTGAACCTGGCAAGATATCTCAAGGGTGGGGCCCGTTGCCCGCAGACAGGCTTGTGGTGAGGGGGACTGCCTGCGCATGCGCGGCCCCGCTTCAGGGACCCAAACTAAGCAGCCGCGGCTCGGAGGAAAGCCATCTCCTGGGGGCCTCCCCCCTGTTCTTCCATCCGTAAAGGGGACCCCTTTACGGATGGAAGAACAGGGGGATCTTCGCAGTGGTGGGGACGTGACGGAGGGGTCTGCGGGTTTGCCGCCACGTAGGCCAGTTGCTCGCACCCCGGCCCCTTGTTTCCGAGCCCCAGGGAGGCAGAGGGCCGCTTATCGCTGGATCCAGGTGTCCTGCGGGGGTCAAGGGGCGGCGTGGGCACTCCCCGGGCGAGACAGGACGCCTGGGCCCCGAGAGAACCCCGGCAAAATCCCCAGCCCTGGCCCCCGTGGCTCCAGTGGCCTCCCCAGGCTCCTGCTATGGGGCATGGTCTTGCTCACGGGGGCCCAGACTCGCCGCAGGTTAATGCCTTTTGCAGACACCAAGTACCGGAGGCCGGGGATGCCTTCACGGAGAGGGGGGTTGGTCTCTGGGGGACCGAGGTCTCAGCGGTCACAGTCGCTTCTTGCGTAGTTTAGACCAGACTTTAGAGAGTGGCAGTCGCCAGGTCCAAGTTTGCCTCCTGGGGGCAGGGGGGGGCAGTCTGAGCCAGGGCAGGACTCTTAACCGCCCAGGCAGGGCTCAGGCCTGAGTCCCCCCAGGAGAACCCCTCGGTGGCTGTGGGTTCCGCTCACATGGCCCACTCCATCTGGAGCTGAACAGCGGCCGGCCCCCCTCCCCGGCCCTAGGTCCCCAGGTCTTCCCTGGGCACTCTGCCCTTGCCGGGGTTGGAGAGCTGCTGGGAAGTGGGGTCCAAGAGAAAACGCGGGGTCCTCTGGGTGGCAGGGAGGACTTCCGTTTCCCCGGACACGACCCCAGGGACCCTTTGAACCTGGCAAGATACCTCAAGGGTGGGGCCCGTTGCCCGCAGACAGGCTTGTGGTGAGGGGGCCTGCCTCCGCATGCGCGGCCCCTCTTCTGGGCCCCAAACTAAGCAGCCGCGGCTCGGAGGAAAGCCATCTCCTGGGGGCCTCCCCCCTGTTCTTCCATCCGTAAAGGGGGACCCCTTTACGGATGGAAGAACAGGGGGATCTTCGCAGTGGTGGGGACGTGACGGAGGGGTCTGTGGGATTGCCGCCACGTAGGCCAGTTGCTCGCACCCCGGCCCCTTGTTTCCGAGCCCCATGGAGGCAGAGGGCCGCTTATCGCTGGATGCAGGTGTCCTGCGGGGGTCAAGGGGCGGCGTGGGCACTCCCCGGGCGAGAGAGGACGCCTGGGCTCCGAGAGAACCCCGGCAAAATCCCCAGCCCTGGCCCCCGTGGCTCCAGTGGCCTCCCCCGGCTCCTGCCATGTGGCATGGTCTTGCTCACGGGGGCCCAGGCTCACCGCAGGTGAATGCCTTTTGCAGACACCAAGTACCGGAGGCCGGGGATGCCTTCACGGAGAGGGGGGTTGGTCTCTGGGGGACCGAGGTCTCAGCGGTCACAGTCGCTTCTTGCGTAGTTTAGACCAGACTTTAGAGAGTGGCAGTCGCCAGGTCCAAGTTTGCCTCCTGGGGGCAGGGGGGGGCAGTCTGAGCCAGGGCAGGACTCTTAACCGCCCAGGCAGGGCTCAGGCCTGAGTCCCCCCGGGAGAACCCCTCGGTGGCTGTGGGTTCCGCCCACATGTCCCACTCCATGTGGAGCTGAACAGCGGTGGGCCCCCCTCCCCGGCCCTAGGTCCCCAGGTCTTCCCTGGGCACTCTGCCCCTGCCGGGGTTGGAGAGCTGCTGGGAAGTGGGGTCCAAGAGAAAACGCGGAGTCCTCTGGGTGGCAGGGAGGACTTCCGTTTCCCCGGACACGACCCCAGGGACCCTGTGAACCTGGCAAGATATCTCCAGGGTGGGGCCCGTTGCCCGCAGACAGGCCAGTGGTGAGGGGGCCTGCCTGCGCATGCGCAGCCCCTCTTCTGGGCCCCAAACTAAGCAGCCGCGGCTCGGAGGAAAGCCATCTCCTGGGGGCCTCCCCGCTGTTCTTCCATCCGTAAAGGGGGACCCCTTTACGGATGGAAGAACAGGGGGATCTTCGCAGTGGTGGGGACGTGACGGAGGGGTCTGCGGGTTTGCCGCCACGTAGGCCAGTTGCTCGCTCCCCGGCCCTTTGTTTCCGAGCCCCATGGAGGCAGAGGGCCGCTTATCGCAGGATGCAGGTGTTCTGCGGGGGTCAAGGGACGGCGTGGGCACTCCGCGGGCAAGAGAGGACGCCTGGGCCCCGAGAGAACCCCGGCAAAATCCCCAGGCCTGGCCCCCGTGGCTCCAGTGGCCTCCCCAGGCTCCTGCCATGGGGTTGGTCTTGCTCACGGGGGCCCAGGCTAGCCGCAGGTGAATGCCTTTTGCAGACACCAAGTACCGGAGGCCGGGGATGCCTTCACGGAGAGGGGGGTTGGTCTCTGGGGACCGAGGTCTCAGCGGTCACAGTCGCTTCTTGCGTAGTTTAGACCAGACTTTAGAGAGTGGCAGTCGCCAGGTCCAAGTTTGCCTCCTGGGGGCAGGGGGGGTCAGTCTGAGCCAGGGCAGGACTCTTAACCGCCCAGGCAGGGCTCAGGCCTGAGTCCCCCCAGGAGAACCCCTCGGTGGCTGTGGGTTCCGCTCACATGGCCCACTCCATCTGGAGCTGAACAGCGGCCGGCCCCCCTCCCCGGCCCTAGGTCCCCAGGTCTTCCCTGGGCACTCTGCCCTTGCCGGGGTTGGAGAGCTGCTGGGAAGTGGGGTCCAAGAGAAAACGCGGGGTCCTCTGGGTGGCAGGGAGGACTTCCGCTTCCCCGGACACGACCCCAGGGACCCTGTGAACCTGGCAAGATATCTCAAGGGTGGGGCCCGTTGCCCGTAGACAGGCTTGTGGTGAGGGGGCCTGCCTGCGCATGCGCGGCCCTTCTTCTGGGCCCCAAACTAAGCAGCCGCGGCTCGGAGGAAAGCCATCTCCTGGGGGCCTCCCCCCTGTTCTTCCATCCGTAAAGGGGGACCCCTTTACGGATGGAAGAACAGGGGGATCTTCGCAGTGGTGGGGACGTGACGGAGGGGTCTGCGGGTTTGCCGCCACGTAGGCCAGTTGCTCGCACCCCGGCCCCTTGTTTCCGAGCCCCAGGGAGGCAGAGGGCCGCTTATCGCTGGATCCAGGTGTCCTGCGGGGTCAAGGGGCGGCGTGGGCACTCCCCGGGCGAGAGAGGACGCCTGGGCCCCGAGAGAACCCCGGCAAAATCCCCAGCCCTGGCCCCCGTGGCTCCAGTGGCCTCCCCAGGCTCCTGCCATGGGGCATGGTCTTGCTCACGGGGGCCCAGGCTCGCCGCAGGTGAATGCCTTTTGCAGACACCAAGTACCGGAGGCCGGGGATGCCTTCACGGAGAGGGGGGTTGGTCTCTGGGGTCCGAGGTCTCAGCGGTCACAGTCGCTTCTTGCGTAGTTTAGACCAGACTTTAGAGAGTGGCAGTCGCCAGGTCCAAGTTTGCCTCCTGGGGGCAGGGGGGGGCAGTCTGAGCCAGGGCAGGACTCTTAACCGCCCAGGCAGGGCACAGGCCTGAGTCCCCCCAGGAGAACCCCTCGGTGGCTGTGGGTTCCGCCCACATGGCCCACTCCATCTTGAGCTGAACAGCGGCCGGCCCCCCTCCCCGGCCCTAGGTCCCCAGGTCTTCCCTGGGCACTCTGCCCCTGCCGGGGTTGGAGAGCTGCTGGGAAGTGGGGTCCAAGAGAAAACGCGGGGTCCTCTGGGTGGCAGGGAGGACTTCCGCTTCCCCGGACACGACCCCAGGGACCCTGTGAACCTGGCAAGATATCTCAAGGGTGGGGCCCGTTGCCCGCAGACAGGCTTGTGGTGAGGGGGCCTGCCTGCGCATGCGCGGCCCTTCTTCTGGGCCCCAAACTAAGCAGCCGCGGCTCGGAGGAAAGCCATCTCCTGGGGGCCTCCCCCCTGTTCTTCCATCCGTAAAGGGGGACCCCTTTACGGATGGAAGAACAGGGGGATCTTCGCAGTGGTGGGGACGTGACGGAGGGGTCTGCGGGTTTGCCGCCACGTAGGCCAGTTGCTCGCACCCGGGCCCCTTGTTTCCGAGCCCCAGGGAGGCAGAGGGCCCCTTATCGCTGGATGCAGGTGTCCTGCGGGGGTCAAGGGGCGGCGTGGGCACTCCCCGGGCGAGAGAGGACGCCTGGGCCCCGAGAGAACCCCGGCAAAATCCCCAGCCCTGGCCCCCGTGGCTCCAGTGGCCTCCCCAGGCTCCTGCCATGGGGCATGGTCTTGCTCACGGGGGCCCAGGCTCGCCGCAGGTGAATGCCTTTTGCAGACACCAAGTACCGGAGGCCGGGGATGCCTTCACGGAGAGGGGGGTTGGTCTCTGGGGGACCGAGGTCTCAGCGGTCACAGTCGCTTCTTGCGTAGTTTAGACCAGACTTTAGAGAGTGGCAGTCGCCAGGTCCAAGTTTGCCTCCTGGGGGCAGGGGGGGGCAGTCTGAGCCAGGGCAGGACTCTTAACCGCCCAGGCAGGGCTCAGGCCTGAGTCCCCCCGGGAGAACCCCTCGGTGGCTGTGGGTTCCGCCCACATGTCCCACTCCATGTGGAGCTGAACAGCGGTGGGCCCCCCTCCCCGGCCCTAGGTCCCCAGGTCTTCCCTGGGCACTCTGCCCCTGCCGGGGTTGGAGAGCTGCTGGGAAGTGGGGTCCAAGAGAAAACGCGGGGTCCTCTGGGTGGCAGGGAGGACTTCCGTTTCCCCGGACACGACCCCAGGGACCCTGTGAACCTGGCAAGATATCTCAAGGGTGGGGCCCGTTGCCCGCAGACAGGCTTGTGGTGAGGGGGCCTGCCTGCGCATGCGCGGCCCCTCTTCTGGGCCCCAAACTAAGCAGCCGCGGCTCGGAGGAAAGCCATCTCCTGGGGGCCTCCCCCCTGTTCTTCCATCCGTAAAGGGGGACCCCTTTACGGATGGAAGAACAGGGGGATCTTCGCAGTGGTGGGGACGTGACGGAGGGGTCTGCGGGTTTGCCGCCACGTAGGCCAGTTGCTCGCACCCCGGCCCCTTGTTTCCGAGCCCCAGGGAGGCAGAGGGCCGCTTATCGCTGGATGCAGGTGTCCTGCGGGGGTCAAGGGGCGGCGTGGGCACTCCCCGGGCGAGAGAGGACGCCTGGGCCCCGAGAGAACCCCGGCAAAATCCCCAGCCCTGGCCCCCGTGGCTCCAGTGGCCTCCCCAGGCTCCTGCCATGGGGCATGGTCTTGCTCACGGGGGCCCAGGCTCGCCGCAGGTGAATGCCTTTTGAAGACACCAAGTACCGGAGGCCGGGGATGCCTTCACGGAGAGGGGGGTTGGTCTCTGGGGGACCGAGGTCTCAGCGGTCACAGTCGCTTCTTGCGTAGTTTAGACCAGACTTTAGAGAGTGGCAGTCGCCAGGTCCAAGTTTGCCTCCTGGGGGCAGGGGGGGGCAGTCTGAGCCAGGGCAGGACTCTTAACCGCCCCGGCAGGGCTCAGGCCTGAGTCCCCCCGGGAGAACCCCTCGGTGGCTGTGGGTACCGTCCACTTGGCCCACTCCATCTGGAGCTGAACAGCGGCCGGCCCCCCTCCCAGGCCCTAGGTCCCCAGGTCTTCCCAGGGCACTCTGCCGCTGCCGGGGTTGGAGAGCTGCTGGGAAGTGGGGTCCAAGAGAAAACGCGGGGTCCTCTGGGTGGCAGGGAGGACTTCCGTTTCCCCGGACACGACCCCAGGGACCCTGTGAACCTGGCAAGGTATCTCAAGGGTGGGGCCCGTTGCCCGCAGACAGGCTTGTGGTGAGGGGGCCTGCCGGCGCATGCGCGGCCCCTCTTCTGGACCCAAACTAAGCAGCCGCGGCTCGGAGGAAAGCCATCTCCTGGGGGCCTCCCCGCTGTTCTTCCATCCGTAAAGGGGGACCCCTTTACGGATGGAAGAACAGGGGGATCTTCGCAGTGGTGGGGACGTGACGGAGGGGTCTGCGGGTTTGCCGCCACGTAGGCCAGTTGCTCGCACCCCGGCCCCTTGTTTCCGAGCCCCAGGGAGGCAGAGGGCCGCTTATCGCTGGATCCAGGTGTCCTGCGGGGGTCAAGGGGCGGCGTGGGCACTCCCCGGGCGAGAGAGGACGCCTGGGCCACGAGAGAACCCCGGCAAAATCCCCAGCCCTGGCCCCCGTGGCTCCAGTGGCCTCCCCAGGCTCCTGCCATGGGGCATGGTCTTGGTCACGGGGGCCGAGGCTCGCCGCAGGTGAATGCCTTTTGCAGACACCAAGTACCGGAGGCCGGGGATGCCTTCACGGAGAGGGGGGTTGGTCTCTGGGGGACCGAGGTCTCAGCGGTCACAGTCGCTTCTTGCGTAGTTTAGACCAGACTTTATAGAGTGGCAGTCGCCAGGTCCAAGTTTGCCTCCTGGGGGCAGGGGGGGGCAGTCTGAGCCAGGGCAGGACTCTTAACCGCCCAGGCAGGGCTCAGGCCTGAGTCCCCCCGGGAGAACCCCTCGGTGGCTGTGGGTTCCGCCCACTTGGCCCACTCCATCTGGAGCTGAACAGCGGCCGGCCCCCCTCCCCGTCCCTAGGTCCCCAGGTCTTCCCTGGGCACTCTGCCCCTGCCGGGGTTGGAGAGCTGCTGGGAAGTGGGGTCCAAGAGAAAACGCGGGGTCCTCTGGGTGGCAGGGAGGACTTCCGTTTCCCCGGACACGAACCCAGGGACCCTGTGAACCTGGCAAGATATCTCAAGGGTGGGGCCCGTTGCCCGCAGACAGGCTTGTGGTGAGGGGGCCTGCCTGCGCATGCGCGGCCCCTCTTCTGGGCCCCAAACTAAGCAGCCGCGGCTCGGAGGAAAGCCATCTCCTGGGGGCCTCCCCCCTGTTCTTCCATCCGTAAAGGGGGACCCCTTTACGGATGGAAGAACAGGGGGATCTTCGCAGTGGTGGGGACGTGACGGAGGGGTCTGCGGGTTTGCCGCCACGTAGGCCAGTTGCTCGCACCCGGGCCCCTTGTTTCCGAGCCCCATGGAGGCAGAGGGCCGCTTATCGCTGGATGCAGGTGTTCTGCGGGGGTCAAGGGACGGCGTGGGCACTCCGCGGGAGAGAGAGGACGCCTGGGCCCCGAGAGAACCCCGGCAAAATCCCCAGCCCTGGCCCCCGTGGCTCCAGTGGCCTCCCCAGGCTCCTGCCATGGGGCATGGTCTTGCTCACGGGGGCCCAGGCTCGACGCAGGTGAATGCCTTTTGCAGACACCAAGTACCGGAGGCCGTGGATGCCTTCACGGAGAGGGGGGTTGGTCTCTGGGGGACCGAGGTCTCAGCGGTCACAGTCGCTTCTTGCGTAGTTTAGACCAGACTTTAGAGAGTGGCAGTCGCCAGGTCCAAGATTGCCTCCTGGGGGCAGGGGGGGGCAGTCTGAGCCAGGGCAGGACTCTTAACCGCCCCGGCAGGGCTCAGGCCTGAGTCCCCCCGGGAGAACCCCTCGGTGGCTGTGGGTTCCGTCCACTTGGCCCACTCCATCTGGAGTTGAACAGCGGCCGGCCCCCCTCCCCGGCCCTAGGTCCCCAGGTCTTCCCAGGGCACTCTGCCCCTGCCGGGGTTGGAGAGCTGCTGGGAAGTGGGGTCCAAGAGAAAACGCGGGGTCCTCTGGGTGGCAGGGAGGACTTCCGTTTCCCCGGACACGACCCCAGGGACCCTGTGAACCTGGCAAGATATCTCAAGGGTGGGGCCCGTTGCCCGCAGACAGGCTTGTGGTGAGGGGGCCTGCCTGCGCATGCGCGGCCCTTCTTCTGGGCCCCAAAGTAAGCAGCCGCGGCTCGGAGGAAAGCCATCTCCTGAGGGCCTCCCCCCTGTTCTTCCATCCGTAAAGGGGGACCCCTTTACGGATGGAAGAACAGGGGGATCTTCGCAGTGGTGGGGACGTGACGGAGGGGTCTGCGGGTTTGCCGCCACGTAGGCCAGTTGCTCGCACCCGGGCCCCTTGTTTCCGAGCCCCAGGTAGGCAGAGGGCCCCTTATCGCTGGATGCAGGTGTCCTGCGGGGGTCAAGGGGCGGCGTGGGCACTCCCCGGGCGAGAGAGGACGCCTGGGCCCCGAGAGAACCCCGGCAAAATCCCCAGCCCTGGCCCCCGTGGCTCCAGTGGCCTCCCCAGGCTCCTGCCATGGGGCATGGTCTTGCTCACGGCGGCCCAGGCTCGCCGCAGGTGAATGGCTTTTGCAGACACCAAGTACCGGAGGCCGGGGATGCCTTCACGGAGAGGGGGGTTGGTCTCTGGGGGACCGAGGTCTCAGCGGTCACAGTCGCTTCTTGCGTAGTTTAGACCAGACTTTAGAGAGTGGCAGTCGCCAGGTCCAACTTTGCCTCCTGGGGGCAGGGGGGGGCAGTCTGAGCCAGGGCAGGACTCTTAACCGCCCAGGCAGGGCTCAGGCCTGAGTCCCCCCGGGAGAACCCCTCGGTGGCTGTGGGTTCCGCCCACATGGCCCACTCCATGTGGAGCTGAACAGCGGCCGGCCCCCCTCCCCGGCCCTAGGTCCCCAGGTCTTCCCTGGGCACTCTGCCCCTGCCGGGGTTGGAGAGCTGCTGGGAAGTGGGGTCCAAGAGAAAACGCGGGGTCCTCTGGGTGGCAGGGAGGACTTCCGCTTCCCCGGACACGACCCCAGGGACCCTGTGAACCTGGCAAGATATCTCAAGGGTGGGGCCCGTTGCCCGCAGACAGGCTTGTGGTGAGGGGGCCTGCCTGCGCATGCGCGGCCCTTCTTCTGGGCCCCAAACTAAGCAGCCGCGGCTCGGGGGAAAGCCATCTCCTGGGGGCCTCCCCCCTGTTCTTCCATCCGTAAAGGGGGACCCCTTTACGGATGGAAGAACAGGGGGATCTTCGCAGTGGTGGGGACGTGACGGAGGGGTCTGCGGGTTTGCCGCCACGTAGGCCAGTTGCTCGCACACCGGCCCCTTGTTTCCGAGCCCCAGGGAGGCAGAGGGCCGCTTATCGCTGGATCCAGGTGTCCTGCGGGGGTCAAGGGGCGGCGTGGGCACTCCCCGGGCGAGACAGGACGCCTGGGCCCCGAGAGAACCCCGGCAAAATCCCCAGCCCTGGCCCCCGTGGCTCCAGTGGCCTCCCCAGGCTCCTGCCATTGGGCATGGTCTTGCTCACGGGGGCCCAGGCTCGCCGCAGGTGAATGCCTTTTGCAGACACCAAGTACCGGAGGCCGGGGATGCCTTCACGGAGAGGGGGGTTGGTTTCTGGGGGACCTAGGTATCAGCGGTCACAGTCGCTTCTTGCGTAGTTTAGACCAGACTTTATAGAGTGGCAGTCGCCAGGTCCAAGTTTGCCTCCTGGGGGCAGGGGGGGGCAGTCTGAGCCAGGGCAGGACTCTTAACCGCCCCGGCAGGGCTCAGGCCTGAGTCCCCCCGGGAGAACCCCTCGGTGGCTGTGGGTTCCGTCCACTTGGCCCACTCCATCTGGAGCTGAACAGCGGCCGGCCCCCCTCCCAGGCCCTAGGTCCCCAGGTCTTCGCAGGGCACTCTGCCGCTGCCGGGGTTGGAGAGCTGCTGGGAAGTGGGGTCCAAGAGAAAACGCGGGGTCCTCTGGGTGGCAGGGAGGACTTCCGTTTCCCCGGACACGACCCCAGGGACCCTGTGAACCTGGCAAGGTATCTCAAGGGTGGGGCCCGTTGCCCGCAGACAGGCTTGTGGTGAGGGGGCCTGCCGGCGCATGCGCGGCCCCTCTTCTGGACCCAAATTAAGCAGCCGCGGCTCGGAGGAAAGCCATCTCCTGGGGGCCTCCCCGCTGTTCTTCCATCCGTAAAGGGGGACCCCTTTACGGATGGAAGAACAGGGGGATCTTCGCAGTGGTGGGGACGTGACGGAGGGGTCTGCGGGTTTGCCGCCACGTAGGCCAGTTGCTCGCACCCCGGCCCCTTGTTTCCGAGCCCCAGGGAGGCAGAGGGCCGCTTATCGCTGGATCCAGGTGTCCTGCGGGGGTCAAGGGGCGGCGTGGGCACTCCCCGGGCGAGAGAGGACGCCTGGGCCACGAGAGAACCCCGGCAAAATCCCCAGCCCTGGCCCCCGTGGCTCCAGTGGCCTCCCCAGGCTCCTGCCATGGGGCATGGTCTTGGTCACGGGGGCCGAGGCTCGCCGCAGGTGAATGCCTTTTGCAGACACCAAGTACCGGAGGCCGGGGATGCCTTCACGGAGAGGGGGGTTGGTCTCTGGGGGACCGAGGTCTCAGCGGTCACAGTCGCTTCTTGCGTAGTTTAGACCAGACTTTATAGAGTGGCAGTCGCCAGGTCCAAGTTTGCCTCCTGGGGGCAGGGGGGGGCAGTCTGAGCCAGGGCAGGACTCTTAACCGCCCAGGCAGGGCTCAGGCCTGAGTCCCCCCGGGAGAACCCCTCGGTGGCTGTGGGTTCCGCCCACTTGGCCCACTCCATCTGGAGCTGAACAGCGGCCGGCCCCCCTCCCCATCCCTAGGTCCCCAGGTCTTCCCTGGGCACTCTGCCCCTGCCGGGGTTGGAGAGCTGCTGGGAAGTGGGGTCCAAGAGAAAACGCGGGGTCCTCTGGGTGTCAGGGAGGACTTCCGTTTCCCCGGACACGACCCCAGGGACCCTGTGAACCTGGCAAGATATCTCAAGGGTGGGGCCCGTTGCCCGCAGACAGGCTTGTGGTGAGGGGGCCTGCCTGCGCATGCGCGGCCCCTCTTCTGGGCCCCAAACTAAGCAGCCGCGGCTCGGAGGAAAGCCATCTCCTGGGGGCCTCCCCCCTGTTCTTCCATCCGTAAAGGGGGACCCCTTTACGGATGGAAGAACAGGGGGATCTTCGCAGTGGTGGGGACGTGACGGAGGGGTCTGCGGGTTTGCCGCCACGTAGGCCAGTTGCTCGCACCCGGGCCCCTTGTTTCCGAGCCCCAGGGAGGCAGAGGGCCCCTTATCGCTGGATGCAGGTGTCCTGCGGGGGTCAAGGGGCGGCGTGGGCACTCCCCGGGCGAGAGAGGACGCCTGGGCCCCGAGAGAACCCCGGCAAAATCCCCAGCCCTGGCCCCCGTGGCTCCAGTGGCCTCCCCAGGCTCCTGCCATGGGGCATGGTCTTGCTCACGGGGGCCCAGGCTCGCCGCAGGTGAATGCCTTTTGCAGACACCAAGTACCGGAGGCCGGGGATGCCTTCACGGAGAGGGGGGTTGGTCTCTGGGGGACCGAGGTCTCAGCGGTCACAGTCGCTTCTTGCGTAGTTTAGACCAGACTTCAGAGAGTGGCAGTCGCCAGGTCCAAGTTTGCCTCCTGGGGGCAGAGGGGGGCAGTCTGAGCCAGGGCAGGACTCTTAACCGCCCAGGCAGGGCTCAGGCCTGAGTCCCCGCAGGAGAACCCCTCGGTGGCTGTGGGTTCCGCTCACATGGCCCACTCCATCTGGAGCTGAACAGCGGCCGGCCCCCCTCCCCGACCCTAGGTCCCCAGGTCTTCCCTGGGCACTCTGCCCCTGCCGGGGTTGGAGAGCTGCTGGGAAGTGGGGTCCAAGAGAAAACGCGGGGTCCTCTGGGTGGCAGGGAGGACTTCCGTTTCCCCGGACACGAACCCAGGGACCCTTTGAACCTGGCAAGATACCTCAAGGGTGGGGCCCGTTGCCCGCAGACAGGCTTGTGGTGAGGGGGCCTGCCTGCGCATGCGCGGCCCCTCTTCTGGGCCCCAAACTAAGCAGCCGCGGCTCGGAGGAAAGCCATCTCCTGGGGGCCTCCCCCCTGTTCTTCCATCCGTAAAGGGGGACCCCTTTACGGATGGAAGAACAGGGGGATCTTCGCAGTGGTGGGGACGTGACGGAGGGGTCTGCGGGTTTGCCGCCACGTAGGCCAGTTGCTCGCACCCGGGCCCCTTGTTTCCGAGCCCCAGGTAGGCAGAGGGCCCCTTATCGCTGGATGCAGGTGTCCTGCGGGGGTCAAGGGGCGGCGTGGGCACTCCCCGGGCGAGAGAGGACGCCTGGGCCCCGAGAGAACCCCGGCAAAATCCCCAGCCCTGGCCCCCGTGGCTCCAGTGGCCTCCCCAGGCTCCTGCCATGGGGCATGGTCTTGCTCACGGCGGCCCAGGCTCGCCGCAGGTGAATGCCTTTTGCAGACACCAAGTACCGGAGGCCGGGGATGCCTTCACGGAGAGGGGGGTTGGTCTCTGGGGGACCGAGGTCTCAGCGGTCACAGTCGCTTCTTGCGTAGTTTAGACCAGACTTTAGAGAGTGGCAGTCGCCAGGTCCAAGTTTGCCTCCTGGGGGCAGGGGGGGGCAGTCTGAGCCAGGGCAGGACTCTTAACCGCCCAGGCAGGGCTCAGGCCTGAGTCCCCCCGGGAGAACCCCTCGGTGGCTGTGGGTTCCGCCCACATGGCCCACTCCATGTGGAGCTGAACAGCGGCCGGCCTCCCTCCCCGGCCCTAGGTCCCCAGGTCTTCCCTGGGCACTCTGCCCCTGCCGGGGTTGGAGAGCTGCTGGGAAGTGGGGTCCAAGAGAAAACGCGGGGTCCTCTGGGTGGCAGGGAGGACTTCCGTTTCCCCGGACAAGACCCCAGGGACCCTGTGAACCTGGCAAGATATCTCAAGGGTGGGGCCCGTTGCCCGCAGACAGGCTTGTGGTGAGGGGGCCTGCCTGCGCATGCGCGGCCCTTCTTCTGGTCCCCAAACTAAGCAGCCGCGGCTCGGAGGAAAGCCATCTCCTGGGGGCCTCCCCCCTGTTCTTCCATCCGTAAAGGGGGACCCCTTTACGGATGGAAGAACAGGGGGATCTTCGCAGTGGTGGGGACGTGACGGAGGGGTCTGCGGGTTTGCCGCCACGTAGGCCAGTTGCTCGCACCCCGGCCCCTTGTTTCCGAGCCCCAGGGAGGCAGAGGGCCGCTTATCGCTGGATGCAGGTGTCCTGCGGGGGTCAAGGGGCGGCGTGGGCACTCCCCGGGCGAGAGAGGACGCCTGGGCCCCGAGAGAACCCCGGCAAAATCCCCAGCCCTGGCCCCCGTGGCTCCAGTGGCCTCCCCAGGCTCCTGCCATGGGGCATGGTCTTGCTCACGGGGGCCCAGGCTCGCCGCAGGTGAATGCCTTTTGAAGACACCAAGTACCGGAGGCCGGGGATGCCTTCACGGAGAGGGGGGTTGGTCTCTGGGGGACCGAGGTCTCAGCGGTCACAGTCGCTTCTTGCGTAGTTTAGACCAGACTTTAGAGAGTGGCAGTCGCCAGGTCCAAGTTTGCCTCCTGGGGGCAGGGGGGTCAGTCTGAGCCAGGGCAGGACTCTGAACCGCCCAGGCAGGGCTCAGGCCTGAGTCCCCCCGGGAGAACCCCTCGGTGGCTGTGGGTTCCGCCCACATGTCCCACTCCATCTGGAGCTGAACAGCGGTGGGCCCCCCTCCCCGGCCCTAGGTCCCCAGGTCTTCCCTGGGCACTCTGCCCCTGCCGGGGTTGGAGAGCTGCTGGGAAGTGGGGTCCAAGAGAAAACGCGGAGTCCTCTGGGTGGCAGGGAGGACTTCCGTTTCCACGGACACGACCCCAGGGACCCTGTGAACCTGGCAAGATATCTCAAGGGTGGGGCCCGTTGCCCGCAGACAGGCTTGTGGTGAGGGGGCCTGCCGGCGCATGCGCGGCCCCTCTTCTGGGACCCAAACTAAGCAGCCGCGGCTCGGAGGAAAGCCATCTCCTGGGGGCCTCCCCGCTGTTCTTCCATCCGTAAAGGGGGACCCCTTTACGGATGGAAGAACAGGGGGATCTTCGCAGTGGTGGGGACGTGACGGAGGGGTCTGCGGGTTTGCCGCCACGTAGGCCAGTTGCTCGCACCCCGTCCCCTTGTTTCCGAGCCCCAGGGAGGCAGAGGGCCGCTTATCGCTGGATCCAGGTGTCCTGCGGGGGTCAAGGGGCGGCGTGGGCACTCCCCGGGCGAGAGAGGACGCCTGGGCCCCGAGAGAATCCCGGCAAAATCCCCAGCCCTGGCCCCCGTGGCTCCAGTGGCCTCCCCAGGCTCCTGCCATGGGGCATGGTCTTGCTCACGGGGGCCCAGGCTCGCCGCAGGTGAATGCCTTTTGCAGACACCAAGTACCGGAGGCCGGGGATGCCTTCACGGAGAGGGGGGTTGGTCTCTGGGGGACCGAGGTCTCAGCGGTCACAGTCGCTTCTTGCGTAGTTTAGACCAGACTTTAGAGAGTGGCAGTCGCCAGGTCCAAGTTTGCCTCCTGGGGGCAGGGGGGGGCAGTCTGAGCCAGGGCAGGACTCTTAACCGCCCAGGCAGGGCTCAGGCCTGAGTCCCCCCAGGAGAACCCCTCGGTGGCTGTGGGTTCCGCCCACATGGCCCACTCCATCTTGAGCTGAACAGCGGCCGGCCCCCCTCCCCGGCCCTAGGTCCCCAGGTCTTCCCTGGGCACTCTGCCCCTGCCGGGGTTGGAGAGCTGCTGGGAAGTGGGGTCCAAGAGAAAACGCGGGGTCCTCTGGGTGGCAGGGAGGACTTCCGCTTCCCCGGACACGACCCCAGGGACCCTGTGAACCTGGCAAGATATCTCAAGGGTGGGGCCCGTTGCCCGCAGACAGGCTTGTGGTGAGGGGGCCTGCCTGCGCATGCGCGGCCCTTCTTCTGGGCCCCAAACTAAGCAGCCGCGGCTCGGAGGAAAGCCATCTCCTGGGGGCCTCCCCCCTGTTCTTCCATCCGTAAAGGGGGACCCCTTTACGGATGGAAGAACAGGGGGATCTTCGCAGTGGTGGGGACGTGACGGACGGGTCTGCGGGTTTGCCGCCACGTAGGCCAGTTGCTCGCACCCGGGCCCCTTGTTTCCGAGCCCCAGGGAGGCAGAGGGCCCCTTATCGCTGGATGCAGGTGTCCTGCGGGGGTCAAGGGGCGGCGTGGGCACTCCCCGGGCGAGAGAGGACGCCTGGGCCCCGAGAGAACCCCGGCAAAATCCCCAGCCCTGGCCCCCGTGGCTCCAGTGGCCTCCCCAGGCTCCTGCCATGGGGCATGGTCTTGCTCACGGGGGCCCAGGCTCACCGCAGTTGAATGCCTTTTGCAGACACCAAGTACCGGAGGCCGGGGATGCCTTCACGGAGAGGGGGGTTGGTCTCTGGGGGACCGAGGTCTCAGCGGTCACAGTCGCTTCTTGCGTAGTTTAGACCAGACTTTAGAGAGTGGCAGTCGCCAGGTCCAAGTTTGCCTCCTGGGGGCAGGGGGGGGCAGTCTGAGCCAGGGCAGGACTCTTAACCGCCCAGGCAGGGCTCAGGCCTGAGTCCCCCCGGGAGAACCCCTCGGTGGCTGTGGGTTCCGCCCACATGTCCCACTCCATGTGGAGCTGAACAGCGGAGGGCCCCCCTCCCCGGCCCTAGGTCCCTAGGTCTTCCCTGGGCACTCTGCCCCTGCCGGGGTTGGAGAGCTGCTGGGAAGTGGGGTCCAAGAGAAAACGCGGGGTCCTCTGGGTGGCAGGGAGGACTTCCGTTTCCCCGGACACGACCCCAGGGACCCTGTGAACCTGGCAAGATATCTCAAGGGTGGGGCCCGTTGCCCGCAGACAGGCTTGTGGTGAGGGGGCCTGCCTGCGCATGCGCGGCCCCTCTTCTGGGCCCCAAACTAAGCAGCCGCGGCTCGGAGGAAAGCCATCTCCTGGGGGCCTCCCCCCTGTTCTTCCATCCGTAAAGGGGGACCCCTTTACGGATGGAAGAACAGGGGGATCTTCGCAGTGGTGGGGACGTGACGGAGGGGTCTGCGGGTTTGCCGCCACGTAGGCCAGTTGCTCGCACCCCGGCCCCTTGTTTCCGAGCCCCATGGAGGCAGAGGGCCGCTTATCGCTGGATGCAGGTGTTCTGCGGGGGTCAAGGGACGGCGTGGGCACTCCGCGGGCGAGAGAGGACGCCTGGGCCCCGAGAGAACCCCGGCAAAATCCCCAGCCCTGGCCCCCGTGGCTCCAGTGGCCTCCCCAGGCTCCTGCCAAGGGGCATGGTCTTGCTCACGGGGGCGCAGGCTCAACGCAGGTGAATGCCTTTTGCAGACACCAAGTACCGGAGGCCGTGGATGCCTTCACGGAGAGGGGGGTTGGTTTCTGGGGGACCTAGGTATCAGCGGTCACAGTCGCTTCTTGCGTAGTTTAGACCAGACTTTATAGAGTGGCAGTCGCCAGGTCCAAGTTTGCCTCCTGGGGGCAGGGGGGGGCAGTCTGAGCCAGGGCAGGACTCTTAACCGCCCCGGCAGGGCTCAGGCCTGAGTCCCCCCGGGAGAACCCCTCGGTGGCTGTGGGTTCCGTCCACTTGGCCCACTCCATCTGGAGCTGAACAGCGGCCGGCCCCCCTCCCAGGCCCTAGGTCCCCAGGTCTTCCCAGGGCACTCTGCCGCTGCCGGGGTTGGAGAGCTGCTGGGAAGTGGGGTCCAAGAGAAAACGCGGGGTCCTCTGGGTGGCAGGGAGGACTTCCGTTTCCCCGGACACGACCCCAGGGACCCTGTGAACCTGGCAAGGTATCTCAAGGGTGGGGCCCGTTGCCCGCAGACAGGCTTGTGGTGAGGGGGCCTGCCGGCGCATGCGCGGCCCCTCTTCTGGACCCAAACTAAGCAGCCGCGGCTCGGAGGAAAGCCATCTCCTGGGGGCCTCCCCGCTGTTCTTCCATCCGTAAAGGGGGACCCCTTTACGGATGGAAGAACAGGGGGATCTTCGCAGTGGTGGGGACGTGACGGAGGGGTCTGCGGGTTTGCCGCCACGTAGGCCAGTTGCTCGCACCCCGGCCCCTTGTTTCCGAGCCCCAGGGAGGCAGAGGGCCGCTTATCGCTGGATCCAGGTGTCCTGCGGGGGTCAAGGGGCGGCGTGGGCACTCCCCGGGCGAGAGAGGACGCCTGGGCCACGAGAGAACCCCGGCAAAATCCCCAGCCCTGGCCCCCGTGGCTCCAGTGGCCTCCCCAGGCTCCTGCCATGGGGCATGGTCTTGGTCACGGGGGCCGAGGCTCGCCGCAGGTGAATGCCTTTTGCAGACACCAAGTACCGGAGGCCGGGGATGCCTTCACGGAGAGGGGGGTTGGTCTCTGGGGGACCGAGGTCTCAGCGGTCACAGTCGCTTCTTGCGTAGTTTAGACCAGACTTTATAGAGTGGCAGTCGCCAGGTCCAAGTTTGCCTCCTGGGGGCAGGGGGGGGCAGTCTGAGCCAGGGCAGGACTCTTAACCGCCCAGGCAGGGCTCAGGCCTGAGTCCCCCCGGGAGAACCCCTCGGTGGCTGTGGGTTCCGCCCACTTGGCCCACTCCATCTGGAGCTGAACAGCGGCCGGCCCCCCTCCCCGTCCCTAGGTCCCCAGGTCTTCCCTGGGCACTCTGCCCCTGCCGGGGTTGGAGAGCTGCTGGGAAGTGGGGTCCAAGAGAAAACGCGGGGTCCTCTGGGTGGCAGGGAGGACTTCCGTTTCCCCGGACACGAACCCAGGGACCCTGTGAACCTGGCAAGATATCTCAAGGGTGGGGCCCGTTGCCCGCAGACAGGCTTGTGGTGAGGGGGCCTGCCTGCGCATGCGCGGCCCCTCTTCTGGGCCCCAAACTAAGCAGCCGCGGCTCGGAGGAAAGCCATCTCCTGGGGGCCTCCCCCCTGTTCTTCCATCCGTAAAGGGGGACCCCTTTACGGATGGAAGAACAGGGGGATCTTCGCAGTGGTGGGGACGTGACGGAGGGGTCTGCGGGTTTGCCGCCACGTAGGCCAGTTGCTCGCACCCGGGCCCCTTGTTTCCGAGCCCCATGGAGGCAGAGGGCCGCTTATCGCTGGATGCAGGTGTTCTGCGGGGGTCAAGGGACGGCGTGGGCACTCCGCGGGCGAGAGAGGACGCCTGGGCCCCGAGAGAACCCCGGCAAAATCCCCAGCCCTGGCCCCCGTGGCTCCAGTGGCCTCCCCAGGCTCCTGCCATGGGGCATGGTCTTGCTCACGGGGGCCCAGGCTCGACGCAGGTGAATGCCTTTTGCAGACACCAAGTACCGGAGGCCGTGGATGCCTTCACGGAGAGGGGGGTTGGTCTCTGGGGGACCGAGGTCTCAGCGGTCACAGTCGCTTCTTGCGTAGTTTAGACCAGACTTTAGAGAGTGGCAGTCGCCAGGTCCAAGATTGCCTCCTGGGGGCAGGGGGGGGCAGTCTGAGCCAGGGCAGGACTCTTAACCGCCCCGGCAGGGCTCAGGCCTGAGTCCCCCCGGGAGAACCCCTCGGTGGCTGTGGGTTCCGTCCACTTGGCCCACTCCATCTGGAGTTGAACAGCGGCCGGCCCCCCTCCCCGGCCCTAGGTCCCCAGGTCTTCCCAGGGCACTCTGCCCCTGCCGGGGTTGGAGAGCTGCTGGGAAGTGGGGTCCAAGAGAAAACGCGGGGTCCTCTGGGTGGCAGGGAGGACTTCCGTTTCCCCGGACACGACCCCAGGGACCCTGTGAACCTGGCAAGATATCTCAAGGGTGGGGCCCGTTGCCCGCAGACAGGCTTGTGGTGAGGGGGCCTGCCTGCGCATGCGCGGCCCTTCTTCTGGGCCCCAAAGTAAGCAGCCGCGGCTCGGAGGAAAGCCATCTCCTGGGGGCCTCCCCCCTGTTCTTCCATCCGTAAAGGGGGACCCCTTTAGGGATGGAAGAACAGGGGGATCTTCGCAGTGGTGGGGACGTGACGGAGGGGTCTGCGGGTTTGCCGCCACGTAGGCCAGTTGCTCGCACCCGGGCCCCTTGTTTCCGAGCCCCAGGTAGGCAGAGGGCCCCTTATCGCTGGATGCAGGTGTCCTGCGGGGGTCAAGGGGCGGCGTGGGCACTCCCCGGGCGAGAGAGGACGCCTGGGCCCCGAGAGAACCCCGGCAAAATCCCCAGCCCTGGCCCCCGTGGCTCCAGTGGCCTCCCCAGGCTCCTGCCATGGGGCATGGTCTTGCTCACGGCGGCCCAGGCTCGCCGCAGGTGAATGCCTTTTGCAGACACCAAGTACCGGAGGCCGGGGATGCCTTCACGGAGAGGGGGGTTGGTCTCTGGGGGACCGAGGTCTCAGCGGTCACAGTCGCTTCTTGCGTAGTTTAGACCAGACTTTAGAGAGTGGCAGTCGCCAGGTCCAAGTTTGCCTCCTGGGGGCAGGGGGGGGCAGTCTGAGCCAGGGCAGGACTCTTAACCGCCCAGGCAGGGCTCAGGCCTGAGTCTCCCCGGGAGAACCCCTCGGTGGCTGTGGGTTCCGCCCACATGGCCCACTCCATGTGGAGCTGAACAGCGGCCGGCCCCCCTCCCCGGCCCTAGGTCCCCAGGTCTTCCCTGGGCACTCTGCCCCTGCCGGGGTTGGAGAGCTGCTGGGAAGTGGGGTCCAAGAGAAAACGCGGGGTCCTCTGGGTGGCAGGGAGGACTTCCGCTTCCCCGGACACGACCCCAGGGACCCTGTGAACCTGGCAAGATATCTCAAGGGTGGGGCCCGTTGCCCGCAGACAGGCTTGTGTTGAGGGGGCCTGCCTGCGCATGCGCGGCCCTTCTTCTGGACCCCAAACTAAGCAGCCGCGGCTCGGGGGAAAGCCATCTCCTGGGGGCCTCCCCCCTGTTCTTCCATCCGTAAAGGGGGACCCCTTTACGGATGGAAGAACAGGGGGATCTTCGCAGTGGTGGGGACGTGACGGAGGGGTCTGCGGGTTTGCCGCCACGTAGGCCAGTTGCTCGCACACCGGCCCCTTGTTTCCGAGCCCCAGGGAGGCAGAGGGCCGCTTATCGCTGGATCCAGGTGTCCTGCGGGGGTCAAGGGGCGGCGTGGGCACTCCCCGGGCGAGACAGGACGCCTGGGCCCCGAGAGAACCCCGGCAAAATCCCCAGCCCTGGCCCCCGTGGCTCCAGTGGCCTCCCCAGGCTCCTGCCATGGGGCATGGTCTTGCTCACGGGGGCCCAGGCTCGCCGCAGGTGAATGCCTTTTGCAGACACCAAGTACCGGAGGCCGGGGATGCCTTCACGGAGAGGGGGGTTGGTTTCTGGGGGACCTAGGTATCAGCGGTCACAGTCGCTTCTTGCGTAGTTTAGACCAGACTTTATAGAGTGGCAGTCGCCAGGTCCAAGTTTGCCTCCTGGGGGCAGGGGGGGGCAGTCTGAGCCAGGGCAGGACTCTTAACCGCCCCGGCAGGGCTCAGGCCTGAGTCCCCCCG
Source organism: Desmodus rotundus (assembly GCF_022682495.2). Lineage (NCBI taxonomy): Eukaryota > Metazoa > Chordata > Mammalia > Chiroptera > Phyllostomidae > Desmodus > Desmodus rotundus. Next base: position 133,866,558 of record NC_071387.1, read on the forward strand.
GGAGAACCCCTCGGTGGCTGTGGGTTCCGTCCACTTGGCCCACTCCATCTGGAGCTGAACAGCGGCCGGCCCCCCTCCCAGGCCCTAGGTCCCCAGGTCTTCCCAGGGCACTCTGCCGCTGCCGGGGTTGGAGAGCTGCTGGGAAGTGGGGTCCAAGAGAAAACGCGGGGTCCTCTGGGTGGCAGGGAGGACTTCCGTTTCCCCGGACACGACCCCAGGGACCCTGTGAACCTGGCAAGGTATCTCAAGGGTGGGGCCCGTTGCCCGCAGACAGGCTTGTGGTGAGGGGGCCTGCCGGCGCATGCGCGGCCCCTCTTCTGGACCCAAACTAAGCAGCCGCGGCTCGGAGGAAAGCCATCTCCTGGGGGCCTCCCCGCTGTTCTTCCATCCGTAAAGGGGGACCCCTTTACGGATGGAAGAACAGGGGGATCTTCGCAGTGGTGGGGACGTGACGGAGGGGTCTGCGGGTTTGCCGCCACGTAGGCCAGTTGCTCGCACCCCGGCCCCTTGTTTCCGAGCCCCAGGGAGGCAGAGGGCCGCTTATCGCTGGATCCAGGTGTCCTGCGGGGGTCAAGGGGCGGCGTGGGCACTCCCCGGGCGAGAGAGGACGCCTGGGCCACGAGAGAACCCCGGCAAAATCCCCAGCCCTGGCCCCCGTGGCTCCAGTGGCCTCCCCAGGCTCCTGCCATGGGGCATGGTCTTGGTCACGGGGGCCGAGGCTCGCCGCAGGTGAATGCCTTTTGCAGACACCAAGTACCGGAGGCCGGGGATGCCTTCACGGAGAGGGGGGTTGGTCTCTGGGGGACCGAGGTCTCAGCGGTCACAGTCGCTTCTTGCGTAGTTTAGACCAGACTTTATAGAGTGGCAGTCGCCAGGTCCAAGTTTGCCTCCTGGGGGCAGGGGGGGGCAGTCTGAGCCAGGGCAGGACTCTTAACCGCCCAGGCAGGGCTCAGGCCTGAGTCCCCCCGGGAGAACCCCTCGGTGGCTGTGGGTTCCGCCCACTTGGCCCACTCCATCTGGAGCTGAACAGCGGCCGGCCCCCCTCCCCGTCCCTAGGTCCCCAGGTCTTCCCTGGGCACTCTGCCCCTGCCGGGGTTGGAGAGCTGCTGGGAAGTGGGGTCCAAGAGAAAACGCGGGGTCCTCTGGGTGTCAGGGAGGACTTCCGTTTCCCCGGACACGACCCCAGGGACCCTGTGAACCTGGCAAGATATCTCAAGGGTGGGGCCCGTTGCCCGCAGACAGGCTTGTGGTGAGGGGGCCTGCCTGCGCATGCGCGGCCCCTCTTCTGGGCCCCAAACTAAGCAGCCGCGGCTCGGAGGAAAGCCATCTCCTGGGGGCCTCCCCCCTGTTCTTCCATCCGTAAAGGGGGACCCCTTTACGGATGGAAGAACAGGGGGATCTTCGCAGTGGTGGGGACGTGACGGAGGGGTCTGCGGGTTTGCCGCCACGTAGGCCAGTTGCTCGCACCCGGGCCCCTTGTTTCCGAGCCCCAGGGAGGCAGAGGGCCCCTTATCGCTGGATGCAGGTGTCCTGCGGGGGTCAAGGGGCGGCGTGGGCACTCCCCGGGCGAGAGAGGACGCCTGGGCCCCGAGAGAACCCCGGCAAAATCCCCAGCCCTGGCCCCCGTGGCTCCAGTGGCCTCCCCAGGCTCCTGCCATGGGGCATGGTCTTGGTCACGGGGGCCCAGGCTCGCCGCAGGTGAATGCCTTTTGCAGACACCAAGTACCGGAGGCCGGGGATGCCTTCACGGAGAGGGGGGTTGGTCTCTGGGGGACCGAGGTCGCAGCGGTCACAGTCGCTTCTTGCGTAGTTTAGACCAGACTTCAGAGAGTGGCAGTCGCCAGGTCCAAGTTTGCCTCCTGGGGGCAGAGGGGGGCAGTCTGAGCCAGGGCAGGACTCTTAACCGCCCAGGCAGGGCTCAGGCCTGAGTCCCCGCAGGAGAACCCCTCGGTGGCTGTGGGTTCCGCTCACATGGCCCACTCCATCTGGAGCTGAACAGCGGCCGGCCCCCCTCCCCGACCCTAGGTCCCCAGGTCTTCCCTGGGCACTCTGCCCCTGCCGGGGTTGGAGAGCTGCTGGGAAGTGGGGTCCAAGAGAAAACGCGGGGTCCTCTGGGTGGCAGGGAGGACTTCCGTTTCCCCGGACACGAACCCAGGGACCCTTTGAACCTGGCAAGATACCTCAAGGGTGGGGCCCGTTGCCCGCAGACAGGCTTGTGGTGAGGGGGCCTGCCTGCGCATGCGCGGCCCCTCTTCTGGGCCCCAAACTAAGCAGCCGCGGCTCGGAGGAAAGCCATCTCCTGGGGGCCTCCCCCCTGTTCTTCCATCCGTAAAGGGGGACCCCTTTACGGATGGAAGAACAGGGGGATCTTCGCAGTGGTGGGGACGTGACGGAGGGGTCTGCGGGTTTGCCGCCACGTAGGCCAGTTGCTCGCACCCGGGCCCCTTGTTTCCGAGCCCCAGGGAGGCAGAGGGCCCCTTATCGCTGGATGCAGGTGTCCTGCGGGGGTCAAGGGGCGGCGTGGGCACTCCCCGGGCGAGAGAGGACGCCTGGGCCCCGAGAGAACCCCGGCAAAATCCCCAGCCCTGGCCCCCGTGGCTCCAGTGGCCTCCCCAGGCTCCTGCCATGGGGCATGGTCTTGCTCACGGCGGCCCAGGCTCGCCGCAGGTGAATGCCTTTTGCAGACACCAAGTACCGGAGGCCGGGGATGCCTTCACGGAGAGGGGGGTTGGTCTCTGGGGGACCGAGGTCTCAGCGGTCACAGTCGCTTCTTGCGTAGTTTAGACCAGACTTTAGAGAGTGGCAGTCGCCAGGTCCAAGTTTGCCTCCTGGGGGCAGGGGGGGGCAGTCTGAGCCAGGGCAGGACTCTTAACCGCCCAGGCAGGGCTCAGGCCTGAGTCCCCCCGGGAGAACCCCTCGGTGGCTGTGGGTTCCGCCCACATGGCCCACTCCATGTGGAGCTGAACAGCGGCCGGCCCCCCTCCCCGGCCCTAGGTCCCCAGGTCTTCCCTGGGCACTCTGCCCCTGCCGGGGTTGGAGAGCTGCTGGGAAGTGGGGTCCAAGAGAAAACGCGGGGTCCTCTGGGTGGCAGGGAGGACTTCCGTTTCCCCGGACACGACCCCAGGGACCCTGTGAACCTGGCAAGGTATCTCAAGGGTGGGGCCCGTTGCCCGCAGACAGGCTTGTGGTGAGGGGGCCTGCCGGCGCATGCGCGGCCCCTCTTCTGGACCCAAACTAAGCAGCCGCGGCTCGGAGGAAAGCCATCTCCTGGGGGCCTCCCCGCTGTTCTTCCATCCGTAAAGGGGGACCCCTTTACGGATGGAAGAACAGGGGGATCTTCGCAGTGGTGGGGACGTGACGGAGGGGTCTGCGGGTTTGCCGCCACGTAGGCCAGTTGCTCGCACCCCGGCCCCTTGTTTCCGAGCCCCAGGGAGGCAGAGGGCCGCTTATCGCTGGATCCAGGTGTCCTGCGGGGGTCAAGGGGCGGCGTGGGCACTCCCCGGGCGAGAGAGGACGCCTGGGCCACGAGAGAACCCCGGCAAAATCCCCAGCCCTGGCCCCCGTGGCTCCAGTGGCCTCCCCAGGCTCCTGCCATGGGGCATGGTCTTGGTCACGGGGGCCGAGGCTCGCCGCAGGTGAATGCCTTTTGCAGACACCAAGTACCGGAGGCCGGGGATGCCTTCACGGAGAGGGGGGTTGGTCTCTGGGGGACCGAGGTCTCAGCGGTCACAGTCGCTTCTTGCGTAGTTTAGACCAGACTTTATAGAGTGGCAGTCGCCAGGTCCAAGTTTGCCTCCTGGGGGCAGGGGGGGGCAGTCTGAGCCAGGGCAGGACTCTTAACCGCCCAGGCAGGGCTCAGGCCTGAGTCCCCCCGGGAGAACCCCTCGGTGGCTGTGGGTTCCGCCCACTTGGCCCACTCCATCTGGAGCTGAACAGCGGCCGGCCCCCCTCCCCGTCCCTAGGTCCCCAGGTCTTCCCTGGGCACTCTGCCCCTGCCGGGGTTGGAGAGCTGCTGGGAAGTGGGGTCCAAGAGAAAACGCGGGGTCCTCTGGGTGGCAGGGAGGACTTCCGTTTCCCCGGACACGAACCCAGGGACCCTGTGAACCTGGCAAGATATCTCAAGGGTGGGGCCCGTTGCCCGCAGACAGGCTTGTGGTGAGGGGGCCTGCCTGCGCATGCGCGGCCCCTCTTCTGGGCCCCAAACTAAGCAGCCGCGGCTCGGAGGAAAGCCATCTCCTGGGGGCCTCCCCCCTGTTCTTCCATCCGTAAAGGGGGACCCCTTTACGGATGGAAGAACAGGGGGATCTTCGCAGTGGTGGGGACGTGACGGAGGGGTCTGCGGGTTTGCCGCCACGTAGGCCAGTTGCTCGCACCCGGGCCCCTTGTTTCCGAGCCCCATGGAGGCAGAGGGCCGCTTATCGCTGGATGCAGGTGTTCTGCGGGGGTCAAGGGACGGCGTGGGCACTCCGCGGGCGAGAGAGGACGCCTGGGCCCCGAGAGAACCCCGGCAAAATCCCCAGCCCTGGCCCCCGTGGCTCCAGTGGCCTCCCCAGGCTCCTGCCATGGGGCATGGTCTTGCTCACGGGGGCCCAGGCTCGACGCAGGTGAATGCCTTTTGCAGACACCAAGTACCGGAGGCCGTGGATGCCTTCACGGAGAGGGGGGTTGGTCTCTGGGGGACCGAGGTCTCAGCGGTCACAGTCGCTTCTTGCGTAGTTTAGACCAGACTTTAGAGAGTGGCAGTCGCCAGGTCCAAGATTGCCTCCTGGGGGCAGGGGGGGGCAGTCTGAGCCAGGGCAGGACTCTTAACCGCCCCGGCAGGGCTCAGGCCTGAGTCCCCCCGGGAGAACCCCTCGGTGGCTGTGGGTTCCGTCCACTTGGCCCACTCCATCTGGAGTTGAACAGCGGCCGGCCCCCCTCCCCGGCCCTAGGTCCCCAGGTCTTCCCAGGGCACTCTGCCCCTGCCGGGGTTGGAGAGCTGCTGGGAAGTGGGGTCCAAGAGAAAACGCGGGGTCCTCTGGGTGGCAGGGAGGACTTCCGTTTCCCCGGACACGACCCCAGGGACCCTGTGAACCTGGCAAGATATCTCAAGGGTGGGGCCCGTTGCCCGCAGACAGGCTTGTGGTGAGGGGGCCTGCCTGCGCATGCGCGGCCCTTCTTCTGGGCCCCAAAGTAAGCAGCCGCGGCTCGGAGGAAAGCCATCTCCTGGGGGCCTCCCCCCTGTTCTTCCATCCGTAAAGGGGGACCCCTTTACGGATGGAAGAACAGGGGGATCTTCGCAGTGGTGGGGACGTGACGGAGGGGTCTGCGGGTTTGCCGCCACGTAGGCCAGTTGCTCGCACCCGGGCCCCTTGTTTCCGAGCCCCAGGTAGGCAGAGGGCCCCTTATCGCTGGATGCAGGTGTCCTGCGGGGGTCAAGGGGCGGCGTGGGCACTCCCCGGGCGAGAGAGGACGCCTGGGCCCCGAGAGAACCCCGGCAAAATCCCCAGCCCTGGCCCCCGTGGCTCCAGTGGCCTCCCCAGGCTCCTGCCATGGGGCATGGTCTTGCTCACGGCGGCCCAGGCTCGCCGCAGGTGAATGCCTTTTGCAGACACCAAGTACCGGAGGCCGGGGATGCCTTCACGGAGAGGGGGGTTGGTCTCTGGGGACCGAGGTCTCAGCGGTCACAGTCGCTTCTTGCGTAGTTTAGACCAGACTTTAGAGAGTGGCAGTCGCCAGGTCCAAGTTTGCCTCCTGGGGGCAGGGGGGGGCAGTCTGAGCCAGGGCAGGACTCTTAACCGCCCAGGCAGGGCTCAGGCCTGAGTCCCCCCGGGAGAACCCCTCGGTGGCTGTGGGTTCCGCCCACATGGCCCACTCCATGTGGAGCTGAACAGCGGCCGGCCCCCCTCCCCGGCCCTAGGTCCCCAGGTCTTCCCTGGGCACTCTGCCCCTGCCGGGGTTGGAGAGCTGCTGGGAAGTGGGGTCCAAGAGAAAACGCGGGGTCCTCTGGGTGGCAGGGAGGACTTCCGCTTCCCCGGACACGACCCCAGGGACCCTGTGAACCTGGCAAGATATCTCAAGGGTGGGGCCCGTTGCCCGCAGACAGGCTTGTGTTGAGGGGGCCTGCCTGCGCATGCGCGGCCCTTCTTCTGGGCCCCAAACTAAGCAGCCGCGGCTCGGGGGAAAGCCATCTCCTGGGGGCCTCCCCCCTGTTCTTCCATCCGTAAAGGGGGACCCCTTTACGGATGGAAGAACAGGGGGATCTTCGCAGTGGTGGGGACGTGACGGAGGGGTCTGCGGGTTTGCCGCCACGTAGGCCAGTTGCTCGCACACCGGCCCCTTGTTTCCGAGCCCCAGGGAGGCAGAGGGCCGCTTATCGCTGGATCCAGGTGTCCTGCGGGGGTCAAGGGGCGGCGTGGGCACTCCCCGGGCGAGACAGGACGCCTGGGCCCCGAGAGAACCCCGGCAAAATCCCCAGCCCTGGCCCCCGTGGCTCCAGTGGCCTCCCCAGGCTCCTGCCATGGGGCATGGTCTTGCTCACGGGGGCCCAGGCTCGCCGCAGGTGAATGCCTTTTGCAGACACCAAGTACCGGAGGCCGGGGATGCCTTCACGGAGAGGGGGGTTGGTTTCTGGGGGACCTAGGTATCAGCGGTCACAGTCGCTTCTTGCGTAGTTTAGACCAGACTTTATAGAGTGGCAGTCGCCAGGTCCAAGTTTGCCTCCTGGGGGCAGGGGGGGGCAGTCTGAGCCAGGGCAGGACTCTTAACCGCCCCGGCAGGGCTCAGGCCTGAGTCCCCCCGGGAGAACCCCTCGGTGGCTGTGGGTTCCGTCCACTTGGCCCACTCCATCTGGAGCTGAACAGCGGCCGGCCCCCCTCCCAGGCCCTAGGTCCCCAGGTCTTCCCAGGGCACTCTGCCGCTGCCGGGGTTGGAGAGCTGCTGGGAAGTGGGGTCCAAGAGAAAACGCGGGGTCCTCTGGGTGGCAGGGAGGACTTCCGTTTCCCCGGACACGACCCCAGGGACCCTGTGAACCTGGCAAGGTATCTCAAGGGTGGGGCCCGTTGCCCGCAGACAGGCTTGTGGTGAGGGGGCCTGCCGGCGCATGCGCGGCCCCTCTTCTGGACCCAAACTAAGCAGCCGCGGCTCGGAGGAAAGCCATCTCCTGGGGGCCTCCCCGCTGTTCTTCCATCCGTAAAGGGGGACCCCTTTACGGATGGAAGAACAGGGGGATCTTCGCAGTGGTGGGGACGTGACGGAGGGGTCTGCGGGTTTGCCGCCACGTAGGCCAGTTGCTCGCACCCCGGCCCCTTGTTTCCGAGCCCCAGGGAGGCAGAGGGCCGCTTATCGCTGGATCCAGGTGTCCTGCGGGGGTCAAGGGGCGGCGTGGGCACTCCCCGGGCGAGAGAGGACGCCTGGGCCACGAGAGAACCCCGGCAAAATCCCCAGCCCTGGCCCCCGTGGCTCCAGTGGCCTCCCCAGGCTCCTGCCATGGGGCATGGTCTTGGTCACGGGGGCCGAGGCTCGCCGCAGGTGAATGCCTTTTGCAGACACCAAGTACCGGAGGCCGGGGATGCCTTCACGGAGAGGGGGGTTGGTCTCTGGGGGACCGAGGTCTCAGCGGTCACAGTCGCTTCTTGCGTAGTTTAGACCAGACTTTATAGAGTGGCAGTCGCCAGGTCCAAGTTTGCCTCCTGGGGGCAGGGGGGGGCAGTCTGAGCCAGGGCAGGACTCTTAACCGCCCAGGCAGGGCTCAGGCCTGAGTCCCCCCGGGAGAACCCCTCGGTGGCTGTGGGTTCCGCCCACTTGGCCCACTCCATCTGGAGCTGAACAGCGGCCGGCCCCCCTCCCCGTCCCTAGGTCCCCAGGTCTTCCCTGGGCACTCTGCCCCTGCCGGGGTTGGAGAGCTGCTGGGAAGTGGGGTCCAAGAGAAAACGCGGGGTCCTCTGGGTGTCAGGGAGGACTTCCGTTTCCCCGGACACGACCCCAGGGACCCTGTGAACCTGGCAAGATATCTCAAGGGTGGGGCCCGTTGCCCGCAGACAGGCTTGTGGTGAGGGGGCCTGCCTGCGCATGCGCGGCCCCTCTTCTGGGCCCCAAACTAAGCAGCCGCGGCTCGGAGGAAAGCCATCTCCTGGGGGCCTCCCCCCTGTTCTTCCATCCGTAAAGGGGGACCCCTTTACGGATGGAAGAACAGGGGGATCTTCGCAGTGGTGGGGACGTGACGGAGGGGTCTGCGGGTTTGCCGCCACGTAGGCCAGTTGCTCGCACCCGGGCCCCTTGTTTCCGAGCCCCAGGGAGGCAGAGGGCCCCTTATCGCTGGATGCAGGTGTCCTGCGGGGGTCAAGGGGCGGCGTGGGCACTCCCCGGGCGAGAGAGGACGCCTGGGCCCCGAGAGAACCCCGGCAAAATCCCCAGCCCTGGCCCCCGTGGCTCCAGTGGCCTCCCCAGGCTCCTGCCATGGGGCATGGTCTTGCTCACGGGGGCCCAGGCTCGCCGCAGGTGAATGCCTTTTGCAGACACCAAGTACCGGAGGCCGGGGATGCCTTCACGGAGAGGGGGGTTGGTCTCTGGGGGACCGAGGTCTCAGCGGTCACAGTCGCTTCTTGCGTAGTTTAGACCAGACTTCAGAGAGTGGCAGTCGCCAGGTCCAAGTTTGCCTCCTGGGGGCAGAGGGGGGCAGTCTGAGCCAGGGCAGGACTCTTAACCGCCCAGGCAGGGCTCAGGCCTGAGTCCCCGCAGGAGAACCCCTCGGTGGCTGTGGGTTCCGCTCACATGGCCCACTCCATCTGGAGCTGAACAGCGGCCGGCCCCCCTCCCCGACCCTAGGTCCCCAGGTCTTCCCTGGGCACTCTGCCCCTGCCGGGGTTGGAGAGCTGCTGGGAAGTGGGGTCCAAGAGAAAACGCGGGGTCCTCTGGGTGGCAGGGAGGACTTCCGTTTCCCCGGACACGAACCCAGGGACCCTTTGAACCTGGCAAGATACCTCAAGGGTGGGGCCCGTTGCCCGCAGACAGGCTTGTGGTGAGGGGGCCTGCCTGCGCATGCGCGGCCCCTCTTCTGGGCCCCAAACTAAGCAGCCGCGGCTCGGAGGAAAGCCATCTCCTGGGGGCCTCCCCCCTGTTCTTCCATCCGTAAAGGGGGACCCCTTTACGGATGGAAGAACAGGGGGATCTTCGCAGTGGTGGGGACGTGACGGAGGGGTCTGCGGGTTTGCCGCCACGTAGGCCAGTTGCTCGCACCCGGGCCCCTTGTTTCCGAGCCCCAGGTAGGCAGAGGGCCCCTTATCGCTGGATGCAGGTGTCCTGCGGGGGTCAAGGGGCGGCGTGGGCACTCCCCGGGCGAGAGAGGACGCCTGGGCCCCGAGAGAACCCCGGCAAAATCCCCAGCCCTGGCCCCCGTGGCTCCAGTGGCCTCCCCAGGCTCCTGCCATGGGGCATGGTCTTGCTCACGGCGGCCCAGGCTCGCCGCAGGTGAATGCCTTTTGCAGACACCAAGTACCGGAGGCCGGGGATGCCTTCACGGAGAGGGGGGTTGGTCTCTGGGGGACCGAGGTCTCAGCGGTCACAGTCGCTTCTTGCGTAGTTTAGACCAGACTTTAGAGAGTGGCAGTCGCCAGGTCCAAGTTTGCCTCCTGGGGGCAGGGGGGGGCAGTCTGAGCCAGGGCAGGACTCTTAACCGCCCAGGCAGGGCTCAGGCCTGAGTCCCCCCGGGAGAACCCCTCGGTGGCTGTGGGTTCCGCCCACATGGCCCACTCCATGTGGAGCTGAACAGCGGCCGGCCCCCCTCCCCGGCCCTAGGTCCCCAGGTCTTCCCTGGGCACTCTGCCCCTGCCGGGGTTGGAGAGCTGCTGGGAAGTGGGGTCCAAGAGAAAACGCGGGGTCCTCTGGGTGGCAGGGAGGACTTCCGTTTCCCCGGACAAGACCCCAGGGACCCTGTGAACCTGGGAAGATATCTCAAGGGTGGGGCCCGTTGCCCGCAGACAGGCTTGTGGTGAGGGGGCCTGCCTGCGCATGCGCGGCCCTTCTTCTGGTCCCCAAACTAAGCAGCCGCGGCTCGGAGGAAAGCCATCTCCTGGGGGCCTCCCCCCTGTTCTTCCATCCGTAAAGGGGGACCCCTTTACGGATGGAAGAACAGGGGGATCTTCGCAGTGGTGGGAACGTGACGGAGGGGTCTGCGGGTTTGCCGCCACGTAGGCCAGTTGCTCGCACCCCGGCCCCTTGTTTCCGAGCCCCAGGGAGGCAGAGGGCCGCTTATCGCTGGATGCAGGTGTCCTGCGGGGGTCAAGGGGCGGCGTGGGCACTCCCCGGGCGAGAGAGGACGCCTGGGCCCCGAGAGAACCCCGGCAAAATCCCCAGCCCTGGCCCCCGTGGCTCCAGTGGCCTCCCCAGGCTCCTGCCATGGGGCATGGTCTTGCTCACGGGGGCCCAGACTCGCCGCAGGTGAATGCCTTTTGCAGACACCAAGTACGGGAGGCCGGGGATGCCTTCACGGAGAGGGGGGTTGGTCTCTGGGGGACCGAGGTCTCAGCGGTCACAGTCGCTTCTTGCGTAGTTTAGACCAGACTTTAGAGAGTGGCAGTCGCCAGGTCCAAGTTTGCCTCCTGGGGGCAGGGGGGGGGCAGTCTGAGCCAGGGCAGGACTCTTAACCGCCCAGGCAGGGCTCAGGCCTGAGTCCCCCCGGGAGAACCCCTCGGTGGCTGTGGGTTCCGCCCACATGGCCAACTCCATCTGGAGCTGAACAGCGGCCGGCCCCCCTCCCCGGCCCTAGGTCCCCAGGTCTTCCCTGGGCACTCTGCCCCTGCCGGGGTTGGAGAGCTGCTGGGAAGTGGGGTCCAAGAGAAAACGCGGGGTCCTCTGGGTGGCAGGGAGGACTTCCGCTTCCCCGGACAGGACCCCAGGGACCCTGTGAACCTGGCAAGATATCTCAAGGGTGGGGCCCGTTGCCCGCAGACAGGCTTGTGGTGAGGGGGCCTGCCTGCGCATGCGCGGCCCTTCTTCTGGGCCCCAAACTAAGCAGCCGCGGCTCGGGGGAAAGCCATCTCCTGGGGGCCTCCCCCCTGTTCTTCCATCCGTAAAGGGGGACCCCTTTACGGATGGAAGAACAGGGGGATGTTCGCAGTGGTGGGGACGTGACGGAGGGGTCTGCGGGTTTGCCGCCACGTAGGCCAGTTGCTCGCACACCGGCCCCTTGTTTCCGAGCCCCAGGGAGGCAGAGGGCCGCTTATCGCTGGATCCAGGTGTCCTGCGGGGGTCAAGGGGCGGCGTGGGCACTCCCCGGGCGAGACAGGACGCCTGGGCCCCGAGAGAACCCCGGCAAAATCCCCAGCCCTGGCCCCCGTGGCTCCAGTGGCCTCCCCAGGCTCCTGCCATGGGGCATGGTCTTGCTCACGGGGGCCCAGGCTCGCCGCAGGTGAATGCCTTTTGCAGACACCAAGTACCGGAGGCCGGGGATGCCTTCACGGAGAGGGGGGTTGGTCTCTGGGGGACCGAGGTCTCAGCGGTCACAGTCGCTTCTTGCGTAGTTTAGACCAGACTTTAGAGAGTGGCAGTCGCCAGGTCCAAGTTTGCCTCCTGGGGGCAGGGGGGGGCAGTCTGAGCCAGGGCAGGACTCTTAACCGCCCAGGCAGGGCTCAGGCCTGAGTCCCCCCGGGAGAACCCCTCGGTGGCTGTGGGTTCCGCCCACTTGGCCCACTCCATCTGGAGCTGGACAGCGGCCGGCCCCCCTCCCCGGCCCTAGGTCTCCAGGTCTTCCCTGGGCACTCTGCCCCTGCCGGGGTTGGAGAGCTGCTGGGAAGTGGGGTCCAAGAGAAAACGCGGGGTCCTCTGGGTGTCAGGGAGGACTTCCGTTTCCCCGGACACGACCCCAGGGACCCTGTGAACCTGGCAAGATATCTCAAGGGTGGGGCCCGTTGCCCGCAGACAGGCTTGTGGTGAGGGGGCCTGCCTGCGCATGCGCGGCCCCTCTTCTGGGCCCCAAACTAAGCAGCCGCGGCTCGGAGGAAAGCCATCTCCTGGGGGCCTCCCCCCTGTTCTTCCATCCGTAAAGGGGGACCCCTTTACGGATGGAAGAACAGGGGGATCTTCGCAGTGGTGGGGACGTGACGGAGGGGTCTGCGGGTTTGCCGCCACGTAGGCCAGTTGCTCGCACCCCGGCCCCTTGTTTCCGAGCCCCATGGAGGCAGAGGGCCGCTTATCGCTGGATGCAGGTGTTCTGCGGGGGTCAAGGGACGGCGTGGGCACTCCCCGGGCGAGAGAGGACGCCTGGGCCCGGAGAGAACCCCGGCAAAATCCCCAGCCCTGGCCCCCGTGGCTCCAGTGGCCTCCCCAGGCTCCTGCCATGGGGCATGGTCTTGCTCACGGGGGCCCAGGCTCGACGCAGGTGAATGCCTTTTGCAGACACCAAGTACCGGAGGCCGTGGATGCCTTCACGGAGAGGGGGGTTGGTCTCTGGGGGACCGAGGTCTCAGCGGTCACAGTCGCTTCTTGCGTAGTTTAGACCAGACTTTAGAGAGTGGCAGTCGCCAGGTCCAAGTTTGCCTCCTGGGGGCAGGGGGGGGCAGTCTGAGCCAGGGCAGGACTCTTAACCGCCCCGGCAGGGCTCAGGCCTGAGTCCCCCCGGGAGAACCCCTCGGTGGCTGTGGGTTCCGTCCACTTGGCCCACTCCATCTGGAGTTGAACAGCGGCCGGCCCCCCTCCCCGGCCCTAGGTCCCCAGGTCTTCCCAGGGCACTCTGCCCCTGCCGGGGTTGGAGAGCTGCTGGGAAGTGGGGTCCAAGAGAAAACGCGGGGTCCTCTGGGTGGCAGGGAGGACTTCCGTTTCCCCGGACACGACCCCAGGGACCCTGTGAACCTGGCAAGATATCTCAAGGGTGGGGCCCGTTGCCCGCAGACAGGCTTGTGGTGAGGGGGCCTGCCTGCGCATGCGCGGCCCATCTTCTGGGCCCCAAAGTAAGCAGCCGCGGCTCGGAGGAAAGCCATCTCCTGGGGGCCTCCCCCCTGTTCTTCCATCCGTAAAGGGGGACCCCTTTACGGATGGAAGAACAGGGGGATCTTCGCAGTGGTGGGGACGTGACGGAGGGGTCTGCGGGTTTGCCGCCACGTAGGCCAGTTGCTCGCACCCCGGCCCCTTGTTTCCGAGCCCCAGGGAGGCAGAGGGCCGCTTATCGCTGGATGCAGGTGTCCTGCGGGGGTCAAGGGGCGGCGTGGGCACTCCCCGGGCGAGAGAGGACGCCTGGGCCCCGAGAGAACCCCGGCAAAATCCCCAGCCCTGGCCCCCGTGGCTCCAGTGGCCTCCCCAGGCTCCTGCCATGGGGCATGGTCTTGCTCACGGGGGCCCAGACTCGCCGCAGGTGAATGCCTTTTGCAGACACCAAGTACCGGAGGCCGGGGATGCCTTCACGGAGAGGGGGGTTGGTCTCTGGGGGACCGAGGTCTCAGCGGACACAGTCGCTTCTTGCGTAGTTTAGACCAGACTTTAGAGAGTGGCAGTCGCCAGGTCCAAGTTTGCCTCCTGGGGGCAGGGGGGGGGCAGTCTGAGCCAGGGCAGGACTCTTAACCGCCCAGGCAGGGCTCAGGCCTGAGTGCCCCCGGGAGAACCCCTCGGTGGCTGTGGGTTCCGCCCACATGGCCAACTCCATCTGGAGCTGAACAGCGGCCGGCCCCCCTCCCCGGCCCTAGGTCCCCAGGTCTTCCCTGGGCACTCTGCCCCTGCCGGGGTTGGAGAGCTGCTGGGAAGTGGGGTCCAAGAGAAAACGCGGGGTCCTCTGGGTGGCAGGGAGGACTTCCGCTTCCCCGGACACGACCCCAGGGACCCTGTGAACCTGGCAAGATATCTCAAGGGTGGGGCCCGTTGCCCGCAGACAGGCTTGTGGTGAGCGGGCCTGCCTGCGCATGCGCGGCCCTTCTTCTGGGCCCCAAACTAAGCAGCCGCGGCTCGGAGGAAAGCCATCTCCTGGGGGCCTCCCCCCTGTTCTTCCATCCGTAAAGGGGGACCCCTTTACGGATGGAAGAACAGGGGGATCTTCGCAGTGGTGGGGACGTGACGGAGGGTTCTGCGGGTTTGCCGCCACGTAGGCCAGTTGCTCGCACCCGGGCCCCTTGTTTCCGAGCCCCAGGGAGGCAGAGGGCCCCTTATCGCTGGATGCAGGTGTCCTGCGGGGGTCAAGGGGCGGCGTGGGCACTCCCCGGGCGAGAGAGGACGCCTGGGCCCCGAGAGAACCCCGGCAAAATCCCCAGCCCTGGCCCCCGTGGCTCCAGTGGCCTCCCCAGGCTCCTGCCATGGGGCATGGTCTTGCTCACGGGGGCCCAGGCTCGCCGCAGGTGAATGCCTTTTGCAGACACCAAGTACCGGAGGCCGGGCATGCCTTCACGGAGAGGGGGGTTGGTCTCTGGGGACCGAGGTCTCAGCGTTCACAGTCGCTTCTTGCGTAGTTTAGACCAGACTTTAGAGAGTGGCAGTCGCCAGGTCCAAGTTTGCCTCCTGGGGGCAGGGGGGTCAGTCTGAGCCAGGGCAGGACTCTTAACCACCCAGCAAGGCTCAGGCCTGAGTCCCCCCGGGAGAACCCCTCGGTGGCTGTGGGTTCCGCCCACTTGGCCCACTAAATCTGGAGCTGGACAGCGGCCGGCCCCCCTCCCCGGCCCTAGGTCCCCAGGTCTTCCCGGGCACCCTGCCCCTGCCGGGGTTGGAGAGCTGCTGGGAAGTGGGGTCCAAGAGAAAACGCGGGGTCCTCTGGGTGGCAGGGAGGACTTCCGTTTCCCCGGACACGACCCCAGGGACCCTGTGAACCTGGCAAGATATCTCAAGGGTGGGGCCCGTTGCCCGCAGACAGGCTTGTGGTGAGGGGGACTGCCTGCGCATCCGCGGCCCCGCTTCAGGGACCCAAACTAAGCAGCCGCGGCTCGGAGGAAAGCCATCTCCTGGGGGCCTCCCCCCTGTTCTTCCATCCGTAAAGGGGGACCCCTTTACGGATGGAAGAACAGGGGGATCTTCGCAGTGGTGGGGACGTGACGGAGGGGTCTGCGGGTTTGCCGCCACGTAGGCCAGTTGCTCGCACACCGGCCCCTTGTTTCCGAGCCCCAGGGAGGCAGAGGGCCGCTTATCGCTGGATCCAGGTGTCCTGCGGGGGTCAAGGGGCGGCGTGGGCACTCCCCGGGCGAGACAGGACGCCTGGGCCCCGAGAGAACCCCGGCAAAATCCCCAGCCCTGGCCCCCGTGGCTCCAGTGGCCTCCCCAGGCTCCTGCCATGGGGCATGGTCTTGCTCACGGGGGCCCAGGCTCGCCGCAGGTGAATGCCTTTTGCAGACACCAAGTACCGGAGGCCGGGGATGCCTTCACGGAGAGGGGGGTTGGTCTCTGGGGTACCGAGGTCTCAGCGGTCACAGTCGCTTCTTGCGTAGTTTAGACCAGACTTTAGAGAGTGGCAGTCGCCAGGTCCAAGTTTGCCCCCTGGGGGCAGGGGGGGGCCGTCTGAGCCAGGGCAGGACTCTTAACCGCCCAGGCAGGGCTCAGGCCTGAGTCCCCCCGGGAGAACCCCTCGGTGGCTGTGGGTTCCGCCCACTTGGCCCACTCCATGTGGAGCTGAACAGCGGCCGGCCCCCCTCCCCGGCCCTAGGTCTCCAGGTCTTCCCAGGGCACTCTGCCCCTGCCGGGGTTGGAGAGCTGCTGGGAAGTGGGGTCCAAGAGAAAACGCGGGGTCCTCTGGGTGGCAGGGAGGACTTCCGTTTCCCCGGACACGACCCCAGGGACCCTGTGAACCTGGCAAGATATCTCAAGGGTGGGGCCCGTTGCCCGCAGACAGGCTTGTGGTGAGGGGGCCTGCCTGCGCATGCGCGGCCCCTCTTCTGGGCCCCAAACTAAGCAGCCGCGGCTCGGAGGAAAGCCATCTCCTGGGGGCCTCCCCCCTGTTCTTCCATCCGTAAAGGGGGACCCCTTTACGGATGGAAGAACAGGGGGATCTTCGCAGTGGTGGGGACGTGACGGAGGGGTCTGCGGGTTTGCCGCCACGTAGGCCAGTTGCTCGCACCCCGGCCCCTTGTTTCCGAGCCCCATGGAGGCAGAGGGCCGCTTATCGCTGGATGCAGGTGTTCTGCGGGGGTCAAGGGAAGGCGTGGGCACTCCGCGGGCGAGAGAGGACGCCTGGGCCCCGAGAGAACCCCGGCAAAATCCCCAGCCCTGGCCCCCGTGGCTCCAGTGGCCTCCCCAGGCTCCTGCCATGGGGCATGGTCTTGCTCACGGGGGCCCAGGCTCGACGCAGGTGAATGCCTTTTGCAGACACCAAGTACCGGAGGCCGGGGATGCCTTCACGGAGAGGGGTGTTGGTCTCTGGGGGACCGAGGTCTCAGCGGTCACAGTCGCTTCTTGCGTAGTTTAGACCAGACTTTAGAGAGTGGCAGTCGCCAGGTCCAAGTTTGCCTCCTGGGGGCAGGGGGGTCAGTCTGAGCCAGGGCAGGAGTCTTAACCGCCCAGGCAGGGCTCAGGCCTGAGTCCCCCCGGGAGAACCCCTCGGTGGCTGTGGGTTCCGCCCACTTGGCCCACTCCATCTGGAGCTGAACAGCGGCCGGCCCCCCTCCCCGGCCCTAGGTCCCCAGGTCTTCCCTGGGCACTCTGCCCCTGCCGGGGTTGGAGAGCTGCTGGGAAGTGGGGTCCAAGAGAAAACGCGGGGTCCTCTGGGTGGCAGGGAGGACTTCCGTTTCCCCGGACACGACCCCAGGGACCCTGTGAACCTGGCAAGATATCTCAAGGGTGGGGCCCGTTGCCCGCAGACAGGGTTGTGGTATGGGGGCCTGCGTGCGCATGCGCGGCCCCTCTTCTGGGCCCCAAACTAAGCAGCCGCGACTCGGAGGAAAGCCATCTCCTGGGGGCCTCCCCCCTGTTCTTCCATCCGTAAAGGGGGACCCCTTTACGGATGGAAGAACAGGGGGATCTTCGCAGTGGTGGGGACGTGACGGAGGGGTCTGCGGGTTTGCCGCCACGTAGGCCAGTTGCTGGCACCCCGGCCCCTTGTTTCCGAGCCCCAGGGAGGCAGAGGGCCGCTTATCGCTGGATGCAGGTGTCCTGCGGGGGTCAAGGGGCGGCGTGGGCACTCCCCGGGCGAGAGAGGACGCCTGGGCCCCGAGAGAACCCCGGCAAAATCCCCAGCCCTGGCCCCCGTGGCTCCAGTGGCCTCCCCAGGCTCCTGCCATGGGGCATGGTCTTGCTCACGGGGGCCCAGGCTCGCCGCAGGTGAATGCCTTTTGCAGACACCAAGTACCGGAGGCCGGGGATGCCTTCACGGAGAGGGGGGTTGGTCTCTGGGGGACCGAGGTCTCAGCGGTCACAGTCGCTTCTTGCGTAGTTTAGACCAGACTTTAGAGAGTGGCAGTCGCCAGGTCCAAGTTTGCCTCCTGGGGGCAGGGGGGGGCAGTCTGAGCCAGGGCAGGACTCTTAACCGCCCAGGCAGGGCTCAGGCCTGAGTCCCCCCGGGAGAACCCCTCGGTGGCTGTGGGTTCGCCCACTTGGCCCACTCCATCTGGAGCTGAACAGCGGCCGGCCCCCCTCCCCGGCCCTAGGTCCCCAGGTCTTCCCTGGGCACTCTGCCCCTGCCGGGGTTGGAGAGCTGCTGGGAAGTTGGGTCCAAGAGAAAACGCGGGGTCCTCTGGGTGGCAGGGAGGACTTCCGTTTCCCCGGACACGACCCCAGGGACCCTGTGAACCTGGCAAGATATCTCAAGGGTGGGGCCCGTTGCCCGCAGACAGGCTTGTGGTGAGGGGGCCTGCCTGCGCATGCGCGGCCCCTCTTCTGGGCCCCAAACTAAGCAGCCGCGGCTCGGAGGAAAGCCATCTCCTGGGGGCCTCCCCCCTGTTCTTCCATCCGTAAAGGGGGACCCCTTTACGGATGGAAGAACAGGGGGATCTTCGCAGTGGTGGGGACGTGACGAGGGGTCTGCGGGTTTGCCGCCACGTAGGCCAGTTACTCGCACACCGGCCCCTTGTTTCCGAGCCCCATGGAGGCAGAGGGCTGCTTATCGCTGGATGCAGGTGTTCTGCGGGGGTCAAGGGACGGCGTGGGCACTCCGCGGGCGAGAGAGGACGCCTGGGCCCCGAGAGAACCCCGGCAAAATCCCCAGCCCTGGCCCCCGTGGCTCCAGTGGCCTCCCCAGGCTCCTGCCATGGGGCATGGTCTTGCTCACGGGGGCCCAGGCTCGACGCAGGTGAATGCCTTTTGCAGACACCAAGTACCGGAGGCCGGGGATGCCTTCACGGAGAGGGGGGTTGGTCTCTGGGGGACCGAGGTCTCAGCGGTCACAGTCGCTTCTTGAGTAGTTTAGACCAGACTTTAGAGAGTGGCAGTCGCCAGGTCCAAGTTTGCCTCCTGGGGGCAGGGGGGGGCAGTCTGAGCCAGGGCAGGACTCTTAACCGCCCAGGCAGGGCTCAGGCCTGAGTCCCCCCGGGAGAACCCCTCGGTGGCTGTGGGTTCCGCCCACTTGGCCCACTCCATCTGGAGCTGAACAGCGGCCGGCCCCCCTCCCCGGACCTAGGTCCCCAGGTCTTCCCTGGGCACTCTGCCCCTGCCGGGGTTGGAGAGCTGCTGGGAAGTTGGGTCCAAGAGAAAACGCGGGGTCCTCTGGGTGGCAGGGAGGACTTCCGTTTCCCCGGACACGACCCCAGGGACCCTGTGAACCTGGCAAGATACCTCAAGGGTGGGGCCCGTTGCCCGCAGACAGGCTTGTGGTGAGGGGGCCTGCCTGCGCATGCGCGGCCCCTCTTCTGGGCCCCAAACTAAGCAGCCGCGGCTCGGAGGAAAGCCATCTCCTGGGGGCCTCCCCCCTGTTCTTCCATCCGTAAAGGGGGACCCCTTTACGGATGGAAGAACAGGAGGATCTTCGCAGTGGTGGGGACGTGACGGAGGGGTCTGCGGGTTTGCCGCCACGTTGGCCAGTTGCTCGCACCCCGGCCCCTTGTTTCCGAGCCCCATGGAGGCAGAGGGCCGCTTATCGCTGGATGCAGGTGTCCTGCGGGGGTCAAGGGGCGGCCTGGGCACTCCCCGGGCGAGAGAGGACGCCTGGGCCCCGAGAGAACCCCGGCAAAATCCCCAGCCCTGGCCCCCGTGGCTCCAGTGGCCTCCCCAGGCTCCTGCCATGGGGCATGGTCTTGCTCACGGGGGCCCAGGCTCGCCGCAGGTGAATGCCTTTTGCAGACACCAAGTACCGGAGGCCGGGGATGCCTTCACGGAGAGGGGGGTTGGTCTCTGGGGGACCGAGGTCACAGCGGTCACAGTCGCTTCTTGCGTAGTTTAGACCAGACTTTAGAGAGTGGCAGTCGCCAGGTCCAAGTTTGCCTCTTGGGGGCAGGGGGGGGCAGTTTGAGCCAGGGCAGGACTCTTAACCGCCCAGGCAGGGCTCAGGCCTGAGTCCCCCCGGGAGAACCCCTCGGTGGCTGTGGGTTCCGCCCACATGGCCCACTCCATCTGGAGCTGAACAGCGGCCGGCCCCCCTCCCCGGCCCTAGGTCCCCAGGTCTTCCCTGGGCACTCTGCCCCTGCCGGGGTTGGAGAGCTGCTGGGAAGTGGGGTCCAAGAGAAAACGCGGGGTCCTCTGGGTGGCAGGGAGGACTTCCGCTTCCCCGGACACGACCCCAGGGACCCTGTGAACCTGGCAAAATACCTCAAGGTTGGGGCCCGTTGCCCGCAGACAGGCTTGTGGTGAGGGGGCCTGCCTGCGCATGCGCGGCCCCTCTTCTGGGCCACAAACTAAGCAGCCGCGGCTCGGAGGAAAGCCATCTCCTGGGGGCCTCCCCCCTGTTCTTCCATCCGTAAAGGGGGACCCCTTTACGGATGGAAGAACAGGGGGATCTTCGCAGTGGTGGGGACGTGACGGAGGGGTCTGCGGGATTGCCGCCACGTAGGCCAGTTGCTCGCACCCCGGCCCCTTGTTTCCGAGCCCCATGGAGGCAGAGGGCCGCTTATCGCTGGATGCAGGTGTCCTGCGGGGGTCAAGGGGCGGCGTGGGCACTCCCCGGGCGAGAGAGGACGCCTGGGCCCCGAGAGAAACCCCGGCAAAATCCCCAGCCCTGGCCCCCGTGGCTCCAGTGGCCTCCCCAGGCTCCTGCCATGGGGCATGGTCTTGCTCACGGGGGCCCAGGCTCGCCGCAGGTGAATGCCTTTTGCAGACACCAAGTACCGGAGGCCGGGGATGCCTTCACGGAGAGGGGGGTTGGTCTCTGGGGGACCGAGGTCTCAGCGGTCACAGTCGCTTCTTGCGTAGTTTAGACCAGACTTTAGAGAGTGGCAGTCGCCAGGTCCAAGTTTGCCTCCTGGGGGCAGGGGGGGGCAGTCTGAGCCAGGGCAGGACTCTTAACCGCCCAGGCAGGGCTCAGGCCTGAGTCCCCCCGGGAGAACCCCTCGGTGGCTGTGGGTTCGCCCACTTGGCCCACTCCATGTGGAGCTGAACAGCGGCCGGCCGCCCTCCCCGGCCCTAGGTCCCCAGGTCTTCCCTGGGCACTCTGCCCCTGCCGGGGTTGGAGAGCTGCTGGGAAGTTGGGTCCAAGAGAGAACGCGGGGTCCTCTGGGTGGCAGGGAGGACTTCCGTTTCCCCGGACACGACCCCAGGGACCCTGTGAACCTGGCAAGATACCTCAAGGGTGGGGCCCGTTGCCCGCAGACAGGCTTGTGGTGAGGGGGCCTGCCTGCGCATGCGCGTCCCTTCTTCTGGGCCCCAAACTAAGCAGCCGCGGCTCGGAGGAAAGCCATCTCCTGGGGGCCTCCCCCCTGTTCTTCCATCCGTAAAGGGGGACCCCTTTACGGATGGAATAACAGGAGGATCTTCGCAGTGGTGGGGACGTGACGGAGGGGTCTGCGGGTTTGCCGCCACGTTGGTCAGTTGCTCGCACCCCGGCCCCTTGTTTCCGAGCCCCATGGAGGCAGAGGGCCGCTTATCGCTGGATGCAGGTGTCCTGCGGGGGTCAAGGGGCGGCGTGAGCACTCCCCGGGCGAGAGAGGACGCCTGGGCCCCGAGAGAACCCCGGCAAAATCCCCAGCCCTGGCCCCCGTGGCTCCAGTGGCCTCCCCAGGCTCCTGCCATGGGGCATGGTCTTGCTCACGGGGACCCAGGCTCGCCGCAAGTGAATGCCTTTTGCAGACACCAAGTACCGGAGGCCGGGGATGCCTTCACGGAGAGGGGGGTTGGTCTCTGGGGTACCGAGGTCTCAGCGGTCACAGTCGCTTCTTGCGTAGTTTAGACCAGACTTTAGAGAGTGGCAGTCGCCAGGTCCAAGTTTGCCTCCTGGGGGCAGGGGGGGGCAGTCTGAGCCAGGGCAGGACTCTTAACCGCCCAGGCAGGGCTCAGGCCTGAGTCCCCCCGGGAGAACCCCTCGGTGGCTGTGGGTTCCTCCCACTTGGCCCACTCCATGTGGAGCTGAACAGCGGCCGGCCCCCCTCCCCGGCCCTAGGTCCCCAGGTCTTCCCTGGGCACTCTGCCCCTGCCGGGGTTGGAGAGCTGCTGGGAAGTGGGGTCCAAGAGAAAACGCGGGGTCCTCTGGGTGGCAGGGAGGACTTCCGTTTCCCCGGACACGACCCCAGGGACCCTGTGAACCTGGCAAGATATCTCAAGGGTGGGGCCCGTTGCCCGCAGACAGGCTTGTGGTGAGGGGGCCTGCCTGCGCATGCGCGGCCCCTCTTCTGGGCCCCAAACTAAGCAGCCGCGGCTCGGAGGAAAGCCATCTCCTGGGGGCCTCCCCCCTGTTCTTCCATCCGTAAAGGGGGACCCCTTTACGGATGGAAGAACAGGGGGATCTTCGCAGTGGTGGGGACGTGACGGAGGGGTCTGCGGGTTTGCCGCCACGTAGGCCAGTTGCTCGCACCCCGGCCCCTTGTTTCCGAGCCCCATGGAGGCAGAGGGCCGCTTATCGCTGGATGCAGGTGTTCTGCGGGGGTCAAGGGGCGGCGTGGGCACTCCCCGGGCGAGAGAGGACGCCTGGGCCCCGAGAGAACCCCGGCAAAATCCCCAGCCCTGGCCCCCGTGGCTCCAGTGGCCTCCCCAGGCTCCTGCCATGGGGCATGGTCTTGCTCACGGGGGCCCAGGCTCGCCGCAGGTGAATGCCTTTTGCAGACACCAAGTACCGGAGGCCGGGGATGCCTTCACGGAGAGGGGGGTTGGTCTCTGGGGGACCGAGGTCTCAGCGGTCACAGTCGCTTCTTGCGTAGTTTAGACCAGACTTTAGAGAGTGGCAGTCGCCAGGTCCAAGTTTGCCTCCTGGGGGCAGGGGGGGGCAGTCTGAGCCAGGGCAGGACTCTTAACCGCCCAGGCAGGGCTCAGGCCTGAGTCCCCCCGGGAGAACCCCTCGGTGGCTGTGGGTTCGCCCACTTGGCCCACTCCATCTGGAGCTGAACAGCGGCCGGCCCCCCTCCCCGGCCCTAGGTCCCCAGGTCTTCCCTGGGCACTCTGCCCCTGCCGGGGTTGGAGAGCTGCTGGGAAGTTGGGTCCAAGAGAAAACGCGGGGTCCTCTGGGTGGCAGGGAGGACTTCCGTTTCCCCGGACACGACCCCAGGGACCCTGTGAACCTGGCAAGATACCTCAAGGGTGGGGCCCGTTGCCCGCAGACAGGCTTGTGGTGAGGGGGCCTGCCTGCGCATGCGCGGCCCCTCTTCTGGGCCCCAAACTAAGCAGCCGCGGCTCGGAGGAAAGCCATCTCCTGGGGGCCTCCCCCCTGTTCTTCCATCCGTAAAGGGGGACCCCTTTACGGATGGAAGAACAGGAGGATCTTCGCAGTGGTGGGGACGTGACGGAGGGGTCTGCGGGTTTGCCGCCACGTTGGCCAGTTGCTCGCACCCCGGCCCCTTGTTTCCGAGCCCCATGGAGGCAGAGGGCCGCTTATCGCTGGATGCAGGTGTCCTGCGGGGGTCAAGGGGCGGCCTGGGCACTCCCCGGGCGAGAGAGGACGCCTGGGCCCCGAGAGAACCCCGGCAAAATCCCCAGCCCTGGCCCCCGTGGCTCCAGTGGCCTCCCCAGGCTCCTGCCATGGGGCATGGTCTTGCTCACGGGGGCCCAGGCTCGCCGCAGGTGAATGCCTTTTGCAGACACCAAGTACCGGAGGCCGGGGATGCCTTCACGGAGAGGGGGGTTGGTCTCTGGGGGACCGAGGTCACAGCGGTCACAGTCGCTTCTTGCGTAGTTTAGACCAGACTTTAGAGAGTGGCAGTCGCCAGGTCCAAGTTTGCCTCTTGGGGGCAGGGGGGGGCAGTTTGAGCCAGGGCAGGACTCTTAACCGCCCAGGCAGGGCTCAGGCCTGAGTCCCCCCGGGAGAACCCCTCGGTGGCTGTGGGTTCCGCCCACATGGCCCACTCCATCTGGAGCTGAACAGCGGCCGGCCCCCCTCCCCGGCCCTAGGTCCCCAGGTCTTCCCTGGGCACTCTGCCCCTGCCGGGGTTGGAGAGCTGCTGGGAAGTGGGGTCCAAGAGAAAACGCGGGGTCCTCTGGGTGGCAGGGAGGACTTCCGCTTCCCCGGACACGACCCCAGGGACCCTGTGAACCTGGCAAAATACCTCAAGGTTGGGGCCCGTTGCCCGCAGACAGGCTTGTGGTGAGGGGGCCTGCCTGCGCATGCGCGGCCCCTCTTCTGGGCCACAAACTAAGCAGCCGCGGCTCGGAGGAAAGCCATCTCCTGGGGGCCTCCCCCCTGTTCTTCCATCCGTAAAGGGGGACCCCTTTACGGATGGAAGAACAGGGGGATCTTCGCAGTGGTGGGGACGTGACGGAGGGGTCTGCGGGATTGCCGCCACGTAGGCCAGTTGCTCGCACCCCGGCCCCTTGTTTCCGAGCCCCATGGAGGCAGAGGGCCGCTTATCGCTGGATGCAGGTGTCCTGCGGGGGTCAAGGGGCGGCGTGGGCACTCCCCGGGCGAGAGAGGACGCCTGGGCCCCGAGAGAAACCCCGGCAAAATCCCCAGCCCTGGCCCCCGTGGCTCCAGTGGCCTCCCCAGGCTCCTGCCATGGGGCATGGTCTTGCTCACGGGGGCCCAGGCTCGCCGCAGGTGAATGCCTTTTGCAGACACCAAGTACCGGAGGCCGGGGATGCCTTCACGGAGAGGGGGGTTGGTCTCTGGGGGACCGAGGTCTCAGCGGTCACAGTCGCTTCTTGCGTAGTTTAGACCAGACTTTAGAGAGTGGCAGTCGCCAGGTCCAAGTTTGCCTCCTGGGGGCAGGGGGGGGCAGTCTGAGCCAGGGCAGGACTCTTAACCGCCCAGGCAGGGCTCAGGCCTGAGTCCCCCCGGGAGAACCCCTCGGTGGCTGTGGGTTCGCCCACTTGGCCCACTCCATGTGGAGCTGAACAGCGGCCGGCCGCCCTCCCCGGCCCTAGGTCCCCAGGTCTTCCCTGGGCACTCTGCCCCTGCCGGGGTTGGAGAGCTGCTGGGAAGTTGGGTCCAAGAGAGAACGCGGGGTCCTCTGGGTGGCAGGGAGGACTTCCGTTTCCCCGGACACGACCCCAGGGACCCTGTGAACCTGGCAAGATACCTCAAGGGTGGGGCCCGTTGCCCGCAGACAGGCTTGTGGTGAGGGGGCCTGCCTGCGCATGCGCGTCCCTTCTTCTGGGCCCCAAACTAAGCAGCCGCGGCTCGGAGGAAAGCCATCTCCTGGGGGCCTCCCCCCTGTTCTTCCATCCGTAAAGGGGGACCCCTTTACGGATGGAATAACAGGAGGATCTTCGCAGTGGTGGGGACGTGACGGAGGGGTCTGCGGGTTTGCCGCCACGTTGGTCAGTTGCTCGCACCCCGGCCCCTTGTTTCCGAGCCCCATGGAGGCAGAGGGCCGCTTATCGCTGGATGCAGGTGTCCTGCGGGGGTCAAGGGGCGGCGTGAGCACTCCCCGGGCGAGAGAGGACGCCTGGGCCCCGAGAGAACCCCGGCAAAATCCCCAGCCCTGGCCCCCGTGGCTCCAGTGGCCTCCCCAGGCTCCTGCCATGGGGCATGGTCTTGCTCACGGGGACCCAGGCTCGCCGCAGGTGAATGCCTTTTGCAGACACCAAGTACCGGAGGCCGGGGATGCCTTCACGGAGAGGGGGGTTGGTCTCTGGGGGACCGAGGTCTCAGCGGTCACAGTCGCTTCTTGCGTAGTTTAGACCAGACTTTAGAGAGTGGCAGTCGCCAGGTCCAAGTTTGCCTCCTGGGGGCAGGGGGGGGCAGTCTGAGCCAGGGCAGGACTCTTAACCGCCCAGGCAGGGCTCAGGCCTGAGTCCCCCCGGGAGAACCCCTCGGTGGCTGTGGGTTCCTCCCACTTGGCCCACTCCATGTGGAGCTGAACAGCGGCCGGCCCCCCTCCCCGGCCCTAGGTCCCCAGGTCTTCCCTGGGCACTCTGCCCCTGCCGGGGTTGGAGAGCTGCTGGGAAGTGGGGTCCAAGAGAAAACGCGGGGTCCTCTGGGTGGCAGGGAGGACTTCCGTTTCCCCGGACACGACCCCAGGGACCCTGTGAACCTGGCAAGATATCTCAAGGGTGGGGCCCGTTGCCCGCAGACAGGCTTGTGGTGAGGGGGCCTGCCTGCGCATGCGCGGCCCCTCTTCTGGGCCCCAAACTAAGCAGCCGCGGCTCGGAGGAAAGCCATCTCCTGGGGGCCTCCCCCCTGTTCTTCCATCCGTAAAGGGGGACCCCTTTACGGATGGAAGAACAGGGGGATCTTCGCAGTGGTGGGGACGTGACGGAGGGGTCTGCGGGTTTGCCGCCACGTAGGCCAGTTGCTCGCACCCCGGCCCCTTGTTTCCGAGCCCCATGGAGGCAGAGGGCCGCTTATCGCTGGATGCAGGTGTTCTGCGGGGGTCAAGGGAAGGCGTGGGCACTCCGCGGGCGAGAGAGGACGCCTGGGCCCCGAGAGAACCCCGGCAAAATCCCCAGCCCTGGCCCCCGTGGCTCCAGTGGCCTCCCCAGGCTCCTGCCATGGGGCATGGTCTTGCTCACGGGGGCCCAGGCTCGACGCAGGTGAATGCCTTTTGCAGACACCAAGTACCGGAGGCCGGGGATGCCTTCACGGAGAGGGGGGTTGGTCTCTGGGGGACCGAGGTCTCAGCGGTCACAGTCGCTTCTTGCGTAGTTTAGACCAGACTTTAGAGAGTGGCAGTCGCCAGGTCCAAGTTTGCCTCCTGGGGGCAGGGGGGTCAGTCTGAGCCAGGGCAGGACTCTTAACCGCCCAGGCAGGGCTCGGGCCTGAGTCCCCCCGGGAGAACCCCTCGGTGGCTGTGGGTTCCGCCCACTTGGCCCACTCCATCTGGAGCTGAACAGCGGCCGGCCCCCCTCCCCGCCCCTAGGTCCCCAGGTCTTCCCTGGGCACTCTGCCCCTGCCGGGGTTGGAGAGCTGCTGGGAAGTGGGGTCCAAGAGAAAACGCGGGGTCCTCTGGTGGCAGGGAGGACTTCCGTTTCCCCGGACACGACCCCAGGGACCCTGTGAACCTGGCAAGATATCTCAAGGGTGGGGCCCGTTGCCCGCAGACAGGGTTGTGGTATGGGGGCCTGCGTGCGCATGCGCGGCCCCTCTTCTGGGCCCCAAACTAAGCAGCCGCGGCTCGGAGGAAAGCCATCTCCTGGGGGCCTCCCCCCTGTTCTTCCATCCGTAAAGGGGGACCCCTTTACGGATGGAAGAACAGGGGGATCTTCGCAGTGGTGGGGACGTGAGGAGGGGTCTGCGGGTTTGCCGCCACGTAGGCCAGTTACTCGCACACCGGCCCCTTGTTTCCGAGCCCCATGGAGGCAGAGGGCTGCTTATCGCTGGATGCAGGTGTTCTGCGGGGGTCAAGGGACGGCGTGGGCACTCCGCGGGCGAGAGAGGACGCCTGGGCCCCGAGAGAACCCCGGCAAAATCCCCAGCCCTGGCCCCCGTGGCTCCAGTGGCCTCCCCAGGCTCCTGCCATGGGGCATGGTCTTGCTCACGGGGGCCCAGGCTCACCGCAGGTGAATGCCTTTTGCAGACACCAAGTACCGGAGGCCGGGGATGCCTTCACGGAGAGGGGGGTTGGTCTCTGGGGGACCGAGGTCTCAGCGGTCACAGTCGCTTCTTGAGTAGTTTAGACCAGACTTTAGAGAGTGGCAGTCGCCAGGTCCAAGTTTGCCTCCTGGGGGCAGGGGGGGGCAGTCTGAGCCAGGGCAGGACTCTTAACCGCCCAGGCAGGGCTCAGGCCTGAGTCCCCCCGGGAGAACCCCTCGGTGGCTGTGGGTTCCGCCCACTTGGCCCACTCCATCTGGAGCTGAACAGCGGCCGGCCCCCCTCCCCGGCCCTAGGTCCCCAGGTCTTCCCTGGGCACTCTGCCCCTGCCGGGGTTGGAGAGCTGCTGGGAAGTTGGGTCCAAGAGAAAACGCGGGGTCCTCTGGGTGGCAGGGAGGACTTCCGTTTCCCCGGACACGACCCCAGGGACCCTGTGAACCTGGCAAGATACCTCAAGGGTGGGGCCCGTTGCCCGCAGACAGGCTTGTGGTGAGGGGGCCTGCCTGCGCATGCGCGGCCCCTCTTCTGGGCCCCAAACTAAGCAGCCGCGGCTCGGAGGAAAGCCATCTCCTGGGGGCCTCCCCCCTGTTCTTCCATCCGTAAAGGGGGACCCCTTTACGGATGGAATAACAGGAGGTTCTTCGCAGTGGTGGGGACGTGACGGAGGGGTCTGCGGGTTTGCCGCCACGTTGGTCAGTTACTCGCACACCGGCCCCTTGTTTCCGAGCCCCATGGAGGCAGAGGGCTGCTTATCGCTGGATGCAGGTGTTCTGCGGGGGTCAAGGGACGGCGTGGGCACTCCGCGGGCGAGAGAGGACGCCTGGGCCCCGAGAGAACCCCGGCAAAATCCCCAGCCCTGGCCCCCGTGGCTCCAGTGGCCTCCCCAGGCTCCTGCCATGGGGCATGGTCTTGCTCACGGGGGCCCAGGCTCGACGCAGGTGAATGCCTTTTGCAGACACCAAGTACCGGAGGCCGGGGATGCCTTCACGGAGAGGGGGGTTGGTCTCTGGGGGACCGAGGTCTCAGCGGTCACAGTCGCTTCTTGAGTAGTTTAGACCAGACTTTAGAGAGTGGCAGTCGCCAGGTCCAAGTTTGCCTCCTGGGGGCAGGGGGGGGCAGTCTGAGCCAGGGCAGGACTCTTAACCGCCCAGGCAGGGCTCAGGCCTGAGTCCCCCCGGGAGAACCCCTCGGTGGCTGTGGGTTCCGCCCACTTGGCCCACTCCATCTGGAGCTGAACAGCGGCCGGCCCCCCTCCCCGGCCCTAGGTCCCCAGGTCTTCCCTGGGCACTCTGCCCCTGCCGGGGTTGGAGAGCTGCTGGGAAGTTGGGTCCAAGAGAAAACGCGGGGTCCTCTGGGTGGCAGGGAGGACTTCCGTTTCCCCGGACACGACCCCAGGGACCCTGTGAACCTGGCAAGATACCTCAAGGGTGGGGCCCGTTGCCCGCAGACAGGCTTGTGGTGAGGGGGCCTGCCTGCGCATGCGCGTCCCTTCTTCTGGGCCCCAAACTAAGCAGCCGCGGCTCGGAGGAAAGCCATCTCCTGGGGGCCTCCCCCCTGTTCTTCCATCCGTAAAGGGGGACCCCTTTACGGATGGAAGAACAGGGGGATCTTCGCAGTGGTGGGGACGTGACGGAGTGGTCTGCGGGTTTGCCGCCACGTAGGCCAGTTGCTCGCACCCCGGCCCCTTGTTTCCGAGCCCCATGGAGGCAGAGGGCCGCTTATCGCTGGATGCAGGTGTTCTGCGGGGGTCAAGGGAAGGCGTGGGCACTCCGCGGGCGAGAGAGGACGCCTGGGCCCCGAGAGAACCCCGGCAAAATCCCCAGCCCTGGCCCCCGTGGCTCCAGTGGCCTCCCCAGGCTCCTGCCATGGGGCATGGTCTTGCTCACGGGGGCCCAGGCTCGACGCAGGTGAATGCCTTTTGCAGACACCAAGTACCGGAGGCCGGGGATGCCTTCACGGAGAGGGGGGTTGGTCTCTGGTGGACCGAGGTCTCAGCGGTCACAGTAGCTTCTTTCGTAGTTTAGACCAGACTTTAGAGAGTGGCAGTCGCCAGGTCCAAGTTTGCCTCCTGGGGGCAGGGGGGGGCAGTCTGAGCCAGGGCAGGACTCTTAACCGCCCAGGCAGGGCTCAGGCCTGAGTCCCCCCGGGAGAACCCCTCGGTGGCTGTGGGTTCGCCCACTTGGCCCACTCCATCTGGAGCTGAACAGCGGCCGGCCCCCCTCCCCGGCCCTAGGTCCCCAGGTCTTCCCTGGGCACTCTGCCCCTGCCGGGGTTGGAGAGCTGCTGGGAAGTTGGGTCCAAGAGAAAACGCGGGGTCCTCTGGGTGGCAGGGAGGACTTCCGTTTCCCCGGACACGACCCCAGGGACCCTGTGGACCTGGCAAGATATCTCAAGGGTGGGGCCCGTTGCCCGCAGACAGGCTTGTGGTGAGGGGGCCTGCCTGCGCATGCGCGTCCCTTCTTCTGGGCCCCAAACTAAGCAGCCGCGGCTCGGAGGAAAGCCATCTCCTGGGGGCCTCCCCCCTGTTCTTCCATCCGTAAAGGGGGACCCCTTTACGGATGGAAGAACAGGGGGATCTTCGCAGTGGTGGGGACGTGATGGAGGGGTCTGCGGGATTGCCGCCACGTAGGCCAGTTGCTCGCACCCCGGCCCCTTGTTTCCGAGCCCCATGGAGGCAGAGGGCCGCTTATCGCTGGATGCAGGTGTCCTGCGGGGGTCAAGGGGCGGCGTGGGCACTCCCCGGGCGAGAGAGGACGCCTGGGCCCCGAGAGAACCCCGGCAAAATCCCCAGCTCTGGCCCCCGTGGCTCCAGTGGCCTCCCCAGGCTCCTGCCATGGGGCATGGTCTTGCTCACGGGGGCCCAGGGTCGCCGCAGGTGAATGCCTTTTACAGACACCAAGTACCGGAGGCCGGGGATGCCTTCACGGAGAGGGGGTTGGTCTCTGGGGGACCGAGGTCACAGCGGTCACAGTCGCTTCTTGCGTAGTTTAGACCAGACTTTAGAGAGTGGCAGTCGCCAGGTCCAAGTTTGCCTCTTGGGGGCAGGGGGGGGCAGTTTGAGCCAGGGCAGGACTCTTAACCGCCCAGGCAGGGCTCAGGCCTGAGTCCCCCCGGGAGAACCCCTCGGTGGCTGTGGGTTCCGCCCACATGGCCCACTCCATCTGGAGCTGAACAGCGGCCGGCCCCCCTCCCCGGCCCTAGGTCCCCAGGTCTTCCCTGGGCACTCTGCCCCTGCCGGGGTTGGAGAGCTGCTGGGAAGTGGGGTCCAAGAGAAAACGCGGGGTCCTCTGGGTGGCAGGGAGGACTTCCGCTTCCCCGGACACGACCCCAGGGACCCTGTGAACCTGGCAAAATACCTCAAGGTTGGGGCCCGTTGCCCGCAGACAGGCTTGTGGTGAGGGGGCCTGCCTGCGCATGCGCGGCCCCTCTTCTGGGCCACAAACTAAGCAGCCGTGGCTCGGAGGAAAGCCATCTCCTGGGGGCCTCCCCCCTGTTCTTCCATCCGTAAAGGGGGACCCCTTTACGGATGGAAGAACAGGGGGATCTTCGCAGTGGTGGGGACGTGACGGAGGGGTCTGCGGGATTGCCGCCACGTAGGCCAGTTGCTCGCACCCCCGCCCCTTGTTTCCGAGCCCCATGGAGGCAGAGGGCCGCTTATCGCTGGATGCAGGTGTCCTGCGGGGGTCAAGGGGCGGCGTGGGCACTCCGCGGGCGAGAGAGGACGCCTGGGCCCCGAGAGAACCCCGGCAAAATCCCCAGCCCTGGCCCCCGTGGCTCCAGTGGCCTCCCCAGGCTCCTGCCATGGGGCATGGTCTTGCTCACGGGGGCCCAGGCTCGACGCAGGTGAATGCCTTTTGCAGACACCAAGTACCGGAGGCCGGGGATGCCTTCACAGAGAGGGGGGTTGGTCTCTGGGGGACCGAGGTCTCAGCGGTCACAGTCGCTTCTTGAGTAGTTTAGACCAGACTTTAGAGAGTGGCAGTCGCCAGGTCCAAGTTTGCCTCCTGGGGGCAGGGGGGGGCAGTCTGAGCCAGGGCAGGACTCTTAACCGCCCAGGCAGGGCTCAGGCCTGAGTCCCCCCGGGAGAACCCCTCGGTGGCTGTGGGTTCCGCCCACTTGGCCCACTCCATCTGGAGCTGAACAGCGGCCGGCCCCCCTCCCCGGCCCTAGGTCCCCAGGTCTTCCCTGGGCACTCTGCCCCTGCCGGGGTTGGAGAGCTGCTGGGAAGTTGGGTCCAAGAGAAAACGCGGGGTCCTCTGGGTGGCAGGGAGGACTTCCGTTTCCCCGGACACGACCCCAGGGACCCTGTGAACCTGGCAAGATACCTCAAGGGTGGGGCCCGTTGCCCGCAGACAGGCTTGTGGTGAGGGGGCCTGCCTGCGCATGCGCGGCCCCTCTTCTGGGCCCCAAACTAAGCAGCCGCGGCTCGGAGGAAAGCCATCTCCTGGGGGCCTCCCCCCTGTTCTTCCATCCGTAAAGGGGGACCCCTTTACGGATGGAATAACAGGAGGATCTTCGCAGTGGTGGGGACGTGACGGAGGGGTCTGCGGGTTTGCCGCCACGTTGGTCAGTTGCTCGCACCCCGGCCCCTTGTTTCCGAGCCCCATGGAGGCAGAGGGCCGCTTATCGCTGGATGCAGGTGTCCTGCGGGGGTCAAGGGGCGGCGTGGGCACTCCCCGGGCGAGTGAGGACGCCTGGGCCCCGAGAGAACCCCGGCAAAATCCCCAGCCCTGGCCCCCGTGGCTCCAGTGGCCTCCCCAGGCTCCTGCCATGGGGCATGGTCTTGCTCACGGGGACCCAGGCTCGCCGCAGGTGAATGCCTTTTGCAGACACCAAGTACCGGAGGCCGGGGATGCCTTCACGGAGAGGGGGGTTGGTCTCTGGGGGACCGAGGTCTCAGCGGTCACAGTCGCTTCTTGCGTAGTTTAGACCAGACTTTAGAGAGTGGCAGTCGCCAGGTCCAAGTTTGCCTCCTGGGGGCAGGGGGGGGCAGTCTGAGCCAGGGCAGGACTCTTAACCGCCCAGGCAGGGCTCAGGCCTGAGTCCCCCCGGGAGAACCCCTCGGTGGCTGTGGGTTCCGCCCACATGTCCCACTCCATGTGGAGCTGAACAGCGGTGGGCCCCCCTCCCCGGCCCTAGGTCCCCAGGTCTTCCCTGGGCACTCTGCCCCTGCCGGGGTTGGAGAGCTGCTGGGAAGTGGGGTCCAAGAGAAAACGCGGGGTCCTCTGGGTGGCAGGGAGGACTTCCGTTTCCCCGGACACGACCCCAGGGACCCTGTGAACCTGGCAAGATACCTCAAGGGTGGGGCCCGTTGCCCGCAGACAGGCTTGTGGTGAGGGGGCCTGCCTGCGCATGCGCGGCCCCTCTTCTGGGCCCCAAACTAAGCAGCCGCGGCTCGGAGGAAAGCCATCTCCTGGGGGCCTCCCCCCTGTTCTTCCATCCGTAAAGGGGGACCCCTTTACGGATGGAAGAACAGGGGGATCTTCGCAGTGGTGGGGACGTGACGGAGGGGTCTGCGGGATTGCCGCCACGTAGGCCAGTTGCTCGCACCCCGGCCCCTTGTTTCCGAGCCCCATGGAGGCAGAGGGCCGCTTATCGCTGGATGCAGGTGTCCTGCGGGGGTCAAGGGGCGGCGTGGGCACTCCCCGGGCGAGAGAGGACGCCTGGGCCCCGAGAGAAACCCCGGCAAAATCCCCAGCCCTGGCCCCCGTGGCTCCAGTGGCCTCCCCAGGCTCCTGCCATGGGGCATGGTCTTGCTCACGGGGGCCCAGGCTCGCCGCAGGTGAATGCCTTTTGCAGACACCAAGTACCGGAGGCCGGGGATGCCTTCACGGAGAGGGGGGTTGGTCTCTGGGGGACCGAGGTCTCAGCGGTCACAGTCGCTTCTTGCGTAGTTTAGACCAGACTTTAGAGAGTGGCAGTCGCCAGGTCCAAGTTTGCCTCCTGGGGGCAGGGGGGGGCAGTCTGAGCCAGGGCAGGACTCTTAACCGCCCAG
Organism: Desmodus rotundus; assembly: GCF_022682495.2. NCBI lineage: Eukaryota > Metazoa > Chordata > Mammalia > Chiroptera > Phyllostomidae > Desmodus > Desmodus rotundus. The sequence goes on from NC_071387.1 coordinate 133,899,464, forward strand.
GCAGGGCTCAGGCCTGAGTCCCCCCGGGAGAACCCCTCGGTGGCTGTGGGTTCGCCCACTTGGCCCACTCCATGTGGAGCTGAACAGCGGCCGGCCGCCCTCCCCGGCCCTAGGTCCCCAGGTCTTCCCTGGGCACTCTGCCCCTGCCGGGGTTGGAGAGCTGCTGGGAAGTTGGGTCCAAGAGAGAACGCGGGGTCCTCTGGGTGGCAGGGAGGACTTCCGTTTCCCCGGACACGACCCCAGGGACCCTGTGAACCTGGCAAGATACCTCAAGGGTGGGGCCCGTTGCCCGCAGACAGGCTTGTGGTGAGGGGGCCTGCCTGCGCATGCGCGTCCCTTCTTCTGGGCCCCAAACTAAGCAGCCGCGGCTCGGAGGAAAGCCATCTCCTGGGGGCCTCCCCCCTGTTCTTCCATCCGTAAAGGGGGACCCCTTTACGGATGGAATAACAGGAGGATCTTCGCAGTGGTGGGGACGTGACGGAGGGGTCTGCGGGTTTGCCGCCACGTTGGTCAGTTGCTCGCACCCCGGCCCCTTGTTTCCGAGCCCCATGGAGGCAGAGGGCCGCTTATCGCTGGATGCAGGTGTCCTGCGGGGGTCAAGGGGCGGCGTGAGCACTCCCCGGGCGAGAGAGGACGCCTGGGCCCCGAGAGAACCCCGGCAAAATCCCCAGCCCTGGCCCCCGTGGCTCCAGTGGCCTCCCCAGGCTCCTGCCATGGGGCATGGTCTTGCTCACGGGGACCCAGGCTCGCCGCAGGTGAATGCCTTTTGCAGACACCAAGTACCGGAGGCCGGGGATGCCTTCACGGAGAGGGGGGTTGGTCTCTGGGGGACCGAGGTCTCAGCGGTCACAGTCGCTTCTTGCGTAGTTTAGACCAGACTTTAGAGAGTGGCAGTCGCCAGGTCCAAGTTTGCCTCCTGGGGGCAGGGGGGGGCAGTCTGAGCCAGGGCAGGACTCTTAACCGCCCAGGCAGGGCTCAGGCCTGAGTCCCCCCGGGAGAACCCCTCGGTGGCTGTGGGTTCCTCCCACTTGGCCCACTCCATGTGGAGCTGAACAGCGGCCGGCCCCCCTCCCCGGCCCTAGGTCCCCAGGTCTTCCCTGGGCACTCTGCCCCTGCCGGGGTTGGAGAGCTGCTGGGAAGTGGGGTCCAAGAGAAAACGCGGGGTCCTCTGGGTGGCAGGGAGGACTTCCGTTTCCCCGGACACGACCCCAGGGACCCTGTGAACCTGGCAAGATATCTCAAGGGTGGGGCCCGTTGCCCGCAGACAGGCTTGTGGTGAGGGGGCCTGCCTGCGCATGCGCGGCCCCTCTTCTGGGCCCCAAACTAAGCAGCCGCGGCTCGGAGGAAAGCCATCTCCTGGGGGCCTCCCCCCTGTTCTTCCATCCGTAAAGGGGGACCCCTTTACGGATGGAAGAACAGGGGGATCTTCGCAGTGGTGGGGACGTGACGGAGGGGTCTGCGGGTTTGCCGCCACGTAGGCCAGTTGCTCGCACCCCGGCCCCTTGTTTCCGAGCCCCATGGAGGCAGAGGGCCGCTTATCGCTGGATGCAGGTGTTCTGCGGGGGTCAAGGGAAGGCGTGGGCACTCCGCGGGCGAGAGAGGACGCCTGGGCCCCGAGAGAACCCCGGCAAAATCCCCAGCCCTGGCCCCCGTGGCTCCAGTGGCCTCCCCAGGCTCCTGCCATGGGGCATGGTCTTGCTCACGGGGGCCCAGGCTCGACGCAGGTGAATGCCTTTTGCAGACACCAAGTACCGGAGGCCGGGGATGCCTTCACGGAGAGGGGGGTTGGTCTCTGGGGGACCGAGGTCTCAGCGGTCACAGTCGCTTCTTGCGTAGTTTAGACCAGACTTTAGAGAGTGGCAGTCGCCAGGTCCAAGTTTGCCTCCTGGGGGCAGGGGGGTCAGTCTGAGCCAGGGCAGGACTCTTAACCGCCCAGGCAGGGCTCGGGCCTGAGTCCCCCCGGGAGAACCCCTCGGTGGCTGTGGGTTCCGCCCACTTGGCCCACTCCATCTGGAGCTGAACAGCGGCCGGCCCCCCTCCCCGCCCCTAGGTCCCCAGGTCTTCCCTGGGCACTCTGCCCCTGCCGGGGTTGGAGAGCTGCTGGGAAGTGGGGTCCAAGAGAAAACGCGGGGTCCTCTGGTGGCAGGGAGGACTTCCGTTTCCCCGGACACGACCCCAGGGACCCTGTGAACCTGGCAAGATATCTCAAGGGTGGGGCCCGTTGCCCGCAGACGTGGTTGTGGTATGGGGGCCTGCGTGCGCATGCGCGGCCCCTCTTCTGGGCCCCAAACTAAGCAGCCGCGGCTCGGAGGAAAGCCATCTCCTGGGGGCCTCCCCCCTGTTCTTCCATCCGTAAAGGGGGACCCCTTTACGGATGGAAGAACAGGGGGATCTTCGCAGTGGTGGGGACGTGACGAGGGGTCTGCGGGTTTGCCGCCACGTAGGCCAGTTACTCGCACACCGGCCCCTTGTTTCCGAGCCCCATGGAGGCAGAGGGCTGCTTATCGCTGGATGCAGGTGTTCTGCGGGGGTCAAGGGACGGCGTGGGCACTCCGCGGGCGAGAGAGGACGCCTGGGCCCCGAGAGAACCCCGGCAAAATCCCCAGCCCTGGCCCCCGTGGCTCCAGTGGCCTCCCCAGGCTCCTGCCATGGGGCATGGTCTTGCTCACGGGGGCCCAGGCTCGCCGCAGGTGAATGCCTTTTGCAGACACCAAGTACCGGAGGCCGGGGATGCCTTCACGGAGAGGGGGGTTGGTCTCTGGGGGACCGAGGTCTCAGCGGTCACAGTCGCTTCTTGAGTAGTTTAGACCAGACTTTAGAGAGTGGCAGTCGCCAGGTCCAAGTTTGCCTCCTGGGGGCAGGGGGGGGCAGTCTGAGCCAGGGCAGGACTCTTAACCGCCCAGGCAGGGCTCAGGCCTGAGTCCCCCCGGGAGAACCCCTCGGTGGCTGTGGGTTCCGCCCACTTGGCCCACTCCATCTGGAGCTGAACAGCGGCCGGCCCCCCTCCCCGGACCTAGGTCCCCAGGTCTTCCCTGGGCACTCTGCCCCTGCCGGGGTTGGAGAGCTGCTGGGAAGTTGGGTCCAAGAGAAAACGCGGGGTCCTCTGGGTGGCAGGGAGGACTTCCGTTTCCCCGGACACGACCCCAGGGACCCTGTGAACCTGGCAAGATACCTCAAGGGTGGGGCCCGTTGCCCGCAGACAGGCTTGTGGTGAGGGGGCCTGCCTGCGCATGCGCGGCCCCTCTTCTGGGCCCCAAACTAAGCAGCCGCGGCTCGGAGGAAAGCCATCTCCTGGGGGCCTCCCCCCTGTTCTTCCATCCGTAAAGGGGGACCCCTTTACGGATGGAATAACAGGAGGTTCTTCGCAGTGGTGGGGACGTGACGGAGGGGTCTGCGGGTTTGCCGCCACGTTGGTCAGTTACTCGCACACCGGCCCCTTGTTTCCGAGCCCCATGGAGGCAGAGGGCTGCTTATCGCTGGATGCAGGTGTTCTGCGGGGGTCAAGGGACGGCGTGGGCACTCCGCGGGCGAGAGAGGACGCCTGGGCCCCGAGAGAACCCCGGCAAAATCCCCAGCCCTGGCCCCCGTGGCTCCAGTGGCCTCCCCAGGCTCCTGCCATGGGGCATGGTCTTGCTCACGGGGGCCCAGGCTCGACGCAGGTGAATGCCTTTTGCAGACACCAAGTACCGGAGGCCGGGGATGCCTTCACGGAGAGGGGGGTTGGTCTCTGGGGGACCGAGGTCTCAGCGGTCACAGTCGCTTCTTGAGTAGTTTAGACCAGACTTTAGAGAGTGGCAGTCGCCAGGTCCAAGTTTGCCTCCTGGGGGCAGGGGGGGGCAGTCTGAGCCAGGGCAGGACTCTTAACCGCCCAGGCAGGGCTCAGGCCTGAGTCCCCCCGGGAGAACCCCTCGGTGGCTGTGGGTTCCGCCCACTTGGCCCACTCCATCTGGAGCTGAACAGCGGCCGGCCCCCCTCCCCGGCCCTAGGTCCCCAGGTCTTCCCTGGGCACTCTGCCCCTGCCGGGGTTGGAGAGCTGCTGGGAAGTTGGGTCCAAGAGAAAACGCGGGGTCCTCTGGGTGGCAGGGAGGACTTCCGTTTCCCCGGACACGACCCCAGGGACCCTGTGAACCTGGCAAGATACCTCAAGGGTGGGGCCCGTTGCCCGCAGACAGGCTTGTGGTGAGGGGGCCTGCCTGCGCATGCGCGTCCCTTCTTCTGGGCCCCAAACTAAGCAGCCGCGGCTCGGAGGAAAGCCATCTCCTGGGGGCCTCCCCCCTGTTCTTCCATCCGTAAAGGGGGACCCCTTTACGGATGGAAGAACAGGGGGATCTTCGCAGTGGTGGGGACGTGACGGAGTGGTCTGCGGGTTTGCCGCCACGTAGGCCAGTTGCTCGCACCCCGGCCCCTTGTTTCCGAGCCCCATGGAGGCAGAGGGCCGCTTATCGCTGGATGCAGGTGTTCTGCGGGGGTCAAGGGAAGGCGTGGGCACTCCGCGGGCGAGAGAGGACGCCTGGGCCCCGAGAGAACCCCGGCAAAATCCCCAGCCCTGGCCCCCGTGGCTCCAGTGGCCTCCCCAGGCTCCTGCCATGGGGCATGGTCTTGCTCACGGGGGCCCAGGCTCGACGCAGGTGAATGCCTTTTGCAGACACCAAGTACCGGAGGCCGGGGATGCCTTCACGGAGAGGGGGGTTGGTCTCTGGTGGACCGAGGTCTCAGCGGTCACAGTAGCTTCTTTCGTAGTTTAGACCAGACTTTAGAGAGTGGCAGTCGCCAGGTCCAAGTTTGCCTCCTGGGGGCAGGGGGGGGCAGTCTGAGCCAGGGCAGGACTCTTAACCGCCCAGGCAGGGCTCAGGCCTGAGTCCCCCCGGGAGAACCCCTCGGTGGCTGTGGGTTCGCCCACTTGGCCCACTCCATCTGGAGCTGAACAGCGGCCGGCCCCCCTCCCCGGCCCTAGGTCCCCAGGTCTTCCCTGGGCACTCTGCCCCTGCCGGGGTTGGAGAGCTGCTGGGAAGTTGGGTCCAAGAGAAAACGCGGGGTCCTCTGGGTGGCAGGGAGGACTTCCGTTTCCCCGGACACGACCCCAGGGACCCTGTGGACCTGGCAAGATATCTCAAGGGTGGGGCCCGTTGCCCGCAGACAGGCTTGTGGTGAGGGGGCCTGCCTGCGCATGCGCGTCCCTTCTTCTGGGCCCCAAACTAAGCAGCCGCGGCTCGGAGGAAAGCCATCTCCTGGGGGCCTCCCCCCTGTTCTTCCATCCGTAAAGGGGGACCCCTTTACGGATGGAAGAACAGGGGGATCTTCGCAGTGGTGGGGACGTGACGGAGGGGTCTGCGGGATTGCCGCCACGTAGGCCAGTTGCTCGCACCCCGGCCCCTTGTTTCCGAGCCCCATGGAGGCAGAGGGCCGCTTATCGCTGGATGCAGGTGTCCTGCGGGGGTCAAGGGGCGGCGTGGGCACTCCCCGGGCGAGAGAGGACGCCTGGGCCCCGAGAGAACCCCGGCAAAATCCCCAGCTGTGGCCCCCGTGGCTCCAGTGGCCTCCCCAGGCTCCTGCCATGGGGCATGGTCTTGCTCACGGGGGCCCAGGGTCGCCGCAGGTGAATGCCTTTTACAGACACCAAGTACCGGAGGCCGGGGATGCCTTCACGGAGAGGGGGTTGGTCTCTGGGGGACCGAGGTCACAGCGGTCACAGTCGCTTCTTGCGTAGTTTAGACCAGACTTTAGAGAGTGGCAGTCGCCAGGTCCAAGTTTGCCTCTTGGGGGCAGGGGGGGGCAGTTTGAGCCAGGGCAGGACTCTTAACCGCCCAGGCAGGGCTCAGGCCTGAGTCCCCCCGGGAGAACCCCTCGGTGGCTGTGGGTTCCGCCCACATGGCCCACTCCATCTGGAGCTGAACAGCGGCCGGCCCCCCTCCCCGGCCCTAGGTCCCCAGGTCTTCCCTGGGCACTCTGCCCCTGCCGGGGTTGGAGAGCTGCTGGGAAGTGGGGTCCAAGAGAAAACGCGGGGTCCTCTGGGTGGCAGGGAGGACTTCCGCTTCCCCGGACACGACCCCAGGGACCCTGTGAACCTGGCAAAATACCTCAAGGTTGGGGCCCGTTGCCCGCAGACAGGCTTGTGGTGAGGGGGCCTGCCTGCGCATGCGCGGCCCCTCTTCTGGGCCACAAACTAAGCAGCCGTGGCTCGGAGGAAAGCCATCTCCTGGGGGCCTCCCCCCTGTTCTTCCATCCGTAAAGGGGGACCCCTTTACGGATGGAAGAACAGGGGGATCTTCGCAGTGGTGGGGACGTGACGGAGGGGTCTGCGGGATTGCCGCCACGTAGGCCAGTTGCTCGCACCCCCGCCCCTTGTTTCCGAGCCCCATGGAGGCAGAGGGCCGCTTATCGCTGGATGCAGGTGTCCTGCGGGGGTCAAGGGGCGGCGTGGGCACTCCGCGGGCGAGAGAGGACGCCTGGGCCCCGAGAGAACCCCGGCAAAATCCCCAGCCCTGGCCCCCATGGCTCCAGTGGCCTCCCCAGGCTCCTGCCATGGGGCATGGTCTTGCTCACGGGGGCCCAGGCTCGACGCAGGTGAATGCCTTTTGCAGACACCAAGTACCGGAGGCCGGGGATGCCTTCACAGAGAGGGGGGTTGGTCTCTGGGGGACCGAGGTCTCAGCGGTCACAGTCGCTTCTTGAGTAGTTTAGACCAGACTTTAGAGAGTGGCAGTCGCCAGGTCCAAGTTTGCCTCCTGGGGGCAGGGGGGGGCAGTCTGAGCCAGGGCAGGACTCTTAACCGCCCAGGCAGGGCTCAGGCCTGAGTCCCCCCGGGAGAACCCCTCGGTGGCTGTGGGTTCCGCCCACTTGGCCCACTCCATCTGGAGCTGAACAGCGGCCGGCCCCCCTCCCCGGCCCTAGGTCCCCAGGTCTTCCCTGGGCACTCTGCCCCTGCCGGGGTTGGAGAGCTGCTGGGAAGTTGGGTCCAAGAGAAAACGCGGGGTCCTCTGGGTGGCAGGGAGGACTTCCGTTTCCCCGGACACGACCCCAGGGACCCTGTGAACCTGGCAAGATACCTCAAGGGTGGGGCCCGTTGCCCGCAGACAGGCTTGTGGTGAGGGGGCCTGCCTGCGCATGCGCGGCCCCTCTTCTGGGCCCCAAACTAAGCAGCCGCGGCTCGGAGGAAAGCCATCTCCTGGGGGCCTCCCCCCTGTTCTTCCATCCGTAAAGGGGGACCCCTTTACGGATGGAATAACAGGAGGATCTTCGCAGTGGTGGGGACGTGACGGAGGGGTCTGCGGGTTTGCCGCCACGTTGGTCAGTTGCTCGCACCCCGGCCCCTTGTTTCCGAGCCCCATGGAGGCAGAGGGCCGCTTATCGCTGGATGCAGGTGTCCTGCGGGGGTCAAGGGGCGGCGTGGGCACTCCCCGGGCGAGTGAGGACGCCTGGGCCCCGAGAGAACCCCGGCAAAATCCCCAGCCCTGGCCCCCGTGGCTCCAGTGGCCTCCCCAGGCTCCTGCCATGGGGCATGGTCTTGCTCACGGGGACCCAGGCTCGCCGCAGGTGAATGCCTTTTGCAGACACCAAGTACCGGAGGCCGGGGATGCCTTCACGGAGAGGGGGGTTGGTCTCTGGGGGACCGAGGTCACAGCCGTCACAGTCGCTTCTTGCGTAGTTTAGACCAAACTTTAGAGAGTGGCAGTCGCCAGGTCCAAGTTTGCCTCTTGGGGGCAGGGGGGGGCAGTTTGAGCCAGGGCAGGACTCTTAACCGCCCAGGCAGGGCTCAGGCCTGAGTCCCCCCGGGAGAACCCCTCGGTGGCTGTGGGTTCCGCCCCCATGGCCCACTCCATCTGGAGCTGAACAGCGGCCGGCCCCCCTCCCCGGCCCTAGGTCCCCAGGTCTTCCCTGGGCACTCTGCCCCTGCCGGGGTTGGAGAGCTGCTGGGAAGTGGGGTCCAAGAGAAAACGCGGGGTCCTCTGGGTGGCAGGGAGGACTTCCGCTTCCCCGGACACGACCCCAGGGACCCTGTGAACCTGGCAAAATACCTCAAGGTTGGGGCCCGTTGCCCGCAGACAGGCTTGTGGTGAGGGGGCCTGCCTGCGCATGCGCGGCCCCTCTTCTGGGCCCCAAACTAAGCAGCCGCGGCTCGGAGGAAAGCCATCTCCTGGGGGCCTCCCCCCTGTTCTTCCATCCGTAAAGGGGGACCCCTTTACGGATGGAAGAACAGGGGGATCTTCGCAGTGGTGGGGACGTGACGGAGGGGTCTGCGGGATTGCCGCCACGTAGGCCAGTTGCTCGCACCCCGGCCCCTTGTTTCCGAGCCCCATGGAGGCAGAGGGCCGCTTATCGCTGGATGCAGGTGTCCTGCGGGGGTCAAGGGGCAGCGTGGGCACTCCGCGGGCGAGAGAGGACGCCTGGGCCCCGAGAGAACCCCGGCAAAATCCCCAGCCCTGGCCCCCGTGGCTCCAGTGGCCTCCCCAGGCTCCTGCCATGGGGCATGGTCTTGCTCACGGGGGCCCAGGCTCGCCGCAGGTGAATGCCTTTTGCAGACACCAAGTACCGGAGGCCGGGGATGCCTTCACGGAGAGGGGGGTTGTTCTCTGGGGGACCGAGGTCTCAGCGGTCACAGTCGCTTCTTGCGTAGTTTAGACCAGACTTTAGAGAGTGGCAGTCGCCAGGTCCAAGTTTGCCTCCTGGGGGCAGGGGGGGGCAGTCTGAGCCAGGGCAGGACTCTTAACCGCCCAGGCAGGGCCCAGGCCTGAGTCCCCCCGGGAGAACCCCTCGGTGGCTGTGGGTTCGCCCACTTGGCCCACTCCATGTGGAGCTGAACAGCGGCCGGCCCCCCTCCCCGGCCCTAGGTCCCCAGGTCTTCCCTGGGCACTCTGCCCCTGCCGGGGTTGGAGAGCTGCTGGGAAGTTGGGTCCAAGAGAAAACGCGGGGTCCTCTGGGTGGCAGGGAGGACTTCCGTTTCCCCGGACACGACCCCAGGGACCCTGTGAACCTGGCAAGATACCTCAAGGGTGGGGCCCGTTGCCCGCAGACAGGCTTGTGGTGAGGGGGCCTGCCTGCGCATGCGCGGCCCCTCTTCAGGGCCCCAAACTAAGCAGCCGCGGCTCGGAGGAAAGCCATCTCCTGGGGGCCTCCCCCCTGTTCTTCCATCCGTAAAGGGGGACCCCTTTACGGATGGAATAACAGGAGGATCTTCGCAGTGGTGGGGACGTGACGGAGGGGTCTGCGGGTTTGCCGCCACGTTGGTCAGTTGCTCGCACCCCGGCCCCTTGTTTCCGAGCCCCATGGAGGCAGAGGGCCGCTTATCGCTGGATGCAGGTGTCCTGCGGGGGTCAAGGGGCGGCGTGGGCACTCCCCGGGCGAGTGAGGACGCCTGGGCCCCGAGAGAACCCCGGCAAAATCCCCAGCCCTGGCCCCCGTGGCTCCAGTGGCCTCCCCAGGCTCCTGCCATGGGGCATGGTCTTGCTCACGGGGGCCCAGGCTCGCCGCAGGTGAATGCCTTTTGCAGACACCAAGTACCGGAGGCCGGGGATGCCTTCACGGAGAGGGGGGTTGTTCTCTGGGGGACCGAGGTCTCAGCGGTCACAGTCGCTTCTTGCGTAGTTTAGACCAGACTTTAGAGAGTGGCAGTCGCCAGGTCCAAGTTTGCCTCCTGGGGGCAGGGGGGGGCAGTCTGAGCCAGGGCAGGACTCTTAACCGCCCAGGCAGGGCTCAGGCCTGAGTCCCCCCGGGAGAACCCCTCGGTGGCTGTGGGTTCGCCCACTTGGCCCACTCCATGTGGAGCTGAACAGTGGCCGGCCCCCCTCCCCGGCCCTAGGTCCCCAGGTCTTCCCTGGGCACTCTGCCCCTGCCGGGGTTGGAGAGCTGCTGGGAAGTTGGGTCCAAGAGAAAACGCGGGGTCCTCTGGGTGGCAGGGAGGACTTCCGTTTCCCCGGACACGACCCCAGGGACCCTGTGAACCTGGCAAGATATCTCAAGGGTGGGGCCCGTTGCCCGCAGACAGGCTTGTGGTGCGGGGGCCTGCCTGCGCATGCGCGGCCCCTCTTCGGGGCCCCAAACTAAGCAGCCGCGGCTCGGAGGAAAGCCATCTCCTGGGGGCCTCCCCCCTGTTCTTCCATCCGTAAAGGGGGACCCCTTTACGGATGGAAGAACAGGGGGATCTTCGCAGTGGTGGGGACGTGACGAGGGGTCTGCGGGTTTGCCGCCACGTAGGCCAGTTACTCGCAAACCGGCCCCTTGTTTCCGAGCCCCATGGAGGCAGAGGGCTGCTTATCGCTGGATGCAGGTGTTCTGCCGGGGTCAAGGGACGGCGTGGGCACTCCGCGGGCGAGAGAGGACGCCTGGGCCCCGAGAGAACCCCGGCAAAATCCCCAGCCCTGGCCCCCGTGGCTCCAGTGGCCTCCCCAGGCTCCTGCCATGGGGCATGGTCTTGCTCACGGGGGCCCAGGCTCGACGCAGGTGAATGCCTTTTGCAGACACCAAGTACCGGAGGCCGGGGATGCCTTCACAGAGAGGGGGGTTGGTCTCTGGGGGACCGAGGTCTCAGCGGTCACAGTCGCTTCTTGAGTAGTTTAGACCAGACTTTAGAGAGTGGCAGTCGCCAGGTCCAAGTTTGCCTCCTGGGGGCAGGGGGGGGCAGTCTGAGCCAGGGCAGGACTCTTAACCGCCCAGGCAGGGCTCAGGCCTGAGTCCCCCCGGGAGAACCCCTCGGTGGCTGTGGGTTCCGCCCACTTGGCCCACTCCATCTGGAGCTGAACAGCGGCCGGCCCCCCTCCCCGACCCTAGGTCCCCAGGTCTTCCCTGGACACTCTGCCCCTGCCGGGGTTGGAGAGCTGCTGGGAAGTTGGGTCCAAGAGAAAACGCGGGGTCCTCTGGGTGGCAGGGAGGACTTCCGTTTCCCCGGACACGACCCCAGGGACCCTGTGAACCTGGCAAGATACCTCAAGGGTGGGGCCCGTTGCCCGCAGACAGGCTTGTGGTGAGGGGGCCTGCCTGCGCATGCGCGGCCCCTCTTCTGGGCCCCAAACTAAGCAGCCGCGGCTCGGAGGAAAGCCATCTCCTGGGGGCCTCCCCCCTGTTCTTCCATCCGTAAAGGGGGACCCCTTTACGGATGGAATAACAGGAGGATCTTCGCAGTGGTGGGGACGTGACGGAGGGGTCTGCGGGTTTGCCGTCACGTTGGTCAGTTGCTCGCACCCCGGCCCCTTGTTTCCGAGCCCCATGGAGGCAGAGGGCCGCTTATCGCTGGATGCAGGTGTCCTGCGGGGGTCAAGGGGCGGCGTGGGCACTCCCCGGGCGAGAGAGGACGCCTGGGCCCCGAGAGAACCCCGGCAAAATCCCCAGCCCTGGCCCCCGTGGCTCCAGTGGCCTCCCCAGGCTCCTGCCATGGGGCATGGTCTTGCTCACGGGGACCCAGGCTCGCCGCAGGTGAATGCCTTTTGCAGACACCAAGTACCGGAGGCCGGGGATGCCTTCACGGAGAGGGGGTTTGGTCTCTGGGGGACCGAGGTCACAGCGGTCACAGTCGCTTCTTGCGTAGTTTAGACCAGACTTTAGAGAGTGGCAGTCGCCAGGTCCAAGTTTGCCTCTTGGGGGCAGGGTGGGGCAGTTTGAGCCAGGGCAGGACTCTTAACCGCCCAGGCAGGGCTCAGGCCTGAGTCCCCCCGGGAGAACCCCTCGGTGGCTGTGGGTTCCGCCCCCATGGCCCACTCCATCTGGAGCTGAACAGCGGCCGGCCCCCCTCCCCGGCCCTAGGTCCCCAGGTCTTCCCTGGGCACTCTGCCCCTGCCGGGGTTGGAGAGCTGCTGGGAAGTGGGGTCCAAGAGAAAACGCGGGGTCCTCTGGGTGTCAGGGAGGACTTCCGCTTCCCCGGACACGACCCCAGGGACCCTGTGAACCTGGCAAAATACCTCAAGGTTGGGGCCCGTTGCCCGCAGACAGGCTTGTGGTGAGGGGGCCTGCCTGCGCATGCGCGGCCCCTCTTCTGGGCCCCAAACTAAGCAGCCGCGGCTCGGAGGAAAGCCATCTCCTGGGGGCCTCCCCCCTGTTCTTCCATCCGTAAAGGGGGACCCCTTTACGGATGGAAGAACAGGGGGATCTTCGCAGTGGTGGGGACGTGACGGAGGGGTCTGCGGGATTGCCGCCACGTAGGCCAGTTGCTCGCACCCCGGCCCTTGTTTCCGAGCCCCATGGAGGCAGAGGGCCGCTTATCGCTGGATGCAGGTGTCCTGCGGGGGTCAAGGGGCGGCGTGGGCACTCCGCGGGCGAGAGAGGACGCCTGGGCCCCGAGAGAACCCCGGCAAAATCCCCAGCCCTGGCCCCCGTGGCTCCAGTGGCCTCCCCAGGCTCCTGCCATGGGGCATGGTCTTGCTCACGGGGGCCCAGGCTCGCCGCAGGTGAATGCCTTTTGCAGACACCAAGTACCGGAGGCCGGGGATGCCTTCACGGAGAGGGGGGTTGTTCTCTGGGGGACCGAGGTCTCAGCGGTCACAGTCGCTTCTTGCGTAGTTTAGACCGGACTTTAGAGAGTGGCAGTCGCCAGGTCCAAGTTTGCCTCCTGGGGGCAGGGGGGGGCAGTCTGAGCCAGGGCAGGACTCTTAACCGCCCAGGCAGGGCTCAGGCCTGAGTCCCCCCGGGAGAACCCCTCGGTGGCTGTGGGTTCGCCCACTTGGCCCACTCCATGTGGAGCTGAACAGCGGCCGGCCCCCCTCCCCGGCCCTAGGTCCCCAGGTCTTCCCTTGGCACTCTGCCCCTGCCGGAGTTGGAGAGCTGCTGGGAAGTTGGGTCCAAGAGAAAACGCGGGGTCCTATGGGTGGCAGGGAGGACTTCCGTTTCCCCGGACACGACCCCAGGGACCCTGTGAACCTGGCAAGATATCTCAAGGGTGGGGCCCGTTGCCCGCAGACAGGCTTGTGGTGAGGGGGCCTGCCTGCGCATGCGCGGCCCCTCTTCGGGGCCCCAAACTAAGCAGCCGCGGCTAGGAGGAAAGCCATCTCCTGGGGGCCTCCCCCCTGTTCTTCCATCCGTAAAGGGGGACCCCTTTACGGATGGAAGAACAGGGGGATCTTCGCAGTGGTGGGGACGTGACGAGGGGTCTGCGGGTTTGCCGCCACGTAGGCCAGTTACTCGCAAACCGGCCCCTTGTTTCCGAGCCCCATGGAGGCAGAGGGCTGCTTATCGCTGGATGCAGGTGTTCTGCCGGGGTCAAGGGACGGCGTGGGCACTCCGCGGGCGAGAGAGGACGCCTGGGCCCCGAGAGAACCCCGGCAAAATCCCCAGCCCTGGCCCACGTGGCTCCAGTGGCCTCCCCAGGCTCCTGCCATGGGGCATGGTCTTGCTCACGGGGGCCCAGGCTCGACGCAGGTGAATGCCTTTTGCAGACACCAAGTACCGGAGGCCGGGGATGCCTTCACAGAGAGGGGGGTTGGTCTCTGGGGGACCGAGGTCTCAGCGGTCACAGTCGCTTCTTGAGTAGTTTAGACCAGACTTTAGAGAGTGGCAGTCGCCAGGTCCATGTTTGCCTCCTGGGGGCAGGGGGGGGCAGTCTGAGCCAGGGCAGGACTCTTAACCGCCCAGGCAGGGCTCAGGCCTGAGTCCCCCCGGGAGAACCCCTCGGTGGCTGTGGGTTCCGCCCACTTGGCCCACTCCATCTGGAGCTGAACAGCGGCCGGCCCCCCTCCCCGGCCCTAGGTCCCCAGGTCTTCCCTGGACACTCTGCCCCTGCCGGGGTTGGAGAGCTGCTGGGAAGTTGGGTCCAAGAGAAAACGCGGGGTCCTCTGGGTGGCAGGGAGGACTTCCGTTTCCCCGGACACGACCCCAGGGACCCTGTAAACCTGGCAAGATACCTCAAGGGTGGGGCCCGTTGCCCGCAGACAGGCTTGTGGTGAGGGGGCCTGCCTGCGCATGCGCGGCCCCTCTTCTGGGCCCCAAACTAAGCAGCCGCGGCTCGGAGGAAAGCCATCTCCTGGGGGCCTTCCCCCTGTTCTTCCATCCGTAAAGGGGGACCCCTTTACGGATGGAAGAACAGGGGGATCTTCGCAGTGGTGGGGACGTGACGGAGGGGTCTGCGGGATTGCCGCCACGTAGGCCAGTTGCTCGCACCCCGGCCCCTTGTTTCCGAGCCCCATGGAGGCAGAGGGCCGCTTATCGCTGGATGCAGGTGTCCTGTGGGGGTCAAGGGGCGGCGTGGGCACTCCCCGGGCGAGAGAGGACGCCTGGGCCCCGAGAGAACCCCGGCAAAATCCCCAGGCCTGGCCCCCGTGGCTCCAGTGGCCTCCCCAGGCTCCTGCCATGGGGCATGGTCTTGCTCACGGGGGCCCAGGCTCGCCGCAGGTGAATGCCTTTTGCAGACACCAAGTACCGAAGGCCGGGGATGCCTTCACGGAGAGGGGGGTTGGTCTCTGGGGGACCGAGGTCTCAGCGGTCACAGTCGCTTCTTGCGTAGTTTAGACCAGACTTTAGAGAGTGGCAGTCGCCAGGTCCAAGTTTGCCTCCTGGGGGCAGGGGGGGGGCAGTCTGAGCCAGGGCAGGACTCTTAACCGCCCAGGCAGGGCTCAGGCCTGAGTCCCCCCGGGAGAACCCCTCGGTGGCTGTGGGTTCGCCCACTTGGCCCACTCCATCTGGGAGCTGAACAGCGGCCGGCCCCCCTCCCCGGCCCTAGGTCCCCAGATCTTCCCTGGGCACTCTGCCCCTGCCGGGGTTGGAGAGCTGCTGGGAAGTTGGGTCCAAGAGAAAACGCGGGGTCCTCTGGGTGGCAGGGAGGACTTCCGTTTCCCCGGACACGACCCCAGGGACCCTGTGAACCTGGCAAGATACCTCAAGGGTGGGGCCCGTTGCCCGCAGACAGGCTTGTGGTGAGGGGGCCTGCCTGCGCATGCGCGGCCCCTCTTCTGGGCCCCAAACTAAGCAGCCGCGGCTCGGAGGAAAGCCATCTCCTGGGGGCCTCCCCCCTGTTCTTCCATCCGTAAAGGGGGACCCCTTTACGGATGGAAGAACAGGAGGATCTTCGCAGTGGTGGGGACGTGACGGAGGGGTCTGCGGGTTTGCCGCCACGTTGGCCAGTTGCTCGCACCCCGGCCCCTTGTTTCCGAGCCCCATGGAGGCAGAGGGCCGCTTATCGCTGGATGCAGGTGTCCTGTGGGGGTCAAGGGGCGGCGTGGGCACTCCCCGGGCGAGAGAGGACGCCTGGGCCCCGAGAGAACCCCGGCAAAATCCCCAGCCCTGGCCCCCGTGGCTCCAGTGGCCTCCCCAGGCTCCTGCCATGGGGCATGGTCTTGCTCACGGGGGCCCAGGCTCGCCGCAGGTGAATGCCTTTTGCAGACACCAAGTACCGGAGGCCAGGGATGCCTTCACGGAGAGGGGGGTTGGTCTCTGGGGGACCGAGGTCACAGCGGTCACAGTCGCTTCTTGCGTAGTTTAGACCAAACTTTAGAGAGTGGCAGTCGCCAGGTCCAAGTTTGCCTCTTGGGGGCAGGGGGGGGCAGTTTGAGCCAGGGCAGGACTCTTAACCGCCCAGGCAGGGCTCAGGCCTGAGTCCCCCCGGGAGAACCCCTCGGTGTCTGTGGGTTCCGCCCACATGGCCCACTCCATCTGGAGCTGAACAGCGGCCGGCCCCCCTCCCCGGCCCTAGGTCCCCAGGTCTTCCCTGGGCACTCTGCCCCTGCCGGGGTTGGAGAGCTGCTGGGAAGTGGGGTCCAAGAGAAAACGCGGGGTCCTCTGGGTGGCAGGGAGGACTTCCGTTTCCCCGGACACGACCCCAGGTACCCTTTGAACCTGGCAAGATACCTCAAGGGTGGGGCCCGTTGCCCGCAGACAGGCTTGTGGTGAGGGGGCCTGCCTCCGCATGCGCGGCCCCTCTTCTGGGCCCCAAACTAAGCAGCCGCGGCTCGGAGGAAAGCCATCTCCTGGGGGCCTCCCCCCTGTTCTTCCATCCGTAAAGGGGGACCCCTTTACGGATGGAAGAACAGGGGGATCTTCGCAGTGGTGGGGACGTGACGGAGGGGTCTGCGGGTTTGCCGCCACGTAGGCCAGTTGCTCGCACCCCGGCCCCTTGTTTCCGAGCCCCATGGAGGCAGAGGGCCGCTTATCGCTGGATGCAGGTGTCCTGCGGGGGTCAAGGGGCGGCGTGGGCACTCCCCGGGCGAGAGAGGACGCCTGGGCCCCGAGAGAACCCCGGCAAAATCCCCAGCCCTGGCCCCCGTGGCTCCAGTGGCCTCCCCAGGCTCCTGCCATGGGGCATGGTCTTGCTCACGGGGGCCCAGGCTCGCCGCAGGTGAATGCCTTTTGAAGACACCAAGTACCGGAGGCCGGGGATGCCTTCACGGAGAGGGGGGTTGGTCTCTGGGGGACCGAGGTCTCAGCGGTCACAGTCGCTTCTTGCGTAGTTTAGACCAGACTTTAGAGAGTGGCAGTCGCCAGGTCCAAGTTTGCCTCCTGGGGGCAGGGGGGTCAGTCTGAGCCAGGGCAGGACTCTTAACCGCCCAGGCAGGGCTCAGGCCTGAGTCCCCCCGGGAGAACCCCTCGGTGGCTGTGGGTTCCGCCCACTTGGCCCACTCCATCTGGAGCTGAACAGCGGCCGGCCCCCCTCCCCGGCCCTAGGTCCCCAGGTCTTCCCTGGGCACTCTGCCCCTGCCGGGGTTGGAGAGCTGCTGGGAAGTGGGGTCCAAGAGAAAACGCGGGGTCCTCTGGGTGGCAGGGAGGACTTCCGCTTCCCCGGACACGACCCCAGGGACCCTGTGAACCTGGCAAGATACCTCAAGGGTGGGGCCCGTTGCCCGCAGACAGGCTTGTGGTGAGGGGGCCTGCCTGCGCATGCGCGTCCCTTCTTCTGGGCCCCAAACTAAGCAGCCGCGGCTCGGAGGAAAGCCATCTCCTGGGGGCCTCCCCCCTGTTCTTCCATCCGTAAAGGGGGACCCCTTTACGGATGGAATAACAGGAGGTTCTTCGCAGTGGTGGGGACGTGACGGAGGGGTCTGCGGGTTTGCCGCCACGTTGGTCAGTTGCTCGCACCCCGGCCCCTTGTTTCCGAGCCCCATGGAGGCAGAGGGCCGCTTATCGCTGGATGCAGGTGTCCTGCGGGGGTCAAGGGGCGGCGTGGGCACTCCCCGGGCGAGAGAGGACGCCTGGGCCCCGAGAGAACCCCGGCAAAATCCCCAGCCCTGGCCCCCGTGGCTCCAGTGGCCTCCCCAGGCTCCTGCCATGGGGCATGGTCTTGCTCACGGGGACCCAGGCTCGCCGCAGGTGAATGCCTTTTGCAGACACCAAGTACCGGAGGCCGGGGATGCCTTCACGGAGAGGGGGGTTGGTCTCTGGGGGACCGAGGTCTCAGCGGTCACAGTCGCTTCTTGCGTAGTTTAGACCAGACTTTAGAGAGTGGCAGTCGCCAGGTCCAAGTTTGCCTCCTGGGGGCAGGGGGGGGCAGTCTGAGCCAGGGCAGGACTCTTAACCGCCCAGGCAGGGCTCAGGCCTGAGTCCCCCCGGGAGAACCCCTCGGTGGCTGTGGGTTCCGCCCACTTGGCCCACTCCATGTGGAGCTGAACAGCGGCCGGCCCCCCTCCCCGGCCCTAGGTCTCCAGGTCTTCCCTGGGCACTCTGCCCCTGCCGGGGTTGGAGAGCTGCTGGGAAGTGGGGTCCAAGAGAAAACGCGGGGTCCTCTGGGTGGCAGGGAGGACTTCCGTTTCCCCGGACACGACCCCAGGGACCCTGTGAACCTGGCAAGATATCTCAAGGGTGGGGCCCGTTGCCCGCAGACAGGCTTGTGGTGAGGGGGCCTGCCTGCGCATGCGCGGCCCCTCTTCTGGGCCCCAAACTAAGCAGCCGCGGCTCGGAGGAAAGCCATCTCCTGGGGGCCTCCCCCCTGTTCTTCCATCCGTAAAGGGGGACCCCTTTACGGATGGAAGAACAGGGGGATCTTCGCAGTGGTGGGGACGTGACGGAGTGGTCTGCGGGTTTGCCGCCACGTAGGCCAGTTGCTCGCACCCCGGCCCCTTGTTTCCGAGCCCCATGGAGGCAGAGGGCCGCTTATCGCTGGATGCAGGTGTTCTGCGGGGGTCAAGGAAGGCGTGGGCACTCCGCGGGCGAGAGAGGACGCCTGGGCCCCGAGAGAACCCCGGCAAAATCCCCAGCCCTGGCCCCCGTGGCTCCAGTGGCCTCCCCAGGCTCCTGCCATGGGGCATGGTCTTGCTCACGGGGGCCCAGGCTCGACGCAGGTGAATGCCTTTTGCAGACACCAAGTACCGGAGGCCGGGGATGCCTTCACGGAGAGGGGGGTTGGTCTCTGGGGGACCGAGGTCTCAGCGGTCACAGTCGCTTCTTGCGTAGTTTAGACCAGACTTTAGAGAGTGGCAGTCGCCAGGTCCAAGTTTGCCTCCTGGGGGCAGGGGGGGGCAGTCTGAGCCAGGGCAGGACTCTTAACCGCCCAGGCAGGGCTCAGGCCTGAGTCCCCCCGGGAGAACCCCTCGGTGGCTGTGGGTTCGCCCACTTGGCCCACTCCATCTGGAGCTGAACAGCGGCCGGCCCCCCTCCCCGGCCCTAGGTCCCCAGATCTTCCCTGGGCACTCTGCCCCTGCCGGGGTTGGAGAGCTGCTGGGAAGTTGGGTCCAAGAGAAAACGCGGGGTCCTCTGGGTGGCAGGGAGGACTTCCGTTTCCCCGGACACGACCCCAGGGACCCTGTGAACCTGGCAAGATACCTCAAGGGTGGGGCCCGTTGCCCGCAGACAGGCTTGTGGTGAGGGGGCCTGCCTGCGCATGCGCGGCCCCTCTTCTGGGCCCCAAACTAAGCAGCCGCGGCTCGGAGGAAAGCCATCTCCTGGGGGCCTCCCCCCTGTTCTTCCATCCGTAAAGGGGGACCCCTTTACGGATGGAAGAACAGGAGGATCTTCGCAGTGGTGGGGACGTGACGGAGGGGTCTGCGGGTTTGCCGCCACGTTGGCCAGTTGCTCGCACCCCGGCCCCTTGTTTCCGAGCCCCATGGAGGCAGAGGGCCGCTTATCGCTGGATGCAGGTGTCCTGTGGGGGTCAAGGGGCGGCGTGGGCACTCCCCGGGCGAGAGAGGACGCCTGGGCCCCGAGAGAACCCCGGCAAAATCCCCAGCCCTGGCCCCCGTGGCTCCAGTGGCCTCCCCAGGCTCCTGCCATGGGGCATGGTCTTGCTCACGGGGGCCCAGGCTCGCCGCAGGTGAATGCCTTTTGCAGACACCAAGTACCGGAGGCCGGGGATGCCTTCACGGAGAGGGGGGTTGGTCTCTGGGGGACCGAGGTCACAGCGGTCACAGTCGCTTCTTGCGTAGTTTAGACCAAACTTTAGAGAGTGGCAGTCGCCAGGTCCAAGTTTGCCTCTTGGGGGCAGGGGGGGGCAGTTTGAGCCAGGGCAGGACTCTTAACCGCCCAGGCAGGGCTCAGGCCTGAGTCCCCCCGGGAGAACCCCTCGGTGGCTGTGGGTTCCGCCCACATGGCCCACTCCATCTGGAGCTGAACAGCGGCCGGCCCCCCTCCCCGGCCCTAGGTCCCCAGGTCTTCCCTGGGCACTCTGCCCCTGCCGGGGTTGGAGAGCTGCTGGGAAGTGGGGTCCAAGAGAAAACGCGGGGTCCTCTGGGTGGCAGGGAGGACTTCCGTTTCCCCGGACACGACCCCAGGTACCCTTTGAACCTGGCAAGATACCTCAAGGGTGGGGCCCGTTGCCCGCAGACAGGCTTGTGGTGAGGGGGCCTGCCTCCGCATGCGCGGCCCCTCTTCTGGGCCCCAAACTAAGCAGCCGCGGCTCGGAGGAAAGCCATCTCCTGGGGGCCTCCCCCCTGTTCTTCCATCCGTAAAGGGGGACCCCTTTACGGATGGAAGAACAGGGGGATCTTCGCAGTGGTGGGGACGTGACGGAGGGGTCTGCGGGTTTGCCGCCACGTAGGCCAGTTGCTCGCACCCCGGCCCCTTGTTTCCGAGCCCCATGGAGGCAGAGGGCCGCTTATCGCTGGATGCAGGTGTCCTGCGGGGGTCAAGGGGCGGCGTGGGCACTCCCCGGGCGAGAGAGGACGCCTGGGCCCCGAGAGAACCCCGGCAAAATCCCCAGCCCTGGCCCCCGTGGCTCCAGTGGCCTCCCCAGGCTCCTGCCATGGGGCATGGTCTTGCTCACGGGGGCCCAGGCTCGCCGCAGGTGAATGCCTTTTGAAGACACCAAGTACCGGAGGCCGGGGATGCCTTCACGGAGAGGGGGGTTGGTCTCTGGGGGACCGAGGTCTCAGCGGTCACAGTCGCTTCTTGCGTAGTTTAGACCAGACTTTAGAGAGTGGCAGTCGCCAGGTCCAAGTTTGCCTCCTGGGGGCAGGGGGGTCAGTCTGAGCCAGGGCAGGACTCTTAACCGCCCAGGCAGGGCTCAGGCCTGAGTCCCCCCGGGAGAACCCCTCGGTGGCTGTGGGTTCCGCCCACTTGGCCCACTCCATCTGGAGCTGAACAGCGGCCGGCCCCCCTCCCCGGCCCTAGGTCCCCAGGTCTTCCCTGGGCACTCTGCCCCTGCCGGGGTTGGAGAGCTGCTGGGAAGTGGGGTCCAAGAGAAAACGCGGGGTCCTCTGGGTGGCAGGGAGGACTTCCGTTTCCCCGGACACGACCCCAGGGACCCTGTGAACCTGGCAAGATATCTCAAGGGTGGGGCCCGTTGCCCGCAGACAGGGTTGTGGTGAGGGGGCCTGCGTGCGCATGCGCGGCCCCTCTTCTGGGCCCCAAACTAAGCAGCCGCGACTCGGAGGAAAGCCATCTCCTGGGGGCCTCCCCCCTGTTCTTCCATCCGTAAAGGGGGACCCCTTTACGGATGGAAGAACAGGGGGATCTTCGCAGTGGTGGGGACGTGACGGAGGGGTCTGCGGGTTTGCCGCCACGTAGGCCAGTTGCTGGCACCCCGGCCCCTTGTTTCCGAGCCCCAGGGAGGCAGAGGGCCGCTTATCGCTGGATGCAGGTGTCCTGCGGGGGTCAAGGGGCGGCGTGGGCACTCCCCGGGCGAGAGAGGACGCCTGGGCCCCGAGAGAACCCCGGCAAAATCCCCAGCCCTGGCCCCCGTGGCTCCAGTGGCCTCCCCAGGCTCCTGCCATGGGGCATGGTCTTGCTCACGGGGGCCCAGGCTCGACGCAGGTGAATGCCTTTTGCAGACACCAAGTACCGGAGGCCGGGGATGCCTTCACGGAGAGGGGGTTGGTCTCTGGGGGACCGAGGTCACAGCGGTCACAGTCGCTTCTTGCGTAGTTTAGACCAGACTTTAGAGAGTGGCAGTCGCCAGGTCCAAGTTTGCCTCTTGGGGGCAGGGGGGGGCAGTTTGAGCCAGGGCAGGACTCTTAACCGCCCAGGCAGGGCTCAGGCCTGAGTCCCCCCGGGAGAACCCCTCGGTGGCTGTGGTTTCCGCCCACATGGCCCACTCCATCTGGAGCTGAACAGCGGCCGGCCCCCCTCCCCGGCCCTAGGTCCCCAGGTCTTCCCTGGGCACTCTGCCCCTGCCGGGGTTGGAGAGCTGCTGGGAGGTGGGGTCCAAGAGAAAACGCGGGGTCCTCTGGGTGGCAGGGAGGACTTCCGCTTCCCCGGACACGACCCCAGGGACCCTGTGAACCTGGCAAGATACCTCAAGGGTGGGGCCCGTTGCCCGCAGACAGGCTTGTGGTGAGGGGGCCTGCCTGCGCATGCGCGTCCCTTCTTCTGGGCCCCAAACTAAGCAGCCGCGGCTCGGAGGAAAGCCATCTCCTGGGGGCCTCCCCCCTGTTCTTCCATCCGTAAAGGGGGACCCCTTTACGGATGGAATAACAGGAGGTTCTTCGCAGTGGTGGGGACGTGACGGAGGGGTCTGCGGGTTTGCCGCCACGTTGGTCAGTTGCTCGCACCCCGGCCCCTTGTTTCCGAGCCCCATGGAGGCAGAGGGCCGCTTATCGCTGGATGCAGGTGTCCTGCGGGGGTCAAGGGGCGGCGTGGGCACTCCCCGGGCGAGAGAGGACGCCTGGGCCCCGAGAGAACCCCGGCAAAATCCCCAGCCCTGGCCCCCGTGGCTCCAGTGGCCTCCCCAGGCTCCTGCCATGGGGCATGGTCTTGCTCACGGGGACCCAGGCTCGCCGCAGGTGAATGCCTTTTGCAGACACCAAGTACCGGAGGCCGGGGATGCCTTCACGGAGAGGGGGGTTGGTCTCTGGTGGACCGAGGTCTCAGCGGTCACAGTAGCTTCTTTCGTAGTTTAGACCAGACTTTAGAGAGTGGCAGTCGCCAGGTCCAAGTTTGCCTCCTGGGGGCAGGGGGGTCAGTCTGAGCCAGGGCAGGACTCTTAACCGCCCAGGCAGGGCTCAGGCCTGAGTCCCCCCGGGAGAACCCCTCGGTGGCTGTGGGTTCCGCCCACTTGGCCCACTCCATCTGGAGCTGAACAGCGGCCGGCCCCCCTCCCCGGCCCTAGGTCCCCAGGTCTTCCCTGGGCACTCTGCCCCTGCCGGGGTTGGAGAGCTGCTGGGAAGTGGGGTCCAAGAGAAAACGCGGGGTCCTCTGGGTGGCAGGGAGGACTTCCGTTTCCCCGGACACGACCCCAGGGACCCTGTGAACCTGGCAAGATATCTCAAGGGTGGGGCCCGTTGCCGCAGACAGGGTTGTGGTATGGGGGCCTGCGTGCGCATGCGCGGCCCCTCTTCTGGGCCCCAAACTAAGCAGCCGCGGCTCGGAGGAAAGCCATCTCCTGGGGGCCTCCCCCCTGTTCTTCCATCCGTAAAGGGGGACCCCTTTACGGATGGAAGAACAGGGGGATCTTCGCAGTGGTGGGGACGTGACGGAGGGGTCTGCGGGATTGCCGCCACGTAGGCCAGTTGCTCGCACCCCGGCCCCTTGTTTCCGAGCCCCATGGAGGCAGAGGGCCGCTTATCGCTGGATGCAGGTGTCCTGCGGGGGTCAAGGGGCGGCGTGGGCACTCCCCGGGCGAGAGAGGACGCCTGGGCCCCGAGAGAAACCCCGGCAAAATCCCCAGCCCTGGCCCCCGTGGCTCCAGTGGCCTCCCCAGGCTCCTGCCATGGGGCATGGTCTTGCTCACGGGGGCCCAGGCTCGCCGCAGGTGAATGCCTTTTGCAGACACCAAGTACCGGAGGCCGGGGATGCCTTCACGGAGATGGGGGTTGGTCTCTGGGGGACCGAGGTCTCAGCGGTCACAGTCGCTTCTTGCGTAGTTTAGACCAGACTTTAGAGAGTGGCAGTCGCCAGGTCCAAGTTTGCCTCCTGGGGGCAGGGGGGGGCAGTCTGAGCCAGGGCAGGACTCTTAACCGCCCAGGCAGGGCTCAGGCCTGAGTCCCCCCGGGAGAACCCCTCGGTGGCTGTGGGTTCGCCCACTTGGCCCACTCCATCTGGAGCTGAACAGCGGCCGGCCCCCCTCCCCGGCCCTAGGTCCCCAGGTCTTCCCTGGGCACTCTGCCCCTGCCGGGGTTGGAGAGCTGCTGGGAAGTTGGGTCCAAGAGAAAACGCGGGGTCCTCTGGGTGGCAGGGAGGACTTCCGTTTCCCCGGACACGACCCCAGGGACCCTGTGGACCTGGCAAGATACCTCAAGGGTGGGGCCCGTTGCCCGCAGACAGGCTTGTGGTGAGGGGGCCTGCCTGCGCATGCGCGTCCCTTCTTCTGGGCCCCAAACTAAGCAGCCGCGGCTCGGAGGAAAGCCATCTCCTGGGGGCCTCCCCCCTGTTCTTCCATCCGTAAAGGGGGACCCCTTTACGGATGGAAGAACAGGGGGATCTTCGCAGTGGTGGGGACGTGACGAGGGGTCTGCGGGTTTGCCGCCACGTAGGCCAGTTACTCGCAAACCGGCCCCTTGTTTCCGAGCCCCATGGAGGCAGAGGGCTGCTTATCGCTGGATGCAGGTGTTCTGCCGGGGTCAAGGGACGGCGTGGGCACTCCGCGGGCGAGAGAGGACGCCTGGGCCCCGAGAGAACCCCGGCAAAATCCCCAGCCCTGGCCCCCGTGGCTCCAGTGGCCTCCCCAGGCTCCTGCCATGGGGCATGGTCTTGCTCACGGGGGCCCAGGCTCGACGCAGGTGAATGCCTTTTGCAGACACCAAGTACCGGAGGCCGGGGATAGCTTCACAGAGAGGGGGGTTGGTCTCTGGGGGACCGAGGTCTCAGCGGTCACAGTCGCTTCTTGAGTAGTTTAGACCAGACTTTAGAGAGTGGCAGTCGCCAGGTCCAAGTTTGCCTCCTGGGGGCAGGGGGGGGCAGTCTGAGCCAGGGCAGGACTCTTAACCGCCCAGGCAGGGCTCAGGCCTGAGTCCCCCCGGGAGAACCCCTCGGTGGCTGTGGGTTCCGCCCACTTGGCCCACTCCATCTGGAGCTGAACAGCGGCCGGCCCCCCTCCCCGACCCTAGGTCCCCAGGTCTTCCCTGGACACTCTGCCCCTGCCGGGGTTGGAGAGCTGCTGGGAAGTTGGGTCCAAGAGAAAACGCGGGGTCCTCTGGGTGGCAGGGAGGACTTCCGTTTCCCCGGACACGACCCCAGGGACCCTGTGAACCTGGCAAGATACCTCAAGGGTGGGGCCCGTTGCCCGCAGACAGGCTTGTGGTGAGGGGGCCTGCCTGCGCATGCGCGGCCCCTCTTCTGGGCCCCAAACTAAGCAGCCGCGGCTCGGAGGAAAGCCATCTCCTGGGGGCCTCCCCCCTGTTCTTCCATCCGTAAAGGGGGACCCCTTTACGGATGGAATAACAGGAGGATCTTCGCAGTGGTGGGGACGTGACGGAGGGGTCTGCGGGTTTGCCGTCACGTTGGTCAGTTGCTCGCACCCCGGCCCCTTGTTTCCGAGCCCCATGGAGGCAGAGGGCCGCTTATCGCTGGATGCAGGTGTCCTGCGGGGGTCAAGGGGCGGCGTGGGCACTCCCCGGGCGAGAGAGGACGCCTGGGCCCCGAGAGAACCCCGGCAAAATCCCCAGCCCTGGCCCCCGTGGCTCCAGTGGCCTCCCCAGGCTCCTGCCATGGGGCATGGTCTTGCTCACGGGGACCCAGGCTCGCCGCAGGTGAATGCCTTTTGCAGACACCAAGTACCGGAGGCCGGGGATGCCTTCACGGAGAGGGGGTTTGGTCTCTGGGGGACCGAGGTCACAGCGGTCACAGTCGCTTCTTGCGTAGTTTAGACCAGACTTTAGAGAGTGGCAGTCGCCAGGTCCAAGTTTGCCTCTTGGGGGCAGGGTGGGGCAGTTTGAGCCAGGGCAGGACTCTTAACCGCCCAGGCAGGGCTCAGGCCTGAGTCCCCCCGGGAGAACCCCTCGGTGGCTGTGGGTTCCGCCCCCATGGCCCACTCCATCTGGAGCTGAACAGCGGCCGGCCCCCCTCCCCGGCCCTAGGTCCCCAGGTCTTCCCTGGGCACTCTGCCCCTGCCGGGGTTGGAGAGCTGCTGGGAAGTGGGGTCCAAGAGAAAACGCGGGGTCCTCTGGGTGTCAGGGAGGACTTCCGCTTCCCCGGACACGACCCCAGGGACCCTGTGAACCTGGCAAAATACCTCAAGGTTGGGGCCCGTTGCCCGCAGACAGGCTTGTGGTGAGGGGGCCTGCCTGCGCATGCGCGGCCCCTCTTCTGGGCCCCAAACTAAGCAGCCGCGGCTCGGAGGAAAGCCATCTCCTGGGGGCCTCCCCCCTGTTCTTCCATCCGTAAAGGGGGACCCCTTTACGGATGGAAGAACAGGGGGATCTTCGCAGTGGTGGGGACGTGACGGAGGGGTCTGCGGGATTGCCGCCACGTAGGCCAGTTGCTCGCACCCCGGCCCCTTGTTTCCGAGCCCCATGGAGGCAGAGGGCCGCTTATCGCTGGATGCAGGTGTCCTGCGGGGGTCAAGGGGCGGCGTGGGCACTCCGCGGGCGAGAGAGGACGCCTGGGCCCCGAGAGAACCCCGGCAAAATCCCCAGCCCTGGCCCCCGTGGCTCCAGTGGCCTCCCCAGGCTCCTGCCATGGGGCATGGTCTTGCTCACGGGGGCCCAGGCTCGCCGCAGGTGAATGCCTTTTGCAGACACCAAGTACCGGAGGCCGGGGATGCCTTCACGGAGAGGGGGGTTGTTCTCTGGGGGACCGAGGTCTCAGCGGTCACAGTCGCTTCTTGCGTAGTTTAGACCAGACTTTAGAGAGTGGCAGTCGCCAGGTCCAAGTTTGCCTCCTGGGGGCAGGGGGGGGCAGTCTGAGCCAGGGCAGGACTCTTAACCGCCCAGGCAGGGCTCAGGCCTGAGTCCCCCCGGGAGAACCCCTCGGTGGCTGTGGGTTCGCCCACTTGGCCCACTCCATGTGGAGCTGAACAGCGGCCGGCCCCCCTCCACGGCCCTAGGTCCCCAGGTCTTCCCTTGGCACTCTGCCCCTGCCGGAGTTGGAGAGCTGCTGGGAAGTTGGGTCCAAGAGAAAACGCGGGGTCCTCTGGGTGGCAGGGAGGACTTCCGTTTCCCCGGACACGACCCCAGGGACCCTGTGAACCTGGCAAGATACCTCAAGGGTGGGGCCCGTTGCCCGCAGACAGGCTTGTGGTGAGGGGGCCTGCCTGCGCATGCGCGGCCCCTCTTCTGGGCCCCAAACTAAGCAGCCGCGGCTCGGAGGAAAGCCATCTCCTGGGGGCCTCCCCCCTGTTCTTCCATCCGTAAAGGGGGACCCCTTTACGGATGGAAGAACAGGGGGATCTTCGCAGTGGTGGGGACGTGACGGAGGGGTCTGCGGGATTGCCGCCACGTAGGCCAGTTGCTCGCACCCCGGCCCCTTGTTTCCGAGCCCCATGGAGGCAGAGGGCCGCTTATCGCTGGATGCAGGTGTCCTGTGGGGGTCAAGGGGCGGCGTGGGCACTCCCCGGGCGAGAGAGGACGCCTGGGCCCCGAGAGAACCCCGGCAAAATCCCCAGGCCTGGCCCCCGTGGCTCCAGTGGCCTCCCCAGGCTCCTGCCATGGGGCATGGTCTTGCTCACGGGGGCCCAGGCTCGCCGCAGGTGAATGCCTTTTGCAGACACCAAGTACCGAAGGCCGGGGATGCCTTCACGGAGAGGGGGGTTGGTCTCTGGGGGACCGAGGTCTCAGCGGTCACAGTCGCTTCTTGCGTAGTTTAGACCAGACTTTAGAGAGTGGCAGTCGCCAGGTCCAAGTTTGCCTCCTGGGGGCAGGGGGGGGCAGTCTGAGCCAGGGCAGGACTCTTAACCGCCCAGGCAGGGCTCAGGCCTGAGTCCCCCCGGGAGAACCCCTCGGTGGCTGTGGGTTCGCCCACTTGGCCCACTCCATCTGGAGCTGAACAGCGGCCGGCCCCCCTCCCCGGCCCTAGGTCCCCAGATCTTCCCTGGGCACTCTGCCCCAGCCGGGGTTGGAGAGCTGCTGGGAAGTTGGGTCCAAGAGAAAACGCGGGGTCCTCTGGGTGGCAGGGAGGACTTCCGTTTCCCCGGACACGACCCCAGGGACCCTGTGAACCTGGCAAGATACCTCAAGGGTGGGGCCCGTTGCCCGCAGACAGGCTTGTGGTGAGGGGGCCTGCCTGCGCATGCGCGGCCCCTCTTCTGGGCCCCAAACTAAGCAGCCGCGGCTCGGAGGAAAGCCATCTCCTGGGGGCCTCCCCCCTGTTCTTCCATCCGTAAAGGGGGACCCCTTTACGGATGGAAGAACAGGAGGATCTTCGCAGTGGTGGGGACGTGACGGAGGGGTCTGCGGGTTTGCCGCCACGTTGGCCAGTTGCTCGCACCCCGGCCCCTTGTTTCCGAGCCCCATGGAGGCAGAGGGCCGCTTATCGCTGGATGCAGGTGTCCTGTGGGGGTCAAGGGGCGGCGTGGGCACTCCCCGGGCGAGAGAGGACGCCTGGGACCCGAGAGAACCCCGGCAAAATCCCCAGCCCTGGCCCCCGTGGCTCCAGTGGCCTCCCCAGGCTCCTGCCATGGGGCATGGTCTTGCTCACGGGGGCCCAGGCTCGCCGCAGGTGAATGCCTTTTGCAGACACCAAGTACCGGAGGCCGGGGATGCCTTCACGGAGAGGGGGGTTGTTCTCTGGGGGACCGAGGTCTCAGCGGTCACAGTCGCTTCTTGCGTAGTTTAGACCAGACTTTAGAGAGTGGCAGTCGCCAGGTCCAAGTTTGCCTCCTGGGGGCAGGGGGGGGCAGTCTGAGCCAGGGCAGGACTCTTAACCGCCCAGGCAGGGCTCAGGCCTGAGTCCCCCCGGGAGAACCCCTCGGTGGCTGTGGGTTCGCCCACTTGGCCCACTCCATGTGGAGCTGAACAGCGGCCGGCCCCCCTCCCCGGCCCTAGGTCCCCAGGTCTTCCCTGGGCACTCTGCCCCTGCCGGGGTTGGAGAGCTGCTGGGAAGTTGGGTCCAAGAGAAAACGCGGGGTCCTCTGGGTGGCAGGGAGGACTTCCGTTTCCCCGGACACGACCCCAGGGACCCTGTGAACCTGGCAAGATATCTCAAAGGTGGGGCCCGTTGCCCGCAGACAGGCTTGTGGTGAGGGGGCCTGCCTGCGCATGCGCGGCCCCTCTTCGGGGCCCCAAACTAAGCAGCCGCGGCTCGGAGGAAAGCCATCTCCTGGGGGCCTCCCCCCTGTTCTTCCATCCGTAAAGGGGGACCCCTTTACGGATGGAAGAACAGGGGGATCTTCGCAGTGGTGGGGACGTGACGAGGGGTCTGCGGGTTTGCCGCCACGTAGGCCAGTTACTCGCACACCGGCCCCTTGTTTCCGAGCCCCATGGAGGCAGAGGGCTGCTTATCGCTGGATGCAGGTGTTCTGCGGGGGTCAAGGGACGGCGTGGGCACTCCGCGGGCGAGAGAGGACGCCTGGGCCCCGAGAGAACCCCGGCAAAATCCCCAGCCCTGGCCCCCGTGGCTCCAGTGGCCTCCCCAGGCTCCTGCCATGGGGCATGGTCTTGCTCACGGGGGCCCAGGCTCGACGCAGGTGAATGCCTTTTGCAGACACCAAGTACCGGAGGCCGGGGATGCCTTCACAGAGAGGGGGGTTGGTCTCTGGGGGACCGAGGTCTCAGCGGTCACAGTCGCTTCTTGAGTAGTTTAGACCAGACTTTAGAGAGTGGCAGTCGCCAGGTCCAAGTTTGCCTCCTGGGGGCAGGGGGGGGCAGTCTGAGCCAGGGCAGGACTCTTAACCGCCCAGGCAGGGCTCAGGCCTGAGTCCCCCCGGGAGAACCCCTCGGTGGCTGTGGGTTCCGCCCACTTGGCCCACTCCATCTGGAGCTGAACAGCGGCCGGCCCCCCTCCCCGGCCCTAGGTCCCCAGGTCTTCCCTGGGCACTCTGCCCCTGCCGGGGTTGGAGAGCTGCTGGGAAGTTGGGTCCAAGAGAAAACGCGGGGTCCTCTGGGTGGCAGGGAGGACTTCCGTTTCCCCGGACACGACCCCAGGGACCCTGTGAACCTGGCAAGATACCTCAAGGGTGGGGCCCGTTGCCCGCAGACAGGCTTGTGGTGAGGGGGCCTGCCTGCGCATGCGCGGCCCCTCTTCTGGGCCCCAAACTAAGCAGCCGCGGCTCGGAGGAAAGCCATCTCCTGGGGCCTCCCCCCTGTTCTTCCATCCGTAAAGGGGGACCCCTTTACGGATGGAATAACAGGAGGATCTTCGCAGTGGTGGGGACGTGACGGAGGGGTCTGCGGGTTTGCCGCCACGTTGGTCAGTTGCTCGCACCCCGGCCCCTTGTTTCCGAGCCCCATGGAGGCAGAGGGCCGCTTATCGCTGGATGCAGGTGTCCTGCGGGGGTCAAGGGGCGGCGTGGGCACTCCCCGGGCGAGTGAGGACGCCTGGGCCCCGAGAGAACCCCGGCAAAATCCCCAGCCCTGGCCCCCGTGGCTCCAGTGGCCTCCCCAGGCTCCTGCCATGGGGCATGGTCTTGCTCACGGGGACCCAGGCTCGCCGCAGGTGAATGCCTTTTGCAGACACCAAGTACCGGAGGCCGGGGATGCCTTCACGGAGAGGGGGGTTGGTCTCTGGGGGACCGAGGTCACAGCCGTCACAGTCGCTTCTTGCGTAGTTTAGACCAAACTTTAGAGAGTGGCAGTCGCCAGGTCCAAGTTTGCCTCTTGGGGGCAGGGGGGGGCAGTTTGAGCCAGGGCAGGACTCTTAACCGCCCAGGCAGGGCTCAGGCCTGAGTCCCCCCGGGAGAACCCCTCGGTGGCTGTGGGTTCCGCCCCCATGGCCCACTCCATCTGGAGCTGAACAGCGGCCGGCCCCCCTCCCCGGCCCTAGGTCCCCAGGTCTTCCCTGGGCACTCTGCCCCTGCCGGGGTTGGAGAGCTGCTGGGAAGTGGGGTCCAAGAGAAAACGCGGGGTCCTCTGGGTGGCAGGGAGGACTTCCGCTTCCCCGGACACGACCCCAGGGACCCTGTGAACCTGGCAAAATACCTCAAGGTTGGGGCCCGTTGCCCGCAGACAGGCTTGTGGTGAGGGGGCCTGCCTGCGCATGCGCGGCCCCTCTTCTGGGCCCCAAACTAAGCAGCCGCGGCTCGGAGGAAAGCCATCTCCTGGGGGCCTCCCCCCTGTTCTTCCATCCGTAAAGGGGGACCCCTTTACGGATGGAAGAACAGGGGGATCTTCGCAGTGGTGGGGACGTGACGGAGGGGTCTGCGGGATTGCCGCCACGTAGGCCAGTTGCTCGCACCCCCGCCCCTTGTTTCCGAGCCCCATGGAGGCAGAGGGCCGCTTATCGCTGGATGCAGGTGTCCTGCGGGGGTCAAGGGGCGGCGTGGGCACTCCGCGGGCGAGAGAGGACGCCTGGGCCCCGAGAGAACCCCGGCAAAATCCCCAGCCCTGGCCCCCGTGGCTCCAGTGGCCTCCCCAGGCTCCTGCCATGGGGCATGGTCTTGCTCACGGGGCCCCAGGCTCGCCGCAGGTGAATGCCTTTTGCAGACACCAAGTACCGGAGGCCGGGGATGCCTTCACGGAGAGGGGGGTTGTTCTCTGGGGGACCGAGGTCTCAGCGGTCACAGTCGCTTCTTGCGTAGTTTAGACCAGACTTTAGAGAGTGGCAGTCGCCAGGTCCAAGTTTGCCTCCTGGGGGCAGGGGGGGGCAGTCTGAGCCAGGGCAGGACTCTTAACCGCCCAGGCAGGGCTCAGGCCTGAGTCCCCCCGGGAGAACCCCTCGGTGGCTGTGGGTTCGCCCACTTGGCCCACTCCATGTGGAGCTGAACAGCGGCCGGCCCCCCCTCCCCGGCCCTAGGTCCCCAGGTCTTCCCTGGGCACTCTGCCCCTGCCGGGGTTGGAGAGCTGCTGGGAAGTTGGGTCCAAGAGAAAACGCGGGGTCCTCTGGGTGGCAGGGAGGACTTCCGTTTCCCCGGACACGACCCCAGGGACCCTGTGAACCTGGCAAGATATCTCAAAGGTGGGGCCCGTTGCCCGCAGACAGGCTTGTGGTGAGGGGGCCTGCCTGCGCATGCGCGGCCCCTCTTCGGGGCCCCAAACTAAGCAGCCGCGGCTCGGAGGAAAGCCATCTCCTGGGGGCCTCCCCCCTGTTCTTCCATCCGTAAAGGGGGACCCCTTTACGGATGGAAGAACAGGGGGATCTTCGCAGTGGTGGGGACGTGACGAGGGGTCTGCGGGTTTGCCGCCACGTAGGCCAGTTACTCGCACACCGGCCCCTTGTTTCCGAGCCCCATGGAGGCAGAGGGCTGCTTATCGCTGGATGCAGGTGTTCTGCGGGGGTCAAGGGACGGCGTGGGCACTCCGCGGGCGAGAGAGGACGCCTGGGCCCCGAGAGAACCCCGGCAAAATCCCCAGCCCTGGCCCCCGTGGCTCCAGTGGCCTCCCCAGGCTCCTGCCATGGGGCATGGTCTTGCTCACGGGGGCCCAGGCTCGACGCAGGTGAATGCCTTTTGCAGACACCAAGTACCGGAGGCCGGGGATGCCTTCACAGAGAGGGGGGTTGGTCTCTGGGGGACCGAGGTCTCAGCGGTCACAGTCGCTTCTTGAGTAGTTTAGACCAGACTTTAGAGAGTGGCAGTCGCCAGGTCCAAGTTTGCCTCCTGGGGGCAGGGGGGGGCAGTCTGAGCCAGGGCAGGACTCTTAACCGCCCAGGCAGGGCTCAGGCCTGAGTCCCCCCGGGAGAACCCCTCGGTGGCTGTGGGTTCCGCCCACTTGGCCCACTCCATCTGGAGCTGAACAGCGGCCGGCCCCCCTCCCCGGCCCTAGGTCCCCAGGTCTTCCCTGGGCACTCTGCCCCTGCCGGGGTTGGAGAGCTGCTGGGAAGTTGGGTCCAAGAGAAAACGCGGGGTCCTCTGGGTGGCAGGGAGGACTTCCGTTTCCCCGGACACGACCCCAGGGACCCTCTGAACCTGGCAAGATACCTCAAGGGTGGGGCCCGTTGCCCGCAGACAGGCTTGTGGTGAGGGGGCCTGCCTGCGCATGCGCGGCCCCTCTTCTGGGCCCCAAACTAAGCAGCCGCGGCTCGGAGGAAAGCCATCTCCTGGGGGCCTCCCCCCTGTTCTTCCATCCGTAAAGGGGGACCCCTTTACGGATGGAATAACAGGAGGATCTTCGCAGTGGTGGGGACGTGACGGAGGGGTCTGCGGGTTTGCCGCCACGTTGGTCAGTTGCTCGCACCCCGGCCCCTTGTTTCCGAGCCCCATGGAGGCAGAGGGCCGCTTATCGCTGGATGCAGGTGTCCTGCGGGGGTCAAGGGGCGGCGTGGGCACTCCCCGGGCGAGTGAGGACGCCTGGGCCCCGAGAGAACCCCGGCAAAATCCCCAGCCCTGGCCCCCGTGGCTCCAGTGGCCTCCCCAGGCTCCTGCCATGGGGCATGGTCTTGCTCACGGGGACCCAGGCTCGCCGCAGGTGAATGCCTTTTGCAGACACCAAGTACCGGAGGCCGGGGATGCCTTCACGGAGAGGGGGGTTGGTCTCTGGGGGACCGAGGTCACAGCCGTCACAGTCGCTTCTTGCGTAGTTTAGACCAAACTTTAGAGAGTGGCAGTCGCCAGGTCCAAGTTTGCCTCTTGGGGGCAGGGGGGGGCAGTTTGAGCCAGGGCAGGACTCTTAACCGCCCAGGCAGGGCTCAGGCCTGAGTCCCCCCGGGAGAACCCCTCGGTGGCTGTGGGTTCCGCCCCCATGGCCCACTCCATCTGGAGCTGAACAGCGGCCGGCCCCCCTCCCCGGCCCTAGGTCCCCAGGTCTTCCCTGGGCACTCTGCCCCTGCCGGGGTTGGAGAGCTGCTGGGAAGTGGGGTCCAAGAGAAAACGCGGGGTCCTCTGGGTGGCAGGGAGGACTTCCGCTTCCCCGGACACGACCCCAGGGACCCTGTGAACCTGGCAAAATACCTCAAGGTTGGGGCCCGTTGCCCGCAGACAGGCTTGTGGTGAGGGGGCCTGCCTGCGCATGCGCGGCCCCTCTTCTGGGCCCCAAACTAAGCAGCCGCGGCTCGGAGGAAAGCCATCTCCTGGGGGCCTCCCCCCTGTTCTTCCATCCGTAAAGGGGGACCCCTTTACGGATGGAAGAACAGGGGGATCTTCGCAGTGGTGGGGACGTGACGGAGGGGTCTGCGGGATTGCCGCCACGTAGGCCAGTTGCTCGCACCCCGGCCCCTTGTTTCCGAGCCCCATGGAGGCAGAGGGCCGCTTATCGCTGGATGCAGGTGTCCTGCGGGGGTCAAGGGGCGGCGTGGGCACTCCGCGGGCGAGAGTGGACGCCTGGGCCCCGAGAGAACCCCGGCAAAATCCCCAGCCCTGGCCCCCGTGGCTCCAGTGGCCTCCCCAGGCTCCTGCCATGGGGCATGGTCTTGTTCACGGGGGACCAGGCTCGCCGCAGGTGAATGCCTTTTGCAGACACCAAGTACCGGAGGCCGGGGATGCCTTCACGGAGAGGGGGGTTGTTCTCTGGGGGACCGAGGTCTCAGCGGTCACAGTCGCTTCTTGCGTAGTTTAGACCAGACTTTAGAGAGTGGCAGTCGCCAGGTCCAAGTTTGCCTCCTGGGGGCAGGGGGGGGCAGTCTGAGCCAGGGCAGGACTCTTAACCGCCCAGGCAGGGCTCAGGCCTGAGTCCCCCCGGGAGAACCCCTCGGTGGCTGTGGGTTCCGCCCACTTGGCCCACTCCATCTGGAGCTGAACAGCGGCCGGCCCCCCTCCCCGGCCCTAGGTCCCCAGGTCTTCCCTGGGCACTCTGCCCCTGCCGGGGTTGGAGAGCTGCTGGGAAGTTGGGTCCAAGAGAAAACGCGGGGTCCTCTGGGTGGCAGGGAGGACTTCCGTTTCCCCGGACACCACCCCAGGGACCCTGTGAACCTGGCAAGATACCTCAAGGGTGGGGCCCGTTGCCCGCAGACAGGCTTGTGGTGAGGGGGCCTGCCTGCGCATGCGCGGCCCCTCTTCTGGGCCCCAAACTAAGCAGCCGCGGCTCGGAGGAAAGCCATCTCCTGGGGGCCTCCCCCCTGTTCTTCCATCCGTAAAGGGGGACCCCTTTACGGATGGAATAACAGGAGGATCTTCGCAGTGGTGGGGACGTGACGGAGGGGTCTGCGGGATTGCCGCCACGTAGGCCAGTTGCTCGCACCCCGGCCCCTTGTTTCCGAGCCCCATGGAGGCAGAGGGCCGCTTATCGCTGGATGCAGGTGTCCTGCGGGGGTCAAGGGGCGGCGTGGGCACTCCGCGGGCGAGAGAGGACGCCTGGGCCCCGAGAGAACCCCGGCAAAATCCCCAGCCCTGGCCCCCGTGGCTCCAGTGGCCTCCCCAGGCTCCTGCCATGGGGCATGGTCTTGCTCACGGGGGCCCAGGCTCGCCGCAGGTGAATGCCTTTTGCAGACACCAAGTACCGGAGGCCGGGGATGCCTTCACGGAGAGGGGGGTTGTTCTCTGGGGGACCGAGGTCTCAGCGGTCACAGTCGCTTCTTGCGTAGTTTAGACCAGACTTTAGAGAGTGGCAGTCGCCAGGTCCAAGTTTGCCTCCTGGGGGCAGGGGGGGGCAGTCTGAGCCAGGGCAGGACTCTTAACCGCCCAGGCAGGGCTCAGGCCTGAGTCCCCCCGGGAGAACCCCTCGGTGGCTGTGGGTTCCGCCCACTTGGCCCACTCCATCTGGAGCTGAACAGCGGCCGGCCCCCCTCCCCGGCCCTAGGTCCCCAGGTCTTCCCTGGGCACTCTGCCCCTGCCGGGGTTGGAGAGCTGCTGGGAAGTTGGGTCCAAGAGAAAACGCGGGGTCCTCTGGGTGGCAGGGAGGACTTCCGTTTCCCCGGACACGACCCCAGGGACCCTGTGAACCTGGCAAGATACCTCAAGGGTGGGGCCCGTTGCCCGCAGACAGGCTTGTGGTGAGGGGGCCTGCCTGCGCATGCGCGGCCCCTCTTCTGGGCCCCAAACTAAGCAGCCGCGGCTCGGAGGAAAGCCATCTCCTGGGGGCCTCCCCCCTGTTCTTCCATCCGTAAAGGGGGACCCCTTTACGGATGGAATAACAGGAGGATCTTCGCAGTGGTGGGGACGTGACGGAGGGGTCTGCGGGTTTGCCGCCACGTTGGTCAGTTGCTCGCACCCCGGCCCCTTGTTTCCGAGCCCCATGGAGGCAGAGGGCCGCTTATCGCTGGATGCAGGTGTCCTGCGGGGGTCAAGGGGCGGCGTGGGCACTCCCCGGGCGAGTGAGGACGCCTGGGCCCCGAGAGAACCCCGGCAAAATCCCCAGCCCTGGCCCCCGTGGCTCCAGTGGCCTCCCCAGGCTCCTGCCATGGGGCATGGTCTTGCTCACGGGGACCCAGGCTCGCCGCAGGTGAATGCCTTTTGCAGACACCAAGTACCGGAGGCCGGGGATGCCTTCACGGAGAGGGGGGTTGGTCTCTGGGGGACCGAGGTCACAGCCGTCACAGTCGCTTCTTGCGTAGTTTAGACCAAACTTTAGAGAGTGGCAGTCGCCAGGTCCAAGTTTGCCTCTTGGGGGCAGGGGGGGGCAGTTTGAGCCAGGGCAGGACTCTTAACCGCCCAGGCAGGGCTCAGGCCTGAGTCCCCCCGGGAGAACCCCTCGGTGGCTGTGGGTTCCGCCCCCATGGCCCACTCCATCTGGAGCTGAACAGCGGCCGGCCCCCCTCCCCGGCCCTAGGTCCCCAGGTCTTCCCTGGGCACTCTGCCCCTGCCGGGGTTGGAGAGCTGCTGGGAAGTGGGGTCCAAGAGAAAACGCGGGGTCCTCTGGGTGGCAGGGAGGACTTCCGCTTCCCCGGACACGACCCCAGGGACCCTGTGAACCTGGCAAAATACCTCAAGGTTGGGGCCCGTTGCCCGCAGACAGGCTTGTGGTGAGGGGGCCTGCCTGCGCATGCGCGGCCCCTCTTCTGGGCCCCAAACTAAGCAGCCGCGGCTCGGAGGAAAGCCATCTCCTGGGGGCCTTCCCCCTGTTCTTCCATCCGTAAAGGGGGACCCCTTTACGGATGGAAGAACAGGGGGATCTTCGCAGTGGTGGGGACGTGACGGAGGGGTCTGCGGGATTGCCGCCACGTAGGCCAGTTGCTCGCACCCCGGCCCCTTGTTTCCGAGCCCCATGGAGGCAGAGGGCCGCTTATCGCTGGATGCAGGTGTCCTGCGGGGGTCAAGGGGCGGCGTGGGCACTCCGCGGGCGAGAGTGGACGCCTGGGCCCCGAGAGAACCCCGGCAAAATCCCCAGCCCTGGCCCCCGTGGCTCCAGTGGCCTCCCCAGGCTCCTGCCATGGGGCATGGTCTTGCTCACGGGGGCCCAGGCTCGCCGCAGGTGAATGCCTTTTGCAGACACCAAGTACCGGAGGCCGGGGATGCCTTCACGGAGAGGGGGGTTGTTCTCTGGGGGACCGAGGTCTCAGCGGTCACAGTCGCTTCTTGCGTAGTTTAGACCAGACTTTAGAGAGTGGCAGTCGCCAGGTCCAAGTTTGCCTCCTGGGGGCAGGGGGGGGCAGTCTGAGCCAGGGCAGGACTCTTAACCGCCCAGGCAGGGCTCAGGCCTGAGTCCCCCCGGGAGAACCCCTCGGTGGCTGTGGGTTCGCCCACTTGGCCCACTCCATGTGGAGCTGAACAGCGGCCGGCCCCCCTCCCCGGCCCTAGGTCCCCAGGTCTTCCCTGGGCACTCTGCCCCTGCCGGGGTTGGAGAGCTGCTGGGAAGTTGGGTCCAAGAGAAAACGCGGGGTCCTCTGGGTGGCAGGGAGGACTTCCGTTTCCCCGGACACGACCCCAGGGACCCTGTGAACCTGGCAAGATATCTCAAGGGTGGGGCCCGTTGCCCGCAGACAGGCTTGTGGTGAGGGGGCCTGCCTGCGCATGCGCGGCCCCTCTTCGGGGCCCCAAACTAAGCAGCCGCGGCTCGGAGGAAAGCCATCTCCTGGGGGCCTCCCCCCTGTTCTTCCATCCGTAAAGGGGGACCCCTTTACGGATGGAAGAACAGGGGGATCTTCGCAGTGGTGGGGACGTGACGAGGGGTCTGCGGGTTTGCCGCCACGTAGGCCAGTTACTCGCAAACCGGCCCCTTGTTTCCGAGCCCCATGGAGGCAGAGGGCTGCTTATCGCTGGATGCAGGTGTTCTGCCGGGGTCAAGGGACGGCGTGGGCACTCCGCGGGCGAGAGAGGACGCCTGGGCCCCGAGAGAACCCCGGCAAAATCCCCAGCCCTGGCCCCCGTGGCTCCAGTGGCCTCCCCAGGCTCCTGCCATGGGGCATGGTCTTGCTCACGGGGGCCCAGGCTCGACGCAGGTGAATGCCTTTTGCAGACACCAAGTACCGGAGGCCGGGGATGCCTTCACAGAGAGGGGGGTTGGTCTCTGGGGGACCGAGGTCTCAGCGGTCACAGTCGCTTCTTGAGTAGTTTAGACCAGACTTTAGAGAGTGGCAGTCGCCAGGTCCAAGTTTGCCTCCTGGGGGCAGGGGGGGGCAGTCTGAGCCAGGGCAGGACTCTTAACCGCCCAGGCAGGGCTCAGGCCTGAGTCCCCCCGGGAGAACCCCTCGGTGGCTGTGGGTTCCGCCCACTTGGCCCACTCCATCTGGAGCTGAACAGCGGCCAGCCCCCCTCCCCGGCCCTAGGTCCCCAGGTCTTCCCTGGACACTCTGCCCCTGCCGGGGTTGGAGAGCTGCTGGGAAGTTGGGTCCAAGAGAAAACGCGGGGTCCTCTGGGTGGCAGGGAGGACTTCCGTTTCCCCGGACACGACCCCAGGGACCCTGTGAACCTGGCAAGATACCTCAAGGGTGGGGCCCGTTGCCCGCAGACAGGCTTGTGGTGAGGGGGCCTGCCTGCGCATGCGCGGCCCCTCTTCTGGGCCCCAAACTAAGCAGCCGCGGCTCGGAGGA
Organism: Desmodus rotundus; assembly: GCF_022682495.2. Taxonomy (NCBI): domain Eukaryota; kingdom Metazoa; phylum Chordata; class Mammalia; order Chiroptera; family Phyllostomidae; genus Desmodus; species Desmodus rotundus. The sequence continues at coordinate 133,937,606 of NC_071387.1, forward strand.
AAGCCATCTCCTGGGGGCCTCCCCCCTGTTCTTCCATCCGTAAAGGGGGACCCCTTTACGGATGGAAGAACAGGGGGATCTTCGCAGTGGTGGGGACGTGACGGAGGGGTCTGCGGGATTGCCGCCACGTAGGCCAGTTGCTCGCACCCCGGCCCCTTGTTTCCGAGCCCCATGGAGGCAGAGGGCCGCTTATCGCTGGATGCAGGTGTCCTGCGGGGGTCAAGGGGCGGCGTGGGCACTCCGCGGGCGAGAGTGGACGCCTGGGCCCCGAGAGAACCCCGGCAAAATCCCCAGCCCTGGCCCCCGTGGCTCCAGTGGCCTCCCCAGGCTCCTGCCATGGGGCATGGTCTTGCTCACGGGGGCCCAGGCTCGCCGCAGGTGAATGCCTTTTGCAGACACCAAGTACCGGAGGCCGGGGATGCCTTCACGGAGAGGGGGGTTGTTCTCTGGGGGACCGAGGTCTCAGCGGTCACAGTCGCTTCTTGCGTAGTTTAGACCAGACTTTAGAGAGTGGCAGTCGCCAGGTCCAAGTTTGCCTCCTGGGGGCAGGGGGGGGCAGTCTGAGCCAGGGCAGGACTCTTAACCGCCCAGGCAGGGCTCAGGCCTGAGTCCCCCCGGGAGAACCCCTCGGTGGCTGTGGGTTCCGCCCACTTGGCCCACTCCATCTGGAGCTGAACAGCGGCCGGCCCCCCTCCCCGGCCCTAGGTCCCCAGGTCTTCCCTGGGCACTCTGCCCCTGCCGGGGTTGGAGAGCTGCTGGGAAGTTGGGTCCAAGAGAAAACGCGGGGTCCTCTGGGTGGCAGGGAGGACTTCCGTTTCCCCGGACACGACCCCAGGGACCCTGTGAACCTGGCAAGATACCTCAAGGGTGGGGCCCGTTGCCCGCAGACAGGCTTGTGGTGAGGGGGCCTGCCTGCGCATGCGCGGCCCCTCTTCTGGGCCCCAAACTAAGCAGCCGCGGCTCGGAGGAAAGCCATCTCCTGGGGGCCTCCCCCCTGTTCTTCCATCCGTAAACGGGGACCCCTTTACGGATGGAATAACAGGAGGATCTTCGCAGTGGTGGGGACGTGACGGAGGGGTCTGCGGGTTTGCCGCCACGTTGGTCAGTTGCTCGCACCCCGGCCCCTTGTTTCCGAGCCCCATGGAGGCAGAGGGCCGCTTATCGCTGGATGCAGGTGTCCTGCGGGGGTCAAGGGGCGGCGTGGGCACTCCCCGGGCGAGAGAGGACGCCTGGGCCCCGAGAGAACCCCGGCAAAATCCCCAGCCCTGGCCCCCGTGGCTCCAGTGGCCTCCCCAGGCTCCTGCCATGGGGCATGGTCTTGCTCACGGGGACCCAGGCTCGCCGCAGGTGAATGCCTTTTGCAGACACCAAGTACCGGAGGCCGGGGATGCCTTCACGGAGAGGGGGGTTGGTCTCTGGGGGACCGAGGTCACAGCCGTCACAGTCGCTTCTTGCGTAGTTTAGACCAGACTTTAGAGAGTGGCAGTCGCCAGGTCCAAGTTTGCCTCTTGGGGGCAGGGGGGGGCAGTTTGAGCCAGGGCAGGACTCTTAACCGCCCAGGCAGGGCTCAGGCCTGAGTCCCCCCGGGAGAACCCCTCGGTGGCTGTGGGTTCCGCCCCCATGGCCCACTCCATCTGGAGCTGAACAGCGGCCGGCCCCCCTCCCCGGCCCTAGGTCCCCAGGTCTTCCCTGGGCACTCTGCCCCTGCCGGGGTTGGAGAGCTGCTGGGAAGTGGGGTCCAAGAGAAAACGCGGGGTCCTCTGGGTGTCAGGGAGGACTTCCGCTTCCCCGGACACGACCCCAGGGACCCTGTGAACCTGGCAAAATACCTCAAGGTTGGGGCCCGTTGCCCGCAGACAGGCTTGTGGTGAGGGGGCCTGCCTGCGCATGCGCGGCCCCTCTTCTGGGCCCCAAACTAAGCAGCCGCGGCTCGGAGGAAAGCCATCTCCTGGGGGCCTCCCCCCTGTTCTTCCATCCGTAAAGGGGGACCCCTTTACGGATGGAAGAACAGGGGGATCTTCGCTGTGGTGGGGACGTGACGGAGGGGTCTGCGGGATTGCCGCCACGTAGGCCAGTTGCTCGCACCCCGGCCCCTTGTTTCCGAGCCCCATGGAGGCAGAGGGCCGCTTATCGCTGGATGCAGGTGTCCTGCGGGGGTCAAGGGGCGGCGTGGGCACTCCGCGGGCGAGAGAGGACGCCTGGGCCCCGAGAGAACCCCGGCAAAATCCCCAGCCCTGGCCCCCGTGGCTCCAGTGGCCTCCCCAGGCTCCTGCCATGGGGCATGGTCTTGCTCACGGGGGCCCAGGCTCGCCACAGGTGAATGCCTTTTGCAGACACCAAGTACCGGAGGCCGGGGATGCCTTCACGGAGAGGGGGGTTGTTCTCTGGGGGACCGAGGTCTCAGCGGTCACAGTCGCTTCTTGCGTAGTTTAGACCAGACTTTAGAGAGTGGCAGTCGCCAGGTCCAAGTTTGCCTCCTGGGGGCAGGGGGGTGCAGTCTGAGCCAGGGCAGGACTCTTAACCGCCCAGGCAGGGCTCAGGCCTGAGTCCCCCCGGGAGAACCCCTCGGTGGCTGTGGGTTCGCCCACTTGGCCCACTCCATGTGGAGCTGAACAGCGGCCGGCCCCCCTCCCCGGCCCTAGGTCTCCAGGTCTTCCCTGGGCACTCTGCCCCTGCCGGAGTTGGAGAGCTGCTGGGAAGTTGGGTCCAAGAGAAAACGCGGGGTCCTCTGGGTGGCAGGGAGGACTTCCGTTTCCCCGGACACGACCCCAGGGACCCTGTGAACCTGGCAAGATATCTCAAGGGTGGGGCCCGTTGCCCGCAGACAGGCTTGTGGTGAGGGGGCCTGCCTGCGCATGCGCGGCCCCTCTTCGGGGCCCCAAACTAAGCAGCCGCGGCTCGGAGGAAAGCCATCTCCTGGGGGCCTCCCCCCTGTTCTTCCATCCGTAAAGGGGGACCCCTTTACGGATGGAAGAACAGGGGGATCTTCGCAGTGGTGGGGACGTGACGAGGGGTCTGCGGGTTTGCCGCCACGTAGGCCAGTTACTCGCACACCGGCCCCTTGTTTCCGAGCCCCATGGAGGCAGAGGGCTGCTTATCGCTGGATGCAGGTGTTCTGCCGGGGTCAAGGGACGGCGTGGGCACTCCGCGGGCGAGAGAGGACGCCTGGGCCCCGAGAGAACCCCGGCAAAATCCCCAGCCCTGGCCCCCGTGGCTCCAGTGGCCTCCCCAGGCTCCTGCCATGGGGCATGGTCTTGCTCACGGGGGCCCAGGCTCGACGCAGGTGAATGCCTTTTGCAGACACCAAGTACCGGAGGCCGGGGATGCCTTCACAGAGAGGGGGGTTGGTCTCTGGGGGACCGAGGTCTCAGCGGTCACAGTCGCTTCTTGAGTAGTTTAGACCAGACTTTAGAGAGTGGCAGTCGCCAGGTCCAAGTTTGCCTCCTGGGGGCAGGGGGGGGCAGTCTGAGCCAGGGCAGGTCTCTTAACCGCCCAGGCAGGGCTCAGGCCTGAGTCCCCCCGGGAGAACCCCTCGGTGGCTGTGGGTTCCGCCCACTTGGCCCACTCCATCTGGAGCTGAACAGCGGCCGGCCCCCCTCCGCGGCCCTAGGTCCCCAGGTCTTCCCTGGGCACTCTGCCCCTGCCGGGGTTGGAGAGCTGCTGGGAAGTTGGGTCCAAGAGAAAACGCGGGGTCCTCTGGGTGGCAGGGAGGACTTCCGTTTCCCCGGACACGACCCCAGGGACCCTGTGAACCTGGCAAGATACCTCAAGGGTGGGGCCCGTTGCCCGCAGACAGGCTTGTGGTGAGGGGGCCTGCCTGCGCATGCGCGGCCCCTCTTCTGGGCCCCAAACTAAGCAGCCGCGGCTCGGAGGAAAGCCATCTCCTGGGGGCCTCCCCCCTGTTCTTCCATCCGTAAAGGGGGACCCCTTTACGGATGGAATAACAGGAGGATCTTCGCAGTGGTGGGGACGTGACGGAGGGGTCTGCGGGTTTGCCGCCACGTTGGTCAGTTGCTCGCACCCCGGCCCCTTGTTTCCGAGCCCCATGGAGGCAGAGGGCCGCTTATCGCTGGATGCAGGTGTCCTGCGGGGGTCAAGGGGCGGCGTGGGCACTCCCCGGGCGATTGAGGACGCCTGGGCCCCGAGAGAACCCCGGCAAAATCCCCAGCCCTGGCCCCCGTGGCTCCAGTGGCCTCCCCAGGCTCCTGCCATGGGGCATGGTCTTGCTCACGGGGGCCCAGGCTCGCCGCAGGTGAATGCCTTTTGCAGACACCAAGTACCGGAGGCCGGGGATGCCTTCACGGAGAGGGGGGTTGTTCTCTGGGGGACCGAGGTCTCAGCGGTCACAGTCGCTTCTTGCGTAGTTTAGACCAGACTTTAGAGAGTGGCAGTCGCCAGGTCCAAGTTTGCCTCCTGGGGGCAGGGGGGGGCAGTCTGAGCCAGGGCAGGACTCTTAACCGCCCAGGCAGGGCTCAGGCCTGAGTCCCCCCGGGAGAACCCCTCGGTGGCTGTGGGTTCGCCCACTTGGCCCACTCCATGTGGAGCTGAACAGCGGCCGGCCCCCCTCCCCGGCCCTAGGTCCCCAGGTCTTCCCTGGGCACTCTGCCCCTGCCGGGGTTGGAGAGCTGCTGGGAAGTTGGGTCCAAGAGAAAACGCGGGGTCCTCTGGGTGGCAGGGGGGCTTCCGTTTCCCCGGACACGACCCCAGGGACCCTGTGAACCTGGCAAGATATCTCAAGGGTGGGGCCCGTTGCCCGCAGACAGGCTTGTGGTGAGGGGGCCTGCCTGCGCATGCGCGGCCCCTCTTCGGGGCCCCAAACTAAGCAGCCGCGGCTCGGAGGAAAGCCATCTCCTGGGGGCCTCCCCCCTGTTCTTCCATCCGTAAAGGGGGACCCCTTTACGGATGGAAGAACAGGGGGATCTTCGCAGTGGTGGGGACGTGACGAGGGGTCTGCGGGTTTGCCGCCACGTAGGCCAGTTACTCGCAAACCGGCCCCTTGTTTCCGAGCCCCATGGAGGCAGAGGGCTGCTTATCGCTGGATGCAGGTGTTCTGCCGGGGTCAAGGGACGGCGTGGGCACTCCGCGGGCGAGAGAGGACGCCTGGGCCCCGAGAGAACCCCGGCAAAATCCCCAGCCCTGGCCCCCGTGGCTCCAGTGGCCTCCCCAGGCTCCTGCCATGGGGCATGGTCTTGCTCACGGGGGCCCAGGCTCGACGCAGGTGAATGCCTTTTGCAGACACCAAGTACCGGAGGCCGGGGATGCCTTCACGGAGAGGGGGGTTGGTCTCTGGGGGACCGAGGTCTCAGCGGTCACAGTCGCTTCTTGAGTAGTTTAGACCAGACTTTAGAGAGTGGCAGTCGCCAGGTCCAAGTTTGCCTCCTGGGGGCAGGGGGGGGCAGTCTGAGCCAGGGCAGGACTCTTAACCGCCCAGGCAGGGCTCAGGCCTGAGTCCCCCCGGGAGAACCCCTCGGTGGCTGTGGGTTCCGCCCACTTGGCCCACTCCATCTGGAGCTGAACAGCGGCCGGCCCCCCTCCCCGGCCCTAGGTCCCCATGTCTTCCCTGGACACTCTGCCCCTGCCGGGGTTGGAGAGCTGCTGGGAAGTTGGGTCCAAGAGAAAACGCGGGGTCCTCTGGGTGGCAGGGAGGACTTCCGTTTCCCCGGACACGACCCCAGGGACCCTGTGAACCTGGCAAGATACCTCAAGGGTGGGGCCCGTTGCCCGCAGACAGGCTTGTGGTGAGGGGGCCTGCCTGCGCATGCGCGGCCCCTCTTCTGGGCCCCAAACTAAGCAGCCGCGGCTCGGAGGAAAGCCATCTCCTGGGGGCCTCCCCCCTGTTCTTCCATCCGTAAAGGGGGACCCCTTTACGGATGGAATAACAGGAGGATCTTCGCAGTGGTGGGGACGTGACGGAGGGGTCTGCGGGTTTGCCGCCACGTTGGTCAGTTGCTCGCACCCCGGCCCCTTGTTTCCGAGCCCCATGGAGGCAGAGGGCCGCTTATCGCTGGATGCAGGTGTCCTGCGGGGGTCAAGGGGCGGCGTGGGCACTCCCCGGGCGAGAGAGGACGCCTGGGCCCCGAGAGAACCCCGGCAAAATCCCCAGCCCTGGCCCCCGTGGCTCCAGTGGCCTCCCCAGGCTCCTGCCATGGGGCATGGTCTTGCTCACGGGGACCCAGGCTCGCCGCAGGTGAATGCCTTTTGCAGACACCAAGTACCGGAGGCCGGGGATGCCTTCACGGAGAGGGGGGTTGGTCTCTGGGGGACCGAGGTCACAGCGGTCACAGTCGCTTCTTGCGTAGTTTAGACCAGACTTTAGAGAGTGGCAGTCGCCAGGTCCAAGTTTGCCTCTTGGGGGCAGGGGGGGGCAGTTTGAGGCAGGGCAGGACTCTTAACCGCCCAGGCAGGGCTCAGGCCTGAGTCCCCCCGGGAGAACCCCTCGGTGGCTGTGGGTTCCGCCCACATGGCCCACTCCATCTGGAGCTGAACAGCGGCCGGCCCCCCTCCCCGGCCCTAGGTCCCCAGGTCTTCCCTGGGCACTCTGCCCCTGCCGGGGTTGGAGAGCTGCTGAAAAGTGGGGTCCAAGAGAAAACGCGGGGTCCTCTGGGTGGCAGGGAGGACTTCCGCTTCCCCGGACACGACCCCAGGGACCCTGTGAACCTGGCAAAATACCTCAAGGTTGGGGCCCGTTGCCCGCAGACAGGCTTGTGGTGAGGGGGCCTGCCTGCGCATGCGCGGCCCCTCTTCTGGGCCACAAACTAAGCAGCCGCGGCTCGGAGGAAAGCCATCTCCTGGGGGCCTCCCCCCTGTTCTTCCATCCGTAAAGGGGGACCCCTTTACGGATGGAAGAACAGGGGGATCTTCGCAGTGGTGGGGACGTGACGGAGGGGTCTGCGGGATTGCCGCCACGTAGGCCAGTTGCTCGCACCCCGGCCCCTTGTTTCCGAGCCCCATGGAGGCAGAGGGCCGCTTATCGCTGGATGCAGGTGTCCTGTGGGGGTCAAGGGGCGGCGTGGGCACTCCCCGGGCGAGAGAGGACGCCTGGGCCCCGAGAGAACCCCGGCAAAATCCCCAGGCCTGGCCCCCGTGGCTCCAGTGGCCTCCCCAGGCTCCTGCCATGGGGCATGGTCTTGCTCACGGGGGCCCAGGCTCGCCGCAGGTGAATGCCTTTTGCAGACACCAAGTACCGAAGGCCGGGGATGCCTTCACGGAGAGGGGGGTTGGTCTCTGGGGGACCGAGGTCTCAGCGGTCACAGTCGCTTCTTGCGTAGTTTAGACCAGACTTTAGAGAGTGGCAGTCGCCAGGTCCAAGTTTGCCTCCTGGGGGCAGGGGGGGGCAGTCTGAGCCAGGGCAGGACTCTTAACCGCCCAGGCAGGGCTCAGGCCTGAGTCCCCCCGGGAGAACCCCTCGGTGGCTGTGGGTTCGCCCACTTGGCCCACTCCATCTGGAGCTGAACAGCGGCCGGCCCCCCTCCCCGGCCCTAGGTCCCCAGGTCTTCCCTGGGCACTCTGCCCCAGCCGGGGTTGGAGAGCTGCTGGGAAGTTGGGTCCAAGAGAAAACGCGGGGTCCTCTGGGTGGCAGGGAGGACTTCCGTTTCCCCGGACACGACCCCAGGGACCCTGTGAACCTGGCAAGATACCTCAAGGGTGGGGCCCGTTGCCCGCAGACAGGCTTGTGGTGAGGGGGCCTGCCTGCGCATGCGCGGCCCCTCTTCTGGGCCCCAAACTAAGCAGCCGCGGCTCGGAGGAAAGCCATCTCCTGGGGGCCTCCCCCCTGTTCTTCCATCCGTAAAGGGGGACCCCTTTACGGATGGAAGAACAGGAGGATCTTCGCAGTGGTGGGGACGTGACAGAGGGGTCTGCGGGTTTGCCGCCACGTTGGCCAGTTGCTCGCACCCCGGCCCCTTGTTTCCGAGCCCCATGGAGGCAGAGGGCCGCTTATCGCTGGATGCAGGTGTCCTGTGGGGGTCAAGGGGCGGCGTGGGCACTCCCCGGGCGAGAGAGGACGCCTGGGCCCCGAGAGAACCCCGGCAAAATCCCCAGCCCTGGCCCCCGTGGCTCCAGTGGCCTCCCCAGGCTCCTGCCATGGGGCATGGTCTTGCTCACGGGGACCCAGGCTCGCCGCAGGTGAATGCCTTTTGCAGACACCAAGTACCGGAGGCCGGGGATGCCTTCACGGAGAGGGGGGTTGGTCTCTGGGGGACCGAGGTCACAGCCGTCACAGTCGCTTCTTGCGTAGTTTAGACCAAACTTTAGAGAGTGGCAGTCGCCAGGTCCAAGTTTGCCTCTTGGGGGCAGGGGGGGGCAGTTTGAGCCAGGGCAGGACTCTTAACCGCCCAGGCAGGGCTCAGGCCTGAGTCCCCCCGGGAGAACCCCTCGGTGGCTGTGGGTTCCGCCCCCATGGCCCACTCCATCTGGAGCTGAACAGCGGCCGGCCCCCCTCCCCGGCCCTAGGTCCCCAGGTCTTCCCTGGGCACTCTGCCCCTGCCGGGGTTGGAGAGCTGCTGGGAAGTGGGGTCCAAGAGAAAACGCGGGGTCCTCTGGGTGGCAGGGAGGACTTCCGCTTCCCCGGACACGACCCCAGGGACCCTGTGAACCTGGCAAAATACCTCAAGGTTGGGGCCCGTTGCCCGCAGACAGGCTTGTGGTGAGGGGGCCTGCCTGCGCATGCGCGGCCCCTCTTCTGGGCCCCAAACTAAGCAGCCGCGGCTCGGAGGAAAGCCATCTCCTGGGGGCCTCCCCCCTGTTCTTCCATCCGTAAAGGGGGACCCCTTTACGGATGGAAGAACAGGGGGATCTTCGCAGTGGTGGGGACGTGACGAGGGGTCTGCGGGTTTGCCGCCACGTAGGCCAGTTACTCGCAAACCGGCCCCTTGTTTCCGAGCCCCATGGAGGCAGAGGGCTGCTTATCGCTGGATGCAGGTGTTCTGCCGGGGTCAAGGGACGGCGTGGGCAATCCGCGGGCGAGAGAGGACGCCTGGGCCCCGAGAGAACCCCGGCAAAATCCCCAGCCCTGGCCCCCGTGGCTCCAGTGGCCTCCCCAGGCTCCTGCCATGGGGCATGGTCTTGCTCACGGGGGCCCAGGCTCGACGCAGGTGAATGCCTTTTGCAGACACCAAGTACCGGAGGCCGGGGATGCCTTCACGGAGAGGGGGGTTGGTCTCTGGGGGACCGAGGTCACAGCGGTCACAGTCACTTCTTGCGTAGTTTAGACCAGACTTTAGAGAGTGGCAGTCGCCAGGTCCAAGTTTGCCTCCTGGGGGCAGGGGGGGGCAGTTTGAGCCAGGGCAGGACTCTTAACCGCCCAGGCAGGGCTCAGGCCTGAGTCCCCCCGGGAGAACCCCTCGGTGGCTGTGGGTTCCGCCCCCATGGCCCACTCCATCTGGAGCTGAACAGCGGCCGGCCCCCCTCCCCGGCCCTAGGTCCCCAGGTCTTCCCTGCACACTCTGCCCCTGCCGGGGTTGGAGAGCTGCTGGGAAGTGGGGTCCAAGAGAAAACGCGGGGTCCTCTGGGTGTCAGGGAGGACTTCCGCTTCCCCGGACACGACCCCAGGGACCCTGTGAACCTGGCAAAATACCTCAAGGTTGGGGCCCGTTGCCCGCAGACAGGCTTGTGGTGAGGGGGCCTGCCTGCGCATGCGCGGCCCCTCTTCTGGGCCCCAAACTAAGCAGCCGCGGCTCGGAGGAAAGCCATCTCCTGGGGGCCTCCCCGCTGTTCTTCCATCCGTAAAGGGGGACCCCTTTACGGATGGAAGAACAGGGGGATCTTCGCAGTGGTGGGGACGTGACGGAGGGGTCTGCGGGATTGCCGCCACGTAGGCCAGTTGCTCGCACCCCGGCCCCTTGTTTCCGAGCCCCATGGAGGCAGAGGGCCGCTTATCGCTGGATGCAGGTGTCCTGCGGGGGTCAAGGGGCGGCGTGGGTACTCCGCGGGCGAGAGAGGACGCCTGGGCCCCGAGAGAACCCCGGCAAAATCCCCAGCCCTGGCCCCCGTGGCTCCAGTGGCCTCCCCAGGCTCCTGCCATGGGGCATGGTCTTGCTCACGGGGGCCCAGGCTCGCCGCAGGTGAATGCCTTTTGCAGACACCAAGTACCGGAGGCCGGGGATGCCTTCACGGAGAGGGGGGTTGTTCTCTGGGGGACCGAGGTCTCAGCGGTCACAGTCGCTTCTTGCGTAGTTTAGACCAGACTTTAGAGAGTGGCAGTCGCCAGGTCCAAGTTTGCCTCCTGGGGGCAGTGGGGTGCAGTCTGAGCCAGGGCAGGACTCTTAACCGCCCAGGCAGGGCTCAGGCCTGAGTCCCCCCGGGAGAACCCCTCGGTGGCTGTGGGTTCGCCCACTTGGCCCACTCCATGTGGAGCTGAACAGCGGCCGGCCCCCCTCCCCGGCCCTAGGTCCCCAGGTCTTCCCTGGGCACTCTGCCCCTGCCGGAGTTGGAGAGCTGCTGGGAAGTTGGGTCCAAGAGAAAACGCGGGGTCCTCTGGGTGGCAGGGAGGACTTCCGTTTCCCCGGACACGACCCCAGGGACCCTGTGAACCTGGCAAGATATCTCAAGGGTGGGGCCCGTTGCCCGCAGACAGGCTTGTGGTGAGGGGGCCTGCCTGCGCATGCGCGGCCCCTCTTCGGGGCCCCAAACTAAGCAGCCGCGGCTCGGAGGAAAGCCATCTCCTGGGGGCCTCCCCCCTGTTCTTCCATCCGTAAAGGGGGACCCCTTTACGGATGGAAGAACAGGGGGATCTTCGCAGTGGTGGGGACGTGACGAGGGGTCTGCGGGTTTGCCGCCACGTAGGCCAGTTACTCGCAAACCGGCCCCTTGTTTCCGAGCCCCATGGAGGCAGAGGGCTGCTTATCGCTGGATGCAGGTGTTCTGCCGGGGTCAAGGGACGGCGTGGGCACTCCGCGGGCGAGAGAGGACGCCTGGGCCCCGAGAGAACCCCGGCAAAATCCCCAGCCCTGGCCCCCGTGGCTCCAGTGGCCTCCCCAGGCTCCTGCCATGGGGCATGGTCTTGCTCACGGGGGCCCAGGCTCGACGCAGGTGAATGCCTTTTGCAGACACCAAGTACCGGAGGCCGGGGATGCCTTCACAGAGAGGGGGGTTGGTCTCTGGGGGACCGAGGTCTCAGCGGTCACAGTCGCTTCTTGAGTAGTTTAGACCAGACTTTAGAGAGTGGCAGTCGCCAGGTCCAAGTTTGCCTCCTGGGGGCAGGGGGGGGCAGTCTGAGCCAGGGCAGGACTCTTAACCGCCCAGGCAGGGCTCAGGCCTGAGTCCCCCCGGGAGAACCCCTCGGTGGCTGTGGGTTCCGCCCACTTGGCCCACTCCATCTGGAGCTGAACAGCGGCCGGCCCCCCTCCCCGGCCCTAGGTCCCCAGGTCTTCCCTGGACACTCTGCCCCTGCCGGGGTTGGAGAGCTGCTGGGAAGTTGGGTCCAAGAGAAAACGCGGGGTCCTCTGGGTGGCAGGGAGGACTTCCGTTTCCCCGGACACGACCCCAGGGACCCTGTGAACCTGGCAAGATACCTCAAGGGTGGGGCCCGTTGCCCGCAGACAGGCTTGTGGTGAGGGGGCCTGCCTGCGCATGCGCGGCCCCTCTTCTGGGCCCCAAACTAAGCAGCCGCGGCTCGGAGGAAAGCCATCTCCTGGGGGCCTCCCCCCTGTTCTTCCATCCGTAAAGGGGGACCCCTTTACGGATGGAATAACAGGAGGATCTTCGCAGTGGTGGGGACGTGACGGAGGGGTCTGCGGGTTTGCCGCCACGTTGGTCAGTTGCTCGCACCCCGGCCCCTTGTTTCCGAGCCCCATGGAGGCAAAGGGCCGCTTATCGCTGGATGCAGGTGTCCTGCGGGGGTCAAGGGGCGGCGTGGGCACTCCCCGGGCGAGAGAGGACGCCTGGGCCCCGAGAGAACCCCGGCAAAATCCCCAGCCCTGGCCCCCGTGGCTCCAGTGGCCTCCCCAGGCTCCTGCCATGGGGCATGGTCTTGCTCACGGGGACCCAGGCTCGCCGCAGGTGAATGCCTTTTGCAGACACCAAGTACCGGAGGCCGGGGATGCCTTCACGGAGAGGGGGGTTGGTCTCTGGGGGACCGAGGTCACAGCGGTCACAGTCGCTTCTTGCGTAGTTTAGACCAGACTTTAGAGAGTGGCAGTCGCCAGGTCCAAGTTTGCCTCTTGGGGGCAGGGGGGGGCAGTTTGAGCCAGGGCAGGACTCTTAACCGCCCAGGCAGGGCTCAGGCCTGAGTCCCCCCGGGAGAACCCCTCGGTGGCTGTGGGTTCCGCCCACATGGCCCACTCCATCTGGAGCTGAACAGCGGCCGGCCCCCCTCCCCGGCCCTAGGTCCCCAGGTCTTCCCTGGGCACTCTGCCCCTGCCGGGGTTGGAGAGCTGCTGAAAAGTGGGGTCCAAGAGAAAACGCGGGGTCCTCTGGGTGGCAGGGAGGACTTCCGCTTCCCCGGACACGACCCCAGGGACCCTGTGAACCTGGCAAAATACCTCAAGGTTGGGGCCCGTTGCCCGCAGACAGGCTTGTGGTGAGGGGGCCTGCCTGCGCATGCGCGGCCCCTCTTCTGGGCCACAAACTAAGCAGCCGCGGCTCGGAGGAAAGCCATCTCCTGGGGGCCTCCCCCCTGTTCTTCCATCCGTAAAGGGGGACCCCTTTACGGATGGAAGAACAGGGGGATCTTCGCAGTGGTGGGGACGTGACGGAGGGGTCTGCGGGATTGCCGCCACGTAGGCCAGTTGCTCGCACCCCGGCCCCTTGTTTCCGAGCCCCATGGAGGCAGAGGGCCGCTTATCGCTGGATGCAGGTGTCCTGCGGGGGTCAAGGGGCGGCGTGGGCACTCCCCGGGCGAGAGAGGACGCCTGGGCCCCGAGAGAACCCCGGCAAAATCCCCAGGCCTGGCCCCCGTGGCTCCAGTGGCCTCCCCAGGCTCCTGCCATGGGGCATGGTCTTGCTCACGGGGGCCCAGGCTCGCCGCAGGTGAATGCCTTTTGCAGACACCAAGTACCGAAGGCCGGGGATGCCTTCACGGAGAGGGGGGTTGGTCTCTGGGGGACCGAGGTCTCAGCGGTCACAGTCGCTTCTTGCGTAGTTTAGACCAGACTTTAGAGAGTGGCAGTCGCCAGGTCCAAGTTTGCCTCCTGGGGGCAGGGGGGGGCAGTCTGAGCCAGGGCAGGACTCTTAACCGCCCAGGCAGGGCTCAGGCCTGAGTCCCCCCGGGAGAACCCCTCGGTGGCTGTGGGTTCGCCCACTTGGCCCACTCCATCTGGAGCTGAACAGCGGCCGGCCCCCCTCCCCGGCCCTAGGTCCCCAGGTCTTCCCTGGGCACTCTGCCCCAGCCGGGGTTGGAGAGCTGCTGGGAAGTTGGGTCCAAGAGAAAACGCGGGGTCCTCTGGGTGGCAGGGAGGACTTCCGTTTCCCCGGACACGACCCCAGGGACCCTGTGAACCTGGCAAGATACCTCAAGGGTGGGGCCCGTTGCCCGCAGACAGGCTTGTGGTGAGGGGGCCTGCCTGCGCATGCGCGGCCCCTCTTCTGGGCCCCAAACTAAGCAGCCGCGGCTCGGAGGAAAGCCATCTCCTGGGGGCCTCCCCCCTGTTCTTCCATCCGTAAAGGGGGACCCCTTTACGGATGGAAGAACAGGAGGATCTTCGCAGTGGTGGGGACGTGACAGAGGGGTCTGCGGGTTTGCCGCCACGTTGGCCAGTTGCTCGCACCCCGGCCCCTTGTTTCCGAGCCCCATGGAGGCAGAGGGCCGCTTATCGCTGGATGCAGGTGTCCTGTGGGGGTCAAGGGGCGGCGTGGGCACTCCCCGGGCGAGAGAGGACGCCTGGGCCCCGAGAGAACCCCGGCAAAATCCCCAGCCCTGGCCCCCGTGGCTCCAGTGGCCTCCCCAGGCTCCTGCCATGGGGCATGGTCTTGCTCACGGGGGCCCAGGCTCGCCGCAGGTGAATGCCTTTTGCAGACACCAAGTACCGGAGGCCGGGGATGCCTTCACGGAGAGGGGGGTTGGTCTCTGGGGGACCGAGGTCACAGCGGTCACAGTCGCTTCTTGCGTAGTTTAGACCAGACTTTAGAGAGTGGCAGTCGCCAGGTCCAAGTTTGCCTCTTGGGGGCAGGGGGGGGCAGTTTGAGCCAGGGCAGGACTCTTAACCGCCCAGGCAGGGCTCAGGCCTGAGTCCCCCCGGGAGAACCCCTCGGTGGCTGTGGGTTCCGCCCACATGGCCCACTCCATCTGGAGCTGAACAGCGGCCGGCCCCCCTCCCCGGCCCTAGGTCCCCAGGTCTTCCCTGGGCACTCTGCCCCTGCCGGGGTTGGAGAGCTGCTGGGAAGTGGGGTCCAAGAGAAAACGCGGGGTCCTCTGGGTGGCAGGGAGGACTTCCGTTTCCCCGGACACGACCCCAGGGACCCTTTGAACCTGGCAAGATACCTCAAGGGTGGGGCCCGTTGCCCGCAGACAGGCTTGTGGTGAGGGGGCCTGCCTCCGCATGCGCGGCCCCTCTTCTGGGCCCCAAACTAAGCAGCCGCGGCTCGGAGGAAAGCCATCTCCTGGGGGCCTCCCCCCTGTTCTTCCATCCGTAAAGGGGGACCCCTTTACGGATGGAAGAACAGGGGGATCTTCGCAGTGGTGGGGACGTGACGGAGGGGTCTGCGGGTTTGCCGCCACGTAGGCCAGTTGCTCGCACCCCGGCCCCTTGTTTCCGAGCCCCATGGAGGCAGAGGGCCGCTTATCGCTGGATGCAGGTGTCCTGCGGGGGCTAAGGGGCGGCGTGGGCACTCCCCGGGCGAGAGAGGACGCCTGGGCCCCGAGAGAACCCCGGCAAAATCCCCAGCCCTGGCGCCCGTGGCTCCAGTGGCCTCCCCAGGCTCCTGCCATGGGGCATGGTATTGCTCACGGGGGCCCAGGCTCGCCGCAGGTGAATGCCTTTTGAAGACACCAAGTACCGGAGGCCGGGGATGCCTTCACGGAGAGGGGGGTTGGTCTCTGGGGGACCGAGGTCTCAGCGGTCACAGTCGCTTCTTGCGTAGTTTAGACCAGACTTTAGAGAGTGGCAGTCGCCAGGTCCAAGTTTGCCTCCTGGGGGCAGGGGGGTCAGTCTGAGCCAGGGCAGGACTCTTAACCGCCCAGGCAGGGCTCAGGCCTGAGTCCCCCCGGGAGAACCCCTCGGTGGCTGTGGGTTCCGCCCACTTGGCCCACTCCATCTGGAGCTGAACAGCGGCCGGCCCCCCTCCCCGGCCCTAGGTCCCCAGGTCTTCCCTGGGCACTCTGCCCCTGCCGGGGTTGGAGAGCTGCTGGGAAGTGGGGTCCAAGAGAAAACTCGGGGTCCTCTGGGTGGCAGGGAGGACTTCCGTTTCCCCGGACACGACCCCAGGGACCCTGTGAACCTGGCAAGATATCTCAAGGGTGGGGCCCGTTGCCCGCAGACAGGCTTGTGGTGAGGGGGCCTGCCTGCGCATGCGCGGCCCCTCTTCTGGGCCCCAAACTAAGCAGCCGCGGCTCGGAGGAAAGCCATCTCCTGGGGGCCTCCCCCCTGTTCTTCCATCCGTAAAGGGGGACCCCTTTACGGATGGAAGAACAGGGGGATCTTCGCAGTGGTGGGGACGTGACGGAGGGGTCTGCGGGTTTGCCGCCACGTAGGCCAGTTGCTCGCACCCCGGCCCCTTGTTTCCGAGCCCCATGGAGGCAGAGGGCCGCTTATCGCTGGATGCAGGTGTCCTGCGGGGGTCAAGGGACGGCTTGGGCACTCCCCGGGCGAGAGAGGAAGCCTGGGCCCCGAGAGAACCCCGGCAAAATCCCCAGCCCTGGCCCCCGTGGCTCCAGTGGCCTCCCCAGGCTCCTGCCATGGGGCATGGTCTTGCTCACGGGGGCCCAGGCTCGCCGCAGGTGAATGCCTTTTGCAGACACCAAGTACCGGAGGCCGGGGATGCCTTCACGGAGAGGGGGGTTGGTCTCTGGGGGACCGAGGTCTCAGCGGTCACAGTCGCTTCTTGAGTAGTTTAGACCAGACTTTAGAGAGTGGCAGTCGCCAGGTCCAAGTTTGCCTCCTGGGGGCAGGGGGGGGCAGTCTGAGCCAGGGCAGGACTCTTAACCGCCCAGGCAGGGCTCAGGCCTGAGTCCCCCCGGGAGAACCCCTCGGTGGCTGTGGGTTCCGCCCACTTGGCCCACTCCATCTGGAGCTGAACAGCGGCCGGCCCCCCTCCCCGGACCTAGGTCCCCAGGTCTTCCCTGGGCACTCTGCCCCTGCCGGGGTTGGAGAGCTGCTGGGAAGTTGGGTCCAAGAGAAAACGCGGGGTCCTCTGGGTGGCAGGGAGGACTTCCGTTTCCCCGGGCACGACCCCAGGGACCTTGTGAACCTGGCAAGATATCTCAAGGGTGGGGCCCGTTGCCCGCAGACAGGCTTCTGGTGAGGGGGACTGCCTGCGCATGCGCGGCCCCGCTTCAGGGACCCAAACTAAGCAGCCGCGGCTCGGAGGAAAGCCATCTCCTGGGGGCCTCCCCCCTGTTCTTCCATCCGGAAAGGGGGACCCCTTTACGGATGGAAGAACAGGGGGATCTTCGCAGTGGTGGGGACGTGACGGAGGGGTCTGCGGGTTTGCCGCCACGTAGGCCAGTTGCTCGCACCCCGGCCCCTTGTTTCCGAGCCCCATGGAGGCAGAGGGCCGCTTATCGCTGGATGCAGGTGTCCTGCGGGGGTCAAGGGACGGCGTGGGCACTCCCCGGGCGAGAGAGGAAGCCTGGGCCCCGAGAGAACCCCGGCAAAATCCCCAGCCCTGGCCCCCGTGGCTCCAGTGGCCTCCCCAGGCTCCTGCTATGGGGCATGGTCTTGCTCACGGGGGCCCAGACTCGCCGCAGGTGAATGCCTTTTGCAGACACCAAGTACCGGAGGCCGGGGATGCCTTCACGGAGAGGGGGGTTGGTCTCTGGGGGACCGAGGTCTCAGCGGTCACAGTCGCTTCTTGCGTAGTTTAGACCAGACTTTAGAGAGTGGCAGTCGCCAGGTCCAAGTTTGCCTCCTGGGGGCAGGGGGGGGCAGTCTGAGCCAGGGCAGGACTCTTAACCGCCCAGGCAGGGCTCAGGCCTGAGTCCCCCCAGGAGAACCCCTCGGTGGCTGTGGGTTCCGCTCACATGGCCCACTCCATCTGGAGCTGAACAGCGGCCGGCCCCCCTCCCCGACCCTAGGTCCCCAGGTCTTCCCTGGGCACTCTGCCCCTGCCGGGGTTGGAGAGCTGCTGGGAAGTGGGGTCCAAGAGAAAACGCGGGGTCCTCTGGGTGGCAGGGAGGACTTCCGTTTCCCCGGACACGACCCCAGGGACCCTTTGAACCTGGCAAGATACCTCAAGGGTGGGGCCCGTTGCCCGCAGACAGGCTTGTGGTGAGGGGCCCTGCCTCCGCATGCGCGGCCCCTCTTCTGGGCCCCAAACTAAGCAGCCGCGGCTCGGAGGAAAGCCATCTCCTGGGGGCCTCCCCCCTGTTCTTCCATCCGTAAAGGGGGACCCCTTTACGGATGGAAGAACAGGGGGATCTTCGCAGTGGTGGGGACGTGACGGAGGGGTCTGCGGGTTTGCCGCCACGTAGGCCAGTTGCTCGCACCCCGGCCCCTTGTTTCCGAGCCCCATGGAGGCAGAGGGCCGCTTATCGCTGGATGCAGGTGTCCTGCGGGGGTCAAGGGGCGGCGTGGGCACTCCCCGGGCGAGTGAGGACGCCTGGGCCCCGAGAGAACCCCGGCAAAATCCCCAGCCCTGGCCCCCGTGGCTCCAGTGGCCTCCCCAGGCTCCTGCCATGGGGCATGGTCTTGCTCACGGGGACCCAGGCTCGCCGCAGGTGAATGCCTTTTGCAGACACCAAGTACCGGAGGTCGGGGATGCCTTCACGGAGAGGGGGGTTGTTCTCTGGGGGACCGAGGTCTCAGCGGTCACAGTCGCTTCTTGCGTAGTTTAGACCAGACTTTAGAGAGTGGCAGTCGCCAGGTCCAAGTTTGCCTCCTGGGGGCAGGGGGGGGCAGTCTGAGCCAGGGCAGGACTCTTAACCGCCCAGGCAGGGCTCAGGCCTGAGTCCCCCCGGGAGAACCCCTCGGTGGCTGTGGGTTCGCCCACTTGGCCCACTCCATGTGGAGCTGAACAGCGGCCGGCCCCCCTCCCCGGCCCTAGGTCCCCAGGTCTTCCCTGGGCACTCTGCCCCTGCCGGGGTTGGAGAGCTGCTGGGAAGTGGGGTCCAAGAGAAAACGCGGGGTCCTCTGGGTGGCAGGGAGGACTTCCGCTTCCCCGGACACGACCCCAGGGACCCTGTGAACCTGGCAAAATACCTCAAGGTTGGGGCCCGTTGCCCGCAGACAGGCTTGTGGTGAGGGGGCCTGCCTGCTCATGCGCGGCCCCTCTTCTGGGCCCCAAACTAAGCAGCCGCGGCTCGGAGGAAAGCCATCTCCTGGGGGCCTCCCCCCTGTTCTTCCATCCGTAAAGGGGGACCCCTTTACGGATGGAAGAACAGGGGGATCTTCGCAGTGGTGGGGACGTGACGGAGGGGTCTGCGGGATTGCCGCCACGTAGGCCAGTTGCTCGCACCCCGGCCCCTTGTTTCCGAGCCCCATGGAGGCAGAGGGCCGCTTATCGCTGGATGCAGGTGTCCTGCGGGGGTCAAGGGGCGGCGTGGGCACTCCGCGGGCGAGAGTGGACGCCTGGGCCCCGAGAGAACCCCGGCAAAATCCCCAGCCCTGGCCCCCGTGGCTCCAGTGGCCTCCCCAGGCTCCTGCCATGGGGCATGGTCTTGCTCACGGGGGCCCAGGCTCGCCGCAGGTGAATGCCTTTTGCAGACACCAAGTACCGGAGGCCGGGGATGCCTTCACGGAGAGGGGGGTTGTTCTCTGGGGGACCGAGGTCTCAGCGGTCACAGTCGCTTCTTGCGTAGTTTAGACCAGACTTTAGAGAGTGGCAGTCGCCAGGTCCAAGTTTGCCTCCTGGGGGCAGGGGGGGGCAGTCTGAGCCAGGGCAGGACTCTTAACCGCCCAGGCAGGGCTCAGGCCTGAGTCCCCCCGGGAGAACCCCTCGGTGGCTGTGGGTTCGCCCACTTGGCCCACTCCATGTGGAGCTGAACAGCGGCCGGCCCCCCTCCCCGGCCCTAGGTCCCCAGGTCTTCCCTGGGCACTCTGCCCCTGCCGGGGTTGGAGAGCTGCTGGGAAGTTGGGTCCAAGAGAAAACGCGGGGTCCTCTGGGTGGCAGGGAGGACTTCCGTTTCCCCGGACACGACCCCAGGGACCCTGTGAACCTGGCAAGATATCTCAAGGGTGGGGCCCGTTGCCCGCAGACAGGCTTGTGGTGAGGGGGCCTGCCTGCGCATGCGCGGCCCCTCTTCGGGGCCCCAAACTAAGCAGCCGCGGCTCGGAGGAAAGCCATCTCCTGGGGGCCTCCCCCCTGTTCTTCCATCCGTAAAGGGGGACCCCTTTACGGATGGAAGAACAGGGGGATCTTCGCAGTGGTGGGGACGTGACGAGGGGTCTGCGGGTTTGCCGCCACGTAGGCCAGTTACTCGCAAACCGGCCCCTTGTTTCCGAGCCCCATGGAGGCAGAGGGCTGCTTATCGCTGGATGCAGGTGTTCTGCCGGGGTCAAGGGACGGCGTGGGCACTCCGCGGGCGAGAGAGGACGCCTGGGCCCCGAGAGAACCCCGGCAAAATCCCCAGCCCTGGCCCCCGTGGCTCCAGTGGCCTCCCCAGGCTCCTGCCATGGGGCATGGTCTTGCTCACGGGGGCCCAGGCTCGACGCAGGTGAATGCCTTTTGCAGACACCAAGTACCGGAGGCCGGGGATGCCTTCACAGAGAGGGGGGTTGGTCTCTGGGGGACCGAGGTCTCAGCGGTCACAGTCGCTTCTTGAGTAGTTTAGACCAGACTTTAGAGAGTGGCAGTCGCCAGGTCCAAGTTTGCCTCCTGGGGGCAGGGGGGGGCAGTCTGAGCCTGGGCAGGACTCTTAACCGCCCAGGCAGGGCTCAGGCCTGAGTCCCCCCGGGAGAACCCCTCGGTGGCTGTGGGTTCCGCCCACTTGGCCCACTCCATCTGGAGCTGAACAGCGGCCGGCCCCCCTCCCCGGCCCTAGGTCCCCAGGTCTTCCCTGGAAACTCTGCCCCTGCCGGGGTTGGAGAGCTGCTGGGAAGTTGGGTCCAAGAGAAAACGCGGGGTCCTCTGGGTGGCAGGGAGGACTTCCGTTTCCCCGGACACGACCCCAGGGACCCTGTGAACCTGGCAGGATACCTCAAGGGTGGGGCCCGTTGCCCGCAGACAGGCTTGTGGTGAGGGGGCCTGCCTGCGCATGCGCGGCCCCTCTTCTGGGCCCCAAACTAAGCAGCCGCGGCTCGGAGGAAAGCCATCTCCTGGGGGCCTCCCCCCTGTTCTTCCATCCGTAAAGGGGGACCCCTTTACGGATGGAAGAACAGGGGGATCTTCGCAGTGGTGGGGACGTGACGGAGGGGTCTGCGGGTTTGCCGCCACGTTGGTCAGTTGCTCGCACCCCGGCCCCTTGTTTCCGAGCCCCATGGAGGCAGAGGGCCGCTTATCGCTGGATGCAGGTGTCCTGCGGGGGTCAAGGGGCGGCGTGGGCACTCCCCGGGCGAGAGAGGACGCCTGGGCCCCGAGAGAACCCCGGCAAAATCCCCAGCCCTGGCCCCCGTGGCTCCAGTGGCCTCCCCAGGCTCCTGCCATGGGGCATGGTCTTGCTCACGGGGACCCAGGCTCGCCGCAGGTGAATGCCTTTTGCAGACACCAAGTACCGGAGGCCGGGGATGCCTTCACGGAGAGGGGGGTTGGTCTCTGGGGGACCGAGGTCACAGCGGTCACAGTCGCTTCTTGCGTAGTTTAGACCAGACTTTAGAGAGTGGCAGTCGCCAGGTCCAAGTTTGCCTCTTGGGGGCAGGGGGGGGCAGTTTGAGCCAGGGCAGGACTCTTAACCGCCCAGGCAGGGCTCAGGCCTGAGTCCCCCCGGGAGAACCCCTCGGTGGCTGTGGGTTCCGCCCCCATGGCCCACTCCATCTGGAGCTGAACAGCGGCCGGCCCCCCTCCCCGGCCCTAGGTCCCCAGGTCTTCCCTGGGCACTCTGCCCCTGCCGGGGTTGGAGAGCTGCTGGGAAGTGGGGTCCAAGAGAAAACGCGGGGTCCTCTGGGTGTCAGGGAGGACTTCCGATTCCCCGGACACGACCCCAGGGACCCTGTGAACCTGGCAAAATACCTCAAGGTTGGGGCCCGTTGCCCGCAGACAGGCTTGTGGTGAGGGGGCCTGCCTGCGCATGCGCGGCCCCTCTTCTGGGCCCCAAACTAAGCAGCCGCGGCTCGGAGGAAAGCCATCTCCTGGGGGCCTCCCCCCTGTTCTTCCATCCGTAAAGGGGGACCCCTTTACGGATGGAAGAACAGGGGGATCTTCGCAGTGGTGGGGACGTGACGGAGGGGTCTGCGGGATTGCCGCCACGTAGGCCAGTTGCTCGCACCCCGGCCCCTTGTTTCCGAGCCCCATGGAGGCAGAGGGCCGCTTATCGCTGGATGCAGGTGTCCTGCGGGGGTCAAGGGGCGGCGTGGGCACTCCGCGGGCGAGAGAGGACGCCTGGGCCCCGAGAGAACCCCGGCAAAATCCCCAGCCCTGGCCCCCGTGGCTCCAGTGGCCTCCCCAGGCTCCTGCCATGGGGCATGGTCTTGCTCACGGGGGCCCAGGCTCGACGCAGGTGAATGCCTTTTGCAGACACCAAGTACCGGAGGCCGGGGATGCCTTCACGGAGAGGGGGGTTGTTCTCTGGGGGACCGAGGTCTCAGCGGTCACAGTCGCTTCTTGCGTAGTTTAGACCAGACTTTAGAGAGTGGCCGTCGCCAGGTCCAAGTTTGCCTCCTGGGGGCAGGGGGGTGCAGTCTGAGCCAGGGCAGGACTCTTAACCGCCCAGGCAGGGCTCAGGCCTGAGTCCCCCCGGGAGAACCCCTCGGTGGCTGTGGGTTCGCCCACTTGGCCCACTCCATGTGGAGCTGAACAGCGGCCGGCCCCCCTCCCCGGCCCTAGGTCCCCAGGTCTTCCCTGGGCACTCTGCCCCTGCCGGAGTTGGAGAGCTGCTGGGAAGTTGGGTCCAAGAGAAAACGCGGGGTCCTCTGGGTGGCAGGGAGGACTTCCGTTTCCCCGGACACGACCCCAGGGACCCTGTGAACCTGGCAAGATATCTCAAGGGTGGGGCCCGTTGCCCGCAGACAGGCTTGTGGTGAGGGGGCCTGCCTGCGCATGCGCTGCCCCTCTTCGGGGCCCCAAACTAAGCAGCCGCGGCTCGGAGGAAAGCCATCTCCTGGGGGCCTCCCCCCTGTTCTTCCATCCGTAAAGGGGGACCCCTTTACGGATGGAAGAACAGGGGGATCTTCGCAGTGGTGGGGACGTGACGAGGGGTCTGCGGGTTTGCCGCCACGTAGGCCAGTTACTCGCAAACCGGCCCCTTGTTTCCGAGCCCCATGGAGGCAGAGGGCTGCTTATCGCTGGATGCAGGTGTTCTGCCGGGGTCAAGGGACGGCGTGGGCACTCCGCGGGCGAGAGAGGACGCCTGGGCCCCGAGAGAACCCCGGCAAAATCCCCAGCCCTGGCCCCCGTGGCTCCAGTGGCCTCCCCAGGCTCCTGCCATGGGGCATGGTCTTGCTCACGGGGGCCCAGGCTCGACGCAGGTGAATGCCTTTTGCAGACACCAAGTACCGGAGGCCGGGGATGCCTTCACAGAGAGGGGGGTTGGTCTCTGGGGGACCGAGGTCTCAGCGGTCACAGTCGCTTCTTGAGTAGTTTAGACCAGACTTTAGAGAGTGGCAGTCGCCAGGTCCAAGTTTGCCTCCTGGGGGCAGGGGGGGGCAGTCTGAGCCAGGGCAGGACTCTTAACCGCCCAGGCAGGGCTCAGGCCTGAGTCCCCCCGGGAGAACCCCTCGGTGGCTGTGGGTTCCGCCCACTTGGCCCACTCCATCTGGAGCTGAACAGCGGCCGGCCCCCCTCCCCGGCCCTAGGTCCCCAGGTCTTCCCTGGACACTCTGCCCCTGCCGGGGTTGGAGAGCTGCTGGGAAGTTGGGTCCAAGAGAAAACGCGGGGTCCTCTGGGTGGCAGGGAGGACTTCCGTTTCCCCGGACACGACCCCAGGGACCCTGTGAACCTGGCAAGATACCTCAAGGGTGGGGCCCGTTGCCCGCAGACAGGCTTGTGGTGAGGGGGCCTGCCTGCGCATGCGCGGCCCCTCTTCTGGGCCCCAAACTAAGCAGCCGCGGCTCCGAGGAAAGCCATCTCCTGGGGGCCTCCCCCCTGTTCTTCCATCCGTAAAGGGGGACCCCTTTACGGATGGAATAACAGGAGGATCTTCGCAGTGGTGGGGACGTGACGGAGGGGTCTGCGGGTTTGCCGCCACGTAGGCCAGTTGCTGGCACCCCGGCCCCTTGTTTCCGAGCCCCATGGAGGCAGAGGGCCGCTTATCGCTGGATGCAGGTGTCCTGCGGGGGTCAAGGGGCGGCGTGGGCACTCCGCGGGCGAGAGTGGACGCCTGGGCCCCGAGCGAACCCCGGCAAAATCCCCAGCCCTGGCCCCCGTGGCTCCAGTGGCCTCCCCAGGCTCCTGCCATGGGGCATTGTCTTGCTCACGGGGGCCCAGGCTCGCCGCAGGTGAATGCCTTTTGCAGACACCAAGTACCGGAGGCCGGGGATGCCTTCACGGAGAGGGGGGTTGTTCTCTGGGGGACCGAGGTCTCAGCGGTCACAGTCGCTTCTTGCGTAGATTAGACCAGACTTTAGAGAGTGGCAGTCGCCAGGTCCAAGTTTGCCTCCTGGGGGCAGGGGGGGGCAGTCTGAGCCAGGGCAGGACTCTTAACCGCCCAGGCAGGGCTCAGGCCTGAGTCCCCCCGGGAGAACCCCTCGGTGGCTGTGGGTTCGCCCACTTGGCCCACTCCATGTGGAGCTGAACAGCGGCCGGCCCCCCTCCCCGGCCCTAGGTCCCCAGGTCTTCCCTGGGCACTCTGCCCCTGCCGGGGTTGGAGAGCTGCTGGGAAGTTGGGTCCAAGAGAAAACGCGGGGTCCTCTGGGTGGCAGGGAGGACTTCCGTTTCCCCGGACACGACCCCAGGGACCCTGTGAACCTGGCAAGATATCTCAAGGGTGGGGCCCGTTGCCCGCAGACAGGCTTGTGGTGAGGGGGCCTGCCTGCGCATGCGCGGCCCCTCTTCGGGGCCCCAAACTAAGCAGCCGCGGCTCGGAGGAAAGCCATCTCCTGGGGGCCTCCCCCCTGTTCTTCCATCCGTAAAGGGGGACCCCTTTACGGATGGAAGAACAGGGGGATCTTCGCAGTGGTGGGGACGTGACGAGGGGTCTGCGGGTTTGCCGCCACGTAGGCCAGTTACTCGCAAACCGGCCCCTTGTTTCCGAGCCCCATGGAGGCAGAGGGCTGCTTATCGCTGGATGCAGGTGTTCTGCCGGGGTCAAGGGACGGCGTGGGCACTCCGCGGGCGAGAGAGGACGCCTGGGCCCCGAGAGAACCCCGGCAAAATCCCCAGCCCTGGCCCCCGTGGCTCCAGTGGCCTCCCCAGGCTCCTGCCATGGGGCATGGTCTTGCTCACGGGGGCCCAGGCTCGACGCAGGTGAATGCCTTTTGCAGACACCAAGTACCGGAGGCCAGGGATGCCTTCACAGAGAGGGGGGTTGGTCTCTGGGGGACCGAGGTCTCAGCGGTCACAGTCGCTTCTTGAGTAGTTTAGACCAGACTTTAGAGAGTGGCAGTCGCCAGGTCCAAGTTTGCCTCCTGGGGGCAGGGGGGGGCAGTCTGAGCCAGGGCAGGACTCTTAACCGCCCAGGCAGGGCTCAGGCCTGAGTCCCCCCGGGAGAACCCCTCGGTGGCTGTGGGTTCCGCCCACTTGGCCCACTCCATCTGGAGCTGAACAGCGGCCGGCCCCCCTCCCCGGCCCTAGGTCCCCAGGTCTTCCCTGGAAACTCTGCCCCTGCCGGGGTTGGAGAGCTGCTGGGAAGCTGGGTCCAAGAGAAAACGCGGGGTCCTCTGGGTGGCAGGGAGGACTTCCGTTTCCCCGGACACGACCCCAGGGACCCTGTGAACCTGGCAGGATACCTCAAGGGTGGGGCCCGTTGCCCGCAGACAGGCTTGTGGTGAGGGGGCCTGCCTGCGCATGCGAGGCCCCTCTTCTGGGCCCCAAACTAAGCAGCCGCGGCTCGGAGGAAAGCCATCTCCTGGGGGCCTCCCCCCTGTTCTTCCATCCGTAAAGGGGGACCCCTTTACGGATGGAATAACAGGAGGATCTTCGCAGTGGTGGGGACGTGACGGAGGGGTCTGCGGGTTTGCCGCCACGTTGGTCAGTTGCTCGCACCCCGGCCCCTTGTTTCCGAGCCCCATGGAGGCAGAGGGCCGCTTATCGCTGGATGCAGGTGTCCTGCGGGGGTCAAGGGGCGGCGTGGGCACTCCCCGGGCGAGAGAGGACGCCTGGGCCCCGAGAGAACCCCGGCAAAATCCCCAGCCCTGGCCCCCGTGGCTCCAGTGGCCTCCCCAGGCTCCTGCCATGGGGCATGGTCTTGCTCACGGGGACTCAGGCTCGCCGCAGGTGAATGCCTTTTGCAGACACCAAGTACCGGAGGCCGGGGATGCCTTCACGGAGAGGGGGGTTGGTCTCTGGGGGACCGAGGTCACAGCGGTCACAGTCGCTTCTTGCGTAGTTTAGACCAGACTTTAGAGAGTGGCAGTCGCCAGGTCCAAGTTTGCCTCTTGGGGGCAGGGGGGGGCAGTTTGAGCCATGGCAGGACTCTTAACCGCCCCGGCAGGGCTCAGGCCTGAGTCCCCCCGGGAGAACCCCTCGGTGGCTGTGGGTTCCGCCCCCATGGCCCACTCCATCTGGAGCTGAACAGCGGCCGGCCCCCCTCCCCGGCCCTAGGTCCCCAGGTCTTCCCTGGGCACTCTGCCCCTGCCGGGGTTGGAGAGCTGCTGGGAAGTGGGGTCCAAGAGAAAACGCGGGGTCCTCTGGGTGTCAGGGAGGACTTCCGCTTCCCCGGACACGACCCCAGGGACCCTGTGAACCTGGCAAAATACTTCAAGGTTGGGGCCCGTTGCCCGCAGACAGGCTTGTGGTGAGGGGGCCTGCCTGCGCATGCGCGGCCCCTCTTCTGGGCCCCAAACTAAGCAGCCGCGGCTCGGAGGAAAGCCATCTCCTGGGGGCCTCCCCCCTGTTCTTCCATCCGTAAAGGGGGACCCCTTTACGGATGGAAGAACAGGGGGATCTTCGCAGTGGTGGGGACGTGACGGAGGGGTCTGCGGGATTGCCGCCACGTAGGCCAGTTGCTCGCACCCCGGCCCCTTGTTTCCGAGCCCCATGGAGGCAGAGGGCCGCTTATCGCTGGATGCAGGTGTCCTGCGGGGGTCAAGGGGCGGCGTGGGCACTCCGCGGGCGAGAGAGGACGCCTGGGCCCCGAGAGAACCCCGGCAAAATCCCCAGCCCTGGCCCCCGTGGCTCCAGTGGCCTCCCCAGGCTCCTGCCATGGGGCATGGTCTTGCTCACGGGGGCCCAGGCTCGACGCAGGTGAATGCCTTTTGCAGACACCAAGTACCGGAGGCCGGGGATGCCTTCACGGAGAGGGGGGTTGTTCTCTGGGGGACCGAGGTCTCAGCGGTCACAGTCGCTTCTTGCGTAGTTTAGACCAGACTTTAGAGAGTGGCCGTCGCCAGGTCCAAGTTTGCCTCCTGGGGGCAGGGGGGTGCAGTCTGAGCCAGGGCAGGACTCTTAACCGCCCAGGCAGGGCTCAGGCCTGAGTCCCCCCGGGAGAACCCCTCGGTGGCTGTGGGTTCGCCCACTTGGCCCACTCCATGTGGAGCTGAACAGCGGCCGGCCCCCCTCCCCGGCCCTAGGTCCCCAGGTCTTCCCTGGGCACTCTGCCCCTGCCGGAGTTGGAGAGCTGCTGGGAAGTTGGGTCCAAGAGAAAACGCGGGGTCCTCTGGGTGGCAGGGAGGACTTCCGTTTCCCCGGACACGACCCCAGGGACCCTGTGAACCTGGCAAGATATCTCAAGGGTGGGGCCCGTTGCCCGCAGACAGGCTTGTGGTGAGGGGGCCTGCCTGCGCATGCGCGGCCCCTCTTCGGGGCCCCAACTAAGCAGCCGCGGCTCGGAGGAAAGCCATCTCCTGGGGGCCTCCCCCCTGTTCTTCCATCCGTAAAGGGGGACCCCTTTACGGATGGAAGAACAGGGGGATCTTCGCAGTGGTGGGGACGTGACGAGGGGTCTGCGGGTTTGCCGCCACGTAGGCCAGTTACTCGCAAACCGGCCCCTTGTTTCCGAGCCCCATGGAGGCAGAGGGCTGCTTATCGCTGGATGCAGGTGTTCTGCCGGGGTCAAGGGACGGCGTGGGCACTCCGCGGGCGAGAGAGGACGCCTGGGCCCCGAGAGAACCCCGGCAAAATCCCCAGCCCTGGCCCCCGTGGCTCCAGTGGCCTCCCCAGGCTCCTGCCATGGGGCATGGTCTTGCTCACGGGGGCCCAGGCTCGACGCAGGTGAATGCCTTTTGCAGACACCAAGTACCGGAGGCCGGGGATGCCTTCACAGAGAGGGGGGTTGGTCTCTGGGGGACCGAGGTCTCAGCGGTCACAGTCGCTTCTTGAGTAGTTTAGACCAGACTTTAGAGAGTGGCAGTCGCCAGGTCCAAGTTTGCCTCCTGGGGGCAGGGGGGGGCAGTCTGAGCCAGGGCAGGACTCTTAACCGCCCAGGCAGGGCTCAGGCCTGAGTCCCCCCGGGAGAACCCCTCGGTGGCTGTGGGTTCCGCCCACTTGGCCCACTCCATCTGGAGCTGAACAGCGGCCGGCCCCCCTCCCCGGCCCTAGGTCCCCAGGTCTTCCCTGGACACTCTGCCCCTGCCGGGGTTGGAGAGCTGCTGGGAAGTTGGGTCCAAGAGAAAACGCGGGGTCCTCTGGGTGGCAGGGAGGACTTCCGTTTCCCCGGACACGACCCCAGGGACCCTGTGAACCTGGCAAGATACCTGAAGGGTGGGGCCCGTTGCCCGCAGACAGGCTTGTGGTGAGGGGGCCTGCCTGCGCATGCGCGGCCCCTCTTCTGGGCCCCAAACTAAGCAGCCGCGGCTCGGAGGAAAGCCATCTCCTGGGGGCCTCCCCCCTGTTCTTCCATCCGTAAAGGGGGACCCCTTTACGGATGGAATAACAGGAGGATCTTCGCAGTGGTGGGGACGTGACGGAGGGGTCTGCGGGTTTGCCGCCACGTAGGCCAGTTGCTGGCACCCCGGCCCCTTGTTTCCGAGCCCCAGGGAGGCAGAGGGCCGCTTATCGCTGGATGCAGGTGTCCTGCGGGGGTCAAGGGGCGGCGTGGGCACTCCCCGGGCGAGAGAGGACGCCTGGGCCCCGAGAGAACCCCGGCAAAATCCCCAGCCCTGGCCCCCGTGGCTCCAGTGGCCTCCCCAGGCTCCTGCCATGGGGCATGGTCTTGCTCACGGGGGCCCAGGCTCGACGCAGGTGAATGCCTTTTGCAGACACCAAGTACCGGAGGCCGGGGATGCCTTCACGGAGAGGGGGGTTGGTCTCTGGGGGACCGAGGTCTCAGCGGTCACAGTCGCTTCTTGCGTAGTTTAGACCAGACTTTAGAGAGTGGCAGTCGCCAGGTCCAAGTTTGCCTCCTGGGGGCAGGGGGGGGCAGTCTGAGCCAGGGCAGGACTCTTAACCGCCCAGGCAGGGCTCAGGCCTGAGTCCCCCCGGGAGAACCCCTCGGTGGCTGTGGGTTACGCCCACTTGGCCCACTCCATCTGGAGCTGAACAGCGACGGGCCCCCCTCCCCGGCCCTAGGTCCCCAGGTCTTCCCTGGGCACTCGGCCCCTGCCGGGGTTGGAAAGCTGCTGGGAAGTGGGGTCCAAGAGAAAACGCGGGGTCCTCTGGGTGGCAGGGAGGACTTCCGTTTCCCCGGGCACGACCCCAGGGACCCTGTGAACCTGGCAAGATATCTCAAGGGTGGGGCCCGTTGCCCGCAGACAGGCTTGTGGTGAGGGGGCCTGCCTGCGCATGCGCGGCCCCTCTTCTGGGCCCCAAACTAAGCAGCCGCGGCTCGGAGGAAAGCCATCTCCTGGGGGCCTCCCCCCTGTTCTTCCATCCGTAAAGGGGGACCCCTTTACGGATGGAAGAACAGGGGGATCTTCGCAGTGGTGGGGACGTGACGGAGGGGTCTGCGGGTTTGCCGCCACGTAGGCCAGTTGCTCGCACCCCGGCCCCTTGTTTCCGAGCCCCATGGAGGCAGAGGGCCGCTTATCGCTGGATGCAGGTGTCCTGCGGGGGTCAAGGGACGGCTTGGGCACTCCCCGGGCGAGAGAGGAAGCCTGGGCCCCGAGAGAACCCCGGCAAAATCCCCAGCCCTGGCCCCCGTGGCTCCAGTGGCCTCCCCAGGCTCCTGCTATGGGGCATGGTCTTGCTCACGGGGGCCCAGACTCGCCGCAGGTGAATGCCTTTTGCAGACACCAAGTACCGGAGGCCGGGGATGCCTTCACGGAGAGGGGGGCTGGTCTCTGGGGGACCGAGGTCTCAGCGGTCACAGTCGCTTCTTGCGTAGTTTAGACCAGACTTTAGAGAGTGGCAGTCGCCAGGTCCAAGTTTGCCTCCTGGGGGCAGGGGGGTCAGTCTGAGCCAGGGCAGGACTCTTAACCGCCCAGGCAGGGCTCAGGCCTGAGTCCCCCCGGGAGAACCCCTCGGTGGCTGTGGGTTCCGCCCACTTGGCCCACTCCATCTGGAGCTGAACAGCGGCCGGCCCCCCTCCCCGGCCCTAGGTCCCCAGGTCTTCCCTGGGCACTCTGCCCCTGCCGGGGTTGGAGAGCTGCTGGGAAGTGGGGTCCAAGAGAAAACGCGGGGTCCTCTGGGTGGCAGGGAGGACTTCCGTTTCCCCGGACACGACCCCAGGGACCCTGTGAACCTGGCAAGATACCTCAAGGGTGGGGCCCGTTGCCCGCAGACAGGCTTGTGGTGAGGGGGCCTGCCTGCCCATGCGCGGCCCCTCTTCTGGGCCCCAAACTAAGCAGCCGCGACTCGGAGGAAAGCCATCTCCTGGGGGCCTCCCCCCTGTTCTTCCATCCGTAAAGGGGGACCCCTTTACGGATGGAAGAACAGGGGGATCTTCGCAGTGGTGGGGACGTGACGGAGGGGTCTGCGGGTTTGCCGCCACGTAGGCCAGTTGCTGGCACCCCGGCCCCTTGTTTCCGAGCCCCAGGGAGGCAGAGGGCCGCTTATCGCTGGATGCAGGTGTCCTGCGGGGGTCAAGGGGCGGCGTGGGCACTCCCCGGGCGAGAGAGGACGCCTGGGCCCCGAGAGAACCCCGGCAAAATCCCCAGCCCTGGCCCCCGTGGCTCCAGTGGCCTCCCCAGGCTCCTGCCATGGGGCATGGTCTTGCTCACGGGGGCCCAGGCTCGCCGCAGGTGAATGCCTTTTGCAGACACCAAGTACCGGAGGCCGGGGATGCCTTCACGGAGAGGGGGGTTGGTCTCTGGGGGACCGAGGTCTCAGCGGTCACAGTCGCTTCTTGCGTAGTTTAGACCAGACTTTAGAGAGTGGCAGTCGCCAGGTCCAAGTTTGCCTCCTGGGGGCAGGGGGGGGCAGTCTGAGCCAGGGCAGAACTCTTAACCGCCCAGGCAGGGCTCAGGCCTGAGTCCCCCCGGGAGAACCCCTCGGTGGCTGTGGGTTCCGCTCACATGGCCCACTCCATCTGGAGCTGAACAGCGGCCGGCCCCCCTCCCCGACCCTAGGTCCCCAGGTCTTCCCTGGGCACTCTGCCCCTGCCGGGGTTGGAGAGCTGCTGGGAAGTGGGGTCCAAGAGAAAACGCGGGGTCCTCTGGGTGGCAGGGAGGACTTCCGTTTCCCCGGACACGACCCCAGGGACCCTTTGAACCTGGCCAGATACCTCAAGGGTGGGGCCCGTTGCCCGCAGACAGGCTTGTGGTGAGGGGGCCTGCCTCCGCATGCGCGGCCCCTCTTCTGGGCCCCAAACTAAGCAGCCGCGGCTCGGAGGAAAGCCATCTCCTGGGGGCCTCCCCCCTGTTCTTCCATCCGTAAAGGGGGACCCCTTTACGGATGGAAGAACAGGGGGATCTTCGCAGTGGTGGGGACGTGACGGAGGGGTCTGCGGGTTTGCCGCCACGTAGGCCAGTTGCTCGCACCCCGGCCCCTTGTTTCCGAGCCCCATGGAGGCAGAGGGCCGCTTATCGCTGGATGCAGGTGTCCTGCGGGGTCAAGGGGCGGCGTGGGCACTCCCCGGGCGAGAGAGGACGCCTGGGCCCCGAGAGAACCCCGGCAAAATCCCCAGCCCTGGCCCCCGTGGCTCCAGTGGCCTCCCCAGGCTCCTGCCATGGGGCATGGTCTTGCTCACGGGGGCCCAGGCTCGCCGCAGGTGAATGCCTTTTGAAGACACCAAGTACCGGAGGCCGGGGATGCCTTCACGGAGAGGGGGGTTGGTCTCTGGGGACCGAGGTCTCAGCGGTCACAGTCGCTTCTTGCGTAGTTTAGACCAGACTTTAGAGAGTGGCAGTCGCCAGGTCCAAGTTTGCCTCCTGGGGGCAGGGGGGTCAGTCTGAGCCAGGGCAGGACTCTTAACCGCCCAGGCAGGGCTCAGGCCTGAGTCCCCCCGGGAGAACCCCTCGGTGGCTGTGGGTTCCGCCCACTTGGCCCACTCCATCTGGAGCTGAACAGCGGCCGGCCCCCCTCCCCGGCCCTAGGTCCCCAGGTCTTCCCTGGGCACTCTGCCCCTGCCGGGGTTGGAGAGCTGCTGGGAAGTTGGGTCCAAGAGAAAACGCGGGGTCCTCTGGGTGGCAGGGAGGACTTCCGTTTCCCCGGACACGACCCCAGGGACCCTGTGAACCTGGCAAGATACCTCAAGGGTGGGGCCCGTTGCCCGCAGACAGGCTTGTGGTGAGGGGGCCTGCCTGCGCATGCGCGGCCCCTCTTCTGGGCCCCAAACTAAGCAGCCGCGGCTCGGAGGAAAGCCATCTCCTGGGGGCCTCCCCCCTGTTCTTCCATCCGTAAAGGGGGACCCCTTTACGGATGGAAGAA
Organism: Desmodus rotundus; assembly: GCF_022682495.2. Taxonomy (NCBI): domain Eukaryota; kingdom Metazoa; phylum Chordata; class Mammalia; order Chiroptera; family Phyllostomidae; genus Desmodus; species Desmodus rotundus. The sequence continues at coordinate 133,969,628 of NC_071387.1, forward strand.
CAGGAGGATCTTCGCAGTGGTGGGGACGTGACGGAGGGGTCTGCGGGTTTGCCGCCTCGTAGGCCAGTTGCTCGCACCCCGGCCCCTTGTTTCCGAGCCCCATGGAGGCAGAGGGCCGCTTATCGCTGGATGCAGGTGTCCTGCGGGGGTCAAGGGGCGGCGTGGGCACTCCCTGGGCGAGAGAGGACGCCTGGGCCCCGAGAGAACCCCGGCAAAATCCCCAGCCCTGGCCCCCGTGGCTCCAGTGGCCTCCCCAGGCTCCTGCCATGGGGCATGGTCTTGCTCACGGGGGCCCAGGCTCGCCGCAGGTGAATGCCTTTTGCAGACACCAAGTACCGGAGGCCGGGGATGCCTTCACGGAGAGGGGGGTTGGTCTCTGGGGGACCGAGGTCACAGCGGTCACAGTCGCTTCTTGCGTAGTTTAGACCAGACTTTAGAGAGTGGCAGTCGCCAGGTCCAAGTTTGCCTCTTGGGGGCAGGGGGGGGCAGTTTGAGCCAGGGCAGGACTCTTAACCGCCCAGGCAGGGCTCAGGCCTGAGTCCCCCCGGGAGAACCCCTCGGTGGCTGTGGGTTCCGCCCACATGGCCCACTCCATCTGGAGCTGAACAGCGGCCGGCCCCCCTCCCCGGCCCTAGGTCCCCAGGTCTTCCCTGGGCACTCTGCCCCTGCCGGGGTTGGAGAGCTGCTGGGAAGTGGGGTCCAAGAGAAAACGCGGGGTCCTCTGGGTGGCAGGGAGGACTTCCGCTTCCCCGGACACGACCCCAGGGACCCTGTGAACCTGGCAAAATACCTCAAGGTTGGGGCCCGTTGCCCGCAGACAGGCTTGTGGTGAGGGGGCCTGCCTGCGCATGCGCGGCCCCTCTTCTGGGCCACAAACTAAGCAGCCGTGGCTCGGAGGAAAGCCATCTCCTGGGGGCCTCCCCCCTGTTCTTCCATCCGTAAAGGGGGACACCTTTACGGATGGAAGAACAGGGGGATCTTCGCAGTGGTGGGGACGTGACGGAGGGGTCTGCGGGATTGCCGCCACGTAGGCCAGTTGCTCGCACCCCGGCCCCTTGTTTCCGAGCCCCATGGAGGCAGAGGGCCGCTTATCGCTGGATGCAGGTGTCCTGCGGGGGTCAAGGGGCGGCGTGGGCACTCCCCGGGCGAGAGAGGACGCCTGGGCCCCGAGAGAAACCCCGGCAAAATCCCCAGCCCTGGCCCCCGTGGCTCCAGTGGCCTCCCCAGGCTCCTGCCATGGGGCATGGTCTTGCTCACGGGGGCCCAGGCTCGCCGCAGGTGAATGCCTTTTGCAGACACCAAGTACCGGAGGCCGGGGATGCCTTCACGGAGAGGGGGGTTGGTCTCTGGGGGACCGAGGTCTCAGCGGTCACAGTCGCTTCTTGCGTAGTTTAGACCAGACTTTAGAGAGTGGCAGTCGCCAGGTCCAAGTTTGCCTCCTGGGGGCAGGGGGGGGCAGTCTGAGCCAGGGCAGGACTCTTAACCGCCCAGGCAGGGCTCAGGCCTGAGTCCCCCCGGGAGAACCCCTCGGTGGCTGTGGGTTCGCCCACTTGGCCCACTCCATCTGGAGCTGAACAGCGGCCGGCCCCCCTCCCCGGCCCTAGGTCCCCAGGTCTTCCCTGGGCACTCTGCCCCTGCCGGGGTTGGAGAGCTGCTGGGAAGTTGGGTCCAAGAGAAAACGCGGGGTCCTCTGGGTGGCAGGGAGGACTTCCGCTTCCCCGGACACGACCCCAGGGACCCTGTGAACCTGGCGAGATATCTCAAGGGTGGGGCCCGTTGCCCGCAGACAGGCTTGTGGTGAGGGGGCCTGCCTGCGCATGCGCGGCCCCTCTTCGGGGCCCCAAACTAAGCAGCCGCGGCTCGGAGGAAAGCCATCTCCTGGGGGCCTCCCCCCTGTTCTTCCATCCGTAAAGGGGGACCCCTTTACGGATGGAAGAACAGGGGGATCTTCGCAGTGGTGGGGACGTGACGAGGGGTCTGCGGGTTTGCCGCCACGTAGGCCAGTTACTCGCACACCGGCCCCTTGTTTCCGAGCCCCATGGAGGCAGAGGGCTGCTTATCGCTGGATGCAGGTGTTCTGCGGGGGTCAAGGGACGGCGTGGGCACTCCGCGGGCGAGAGAGGACGCCTGGGCCCCGAGAGAACCCCGGCAAAATCCCCAGCCCTGGCCCCCGTGGCTCCAGTGGCCTCCCCAGGCTCCTGCCATGGGGCATGGTCTTGCTCACGGGGGCCCAGGCTCGACGCAGGTGAATGCCTTTTGCAGACACCAAGTACCGGAGGCCGGGGATGCCTTCACGGAGAGGGGGGTTGGTCTCTGGGGGACCGAGGTCTCAGCGGTCACAGTCGCTTCTTGAGTAGTTTAGACCAGACTTTAGAGAGTGGCAGTCGCCAGGTCCAAGTTTGCCTCCTGGGGGCAGGGGGGGGCAGTCTGAGCCAGGGCAGGACTCTTAACCGCCCAGGCAGGGCTCAGGCCTGAGTCCCCCCGGGAGAACCCCTCGGTGGCTTGGGTTCCGCCCACTTGGCCCACTCCATCTGGAGCTGAACAGCGGCCGGCCCCCCTCCCCGGCCCTAGGTCCCCAGGTCTTCCCTGGGCACTCTGCCCCTGCCGGGGTTGGAGAGCTGCTGGGAAGTTGGGTCCAAGAGAAAACGCGGGGTCCTCTGGGTGGCAGGGAGGACTTCCGTTTCCCCGGACACGACCCCAGGGACCCTGTGAACCTGGCAAGATACCTCAAGGGTGGGGCCCGTTGCCCGCAGACAGGCTTGTGGTGAGGGGGCCTGCCTGCGCATGCGCGGCCCCTCTTCTGGGCCCCAAACTAAGCAGCCGCGGCTCGGAGGAAAGCCATCTCCTGGGGGCCTCCCCCCTGTTCTTCCATCCGTAAAGGGGGACCCCTTTACGGATGGAAGAACAGGAGGATCTTCGCAGTGGTGGGGACGTGACGGAGGGGTCTGCGGGTTTGCCGCCACGTTGGCCAGTTGCTCGCACCCCGGCCCCTTGTTTCCGAGCCCCATGGAGGCAGAGGGCCGCTTATCGCTGGATGCAGGTGTCCTGCGGGGGTCAAGGGGCGGCGTGGGCACTCCCCGGGCGAGAGAGGACGCCTGGGCCCCGAGAGAACCCCGGCAAAATCCCCAGCCCTGGCCCCCGTGGCTCCAGTGGCCTCCCCAGGCTCCTGCCATGGGGCATGGTCTTGCTCACGGGGGCCCAGGCTCGCCGCAGGTGAATGCCTTTTGCAGACACCAAGTACCGGAGGCCGGGGATGCCTTCACGGAGAGGGGGGTTGGTCTCTGGGGGACCGAGGTCACAGCGGTCACAGTCGCTTCTTGCGTAGTTTAGACCAGACTTTAGAGAGTGGCAGTGGCCAGGTCCAAGTTTGCCTCTTGGGGGCAGGGGGGGGCAGTTTGAGCCAGGGCAGGACTCTTAACCGCCCAGGCAGGGCTCAGGCCTGAGTCCCCCCGGGAGAACCCCTCGGTGGCTGTGGGTTCCGCCCACATGGCCCACTCCATCTGGAGCTGAACAGCGGCCGGCCCCCCTCCCCGGCCCTAGGTCCCCAGGTCTTCCCTGGGCACTCTGCCCCTGCCGGGGTTGGAGAGCTGCTGGGAAGTGGGGTCCAAGAGAAAACGCGGGGTCCTCTGGGTGGCAGGGAGGACTTCCGTTTCCCCGGACACGACCCCAGGGACCCTGTGAACCTGGCAAGATACCTCAAGGGTGGGGCCCGTTGCCCGCAGACAGGCTTGTGGTGAGGGGGCCTGCCTGCGCATGCGCGGCCCCTCTTCTGGGCCCCAAACTAAGCAGCCGCGGCTCGGAGCAAAGCCATCTCCTGGGGGCCTCCCCCCTGTTCTTCCATCCGTAAAGGGGGACCCCTTTACGGATGGAAGAACAGGAGGATCTTCGCAGTGGTGGGGACGTGACGGAGGGGTCTGCGGGTTTGCCGCCACGTTGGCCAGTTGCTCGCACCCCGGCCCCTTGTTTCCGAGCCCCATGGAGGCAGAGGGCCGCTTATCGCTGTATGCAGGTGTCCTGCGGGGGTCAAGGGGCGGCGTGGGCACTCCCCGGGCGAGAGAGGACGCCTGGGCCCCGAGAGAACCCCGGCAAAATCCCCAGCCCTGGCCCCCGTGGCTCCAGTGGCCTCCCCAGGCTCCTGCCATGGGGCATGGTCTTGCTCACGGGGGCCCAGGCTCGCCGCAGGTGAATGCCTTTTGCAGACACCAAGTACCGGAGGCCGGGGATGCCTTCACGGAGAGGGGGGTTGGTCTCTGGGGGACCGAGGTCTCAGCGGTCACAGTCGCTTCTTGCGTAGTTTAGACCAGACTTTAGAGAGTGGCAGTCGCCAGGTCCAAGTTTGCCTCCTGGGGGCAGGGGGGGGCAGTCTGAGCCAGGGCAGGTCTCTTAACTGCCCAGGCAGGGCTCAGGCCTGAGTCCCCCCGGGAGAACCCCTCGGTGGCTGTGGGTTCCTCCCACTTGGCCCACTCCATCTGGAGCTGAACAGCGGCCGGCCCCCCTCCCCGGCCCTAGGTCCCCAGGTCTTCCCTGGGCACTCTGCCCCTGCCGGGGTTGGAGAGCTGCTGGGAAGTGGGGTCCAAGAGAAAACGCGGGGTCCTCTGGGTGGCAGGGAGGACTTCCGCTTCCCCGGACACGACCCCAGGGACCCTGTGAACCTGGCAAGATATCTCAAGGGTGGGGCCCGTTGCCCGCAGACAGGCTTGTGGTGAGGGGGCCTGCCTGCGCATGCGCGGCCCTTCTTCTGGGCCCCAAACTAAGCAGCCGCGGCTCGGAGGAATGCCATCTCCTGGGGGCCTCCCCCCTGTTCTTCCATCCGTAAAGGGGGACCCCTTTACGGATGGAAAAACAGGGGGATCTTCGCAGTGGTGGGGACGTGACGGAGGGGTCTGCGGGTTTGCCGCCACGTAGGCCAGTTGCTCGCACCCCGGCCCCTTGTTTCCCAGCCCCATGGAGGCAGAGGGCCGCTTATCGCTGGATGCAGGTGTCCTGCGGGGGTCAAGGGGCGGCGTGGGCACTCCCCGGGCGAGAGAGGACGCCTGGGCCCCGAGAGAACCCCGGCAAAATCCCCAGGCCTGGCCCCCGTGGCTCCAGTGGCCTCCCCAGGCTCCTGCCATGGGGCATGGTCTTGCTCACGGGGGCCCAGGCTCGCTGCAGGTGAATGCCTTTTGCAGACACCAAGTACCGGAGGCCGGGGATGCCTTCACGGAGAGGGGGGTTGGTCTCTGGGGTACCGAGGTCTCAGCGGTCACAGTCGCTTCTTGCGTAGTTTAGACCAGACTTTAGAGAGTGGCAGTCGCCAGGTCCAAGTTTGCCTCCTGGGGGCAGGGGGGGGCAGTCTGAGCCAGGGCAGGACTCTTAACCGCCCAGGCAGGGCTCAGGCCTGAGTCCCCCCGGGAGAACCCCTCGGTGGCTGTGGGTTCCGCCCACTTGGCCCACTCCATCTGGAGCTGAACAGCGGCCGGCCCCCCTCCCCGGCCCTAGGTCCCCAGGTCTTCCCTGGGCACTCTGCCCCTGCCGGGGTTGGAGAGCTGCTGGGAAGTGGGGTCCAAGAGAAAACGCGGGGTCCTCTGGGTGGCAGGGAGGACTTCCGCTTCCCCGGACACGACCCCAGGGACCCTGTGAACCTGGCAAGATATCTCAAGGGTGGGGCCCGTTGCCCGCAGACAGGCTTGTGGTGAGGGGGCCTGCCTGCGCATGCGCGGCCCTTCTTCTGGGCCCCAAACTAAGCAGCCGCGGCTCGGAGGAAAGCCATCTCCTGGGGGCCTCCCCCCTGTTCTTCCATCCGTAAAGGGGGACCGCTTTACGGATGGAAGAACAGGGGGATCTTCGCAGTGGTGGGGACGTGACGGAGGGGTCTGCGGGTTTGCCGCCACGTAGGCCAGTTGCTCGCACCCCGGCCCCTTGTTTCCGAGCCCCATGGAGGCAGAGGGCCGCTTATCGCTGGATGGAGGTGTCCTGCGGGGGTCAAGGGGCGGCGTGGGCACTCCCCGGGCGAGAGAGGACGCCTGGGCCCCGAGAGAACCCCGGCAAAATCCCCAGCCCTGGCCCCCGTGGCTCCAGTGGCCTCCCCAGGCTCCTGCCATGGGGCATGGTCTTGCTCACGGGGGCCCAGGCTCGCCGCAGGTGAATGCCTTTTGCAGACACCAAGTACCGGAGGCCGGGGATGCCTTCACGGAGAGGGGGGTTGGTCTCTGGGGGACCGAGGTCTCAGCGGTCACAGTCGCTTCTTGCGTAGTTTAGACCAGACTTTAGAGAGTGGCAGTCGCCAGGTCCAAGTTTGCCTCCTGGGGGCGGGGGGGGCAGTTTGAGCCAGGGGAGGACTCTTAACCGCCCAGGCAGGGCTCAGGCCTGAGTCCCCCCGGGAGAACCCCTCGGTGGCTGTGGGTTCCGCCCACATGGCCCACTCCATCTGGAGCTGAACAGCGGCGGGCCCCCCTCCCCGGCCCTAGGTCCCCAGGTCTTCCCTGGGCACTCTGCCCCTGCCGGGGTTGGAGAGCTGCTGGGAAGTGGGGTCCAAGAGAAAACGCGGGGTCCTCTGGGTGGCAGGGAGGACTTCCGTTTCCCCGGACACGACCCCAGGGACCCTGTGAACCTGGCAAGATATCTCAAGGGTGGGGCCCGTTGCCCGCAGACAGGCTTGTGGTGAGGGGGCCTGCCTGCGCATGCGCGGCCCCGCTTCTGGGCCCCAAACTAAGCAGCCGCGGCTCGGAGGAAAGCCATCTCCTGGGGGCCTCCCCCCTGTTCTTCCATCCGTAAAGGGGGACCCCTTTACGGATGGAAGAACAGGGGGATCTTCGCAGTGGTGGGGACGTGACGGAGGGGTCTGCGGGTTTGCCGCCACGTAGGCCAGTTGCTCGCACCCCGGCCCCTTGTTTCCGAGCCCCATGGAGGCAGAGGGCCGCTTATCGCTGGATGCAGGTGTCCTGAGGTGGTCAAGGGACGGCGTGGGCACTCCCCGGGCGAGAGTGGACGCCTGGGCCCCGAGAGAACCCCGGCAAAATCCCCAGCCCTGGCCCCCGTGGCTCCAGTGGCCTCCCCAGGCTCCTGCCATGGGGCATGGTCTTGCTCACGGGGGCCCAGGCTCGCCGCAGGTGAATGCCTTTTGCAGACACCAAGTACCGGAGGCCGGGGATGCCTTCACGGAGAGGGGGTTTGGTCTCTGGGGGACCGAGGTCTCAGCGGTCACAGTCGCTTCTTGCGTAGTTTAGACCGGACTTTAGAGAGTGGCAGTCGCCAGGTCCAAGTTTGCCTCCTGGGGGCAGGGGGGGGCAGTCTGAGCCAGGGCAGGACTCTTAACCGCCCAGGCAGGGCTCAGGCCTGAGTCCCCCCGGGAGAACCCCTCGGTGGCTGTGGGTTCCGCCCACTTGGCCCACTCCATCTGGAGCTGAACAGCGGCCGGCCCCCCTCCCCGGCCCTAGGTCCCCAGGTCTTCCCTGGGCACTCTGCCCCTGCCGGGGTTGGAGAGCTGCTGGGAAGTGGGGTCCAAGAGAAAACGCGGGGTCCTCTGGGTGGCAGGGAGGACTTCCGTTTCCCCGGACACGACCCCAGGGACCCTGTGAACCTGGCAAGATATCTCAAGGGTGGGGCCCGTTGCCCGCAGACAGGCTTGTGGTGAGGGGGCCTGCCTGCGCATGCGCGGCCCCGCTTCTGGGCCCCAAACTAAGCAGCCGCGGCTCGGAGGAAAGCCATCTCCTGGGGGCCTCCCCCCTGTTCTTCCATCCGTAAAGGGGGACCCCTTTACGGATGGAAGAACAGGGGGATCTTCGCAGTGGTGGGGACGTGACGGAGGGGTCTGCGGGTTTGCCGCCACGTAGGCCAGTTGCTCGCACCCCGGCCCCTTGTTTCCGAGCCCCATGGAGGCAGAGGGCCGCTTATCGCTGGATGCAGGTGTCCTGAGGTGGTCAAGGGACGGCGTGGGCACTCCCCGGGCGAGAGTGGACGCCTGGGCCCCGAGAGAACCCCGGCAAAATCCCCAGCCCTGGCCCCCGTGGCTCCAGTGGCCTCCCCAGGCTCCTGCCATGGGGCATGGTCTTGCTCACGGGGGCCCAGGCTCGCCGCAGGTGAATGCCTTTTGCAGACACCAAGTACCGGAGGCTGGGGATGCCTTCACGGAGAGGGGGTTTGGTCTCTGGGGGACCGAGGTCTCAGCGGTCACAGTCGCTTCTTGCGTAGTTTAGACCGGACTTTAGAGAGTGGCAGTCGCCAGGTCCAAGTTTGCCTCCTGGGGGCAGGGGGGGGCAGTCTGAGCCAGGGCAGGACTCTTAACCGCCCAGGCAGGGCTCAGGCCTGAGTCCCCCCGGGAGAACCCCTCGGTGGCTGTGGGTTCCGCCCACATGGCCCAGTCCATCTGGAGCTGAACAGCGGCCGGCCCCCCTCCCCGGCCCTAGGTCCCGAGGTCTTTCCTGGGCACTCTGCCCCTGCCGGGGTTGGAGAGCTGCTGGGAAGTGGGGTCCAAGAGAAAACGCGGGGTCCTCTGGGTGGCAGGGAGGACTTCCGCTTCCCCGGACACGACCCCAGGGACCCTGTGAACCTGGCAAGATATCTCAAGGGTGGGGCCCGTTGCCCGCAGACAGGCTTGTGGTGAGGGGGCCTGCCTGCGCATGCGCGGCCCTTCTTCTGGGCCCCAAACTAAGCAGCCGTGGCTCGGAGGAAAGCCATCTCCTGGGGGCCTCCCCCCTGTTCTTCCATCCGTAAAGGGGGACCGCTTTACGGATGGAAGAACAGGGGGATCTTCGCAGTGGTGGGGACGTGACGGAGGGGTCTGCGGGTTTGCCGCCACGTAGGCCAGTTGCTCGCACCCCGGCCCCTTGTTTCCGAGCCCCATGGAGGCAGAGGGCCGCTTATCGGTGGATGCAGGTGTCCTGCGGGGGTCAAGGGACGGCGTGGGCACTCCCCGGGCGAGAGAGGACGCCTGGGCCCCGAGAGAACCCCGGCAAAATCCCCAGCCCTGGCCCCCGTGGCTCCAGTGGCCTCCCCAGGCTCCTGCCATGGGGCATGGTCTTGCTCACGGGGGCCGAGGCTCGCCGCAGGTGAATGCCTTTTGCAGACACCAAGTACCGGAGGCCGGGGATGCCTTCCCGGAGAGGGGGGTTGGTCTCTGGGGGACCGAGGTCTCAGCGGTCACAGTCACTTCTTGCGTAGTTTAGACCAGACCTTAGAGAGTGGCAGTCGCCAGGTCCAAGTTTGCCTTCTGGGGGCAGGGGGGGGCAGTTTGAGCCAGGGCAGGACTCTTAACCGCCCAGGCAGGGCTCAGGCCTGAGTCCCCCCGGGAGAACCCCTCGGTGGCTGTGGGTTCCGCCCACATGGCCCACTCCATCTGGAGCTGAACAGCGGCCGGCCCCCCTCCCCGGCCCTAGGTCCCCAGGTCTTCCCTGGGCACTCTGCCCCTGCCGGGGTTGGAGAGCTGCTGGGAAGTGGGGTCCAAGAGAAAACGCGGGGTCCTCTGGGTGGCAGGGAGGACTTCCGCTTCCCCGGACACGACCCCAGGGACCCTGTGAACCTGGCAAGATACCTCAAGGGTGGGGCCCGTTGCCCGCAGACAGGCTTGTGGTGAGGGGGCCTGCCTCCGCATGCGCGGCCCTTCTTCTGGGCCCCAAACTAAGCAGCCGCGGCTCGGAGGAAAGCCATCTCCTGGGGGCCTCCCCCCTGTTCTTCCATCCGTAAAGGGGGACCCCTTTACGGATGGAAGAACAGGGGGATCTTCGCAGTGGTGGGGACGTGACGAGGGGTCTGCGGGTTTGCCGCCACGTAGGCCAGTTGCTCGCACCTCAGCCCCTTGTTTCCGAGCCCCATGGAGGCAGAGGGCCGCTTATCGGTGGATGCAGGTGTCCTGCGGGGGTCACGGGACGGCGTGGGCACTCCCCAGGCGAGAGAGGACGCCTGGGCCCCGAGAGAACCCCGGCAAAATCCCCAGCCCTGGTCCCAGTGGCTGCAGGGTACTCCCCAGGCTCCTGCCTTGGGGCCTGGTCCTGGTCACCGGGTTCCAGATTAGCCGCAGGTGAATGCCTTTTGTGGACACCAAGGACGGGAGGCCGTGGATGCCTTCACGGAGAGGGTGTTTGAGCCCTGGTAGACGGAGGCCGCCGGGGTCACTGTCCCTTCTCGTGTAGTTTAGCCCAGACTTAATGGAGTTGAATCTGCTCCGTGCAGTTTGCCGCCTCGTGGCAGGGTGGGGCAGTTTGAGCCAAAGCAAGAATCTTAGCCGCCCTCGTGAGGCACAAGCCTGAGTCCCAACGAGAGAACCCTTCCGTGGGTGCGTCCCGCCTCCCCGGGCAGGCTCCACCTGTCGCGGAATGCTGGCCGGCTCCCCGAGCAGGACCCGGGTCCCTAGTTCTTCCCTGGGCACTCTTCCTTCACGGCGGTGGGAGACCTGCCTGGAGGTGTGGTTCAGGGGAAACTTGCGGTCCTCCGGTTGGCAGGAAGAGGGTCCAGTTGAACGGACACGACCTCAGGGACCCTGTGAACCTGGCTTGATATCTCAAGTGTGGGGTACGTTGACCGGATGGAGGCTTGTGGTGCGGGCCTGCCCTGAGCCTGCCTGACCAGACATCTTGGCTCGAAAACAGCCAGCCGCGGCTCGTAAAAAAGCCAACTCCTGTGATCATCCCCCTGTTCTTCCATCCGTAAGGGGGATTCCTTACGGATGGAAGAACAGGGGGATCTTCGCAGTGGGGAGGACGGGACGGAAGGGTCTGCGGGTTTTCAGCAACTTAGGCCAGTGAATGGCACCCCGGTCCCAGGGCTCCGAGCCCCACTGAGGCCGAGGGCCACTTATCTTGGGGTGCAGGTGTCCTGCGGCTTCAAGGGACGCGGCGGGCACTCTCTGGGCTAGACAGGTGTCCTGGGCCTGGGGACCGCTTCCGGCAAAGCCCGGGGCCTTGCCTCAGGGGCTGCTGTAGCCTCCCTGGGCTCCTGCCATGGGGCCTGGTCCTGCTTGCCCGGGCCCAGTTTCACCGCAGGTGAATGCCCTTTGCGGAACAAGGACAGGAAGTCTCCAATTCCTTCACAGAGAATGGGTCTCGAGCTCTGGGGGACTGAGGTCGAAGTGGTCACACTCCCTTCTTGAGTGGTTCAGCACAGACTAGAGGGTTGAAGTCTCTGGGTCAAAGACTGCTGCCTCGAGGCTAGGTCAGGGTAGTTTCAGCCAATGCAAGGCTCTTAGCCACCCAGAGGGGGTACAGGCCTGACTCCCCACGGGAGACTCCGTCTGTGGACGTGGGTCCTGCCCGCCTTCACCAGGTTCACCTGGCTCGAAACTGTGGCCAGCGCCTGTCCTGGCCCCAGGTCCCTAGTTCTTCCCTGGGTTCTGCCTCTGCAGGGGGTGGGAGACCTGCTTGGAAGTGTGGTACATGGGAAAAGGGGCGGTCCTTCGGGTGGCAGGGAGAGCTTACAGTTCCACGGAGATGACTCCAGCGACCCTGTCAACCTGGCCTGATATGTCCAGAGTGGGGAACTTTGCCTCGATGGAGGCTTCTGGTGGGGGTGCTTTCCCTGAGCCTGCTGGGCCCTGCGTCTTGGCCGGAAACCAGCTGGCCATGGCTTTGACAAAAGCCTTTTCCTGCGGGCCTCCGCTCTGTTCTTCCATCCGCAAGGGGGGACCCCCTTACGGATGGAAGAACAGGAGGATCTTCGCAGTGGTGAGGTCAGGTCGGAGGGGTCTGCTGTTTCTAGCATCTTAGCCCTGTGACTTGCACCCCAGCCCCAGGGATGTGAGCTTCATGGAGGCAGAGGCCCACTTCCCGCAGAATGCAGGTGTCCTGTGGGGGTCAAGGGATGGCTTGGGCACTCTGTAGGCAAGAGTGTTCACTTGGGCCCCGAGAGAGCCCCTGGGAGAGCCTGAGGTCTGGCCTCGGGGGCTCCCGTTGCCTCCCTGGGTTCTTGCCATGGGGCCTGGTCTTGCTAGCCTGGGCCCCGGTTCACCGCAGGTGAATGCCTTCTGAAGACAGCAAGGGCAGGACGCCGCCGATTCCTTCACAGAGAAGGGTTTTCGAGCTCTGGAGGTCTGAGGTGGAGGCGGTGACAGTCCCTTCTTGGGTGGTTTAGCAGATACTTTCAGTAGTACAAGTTGGTCGGTCAACGTTTGCCGCCTCAGGGCAGGGTTGAGGCGTTTGAGCCAAAGCAAGACTCTTAGCCGCCCGGGCAGAGTGCAGGCCTGACTCCCCGCGGGAGAACCCTTCCATGGGCTTGGGTCCCGCCTGCCCGAACCCGCTCCACCTGGCTCGGAACCCTGTCTGGCACCCCGTCCGGGCCCCAGGTCCCTAGTTCTCCCCTGGGCACTCTCCCTTTGTGGGGTTTGGAGACCTGCTCGGAAGTGTGGTCTCCGGGAAAACGTGCAATGCTCTGCGAGGGAGGGAACATGTCTAGTTCCACGGACAGGGTCCCAGTCACCCTGTGATCCGGGCATGATATCTCAAGTGTGGGTCACGTTACCCCGAGGGAGTCTTCTGGTAGGATTGCTGGCCCCCCGCCTGCCTGGCACCGCATCTTGGCCCCAAGCAAGCCCGTCGTAGCTCTAAAGGAAACCATCTCTTTGGGGCCTCCCCCCGTCTTTCCATCTGTGAGGAGGGACCCCCTGACGGATCGAAGAACAGGGGGATCTTCTCAGTGGGGAGGCTTTGAGTGGAGGAGCCCACGCATTTCCCCCATTTTAGGAGAGTGACACACACCCCGACCCCCTGGGTTCGAGCTCCGGGGAGTGAGAGGACTGCTCCCCGAGGTCTACAGGTGTCCTGCAGGGGATGAAGTGTCGGCATGGGCCCTGTCCGGGCGAGACAGGGCGCCTGGGCCAAGAGAGAGACCACGGGAGCGCCCAAGCCCTGGCCAGAGACTAGCCCTGGCCAGAGAGGCTCCTGTTGCTTCCCCGTTCTCGTACCATGGGGCCTGGTCCTGCTCACCTGGGCCCAGGTTCACTGCAGGTGAATGCCTTTTGCTAACACCAAGGGCCGGGGGCCGCCGATTCCTTCCCAGAGAAGGGTGGTAGAGCTCTCACGGGGAGCTTGGTAGGAGCAGTTACACTCCCTTCTTGGGTGGTTTAGAACAGAGTTTAGGGAGTCCAAGACGCTTGGTCAACATTTGCTGCCTCAGAGCCGGTTCTCTTAGCCCCCTGGCGGAGTGCAGGCCTGACTCATCACGGGAGATCCATTGGCGTGGGTCTCGCCCTCCCGAACCCGCTCCTCCTGGTGTGCAACCCCTGGCCAGCACCCAGTCCTGGCCCCATGTTCCTGCTTCTTCCCTGGGCACTCTGCTTCGGCTGGGGTCGGAGACATGCCGGGATGTGTGGTCTCCAGGAAAATGTGATGTCCTCTGCACGGCAGGGAAAGCGTCCATTTCCACGGACACAGTCACTGGGACCCTGTGAACCTGTCATGATGACTCAGGGTGGTACTCGTTGCCCCGTGCAAGGGAGGCATAGTCTCTTGGGAGCCTTTTGGTGAGAGGGCTGCCAGGTTCCTTACGGGCTCTGCTACCTGGCCAGAAAATAGGTAGCCTAGCTAGCCGTGGCTCTTACTATAGCCATCTCCTTGTGGCCTCCCCTGTTTTCTCCATCCGTAAGGGGACCCCCTTACTGATTAAAAAACAGGGCGATCCTCGCATGGGGAGTCCTGGAGTGGAGGAGTCGGGAGGTTTCCCCCATGTTAGACGAATGACTGACCACCGTCTCCTCCGCCAAAATTAGGAGGTATCCCACTTAAGAAGGAAAGCAGGACAGTGGCTGCTGTGTGAGTCAGGAGGGCCTGTCTCTGTTTCTTTCACCTGCAAGAGAAGCCTCTAGCTTGTTGTGGTCTGTTCTCCTGTTCTCCACCTACACCTCCAGGGCCTCAATTCTCACTTTCTTCTCTGTACCCCAGTCCCACTAGCTTGTTAGATTTTTCTATTGCATGATGCTCCTTCCAGCTCCATAACTTACTACATGTTATTCTACCTGCCATGGCTTTTCCCAGCCTGCTTCTCGTGGCTCATCCAACTCTCAACTCAAATGTCCATGCTTCATGTGAGAGCAAGAGGACCTGTAGGTGCCGACTGAGTCTGGAGTCTGACATTCTGAAAAAACAAAATGGCTCCACAGTCTGATCCCTCTCTGATTTCCTGAGATTACCCCCAACTCAAGCATGCCTTAGCTCTGTCATTGCAAGGAATGGGTTCCCTTTTTAAAAAAATTCTATGACCTTGTTGAGAGGTATATGACATATCTTTGACCCATTACCTTGCCAAAGATATCAAATATTGTGACTACCACTTCCTGAGGGCTCTCTTGAGTGCCCTGTGCAATAAAATGTCCATTTCCCCCATAATTCCTTGGCCCCTCATTCATTGGCTGTCTTGGATTTATTTTGCCTCTGACTCTCTACAATGCCATGTGTAGTTTTTCTATGGCTGTCGTATCAGGTCCAAGTTAATTTCTCATCATGTGCTCCAACAATAGATTAATAAACCTATTTGGTGGGTTTTGAGAGACCCTTGCCTTGGCAACCAGCTCTTTGGGAACCCACTGAAGGGTTCTCCCACCCTGGAGTCCAAACTCCAGCTCAGATACAGTCAGTGTTGCTGTAGTGAGTCTACTTCTCCCCAAAGGAACAAGGCCATGGCTGGCATTGCTAAAATGGACACATCCGGGCGGATTATCTTTGCTGTTGTTGGTGACTAGCCACCTGCTTCTCTTTCCTTAACTTGACCAGCCTTAGCAGTTGAAGGGGACATTGAGGTTGAGCTTGAAGCAGAGTGTGGTACCAAATTTTGCTCCTGCCCAAACCTATTATGAGTTCTATGCAACAAAGTTCTATAGGTTAGTGTCCTTTGTACCAATACCTCTCAGGGCTATGCAATTACAAGAAGTGTTGCCAGTCTTCTGGATTGAATTTAAGAACTATCATGCTGCCCTGGCTGGTGAGGCTCAGTAGGTTGGAGTGTCATCTTGTAACTGAAAGGTGGCGGGTTCAATTCCCAGTCACGCTCATGCCTAGGTTGTGGGTTCAATCCCTGGTCTAGGTGTGTACAATCCCCAGACTGGGCATGCATGGAAGGCAGCCATTCAATGCATCTCTCACATCAATATTTCTCTCTCCCGTCCTCCCTCCCTTTCTCTCTCTCTGAAAGCAATGAACAAGTATCCTCAGGAGATTATTAAAAAAAAAAAAAAGAATTAACATGCTATATTCACTCCCAAAGCCCAATGTTCAGATGTTCAGCCAAACCCACTTGAGAACACGAATTATCCCAGAAATTCGATTCCTCAGATGCGCTCCACTGGAAGCCTGGTGTGGGGGCTGAGGTGGCTGCCTCTGCTTAGTTCTGAGTCAGGCCTGCACCAGTAGCCAAATGCCTCTTCTGCTGGCCCTGGAGTTTTACCTCCACATACAAACTGGATCCTACTTCCCTGATTAAAAACTCTGATGGCTTCTATTGATACTTCCCAAGGTCTATAAGGCCCTGTGTAATCTAACCCCTCTCTACCCTTACAAATCATGTCAAAACTCTCTTCTCTGTGCTAGGTTTCACCATACTGACCTTCTTCCATTTCCACAGACAGGCTAAGCAGTCTTCTGCTGCACGCATGCTATTCTCTCAGCCTGGGAAACTTTCCTCTCCGCCCAACAACCGGATCTTAACTCGCACATTACCTTCTCTGACCGCCTTAACAAATAGTCACACACACTATATTCTTTAACACAGCTCTAATTACAATTTTTTTATTCTTTAAAATTTTTTTTCTGTTTCTTTGGTCTTCAGCCAATCTCCCCAGCTAGTTTGTAAGTTCTACAAGGCCAGACCTTTGTCTAATTTTTAAGCACTGCTTTTACTGTATCCCACAAATTTTGATACATTGTACTTTTATTTTTTCTAATACTTTTTGATTTCTCTGGAAACATCTTCTTTGACTTATTATGTGTTGTTTAGAAGAGAATTATTTGGCCTTCAAATATTTTGCGATTTTCAGCTATCTTTCTGTTATTATTTTTTAGTATAATTCCATTATGGTCTGAAAGCATATTTTGTATTATATTTATTCTCTTAAATTTGGTCTGGAATATTTTATGGTCCAGAATGTGGTCTGTCTTGGCGAAGGTTCCATGTGAGCAGGAGAAGATTAAGTATTCTATAAATGTCAACCAGATCCAGTTGATTAATAATTATGTCTCTTTTCACCATTAAATTCCCAGGGGTTCACAGAGAACTTGACTTATAGAATGTGCTCCATAAATGTTTATTGAATAAGAGGAGAGAGCAAGCAAGAGGAAAGGAAGAACAGATACAGCGATCTCATGTTATTCCCCTGACTAAAAGTTTTCAATGTTTCCCTATTATATATACAATATATTTTTACCATTATTCTTTCTACTCAGTAGTAATATGTCAAAGTAATTTACTGTATTTCTTCTGTTGTTAACACAATTATTTTATGCACCACTGGAGCAGGGGGAAAAAGAAACACTGCCAATAAAATTGTGAAGCGCAATCAGTTTCAAAGATGTCTAACTATGAAGCACAGCAAGTCACAGGGCTGATGAAATATCACAGTTAGCTACAAGTCTGCCTTACACCAAGCACAGCACGTGGCACAGGGTTGATGGTCATTAACATTAGTTTAGTTATCTGAGGATCACTGACTCCCCCCACCAGCCACCTGGCCATCCTCTATTCCCCAGACCTGCTACTTCTACGTTCCAATGCTGTCAGTGTTCTTAACTGGCCAGAGATTTTATTTCTTTTGAAATACCGTCGCTGCACAAACATATGATGCTTTTTCATGTTTCTCATGAGCTGGCTCTAGGCAGTCAGCTACATTACAGCTACCTATCTGCCAAGCTCACATGTGTGTTCCTGAAGCTACTATAATAGACTGACGTCCTCTCCCACTCTCCTGCTGCCTCAACACAACTGCATTTAGCCTAGTGACACTGACAGGCTGTAGGTGCCCTGGCAAACCAGTGAGCGAGGAGGAGACCTGGGGCAGGGGAACTTTGGGAAGCTTTAAACAAGTTCCTGGCTATTCCTTGTCCATCCACCGGGCTGGCCTTCCCTAAGCTTTATTTGCTTTTAATATCTACTTTGCGAAAGCAAAAAGAAGTAAAACTCAGGGATCTTCTCCCCAGTCAAACAAATGCCAATCCTTTTAATCCTTTTAACATAGGGCTACTTTAAAATAAGGATTCCGAATGGGTATCACGGTGAAGTGAATGTGGCCACTCGGTCCAGCCAGTGTGGTATTTTTTTGAAACGTGATTTGGCTGTGCATTCTCCAGTTGGCCAGCATATCAATTCCTAACCATTTTACCACCGTAGGTTCACAGAGTCCTATTACACACTGGACCCTTGAAAGTATCTGAATTTTTGACCCCTGCCTTGAATGTGTGTTTTTTCTTCTCCAGGAGGCCCTCCAGCTCACCATGTTCCCTTACGTTTGTAACCTCATATTGAGATTAATTTTCCATTAGAGATGGGTCAGTTTCTCCAGCTGTAGAGAAAACTATACTCTGAAGTTGAAATAAACTGGTTATAGAAATGTTTGTTAGATGCATTTATTGGTGCATATATTTATTGTTAGATATTTTTATTGGTGTAAGCTGTAAAAATAATCCCTGCCTCTATTTCCACAGGCTCCAACACCCATGGTCTGTCTTTATGTGGCAATATTGGAGAGAGGAGGGGGATAGATGGAATTTTAAAAATTGTCACAATGTTAACTGACGCGGATCCTGGCCAGCAGGATCCATGGTGGTTGCTGTATACACATACACACGGACTACAGAAATCCTGTGGAGAAAAAGGGGCTTCGTGGCCTCTCTCCAAGTTAAAGAGAGGGCCCCTGACCCCCGCCTGGACAGGCTTTTATTGCTTTTCTGGGTACATTATATGAGGATGGTCCTCATTTACTATGCACAGGTTCACCACAGGTGATTACCTTTTACAGACAACAAAAGACAGAATAAGGCTAATTACTTCAAAGAAGAGGATGGTACAGCTCAAGGGGGAAAGTGGTTGAACTGGTTGCACTCCATACTTGGGTGGTCTAGCACAGACTTGAGGAAGATGAAGATACTCAGTAAACATTTCCTACCTCAATTCAGGGTGAGGGAGTTTTAGCAAGAGCAAGTCTCATAGCAGTCTGGGTACAATGCAGGCCTGATTCCCCACTGGAGAACTTATCCATGGACGTGGGTCCTGACCGCCAACCTCGCTCCCCACTGGCTTTTCCGAGTGGGGGCTGGGCCACATTTCCCATGCTTGGAACGGTTCCCCACAGTTAACATTTAAAATTTCATCAAGAACTTTGGAATGTAAGACCTCTCTCTAACCCTAGCTCTAATTCATACCTTCCAAACAGATCTTTCATGTTTTTGCTTTGAATTTACTGCAACACAGGCAGAGGAAGAGAGTGTCAGGTGAAATCACAGACTTGGGTCATTCCAGAGCATACTTTAATGCACGGCCACAAGGAATAAGCGTTCTTTCCTCTCCTTTATGAAGTCGATGGGGCATAGGAAACAAGTGATTGAGAAGTTAAACATAAAACTGAAATGCTTCCCTCTGTTTAAGGAATAAAAATATAAAAATGTTTTCTGGAATTGACTGCTTTTAATCGTTTAACAATAGTTTCCATTTCACTTTGCCATTCTACCTCTCCTTTTCCTCTTCCTTCTACCTCCTGCAAGGTACTCATTCACCTGAAAAAAAACCCCTGAAGTTTCCAAATTGTTATTTAAAAACCTCTGAGACCCCTATGCTAGTTGAAAGCCCCCGAGGATAATAGAGGAGTAGTGCATTCTGACACAGTGGCCATTATTTTTTCTACTGGCCTAATTTACAGTCAGCTTTATTAGGTTTCATAATTATTTTCCAAGAAGACTTTTTCTTTCACAGACTAACCAATTGAAAACTACTCTGATAAATGAGGCCTATTAGAAATGAAACACACTGGTTTTGAAAATTATTTTCATTTTGAGCAGGGAATTCTTCTGCATTTATATAAAAGTAAAAAATTTCTACTAATCACACAAGGAACATACCCAATAAAAACACAGGCACCATCTCTTCTGCCTTTTGTGATGTCTAATCCCAAGTACCTTCTGTTTTCTATTACAGGGTCAATCCTTTAATTTATATCTTGCTTTATGAGATATAATTGACATTTAGCATTGTGTAAACTTAAGGTATATAGCATGTTGGTTTGATATGCTTATGTATTGCATATTGGCACAGTAGTGTTAGCTAACATCTCCACCATGTCTCATAATAGTCATTTCTTTTTTGTGATGAGAACACTTAAGTTCTAGTAGTCTGTTATAACCTTCAAGTATTGGGTTGGCCACAAAGTCCATTTAGTCTTTTTCTGTAAGATAAAAGACATTTTTCATTTTCCCCAATAACTTTATTGATTCGGATATTTTGAGTATGTCAGCTATCTCTGTTGGCTTCTAGTGGGTAGAGGCCAGGGGTGCTGCTAAACATCTTCCAATGCATAAGACAGCCCCACAGTAAAGAATGTTTTGGCAGAAGCGTCAATAGTACAAGAAACTTCACAAACCACTTTGACATGTTCGATCAGTCACAGCACCTTCTCCATACACTGCACAAATCTTTTTTTGCATTTCAGTTGTGTTTTTACCATTCTTGAACTAATAAAGCATAATATGCCAAAAATGTTGCTAACCTTCTTCCATCTTCAATATTAAAATGGCTACACAAAAACTCATCAATTATGATGTTTTTTTAAATGCACGCTGATATGACAGCTGTCACAATACAATCTAACAAAATTGTTTCAAATGAAGTTAAAGACAACTAAACACTACTAGAGCCATCCTACAGAAAAAACTAAATGAACTTTTTGGCCAACCTAATATGTAGTACAGTATTGTTAACCACACTCACAGTGCTGTGCATTAGATCTCTAAAATTTATTTATCTTCTAACTGCAAGTGTATACCCTTTTACCAACATCTCCTCAATTCTTCCATCTGTGCCCCCCACCCATGGTTTCTATGATTTGGCTTTTCAGATTCCACATAAAAGTGAGATCATACAGTATTTGTCTTTCTCTGTCTGACTTATTCCACTTAGCATATTGTTGCAAATGGCAGGACTTCCTTCTTTTTTTATGGCTGAATAATAATCCATTGTATATATGAGGTCTGTTCAGAAGGTATCCAGCCATGTAATATGAAAAATAGAGACCTTTATTGAAGAAGATACAAGATACAGGAAACATGGTACATAGGACAATGACACCTCAGTCCCCTTCAAAGTAGACAACTTGAGACCTCACACAGTTGTCCCAAGTGCCATCCTACTTTCCTGAATCTCATCAATGGTCTGAAATCTCTTCCCTTTCAAAGGTGATGTTAGTTTTTGGAAAAGCCAGGAGTCACAGGACACCAGATCTGGGCTGTAGGGGGGCTGAGTCACCTGGGTGATTTTATGTTTCACCAAAAAACTCTGCATGAAATGTGATGCATGGGTGGGTGCGCTGTCGTGATGAAGCTGCCAATCACCAGTTGTCCATAGCTGCAGCCTTCTGAATCATTGGAATAGTTTCCATGGAGAATGTTCAAGCTTAGAGCAAAATCTGATGCAGATTCATTGCTGTGCTCACTCAGTCATTTTGAATGTGATGGCCACACAGTACACATGCTCACTCAACAGCATCTACTGCCCCCACTGACTGATACAGTGAAGTCATCATTCACTCACGTGAATTCCAGTCCACTTTCCTTGGCTGCCAGGTTACATCATCGTCGTGCAAACCATTCTCATTATATTAACAGTTGCTGGACTTTTCCAAGACAGATCTCATATATTTACCACAATTTTTTATTCATTAATCCATTGAAAGACACTTAGGTTGTTTTAATATTTTGACTATTGGGAATAATGCTGCAATAAACATGGGAGTGCAGATATCCTTTCAAGATCCTGTCTTCATTTCCTTTGGATATATACCCAGAAATTGGATTGCTAGATCACATGTTTCTATTTTAATATTCCAAGGAAACTCCATGCTGTTTTCCATAGTTACTGTTCTAATTTACATTCCATTCCCATCTACAGTGCACAAAGAAGGGACCCTTTTGTTCATGCCCTAACACTTATTTGCTCCTGCCTTTTTCATGGCAGCCATTCTAATAGAGATGAGATAATATCTCATTGTGATTTTGATTTACATTTTCCTTGTGATCAGTGATTTTCAGCACTTTTTAGTATATCTGTTGGCTCTTTGCATGTCTTGTTTGGAAAAATGTCTATTCAGTTCCTCCGCCCATTTTTAAATCAAATTATTTGGTTTTTGTTGTTGAGTTGTACTAGTTCTTTATATATTTTGGATGCTAACCATTTATGAGATATATAGTTTAAAAATATTTTCTTCATTCTGTAGGTTACCTTTTTACTTTATTGTTTCTTTTTCTGTGCAGAAGCCTTGTAGTTGGATGTAGTCCCATCGCTGAAATTTGCTTTCGTTGTTTGTGCTTTAGGTGTCATGCACAAAGACCATTGCCAACACCAACATCAGGGAACTTTTCCCCTGTGTTTTCTCCTCAGAGTTCTATGGGTTCTGGTTTTATGTTTAAGTCTTTGATGCATTTCAGGTTTATTTTTGTACGTAGTATAAGATAGAGGTTCAGTTTCACTTTTCTGCAGGTAATGATCCAGTTTTCCCAACATTATTTATTAAAGAAACTATGCTATTGAGTTATTACTGACTCCCTTGCAAATATTAGTTCACTGAATATGCAAGAATTTGTTTCTGGGCTTTTGTGTCTGTTCCATTGGTCTATGTATCTATTTTTATGCCAGTATCATACTCTTGATTGCTATACTTTTGTAGTATAGATTGAAATTAGGAAGTGTGATGCCTCCAGCTTTGTTCTTCTTTCTCAGACTTGCTTTGTCTATTAGGGGTCTTTTGTGATTGCATATAAATTTTAGAATTATTAATTCTATTTCTGTGAAAAATGCCAATAGAATTTTGACAGAGATTGTGTTGAATCTATAGATGGCTTTGGGTAGTATGGACATTTTAACAATATTAACTCTTGTCATCATGAACATGGGATATTCATTTGTTTGTATTTTCTTCAATTACTTTCATCAAAGTTTCAGAGTTTTCAGTGTTCAAAACTTTCAGTACTTATCAGGTGTCAGTCTTTTTCAATAATAAATTCTCGATGATAAATGTTACTTAATTAAATAGGTATTAAAATAGAGGAAAAAGTAAATCAATAAGTGAGAATTAATGACATTAGCAGTTCATTTTTTAAAACGTCTATTTGTTATAGATATACCCTCCAATTAAGCAATTTTGCCACACACCCAATACAGTAATGTGCTTCTCATTTTGGGGGTGGGAGAGAATTTGGATCATAATTACAGAATCATCCAGGTAAAGAGAGAATAAGAGATATTCAGAGGCATCCTTCTGTGCGAGAGGAGAGTCACCCTGACGTCATCCTGCACGAAGGGGAATCTGTCCTTGTTCTGAACACGTTACATTTCAGCAATTCTAAACACCTGGGGAGGGGCTGGGAGGCCAATACGCTTCAATAATCTAGACTTTAAGGAACTGCTCACCCACTGGCAGTTGAAATTAATGATGCTCTTCTTTTTTAAATTTTAAATAAATTAAAATTTACAATTAACATTTAGTTTCAGAGAAACTGAGTATCACGACATCAAGCTCAACAAACAAATCTACTGTTAAAAAAAACAATAACATCCAAAAAGTAGGCCAAAAACCCTTATTTCAATTTGAAAAAGCGAAAATATATAATCCCAAAATATATGGGTATTTGTCAGAATATAATCTGAGAAAATCTGTTTTATTCCATTTCCCCCTTCATTGTTTTAAAATTAAAATATAGTTGACATACAATATTATATTCATTTTAGTTGTAGAATAGAGTGATTTATACTCTACAATGTGACTGCCATGGTATGTTTAGTAGCCATTTCTCAACATACAAAATTATCATGATGTTGATTGTATTCCCTGTGCCGAACATTACATCCTCATGACTTTTTATTTCATTCCCCTTCACCGTTTTCACTCATTCTCCACTCCTCTCCCCTCAAGCAACCATCAGTTCATTCTTCGTATCTATAAGACTGTTTCTGTTTTGTTTTGTTTTGTTTATTTGTTTCCTAGATTCCACATATGAGTGTAAGTGCAATCATATGGTATTTGTCTTCCTCTGACTTATTTTACTTAGTATAATGCCGTCTAGGTCCATCCATGTTGTCTCAAATGGCAAGATTTCATTCTTTGCCATTTGAGACATTCTTATCCATTGCTGGATAATATTATTTTTATTACTGAATAAGATGTAATATTCACATCTTCTTTATCCATTCATCTATTGATGGATACCTAGTTTGCCTTCCTATCCTGGCCATTGTAAATAATGCTGTAATGAACATAGGGGTGCATATGTCTTTTTGAATTAGTGTTTCTGTTTCCTTCAAATAAATGCCCAGAAGTGGGATTTCTGGGCTTTATGGTAGGTCTATTTTTAATTTTGTGAGAAACCTCCATTCTGTTCTCCATAGTGGCCGCACCATTTAAACTTCCACCAATGGAGCATGAGGGTTATTTGTCCACTTCCACACCTAACACTTGTTATTTTTGGTAGTAGCCATTTTGACGGGCATAAGGTGATACATCAAACTAAAAAGCTTTTGCACAGCAAAGGAAACCATCAATAAAATGAAAAGACAACCAGTGAATGGGAGAAGATATTTGCAAATGACATGTTTGATAAGAGGTTAATAGTCAGTATGTATAAAGTACTAATAAAATTCTACATCAAAAAAATAAACAACTTGGCCCTGACCAATGTGGCTCAGCCGGTTAGGCATCATCCTGCAAAGTGAAAGGTCGCTGGTTCAGTTCCTGGTCAGGGCACATGTCTGGGTTTCAGGTTCAGTCCCCTGTTGGGGCACATATGAGAGGCCACTCATCTATGCTTCCCTCTCACATCGATGTTTCTCCCCCTTTCTTTCTCCCTCCCTCTCCCTCTCTCTAAACATAAATAAATGAAATCTTAAAAAAGAAATACAACCAGAGAAAACTTATTTTCTTTTAATATATTTTATTGATTATGTTATTACGGTTGTCCCATTTTCCCTCCTTTATTCCCCTCTGCCTTGCATGCTTCCCACCTTTAGTTCGTGTCCATGGGTCTTACATATAAGTTCTTTGGCTTCTACATTTCCTATACTATTCTTAACCTCCCCCTGTCTATTTTCTACTTACAATTTATGCTACTTATTCTCTGTACCTTCTCCCCCTCTCTTCCCCTCCCTCTCCCCCACTGATAACCCTCCATGTGATCTCCATTTCTGTGAATCTGTTCCTGTTCTACTTGTTTACTTAGTTTGTTTTTGTTTTTGTTTTAGGTTCAGTTAATAGTTGTGAGTTTGTTGTCATTTTACTGTTCATATTTTTGATCTTCTTCAATTTCTTAGATAAGTCCCTTTAACATTTCATATAATAAGGCCTTGGTGATGATGAACTCCTTTAACTTGACCTTATCTGGGAAGCACTTTATCTGCCCTTCCATTCTAAATGATAGCTTTGCTGGACAGAGTAATCTTGGATGGAGGTCCTTGCCTTTCATGACTTGGAATACTTCTTTCCAGCCCCTTCTTGCCTGCAAGGTCTCTTTTGAGAAATCAGCTGAAAGTCTTACAGGAACTCCTTTGAAGGTAACTGTCTCCTTTTCTCTTGCTGCTTTTAAGATTCTCTACTTATCTTTGATCATGGGTAATGTAATTATGATGTGCCTTGGTGTGTTTCTCCTTGGGTCCAACTTCTCTGAGCTTCCTGGACTTCCTGAAAGTCTATTTCCTTTGCCAGATTGGGGAAATTCTCCTTCATTATTTTTTCAAATAAGTTTTCAATTTCTAGCTCTTCTTCTTGTCCTTCTGGCACCCCTATGATTCGGATGTTGGAACGTTTCAAGATGTCCTAGAGGTTCCTAAGCCTCTCCTCATTTTTTTGAATTCTTGTTTCTTCATTCTTTTCTGGTTGAATGTTTCTTTCTTCCTTCTGCTCCAAACCGTGATTTGAGTCCTGGTTCCCTTCCTGTCACTGTTGGTTCCCTGTACATTTTCCTTTGTTTCACTTAGCATAGTATTCATTTTTTCCTCTAATTTGCAAACATATTCAACCAATTCTGTGAGCATCCTGATTACCAGTGTTTTGAACTGTGTATCTGATAGGTTGGCTATCTCTTTGTGGCTTAGTTGTATTTTTTCTGGAGCTTTGATCTGTTCTTTCATTTTGGCCACGTTTTTTTTTTTTTTTTGGTCTTGGCATGCCTATTACATAGTAAGGGGCGGAGCCTTAGGTGCTCACCAGGGCAGGGTAACCCATGTCACTGCAGTGTGATGCTGTATGTGGGGGAGGGGTCCGAGAGGGAGCAATGGTGCTTGCTCTGCTCCCTGCCGGTTTTCAGTCACTTCCCCGGCTACCCACAGTTAAATTGGGCCCTTCTGGTGCTGATTGCCAGGTGAGTGGGTTTGTGTGCGTTCTAGGACCCTGTGGGTCTCTCCAACGAACTCTCCTGTGAGGCTGGGAGTTTCTCTCACTGCTGCAACCCCCACAGGTGTTTTCAGTCAGAGGTTTGAGGCTTTATTATCCTGCACCTGGGTTGTGCGGTCTCTCTCACTCTCCAGTTGTTCCTCACGATTTATCTGCACATGAATGTGGGACCGCCCTGTCTGCCAGCCGCTGCCTTGCCGCCAGTTCTCTCTGCCTGGCTGCCCGTCTCCGCCCCTCCTACCGGTCTCGGTGAGTGTTTCTTGTCTAACTCCTTGGTTGTAAGACTTCCATACAGTTTGATTTTCTATCAGTTCTGGTTGTTTTTTGTTTTTTAATTTGTTGTTGACCTTCTTTTGCTTGTGCAAGGAGGCAGTGTGTCTACCTATGCCTCCATCTTGGCCAGAAGTCCAGAAAAATTATTTTAAAAAATAAATAATTTGATCAAAAAAGGGTAGAGAATATGAAGACATTTCTCCAAAGATGACATACAGATGACCAACAGACATGAAAAGATGCTCAACATCACTAGTCATCAAGGAAATGCAGAACAGTATTCTTCTTCATGATGTTTTAACTCTTCATTTTCATGACTGTAAACATACTCTGCAGTCCCCTAGGGTCCTATCCACACACATATCCACATATTTTCACCCTACTTGAAGATTCCTTGTTTTTTCATATACTAAATAAAATACAGTAGATTTCCAAAATTCAGTGCAAGGTTCATTTACAATATCCTACCGCATTAGTACTACTAGTATGCTGGCCTGTTTTGAATTTTACTAAATCTAAGAATGTCCTAATGAGGAAGGAATTGAAAACATGATTTTCCCACAGCAACAAAGGAGCTAGTCGTTTCTCTGATGTACATTCAGACTTCCTGATCGGATTCTTTTTATCGCTGTGATTTTTTAAATCTATTTTAATACAGCTACACTAACCATTTTAGATTCTGTGAATACTGATGTCTTCATTGATAAAAAAAAATAAAATTCCTGGCTGACATAACAATCAGCTCAATATTGAATGAAAGAAAACACTAGGGAACAGAGTTAACCAATGACAACATGTTGTTTAGCTTCCTTGAGGGCATTGCCTTCCAAATTAATGGTGATTCACTCTTTTTATTGGTAAAGATTCCATACATACTTTTTGAATAATAATACAGGCCCAGCGTACAGAAGGCAAAGAGTACAAGATGGAAAGTAAATATGTCTTATCAGTGGAAATGTTATTCACTGCTAGTGGGTATATAAACCATTTCGGACAGCAAATTGGCATTAGGCAGTGAGGTTGAAAGTGTGGAATTTCTACTTCTGTTAATGAAGGACTAAGCAAATGGGGCTGATTCTCTCACGAACAACAACTAAAAACTCTTCAAATTTTTTTAATGAATGTTTATCAAAAAGCTAACAGGATGTTTAGGATGGACATTTAGGATCACTTTGAAAGAAATTTGGAAATACTGGAGTCCAGGCTGCCCAGAAGTCGGGACCCTAGGGAACCCTGTCTCACTGGGGGATGGGACTGTAGGTTTTGCAGCCCCCAGGGTCTTAGAGTTTCTTTCAATTCGCATCAGTTAGATACAGCCTGGCCGCATCCTTTTATCTCTCATCAGTCCTTGAAAAGCATTTGTCTTACCAGGGGAGATACTGCTATTGCTTCCTCGAGAATCCAGGCTTAACAGGGGTAAAAGCAAAACATGGAAAAGTAGAGAAGCAGCTAGCCATGCCCACTCCTTTTCCCACTGCAGACCTCTTTCCTGGAGCAGGATCCAGCTGGGGCTGAGGAGAGCTCTATCCTGTTTATAAAAATGGAACACATTTGTAAAGTGCATTAGTTTCTTAAAATGTACTATGGAAGCAGATAACTTTGTACATACAAAGGGCAAATGATGCTTCAAATATCTTAGGTATTAGGTTTCTTGGTATAAATATTTTTCCATACTGCCTGAATTGCATTCATGATCCCTTCAGACCAATAAGCTGCTGGATCAATAGAGAATTCCACATAATCAATAGAAGAAAAAAGCAAACAAAATATAACCAGAGACATTGAAGTTAAGAACAATCTAACAATAGCGGGGGGGGGGGGGGTGGTCAGTGGGAAGAGGGGATTACAGGAACTACTATGAAGGACACATGGACAAAACCAAGGGGGAGGGTGGAGATGGGGGAGGGAGGTGGGTTCGGCTGGGGTGGGGTGGAGGGACGGGGAGAAAAGGCATACAACTGTAATTGAATAACAATAAAAATTTAAAAAAAATGCTTCAAGCAAAAAAATAAATAAATAAATTAATTAATTAAATTAAATTAAAAAAAAGAAAAGAAAAAAAAATAGAGAGTTCCACAGAAGGTAAAACTATTGATTGAATTATTCAATCTTCTAAAGGTGACATTTTTAGGATTGTTTTTGTTCAATGTAAATCTTTTCGTGTTCCATCATGCTTCTTCAGTGAATGGGGTTCTAGCTTTATGAGAATTAGGTTTTCATTACTGTGTGCTTTGAGCACATAAATATTCCTCAATAACTTATTTTAGGAATGCATATTTGTCTACTGAAGTGAAAAGAGTGTTATACATGTGGCTATTTTTGTTGGTGATGGTGATAGTGGTAAGATAAAAAGAGATATTTGAATGACATATGTGTGCTCCATTAAAAAAGTCAGTTCACGATGGCTCATTGAGGGCCTCCTATACAGAGATCACTATTTTAGAGACTGGGAGTAGATGAAAATAAACAGAATCTGGTCACGTGGCTCCTGACCTCATCTTGTATGAGAATTGATTGACAGGATTTTCTTTTTTACAGGTTCAGTCCGGCAGGTCTCTTCCATTTTTTCTGTCTATATATCTTTGTTTTTGTATTTGTAAATAAAGTAAGACTCTCCCAATATTAATGTGGTAGTAGTAATTCATTGCCGCTTATAGCAAAATTCATGTTAGTTGGAGGAAAGTTATTAGTGGGATAGCACCAAGTAATTAGGTTTGAAAAAGTGAAACTCAAAATCTGAGATACAGCTTCACAGAATGAATAAATAGTTGCCTGCAATTTAGTATCGTTGGATTTTTGGTTCTTCAGTAACTCAACTACATCTATAATTAAAGTGGGATTTCATTAAAGAAAAATCTTTTTGATTATCACACTCTGTCACAAGAATCTCCTCCAATAGACAGGGTTTTGAGGGTTTTTTGCCAAGAAATGTGTGTGCTTGGTCAAGTGGCTGAACGCCTGGGCTGCAGTTGACAGACTGGATCTTTATTCCAGCCCTGCCACTTTCTATCCGTAAGAGTCCATGACACTCTCTAACCTGAGTTTTCTAATCCATAAACCGGAACTAACAGCCCCATCCACAGTGTGGTGCATATCCATAGTGTGGGCGCACCGTTCATGTTAATTCCTTCTTTCATTTCAACACAGTTATCAGACTGTGTTCAATTTGAGGAATTGTAAATTAGTGGCTCAGTGGTGGAATAACAAGGGAAGCCCTAGGTTTGATGTGTGTCAACCTGCACTAGGACAGAACTTTCACATTTGGCCTGGTTAACAGTAAAATGAACTATTTGAAGACGAATGAAGAAAGACAGGATGATCAAAATAAAATTAATAAAATCAGTGGCAGCTGCAATTTGCCCATATTGCTCAGTAAAAAGTATTGAAAATAGATCCCAAGTGTGGTCGTTCGAATTGCGGCTGTCGTGTGAAGGAACAATTTTTCTATTTCACTGTTATTACTAAATCATTGCTGCCTTGGGTTTAACTCATACTCTATAAATCATCTAATGAGGAGTCGTTTCTTTTTTTTATGAAATACAAATGTTGACAATACCAAGAAACATGGGATAATAATTATCTAGGTAGTAATATGCAGTTTTTCAGACCTACCAAGTCAAACTCTGATTAGGGAACAATGAAGGTGCAGTAAAGAAGCACCCACATGATTCTTATGCAACAAGCAGGTTAGTATCTCTAGAAAAAAAGGCTTTTAGTAATTACTGTATGTTGAACTCTTCCAGATCGTAAGGAGTCCTACCAGGCTGTTAGGATAACTGTGGTTGCAAAGTTTGCTCTGATACCCTTGGAAAAGGTAACGTTATGACATTGTAGCTTAAAGTAAAATTATGACATTGCCTATTGAGAAAGCCAAACCCTTCTGTTGACTGTCCTGGAAGGCTCAAGGATACTTGGAGCTGCCAAGTAGGTTAGGACAGAAGCTGCTTTGAAACTGCCTCGGGGCTTGCTGCGTGATTCTTGCCAACTGATGGGGTCCACAAGGAGCTGAGAACTGGGGTCCAGGTTCCCTGAGAATTGGACACTGCCCCGTTAAATGGCATGAATTGCTAGAGGGATCCTGAAAAACACAAATGAAAGCCAGACAGAGGCTCAAATGCTGGTCTCAGATACCAATCCTGTGGGCAGAATTTCCTATCATATATCTTTGAACAACAACAGTAAAACAACATTCCAAGTATGGGTAAGTTTATTTGTATGAAATCCTGTAAAGGAACACCAGATGCTTTTTATTATTGCTGATAACTTTATTTAGTATCTCTATGATAATTTTAAAGTCTAAGTTTATAGTGTGTTTTTCCTGTATAACCATGTTTTAAGTGGTACTGTGACAGCTAACTTCAGTTATAAAAACAGGAATAAATCCTTCAAAAAGCCAACAGTAGCAAAGCTCACAAATAAGGAAGGCCCTCAAACCTCATAAGCTAGGCCAGGGTCTTCAGTCAGACCACTGGGAACACTCAGAAGCTTTCCAAGGGGCCCCCAGGCAGACAGGTGGCTCTCAGGGAACTTGAATTTTGCTTGTACTCTTTAAACATGATCTAAGAACACTGCTGTGTTTTAACAGTTATACAGGCTCCCCTTTCCACCTTTGCTTTCAGTTTGCAAAGACTGGCCAACCTCTGTCCATGGCTGATCTGACTATGAAGCAATTCCTGGGTTGAGAAAACCTCCATGGTGCAAGTAAAAAGAAATGTGAAATGTTGTCGTCGGCATTGGGAAAGTGAATGCCTATAATGACTGGGTGACTCATCTGTTTTCATTTCAAAATGATTTCCAAATCTTTGCTTTCAACAAAATTAAAGGAAGACCTAACTAATAGATAGTCAGAAATACTTCTTATTGATAGATTGCTATGTGATTTAGGGCATATATAAGTGGCAAAGAGTTCAAAGAATTGAGTAACGTTACTAGAACAAAACTCACTACATTCCCAATTACCAACTGATGTGGACAAAGTTCCTCACACATAAAAATAATCAAAAATAGACATAATGAAGTGATTCATTTCAGCAATAAAGAGTCATAGACAGATATATCAATTAAAAAATGAGGCTCATTTATTTCCTTTAAGATACATAATGTTAAATAATTTAATTGCCAACATTTGTGATATATTTGTTATTTTGATCAATTGTGTATTAATAATGATTATAGAAATAGTGTAAACTAATAATTTTTAAAAACACTAAGTGACCCTATAGTCACTGGAAATTAAATTTTCATTTCTATTTCTATTCTATACATATTTTTGTTTTAAGAAAATTATGATAAGCAAAGACACTAAACTATAAAATACATTAGGTTAAAATTCTGGGAGGAAGGAAAATAGTTCAAACTATTAGAAGAAGAACTAAAAATCTAATAGATTTTTAGTGTAGATATCAAATCCTTATGACATTCACATTCCACTGGACATATTTTAAATGTAATATAAATGTTTTAAGTGTCAATTTTTATAACATGTCAAAAATTACATCATTTGCCACTATTAATGGTATCTATGTATTTTAAATATTTAAAATTTAGGTGTAGATTTAAAGTTTTAAAATGTTAGAGAGGTACATAGTTTTCAAAATTATTTGATAGGACCCAGCAGCAAAACACTTAAAAACCACTGGTCAGCCAGCAGTAATCTGCCAACGTCTATGAATGTCGTCTGGACTGTTCAGTGGGTTGTCACAACTGCAGAAGTCGAGGTTTCAGCCCCGCCCAGGTTCTTAGGAGCAGCTCAGGTGGACCACATTCCTGACACAGACCAGGCGGCCGCGGGGGCATTCTGACGCCAGCAGCCCAGCAGACTACTGCAACTTGAGAAGCACACTTTGGTCTGGGCTTTCTTTCTCCCCAGTTTTGGGAAACATGGCAGCTCTGAGATGTAGATTGATCTATGTGCATGTGTTAACTTGCTCTGCAATCTGTATTCTTAAGTTTGTGGCATAATGTTCCCCAGTTTTATTACTTTCTTACTGCTGCCCATATATTTCCTCCCAAAATCCATCCATGAAAACAGTCTGAAGCCATGTAAGAAGCCATAAAAACTGCTGCAGTTCCCTGAGTAGGGATTCACCTCTGTTGTCTTCTACTTGGACATTCATTCATTCATTCGTTCATGGCCCAGAATGGCACCTGAGGACCTGAAAGAGAATCAGGCAAAGCTCCCTACACTCAAGTAGCTTCCAGTCAAGTGAGTGATTCAGCCACTTGAACCAATAATTTTAGTACATCAGGGAAACTTCAAAAAAAAAATGAAAGGCTTTAGGAACTCAAGTAACAAGCTACAAACTCTGCCATGAAGTTGGAAAGGGTTCACAGAGGAAGAAACAAAGCTAAGTGTGAACCCAAAACAGCAACACGAGGGAAGAACTGAGTAAATCACTCACCGTAATACATACATACCTGCATACACACACACACAATGCAATTTGAAATATAATTCTTACACTAACTATCTGGACTTACTGCAGACGTCACAGGTTAAGGGCATAGCCTCCTGAAAAAACTACCCTTACTTCAGATATCGGTCACACGTTTGGGGATTCCCTGCCAGCCACACTTCTGGTCAACTGGCTGCAAATCTGGGCATTCCCATGACCCCCTTCCAGGTTTGACAATTTACAGGAATGACTCACAGAACTCAGGAAAGCACTAAACTTACAATTACAGTTTTATTATAAAGAATGCAAGTCAGGAACAGCCAAATGCAGACACACATGGGTGAGGTCTGAGAGGGCCGCAAGTGCGGAGCTTCTGTGTCCTCAGGATATGTCACCATCATTGGTGATATGTACCACCAACCAGAAAGGTCACCTGGGCTTGGGGCAGCCCGAACTTTTACTGGAGTTTTACTACCTGGGCATGACTGCCTGGATCATTGGCCACGTGACTGAAGTCACTCTCCAGCGCCACCCTTTTCACCAGAGGTAGGTGACTCAAAGGCCTGTGGCTCAAAGCCCAAAATCTCTAATCACAGGTTGGTATTTTAGGTGTGACCAGTCCCAGCCTGAGTCATCTCATTAGCATAAACTCAGGTGTGGTCCTAGAGGGCCTTCCATGAGTAAATAAATTTCCTATTCCTCAGGAAATTCCAAGGGGCTAGGGACAAAGACTAGCCAAATTCTTTATTATTCAAAATTATTCTTAAAATCCTTTCATTGCTTTTCATTGCCTTTAGGATACACATCACCATGGTGGACATGGCCCTGCGTGATCACAAGTCTTATTTCCTCTTCACTCCCTGCCTGACAGATACACTGGGCTTTCTGTAGTTCCTCAAACACATTAGCCACTTTCCTTATGACCAGGCTTTTCCACACGATATTGTATCATCCTGAAGCAATCTCCACTCCCAAATTTCCTTAGTAAATCTCACAAATATTTTGATCTTAGCTCAAATATCACTTCCAGAATTTTCCCTGACCTCATCTAACCTCCCAGGAAAGCTTTCAGGTCTTCTTGCTGTGTAGTTTCATAAAATCTGCACTTGTCTTTCGTAGCTCTGTTACATATGTAATTAAATGCTTAATTGCATTTATTTCGTATCTTGCCAATGCTTCTTAACTTTTTGTCTTTTCTGCTAGAATGAAAATTCAGTAAGATCCGGTACTATATTACTAGGGTCTAACATAGCACCTTGCATATAATACTTGCTCAATAAATAATTATCAGGTGAAAGAAAGAATGGAATCAACGTATGAGTAAATACTGCTTCTAAGCATTACTAAGAACCCCCTTCTTTTCCAAAAGTGAAAATGCCCTGATCTGCACTATCTGTTTCAAAACTTTCAAGGTTTATGTACAGGGACTCTGTGTCTTATTAGCCCCAATAGTGTGCCTGACCCATCATTTTGAAGCTACTACAGCCACCATCTCTTTTCGGTCCATCAGCCCCAAATTACACTTTCTCACTCCCCTAGAGCAACATTGTCCCTGACCCTGGAGGGCATGTCAGTTGTTTTGTTTGCACTCTACCTTTCCCACAACGAATCAGGGTCCACTTCAGAGTCTGTAAGGTAATGTAAAATGTAAGTCTGCCATATGAGGTAGTGTGAAAGTCTGTAGATAATAGTTCCGACTTAGCAGCAAGTGACAAATGTGTAAAGATTTACTTCCCTGTGGCCTTTATTGATGTTGAGTCATCTCCATCTGTGCGGTGCTTTTAAAACATACTGATATCCAGTTAAAGCAAAATCTCTGTCTGACGAGCGTCAGGCGTTGCTTTCGTTGTTTACCTTTCCAGGCGACTATAATGTGATTGATTATAGATGTAACCCGGTGGAGTAGCTGCAGCATGCGTCACAGTCATGGCTGGGTACATAAATGCGCACCTGTTGAGCGCATGTGTCTTATCTCCTAGTTTCCTAATTGCTTAACCTGGTTAAAACACAATTATCTGAAACAGGGTAGTAACTGCGCAGAAAACTTTTGGGGGGCTGCCCCGTCCATGAAATCTCTTTCTCTTAGGGCACCGTTGATATACACATACAGGGCTTACTGTATCTGTGTGTTACACCCTGTTTTCCTGGCCATGCCCATTAACACAGAGAGTGGACACTTAGACTGCAGCAGTCCAATGACCTCTCTTTAGAGTTTGAAATTTGGGAACAAAGTTAGAGCTGAGTGGTAGTGTGCTAGTGTTGCTTTTAGTAACCTTTGCCAATGTCTTTGGTATCAATACAACATGGCCAATTTTAGCAACCAATGTCATCTCATTTGGTTTGCAAAATTTGTGAAAACTTACCTACTGGCTCTCCCAAGCCACCGTGAACCAGTTCCAACACACCCATGGACTTGAGTCACTCAACGTCAGACCTTCGGTCAAATTCAAGTTCCTACCCATGTCCTGCATTTCTCAGGGCTGAGTGACCCAACTCCTTAAATTCTGTGAGACACCCCCCCCCCCCGCCATTCATTTTCCTTCCAATACACATGTATTTTGTTCTGCTTACGCTAGTCACAACCAGTATTTGGTATGTAAAAGAACCTAAGCCCTGGCTGGGTGGTTCAGTTGGTTGGAACATGGTCCCGTACACCAAAACATTGTGAGTTTGATCCCCACTCAGGGCACATGCCTAGATTGTGGATTCTGTCCCTGTCGGGGTGCATAAGGGTGGCAACCGATCAAAGTTTCTCTTTCACATCTCTCTCTCTCTCTCTGCCCCTCTTTCCCTCCTTCCTGTCCTCTCTCTTAAAATCAATTGTTAAAAAAAAAACCTAAAATAATATTATTTTGTCATTAATGAAATGACATTTTAGTTTGAGTAACTTTATCAGATGCTAAAGTCCCTCAGAGAAGTAGGAAAGCATTTTAGAGGGCAGGCCTGGTAGAAGAGTCCCGCAGGCGAACGCTGAGCGTCCAGACCCCAGCTCAAAGGCAACGTGTGCCTTTGGGAGATGGTGAAAGAGTCACAGGTAGCTGCAGGACAATGGAGTGCGAACAACAGACCTTACTTTCAGAATTCTGCTCAGCGTGGCTTCTGGCACTCTACCTCTTTTGGAGAGAATTGCTCAAATATTTTAAGAGGACTATTGATCTACGCACTATGGAAGCTAGGTTTATTTATCTACAAGTACTCATGTTCCATCTTGTAAAGAAGCTGAGTTACTGCAGCTTCAAGGAGTAGGTAAGACAGGCAGAGGAATCAGGGACAACAATCAGGGATCAGCCTGGGCACTGAGGCATTCTCAGCCTCAAGGTTTACAAACCTGTCTATGGAACAGTGTGTATATTTAATATTTTAAACGATGTGTGTTACTGGGAGAAAAAACTAGGCTCTAATGCTGATTATACATAATAGTTAAACTGGGAATAGAAAAATTGATAAAAATAATGATGTCAATGTAAAATTAATACTAATTACAGTCATTTATTCAAATGCCTCACCATTTGGGCTTAATTATGTTGCAATTTATTAATTATATATACATTAGGAGATACTACCTGTAAGCTTGGCTCTTCTATTTGATTAATTTATTCTTTAATACTTAACCCACAAAGTTTAGGCTGATGTGGCAGGTTTGCCTACTCAAACTTTTAAAAATTATCAGAATTGTTGCCCATATTCTGCCATTCTCTGTGTAATCTTAGGGTAGTCACCCCTTCCGACCTTCCCGTTCCACAGTTGAAAATGACAATTAGATTAGATCATCCCCAAGAGCCACTTTGGCTCGAACAGTCTATGAATCTAAATATATTTTACACATGCAAATTTTTATATATGTCCTGAGAACAGAGGGAAATAAATTACATGAATACATGATGTAAAATTTTTGGATTTTTCTTTGAAAATTACATATAAAATAGTGTTCTTGATAGAATGCCGATATAAGCAGTGGTGTGACCTATTGCCTTCCTACTTTATCAACTAATGTGTGTCAAGCACTGACTCTTCCTGGGATTAAATTATGGCTTGATTGTTTGCTAGAGTAGTACTAATTCAGTCACAAATAAACAGAACCCAAGGGGGATCTCCAGGAACTTCAGAGATTAAGAACCGCTGGACCAGCGAAGTATATGTAAACACTGGTGTTTGTCCGCATCAGCTGTGAATCATGGCACATTCAAAGGCTCAGGGTCTTCTTATAATAAAGAACTCAGATTTGGGGAGAAGTACCCCATGAACTCTTTAAGCTTAATTTTCTGATTACTATGTATTGTAACATTAAAATAGGAGTTCCTTTAATCTATTGAAATAAATCCTTACATGCTTGAACAATAATAAGAAACTAAGCAAGATTGATTTTTATTAGATCTTGCTGAGTTTTTAAATAATTTATCTAATTTTCCGCTAAATGTATACTTCACCATTTGCGTATTTAGTCTAGCAACCTAATAACACCAGCAAGACTGATACACGTGGAGATGGCCTCTGCTGAAGTTGCACCAAGTGCAATCACTTTAGTACAGCTCTTCTACCCTTGTGTTCCTCTGTTATCAATTCTGTCTCTTTAACATAAGCACCATATTTAAATGAGTCTTAATTTTATAACTTATGTAGTGTAGACTTCGCAGAGTATTTTCCATAGAACATCAGGACCACAAGATCTTCTACCATTCTGCCCAGATGGCCCTGGGAAATGCTGCATGTGTTTCTTTTTCGTGGAGATTTATACTGTGTATTGGTATGTGAATAAAGACTCTTGCAAAAAATAAAATTTCAAAATTAGACTTCTCAACCCGTTCTAGGACACTGCTTTCCCAACCTGTTAGTCCACAGAACCCCACCCACCCCCCACCCACAGACACCCCCCCACCCCCCACCCACAGCACGCATGAGCATCCCAAGGTGCACATTTTTAAAATGCTGCTCGAGAGTCATAGACGTAATCACAGAGGTTGAGGAAGTCAGAAAACATTTTGGTCTGCTCAATTTCTTCTACCTTTCTTTCCACTCCTTCAAAACAACCTTTTTGACTTTATTTCAATTTTCTTTCTGTTCACCCCAAAATATACACATGAATATGTAAATAGCACCCATGAAAATTATTTCTGATAAAAAAGGGGTTTTTAGGTTATTAAAATCTCAAGATAATTAAATAATGGTCTATATGTAATTAATGCTTTATAATAATTAAATAAACTTTTCTTCTAATTGAAGGCATGACTTGGAGAGTTGATTATCTAACAGTAATTTCCTAAATAGTAGTTCTGTTTCTGTTGAAGCATCAGTTTGAGAAGTGGGCAAACTTGGTTTCCTTACTCAAACAGCACTAGGCCTCGCCTCTTTTCACCAGCTAAGAATGAGCAGGGACACCAGCATCTACAAATTAATTAGACTGCAAACTAAGCGCTGAGGAAAACGGAAGTCTGGAGCCCTCTGCATACCTAGATCAGTGTCCGGCATGGTCCACGTCTGCAGTTAGCTTGGATTGCTTGATCCGTAGGTGATGTCAAACATTTTCTGATGCCGCCTTTCCTTCTTCTCCCAGCCTGGGCCCTACAGGTTTGTGTCTGAAGAGCCTACAAGCATGACACAGCGGACCGACACGGAGACGCTAACTTTGCTTTATGTGTTCAATCCAGGACAGTGAGCAGGACCCCTGTTTCCTTTGAACCTTGGGACTGGAGTGAGCGCGGTGTCAGGCCACCCCAGTCCCGCAGCAGCAGATGCACAGCAGGGGGAGCCAAAGAGCCCAGCTGTGAGCCTTGTGCCGGGCCAGCAGGGCATGGTGACTGCGGCTGAAAATGGCAATGAAATTTCAACCTTTTCTCAAGGAAAGCTGAGGCACATAGGAAAAAGGACAAGAGCCAGAGGAAATACAAACGAATTAAAAATAGGAAGAGCAAAGGAGACCAACGGCAAGGACAACACTGATTAGAAGTGGTGGTGTGGAGAGCAAGCAGCAAGTCCTCTGACCGCTGAGAAGAGAGAGTGATGCACACACTGAGTGGTCCTGTCTTGTGGAGAGGGGGCAAAGGGGTCTGGGTCCTCAGGAGTGTAGCGGTGAAGGCAGTCATTCATCATTCATTCACTTATTCACCTAACAAGTATTGAGTTCTCTCTGTGGAGGAAGCTTAAACTTGATTCACTTACAAACTCGCACCCCTGCCCCGCCTTTTTTAGAATGGGCCAAGGAGATTAGATGCCCTGATTTACTCCAACAAGTAGAGTGTTGCTAAATATTTTCTGGCATTATGTACTGAGGATCATAAAATCTGGCAAAGATAACATAAATGAATAATATTGCTTTTGTAAGAAGTGCATGGGCCAGATCCCTGCCTCTAACCTCCCCCATCAGAGTGTACCATAAATCTCTCTCCGCCTCCAGACAGTAGATAAACCCTGAAGGATGGAATCTCAGAATTCAGTAAGAAAAGTCCTGCTTTGACTCCTAGATTGCTGAAAGTGAGTCTCTATCATTGGGTGGATTTGGGACACACGATAGAAGTCAGTTATAGAAAGACAATAAAAGCACAATTTTTGGATATCTAGGTTTGTAGCTTAAGTTATATTCTTAGGTTTATTTTGAAAGGAATATTGGAAAGACTCCATCTCCAAAATTTTCTAGTTAAAATTTTAGGACAAGCTATGTACCTGTACTTAACAACAATGAGATGGTATTATGTTTCGATAAATATAATTTAGTGGTTTTCTACTTGTGAAAAAGTAACTCATTTTAGGTACAAAGTCTTATATTTAAGTCTGACAATTAAAATAGACTTTTCAAAAAGCTACCTCCAGTCCCATAGTTTTTAATTTAGTTTTACAATGTCCAGATGGTAATGTGAAAGATGAATACATCCATTTTCTCCTGACAGGGAGTTATTATTGCCTTAAACTTAATCTTAGTTCTGTAAATGCTGCAGGAATTTTTCAGAGCTAAACTGTTTTAAATGATCTCATGATTCATCTACCTTGAAAAATGAATTTACTCTACTCACAATAAGGCAGAATGATATATAGTAGACTGTAGATGACTTTAAATATGATTTTCTAGAGATATTTTGTTAAAACATTTCTCTTGGGTGGTTCAAAATCATGCTTCTTGATTCATTTCAGGGACAGGGTTGGGAGACCAGACCAAGTTGGTAGTAGGCATACTTGTTCATTCATTCATTCATTCAAATACAGAGTAAAGTAGACAAGGGTTCAAAACCAGAGGCTTTGCTAAAACAAAGAAGAGCAAATCAGTCTTCAAGTCTAGAAGTCCACAGAGGAAGGAAGGGCCAACTGGTACTCTAAGAACAGGACTGGTTCCAGGGAAGATACTGTTGAAACGACCTGTGGGCAGAAGGTAGGGATGTAGAACAGGATCTAGACTCTAATACAAACAAATCAGGTATCTGCAGGTAGATCTGGCTACATGAGGCCAAGACAGAGAGGCTAAAATTGCCAATTAGCCTTACGCATATTAAGAAAATGTACACTGCAGAGTCCAAAACATTATCCAAAAGTCAGTTCAATGGCTCGTATACTTGTCTCTAGTTAGAAGTGGGTTCAATGGACAATGCCAAGAACTGGGAGACATAAGGGCACCTGTGAGGTAAGAGGGGCAGCTCTGGGCAACCTAGTTTGGCCCAGGGGACCCATTTTCTAGGTAAGGATTTTGATAACATGAGTTGTATTTATTCATGTTGTAAACTAGGGTGCAAACTTAGAAAGGCAAAGTTCTTTTCCTGCACACACCACTGGCAGATGTAAATTTGGAACTTGCAGTAAAATGTGGCTTTGAAAAGATGGTTTTCTTCATGCAGTATTTTAAAATTTGCTTTGTGAGCAGAGAGCCTAAGATAACAGGAGACAATGTTACAAGTCTGAAGACAATAATACAAGTCACTCTCAAGTACTTAAAAGTTCTGAGAAAAGATAACTTTTCTGCCTCTTAGAAAGGGAATCAAAGTAGTGCAGACAGTTAATAGAGGTAGCAATTGCATTTGTGCCCAAAGGAGAGAACATTCTCTTATAAAGGACAGTAAAAGATGGATTTTTGAAGGACATCACCTCACTGGAAAAGATCTGTAATCACAAACATTTCTGAGTCCATCTTAAACTAAATAATCCTGCTCTAACCCTTGACCCCGAGTCTTGAATACTCACACACATAGAGCTATGTTACCTGAGCTAATTACTTAATCTTGTGGAACTGTACTTTTCTCATCTACAAAACAGGAGTAGCAGTATCAGCCCCGTGGGGGAGAGAACAAATGGGACGATGGTGCAAATACTCAACATGGCAGTGACCCCACCTGTGGTAGAGTTAATAGAAGACCGTAGTTAATGACGCAAATTAATACTATATTTTTTATTTTATAGATACCCCAAAGAGGCAGCAACAGACGCTGACGAAGTGGTCTACAGCCCACAATCGTACTTGTATTTATAAACAAATCCAATTAAGCAGATGTATACACTCAGATCATTGAAGGCCAGTGTTGTAATGCTGAACACTCCTGGCTTTTATTTTATTCTTTTTATTCAAGTGACAAATACAGATAGGTATTTACAATAACACCATATATGTGCTCCTGAAAAACTTCACATTTTGTAAAATTGCACACTAAAAATAACAGGGTCTGTGGAAAAAAATAGCATTAATGGCAGAATATTAAAAATCAATAAAACCTTGATATCAACTCCCTAACGAAACCAGTCAGAATCCTAAATACGGCACTATACTGGCATGGCCAAATTTCCACGGGCATTTGCCGTAGAATCTCAGTCATTCCAGCCCCGTGGCCTATTACTCTGGAGCCATGCTTCCTTTCTCTTTTGAAATGAATATCCTTGAAGACAGGCACCTCTGTAAAAATCAGTTTAACCAAAATTTAAGATACACTCCAAGAGCAGCCTTCTTTATCCTTAATTTTAATGCAGGGTGAATATTTTTAGGCTTCTTTGTCTCTACTTGGAAGTCCATGGAGAGCTTGACATAGTAAAGAATGTAGTGGTCCTTGAAGACTTTAAACAAGCCACATTTAGCACAAAGGAAAGGCATTTCTGCAGGATGTTTAGCTTTTATCTTAAAGTATTAATATGCTGTGAAACTTTTTCTCTAATTGTGAGAAAGCTTGGCTCGAAGGGGTGAAAAGATTAATGTGCTGAGGAAAGTTGTGTATGAACCCACACAGCTTCCGCAATGCACTGACCTCATTCTCCAATTTACAAAGCACATATGTGAACTTCATCAAACTAGGAGGCCGTTAGGCTGGGGTGGATCTGATACCTTAGCAGCTGAGGTAAACAAACTAAAACCTAAGCCTATAAGCGCCTTAAGGTTAATGAATTGAGCCCTAAGGACAACCAAGCACCAACAGCCACCTAAGCTTTCCCAAATAATGCAACCACGTTAGCTATAGCCAACCCAATGATTTCTTTGTTTTGCTTCCACCTCTTCTCTACAAAACTCTTTCCACTCGCTTCTCCTGGTGGACACTCCTAATCGCTTCCGATAGTTTGATGCTACCCAATTCAAATTGGCTGTTGCTCAAATGAACTCTTAAAATGTTTACTATGCCTCAGTTTCTCTTTTAACACAAGTGCAAATCAGCATTAAAGAAACACACATTATGGGAGAATAGACTGTATGTTTGCATCATCATTATTTATCAAAATAATTTTGATAAATAATGATGATACTCACCACTAAGCCTTCTTGTCTGTGGAAAATGACTTTCAATCAAAAATGAGGAAAGTTGAATAAATGTCCAATGACATTGAGCTGCACGAATGTAAATAACGATTCTGTCAAAACGACTTTTGCAGGGTGCATTGTGTATCCTCTTGAAACAACTGTGTATCAGGAAGGCTTTGGAGGAAAAGTCAAGCCAACTGGGCGGGCAGAGGTGTGGCCAGAGCATTGCTCCCCATGGAGCTTTCCCAGTAAATGGCACAGTAACCTCTGACTGTGGGTGAAGAAACCAGGCACTTTGCTCCAAGGAAAAAGGGGGTGATGGCATTTTTTAAGCCTTGGCGCACTGTCAGAGGCGATTGCCGCAGAACTTTGAGTACCGCTGGAGCATTTCCACCCCTCTGCCGCTCACACAGCAGCTTAAGCCACACTTAGATCTGCAGGCGCAGTCCAGTGAATCTGCATGCCAAGACATCTCCCTCTTGATTTTGTAGGTAAAGGGGAATAGAACGATAGAGAGAAAGGGAATTTGTAGTTCTCAGGAAATTTTTGAGCAAATTTTGTACACAAACTCATGTACACACATATGTGTTTGTGGTATGTTTTTTTCCAGTGGAAACCCAACATATCACAGGTGGGCTTTCAGCCCCTGCACATCCCTCACCATTACTGAAGCCCAGAGCTGGCCTCAGAAACAGGAGAACTGTGTAGTTTTCCAGGTCACCAAACCTGGATGAGTGACAACTTGGATGAGTGATTGCTGGCGGATATGCAGAGTATAGTTGTTCCAGCTGCTAAAATGTTGAAATACTTCCATATGGTTTTCCTGAGCCCATACGTCTCTAGACCGCCATCTTGGTCTTCTAGAAGTCGCCTATCTCCCCTCACCCCACCTCACTCTGGACTTCTTCACCAACCGGAAACAAAAGGTTTACCGCCTGGCCAGCAGGACATCCAGGCCTTGCCCATCCAGGCTGCACTAAGGCAGCCACCATTCCAATTGGTCTGCAGTATCTATGTGGTACTGATTATTAAATATTTTTTATATCACCCTGTAGCTGAAACATCGTTAGAAATGTTACAAAATGAAGAAAATTATACTTGCTGCAATTTTCGTCAAGGGACCCACTGTAGGCAGTCAGGAGAGATAGTGTTAAAATTCTGGAGGTGGAAAGTAAGATTAAACCTCAAATAACATGTTCAACTTACTGGCATCTAAACAGAGTGAGTCTTGGTAAGTGTGGTGTTGGGAATGACTGCGTGTGGCCACAGCTGAAATGCTGGGACAGTTGAGGGAAAACTATTCTCCCTTCCTCATAGCCAGTAGTCAGCCTTCCCTCCAAATATATTTTGAAAAAATAAATGAAGAACATTAGTTTGGAAAGGGCCAACTTCTTAGTGTTTCTGGGATATGAATATGTTTCAGTCTAACACTGTCTGAGTAATTTGACACTTTCCTCCACCTTACTCCCAGCGAGGTCAAATCCCACCTCATATCTTGGTGTTTTCAGGAACTTCCAAAGTTTTCTGTTCTACCATTCTGTTTTCAGGAACTTTCAAAGAGCTAGTTCACTGCCGCTTCTGCTCTGCTGCTCTCGTAGCTTTAATTAGGGTCTGTCCGGACATCCATGGCTGGCCCCTCCAGCTGTGCTTGGACCCGTTCCTCTCTCCTCATCTAGGGCAGAGTTCTCGGTGGGGCGCTGTCTTCACTGGTTTTCCGCATGCGAAACCATATCATATGGGTACCACCAGCTTTCTGATGCAACTCTCCCTATTTTACCTGCTGTGTTCTTCTGCTGGGTTCTCTATCTGTTACCTCTTGCTCAATCTTGTGGGCACTTCTTTTATCTCCCTCCTCTCCAGAAACCCTGATTCGCATCTGGTCTTTCTGCATCCTGACACCCATGGTTGGGCTCCTTTCCTCAGAGCCTTGTCCTTATAATTTTTCAAATTCAGGCCCCACCATAATTACTTCACTGAACTTCTTACTATTCTGCCAAATGTGACCTCTTCTCTCTTCAGTTTC
This sequence comes from Desmodus rotundus, assembly GCF_022682495.2. NCBI lineage: Eukaryota > Metazoa > Chordata > Mammalia > Chiroptera > Phyllostomidae > Desmodus > Desmodus rotundus. The sequence continues at coordinate 134,013,544 of NC_071387.1, forward strand.
TAGGCCTCTGTACATGTTCTCTTTGCTTAAGAGGTGATCTCCACTCTCTGCCTAACTCCTTATCTTTCAGGACTCAGTAATATATTTCCTCAATAGAACCTTCCTGGATTCCCCAGGGCTGGGATAGCTTAGCCTCCTCTGCCCCCCTCACAGCCCCTTGTCTTACTCCTAGCACACACTTTTTACACTGGGTTATTGTTGCCTTTTTGTTTGACTGTTCCCCCCACTAGAAGTGAGCGCTTTGAGACAAGAAACTTCATCTTGTAATCATTTTACCCTCAGCATCTAGCACAATATCCGGCACATAGAAAATTCTCAGTACATGGTATTGTAATCAACTACAATAATACAAATGGAATAAAAATAGGTAATATTTCTAATGCAACCCTGTGAAGCAACTATACTATCATCATTCCCATTTTACACATGAGGAAGTAGAGCACAGACAAATTAAGGGGTTTTCCCAACGTTACATAGCCAAGGTATACAGATGTGAATTTCAGGTCCAGGTAGTCCATCTTTGGGCCCTACGTAATGGCTACTCTGTGCTTCTAGCTTTTGAGTTAGGGATAGAACCACAGCAATAATACAGTATCATTTGCCATCAGTTCAAAATAACCTCAAAATTAAAAGTCACATATCAGGTGAAAAATCATGTTTTATGTTCAGCTTATTTTAATCCTGACTGAATATATGTATTTTACATATTTTATGTATTTGATATTTCATGTATAAATTACATATTTCAGAAGTTGAGGCTGCTGACCAGGGTAAAGGTGGCCTGGTAATGAGGCTAAACCAAGCGGCTATTAGCAAGCACTTCAGTGTGTGACAGCCAGCCATGAGATTTGGAACTTTTAACAGAAATTCTCTGAAATTTGAGTAGTTCTGAACAAAGGATATTAAAAGATACTCCATCATTATCTGGGAAATGGTTGACTTTTTAGTAGCTAATGAGTTATAAAGACTTTGGTGGAGGAGTAAGTGGAAATTACACTAACCTCCTCCCAGGACCAATCTGGAATTACAATTAAATAGTAAAGAAATCATCCTGAATAACCAACTGAACTCTAGCTGGAGAGAAGCCTTATAACCAAGGACAGACAGAAAAAAACCACTTCACCACAACGAAACTGGTAGGGAGTGCAGAGGAGAGCACTAGAGGGCTGGGTGGCTCCCATGGGTGGGAGTTGAAGTGCTGAAGGGATAGTTCAGCAGCCATGGGTTCCCCCTGAGAGGTGTGGGGTCTAAACCCCAAGCTTGGATCCCCAGCCTATAAAACCAGAGCCAGAAAGAAACCCAGATAACATCCAGCTGTGAAAAGCAGCAGGCATTCTGTATACCAGGGAGAGAGAGCTGGACACACAGAGAGCCTCTTAAAGGGTAGCACACAAAATATCATTTGCAGCCACTTACCTAGGGCTGTGGCAGAGAGAGGGCAGAGTGGACTAGAGACACTTGAGGAGAGTCTGGAGTTGGTGCGCTGGGGAGAGAACTAAAGGAACAGCCACCAGAATCCTTGTGCTGAGTCATTCCCTATACTGCAGAAGCCATCTTTCTCAGGCAGAGCACTTCTCTCCAAGTGGCAACAGCCTAAGGGGAAGCAATAGCCCCATTCACAGGAATTACTCTGGCCCACCCTGTACCAGATAATAAGCCAGGCTGCTGATTAAATTTAAGGCTATATCATTGATTAGTTTGACAACTAAAGTGGAAAATAAAAAGAGGCAGCCAAAATGGAAGACAAAGAAACAGACCACAAATGAAAGAACAAGAGAATTCTCCAGAAGAGGAACTAGATGAAATGGAGGCCAGCAATTAATCAGATAGTTTAGAGTAATGATTATAAGGATACTCAATAGCCTGAAAAAAAGACATAGAAACCATAAAAAAGGACCAGTCAAAAATAAAGAATGCAATATCCAAAATAAATAATACACTGGAAGGAATAAACAGAAGGTTAGATGAAGCAGAGGATCAAATCAGTGATTTGGAAGACAAAGTAGAAAAGACACCCAGACAGAGAAGAAAAAAGAAAAAAGAATTTAAAACAGTGAGGAGAGCTTAAAAAACATCTAGGACAACATGAAGTGTAACAACGTTTGCATCATGGGAATACCAGAAAGAGAAGAGAGTGAGCAAGGGATCGAAAACATATTTGAAGAAATAATGACCAAAAAGTTCCCTAATCTGGTGAAGGAAAAAGACACATAACTCCAGGAAGCTCAGAGAATCCCCAACAAGTAGTCCTCAAAGAGGCCTACACTGACACACATCATAATTTAAAGGACAAGGCTACAGACAAGGAGAGAATCCTAAAAGCCACAGAGAAAATCAGGTAGTTACCTACAGGGGAACACCAATTAGACTGTCATTTGATTACTCCACAGAAACATTTCAGGCCAGGAGGGAGTGGTGTGAAATGTTTGAGGTGATGAAAAGCAAGGACCTACAACCAAGGCTACTTTACCCAGCAAAGATATCATAAAAATCAAAGGAGAAATAAGGAGCTTCCCAGAGAAGAAAAAGCTAAAGGAGTTTGTTAACACCAAACCAGTAATGCAACAAATGTTAACAGGCTTGCTTTAAGAAGAAGAAGAAAAAGAGAAAGAAAAAAGATCACAGAAGAAAATAATCTAACAATAAAATAACACTAAATAGGTAACTATCAATAATCACTTTATATGTAAATGGTTTAAATACTCCAACCAAAAGATGTAGAGTAGCTGATTGGACAAAAACACAAGACCCATATATAAGCTGCCTCCAAGAGACCCATCTCAGATAGAAAGATACATACAGACTAAAATTAAAGGAGCAGAAAAAGATATTTCATGCAAATAGATAGAAAAAAATGCTGAGGTAGCAGTACTTACATCTGACAAAATAGACTTTAAAACCAAGGCTTTATAAAGAGATAAAGAAGGACACTACATAATGATAAAGGGAACAATCCAACAAGAGGATGTAACTCTAGTAAACATTTATGTACCCAACATAGGAGCACCTACATTTGTGAAGCAAATCTTGATGGACATAAAGGGAGAGATCAACAAAAATACAGTCATAGTTGGGGATTTTAACATCCTATTGACTTCAATGGATAGATCCTTCAGGCAGAAAATCAACAAGGAGGCAGCAGCCTTAAATGATATACTAGATCAAATGGGCTTAATTGATATCTTTAGATTATTTAACTCCAAAGCAGCAGAATACACATACTTTCCAAGTGTACATGGAACATTTTCTAGGATAGACCAATGTTAGGACACAGAGCAAGTCTCAATAAATTTAAGAAGATTGAAATCATATCAAGCATCTTCTCTAACGACAGTACTATGAAGCTAGAAATCAATCACAAGAAGAACTGTGAAAAACATGCAAAGACATGGAAGCTAAATAACATGTTATTAAACAATGAAATGGGTCAACAATGAGAGCAAGGAAGAAATCAACAGACACCTTGAAGCAAATGAAAGTGAGGACACCACACTCTAAAATCTGTGGGACACTGGGAAAGCAGTCCTAAGAGGAACATTCATAGCATTACAGACCAATCTTAAAACAACAACAACAACAACCAAGAAAAAGCTCAAATAAATAATTTCACACTTAAAAAACAATAAACAAGGCCCAAAGTGAGTAGAAGGGAGGGAATAATAAATATCAGAGCAGAAGTAAACAAAATAGAGTCTAAAAAAATCATTCAAAAGATCAATGAATCCAAGAGGTGGTTCTTTGAAAAGATAAACAAGATTGACAAATTTCTAATCAGGCTCAAGAAAAAAATTGAGAAGACCTAAATAAATAAAATCAAAATTGAAAAAGGAGAAAGAACAAATGATGCCAAAGAAATACAAAAGATTGTAAGAAAATATTGTGAACAACTACATGCCAACAAACTGGACAACCTGGATGAAATGGATAAATTCCTAGAAACACACAATCTTCCAAAACAAAATCAGCAATAATCAGAGAATCTGAGTAGACAGACTACACCCAGTGAAATTGAAAGCAGTTATCAAAAAAAATTCCAATAAATAAAAGTTTTGGACTGAATGGCTTCACAGGTGAATTTTACCAAAACATTCTGAGAGGAACTAACATCTCTCCTTCTCAAACTATTTCATAAAATTCAAGAGGAAAGCTCCCTAACTCATTTTATGAAGCCAGCATTACCCTAATTCCAAAACCAGATGAAGATACTACAAAGAAAGAAAATTATCTTTTTCTTTTTGACCCAGTGATCCCACTTCCGAGAATATATACCAACGAGCCTGAAACACTAATTCAAAAGAATGTAAGCACCCCTATATTCATTGCAGCATTATTTACAATCGCCAAGATGTGGAAGCAGCCCAAGTGTCCATTAGTAGATGAGTGGATAAAACAACTATGGAACATTTACACAATAGAATACTACTCAGCCATAAAAAGAAAATTTTCCCCTTTGCAACAGTGTGGATGGTCCTAGAGAACATTATGCTGAGTGAAATAAGCCAGTCAGAGAAAGACAAATACCATATGATTCATTCATATGTGGAATCTAATGAACAAACTGAACTAACAAGGAAAATGGGGACAGACTCATAGATGGAGAGCAGATGACAGATAGTGGGGGATGGAGGTAAGCGGGTGGAGGGATTGAGCAAAAAGGAAAAAGGACTCACAGACATGGACAACAGTGTGGGGATTGCTGGGGGGCAGGGGTATAAGGAAACTAAATGGTAATGGAAAAAATACAATAAAGATCAAATGAAAAGAAAGTAATTGATCATGGGAGATCAAACATCTTGTTTGGAATTCATCCATTAAATTAAAAAATCATGGGCAGCATTTTTAGAGTGTTCAGTGTTAGAAATACTTGAATTCTAACTTTGAAAATTTGGAGACCTTTAGATATTAACTGATTCATTCTTACTATTCTTTTACTTGGCCTGTAAAGAACAAGGCACATGTGTAATTACTATGTTGTACACCCAAAACCAATATAATATTATATGTCAACGTAAGGGAAAAACATGCAAGCAGAAAAAAAGAACAAGGCAAAGAGAATACACAAATTATATATATATATGTGTATATATATATAAACCTTCTTGTTTTGAAGGGGATACAATACTTTGAAACAGAATTCTGCTTTTCAGTCAACTGTATTGTATCTGATACTATGGATTTGGGTCTCTTAAAGATGCAAGGTAAGGAAATAAGGATAATTGGTAGGTACTAAATAGACAGGGGTAGGTTAAGAATAGTTTAGTAAATGGAGAAGCCAAAGAACTTATATGTATGACCCATGGACATGAACTAAGGGGGGGATGCTGGTGGGAGGGGGATGCAGGGCAGAGGGAGATAAAGAGGAGAAAAACAATGGGACAACTGCAATAGCATAATTGATAAAATATACTTTAAAATAAGATGCAAGTTCAGTTGTCACTTCCTTAGATTATTGGAAAGATCTGATGGGTTGAACAAGAGTACAACACTTTTTGGTTTTCAGTGACTTCCTTAGCTATAGGCTAAACTATAAATATTTGCTTATCAGAGGTTCAATTTACATAAATATGCATATGTTCAATGGGAGTCTTATTGATAGATACATGCAAATCTAAGGTAATTTGAAAGACATTTCAGAACTGAGCAGAAAGCTAAAAAAAATTAAGAACAAATCCTGGATTAAACCTAATGTTTTATTTTATTTTTTTACCTTTTGTGCTCTCTCTCTCTGGAATTCTTTCCAAGGTCTTTTAGTCAATAATTAACAGGAACAACTTGCATGATGGAGGTCTGGTCCATTTCAGAATGCTGAGGTTTTTCCCCCTTGAACTGATATGCAACCTCCTCAATGCCCCTTTTACCTCCTAAACAAGTGACATTCTTATCCAAACAATAAAAAAGGGTCTCTGAATAGTCTTACAGATACCGAAAATTCACTCGAGATCTGCATCTTGTGGGAAATTTTCTAATTACAAAAATCTGACTAACTTTAAAGCAATGAGACAGGACAGGTTTGGGGGGAAGGCCAATTCCTCCACTGCTAATGTCCCCACTGACATAATGAAGGCAGTACTTCCGAAGCATTCAAAGCATCCAAATTAGATTTAGTAATGGAATCTCCTGAGCTGTGACCACTCAGCTGCGCATATCAGAGATATAAGTCTTCCTATAAAACTAATTATCTTAGGTCCGGGTTGTTATTCCCTGAACGTATCTAATTGCTTTCAGACTGTATCATTTGCCCCAGGATGTGTGTGCGCCTAAAGGGTTGGCGCTGGCAAATGACTCTCTGCAGTTTCGCTTGTCACCACTAGATGGAGCTCCTGCTACTTTTGCTCTCCTCTCGAGAAATCTATTGTTTGGCTACCTGATGACAGTGATGTGGAATTTAAAATCCTTAACAGAAGTTATTCAAAGTTGTTTTGCTCTGAGGGTAAGGTGGCCAATCTATTTCGCTAATTTCAGTGAACTTTAGAAAGCTAAGTGTTAAAATGCATATAAATGGCCTTAAGATAGTATTCCATGACTTCTCTAGTTGACAACTGTTTAAAGAGGAATATGTACGCATTGTCCCCTGCTCTGCACTGACCACTTCTATACCCAGTACTGGCTTCAGGGTCGTACAAACGAGGGACATCAGTAGAAACAGAAAGCCCCTAGTTCCTCTTAGGTGAGAGCTGGGAATTAGCTTAGTGAACATATTTTCTCTTTGGTGATTACTGCCGTTAGTTGCCCAACTTTCATTGTTTTGTCACTGTCTTTGGTCCATTTTTGTGGTTGTGGCAAGCGAAGGGATAAATCCCAGTCCTTACGCTATCTTGACCAGAGTGGAAATTCTAACAGATTTTTATGCTAAGTTTTAAGGTAGTGGGAAGCCAAGTGACACTGGATTGGCTTAATCAGTTAGAAGCATAAAAATTTCCCTTCAAAATACAGTACTTAATGAGCTCTGAATCATTTGTATTTATTTTTAATCACTTTTCCTGTTTGAAAATATTTCATCAGTTATTTATGTGATCTTTAATTGGAAAAGCGACAGAAGCACCAGAATTTCTCATTGGGCTGTTAAATAAAAATTTTAAATATAGTACAATTTCAAATGTCTGTTAGGTTTAATTAATATTCTGTTCTAGGTTAACAGTGTAAAATGTTTTATTGTGATGTTCTTCTGTTTTCATTTTTAGTAAATGTTGTGGAAGTTACTGACTTAAAAATCTTATATACTGTTTTAATTTTCTTTTGAAAATGAATGAGTTTAAAAGAAGCTACAGAATGCATTTTCGAGGTGAATCCCCACCCTCATATTTTTCAGAAACCCTAGGTTTTTATTATGAGAAACTTTCTTTTTTTAAATTAAAACTTTAAAAACCTTATGGACTCTGCCACTATTTTATTTGAAAATGCACAGAGGCAGAGCAATAATTCTGTAAAGTACTTTCAATAGATTTTTTGAGATTCTTTTGAAAAGAGGTAGAAGGCCGAGAAGATGAAGTGGTTTTGAAAACTCTAAGCTAGCTGACTATTCAGTGTTAATATCTAGCAGGGACAAAGGCCAAGCTGTGTCTTGTTAAGAGGAGGAATTCAACAGCAAGATGGGAGGAGATTCAGCAACCTTTCTTTGTCAGGAGGCTGTTTATCATTTTCTTTACCCTGAAATGTCACCACCTGCATCACTACTGCCACAGGCAGCACTAGGAAATAGTTTTTAAGCCACCTGAGGCCTGAAATGACGTCTAACTAGCTTTGTTTGCTAATTTGTCAGCTTGCAGCCCTGTAGGAGGAACGATTGTAAAATAGGCCTGGGGAGAGGTTGGGAATACCTAAAATAACAACAGCAAATAAGTAAAGATTTGATAATAATGGAGAAATTGGAATAAACTTTGTATAGTACCTACAAGGATTAAAAATACATAGCCACACGGTTTTATTTATTATCTCATTTGCCCCAAGGGCAGCACTTTATCAAACATAGTATAACCACTGATGATTATTAATATAAAAGTAACTGATGCATATAAATAAGTTTAAAAGTTTATAAAATATTTATGAACTGTTTCCACATATGAATCATCTCAGATTCATTCTGAGGTTGACAACAATCCTCTGAAATAACTAAGGAAAGAATTATTGCTTCTTAGTTGCAAATAAGGAAGTGACCTATTTTAAGGAGATCACTTTAATTCAATTTTCTTGATTATAGGTCTGGATTATAATAACAATAATCTTGAACCTTGAATTACTAAGATTTAAATTTGTTGAGAACACCCTAAGGGGATGGAAATATTTGTAATATGTTTGAAAAAGATTGCCATTAAAAATTAGTAAAAATCTATGAACATTTTTACAAACAAGTTAGTTTCAACTCTTTGGAAATTCTTTTTAACTCATTCGTTCTCATCTGCGTGTTCAGGGCCTCTGGGGCGCACAACACTGAGAGGTGCTGGAAAGAGGTGGAGGCATTGTGTGGCTCCTTGCCTTCAGGAGTTGATAATTTAAGGAAAAATATGAAGCACAAACATGTTAGCATACAATAAGGGCCAGCAGAACTGACTAAACCAATGCCTATAGCCAGGGACTGGAAAGGAAGCATGTGTCATTTCCAAGGTGGCTTTCTGGAGGTGACATTTGCCTTGCGACAGGTTTATGCAGGAGACACTGAGAGATGTCACTGCATATGGAGCGGCAGCCTCAGAAAGGATGAGGAAATGCTGGCTCACCAGGAAATGGACATTTCCCTGATCAGCTTGAAGTATGGAGCAAGTGGAGGGAAATCTGAAAAGAGAAAAAGAAAGAACTAAAAATATTAAAAGTGCCTTCACCCATTCAGCATATATTTATTGCAGGTCACTTAAATGCTGGGCTCTCCTCGAGGCCCTGGGCCTTCAGCGGTGAGCAAAGCAGACAAACTCCCTGCCTGCAAGGAGCATATGTTCTAGTGGGGAGGCAGAGAAAACACACGGAGACATACGTAGTGAATTTCCTGGAATTGATAAATACTAAAAAGAAAAAAAAACTAAGGAGGCTGATGAGATAGACATGGGGTGGTGGCCGAGGGGGATTTAATGAGCAGGCTACTGCTTTAGATAGAGCCGGTAGGGGGTTTCTCTGGGCAAGAGATGGCTCAGACGGAGGAAGTGGAAGAGTGAGGCATGTAAATTCCCCAAGCAACAAGCATCCCAAAGCCTATTCTATTATCGAGATGAAAAATTAGAAACCCCTTTGGTGAGAAATAGTTTTAAATAATAAAATGAAGTCACATGGGTTCTACTCAAATCCATGGATTACATAGCTCAGTACGATCACCCTGTCTCCTCATTCTCCATCATCACTTCTGTTCCGAGGGACAGGGGAGAGTCCTGAGAACTCACGGACACACAGACAGACACACACCACTGGGCTGGGTCCTGGGAAAAGGAATGTTGCAGAACTACCACCAGCAGCTTCCTACACTTCCCCTTCTCTCCCTGGCCCTGCTGCAGAATTAGGTTTCTAAGAATTGACGTACTCTTCCTTGTCCTGTTTTCCCCACGCGCCTACTTCCCACCCACCCCTGGTGCTCCTCTAGCTTCACAAATGCTACCCTGAGGGACCTCACTGGGCCCGTGCCCCTGGCCCTAGGTGGAAGCTCCTTCCTCATTACTCCTTCTACTTCATCAAATTGCTCATCCAGGTTGAAATGATAAAGTAGAAAAATAGAAAAAGAATTAAAACTTGAGAGTTAACTAGGATCTGATTATGCCAGCATTTGAACATTGGGCCAAAGCCCAGGTTGGTTGTGAACTCAAATGCAGAGCAGGATCAAGCACGTAACACCAGTGTTTGAAAGAGGGTCTGTAAGAGCCAAGGTTGTTGTGTTTCACTCGACGACAACACACGTGTGGGCACACTGCCCTCTCAGGAACTAGGTCTACACAAAACAACTAGACAGAGCATGAGCGATTTCGTGCGGCTCGTGCACTGCCAGTTGGCCACCCGTGGTCTCCGCCTGGGGGCCTGCCTCTCTGTGTAAACAGAGGAAAACCTCAGAAAGGTTTTTGAGCAGGAGGATGGCATGATCGAGCAGTAGGGGAAAGGATGGATCTGCTGGCACCGTACGAGTGGACGGCAGGAGCAGGCCCTTGGGAAGGCAGCAAGGCCTGTCTGAAAGCCATTGTCAGGAGTAACGAGGACCTGGACTGTGTTAATGACTTTTAAATTCGGAAAAAAGATTAAAAAGGAAGATTCAACAGGACTTGGTAATAAACTGGAGAGGGGCAGAATTGAAATAATTATGTGGTCCAATCATAGATCATGCAGGAAGGCTTGAAGCACCCGTTAAAGCAAAAGGCACCAACCGCGGGGGCGGGGGGGTGGGGGGGAAGGAGACACTGTCTGAGTCGCTGGCAGCACTTCCATGTAGACCGTCCATCAGGTTGCTGGAATGGTACCAGCGGGACCCTGGCAGAAAAGGCTGGGGGAGAGAAGTGTGGGATGATGAGGATAAATGAGAAATATCTGCATTTAAACATATTCCCCAAGGGAAAGAATAAAGAGAGAAAAGAGTAGAGGACAGAGGTGGAGGCCCGTATTCAAGGTGGGGAAGAAGAGGCCCAACTCAACCTGGCAGATAAGGAAAGCTGGAGAGACAAGGGTGAGGCACAGTCCCTGAAAGTCCAAGAGGTTATAGGCATGGAAAAGGTTAGGACAATCTCCCCTGATAAAGGCCACAGAGGCTGACTATGAGGTCATTGGTAGGCTTGAAGTTACCTTTTCAAGAGGGGATGCGCAGAGGTCAGATTTCATAGCAATAAGGACATAGCACAGGAATTCAAGATCACGTCTTAAAATAACTTGGCACTAACACACACACGCACAAGCTAGTTCTGAAGGCTTTACACGTGGGCATAGGAGACGGGGAAGATAAAGGCAGCAGCAGCCCAGCCACAGAAAGGCTGGAGGCTACCCTGACCTGCTCGCTATGTTGTGGCTTTTGCTCTGAAGCCGCTCATCAATTTCTTGTGCTTTCTGAACTAAAGTTTCTGTATTAAGCCCCGTTTACACCTACATGACAATGAGCCAGCTAGTGCTACAATCAGGAAGGAAGTAGCAAAGTTCTGAGTCTTACCAAATAGAAAGTGAAAGCAAAAATAAATTCCCCTCCATTCAAATCTGCAACAGCGTGGATTAAGGTAACACATTAACATTTCTCTTAAATCTGCCTTTAAATCAGAATTTTTCAGTGAGACAAACGGCCAGAACTGAAGGTATAAAACTGCAGTATTGAGGAGGTGTTGTAATGGAGGGTGAGACTCTGGGGAAAGGGAGTGGATCTGGCCCCACGGTGTTGGAACATGTGTGCTTAGCGAGGGGACTTGCAACTGACTCACTCTCTTTTAGCCTTTCTCAAACGTCTGTTGCAACACTCGTGTCTCCCATCTCAGGATGGTCTGTTCACGGTAATGCTGTTGAAGGTACAGTGCACTACAATGAAAAAGTGTGTAAGATAAGGGTCAAAGAGCTGTGTTTCTGCCTTGTGTGACTGTCACACTTACTGTGTGACTTTAGAAAAGTCACTCTCCCTCAGTTTCTTCATCTGGAAAGATACTAGCTAGCATTTAAAGTCCTCATCGGTTCTGAAGTGAAAGGCTAAATGAGTAAATATCAAGGCCTTTCTTTCCACTCTTACGGGAAAGTTACATCTTTCTTGGAGTGAGTCTGCTGCAAGTTGGGGCAGATCTCTTCGTAACTTAGGTCAGATAATTCCAGTTATGAAAACCACAGTGATAATTTAATATTAACGTTCATTACACGCTTCCTATATGCTAGTGGCTGTGCTGTGCCAAATTCTTCACACAAGTTATTTAATTTCATCCTCCCATCATGAGGATGGTGTAATTATTACATTATATTACAGGTGAGGAAACTAACGCTCAAAAAATCAGAAAGTTGCCCCAGATCATACAGGCAAAAGTGGCAGAGCTAATATTAGAATCCAGGCACCCTGATTCCCAAACCTACGACCTAACAAATAAGCAATTTCATTTTTAAAGTCATCAGAAATTCAATATAATAGGCCAGTTTTGGTTTTATGTATCAGAGGTTTCCGGAACGTTGAGATTTGGTATCCATAATTTAATACTTGCCTAAAAAATAATTTAACCATTATTTTATTCTTTTTTGTCGTTGTTCTTTTAACAATACCTGTTGATCTGCATGAATATTGTAAATTGGAAAATTGAAGTAATGGTTTAGATAATTACTTCCAAAGAACTTGTTAATGATGAAAAAGAAGAGGAATGGAACACATTCTTGGATTTAAGCTGGAGCAGGGCGGGGGTCAGAACTGACTCACCAATATTAACTATATTGTCCTAATTGTAGATGTGTGGTAGCTTCACCCTTCCAATAAGAATAAACCATCTTAGTTCTATTCACAGAGGCAGTGAATTCAGTTTAATTTGTGTTTTCACAGGTAGCCTGAGATGAAGAGCACCAAAACAATTTTTAAAATAGTCAGCCAGAATATTATAAACTCAAATTTTATTTCCATAGCTTTTGATATATTGGAAATAATCTGAGTATAAACATCTAGCTTGACCTGCATCCTTTATACCAATGCCATAGAATAAAGCCATTTAGATGTGTTATTTATTGAAAGGAGTAAAGTTCAGTGCCATTAATAATAATATCTGGTATCCAAAGAATATATTCTTTGTGACTTAGGGAGGCAAAATGGAGGCACCTGTGCAACTCCCTCTACGTCTCCAGGATACTCTTAGCATGACGCAGCCAACTGTTAGAAACAGTGAGGCACGTGCTCACTGGCCTTCAGCTCGTCGCACGGAAATGCCGAGGGGGTTTGTTCCATGCGATCTTAAGGCAGAGTCCTTTCATTTGAGCTCTAAAAAATTTGTATTTGTATTAACCAGATGAGAGCTCAGTGTCTACTTTATGTTGTAGATATTTGGCCTGATTCTGACAGAGAGCAGGCCTTCCTCATTCACACATATTCTTTTATTTTTAAGGTCTTATTTATGAATTTAAATCTTTTTCTTCATGCTAAATTTTTTTTCTTCTAGGTTAAATCAACTTATTAAAACACTGTTCATATCCTGAGCGACATGAGTGGAGCCAACACAGTGCTATGAAGATCTATGAGATTTAGCCTGGAGAGTGACTCGACTTCTAGGGAATAGATTTAATGTTCATTCTTCTGCAATGGCTAACTCACACAGAAAACTAATATTTAAAATTTACACAGGAATTTATTACACAGCAATTATCCTACCCAAAATATGCTTTTGTTCTCAGTTCTCAGTGCCGTCTAGCGATCAGTTCAACAAGGATGCTGGGGCTTTCCCAGTAGCCACCAACGGGGAACCATTTCCTTGGCGTGAGCTAAGGCTCCCCAGCACGGTCATCCCCCTCCACTATGAGCTTTCTGTCCATCCAAATCTTACCTCCCTGGACTTTGCTGCATCTGAGCAGATTGAAGTCTTAGTCAGAGAGGACACCCAATTTATCATCTTACACAGCAAAGATCTGGAGATCATGAATGTCACCCTTCATTCAGAGGAAGATTTGAGATATAGAAAACCAGGGAAAAGGCTGAATGTTTTGAGTTATCCTGCTCATCAACAAATTGCTCTGCTGGTTCCAGAGAAACTTATGGCTGACCTGAGATACTATGTGGCTATTAACTTTCAGGCCAAGTTAGCTGATGGTTTTGAAGGGTTTTATAAAAGCACGTACAGAACTCTTGGTGGTGAAACAAGGTAAGATGTTGCTCCAGATTTTTACAGTCCTTTGTGATACTTTCCTTATGTGTTACATCTCTTCGCCAGGAGCATGCTTCAGCGGTCATTTATGAAAAGCCCAATACACTGTGGGAAACTAGGAAGAAGGAGAAGCTCTATCATTTCTTAGGGAAATTGCAGTGAAGCTGGGAAGACAGACTGATGAGGCATAAACAGATGGAGGAAGAATAACTGGGAGTAGAGGCCAGTGTGACTGTGATAAGACAGATATGTTTATGTGCTACAGGAAAGGATGGTCAGTACAGAGAGAGCTGACATAGGGAAGGCTCCTCAAAGGAGGTGAGCCTTGATCTGGGACCAGAAGGGAATGTAAGTGAGATTTGGATAGAGAAAGAGGAAACGAAAATATGTAGATTGCCCAGGAAACAGCATGACTCAATCCAGGAGGCAGGAGCAAGTCTGTTTAGAGAACTGAGAAGTACTGTTTATTCAACCAGCTCATGTTTATTGGGTGCATGCCTCATGCCTGGCACTGTTCTAGACTCTGAATGTATAGTGGTGAGATATGGACAAGGTAAATGGTAAGTGTTATGAAGGAAATAAAACAATGTGCTGTAATAGAGAGTAACCGTAGCTGGGGTTTGGGTCTAATTTAGCTGAGTGGTCAGGGAAGTCCTTGTTGAGGAGGTGCATTTAAACAGAGACTGGCAATTTTTTAACAGGACACAGTCATGAGGATGTATTAGGGCAAAGTGTCCTCAGAAAAGAGAGCAGCAAGTACAAAGTCTGTAAGTTGGGAGTGATTGAGAAAAGGCCAGTGTGGCTTAAAGATCATGAGCGAGAGAGAGAAGTAGAGTTGAAAGGGGTCAGATCACTCTTGTAAGGAGTAGGCTTCTACTGCAGTGCAATGGGAAGTCATCAGAGGGTTCTGATCTGATCTATGCTTGTAAAGATCGGATGTATGTTGAGGGTTCATTATAGAGAGGTGTGGGGGAGCTTTGCCCACAGAGCCCCCCGTCAGCCGTGGATGAGAATAAGTCCGCCAAGACATGATCTGCTTGGGGAGAAAAGGTGGCTGATCTCTCAAAGGAGAAGGGCCAAGAGCCTTTTCCTCAATGGGCTTTTATTGGGTTCAGTTTGCACAGGAATACAGGTAAAGCTCATCAATCATTGTCAGGCAGTAAGGATCGAACAATAGATAATGTACAAAGAACTCTGAGGGATTATTCTGACTCAGGGTCAGTTAGCTAAAGGGCTATAAAACTTTGGGAAACAAGCTTATTTCATGCTTGGACCCTTATCAGAAAACTGAGGACATTCTTAGCAAAGCAGGTTACACAGGATTTTATGCATTCTTTCTTAGGCCTGATTGCCCCAGGGAATCTGCCCTTTCCAGCACAGGGCTTCACTGTCCTCTGTCATTGTTTCAGGTTAAAGTCAGGCAGGGGAAGTAAGGCAGCCAAGAGATTAGGAGACTTCTTGCAGACAGAATGAGGACTCAGGCTATGTCAAAACTGAGGGTGAGGGTCCATCACCCCCTTTTTCTATAGCCCCCCGAGTCCTTCCCTGTGGTCTTTTTTCGTGACCATGCCTGTCTTAGGTCATCCCTCCCTTGAGGAATCTTACCCATCATTGGCTAACTAGTCAGGCTCAGGGCCAAGCAGGGTAAAGTAAAGTGGGCAGGGGTGGAGCCTCTGCCAGGGAGATAAGCTTTGTCTCCTTAATGGCCTATTGTCCCAAGGTCTCTGACTCAGCCTTAGCCTTGGGGGTTACAGCTTCTGAAACCTGGCAGGGTAGTTCCCAACAGAGAGGAAAAAGTAGAAGAAGAGTAATCATTTTGGAGGACATTGCAGTAGTTCAGGCAAGAAACGGTGGCTTGGGGCCAGGCTAGTGGTGGTGCCTTATGGAATAAATGATTAAACTTGGCATTGCTTTTGGAGGATAAAACAGACCGAATTTGCAGACATTGTGGTTAGGTGAGGTAGGAGAAAGAGAGGATAATTTGGTTGTTCAGAGCTGGGGTCCATCTGGGAGGGAAAAGGAACCTGGTTTCAGTGCTCTACCACCTTTTATTAGTTGTGTTCAGTTGCCAGTTAGAGGAACCCAAATACAGTGGCTTAACACATAGGGGCTTAATTTTCACTTGAGAAAAGAAGCCCAGGAGTAGGGCAGTTCAGGCTTGCTACAGTGCTTCTCAGTGTTATCCAGGACCCAGACTTCTATCTTTCTGCTCAGCCACCCTTGGCATATATGACTTTCTTCCTACTACAAGATGTTATGTGCACCTTGAGGCATCAAGTCCACATTCCGGGCAGGAAGAAAGGGGATGATGGGGGAGAGAAGAAGGCAAAAAGAAACATTCCAGCTGAGTCTGACTCCTTTTGCAAAGCTTTCCCACCCAGTGACTTCAACTAGGCCACGAGTCATGTGCCTACCAAGTTACAAGGGAGTGTAAGGATACATTGCCTTCCTAAACAAATGTGGATTCTGTTAGAAACTGAAGAAGGGGGATAGACATTAATAGGAAACATTAGCAGCATCTTCTACATACCTCTTCTTCCCTTTTCCACCGTGGGTACTCCCTGCCTCTGGGGGCTCCTACACCCACCACACAGCCCCAGAAGTCCATTTAGGATAGCTCTTCCCCTAGCCCATCTCTTTCCCCCCCCTCTTCGGGAGGCTTTGTCCCCCCACTCCCCCGAACAAATGGAGCCTCAATTCTTAGGGGTCTGTTCTCAGGTCCAGCATAGGACTGGATATAAAACCTATCAACCTCTTTTCACTAAGGCACCATGTGACCTGTGATGGCTTTACTTAATTTTTTTTTCAAGTGACAGGCTCTACTGAGAGGAAATACTTTTTAAGAATATCATTTTGGGAGACATGGGAAAAGTTTTTGCAGTAAGAGCTGGAGGACTTCCAGCATGCCTCCCATAATTAGCTGCAGGCTATATCTGACTCTTGTTATGATTTTCCTGATAGCTTCTCTTTTCCAGCGTGAATTATAGGATTTCAGGCATTATCAGATGATTCGATATAGAGATTTGTCTGCCTCTCACAGTCTGAAGACCAGAGCTGCTTTGCCAGCAAGCAGAGGGAGCTAGAAGTATCTGGGGCCTTAGGTCCCCCGTGGACACCCTTAGCTTGTTGTGGTACAGAAATATGAAAGCCCAGCTCCTTGCCTGCAGTAAGGGAAACTTGAAGGTGGAGCTTCCATTGCAGAGCTCCTGGGAATTGGGCAGGAGCTGGGACCTGGCCTGGCTTCTTCCTCTTCCCTCTCCTGCTTCCCTCATTCCCCTTTCCCCTGGTAGCAAGTTCTTAATAAATCAGTGTCTGCCTCCTGGGAACACATTCTAAGACCCGACCCACAATTATTCATATGTCTGATTGAGATCCCCACAGGTTTAGAGATGATACTGACCTACTAATTTCCTAGTCAGTGTTGACCTCAAATTGACTAGACATGCCTATCTCAGCCAATTACTAGCTAAGGATCATGGTAAGGTCATTCTAAATCTCTGAGCCTCAATATCCTTGTCTGCTGGGAGAACGAAGGGGATTGCGTAAGTAGAGTGCCCAACATGGGCATTATTCATGATTGGCAGCTACTAAACTAAAATTTACCCTTGTTTATTTCAAAAACGGAAGCCTGGATTCTCTAAGATTATAGTTTGAGAAATCAAGTATGTCACCTCCAGGAATGGTAAGCTGTGTTTTGAAGGTACAAATTCATTTCTTTCTTGGTTTCACTTATGTATTCTGGCTGGGGTGTTTCTTTCCACAGGACAATTGCAGTAACAGATTTTGAGCCAACCGAGGCACGAATGGCTTTCCCTTGCTTTGATGAACCATTGTTCAAAGCCAACTTTTCAATCAAAATAAGAAGAGAGAGCAGACACATTGCACTATCCAACATGCCAAAGGTATTGCCACTTTCAGAAATATTGGGGAATTGTTCTCATGTTGAGCCTTTATCTTTGTTGTGTTGCTTTTTAAAATATTTCCATTGTTTTTAAGACTTTACCCATTAATTTGCTTTATGCTGTATATTATTTAATAACCCCAATCCTTCTAGATTTTAACATCATTTTGTTTGGGGCATTGTTATATCAGAAACTTTTAAAAAAACAAAACAAAACAAAATGATTTACCGTTTCTTTGTGTTCATACAGCAACATTGTTCTTTTAGATCAGTGTTACTGGGCCAGAGATGAAGTTCGGAATCACGTAGGACAATACTTTTCTAACTTTAATGTCCACACGAATCATCTGAGGATCTTGTTAAAATTCAGATCCTGATTCAGTCAGATTGGGGTGAGGCCCCACATTCTGTCTTTTTAACAAGCCCCCTGGTGATGGATGCCCCTGCTGCTGGTCCAGGGCCCACACGCGGAGCCTAAGGATCTAGAGACCCCTGCCTTGGCCCCACCCTGAATGGTCTCATCTAGTCTTCTGTGCTGGAATTTAGGAATCCTTGTTCATTTTTTAAGTCCCATAGGTAGCTCTTAAATTTTTTATGAGAATTATTTATCGTGGTTATACACTTTTGTAATGGAAAGAGACCTTTGAACACTTTTATTTGGCTCATATTTGTACTTAAAACGCAGAGACTCTGAAAGACAGAGTGGACCCTGAACTTCATCTGACACTCCTCACTAACGCTGCGTTTGCCATTTGTGTGGTTGAACACAACGTAGAACGTTTCCTCACCACTGCTGGCGAAGTAGGACAGAGGTGTAGGCCCCCTGCCTGCCGCAGCGTGGGGGGGGGGGGGAGCAGCACAGAGAGCAGCTGAGTCATCTGAGCTGCAAGCGGCCCCGCCCCCTTTCCTCTCGGTCCTGAACAGTGACTGGCTTCTGTGGCCGAAGGCGAGAAAGGTGTTGATAAGCTAGATGCTGAATTTCCCAGACTTCTGTTTAACTTGGGAAAAGGTATTTGCTCCGAAATACTGGCAGAGCAGATCGGGGGAAACAGTGACAGCCATCCCTTTAACATCCATTGTATAGTTTTTCCCAGGCCGTAAATGCAGCGATTTAAGTAGCCCTCTCATTTTTCAGGTAAAAATGATCTGCTACCTTAAATCCAACTCTACTCTGCAAAGCATAGTTCCATCTCTTGCCTGGCAGCTTTTTATTAATAGAATTTTTCATATGAATAATCATGGAGGCTAAAGTAAAAATACAGTTCATAAAGCCTTTTAATTAAAGTGTGATGCAAACATAAATTACCATTTTGTTATATTAGAGTTTAAATTTTCTATTTTTAGAAACCTCCAGTAACTTCTCATATTTAAGAAAAATAAGTGAGCACTTTGAAAATATTTTACACAATTCTTGAATCTTTGCATTTCCTCAGTTGACTTGGCCAGTTCTCTGGATCATACTGTTTTCAGCAAATATTGGCTTAACATTCTGCTTCTCATTTATCTGTCCAATCCAGGCTTTCATGGGTATCCAAAAAAAAAAAAAAAGGTGGGGGGAGAACTGAAGTGATGCTATAATCATACTCTCTGGGTAATAATAGTTGCAGCATTTAAGATGCATTATGGACTGGTGGGAAGCAACAACACATACTAAGTTCTCCGTTTGTTTAGTTAAGAATACAAGATTTAGGAGAAATGAGGTGGGCAGCCTAGCACTGGTAGAGACAGCATATCTTTCAGGCATTTCTTTGTGCCCTTCGCTCTTTAAAGGAACACACACCTGCTGGCGACACTTGCTATGCAAATAGTGTCCTGCCAATATTGAGAAAAGAGCTAAATCCTCCTCTAGCAACAAGTTTATACTTGGAGCTTACATTGCCATCCCGGATGGACTTCCCAAACACCCCGCACACTTCCACTTGAGGCAATGTTAATCTCTGTGGATCACTCCAGGTTCCTGCACAAAACTTGGCCTCCGTGGACTACATCTTTACCTGGGTTCAAAAATCAGAGGGAATGCCCATCTGTCTCCCAAACATCTTCGCCACCAGTTGTCTAGTGTCACAAACTCTCACTTTCCCCATAGTACCACAGTCTCTCACCCCTCACCCCTCCTCACATCGGACTAAACGGGTTTGCTGCCGAGTTCGGTCAGAAGACTACAACCCTTGTCTTCTCCCTGGTCCCCACCATAACCCTCCCTTCTGCTAGGAGTGTGCACCCATAGAACTCTGGTTGAATCAGACTCATAAAAAAAGAGATCATTGTTGGACAAATTAATTTTCCCTGTATAAACTGCTTTCTTGGAATATTTGGTCAGTGTCTTCTGCTTTATTGGAACTTCAGAATTGAATTTGTTGGTAGAAATCTGTAGAATTAAATTCTGTAGAATAGCAGAAACATTTGTCATTGAAGTAGGCTAGGCAGTTTATGGAAATATTTCAAGCTATTGTCTCTTGCCAAAACAAACTGCAATCTTAACCAAACACATAAAACATGCTCAGTAAGCCCTGGGTAGCACAGCCACCAGCCTGACACCTCGAAAAGGCGGGGAGGGGGTGAAGGGCAGGAGAGCAAATTAGCCCAAGAGTTATTACCAATTTGAAGAAAGTGGTATTTTCAGGTTACTGAATCTGATCCACTCGGTATTTAGGAGTGTTGTACTGGAGATCATCTCTGGGACAAGCTCGCCAGAGCAAATAAAGATAGAATTCAGTAATTATTCAGTGAATTTGACAGCTGCAGCTGAGAAGTCTGTAGGCCTAAAACTTGTGCTTCATCAGTACATGGGAAGAAGCTTAAATTACTAATGACCTCCTTGGCCTGACTCCTTTCGCTGGGCAATCAATAAGACAAAGATAAAAATAAGACGATGACGAAAGCTGTCACCCAGCGAGTGTCACACAGCAAGTGAGAGAATGAGCAATGTCTTTGGAGTCACAAGGTCACATCTACATTTTAGTCTTGCTGTGGAACTTGCCGTGTGATCTTGGGCAGTCGGTTAACATTTCTGAGACTCTGTTTCTTCACCTGTGAAATAACACCTACCTCACACAGTAATGCAAAGCACCCAGCACAGTTTTCCTCCCTTTCCTTCTGCAACAGAGATTTATTTGTTATATAACAAAGGGAAAGGGGTCATTCTTTCGGACTTTTCCTTAGAAGTGCAGAACTTAAAATTAATGCCAATTTGGAGATTACTGCATTTCAAGAAAGTGGGAGCATCTAAGATATTTTTATGCTTTCAAGCAACAAAATAAGATTGATATATACTTTGGGATTCCAAAAATGGTGCATTGTGTCCAGGGGTAAGAAAAATAAAGGGAGGCAAGGCCACAGAATGCTATGAGAGGCCTCTGATCTCCTGTAAGGGCATCCCGTGTCCTTCAGAGTGCCGGGCTCTGCTCTGCCTTACCTGGCTTTAGTCATAGGCACTGCTGTAAACTACTCCAGTTTTCAAACACTGATTCCATTCCTTCCTGCAGGTTAAGACAATTGAACTTGAAGGAGGCCTCTTGGAAGATCATTTTGAAACTACTGTAAAAATGAGTACATACCTTGTAGCCTACGTAGTTTGTGATTTCCAGTCTGTGAGTGGGACAACCTCATCAGGGGTCAAGGTGAGATTGGGAGCCAATTTCATACACATCACAAAGTCGGGCGATGAGCTTTTATTTCTTAAGCTTTTTTTATTATCAAAATATCATGCTTATTTTACAAACTACATATAGATAAAAAATAAAATAACCCCAATAATCCCATAACCCCAATACCAGAATATAACTTCTGATAATATTAGTGTACACCTTCCCACTGTTTTCTGTGTGTATGTCAGTATATGAGAGTATATACAGTAACAGTATACATGCACACTATTGGCAAAATAATAATATGGCTGTGTTCACTCAATGTTCACCATAATATGTGATAAAAATGGAATGCAATGGAATATTTTTCTGCAATACTATATTAGTAATTATTTAGTACTATACTGCGAGAGGTACCCTAAGGATTTTGTAATCGGCACCTTATTTCAGGACATTCACATTGTTTCTGATTTTTTTCCTCAGTGAAAAGAGGTCTTCATAATTTTGAGAGTCTTCATTGTGTGCAAAATTTATAATATCCAATAATTACTTTACAAACTTTTGCAAATATCAGTAGAGACATTAAAAATAAAAATGAACTCCGTACTCCGAGGAACCAAATGATCAACATAAAAGTATATTTAAAGAACCATAAAATAATGCTTATGAAAATAGCTATAAAATGGCTATTGCAATTTATGTACATATTGTACCTACATGTATGTGGAGATATATATATATCATGGCGTCTCTGCATGGAGGTCTGGATGTGCTTAGCTATAGATATGTGAGGTCAATGACAGTTTACTTCAGAGGACAGGCTGCTGTCCGCTTCCTTGGGCTCATACCCCCGGTCTATAGGATTCCATGTGGGGTACTTGGAGCAAGTTACTTAGTCTCCATGAAGATAACAGCTACCTCATAATGCTATTGTTGAGAGGATTTAGATTTACATGTAAACTTTTAACACAGTGCCTGGTAAATCCATCAAGACTTGGTGGCCATTAATGTATCCTTCCTATAAAAGTTCTGAAGAACTTTAGTTAATTCAGAGCATGAAAGCAGATAATGAAATTAAATTAGCACTGTACTTGAAACCCAAGAAAATTAAAATCTAACTTTATTTTTTCTACTTGATTAAGGAGAGACAGTGAACATATTTGGACATTTTTTAGTTTAGAGTAAACTACACCAGGAAAGGGGCAGGGGAACATGGATCCAATAAGTTCTTGAAGGCCTTCCCATCTCATAAAACTATGTTTTATTGGATTGTGCTAGTAGTCATAATTTTGGAAGGGTAGTTTTCAGGTGTACATAATGCTGATGAGCTCAAGTGGACTCTCATGATATAATTGATTCATGTATTGTAGCTTGAAATTTACAATTAATACCTAGCAGGGGTGTCCAACCTTTTGGCATCTCTGGGCCACACATTAAATACATTGTGACATGTAATGACAAAAAATCCTATAATGTTTAAAGTAAATCTACGATTTTGTGTCGGGCCGCAATCGTAGCCATCCTGAGGTGCATGTGGCCTGTGAGCCGCAGGTTGGACACCGCTGACTAGGGAATAGATTGTAACGGAAGATGCAGGGTTGTTTAAAACTTTCATGAGTGGCTTTGCTTTAATACTTTACAGAACATCTTACCCCTTATTGACAACATGCTTTAGTAGTATCTCAATAATTTCTCGAAAAATGTAGTCTGCCTTTCTTTGGGTGAGGGTTGCTAGGAACGGTATTGTGCCAAGGAGCTGTCATTCAAAGACCAGTTTTTCTGATCAACATTTCACAGGTGTCCATCTACGCATCCCCAGAGAAATGGAGGCAAACACACTATGCTTTGGAAGCATCACTGAAGCTGCTCGACTTTTATGAAAATTACTTTGATATCAACTATCCATTCCCCAAACTGGGTAGGGACAAAGTCCATGTCATTGCCTTTATTTTTGCTTATATGATTTGCTTTAATTTTTTTTCCTTTTATATGTGATTTAAATGAGCACTGAAGAGGTTCACTTAGCCCAGGAAGCAGTAATTTGTACTTCAGAGATGATTCTTGAGTGTTGAAAATAAGGTATTTATAGAAGCCCACATGGTGTGAATGATTTTTATTCATTTATTGGATTTAGTATTAAAATTGCTGCATTGCATAATAGGATTAATTGGATGACTTTTCTGGAGCACATTTTTTTTATATACCATATTTGTACCAGACCAGCAATGTTTTGTAAAAGTTGCCAAAAAGTTTATGTAAGAAGCTGAAAATTGTCCCTCCACCTGTTAGTGCAATTGAGGTTGAAAGATAAGAAAGACTGTGGCAAGGATTTTAAAAAGATTTGAAGAAAATAGATCATTCGAATATGGTATAGATCTTTATATTAAAAAACATATAGTCTATCTTGGTTTTAATTTTCTATCTTAAAAATAAAGCTTGGGATTTTTGTAATGTTGCAGAAAATATAAAAACTATGACTTAATTTTATAACTTATATAGATTACTTTTTAAGAGTTTCTGACAGTGACAAAATATTTGTTTTCCTCTGGGACATTAGGAAATACTCATCATATCCTTCTTGCCCTTTCCCCCAACCTCCGTGCAATTTTTTTTTTTTTTGCAGAAGGTAAAAGGAAACTTTAAAAGATATCAAGAGCTTATTTCTATAGTTCCTGATTGTTACTGTATTATTAAAATGCTGGTTTTATATACTCCTTAGCATAGATATACTAAATTCAGTTTACCCACAATTCACTGCTGTCTATGTCAAAAGTCAAGGAAAGATCAAATAACAGCCACCAACAAAATGCATCCTTGAGGAGTATATGAAATGTGTTTTTAAAGTAACTGAAAATAAGGATGAAGTTTAAGGAAAAAAATAGAGCAGATGAGTGTCTCTAATGGCTTTGAGAAATAATCCAACTAATAGAAAATCATCAGTGCAATTTAGAAAAGGAGACATTCCCACACTGAAGTGCTAATGAATACTAATCTTTATTAGTGCCAATTTAGTTTTTTGTTATAAGTATTTGTTTTACACATTGGAATTAACCAGTACTAGTCCCAGACAATGCAATTATAAGCCAAGTAGCATGGTTCATTACAAACTTAAAAAAAAAAATTTGCCTTCCTGTTTAGCCAAAGGTACTTCTTCCAAAATGGCCTGGAAGAATTAAAAAAAATTCAAAGTTAAATATTAGCCAGAAATTTTAATTTCCTAACCTACTTGAAGTCACTGGCAAAGGATGTACAGACACACACACATACATGGATACAAGTTAACATACATTATACCCGAGTTTTTGAAAGATGATAAAGTTTTACCACCCCACCCAAGACTTAGTTAAGAGGTAGAGGAAATATCAATGTTGAAAGGAAATTGAGGTAAAAAAGAATTGATGCTCACAGCTTTTTTCCTCCATGCCTTAAAAGACATTTGCTCATATGAGAGGCCATATGTGCCTGAAATGTTATTTGCAATATTGACTATAGAGATTGTTCCGAAAAGATGTTCTCCTGAAATTAAAATCCTTTAACTTTCTATTTTTGTAGAAATTGAGGTTATTGTATGTTTTGATGAATCTCAAACATATTAAAAATTATTTGACATCTTTTATTTTCATAGTTTTCAGTATACTAAATAATTTTCTTAGCATGAATGCATTCATAGTATTTTCAGAATCTAGCACTTTTTGAAAAAAAATATGGTTAAATGTCAATAGGTTACATCAGCTACAACCCAAGCTGTACTGATAGAATATATTCTGTTTGACATGAGTGCTGACTATGTTTAATGCAAATATAAGACACCATGTCAATTTTAAGATACTCTGGATGTTTTTAGAAAGTCTGCTAAATACACTGCAAGGATCATAATGTATTTGAGGAAGAAGCAAATCCCACGCTGGCGTGGAAGCCATAATGATCAAGTGTGATTGTTCTTATGTTTTAGATCTAATTGCCATTCCTGACTTTGAATCTGGAGCCATGGAAAATTGGGGCCTCATCACATATAGAGAGACGTCACTGCTCTTTGATCCCAAGACGTCTTCCGCTTCGGATAAACTGTGGGTCACCACAGTCATCGCCCATGAACTAGCACACCAGGTACTTGGTACTCATGACACCTTCTGAGTGTCAGTCCACAAGAGCATTATACTGAACACCACCAATATTTCCGAAAAAACATAGAATTATTATACAGGGTCCAGCACAAATAATGCCCCTTTTTATTACAAAATCTTTTATTACAAAATCATAAGCATGTAATTCTATAATATAACAACATCACACTCAAGCACACCATATGACATTTTAGGTGAAATATTCAAATTAAGAATATAAATTATTGCATCCACATTATTACCCTACTAACCTCACTCAAGCAGTCCTTACTTCTGCCAGACCCTGTGTATCAGTTTATGTCTAGAGGGGACCCTATGGATTACCAAACCAAGCACAGTATGCCAAGTAGCAGAAGGCTCCAGCTCTAGACTATGGGACTCATACAGGAATTTTATCAGAGGGGAACTGGTGACTATATTCTCTAAAACCCGTCAAGGTAAAGTCTTCAAATGTGTTTTAGAAAAGAAGGGTGGGAACTATGCAGGTACAGAAAACACAGAATTGGAAGCCCTAAAGAAGGGATTTCCATTACACATATTTATTCTTATACCCCTTAGTACTGTAACCTTCCAATCTAGGGCAAAATTAATCTCCTTTTGGTTGGGACCTATGAATACTTGGCCATAATGAAGTACCTCAAGTCTGAGTACTCACAGGCTGCTGCCCCTGGACCCATTACCTAACTCTCTAAACTTCAGTGTCCTCATCTACATAATTAAGTTAAGAACAGCTCCTGCTTCTTGAAATTGTTGTGAGGTTTACAGGTTAGTATCTGTTCCTGTCATATCGTAGGCACTCAATAAGTGTTAGTTATTAATGACGACAATGACCAACACCACTGCTACCATTTCTTACAGAATAAGATTTCCAAGGCCCACCTATCAACTCTGTCTTACATACAGATATGCAACAATAAAACTAGCACTATATATATCAGAGATTATTTCTACTTCACTTCATTTCTGAAAATCCCAGCAACACAGTGAATTATTAAGGGCCCTCGAAATGCTAGCATGTCAATGTAGAGCCTGCTAATGGCTCTTATTTTTAAGTTTTAACTTTATCTTTTATCATCACAATAATAATAAGTCTTGTTTTTGTTTTTTTAATTAGTGAACTAAGTACCCAATTACTTAGAAGTCATACTCAGCACTTTACTAAGAGAACATGTGGGTGGCTTTCTCTTATTTAAAATCTCCCCACTGGGCTATCTTAGGGATTTTGATTATTAGTCACTGGTAACTCTAAAGCACTTAACTTAATCTAGGGATTTCTAATCTTTCTATCCAGTGTTTGTAGGGAAATAGTCAGTGAGCTCTACCTCTAAATCTCCAGGATCCCTCTGTGTCTTCCTTTAATAGCTTCCCTTTTGTGGACGTGCAGAGGGTGGGGCTGGAGCAGCAGGCTGCATTGGGATTTTTGCCTTGCCTCTTTTGTCTCCATAGGACAAAGGCACTCCTCTGTATAAAACCCTAGCAGACTCTCAATGCCAACTGGGTGCACCAGGGGTCCACAGGAGGGCATACAAACCCCCCATGACACAGCCTCTCTCCATCTCTGCAGCCTCATCTCTTACTGACACCCTAAGCTTTATCCATCCCAGACCACTGCCATTTCCCGAACATGCCAGGTTATGTTGCTCCTCCAAGATTTTGCTTCTACTGTGCCTAGAGCATACACCTCTCTCAACATACCTGAGGACCATTGCAAGACCCAGGGAATCAGTCATTCCTAACTAATCAACACACTCTCTAAGGAGAAGTGATTCCTTCCTCCTGGAATCCTCTCTGTCCCTTGTTCGGATATTGATCACGGCACCAGTAACGCTTTATGGCATTTATGTCTACTTGTTGACCTCCATCGTCTGTATTGAGGCAGAGGCTGTACTATATACATGTACATTTCTAGCATATGGCATGGTACCAGGAACGTAGGTTCTCAATAGATAGTCATTGCACAAATGAATAAACAAACCACTCTTGCTGCCTGGAAAACTGATCAGAATTAGCTCAACCTGTGTTTTTCACGTTCATCACTTCTCATACTGAGGAAACAACTCCTGTCCCTTCTCACAGGTGCCCTTGGGAAGACTGGTGCCCACTTGCAAAATGATCTGAGGGTCATCAAAAAACGAATAGACTCAAACATTTTCTAAAAGCTACAGACATAGTTATTCTGTTCTACTCGTATAACTGTAACAAGGTTCTTCTGAATCTTAAAATCTTCATTTCCCATCCTGGAGATTGCAGTCATCAAAGAGATAAACTAGATGAACTATATTGGGCATATAGTCTAAATAAATAAGTGAATTATAAAATTACATGAAAAATAGTAGTATTTAAAACTGGCGTTACAGATCAAATATAGATAAATTTCTATTTAGATTATCCTTTATTCATCCTTTTTATTTTATGTAAGTATAGTTAAAGCCTCAGACATTTATTCACTTTCGCGGCCAAGTTAATTCCTGGAAGTGTCAAGACAGAGATTAACAACAAAATGTGCTCATCAGTAATATTATGTAACAGTCTGAAAGTCCTCAATGAATTCTTGTGCTTCTCTTAAGTACCTGCTACTGAATGTAAAGAGGTAACTTCAGCAAGGGTAGTTTGGCTTATATTTCCCCTTACGCCATCACCATACATCAAAGGTAAGCTGCGATTATAGTTGTTGTGCAAGAAAGGACCCCCCCCCAAATGTTTTCTTTTCTCCCAGAATGTTAATTCTAATAGCTAGGAAGTACTCGGAGGATAAAATGGAAATTGGAGAGCTGTGGGCGATGGGAACACAAAGGAAAAGTGAAACAAGCCAAAGAGCAGTGGTAAGACCCGAAGTCAGGGAACGCAGAACGATTTCCAACTGGTGTGCCACAGGAAATTTTTTTTTAAATCCTCACCCGAGGATATGTTTATAGAGTTTTTGAGACAGAGGAAGAGAACGAGAAAGAGAGAGACATCGATCAGTTGCCTCCTTTATGCACCTGACGGAGGATCCACCCACAACCTTTTGTTTTAAGGGACGATGCTCCAACAAACTGAGCTACCTGGCCAGGGCTGCCAGAATTTTTAAAACACACACTACTACCTCGCTATTCAGTCAGGAGAACTGATTTCTTTTCCCTTAGATTGTCGGAAAAAAATGACAACAGCCAACACAACAATAACTGTCTGGTGTGAATGAATCAAAATTACACCTATTATTTTTTTGTCAGATCGACAAAAATTATAATATATTTTTTGGTATGCCTCAGAACTTTAGTAATTATTTTATGTGTGCCATGAGATGAAAGAGGTTGAAAATCACTACAATAGAAGGAATTGTCTGGAGAGAAAAGAGTAGCAAACATATGGAGGAAAGGCCTTAATTACTAAAGGAAGTTAGTGTCCATTGCATTTTTGCTACAGTTAACAGTTTTCTATATTTTTTAATTTTTTGATAACATTGAGTGTTTATCTCCTAGTGGTTTGGCAACCTGGTTACAATGGAATGGTGGAATGATATTTGGCTCAATGAGGGTTTTGCAAGATACATGGAACTTGTCTCCGTTACTGCTACATATCCAGAGCTGCAATTTGTGAGTGCACAGTTATGTATGCCCTACCATATGCCCTAAGGAATCACCAATTTACTGTTGACATTTTTAGAGAATGCTAAAGAGAAAACAATATATAGCATGGCATTTTTGAGACTGTGCTGTTTTCTTTGATATACAAAGCAAATTGTATTAGTTTGCTAGGCCTGCCAAGATACCATACCAGACTGGGCAACTTAAACAACAGAAATTTACTTTCTCATATTTCTGGAGAGGCTAGAAGTTCGAGATCAATGTGCTGGCAGGTTTGCTCTAGAATTACAAAGGGCCTATTATTCATTTCCCCAAAATGTGTAAGAAGATTTCTTCAAACATGGATTATTATAGGCAAAAGAGGGTCTGAACACCACATCAAGGTGGTTAATAAAGGTTAAGTGGCTCTTTTGGGTAGGCATTTGGTTCGGTGTGATATAGAGAGACATGGATTCAGAGGTAGTGCCTTCTTATTTGCTATATGCTGAACCTGTGTATTAGCCCAAAGCTTCCCATATTCTCACATGTAAAATGCATATAATGCATCTCCCACGCGGGGTGTTAGAAGGATAGCAGATGATGGGTGTGAGGTCCTGGCACACGGCAAGTGTTTACTAAACGGGAACCATTAGTTTCAGTTCTGTACCCAAAGGCGTGGCAGCTGGTAAACATCTATGACATATCGGAGGGAATGTTGGGTTTACACCTCTATGAAGTAGAGAATTGGTGAAAGGGCAGTATACAAGGGGAAAGAAACTTATGATGACCTGTGAGCAATTCTGACAGAATACTCACTTTTCAGACTATATTTGTAAACTTAACACGTGTTTTATTGCTTTGAGAGTGTCAAACTGAAATTGAAAAAGTTGTTCTCTCCTGTTTAGGATGACTATTTTTTGGAAGTGTGCTTTGAGGTAATTAAAAAAGATTCATTAAATTCATCCCGTCCTATCTCCAATCAAGCGGAAACTCCTACTCAAATACAGGAAATGTTTGACATGGTTTCCTACAACAAGGTAGGAGATGCTGCGGGCGGCGCTCTCAGGAGCCATGTCAGGAGGCTTGTCCAACCAGCAGGTTGAGCTGGTGCAGCCAGGTTCCTGTCACTGTTTCACTTTTTACTTTTCTTGCTGTTCACTTTTCAGACATTATACATTTTCTATAAAATTAAGCTTCCTTTAAAAACATATCATACTACCCTTTCCCTTATATATTCTTTTTCTTTGCTTTCTTCTTTTTTTTGTTGTTTTTTTTTTTTTTAGGGAGCTTGTATTTTGAATATGCTCAAGGATTTCCTAAGTGAGGAGAAATTTCGGAAAGGAGTTATTCACTACTTGAAGAAGTTCAGCTACAGAAATGCTAAGAATGATGATTTGTGGCACAGTCTGTCCAATGTAAGTCACGCTGGGTTAGGGTGAGACTGTTGTTAAGCCTATCAAGTGACAGGCTAATCATGAAGGTTTGTAAATAGTTTTATTTTCTATCAACAAATATTTATTCCACTTGTCACACTACCAGGGTCCTTAGAAGGTACCACCTTCCCCTTTCTTCTGGCTCCATGCTAAACCAGGATGCCACACTGGGTTGATCATAGAGGTTTATACTTGACTTCCTTCTCTTTGGTTTCCCTTGTGTTGTAAAGCCTACACTTTTATCCTCCTATTTTCCAAAATCTGTAATGACTTTGTAATTCCTATTATGTAATACCTAATCTTCTCAGTCCCAATTTTCAGGTTGAGCTCTGCTGTTCAGTCTGTCTGTGGTGAATGTGTAGCGGGTGTAGGGGAATTAAAAGAGAAATTTGGCCAACAGTAAGAGGATTTTTCAAAGCCAACTGTGAATACTGCTATGTTAATATTTGTCACATTATGCTTATAACCACATCAGGAAAGCAAGGTAGGCATTATTACCCCATTTTTATGATGGGAAAACTAATACTAAAGAAGAGATTTGCTCAAGATCATATAGTAACTGAGTGTTAAAGTCAGTACTTAAAATCTGTTTTCTGACTCTAAATCCAGTATTCATTCTTTCAATTACTTCACAGCTT
This sequence comes from Desmodus rotundus, assembly GCF_022682495.2. NCBI lineage: Eukaryota > Metazoa > Chordata > Mammalia > Chiroptera > Phyllostomidae > Desmodus > Desmodus rotundus. The sequence goes on from NC_071387.1 coordinate 134,044,526, forward strand.
CTTCCTTGTTATCAGGAAAGTCTCTCATTTAACTTTCACCTAAAGGTCCTATATTCTAGTTAACCCCCTTCTGATGCCAAATGAAACTGGTAAGAAAATGATAAATTCCTGAAAATGTATTACTCAGCACTGTGTCCCATAATGTCAATTCTAATACATGTCAATAGCAACTTGGAAATCAAAGAATTCTTTGTTTTATTTTCCATAAAACCATTTAATAGCACTTTAGAGCTTTAGAGAGTATTAACTCCTGGTTATTTAAGTGTCGATTGCCAAGCTGGTGATTTTCTTAGGTCTTATGCCAATTCTGAATTCAAAATTTATTGTGCATTCATTTTGCAGGGATGGACAAAAGTAGGTTTAGAGTTGTTTGTGTAAAAAAAGACATGAAAGTTATGGTTCTTACAATAACTTTATTAACTCAAAAGAATGACACAATTAACCTACTTTTGCCTACCCCTGCGTGCTACTGTGGAAGTCATTGGGAATAGCCCTTGTAAGCCAAGGTGTTTTCCCTAACGTCAAGAAATTTATGATATGATAGGAGAGAGTTGATGCTAGACACAGTTGCCTAAATGCTAAATAGAGGCATGAGTAACATGCAGAATAAAACAATAAAGTAAAACGTTTCCCAGGGGAAAGGACATATTGGGTTGGCAAAAATGTCCATTTAGTTTTTCCATAAAATAAAAATACACATTTTTCATTTTCACCAATAACTTTATTGATTTGGATATTTTGAGTATGTTGGCTATCTCCCACATGGTATAACATTGATTGTTCTCAATTAATGTCTTGATCTGATCACTATCAAGTTCCACTGGTCTACCTGACCACAGAGCACCATCCAGCGAGAAATCCTCAGCACAAAACTTTGCAAACCACTTTTGACATGTTTGATCAGTCACAGAACTTTCTCCATACACTGCACAAGCTTTTTTTTGTGTGTTTCAGTTGTGTTTTTACCTTTCTTGAAATATTAAAGCATAATATGCCAAAAATATTGCATATCTTTTCCATCTTCAATATTAGAATAGCTACACAAAAATTCACCAATTTTGATAAGTTTTTTAAATGCACACTGATATGACAGCTGTCACAATACAATCTAACAAAATTGTTTCAAATGAAGTTAAAGACAACTAAGTGCTACTAAAGCCATCTTATGGAAAAAAACTAACAAACTTTTTGACCAACCCAATAAATGAGAGAAAAATTCAAGAAACTGATTCAACCCTAAAACAGCTAACCCACCACACTGAATTTCTTTGCCAAACTTTAAATATACACATATATATAAATATAATTCACTTAAACATAATAAAAAGCATAGCAATTTATGAAGGAACTTTTGTATATTTCCTATGGTCACTGAGAAGATGCCCCTTTTTTTCATTTCATGAATTGCTATGTTCGTTTTCATGTCTCGATGAATTAAGTTTTCACATAGCTATGCCAATAAACATCTGCACTCGTGTCTAACATGCATATTCAGTCAACCATCAGTGCCCAAATGGCAATGCTCTTCTTTTCTTGTTTTATAGAGTTGTGTAGAAGGTGATTTCACATCTGGTGGATTTTGTTATTCTGATTCCAAGAGGACAAGCAGCACAGTAAGTATAAAGAGACCAGCGGAGCAGAAGAGATCTGGCCCCTCACCCGACTGGCGTGAGTGTGTAGAATAACCCAACTGTCCCTTTAAATAACTGGAGGGGAAGAGAGACTCCAGAATTTTCCTTGAAACAAAGCTGACTGAAGAAGGAATGTTCAGGCCATTTAGGGGGATGATGCTGTTACTACTATATTTTTGTTGTTGCAAGTCAGCTTTTCCACAAGCCCACTGCTAGCTAAAAATATCTTCGCTCCAAATTCCTCTGAGTGGTGACTGCTGCAGGGGCATCCTCTAGACTCTGAGCAATGCCAAAGCAGTGTTAGGATAGGAAACAGAGCGAATGGCCTTTCTTTCTTGAGGCCCTGTCTTTTGTTTACTTCTGGGGAGTTACTAGAGTACTGTAGGAGAGAGAAAATAAAGTCATAATGGGGACAATAAAGGCAAGCTTTTTAGAAAAGAGTCATGGCAATCCCATAAATTATGCTTTCTAAAGGAAGACTCAGCATCACCCAGTGATCAGAAATGCCTCCTAGAAGCCTGGAAGCTAGAGGTTTTGTTCTGCATTTAATATACCTTTATTGATAGATTGTTCTGTTGCAATATTTAAGGCTTCCCTTAAAGACAGCCAGTTCTCTCCTAAGCCATCTGCCCTGGATTCCACCATTATTAAATGGAGAGGTGTTTCTTTTCTTTTGAAAGGGAACAGGAGGAAGGCTCCAGCCTCAAGCCCTTCGTCTTGGCTTTTCCTGCCAAGCGTTAACCCTCAAGCTCCCACATACATCCCTCCTTCGGGTAACTTGCAGAGCAGCCCCGTCCAGTTCCTGCATTGCTCTGCCCAGACTGCAGCCTGAGTCCGCCCCTCCTCCCTGCGCCTTTTTTTCTGGCGTTCCAGAAGCCCTGAGTTTCTCAGCTCTGTTTTCTTTCCCCTGTCTTGACTTGATCACGGTCACTTGTCATTTCAGCTCACCTTTCAGGGGGAACATGTGGAGGTCAAAGAGATGACAGCTACGTGGACTCTGCAGAAAGGAATTCCCCTCGTGGTTGTTGAGCGAGAAGGGCGTTTGCTCAGGCTGCGACAGGAGCGCTTCCTGAGCGGGGTGTTTAAGGAGGACCCTGAATGGAGGGCCCTGCAGGAAAGGTGGCTGCCTTTCTTCTATTGGTCTAATTTACCTCATTTCAGTTTGCTTGTTATGACATTAACTTTCTTTCAGCTTCTCTGGCAACTGTGGGACGCTATTTCTACACAGGAATCAAAGGCTTATTCTGCCCTTGATAACAGATTTAAAGGGCTGCAGGTGGCCCACTATGTGTTGGCAGCTGCTGTCTTAGTAATTCTGCAGCTGCCTTTAGAAATTCAGTTCCAAGGCAGAGGGTGGTTGGCTATATTTCTATTATAATATACACCGACTCTTCTGAATACTAGATTTCTGGGCCCTATTAGGTTGTGTGTCTGGCCTATATGTAGGAAGGGTTACGACAGCCGTACAAATTATCAGAGAGAAAAGATAGTACCTATGTGATAAATTAGATGTTAAGCCCTCCTGTTCTCTTTTTATTTTCAGTAATAGACTATAAATGTAATGTGTCAAAGTATAGGATGTCCTCAATAATAATAAAAGCAAGTCCAATTAACCACACTGTCTTGCTCACCAGCCTTTCCTGAGAAAACTCGTTAAAAGTTTTACTGAAATCAGGAAACACAACACTGTTCACATTTCTCTGATCTATTAGCCCTATTAACGAGAGGAATTAGGTTATTTTAAAATGAAATAGTCCAAGTGAATCTGTACTGGCTCTTATGATTATTATTTCTTTTTTCTAAATTTCTAGCTGTCTAATAATAAATTCTAGACTTTTTCTGAGAATCAGAAGCAAATTCAAGGTCTTTAACACATGGAACATACACATAGAATGTTTTCTCTTTTTGTTTCATCAGTTACCTATTTGCAATCCAATAGCAACTGTTATGCTACTTCTCTATGTGAGACACAGCTTTCTTTTTTTCTATATGTCCTTCTGAAGTCCGAACCTCAAAGAGCTTAGACAATTTGTAACTTGGCAACATAGCCTGGAAAATATAATGCTTGATTCATTATTGGAAAACCAGGACTCACAGCTTTGTAACTTGTCAAAATGTCATGAAAGGGTTCAATAGTGTGGATGGTGCAGAATAACAAAGACCTACAATGGTCTGTATTCTTCCTCTAACCATGGCAGTTTTTAGATTACTGTTATAAAATTATTACTCTCTGATTCATGCCTATTCAAACTTATGAAATACTACTCTCCCTCTTTTTTATTCCCAAATATGTTTATCTGGAAAATTCTCTTTTCTTCCAGAGCCAAGGTTCATCCAGGAATCTCATTCCATTGTCTTATCCATATCTATGTGTCTATTTTCATCTTTTTGTGCAAGTATTTCAAAGCAAATATTTCAATTGCTTTGTTAATGATCTCTACCCTTTGTGGGTTAGCAGATAGATAATTCCTTCTGATTCTTTACTAGATGGAACCTGTATATATTGTTTCTTTTATTTTTATATTCTTTGAGGACTAATGGGAACATCTTCACTCTCCTTTTCATTGTACACATGTTGGTATTTTCAAGCACCTGATTTTACATGTGCAGGATTACTATAGCTAATATGGCAATGTGATAGAAGAAATAAATCCCACATGCTGCTACAAAGTTAGAATAAATAGTGGGTTTCTGTTATTTACCATAGTAGGGCCACTGAAAAATAACTGAGGCCTTTTGCTTCCATCCATGCTACTCTCCTGCTCTCTGGACTTGCTAACCTGCAGAGCCTAAACTGTTGACCACTTACTCACAGTCCGCAAGTGGGCCGTTGGATGTGGTTAGCATTGTTGAACAAAAGGATGAGGGGAAGATCAGCCTGGAGTAAGATCTATATTTCTTAAGGCGTTTTCCTACAACTTTGGTTCTGTTATGTGAAGTAGTATCAGGCTGTCAGAATTTTTGGAGATGTGAAAGGAAGATTGGATATTTTTCTCCTCTTTAAAGAAAACAGTTAACAGAATTTACTGTGGTACGAGGTTTAGACAGCAGATGACACAGGTAATTGTGTCAGAATTCAACTAGGTACGTGTTGCTGCACCTTCATAATCATCATGGAAGAATTATTTCATACCCAGGAATCTGCTAGTCTTGGCCTATACAATTTATAAAGCTACTGATAATGTAAAGGATGGGTGGGTAGGTGCCTTTTACAGCTTGTCTGAATCTGACAATGTGAAAATTAAAATGGCCATGTGTTAAATTTGTAACAGTCTTTACTTTCCAACATAGGTACCTTTGGTACATCCCACTGACCTACTCCACGAGTTCCTCTAATGCGATTCACAGACACATTCTAAAATCAAAGACAGGTAAGGAACTGATTAGCCAAACAAGTGTTTCAATTCTGAAATTAAATATATTCTGAAATTAAATATATTCTGAACTATTTGGAGGAAAGATACTGTTAATAAATAATTTAACCTTGGGGTAGTTCTCATTTATCCATATATTAGTTACTAATATATAAAAGAACATTTTAGCTAGAAAGTAAAATTTCCATGCAGTGGGTGGTTCTCTTGTGCTTGTAGCACTCAGAGATAGGTTTTGTTTATATAAAGAAATGATGGCATGCTGTCCCATGTCTTGTAGTACCTACTAATCCAGCTGTTTTGCCATGAGGCAAAAATATGTAATGTAAAAAGCATGCACTTAGGAATTCATTGTCTGTGGATTCATATTGTCACTGTCATCTACTAGGTGTGTGGCCTTAAGAAAATTATTTTTTATTTATATATTTTATTTTATTCTTTTATCCTCACCCAAAGACACTTTTTTTTCATTGCTCTTAGAAAGAGAGGAATGGAGAGAGAGAAACTTCGATTGGTTGCCTCCCATAAGCACCCAGACCCAGAATCGTATGCACAGTTACTGGGAATCAAACCCACAACCTTTTGGTTATGGGATGATGCTCCAATCGACTGAGCCATACTCATACTGGTCAGGGCGAGAAAATTTTTTAACTCTTCCTAAGCTTCAATTTTCTTATCTTATTTGAATGAAGACTAGACTTCACAGAGTTATTAAGAGAATATGATAATGTTATTTTACCACCTAATATAATATCTATCCTATTAAAAAACACTTAATATTTTAATTTTCCCTTAAATACTTCACTGAAATTTGAGAGGATTTCCATTATAGCATCAATATTCAAACTGCAGTTGTTATTTCACCCCACACAAGGACTGGACAAATGAATCACCTATTTACCTACACATACTTCAATGACCACTAACGAAACCTTGAGATAAAGCCACTAAGAAATCAAGCCCAATTCCAGTCATGCCCATCATCTGGCTCCCTGGGCCCTCACAGACCTCTTAGACCTGTATCGGCTGTTTTTTTAGAACAAATTTAGCAGTCCTTTTGATATGAATCAATTTATTTTTTAATTTAGTAAGACCATGATTCCCAAAAGAAACCATCCAGTGGTCTATGAAAATTGATATCATCTTGACTTTTTCAAAACTTTGTTTTCTCACTGATTTATTAATAATAACATGAAAACTAACAGTTTTGGAGATATTTCTGGTGTATATGTTGATAATGAAATGCCTGTGCCAATTTCCTCCTCTTAGATACTCTGGATTTACCTGAAAATACCAGTTGGGTGAAATTCAATGTGAACTCAAATGGCTACTACATCGTTCACTATGAGGGGCATGGATGGGACCAACTCATCACACAGCTGAATCAGAACCACACACTTCTCAGACCTAAGGACAGGATAAGTCTGCTTCATGATGCATTTCAGCTAGTAAGGTAGTGTAAAATTTCATCTGATTTCACAGTGAAAAGCTGATCCCTAACCAGATATGCCCGACTTCAAAATCAGACATTCAGTGCTTGATCCTTCATATGATATGGATCTGAACAGAGGCCAAACACTGGCCACGAGGCCAAAGCCTACCCGCTGATGAGGTATTTTGCCCACAGAATGTTTAAAAACTTAATCCAACATTTTAAACTGTGAAGAATTTGATATAGGAATACTGGCTTCTGGAATCTCTTTAAAAAATGAGAAGATTTGGCAACTTTGGACCTTCATTCCCACAGGGAAAGCATAGAGGAGGATGCAGTTGGGTGACCCCCCTCGGCCAGGCCTTCATTCTTCCATGTGCCAAAGTCCCAGACGGTACACGGGAATGGCTACATTCACTCGCTTAGGGTGGCACCTCTAGGCATGTCAGCTTTTAACCCCAGACTTAAAATTTGTTTACGCTAGTAGCTTCATATTTCACCAAATACCTTCATAATCTGCTGAACAAAGAGTAAAAATATAGTCTTAACCTAAATGAATCATTAGTCTAGTACATAATCCACTTATAACTTTCCTCGCATTGGAGAAGCCATTATGAAATTGGAAGGAAAATGAAGGAAGAATTGGCCACTTATGTTTATTCCTCTTTAAACTTTCCTGGAAAGAAAAAGTGTTTTCTTTTCCATTTATCATCAGTAGTAGAATAAATCAGGTTATAAAACGGCCAACAAGGGGGGAACATGGGGATCACATGAAGTATTGTGCATTGTAAGCTTTTCCTATTCTGAGAATTATTATAATGTACTCCTTTTATTCAGTGTGACGTATTTCCTTTCCGATGCTTATTTAGGTCAACTTGAGTGAAAGTAACCAGCAGGACATTTCTGAGACAAAGCTTTTCTTCTGTACAATTGAACTCCCAAGTTAGAAAAGGGAGAGGATTGGGTGTTTAACCCTCAGCCCCATAGGTCTCAGGAACATCATGGGGTCACAGCACATCGAAAGCTAGGATTAGAGAAGGATCATCCTGCATCTGAGTGGAGGCACATCCATTGTTAGTTAAAGGATGTTTGCTCAAAGGAGAAACTCATGGATTGCAGAGAAAGTAGATTAAAAATTTAAGACTAGAAAGGATGAAGAATATTGACAATTCAGCAAATGAAATCCAATCTTTCTATTAGTTTCAAAGTCTCTTTTGCTGTTTGTAGCCTATAACTGTATGGGTAGCCTAAATGTAGCAGAAGGAACACTATAGTTATTGATGCATCCATGGAGAACCAATCATCTTTTCTTTACTAAATGGAATGGTTAATGAAGTTAATTAAGAGTAAAAATTTTGGCCCTGGCTGGTGTGGCTCGGTGGATTAACCAGCCTGTGAACCAAGGGGTCGCTGGTTCTATTCCCAGTCAGGGCACATGCCTGGGTTGCTGCCAGGTTCCTAGTAGGGGGCATGTCAGAGGCAACCAACCACACACTGATGTTTCTCTCCCTCCCCTTCTCTCTAAAAATAAATAAATAAATAAGAGTAAAAATTTTGATTTAAAACAGATGAATTAATGTACTACCTTCTCACTTAATGTTCCTGGAGTGACTTATTTAAATGTTTTAAGCCTAAATTTTCTAGTCTTTAAAACTCCAGTTTTAAATAATATATGCCCCGCAGGGTTATTCTGAAGATTGCATAAGATAAAGCAGATCAAACACCAAGCATACCTCAACAATAAATGTCAGCTCTTAGCATTAATAGTATTACCTAATAGATATTGTTTAAAAGATCAAGCATTGAATAGGAAGAGGAGGTGACAGTATAGAAAAATGCATTTTGAATAATGTGAAGTTGAAGAAATACCTTTAAACTAATGTGTTTGCATATTGTTGTGCTTTCAAATACACAAGGAAAAAAATTGAAAAAAAGAGGAAAAACCCAGAAGGCTATATTCCAAAGTGCTGGTAGTAAATGTGTAGGGTAGTGAAATTATGAGCATTTTCCCCTCTTTTCTAATTTCCAATTGCTTTATAATTTGTTTGTATTACTTTTATAATAAAAGTAATTGTATAAGGAAACCACTGAAAGCTCTATAATCAGTTTAAATATTTTTACTTGCTAGATTCTCTCAGTAATATATAGTTCTTCCTTCGCTGCTCTATGAAATATCTATTTAAGAGTTAAAGGAAGTAATGAGTAATCACATTTAGTTTGGAGACAAAATTTGACCCAGGAATGGATATTTATTTTCATATTTTTAAAATATAATTTAAGACTTGGATCTCATCTGAGTTGAGTGGAATTAAAATGACAACCTTAATTTCCTTACAGAAAAACCATTTGTTTCTTTCAGTACCACACCTTAAAAAGAAGCCCTAAATTGATTCCATAGGAATGTGGTTTTATCTCACAAAGGTATCATTTAGCTGAAACTATACAAATAAATAGATACAGATTTTTCCTGTTGGGCTGAAGGGTATGCTTATAGATGTGTTTAATCTTTAAGGTAAATAAACATTCAGATAACATTTTGTGGAGGTGGTAAGGAGCTGCCTTTTTATTAAACAATTACTATATAAAAAGAAAAGGGACCCCTTTTAAATGAATAAAAAGATTAAAAAATTTTTCAAGTAGGCATATATAAAGTTTTCTAATAATGGCATTTATTTTAGTAAGAAATAAATTAGTCTGGGCCAAAAAGAAAAACAGGATTGATATAAAGTAATTACTTAAAGTTAAACATTCTTTTTAAAATTGTGACCATACAATATAATACCCAGTTTCTTCCTATTGCTGATGCTCAAAGGTATCAACTGCACTATATGTTATGATACTTACACATGTGAAAAGGAATAGTTCTGTGGCTTTGTGTTTTATAAAATACAGCAGGCCATGTGGTTCAGCCCTCTGTCTTCAGATGAAATTTTTGGAAAAGTTTCTATTAGTTGGTTGAAAGCAGTTTGTCATTGAGAAGAGTAAAGTCACAACAAAAGTTGGTTCTTTATAACTTCATATCTTTCTAGTTCCAGCTCCCTCTTTTAAGATCAGAATTAAAATATTTTAAACCCAATTGAACTAGGGCATTATGGTAATGAAAAATTCAACAGATGCATCCTTTGTTCTGGAATTTGCTACCATGTCAAACTATTATGTTTTGTTTGGGTGTGTGAGGCTGGCGAAGTGGCTTATAGACCCTGTGGGGACACAGGTCCTCTTGGAAACATGTGTGAGAGCCTCCATACAAAAGTGACATTACAATGACATATTTCCTCTACAGAAGAGACCCTACCACTTTCGCATTCAGAATAATGGTTTTGTTGTTCTCACCAGAAGAAAATAGAGAGGAGGTATATCATTTTATAGTCTAAATAGATTACAATTATAAGATGGAAACACTTGTTTTGTGCCACGTGCAACTACTGCTTCTCCGTTAGGCTCTAGGAGGAACATCAAAAACAGAAAAATCCTAACGCCTGTCCGCAAAGTTCCAAATTCACTTGGAGGAATGATTCAAAGCCACAAGTTAAACAATTAACGAATGACATAATATATGAATACTTTGATGTTATTTAGCACTAAATATTAATAGTAGCTAATATTTATCTCATTTATGAAGCTCCTACTATGTGCTATGATAATTTTTCTAAGTGCTTTCCATATATCAACTTATTTAACCCTTACTACAATAAAAGAAGATACTGTGATTCTGCCCATGTATAAGGGAGGCAACTGAGGCCCAGAGAAATTAGGTAATTTTTCCAAGAGCCACTGAGTGGCACAGCTAAGATTTAAACCAAATGGTCTGGCTATAATGAACTTCTCCTGTTATTGATCTCTGTATCACAGTTAATGTTAATATTAACATTAAGGTATGCACAAACCACTGACATTTGTTTTATACCTCAGTGCAGGAAGGTTGACCGTAGACAAAGCCCTTGACCTGACTCGCTCTCTCCAACATGAAACAAGCAGCCTCGTGCTTCTCAAAGGTCTGAGGTACTTAGAATCATTTTACCGCATGATGGACAGAAGGAATATTTCAGATGTCACCGAAAACCTCAAGGTTTGTGCTATGTTCAGAAAGTTCATTAAGTAAATACACAGTGTCTGGAGGCTCAGTGAGAGCTGGTCTGTTTTGTGTGGACTCTTGGAGGTAAATTTTTGAGAAGCTGAGGAGACTGGCCGATAGCACAGTCAACACCACAGTTCCTAATGGTTGGATGCCCCTTGTTCTTGTCATCACCATCCTAAGAGCCGTACCAGGATCATGAGCAAAAAATACCCCTCCTACGGTGGTTTTATCTTATATCAACTGACAGTGACCTCAGATAGGAAATGAAATAATATTTTTCACGGAGACCTGTTTCTTAAGCATGGTAGGCCAGGGCCAGAAAGAGAGAAGAGAAATATAAAGATAAGTAGTTCTGTGTTTTGGGAGAGGATCACGCAGATAGTTTAGAGTTGAGCCTTTAGATGAGTCAGAGCTGTCTTAAGAACTAAACTTAGCCTCTCTGTAAACCATCCCGTGCTTTCTGCAGCATTACCTTCTCCAGTATTTTAAGCCAGTGATTGACAGGCAAAGCTGGAGCGACGAGGGCTCCGTCTGGGACAGGATGCTTCGCTCAGAACTCCTGAAGCTGGCCTGTGACCTGAACCACGCTCCTTGCATCCAGAAGGCAGCTGAACTCTTCTCTCAGTGGATGGAATCCGGTGGAAAATTAAAGTAGATCTAGACTTTTGTTCTATTCTTTGTGCCTTTCACTTTAATGTAAAAGTCCTTGATCATGCAGGACAATAGAGCTAAAACCTTTTAGTAAAGATAGAAAATAAACATGCTGGGACTATGTACCTTGATTTTAAGTTCTCACATAGTAAGTGCTCAATAGATTTTGTGGGAAGTGAAGTTTAAGTCCCTACAGGGGAGAGCTATCTAAACATTGGCATGGTAACAGAAAGAAAGACAGGGGGTAGAAGCAGAGGGGCACCCACCTCCAAAAGTGATACCCTTTAAAGATAAAAAGCAGTGTAAAATGTACATGCAGATAAAACATCCGTGATCATCTGATGAAACTTGTGAAAAAAAAAGGGGGGGGTGCCTTTAAAAAAAATGTGCTTACTTCCTCATTAATCAATACCACAGACCAAGCCTTGGCCCTGAGTTCCAACTTTGATGGGAAACTGATGATTTCAGACACTTAAAGAAATTACGTGGTAGCAAAACTGATTCCGTGGTTAGTGCAATCAGGAAGATGCCCAGCGATCATATGCGGATCAAGATGCAGTTCAGCTTAGTGGCTGCAATCCATAGGCACTAACAGACCGCACGATCATTTCAGTTCTTTTGAATGTAAGCCTTTCTTTCTGTCCAACAGATGGTTTTATATTGTTAGTGTTAAAACTCTGCCTCTAGAGTCTGATGTTTTGGGAAATCATATCTGCATGTGAATTAAGGAAGATTCATTTTTAAAACAGAAGAAAAAAACAACTTTAGTTTCATATAAAAACATGGTGTCAATTTTTCCTGCGTAAAATTGTTATGATATGCTATCATAACTTTTTTCCACATAACTAAATCTCAGTGAGCTTTTGAAGTCTTTTCTCGAATTCTTCTTTTAAACAAAAACAATTCCAGTTTCCTTCTTTTTGGATATTTTTGCTCTTTGGGATTTAAGCCTACCATCAGTTTTAGGAAAAAAAAAGTCTTCAGCTCTATTTTTCTCGTCTTTTTCATTGGGTTGTTATGAGTAAGGCCAACATGTAAACATCCTGCTGCCCCATAACCCAGTAGAACACCATTCTGCGTTTCTGCTGGCCACGTGAGGGGTGAGGCGAGCAGAAGCACAGTAGGAACTCATGTACGACAGATACGGTGTTCCAGCATGTCGCATAGAATGCTGTGCCTGTGAAATATTCTGAGAGAAGCTCTTTAATGCTTGTAATCAAGAAACATAATGAAATATTGTGGGTTTTTTTCCTAAACTTCAAAACCATTAGTATAAATCCTAATGAAGAATTTCCTTACATAGGTTGATTGATTATTTAATTCACTTATGAACTCAAAATCTAATTCTCTGCATACCACCTATGTGCCAGGCACTGCTGCACGTGCTAAAGGTAAAGTAGCGAGCAAAACACTATGGGTCCCACCCGCAAGGGGCTTATTTGTGTATTACAAATTTTTATAAAGTCATACAGTAAAACACACTAAAATCAGCGCAATGTGGATTATAATTTAATTATTTAATTACTTAACCTTTTTTTATGATTCAAATGGCACTTGGGATATTTAAGTACATACACTATGAATAGTGGAAATGGCACAAGTGTCAGAATCACAGGTTTAAATCCTGTCTCCAAAATGGCTAGTCATATCACCTCAGAGCAAGTTACTTAAACTTTCTGAGCTGTAGTCCTATTTTTTAAAAATTAGGATAACTATCTCACTGGGTTGCTTTGACAGTTATATAAAATGGACAGAGATTAGTGCAAGCCCTACCATATGGTCGCTGCATGATAAATACAAACTTCCTGCCCCACCCCCACTTTTCTGTGTTGTGGTTTTTGCAGGCCGTCCATACAAATTTAAGTTATTATTGACCTAACCATATTTGAGTTTAAAAACCACAGAGTGAATTAGAGTCAAAGCTAGTTAATATCCTATAGGATAATAAAAGCCAAAAATTAGATAGAAAATAATATTATTGCATCATATCACTTTTACAGAATTGTAAAATGACTGAATGGTAACCCATTGTGCTAAATTACAATTCTCTAGATCTAGGGAGTTAAATGACCATAAGACAGGCCTGTTAGAATATGCTCTTAGGGTGACTTTAAAGCAGCAATAATCATCTTTAAAAAATCATATAGCACCAATACAGGTTATTTAATGACAGAATTATGTATAAACCAGTGCTTTTATGTTTCAGAAATCATCTCTTTCATTTATTGGTTCCATACACTTTTCTCTTTTCATCTCTGTGCAGGTTAAATTTTTATGATTATTCTCCTTGCTAACACTTCACCATCAGTAGGAAAAATACAAATATTTTACAAACTAAAATTACATAATTTTATAAAAGTTTGGCAGAAAAAAAGGTTTAATATGATAGATACTGAAAATAAATCAGAGGTGCTTCTGTTATAGCAATTTTAAATCATAAGAAAAAAATAGTTTTTTCTTTCATAAAACTTTTGTCTTTACTTATGTGCTTAACATCAGTGTCCCAACGGATGTTTTGAAGATTGTGGGCTCTGTGGGTGCTCGGACAACAGCAGGATGGGATTACCTCTTAGAGAAATATGAACTGTCCATGTCAGGTGCTGAAAAAAACAAAATTCTGTATGCCCTGACAACCAGCAAACATCCAGAAAAGTTGATGAAGTAAGTGTATTCATTTAACTAAGTGGTTAAAAGGAAACTAATACAAATTCAATGAAGTCACTAAAATTTTGCTCACCGATTTCGAAGGCATATAATTGAATCAGGGTTTGAACTATTTTGCTTGAAAAATAAGTTGTCAAAATGTCAATCACAAAAATGAATATTCCTTAGTTATTAATCATGTGATTGATATTAGGCAAATGGCTAAGTTTTACTTTCAGAACATTGAAGGAAAATTATTGCAAAAATACATTCTTGTATATAAGATATTGTTTAAATCTTATCAAAGTTCTTTGAAATAATAAGTGACAAAAATTACTTCTAGAAAAAAGTAGCAGTTTTTTTCTAGAAAAAAATAGCACTAGAACACTTAAAATATTAACCAGTAGACAATTTATTGCTATTTTTGGTAAGTTATATCTTATCATGCCTCTTTCTCTCCTATTCTTTTAATATACTGGTAGGTTAAGTTCATTTCATTACATAACACATACTATGAAAAATCATGTGGTTTTTATTTCTTCAGATTAATCCAATTAGGAATGGAAGGAAAGATTATCAAGACACAGGACTTGGCAGCTCTTCTTCACGCAATTGCTAGGAATCCAAAAGGGCAGCAATTAGCCTGGAACTTTGTAAGAGAAAATTGGACCCATCTCCTTAAAAAGTTGGTATTCACCTATCTCCAATGTGTGTTCTTCCAACCCTCTCAGTTGCCTAAAACCAATTATAATCAAGGGACCCCCAAAGCTTAAAAATGATAGGTACCATTTCACCCAAGTGGTTCGATGAAGTCTATTGGTTTAAAAACTAACTAAGGCAGATTACTCTGTCCAGGTGTGGGGAGAGAAATGAGCAGAAGGGGAATGGGAAACAGATTTCTCTTATTCATGTCAGGCAAAGAATTGCTGGGAACAAGTACTAGTTGAGTTAAATCCAGTCATCAACCCCATTCCACCAACTCCTCCTGGCACTCGCATAGCCCAGAGGATTTCAGTGAAGTCATGTATAGTGCATCAGACTTATTTGGCTTGCTTTTTGTTCTGGGAGACCCTTCAGGAATTTTGATGAGAGCTAATCCCCACTCCCAGTAAAGGTGGCACAGCAGGGAATGCCAAGTGGCTGAAAGAAATCTGACTACAAGTGTTTTGGGAGCCCTCCTTCAAAAGTGGATTGGTTCTGAGTCTGTTCTTGGGTTTCAAGTTTTGGGAGAACTAGCACTCTCTCCAGTATTCTCCTGAACCTAAAATATCCCCAGGAGGAAAAAACACGGTATTGATTAGATTTCACTGGAACGTATATAATGGCATTGCTTTCTCCCACAGCACATCCCCTGCTAAGGTGTTCAGCCATTTCCTCATCCAAATCCAAAAATGTCACTTATGAAATGCTGTATGGAGAGTCCTGAATGAGAGAGCTGTGTCACTTTCTCTGTCCATCTTAGCGTCAGTTAGCATCTTTGATGTCAGTTATCCTCAGTTCCTCTTACCTCTCATTTCTTAGCCGTAAGGGACTCAGACTCCTCACAGACCGCTTTGAGTAAGCAAAACCACACTTTCCTCCCCTCTCCCAGACCTTCACGGGGTTGACATCGACATGAAACCAGTTAGAAACTGCTTTTAAGAAATGTGTTTCCTTAAAAACCCTACTGGAACCATTGGTTTGATTGTCTGCATGACTCTCGGCTCCCTCCTGAAATGATCGGACTTCTTCCGCAGCGCTGTAGATTTCCTTTGTAACTGGGAATTATCCTGCTGCCTGACCATGTGCAGAGTCAGACTTGGAACCATTTCCTAGATGTATCTGTGCTCTGCTTTTCAGCATGAATCGCTTTGATACTGGGGTGAAGGGTGCAGTCTGTGGCTGCCAATGAGAGCTCACCAAGTAACATTGCCCTAGTACAAACAGTGTTTAAACACAGTGGTGTCCAAAATGGGATGGGGACGTGTGTAAGATAATACATTAGAGTGCAAGAAGAAAATAGTACCACATATATTATTTATTATAGTGTTTAAATTTTCTTTTTTACCTATTACATAATACATGGATATAATTCATACAGAAAAAATGTAGTTTGGGAGGTTATTGATCAAGAAAACTTTACTTATGGGGTACATAATTTAAAAAATGTAGAGAAAGATGCTTTAACCATAAACATAAATGTAAATGTAAACATTGCTGATAAGGTAGTCATAGTTCCTAAAACAGCTTTACCTACCTCTTAATTTTATGGTCAAAGTTGATCAATTTCATAGCTTTGGGATTTTATTGGATATCAGTTATTCTTATGGTAATTAATACTATCAATTGTAATACACAAGCTTATCATATAGCTATTAACATTATACATTTTAAAAATACATAATATAATAAACATAAGACTGGTATTTCTTACATTTCTTTTTATTTTCAGATTTGACTTGGGCTCCTTTGCTGTGAGAACGATCCTCTCTGGCACAACATCTCACTTTTCTTCCAAGGATGAGTTGCAAGAGGTTCGTGACTCTCTATGCCTAACATTTTAAATGTTCAAGTGCTGAAATTGAAAGTAAGCTTAGGTGCAATCTGGTTTGAAGTTCTCATTTTATTAAAAGGAAGTAAGCTATTTGCCCAATGTCACATAGCAAGTAAATAGAAGGCAAAGTACTAGAACCTTTTAAAATACATAGCATTCAAAATGTAAATTACCCTTGAGAGATGAACCCTTTTGCGCTATTTTTTTCATATTGTATCATCACAAATGATTATATTGAAGTTGGAAAGAGTTCTTAAAGATTTTTTAAAAACTATTGTTAGTAATGCCACTTGTCTTTCTTTTTAAAAGCATTCTAGTGTTTTACATTCTCTTTCCACAATAATACTTGAATTTACTTACACTTAAGCAAATTCAGAATTCTAGAACTTAATTCCAGCTCACTACTAACTCTATGACTTGGCTTAATCCCAGCTTCTTCACCCACAGTATGCTCACTTGTAAGGTGAGAATTTGTGATTCCTGTCTTTATTTATTGTTTGAAGATAAAGTGAAGTAATAATTATGCAAAAAAATAGAAGAAAATAACTTTTTAGAGGTTGGCAGAGAAATGCTTTCACCTGTGTTTGGGTAATTTGCAAGCTGTTTTGAAACCTTTTGAAAGAGAAAGTGTTTTTCCAACCATGTCAGTAATTCTTTTCTTGCTTATTTTTCAGGTGAAACAGTTCTTTGAATCTCTTAAAGCCCAAGGATCACATCTGGATGTTTTTCAAATTGTTCTGGAAACCATATCCAAAAATATTAAGTGGCTGGAGAAGAATCTTCCCACTCTGAGGAGCTGGCTACTGGTTAGGACTTAAATGGTCAATAGAAAGAACATGAAAATGGCAAAGTTCAAGTCAGAATTCCAGATATTTTGCCTAATCAGTAAGAAGTCTCAAGAAATCAGCCAGCCCTGGTCAGTATGGCTCAGCTGGTTGGAGCATCGTCCTGTATCCAAAAGGTTGAGGGTTTGATTCCCAGTCAGGGCATATAACTAGGTTGTGGGTTCAACCCCCAGTCTGAGCACATAGGAGAGGTAACTGATAGATGTTTCTCTCTCGAATCAATGTTTCTTTCTCTCTCCCTTCCTCTCTCTCTCAAAAGCGGTGAAAAAATGTCCTCAGGTGAGGATTAAAAACAAAAAAAAGAGGAAAAAGAAAGCCAGCACAGCTGTCTGCTCTAAGCTATGGTCTCTCGTGGAGCCATGTATAGTGCTGTGGGTGGGGTAAGGCCGGTTCAGAGGCCTATTTAAAAGTAAAGTTTTTGAATAATAGAGATAGGTGGAGATATAGATATGGACACATAGATATAGCTGTAATAGTTTAGTCCCAGCACAAACTATCTACATCGCCCCACATTATGCCACTCTTTTGCTGCTTTGCTCCTTGCTTAGGATCCTGGAGTTTGCCCAACCAGTTTTCCCTCCTGCTATCCTCCTGCTCTCCCACTCCTTCTACTCAGCCTGAATAGTTCAATTAGAAACTGATAGAAAATCAGTTTCTAATGATAGAAATCAGTTTCAGTCATGATAGAAAATCTGACGCAAATATGAAGCAAATACCAGGAAAACAGAGACTTTGTCACCAAATCTCAGATTTGAAACTAGATGTAAGTATCAGGAGGCCAGGAGGGCCTCTTGGCTTGAGCCTCCCATTCATGAAAAGCCTCAAGGACAATCTTTGAGGTCATCTTCAAATGAAGTAAAATCCGTACTCACAGAGGTCCGGGAGAGGAAGGCGATACTGCACCACTTTAATCCATACATTGTTGCACTTGTAATAAATCTTTTGGAAGTTGCAGAATTAGATTATATTGTATATATTTGGGTTAAATTGTGGTTTCATGTAAATATTTAAATGTATCATGATATTTTGTAACCAGTTTTAGCATGTCTTCATATATTAAGAAAACCTCTTGATCTCTGCAATACTTTTCTAAATGCTTCTCTTAATTGTTTAAATAAGGTATTTGAAATAAAGAAACCACCCCTCTAAATATAGTAGTAAATTTAATAAATTCATGATCCCACATATGAACCGGTACGAGAGTATAAATAAGTTGTAGAAAGATTTGAATCAATACACAAACAATTCATTGCCTGGGTTATTAAGGGAAACTGGGCTGTTGGGGCAGGAGGCATGGTAGGGGGTGTTATCCAATTCTTTTTGGAGTGATATTATGAAGGTTTTTAGACCTTTCTCAGTCAGAGACAGAATACCGTTTGGGTGGACCGTGAACGTGAAATGGTACACTTAGCTTTTGTTAAGTTTGTTTTCAAATCATTTCTTGGAGTCTTTGAAGTGTCTTTGACTCTAGATTTGACATGGTCAGGGTTCTAACAAGGTCTGCATAACACCGTGGTGATATCCCTCTAGAATTACACGTACTTCTGGTAAGGAAACTGCAAGAGTAAAGAATATTGTTCTTTTCCCCCACCAAGCTAATATGTAAAACAGCAGTAAAATGTGTATGAGTTTCTGTGGAACTGTGTCATCAACATTTCCATAAAGAAGCAAAGTTCTTTCCTTTGTTAAGTACCTTAACTACCATAAATTTCCATGTTTCTAATTCTCTTCTTTTTAGTTCCTTATTTAAGTACATTTGTAATTTCTCAGATTCTTAAGAATTGAGTACACAAATAAGTAATTTTGTTACTTAATGAGAATGAACACAAGAATTAATGTACCAATAATGTTATAACAAATAGTTTTTTTCCAAAGAAATGTATTGTACTTATTATTAGTGTGGTATTTCAAAAGCTTAATGGTGGATTCCAGACCTCCAACACCAACTAAGACTTGGCTAAAGTTGGTTTTACTTTATTTTTTCCCCAAACAAACAAACAAGTTGTGAAAAATTTACATACACCATTATGAATGGATGATGGAGTGAGCAGACACAAGTTCTCTGTGCCTCCCTGATTCCCCACAGAGCCCCCAGGAGAATGTTGTGGTCTCTGCAGCCTTCTCGGAATGAGAAACCTTCCAGATCAGGGGGCCCAGAACCAAAGGCTTGCTCCTTTTTCAGGTTTGTGTGGGGAGAATATTCACTTCAGCCCTCAAGAGCCCAACTTACCACGCTGACAGGAAATTGTCCTACCTTACGTACACACTTCTGCATTTCATGCCTTGCTGTGTCATTGGGTCTATTTGAGGTTCGAGAGAAGCAAGCCTGGCCAGGAACCATTCCCGCAAAGATATCTTGACTTTTTGGGTGGGGGGGTTGTTTTGGTTTGGTTTTGGAGTTGGGGAGGGATGCATCCCCCAAACCACAAGGGGAACTTTCAAATAGTCGTAGGAGCTAGTTATCCACTTGAACGTTAATATCTACCAAAAACAATGTTGTTTAAAACGGCCACATTTTTCTCTGCAACCTTCATTTTCTTATAATCATCATCAACCTGCTTTCTTCCACGTAGACATGTGTCACTGTTTTTTATTTCAACATATAATGGTTTACAGCTTTTATGTTTACAGACTTTACATCAATCATGTGTCATATTGTTTAACTCCTGAAATATCCTGAAATATTTTTTTATTGTTGTCCTATTACAGTTGTCCCAATTTTCACCTGTTGTTTTCTCCACCAACATCATCCCCCCGCCCCCACCACTGCCTCTCCCACAGTCAAACCCTGCCCTGTTATCCATGTCCATGGGTCATTTATACTTGCTCTTTAACTAGACCCTTTTCCTTCTTTCTTCCCTTCTCCTGCAACCCCTCCTCTCTGTTCAGTCTGTTCCTTGTTTCCCTGCCTCTGTTCTAGTTTGTTCATTTATTTGTTTTATTCATTAGGTTCCACTTATAGGTGAGATCATATTGTATTTGTTTTTCATCACCTGACTTATTTCACTTAACATAATACTCTCCATTCCATCTGTGCTATCGAGAAATGTAGGAGTTCCTTCTTTCTTTCTGCTGTGTGGTGTTCCACAGATAAATGTGCCACAGTTTTTTGATCCAGTCATTTACTGATGGGCACTTAGACTGTTTCCAGCACTTGGCTGTAAATAATTCTGCTGTGAACATTGGGGTGCATAGGTTCTTTTGAATTGGTGTTTCAGGATTCTTAGGGTATAATCCCAGCAGTGGAATTGCTGGGTCAAAAGGCAGTTCCATCTTTAGTTTTCTCAGGAAATTCCATACTGTTTCCTACAGTGGCTGCACCAGTCCACATTCCCACTAACAGTGCACTAGGGTTCCCTTTTCTCCGCATTCTCCATACAGCCAGTGCTTGTTGCTTGTTGATTAGTTAATGATGGCCATTCTGACCAGCATGAGGTGGTATCTCAATGTGGTTTTAATTTGCATCTCTCTGATGGCTAGTGATGCTGAGCATCCTTTCATATGTCTCTGGGCCCTCTGTATGTGCTTCTTGGAGAAGTGTCTGTTCAGGTCCTTAGCCCAGTTTTTAATTGTATATTTTTGTCTTCCTGGTGTTGAGTCATTTGAATTCTTTATGTATTTTGGAGATCAAACCCTTGTCTGAGGTGTCATTGGCAAATAGTTTTCCCATAGGGTTGATTCCCTTTCATTTTGATGATGTTTTCTGTAGCTGTGCAGAAGATTTTTCATTCGATGTAGTCTCGTTTGTTTATTCTTTTCTTTATGTCCCTTGCTCTAGGGGACATATTGGCAAAAATTGCTGTGTGTGCTATTTGAAATTTTACTGCCTTCATTTTCCTCTAGGACTTTTATGGTGTCACAGTTTATGTTTAAGTCTTTTATCCATTTTGAGTTTATTCTGGTGTATGGTCTAATTTCATTTTATTACATGAATGATTCCAGATCTCACAAAACCATTTCTTGAAGAGGCTATTTTTACTCCATTTTATGCTTCTGTCCCTTTGTCAAATATTAATGGACCTTAGAGACATGGGTTTATTTCTGGATTCCCTATTCTATTAGATTGACCTATATGTCTGTTCTTATGCCAGTACTAGACTGTTTTGATTACATTGGCCTTGTAATGTAGTTTGATATCAGGTCTTGTGATTCCCTCCTACTTTGTTCTTCTTTCTTAAGATGGCTGAGGATATTCAGGGTCATTTTTTGTTCCAAATAAATTTTTGACATATTTCTTCTAAATCTGTGAAATATGTCATTGGTATATTAATAGGGATTGCACTGAATCTATAAATTGCTTTGGGTAGTGTGGACATTTTAATGATGTTGATTTTTCTAATCCATAAATAGGGTACATGCTTCTATTTATTTGTATCTTTCTTAATGTATTCAGTGTTCTGTAGTTTTCTGAGTACAGGTCTTTTACCTCCTTGGTTGTTAATTCCCAGGTACTTTATTTTTCTTGTTGCTATCGTGAATATGATTTTTTTCCTAATTTCTGTTTCTGATAACTCATTTTTAGTATTTAAAAATGCCTTTGACTTCTGAATATTGACTTTGTATCCTGCTACTTCACAAAATTCATTTATTAGTTCAATTAGTTTTTTTGTGGAGTCTATTAGGTTTCCCATGCCCACTATCATGTCATCTGCAAACAATTACAGTTTTACTTCCTCCTTTCCAATTTGGATACCTTTTATTCCTTTTTTCTTGTCTCATCACTGTGGCTAGAACTTCCATTACTATGTTGAATAAAAGAGGTGAAAGCAGACATCCTTGTCTTGTTCCTGACCTTAGGGAGAAATCTTTTAGTTTTTGCCCATTGAGTATGATGTTGGCTATAGGTTTCTTGTATATGGCCCTTACTATGTTGAGCTGTGCTCCTTTTATTCCCATTTTGCTGAGCGTTTTCTTTTTTTAATCACAAATGGGTGCTATACTTTATCAAATGCTTTTTCAGCATCTATTGATGTGATCATGTGATTTTTGTCTTTCATTTTGTTTACGTGGTGTATTTTGTTTATTGATTTGTGAATATTATACCATCCTTGCATCCCTGGGATGAATCTTACTTGATCATAGTGTATAATCTTTTTAATGTTTGCTGGATCTGATTTGCCAATATTTTGTGGAAGCTTTAGCATCTATGTTCATCAGCAATATTGGCCTATAGTTTTCTTTCTTTGTTGTATCTTTACCTAGTTTGGGAATTAGGATAATACCACCCTCATACAAAGAGTTTGGGCCCTGCTGGTATGGCTCAGTGTATTGAGCTCTGGACTGTGAAGCAAAGGGTGGCTAGTTTGATTCCCAGTCAGGGCAAATGTCTGGGTTGTTGGCCAGGTCCCCCATTGCGGGGGCACATCAGAAGCAAGCACACATTGATGTTTCTTTCCCACTCTTTCTCCCTCCCTTCCCCTCTCTTTAAAAATAAAAAAAAAATCTTAAAAAAAATAGTTTAGGAATCTTTCTCTTCATGAATTTCTTAGAGTAGTTTCAGAAAGATAGGACTTAGCTCTTCCCTAAATGTTTGGTAAAACTCCCCTGGAAGCCATCTGCTCCAGGGCTTTTATGTGCTGGGAGTTTTTTGATTAGTGCTTCAATTTCACTAACTGTTATCAGTCTATTCAGGATTTCTGCTTCTTCTTGATTCAGTTTGGAAGATTATATGTTTCTAGAAATTTGTCCATTTTGCCCAGGTTGTCAAATTTCTTGGCATAAATTTGTTCATAGTAATTTCTTGCAGTCCTTTGTATTTCTGTGGTATCAGTTGTAATTTGTCCTCTTTCATTTTTGATTTTATTTATTTGGGTCTTCTCACTTTTTTTCTTGATGAGTTTGGTTAAAGACTTGTTGATTTTATTTATCCTTTCAAAGAACCAGCTCTTGGATTTATTGGTCATTTGAATTGTTCTTTTAGTCTCCATGTCACTTAATTCTGCTCTGATTTTGATCATTTCCTTCCTTCCACCTGTTTTGGGCTTTATTTGTTGTTCTTACTCTAGTTCTTGTAGATGTAGGGTTAGGTTGTTTATTGGAAATTTTTCTTTTTTCGGTAGGCCTGTATTGTTATGAACTTCTGTCTCAGGAGTGCCTTCTCTGTGTCCCATAGGTTTTGGGCTGTTGTGTGTTCATTTTCACTTGTTTCCAGAAACTTTTTGATTCCTTCCTTGATCTCATTGTTAATCCATTCATTATTTAATAGCATGTTGTTCAGTCTCCATGAATTTGAATATTTTTGAGTTTTTTCCTTGAGGTTGGTTTCTAGTTTCAAGCCATTGTGATCTGAGAAGGTACTTGATATGATTTCAATTTTCTTGAATTTGTTGAGGCTTGTTTTGTGACATACTATGTGGTCTGTCTTTGAAAATGTCCCATGTACATTTGAAAAGAATGTGTATTTTGCTTTTTGGGGATAAAAGTTTCTGTATATAGGGATTAAATCCATTTGATCTTGAATGTTGTTCAATGCCACAATATCCTTGTAGATGCTTTGCTTGGAAGATCTATCCATTGTTGACAAAGGGGTGTTAAAATCCCCTACAATGATTGTGTTACTGTTGATATCATTCTTGAAGTCCTCCAAGATATTCCTTATATATTTGGGTGCTCCTATGTTGGGTGCATACATTTTCAACGGTTATATTTTCTTGATGGGTTGTTCCCTTAAGTATTATATAGTGTCTTTTTAAAAAAATATATTTATTGATTATGCTATTACAGTTGTCCCATTCCCCCCCGCTCCATAGTGTCTTTCTTTGTATTTTATTATTGTCTTTGTTTTGAAATCTACTTTGTCTGATATAAGCATTGCTACCTCAGCTTTTATTCATGCCTGTGTGCTTGGACTATCTCTTTCCATCCTTTCATTTTCACTCTGTGCAGATTTTTTTCTCAGGTAGGCCTCTTGTAGACAGCACATATATGCAGGTAATGTTTTCTTATCCATTCAGCTACCCTATGTTTTTTGATTAGAGCATTTAATCAATTTATATTTAAGGTTTTTATTCATAAGTACTTATTCATTGCCATTTTTTCCCTTTGTATTTGTGTTTCTCCCACTCCCTCCCTCTCTCTCTCTCTCTCTCTCATCCAAGGACTAACCAGGCCCAACCCCGCTTAGCTTACAAGATTGGGTGCATTCAGTGTGGTATGGCCATAGACATCTCTCTCAGTCTCTCTTTATTTTTCTTCATCTTCTTAAAGCAGTCCCTTTAGCATCCCTTGCAATGTTGGTTTGGTGAAGATATATTCTTTCAGCCCTTTTTCTTTTGTCTGGGAAGCATCTTATTTCACCTTCCATTTTAAATGAGAGCCTTTCTGGGTAAAGTAGTCTTGGTACAGGCCTTTGTCTTTTATTACTTGGAATATTTCTTGCCATTCTCTTCTGGCTTGTAGTGTTTCTATTGAGTAATCAGCTGATAGCCTTATCAGGACTCCCTTTATGTTACTAGCTGCTTTTCCTTTGCTGTCTTTAATATTCTTTCTTTGTCTTTAAATTCTGCCATTCATACTGTGATCTGTCTTAGAGTGGGCCTCTGTGGATTCATCTTGATTGAGACATTCTGTGCTTGCTGGACTTGCATGGCACTTTCTCTCTTGTGATAAGGAAGTTTTCTGTCATTACCTTTTCAAACAGGTTTGATATGCCTTGCTCCTGTTCTTCTCCTTCTGGTATTCCTATGATATGGATATTATTATGTTTCATTTTGTCCAGCAGTCCCCTTAAACTATCTTCATTCTTTCTAAGTCTTTTTTGTTTTGTTGCTCTACCTGAGAATTTTTTTCTTCCTTGTCTTCCAGCTCGCTGATTTAATCCTCTGCCTCATCTAGCCTGCTTATAATTCTTTCTACTGTGTTCTTCATTTCAGAAATTGTTTTCTTCATTTCCTCCTGGCTTTCATTGTCAGTTTCTATGTCCTTTTTCATGCTGATGTAGTTAACTGTAAGTTCCTTGTAGCTTCCCTGTAGTTCTTCGTAGTTCTCACTTAGCTCATTGAGCTTCCTTATAGCCATTATTTTGAACTCAGTGTCTGATAGTTTACTTTCCTCTATTTCATTTAGCACTCTTTCCTGTGATTCCTCCTTTCCTTTCAATTGAGGGATATTTCTTTGTCTCCCCATTTTCAGTGACTTTTCTTGTTTGTTTCTGCTTCTTAGATTGATGTGCCTCGACTCCCTGTCTTTGTGGTGTGAACTTCTGTGGTAGGAGACCTGTGGGATTCAGTGGTGCAGTCTCCTTGATCTCCTGAACTTTATGCTCTTGAGATGGTCCTTATGCCCTTTATGTTGGCTCTCTGGGTGTAACTGGGTTTTGATTGTTGCTGGGCCATTCTTTGGTGGGTTCTTCCCTCTACCTGGTTGACTGAGAGTCACTCCACCCACCATGTCTTGAATGCTGTTGTGCAGGTGCTGTCAGAACAAAACCACAAGCCCAGGACACTGCTCACATCTGCAAAAATAACACCCACCCATAATCACACTATCAACAGCAAATGAGCCACTATTAATAAGGATATAAAGAGATTAAGACTTGTATAAGAAAGGACAAATGAATATGAGATAACTAACTGAAAGAAAAATGATTTTGAGAGGATAGAGGAAGGATCAATAATACGAGTAGAGAATTGGGACAAGGTGAAGAGTGAAAGTAAATTTTACATCATAAATAAAAAGGGCGGTAGGAAGGCAGAATGGAGCAAGAAGAAGGAAGCATATATTATTAGGTTTAAACAGAAATTTAAAAAATATAGTGAGAGAGAATGAAAAAAATAAGTAAATAAATTAAAATATAGGAACCAAATAGGAGAAAAAGATCCACCACAGCACTATCAATAGCAAATGAGCAAAGATTAATATAGGTGAGACATGAATAAGAAAGAAAAAAGAAAGAGAGAAAAGCTTAAGAGATGTCTAGAGGAAAGAGAAGTGATTTTGAGATGATAGAGGGAGAAGGAATACTAAAAGTGAGGATTGAAAACCAGGCTAATGCAGAGAAAAATTAAAATTTGAGACAAAAAGAAGAAAAGGCAAGAGGAAGGCAGAATGGAGCAGGAGAGGGGAATGGTAATATTTGAGATTTAAAATACCAAAATAGTGAAGATCTAGAGATAAAATTGAGGAAATGAAACAACAACCATCCTATCCACAACCAAGGATCAGATGTTGATAAAGGAGAGAGAGCTAGAGTATTCTAAGATTTGGGGGGAAAGTGTGAGATGACCAATGACAAGAAAAATGGATTTGAAGGCTGGAGGTAGGAGAAATAAAATAGAGTGCAGAAGGGAAACAAGTCATAGCAAGAGAGAAAACAAAATTTAAAACAAAAATAAGAGCAGGAAAGCAGAAGGTTAAATGGGAAAAGTGAAGGGAAGGGCAAAATATGAGATTTGAAATAAACTGTAATATAAAAGCTAGTGCCCTAATAGGCATAAACTTGAAAGACAAGAAATGAACGTTAAGAAGCTATGCAGGAAAGAAAATACCTCAAATCATGAAGAAGGCCCCGTTGGATTTCATCTTGGTGGCATCTAGTATTTACCACAGTGTTTTCTTTCTGGATCTTCCTCTGGTGATGTCAGATGGTCTGGCCTGAGGCAGTCTGTTTGAGACTACCAGGGATCCACAGCCTCTGGCTGCCTGTGTCAGTTGTAGTCTAGTCACTCTGTATCCAGCAGTCAGGCCTGAGCTTCACAGGCTGGGGCAGAGTAATTCCTGTGGGCGGGGCTGTTGCTTCTCCTCAGGCTGATGCAAATTGGAGGGGAGTGGTCTGCCTGAGCCAAAGGTCTTCCTGAGCAAGAAGGTGCAATCATTTAGCACCAGAATCCTGGCAGCTGCTCCCTGAATTCTCTCCCCAAAGCCACCAAACCCAGTCTCTCCTCAAGCGTCTCTAGTCTACTCTGCTTCCCCTTTGTCAGAGCCCAGGGTAAGTGACTGGAAATGAAATTTTATATGTTGGCCCTTTAAAAGACTCTGTGTCTCCAGCTTTCAGTCCCTGGCAGAGAGAAACCCTGATGCTTTTCACAGCTGGATGTTATCTGGGTTCCTTCCCAGCTCTGGTGCTATATGCTGGGGAGCCCAGCTTGGGGTTTAGACTCCACACTTCTTGGTGGAACCCTCCCCTCACCACTGAAATATTCCTCCAGCACTTTAGCTGCCACCCATGGGAGCTCAGCCAGCCCTCTCAAAACTCCTCCACACTCCTTACCAGTCTCATGGTGGTGAAGCTGTTTCTTCTGTCTGTCCTTAGTTATAAGTTTTCTCTCCAGCTAGTGTTCAGTTGGCTATTCAAGATGATTTCTCTACAACCCTGGCTGGTGTAGCTCAGTGGATTGAGCACTGGTCTTAAAACCAAGGGTGATTTCTCTACAATTTAGCTGTAATGTTAGATTGGTCCTGGGAGGAGGTTCGTGTAGCTTCAACTTAGTCCTCCACCATCTTGGATCCCCTTGCTTCCTGAAATCTTAATCCCATTAAACTCATATCTTCAAATCATAAGGAGGAAGGGTGAAAAGGATTATGAAAGACTGGGTTTGTGGGGCAGAAGCAAATGTATATTTTATATCCTAATATTTTAATAGATGGTACCAGATTCTTTTTCTGAAAGGAGATGTTAATTCACTTCCCTCTTACCTTTCTATCCTGTACTTGTTAGTAATAAATGTTAATCTCTTATTTCCAGTAATACTTACCATGGTAAAGTATAGTTTCCCTAGATATTTATATAGCTATGCCACTAATTTGTCTTGATTGTTTTCTGCTTGATAAATCTTTCTGTATCCTGTTTCTTTGAATTTTTCTGTATCCTTTATTTTCAGATGAGTCTTTTATAAACAGACTATACCTGAATTTTGTTTTCTATTATATTCCCCAACTTGGGCAGGTTGGGCTTTGTCATCTGCCCCCACCCAACCCCTACCCCAAGCCACTCTCGGAAGGCATAAAAACTGAAGCTTCAGGTGCCCTCAAGGTAAATGTTGACTTCAGCCTCTGCTTACCCCTCAGGGTTCCTGCATTCACTTCATTTTTGATCCATGAGTATTCCTTAGTTACTTTCAAGAACATCAGTGCATTAAAACAATTTAAAATATTATTTATTCTATACTTTTATTTTTAGCAAGAAGGTCAGCCAGGGTACCTAGTCTAGCATATTCTCAGAGGCCATAATAATTTATTTTCCAATCTGCAAGTGCCTGACACTTTTACACACGAGGCTCCTTAGTATGGACATTTGTTTGTCGTATTGACTGTGTAGTACGGATTTCTCATAAATGAGGTTGTGGGATGCCTTACGCTGTATCATACTTAGGAAGCTAGCAGTATAAACAGACGGTTTATTCAGAACTTAAATCAGGAAAATTTTCCAATGTTCATAGGGAGAAATGGTTTAGAAAGTCTGAGAAATGCAAACTTAACTAACAAGATAAAAAAACATTTCTATGTTTCTATCACTTCTGCAAACTTTAGTTTTCAGCTATATATTCAAGAGCTTATACTAATTTGTTCTTCTTTTCCCAAGTCTTCATCTTCTACCCTGCTCACAGATAATGTTAAAAAACTGGTTTTCTATTATCAGTAGATGACTCATTAATTTTGATCTTTAGGTTTTTAGCCACATTATTTCCACACTTCAAAGTTCATGCCTCCTGCTGTTGAATTATGCCCTATTTCTTTCTTTGAATATAACATTTCAGGTTTGTGCGTCTGTAAGGAATTCTCATGTTAATACAACCTAGCATGTCCCTTAGTCATCCAAAAAAGACTTCAGTTACAAGTACAAACCTCATTTTAAGGTAAGCAGAATAAATTGTCTAAGACTTAAGGGATACAAAAGATATTATTTAAGTTTTGAAACCTTATTCCGCTTTAAAATTGTTTTCTAGTAAACTGAGTTTGAAAATTCTCACTCATTTTTAATATGATGAGTTGGAATTGAGAAAAGGTTAGATAAAACATTCTAAAAATTTAAATAGAGAAAGAGGTAGGATGGGGAGGGGGGAACTCTTTCTAAAACAGAAACAATGGTCTCCATGGTATAAGGCTGTTGGCATATAATTTTGTTTTCTTTCTATTCATACCTCGAACTATAGAACCCAGTACTAAAAGCAGGAATCTTACAAGAACAAAGCAAACTTTTTAGGTGATAGGTGGTAAACAGGCAATGATAAAGATCAAAGAAAAGGTCAGGTCTGAAACAACTACGCACAACTGCTGTGAACCTGACAGATTCCACAGGAGTCAGACCTCCTGTCCTCGGTAAGTTAATTCAACTCACACTGAGGGACTGAATTTGGGTCACTGAAGCAGTAAGAGAGGATGGAGAGCACTTAAAAGTTTGTATTTGTTTGTTTTTGTCATGAGTCCTGCCTTATCTGGATGTAGACAATAGTTCTGATGCAACAGATCAAAGCCCTGTTTAAACTATAGTGTTCTCTCTTCTAGGAAAGCCATTACCAGATAGGAAAAGCACATTATTCTTCTCGTCTCAGATAATTGTTTCTTTGGGAATCCTTCCTGTTTGTATTTTAAGGCCAAGGGGAATATACTGTTAGCTCCTCTGTCTCACTTGAAAGCCTAGAAAGAAATACCACCTGAGCTGTTGGCCTTGCAAATCCAAACGTAAAAAGTGTATAAAACAATAATAATAATAAAGCCTCATAGGTTTTGTCTCAAAGTACATCTTTCCTTATCCAGTTACCTTTTGTTCTATCATTTATTATTACAGATTCATTCCTTTGGGTTAAAGAAATAAAATATTAAATTATAACTCTTTAGTCATGTTTTAGTGTGACTTAAAAAAATTAATATTTATTTCTTTACAGCTAGCTGAGAAAAGGACCCTAAGGAGAAAGAGAGGACCCCAAAGCTGGGGGAGAGGACTGGGGTAGGGATGGGGTGCGGCATG
Source organism: Desmodus rotundus (assembly GCF_022682495.2). Lineage (NCBI taxonomy): Eukaryota > Metazoa > Chordata > Mammalia > Chiroptera > Phyllostomidae > Desmodus > Desmodus rotundus. Next base: position 134,074,614 of record NC_071387.1, read on the forward strand.
GATTCTGGAGTAAGAGCACTACCCCCAAATTACTGGTTGGATAGGAAGAGCTGGAGGGTAGTATCTGTCCCTTATTCTAGGTCATTGAATACAGGTGACCTTTGACAAATATTTGTTGGCTGTGTGAGTCAGCACCTAGAAATGAGGGAGGAAATTTTTAAAAACGGGACCTAAGAGAACTTGGAGATAAGCCTACTTGGCAACTTTGCCTCAGGCTGGTCCTGCTGGTACATGATTGTATGCTCCTGTGGCATGTATTACACATTATGTGTATATCCCGTGAGCTTGTCCTTTTAGGCCCAATGTACTGGCCTTAAAAGCAAAACTTCAGTCCTGTTTTTGTTGCTGTTGTTGTTGTTCTCTTTGGTGCTCTGTACTCAGCAGGCACATCACAAATGCTACTGACTGACTGACTGACAGCCCGTGCTGGCAGCTATCAGCCTGAGGGAGGAGAAAAGCATCTGAGTCAGCCCAGCGTCAGCCAAGAATCACAGCCAAGTGTAATTTTCTGCATAAATATTGCAGGACCTTCTCGTGCTAAAAAACAAATAAAAACCTGAAGCACATATTTTACGGGAAGGAACCTTAGGCTCTATTTCAGCATAGACGTAGGAAATAAAGGGAGATGAAAACCGAATCAGTATCTTCAGGAGTGTAAATGTCTCCCTAGAAAAAGCAAGTCAATCAAAAATTCCAGCTAGATATCATTTCTAAAAATAACTTTTATATCCTCTGGCTTTTATATAAGAGGGCCTGTGATTGGTTCTCATGGCTGAAGCAGGGCCTGGCATCCCTGCCACTTCCTGGCCTAGCTAGGCCCCATTGAACACAGGGCTTATGTATCCAGTCAACACCAAAAACTTGATTTTCTCAGGGCATCATTATTTTGAATTATCAGGTTGGAGTATGTCAGCATTATATAAATTTGTTCACTCTTGCATTATACTTTGTGAGTCTAAACTTTTTTACATGCAATCCACATGGTATTAAAATTTACAATTCACATTTAAAAGTAATAGCAAATACATTTTTAGTGCTTATTTTGTGCCAGTCTCCTCAAAGCACTTTTAGTGTGTACATTCCTCTTTTCCTCACAATAACCCTAAGGATGGAGTGATTGTCTTTAGTTTATAAAAGAAAAAAGAAAGCCCAGGGAGATTAAGCAATTTGCTCAGTCACAGAGGCAATGGTTTTAATATATTCAGAGTTGTGCACCTGTAATTGTGGTCAATTTTAGAACATTTTCATCACCTTAACAAGAAACCCTGTACCCACTAGCAGTCACTTTCCATTCCTCCCTCCCTTCAGTTCGAGGCAACCACTAATATTTCTGTCTCTGTAGATTTGCCTAGTCTGGACATTCCACATAAATGGTCTTCGTAACTGGCTTCTTTGATGAACATTTGTGTTGTTTACACTTTTTGGCTATTATAAATAGTATAATACAATTTATTGTACAAGTTTTTGTGTGGACAGAAATTTTTAATTCTTTGGGTATATACCTAGGAGTGGAATTGCTGGATCCAACTGCAGCTCTGTGTAGCCTTTAGAGGAACTGCCAGACTATTTCCAGCACAGCTACACCATTTTATGTTCCCACCAGCAGTGTATAAAGGTTCCAATCTCTTTACATCTTTGCCAACATTTATTAGTCTCTAGCTTTTTTATTCTAGCCATCCTATTCCTGTGCCTACCTATACTGTCAAGTGGTACGCCATTGCGGTTTTGATTTGCATTTTCCTCATGGCTAATGATATTGAACATCTTTTCATGTGTTTATTGGCCATTTGTATATTTTGTTTGGAGAAATGCCTATTCTGATCCTTTGTCCATTTTAATTGGATTATTTGTTTTTAATCATTAAATTGTAGGAGTTCTTTATGTATTCTAGATACAAATCTCTTGTCTTCTGTGGGGTTGATTTTTCACTTCTTGATGTTATACATGAAAATCAAATCTTTCTTGATGCTTATCTTCAACCTTATTTCTTTTAGACAGATGCTGTTATGACAAGTTTAATTGTGTTTACACAAAATCCATATGTTGAGGTTGTAACCCCCAGCACCTCGGAATGGGACTTTATTTGGAAATAGGGTGGTGGCAGTGTAATTAGTTAAGGTGAAATCATACTGGAGTAGGGTGATATGACTAGTGTTATTAAAAGGGAAATATGAACACAGATATACATGCAGGGAGAATGCCATGCGAAGACTAAAGTTACGCTGCCACAAGCCAAGGAACTACTAGAAGCCAGGAGAGAAGCCTGAACATATATCTTCCCCTGGTGCCTTCCAAGGGAGGGCCCTGATGACTCCTTGACCTTGACTTCTAGCCTCCAGAACTATGAGACAAAAATTTCTGTTGTTTAAGATTGTTATTGTTTTTTGGTTTTGTTTTTGTTTCTGTTTTTTACAGCAGCCATAACAAACTAATACAAATGTCTAAGATTTATTTTTCCATTTTAGTAGTTACTTTCAGGTCAAAGTTCAAGGTTTAATAATATATCTTTTTTTTTTGGCTTGTAATCCTAGTTATATTGATCAATTATATGAAAAATTGCATTGAATTCAGCTCTATTTTTACTTTTCTTGTAAAAAAAGTAAAGTGGCTTAGGGTTTAAAATATTATCAAAATATTATTAAAATATTAGTGTTTATAACTTTTAGTGAACATTTAGATTGCCTACCTGATATTTTGGTTGCTTAACCCCCTTTTACCCTTCTGAATAAGAAAAAGGACTTTGTCCACTGCCCCCCACCATCCCATATGAAATACAGAAACTGGTCCTAAACTCAGCCCTCCTAAACTGCTTTGTCCAAGAAACTGATCATGGTAACCTTGCTTTCATTTCCAGTGATTTGCTTAGAAATAAACAAAATGCAGTTTTGGCAATAAAACCTGAAGAGAATTCTAATGGGGCATTTCTGAGAAAAGTTTTCTTGCTCTTAAGAAAGACAAACCAGAGAAAAGGTTCCTTCCTCCTCCCTTGATGCAGCCTTTTCGACCTCATGGAACTCAGTGTTTCAGGAAATTGCTCCCAGAGTGGACAGAGTGAGAAGGTGAATTTTTTATAAGGTTAGAGAGCTGTGACTAAAGACTGCCTTATCTCTGGGCTTATGTGAGATGATAAGTTTCCTTCTTATTTAAAATGGTTTATTAGCATTTTGCTCTGTATTCCAAAGTATCTGAACTCATATAGAACTGTTCTTTCTTGATAACCTTTTGCTTTATTTGGCTGAGTGTTTTTTGCTAATGTCTAAGCTATGCAAGGACTCTGTTGGGTGATTATTCTGTTGTTTCTTTTTTTTTTTTTAGTGCTCTAAACATTTATGCCTAATTTGGTATAACTTCAAACATCACTAATTGATGCTGAGCATGTGTGCTGCAAGAGGGTTACCAGGGCAATGAGATACTGACTCCTTTCGTTCGTGGGATGGCTGAGTAGAGTCTAAAGTAGCTGGAAACCTCACAGTGGTCATCTTGTCCTGGCAGCAAACAGCATCCTCCACTTATTTAAGAGTCCTGAACAAATGTTTTCAAATGTATACACCGAATTAATGTATAGTTTAGTGCTTATTTCAAAATAATGAGAAAGAGCCCTGGCTGCTGTAGCTCAGTGGATTCAGTGCGGGCTGCAAACCAAAGGGTTGACAGTTCAATTCCTAGTCAGGGCACATGCCTGGGTTGCGGGTCAGGTCCCCAGTGGGGGCGTATGAGAGGCAACCACACATTGATGTTTCTCTCCCTCTCTTTCTCCCTCCCTTTCCCTCTCTCTAAAAATAAATAAATAAAATTTTAAAAAATTAGAACATTTAATACTGCTAAACCTAAAGTTGACACGGAATATCAATAAATTAAATTGGAATTTCAATTAAATAGTTAATGGGATAGCTTTCTATTAGCCTGAAGTTAGCTGTATTTCTCTTCATACCATATCCCTTTCACAGATCATTTTTATTTCCCTGTGGGAACAGGGAAGCAGCAGCAAATTTCAGGGCACTGGTTTAGAACAGAGGCCACCTGAGTCCCAGCCCCTGTCTGCCACTGGACTGTGAATAAATCTTCTAACCTTTCCAGATTTCGGTTCCCTCATCTGTTAAACTGAGGCTTGGATTAATGATCCAGGCCATACAAAGTGCTTTATTTTGATGGGGGGAAAAAGTTCTTATATTCATTGATTAGCAAGTTTGTTGCTTTTTTATAAGTAAATACTGTTTGTTATTTAAGGAGCTTGTATTTTTCTTTTTGCTATTTGTTATATTATACTTAGCCTTCCAATTTCTTTATTTTCAAGTGTTAAATGGTAGAAAGCAAGGATTCTAAAATAGTAGTGGGTATAGTAGATAATGTCACATTATCTCCTCTGATAATGAGTAGTAACTTCATAGCAATTTAAAGTATTATGCCCTTAAACTAAAGAGGAAGTTCTGTGTGGGAAGCTAGAAAGAGGTTAAAGACTGAAACATCATGGGTTTCAGCAGTGAATGTGTGAAATTGTGTTCCCTCATAAAGGCTTTATGAAGTCAAATGTAAAATGGTATCCAAAAAATAAAAAATCCAGAATAAAACAAAACACAATTCATTATTATTCTTTTGAGGGTAGGTAGGATCCTGAAACATTTTGGGTTTACATACTTTTATCTCCAATCCAAAACCAGAATTCTTTAAATCTTTAAATGGTTCTTAATGACTCTCTCTCCTTCCCCTCACCCCACCCCATGTAAGAATAGGAGGGATGGGAGGCAAGAGCTTGGCAAAGAAAGAATAAGGAAATTATTTGTCTCTTTGTCAAAGAAATCTCAGAAAGACATGATAATCCATCTATTAGTGCCATGGTGAAGCATTTTTACTGTAAGTCTCTGCAGAAATGAAATATTTAAGACAAAACACAAGATGATGTGTTTCATGCTGGAAAGCATAATAGACTCTAATTTACAGGTGAGGCGAGGGGATTTAGCAAGCTGTGGAGTTTTAAATATCTCTGATCCTAAGTACTTTGGTTGCAAAAATAACTCCAAAGGGAACTGACATGTCCTCAAACATGGGGAAGAGCCTCTTATCTAAGCAATACAATGTGCAGGGTCCTTTTAACAAGATCCAGTCCTGCATAAAATATCTGAACACTGATGCAACAGCTGAGCTTCACTTCCTATTTTTGGTTAAATTCCCTGGGGTGGGGGTGAGGGGCAGTCTAAAGGCTCTGATTATTTTTATTTAACAGTTAAGGGAGAACAGCTTTGAGGTATCATATGATACAGACACCTTTCCGGTACTGGTCACATACACACCATTTAGTATAGAATAAGGTAGATGGTCTCTGGAAGCGTGTTCAACATTGCAAGTTAACTAGAACTCTAAATACCATTGCATCCATCCCCATATTCATTCAAAACTTTATTGCAATTATCTGGGGATTAGGAAGACAGTCCTTGAAAAAGATAATGACCATGCCTTTACACAGCTTGCATTCTCGAGAGAGAGAGTTTGATAATAATAAAGCAACAAACGAAAACATTGTTTCAGAGAGTAATGAGTGCTCTAAGAAAATTAAGCAGTAGTCCATGTTTGTGCTTATTTTCGACTATGTGGTCAGGAAAGGGCTCTCTAGAGTTGACATTTGAGTTGAGACCTAAATGACAAGAAGGAACCAGCAGGCAAATTACCAGTCAGAAGGAACAGTGCTTGCGCGAACAACGTGCTTGGATGGAACTTGGCTACTTCCAGGAACTCCAAGAAGCCCTTTGTGGCCAAAGCCATGATCACGTGTAGGAGATGAGGTCCCCAGAATAAGGTAGAGTTTCTTTTTTATTCTAAGCGTGATTGTTGTCCATTGGAGGTTTTAAAGTGGAGTAGGAAGTGTGTAATTTAACACAATTGACATTTACTATATAACATTGCACTTCAGTTTTACTTCTTCTAAATCTGATGTCTAATTCCCGTGCGGGTCAAATAACACCCCTGCCGTTCCCTATTCAACCAGGCTGTTTTGCGCTCATGGGCTTGTTTGCAACCGATGCCCTGCGCCCTGCTGTTGACAGCCTCTGAGGAGCGTGTGACAGTTGGCAGGCTCAATGAGGCACAGCCTAAGCCAAATTGCGGCAGCGGCCAGGGATACGGATAGGATTGAGTGGGGGAGAAGCAGAGGTCGGGTCTGGAAGGGCTGCGGCCTTCCCTGTGAGAGTAGCAGCAGCGGTGCGCAGCGCACACGGAGCTAGGGATGAGGGAGCCGGCCTGATGAGCCTCCCCGGGCTCACGGCCCCTTAGTTGCTCCATCCCCAAGGTTTGCCAGGACTGCCCAGATTTGACATCGGAAACAATGGTGGCAAGGGGCTGGAGGCAAAGGCGCCAAGGCTGGGAGGGCAGGGATGGTTAAGGGAGCTTCTGCTTCTCTGGTCTAGCTCCATCTGCCTAGGCCGAGGACCCCAGCGGTGGCACCCCTCAGAGCCGCAGGTGTTGATTTAGAGCTGGCTCCTGCTAGTCTTCTGATCACATTCTGCGGCGGCCAAGGACTCCGGCTTATCCAGCCCCGGGTTTTGTGATTCGCCGGCCTTAGAGGCCACGCTGGAACTGCTAGCCCGGGGATAGGTTCCCTGGGCATCCCCCACCCCCTCCTGCCTTCAGTCTCTTGGGTTACACCCACTTGGGACCAAACCATAGCAGGCCAGCAGCCCTGCCTAGACGGTCCACAGCGCCACCTCTTTCGAGCTTTGGTGAAGTGAGCTCCCGAAGCCGCTCTCCAGTTCGGGGAGCGACCCTTCACCCGCAGGCTCCTGCTCTGCCTTCAGATCTCCGCTACAGTGGCACCTCCCAGCCAGTCCTGTCTTCACCGAGCCACCCGAATTAGCGCCCCGCTTACTCTCCATCACATCACCCTGATTTAGTGCTCAGCGGAGCGGTTATTTCAGCCTTGTGTATCTTCTGCGTTTGTATATTGCCTGTTTCCGGAATGTCTGCTTCACGGGGCAACGACTGTGTTTTCCTACAGTGGTGCTGAGTTCTGGGAGCCTAGGATCGTGCTGGCCTGGACACAGTAGGCTTCCTGTTTGTTGAATGACTGAAAGTGGGCCTGTAGAGACTTAGAGCTGGCTTCCCTGACGGGGGCGTGGCTTGTTTACACCCCGCCCCTGGGCCCGCCCTCTGCTCTAACCCGCTTCAACCCTTCCTGTCCCGGAGTTGGCTTCAGGCCTTTGAGAAGCATTTTTCTCTTTCCTCCCTCGCATTTTCTGCAGCTGTCGCGAAAACCCGGCAAGGCGGACCCGCAGAGCTGCGGAGCGGCGCCGCCCCTGGCAGCACCTCCCGAACATCACTGGGTGGCCGCGCTGGGCATGCTCAGTCTGCGGGGCCGCTTCAGCCCTCCGTGTAGGAAGCTAGGGCGCTCCGGCTGTACGGAGCCGAGGCGGGGGGAAAATGGAGCCCTTCACCAGTGGTGAGTGGGCAGCCGGAGGGCCTGGGACCGGAGCTCTGGAGCCCAGAGGACTGTGGGCAGTCGGAACCCGAGGGGTCGGGATGCAGTCGTTCCCACCATGGGTTTTCTGCGAGGGTTTGGGGGCTGGGAGGTGGGACTGGGGGAGGCAGCTGGAGGCTGGGAACAGGGGTCCCGCGGAGCCCGATGCGGGCGGGGGGGGGGGGGGGGGGGCTGGCGTGAAGGTCAGCGCCGCAGCCTTCCTGGGTGGGGATGGGGGACGTCGGGTGCGGCTGGACCGGATTCTCCGCCGGGCGGCCAGGTGGGCGAACGGCAAAGTTTGGGCTGCGGTACGCAGCGGAGGGGAAGTGGGAAAGTTGGCCGCACGGTTTGCCCCAATACGGTGGTGTGCGTCACGGCCTCTGCCCGGGCTAACTTTGGTGCCGCGCTGGGGGCTGTCCCCCTGTCCTTCAGCGAGTTGCGGGGTGACTTTTCCTAATAGGACGGGGTGGGTTCGGGAGCTTGCCGGTTAATTTAGGGGAAGGAAGGGAAAGTTGGGGGCAGGCTTGCCTGCGCCCTGCTCGGGGCCGAGGCGCTGCCCGCCCGCACCGCCACCCTCGCGTCTGTTGCCGAGGCGCTGCGCAGGGCGTTCGGGCTTCCTTCCCCGCTCCCGGTAACGTTAGTTTTTCGGTGGGAGGCTCATTAGATACGGAGAGTCCCTCACGGTGATATCACAATGTGACTTGAGGGGAGAGTCAGAGCAGGAGCTTGCGGGATATCCTACAACAGTCACAGCCCTTTATTGAATGGAGAGAATAAATCCCGCCCTAGTTAAAACGATGGCTTTTGTTTGGCACAGAAGTGCCTGAGTTACAATATAAGGGTGAGATGCCTAACCATTTTGCGGCGTTCGTTATATGGATTCTGTTTTGGGATAGAAAGTAGGAAAACTGCCATCAAGGGATAATTCACACTTAAAGAGAGAATTCATTTTCTAGTTGACATGTTTTCCTGCTCGTGGTTGGTTACTTCAGGTAGTTTGTCATGGTGATAGAAGCCAAGTCTACCGCTGCTTGGGTGGGTCCCTGTCACCCAAGTAGAAACATTGTCCACTGTACATCCCAAACACCATCCTGACTTCGTTGTACGTTGTGCTTCATTCATGGGCTTGTGAACTAATTATATTCTTCCTGTTTCTACTTCATGATGCTTTATTCTACTGCCATCTTCCTGTCTGTACTGTTTAATCAGGCTTAATGACGGCAACTTTAATTATAAATCTTCTTGTTCAGGTTCTATTTGTAATCACTAAGGCTCTAAGATGAGTCTGGTAAAGTTACTAAGACAATTAAGAAAGAGTGGAACAGAAAAGAACCTTGAAGACCATCTAGTAGTTTAGTGGAATATATGTTTAATATAGAGCATTAAATCCTTTCCTATGACTCTTCCAAGGCTTTTTCTTTGTTCTAAGTAGAATGCTCGGAGCTTCCATCTATGTCGGATGTTAAATATGAAATTTCGCTTAAATTAAAAAAATGTTTCCACGGCGAGGCCAGGTCATCCATTTGGTCAAGAGCATGGCTAGCTGATTTTGTGAACCCGTGCCAACAGAATGAAAGTATATTCTCAAGTCTTAAAATTGGAGCCTTTTCTTCTCTCTTAGAACATGCTCCCCTCGATATGAATGTTTACAAATTGCTACATTTGGGAAGGCAGTGGAAAAGTCCTACAGACGAGATCAAAAAAGAAGCAAACCTTCAACTTTCGTGTAGGAAATTGGATTTCTAATCCTTTCCTGTCTTCCAGATTTTCAGTGTGTGTTAGAGATAGTTTGGCAATGCAGTGTTTTAGTTAATGTAAATCCTTTACCAAGGAGAGTAGAAACTACGTTTGAAGTCACAAGAAATGAGCTCCTAGCAATTTGAGGTACTTTTCAGGTTTAAGGTGTTTTTTTTTTAAATTTCAGAAGTTTTGAAGGATAACTGTAGAATTTTCTAGTGTTTTCAAGCAGGACATCTTTGTACTTAATCCTTTTGAGTACAAAGCATGTGTACATTTAATTCTTCTCCTGTAGGTCTGGGTGTTCTGGTGTAGAGTAGTTCATTATCCACAGAATTTATGAGTGCAGGAATTGTCAAGGTTGGTATTGGCTTTTGTTTCAAATTCATGCTCTTTTAGTGAAATCTTCACTGCTTACACTTTCTCATGTATCCTGTATGTGGAAAGAGTTGTGAGAGCTTAACAAAGACATTTTTAGTTTCAGGACCACATATCTTTCAGTTAAAATTTGTCAATGGTTCTACCCTGTGCCCTATAAATTTGTAAAAAAGGCAAATTTAGTTTCTGTTTTGTCATTTTGGCTTTCTGTACTCATCTATTCCAGTAGGACTTTCTGTACTTTGTTAAAACTTGCTCCTGCCGTTCTTTTTTCTTGGGCCCTGCTCTTTGCCTGCTGATAATGTGAACATCCTCTGTTAACCTGTCCAGATAACACTGCTCTAACCCATTTAATATGCACATCTCCAGAAAAGGCTTATAAAGAGGAACCTTAGTGCCAGGAATTCCCATTCGGCTCAGGAGATATATTTGGTCTTGCCCTGGGGAGGGACTGCTATTATGCTGAAGATTGTACATCCATACTGGTTTTGGATCTTTGGTGAGTTTTTTGCGGGGTGGGGATGGGGGTGAGATGTGCTAGACCAGTACTCAAGAGTTTTAACAGTAATTATTATGTCCTGCTAGGCAGGTAGAGAGAAGTGAAACTACTAGAAAGTAGTGATTTATATATTATCAAAAAACAAACCCAAAAAGTGGTGGCAGCTCTCCAGACCTTTGGATAGATGTACTGTTGTAGATTAGGACAAGTTATTATTTGATGACTGTCAAGCTTTATTTGTCCTCCCTTGCGCATTCAGGGTTGGGGTATTTCAGAGTAACTTAAATTTTTATTAAGGAATATAAACGCCAGGGCTCACCCTCAGAATCTGATTGAGGACGTCTGAGACTGTTGAGCCTAGGAATATGTGACTTCATTTTGAGGATGTTAGAATTGTTCACCAGAAGGTAGAAGAGCCAGGATTTGGAGGTGTATTGCCAGAGAAGGACTTTTTACCCTTATGTGTGGTGTTGTGTGTGTGTATGTGTATTTTCCCCCTATGCTTTGTAGGCTTAAAGGAAATCTAGAGGGCAAAAAAGCATTGATATTTTGAAGTCCCAAACTGAAAACATAATTCAAACAGTTAGTCATTTTGTTTTCATATGAACAAAGCCCCCAGAAATTTCTTTAGCACTACAGCCTGGTGCATAATCAAACAGGGGGACTTTCCTGTCTTACAAAATTATTTTTGTTTTTGTTTTCAAATGCAATGCAATTGAAAGTATTTCCCAACTTCCATAATGAGAAGTCTGGACAATAAAGTAGATATTCATGGGTTATAAGGCAGTATGAAATTGTGATTTCATCTTTTTATGTTATAGAATAATAATTGTCCTATAGCATACATTTAAAAAATTTTAGCATCATTATCAAAAGTGTGAGCTTACCACATTTTGTTTATATGTTTTACATCTTTTGTTCTATGATAAATTACTACATTGAGAGAAAACCCTTAAGAAATGGAAGATAGGAGTTTTTCTGTCTGATGGAATGTAAGTTATATTGTTTTTAACCCATCTGTCTTGTTTTTATTTTAGTTAAGGGAAATAGGGACTATATAGAAATTGAGTGTTAACACTTAATAGTCTAAGGTTGAGGCAGAAACTAGATAAACCAATTCAGTTTTTAACTGGGAAGCGGTGGTTGAAAATTTCTTTGCTTTACACAACCACCTCCAAAAAAGAGTGTCTTGAAACAAGATAAACAACATAGTTTAGATGCAATTGAAACCAGTGATTATCATTTATCTGTAGATGATCCTTGAGAACTCAGCCTGAAAGATATATAACCAGAAAGATTGGTTATGAGGAAATTATCATATAAAAATAAGCAAGAGGTGATTTTCTCCTCAGTAATTCAGTTGGGTACCACTTTTTGAATGCCCATTACAAAGTAGATTTTCTGTTAAGCGTGGTTATAAAAATCCCACAATTCTGTCATCAGATAATGTTAACCTCAGTGAGAGATATGAAATGCAAGAATCTAGCTTTATTCTCATGCTGATATATAGAAGTGAAAAAGCAATGAAAGTTTAAGACAGTTTTCTAATTATGAAATCAATGTACAGGGTTGTCTTTATAACCTGTTCGTATAACATCTGTCACCAATAAGTTCACATTTCTACTGTAAATATTCCTGTTAGGAAACAACAGCATTTTGACCCTCTGTAAAAGTATTAGGAAATCTGAGAATTTGGGATGGAGCTGCATTAGACCCCTGCTTCCTGACAGTTGAGGTGAGGAGGATGGTGCAGACATGTTCTATAAATTTGTTACCTAACATCTTGAAAACTGTAGGTGGTTGGAGGTGGTGCAAATACTACTAAGCCTTTCCATAATACCAGTGAAGCAACAAGAGAAAGTTTTTTTTTCTTTTTTTAAAATTTGAATCAATAGACAGGCACCTTTTCTGAGAGTTCACAGGAAACAAGGATTGGAAATAGAGGGAAATTTGGAAGCCCTTCGATAGTGCAGTTCCTGTGTATCTAGTAGCTTTTTTAGAGAAGGCTGCTCGTTGCCCTAGTGTTCCTGTGCAGTTATTGGGACAGAAGGAGCTCCTGTGTCGATGCAAGCGTGGCCAGGATTCCTCTGTACGCTGATTCATTATTGTAATCCATTTGTGATTGTCCTGGGAGGTCCCGTAGGACTTGGACTCTAAAGATTTTCAGGGAAACTTGGGACTTAGTAGAATTAATGATGAGGATGAAAGAAATGTAGAGATTTTGGGTAAAGGATGAAGCTGATAGGCAGAGATTTTCAAAATGGCCATGCCTTGAGCCTTGTTCAGAGAGTGAGACACTGTTGAATGAGGCTGAAAGAGAGAATCAGAGTTGGAAGGGGTGGTAGGTGGATCTGGTGGGACAAAATAAGTTGAGGGGCGAGGGGAATGAATGAGTTGAGATTGGCATTTGGAGGCCCTGGAAGGAGATAGAAAACATTTGCCATGAGTTTAATCATTCAATGTACTTCTTTCTTTCACAGTCAAAAATTCATTTACTTGTAAGTTAGGACTGTTCACTTTCATGAAAGTTTTAAATTTCAAGGAAAAAAGTACAGAGGACTGTAGAGTCATTGAACTTGAGGTACCATCCTGGTGGCAGTGACTGTTCTTTATTTCCTGGTTTTACTTCATTTTTCTACTGATGTTTACGGTTGAATAATGAGCCAAATAATTTTTTTAAACTCCAAGATTAGCATCTAAACTAGGAGGAAACCAGTTCTTTTGCCAAATAAAGAAAATTCAGGCTTCCAAGGAAGTTTGAAAAACAATGGAAAATCAAGTTCAACTGTAGAAGATCCTTTGAAGTTCTTTTCCTTTTAAGAGTGTTTTCCTTAATGAAGGTCTTCCTGGGCATTCCTCCCGTGTATTTTAAGAATGCAGTCACCAAAACAAAACTCAAGCCAATTGTCTGTATTTCTGTAGGTTAGGGGGCTGGGTGGTCCAGTCTTCTCCAATCTCCCTGTACTCTTGGGGGAGGTCAAGCCAATGATCTGGGATGAAGGGAGTAAAAGGCTTCCTGATGATTCTGTGGGGAGAGCTTCATAAGCTGGGAGAACAGGAGAATGGGAAGTGCGGTGAGAGAATTGGTATCTGCGGGTTGGTTGTGCTCCTTTCCTTCCTGATCCCACAGCGATGGTGACCTGAACCGTGTGGTAATGTTTCCCAGACAACTACCTCAGATGTCATAGAGGAACTTTCTGGTGGGCAAGGGGGCTTTGGTTCATAGTATTTCTCACATCTGCAACTTATTTTATAAGATTTAAAACAGTTGTTAGAATATCACCTCAACAGCATTACATTATCCTATGTTTCTCTTTAGAGGAAAAATGCACGGAAGTTTGGGAGTAATTGAGTAGAGTAAGTAAATGTTTAAAACATCTTTAAGTTGCTTTGGGTCATGTGATTTGAAATCAGAAAGTAGTGTAATCCTTGTTATGTTTCTTCTTGTTCCATAACTGTTGAAAGGGCCTCAGTGGTTAGGTAAGGGAGTCCGCTGTGGCCCTTGGGGTCTGATTTATCAATATCAAGTCCATGAGTTTGAGGTAGTTCCCCTTATAAGTATTAGCAGTCATTTTTCTGCTTTTGGAACTAAATGCTAAGTATCTAACCAACCCTTTGGGCCACTGACATGTCCTTACATATCTAGATGGGGAGGCTAGATTAAGAAAACAACTCAGACTGAGCATAGAGTATTGGGTGTTAGTGGGAATAAAAAATGTATTGCTCTTTAAAACAGCAGCCTCACTTCCATCTGCATCAATCCAGGCTAGTGAGGCTTGGTAATTTTCCAGTTGGAGGAAGCACACAGAAAAATAATTGAATGTAGAAGAGAGGGTATAATCTGAATGGAGGTTAGATAAGAAATAGGGTATGTTGGGTTAGATAGAAATAAGTTACCTTTGTTCAAATTCATTTGTTCATTGCAGTTGGCTGCATAGTTCTGTTTTAATTAATTGCCAATTTGAGAAACACCATAGAGATAAAGACTTGAAGAATTCATGCATAGAAACTTTCCTTAGCAGATAATCAAATAACTTTGATGACTGGTAGAAAAAAATGTGGTTACAATCCAGAGTTTTGGATAATCATCACTTTTTTTTTTAAATGGGTTGATGATAAACTGACCCTCATTAAGTTTTAAATTGTTGGCAAAATCTTTGCTATAGAGATTTAAGACTATCATTTACTTGTGTTTTATCAGTCTGATAAGTCAGATGGAAAAGTATTTCAGAGAATTATCAGCAGAATGTTTTGTTCAAATCTCTCTTAGATCAAGTCTAGCATATATGTTTACTAATTGAAGTACTTTCTAACTCATAAGCATTCTGTGTACAATGAAGTGTTCTTACACATTTGTTTTGCAGATCTCATTCAATGATATGCATTCTCTATTAAGTCACTTACAGGTATTCATTATGCCTAATGCCATTTTTCATTTTAAATAAGGGATTATGGTAGATTAACATTATGTTGAAATTATATTCAGGTAGTTGATGGAATTAAAAATAAACTTTTTAAATTTAGATCTTTAAAAGATATTTGCCACTTTGTAGATTTGCTTGAGAGATTAAGGAGCATAACTATTTAGGCATTATTGACAATTTCAACTGCTTTTTATAGCCGAATCATTCTAAGAGGTGCCATGAGGATTGTCTAGGATTGTGGGACCTATGTTATGAAGAAAGATTAAAAAAAAATATTGTGAGCCCTGGCTCGTATGGCTCAGTGGATTGAGTGCAAACTGTGAACCAAAGGGTCGCTGGCTCAATTCCCCGTCAGGGCACATGCCTGGGTTGCCGGCCAGGTGTCCAGTGGGGGTGCATGTGAGAGGCAACCACTCATTGATGTTTCTCTCCTCTTTCTCCCTCCCTTCCTCTCTCTCTAAAAATAATAAAATCTTTAAACTAAAAAATATTGTGAAAAAGTTTGATATAAATATAAACATTAGGGTAAGCAATTTAGCCTAGGAAAGGGAAAGAAAATTGAAAATTAAGGTCAAATAACTTTATTTCCCCTTATGAGGATGTTGGCTAACTTTGAAATGGCAAAAAAGCATGTCTGATTAATATCATAATGATAAATATAAGGATGAGGAATGCTGTTTTGTCTGTATTCTTCAGTCCATGGAATAGTATGTTCCTCTTGTTAACTTGATGATTTTTAGGTGTCCCCTAGCCAGAAATTCTACTAGAGTATTTTTCCTGTGGGCTCTACAATGTTTTTGAATGCTGGTGGTTCAGTAGAAATAAATGGTATTTACTAGAGCTTTGTATATTATTGTAAATTTTATTTTTCTTTTGGCTCTATAGTAAGTCCATTGTAGATAACAACCAGAGAAAATAAATACAGAAATGCATATGTGTATATGTATATGCATATTTATTTATTGGAAGATATTATACAAAAATGTTTTTAGAAAAGGTATGCTTTGGGCTCACTTCTATTTTATTGAAACCAGATAGTACTGGGGTTTAAATCTACTTATATTTTTTGCTTTATTTCCCCCTTTTTTGTGTGTTGAATTTCTTCCTTTTTAAATCATGCTAATAGTTTTTCTTCATCTCTTATTTTGTTCACCAGGACTTAACATAGAACAAACCAAAATTAGTTTTCCATGTCTCCTTGGAAAGTCAGGAGTTGGGGTCAGAGAAGAGCACAGAGTGAATATTTTAGTACAGATTCTTCTTGCATACCATTTTAGACTGCTGTAATTAACAGGTATTTATAACATTTGTTTTTGACATATCCCCACATACCTCTTTTTAAAAATACAATAGTTTTTTAAAAACATGCCCCCCTCAAATAAATACATTAAAATATACATTAATTGTATGCTAACCTGTGTCAAGCTTTGTTCTTAAAGCTGTAGTACAAAATGAGTGCAGCATGGTCTCTGTTTTTGAGGAGCTTATAGTCCAGCAGAGTTAAGTTTTAAAAAAGGTACATGAACACACAAAATAATACATTCTCTTAAAAACCTCAGGCTTCTCTAAGAAGCACAGGTCCCATACTATACCACTTTCCTTAGATCCACTTAGTTTTGTACTTTTAGTTTTTCATTTTGGAGATCTGTCCATGATGATGGTAGACCTGTCTCTCTCTCTCTCTCTCTCATTTTTATGACAGCCATATACTGTTCCATAATATGGAAGAGTGATTCAGATGGCTGCATTCAAACCCTGGCTCCTTACTATTAACTCTGTGATTCTTATTTAAAGATAATAGCAAGATGTTCTACTATGTTTAGTTGAAAGACTAAAAAAAAATATGCACAGAAACTCAAACTTTTATTGTTTTTAGCTGAGGTCTAAGATACGTGGCGGTTTGACATACTCCAGCCATAGTGAGATTTTCAAAATTGGAAAACAAATGGTATTTTTTACATCTTGTCTACTGAAGGCTTCAGGCCAGTCAGTATAGGAGGATTCTTTTAATTTCATATTTATTAACAGTTATCATGTATCTGTAACACTTTCAGGGAAGTGTTGCATAAGAGTAGAATAGAGGAGCTATTCATTTCTACATGCAATTTGATTCTGGCTTAGATGTGTGTTTCTGGTTCCTTTAAGCAAATGTAATAATATGCAACACCTCATTCATACAAGTAGAACTTGTTTCAGTCTTAGATTAGGTATTAAATATATTTTGTCTGTTAGTTGGGGTTGAAGTAGTTAGGAATTTAAGACCAAAAGAGGTAGTGTTAACATGAAGATATAGAATAAGGGTACTTCATTAACTGTTAACAAGGCCTGTATTTCATAGGCATCAGGAATGCAAACAAACATCTCTGTGTTTAAATTTATACCTATTTTGCTATGTTTCCTCACAGGAAGTGTAATAAGGAGCTAGTTTTACTAGTGAATTTGTATGTTTGCTAGTGACTGTGACAGCCTTATTTATTATTATTATTTTTACAGAAGGATTGTAACTTGGCAGCAGCTTTTGGCTCTGAGAATCTGTTATGAATCATGGCAATTTACCTCCTTACCTCCACCCTGCCAGGAGTCTCCAGAACTTTTTTTCCCTCGCAGAGATAATATTTTCAACTTTTAAAACACACCAGGTAGTGATTTTGACCAAATGGCAAGATGAACTGTCTATATGGAAGGATTGCATGGGAACAAAGTAGAGGCATTTCTCATCTTGGGCCAGAAGTATTCCTAGGAAGCCTTAGGGTTGGGAAGAGAGTGCTTTTTCCACAGAAATAAATTATTGGAGTCCACTTTTCTGCCCAGAGGTGCTCAAAGAAGCATTAATGGTATGTTATGAAAGCATAGGTACCCCTTTTTAGGACTCCATTTTCTAAATGGTTAACACCACATTTTGAGTTCTATATAAAGAATGTACATGCTTGTTCAACCCAAACCATCAATTACACACAACAAATAAAAGCACAACTCTTTTGTATTTGGTTGCTACTAGAGTTGCCTCCTAACATGCATATTAGATGTTCAATAAATGTTATCTGAGACTAATTTCTTCAAATAACTCCGAAACATTTAAATAACAATATTATTTTGTTTGTTTTCTTTTAATTTAGAGATTTTTCTTTTTTTCCTAAGCATTGAATTTCAATGCTTTTTTTCCTTTTTCTATAAATTTCTCTATAGCAAATAGAGTAATTCCAAATCACTTTTTTGGGGGGAATATTCTTATGAGTGTTCGTTCACCTTCCCTTTTCACTGAAATGCATTTTGAGGGCTTGCTGTGTTTCAGACACAGCAAGTGCTTACTACAGGAAAGACAGTGCTGCGTAAGACGTGGTCTCAATGTGTGAGGGAAAAGATGATGGGTAAGGGGAAGCAGTCTCTTACTCTGAAGCATTTTCAAAATCAAACTTAAAGAATGACCTAACATTTTCCTCCTTCCTTCATTGCTAGAGAGTTGCTGTGTCTTTGAGACAAAAGTGGTTCCGTTAAATCAATTTACTTCTCTTCCAGCAGTACTGTAGGGACTCTGGCTGACCTGGTATTGGAGTATTTTTGCTCTTCATTAAAAAGACACAAAAACAATTCCCAAGCCAATTAGATTCAGCTTTTAAAAAGTAATTTTTTAATATCCCAGAATTGATAAGAAGGCATGAATTGGTCATACATAAGCATTCATGTGGCCTTATTTATGGGAAGAGTACAGGAGGTGAGGCTACATCATTGCTGTCAATTAGGCAAAGTCATTGAGAGGCAAGATTCTCTATTAGTTGATACAACAGAATACTAATGGTATGAGTTAGTTACAGTATGAGCAGGAATGTGAAAGCATGAAACTAACCAGGAGGGAAAAACGTAGATGTTTCTGTCCTAATGTTAATCAAAAGATAAAAATTAAATGACATTTAGACAAGAACAAAATCAATACAATTCCTTAGTGGCCACATAGCATAAATTATGGCGTGTGAATTATGAAGACATTAATTCAACATCATCTTTCTTCAAAAAAAAAAAACCTCTCCATTTTCTCCCATTTTACTTAGTATATTTATGGAGTACTTATATGAAAACAGAATATAGGTAGTGTATTAGTCAGCTCAGGCTTCCATAACATAATACCATGGACTGACTGGGTTGGGTGGCTTAAACAGCAGTAATTTTATTTCCTTACATTTGTAGTTTGGAGGTTAGGCATTCAAGATCAAGGTGCGGGGCATGGTTGGTTTCTGGTGAGAGCTCTCTCCCTGGCTTGCAGATGGCCACCTTCTTGGTATGACCTCACATACCTTTCTGCCGTGTTTGCAGAGAGAGCTGTGGTGTCTCAGATGCATCTGGTAAGAATATCAGTCCTGTCAGCCTTACCCTTATAAACTCATTTGACCTTAATTATGTCCTTAAAGGCCCCTATGTCCAAATAGTCACATTGGGGGTTAGTGCTTAGACATGAAATTTTTTTGGTGGGGGTGGGGCACTCAGTTCAGTCCATAACAGGCAGACTTCTATTTGGATGATTTGTTTACCTTATGGTAAAGAAGATTCTGTTTTTTTCATAGAAACAAATTATTGGAGTCCACATTCCTGTCTGAGAATGCTCAAAAGAGCATATATGGTTAGTTTAAGTTCAGTAATTTTTTTTTTTGCCTAGACCCAGGTTCCTTCCTGCCCAACTAAAAAGTGATTCAGATCTATATTTGTTTTTCTTACTTTATGTATTTACATGCTTTTTCAAATAATACGCTGAAACTTCTACTCTTGAATCAAGATATCTGGAGAGTTTGGTAATTTTTTCTTTATCTTTGAAGGCAGAATTATGTTTCTCAAACTATTTAGTCTCAGAATGCCTTCTGTACTCTTAAAAATTAATGTGGACCCCTAAAAGTTTTTGTTTATGTGGGCTATATTTCTAGATGTTTAATGTATTAGAAGTTAACACTGAAACAATTTTTAGAATATGAGTTTATTTCATAATAATAATAAAAACCTTTTCCATGTCAAATGGTATTTTAGTGAAAAATAACCATTTTCCAAAACAATTATTGAAAGGCATTATTTTACATTGTTGCAAATCTCTTTAATGTCTGGATTTAAAATAAACGACAATTAGGTTTTTCAGATTTTCTTCTGTGGTCTGTCATATTACATGTAATGTACCTATGTATAAGTCTACTGAATACTCATGAGAGAATGGGAATGAAAATGGCAAATAACCTCTTATTAAGAAAATAGTTTTAGCTCTGAAGACTGGCTGGAGGAGCATTAGGGATTCTCAGGGTACCCATTCCACATCTTCATAACCATCACTTTAAACATTTAATCTGCCTTTTACAGGGATTGGAGAGGAATACCGTAGGAGTCCACAGCAAGTGGAAAATGGGGCTGTGGAGATCAGGCAGCAGGGTTCTTAAGATAGATCTAGGTCACGGGGGAAGGCAGTGTTCCAGCCGGGCATGTCCGACCAACCACGTATCAGGTGCCTTGGTTATTTGAGGGTTCTGCAGTTATTTATTCCAGCCCTGGATAGTTCTAAACTAGAGTGGACACGAAATTTTAGGATACTCTTTAGTTACCTTAAAAAAAGGGAGTTGGATTTTATCTATTTTGTGTTTAAACCTGAAGAGTTTTCAACCTGCTGCCCTTCTTTCCCAAACCCCCTCTCTCCAACATACACATAATATGAACACATCATTTAACTTCTTAGCCCTTTAGTGGTTTCTTAGACTTACCTCAATTTTAATGAATTAAAGGCCTGCATTGTTTAATTCAGTTATTGTTTTACTGCTTGTCCTGATCTGTGGAGTCCAGAATGATGTAAAATCCTTTGCCCCATATCTCTCTTTAAGAGAACTAGAATGAACCCTCTTTTTCTTCCTGTGGTATCTGGGTCCACGAGTGAGTAGTATGGATCTACTTAAAACTGTTTTTCCCCTTGAAAAGATATCTGCACCCTCATGTTCATAGCAGCATTGTTTATAACAGCCAAGACATGGAAACAACTTACGTGCTGTGCCCATCAATGGATGAATGGATAAAGAAGCTGTGGTACATACATGCAATGGAATATTACTCAGCCTTAAAAAACAGGGAAATCCTTGCTCTGGCCAGGTGGCTCCGTTGCTTGGACCGTCATCCTGTATACCACAAGGATGCTGGTTCAATCCCCAGTCAGGGTACATACCTAGGTTGTGGGTTCAGTCTTCATCAGGGCACATACTGGAGGCAACCGATCGATGTTTCTCTCTCTCTCTCTCTCTCCCCCCCTCCTTCCTCTCTAAAATCAATAAAAATACCCTTGGGTGAGGATTAAAAAAAAAAAAAGAAATCCTACAATTTGCTACAACATGGATGGACCTTGGAGGACTTAGGCTAAGTGAAATAAGTCAGAGAAAGACAAATACTGTATTTGTCTTACATGGGGAATCTAAAAAAACAAACAAAAACCCCAAAACACTAAAAACTAACAAACTCACCAAACACATAGAAAAAGAGGACAGATTTGTGGTTACCAGGGGCAGGGTGTGGGGAGAGGGGCAATTGGAGGGAAGGTGGTCAAGAGGTACAAACTCCGAGTTGCAGGATAAATTAGTGCTAGGGATGTGATATACGCATGATGATTGTAGTTAACACTGCTGTATGATAGATATATAGTGAAGTTACAGAGCAGATCCTAAGAGTTCTCATCACAAGGAGCAGTTTTTTATTGTATCTATCAATATGTGAGATGATGGCTGTCAACTGAACGTATTGTGGTGATCATTTCACAATACGTAAATCAAACCATCATGCTTTACACCGGAAACTTATACAGTAATGTAGATCAGTTATAAGTTCAGTTAACTGAATTAATGGTCTGTAAAAGTAGGTCATGTACCAAACCATCCTAATCCATACATTTAAAGTACCTTGAAATACTAACAGAATTAGCTCTTCACTCTCTTGTTGTTCATACTAAGTGTCAGGAACACTTTGGAACAGAAGACCATTTATGGTTCCTTTGTGTGAGTTAACAAAAAGTAATTGTGGAACAAAGGCCTGGAGCCTGGCATGTGATATGCAGTAATTGTTCAGACGAATAAGCCTCGCAAACTGGCCTTGGTGTAATTGAAATCAGAGTACTGAGGTGTTGCATTTTCCTGGTTCTTAGTTTTCCATTTTTTAAACTTAAAGTCAAAGCAAAACAAAATCTATACTTTATCCCTCCCTCCATCCACATTTTGAGGCAACAATTGACCTGTTTTCTGTCACTATAGCGTAGTTTACATTTCCTAGAATTTTATATAAATGGAATTATATCGATTTTATATAAATAGAATCATATACTATGTTTTTGGGCCTTTTTTTCAATCAGCAGAATAATTTTGAGATTTTTCTATGGATGTTAATATTTAGTTTCTCTTTTAAAATTGCTGAATAATATTCCATTATATGGATATACCATAATTTGTTAATACCTCTTAATAGATATTTGGTTTTGGTTATTATACATAAAGCTATTGTGAACATTCAGATATGTCTTTGTGTAGACATTAGTTTTTGTTTGTCTTGGTTAAATACCTAGGAGTTGATTGGTTGGGTCATCTGGTAGCTGCATGTTTTAACTTTAAGAAACTGCCACATTTTCCAAACTGTTATTTTACATTTCCATCAGCAGTATTATGGTAGTGCTTCTCCATATCCTTGCCAACACTTGGTGTGATTAGTCTTTTTAATTTTAGCCAGTCTAGTGGGTTTGTAGTATCTCAGTGTGGTTTTAATTTGCATTTCCCTTGAGGAATACTGATGTTGAGCATCTTTGTGTGTGTTTTTTTTTCCATTAGTTCATCTTCTTTCATGGTTGGCTGTTCAGATATTTTGCCCATATACTGAGTTGTAAGAGTTCTTTATGTATTCTGCATTTACTTATACAAAAGATATAAATATGTTTGTGTGATATATAACATTTGTATTATATAGGGTGGGGCAAAAGTAGGCTTACAGTTGTTCATATGGAAAATAATACAGTAGTTAATAAATCTTAATACAAGAACAAACTGTTTCATGCACTCACAACTGTAAACCTCCTTTTGCCCCATCCTGATTGTATTGTACAAACATATATAATAAGATACACACACACACATCAAAATACTAAAGATGGTGCTCTATGAAGTTCTGGCTTCCACAGTTTTCTGTTAAGAAATCCATGGTACTTTTAATTGTTATTACTCTATATATAATATGTATTTTTTTTCTAGCTGGTTTCAGAGTTTTTCTTTACTATTTTTTTAGTAGTTTATTTGTGTCTTGGTTTGGTTTTCTTTGGACTTATTCTTTTTTTTTAAAGATTTTATTTATTTATTTTTACAGAGAGTAGAAAGGAGAGAGAAACATTGAAGTGTGAGAGAAACATCTGATCGGTTGCCTCTCGCACGCCCCCAACTGGGGACCTGGCGCATAACCCAGGCTTGTTCCTTGACCAGGAATTGAACTGGCAACATTTCAGTCCACAGGCTGGCACTCATTCCACTGAACCACACCAGCCAGGGCTGGGCTTATTCTTTTGTTAGGTTCATTGAACTGTAAATGTGTGTCTTTCACTATATTTGCAGAGTTTTAGATCATAGTTTTTTTTTCAGATGATTTTTCTGCACCAATATTTTTTTACATGCATGTTAGTCTTTTTGATATTAACTTGTTGATATTGAGGCACTGCTTTTTTTTCCTCAGTATTTCTTTTCTCCCTTTTATTCAAATTGAATAATTTCTGCTTATCTTTAAGAAATGTGATATGTGAATCATAATTAAAATTGACCATCAGTTGAACTTACAAACCCTCTGATAAAAAGCTGGAGTAAACAGCTGCAGTGTTTTCAGTGAAACAGTGGCTCAATGAATAAATCTAAAATAAACTTAAAAATCTCATTCAATATGATTTGCTGTAAATTTTAAATTGCTAATTGAAACACATTGTTAAGCAAGTTTGGCCAAATGCTGGGGTATAGAGTGTCGATTTGCTCTGTCAGCTAAGACTGAGCTCCATGTCCAAACTCGTGGCAGTGTGGTTATTTTTTGCCAATGATGACCAAATGTTGAAACTGTTCTTTGTAAGAAGATGGTAAAGTAATGAAATGTGTTAGAAATATTTGCATCAAAAACATTTTAAAAGTTAGTAAATAAAATTTTATCACTTAGCCAGGACACTCTAATATTAATAATTATACAGATTCTCTCATCCCAAGTGTTATATTTTACCGTATTGGGAAGCAGGTAAGTGCTGACTACAGAAGAAAACAGGAGACAGCATGTATTTTTCTCAAAAAATCAGCTGTAGTACAATATGAGAAATTTCTCTAAAAATATAACTTTTTCAGTCACATCTGGTCTCTATTTTGTTTGAGATCAAGGTGGGACCGTGCTGCTTAGTCTTGAACTGTCTGTTTGTTTGCTCCCGGCAATGATTTCTGGTCTTCTGGTTTGGTCTCAAAGTCTTGGGAACTCATTTTATTATAAAATGTAAAAGTTCATTTTAAAAAAACATATAGCTCTCTTTGCCCTTTTTAAAGGAAAAAGGCCATGTAAAGTAGAGTACTAACTTGTAACATCCTCTAGATTTGCTGTTTTAATTGATGAAGGCTTGGACAATGTTAGGATGTTCTATTATCTGAAAAATACTCATTGAAAAAAGTTTGTCTGCCATGGTGCAAGAACAAAAGACTTCTCTGAGGTTACTTAACCGTTTCCTGCGTCTGAGAAAGTAGTTGTTTTCACATCACCAAACTGAATTTGAGTAGAACTAAACTTAGCTAAGAGATTTGGTGGGTAAAACTCAGTTTCACTTCCATCTTCCTGCTGTGAAGTTAAAATTAAAAAATTAAAAACAAGAAATCTCCTTGATTCCAGTCATTTTTACTAACCAGCTGAATAACTTTGGACAGAAGTTAATTGTTTTATCTTTAAAATATAAAGGGTTAGCATATCTCTAAAAAAGCTTCTAGTTTTTTTAAATAGCAAAAAATAAAGTTTCCATAAAATAGGCATGCATTGTGTTGTATTTGCATAATTTCATAATCTTAATGAGAAAGGGGGAAAGTCCAGCTGATTGCCCATGGTGGAGTAGTAACCCAGGGAATGTGATTGGGCAATATCAAGCAGCACCTTTTTAATGCCTACCAAACGCCTGGCTGAGAGAGCTGTGGAAACGACAGTGGCAGTGTCTGACACATGCTGGTGGCCGTGTTGACTCTGAGGCCATGTCAAACCTCCGTGCAGCTCTGCAGTTCAGACCCCGGGGTGGCTCTGTGACCACCCCAGGTCCAGAGGCTGCAGAGACATGAAACATTTGCCTGGCAGGAGGGACCTGCGTTGACACTCCCGCGCTATTTTAAGTCATATCACATGGTGTTAGAGGGTTAAGCTGCTACAGTCAGAAAAATGTAGGTTTGGAACTTGGTTGTGTCATTTACTACAAGTTCTTTAATCTCTTACCCTCTCACTTTGTCATCTGTAAAATATTGTGGGAATTAAATAAGCTCATACATGTAAAATGTGGATTAATAATACAGAAAGCTATAATTATTGAGCACTTACTATGTGGTAGGCTCTGTTCTAAATCTTTTACATGTATTTCATTTAATTCGCACAATTCAATAAGATAGGTACTGTTATCTCCAATTGACAAATGAGCACACTGAGTTTAAAAGAGGAAATAACTTGTTCAAGGTTACACAGGAAATGGCAGAGTATCTCTGGTTTCAAAGACATTCATTCTTACCTAATCTGCTGTGCTCAGCCCATTGTTAGTATATGCTGAAGCCCTCAGTGAATGTTGTTTTTATCGTTTTTATTGGTAGTGGTGTAAAATGGGGGTGTTCTTGATGAACTTTGGTTTTACTTTTTTCAGCATCTAATCTGGTCCTGTCCTAGGGCTTCAGGCAAAGAGCATCCTCACTTCCATGGATGAGGGAGCTAGACACTATGGAGTCCAGTATATCAAGGCCCTTAGGCTTTGGAGGAAAGCCCACAGATGCACACAGGAGTTTTTGTATAAAGAATGCGAAGTGTTCTGAATGCCAGGTGTTCCGTTCTCTCCTTATATGCGAGTTGAAGTCCAAAATAACCATGAGGCCCTGCATGTGTTTCAAAGATTCCACAGAATCATAGAACTGATATCTATAATAGTATAATCACTTTTGTCTTAGGGGTGAATTAGCCTATAAGAATAGTACATGCATCAGAATAAGTATATGTATGGATGATGGATAAATCAGTCATCTATTGCTGCATAATAAATCACAAAACATAGTGGGTTAAAACAACGACCATTTAATTTGCCCATGATTTTCTTTAGGTCAGTAATTTGTCCTGGGCTCAGCTGGATGTCTCTTCTACTGGTTTTGCCTGAGGTCACTCGTAGTATCCATCTTCTGGCAGGTTAACTTGGAGCTAGAAGACTTAAGATAGCTTTGGTCACATATCTGACAGTTGGTGCTGGCTGTTGGCTGGGCGTATCTTTCCATGTGGTTCCTCATCCACAAGGAGGCCAACTCAGATTTCTTCCCATCGGACCCTCAGGTCAGCAAAAGAGAATAGTGAAAGCTACAAGGCCCCTAAGCCTACGATTAGAAATACTTCACCGTCACTTCTGCTGTATTCTATTGATCAAAGCAAATTACAAGGCCAGTACAGATTCAAGGAGAGGAGATAATAGACTCCATCTCATAGCAGGTCTCGTGGAAGATTAATTAACAGATTCTGTCCTGGTGTCCAGGTTCCTATTTCACTGACCAGGACCATTTCTAAGACATGCCAACAGTGCTGATACAGTATCTTGATGTATATAATATACACTTTTTTGCCCAAATTTTTGAGGGAAAAATAAAGATGCACGTTATACATAGGTAGCATGTAGCACTAATACCTAGTGTATAGTATGCACCCATGTTAAAGCCATGGGTGCATGTTACACACAGCAAAATATGGGTAATTTTTCATTAATTTCTTAACTTTACATCATGAACAGATTAAAACATGATCTGTATGTGTTTGAGTGTTTTCCTATTATTAACATATAAAAAAATAATAAAAACATTCAACACACACATAACTTCACTTGGCAGAAGTAACCACTATTAACATTTTTATTTACAGTGTGTCCAACTGGACAAATATTTATTTATTTAAAATTTTATAACCTGCCTCTTAGTACTATATTTTGAACACCTTCCCATGTTTAAAATGGGTGTAAATAATTTTTATGTCTGCATAGCATTTTATTGGTGTGAATATACCTATCCTCTGTTGTTACACATGTAGGTTTCCTTTTTCTTGCTACGTAAACAAAACTGCTGTAAACATTCTGTAAATGTGTGTAGATTCTCGTAGGATAAATTCCTCTTACAGAGTTACTTGGTCAAAGGAATTAGGCTTTTGACATGTATTGTTGAGACATGATTTAAAAAATCCTCTGATTTCAACTCATCAATGAGTATAATTTTGCTGAGTTAGGCACGTAAGTATCTTAGTAAAATTGTTCTTTAGATGTGTACAGGTAACGTACACCTTGTGGTTTATGTTTGGAGGGAATTTGGTATATTCTCTTGACTGTCAGGATAAACTCTTAGATGGGAGCCTTAGACATCCATTTCCCTTTAACATATCTCAAACGCAATAATTCTTAAAACTTAGGTAAAAACAGAAACTATAAACACGTCAGCATGTAAAGTAAGTTACTGACACCATCTTATTGACTAAAGCTTTTATTTTCCATATGGGTCCACTGATTAGAGTTCTACATCTTTCTTCTTTTATGATAATGTGCTGTCCAACATGCACCTGTAATTTCTAGGTCCTTTTTTTTTTTATGTGGTTTGAGCTTAGACACTTTGAAGCCCCGGAGCGGAAATCATTCTAGGACCCCTCTCCCCCAATCCTTTGCTTTTCTTCCTAATCATTTGGCAGCAGTGTTAATTTGGGGTTTCACTTTGGTGGGGTCTTTCTGATACATAACCCAGTTTTCACAGAAGCTATTTTCTTTTTGTATTTTTTTATTTAATGTAATACTTAATTATTACATAACTACAGTTATAATTTTAACTAGTGCACATTGGTTTGAGAACAGACAACTAATTCTTGGTCAGAACACAGCTGCTCTGCTGGGGGCATGAGTACGTGGACCTTTTAGAGAGTAGCCCTTTGGCTATAGGCATCCATTGGGCACACAGCATTGGAAATGTCTTTCCAAGGACATGGAGAACATCCACATTGTTTGTTGAGGTAAAACATTTACTTCCTTTACTGAAAAAATGACCCCTCTTTTATTATGTTATTCTTGTTTTACAGATTAAGATTTGTATTAAACTACAGGTATTTATTTCTCTCCTTGATTTTGATATTAAACTCTGTATTTGAAACATTTCACCCCAGATTCCTATGTGCTACAGCTCTTGTTTTTGTCTGATATTGTCCTTGGTCATTGGCATTTTCTAGTAGAATGCCTCCTTTTCCTCTTAAATGTTCTTCTTGGCAGATATTTAAAATAATGTGCTTTATAACTACAGCATTAAAGTAGCAAGTAGTTTATGTTCTTTGCTTCTTCCTCCCAGCACTGAAATGTTGATTTCTGCTCATAGAAATACAAAACTGCACAGAAAACAGCAGTGGTGATTACACGTAGGAAATATAATACAGTGTAGCATTTGAAGATGGTAGAAAATTTATTGACTGAATGTTTTAGTTTGGTAAAATAAAATCAATGTCTACATAATGCTGTCCTTTAGGTTGTTTCAACCAGAAAATATTAAGCATTCTATAAATTTAAATTGCCTTCATCCAAATTATAGTTGTCATTTGATACGCTTTATGGTGTAAATGCGATTATAGTAAATGAGCACAGCGTTTATAGATACACTTAATCCCTAGGTTTATTTTGTTAAGAGTTGTAGTGTCTTCACAATCAAAGCAGCCATGTGTAAAAAGTGTTGGAAGTCCAATGACTTAAAATGTAAAACTTGTATATTAAAGTTTCTGTGAAACAGAGTTATCTAAAGTTACCCTGTTCCACACTGGCTGGAGTCCTCCATGGACACTGCTTGTGCTGATTCTAAATGACATCAAGAGGCCAGAGTTGTTGCCTATGTTTTATCACTTGGTATTTAGGGCACAGAAGACAAAATGAGGGGTCAGGACTCTTTTCTTTTTTCCTTTTTAAGATTTTATTTATTTTGTTAGAGAGAGGGGAAGGGAGGGAGAAAGAGTAGGAGAGAAACATTGATGTGTGAGAGAAACATCGATTGGTTGTCTCTCTCATGCCCCTGACTGAGGACCAAACCTGCAACCGAGGCATGAGCGCCGACTTGGAATCGAACTGGCGACCTTGCAGTTTCTCAGTCCAGCACTCAGGCGCTGAGCCACACCAGCCTGGGCTTGACTCTTCTTAATTCATGAATTTATCTACTGATAAGTGCTGTGAGCAACATTTAAGAATCCTCTTTTTGTAGTAAAAGTTTGAGGGGGGAAATTGTACTGATGGATCTTAAAGAGTAATACTAGTGTGCCTGGCTGAGAAGTAAAAGGTGTGTTTATTTGCTTATGATGTTGAAGCTTCTACCCTAATTACTTAATATATTAACAATAAATTCTTTATTAATGTAGCACTGCGTAGTTTGCAAAGTGTTGTGACCCACTTATTTGATGATGATAATCTAAGCAGACAGGGCAGTTATTAATTATCCCCATTTACCAGTGAGAAAACTGAGGTTCCAACACATACTTAAATGGAAGAGCCAGAATTAGAATCTCCAGGTTTCTATTTAATACACTGTATGCCTCCTAAACCACAATGGATTGAAAGTATATACTGAGTTTGAGAAGAGGAGAGAAAATGTATCACAATGTCTGAAGAATGTCCAGGAGAAATGGGACGCAGTGACTCGGAGCCCATAATCACTGAAGGAACTACGAAGCCCTGCCCTACAGCAGTATTAGAAGGGACTTGGGAACCTCTTACCTGCTAATTCTGTCTTATTACAAGCCTCAGTAAACCTGGGTTCAGCCCTCGGAAAGTTTATGAGCAGACATGGAGAAAATTTTCATTAATTAGTATTTCCTTTTCATGTATTGGGTATTGCTACTTTCACCTTTTCAACATGTATTGCAGGCTTCTTCCCTGCTGGGCACTAAGGATACAAAGAGGAATGACACAAGAGCCGTGGCCTGGAGGAATTATCTAATTCCAGTGTGAAGCAAAACTTATCACTGTAGTTTACTTATGCAGAAATTCCCTTCCCTATTTGGTAAACTAGGTCTTGAAAAGTTTCTAAGCCCTCTCTCTTTCAACTTGTAATTCTCTAATAAGCAAAAAGTTACCAGTATTGAAATGTACCCTTATTCTAGAAAAGTATAGGAAGCAACTTTTACAGCTCAGTATTTCATCCTAAATGCGAAAGCCTGTATAAGCATGTAGTATGTACAATTTCATTTTCCAGGTTTGAGAGGCTGCCGCTGGTGTGTAGCGTGGAGAGCGGTGACTCATAGTTTGGGAATGATTGTTTTGATCTCTCCCAGCAGTTTCTGTAGAACGTCGGCAGGGCAGCCAGCATAATTAACACTGCACGGTCTAATTATAAACACAACTCTGTGGACAGTGGCTACAGAGAAGCAAGCCTGTGCTGGATAATTTTCCAGCTTGGCAGCATTACTTTAGAATGATGACTAGATAATGTCAAGTTTACTCTAAATCTCTCTTTCCTAGATCGTCCAAAGACTTACCATAGGGAGGAAATACTATCTGTGGAAGTCTCACTGGGTTATTTTTTTCAGGGCCCATTTAAGCATTTCTTTATTACAGTCCTTCTAACCTTTTCATACTAACACAATAGTTAGGCATCTTAATGTTTAGGGGAGAGGAGGTGAAGGGGTCAGGGTAGGACCCTTTTTCCAAAAACAGTTGAATTGTTTTTTAAAAGGTGAAAGTGAGTGGGGATTTCAAAATGTTACATTGGATCGATACAATAAAGAGGGAGAAAGACGAGCCTTTGCTGAGGAGAGTGAAGGTGGTGGGATAAAGGTACAGTGATGAAGTGGCCACAGCAGCCACGTGTGCTTAAGAGAAGCTGAGGCGTTTGCGATATGTGTGTGGTCTCACACTGGTCAGAGTTAGAGCAAGCACTGTGTGTGGTTGAGTGTCCCTGAAGGATTTGGGGAGATGGGGCTTAGAACCAAGGACTGACGGAGTTAGTTTATATATAGGTTAGGTTATTGGGTCACTGAGATTCAGAACAAAGGTGCTAGCTGTGGAGGTTCATATAACTGTAACCTGAACAATTATAACCTGATTGGGCAGTATGGTTGTATTTGGGCAGAATGAGCCTCAGAGTTGTGACTACCCTAAATGAATTAGGTGCTTTAAGTCAAATGCCCAAAATGAGGCAGAAATAGATGATTTAAGTACAGTTTTTGGACTAAAATACTTTTTAAAAATACTCACCTGATGATCTGTTTATTGATTTTAGAGCGCGAAGAAGGGAGAGAGAGGGGGATAGGGGGAGAGAGAAACACATCCACGTGAGAGAGAAACATTGATTGCTTGCTTCCCAATCAGGGATTGAACCTGAAACCTAGGTGTGTGCCCTGACTGGGAATTGAACCCACAACCTTTTGATGTACAGGATGATGCTCCAACCAACTGAGCCACCGGCCAGGGCTTAAGAATACTTTCTTACTTTTGAAGAGATTGTAAGAGGTTTCAAAGAACTCTTTCTAATTCATTTTAAAAACTTAGATTTATTAAAAAAAATTTCCCTAGGTTTTTATGGGTTGGCCTAAAAGTTTGTTATTTTTTTCCCATGAAATAAAAGACACATTTTTCATTTTCACCAGTACGTTTATTGATTTGGATATTTTGAGTATGTCGGCCATCTCCCGTGTGGTACAACAGTGATTGTTCTCAATGTCTCGATTTGATCGCTGTCAACTTCAATGGGTCTACCTGACCATGAGCATCATCCACCGAGAAATCTCCAGCATGAAACTTTGCAAACCACTTTTGACACATTCAGTGAGTCACAGCACCTTCTCCATACACTGTACAAATCTTTTTTGTGTGTTTCAGTTGGAATTTTACCTTTCTTGAAATAATAAAGCATAAAATGCCAAAAATGTTGCTTATTTTCTTCCATCTTCAATATTAAAATGGCTACACAAAAAATCAGTTTTTTTAATGCACACTGATATAACAACTGCCACACTACAATCTAACAAAATTGTTTCAGATGAAGATAAAGACAACTAAGCTCTACTAGAACTGTCTTACAGGAAAAAAACAAAAGAACAGTTGGGTTAACCCAGTATTGAGTAGGGAGAGAACATATGCATTTTCCGAATTTGGGTGTAACTATCATTATCACTGAGTGATTTTGTGTTTGTCAGATATTCTTGAAAGAAGGACAGATGTAAAGAAGGACTGTTGGGCTTGTTAACGAGGATCTCTGTAGCCCAGGGTTGAATTCTGATTTGTCTCTTTAGTGAACCTAGCTAGAGTTCTGAGGAGATGTGAACGACTGGTCTTGGAGGTCTGACAGGACTTGATATTGTGGAGATCTAGGCCAGTTTCTAGAATATGATTTAGAGTCAGCGACACTGCTTTCCTGACCTCCTGCAGCTTTTTTTGCTTTGTTAACTTTCTGGTGTTTCTCTGTTTCATTAATTTCTGTTTTGTTCTTTATTATTTCTTCTACCTACTTAGGTTTAATTTGCTATTCTTTTCTAGATTTTTAGGGTGGAAACTTCTATCACTGATCTTAAAACTTTTTCTAATATGTACACTTGAAGCAGTACATTTCTCTCAAATTTCGATATGTTGTATTTTTATTATTATTTATTTTAAATATATTCTAGATCCCTCATGGTTTATTCTTTGATCATGGATTATTTAGAAGTTTATTTTCTATTTTCAAATATCTATATATTTAGATAATTTCCTATTATTGGTCTTTTAATTGTTTCCATTGTGGTCGGAGACATAGTCTCTAAAAAATCTAGTTTAGTCTTTTGAAATTTATTGAGATTTATATTATAGCTCAAAATATAATCCATATTAGTGAATGTTTTATATGTATTCTACAGTTGTTTGGTGAGTGTTCTATAAATGTCAATTAGGCCAAGTTGGTTGATTGTTCAGATATTCTATGGCTGTACTTACTTGTTGTCTACTTGTGCTATCAATTATGAAGAGAAAGATCATAAAATCTTTAATTATGGTTGTATATGTTTCTGTTTCTCTCTTGAGCTTTATCATTTCCTTTATGAATTTTGAAGCTCTGTTATTAGGTACATATTTATTTAAGATTGGTGTCTTATCCTGATGAATTTCTTCTTTTAGCATTATAAAATTTCATTTTAATTTTTAACCTATTACATTTAAATTTAAAATATATCTCTTAAAGACAGTGTATAGTTGAGTTTTGCTTTTTTTAACCCAATATGACAATCTCCACCCTTTAGTTAGAATATTTAGTCTACTTAGTTAATGTAATTATTTATATGGTTGGATTTAAGCCTGTCATTTTACCATTGTTTTCATTGGTCCCTTTAGTTTTTATTCTCTGCTTCTCTGTTAATGCCTATTTTGGGGTTTATTGGGTATTTTTTAATATTTCACTTTAATTCCTCTATTGGCTTCTTAGTTATACATCTTTTAAATTACTTTTCCACTAATTATCATATGACTAATGATATGCACTCTTAACTTATTAAAATCTGTTTATAATCAGTATTGTACTGCTTCACATTTTATGCTTGACCCTTCCCACTTTTTATATCTGATTTTCCCTTCTCAGTTTATAAATGTAACTTAATATAATTCCCCCTATTAACTCTATCCACTCTTTGTGTTCTTGTTGTTAATATATTTTATTTTTATATGTTAAACACAGCTAACATGTTATTCTTGCTTTAAGGAGGTAGTTTTATAGTCTTTTAAGGATGTTTTAAGAAGAATAAAGAACATAAACTTTTATTTTTAACAACTTATTCATCATTTCTAATATTCTTTCCTTCCTGAAGTTCTGAATTTTTGTCTGGTATCATTCTTCTCCAGCCTGAAGAACCTCCTTCACCATTTTTTGTAGTGCTCATCCGCTTGACATGAATTCTGTCAGCTTTCATTCATTTAAAAATGTCCTGATCTTGTTTTTTAAAGGGTAATTTCACTGGATATAAAATTCTGAGTTGACAATCTTTTTTTCTCCCAGCACCTCAAAAATGTTGTCTGTCATCCATCTTCTAGACCCAGTTGTGATGAGAAGCTAGTGCTTTTCCATTTATTTTTCTCTTTTATATAACATTGTCCTCAGGTTCCTTTAAAGATTTTCTCTTTAAGACCTTTGGTCTTTAGTAGTGTGAGCATGTTGTAGCTAGGTATGATTTTCTTTGTATTTATTGTTTTTGAACTTTGATGAGTTTTTTTGATCTGGTTAATAATATTTTCATCAAACTTAATAAAATTTTAACTTATTTCTTCACTTACTTATGTATGTGGTAGACATCTGATATTGTCCCACAAATCCCTGATGCTGTGTTCATTTTTCTTCATTCCTTTTTTCTTTTTTAATTGTTCTATTACAGTTGTCCCAATTTTACCCCCTTGCTCTCCCCTACCACCTCCAGCCCCGTCCCCTAGCTCCCACAGTCAATCCCCACCCTGTTGTCCATGTCCATGGGTCCTTTATACTTGTTCTTTAACTAAACCCTTCCCCTTCTTTCCCCCCTTGTCCACTGCCCCTTCCTCTCTGGTCACTGTCAGCCTGTTCCTTGTTTCCATGCCTCTAGTTGTATTTTGCTTGCTTGTTTGTTTTGTTCATTAGGTTCCTGTTATAGGTGAGATTGTATGGTACTTGTCTTTTGCCACCTGTCTTATTTCTCTTAGCATAATGCTCTCAAGTTCCATCCATGCTGTCGCAATGGGTAGGAGTTCTGTCTTCCTTTCTGCTGTGTAGTATTCCATTGTGTAAATGTGCCATAGGTTTTTGATCCGTTCATTTACTGATGGGCATTTAGGCTGTTTCTAGCACTTGGCTATTATAAATGATGCTGCTATGAACATAGGGGTACATGGGTTCTTATGAATTGGTGTTTTAGGATTCTTAGGGTATATTTCCAGCAATGGAATCACTGGGTCAATGGTAGTTCCACTTATAGTTTTTTGAGGAAATTCCATACTGTTTTCCGCAGTGGCTGCACCAGTCCACATTCCCACTAACAGTGCACTAGGGTTCCCTTTTCTCCGCATTCTCCATCACGGCCAGTGCTTGTTGTTTGTTGATTAGTTAATGATGGCCATTCTGAGCAGCATGAGGTGGTATCTCAATGTGGTTTTAATTTGCATTTCTAATGGTTAATGATGTTAAACATCCTTTCATATCTTTTGTCTGTGGGCCCTCTGTATGTCCTCCTTGGAGAAGTGGCTGTTCAGGTCCTTAGCCCAGTTTTTAATTGGATTGTTTGTCTTCCTGGTGTTGAGTCATTTGAGTTCTTTATATAATTTGGAGATCAAACCCTTGTCTGAGGTATCATTGGCAAATATGTTTTCCCATAGGGTTGATTCCCTTTTCATTTTGATGATGTTTTCTGTAGCTGTGCAGAGCTTTTTAATTTGATGTAATTCTATTTGTTTATTCTTTTCTTTATTTCCCTTGCCCTAGAGGATGTATCGGCAAAAATATTGCTGCATGAGATATCTGAAATTTTACTGCCTTCATTTTCCTCTAGGACTTTTATGGTGTCACAGTTTATGTTTAAGTCTTTTATCCATTTTGAGTTTATTCTGGTGTATGGTGTGAACTCATGGTCTAATTTCCTTTTTTTTTTCTTTTTCACATACCATTCTAGATCTCCCAAAACCATTTGTTAAAGAGGCTATTTTTACCCCATTCTATCCTCCTGCCCCCTTTGTCAAATATTAATTAACCATAGAGACATGGGGTTATTTCTTGGCTCTCTATTCTATTCCATTGACCTATATGTCTGTTCTTATGCCAGTACCAGACTTTTGATTACAGTGGCCTTGTAGTATAGTTTGATATCAGGTACCCTCCTACTTTGTTCTTTCTCAAAACTGCTGAGGCTATTCGGGGTCATTTTTGGTTCCAAATAAATTTTGAAGTATTTGTTCTAAATTTGTGAAATATCTCATTGGTATATTGATAGGGATTGCGTTGAATCTATAAATTGCTTTGGATAGTGTGGACACTTTAATGGTGTTAATTTTTATAATCCATAAACAGGGTATATGCTTCTACATATTTGTATCTTTCTTAACGTATTCAGTATTCTGTAGTTTTCTGAGTACAGGTCTTTTACCTCCTTGGTTAACTTTATTCCTAGGTACTTTATTTTTCTTGTTGCTGTCGTAAATTGATTTTTTTCCTAGTTCCTCTTTCTGATATTTCATTACTGGTATACAAAAATGCCTTTGATTTCTGAATATTGACTTTGTATCCCACTATTTCCCCAAATGCATTTATTAGGTTGAGTAGTTTTTTGGTGGAACCTATAGAGTTTTCTATGTACACTATCATGTCATTTGCAAACAATTACAGTTTTACTTTCTCCTTTCCAATTTGGATGCCTTTTATTTCTTTTTCTTGTCTCATCATCATGGCTAGAACTTCCAATACTATATGTTGAAAGCAGACATCCTTGTCTTGTTCCTGACCTTTGGGGGAAAGCTTTTAGTTTTGCCCATTGAGTATGATGTTGGCTTTAGATTTCTCATATATGACTTGTATTATGTTCAGGAATGCTCCCTCTATTCCGACTTTGCTTAGTGTTTTTATCATAAATGGGTGCTGTACTTTATCAAATGCTTTTTCAGCGTCTATTGATGTGATCATGTGATATTTGTATTTCATTTTGTTTATGTGGTGCATTATGTTTATTGATTTGTGAATGTTATACCATCCTTGGATCCCTCAGATGAATCCCCACCTCATCATGGTGTTTGATCTTTTTAATGTGTTGCTGGATCTGGTTTGCCAATATTCTGTGGAGGATTTTAGCATCTATGTTGATCAGCGATATTAGCTTGTAGTTTTCTTTCTTTGTTGTTTCTTTACTTGGTTTTGGAATTAGGATAATCCTGGCCCATAAAAAGCATTTGGGAGTCTTCCCTCTTATGGTATTTTTTGGCATAGTTTGACAAGGATAGGAGTTAGCTCTTCCCTAAATGTTTGGTAAAATTTACCTGTGAAGCCATTCCATCCAGGACTTTGTGTGCCTGGAGTTTTTTTATTTACTGCTTCTATTTCAGCAGCGGTTATTGGTCTGTTCAATTTTGGAAGATTACATGTTTCTAGAAATTTGTCCGTTTTGCCCAGGTTGTCAAATTTCTTGGCATATAGCGTGTTGTAGTAATTTCTTACGATCTTATGTATGTCTGTGGTATTGGTTGTAATCTCCTCTTTCATTTCTGGTTTATTTATTTGGGACTTCTTTTTTTTCTTGATGAGTCTGGTTAAAGGCTTGCTGATTATATTTATCATCTCAAAGAACCAGCTCCTGGATTTATTGGTCATTTGAATTGTTCTTTTAGTCTCCATGTCATTTAATTCTGCTCCGATTTTGATCATTTCCTTCCTTCCACCCGTTTTGGGCTTTATTTGTTGTTCTTACTCTAGTTCTTGTAGATGTAGGGTTAGGTTGTTTATTTGACAATTTTCTGTCCTTTTTAGGTAGGCCTGTATTGTTATGAACTTCTATCTCAGGCCTATCTTTTCTGTGTCTCATAGGTTTGGGGCTGTTGTGTGTTCATTTTCATTTGTTTCCAGAAACTTTCTGATTTCTCCTTTGATCTCATTGTTAACCCATTTGTTATTTAATAGTATGTTGTTCAGTCTCCATGAATTTGAATGTTTTTGAGTTTTTTCCTTGAGGTTGGTTTCTAGTTTCAAGCCATTGTGATCTGAGAAGATGCTTGATATGATTTCAATTTTCTTGAATTTGTTGAGACTTGTTTTGTGACATTCTATGTGGTCTGTCTTTGAAAATGTCCCATGTACATTTGAAAAGAATGTGTATTTTGCTGTTTTGGGGATAAAAGTTTCTGTATATATGGATTAAATCCATTTGATCTAGGGCGTTGTTCAATGCCACAATATCCTTGTAGATGCTTTGCTTGGAAGATCTATCCATTGTTAACAAAGGGGTGTTAAAATCCCCAACAATGATTGTGTTGGAGTCGATACCATTCTTAAAGTTCTCCAAGATATTCCTTACATATTTGGGTGCTCCTATGTTGGGTGCATATGTTTTCAAAGGTTATATCTTTTTGATGGATCATTCCCTTAAGTATTATATAGTGTCTTTCTTTGCATTTTATTGTCTTTGTTTTGAAATCTATTTTGTCTGATATAAGCATTGCTACTCCACCTTTTATTCATGTCTGTTTGCTTGGAGTATTTTTTCTATCCCTTCACTTTCAGTCTATATAGATCTTTTTTTCTGAGGTAGGTCTCTTATAGACAGCATGTATGCAGATCATGTTTTCTTATCTATTCCACTACCCTACGTCTTTTGATTGGAGCATTTATTGCATTTACATTTAAGGCCTTTATTGATAGGTACTTATTCATTGCTGTTTTTTCCCTTTGTACCTGTGGTTTTTTTCTCTCTCACTCTGACTCAGTCTCTCTTTTTCTTTATTTTCTTAAAGCAGTTGCTTTAGCATCTGTTGCAATGCTGGTTTAGTGGAGATATATTCTTTCAGCCTTTTTTTTTTTTTTTTTTTTGTCTGGGAAGCTCCTTATTTTGCCTTCCATTTTAAATGAGAGCCTTTCTGGGTAGAGTAGTCTTGGCTGCAGGCCTTTGCTTTTCATTACTTGGAATATTTCTTGCCATCCTCTTCTGGCTTGTAGTGCTTCTGTTGAGTAATCAGCTGATAGCCTTGTCAGGTATTCTTCTCCTTCTGGTATTCCTATGATATGGATATCATTACGTTTCATTTTGTCCAGCAGTCCCCTTAAACCCCTTCATTTTTTTTTGAGTCCTTTTCTTTTTTGTGGTTCTGTGTGGGAATTTTTATTCCTTGTGTTCCAGCTTGCTGATTCAATCCTCTGCCTCATCTAGCCTGCTTATAATTCTTTCTACTGTGTTCTTCACTTCAGAAATTGTTTTCTTCATTTCCTCCTGTCTTTCATTGTCAGTTTCTATGTCCTTTTTCATGCTGATGTAGTCAACTGTAAGTTCCTTGTAGCTTCCCTGTAGTTCTTTGTAGTTCTCACTTAGCTCATTGAGCTTCCTTATAGCCATTATTTTGAACTCAATGCCTGATAGTTTACTTTCCTCTATTTCATTTAGCACTCTTTCCTGTGATTCCTCCTTTCCTTTTGATTGGGGGATGTTTAATTGTCTCCTCATTTTCGGTGACTCTTCTTTTTTATTTCTCTTCTCAGATTGATCTGCTTTGACTCCCTGTCTTTGTGGTGTAAACTTCTGTGGTAGGAGACCTGTGGGATTAATGGTGCAGTCTCCTTGATCTCCTTGAACTTGATGCTCTTAGGATGGCCCTTATGCCCTTTATGTTGGCTCTCTGGGTGTAACTGGGTTTTGATTGTTACTGGGCCATTCTTTGGTGGGTCCTTCCATCCTGCTTGCTGACTGAGTGTCACTCTACCCACCACGTCTTGTATGCTGCTGTGCAGGTACTGACAGAACATAACCACACAGCCCAAGAAACAAACCCACTCCTTCAAAAATAATCCCACGCACAATCATAACATGAACAGCAAGTGAGCACTATTAAGAAGGGTGTGAAGACATTAAGACTATTATAAGAAAGGAAAAATGAATATGAGGTGACTAACTAAAGAAAAATGATTTTGGGAGGGTAGAGGGAGGAGCCATAATAAGAGTAGGGAATTGGGACAGGGCAAAGAGAGAAAGTAAATTTCATATCATAAATAGGGAGGGAGAAGGTGGAATGGAGCAAGAGAAAGGAAGTGTATAGAAATTTAAAAAAGTATAGTGAGAGAAAAAGAAAGGAAAATAAATAAATAGAATAGAATAGCAACCAAATTAGAGAAAGGATCCACCACAGCACCATTAATAACAAATGAGCAAAAATTAATATAGTTGGGATGGGATGCAAGGGAAAAAGAAAGAGAAAAGCTTAAGAGATGTCTAGAGGAAAGAGAAGTGATTTTGAGATGATAGAGGGAGAAGGAATACTAAAAGTGAGGATTGAAAACCAGGCTAATGCAGAGAAAAATTAAAATTTGAGACAAAAAGAAAAAAGGGCAAGAGGAAGGCAGAATGGAGCAGGAGAGGGGAATGGTAACATTTGAGATTTACAATACCAAAATAGTGAAGATCTAGAGATAAAATTGAGGAAATGAAACAACAACCATCCTGTCCACAACCAAGGATCAGATGTTGATAAAGGAGAGAGAGCTAGAGTATTCTAAGATTTGGGGGGAAAGTGTGAGATGACCAATGACAAAAAAATGGATTTGAAGGCTGGAGGTAGGAGAAATAAAATAGAGTGCAGAAGGGAAACAAGTCATAGCAAGAGAGAAAACAAAATTTAAAACAAAAATAAGAGGAGGAAAGCAGAAGGTTAAATGGGAAAAGTGAAGGGAAGGGCAAAATATGAGATTTGAAATAAACTGTAATATAAAAGCTAGTGCCCTAATAGGCACAAACTTGAAAGACAAGAAATGAACGTTAAGAAGCTATGCAGGAAAGGAAATACCTCAAATCATGAAGAAGGCCCCGTTGGATTTCATCTTGGTGGCATCTAGTATTTACCACAGTGTTTTCTTTCTGGATCTTCCTCTGGTGATGTCAGATGGTCTGGCCTGAGGCAGTCTGTTTGAGACTACCAGGGATCCACAGCCTCTGGCTGCCTGTGTCAGTTGTAGTCTAGTCACTCTGTATCCAGCAGTCAGGCCTGAGCTTCACAGGCTGGGGCAGAGTAATTCCTGTGGGCAGGGCTGTTGCTTCTCCTCAGGCTGATGCAAATTGGAGGGGAGTGGTCTGCCTGAGCCAAAGGTCTTCCTGAGCAAGAAGGTGCAATCATTTAGCACCAGAATCCTGGCAGCTGCTCCCTGAATTCTCTCCCCAAAGCCACTAAGCCCAGTCTCTCCTCAAGTGTCTCTAGTCCACTCTGCGTCCCCTTTGCCATTGCCCAAGATAAGTGGCTAGAAATGAAATTTTATGTGTTGGCCCTTTAAAAGACTCTGTGTCTCCAGCTTTCAGTCCCTGGCAGAGAGAAACCCTGATGCTTTTCACAGCTGGATGTTATCTGGGATCCTTTCCAGCTCTGGTACTGCATGCTGGGGAGTCCAGCTTAGGTTCCAGTCGCCTTATTTCTTTATGGAACCCCCCATCACTGAAATATTCCTCTAGCACTTTAGCTGCCACCTGTGAGAGCCCAGGCAACCCTCTCAAAACTCCTCCACACTCCCTACAAGTCCTGTGGTGGTGAAACTGTTTTTCTGTCTGTCCTTGGTTATAAGTCTCTCCAGCTAGTGTTCAGTTGATTTTTCAAGATCTTTCTACAATTTAGTTGTAATCTCTACAATTTCAGATTGTTTGGGATGAGGTTAGTGAAGCTTCCCCCTATTCCTCTGCCATTTTGGATCCCCTTGCTTCCTGAATTCTTAATCCCATTAAACGCATATCTTCAAATCATAAGGAGGAAGGGTGAAAAGAATTATGAAAGACTGGGTTTGTGGGGCAGAAGCAAATGTATATTTTGTATCCTAGTATTTTAATAGATGGTACCAGATTCTTTTTCTGAAAGGGGGTGTTAATTCACTTTCCTCTTACCTTTATACCCTGTACTTGTTAGTAATAAATGTTAACCTCTTATGACTAGTAATATTTTCCACAGTAAGTTATAGTTTCCCTAGATATTTATATTGGCATGCTATTTGTTTTTCTTGACTGTTTTCTGCTTGATAAATCTTTTTGTATCCTGTTTCTTTGAATTTTTCTGTATCCTTTATTTTCAGATGAGTCTTCTATACAGACTATACCTGAATTTTGTCTCATATTGTATTCCCCATATTGGGCAGGTTGGGCTTTGTCATCTGCCCCCTCTCTACTTCCAGCTGCTTTCAAAGGCATAAAAACTGAAGCTTCAGGTGTCCTCAAGGTAAATGTTGATTTCAGCCTCTGCTTACCCCTCAGGGTTCCTGCATTCATTTCATTTTTGATCCATGAGTGTTCCTTAGTTACTTTCAAGAACATCAGTGCATTAAAACAATTTAAAATATTATTTATTCTACATTTTTATCTTTAGCAAGAAGGTCAGCCAGGGTACCTAGTCTAGCATATTCTCAGAGGCCATAATAATTTATTTTCCAATCTGCAAGTGCCTGACACTTTTACACACGAGGCTCCTTAGTATGGACATTTGTTTGTCGTATTGACTGTGTAGTACTGATTTCTCATAAATGAGGTTGTGGGATGCCTTACGCTGTATCATACTTAGGAAGCTGTGCCTTAGGATGCCTTAGGAAGCAGTATAAACAGATGGTTTATTCAGAACTCAAATCAGGAAAATTTTCCAATGTTCATAGGGAGAAATGGTTTAGAAAGTCTGAGAAATGCAAACTTAACTAACAAGATAGAAAAACGTTTCTATGTTTCTATCACTTCTGCAAACTTTAGTTTTCAGCTATATATTCAAGAGCTTATAGTAATTTGTTCTTCTTTTCCCAAGTCTTCATCTTCTACCCTGCTTGCAGATAAAGTCAAAAAACTGGTTTTCTATTATCAGTAGATGACTCATTAATTCTGATCTTTAGGTTTTTAGCCACATGATTTCTCACACTTCAAAGTTCATGCCTCCTGCTGTTGAATTATGCCCTATTTCTTTCTTTGAACACATTTCAGGTTTGTGCGTCTGTAAGGAATTCTCATGTTAAATAAACCTAGCATGTCCCTTAGTCATCCAAAGAAGACTTCAGTTACAAGTACAAACCTCATTTTAAGGTAGGCAGAATTAATTGTGTAAGACTTAAGGGATACAAAAGATATTATTTAAGTTTTGAAACCTTATTCACCTTTAAAGTTGTTTTCTAGTAAACTGAGTTTGAAAATTCTCACTCATTTTTAATACGATGAATTGCAGTTGAGAAAGGTTGGATAAAACATCCTGAAGTTTAAATAAAGAGGGGGATGGGGAAGGGAACCTTTTCTGAAACAAAAGCAGTTTTATCCACGGCATAAGGGTTTCACTTAGTTCTCTGCCATCTTGATCCTCCCCTTTTTCCTTTTTGTTTCTCAAATTGGTATTTGCTAGAGATCTCTCAAGTTCTTAGAGTCTTCTGGTGTTTCCAATCTACTGTCTATTCAGTGATTTTTTTTTTAATTGCACTTACTGAAACTTTCAGTCCTAGAATTTCAATTTTTTCTTCCCATTATTTTTTTTTTTTGTTTTAGTTTCTTATCTGAGATTCCCATCTGTTCACATATTCTGTTTAGTTGTTATTGTTGTTTAAACACATTTTCCTTTATTCTTTGAGACATATATATAATAGCTGCTCTAAAGTTTTACTAAATGCAATATCTAGGTCAACTTAAATCCTGTTTCTAATGACTTAGTTTTTCCCGGTATGTCACATTTTCGTGTTTTCTTGAATGTCTTAATTTTTATTATGTATTGGACAGTGTTGATGATCAATTTTGAGATGCTCAATTTAAGAAAAAATTTCTTTGTAGAGTATTCACTGTTGTTTTAGTAGGCAGTTTAGTCCCTGGCTGATCACCTTGTATAAGCTTGGTTTTATATTTTGCTAGGGCAGATCTGTGGAAGGCAGAAGGTTTTTTTCTCAGGCCCCTCTAACATAGCAAGTCTCATCCTCCAAATCCTGTGTGCTGTTTGAATTTTATTAGAGCTTGGTTTTAGACTTTGTCAGTGTGGGTGTAGAGTAATCCTTATTCTTGGGTGTTGTTTTGCTCCTAAAGTGAAGCCTTTCCTTTGTTTCAAGTTGATGCCTAGAGTG
Organism: Desmodus rotundus; assembly: GCF_022682495.2. Classification (NCBI taxonomy): domain Eukaryota; kingdom Metazoa; phylum Chordata; class Mammalia; order Chiroptera; family Phyllostomidae; genus Desmodus; species Desmodus rotundus. Next base: position 134,118,078 of record NC_071387.1, read on the forward strand.
CTAATGAGTTGCCTTTGTTCAGACTGGGTTAGACTGCCAATATATCTCCATGCTGCTTGACTTCTAGTATTTCTATTCGATACGAACCTTATCACAGCCACGCTTGTGTACGTCTCATGTAGTCCTGCTTTGGTTAAGGACTCTCAAGAAGCCCTTGTACAAACTTTTCTGGTCCCCCTCTGCACTGTTCCCTCCTCTCTGGTGCCCTGTCTCTGCCTACCAGCCCTGCTCAGGTGCAGTCCAGCTCACTGCACTACAATTAGGAAATTGTCCGTAGGCAGAGAACCATGAGGAAATGTGAGCTCACCTTTTCCTTCTCTCAGAGGTCGTATTCTTGTCCTGTGTGTTATCCAGTACCTCAAACTAGTTGCGTCATTTTAATAGTTGTTTACAAGAGGATGAAAAGTTTGGTACCCGTTACTCTGTCCTGTCATATCGGAAGTGCAAGTCTCCCACGGCATTTTTATATATGTTTAAGTGAATTGCAGTGGTTTCATAAAAGGGAAAAGTCTGTCTTAGTCTCTCTTATAACTAAAGAAGGTCCAGTGAGCTCATGGTGCTCATGTACCGAATCATCTCTCGGATCTTCCTGCCTCCGACCCCCTGTCATCCATTTACTTTATTTACTCTTTTCTCTTCACATGGGAGGAGAGAGGAACAGAAGACAGAAAGACCATACTTGGATCTTGCATCCTGGGTTATATTATGGGCCTGTCAACTGGAAAGTAAATGTGGTTTGTGAAAAAGTGACGCGGATCCCGGCCTGTGGAGTCCATGTGTTGTGGTGGCAATAGACAAATACACACGGACTACAGAGTCCTGTGGAGGAAAAGGGTCAGTGTGGCCACTCTCTCTAGGGGAGGGCTCTCTGACCCTTGCCTTGACAGGCTTTTATTGCTTTTCTGGGCCCCTTACATCAAAGATGGTCCTCATTTACTATACACAGGTTTGTTTTGGGTGGTTATCTTTTACAGACAACAAAGGAGAGGATGTCGCTGAATACATCAAAGAAGGATATTTGCAATGTAAAGGTAGAAATGGTCGAAACTGGTTATGCTCCATACCTGGAAGGTCTAGCTCAGATTTTAGGAAGATAAAGATACTCAGTAAACATTTGCTGCCTCAGGGTGAGGGAGTTTTAGCAAGAGCAAGTCTCATAGTGGTCTAGGTACAATGCAGGCCTGACTTCCCACTGAAGAACCTATCCATGGAGGTGGGTCCTGCCCGCCAACCTCACTCCCCACTGGATTTTCCGAGTGGGGGCTGAGCCACATTCCCCACGCTTGGAACGGTTCCCCATAGAAAAGCACTATACTTGAGGGGTGAAAGCAGGAATGCATGCAAGACTTCCTTTGTTTGTGTTTTATGACACTGCTTATACATTGAGATCTAAGGAAATACGATACATCAGGGAAAGGGCCCACGTAGAACATATTCAAAACTTGTGCTCTCTGACTGCCCTTCAGATTCTGGTGATTTAACAAGAGCATTGGGACTGGGGATGCGTAGAGAATTTTTTTCAGATTAGAGCTGTTCAAAAAGTCACTCATTTTGTTCTAACTTCTAGTCCTTTTTAAACTTAAACATCTAAAATAAAATCTCTTTTTTATGGAAGAGGATTACTTTATTTGATAATTAGCCATCATTTCAGAAATTTAATGAAGTTTCTGTTTGGAAATAATCTAGAAGATTTAAATACTGTTTTAGGCTTGGAGTTTTTAACTCTATTTAAATGTGTCATAGAGGCCTCAGAAGAAGAATCTTTTATTTTTAGAGCCTAATTTGGTTGCTATATTACCTAATTGAATACAGTAAATCTTGTATCTGCCCAAGAAGCCTTATTTTGATTAAGCCTATTCTTTTAAAATGTTTGGTTTGTTGATCTGGAAATATACCCCATTTCATTTTCTCAAAAAAAATATGGTGGTAGTCTGAAGGGATTAAAGTCTGTGGGAAGTTTGTTCCTTTTAATTCCAGTTGTTTACCATGTTTGCCAAAAGCTTTACTTTTTGTCATATTATTAAAATTGAACTCTTTAGCTAATCACTTCCTCTCTTGCAGCACCCTCTATGCATTTCCCCTTAGGTTTTGTCACATCTTTCCTGTATTTAACCCTGGATCCACCCTCTTCTTTCTCTACTTTAAAAATTTGTTTCATTTATTTAGTTATTTATTTTAATTGTGATAAAATACTTATAACACTGTTTCTCTTCTTTTAGACCTGGGCTGGTAAACACTGCTAAACACATTTATGGAGACTGGTGGCATGACATATTCCACTGGGCTTCTTACCAAACTTCTCAGCCATGCTTTGTCCCTGGGCCACCCTTCCCTGGTCCTCTCCCATAGCATCTGTTATTTTTCTTTTCAAGTCACCTATGTCTTCCCCAAAACTGCCTTTGGCTCTGGGCATATGGCCTTGCTTCCTCTGTCACAGAGAACATGGAGGCCATCTGCTGTTTACACCCTCAGCTTTCCGTTTGAATACAGGCCTCTCTATCTTCGCCTCCTGTTCTTCGAGGCTTGGAGGAAGAGAGTGCCTAGATCCCATAGAGGTTAGTCTCTCTGTTGGAGTTCTTGTGATGTCTCCCTGTCCCTCTGAGATGCTGCATTTCCTCTGGTCTGCTTCTCCATCTCCATGTTTTGTTGTTGTTTTCCTTCCTCGCATAAATACATGCTTAAGTTGTTCTTGTCTTAAACACAGACCAAAAAAAATGGATTTAGCTCTTCACTGTGCCATGTTTTCCTTCAGTTTGATCCTGTGCTTTTCTCTTGACACACAACTGTGTACCTTGAAAGAAGAATCTGTAGCCCTTGCCTTCCATTCTTTCTTTCCATTCTTTCTTTGGGCCCCAGAAGTCAGGCTTCTGTTCTCATTACTCCACTGAACGCACCTCATAAAAGTCACTGGTTCCCTAGCTGTCAAATCCAGTGGCCTCTTTAGGCTTCATTCACTAGACCTTCCTAAGACAGCGATTTTCAGCGTTTTTCCTCTCATGGCACACAGAAACTAATCACTAACATTCTGTAGCACACCAAAACATACATTTTTTTGTTGATCTGATAGGAAGAAATCAGCATAATTTTTATTCATTCACACTGGATGACTGTTGTTTTGGTGGCTGTTGTCATTTTTTTACTTTGATGATCTAAGGGAAAAGAGGTCAGTGCTCCTGACTTAAGTCAGGTATTGGTGTTTTAAAAATTCTTGTGGTGCACCAGTTGAAAATTTTAAGACATTAAATGCTGACCACATCCTCCTTCTCGAAAACCTTCTTTCGCTTTCTGGGATGCCTCTGTCCCTGATGTTTCTACCTCTAGTACATTTTATTTGTTCTTCTTTGCTGCCCCTCTTCCTCTTCCCACCTCTTTAATGCTGATGCTCTCTGACTCTTATCTCCCATGTTGTCACACCCATCTGCATCTTGTCACAGGTAACAAATTACATGCAAATTCCAAAATCTGAATTTTTCACCCACATCCCTCTTTGGAGTTTGGACCCACATAATATAATCCTTATACAGTCCTACAAAATAGTAATGTTTTCTACATTTATAGGTGAGGAAATTGAAACAAACTAAGGCATGTATGGTAACCTGTTTGAGATCAAGCGGCCAGTGGAAGAGCCACAATTTTAACCTTTGTCTAAAGTTAGGCTTTTAATTTTATAATATGTTATTAATCAGGTATCTTCACCTGGCTCTCTGACAGATATTAAATATGTCATGTCCCACACCAAATGCCATCTCATAACTCCATTCTCACTATCCCCTCCCAAAGTGAAACAGGAGCAATAACATGAAACCTAGATTCTCAACATCAATGAATGGCATTCCTTCTTTTAAAAGTTATCCAAGCCAGAATTGTTGAGAGAATTCAGTAGACTTTCCTCTACACTTCCCCTGTCTCTCCACCCTGCAGGCTCATCCAGCCCAAGCTGGCATCACATGGTTCCTGTATATTTTCCTTCTTTAACATGACTTGTAATCATTCCCTCTTTTTTACTTCTGCTGCTACTGTGACAGCGGAGAACTTTGTATCGCCCTGGATTGCCGTTACTGTGACAGTCCAGCCCATCGCCTCTCATATTATCTGAGATGAAGAATTAATGTTTATTGTTTTTTAATTTTTAATATGTTGCAGAAATGTAGGAATATAAAAGTGAATCATTGGAAAACTGAAATGAAAAAAAGATATGCAAAGTATAAGTGCCATTTTAAATTCAATAGACATAAAATCCTGTGAAATTTCTATAGTAGTTTTCAAATACTAGTTTCATACGTGTATCTTGTCGCAGGTGACAAACAGTTTGTGGATTGGCCCTAGTCCATACACAACATTGAGGAACACCCGTACATGGTTTCTGATGAAAAGCAATGCCTTCGGTTTTTCTCAGATTTTAACCACACAGGCCTGTTATTTAAAACTGAAATATTTTAACTAGGACATTCTTTGCTTTTAGCTTATATTTCGTTTGTATATGTGGATTTAAGAGGTTTCAGAAAATTTCCTGTTCCTTTAGGATCCCTTCTTTGAATATGAATAAATCCTGTGTGAACAAGGGGTAGTCATGTGTCACGTTACAACTTAATGCTAAAACCAAAGTTCACTGACTTAAGAATCCAAAGTGACATTTTCTTAAATAGACTTGAAGTACAGTTTTCATGGGCTGCTTGTAATAAAAGTGAGTTTCCCTGGTTTGATATATTTAACTTGCTGTGATGGAATTACACATACACAAATTTGTATCTAATGTGCAGTAAAATGTAGCAGATGGGCTGCTGTGTTTCATTTGTGAAAGATTACAACTCTATATACATATTAATCTGACTGGATGATAAATAATAAAAGTTATCTGGATTTTGATAGGCATCTGACTAAGCCCTTGTCAAAGATTTGAAGTTAATGAATTGCAGTCAAGAGATGCTAAAATGGTCAGACTGTGGTTTACCCCTTGGCTTTCAACAGGGAGTGGCTTAGGAATCTAAAAACACAAAAATGAAGTTCTAGAGGAATAGATGAATTCAGGGATAGGAATGATCTAAACAAATATTAAGGTGAATCATGCCTAGAGTTAGTTTAGAAATTTATTAGATAAAACCATACTGCCCAGACCCCATTATTATCTGTGTCAGGTCTGACACAGAACAAAATACATGGGCCATTCATTGCCTAGGAGAACATAATTTTCCCATATGAGATCTTTAAAAAGTCGTAGAAGGTCTTTTAGACATTTTTAAGTAAAAACGCAAATTAAACAACTAATTGACAGCATTGCCAGGCTCTAAACAACTACCACACAGAGAAAATTTCTAACCATTAAGTATTCGTTAAGAGTTTAATTTTTTTAAGTTCAATTACAGTAATATTTGCTCAATTAAGTAAGTAAATGACTCCTTAACACAATTAACTATAAAAACAAAACAAAACTTTGTCACAAGAGGTTGGGGCACTGTAAGAGGCTTAAGGAGACTGAATTCCCAAAGCAGGATGTCATAACTGCACCCTTCTTCCATTTCCAGATCATTCACAGCAGATGGAGAGATGGCAACTTGCTAAACCCACACCTAGAAAGTGATTAAAAGTTTTATTCAAGAAAACTTTAAAGTAGCATAGCTTTAATGAAATTCAGGTTGGAGAGGAGGTAGGAAAACACAGCCTAATTGGGGTCTCTGTGCTCCCCAAATCAAAAAAGGTCGAGATAAAGTGAAAGAAAATGTGTTTTTGAAAGGTAATAAAAAAATAAGTACTTTTTCTTAATTTGCATTGTAGCAAGTTAAGCTGAGTCATGGAATTACAGATGCTCGACAGGTAGCCTGGGATGGGAGGGAGAAATGACGCCATTGCCAGCAAAGGGAACAGAGAGGAAAGATGGCATGTGGGGGGATAATGTGAAATAGCGGCCTAGCTTCTTCTCAGAATAGAAAGCAGTTTGGGATGGTGGGAGTACACGCAGGAATGGAGTGTCCAGTGTGTAGCTGGAGAAGCCTGAAAGCAGTGCTCCTGAAATTTAGAGGAACATCAATCACCTGAGGATTCGTTAAAATTCAAATGCAGGGAAGGGACTTGAGAGTCCACTCTTCCAAGAAGCTGCAATGTGTTACAGATGCCCTGGTCCACAGACCACATTTTGAGTAGCAAAACTATAAATTTTATCTTAACATTTATTGATACTTTGTTTCATGGATTGAGTTACCACTATTTAGTTACTTAGTGTTTGTTAAATAACATAAGCATTTCTGTTATTGCTTGTGGCATAACAGAAATGGCATTTCTGTTAAACTAGACATTAAGTAATTTTATGTCAGTTTTGCTCTGCTGATGGAGAAATAATACCCTTAGCAACTTCATTGCCAAGTGCAAACGAAATAAATAATTTAGATACAAGCCCTCATCCTGTATTGAATTAGTTGAGTAGGGAGATGCAACATAATAATGGAAAGAATCTGAAATTTGATGACAGATTTTTAGAACTGAGCTCCAGTCTCAGTTTTGTGACTAAATAATTGTGACTTTATGAAGATAAATTAGCCCCTCTTTCTGTTTCTTTTTCTCTTATCTGAAATGGTTATAGTACTTGCCATTTTATGGAATTGTTGTGAGAGTTAGAAATGACATGTATGAAGTACCTTGTAGGGAAAGGTAAATGGGGATTTCAACTATCAAACTTTTGAGCTACCTTAAAAGCTAAAAATATGATTCTTTAAATAAAGAACATTGAATGATCTGATTCTAGGAGTTACTGATCTATGTGTGATTATTGGCCCATCTACTTTTCGAGTCTTTTATTCTCAGCAACCCTTAGCAAGTTGGAGAGTGTGTTTTCTTTGTAGTTTATAAGAGCTCCCACCACTACCCAGCCCCAAGTTCCGCTTATATGTATGGTGTATATAAGTAATACGGTTATTAGAGAAGGGTTTATGTTGTACTTCTGAATGTTCTGGAAGCATGAAAAAACAGATTGAATTGTAGCTTTACCTGATTTTCACAGTTTATTTGTCTTATTTTCAGTATTTTTTAACTATGGGAATTTTCTATATAATTTGCCACTTTCAGTTTGCTGTGGAACAGGAGCATCCCTCTTCCAGGGGAAAGAATAACTCAGCCTATGGCTTAGCTATTGTTTAAGCCTATAATGGGCTTACCAGTTTGTGATCCTCCTTAGGGAGAATGGGACTCAGAGGAGAGACCCACAGAGGCCCTAAAAGCAGAAATTCTTTTAAATGTGGGGTTCTAGTAGAACCAGAAGGGGGACATGGACCATTGGTGGGCACACCTCTTTGATCCTATTGACTCCTTACTCGGTGGGTACAGGAACAGCCAGAGGCGGGCCAAAGCAGGGCTCTCTAAAGCCCAGGACAAGGGTCCAGGATGTTGGGCAGGAGCGTATTAAGGAACTTATTGTTTAACCTCTTACTTTTTGTTTAATACTAGCCCATTTATTTAGCTTTCTTGTTTCATGGCTGTAGTATACATTTATTTATGCCTGAGTTTTTAATGGATACAAGAAAATTATAGCATCTTATTTAGTAGTTCAGTAGCTCTGAGATGGAAGTAAGTCTTAGTGATAAAAAAAAATTCTTATATTAAATGTGGTCTTGCTAGTAGATATTTCATTATGAGCTTTTCTTCCTAATACTGTGCCTTGTCCTTCTGTTTTGGATTTTTAGATCGGCTGCCGCTCCCTAGGAATATGATTGAAAACAGCATGTTTGAGGAAGAGCCAGATGTGGTGGATTTAGCCAAAGAGCCTTGTTTACATCCTTTAGAACCTGACGAGGTGGAATATGAGCCGCGGGGTTCACGACTGCTGGTGAGGGGTCTTGGTGAGCATGAGATGGATGAGGACGAAGAGGATTATGAGTCATCTGCAAAGCTGCTGGGCATGTCCTTCATGAACAGAAGCTCAGGCCTTCGAACCGGTGCAACTGGCTACAGGCAGAACCCAGATGGGACTTGTTCAGTACCCTCAGCGAGAACCATGGTGGTCTGTGCTTTTGTCATTCTGGTTGCCATTTCTGTAATCATGGTGATTTATCTACTGCCCAGATGTACCTTTACCAAAGAAGGCTGCCATAAGAAAAACCAGTCAATGGAACTAATTCAGCCAGTTGCAAAAAATGGGAAGTTATTTCCATGGGCACAATTCAGGCTTCCCACTGCCATTATGCCACTTCGCTATGAACTTAACCTACACCCAAACCTAACCTCAATGACATTCAGGGGTTCTGTGACAATTTCACTTCAGGCTCTTCAGGCCACATGGAATATCATTCTTCACAGCTCGGGCCAAAATATTTCAAGAGTGACCTTTATGTCAGCAGTTTCAAGCCAAGAAAAACAAGTTGAGGTCCTGGAATATCCACTTCATGAACAAATCGCCATTGTTGCCCCTGAAGCCCTTCTTGAGGGGCACAATTACACCTTGAAGATAGAGTACTCAGCAAACATGTCGAGTTCTTACTACGGGTTTTATGGTATCTCCTACACCGATGAAAGCAGTAAGAAAAAGTATGTAGCTCTCCTAAATGATTCTGTTTCTTTGCTCTGTGACAACTTCTGCAGTATGGACTTCCTTGACCACATGAGACATTTACTGCAATTCTTTAGATTTTAGGATGTTATGTGTGAAAGAGCAGAATGGCGATTTGGAAGAATGTACTGTTTCTCTCTTATCAAAACCTTGAATATATATTACATATCATGGTGGGGGTAGGGGCATGCAGATGGAAGGAAATAGATAAACATTTTGTCTATCACAATCTCTATCACAAAAACTTATGTTATTTTGAATTTTTTATATCTTATAAGATGAATCTAGTTTTCTGCCACCTTACAAGAGCTCTGTGAGAAGCAGAGTGAAAAAGAGTATGGATTATTCTGTAAGACCTATTTTTCTAATGTGTGGAACTTTCAGGAGGTGCTTAGTGAGATAAAAAAGAGGGTGTAAAGGTGTCATATGCTTACATAAATCATTTTTAGTATCTTTAATCATTGCTGATTTATTTATTTTTAATGCCACTGGCTATTTTGAATTTCTGACAGAAAAAATTTTAAAAATCTAGGAGAGACTTGGTTTTTAAAAAGTGACTCAAAACATAAGTGTTCAGCTCCCTATTTAGACCATATATTTTGCACTTTAATCTCAGTATTCATAGCGTGTAGTTTAAATTGCTGAAAAGATGCTATACATACTGCAAACAGGTCATTCTTAAGTTCATGCAATAATGTTCGTTCTCTTGTGTGCACGAAGTCCTTGTTAGGTCTGCCCAACACGGTTGGAGCATTCGCTCGTATTTCTTTGTAAACCAATATGTGAATTACTGATGCCATTTGGCTAGCATATATTGGTATATTGAGAAAAATGGAAATGAATATTTTAAATCTATTTGAGGAAGTTTTTTTAATCATTCTTAAATGGAGAGATAAAAGCAGGATCTGTAGTTCTATTTAGATAAGTACTTTTTCTCTTTTCTCTTTGTGTAATGCTTGAAAACTAAATGGTATGTTGACTCTTCATGAGAGCTGACATTAAAAGCAAATTCATAATTGCAGTGATAGCTCGGGCTACTTGGCTTTACTTCTCCTTCCACAATCTCTCTCCTTTCTAAGAATTACAGAACAAACATAAAAACAGTATTGTTAGTATGCAAACAAACCTTTAAGACAAATCCTTTGTCATATCTTCCAACCAGATTGTTGCCCATTGGAGTCCCTTGTGCCTGCCACTATATAGTGGGAGGAAAAGTGTTATATGGCAGAGTAAGGTGATTTTTGGTATCGTCATTTGTTATGATCTGGATTGAGTTGTAAAAAAATTCTACAAAAATGGAAGACAGTTCCTTAAATTAAGAAATAGAGAATTAAAAAACCTGTATTTTAAAACCTTAAAATAAATTTGCAAAAGTGTGCTGTTAAAAAAGTGTATATAAATTCATTAACCTACTTGGTTAGGTAAAATGAGTACCTCACAAGAAAATATATCTTGATGGAAAATAAAAGTTGAGAAGATTATTTATACCTTTGAAGATGTCTGAAAGCTATAATTCAGAGCAGTTTTTTGGTCTTTCTCCCACTTTTAATTTTGCTTAGTTATTAGAGAAGCTTTTGTACTTTTTTACCCTCTGAGGTGTAATAAAAATAAATATTTAAACAAGTGGATAAAGTAATTGAGGGATAGATTTCTTATTGACTGGAAAATCAGAATATATGTAAATGCCAAATGTGTGTTGACATTGCTTGTAGTAAGGGAAAGTTACCGCTGTCATCTAAGAGGTAAAGGTGGTTCGTAAATCCCATCTGTTGATGATAGACTTAGGTTCTAGATTTAAAAAACTGATTTACTAGGTGCTCAATAACTATTGGATGAATTTGCATTTCTTTTAGATACTTTGCAGCAACTCAATTTGAACCGCTGGCAGCAAGATCTGCTTTTCCTTGTTTTGATGAGCCAGCATTTAAAGCCACATTCATCCTCAGGATCATGAGAGAGGAGCAATACACTGCTTTATCAAATATGCCTAAGGTACTGTTCTGATCCTTGATTACAAAGTCTTTCAGTGGGTCTCTTTCTTTGTTGTGAAAACCTGAATTCCTCTTTACTGTGCTGTTGAGAATGAGTAAATTCTTACGCACTCTTATTTTTTCTTAAAATACGTAAATAGAAGTTAAAGCATTCGTTGGAGTCAACTGGGAGGTCAGCCTGTGGAGCATGTGAGGAAAAAGGAAGACCTGCTGAGTGTGAAGTGTGAAGGCAGGAGACATGAAGTGTGTGCTGTGCACTAGAGATGCATAGAATATTAGCACTAGGGACAGCACTGAAGATCAAAGTGATGTTTTCTCAGATGCGCTGAATTGGCTCTTCTGAACAGTTGAGAGTCATGAATCATTACTGACCTTGGTGTTGTATTGGTTATTTAAAAATCTTGGATGTGAGCTGTGCATGGGAGGCAGTGAGTGTGAAACCAAGCAGAACTGTTTTTATGCTGAACAGAACTTAGGGGGCCCTTTTGTTGACACCTGAGGGGTAGTGTGCAGCCTGATCAGAGCCTCTCAGAACCCATGTGGCTGGGGGAAAGGAACAGCCACATTCAACAGACTATGGAGTGAACCCTTGCAGGCAAGAGAAGACATGGTCTGTCCTTTAACAGGGACATTACTTCAACAGTTCCACTCCCAGCCATACACATGACCTTATCTTTCTCTAAAAGAGGTAGATTACCTACTTGCCTTGTATCTCAAAGTATATTGCAATTCATGGTTAGAAAATCCTATAAGATTGCCTGCATTAGGGATTTTCACTGTAATTAATATATGCTTATGATGAAGGATGGTAGAACAGACTGAGACTAAGGGCCATGCTCTGTTTAGAAACTAGTGCTGAGAGAGCCCTGGCTGGTGTGGCTCAGTGGATTGAGTGCTGGCCTGTGAACCAAAGGGTCGCTGGTTTGATTCCCAGTCAGGGCACATGCCTAGGTTGCAGGCCAGGTTCCCCAGTAGGGGGCACATGAGAGGCAGCCACTCATTGATGTTGCTCTCCCTCTCTTTCTCCCTCCCTTCCCTCTAAAAATAAATAAGTTAAATCTTAAAAAAAAGAAAGTAGTGCTGAGAGATTAAAACATGCCAACATCTTTACTACTTATTTCCTATTTGAATTTTCAGTTTCTCAGTTTGTCACTGTCATTTATTCCCATAATTATAGAATTGTCATCTTTTCCCCTTTGCTTGTAGAAGTCATCAGTCACCATGAAAGATGGACTTATTCAGGATGAGTTTTTTGAAAGCGTGAAGATGAGCACTTACCTGGTTGCTTTCATTGTGGGGGAGATGAAGAATCTGACTCAGGACATAAATGGAACCCTGGTATGTGGTAGTATTTGCAAGAGGTTGAGAGAATTCCTTTAGTGATTTCTCGTAACTGGAGGAAAACAAGCTTTTGGATTGCAACTCTGACATTTTATGCCAGAACTCTTACCTTTTGCTTAGTTGTTATTTACTGTTATTAATTAAATATCTGAAAGTCAATAATTTTTTTTTTAATATATTTATTGATTATGCTATTACAGTTGTCCCATTCCCCCCCCACTCCACTCCATCCTGCCCACCCCCCTCCCTCCCACATTCCCCCCCTATAGTTCATGTCCATAGGTCATACTTATAAGTTCTTTGGCTTCTACATTTCCTACACTATTTTTACCTTCCCCCTGTCTATTTTCCACCTGTCATCTATGCTACTTATTCTCTGTACCTTTCCCCCTCTCTCCCCCTCCCACTCCCTTAATGACAACCCTCATGTTCTAGTTGTTTGCCTAGTTTGCTCTCATTTTTGTTTTATGTGTGGCCGTTAATAACTGTGAGTTTGCTGTCATTTTTACTGTTCCAATTTTTGATCTTCTTTTTCTTAGGTAACTCCCTTTAACATTTCATATAATAAGGGCTTGGTGATGATGAGCTTCTTTAACTTGACCTTATCTGAGAAGCACTTTATCTTCCCTTCCATTCTAAGTGATAGCTTTGCTGGATACAGTAATCTTGGATGTAGGTCCTTGCATTTAATCTTGGGTAATGTAATTATGATGTGCCTTGGTGTGTTCCTCCTTGGGTCCAGCTTCTTTGGAACTCTCTGAGCTTCCTGGACTTCCCGGAAGTCTATTTCCTTTGCCAGATTAGGGAAGTTCTCCTTCATTATTTGTTCAAATAAGTTTTCAATTTTTTGTTCTTCCTCTTCTCCTTCTGGCACCCCTATAATTCGGATTTTGGAACGTTTCAAGGCGTCCGGGAGGTTCCTAAGCCTCTCCTCATTTTTCCAAGTTCTTGTTTCTTCATTCTTTTCTGGTTGGATGCTTGTTTCTTCCTTCTGGTCCACACCATTGATTTGAGTCCCAGTTTCCTTCTCATCACTATTGGTTCCCTGTACATTTTCCTTTGTTTCTCTTAGCATAGGCTTCATTTTTTCATCTGTTTTTCGAATAGATTCAACCAAGTCTGTGAGCATATTGATAACCAGTGCTTTGAACTGTGCATCCGATAGGTTGGCTATCTCTTCTTCGCTTAGTTGTATTTTTTCTGGAGCTTTGAAGTGTTCTGTCATTTGGGCCATTTTTTTTTTTTTTTTTTTGTCTTTGCGCGTCTGTTACTTTAAGGGGCGGAGCCTTAGGTGTTCACTGGGGCGGGGTAATGCTGGTCGCAGCGCTGTGACACTGAGGGGGAGGGGCCGAGTGGGAGCAATGGCGCCCGCCACACTCTCCTCCGGCTTTCACTCTTTCACTCCCCTACCCACAATCAAACTGGGCCACTCTGGTGCTGGTTCCCGAGTAAGTGGGCCTGTGCACACTCTAGGCCCCTGTGGGTCTCTCCTGCAACCTCTCCTGTGAGGCTGGGAGTCTCTCCTGCTGCCACCCCAACCCCCAGTGGCGCTTTCAATCAGAGGTCTGAGGCTTTATTTTCCCGCGCTGGAGCCCTGGGTTGTGCCGTCTGCTTAGCTCCCTGCTGTTTGTCCTGTTTATCTGTGGGCGAATGTGGTGCCGCGGGGTGCTACCCGCTGCTCTGCCTGCCCCTCTCTCCGCCACTCTGAGTCCACCCCTCTGGGTTTATCTGTGCAAATGTGGGGCCGCAGGGTCTGCTAGTGCTCAGACTGCCTGCGCCATTTGTCCCACACTCCGCCAGTCTTAGTCCCGCCACAGCCACGCGAGTCCTCTCCACCCCGGTGCCCGTCTCCGCCCCTCCTACCAGTCTGGATGAATGGTTATTTTCTATTTTCTTGGTGTTGGTCCCCCTTGCTGTTCGATTCTCTGTCAATTCTGGTTGTGCGAGGAGGCGCAGTGTGTCTACCTACGCCGCCATCTTGGTTCTCCTGAAAGTCAATAATTTTTAAGTTTGTTTTCATTTTACTTTTACAAGTAAGTTCCAGTAAGACAATATATGGGGTTGGCAAAAGCAGGTTTACAGATGTTTACATGGTAAATGTTACAATAATTAATAAATAATAATACAGGACTAAACTCTGTGTTTCATATACTCACAACTGTATGTATAATAAAGCTTCCAGAACTGTGTTGCACACTATAGAGGTCACTAGCTTAATGTGACTACATTCAAATTAAAATTAGAAGGCAGAGTCATGGCTGAATAAGATGTCCTTCATTTATGCCCCCCCCCCCACAACAATTTGCATCCATCCATGGAAAAGATGCCTTTGTGTAAGCTGTGAGAACCAGCACCACGTGCCATGGGACATGGAGGAGTCTTGCCCACCTATGCATCAGCTACTAAGCGTACAGACCTTGGTCCTGGTTGTGGACCCTATAGTGGCCTGTGGACCCCCTGGGCTGTAGTCTGTGAGCATATGAAAAACACTATATTAGACAAGTGATTTTCAACCTTTTTCATCTCATGACACTCGTAAACTAATTACTAAAATGTGGCACACCAAAAAACATATTTTTTGCCAATCTGACAAAAAATAGGTATAATTTTTATTCATTCACACTGGGTGGCTGTTGTGTTGTCTGTTGTTATTTTTTTATTTGACAATCTAAGGGAAAAGAGGTCAGTGCCCCTGACTAAATAGTCAGGTGTTGCATGTTTTAAAAATTCTTATGGCGCTCCTTTTGAAAATCACTGTCTTAGACAATTGACCCTAGGTAAGAGATCCTGACTGGAAGTCCAGATTTCCAGCGGAGAAGTTCTAGCACACTACTGGAGGAAAAAGAAGAAAGCGTGAGTTTGGATGTATTGGAGAGGTCGGTTAGTAAAGACTGGAGATCACTGCTACGTCAGATGCAAAGATGGCTAAGCAAAACTTCAGGGAACATGACAAATCCAGAAAACAGGACATCACCAAAGCACAATAATCTTCCAGTAACCTGCCCCCAAGACATGGAAATCTATGATTTACCCAGTGAAGATGTCAAAGTAGCTGTTTTAAGGAAATTTAAAGAGCTACAAGAAAACACAAAAGACAATTCAATGAAATTAGGAAATAACACAAACAAAAGCAGAAGTTTAACAAAGCTATATAAATAATAAAAAAGAACCAAACAAATTCTGAGGAAGAAGAATACAATGAATGAAATGGAAAAAAAAAATGCAGTAGAGAGCATCAACATCAGAATAGATCAAGCAGAAGAAAAAATTGGTGCGTTAGCAGATAGGAACTTTGATATCCTGTCAGTGGAGAATGAAGAAAGAAGCATGACAGAACTGAAAAAGCCTATGTGTTATGTGGGACCATTAAATGAAATAATTTGTGAACAATTGGAGTTTCAGAATGAGAACAGAGGGAGAAGGGCACAGAAGATAATTTAAAGAATTAATGGCTAAGAATTTCCCTAAACTGGGGAGAGATTTGGATACGCAAGTTCATGAAGCTCATAGATTACCAAACAAATTCAGTTTAAAGGTATCCTCTCCAAGACACATTGTAAAAAACATGTCAAAAATCAAAGAGAATCTTAACAGCAGAAAAATAAAAGAAGCATGTAATTTACAAGGAAACCCCCATAAGTTTATCAGTGGGTTCACAGGTTCTCAGCAGAACCATAGAGGCCAGGAGAGAGTAGAATGATCCATCCAAAGTGCTAAAAGAAATAGAACTGCAACCAAGAATACTCTTTCCAGTGAAGTTATCCTTCAGAAATGAAGGAGATAAAGACTTTCCCACACATGCAAAAGTTGAGGGAGTCCATTAGCTCTATCTTACAAGAAATGCTAAAAGGACTGCTTCCAGCTGAAATGGAAGGACGCTGATTAGTAACATGAAAGCAAATGAAAATACATAACACATTAGTAAAGTTAAGTACATAGTCAAATTTAGAATAATACTGTAAAATGGGATGCATCAAGAAGATTTGTAAAAGGGATGTTTGGAGTAATAAATGCCTTCATTAAGATAAAAGAAAGATCTCAAATGAACAGCCTGACTTTATACCTCTCGGAACTAGAAAAAAAGAGAATAAACTAAACCCCAAATTATCAGAAGGAAGGAAATAAAGATCAGAGCAGAATTAAGTGAAAAATATGTACCAGAAAAAACATAGAAAATATCAAGAAAACTAACAGCTGTGTTTTTGGAAAGATAAAATTGACAAGCCTTTAGAAAGACTAAGAAGAAAAGGACTAAAAATCAGAAATGAATGAGGAAACATTACAACTGATAGCACAGAAAATGCAAAGGATGGTAAGAGACTACTATGAATGATTATAGGCCAACAATTTGGATAACCTAAAAGAAATGGATAAATTCCTAGAAACATAGAAACTACCAAAAATGAATCATGAAGACATAAAAAAATCTAAACAACAGTAACGAATAAAGAGATTGAATCAGTAATCAAAAACTTCCCAACAAAGAAAAGCTCAGAGTCAGATGGTTTCTCAAGTGATATCTACCACAATTAAAAAAAAAAATCGGTTTCAAACTCTTCCAAAAAATTGAAGCAGAGGGAATACTTATTTTGCAAGGTCAACTTTACATTGATACGAAAGCCAGATAAGGACAATACAAGAATCTATAGGCCAATATCCCTCATGAATATAGATGCATTAGATGTCTGTGCATGAAATTCTCAGCAAAATATTAGCATACTTTCTACAGCATATAGAAAGGATTATACACCATGATCAAATAGAATTTATCCCTGGGATACAACATATACAAATCACTAAATGTGATAGATCAAATTAATAGAATGAAAGGTAAATATCATGTGATCACCTTCATAGATGCAGAAAAAGCATTTTATAAAATGCAGCTTTCCTTTATGGTAAAATTATTGACAAATTTGGTGTACCTCAACATAATAAAGGGCAAATATGAGAGGCCCACAGCTAACATCATATTCAACAATGAAAGATTGGAAGCTTTGGCTCTTAATATTGGGAACAGGACAAGGGTGCCCCGCTCACCACTCTTATTCAGCACAGTGCTGGAAGTATTAGATAGAATGATTAAACAAGAAAAAGAAATAAAAGACATTCACATCAGAAAGGATGAAGTGAAATTGTCTTTATTTGCAGATGATGTGATCTTATATATAGAAAATCCTAAAGATTGCACCAAAAAACTGTTTGAACTCATCAACAAATTCAATAATATTGCAGGATATAAAATTAATATATAGAAATCAGTTCTGTTTCTATATATCAACAATGAAATATCTGAAAAAGAAATAAAGAAAACTATTCCATTCACAATAGTATCAAAAAACAATATACTGAGGAATTTAAACAAGGAGGTAAAATCTGTGTACTGGAAACTATAAGATTTTGATGAAAGAAATTGAAGACACAAATAAATAGAAAGATGACCCATGTTTATGGATGGAAAAAATTAATATTGCTAAAATGTCTATACTACCCAAAGCCATCTATAGATTCAGTGCAATCTCTATCAAATATCCAATAGCATTTTTTACAGAAGTAGAAAAAAATCCTAAAATTTGTGTGGAACTACAAAAGACCTTGAATAACCAAAGCAATTTTGAGAAAGAAGAGCAAAGCTGGAAGCATCACACTTCTTTATTTCAAACTACACTACAAAAGTATAGTAATTAAAACAGTATGTATAGCAATCAAAAGAGTATATTACTCATTCAAAAATAGACAGACCAACTGAACAGATCAAGAGCTGAGAAAAGAAAACCCATATATTTTGGCAAATTAATATTTAACAAGGAAGTAAAGACCACTTAGTGGGGAAAGAATAGTTTCTTCAGGTATTGGTGCTGGGAAAACCAGATAATCACATGCAGAAGAATGAAATTGGACCTTTCTCTTAACACCACTCACAAAAATTAATTTGAAATGAATTTAAAAGACTTAAACATAAGATCTTAAACTGTAAAACTCCTAGGAATAAGATAGGGAAATAGCTTCTTGACATTGGTCTTAGCAACAATTTTTGTTTATGATACTAAAAGTGCCAGCAACAAAGCAAAGATAAGCAGGACTACATCAAATTAAACAGCTTCTGTATAACAAAAGAAACAAGATTAAAAGGAAACCTCCAGAGTGGGAGCAAATGTGTGCATATCATATATCTAATAAGGGGTTATTATCCAAAATGCATAAGGAACTCATACAACTCCATAGCAAAAACAAACAAACAGTACAATTTAAAAGTGGGCAGAGGCACTGAACTAACATTTTTTCCAAAGAAGACATACAAATGACCAACAGGCACATGAAACATTACTAAGCTCTAGGGAAGTGCAAGTCAAATCCTGAATGAGATTGCACCTCACTCCTGCCAGAACGACTATCTCAAAAAGGCAAAAGTTTAATGTTAGTGAGGATGTGGAGAAAAGGGAACCCTTGTGAATTATTGGTGGGAATGTAAATTGCTAAAACCACTATGGAAAACAGTATGGATGTTCCTCAAAAAATTTGTTTAAAAGGTTAAACTTCTATATGATCCGGCAATTCTAATTCTGGATATAGACCCAAAGGAAATGGAATCAGGATTTCAAAGAGATAACCTGCACTCCCTTGTTCACTGCAGTATTATTCACAGTAGCCAAGATATGGAAATAACGTAAGTGTCTGTGAATGAATGGATAAGGCAGATGCGGTATGTATTACTCAGCCACGAGAAAGGAAATTCTTCCATTTACAACATGGACAGACCCTGAGGGCATTATGCTAAATTACATAAATCAGAAAGAGAAAGGCGAAGACTGTATAATGTAACTTATATATGGAGTCCAAAAAAGCCAAACTCATGGAAATAGAGAGTAGAATGGTGGTTGCGAGGCTGGGGATTGGGGGAAATTGGGAAATGTTGGTCCAGGGGTAGACATTTCCAGTTACAAGATGAGTAAGTTCTGGGGATCTAATGTACAGCATGGTGATCATAATTAACAAAACTGTGTTATATATATGAAAGTTGCTAAGAAAGTAGATCTTAAATATTCTCACCGCAAAACAAAAAAAATGATCACTAGGTGCCATGATGGAAGTGTTAACTAATGCTACTGTGGAAGTCATTTCACAATATATAAGTTTATCAAATCAACACATTGTACATCTTAAATTTACATATTACTATATGTCAATTATATCATTAAAGCTGAAAAACTTAAATTTAAAATTCACTTCCTCAATCCCAGTAGCCACATTTTTAGTGTTTTTGTGGTTAGTAGCTGACATATGGGATATCACCAATACTGAATATTTCCATCAATGCAGAAAATTTTATTGACAGCCAGCACTAAATCTAGAACATTGTGCAGACTTAAAAGATAGCATAAAAATGTAGCTAGTTAGAAGAAATAGTTAGAAGTTAGTTAGAAGAAATACTCCAGGTTATGAAAGGTGAATCTTCCTTTTTTAACAAGCAAATTCAGATTCAGTTTTCTTTCAATCTGAGAGTAATGAGTAAGATTGTTTAAGGGCCCTGTGTATCTATAATTTTTCAAAATTGATTATTCTAATTAGGCTCCTCTGCATTTCTTTGTCATTAGTGACTATCTGTAAATGATTTTTGTTTGGATTTTATGTTAATTTTACAGTAGAGACCTAATAAAGCTAATATTTTCACATACAATATAGAAGAAAAGAGTCTTTTAAAGCTAATAATGATTATTCTTCATGATAGAAATGTAATGGAATTCTTTTTCTTCATATTTTTAACCCTGCCAGGGAATATTGTCTACCCTTTGAACATACTAAGTTGGATTTGGGTTTCCGTCTAGACTAAAGAGCTTTATTTTAATTACCGTGTACTTGGGTTATATTATTTTGCTAATTAAAAGGGTATACTCTTTCCGTTATAAGATTATCATGTATACCCCATAAAGTAGTATTCAAGGGTAAGTGTAGACTGCATATTGAATAAGTGTTCAATATGATTCACTCACCTTTGGGTTGAAAGAGCATTGTAAGTCTAAACCAAACAATTTTTCAGAATCTGTTCAAAGGATATTAAGATTGGTTTAATCTTAAAAAATTCAATTCCTCTTCGAGCATTGCAGCACAAATTTAGACTTTGATTTACATGTTGCAGCTTGATAAAATCTAAAAAGCTCAATCTACAAAGTTAGGTGTGCTGCTTCAAGACCCAGTTGAATACCCAACTACCCTCTTTCACTGAAGCATTTCCTTCTTTCCACAGCTGGGGTTAGTCATTCCCTCTGATCTTTAGAGCACTTTAGTTACATCTCTGTTGTAGTTCTTATTACAGTTTTTGATATAAAACCCCCACACTTTTTATTGTGTTCCAAAATGTTTGCAGACTTGGCTTTTTAGTCCCTCCCTCCCCTTCTCTCTGCCACGCCCCCTGTCTTCCTCCCTCCCTGTCTTCCTTCTCCCTTTTTTCCTCCCTCTGTCCCCTACTCCATTCCTCTCCCTTTTTCTCTCAATTGCTATGTTGGCTTCTTACTGACTGTATGATTACATTCAAATTCATCACTCTGATATTCAAGATTCCCTTCTAAATTAGGCTATATTTCCAATTGGTAAATAGTATTGAGAGAGAGGAGTTTCAGATGACTTTGTTTCTTTTTATGTACAAGTATCAGGAAGGAACATGATTTAGCATAGACTGTGGAGTCTACCTGGGTTCAAATCTCTCCTTTACAGCTTGCTAGCTGTGTGCCCTCGGCAGGCTGCGGGTGGTCCTCTCCACACCTCACCTTCCACAACTCTAGTACTGTACTGCCTATGTTAGCCTGCCCTCTCAAAGATTAAATTTTTTCATTCCTGTAAAATGCCCAGTACCTTGCAGATAGTAATATACATACACACACCCAGAGGGAAAATACAGTCTCTTTTTCATGTATGCAAACATATCACGAACTCCCTGTATGTGTGTAAATATAAATAATCTTTATTTTTCTTAATACTATCCAAGTAAAAAGAATTAGCACTATACCAATAAATAATTGTCTTATTAATTTTATCTCTCTGTAGGAAATGGAGAAGAATCTAACATGCATAGAGTTATACCCTTTGTGGGAGCTTACACACTCATTTATAAACATCTTTTCATTTTATAAACCAAGTGAGGGGTAGGCACTAGCTCCATGTTGTCGATGCAGAAACAGTGTGTCAGAGGAGTTTGGTACATGACCCCGATTATGTAGCCAGGAAGTGATAGTCAGAACTGCACTGTCTGCTACAATAGGCCGCTTCTCAGGCCAGATGACATGGATAACTTCCGTAGGTGTGGTGACCAGAACTTCAGGCTTGGAGTGTAACAAAGGATTTTTGTTAGGCTAAAATGTGGTAATCTCTAGGAGGTTTCTCTTTTGTAATATTTGGCATTAGGCCTATTTCACAAGATTCAAGAAGGCAGTAGGGCTTCACTTACTAATCAATCTTACCGAACAACTAAAAATGTCAAAGTTCACCTTAGATTATTAAACATGTCATGTTCAGTGGTAAAGACTACGTTGTCAAAGGCCTAAAGAAAAAGGAACATTCGTTTTATTATTTGTGTCCATTCTTCAGTGTTCTTTCCATCTTTCCTTGACTTCAGGGTGCCAGAATTACCTAGAAAATTCCAGGCCAGTTTTAAAATACACTGCTTTTATCTACTTTTTTCTTGAGGTTTTTGTTTTACTTTTCCCATTGCCTGATTTTTGTTTTTACCATAGACAGGTCTAATTAGTAGAATCAGAATCCAGTGGTGATTAGTCAGATGTGGACTATTTAACATTCAAACAGAACCTTTAACAGTATTATCTATATACCGTATTTTTCAGACTATAAGATGCACCGGACCATAAGACGTACCTAGGTTAAGTTATAATTTTAATTTATTCATATTCAGTCAGAAACATAGCTTAGTTCCAAATTTCCACTAACAACAGTTCTATGTCAATTGTCTCTTCACTAACCAGGGACATTTTTCATAATTTATATCATTCTCTTAAAGGCCCATCTAATCAATTATTCTCAATAGGCTTGATACTGTTGGGGGATTTTTTTGCTTCTTTTGTTTTAGGAATTTATGCTTTTTTGTGGGTTCACCTGTCAGTTTAGAAAAACTGCTGTTTTTGAGGAGCACACTATATTATTACCTTTTGGGGGGGAATGGGGTTTAGTTTTATTTTTGTTTTTGTTTTATCTAGTTTTTGCTTTTATTAAATTAAGGAACAGATTAGGTTTAACCTAACAAATCTGTTACTCTTCCGTTTTAAAGAACCCTTTGTCTGAGTCTTTAGTTGTGTCTTCTAGAATTCCTCCTAAGGTTTTAGAAAGAGATCTTGCAAGAAAAGTTTTAGGTTGTTAAGTCTTAAGACCTCAGTGCCAGTTTCGTTCCACTTAGCAATGTTTAGAGTGCTCTTACCAAGACCGGAATGCTGGTCAAGGCTCTCTTTATTTCCTACTGCTCCTGTTGCTCGTAAAACAAGTTTGATAATAGTTATAATGACCAGACAATTTATCTCTAGTGAGAACTCATAGCACCATTCTTTTTTAAAATTATATTTTATTGATTAGGCCATTACAGTTTACCTGATTTTTCTCCCTTTGTCCCCCTCTACCTAGCAGTCCCTACTCCCTCAGGCAATCCTCCCTCAGGCAATCCTCTCTCAGGCAATCCTCTCTCAGGCAATCATGGCCATGGATCTGTGTATAAATTCTTCGGCTTCTCCATTTCCTATAGGGTACTTTACACCCCCTTGGCTATTCTGTAACTGCCTATCTGTATTTCTTACTCCCCTCACCTTTTCACCCATTCTACCCCTCGCCCCTCCCATCTTGCAACCTTCAGGTAACAAACTTCTTTTCTGTTGCTTTTAAGAGTCTCTCTTTATCTTTAACTTTGGGAATTTTAATAATAATGTATCTTCTTTTTCACCCATTCTACCCCTCGCCCCTCCCATCTGGCAACCTTCAGGTAACAAACTTCTTTTCTTTTGCTTTTAAGAGTCTCTCTTTATCTTTAACTTTTGGAATTTTAATAATAATGTGTCTTGGAGTGGGCCTCTTTGCTTCCATCACAATTGGGTGTCTCTGCACTTTCTGGACTTGCATGTCTGTTTCCTTCACCAAATTAGGGAAGTTTTCTTTCACTATTTTTTCAGATAGTTTCTAATTTCTCGCTCTTTCTCTTCTCTTTCTGCCACCCCTATGAGGCGAATGTTGGACTTCTTAAAGTTGCCCCAGAGGCTGTTTATACTATCCTCATTTTTTTGGATTCTTTTTTCTTCTTCTTGTTCTGATTGGCTGTTTTTTGCTTCCTTATGTTCCAAATCATTGATTTGATTTTGGCTTCATCCATACTACTGTTATTTCCCTGTAAATTGTTCTTTATTTCAATTAGTGTATCCTTCATTCCTGACTAGGTCTTTTTTATGCTGCTGAGGTCCTCACTAAGTTCCTGGAGCATCCTTATAACTAGTGTTTTAAACTCTGCATCTGATAGATTGCTTATCTGCATTTAGTTTAGTTCTTTTTCTGGAATTTTGATCTGTTCTTTCACTTAGGCCATTTTTCTTTGTCTCCTTGTTTTGGTATCCTCCCTGTGTTTGCTTCTATGTATTAGGTAGAGCTGCTTTGACTCCATGTCTTGGTAGTGTGGCCTCATATAGTAGGTGTCCTGTAGGGTCCAGTGGCACACATCCCCTATCACCCAAGCTGGGGACTCAAGGTGTGCCCTTTGTGTGGCCTGAGTACACACTCCTGTTGTAGTTGAGCCTTGGTTGCAGTTGGCAGGTCAATGGGAGGGATTTATCCAGGCCAGTCAGCTGCAAGGACTAGCTGTGACTACTGTCCACCAACCTCCACCCTCCATGGAGGATCAGCTGCGCAGGGGCAGGATGGTGGTGCTCCATAGTGGTCTGTGTCTGTAGCTATTCACTGGGTGCACCGGCCCTGGGGTTTCCTGGGTGGTACAGGCCAACGTCAACCCCCACCTGTGTTTTGCCTGGGGTCCCCTGCCTGAGCTGTAAGGCAACCTGAGATGGCTGCTACTTGGAGAGATTCTCAGGTGAAGCCAAGCTGTGACTCTAATCTGGCTGCCACTGTAGGGCTCACTGAAGCCAGCTGTTGCTTGTTTGATAGGATTTAGGAGCCAAGACCAGCCATTGTTATGGAAAAGCAGCTTGGGTGGGCTTATAAATTAGGTGGAATAGATCCTCTGTGGATCTCCAAGGTGAGTCACACAGTGTTAGCCAGGTTGATGGAGTCTCAGATATGGCACCAGCCTACTGGCTCTGAGCTGGGGAGGGCTCAGCAAAGGGACAATGGCCTATGCTTGCCCTGATGCCAGACACTTCAGTCTCTCCCCATATGCCACTGGTGCGCTTCAGGCTGCCACCCCAGTGCTGAAGCTCAGAGGGAGCGAGTCTTAGTAGGTGAGTCCATGTGTGTGCTCCTCAAGAGGAACTGCTTGGGGTTCCAGCAGCCTCCTCCACCAGCTCAATCCCCGCTGGTTTTCACAGCCAGAAGTGGTGGGGACTTATCTTCCTGGCACTGGAATCCTGGGCTGAGGGGCCTGGTGTGTGTCTAGGACTCCTCACTCCCAAAGGATCCCTCCCAGATTTTTATCCACACAGGCATGGGACCAGCCTGTTCTGCGTCCTCACCCCTCCTACCAGTCTGGATGGATGTGGTTTCTTCACATTTGTGGTTGTCAGACTTCCATTCAAATCGATTTCTGACATTTCTGAGTGACGGTTGTTCTATATTTTCATTGTAATTTTGATGTGGTTGTGTGAAGAGGCAAGGTATGGCTGCCTATGTCGCCATCTTAAAGGGTTTTTTCACACCCATTCTTTTAGGAAAGAGAAAAGAAGTAGAGGAAAGAGAAAATACCAAAGTATCTTTTTCCTTAGCTACTGTATTCCAGAAATGGGACTAAGTGGATTTTTTGGTCAGATTTCAGTTTCATATGAACTTCTTTCCCCCCCTTTACTTCTCCTCTAAGGAAAGGGTGCTTTTCACACACAATGATGGAAGTGGCCGAATTGTGTGCCTGGCAAAAGGATGTTTGAGGAGAAATCTGGGTGTTATGGGTGATGTTTCTTTTCTTTTTTTAAGATTTCATTTATTGATGTTTAGAGAGTGGGGAGGGGAGAGAGAAAGAGAGGGAGAGAAACTTCAATGCGAGAGAGAAACATTGGTTGGTTGACTCTCACATACCCCAAACCGGGACTGAACCCACAACCCAGGCATGTGCCCTGACCGGAAACTGAACCGGTGACCCTTAGCCTTTCGGAACGATGCCCAAGCAACTGAGCCACACCAGTCAGGGCAGGTGATGTTTCTATTGGGATAACATCTGTAGATAATTACATCAATTATAACATACACATGATATGTATGTTTGGAAAAAACAGGCATAGATAAAGACATCTCAAATTGTAAGTAACCTTGGTACTGCATTTATAATGACAGATTCTAAAAGAACTCAGGCTTTTAAATTTTTTTAGTGATAACACTGATTTCTTCAGAAGGGGAAAGATGCAGGAAGTGCACATGTTGGCAGCACAAGCCTGAGTTCCCTTGGCAGGTGGTGACTGAATTCCGTCAGCTGTGGTCACAGCCATGTATTGTATCAAGGGCTGTGTGGTATCAAGGCCAGCAGAGTGCTGGGCCGCTGAAGTGCACTTGTCCACATACTGTCGGAGGTTTTATTTCTTCTGTAGTTACTTTAGAATGCAACTTATTTTTCATTGGCTCCCTCTACTTCTAGACACTTGGCTCTTCCAGTAACTGTTGCCACAAACGTTTTAGTCACACATATTTTGCCCATTTCTGATGGGACTGTGGTAGTAATGATAATAACTACCATTTATTGAATCCTTACCTTGTGTCAGGTACTATTCTAAGTTCTATAAATGTATTAGCTCATCTTAACCCCCACAGCTGTCCTGTGAGGTCAGGAGCCACTTTTATCACCATTTTATAGACGAGGAGACTGAGGTTAGCCTGCCCGCAGTCACACAACTAGAAGAGTTTTGAGCCTGGCACTCTGACTACACAGCCTGTACATTTAATTTTTTGTTTGTTTAGTTAAAAATGTTCTTTTTTACATTTAACTTTGATGCCATGTTTCCTCCATGTCTCTGTAATTAATGCATGTGTTCTATAGAATAAAGCCCCACATAAAGGCAGTTATGACTAAAATCTATTTGATCTCTTAGAAAGCACTGACAGTTTTTTAGTCCTTTGATGGGAGACTAAAATTACTTTAAAGTGAGAGTCCACCAGTGTACTTTGTCCAAATGATGATGAATGATTTAGTGTCTCCATTTCCTACTTTCTGAAATCTTTATTTTGAAATTTTTATTTTCTGCTATGTCTTGTCCACATTCCATTTTCCAGGTGAATAGAGAGGGTTTTTTTCCAGTCAATTAAAAAACAATAAACATTGCTTTTTAAAACCCATTTTAACATAATTGCTTAAATTGCCTTTTTGGTACTTATTGGATAAGTTTACAGTTAGTCACATCGTATGTGTTTAACTTACACACTTGGAAAAAAGAGAACGAACGTCCTTGCTGCTGTGGCTCAGTTGATTGCAGCGTCATCCCATATACCGAAAGGTTTCGAGTTCGATTCTACCTCAGGGCACATACCTAGGTTGGGGGTTCAATCCCCAGTTGGGGCGCATATGAGAAGGCAACCAATCAATGTTTTTCTCTCTCTTCTCTCTGTCTCTTCTCCCTTCTCCTCTTTCCCTCCCCCGCCTCTTTCTAAAAGCAATGAAAAAAGAAAAAAAATAACAATTTAAATAACGTGGGTGATTGCATCTGCTACCCCGCTGAGTGAGCTTGTGCCCTGGAGTGAATGGGTAATGGGGACATGAATTTATCATCCCATTAAGCTGGCTTTAGTGAGTGTTCTACTCACTGAGTGTTTCACTCTGCTGGGTATGGTTACTTTTTGTTACAATATTGTCTAAAAAAACAAGCCAACAACTTGGGGGCGGGGAGGAAAGTAAGCTCTCCCAATGCTGGAAGAAAAACCGGCTGTGCCATGCTTACTGAAAGAGGATGTGTTGGTCTCTAATAGGTTTTTCCAGGGTAATTTCCCAAATGTGCAATTTCTGCCTTATGTGTTTAAGTAACTCCCTCTTAATACGTGATTCCTCTATACTGAGTACCTGCCCAATGCCGGGCACTGTGACAAGTACCAAAAGAATGGAGATTTGGCACAATCTTGATAGCTCATAACCAAAGCAGGGCAACTGGAGGTAATGGAGAGGAAAAAAAAGAGTATTGTAGAATTAAATTTGCAAGTGCATAAAATTGCAATAATATGGCCCAAAATAGTTTATTTTGGATGTTATAATAACTTTAAAAACAGGAATGATCAAGTGTTTTTTTTTTTAACACTGTTGTGTGTGTGGAAGTGACGTGCTGGGTGCTGAAAGAACATAAGGAAGAGTGTTTGCCCGGAAAAATCTTTCACCTCTATGCGTTTCTCACGTATGCTAATCTTAACAGTGTTCACCTGAATATCGCGACATTTTAATTAGACCTGCCTTACATCACACATAATGTTTTCTTCTAGGTTTCTATATATTCTGTTCCAGAAAAGATTGATCAAGTTCACCATGCCTTGGAGACAACTGTGAAGCTTTTTGAATTTTTTCAAAACTACTTTGAAGTTCAATATCCACTTAAGAAATTGGGTAAGAATCAAACAGTGCCTCTGATGTTTATTACCATTATTTTGCAAACATTTTTTAGAAAGAACTCTTGCCAAAGTTATTATAAAAGAAAACCAAGAAACACTTAATGATTTAAAAACTGTTTGTATTTAAGATCATTTAGATTTCTTGAATGTATCTGGACGTGGAGCTTATAACACTTACAAGTTTATAAGGCTCCTACAAAGGTGCTGTATAAGTGGGAACTTGCTTCAGGCTCAGTCTAGAGTTTAACTAATTCTAACTTCATGAGAAATTTCTGATTCAGATAATAAGACCTGCGTAATGGAAGCTCTGAGTAAAGAAGCTGCTTCTAGGTCAAAGAGAGTTGCCGCTGCACACCGTGAAGGAATTAGGTATCTCTTCCTTTGCTAAGGAGTACAGTAGCATGGCTCTCCAGGGGGTTCATCAGGTCTTCCTCAGCTGACCTATGGGTGAGGAGCTTCCAGGGCTAGAGTGAGGCAGGTTCCATTCCTTAGGGGTATAAAATGAACTCACTGCCTCCTGATCCACAGTGATAAAGCAATGGGGGAAATATTTTTATTTAACCAGGGAGTACCTTAAATGAGGGAAAGTTAATTACCTTTTTCCTGTTATGTCCAGATTTGGTGGCTATTCCTGACTTTGAAGCAGGAGCAATGGAAAATTGGGGTTTAATCACCTTCCGAGAAAAGACACTTCTATATGACAGTAATACTTCTTCAATGGCGGATAGAAAACTGGTTACTAAAATCATCGCTCATGAGCTGGCCCATCAGGTATTAGAACCAAGGCTGTCATATCTCATATCTGTGGTCTGTTACATATCCTAGAGTATAGAATAGGTTTAGAGGCAAACAATAGTTCAACTTTTTATTATAGTATTGTTTTCATAATAAAATGAAACTTTTAAACACAACTTGAGATGAAAGTGCTATCTAATATTTGTATAGGACTTTACAAAGCATTTTCACATGTATTATCTCACTTTTCATAAGTGCTGTAAGGTAAGTGACGATCCCATTTTACGGATGTGGAAACAAGACTCAGCTTAAGTAAATAACTTGCTCAAAGTCGCACAGGTACTAGGTGGCAGCACTAGGCCTTGAAGAAGCACTAACTTACCAAGATCTCTCTCCCCCCTGCTGCAGTAAGTACGTGGCTGTTTTGCCTCTGACCAATGCCAGCTGCTCCGTGTACCTCTGTGGGGGCAAAACGTTTTCCTAAGTTGTACTCTCACAGCTCGTGGACTGTAGTTGTCACGACTAGATTTAGTTTTTCCTCTCCTGCTAGAACTGTGTCTTTTTATTTCTTTCAGAGGGGGAGGGTACTCTTTGTATGAGTTGGAGAACGAGAAAGAAAATCACACAGGTACATGAAGCTCCTCTGTCTTTCCCAACACATTGTCTCTCTGGTGTCCTTGGCAAGGCGCTTCTCAGCGCTGGGCACCGTGCAGAGGTGCCGTGATGGTGGGAGGACACAGAGGAAGGGGAGAGCACGCTCTGGGCGGTTACTCCCTGTCCGGCACCCAACCCGAACAGGACCGCAGAGCCCTTGTGAAGACTTCACGACAAGCTGGTATATGAAGCACATACTTACTTACTATCAGAGTGTTAGGTGTGTACACGAGGCGTCTCTTAGGCAATTTCCTCCAGGTCCGTCATTGTACCTGGGGCCTCCCGTTACTGCTGGGGAGGATTTCTCTCAAAGAAGTGTGACTTCTTTTTTTAGGACGTACAGATCATCTTCATCTCAAACAGGTTTTAGGATAATATCTTTGAAAAATATGTTCTGGTAATTCTCAAAAATGTTTTGTCTCAGTATCTAGTAACTGTATCATGTTGCTGCTGGTCTGAGTCCAGCCCTGGGCCGCACTGCGCGCCCTGTCACCAGATTTTATTTCAGGGAGTGTCGAGTTACACTTTTTAGGAGAGCCTCCTACTTTTTCTTCCCTCTTACTCCCTCACAGAAGAAGACATTAAAGATCTTTCTGACTTTATTTATTTACATGCACGCCGACTTTCTGAAGGAACGTTGTTTGAGTTATGTCTTGAATCACGTGAATACTGTCCTCAACGTCAGCGACTGCGGAGAAATGTGAAGAACGGGCTCTCAGACTGTAGGGAAATCTGTCGCATAGAAATTTATTTTGTAGTTGTTATGGATGGTTGTAAATGCAATGGAAAATAATCTTACTAACTCGATATTAAAAGGTAGAAGAATCTTATTTTCTAGGAAATCTCATTTTTAATGAGGTATCTAAAAACTGTTTATTTAACCTAGTATGTAACATGTGTTACTTTGATAAATATGCTAATTGTCTCTCTTATTTTTTTTCTATTCAATTAGGGTAAAATGTTAAAATTTTATTTTACTTTTAAAGTAAATTTATACAGCTTTTGTAAGTCTTTAATTTGAATGTAGTTTGTTTTAACTATGATGACTGTATTTTAAAGTAATTGTCTTCTAGTTATAGGTGATTAATCTAACAATTCACTTGTTAGAACATTCTTGAGAATGCAAATATTGTGTTGGCTAGTAGATTGTTTTTTCCCACAGTGGTTTGGTAACCTGGTAACCATGCAGTGGTGGGACGATCTATGGCTAAATGAAGGTTTGGCTACTTTCATGGAGTACTTCTCTTTGGAAAAACTATTCAGTGAGCTGTCCAGTGTGAGTACAGTCTACTGTGAATGTCGGGGGGGGGGGGAGTCAAATTATATTTGGCATGTATTTTTATGCATTCGCAATAAAGAAAATGTTTCTAGAAAGAAACAGTAAAATTGGCCCCTGTTACTTATATCTCTACCTCTTGAGATTTGACAATGAAAATTATGCTTTTATTTAATGATATATTGCATTGAAAGCTGAAAGTATGTGAAATTATTTTATACTTTGTAAACATTTGTTGGGAAAAACATTTTAAATTGATTTGCTACATTTTATTTTTAATAGTTGTGATTCTTGTGGTTAAAGGAATTTAGATATAGTTGAAAAACCTTTTTTGCAAAACAATACATTTTGTCCTATGCATAAAGAAAGAAAACAAATTAAGATATTCTGTAGCAATGCTGTCTGTTATCACTCTGATCATGCTTATAACAGTGACATGTAAGTTGATACAGACAAATAATTTGCCCTTTTTAGATACAAACCATATTTTGTTCTTTTTCAAAGACTTGAAACAGCATTCTGTTATAGAGAACATGATGTCACTATGTTGTTAGGCTTTATGGAGATGCTTCCTACCCTTAGAGATATTTGGGCATACCAGGATATGATACGACACATACTGTCAAATATTCATGCAACAGGTGGGAAAGCATAAAGATCCCTTTTAACCCTAAAATGCTGCGACTTTCTATAAAACTTCCTGGATATATGACCCAAAACTGCTTTAAAACAGGAGTTCTTTTAGAGTTTTCAGTTTGAAATTTTCATGTAGGTACTGCTAAAAAATTTCAAGTGGTATAGAAGAAACTTATTTTTAGTCAGAAGACTAAATAAAGGTACTTTAAATCTGTGTATGTCCCCTAGTTAAGCAGTGAGATTCACAGTTTCACCACTTGGTGGTGCCCAGAATGTTCAAAAGCTTCAAATACACTAGTGGAGCTCATCTGCTGAGCTCTCAAAGAATTCTTTCTGTTTGAGTGGTATTTTATTTCAAATGAACCTCAGTTAAAGGAAATACACATTTCTTAATAGAAAAGCTGGGCTGTGTGTAATAAACTAGCTTAAGAGCCAGTTATTATTTTTGTTTTTTAATTTCAGAGTTTTAAAATATACGCTAATCTTTTCAGACTATTTTGAATTTTAAGATTTGGCATTTGGTTGCTTTAATAACAGAATCTTAATTCATCCTTATGTTGTTTAGGAAACACTTTTTCATGTGGCCAGGAGGTTATCATTTTATTTTTAAATTTAATAAATATGCATAAATGTCACACTCTTCCTGTATTTTTAAAAGCTTGTGTTCTGAAGTTTATTGACTCTGGTTATTTTTAATAATATCCTTAAGCAGTAGTATAATTTATTAAATAATTACTATACTTGCCTTTGCCTTTGATACTGCTCATGATTTCCTAATCAGTTTAATTTTTTACTAGTATGAAGACTTCTTAAATTCTCGATTTAAAACCATGAAGAAAGATTCCTTGAATTCATCTCCTCCAATATCGTTGTCTGTCCAGTCTTCACAGCAGATTGAAGAAATGTTTAATTTTCTTTCCTATTTTAAGGTATCGCTATGCACAGTAGTGCCTGGAATAGCTTTTACATTAATTTTATATGTGAGCAAGCTGCATGGTTTAGATTATTTTAAAGATTATTATTATTTAAAGTATTTTTTTAGGTATCCTGTTAAAATTTAAGGTGCTTGCTTCTATTTAAATCTTGGTCTTAACTTTTTCTGGATTATTATTTTTTTCTCTGTCTCTGGTTTAAGTTATCTGACTAGTATTCTGGGCAGTTAGCTAGAACTTACGGCAATATAGTGTTTAAAGTTGCTTCCCTCTTTAGATCTATTGGTAGTATAGGCACAGGGAAGGTGTTAAGCAAGCCCTTGGCTATGTTATTCAGAATCGGGGTATATTCCAAAGTCAGAATTTCCAGAACAAGTAAGCAAACAAGGTATTTTAATAATTGAAGATTAGGAGATTCCAAGATGGCTGTGGAGTAGGTGGAAGCTGCACTCGGCTCCTCCTGGCAGCAAACCAGATTTACAGCTAAATTACAGAACAGTCAATCTGAATAACTAGCTGAAGGACAGCGAACAGGAGTGTTACAACCAAGGATTTACAGAAGAAGCCACATAGAGACTGGTAAGAAGGACAGAGATGCAGAGAGGGCCGGCCCCTCACCCACATGCGGTGGCTGAGAAGCTGGAGTGTTCTCTCAGTTGCAAACAGCCCCCCACCCTGAGGAACGTGGGGTCTCATCCTCAGGCCGGGCTTCCCAACCTAAAGCATCACATCTGGGAACAGGAGCCTGCAGACAAAACCCTACTTCCCCAACCTTGCACAGATAACAATACAGTGATTGCCAGAGAAAAAGGGGGTGGGGAGGGGAGGAAGACAAAGGGGGAGGGTACATGGTGGTGGAAAGAGACCTGAATTTGTGTGGTGTGTGCATAATGCAGGATGCAGATGATCTGTTACAGAGCTGTACACTTGAAAACTATACGGCTTTATTAACCATGTCACCCCAATAAATTAAATAATTTTTTAAAAAGAATTAAAGATTAGATTGCAGGGTCAGAAACACAGACTCCAGACTTGGAGGTGAGTCAAAAACAGAATAGAATCCTGACTGGCATCACCGTGGGTCAGAGGAACACAGTTACCAGTGCCTCTCACATTTGTGTTGGGAGGGAGGGGTGAATGCTATATGCCTTCTTTCCCTCCTTTGCCTTGTGGGTATTAGATTAATTGATTAATAAATTGAATTGCTATGTTAGAGAAGAGAATACACAAAATAAGTGAGATACAGTCTGCATTTTTAATGGGAATGTTATAGCAGAGAGAGAGTTGGTGTTTCAAGATAGAAAAAGAAATGCGGGAAAAGAAAGTACTCAGATTCATCCTGTGACACCATAGAGAGCAATAGGTATTGAGTTCAGTTAATGTGTACGTGGTAATTTTAATGACAGCATTGATAAATATTCATCGGAATTGAAATTCGTTTGAAAACCATTTGAGTGCTTACTGTGTATTAGTCATTGTTTAGTAATTGGAGTTGAATTTTTCAGTTTTCCCCTCAACTAACATACAGTCTAGAAGAAAATATAAATGCATCTCTGTAGCAGATGCAGGAAGTGATATAAATTGCTTTTGGAGATAGGTAAATATGATTTCTATTTCAAATCAGGAAAGGCTTTACCAAGGCGGTGGTTGTTCTAACATTGGGAATGATGACGTATGCATCAGTGAATATAGTGTGACCTTAATAGGTGCACGCCTAATTCCGAATATTAGTGTGTACTTACTACCCTATACATCCATCGGTTCTAAACACTGGAAGTGACTCTGCAGGAAGAAGAGATCTTGGTTACTTCAGCGACGTGATATACTAAAATTGGAAATTAATATATTCCCTACCAGGGAGACTTTTGAGAGCTCTTCTAATTTATCTCCCCCAGCAGAGTGCCCATGAATTGAACTGGTACTTTAAATATTGAGGACGAGAGTGGGGATGCCACATAAAATTTGGCATGTTTTTCTATTAAAAATATATTTACAATCACTTAGCTTTTTAACACTAACAGTGAAACAGCAAGTAACTGATAGACCACACAAAATGTCTCATAGTAGAATTAGTGTGCATGGGAGTCTACTTCATTAATTCTTTTGAGATCCTTTAAAATAATTTTAAGACAATTTGAACATAGTCCATATCTGGTTAATGGGACTAAATAACAGTGTATTATAACTAGATTCTATGTAGGAAAATATATGGTTAGATTGATTACATTTTGAATTTTAGATTCTCAATTTTATAAATCTATTATATTCCATTATTTCCCTCTCTTTCTTACTTTTTTTTTTTTTGAATAGGGAGCTTCTCTCTTGTTGATGCTAAAAACGTTTCTTAATGAAGATGTATTTCAACGTTCTCTTGTCCATTACCTACATAATCATAGTTATACATCCACTCAAAGCAATGATCTGTGGGATAGTTTTAATGAGGTAAGTGACCTGAATATTTTATTTAGCCCTTAAAATAAGAAGACAGGAGTTCTATTTATGTTTTTCTCAAGTATATAAATAAGCTGTGGTACCAAAGATAGTTATTTAAGAAAGGGGGAATGGAGCTTAGGATAAATATTTATAAATAGAGCAAAAATTAAAAATCAAGAGATGGAAGTACTAGTCTTAATCGTTGAAGGATTGTGTGTGGCCTTGTGTAACCATTTTTATTCTATACTTTAATCTCTGTTCCTACTTTGTAGGAGAGTTGTCTTTTCCAAATTAGTGTATATTACTATATTTTCATCTTTTTCAAAAATCTTTTTTTATTCTTATGATTTTGCAATTTTTCTACCTCTCATTCATGATCTTTTTTTTTTCCTGCACTCTGCCCTATGAATCCTCCTGTCTTTCGGAGCCACTTTGTCTAGGGTAGATGATGCGTCACAAGCTGGCTTCCTTGGCTGCATGCTGCCCTTCCACCACCTTGCTGTTTGTCTGTTACGTCTGCAAATATTCTAATAAGCAGTGTAATTAGGTGCACGTTAGGCTTCATAGCAGTGCGCGAGCCTCGCCTGCACCGTGCATGTATGCTAACTGCATGTCTTTAGAAGTATTTGAGAGGTTTTTTACCCTGATCTAGATAAAGTTCTTAATGCTTAGAAGATCACAGACATATTTGAAAATTTGATGATAGTTCTGGACATAATCCCCAGAAAAATCGCATAATGCAAAAATTCACACTGTTTCAAAGTCTGTGGACCCTGTTTAAGAACGTAGCTCTGGATATTTTTCGTATATTCTTCCTGCTGCCTGGCCTTGTCTGAACCTGGCATTTTCTAGCTGTTAACCCTTTGCCCAGAAGGCACACCTTCCCTATTCTCTGAGTTCTCTTTGAGAAGGATTAGTCCTCATTACCTAAGAGTTGCTTCCAAATCATTGTTTTTCTTCTTATCATACAGTAGTATTTCAATCAAAAGCTACACTATTTACTTTATACCTGTTATATTATCTCCTGACATGTAGGTTATATTTCTGCCTCCCTGACTGACTTCAGCTTTTGTATCATAGTGTTTTCCCAACCTAGTCCCAACCATTATCCTCAGGTTTTTAGCATCCACCTCAAACTTGCACCGTCCTCTTCATTTTCAGTTCTCCCTCAAAGACCCCTAAAAGCGCTTTGCTTTGGAGCAGGCTTGTTTTCTTCCCAACTCCTTGCCCAGAAATAAATAGATCTGGGCCATGAGAAGTGTGAGATTTAATATCACAATGAATTTGGGAAAATTCGCTCCATCCTCTTCTGCTTTAAATAAATAGGAGTCCCCACCCCACTCCCCTGGCTATTGTTAGATTGTTCTTAACTTCAATGTCTCTGGTTATATTTTGTTTGCTTTTTTCTTCTATTGATTATGTTCCAGTTAAAGGTGAGATCATATGGTATGGGGACAGTGGGAAGAGGGGATTACAGGAACTACTATAAAGGACACATGGACAAAATCAAGGGGGAGGGTGGAGGTGGGGTAGGGAGGTGGGTTCAGCTGGGGTGGGGTGGAGGGATGGGGAGAAAGGGCATACAGCTGTAATTGAATAACAATAAAAATTTTTAAAAAAGAACAATAATAAAAATAAAATAAAATAAATAAATAGGAATATGGTGATTGAGGTAAGGCCTACCATGGTGCAGTGATATTGTCAACACTTTAAATACTTGATGATTTTAATTGCCTGCAATTCAAATCCATATGTAATTTAAAAAAATAATTTGAATCATAAGTTTAACTTACCTTCTTTAAAGAGATAGTTCTTCAAAAAAATCGCTTCATCATCAATACAAGATGTTTCAGGGACAGCGGGCTTTAGAGGATCTGTGAACCTCTGACACTGGATTTTTGTAGATAAGTTTATGTAGTTATCTGGGAAAGAGGGTCTGGACCATCAAAATAATTCACCACTGTTCTCTAGAGAAACTTAAAGTCAAGGCAACCGACCTGTTTATATTTCACTCTTCTGCTACTGCTGCTGCTGTTTCCTGGCATTTCCACAGTATTAGTTCTTTCAAAGAAGAATTTTAATGCGAAAGCAGAGGGTCTGGAGAATAGAGAAATCTAGACTCTGCTCATTCGCAGGAGGAAGTCTCAGTGCTTCTGACTCAAGACTCCAGTTACTGTTCACACCCTCGGTGCTAGTACTGTGACCTGAAAGAGTGCTTACTTTTCCTGAGGGATTTTAATGAACACTCGGTTGATAGTATCTGCTGGGTTTTCAACAGTGCCTCTCTCTCTTTGGTTGTTTCTTAGTTCTGTTCCAGGTTACTTGCCTTTTGGCAGTTGCTCATTTACCTAGCTTAGAAATGTACGTCCAACTCAGCATTCCAGCTTCTTTTTCTTATGAACATTAAGTGTAGCCTTCATAGAAGGTGGTAGGGAAAGAGGGAAAGATACAAACTGTAATAAGCTGTTTACCTTCGAGCAAAAATAATTTATCCTTTTATTTGTAGGTCACAAACAGAACACTAGATGTAAAGAAAATGATGAAAACCTGGACCCTGAAGAAAGGATTCCCTTTAGTGACCGTCCAAAGGAAAGGAAAGGAGCTCCTCATACAGCAGGAACAGTTCTCTTCAAACACGAAGCCTGAAATCCCACCCTCGGATGCAAGGTGCGTGCCTTTCTCTCCCTGCTGCCGCTTTTGTACCCTCAAGTAAAAACACTTTGAAAGGTTTTGTAATCATAGGTTCTTATAAAACCTCTAACAAGATGATCTCTTTCTGGAAATACCTTGAAAATTTTCACCTTCCTGCCCCGCCCCCCCCAAAAAAACCCCAAAAAAGAAAAAAGAAAAAAAATGACAAATTGTATGTAAATGACTGAAATATTGGAAAATGTGATAATCTTTCAATATTTTCTTTTTATAGCCATCTGTGGCATATTCCACTGTCCTTTGTCGCTGAGGGAAGAAATTATTCAAAATATCAATTTGTATCATTTCTGGACAAGAAATCAGGTTTGACTTAACACTTTTCTGATAAGAAGTTGGAAAGAACATATTTTTAAAACATCTGACCGAGCAGCAGAAAGGAGTTTCCACCATCCAGCGTGCACACTCGTGAGCTGGTTTTGTGAGTCACCTATACACAATGTGACTGAAGTGAGACGGAGTCTGTGTGTCATGCATAAAACTGGTCTGTCATAGTCCTGTGACGTAAGGTATAAAAAGCTCCATTGGAAAGTGCTGGCAGTCCGGATAGAAAATAACAAATGCTGTATCTTTGTATCCTAGATAAATACTTCGTGTTAGACAGTAAGAAGTAGAGCAGTTTCTTAAAGTACGCTCTGCTGACTGCGTCCTGGGGGTGGGCTGGGGCAACGGCATTTTGACAAGCACTCTAGGTGATTCTTATGCCTAATAAAGGTTGACGCATGACCTAGGTAAATAATTACTACAAAATGTCCTGTGGGCATAGTATGCATTTTTTGGTAATGAACAAAATGAGACAAGAAATTATGATCGCAAGGAGGGGGATACTAAAATGTAGCTTACCCACAACGAGTCTATAAAAGCAGTTGAAATGTAGTTTCTGACCATCCGTGAAATACCCCTGGGAGTACCACATCATGTATCCCCTTAATTCGCACCCCGAAAGAACATAACGCTTCTGGGCTCTGCAGGAACCATTAGTGATACTCCACATTGAGGGGAAGGGGAAATCTCTTGTGTGAATTTGGATGTGGTGTTCAGTCCTGTATTTTTGAGAGTGCAGTGTAGTGTGGTGGTGAAGGGAATGAATACTGGAGCCAGACTGCCCGGTTCAGGTGTATGATTTTCGGTGACTTACGTGACTCTCTGAGCCTCATTCCCTCAGCTGTGGAATGGAGGTAGTGGCTGTAGTTACTTTACAGTGCTGTGGTGAGCCCTGAGTTCACTTACATGAAACACCTAGAGCAACACCTGGCATATGTTGTATCCTGGATAAATATTTAACCCTATATAAGGGTTAGCTACTGTTATTGGTTATTATTTTTAAAATATTTCAAACATCATATAGCCCCTCTACAGAATATCTAGGAAAAGCTAATCTTATCTTGTCACAACTACTCTCATGATTATTTCTTAGTCATTTCAAAGTATTTTTTACTTAGCTGATGTCCTTGTGTGCATGTGATTTTTGTATCTCTTCTTGTAAAAAGCAGACATACAGTGATTGATCTAACCTTTCCTTATTATTGAATACTTGATTCACCATGTGTCTCTATGAAAAAAAAAAGCTTTAATAAAATTCGGGCTCTTAATTTTTTTTTGTTATTTCTCATAGGAATGCTTCTCAAAATGAAAACTGTTACCTTTTGTGATTTAATACATATTTCTAAGTTATGCTTCTGTTGTGTGATAACAATTTATAACGCCAGTTGAAACATATGAGCATACCAATTGCATTGCAGTTTAAGCTAGAGTGGAGTGTTACAAGAACAATCTCATTATTTAAAAACCTTAAGAGCAGTTGATAATGCTTGTTGAATCTAGCATAGCTGGAAGTGCTGCCTTCTTTAATGAAAACAAAACCGTATACTTTGAGTGGGCCCTGGGAGGATGGTCTCTGACCTAAGGGACAATAAATAATTTTACCTCCCTGTTTGAAAGGAACCGATGAGGATTTTTTACAAACCTCCTGATAGTCTGTAAGTTTTGGGTGGTATTAGAAGTAATTGGATAATAAGATATCTGCTTTTATTAGTCCTTTACTTTTTAGCTCAGTTTACATGTGAGCTTTTTAAACTCCTTGAGGTTCACAGCCCAAAGTCTAGCTCATATTTTTCTATTAAAACATTTTTTTTACTTAACCCTTACCTGGTACTGTTTCCACTGCTCAAAAATTGAGCAACTCAAACACGCCCCTCCTCCTCTGGTCTCTGGGTGACTTTTGTTTATGCTGTTTTCTGTCCTGGAAGAACATTGCTGCCCACCCCCCCCCCCACCCCCACCCCCACCCCCACCCCCACCCCCCCCCCCCCCCCCCCCCCCCGCTCGCCCCCGCCACCACCACCGCCTTGATTTACTCCTGTTCATTCTTCAGATCTCAGATCACCCGTTGCTTGCTCCAGGAAGCCTTCCCTCGCCCCACGGCAGGTTAGATGCCCTACTTGTGTGCTTTAATAACACTCTCTGCTTCTCTACTTGCAGTACACTGTAAGTACTCTTTCACATAGATCTGTCCTCACGTGAGATGTGTCCCCTACTGGAGGCAGATATCATGGCTGTATGAATCACTTTTGCAACCTTAGCACCAAGTAGGTACAAGAACAGTTATTGAATAAGTAAATATGGTCTATAAAGAAGTGACTCAGTTGCAAATCTCATTATAAAACGTTCCAGGAAAAGAGCATTCAAAGCCTGATGAAATGATATCTTCTGTTTCCTTTCATTTCAAAATATTCTTAGTTAAGGAGAATATACACAATGCACTATGATATAATTGGTTTAATTTAGAGTGGGAACTGAGCCACGATATGATGAAAGCAATGACTGGTAGCTCCTCTCCTCAGCTGTGTTACTTCCCTTGCTGCTGCTGCTCTTTCCATTCCTGGCAGTCCGGGTTTTGAGAATCCACACTGAAAGTGTTTTGTCCTCACAAAAAACGATGGGCTCTAGGGACAGCTGGCTCTTCTTGGTTCCTGATGCTCCAGTGAGAATCACTCTTATTTTAATTTTTTCAGTTCTCATAAGAAATGTAGCAGAGGCGGTGACTACAGAGGCTTATTTTATGTCATATGACTTTAGTACAGGGTGTTATCTTGGTAGTTTGTTTAATTATAGTATATTTCCATGTGTCCTAGGGTTGCTGGGTTAGTCCATTAGTTCAATCAAATGTAGGAGTTATATTTGGTTAATATCTTTGTCACTTTTCCCCACATACATGAATTTTGACCAAGTAATAGTTGTGCAAAAGAAGGGCTGAAAGAGACCATTTTTTCCAAGCTATATAGTAAGGAAGTTATACTAAAAAAGTGAGTGTCTCCCTCTCCCCTTTCTTTCTTCCCCCCTCCTCTGTCTCTGTCTCAATCCACATTGTACTCAGACGTAAGCTCTTTAACTATAGAAAATTCTTATATTGACTCTAACTTGAAACATTCATGTTTCTGAAAGGATATCACTGTGCCAGAAATATTTCCCTGAAACTAGAAGACATGTCATTGGAGTGAAAGGCAATTGGAAGAAAGAAGGAGGAAAATCGTAGCATTAAGATATTTGCCATGTGCCATTCTCAGCTCTTGTCTTTCTCCCCCTAATAAAACAAAGGGGAAGAGGAGGGTATTGCAGAAAGGAATGCTTTTGAACAACGGTGGATGCAGTTCAACTGTATGCCTCATGCTAGTCCTCTGGAGCAAACTACCCAGGAAATTTTTAACTTTGTAGTAAAAACATGACTTTTGTTTCTGTGCTTTAATGTTTCTCTATAAAACAGTAGTTGATTTTCATAACTCACTGACAAATGGCTTTATGGAATCAATGTTAGATTACTTCATCTGAGCTTCTGCCATTTAAGATTCGAGTTGCTCACTCTTTTTAACTACTCAATGGATTGTGAAAACTGAACTGTTAATCTGTTAATGATTATAATAAATTGAAAACACATGAGGGTAGCCTCATCCACATTTGAGCTGCAAGGATGTAGTGACGTCCCTTGTGAGCAAAGCCATTACACTTTGATACCTGTGGTTTTAAGGATCTCTATTCTGGATCATTCAGAAGACCTGAAAGAGACTAATATATTGACTCTTTAAATGATAACTCTCCTCTCCATGCTGTTGGCTGTACTGCTTTA
The DNA here is from genome assembly GCF_022682495.2 of Desmodus rotundus. Lineage (NCBI taxonomy): Eukaryota > Metazoa > Chordata > Mammalia > Chiroptera > Phyllostomidae > Desmodus > Desmodus rotundus. The sequence goes on from NC_071387.1 coordinate 134,159,161, forward strand.
TATTTCTGTCATCGAGATGACAGTAATAATTTCAAGTACATTCCCAGCTGTGTTTCTCCTCTCTACCATCTGGACTTGGAGGTTTACATTGTGGCCAGTTGCTTGCTTATCAGCCAAGATACTTTGTATTTCGATATTTTCTTGCATCCGTCCCGTGGGAAAATGGCCATGCTTATCATTGCTTGTCCCCTTTTATGGGAAAGGGAGGTTTGGAGCTATTCAGTCCTTCCCAAGATCCTTTCTTGATAAAAGATCTGTAGGAAATTGTGTTTGGTGACCTGGAAAGTGTTGATCTTTTTGCATCAGCTAATGATAAAGTTAATTTCATTAGTCATAGGTTTGTTAAAAAGGTCTCCAACTTAGAGCAGATGCTATAGCCATTACAGATATCCCTTAGAACCACATTCTGCTCCAGAAAAAGGAATAGACCATATTAAATTACTGTTTTTTCTCACCTATTGCTATATCAGCAGTAAAACAGAAACTAGTATGGAATTTTTATTTTTATTTTTTAAATTTAATCTTTACTGTATTTTTTTCCATTACCATTTAGTCCCCTTATAACTCCCTCCCCCTACAATCACCATGCTGTGGTCCATGTTCATGATTCCTTTTCCCTTTTTGCTCAATCCCTCCACCCCCTCATCCTCCCCACTAGCTGTCATTCTGCTCTCCAAGTCTGTCCCCATTTTCCTTTAGTACAGAATTTTTAAATGAAAAACACTTTATCTTATATGCCATGTTAAGACATGATCAGACTGTAAGTCTTTTCCATTTTAAATATCTTTTGTACTTTCAGTAGAATTAGGGTAAATAGTGTTAAAGCACCTGGTAAATTTTAATAATTCATGCTTTTGAAGTTGATAGACCTGAAGACTTCAGATATTTAAGGGTTTGAATGTGTTTCTAAAGTATATGTGCAAAAACCTTCACACAGAATTATTATGACAGTGAAAATTTTAGAACAGTCTAAATGTTTCCAAATAGGAGATTGATTAAACTGTGGTAGGTCTTGAAATAGAATATTATAAAGATATCTGAGCCCTGGCTGGGTAGCTCAGTGGATTGAGTGTGGGCCTGCAAACCAAAGGGTTGCCGGTTCAATTCCCAGTCAGGGCACATGCCTGGGTTGCAGGCCAAATCCCTGGTAGGGGGCATGTGAAAGGCAACTACACATTGATGTTTCTCTCCCTCGCTTTCTCCCTTCTTTCCCCTCTCTCTAAAAATAAATAAATAAATTCTTTTTAAAAAAGAAAAATACATTATATATATTTTTAAAAATATATTTGAACAGTGCATGTGAAGACAATGGAAAATGGAAGGGGGTGGAATCTGATAGGTGAAAAAGCAGTATAAAAATGCATGCATATGTGTAGATCCATTGTATGGAGTATTACATCAGCTGCCAGTAAATTGTGTATCAGAACAATCTTGGCAGGAAATATACCCCACAGTGCTATTGTTGTCTGAGTTTAGATTATTTTTCTATCTCTCTACTCTACTCTTGCTTTTATAATTTTAAAAATTAGTATTTTTTAAAGTGGGGAAGAAACTTACATCATAAGCCTTATTTAGATACTTTGAAACAATTTACCATGACACAGTTATTTTGTTAATTCATCTGTTAATTACCAAGTATTTTTTTGAGTACTAGGAACATTGTTTTGGGCACTGAGACAGTAACAGTGAAAAAAATAGTTCATGGAGCATATATTCTAACAAACAGTAAACCTTAAGATGCTTAGAAGCATACCCTTAACTATTATATTAAATTCATGTCTTTGTTACCAAATTTAAAGGACATTTCTTGATTAGTAATTTTAAAGATTTTAATATTCACTACATATATTTTGTAGTCAGCTTTTGTAGTAATATGTCTTTGTAGTCATGTATTTTGTACCTTAGTAATTTAAAATTAATTGAAATTATTCCATATAAATTTTTAACAATTCTCTCAGCATTTATATACATACTGGTAGGGGCCCAAAAAGTGCATATCACTTTTATATTATTTTAACTCAATTATTTTTAAAAAGACTTTATTTTTAAAGAGAGGGGAAAGGAAGGAGAAAGAGAGGGAGAGAAACATCAATGTGTGGTTGCCTCTCACACGCTTCCCACTGGGGACCTGGCCAGTAAGTAACCCAGGGATGTGCCCTGACTGGGAATCAAACCTGCGACCCTTTGTTTTGCAGTCTGCCCTCAATCCACTGAGCTCCACCAGCCAGGGCCAGTTATTTTTTATTTGTGCCCAATGAGACATTAGCCCTTCCCTGATGTTTTGCTAGCTTTGAATTATGTAACTTTTCTAAATGGCTTTATTTGTTCTTCCTTTGCTAACATAGAGACAAAGGTGGAGATGGAACACATGTATACCGTTCTCTTACGCGATGCTCCCTGCTGCCCTGTGCTACAAGCATTTTCCCTTTCTCCCTGCTTCTCCTCTCTAGGCACAATGAACTTGGGAGCCCGTTCAGTGCATGGACACCATGTATACTTTCTTTCTGGGTCTTGAATCCTCTCTACCTGGCTAACATATTTTGAGGTCTCAGCTTAGCTGTCATTTCTTCCAGGAAAGCTCTCTTAACTTTCCCTAAAGGATGAGCATTTCTTCTATGTACTTCCATTGAATACCATCAATAACATTTATATGAATTCTATACATTAGACTGTAAGATTTGTGAGAGAAGGGACATAACCACCTTGTTTACCATTAAATAAATAATTGTTACATGAGTGAGTAGTAACCTTTGTTAATGTGAAAACAACTGCACTGAAGGCAGAGATTTGACTTCTTAATAGAATAATAAAATATATATATGTATATATATAATATACCAAATAACTTTGAAACAAAGCATTTGTTTAATATTTTTTTTCTTGCCCTATTCCCCTCCTCTCCTCTCTCTCTCTCTCTCTCTCTCTCTCTCTCTCTCTATCATTTTTGGCCTGTATCAGATGTCATCAATCTTACAGAAGAAGTGCAGTGGATCAAAGTCAACGCAAACATGACTGGCTATTATATTGTACATTATGCAAATGAGGACTGGGACGCACTCATCCAACAGTTGAAAATAAACCCTTATGTCCTGAGTGACAAAGACCGGGCGAACCTCATCAACAACATCTTTCAACTTGCAGGGTACGGTATGCTTGGTTTGGTTTTGTTTGTTTTTTAACAAGTGATATTGAGAAAAAGAACATTTTAGAAAAACAGTTCGAAAGAACTAGCATGTATTACCTGTAAGGTATAATTCATGTTGGAGGAACTGGGAAAGGTAAGAAATACTCCATGCCTCCAGGGACTGTAATTTATATGGAAACCTAAGCTACAAATATTGAACAGTTAAATAACAAGATATTATTTAAATAATGTCTCAAGTATGTAGATGCCAACAAGCAGACTCATATTTGCTGAGTACATTGATAGTTCCAGCTTTGTTTTATGTCTTGAGAGAATTCTTTTCAAGCAGCACTTGGTCTAAGTGTGATGCTTAGTGCTTACTCACCAGTTTGAGGAACATATCTGATATCTAGATCAGATCCTCCTTATTTGTGTACCGCTTGCCTCCCCCCTCACCAATGCATTACGGTTTCCCAAAGCCAGAAATGGCAGTGACCTTGTGTGTGTAGGTATCTTCGGAATAGGAAGATTACCAATTTAGGTTGTTAATGGGTCTAGAGACGCAAGAAATATTCAAAAGTGTTCCTTCTGACTATTCTTGACCTTCCTATCTAGGTTCATTTTTTAATGAAATTATCTTATATCATCTCAGTCATCACTGTTATGATTTCTATAAAATGGTTATTTTTAAAACATACCATAAATTCACAGTAGACCTCACTTTAACAAGTTCGACAAACAAATTCCCATATAAACAAATAATATTTTTTGTGATTCAAATCCTCTTTATGCTACCTGTTCTCACCTGGTAAATATAAGTAAATATAAGTAAAAAATAAATAAAATTAGTACTTTTCATCTTTTATTTCCTAAGATATTGTAATTCTTTACCTGAGTCAGTAGCAATTCACGGGTGACATAGAATAAAAATGGAGCAATTGTGTTTCTTTTTCTTGAAATGTATCTTTAACCTTGGGCCACATCCATGAACATAATTAAAGGTAATAATTAGTCTAACTTTACAGAATAACACTCTAAGCTTAAATTTTAGGTCTTCAAGACTCACCATCTGGCCATAAAATTTCTCTCTCAGCACGCGTAGAGTTCATCTGCCTTTCTCTGCGTGTTTACTTTTTCTGCTCCTTTACCCTTTAGCCTCGGCAAAGTGCCTCTTCAGAGGGCCTTTGATTTGATCGGTTACCTTGGAAATGAGACCGCTACTGCACCCATCACTGAAGCCCTGCTGCAGACAGGCCTCATCTATGACCTCCTTGAAAAACTGGGATGTGTGGATCTGGCCTCAAGAGTCGTGGTAAGTCTGCCTTTTGCCAGCTTCTCTTTGATACTTTCTTTTAATACGGTTATTCAGAATTCCGTTCGGCAGTAATAGGCCGAAAATACAACTAGTTAAATTCCATTTTCTTTACTTTTCTAGAAATCTTTACTTTGAATCAAAATGTCATTGCTTATCATGAAGCAATGATAAAGGCTTATCATGGTGTGGTCTCATCTGCATATCAAAATATAGACTTCTGATACTGCTATCACATGAAAAGAAAAGTTTTCTATTCAAATCCTGGTTTATTTTTGTGTAACAAATGCTTTCAATGGGCCTCTTTGCAAAGTAGTTTTCCCCGTTCATATTCCAGTGGTCCGTATAAAATGGCAGTCACGTTTGTGTTGAGAATAGTGTCTAGGAGTCCTTACCGATGGTCTGTCTTGTGGATGCCATTGCTGGTGGGTCTGTTTCTCAGCGAGGCAGTGAGGGAGGCTTCGTAGTGGGGACTGTTTTACCGTTTTTAAAGCCAGTTGCTTGCTCTTAATAGTTAACAACTGTTTCTAGACACCTTCAGTGTTATACCATTGACTGAGTCATTAAAAGCTTGGGAGGGAGCAGCGAATCCTTTGTTTTATCCAATTCTCTGAACCTACCCATTCTGACAACAGGGTTTGCTTTGTAAACTAGTCCGGTTTTCCAGAGACCAAGCAAAAGACAGCTTTCAGGAAAAGGAAGTATTAGAGCAGGAATTAAAAAAAGCCTTTTAGAATTTGGTGTCCTCTCTGGTAAAAGGAAGGAGTTGGATTATGTAACTTTTTTTTAACCATCTTTTTTCTGCCACTCTTACTGTGCATCCTACTCTGCACCCCATGTGATAAAGTCTTAACACCTGCATGATTCTCAGTGGGGGAAGGGGATGTAGGGCAGGAGGGCTGTGTGGTGCTTGAAAAGCACCCTTCCTCACAGGTTTCTGCTCTGACCCCAGAGGAGCCACCCCCATCCCCACCCATAAGTGAGATGCTTAAGTTAGATGATTTCTGAGGTCTCTTCTAATTGATGGGTTTTTCTCATTCTTCTATTTTTGTAAGGCTTTAACTCCCAGCCTTAATAAAAACCAGCACCAGAAACAAGTACATGTCAGTGTTTATTATGTTCTGTACACCATCCTTAGTGCTTAATGATGATCACCCTGTTTAATACACAATCCCAAGCAGATATTTCTACCCTCATTAGATATATGAGGAGACTAACTGCCCCAAGTCACTTCCCTAGTTGATTATAAAGCTGAGATTTAAACCCATATTCGTTTCACTTCAAAGCCTATTCTTTGTGCTGTGTTGCTATATTTTAAATTAATTTGTATTCTAACAATGTCATCTTTCCAATGATATCTTTTTGTTGGGAAAGTCAAAGGCTGCTATCATTTTTTTCTTTTTTAAACTGAGATTTTTTTTTAATTAAAAAAAAAAAAGGCTTGAAAAGCTTGTAGACCATGTGTTTAAGGTTTAAAATCACAGACCCACCTCTAGTTACTTACTTGGAAATGAAGTTGGCAACTTACTACATGAGATTTCTTTCATATCCAAAATGTTAGCAACAGTGTTTTTAGAGTATTTATGTGCATTTCCGAGAAGTATGCAAATAACTTATTGGTCTCTTTAGGGCAAACTTAGAATCCAACATAGACTTTCTACTAATAGTATATTAAAGAAATTGGCCATTTGTTAGTTCAGCTACTGTAGATGGGCATTTGGGTTATTTGGAATTTGGAGCTATTACAAATAGTGTTGCCGTAAATATTCTTGTTTATGACTTTGGTGAATTTCTATGGGATATGTGTCTGGAAGTGGAATTTCTGAGTCATTACATATGCATCATTAATACTGTACTAGCAAATCGTTTTTCAAAGTTATATCAATTTAACACTCCGTCAGCAGTGTTTGAGAATTCGAGTTCTGTTCCGGATCAGTTTTTTGCCAGTACTTGGTGTTAGTAACAAACCTTTCTTCTTTTAGCTTTTCTGATGTGCGCATCATAGTATTGCAAGTTTGGCTTTAATTTGCACGTCCCTAAAGTGAAGATGAACTCCTTTTTGATACGTATATTGACCACTGGGTGTTCTCTTTTGTACCCAAGTCTTTCGGTGTCGGCCTTTTTCTTATTGGTTTGTGAGAGTTCCTTATATATTCTGTGTTTGAGTCCTTTGTTGATCATGTATATTTACAAATATCTTGTCCTGCTCCAGCTTGCCTTTCCACTCTTAATGGTTTTTAAATTAGCATAAATTCTTAGTTTTAAGGTCTGAAATCTGTTTGGCCCAAGATATTGTCCTGTGTTTTTCTTTGAATACTATTGTTTTATCTTTTATATTTAGATTTATGATCCCTCTGAAATTGATTTTTGTATATGGTGTGAGCTGGGCATAAATATTAATTTATTTTCATGTAGATATCAATCGATCCTACACCAGTATACATCATTGCATATGTATTTGTTTACTTTGTGGGTTATTAGTGCCATATCAAATCAATATGGGGTAGCATATTATTTTCCTATGGCTGCCATAATAAATGATTACAAACTTGGTGTCTTAAAACAACAGAATTTATTCTCTTACAGTTCTGGAAGCCTTAGATTAAGGTGGTGTTGGGGTAGGGTTGGTTTCTCCTGAGGGAGAATTCGTTCCATGTGTCTCTCTTAGCTTCAGGGGGTTGCTAGCACCCCTTGGCATTCCTTGGCTTGTAGCTGCATTGCTACAGTCTCTGCCTCCGTCTTCACGTGGCATTCTTCCTGTGTTTCTTTGTCCGAGTTTCCTCTTATAAGGGCACTAGTCATTGGATTTGGGCCCTCCGTAATCCAGTATGGCCTCATAACTTGTTTACATCTGCAAAAGTCCTAGTCCCAAGTAAGGTCACATTCAAATAAGGTTCCAGTCAGACATGAATTTGTGGGGGGGATACTATTTAATCCAGTATGGGTAGCAATATTAGTCTATATCACTCACTTCAGTAATAGGGAACGGTGTTGGTACTGAATATGCCCCGAAGGGAGGCAGAATATCTGTCTACTCTGAAGCTCCACAGCTAGTTAAGTTTCGCAGTGGCAGCAGCCACTCTGCCTCCGCCTCTCTCTGTTAACTGTGTTAAGTTCCAGTGTCAGGAAGCACTCGGTAACTTACCTCAAGCTATCCCGGTGCCGAGAATATAGAGGCGAAACACAATCTGAGGAGTTAAACCTTTTGAATAGTTTCCTACTGTGGCACACAAGTAACTCTGCATCTTCATTCCAGGTGGTGATTTCCAGTTGGCTGGACAGGGATGTGTTTGTTACGAACGTACCTCAGGGTGACGTCCAGGGGCCTGGTGGTTAGATGGCAAGGACGGGAGGCTTAATATGTGATGGAAGAACACAGGTCCCTTTACTGCTGGAGACCCTCATACACGTGATTGTCAGTTAAAAGTCAGCCTCGCTTCAGTTCACCAAGAGTGAAAAATTGTCTCTTTAAAATTCTAATTTTAGGGCATTTTGGTAGCATTGAAACTCTCAAAATAGGAAGTCTGACCTACTATAGTTGGAGATTGGAATGGCAGATATTTCTGAGTCCTTGGATCTAATCTTCAAATACTATTTGTGATTAAGACTGGTGTCTAATTCTTTATGCCAGGGGGGTCAAACTCATTTTCATTGGGAGCCACATCAGCCTCCCAGTTGCCTTCAAAGGGCCAAATGTAATTTTAGGACTGTATAAATGGAACCACTCCTTAACAGTTAAGCGAGAGCTCGGCGTTGTGCCGGGCCGGATTAAACAAGGTGGAGGGCCGGATTGGGCCCGCGGGCCTTGTGTTTGCCACCTGTGCTTTCTGCCATTGTCACCAGAGCAGTGTGTACGTTTATTGGTCATTTTGTTGTACTGGCGGCACGTACCTACGGAACACACACCCGTGTGTCACATTTTGATGCTGTGTGGTGGTGGGCAGGGTCTGGGGCACATTTCAGTTGTGTCCTGTTGTTCACATGTGATGTTAACATCTGATCCCGGCCGTATTCCTGTCTCATGACTTACAAGTCTGTCATTCTTTTACATACGAGGGGTTGGTGGGACAAGCCTTTGCAATAAAAGCTGATACTTCACATTTAAGAAGTTCAGTTGACCCAAGAAAGAACTCCCTGGGCATATCACTGCAAAATTAAAGCAGTAAATCAAGATGTAATACATAAGGGCCAGCATCTTTCCATGTTTTGCTTTTAAAATCATTTTATGTTTGTTACTGCATTTTATTGCATATCCAGTGTTTGTAGCTTATATGACCCTATTTGAATGTCACAGTAGGAAAAGATTCAAAAGGTTTAACTCTTTGAATTGTGTTTAGCATCTGTATATTTCCTCTCCTCACTTGCCATTTTTACTTTATGAAATCAGAGGATGGGATTCTGTTGTTCCGTGAGTTTAAATTTCAAAAATTAATTTAAAACTATGGAAAAAATAAATGTAATTTTATTTGTAAAAAACAAAGGTGATTTGACATCCTTGCTCTGGTTTATTAATACGAAAAATATGGCCTGGATTACTTATAAAATGACATTTTATATCTGCAGGCATTTTCTAAAGAGTTATTTTTTTTAAGTAAAATACTTTTTATGTTATCATTTGAAATATATTTCAAATCAACTATTCGGGAATTTCCTGTTGACTGGTGTGCAGGGAATAACTAGTAAAATTTGACCCTGTAATTCCAGTGGAGTAACTGTTCAGGAACTAGCCTGAGCATCTTCAAACGTCAGGTTCCTCTTGCCTCTAGTACTTTGAAGGGCCTTTTCTTTCTTTCTTTTTTTTTTGTACTGGCCTCTTTATGTTTCAGTTAATTCTAAAGGAGCATCGCCATTTTTCTCCACTGAACCTTTTAAAGTAGTATTTCAAGTGTGTGACTTTTGTTTCTCTTATTCCTCTTTTGTTTATGTTTGACAGTTATGAGTAGCTTTTAAGTTTCTTTTATGCTTCACTCATTTGGGATGGTTTGCCCTGGTGATAACGTTGAGGCGGTCAGGCCAGTGAAGACAGCATGCGCCAAAGCAGTCATGTGTATCCAATAGGACCGCCTGCACTGCTTTTATGTTCCTTGCATTATCAGTCAGCACGGCCACTGTTTTTCCACTTCACATCCTCCCAATGACTCACAAGCTTACTCACACATTCCACAAGGTGTCTGTTCTCTATTTTATTCCTTGTGAAGCAAACAAACAAAAGTGAATTGACCTGTCATCACAAACTTTGAGTCATCCTTGCGTGGATTTTTTTTCCCATTCTCATGGTCAGAGCCATAAGAGATTTATTCAGAGGTCTTCTGAGAAAATGGCTTCACAGTTTAAAAGTCTCTGACCAGTATTCATTTTAGGTATTGACAGTGGTACTCAGTAAGAATATACTGCTCTGTGAAGAACTTGAACTAGTTTTCTGGGGTTGGGAGTTTTTGTATCTGGTCACCTGGGGCGCCTGGCTGCTCAGGATGAGACAGGGCTCGGGTGCTGCTGTGAAAGACGTACTAGGGGAGGGCGTGCCCCAGGCCGGGAACCCTGCTGGCGGGTGTGCCTGTAGATTTTTTTCATTTTGATTCTCCTTACAACTGTGAAGGTTTTCTAAAACATACCTATAAGCATTTTTATTTTAAAAATCTTGTTCCTTTTAGCGGCCTTCATAAATGCGTATTTTATGTGATGTTTTCTTTAAATCCCCTGTGCCCTCACCCCTCCCCATGCACCACCTCGGCACTATGGACTCGGCACTATGGAAATACTTCCACATCCTATTAACAGCTTTTACACTGGTGTTGTGGGGAGAGATGAAAAAGAAATAAGGATTTGTTGATTTCTTAATACCATAAGTATACATTTAAGAATGATCTTATTCAGAAGTGATATAACAATGGACTGAACAGTAAATGATATTACTGAATATCTTGTTCATTTCTTTAAGTTTGATAAGGCATTATGGTTATTTGGAGAATGTCCTTATTTCTGGGAGTCGCATGTTAAAGTATGTATAATTGAAATATCATGATATCTGTAGCTTCCTTTCATATGGTTCAGCTAAAACCATTAAAAAGTATGTGTGTTATACACATATAGAAACAAAGAAAATGTAAGAATATTAAAAAACAGTGAATCTAGCATATGGGTGTACATTGTCCTATTCTTGTAGCTTTTTTGTAGGTTCAGAATTTTTAAATAACAAGTTGGGGGGAGAAAAAATAACTATAAACAACTGTAATTTCCTAAATATCAACTAGTTGATATTTTAAATATTTCTTTAATATTTGATTCAGAAACACTTAAACATCTACTCATAAGTAAAGAGTTTTATTTTTCTCTCACTGCTTTTTGGATTTATGGATTCTAAAGTCGTGAGGTCAGGAAGTTCCAACTTCTTTGTAGGACGATACTTTGGGGCAGGAAAACAACTTCTAGCTGAGTAGACACAGAAGAAAGGTCCCCTGCTGCACAGACGTCATTAATTCTTTCTGTGTTATGTCATTAAAAGTCTCTCTTGGCTATAGCAGCCTTTCGTATGACCTTTATATTGAATGGTTCATCCCAGCTGTATGTGGGCAGTTGATATTTAATGAGTAATATCTTGTTGCCTCTCCCTTTTCCCTCCTTTGGTAAATGTTGGGGAAAAGAGATCTAGTTTTCCTAATTTTTTTGGTTGTCCTAATTATCATTCCATTATAATCCATTTTATCTGTCCAGACCAGGGTATTTCAATTGCTTCAAAACCAAATTCAAAAGCAAACTTGGACTGATGAGGGCAACACATCTGTTCGAGAGCTGCGGTCGGCCTTGCTAGAATTTGCTTGCACCCACAGCCTGGAGGACTACAGCACTGTGGCCAAGAAGCTGTTTGACGACTGGGAGGCATCCAATGGAACTCGAAGGTGATGTGCACTTCTACTCAGAAGGACTCTCTTCTTCTTCTTTACTTCACATCATGTGCTAAAACCAGAGACTCCTCATCCTGGGTCAGAAATGTTATAAAACTGAGTGCTAATGTATGTGAACTCTATGTACTTATATTCTCAAATAAGATATTTTTTAAAATTGTGGTAAAATATAGATAACATAAAATTTATTATCTTAACAATTTTTAAGTGTTCAGTTCAGTAGTATAAGTATATTTACATTATCATTCAACGAATCTCCAGAACTTTATCTTGCAAAACTGAAATTTGTTACCCAAACAACTGCCCACCAATCCCCTCTCTCTATCCTCTGGAAGCCACCATTCTGCTTTCTATTTTATGAATTTTTGCTACCCTCAGTGCCTTATATATGTGCAGTCATACAGTACTTGTCTTTCCTTGACTAGCTTCTTTCACTTAACAAAATATTCTCAAGGTTCATCCATGTTGTAGTATGTGTCAGAGTTTTCTTTCTTTTTAAGGCAGAATAGTCAATCCATTGTATGCAGTATACACCACATTTTGCCTATTCGTTCATCCTTTGATAGACATTTGGGTGCTTCCACCTTTTGGCTCTTAGGAAGAATGCTGCTACGAACGTGGGTGTACAAATATCCTTTTGAAAGCTTTCCTTGAGTTATTTCGGATGTGTACCTAGAAGTAGGAGCTGCTTGGATCGTATGTAGTTCTATTGTTAATTTTTTGAGGCACCACCGCCACACCGTCTCCCACAGCGGCCGCACCATTTGCATTCCCACCAGCAGTGCACAGGCTTCCTTCCAGTTTCTCCACGTCCTCACCAACACTTGTTATTTTCTGGAGTTTTTTTTTTTTTTTTTAATAGCAGCCATCCTAATGGGTGTGAGGTGTCAAAAAGTCTCCTTTAATTTAGGAATAAAACATAGCAAGTGGAGTTAGCAATTAGTAGAAATATTTTGATGAAGTTTGGTTCTTTCTAGGTTCCCTATGGGGCATTATGGAAAAGGATTCAAGCATCAGATAAAGTGATCATAATCATGGCAGAAACTGTGCTTCTTCCCCTCTTCTCATCCCTCTCTTCATAGTTTTACTATGGCATTTACCACACTGTATTATAACTTTTTATTATATATTTACTATTCTGTATTTTGTGATAGCTTGTGACTTCATAGAGGCAGAGACTGTGTCTCTTTCTTCTCCTCGCTATCACCCAGCCAATTGCCTGCCTGCTTCTTCATGGATGCTCAGTGAATAATTGTTGCATTAAATTGAATTGATATTCCTCATAGTCACACCAACCAAGAAAGTAGCAGCCACTAAAGTAATCATTTTCTTCACTATTAGTTAGTTGCAAAGTAAAGACTCTTCCGCTCTGCTGCTCTGCTCCAGTCCCAGAAACATCACCACTAGTCATTTCCTCACCTGTATATTCAGAGGTTTTACTTGTTCTCATATCTGCCCACCTCTCTTACAGCCTGCCTGCTGATGTCATGACTGCTGTGTTCAAAGTTGGAGCAAGAACTGAGAAAGGCTGGAACTTCCTCTTAAGCAAGTATGTCTCTATAGGCTCTGAAGCAGAGAAGAGTAAAATCCTTGAAGCTCTTGCCAGCTCAGAGGACGTACGGAAACTTCACTGGTATGAAACCACCCAAGGAATATGACACATGGAAACCAAGAGCACAACAGTATTGTGCTCCAAGGGTGGGGAGCCCATTTTTCTCTGGGATCTTCCTTTTTCTCCCTGTACTCACAGGCTGCCTTCATGTGAATTTGTGAGACATTTCCTTTTGAATGTTCAGCTGATGAAGACCTGGGAATGGGAGTTTCCCATGGGGAGAGAAGGGCAGTGAGCGGGGCCTCCTGACTGGAGGGACAGTCAGTGGCAGGGTAGAGGAGCTCTGGGAGCCCAGGGAGATGGGAAAGTATCTTGAGAGTCAGCACTGGGAAGGACAGAGGGAGGCATTTGGGTGTCATTGCTTCTCTTGTATACTCTGCCCACACAATCCTAGCAGAGTCCCAGAGATGTCCTCCGCACCTGCCCAGGCCTGCCTTCCAAAGGATGCACTGTAAATGATCCTTTCTTTAAGGCAGCAGCCAGCCCCAGACCCAAGCAAATGGAGAGAAGTTTTTGTTTTAAGTTAGTAATAATTTTGATTGAAACTGATAACACCCTAATAAATTCCCATTGTAACGTATTTAAACAATACCTAAGAAAATGGAATAAAATGTGGAAGTATCTCTCATATGATCCTTTACTTCCATTCTTATTCTCCCTGTTAACCATGTCAATCCTGGTCTGTATATTTATATATAACAACATAGGTTTATACTACACCCAGGGTTTTGTGCCTGACCTTTCAGCGAACTGGATCAGTCTTTAAGATTTGCCATGTCAGTTCATAAAGCCCACTGCATTTGTTTTTACGGCTGCACAGTATTCCTTCGTGTGGCTCTATCAGAATTTATTTAACCCATCACATCATGATGAGCGCTGGGGTTTTTCTTCATACCAGAAATGTTGCTGCATTCTTTTGGGGATTCATGCTTTCCCACCATGTACAGATTTGGTGGTACAGTAGATGAGAACTGCTTATGTTTAAAGCGCTTTAGTATTTACTAGCAGTGTAGCCTGGGCAATTACTAACCTCCTCAGTTTCTTAAACTGTAAAGTAAGGATAGGTAATAATAATTACCTATTTCAAGCATTGTTGTGTCTATAATTCAGGACATTACCTAGTACATATGAAGTACCAATAAATAATAATATACTGAAGTATACCTTAATTTTCACATTATTTAAACAGCTCGGTTTTTAAGAGTAACAATGCACCTGCCTACTCAAATCAAATAAGAGTTTTAACAGAAAAAAATTAGTCTTCAGAATTATAAATTCTACCAGAATTTATTTCTTAAATTCCTTACTATGTCAAGAACTATTTATTATTATGTCAAAATATTTTGAGGTACTTATTGCTGAGTGCTTCCTTCATTTAAAAAAAATGACATTTTGAATCTATTGCTCAATCTTAGACTAACCCAAAATTTATATCCCTTGAATTGCTGCAGAGCTTTAATTAGGAGACCAGTACTAATGTAAGTTCAGCCATCACTTCATCATGAATAATTATTTTGGAAGCTAAATCTGCTTTGCTTTTCAGGTTAATGAGAACCAGCCTCAGTGGAGACACCATCCGAACTCAAGAGCTGTCATTTGTCATTAGAACAGTGAGCCGAGGTTTTCCTGGACACTTACTGGCATGGGATTTTGTCAAAGAGAACTGGGATAAGCTTGTACAGAAGTAAGTTTCTCAGAGAAGTACTAGCTTTTAGTATTTTTAGTCTCTGCATTTGAAAAACGTTCCCAATATTGTATTGGTTCACAGTAGTTATGATTTGCTTTGAGAGGAAAAATGCTTCAGTGGCATTTAACTGAAACACCCAGAAATTTTCACATGTGGAAACAAAATTCCATGATGTGAGTCACATAACTGGTGTTCCAGTTGAGTACTAATCAAGCCTACTGTGCTTGGCTCCAGGTCACTCCGTTTAGTGTGGCCATTGGCTGTTTCAGAATAGCCGTTTACTTATGTGTGTTGAAAAATGCCTCTTCATTGCCAAGGGATCAGTTAAGAACTCACACCCCGGTGGATCGCACATGAAGGGTTTTCTTCTTTTAAAACAATAATCACATTTCTGGATGTTTGATGTGATTTTTGAGTAGATCAAATGGATTAGTAATTTATGTCAATATCCCTAACTCTTGCCTCGTTCCGCCCACCTTTCCTCACCACTGGCAGTGTGTGAGTGCAGAGCTCCTGTTCTGAGCTGCAGCGCCCGGCAGCGGGACTCTGCTCTGCCTCTGGTATCTGTAGCTCACAGCAAAGCATTCCCTTTGCAGTCAGGAACACAGCTTACCAACAGCTGCCTCTTTTTTTTTTTTTTTTTTTGCTCTTTTTGCCCTTGTATTTGTGTTTCTTCAGGTTCCATCTGGGTTCCTATACCATACAAAATATTGTTGCTGGATCAACTCACCTGTTTTCAACAGAGGCACATTTATCAGAGGTTGGTTGTATAAAATGCTAGTAAGGGAGGTGGGGTATCCCTTTCCTCTCAGGCTGCGCAGTTTAAGTCAGATGGCGGCTTTTCCTGTCCCTCCTCTGCCTTGTTCAATGTTAATGATTCTGCACTGGGGTTACTTCTAAAAGGTGGATGTATAGCAATGAGCAAAAATTCTGATGAAGAAAAATTCTGATTCCATTCTCAACAATACCCTCTTGTCTTCCTGGTACAAGTATTTTTTTAACTAAAGCCAGTATATGCCAAGTTTATTTTTAAGTGGTAATGGAATAGTTTTTGAAGAATGCCACTCTAAGGGTAAAACTGGGCACCAAGCCTAGCTTTAGAGTCTTTCTCATTTGCTGTTACTTGGCCATTTTTTTGTTTTGTTTTTAATTTGAAAAATTAATCCTTGTGGGAGTAAGGAGGATGCATTTTAAAAATTACTTCACATTTCATCATACTTGATCAGTAACTTGGTATAAATACCTCGGATATTAAAGTACTTCTCTCTACTTCTTTCAAGATACCAGCAAAGCCATCACTAAGTGAAAGTTTATTTGAAAAGGCTATGCAGAGTTACCTGAGATTTGCTGTTATTTTCTTCTATTGAAACGTTTCTCTGCAACTTACAGGTCCAGGCATTCTTTGAAAAGCAGTCAGAGGCAACCTTTCGGCTTCATTGTGTCCAGGAAGCTTTGGAAGTCATTCAGTTGAATATCCAGTGGATGGAGAAGAACCTTAAAACTCTGACATGGTGGCTGTAGCATGCAAAACTGCACCTCATTTTGTCACCCCTCAGAGAGCTTGTTAACTTGGGCTCTGTTTGTTAACTCTTGCAAAAGCCAAGGCGAAGCCAAGGATTGCTGCTGAGTTGTTTGCACTCTTTAGGAGTCCTAGTTAGCTCAGGGCCCATCTGTATTTTTCATCAGTCTTTCCTGAAATGTCATTGGGTAGTATGTAGTTATTTATTACAAAATTATATTCGCCTATATGCCAATCATCTACAAAAACAGTGATTAATTTTTCTACTTTGAAGATACACAAATGAGGAATAAAATCTGTTTTGGAATTCTATTCTATTTCTCGGTATCTGTAAAGTACTGACCCAGTGAACAAGGGAAAATCTACTATGGGAGCCACCATCTTCGCAGGCTGCTGGTTTGTGAGCCATCTGTTGCTTCTTACTGATAGATGTTATTTGACTGTGGTAACAGCTTCAAAAAAGTATGGCAATGAAGTCGATGAAGCGTGCAACTCCAGAGAACTCATCTCAGGTGTGCAGATCTACTTTGAGTTGGGGGTTTCTTTAATCCTTTATTTTCTGGAAATTTTTAAAATAAGATCTGTAACTATTATATTTTTTCTGCAGAATAGCCAGGTGCTACAGAATTTTTAAATTTTTGTTATATTGAGAAGCTAAATGACAAGGCCAAAAGATTAAATTTTCCCAATATTTAACACTTTCTTTTTCATCTTTTAGGAAAATGTTTCAAACTAAGTTAACTTTAATTGTAATTATTTTATTCATAAATTTCAATATTCTCCAAATCTGTACACCTTTAGTACTCCCTGCCATAGATATACTTTGTTTTAGATAAGTATTTCCCCAGTTATGGTGAGCGTTTTGTTAGTACTGGTACCTTTTATCAGGACTTTATCGCTGTTACTAAGGACACAGGTTGTTTTAGTTGCCTTTTGGCATGACAGACCACAGACCCTTCCTCTCCGAATCATACTCCTGGGGAGATTTTCATTTTATATGAGAGAGTAGCACATTAGAAGCATTTTAAAGTAGGGCCTTTGAGAAATTGAACATTTTTGTTTGAAGTTCACCATAGTACCTTAAAGGAATAAAGAGAATGTGAGATAGAGGTACCTTGATTCAGGTTTAATATGGTGAGCTTTGAATTTTTTCCTACTCTCAAAAACAGTACTTTTCTTTAGTTGAAAATTCATAGTTTTATTTTGTGGCCAAACTAATAAACTAAAAGGAATGGCTGAGGGAGGGGAGGGGAGGAGAGGGATGGGAAGGGAAAGGAAGGGAAGGGAAGGGAAGGGAAAGGAAGGAAGGAAGGAAGGAAGGAAGGAAGGAAGGAAGGAAGGAAAAGGAAAGGAGAAAGAAATCCAAACTGTATGGCATTTTTACTCCTAAAGGGGAAATACTGTACTTGAATTTGTTGAGCTGTGCAGACTTATACCTAGATTGTTGTGTTTCTTTGATTCTTAGGAGAAAAGCTTTCTTCCTAATAATTCTTGTACTTTATATTTTGTTTGACAACATCTTCTATGTACAAAAAATAGTAACTGCTCATTTGCAAGCACTTAAAAACACTCCACAGAATCAGACTATGGGAAAGGTCAGCTTTTTTATTCTGCAAGTGTAAAGTGAAAATATGTGGGATAGTGTATAAAATTATATTTTATTTTATGAAAATATTTTTATATAACAAAATTTAAAAGGCTGTCAAACTAAAAGATAGCCTTTTTTACTCCTAGTATGTTTTTGCCCAATTTTGTCTTTTCTAAACATTTATCTGTCTGTTTTATAGTAGAAAATATTATATCCTGAGAATCATGGAATCATCTAAAGATATCTTATTGAAACCGGGGTAACTATAGGTCTTTATTCCTCTTGTGCTTCAGTAAATGAATGATAATTTAGTTGATAATGGAAGTTAGTGAGTTTTTATATTTTTAGAGTGGGGAAAAATAATAAACTTTTGAGGGATATTTTTTGTTGCTGTTTTTTTTACCATACTATATTACTGAATTCCACTTTGATACAGAGTTTAAATTTTGCTACTTCTCAAAATCAGTTAAGATACTTCAGTTTTAATTCCCCATCTTTACATTGCTCCTGTAACACATTAACTGTGCAAATGGCAAATCTTGTCTTGAATTATATCACTTTTTCCTCTGTGTATGTGTGTGTGTGGTAAGAGGTATTATAACTAAAACCTTATCTAAACTTTGGCTAAAAAAGAGTTAACTCATAATCCATTGCTATCTTTGTACTCAAAAGCCATTCTTTCCCATGAAACTGGATCCATACTATTTGTTTAGTTTTGTTTGTGAGCCTCACTTCAGATTATTTGCACGTTAGTAAGTCTCACCTCAGATTTCCCCACAGAATTCCATAGTTTTTAATGTGGTACTAACCCATGATATGACGCTTCTAAAAAATAACCTAAGTGAGGAATATAAGGTTAAGTAATAGGTAAAACATGTAGTGTTATGTTTAATTGTAGCTTTTGAAGATTTTTCCCCCCAAACTGTGTCTTAGCCACTGTATTTCTGAGAATTCCTGTAGATTAAAGAACAGCAGCCAGTCACAGTACGCTTTTTGTGTAAGCGTGTAGGGCCCTGACACAGTTAAGTACTTGTTTGGCAAGTACTGTCTCATCGCAGAGAGACGGGCTGCTAGAATGTAGTATAAAAGACCTATCACAGCAGATCCTTAGGAAGGGGAGAACAGGAAATCTGGAGTCGTGGGACACAAAGTTACGCTTTGGAGATCTTAAAGACCATATGAAAGTAGGAATCTAAGGAGTCCAGTTCTGTTAATATCAAGTGACTGGTTGTTGTAAACTGCAAGGAGTGTCCACCTCCATCTCAATTCTTTTATGTAAATCTAGTTGAGAAATTGTGTTCTTTGCCATTGCTTCAGTGTTCGTGAACTTTCTTATGGTCACAGGTTCCACTGAACTAATATTCGTTGCCGTTCATTTTTTTCATTTAATTGTACTTTAGCCATTGTAGGAAAAAAGAGCTGGCCGAAGAGCCCTGGGTATGTGGAGGATGTCTGCTGCATCCGTCTTACTGGGTACAGAATAGAGTCCTTTTGGAATATTGGAAATTAAGAAAACAAAGTTAAGTGTTGGGTGTGTCATTAGTGATTGGCCTGTTGCCAAGTTAGATTTTAAAAGCGTCTGCTCAGACAAGCACCTGGGATGGCCATCTGCGGTCAGACTGCTGAGCGTTCACACGGTCCAGGGAAGGTGCGCGCCGTCACAAGGAAGGCAGTTCCTGGGCTGAGTTTGCAGAATGAGACCTGAGTCTTCTGGGTATGATGTAGCTCTTCTTCTCCCTTTGCCTTTGTTTTTATTGGAATTAACTCTCTTTTTAAAGAGCTCCCCCCTACCCCTATTTGTATTTTTAAAAGATAATGTATATAATTTTGCTGGTTTTTACATTTTTATTTTGTGCTTCATTCTCTCTCTGCATTGGCAAGTACGCACCAAATGAAAAGTGGAGGTCCAAAAGTATGATAAATCTCCTCTTCTCCTTCTCCCTTATTGCCGGCATGGGCAATAGCTGGTAGAATAGTTGATTGATTTCTTTCAGTAGCTCTTTGGGAGTATATACTTTAAAAATGTACATAGAGTTTTTGATGAGTTTTTATATTCTTTCATTTTGTATACGTTGTCCTGACGAACAGTGAAATATTGTCCCCGACAATCTCTTCTGCCTTCCCGTATTGTCTGTGAGCAACAGCTGTGGGGGCTTTTATTTCCTTTTTTGGAAGGAGGTGGTGGTATTGACAGGAGAGCAGAATACGTCCTTTGTAAAATGTGTACAAGTGTTTTTGCTGCTTTTTTTGTGGGTGTTGTTTCATTTTTGTATTTTATTCATCCTTCATGGACATGCGGATATCTAGTGAACCATGGAGGTCCACAAGTGTGACAAATGTCCCATTTACCCTTCTCTTTATTGCCCGCGTGGCAATACCTAATAGGGACGTTCTTGCTATTGTTTGGATCTAGTCTTACGGGTAGGGGGAGATCTGTATCATTCTTTCAAGTGTACGTAAATGTTATCTGCTTATTTATATTTCATTTTATACGTGTTCTCTTGCATGGGTGCATAAGTACTTAATGAAAATTGAGGTCCAGAGAATGACAGATTTCCTCTTTTCCTTATTGCCTCTTTCGACAACAGCTAATAGTTTGTTTTGTTTTGTGGTATAGGAGAGAATGGGGTATGTACTTAATGTATGTAAATAAATTTGCTACTACTTTGTATTACTGATTCATTTTGTACTGTGTCCGTCTCATAGGATGTTTAAGTACCTAATGAGACAGGGAGGTCCGGATGTATGACAGTCTCCTCTGGTCCCCTTCCCTTATTGCCTGCGTGGGCAATGGGTAGTAGTATAGTTATTGGAGTGGGTTGGGGGGCGGTCAGGGACAGGCAGGAAGGGATGTGTACTTACTGTATATGCCTGTGTTTACTACTGTGTTGTATTATTCATTGGGTACCCAGACTGGAATGTCCCTAATGAAACCTGGAGGTCTGGACCTATAACAATCCCCTCTTCTCCCCTTCCCTTATTGCCAGAGTAGGCAGTGGTGATGAGAGCACTTGATTACTTTCAGGGTTCTTTTGTGGGTATTACTTTTTACTTTCTCATTATAGTATTTCTTCAGCACCCAATCCTTCACTCGGACACGTAGGTTGCTAATGAACCACGGAGTTCTGGGTACACAGCGATCTCCTATTCTCCCTTTCCCTTTTTATCTCTGTAGGCAATAATTTTAAAGTAGTTGGGGTTTTTGGGAGGTTTTTTTTTTTTGAGGGGATGCTGGAAGGAAGGGCAGGATAAACCCTTTATAAACTGTGTGCAGTGTTTGTTGTTATGTTGTGTTTTTCCTTTCTGTACCGCGCCCCTTACGGGGACGTGTAGGTACCAGACGAGACGTGGAGGTCCGAATGTATGAAAATCTCCACTTTCCCCCTTTCCTTGTTGCCTCTGTGGGCAATGGTTTTGGAGTAGTGTAGATTATTTTCTACTCTACCACTCCCTCCCCTGGGAGGGTGGTAACAAGTACTTTTAAAAATGTATATAAATGTTTTTGCTTTTTTCTGTTCTTTCATATTGTACCTAGACTTTTCCATGGACACATAGGTGCGTGACGAAAATTAAGGTTCATGCTATGAAAAAAATCTCCTCCCCTTCTCTATCGCCTGTCGAGGCAGAGGCCCGGATCCGGAGGCATGGTAAACCTTTTCTCCCGTACCTGTAGCCTGTGTTCATGGACTTAGTATGAGAATGCTGGAGGGCTCAGGGTGTGTGTGTGTATGTGTGCTTTTTGAGGTTTGCAGTAGGGAATTGGATTTTTAGGCAAAATAGGTAGTTTTTAAATTGTATATAAATGTTTTGCCTCTTTTTGTTGCTCACTTTATTTTGAATATATTTCTTTGCATGATTATTTAGGTACTTTGTGAAAATTGAGATTGATTCTATGAAATATCTCCCCTACTCCCCTTCCCTTGTTGCCAGGTGGGCAATGGTAGAAGAATAGATGTGTGGTTGCTTTTTTTGGAGTGGTAGAGGTGTGGGGGAGGTCTGAGTGTGTATACTTGTGTGGGGTGTGTGTGTGGGCGTGTGTATTTTTTAATGTATATAACTGTTTGCTACATTTGTGTATTATTTAACTTAGTAGTCAGTCCTTTGCTGGGATTTGTAAGGACGTAATGAAACTTGGAGGCCCAGACCGACGACAACTGTCCTCTGCTCCGCTTCCCTCATCGCCTGCGCGGGCAATAGTTTTACGTTTTGGTTTGTTTTTTTAGGGGTTAGGGTTATTTGGGTGATAGGGTTAGGGGGAAGGACAGGGCATGAACTTTAAATATATATATTTTCCATACCTGGTCCTGTGCATGGACGTATAGGTACGAATGAAAATCGAGGGTCGATGGATGGCAGATCTCCCCTCTCCCCTGCCCCTATTGCCTGTGTAGGCGAATTAGTGACCAGAATAGTTGTGTTTTGTTTACTGGCCTGTTTGTTGTGAAGGGATTTATATTTTCAGCAGGGAAATAGTTTTAATGAATATAAATATGTTTTCATTTCTTTGTTAGTGCATTTGTATTTAGTCCATTGCATGGCTATATAGAGGTCTAATGAAAATTGAGTTTCATAAATTGACAGATCATTTCTTCCTTTCCCACATTTTTCCTGTTTTAGCAGTAGCTAGCACAGTTGTTGTTTTGTGGTTACTTTGTTTTATTCTCTAGCATATATGCCTATAAAGATGTAAATACACACACATAATTGGCGTCTTTTTTTTTTTTTATTGTTCTCCTTTACTACTTAGTGTCTTGCAGAGCTCTGAATGTATTTAACAAACATAAAGCCCCATCGAATCCCTGCCACCTGACTTGAAGGTGTAGCATGGTGGTGGTATCACTAATGGTAGCGGGCACGTAGCCAGGAGGTGGGAGGAGACACTGGGATGTGGCTGAGCTGTGAAAGCTAATAAGACCCAGCTTTTCCTAGATTGGTTCAAACTGAATGAAATGGTGGGAAGGGACCTGTACTTGGGAAATTCCAGAAAGGCAAGAGGACAGTCCTACGTAAAAGTATGTTTAAAGTTTGTTGTTGATTAGTCTTTCAGAGACTGGTAAGCCAATGAAAGTCCCTTGAGAGTAGCTTCTTTTGAGGCCTGGAATTCTGATTCATCTATGGAAGTCTATTGCAGTTTCATCCATGGCGTGTTCTTGTATACCTGATAAAAATTATTTTGATTCTCGGAATAAACCTTTTGAGTTATTGCCATGGTTCTAATGAATGACAAAGTGGGCCCAAAAACTAATCCAAAATGAATTTGGGGGACAAGCACTTCAATCTTTCAACACCCACATGTGGTAGGGCAAGTTGGTCCTTTCCTACCCAAAGCTCTTCTGTGAGGCTACGTCTCCCTCCTCAGTTCTCCATTAGCTGGACCATTCCTGGGGTTTTTTCCCCTTTTTTCTTCAGTGCTTGCACCATTAAATGTTATTTTTAAGTGCACTCAAAGATGTAAGCCATTGTTGCCTCATTAGCTGGACGTTTTTGCATGCATTTCCTACATCCAGGCCTGGACGTTCACTCTCAGCCTTCTCAAGTCATACATCACATCGGCTGTTCCGTCCACTGCAGAGTAAACGTTGAGACTCCACATTTGTCTGTGTTAAAGAAAAGGCATGTGTAAAATCCATCCTTCCGGCCCTCTCTTCCTCCCTTGCTTTCTTCCTTGGAGCATCATTGGCTTGTTCTGTAATTTATAATGAGTCTAATGCTGAAGATTTGCCATATTGTTATTACTTTTTTATGAAACACTGAGTGATAGGACTCCTAGAAAACTTGTGGAGATGCTATTTACCATATCAAACCCTCAGGTTCTTGTGTTGGAAACTTAGTCCATACTTTGCTGTTACTTATACCTGCTGCTGTAGGAAAAAAATGGAGTTTATTCATGACGCTTTTAGCTTTGATCATAAGTAAAAGAGAAGGGGGCACCTTTTTAGAGTTAGTCATGGTAGTCAGTGATATTTCTGAACAGTTTTTAATTTAAAATACTTCAAAGAAAGTGGAGGTCATGGCTGAACTGAATGAAATGCTCCAGAAGTTGAGCTGTGTAAACCATCAGTGCCACATACGCCCGTGTGTGCGTGTGTGTGCATGAAGTGAGAATCGCATTCTGATCGGAGCATTAAGCATCAAACTCACATTGAGACAAAACTCAGTCTTACAGCTGTCTTGACTCAAGCCAAGTGTTCCATGTTGCTGTGAAGTCTCTTTCAGACACTTTGAAAAGTAATTACTTGGAAACTTGTAAAAGTATTATGTTTTTGTATTTAAACACCTATAGAGATCTCCAATTTCTTGAAACTGAGCTTGTGGGTGGAATTCTAAATTTATATAACAATCTGTCTTTTGTGGAAGATTTTGAAAATAATATGTGTGTATATATGACATTATATATGCAAATTGTACTGTGTCACATAAAGGGAAAAGACTTATTTTTCTTTACACTTCTGATACCTTGTTTGGCATATGACGAGCACTGACTGGAAGGCATATGTAACTGCAAGCACTGTTGCTTTTTTTGTGTGAGATGAAAATAAAAATATTTAAATATAAAAATCATGTGGACTATTTGGATGAAAAAAATTGCATACAGGGGTGGGCAAAGGAAGTTTATAGTTGTGAGTATGCAAAACAGTTTTATTACTTATTAATTATTGTATTATTTATTTGTATTATTATTATTATTATTATTTTCTCATCCTTACTTATGATTTATCTTTTAGGTAATGATGGCTGATAATTTAATCTACTTTTGCCCACCCCTATATATAAAGTGGTATGAGATTACAAGCTCTACCAGGACCATAAACCATACTTCGTTGTCTTCCATAACTTGTCTCCTACCTCATCAGGACCCCAGTATCCTTACTGCACGTTGACTCAAGGTTTCCCAAACTCACACTGGTGACATTTTGGGCTGTCCCCTGCATTGTGTGGTGATTAGCAGCATCCCTGGCCTCTAATGCAAGTAGCAACTACATGCCAACAGCAACTCCCCAACCCCCAGCAGACAACCAAAACATCTCCAGACAGTGCCAAATGTCTCCTGGGGTGGTGGCGGGGGGATTAAGGCTCTCAACAGATGCACGGGGCAGGGGACTCAGTAACAGATGAATTCCATCTAGGGCAATTATTTACTTTTTATTTTAAATATATTATCTTTATTATATTGTTTCCATTATCATTTAGTCCTCTTATACCCCCTGCCCCCAACAATCACCACCTTGTTGTCCATGTCCATGAGTCCTTTTTCTGTTTTGCTCAATCCCTCCACTCCCTCCCCTCCCCACCACCACTAGCTGTTATCTGTTCTCCATCTATGAGTCTGCCTCTGTTTTGCTTGTTAGTTCAGTTTGTTCATTAGATTCTACATGTGAGTGAGATCATATGGTATTTTCCTTTCTCTCACTGGCTTATTTCACTTAGCATAATGTTCTCCAGGTCGATCCATACTGTTGCAAAGGGTAAAATTTTCCTTTTTACAGCCAAGTAGAATTCCATTGTGTAAATGTTCCGTAGTTGTTTTATCTACTCATCTACTAATGGACACTTGGGCTACTTCCATATCTTGGCTATTGAAAATAATGCTTCAATAAATTTTGGGGTGCTTTAAGTCATGTTCTTTCAAATTAGTGTTTCAGGTCCCTTCAGATATAGTTCCAGAAGTGGGATTGCTAGGTCAAAAGGCGGATCCATTTTTAATTTTTTGAGGTATCCCCACACTGCTTTCCACAGTGGCTGAACCAGTCAGCATTCCCACCAACAGTGCAAAAGGGTTCCCTTTCTCCACATCGCTGCCAGCACTTGTCGTTTGTTGGTTTATTGATGGTAGCCATTCTGACAGCTGTGAGATGGTATCTCATTGTGGTTTGTATTTGCATTTCTCTGATGATTAGTGACATTGAGCATCTTTTCATATGTCTACTGCCCATCTGTATGTCCTTTTAGGAGAAGTGTCTATTGGGGTCCTTTGCCCATTTTTTAATTGGGTTGTTTGGGGGTTTTTTTGGTGTTGAGTTTTGTAAGTACTTTATTAACTTTGGATATCAACCCCTTATCAGATGCATCAGAAAATATGTTCTCCCACTCTGTAGGTTGCCTTTTTATTTTGTTGATGATTTCTTTTGCTGTGCAAAATCTTTTTAGTTTGATGAAGTCCCATATGTTTATTTTTTCTCTTGTTTCCTTTGCTTGGGAAGATATGTCCAATAAAAAATTGCTACAAGCACTGTCCAAATTTTGGCTGCCTATGTTTTCTTCTTGGATTTTTATGGTTTCAGGTCTAACATTTAAGTCTTTGTTCCATTTGAAATTTATTAGCTTGTGTGTGGTATAAGAAGGTGGTCAAGTTTCACTTTTCTGCACATGTATGTCTAATTTTCCCAACACCATTAATTGAATAAACTATCTCTAGCCCATTGTATGTTCTTGCTTCCTGTGTCGAATATTAATTGACTCTAAAGAATGGGTTTATTTCTGGGCTCTCCATTCTATTGTACTGATCTACGTGTCTGTTTTTATGCCAGTAGCAGGCTGTTTTGATTCCTATGACTCTGTAGTGTAGTTTGATATTAGGTAGCATGATTCCTTCAACTTCGTTCTTCTTCCTCAGAATTGCTGTTGTTACGTGGGACCTTTTGTGGTTCCATATAAATTTGTGAATTACTTGTTCTACTTCTGTGAGATACCTCATTGGAATCTTGGTAGGAATTGTACTGAATCTGTAGATTGCTTTGGGTAGTATGGACATTTTAAAGATGTTGATTCATCCTATCCATGAACATAACCACTTATTGGAATCTTCTTCAATTTCTTTCTCCAGTGTCTTATAATTTTCCAACTACAGGTCTTTTACATCCTTGGTTAGGTTTATTCCTAGGTATTTTATTCTTATTGAAGCAATCATGAATGGGATTGTTTTCTTAATTTCCCTTTCTGTTAGTTCATTATTGACATATAAAAATACAACTGATTTCTGAATATCAATTTAGTATCCGCTACTTTGTTGAATTAATTTATGAGTTCTATTAGTTTCTTGGTGGAATCTTTGAGGTTCTCTAAGTATAGCATCATGTCATCTGCAAATAAAGACAGTTTTACTTCTTCCTTTCCAATTTGGATGCCTTTTATTTCTTCTTTTTGTCTGATTACTGTGCTAGGACTTCCAGCACTATGTTGAATAAGAGAGGTGAAAGTGGACATCTGTATCTTTTTCCTGATCTTAAGGGGAACACTAGTTTTTGCCCAATAAGTATGATGTTGGCTGTGGGCTTGTCATATATGGCCTTTACTACATTGAGGTATGCTCCCCTGTTCCCACTTTGCTGAGAGTTTTTATCATAAATGGGTGCTGGATTTTAACAAAAACTTTTTCTGCATCTATTGATATAATCATGTAGTTTTTACCTTTCATTTTGTTTATGTGGTGAATCACATTTATTGATTTGTGAATATTGTACCATCCTTGCATTCCTGGAATAAATCCCACTTGATCACGGTGTATGATCTTTTTGATGCATTGCTGTATTCAGCTTGCTAATATTTTGTTGAGGATTTTAGCATTTATATTCATCAGTGATATTGGCCTATAATTTTCTTTCTTTGTAGTGTCTTTATCTGGTTTTGGAATTAAGATAATGCTGGCCTCATAAAATGAGTTTGGGAGCTTTCCCTCCTCTTGAATTTTATGAAATAGTTTGAGAAGGAGATGTGTTAATTCTTCTTGGAAAATTTACCTGTGAAGCCATCTGGTCCAGGGCTTTGTTTGTCGGGAGTTTTTTGATTACTGTTTCGATGTCATTAGATGTAGTCTGTCCGTTCAGATTCTCTGATTCTTCCTGATTAGTTTTTTAAGAATGTATCTTTCTAGGAATTTATCCATTTCATCCAGATTGTCCAGTTTGTTGGCATATAGTTGTTCATAATATTTTCTTAGAATCCTTTGTGTTTCTTTCATGTCAGTTGTTATTTCTCCTCTTTCAATTCCGATTTTATTTATTTGGGTCCTTTCACTTTTTTTCTTGATGAGTCTGGTTAGAAGTTGGTCAATCTTGTTTGTCTTTTCAAAGAACCAGCTCGTGGATTCATTGATCTTTTGTATTGCTTTTTTTAACTCTAATTTATTTATTTTTGCTCTGGTCTTAAATATTGCCTTCCTTTACCCATATTGGGTTTTGTTTGTTGTTCCTTTAAGTGTGAAGTTTGATTCCTTATTTGAGCTTTTTCTTATTTTTTGAGACAGGCCTGTAATGCTATGAATTTCCCTCTTAGGATTGCTTTCCCAGTGTCCCACAGATTTTGGATCATTGTGTCCTCACTTTCATTTGTTTCAAGGTATCTTTTGGTTTCTTTCTTGATCTCATTGTTGACCCATTCATGGTTCAGTGACATGTTATTTAGCTTCCGTGTCTTTGCGTGTTTTTCACTGTTCTTGTGATTGAGTTCTAGCTTCATAGCATTGTGGTCAG
Source organism: Desmodus rotundus (assembly GCF_022682495.2). Classification (NCBI taxonomy): domain Eukaryota; kingdom Metazoa; phylum Chordata; class Mammalia; order Chiroptera; family Phyllostomidae; genus Desmodus; species Desmodus rotundus. Next base: position 134,187,374 of record NC_071387.1, read on the forward strand.
AGAAGATGCTTGATGAGATTTCTTAAGTTTATTGAGACTTTTTTTGTGTCCTACCATGTGTTCTATCCTAGAAGATGTTCCATGTGCACGTGAAAATAAGTATATTCTGCTGCTTTGGGGTGAAATGCTCTAAAGATATCAATGAATTCCATTTGACCTAGTGTGTTGTTTAAGGCCACTGTCTCCGTGTTGATTTTCTGCCTAGAAGATCCACCCATTGAAGTCAGTGGGGTGTTAAAATCCCCAACTATGACTGTATTTCTGTCTGTCTCTCCTTTTATGTACATCAAGATTTGCTTTACATCTTTATGCGCTCCTATGTTGGGTGCGTAATGTGTACTAGGGTTATATCCTCTTGTTGGATTGTTCCCTTTATCATTATGTAGTGTCCTTCTTTGTCTCTTACTATAGCCTTGGTTTTAAAGTCTGTTGTGTTAGATAGAAGTACTGCTGCCCCAGCTTCTTTTTCTTTTCCATTTGCATGAAGTATCTTTTCTAACCCTGTACAGATATGTATGTAGTGCCATTATTGTTAGAATGTGTTCCTCTGTTTTGTTTTGCTTTGCTTTTTTTCTTTTTCTTCTTCTTAAAGCAAGTTGTTGCAGTACTGGTTGGGTGTTAACAAACTCCTTTGGCTTTTTCTTGTCGGGGAAGATCCTTCTTTCTTTCTTTCTTTTTTTAAAAGATTTTATTTATCTTTATTTTTAGACAGAGTGGAAGGGAGAAAGAAAGAGAGGGAGAGAAACATCAGTGTGTGGTTGCCTCTCATGTGCCTCCTACTGGGGACCTGGCCTGCAACCCAGGCATGTGCCCTGACTGGGAATTGAACCAGTGACCCTTTGGTTTGCAGGGCAGCACTCAATCCATCAAACCATACCAGTCAGGGCAGAAGCTCCTTATTTCTCCTTCGATTTAAAATGATAGCCTTGCTGAGTAAAGTAGTCTTGGTTGTAGGCCTTTGCTTTTCATCACCTTGAATATTTCATGCCACTCCCTTCTGGCCTGAAATGTTCCTGGTGAGTAAGCAGATGCTAGTCTAATTGGCGCTCCCCTGTAGCTAACTATCTGCTTTTCTTTTGCAGCTGTTAGTATTCTCTCCTTATCTTTAAGCCTTTAACAGAGGAACACATTTTAATTATGATGTGAATCAGTTTAAGTCTCTTTGGATCCAACTTGTTTGAGACTGTCTGAGCCTCCTGGACTTGCATGACTTTTTCCTTCACCAGATTAGGGAAGTTTTCGGTCATTTTTCCTTCAAAGAGGTTCTCAATATCTTGCTCACTCTCTTCTCCTTCAGGTGTTCCCAGGATGTGCATGTTCTTATGCTTCATGTTGTCCAAGATGTTTCTAAAGCTCTCCTCATTTTTTAAAAATTCTACTTTTCTTTTTGATGCTCTGCCTGATTATTTTTTTCTACCTTGTCTTCCAAAACGCTGATTTGATCCTATGCTTCATCTAACCTACTGTTTTCTTCCCAGTGTATTATTTATCTAAGATATTGCCTTCATTTCTGACTGATCCTTTTTTATAGTTTCCATGTCCTTTTCCATGCTGTTTTGTATCCTTATAATCATTACTCTAAACTCTCTATCTCATAAATTGCTTACTTGTATTTCATCTAGTTCATCTGGAAAATTCTCTTGTTCTTTCACTTAGGGTCTGTTTGTCTTCCCATTTTGGCTGCTTTGTATTTTCTGCCTTAGATGTTAAAGTAATCAACAGTCAGGCTTAAGCACCACCCGGCTGGGCAGAGTAATTCCTAGGTGTGGGGCTACTGCTCCCCCTCATGCTGATGCCATTCAGAGAGGAGCGCTCTGCCTGAGAGAGATGGCTTCTGCAGTATGGGGAATGACTCGGCACATGGATCCTGATGGTTGTTCCCCTGGTTCGCTCCCCAGAGCCACCAACCCCAGACTCTCCTCAAACATCTCTAGTCCACTCGGCCCTCCCTTTGCCAGCACCTACAGTGAGTGGCTGCAAAGGAAATTTTGTGCTTTGGCTCTTTAAAAGTCTCTTTGTTTCTTCAGCTGTCTCTCCCTGGCTGACAGAACTCCTGTGCTTTTCACAGCTGGGTGTTACCTGGGTTCCTTTCTGGCTCTGGCTTGTAGGCTGGGGAGCCCAGGTTGGTGTTTATACCCCACACTTCTCAGGGGGAGCATGCGGGAGCTGAAATATCCCTCCAGCACTGCAGCTGCTGCCTGTGGGAGCCTAGCCAATCCTCTCACAGCTCCTCTGCGCTCTACCAGTCATGTCGTTGTGAAGGGTTTCTTCTGTCTGTCCTTGGATATAAGGCTTCTCTCCAGCTACTGTCCAGTTGGCTATTCAAGATGATCTCTCTACAATTTAGTTGTAATTCCACATTGGTACTGGAAGGAGGTTAGTGTACCTTCCATTTACTCCTCTGCCATCTTGGATCTGTGTTTAAATTTTAGATACTGTTTTATTCATGAATGTCAGCAGTAAATAATTGAAGTAAAACCACTATAAATGTAGAGAACGCTATGATTCCGATGGACTTTTGGCATGGAGAGTAATAAGCCATTTTCTATTATTTTCTAAAGCATTTTAGAATTCATGACACAGAAGAGTAGGCCTGGTTATATTTCCTTTTTGCTTCACTTCACTTTTTACCGTAAAAGCCCTCCCCCTTCAAGACACACACAAAAGCATCGGCGTCCAGTGCTCACTAACACATGTGTGCAAGTTGAACAGTCGACTTACATGCTGTGCAGGAGAGTTGTTACCAGACAGCAAAAATATACTTCTAAATGGTGATTACAGCTCACCCTCTGGATCCAACAATTGGAGATACATTTCCATGCACGCGCTTCACTCTTATTTTCCTTCATGGATGAGCATCCGGTCAACTGGCCAAAGTCTGGTTGAGGGTAAATGCACTTTGGGGACTCCTGTGATTTCTGTCGTTGCCTGAGCTGCATTATAATCAGGACTTTTGCGTATGTATAATTTTCATTCTTAGTTTGCATTCATTTTTATCATGGGAAAACATAATGTAACAACACGATGAAAGAACCTAATAGAGTTATCAGCATCTGCGATGCCGCCAAAGTTGAACTGTGGATGAGGAGGCGGCACCTCTGAGGCCATAGTTTGAAGTCAGGGGACACACAAGATGCCAACCAGCTTAGGAAAGGCTGTGTAGGGGAGTCGTCATGCTGCTTACTCAAGTGTCATTTGAGTACAAGTCGGGTGGGGAATTGGAAGCCCTTGTGTCCTGTGCTTTCTTATGCTGTTGCTCTTCCTTGAATGTGGCAGAAGCGATCCTTCGGTGCTTCTGCAGGGGTGCACTTGTGGGCCCTGTGGGTTTAGTGGCTGTTCATATCTCATCTTCCTTCCTTCCCATGCCTTTGTAATTGTTAATGTGAGCAAAAGCACTTGAAAGGCTGTGGAGCATAGATTGGCATCAATCAGAACTGTGATTCCTGATTCACACATTTTCACTTGTTACTTATTTCCTATTAGCCTCAGTTTCCTCCATTAATAAAACAGGGATCCTAGCTGCCTTGTAGGGAAGGTCAGCATTAACTACAATAACCAGTAAAGTACCTAGCACAGTTCCTGGTACAGACATAGGAAATATCAACTACTAGCTGCTTTCTGAGAGATATGGATGTTAGTACCCTCAGGGACAGATGGAAAAGAGCTTTGAAATTAAAGAAGCTTATATAGCCTTGCCAGTTAGGACACTAGAGAAATAACTGCAGCTAATCCTCTTTTTATATATTTAAGCCTTAAATTTTACAAAGATTTTGTTTTGAAAGGCATTGTAGTATATTTTTTAAAAAACACAAAGCTACATAGGTTTTACGACTGAAATAATATCCTGACTGTCACTGGATTTGGTTAATTATGAATAAGTATGAAATAAAATTCTGACTTGACTAATCGGCAATGGGGATAATACCTACTTCGCAGTAAAATCATGAGGAACAGGCATATGGGAGAGCAGAATTCATAGGTGCTCAGTAGATATTCCTTTCCTTTTCCTCAGTTTATTTGCCTGAAATGTGCGAAAGAATCAAGCATGTCCAAGTCTCAGTTCTAGCTAGAAAACATTGTATCCAACTTACAGCATGACGCGGAGAAACTGGCCACAGGTAGGATCTCTGTGAGTGCAGGAAGCAGCCTTCCATGTGACCTAGTCTAACCCCCTCATTTTACTAAGGAAGTAAGGGCACCAGAGGTTATACCTTAGCTAATACTCCATGATATAACGTGTTAAATTCGTGTATGTGTTTGTATCAGAAACGATTTGTGAGTATCACCTTTGGGACTAATGATGTGCAGTTACCTGCAGGACACTGTTTCCTTCGAGACAAGAATATTAGAATTTACTATTGAAAGTGGTGTTTCATTATTTTAATGTGGACTGTGGAGCAAAATGAAACTATCCTAACATTTAACTTTTAAACTTGATGACACAAATGACCTAGATATTATAATCCCCAAAGAGTAGCCTTTTCTGTATGTTTAAACTAAGTAGGTGGTGTTGAAGTAACCTGTCTCAGGTGAAAGATAGTAATGTCAGGGAGGTTCGGACAGATTTCTTCCTCACCCAAATGGGGCTTCGTGAGAGAGGGCGGATCGGTAAGTAACGTGCCGTAACAGTTGATGAACTGGGTGGAAAGAACATAAATATTAATTTCAGCAACCACACATACAAGGTGAAAATGTACCATTTTTCCAAAGTGGTTTGAAGTCAGCCTGAGATGAGCTGACTTACTCTGTCCTCAGGTAAGCCACAGAGTCCTACACTGTGGCGCAGACTGCCCTGCTTTCCTACTTCTGAACAGAAAAGTGGTTGAAACTCACGGAGGGGAGGGAAGGGGAGGGAAGTTCCTCTCATGTGCTGCAACAAACAACTTCATCCTCACCTGATATTTCTCTTCTACGGAGCCTTTCCTTTTATCTCACCATTGCTGGGGACTCTGTTCACCTACCTATTTTATCCAAAGTGTCGTGTGCAGGCACACACAGGCCTTCATGACTGCTTGTCATTGCTCCTAGACATTCCCCTGAACTTGAAATGTCTCCTTTGTGGCCTTCTGCCTCAGCATCTACATCCATATGCACATGGCCAAGTGCATCTGGAACTCAATGAGACTAATGGCCCATAGTTAGCAGCTGGCCCCACAATTTAGGGGACCGATCTGTGGCCTTTTGCTTTTAGACATACTCCTTGGAGTTCACCCCTTCCTCCAGGCAGCGTATCGACTGTTCATTTCAAAGAAACACATTGTTCTCATAAAAGGAAACTTTATGTACCTCTTTAGATTGGCAACCACTTTCCTCCTATGTTTTTCTAAGCTAATATGAAAATTGGCTTATAATATCTGAGCCCATCCTGGCTTTGGGTGGGAGAAAACAGCCATAAATTGAACCAGTAGAAGAAGGAAGCCAGGCCACACTTCTTAAATGTTTTTCATGGGTCATTCATTCAATAAATATTTGCAGTCCTCTACTATGCACCCTGTGCTAGGTGGGTACGTGAGGCTCGACTCTGTAATGTGAGCAGCTGGCTCCAGCTGGGAGAATGCCGCCTGGGTTTTATAAACACTGCCTGCATGGTGGGTGGTAGATCGTTGAGGGCATTGGTTTATGAGGAACAGAAGTAAAGGGTGTCACGGTGGGAGGTTGTAAGCTATGAGGCTGGTCGTGCTGCAGCCACTCCCTAACAGCAACTGCCTTGAGTGGGCTGGGGCTGGTGACACTCATTCCCCGGCCAGAATTCTCCGTCGCTCATTTGGGTGTGCAGCACAACCTGAGGGATGGATGCCTCACAGCAGATGCTGCTTAAGTGCCCACACTTTATGCCTTACATCACGGATTGGAACTAGGGCACTTTTGATCTTAGTACCAACACAGGTATTCCTTTCTAAGGGTGTTCTCAGTGAATGACAAGAGGCAAGAAGTTAATTTACTTCCTGTGAAGTGGTCCGATTTAGGCAGCCTCGAAATCCCCAATGACCAGGAAGGGAGTCCGGTTGTCCTGAGAAAGACTTGCTCCGGCAGGAACTCTGGAAGGTGGTGCTTTCCCAGGGAAGCCAGAATACTCTCCAAAAGGAAGCAGTACGTGGGCTGTTGGAGGCCACCTCAACCCAGGAGTGGCAAAGTACTGCCAGGTCCCTGCAGGCAAGGAATCTTCCCCAGCATCTGTGGAACAAGGGTCCTCGTGGGTTTGGCAGGGAGAGTGCCAGTCCTTAGTGGTGTTCCGCAGTTACTGAATTAGCCCACGAGTCTGATCCCCACACACCGAGACCGAAGTCCTGCCCATGGGTGTGCCATGAAATGCAGTTTCAGGTGACATAGCCCCACGTGTACAGAAGAGAACTGCAGCTCAGGCTCCTCTGCCTCCAGCTGCTCTAGGAAGTTGTCCTTTCCCTCTTTACCAGGCAAGCTCTGCAAGTGGTTGGCAGAAGAACATAGAAGGGGCATTCAGACCAGACTAATCTAATAAGACGGATGGGTATTCAAGGGTATTGGTCCCCGGACTTCTGTGGGAGAAGGCAGTCTGACAGACATTCTCTCTGTGATGTTGGCAGCTCCAGTCTTCACAGGTGTTTGTTCGAGGTGATGACGCTGAGGCAGGTGCTCCGTGACTTAGAACACTGAGCGTACTGAAGCTCCATACACACTATGGGTATGCTTGTGAAGACCCTCTCGGGGGAGCAAGAAGCATCCTGGTGCTGTGGAGACTCTCCCTTGCTTCATGCAGGCCAACCAGTGACTGGGCATGAGAGGGGGAGAGGTAGGTGGATCAGGCTTCTAACATCTCAAATGGAGGGAGCAGCCCAGTCCCTCAAATCCTTGTCCCATTGCTGACTGTTGATAAGAAATAATTTCAGGATGTAGCAAAATAGTAGAAGCAGAAGACATAAGAAAAGGAAACTACAAACCAATATCATGTAAATATTGGTGCAAAAACCTTCAACTAAATACTAGCACACTCAATCCAAAAATATACCTATATAAAGGATTATACATCATGGCAAAGTTGGATTTATCCTGGGAATGCAAAGTTGGTTTAACATAAAAAATCAATTAATGTAACATCATATCAACAACGTATCATAGAATAAAAAAGAAAAAAACGACATGATCATACCAGATGCAGAAACACATCTGATTTAAAAAATACACTTTCACGATAGAACACAAACACAGTAGGAATAGAAGAGAACTTTCTCAAGTTGCTAAAGGGCATGTATGAGAAACCCATAGCTAATATCATCACACCTAATGGTGAATATTGGAAAATTGCCTCCTAAGACCAGGAAGAAGACAAAGATTTCTATGTTTACTGCTTGTATGCAATCTTGTACTAGAGGTTCTAGTAGGACAAGTTGTTAAAAGTAAAATAAAATAAAATAGTAGTAAAAGGCACCCAGATTAGAAAGGAATAAGGAAAACTATATTTGCAGATGATATGATTTTACATATAGAAAATGCAAAAGCAGCACAAAAAAACCCCAAAAAACAAAACCCAAAACAAAAGACTATTACATCTAATAAGTGAGTTTAAAAGGTAGAAAACAAGATCAATACTCAAAAATCAGTTGTTTCCAAACACAATGAACAATCCAAAAATGAAATTAAGAAGTCAATTTCATATACAATATCATAAAAAATTAAAATACTTAGGAATAAATTCAAACACAAGAGTTCAAGATTTGTACACTGAAAACTATAAAATATTGCTGAAATAAATTAAAGAAAACCTTGATAAATGGAAAGTCCTGTGTTCATGGACTAAAACACTCAGCATTACTAAGATGTCAATATTCTCCAAATTGATCTAGAGATTTAATACAATTCCTATCAGAATGCCAGCTGGCTTTTTTTTGTTGTCATAGAAATTGATAAGCTGCTTCTAAAATTCCGTGGAGGCTCAAGGAACATAGAATAGCCAAATAATCTTGAAAGCGGCAAAGTTGGAGGGCTCACATTACACAATTTCAAAACCTACTACAAAGCTACAGTAATGAAGACAACGTGGTGTAAGTACAAGGACAGACGTACGGATCAGGGGGTTAGAACTGAGAGTCTGGAAATAAACCCATACATTCACAGTCAATTGATTTCTGACGAGAGTGCCAAGACAATCCAAACCCGGGGTAGGGGGTGGCGCTGGTGGTCTCGTCAACAGAAGGCACTGTGACAAGTGGAGAGCCACATGCAGAAGAATGAAATGGCACTCACTACTACTCACACCATATACAAAAATTAACTAATCAAAATGGATTAAAGGGCTAAATGTAAACTCTTAGAATGATAACAGGTCTAAACCTTCATGGTCTGGATTAGGCAATGATCCTTCAAGATAGAGTAACCCAATGGGGTAACAAGGGTCCTTGAAAGTGGAAGGAGACAGGGAGGAGATCAGAGTCAGGTGGGCAGGACTCCACTTGCCTTTGCTGGTTTTGAAGGTGGAGGAGGGGACCACAGCCAATGTATGTGGGGTGTCTCTAGAAGCTAGAAAACAAAGGAAGGGCACTTGACAGAAGCCTCCAGAAAGGACTGCAGCCCTGCCAGGGCTTTGCTTAGCCTGGTGAAGCCCATGTCGGACTTCTGGACCAGACAACAGTAAGATAATGATGTAGGTTTAAACTACTGAAGTTTGTGGTTATTTGTTACAGTAGTGGCTGCAAAATAATCTGTGAATGCAGTTAGAAAAATGGGATCTAATCGCTTGTTAAGAAACTGGTGGCTACAAATTCCATGATTTTGACCTCTGAGTAAGGAGCTCTAAGCTTCAGACAAGTTTTTACAAATGCAAATGGTTATTTGGCAACAAGAGAAATAAACAGTTTCAGAAGCAGCCAGCTAGAGATTAGAATCGCCAACGTCTTCCAGACTGTCTCTTGGAACACACCTATCTTTTTTTTTTGGTCTTAACTGCGTTACTAAAAAAAAAAAAATCCAGAGAGTAATTCAAAAGATATGTAGAGCTCATCGCTCATGATAATTTTCTCAAAAGTGGGAAATTCACTGGGTGATAAATGTTGAAGAAATAATGGCTCGCAGAGTGTCCCTGAGTAAAGACCATGTCTAAATCAGCGGGGATTCACGTCTCTGGGGGCACAGACCCATTTGAAACTCTTTTTAGAAAAATTTACATACAGCCCTACACACACAATTTAGCATTTGTTTTTATTGGTTTTACAATCACCCTAACGTTTATAAACTCAGGTTAGAAGCAGCTGATCTGAATGGATATTTTCATGATGATGGAAGGTGGTGAGGGATCAGTTCCCTAGAAAACATTCCTGTGACAGAGCACAAGTTAGCACACAAGAAATAATATTTTCTTTATTCTAGTTTACTGAGGACCTAGGTTTTCTTCAAAGGGCTTACACTTGCTTTAGTCATCAATAGGACTAAACCCAATACTTCGTAGGGAAGGGATGTGGGCGCTTCATTCCTATGATGTGAACGCTGTGGGAGGGGCTTTGTCAGTCTCACGGCCCTCAAGTGTCACCTTCAACAGAATCATCGTGGAAAAGTCTGCTGTGAAAAATGCGGCCAATAAATCCTGAGGGAGAAGCTCCAAAATCATAGTAAGGTACAAAGGGATGAAAGTGGGTGAAAACTTTGGGATTTCCTCCACTTAAAAACATCCATGCTTTCAGTGTATTGGTTCGGTTTTTAATTCAATGCATGGAGATTTATGAACAGGAAACTACAAATGAAAACAGAACGGTGTCCACAGAGCAGCTGGGGAGATGCAGTGGTTAAGGCTGCCTGTCTCCCCAGCTGTCAAGGGCGCACCTCGGGGGCTGCTGGGACGGACACGCAGCAGGGTTCCCTGGACTCAGTGCTACATCCAGGGCAGCTGCTGTTGTTGCAATTATTCCAAAGTGCTTGCGCACTGATAGGATTCCCACAACCCTAGATTTTTTTTATTTTCAATGTGATCTGAGAGGTAGAGTAACATACTTTCTACTCCCTCCCTTTTTACAAATGAGGGAACAAAGATCCAATTAGGTTAAATAATTTGCCAAGTCTTGCAAAAAGAACTAGAATCCCATTCTTTGGTTTTATAAAACAAAACCTAGTACTTTAAAAAAAATATCTTTTTTTCTCAGTACTGTGACTCTCATGGTTGATTGCTTTATTAATCAATAGCAACTTTCCATCTGTGTCAAAAGAACTGATGGACTTCGCTATGAGTGGGAATTCTCTGTGCCCATGCATGGGAGCATTCAGTGAGAAGACAAATAAAGACCAGCAGATCTTTTAAATAGCTCTTATAATTCCTGTGTTAAGTACTTAATTTTTTTCAGTCCATTCACGACAGGTCAACCAAGGAGACAAATCAACTAATCTGGGAAAATTTAGAAGAGAAGAATATAAAACATATAGCTACAAAAATATCAAACACCTACCTTGGCCGGGTTAGTACAGTTGGTTGAAGCATGGTCTATACACCGAAAGGTTGCATGTTCAATCCCTGGTCAGGGCGCATCAGGGTTGGGGTAGGGGTGCAACCAATTGACCAATCGATGTTTCGTTCTCACATCAATATTTTCCTCTATTTCCCCTCCTTCCTCTCTCTCTCAAAAAAATCAATAAGTATATCCTCAGATAAGGATTTAAAAAAAAAAGAAATCAAACACCTGTGGGATGTGTTCTAGGCACTTTGAACAGCCCCATGAGATGCAAGAACATCACTCCACAGCCAGGAAAAGAGGTAAAGGAGAGCCTGGTGCTTTCCCTTTGTGGATGTTCACACAATATAGAAACCTTACTTTGGTTTTCTCTCAGTGAGAGGCACGAGTTGTTTCAGGAACCTGAAATAGAGGAGAAAGAAGGTGAAAGCAGGAAGTGGCTGGACACAACACAGAAGCACAATTCTAGGAGCTTCCGGTCAGTGGTGAGATGGGGAATCAGAAACCCAGAAGGGAGTCAGGTTATGGTTTGCTCATGTCACAACCACCACGGAACTAAGATGTTGTACCTTTTGCTGTTATATTTTCGACCCATCCTCTAAACTAACTGGTGTTTGCTACTCATTTTTTTCCAGGAAACAAGAATTAACTCTGGATACAAAGTATGTCACAGAAAAGTGATCATTTTTTTTTAATGAACTCTCCCTAAAGAGAGTAGTATACAAAATTGGCTATTATGTTTGACGCAAAAGACTGAAAGTGTCAAAAAAAACCCAAACAACAAAACCCCACCAATCTTTAAATCTAGAATAATTGATAAAAGTTAAACAAGGAGCTGGGTATTCCCTGAGTGCTGATACAAAGTTTCTTACTACTGTTTGGTTCTGAGTATGTTCTGATTTCCATTATGTGACTTATTTAAAGTACGAGTTTTTTAAAATTTTTATAAGTATGAGACTTTTTTTGTTATTTTATTACTGATTTCTCATTGAATTGCATGGTGGTCAGAGAATGCAGTCTGTGTGGTATCAGTTCTCTGACATGTGTTGAATTTTACATATAGCTCAGTACATGTTCCATGCGTACTTGAAAAGGGAAGTCCAAACAGTTGTGAGTTCAGTTCCAGGGAGAATTAGTGAATTCTTCTTCAAGGCACTTGGGTGCTTTTCTAGCCTGAGGTCACTCTAAAATTAATTCTCAGTGATAATAGGGATTTGCTCTATAAACCCAAATGAGAGCCACTTTGTGACTGCAGATTCTTGGGGACTTTTTTTTCTTGATTCGTCCCGTAGCACGTTATAAAAGTTTCTTTGCTGTTGAAGGGGATCAGGATATGCCACCCTGAGCTATGCAGTTTAGTATGTTGATTATTTGGAGCGGAAGGCAAGTGAGAGACAGTAAGTAACTGCAAGAACTCTCTTCTCCCCTCATTTCTGCCTCAAAGCAGGCCATGAGTCCCCCTCCCGTCCTGTACCAGGGTGAGGAGCGCGGCCCTCACCACTGAGAGCACAGAGCCTGCACACCAGTCTGATAAACAAAGCAACCTTTACTTCCACTAGTTCCCCCTGCATATTTCCTAGTCACTTTCTCACAAAGTGTTGGTCCTAGGGCCAGGAAACCCCCTTTTCTTTGTCTAGTCACTTCTTCACATTTCTTTTTTTGTCCTTTGTTAAAATGGAACATAAGTCCCCAAGTCTTAGCGGCTTCTTTGGTTTTTCCTTTCTTGTCTGTAAAGGATCCTGTGTACATTATGTGTGTGTGTGTGTGTAAAATATATAATATATTTATATAAATAAACATCGACAAAATGTGTATGCCTTTTTCTCCCGTTAACCTATGTTCAGTTAGGTTCACATGCCTCATTCACTGAACCTACAATTCAGTTATTCACCTCCTTCCTTGAAGAGTGTGGTCCATCTTGTAGCTCTTCTGGCTTAAACAAACGCACACCTCTGATGTCTGCGTTTAACAAAATGTACTATCTCCAAATTTCTAGATGTTGGCTCAGTTTTTTATTTTTATTTATTTTTATTTTTGAAAGCATCGTGAATACCAAACCAAACATTCTGTAGGTAGAGTGTGGCCCATGACTGTGGTTTGAGACCTATAGAATAAATGGTTTAACTATGAATTTTTCACCTTGAGATCATTTTATTGAAACTTGTAAACATACATGGTTTTCATTTAAAAACTTAAAATGATTTAGAAAGTTGGAGCAAATATTTTTTTCTGACTTAAGAATGTCTGAACATCACAGTTTTCTAAGGAATTCAGCCATTTCTCCATAGAGACCAAGGGTTATAGTATCAGCTAAGCCTGGAGGGAGTGAAGTTACCTGATGCTCTGTGAGCTGAGTCTGTCTCCCTATTATCATAACAAGGAAATCCTGGTCATCAACAAGACATAATTTGCATAAAACCTCACATTCTTGCCTTAGGAACACACACATCTATGTGCAGGGAATATCAAACACTGATCTTTTCTCTATGAAGTCCAAATGTCCACAGGATTTTCACCTCATAATATGTTAGAGTGCGGAAGTCCCCAAGAGCAACAGAGATTTGCAGAAGAAAAGAGCCTGCCCTGCCTTGGCTCCTCCCAGCGCTGCTTGTGTGGCTGGAATCAGCACCCTGCTCAGTCTGGTCAGGGGTTGCTTTCCGGTGCCGACCTCCCCAGTGAGCTAGGTAATCTGAGCCCCAGCCCTCTGCCTGGCCGCGCAGCATAAGGAAGCCATTGCTTTCTCCTGGAGGTAATGAACATCAACCGGGCAGGGCCACATGTTCAGAGGCCAGCTGAGCCTTCTGCATGGGGTGACCCAGCCTGCTAGGAGCTCTTTGAAATGCCAGGGCAGCCTGCAGCCTGAAGGAGCAGGCACTCAGCCGTGAGACAGCTGGAACCCATTAAGGTTGGCAATTTTTGCCCGAGGGGCCAAAGTATCTTTACATGGGCAGGGCCAAGGACTTGGCTCACACTTGACCGGTATTTGTAAATGCTTAAGGGAATTTCAGGCAAAGGAGGTGATCCTGCCCCCGAGGTCCTGTTTCATGCCTGAGCAACCTGCCTGTGGAAGTAATTATAGGTGCCGTGCTGATGGGCTCCCTGTCAATTTAAAGACACTTGATTGTGTCAGGAATTGTCCACAAAGTGCAGAGTCATTCTGTAAAAATCCCCATGAAGGCAAATGGTGTGAACACAGGGAAAGGATCTAAATAATAACAATGGTGTGATTTCCTCCTATTATTATTTTTAACACAATAGCATCATTACATGCTACCTAATCAGTGTTTAGAATAAAAAATACAGGACACAGTTCTGAGGGCAGTTTATGCTGATAATTTTTCCATTCACTTAAAAATGCACACATACTTGTAATGAAATCATCCTTAAGCTATAAGTTTATCTAAAAGCAAATACTATTTTTAAATGTAAATCAATAGCAAATATGATTTACGAGTATGATTAAATTCTAGCTAAGATAGCTATAGGAAAAACTTGCATATGAAACATCATATTTTCTTCTGCAGAGACACGGTGTGGGCACAGAGCCAGAAACTGGGAGCCAGAGTTCTAGCCCAGTCCCGCAAGTGCTCACTTCGAACAAGGGCCAATGAGCAGGTAAGTGGCAGAACTGCTGTGCCCGATGTTCTGTTCTGGAGACTGACGGTGCATATTAGCCATGATTGGACATCTCAAGTTAAGGAAGCTAAACGCTACATTTTTCCCTATTCCCTTGCCACCGTGACTTCTAAAGGGAAAGAGGTTTCATCAATTTGTTGCATTTGTGCAAGATTGAGTCCAGAGCTGAGTGAAGTCAGGAGAGAGGCAGTGGGGCATGAGGCCTCGATTTTAGCTAGTCCAGATGGAGCAGACACAGAATGACTTTGAAGCCAAGAGTTCTGGTGATGACTTGCAGTCCCTGGGTTTACCGCAGGGCAGGGTGTTTCTGGGGCGCAGGATTGCAGAGGCAGCTTCTGGATTCGTAGCTGTCGAGTGAGGCATTGTGGTCCTGGGGTGGCAGTTTCCTAACAGCTCTGGGATTGCAGCTTGGGCAACAGGTCAGTTCTGCAGTGTTCTTCTGAAAGTCATTCCTGAAAGCCCAGCCGAGAGTCTGTTCTTCCAGCTATTCCCGTGATTCCCTGAGTTACATCCCTTCCTGGTAAAGTAACTGGAATGGTTTTTCTTACCTGCAGCTGAACCCTTATTGGTACACTGGCTCTCCCTGCTGGAAATGTCGCTCTAAGCAGCGATGCCCAAACTTTCGGCGTCCCTGGGCCACACTGGAAGAAGAGTTGTTGGGGACTGCACATTAAATACATAAACACTAACAAAAACTGATGAGGAAAAAACAGAAAAGGTTTTAAGTAAATTTACAATTTTGTGTTGGGCCACATTCATAGCCATCCTGGGCTGCGTGTGGCCACGGGTCATGGGTCGGACACCCCTGCAAGTGTGATCCAATGGGGGGAGATATACTCATGCCCTTTCCCCATGACATACCCAGCTTTTGCTGGTAGGTGTTATTTGTTCCCCTATATTCTTTAGTAGTAAATATTTTTCATAGGCCACCAGCTCTGCCCTCTGGCCAAGCTGCCATGTCTCTCTGAAGAGCAGCTCAGCCTTCGCCAAGGCAGTGCCAAGAATTAAAATGGCACATTCTTGCTTACTTCAGCGCTCCACGCAGTGTGTGGAAGAACGAGCTATTGGAGATTTGTAAGAGATTAATATATAATAAATGGCAGAAGGTTTGAAGCATTGGAATGTGTTCCAACTTCATGTGACATTGCTTCGACTCCGTGAGTCACAGTCTACCTTTCACAGATTTCTGTTGCCTTTGGCCATGGCGACTCCCAAATCACAGGTAACAGTTTCTTCTATTGCTAAAGAGCCTCCTCTTGCAACCTAGCTTTCCTGGAATGTTAAAGAAGGCAAAGATGTGCTGTTAATTACTTAAAGTTTTGACTTGTAAAGTTATATTTAACAAGAGATTTGAAATAAATTCTCATTAACTATCATTTCGGGATACTTTATTAAAGTCCCTCGTGATCTACTGAGAAACGTAGCCAGCTAACATCCATCAGAAACATCGGTCACGTAGGGTTCTAAGTCTCACAGGTGCAGTTTGTGTGCGGGCACCTTGGCCAGAGCTGCCCGTCCAGGTGTTCCTTGTTCAAGTCCCAGGCAGAGTTGTGGGTCTATGCTGGTGAACTTAATTCCTGCCCTCCTGGATTCCTCACAAACTAGTTAGCGGCTTCCAAGCAGAAAGAGTCTGAGAACTTCTGGCTCTAACTCTTTATAAGGATTTTCGGGATTTTTCTTCAAATCATGTTTTCTTTTCCACAACCAGACCTAAATTCTCAGTAGGTTATGATAAATTACTTTCTCCTCCTGTTTTTTTAATTTTTTTTGAGGGAGTGAGGGGGGATAAACTAGCACATATTTAAGCTATTCCACAATGTTAATTGACCCTAAAAATGCTACAACCTGAAATCTATGCTTCCCTCAAGGTTAGCTGAGGTTTTCCCCACATAATATCCTTTTTTCTTCACAAGCTGGTTCTTATATAAAGGAGACTCACACCCGCGGATGCTCGGAGATTGACATTGCAGTGACCTGCTTGCCCACGTGAGCCATTGCAAGAAACAACGGAGAAGCATTGGATGCTCTGAGGGAAAACCTGAAGCACACTTCCCATGGGAACAGGCCTGGGGGAATGTGTTTCTGTAAATTCTCCTAGTCCACAGGTAGAAAAGACTGCTAACGGGAATCCTTAGTTCAGAACAAAAGAGCATTATTGAGTAATAATTACTTGTGTATGCTAACATTAAATTCTTGGGAGAAAACTGGAGGAAGTTGCCCCAGAGGCATTTTTAAAAGGCTTCTAGCTACACTTCCAATGAAATTTCATGAATTTGAGATCTTATGATTTAAGGACTAATTATGTGTTCTCCAAAGCACCTTTATTTAATTTCCATCCCCTTAGCTGAAATCCGACCCAGAGGAATGCAAACAGGAAGGGGTGGGAAAGGTGCCTGTAAGTACAAGAATCTTGGAGACACATTTGTCTGATAAACATTCCCTTCCATGGTGTCCTGGGGTCTCTTGCTGATGTGACTTTGCTGACATTATACACAATGTCTCTTTGCCCCCAAATGCTGAACTATTCAAGGCTGTTTTTTGGTGAGTTCTGAAAAGAAAGAAAAGAAAAATCCTTGACATGTTGTTATTTATTTTCTTATTTCATTTTTACATCCCCTGATATTTTTTCCATGTAGTGAGTTGTGGGTGAAGAAAAAATGCAAGTAACTGTGTTGTAAAGTGAATACAACATTTTTCTTAAGAAAAACAGACCAAGCTGTGTGGCACTTTAATTCTAAAATAAGATCGATGTTTTAAAACAATGTCCCAGAACTGTTTATTAATTTAAATAATAGATTCATTACTGAGCCCTTGCTTCAACTGAGTATAGAGACCCAGCTTGAATGTGTCTTTTAATGAAAAACACTACCTTCAGGAACAGCAAACACCTACTAAATTGCGGTAGTTAGTGAGAGACGTCAGATGAACGGCATGATGGTGACCATAACGAAGCGCGTTGGGGTGGGCGAGGCAAAAGGGGAAACGATGGAGTTTCACATATGATTGCACTTTGGACAGGGAGAGACCACCTATAAGAAAAAGGACAAAAAAAAGGAGAAAGGGGAGAATGTGTTTTTCATTTTTACCCTTTGCTTCTTCCAAGTTTTCCCCATTAAATTTGTAAACTATAGGGTATGTTATACCATTGTTATTATTATTTATCAAAACAGGACAGTTAATGTACTCTAAATGCACATTAAATACAAGAGTTAGGCATACCCTTTCCACAGTGACCTTATTTGGAATCAAACTCTTTGTTCTTCATGGTTATGTCGTTTTTCTGTACTTCCTGCCCACCCAGCTTCAAAGAACGTTATAGATGTGCTCTCCCTAGCCCCTGTTCCCCTTCCTATATATGTGTTACCCTTCTGGAAAAAAACTGTGCTGGAAATTTTTTATTTTGTTAGATTTTAGAACACATTTTGGAGTAGAACTCATGAAAAATAACAGCGCTGAAAATCTGGGTCCATTTACTTTAATTGTTCCTGATTGAAAAGAAGTAAACTCATTTTCTAACCTGTGTCCCTTCTATTCTTTCAACTCATTAAATAATTTAATTGAAAAAGCCTTAAAGTTGAACTGAATTTCCAGGTAACCAAAATCCTTTTCTTTACACCTAATAAATGTTCATTTTCCTTTTCTCTCCCTCTGAGTGATTTTTCAAGGGGCTAATGGTTTTAATTCATCTCAGAATATATTTTATCCCCTATATGTTTTGGTGAATAGCTCCTGCAGCAAAAAAAGGAAGAAAGAAAGAAAGAAAGAACGTATACGCATAGGAATGAGACTTCAAGGCAGACTGCGGGGGGAGGACTGAAGTCAGAAAAAGAGGCAGATTGTCCAAGGGTTTTCCCTGTACTGGTATCTTTACACCGCAGTTGCCTTTTCTGGCTTTTTTCTCCACTACTCAGAGCAACCAAGACTACACCATGATTCATTTGAAGGGAAAATTGAATTAAAAATGGAAAAGAAGCAGATATGTGAGTCTGACAGTTGGTTTTGACTCCCACCCACTGAGAGAGTAAAGAAGTTTATTGTTTCAGTTGATACCTGGGTTTTGGTGATATATTGTTTGTTGCTGTTATTTTTAAAGCTATTCAGTTACTTTATTTTGAAGGATGGGTGTAAGAAAAGCCTTTCTTTTCCTATGGAACTCGTCCATGTCTTAACCTACCAGTAACAGCAACTGTTTTGTGTCAATCATTTTCTGGGGCCTGCTTCTGAATGAAATCTCAGGACACTTGCCCAGTGAGCCCAGGTACTGGGAATCATTTCCATGCCAGCAGCCCTGTGCTCCTGTCTTTACAAATAGTGTGTTTGTTACTGAAAACCGCAGTGGGAAAGCACATGCTGAGCTTTGAAGGAGATAGTGCCGTGAATATGTGTAATATTTATAATGGTTACGATTATGATGGAGATTCCTGCCCATTATCTCTTATTTCTTATTGCTTTAAGTTAGAGGTTTTAAAAACAAGAATCTCTCTATTCCTTTATATTATCATGTCTGAAAACCTTAAGGCTCGCCTCTGATAAATAGTCCTAATTTTAAAGCCACATGCAGTTGTCCTGATAAGACACGGACAAGACACGTCCATAGACTAGGACGATGAGAAATAGGAAGAGGCGAATAATATCACCTGAGGACTCATGACCAAGCACTACCCCATTTCCACCTATAAAAATAGCCAAAGTATTCTGGGATACTCATTGGACAGGAAGGTTCATGTACATTAGCCTAAGATAGCACTGACATGCTCGTTAACTTTGACCCATTCTATACGTGGCCTGAACTCCCAAACTGATTCAACACCTCATTCAAGCCCTTTGGTATCCACAAGAGTAAACCTCACCCTCCTAGGGCCATGTCTCCCAAACATACAGTTATTGTGTCGAACATAACAAAATGTGCCTCTAAGTTGCGACAGGAATGGGGACCTACTGATGTATTTAGCTCCTTCTCATGTTCCCTGACCGAGAGAGAAGGATATACTTATGAGGAAAGTAAGGTGTGGGAATTTAATAATGATTTAATGTATTCCTTTTGGAGCCAATTAAAACTTCAGTCATTTTTTGAATGATATCTATTGACCTTTGTATTATAGTTCACTAATTCTCTCTTGTGCTGTACCTAATCTTCTGTTAAATTTATCTATACATTCCTTAAGTTCAATTATTATACCTTTTAGTTCTAGAATTTCCATTCAGTTCTTTTTATATGTATGGAAAACGAACTGCGATTTAATTTTTCATCTTTGGTCTACCTTGAGCATCTCTTTCTCTATTCCATTGAACATTTTAAACAGTTACAACTCTTATCGTCTTATGCCAGTTTTTGGATCACCTATGATATCTGCTTCCATAGTTTGTTTTATCTCTTAATTTTAAAACTTACAGGGTTGTCTCTTAGGATTCCTCGTGATTTTTTTAAGGTTAAAACCAGGGCAGTGTGCATTAGACAAATCTTAGATGCTCCAGCAGGTGTTATCTTCTTCCAGACAGAGCCTACCCCTTTCCTCACCAAATGCATAGAATAAGAGCTTATTGCTTAAGTCACAACCCATAACCATTAAATTAAAATCTCTATGTTATTTTGATATTCAGCAAGGTTGGGAAGAGACTATTACAGACTGCTTTGCTGAGGACTTTTTCTTAATCTTCGAACCCTAATTTATATTACCTCAGCCCGGCAAAACTCAATAAGTTCATTTGACTCTCCAAGATATTGTGCTTTATTTCTTAACCATATTTGTCTCAAGCATCTTCAGTATTCAGCAAATGTTTTCAGGGAAAAGCAGGTCATGTTTCAGGTTCAAGCATCTACACTTCCCTTATTACCAGGATCATGGCCTCCAAATCTTTAACTGCTTCAGTCTTATGAGTTTGACGAAGTTCTGCTGGTTTCTTTAACCCTAGAAGCTTCTCTTTGCCTTCCCCACAAAAGGTCATATTTTCAGGCTCTTGTCTATTCCTGAAATCAGCATATGTCCCCCAGGAAAATGCAGCAGAATAACAGTCCACTTTTTGGAGAACTGCTGTCCCCTCCCCTCACTAAATCTTCGTTTCTCTGGCTTCAGCAACTCTACACTGCCTCTGAAACACACACGTGGCTTTGTAAATCCCATTTTCTAGTTGTTCTCAGTGAGCATTGATCTGCTATCAACTCCCCCATTTCACCAGAAGTAGAAGTCTATTGATTGATTGATTGATTTTACTTTATCTTTATTGTTCGAACTATTACAGTTGTCCCCATTTCCCCCCTTTTGCCCACCTCCACTCAGGCCTCACCCCCCTTTCCTCTGGCCATCGCCGCTCTGCTGTCTGTGTCAGTGGGTCATACATGTTTGTTCTTTGACTAATCCCTCCACCTTCTCTCATCCAGTCCCTCCCCCCCACCCCGCTCTGCCAGCTGTCAGTCTGTTCTCTGTATCCATGCCTCTGTTTCTATTTGTTTGTTTTATTTTATTCTATTTTATTTTTATTGTTGTTCAATTACGGTTGTCCCAATTATCCCCCCATTTCTCCACCCTATTGTCCATTTCGATTTTGTTTGTTAGTTTATTTTGTTCATTAGATTCCACACATAAGTGAGATCATATGGTATTTGTCTTTGACTGGCATATTTCACTTGTTTAAAATATTTTACTTAGTCATATTTATGATTAATAGTAACTTGTGCCACAATGCATATTCAGATATAATTCATTTAAAAATTATTTATGAACCACCTCCTATGTGACAGATACGAGGGGCAGAGCAGTGAGCAAAGAAAACACAGCTGCAGCCCGTGAGCACCTAGCACTGCAGTGTGAGAGAAATGAGCACACAATATACTACCGAGTGCTAATGAAATGCTGTGAAGACATGTAAAGCAGGGTAACGAGACAGGGAATGGGGAGGGTGCTCTGGCTTTAAAGGGTGGCCAGGAAAGGCCAAAGGTACAGCAGAGAACTGAATGAAGCCAGGAATCAACCCATGTGAATTATCGGAGGTACGTGTATTCCAGGCATAGGAACAGCAACTGCAAAGATCGTGAGAAGGGAACACTCCTGGAACGTCTAAGAAATAGCCAAGGGCAGAGTGGGGCTAGAGCAAGGAGAAGGATGGCTGAAAGTCACGTGGTACTCTCCTTTCTTCTCTTCCCAGAGCCATCATGCCATGTCATGTTTCTTTTTGTAAGGATTCTAGTGCAGAAGAGAACACCTTTGTCTTTAATTCAGCTTTTTAAGTACTGGAAGTCTCCATAGTCATTCTTTTGAGATCATGGCCTACTAGGATGTCCTGGAGCCTACCCCTCCACAGGTAAGATTTATTTTGTTTCACAGGAAGCCTTTAAAATGGGGCTTATTTAATTCGTATTTATAGAGGACTGGCTACATCCAGATGCCATATTGAGCTGGGCATACCGAACCAGGGTGCTCAGAGTAGTGTTTAGGAGTCACTTTATTTTTCTGAAGCCCATAGACACCATGCACCCTTGTGCCATCAATTATATAACTTAAGAACTATGATCAAGGATACACTATGTGTCCAGTATAATGGAGTGGACTATAAAGAGCACAAAAGAAGCTTGGACTTGGCCAGCAAGGAGCTTCTTGTAGCAGGAATCCCAATCCCAACCTAAGTTGAGTTTGCACCAGGGTTCAGCCACAACCTGGAGGACAATCAGGAGTGTAAATGCAGCTGTAAATACATGTCTTTAATAGAAAAGACATGTTAGAAACAGAACTTTAGTCCAAACTCAACAGATCAGTGTTGAAGAGAGAGGTGTTTAATATTCAGCACCAGTGAACTCATGCCTCTGTCTTTGGGAGAAAGACTTGAAAAATATTGAGTAAAAACCAGAAGAGCTATTTTCTGGATATCTACTAAGGCAGCCAGAACTCAGATCTGCACAGTTTTGCTGTCCCAGCGGCAGAGAGCAGTTCTGGGGTTGCTGTATGAGCAGGGAAGGGGCCCGGAGGGCCCGAAGGGCCCAAGCAGCCAAAGGGACCACCCTCAATCTAAACTGAGAAGACGCATGAGCAGGCCTCTTTGATGTCTCTTGGATGGCCTTAATTCCCCGGCACTGGAAGGAGCAGTCGTGCCTTTGGTGGGCATGGCTATCACTGGTGGCATTACCATTTTTGGCAGGACCATCAGTGCTTTTGGCAGCAACAGCCACAGAAGACATCAAACACAGCACAATGGAGCAGGAGAAGAGGCTAAGGGCAGATACCATTTTGTACAGAAAACAAGAGCCTGCAAGCACATGTGAGATAGTCCCTGGGGGTATCTCAAGTAGCGGAGGAATTTGAGGGAGCTGGAATGCCTAAAAGAGTGGGAAGTGACAAGGACAGAGTCATAGAATGACACTCGTGGGGTCATTCTGATGTTACTGTTATCCCTAAGATGTGTGGTATCTGGAGTGAGACGTAAACTATAAAATCTAATCATAGTCATTAAAAGGGGGGTAAAGTATCCCTTTTAGGTGAGAAAATGAAGGCCTGGTTATGCACTGTGTGTTTGTGTGCCCCCAAATTCACCTGTTTAAGCCCTTACCCCGAATGTGATTGGACTAGAAGGCGCGGTGTTCTGGAGGTAATTAGCTTTAGATGACAACGTGAGGGTGGGGCCCATGAGGGGATGAATGCCCTTATTAGAAGAGGAAGAGACACCAGAGCTTCCTCCCTTGGCCATGTGAGGGCACCGAGAGAAGACAGCCGTCGACAAGCTGAGAATAAGGCTCTCCCCAGGAATGGGATCTACCAGTGCCTTGACTCCAGACACCCTGGCCTCCAGAACTGTGAGAAAATAGCTTCTATTTTTTAAGCCCCCTGGTTTATGGTACTGTGCTGTAGTAGCCCATGCAGAGGCCAGATGGCTAAGAGATTTATATAGAAGTAAATGTATTCTCTGGAAACTTGGGGCTGAGTGTAGGCTTCTGTAGACTTAAAATGCTGGAAATCCCATAGACACTTGTGGGCCAACCCATGACCAGTTTTCTTGCTCTAGCTTAACTCTAGGTATTAAGTATTTTCACTGACCTATTCATTAATTTATTCCATTCAATCACTATTTCTGGAATATCTACTATATATGCCATTAAGTACTTATAATGGATTAAGTAGGAAATCAGGATGTTTTGCTTTTGGGGGGGCTCACATTTGGTAGAGGAGAGATTCGTGAGCCACTGACCTTGAAATATTTGTTATCTCCCAAAGGCCCATGCTCTCTCCTAGCTCTGTCTTTGCACGATGCTTCCGTTGATACACTTTTCTTGTTCTGCCCCATTCAACATTCTGCCTTGCGAGTTCCTGCTTACCCTTCAAGACAGCTCAGCTTCAGCTGAACTTCCTTCCCTCATCCCTCCTAGTCCTGCCTCTTCAGCTTCCCATCGCGTCTTCCCTGTATCACTGCTGTAGTGTGATCTTCTTGTATTGTCACTGTACACAGGTCTGGTTTCCCACTATTTTGAGCTCCTTGAGGATAAGGTTTGTCTTTGTGCCTATGACTGTATTATTCAATAAACAATTCCTCTCAGCCAGACTCCAGAGGAACATGCTGACTTTCTTGAGCTAGTTCCTTTACTTATCAGCACTGTTGGACAACGCTGCTCGTGTTAACATTCTCCCCTCTTGGGCTTCAATTTGTCAGCACACATGTATTGCATGCCTACCATGTTCTGGAAACTGTCAGGACTGGAGGCACACATATAAATAAGACATGGTTGGGTTTATAGACTAGAGGGGAAAATAGATACATAAATAGTCATTTTAATAAAAAATCATCTATTGTACATTAATGGAGAGGTATGGGGAACTCTGAGGTAAGATATGAAACTAGCAAGGAGAGTGCACACTCTTAGCCCAACCTGAGGTTTTAATAAGTCTTCTTGGCTCTGATAATTTTAATAAGCTTATGATATTTTTTAAATGCTTTAATTTATCCAGCATCTATAATGTGCCATACATAATTCTCAAATTAATCTGGCTAAATTAATCCCGTTTAATCTGTACAACAAACCTGAAAGAAAGATATTATTCCCAATTTGAATATTAAAAAAACTGAGTCTTAAAAAATGTAAGCAACTTGCCTTTGGGTATGTAGCCAGTAAGTGCAAGAGCTGGGATGCAAATCTGGGTCCATCTGACTGTGTAGGTCCTGGGTAGACTGATAAAATTTTAAGGTTATATAGTGGGGAGAACACCCTGGGCTTGCAGCCAAATCCCGGATGTGTTTTATATTATCTGTGTGACCTTGGGTAAATCATGAAAAACTCTCAAACCTCGGTTTCTTCTCCTATACAATGAAATCATGTAGCAAAGTACTTTAGCTCAATGAGTGCATATTAAGAAAAAATAGATCCATTTTTGTACATCTAAAAGCCATAGGCCCATGACACTCTTGAGGTTTTTGCAAGATGCTTCCTGTCTCTTGTGTGCAGACTTCAAAAACACAATTGTGAGCCTGCAGCATTGGGTCATAGCCCCTGGTTCATTGTCTTGAGAATTGGGGGTTATATCAGTAACTTTTGAGCTAAAATGTCTTCTAGGAGACAGAAGCATATTTTCACACTGGCTTCTAAGTCCCCTAAGTTCTTGGGCACAGCTATGTGAAATGAATTGGTAAGGACTGAAGTTATGATGTAACCTGCTCTCCCCACTGATGATGAGAATGGGTTTGACAGGAGACAGCAACTCCCACAGTCTTAGGATTCCAAGGAATTTTAATGGGCAACTAAGTGTAGCCAGTAATTGTCAGAATAAGACTCAGATGATCACATCAACTCTTCACAGGCATCTTAGAGTTATTTCTTGCACATCTTACATTTGTGCTAGGCAGCTAATAACACAGCCCTTGTACCACCACACAGCCCAGAACCATGAGATGCGAAAAGGACAGGGTTGATAACATCAGCATCGCATGGGAACTCCAATAAATACAGACTCTCGGGCTCTACCCCAGACCTACTAAACCAGAAACTACATTTCCAATGATATCCAGCTGATTCTTGTGCTCATTAAATCTGAGAGCACTGACTGGCCATGGGGCAGGAAGCGTGTGGGCTCCCATCTAAGCTACAATGGGTGGGAGGGTCATATCAGATTGTTTTAGCTTCCTAGTGCCATGACTTTGGGCAACGTAGTTAACCTCTATTTCCTCATTTGTAACCTGGAGGTAGTAAGAGTCCCTATATCACAAGCTGGTTAAACAGCATGTTAATAAATATAAAGCACTTAGAATAGAATAGTACTTGATTCACAAATGATGATGAAAATGATAAAGCTTAATAAACTCACCTCAGTCACACAGAGTGTAAATTGGGAATTATAAACCTCAAAATACAATAATTTAACTTAAGAGATCACCAACTTGGGTTCCTATCAGTGAAGAACCTTGAAGGAGGAAAAATATTGATACACTAGTGGTTTGGGGTAGAGATAATCTCTGGACCAGCCGTGACGTCTTATCAGAGAGATAGAAATAGATCATCATATATCTGACATACCTATTGCCTGCCGAAACTGTTTCTTCTATCTTTTATTATTGTTAACCTGAGTTTTTGTTGTTTGCTAAGAAAGCCAGAGAACCTCCTGGGGAGACCGAAAGCTCTGTTTTCATAGTTGTATTGATGGTTGCCTTATAAGATTAGGGCTAAAGTGTATATTTTTAATAACAGCATTTATAAAAGTATTTGCCCTGGACAGCTGTATTTGTTCACCTATGTTTATTGTAGGAATTTAACTCTCTAACAGGTCGATACTCAACCTACTATTATATCTTTGATTTGGACTTAAACAACTACATCGGTTAAAAAGGATTGTGCAGGTACTCTTAAAATTAGGAAACCAAACAAGGGTGTATATGTATATATTTTTGGTAAGATGTATTCTACAAGTAAAATAAAGTTATTTGCAAATTAACTTTAAAATGTGCATTGTAGAATCTAAATTTGCCATGGTTAATGTGTCATCATGTGATAAGTTAGTTAGTCAGGAGAACAGGTAAATAAAAAGGATATACAAAATGGATTCATATTAGAATGTCTAACTGTGTTGAATTGGGAAAATTTAAGTAGGTTACACAAAAAACACTAAACATGCATATATTATACATTTAAAAAGAGCACAACCCAAATTAATGGTGTTTTATGAGACTGCAATACTAAGCTATGGATGATTATTTGATCATTCTTGATATTTATTCTGGTTTTCCTCCCTCATTAATCTATCATTAAGTGAAGATTATTTGTTTTCAATTTGACCTTAAAAAATCTTTTAAAATCATCTCCATCTTTATAAATGTAATTAATTCTTTCAAGTGTTCAGGTGGTAGAATATCTTCTGCAAGTATATAGACAGATAATAATCTAGATATTAAACAGGAGGGATTATATAGGTTATTGGGCAGACAAATAATGACATTTAGTTTATATGCTAGAAAATATTTGCATAAAGTAATGAAATTTGCTGAGAAATAAACAACCTCTGATGATCGAAAAATCTCTCAGATTTTCTTTTGCCGGGGAGCTCATTTGGAACTGCTCAAACATCAAAATGTTGAAACTTTCTCTTTTAATTACTTGTGTAAACTGGAATCACTTTCCTGAATACAGAAAACAGCTTTGTTTTAAATGCTCAAGGTCTAATTAATCAGAGTAGCATAGCTCATTTGTACCAAGGGAAACCGAGAGAGGAGGAGAGTGGGGAAGAAATTCTCACAGTCGTCTTTGTTCCTTGGTGTTAACAGATTTAAAACTTCACCTTTTCCACAAACTGTACCTCCATACTGACAGTGAGGAAGCACAGCTGTGTGCCTTGGCCCTCCTGCCACACCACGTGGCTTTTGTCACGGCATCAGTGGTTAGGGTAAAGGAGCTCATTTGTTTAATGATACTTTGGTTCAAGACATCATTTGCCAGCCTCACGGAGGAAAATAAGTATGTAACCAGCACATGGGCACCATGTGAGTCTGTCTCTTTTCAAGTCCCTCTCTTTATTCTTTCAGGCCCCACCTCCTCTTTTCTTGGTAGGCAGAAGGGATACACACATATATATATTCTTTCTCATACATACATATTCTTTCACTTTATATATATGTATATATATATATATATATATGCGAGAAAGAACACACAAGGGCTGCTATAGAATAGAAAACATCTGTATTACATAATTCTAAAACATAGCATAACAGTGTGGTAGGAACCAAAGAATATAAATGAAAATGTCCAGCGGCATAACCCAATGAATTGGTACAATGAAGAAAGGCACAGGAAAAGGAAAAGGGGAGCTACTGGTAGGACTTGAACGGGGCACTCACAAGCTTCAAGCGCTCTGTCTGCTGTAGCCAGCTCTAACAGCGGCAGGGCTGTCCTCCAGAGGACTGGATCTTCCGAAGTTGTTAAGGGCCTGTTTTAGTATCTTTCCTCCCTTTGGTAGCAGCAAACTCTACTTCTAGTGTATGGTGAAGGGATGCGAGGGACACTCAGTGACTGGTTTGAGTATTTTAAGGTAAACTTTTCATAAACAGAGAACTAGAATATGTTTGTATGAATTCTCCATTTGGCAGAAAGAGCAGAGACAAGGGGATTTATTTTAACATATTTCTGTAGCCACTTTGTACAAGGACTATGCATTCTTCGTCTTTGTGTAAAGTTGCTAAAATCTTGATTTGTTCATCTGAATCACACACTTTCTCTTCATGCTTTGTATATTTTTGCGTTTAACATGGCAGATAACAGCCACACTATAAAAACATACATTATTTCTACATAACTGCCTATCTCTAAGCATCTTTAAACATTCTATATGTTTTTCTTATTTGATTGAGTAAAATTTATTAGTGAAAATAGGAAAATAGAAGAAAAAAGAAATAAACTCTTTTACCTAAGTAGATCCTTGGTCAGATGACAGGTCTGGTTTTGAAATCTAACTTTTCTTTTTTTTGTAGTGGAGCATTTAGAGGTCTTCAAAAAGAAACATCTATTAATGTAGCAGAACAATACTTCTAAAACTTAAAGAGGTGTAGGTGTAGGAAATTAGACCACATACATTACAATATAGTATTTGGTTTTCTATTTTTGGAAAGTAATCTGGTAACGTGTATTAAGTGTTTTTATCTATTAAGGATTTTAAAATATTCTGATGATTTGCCAAGTTAATTCTCCTTTAAATAAAAAATTTTTTCTCATTTGGTTTCAGAAAAGAGTTGAGGCCATTTATATTAGATATATGTCATGAAATGTACTCAAAACACTTAGAAGAGCTACTCTTAAAGAAAGTAAATCACATTCTAAAAATTAATTTATGTAACTATTTTCAGAATGGTGCTACCAAAAATATTAAAAATTCCCCTGAAGAGTAAATAAACTTGTCAGGAAAATATGCTGAAGTACTATTCAAGATAAGTTTGGGAAATATGGTAATACATGGGAAGATTTCCATGAAGCAATGCTAAACGACTAAAATAGAACATAGTATGAACATGTATTAGCATTATGGAAATGTGTATAGCCTACCAAATATGAGGTAAAATAGTTTGTTGTGTATTAAGTTTTACCCCTCCCCTAAATTGACTTTCATCAAATGTGAAGAGAACCTCCTGTGTGAGAAGCTCTCAGCCGTGGCTGCCGTTGTTCCTTGCAGCATCAATGGTTGAGGTGCATGTGGATTTTAAGTCTTGCGTCCTGTGTCAAACCCTGAAGGGAATGGCAAGAAACGCATTATTGATAAGTTGAAATCTGGCTTGCGATTTATTACCAGGGCAAGAAAATTTATCTACTTTAATTTTTTTTCTATTTTCTTTATCGGGGTAAAAAGAAATGACTAATAGTAATTGTGAAAAGAAAAAATTATATCATTCTGTTAAGGGAAAAAATGGCAGGCTTTTGTAATGTATCATCAAAAGAGATCTTCCTGGCTAATGAATGCCAAGTCAACAAACATGAAATGCTGAATCTATTATGTTGTTTTTATCTCCCTTTACTTTATTCTCAATTTTTAGCTTTATTTTTTTTATTTTTCCCTCTGATGCACATAAATTGCAATTGAAAAGACAATGTAAAAAAATTTTCTTCTTTCATCCCCAACCCCCACCTCCCCAACAATATTTAGGGCATTTTCTTCCAAATTTGTTTTCTTTTTACATATACTTAATCTAAAAAACAAAAACAAATAAGATTGTACTTTTTGTATTGTTCTGAAAACTTGTTTTTCAATTTATATTGTATCTTTTTACATCTGTACATAGAGATCTACCTTCTTTTAATGATTGGTACATAGTACCTGTCAATGCCGGCTAAGAGAGATATAATGTGAGGTTCAAATATGAGCCACATATTCAATACTATATGTCCTAGTAGCCACATTAAATAGGTAAAAAGTAATGGGTAAAATCACTTGTAATAATATGCTTAGCCCACATGCAGTCAATATAAAAATTATCAATTGGATATTTTACTTTTTTAAATATGCCTTCAAAATCCAGTGTGTGGTCAAGTCAGACTAGCCACACGTCAAGAGCCCGGAAGCACAGGGGCTGGTGGCTGGTGTGTTGGACCGGGCAGTAAGAGATGCACTACAAAACTAGCTACTCCAAACACCCCAGAGTTCACTATTAGAAACAATCAAATTAGGAACATGCCTTTGCACATCTTCCAACATTTGCACAAATGTTTCTACAGAATGAAACTGTGGAAATGAAAAATTCTGGGTCCAAGGGACAGGCAGATCCGGTTTTAATAGAGTTGACTCCAGAAAAGACTGTATTGATTTACATTCTCATCAAAACAGTGTGAGAGTATCCATTTCCTCACAAACTCACCAATGCTGGATATACCATTTAAAATTTTTTTTTGCCAGTTTGATTGGTGGAGAAATTATTGTTTGGTAAGTGGTGACATTGAAAGTAGAATTTCTTCTTTTGTAAACTGCCTGTCGAGCTTGATTTTTTCTCATAACTGATAAAACCTGACTTTATTTTCTGCATCAATGGGAGATCAGCCCTTCATTCTGTGTGTCTAGGTTCTGGAGACTTCCCTCCTCACAGTTTGCATCTGGGAACTGGTAGAAACGCCCCTGTTCCTCATGCAGCGCGGTGCAGGAAATGAAGGCAGTCTTCAAACTTCTAGTATGACTTGCAGAAACCGGCATCGGTTGGCACAGATACTATTTAGGAAATTCCCCATTTGTGTAAAGGTTAACCAGAAACACACAAGGTAACTATCTTTTTGTGCCTCTAGGGTATAAGAAGCATGTTTGTTATAAAGAAAGAAAGTCTGGAGCAAAAAGTGGCTCTACTGGGTCCAATGCAAATGAGAAGACCACGATTACCACGAAGTCAATTGCCTTCGATCGCTTCTAACAGAACTTTCATTCTCAAGTGTGAATTGAGAGTAATTTGAGCAAAATGAATCCAATGTGAATATAAACAACAATGAATATAAACAACAACTGAGGGAAAACAGACTGAATCAAGGGAGGAGCGCCATCTCAGGTGAAAAGGAAAAATGAGGGAGTTAAAGTGGGAGGGGAAGAAGCCAGTTGGTGTTTGCTGCTACGCATGCCTAGCGCTCTGTGGACTTGCTCTACCTTTCCCAGAGTGCTTTTCTTCACCGAGTGCCTTCTTTAACTCCGATATACCCCCTTCCAACTGAACAGCACATGGAAACTGTGCTTATAATGGATTTTTAAAATTTATTTCTTAGCCTGTTAATTTTAGACCCTGTAAATCCTGCTGCCCACGTGTGTGACACCTGCAGCGCCTGGAACGAAGTCGTCCAGGTGGCGAGAGCAGCCCCGGCGAAGCCTCTTTTCAGAGGAGTGAGAGCTGAGCCCCTGGCTTTTCACAAACAACTGGTAAGTGGGACAAGGAGGTCCTGTCCCTGGATTTCTGTGAAGAAAATTAAAAGGATGCAAAACACATGCCCGAGAAGACTGCTCTGGATGAAAGGCAGTGTGAAGGAAACTTGTCTTAAGAGAATTCACTACTCTAATGGACCAAATCTGTAACAAACATAATTATGGGAGTCATCATTTAAGGTAAAATGTTTCAGACTTTAAGAGAATTGCAATGCCTTCCCCGACTTTTCGGATTTGTTTGCTTTGTTGGCCTTGTGACCAAAGAACTGAAAGAAGATCCAAGTAGCCACAATAACTAGATACAAAAACCAAAATTCCCAGGTCCTTTGAGAACAGAGTCACTGAAAGGGTAAAATAGCTGCTACTTTTTCATTTTAATTTATCATGATTTCAGGTTGGTTTTCAATTCCTCTGTTATTTCATTGGGTCACCTGTGTTTTCGGCATTTCTCCATGAGTTTTGCATCAGGTACGGCCTATTTACTTTCGGATAGCATCTAACAAATCAGCACATAAAAACATGAAAATATCAGGGAGATACATGGTAGATTGACTCAGAATAAATTCCTTCCCAAATCACTCTGTGACGGCCTGTGTCATGATTCATGGGTCTGAGCGGAGCCGTGCTTAAGGTTTGTAAGTCCCTCAGTCATAAGTAAGGGTAAGTCAGCTGCCCAGGCTACTCAATGGGCCAGTTGTGCCACAACTGTTTTAAATTGTTGGGATCAAGTGTTTTCTTTTCTATTAAGAGTCATTAGCAGCCACTGGTAATGAAAGCCAGGGCCCACCTGACGCAGACCAGAGGAAATTTCCTGACTCACTCGCATAGCAACAATTCGTCAGCACTGCAGATATATGAAGTGTGACTGCAGAGTGACGCGGGTGATCAGGCTTCTCCACACGACAGAACTCTCACGTGTAGGTGTGTTGTCCCCTTCATGCGAGTCCTCGGAGAACCTGTATACTTATTCCAGTGATGTGATTTGTCTGGAAACACTTTTGTACCTCCCCTCAGGGCAGAATATTCTTTTGAACATTCTTAATATTGACAAAATCTATCCTCTGGGGGTCGATTTGATTTTTGGAAGTGGTACAATGTTTTCATAGGGGACATCTGCTGTCTTTTTGTCTATTCAAAAATCTCTTCCCCAACTAATAGTTGGAGATGCTGCATTTCTTCTGTTGTTTATTCTATTTCTGCAGGCTCTGAAGGAGAAATAGTTTCAAAAATGTCTTGGCTAATGATCATGTTTTCCTCGTTTTGGTCACAGAACCACATTCACCTTGGCTGACTACTGCCCGCCAGTAGGTCTAAGTTGCGTGGGTGGGCTGATTTGACCACTCAATTCTAGAATTTGAGTGTTGGGATCCAGAGTTTTCAGATCAAGTCCTGGTTTGTGCTTCTAGATCCAGATGCACTCGAAGCAAAAACTATCCCAGATTTGGACCTGCTGGCCACTGTCTCTCTGCTCCAAGGGGAGAGCGTGTCTAAAAGTGGTCGGCGATGTAAAAGAAAGCAGAGTTGAGAAATGAGCAATGATACACATGTATACACACATATGTATACATCTGCAGAATGAGATAATGCCCTGGAATGTGCTTCTGGGTCCAGATGTACTTGGAGCAAAAACTATCCTGGGACTCTTTCGTGTCACAAGTCAATAAACTCCCTTTTGCCTAGTAAGTTTGATTTGCATTTCTGCCTTACGACCAAGTGAGACATGACGAATCCAGTAGAATTGAGCCAGGTCTGGGGAATGAATTAACTCAACAAGCAAAGGAGTAAGAAGGCCCCAAGACACCGATGACAAATTTCTACTCAAGAAATATGCATTGAGCATGGGCTAAATATTAGGCCTAATAGTCGAGGGGCTGAAATAAAATAGTCAGTTCAGGTTGGCGAGGCGCTTTCAGCCCACAAAAGAGGCTGCTTTTCTTTCTTTGTATGCATAGAATCGAGGGCCATTCCCAAGGAGTTTGTGATGGGAACATCTTTGGCAAAGACGGCACTCTTCAGCATTGTCGGGGCATGTCCTTCGTTTCCCAAGGTGACTGATTTTGTAAGACAAATATGATTTGACATTATGAATTCTGTGTATTTAAAAATAGAATTCTATTTTTCCTCTGTGGCCATACTTCCTACTGAACATGAGAACACAGAAATTTCTATGTAAGGGGGTGAGGACAAGATGGTGAGCACATAACTCATAAATTTATTTCAGATTTGGGAGGGACTCCTGATGGGTATGAGACTTTACAGTGGAGTGGGAGGGGCAATGAGGAGGGATAAAGTTAACTCTCACCAGTTCTCAGCATCATTTCTATAGCTTGAGTTTTTCCCTTATGTCAGTATTTTTTGGTCTATTCTTAGGATGAAAAGTCCAGAATAATCTAAAGCAGTTTTTCTCTGAAATGAGTGAAGTGGGGTTTCTTGGGTTGAAAGGCATGTGACACATTCAGATAAAGAATAAGCTACTTTATCACAGGGCGCTTGGGCCAGGAGTTCTCATCCCCTTACGGGTCTCCTGCTCTCACCTGCTCCTCGTGTCTCTGCCTGTCTCCGCATCTGCTATCTGTACCAGTTAGCTTCTCTTTCTACCCCCCGTTGACTAATGCTTTCCGCTTCCTCATCCCTTCAGCCTGCTCAGATGCAGCGTCCATGAACATGATTCCTGCAAATTCAGCTTCCAACTTGAACTGGAAAATTCCTCCATGTTCCTTAGTTTACATTCCTGAGAGGGACGGACTGACTAGTCCAGTGTGTGACTTTGAGCCAGATTACCCAGAACTGGCTAGCTATGAACAAGGGCAGCTGTGAGCAAGATGGGGTTATGTCCTGTGGTGCAAAGTGAGCACCAAAGAACAGGAGAACGGGGCTCTGGGTAAGTGGGACAGCCTGGACCTGTATTAGGTCCCATAGACCAATACTCCAGGTATCCCATTGCTTATATAGGCTAGTCCTGGAAATTTGCCACCATTTATGACTTTGCTCCTACAGAAAAATGCATCCTCAGGGTTGAACAACTGACTGACTTATGAATGGACTTGTGGAACATAATTGCTGCTAACATTGGGAACTGCCTATAAATAGACATCTGGGACTTTCACTTGGGAACCAGTAATCCCTGGAGCATCAACAGCTCTCAGAAAGAAGCTTCTGCTCGCCTTTCCCACAACCTACTTTGTTCCCAGGAAGACAGTGCTAACAGGGCTTAGTCAGGTTTAAAGAAACAGCTTAACCACGAGCTAATAGAGATCTTCATGGTTTCCTGTACAGGAATTAACAGTAATTCCAAATATTGGGGCTAAAGGGATAAAAGAGTGGGAGCTGCTCTTTGGGGATTAAAGGCAGCCATCTCTGTCCCTTCTGTTTCTTTCTAGCATCAGGAGGGGCAGAGAGACACCTTCCACGCTTTCCTCTTTCCTTTATGTGCCGCCCCCTAAGAGCTAGTTATGTCAGGAGGGCTAGGGCTTTGCTATCTAGTAAAGAATGTGTTAGGTAGCTGTAGGCAAAAAGAGCTCAAATTTAAAGGTGATCAGAAACACCTGGTGACGTGGTAAATAATCCAGACCCTCTCCTGGAATGTGGTCAGCAGGTCTGGGGCATGTGCCCAGGAACTTGTATTTTTAAACGAGCATCCCAGATGATTCTGGTGCAGTTCGTTCCTGTACTATGTTTGAGAAAGAAAGCCTGGACCCTGGGGAACATCTGGTTCTCCTGCAAAAATGGTGCATGTGTGTGCGTGCACACGCCCTGCTTTAGTTCTAGGCTCCAGGAGAGTTTCTTGCCCATGCAAAAGGATTTGCTCCTACCTGGCTCAGAAGAGCTCAACGTTTCAATCTGGGGCCACGGCCAAGTGAGTAATAGCTCCCACTAGGTAGGCCATTGACCTCTGAGCCAGAACTTCCTGGGGAGAGCTTTGGTTCTCAATGTTACTGCACATTAGAACTACCTGAGGAACTTTAAAAATACGGATGCCTGGGCCACCCTTCCAGGGAGTCTGATTTCATTGGTTTGCGTACGGTCTGGACATTTAGGGTATTTTAAAGCTCCTTGGATATTTCTAATGTGCAGCTGAAGTTGAGAACCATTGCGGTGGGGGAAATTACTTCTGTTTTCCTGGAGCCCTGGCTAACGCCAATCTTACTATTATTACCTCTTTAACATGATGGGCACCATAGAAGAAATCTTGATATTTGCATTGCTGCAAGGCAAAACAAAAAATATCAATAATATGTAAAGGATAATATTTTGGATAATGGTTACCTGTGAGCACAAAGATAATGCAAATATTCTTAGCAGGGCTTCTTTTGTCCTTTGGCAAGAAAGAAAGCCCTGGCATGGCATAACTCAGAATTCTCTGAGGTATTTCAGAGGTAGAGCAAGTATGGTACTCATGGCTCTAAAAGCTCTTCCTAAAGGAACAGGAAAGTGTTGAACCTTTATGATTTCTTTGTCTTTTTCCTGAGACCTAGCTCATCAGACTCATAGCTGAGGGAGGTATAATATTTCAAGGATATCTGTTGCTAAAAACAGGAGAATGAATTTAACAGCAGATGTATCAGTGGACTCTGGCTTTTGAACAAATGGAAAACTGAATTCGGATCACGAGAGGAACAATGACTTTATTAAATCGGTGGCATTCTGATATGTTCACACAAATTTAGTGACCAGTTTACTTCAAGCTGTTTCTTTTTCCCTCCATAACAGCCAAACGTATTTGGATTTGGTGAAAATTAAATGTATGTCTTGTCTAAAAACAGGCCAATTATGTGTTTAAGGACAATGACATTTATCTTAGAAATAGCCTGTGGGGCCGTGTCCCAGTGAAGTAGGATCCCTGCTGAGAAGTTTATGAGACCGTAAGCATGTGTTCAAATTAAGAGTTCCACACTCGGGGTTCTTGGGCAGAGAAATCCATGGAACTTGGGGAGGTTCACAAACTCTCTGAAACTGTTTGTGTAATTTTAATTGTATACGCTTAGTTCTATTTTCCTAGGAGGAGGTCCATAGGGTGTATATTCACGAAGGCTTTATAACCACCGAAGGTTAGGACCCAGAGCTCCATGCACTTAAATCGAGACCCCTCCACTCTGATCCCCTTCAACACAGTGTGTTATTGAGAACAGGATATAGAAAAGGAAAAACAATGATATTCTACTTTGTTCTTCAACCCTGCTCGGCTCTCGGCCAGGATTATAGATGTTTTTGTGATGTATTGACAGCCACGATGTCTTAGCTCAGATTGATTTGATATAAATGAGCATCAGAGGGACCAGCCCTGCTGAAGAATCTGGCTTAGGTGTCCTTTGCTGAAGCTTCCACACCATTCTGGGAGGAGTTGGCAGTTTGGATCAGCCAGGAAAAACCGACAGTGGCTGAGGGAGAGCTTCTATTTTCCAGGAACAGAATGGGTGCAATTTGCTAATTGTAGAGCAGAAAGTAAATGTGATATTTTCCCAGCTGATTCCTGTTCCTGCCTCTAATCTGACGGTGTCAGCTTGAGTGGCCATTGTTAAAGGCTGCCAACGCAGTGAAGGTGGACCTACCTTTAATTACACTCAATGTGGGAAATTGTGGCTTTTTGCAAATGATAAAGAGTAATGACTTTATTTTAAAAACTACTGTAGATAGGAAGTTTCCTCAAAATTTATTCAACTTACAAATATTAATTCTAATTCTTTTGTGGGGAATATAAGGGAATAAGATTTTGTTCTAGGTGATATTCAGCCTCATTATGGGGAGGAATGTGATTTTTGTTAAAACAATATTTTTAAATAAAATGTATATAATGTTACATAGTATTACCTTTTCAAAACTTTAGTGTAGGGCAGATATGTGGGTAAATTTCCCCCTGGTGTGGGAAATGTAATATGTGAAGTTAAGATTTAATTATTATGACTAATTCCAAAATATATAGGATCAATGCACAATAGTATTCATGGGGATTTAAGGAGTGCCAAATATTTTGGTACATATTTAGATATAAGGCTGAAGTATCATATTTTTGTAAACTTAAAGTAATTATAATAGTTTTGTCTTTCAGAAAAATTAGTTTGCATTTGCCTAAACAAGAAGAAAAAGAAAACTTATTAAAATCAAGAAAATTGTTGGTTTTTTTTAATTTGAATTGTTGGACTAAATACAAGGCAATCCTTTCCATGCTGTAGGTACGGAAATACCTACAAGTGTTAGAGTTGTCACTGCCGCCACTTTAAAATTTGAATGACCATCAACCATCTAAAAGTTAGTTTTTATTTGCTTTTGGTTTTCTAATCAGTCGTTGGACCCAAGCCCTTTTCAAAGAGAGATGGCTATGTCTTACTTTCTTTAAAGAAGATTCCAGCAATTTAAACTTAAAAATGACAATAGATTTGAGCTACTGGTGGCTTATGCTCTCGAACAATAGTGAAGGCAGCTGAAGATTCCTTCTCTCTAATGCATGAGAAACTAATCAAATGCAACATTGTTAAATGCTAATAATTCTTCAAAATGGTTCAACCTTTAAAATACCAATAACCTTCTCCATGATAGATATGTGACTGTGGTGGCAAAAATAAAAACAAGTCAATTCAAGATATTTATTGAAAATTATAAGTGAACATGACTGATTGCAAGACTCATAAAAATTGGATATTCATTCTACTTGAGGATTCTTTTTGAGGGTTCTATTGTAGGTGATATGAAAGGGTATAGATTTTAAAAACATATTATCACAATAGCATCTTAAGCCGCATTAAGTTTTTTTTAGTATTTTCATGCTATTACTTCAAGCTCTTTGATAGGATGTCCAGATAAAATTCTCACTGTAGATTTGGGTTACAGCGAGTAGAGTGTAAGCTCTCTTAGCTTACAAAGCTTAGGAGGAAGAAGTTCTGACCTTTGAATCTTTAACAAACAATCCATGTTTTCATTTAATCCCAATCCATGTTTTTTATTTAATAAAAATTGCTATCATGCTATTTTCCCCAGTCCCAGCTGATATGCTTTTGGGGATGATACCCTGGCCCATTCTTTGAAACAACATATATAATCTAGTAGGTCACATGTCAACTGGGCCTTAGGTTGGAGCCAGACCTGGAAAATATTTTTCAAGCCATCCTGTCTCCATCCTTTCATTCTGAGGTAGAACTATTGGGAGTGTGATAAAAAAAAACAACAACCCTGCATTGAGTGGGAGGTTGGGTCCTATGAGGCTCTTACTTCTGCCAGAATCTGTGAGTGAAATGGGTGGGTAGAATCAGTACCGCCTTCAGGTACTAGCTGTAGGTTCTAAAGCCTCCCACAATCTCCTTCAGTGAGCTTCCTAATGTTAGTTTGGCTCCGCCAGCTTCTGGGGGAGTTGGAACCTGGCCTGGCTAGTGATAGCCACAAAGGGCTGTGAGGCTCAGCTGATCATCACTGGGTGAGGAAGTGTCAGGATCGCTGTAGATTTGAGTCAGGGCTAAACTCAGGATTTCTTTCTTTTCTTTGTAAAACCGTAGTTCTTGTCCTGCTTTCCTGGCTTCCTCCAACTCCCTCAGGGCCATTCGTAGCTCTTGAGAAAGAATTCCTGGGGACTCCTGCTCCTTCATGATCCAGTCCAGGGCCATGTGGCTGCGCATCTTTTCATCCAGGGAATACTGGGAATAGTAGGAGATGACTTCCTGGGAGCCAAGAAACAAAGTCCGGAGTGTCAGTCAAAACCAACAAAGGTACCTGTGTTCATGGCCTTCCGTCACTTCTTTTCCTCTGCCTCCGCCACCCCCCACATCCACAAGGGTTTTCCCAACAATGAAGCCTCTCTGCTGTTCAAAAACTGAAGCCAAATCCCATGACGTACTTCTTAAAGAAAATGAAGGGCTAGCTGATACGGCAAAGAAAAATCACTCCAGGTTGAGTTAAAGCACTACACCAGGAAGACTCAATAAAGTTCACAAAGTAGAGGCCCGACCTCACTAGAAAATGTATTGTTAGCATAAGGAAGACGACAGTCCAAATCGCTCACAGAAACTACAGAAAGAACTTTAAAAATGTATTATGGCATGTAGGCATTATCATTATTGATATCATATTGGTTCCTTCATGTACATGGTCTCTTACTTCTGTAAACGATTAAAAATCAGTCACTACCTGTCCATTCTCATGTGAAAAATTTGCCATTACATTGTAACGTCATGTGTAGGTTTGATGGAGACACTTTAAGAAGAGTGGATGCATTGCTTATTTTTATTTTCAAGAACATATGGTATTTATTTATGACCTTAACAAATTAAAAACAATCATGGAAAAGTGTTTATAACCAACCCTGCATATTTCAAAGGCCTTTTATAAAATCAAAGGAAAAGAAAAAATAACCAAAGCCATTGTCAGCTACTCATTTCTTTTCCATCTTTGACATTTTGAAAGCCAGACTTTCTAGGCAAAGAACAACTAAAAAGTCCCGGGGCTGCGGTGCATGGAAACTCTTACTTCCACCTCATCCTGCTGACTAGGGGCTTTGTTCCTCACACAAATTCCTGCTGGCGAATTCTTGAAAATAAACTACCATCCTTCAAAGTCTAATGGAGGGTAAAGGAGGCTAAATCTTTGAGATAGTGGGTGAAAACCATTAAATACACAGGAGGGGGTTTCCCTTTGCCATTAAAAAAGGGGGAAGGGTCCTTCTCAGGAAGCAAAGAAATAGTGAGACCCTCCTCTCTGAAAGATAAAAAAGAATCTTCTGAAGCCAAAAAACTGAGGTGATTAAATGGCAGCTTTGCCCACTTTTATAATTATTTCTGTTGCATGTTGGGGACTTTTGGTGGCGGTGAGAGAGCTCCTCCTGCTGCAATCAGCTTCCTCCCTCCTCACTGAGGAGGTTCCCCAGCAGCGCGCCCTCGCGATTCCTTCTGCGCTGGAGAGTGGAGGACACGCATTCTAAGTGGGCAGAACAGGGAGATAGAGCATAGTCTGCATTTGCCTTAGAAATGAAGTCTGTCTTAGTGATCCCTTCATTCTGGCATCCAGTACATGTATCTAGATCAGTCCTCTGCCCAGTGCAAGTTCTTAGTACGCATATTTAGGTAGTCCTGATTCAAATGTTTGGACATCTTGTGTATATATAATATATATATATATATATTGTGTGTGTATATACACACACAAATATAACTTTCAAATATATATACCAGCAAATATATATACACAAAATATATATATTTATATATATACACATATATATTTCTTCTTTTTGTTTTGTTCTCTGTTCTTAATAAATAAAGTACCACATTTAAACAGAAAAAATCCAAATGAAGGAAACCTCCTAGGAAGATTACTAGCCATCTGCTATGTCCACACGACACAGACCCACTCCGGACTATAAAATCTCACCTGACGGGAACACTTTGTCTCACGAAGGGCCTTCAGGCTTCCGTTCCAGTGTAACAGTTGGAAAATGGTCATCAGCTCCTACAAAATGCAAACATCTGTCATTAGTCTCAAAGCAGAAATGACAGCTGAGCAGGACATAACCATGGTCCCCAACCCTATCAGGGAAGTAGAATACACGATATTGTCAGAACACTTTGAGATTACCAGAGTCCCGACTTCCGTAGCATTCTTCCTTCCTTCCCCTGCTACATCCATATTTGCACAATGAAATGACTAAATAATTAATATCTTTCAATTTCACCAGTGTAAAAAGAGTTGCATTGGTGTATTCAGAAGTTATCTAAATAAACCAGTGCATCTGAGAATAATGTGTAGGCAAGGTTATTCATTGCATCATTTTAAATTTCATTTTTAAAGGAATGCTTCAATAAAGTATGATATTGAAGGGTGGCAGAATGAGCCACCCCCAATATGCCACTTTGGTGTATTGATTATTTTGAGCCGAAGGCACTCGAAGACCAGCAAATGCAAGGAGAGGTTCTCGAACTCCTCTGATCTGTCTAAAGACAGATCCTCCAAAAGGCACTGACTGTCCCAATCGCTCCAGGGAGTTTCACCAGCGAGGGAGACTCACTCTTATCAGAGGAGGGGAAACTGGAAGTCAGCTGTGACAAACCATCACACCTCCCATCCATTCTTCTAAGGGCCTGTTCATCTTCCCGAAAAACAATTTCCTCTCCTCTGAAAGGCCTGCATTCCGTCTCCCCTTGCCTTGTTAAGATGGTATTTAATCCTGAATTCTAAGCAACCCTAGGAGGTAGTCCTTGTTTTTCCCTAGGTATTTCTCATGTATACATGAGGTATTCATGTCAATAAACTTAATGTTTTTCTCTTGTTAATCTGTCTTTTATTACAGGGGTCTTAGCTAAGAACTGTGGAGGGAAAGTTATTTTTCCTCCCCTACAACACACTCATACTACTGAATACGCTGCAGTCATAAAGAAAGGATAAGAGGGGGGTAGTGGTGGAAAGAAGGGGAATGACTAGCCAAAGAACATGTACAAATGACCCACGGATGTGGACAACAGTGTGGGGACTGACTGTGGGAATGGGGATTGGAGGGGGTGGGCAGAGAGGGCAGAGGGGAAAAATTGGGACAACGTAATAGAATAACAGTAAAAATGATTTAATAAAAAAGCATTGGTAATTATCACAATACAGTTTTCATAGTGGTAAAAAAAAGAAGGATCTCTAGGTTTTAATGTAAAGAATCTCTGATGTGTTGTTAAAATAAAATAAAAGCAGAGTGCACAACCTGCATAAGGTGTGCTAGTAGATGATAAAAACAGAACAGAAGGTCTCTATAAACACTTGTTTGTAGGAGCCCGGAAGAGTTCTGACAAGATACAAAAGAAGCGGGTAAGAAGTTAGTTGCCCCACCTGGGGGCAGG
The DNA here is from genome assembly GCF_022682495.2 of Desmodus rotundus. Taxonomy (NCBI): domain Eukaryota; kingdom Metazoa; phylum Chordata; class Mammalia; order Chiroptera; family Phyllostomidae; genus Desmodus; species Desmodus rotundus. The sequence continues at coordinate 134,229,062 of NC_071387.1, forward strand.
CCGGAGGGGGGCGGGGAGAACGTCCTCTGACAGTCTTGTACCTTTAGAATTTTGAACTGCGTGACAACGTTACATATTAAAGAAAAATTTAAATTAAAAAAATTAACCCAAAAAGAAATATAAAACATATAATGGACAAACTCTAAAAACTATAAAATACTCCTAAATGTATAAATTCAGTCAAGAAAATTTCTTAATATATGGATAGTAAGGTTGAATCGACATTAAATACACCGTAGTTCTCACGGCTGGTACCTAGCACAGCAGTCAGGCTTTCTCTCCGCCTCATGCTCTCCCTGCAAGGTGTCAAGGGCGAGCTACAGAGTATAGACTTACTGAAGGTTTCATTTTTTCTCATGTGATTAGCACTAGCAATCTTTCATTGAAGTTACTTGAATTTCTTTTCTTCCCCCTCTGTTTGGTCAGAGAGATGTCTATTGTGGATTAATACCACCACCCACAACCATACAATTATCAGAAAATAACAATACGGTTAAGGAAATTCCTGGCAATGAGGCTAGTTATGAAAACTTTACATTTAGACAGATGTCCTACTGCCTATTCGAAAAAACTGACTTTTACTCTCTTTACCTCATCATGAAAAAGTTTTCATTATGAAAATCAAGAGACACAAAGTGATTCTGAGATTTCAGACATCTTAGAATTACGAGGTAAATTTTAAAGCTCTAAGATAATCAGAAGAGCAATTAGCCCTATTCTCATGTTGAAAATTGCTACTAGAGCGTAATGTTTTTCTTCTTTTCAGTTTGGGATCCAGTTAGGGACTTTCGTCTATGTTCTACTACACAGTAGGCACCCTCAGGAGCCCACAGAGACCTCAGAAAAAACAAAACCATCTGTTTCCGTTAATTAAAATGCGACATGGAAACCAGCTGAATTACTCCTGCCCCGAACAGAGACTCCACTGTCTGCCCAGGGTCCTGGGGGCAGTGCCCAGGGAAGCCACCCCTCTCCTGCCCACTCTCCTCCGCTTCCCCCACCTGCCCAGATGCTCACTCTCTCACACCGCCAGGTTCACCTGGAAAAGTGACAGTGGTTTGCTCCGTAACCAAATCTCACCTAACCTGGCTCTCATCACTGCTCTTCTTATCAAAGAAACCCAAGTGCCTGGGGAAGGTACATCTGTGCTGCCCTCCTCACCTGACCTTCAAATACTCCCTGAATGCCTCTTGGCCAGAAAAATGAGTAGAAACACTCTCTATATCCTGGTGTGGAGCAGTCCCAACGGTGTTACAGGAGGGCCAGTATTTACGAAGAAGACATTTCGTTTCGTGTTTTATCTTAACTTTCCACCTGGATTTTGTGTTCTATTGTATATGTTTTTTTTTTTGAGACAGAATAAACACCACCTCCTCTCCTCCACCTGTGCCCGCCTCCCCCAGTCGTCGTGCAAAGATGACAACCCGGAAGATGTACTGAGCTTGCTCTGTGGCTTCCAATAGCCCTGTGGGCTTTGTCTGCCTGCCCTCGTGCACAGTTCGAGAAACAGCCTGTTGCTAACGGAGATCTTAGTGCATGCTCTGGCAGCTGTTGCCTTGGTAGCATACTATTCCTCCAAGGCTCTCATTCTTATCTATACACCACCCCTCCTTTCCAGATGAACTGTCGTTCCATGTGGCGATCCCCCCTAAGACTTTAGAACCCACAACGCTGCTGAGAGCAGAACCAGAAACCTTTCTCATGTCCCTTCCAACCTACATCTCTCAAAAACGTCCCTACAGAGATGGGAACTTGTTTTGCCTGCAGGAGGGTGGTCATCCTCCTCACCTGCTCTGATTTGTCTAAGCTTCGATTTCATCACCAAGCATTTTTGTCCTCTGAGTAACACAAACGTCTCTTCCTCAGGGTTGCTCTTATTTCTAAAATCCTCCAGGGAAGATGACCTTCTTTCTGCCTTCTTTCATTATGTTCCCATCTAACTCTTACCCTCCTCTGTAGGGATATTAATCTCACTATCATTATGTAGAATATATTGCTGTCATTATGTAAAGTATATTGAAATAGTTCTACATTCTTCCTGTTCCACTTCCTTATTTCCCCTCATAAGACCAAATTCACTAGCTTCAGATCTTCTTGAAGCTGTAGGAGCCCTAGGCTCAGCCCTGGGAAATTTGTGCGTGCCTTCCATTGATTCATCCCATCGGAAATCCTTCATTACTGCAGACTGGCAAGGACAGCGCTGCTGTGGGCTCCTGCAAGGATTTGCTTCCTGCTTTCACCACCATTCCTTGCTGCCTGGTCTTCCAATCTTGATATCTATCTACTGAAGTCCTGTCTCTTTATTTTTTAAAAGACTTTATTCATTTATCTTTAGAGAGTGGGGAAGGGAGGGAAAGAGGGGGAGAAACATCAATGTGTGAGAGATACATTGATCAGTTGCCTCTCACAAGTACCCCAACTGGGGACCTGGCCCACAACCCAGGAATGTGCCCTGACTGGAAATTGAATCGGTGACCTTTTGGTTCACAGGCTGGTGCTCATTCCACTGAGCCATACCAGCCAAGGCTGAAGTCATGTCTCTTTAAAGGAAGTCTGTCCAGCGACATATCTGTCCAGGGAGCTATCTGTCCAGGGAGCTATCTGTCCTGCTCATCATAGAAGTTTTTGTGCTGTGTTGCTTGGTGTGTGGACTGATATAGAAACCTGGGGAGTCTGGGTACCCTGACAGATAAATAAGAAATGGCTTATGGGTTGGGTCTGGACTAGGGTGTGGTGAGTGAAGCAAGATTTCAGGTGAGTCATTGCAAATTCATGCAATTTTTATTTCAAAGTCTGCCATTATTCAAAATTTTGATATTTTGTTTGTCCTGAATTTTGCATGTTAATTTTGACTTTTTACAAAATTGCATTATAATATTACTTGTATTAATTACTGACACTTTGATGCTCCTTTATATTTTGTGCTTGTCTCTTCCTACCCTAGTCTGGGCCCTTCTCAGGGGTTTGTCTCAAGGAGAAGGCCAACTTCACGAACTTGTGACCTGGGCACACAGGACCTTGAGCTTGGTTCAATGCTGCACTGTCTCGAAATTCTTAGTAATTTTTGAATAAAAGGCCCCACATTTTTATTTTGCAGTGGGCCCCACAAATTACGTAGCTACTCCTGATCAGCAAAGTAAATTTCACATCAAATGGAGAATCGGGCCCTGTGTTTTCTTTCTCCTCAGGGGAAATTGCAGTTGTAGCTTTCATTCTGCAGCTTTCCTGCTTCATTTTGTCACTCATTCAATTTAAACCAACTGCAACTGGGCTCTGTCCTCACAGTGCTTCCTGGTAATCCCTCCTAGAAGAAACATAGCTTGGCCTTTCAGCTGCTTTGTGGAGAGAAAATGCACACTATTTCTTTCTGGAACTATGTCTGGGAGACTGGCTTGGTTCTGTGATTCATCAGAAATAAGAAAAACAAACACTGTAAATGGAGAGCTTGAAAAACAGGTGGGCACCATCTCCCCACCCAAGAGAATGGATTTAAAAGGAAATTTGTTTATGGGATGGGGTTTTAAAAGGCAACCTGGAGAATTTAGCAGAGATGTAAATAAACAACTCGCCCTTGGATTGCATTAGGCTACAGAATAAATATATTAACCAGCATCAGTCAAAGTCTGCCTTGAATCTGACCTTGACAAGACCCAGTGGCTAGTGCTGTCACCATCCCTTCCCCCAAACATCAGGCAGTGTTCTCTAAGGCAAGGCTACCTCAAAACAGGCATCCTGGCTTCCCTCCCACGAAGTGAAGGTAAGCAGAAGACTATCACGTTTCCTCTGATCGCTGCCTCCTTGACAGCCCCCCTGGAAAGCCTGCGGGCAGTCAGCAGACACCAGCCTTGTTTTTATATGGTACAAACACACATCTAGTACCCACCAGGGGTACTGAATTGCTGTGTCGGCTGCAAAGAGCCCAGGTCTGTGGTTAGTTCCCATTATGTGCAGAAACGAGGTGATGCATTGAAGCTGGGCCACCAAGGAATGTGCAGGACCTGCAGTCAACCTAGAACTGGCAGAAAGAAAAGGGATGTGCTCTAAGGCCTTTTTCCTGGGTTGCCAGCATCCCTGCTCGGGGAAGGGATTTTGGATTTTTCCTGTCCTCAAATCTTCCTCTCCCTATGTCTGTACCACATCCCGCCCCCAACCTCCTCTGGGAGAACTTCTGAAGCATTTCTGCAGCATGGCTGAAATTATTATTTCATATATTTAAATACCTTACTATGTAGACCACACAAAAAACACAGCCTCTAACCAAGGCAATGAAAGTATTACTAAAAGGTGGTTCGGCACGGCCTATAATAGTATTTGGATGAACTTTTAAGAATTAAAAACAAAAATCTTGCCTTTCCCATCTTTGGCAGACTAACCCAACTGTATTAAAAAAAAAATCATTCTTGGCACTGAGGCCTATCCCCTGCCTCCTTACCTACTGCAGCCTTCTGCGCTGCCCCAGCTCCCCGCCCACCCCTTGATTAGGAAGGCCTTCATCCTCACCAGCTGGTGCTTCCTGTCTGAGACTTCCCCTCAATACGCCCACACACCGACGCTGACCAGACACAGACATTTCCCATAATCCAGAGTTACAAGCTGAACTAAAGCCAACCACTGACCCGGAGTTGCCCACTGCCCTAGACCTTACAGGTGATACGGAGTTGACCATTGATGTTTATTTGGAGAATACACAGCCTTTGGAATTGTCTACTGATGTGGAATCAAACACCCCCAGCTTTGTGGAAGAAGCCACTGAGGAGGCCACAGTAAGTGTCCCTGGTGATTATTTGAAAAAGCCCCCAACTAGAGCAACAGACAAACCCAGTCCCTCCAGGGAAAGCAACAAGTTCATCTCAGCGCTTGTTAAAATGAAGTAGGTTCTCCGTTGGCTGTGATCTTTATTCTACGAACCACAACTTCCTTACGAAGATTAGGAGCTTCTGCGCGAACCTACCATAGGAGTTTGAATGACTCATAAGACTAGTGAGCCTTAGGATGTACCCAGTTGAGGATCAACACAGTGGAGAGAACTGTCCACAGGCAGACGAGGTACATTTCCCAACCTTGTACCATTTAATATGGGATCAATAACTATTCATTTAAAATGAAAAAAAAAATTCTTAATTTTCTGAAAATCAATACTAAATCAAACACAAACTACTATGCCCTGGGGCAAGCACCATTCATTCTATAATAAAATAAATACAATATATTTTGTCAGGGTTGAGAGGGGAGGAGGAATTTTTAAAAATGAGGTTCTTCGAGGAAATCACTATGTTAGATGCTTTATAAATGTCATATTATGTAAGTCCCACAAAAATCCTACATAAGGGGCATTACGATTCTTATTTTATATGTGGAAAAACTCAGTCTTGGAAATAGTTAAGTTCCCAGGTGGCAAGTGGCAGAGTATGCCTCACACACAGGTCTGTGTGATTTCTGAAAGTCTGTGTTCTCTCTCTTGTGTTATGATCCTCTATTTTTTATCTGACTTTAGATTGTTATGTGAGGAAACGGGGAAGGACCCTTTAGAGTTCTACCTTTTAATTCTACAGCAAGGACCCTGAAATGTGCAGTCTAGGGGAGCTACCGGGCTTCATCTGAAACCTTTAGGTCCTACAGAATTGTCGAGGGAATCCACCCACAGGCATTTCAAGTAAAGCAGTCCCTTCTTTAGAAACATATCTAACAATGGTTGATAACCTTCACTGAGCATGTGTGACACAGATATGCCAGGAACTATTCTGGACTCTTTCTGTTTTGTCCCGTTTAATCCTCACAGTGGTACAGTGAGGTAATGCCACTACCATTATTCTCCCTGATTTATATGCAGATGAGGAAACAGACTCAGAGGTGAGGAGCAGAGCCAGGCTGAAAGGGACCAGCCCCCTCCAAAGCCTGGGCTCAGAAGCGCTGCGCAGATGCAGCCCTGGTCTGCTCCAGAGGGTGGGCTTTACAGGTATCTGCTCTCTTCAAACCAAGAAAAGCAACATCAAGGGTCTGTGAGACCACAGCCACTTAAAAAACAAAAACAAAACAAAACAAAACAATCAAAAAAACTAACTGGATGACTGAGGTGTCCCTAGGACAAGGTGAAGAAAGACTATTGCTTCGTTCAAACAAGGCACGGACGAGGAAATACACTGCTGTGAGAAATGGGCGGGAAGGACATAGTCACCCGAGGAGCGACTCTGCCATGGTAGGCAGAAGAAGAGTTTCAAAGGTACCAAAGAAAGTATTTGAAAGTTTGTGGCCTCAGGGCTCAGCTGTAACACCATTATAAATTATTTCACGATAAACATTTTTTTGGCCATAAAACATTGTATCTGTGATTGCTTCTTAGAACCTAACCTAAAAAATATAGAAATACTGGGGGTATGTTCAATTGCATTCAAGTTGAGTTTTGCAGAGGACAAACAGTTCTTGCTTCCTTACGACTGAATTTTCATCTGCCCAGTGCAGTATGGAATAACAGCTGAGGGTGTGAGCTCAGAAATCAGACTGCCTGGCTCTGAACTCTGGCTCTGCCATTTGCTAAGCTATAGGGCCCACTTCTTTCAGGGAAGACATGGGGATAACACTCATATGTTTATTTTGAAGGTTAAGTTATGACGGTATTTGTTAAATGTTTAGCACAGTGCCAAAGTAAGCATCCAATAAGTATCAGCTACTGTTCTTATTATTGTTGTTATTGATACAATTAATTAATTTGGAAATAATAGGTAATGTAGTTCATCAGCTCTATTATCGCTTGTCTGAATGGACAAAAAAGGGTTACAGCTTGCTAAGTCTTTTTATTTCATTAATGATAGGAAGTGGCTGATTTTATTTGATAAAAATACCAGAACTAAGGAGAGCATTGTTTAATATACATTGCAGGAACCTTCACCTATGATTTCTGAAAATTAAGAACCAAATGGTCACAACCAACACTTCAAGCTGCCTGACTTGATTTAAGGGGGAACTTTGTACTGAAACGCTGGTGAAATGTTATAGAGTCCTAAGTCAGTGGTATTTCCTGCTTATCTCTTAGACTTGGGACTTTTATTTCCCTTTAAGAAAGCAAAAAACGGTGCCTTGTTTGCATGTTTATTCCAGCCCACAGAGGCATGGCGAAGGTGGAGCTACCGTGCTGCACTTTAGGAGGGCTACATTAAAATGTCTGAAGCAAACAGAAAAAGTCGATCTGGGGAACCGGAGATGAGAGTGGCATTCTCCCAGGCTTTTAGATCGTGCAGCAAATAAACAAGCGGCAGGAAGTCAGGCACCTGAAATTCCAGCATGGTCTTCCCCATGTTCGACTCCAACATGTAGTGGTAGGCTCCGACGCTGGTGCTGGGGTCGTCTGCGTCGTCCAGAGTGCCCTTGGAGGGAGCAGAAAAGGCAAGTGTTACGGATTCCCCCTCTTTGGGTGATCGCAAACGACAGCTGTGGCCCCACAGTGACCCTCCTGTTCTCCAGGTGTGCACTCTACCGCCAAGTCTCTAGCTGATTTGGGATAAAATCCTTAATCTCGCCATGATTCAGGGGATAGAGGGTTTTGTAATCAAGTTGAACCTGGCTTTTGGTCGGAATGTTAACTGATTACGTATATTCACTAAAAGAGTAATTGTCCCAAAGGAGAAATTCCTGTATCCTTAAATGTGGTGGGTTTTTTTTTTCTTAAGGGTTTATTTATTTATTTTTAGAGAGAAGGGAAGGGAGGAAGAAAGAGAGGGAGGGAAACATCAGTGTGTGGTTGCCTCTCACTTGGCCCCCCACTGGGGACCTGGCCTGCAACCCAGGCATGTGCCCTGACTGGGAATCGAACCAGTGACCCTTTGGTTCACAGGCCACACTCAATCCACTGAGCTACACCAGCCAGGCTTGCATAGGGTTTTTGTTGATGGTGGCATTAATGTCTGAGTGGCTACCCACTGAGCGTCACCTTCATGTGTTAATTAAACTCCTGAAATGATGACCTTGCTCTGATTCCAATGATAACCAGGCACGATTATATAGCTGACAGGGAAAGAGTTCTCCAGTTGTGTGGACCGTTCATATTTTACTGCCATAATTCTTAATGGGAACTTTTATAATATGCTGGTGTGTGGCCTACAGACATAGGTCTTGGTTTACATTTTCACTTCCAGATCACTTAATCTTTAGCGAACAAGGTGGGTGGGTGATGAGTAGAAGTGAATTTCTCCTTCAATTTAGTTAGAGGGAGTGGCAATAAAAAAGCCAACACCAGTTCTGGGCCCGCCCTTCAATACCCCGTGGTCTTGGATTCCCGGGAAGGTGGGCAATGGCTTTGTGAGACTGAACATATGACTGCCAGCATCAGATAGCAGCAGATTTATAGCTTTTGAATGCAATAACATTAACAAACTGCTGCTGAAATATTTATGTTGGCTCTTTAAATACCCCAGAGGAAATCCATCCAGAAGTCTGCAAACCTTATATATTCTCTTTCCTTAGAATTTCCATGAAAAAATGATAAATTACCTTTACACTGACGGCCCCTCCCTGCTCCTAAGTAAATTCCACACACAGAAATCAGGCATCATTTTCCTAACTTCTCTTCCTCAAAGGCACTTGAAATTTACAGGGTAGCAAAACAAAGGCTTCCTTTCATCCTCAGAGAAGATATAGAACAGAGCTCCTGACGTCTCCAGCCAGGCCAACTGCTCTGCCCCTTTCCTTATCTCTCCTCTGTGTGATAAGAGCATTTATGAGGGGGAAAGGAAAAGAAAAGATAACTGCTAGTGTGATAATGTCTCCTTCATTATCAATAGCTTCTCCAGAGTAACCAAGCCTTTATAATCAGAGTAAGGGAATCGGACAATGAAAATCTTAGATGGGGTTCATCTATGCTAAAGACAAACCAGGAGTCCACTGATCCTTTTGGTAATGCCCTGTTCTGGCCCTTGGAGGCCGAACAGGAAGAGATGCCCGCCACAGTGGGGATCCAAGGCTTCCTCGTGGTTTAGAGCGTGGAGATAACAAGGATCAGGACTCCAAATAATTCATGGGGCACATCATACACTCCTGGACTGCTGAGGAAACATGCTATTCAAATTTCTAAGACAAAGTTTTTTTGCTCTTAAAGCACTTTGCATTTAATTATGTCCATTGCAAAAATTTCAAAGCCCTCTGAAAGAAGTAATTGATTAGGCGCGATAATTCTAATAGTTAACAAATCGGGGGCACCCAGCTTTCCCACGTCTAAGCGGCCAGCATTTCCATAGAAATACAGGTGGCAGCACACCGTGGTGGCTGCGGGAACTGGCACTTTTAATAAGCTCTTTGGATAATTTGTAAGATTAGTTAAATTTAGGGGGAAATGAGCTAGTTTGCCTTTAGATTAAAGCAGTGTTCAATTGCTCGTGCTCTCCGGCTCTCAAACGAATCAAGGCTCCTCAAACAGCAAACATTCACATAAACAAATTGAGGTGGATCAAATTATCTACCTTGACTGAAAGCTTGATTAATTGTGATCCAGAGAAGTTAAAGACTATTACTGAGATGAAGAATAGGGAGCCAGCTCCAATTCTGTGCTTTCCAATCAAGTGTTCTTTTGCTGAAACTTAATGATTTACCCATTATGGGTAAAAAATTAAATCCGCACAATTCTTAAAGAATGTGCTCCCTGTAGCAGCTCGCATGATTCAAATGCCTCGGGATTCCCGGTGCAGGCAGCTCCTCGCTCCCCTGGTGGGTACTCACGCTGGTGGAGGCGACTGCTTCCTGCACACTCTCCATGATGAATTCCTTGGTGATCCTTCGAGAGGGCAGCTCATTGAAGAGGGAGTTGATTAGGGCCACTTTAGCTGCATCCCGCCTGGCTTCAGCTCTACTTAAGCAGCACTTGAGAAGGGAAGGAGAATAGGGTGCATTGAAAGATTCAGCATTCGCCATGTTGTCCCTACCTCAATGGGTCTCTAGACATTTCTATTCATACACTTACTGTCTGTTCCTATTCTTTCCTACACATTGCTAATGCCCTGAAGATCATACAGATTTTCTTTCAGCCCAAGATTCCATACAAATGTCTTGGTTGGGCTTCAAACACTTTTTGTCTTATTTCATAGTCATTGAATGGCTACTATGTGTCAGAGGCTTTGCATACTGTTGATAAATAATCACAGAAGTAATAACGGCTACTGTTGTGTGCCAGGTGATTGCATTCATTATCAGGGCCTTCCTCAAATCTCTCTTTTTCTTTTTTTTCAGAGAAAAAAATGTAAAGAAAGAAGGAAAGTGAGAAATACTTTCACAGGTTCTGGAGTCAGGCTGCTCGGCTTCAGATCCCAGCTCTGGCACTTACTAGCTGAAAGACCTCGGGCAAGTTAGTCTTTCTGTGACTCGATTTCCTCTGTAAATAGGAGTAACAGTAGTCCCTCCACAGCAGGTTTGAGGAGAGCCTCAGTTAGGTAATATAGATAAGGCAGTGAGGATGTGCTCTATCTCTATTAACACTCTGTGAGAACGTTCCAGTCTTACACTTTTTTTTTAACCTCCAGGTTAGGACAAGGAGGCTGCTGTCAAAATCGATTATTTTTGCTTTTCCAGCACTTACCTTCCACCTCCTTTTAATAACAGTGCCCTGATTTTCTTGGGGACCACTTTTCCACCTTGGTTTCAGTCCACGCAGTTTGGATGGCTCCATTTGGCCTTCCTGAAGTTAGCGGCCATAGGCAGCATATGATTAGGAACTCATAAAAAAATTAATTTCTCCCAAATGTAATATTGCTCTCCTTTTTTCCAGCCTGGCTTTCCCATGGCTCACATGAGTCTGCTCAATGTATACTAATTCTTTTTAAAAAAAAATTAAAAATTATTGATTTTAAAGAGAGAAGCAAAAAGGGGGTGAGAGAGAAACATTGATTTGTTGTTTTACTTATTTATGGATTCATTGATTTATTCTTGTATGTGCCCTGACTGGGGCTCGAACCCTCAATCTTGGTGTATTGGGATTACACTCTAATGAACCGAGGCTGGCCAGGGCTGTACCCTGATTATTTTCTCTTCTCTCTGTCTCTGTACTTACCAGCTACAACTCTTATTCCAGTTCTGGCCTGGTGTGGACCCTGGAAGTCCAGATAGAGGGATGAAGCCCTACGAGAACAGCACTGTCCCTGGATCTCACTCCTGCTGGACAGCCCCAGAGTACGGTGGCCGTTCTCCCACAGCTTCTGTGAACTGTCCAGGGTCCTAGACCCTACTCCAAGACACCTAGAGGGAAACGCCAGGAAGAGAAGCCCAGGCCCACGTCCAGGTCCACAGGGGGGCCAGGCACCCCTGGCCCTGCTACTTAGTGACTGTGACGTGTGGGATGCCTGAACTTTGGGGCGTATTTCCTCACTGGATAAATGGGGAGGCTAGCCTCTTTGACTTTGCATTCTCCTGATACCTAAAATGCATGACTCTCAGAATCAGTAGTGCTTGGTGACTGGTGTGAGAAAACAGGGGAAGTACCAAAGATCCTACCTCATTTTGCAGTTTCCCAGCCTCAGTGACTTGGTAGCACCAGTGGGAGAAAAGCCAAACCCCTACAGTTTACTTTCAGCACACGCCGCCTCTACCTCATCTGCCAAACTCTGACCATCTCACAATAACCAGGGACACTCCGAACTCACAGTATTGTGTCATCCAGAGGCCAGCCTCTCCTCTCCATCCCCACAAACCCAGTATGAGTCTCCTGAGGTGAGGCCCTGGCCCCTCTGATTTCCCCCCTAAGACCTTCCTAGAACAGTTGTGACTACTATTGTAAAGATGTGGCACTTGACTACAGATTACTTTTTCCTGCCCCTGCCCCAACCTCCAGGCCTGGGAAGGGCCCTGTGTTGTCCTGGAGCATCTTCCAGAGTGCTGACTCTTTCCCGGGGTCAGTGCTAGCAAGCACACACGCACTGTTAGTATGCAGACGAAGGACTGACAAGACGAACATGAAACCAAGGAAAAGAAATGTGTCAGTACCCTAACAAAACAGAACAATCAATGAAAAAAGAGAAAAAAAGGAGAAAAAACTCATGGTCACAGACAATAATGTAGTGATTGCAGCCGAGAGGTGGGGGCAGAAGAGGGTATGGGGGATAAATAATAATGGAAAAAATACAACAAATAGTCACTTTCCTGCCAAAAAAAATCCAGCTACTTTAACTTACAACACAAAGAAATTCCTAATAGCTCCTTGAAATAAAGAATTGAGCTACAGATCTAAAATGTAGGCGAAAAACAGTTTAGGGCCTTTTTTCCTTGGTGTGGAGTGACAAGCAAGAAGGCTTTGGGGTAGCTTTTGGCAGTAAGCAAAGCTATTCAAGGTTCAGACCTCTCCAAGGGGTAGGCACCTGCATTGAACTGTGAAGCGTGGGGGGTGGTGCCTCGGCAGAGGGGCTGGCTCTGCATTATGGACTTGGCTGGGAAATAATAGCAGATTGAGTCCTGAGTCGGCATTATTTCACTGAAGCTCGGGTGCCACCTCTTTAGAAAGCTTTCCCTGGTCACTCCCAAGGCCAGCTGGGATGACCACTGTCCATGAGGGGCATTCACCACACTGTCACATAACTGTCTGCCAGTGCTTTGCCCTCCGACTCCGGGCTGTGAGCAACCGGGTGGCAGGGTCTGTGACTGAGTCATCTTTGTGTCTCTGCACCTGCAGTGTGGTTCACTGAATGAATAAATGCAGCCTAGGAATTCAAACCCAAGTCACTAATGCACCTGCTAAAGTGCTCAAGCAATCCTTAGAAAGAAGAATTAAAGATATGTATTTATTGTTTTTAAAAAGGCCCTTTTAAATATACCCTATAAAGTATGCATAACCCAGTAATATAAAAAATACAATAATACGTGAATTCCAGTGTATAATTGGACATTAAGCTCAGACACTCTGAGATTACCATTTTTGCCTGAGTATAGGATACATTTATTAGTCTTTAGCAAATCCGTTCCTCATTAGAAAGCCAACAAAGTTTTTGCAACTATTACTCAACATCTATAGGAGTGGTTCATTTTAATAGGAATTTGCTTTACAAAATCTACAATAAACCTATTGGGGTTTTAGAATTTAGAGAATTCGATTCAGATCTGGGCACTGTTGAGACACTTTCTATCTAAATAATAGCATTTTGCACCATCTTTCACAGAGAGAGACCTAGTAAACACTACGTAGATAAAAGAAGCTCTCTATTTTAAATAAGACCAGCTAAGTACCAGATCAAAGGCGCCACATACACTTCTAACCGAATGGCACTGCTTCTGAGATCAAAGTGCTGCCAGGATGAGGGAACGGAGCTTGAAAACGGACTACGGAGACCTACCCAATGTCAAGATTTTAAAGCAGACACATGTCTTTACTTACTTTATTGTTGCAATGCACAGAATCTTTGGTTAAAAAGGGGGAGAAAGTGTAGCAATTAATAAGTACATAAAATAAATTCTGGGCCATCAAAGGGCTTTTCTTACTATTGTTCTTTGCATTTCTGAAAGACAAGTACTTCAAAATGTTTATAATGTTAACCAGCTGCTTTCTCTTAAATTTTGGAGCTACAAATCCAAGCCAGTGAAGGCTGCATATTTTTCTTGAGGGATCTTTAATGGGACCTCTCAAACCGTAAGGACCTGTGCTCGGGAAAGAAATTTAGCCAAAAGCAATCTGCTTGGCCAATCTAAATCAGAGCGTGGCTTCTGCAGTGAGAACAGGAACTGTTAGAGTTACCATCAAACAGTGGGAAATGCTGCAAGAAAATAAAATGTAATAAGTGACAGAATGTTTTATTGATGTGTCCAAACCGGTCGTCAAAGACATCAGTTGGAGAGTGAGTGAAGTATGGGGTTATTTCAAAGCGACTTCCTGCGAGAATTAGACTTCCCAGACTGTACGGTTGATTCTTGCTGTTTGTCAGCCAGACCTCAATCATAAATACAGATTTGTAAACCGTGCCATATCTGCTAACCATTCTTACTTAATATAAAGAGACTGCTTCTGTCCCTTGCACTTTGTGAACGTGCAAGCTGGAATATTTAATAGCCGAGACTCTACAAAGTCCGCGGTGGATTTCTTAGGCATGTGGAACGGCACGCTTCGCAAGCGGCTGGCAGGCTCCACTCAGACATTTGTCTTGATGCTCAGATGCCTTTCATTGCTGGTAGATTATAAACCACCGTAATTACTCCAAAGCCTCCTGACTCTAATCTAAAATTAAAGCAAAAATAAATAAATAAATAAAAGAGCGTCTATGGCATTGTTCAGGAAAACGACATGAAGGCAGCGGCAGCCAGCCTCTGAGAAAGCCCCAGTGATGCCCTCCCAGCATCCTTTCCTTGTGCCGTCCCCTCTCACACTGTACCAGGGCTGATCTGTGTCGCCAGCAGAACACGGCAGAAGTTACAGTGTGTCACTTTTGATATTCGGTTATAAAAGACACTGTGGCTTGTGGCTTGTGTCTTGATCACACTTGCCTTCTCTCTTGGATCACTTGCTTGGGGAAAAGTCAGCTTCCATGTGTGAGCAGGCCTACAGCAAGGCACACGTGGGAAGGCACTAATGTCTTCCGTCAAGAGCCCCGGGAGGGAGATTGGAAGCCAACCCTCCAGCCTCCATCAAGGCCTCCCTCAGATGGCTGCAACTCCAGGACACCCTGAGCCACAACTACCCCACTAAGCTGCTTCCAGATTCCTGAGCCTTGGAAGTTAGGTGAGGCAATTTGAGTTCTGAGACAATTAGTTACCCAGCCATAGACAACAAACACAAAGGCTTTGCCCGGATCAGGTAAGCACGACTTCTCGCAGCTCACCCTAGACGGAGAGCCCCGTAACAGTAATCCTCGCTGCTGGGTTAAGCACTTCATGTTTATTGTCACATTTAGTTATTACTACAGTACAGCGAGGCTGGCTTTGTTGTCATCCTTATTTTGCAGTTGAGGAAACAGAAATTACATTTCCCAAAGTCATACAACTTAAAAAGTGACCAAAACAAGATCCAGCTCCAGGTCTATCTGACTTGAGAGCCCACAGATTATTAAACACTACACTATTTTCTGCTTGTCACTGAAATGGTCATTCACCTTGGAGTAGAGAGGATATGTAATTTGGCTAAAGCCTCACAGCATTCTGAAAATCAGTATAGTACTGTAGCTAAGACTCCAACTTTGATATTCTGTGGGTCACTTGGACATAAGACTCCAAGAACATCTCTTCCCACCTATGAGTTCCCATAGAACTCATTTTCATTTTGAAGAAACTGTGCTTAGTGAGGAGGGAAATGTGCTCACGATAATTGTCACATCCTCTTTCCTCCTAATGCCCGTTTGATGCTTTTCTTCACCTAGACTGAGAAAGAAGAAAAATGGAGAGAGAATGGCCGGCTATGACTTGACCAGAAGATCAAATGTTTTCTTCTGTAGGAAGTTTTTTTGTGCTGTCTGGAAGTGACCCCTTGATTAAATGTGAGGTCATGAGAATTTGGGACTTTACGAAATAAGATTGCTTAAAAAAAAAAAAGATGGAGAACCAAGATGGCGGCGTAGGTAGACACACTGCGCCTCCTCGCACAACCAGAACTGACAGAGAATCGAACAGCAAGGGGGACCAACACCAAGGAAATAGAAAATAAACATTCATCCAGACTGGTAGGAGGGGCGGAGACGGGCACCGGGGTGGAGAGGACTCGCGTGGCTGTGGCGGGACTGAGACTGGCGGAGTGTGGGACAAATGGCGCAGGCGGTCCGAGCACTAGCAGACCCTGCGACCCCACATTTGCACAGATAAACCCAGAGGGCTGGACTCAGAGTGGCGGAGAACGGGGCAGGCAGAGCGGCGGGTAGCACCCCGCGGCACCACATTCGCCCACAGATAAATCGGACGAATGGTGGGGAGCGAAGCAGACGGTGTAACCCAAGGCTCCAGCGCGGGGAAATAAAGCCTCAAACCTCTGATTGAAAACGCCCGTGGGGGTTGGGGCAGCAGCAGGAGAGACTCCCAGCCTCACAGGAGAGGTCGTTGGAGAGACCCACAGGGGCCTAGAGTGTGCACAGGCCCACCCACTCGGGAACCAGCAACAGAGGGGCCCAGTTTGATTGTGGGTAGTGGAGTGAAAGATTGAAAGCCGGAGGAGAGTGAGGCGGCCGCCATTGCTCCCTCTCAGCCCCTCCCTCACGTACAGCGTCACAGCCGTAGAGACCAGCGCAACCCCGCCCCGGTGAACACCTAAGGCTCCGCCCCTTAAAGTAACAGAGGCGCCAAGAAAAAAAAAATGGCCCAAATGACAGAACACTTCAAAGCTCCAGAAAAAATACAACTAAGCGACGAAGAGATAGCTAACCTATCGGATGCACAGTTCAAAGCACTGGTTATCAATATGCTCACAGACTTGGTTGAATCTATTCAAAAAACAGATGAAAAAATGAAGCCTATGCTAAGAGAAACAAAGGAAAATGTACAGGGAACCAATAGTGATGAGAAGGAAACTGGGACTCAAATCAATGGTGTGGACCAGAAGGAAGAAACAAACATCCAACCAGAAAAGAATGAAGAAACAAGAACTTGGAAAAATGAGGAGAGGCTTAGGAACCTCCAGGACACCTTGAAACGTTCCAACATCCAAATTATAGGGGTGCCAGAAGGAGAAGAGGATGAACAAATAATGAAGGAGAACTTCCCTAATCTGGCAAAGGAAATAGACTTCCAGGAAGTCCAGGAAGCTCAGAGAGTCCCAAAGAAGCTGGACCCAAGGAGGAACACACCAAGGCACATCATAATTACATTACCCAAGATTAAACGCAAGGACCTACATCCAAGATTACTGTATCCAGCAAAGCTATCACTTAGAATGGAAGGGAAGATAAAGTGCTTCTCAGATAAGGTCAAGTTAAAGAAGCTCATCATCACCAAGCCCTTATTATATGAAATGTTAAAGGGAGTTACCTAAGAAAAAGAAGATCAAAAATAGGAACAGTAAAAATGACAGCAAACTCACAGTTATTAACTGCCACACATAAAACAAAAATGAGAGCAAACTAGGCAAACAACTAGAACATGAGGGTTGTCAATAAGGGAGTGGGAGGGGGAGAGGGGGGTAAAGGTACAGAGAATAAGTAGCATAGATGATAGGTGGAAAATAGACAGGGGGAGGGTAAAAATAGTGTAGGAAATGTAGAAGCCAAAGAACTTATAAGTATGACCCATGGACATGAACTATAGGGGGGGAATGTGGGAGGGAGGGGGGTGGGCAGGATGGAGTGGGGTGGGGGGGAAATGGGACAACTATAATAGCATAATCAATAAATATATTTAAAAAAAAAGATAAATTCAAAATCAAATGCTATTTAAATTAAACTTCCCAAGATCCACTTGATAAAAAATTCTCCCAAGACCAGCTCATGCTCATTCTGGTCTTGTATTTTATTTTGTGTGTATTTTAGTTAGATCACCAACAAGCTACTGGGAGCCCGCAGGGTACACTGTGAAGATCACTGCTAAGCCTAGGCCAGGGTTCTGAAACAATAGGTCAAAAACTGTAGTGTGCATAGCAGGATCACCTGTGGAGGTTGTTAAACACGCACATTGCCAGGCCCCAATCTGATGTACTGAATCAGAGTCTCTTCAGGTGGATTGGGGGGGGGGGTGTCCTGCACTTTAACAAGCTTAACAGGTGATTTTGAGGCAGGTAGACCCAGGACTATTCTTAGAGGAATGTTGCTCTAGCTTCACTGAGTGTCTCACATCTATTTTGGCAGGGATCGAACCAGGTTTTATGGGATCTGAAGTTTACACAACTTGGGGGACTTTGTTTAAAAAAATAATATGAAATTACAGATAAAAAATTGACACTGTTATTTGGGAGGAGGCGATGCAGGAGCTCCATTGGCTTCAAGGTTGGAAAGGAAAGCTCTCTTCTCTATTACGCTATAACACTCTGCATTTCAATACTATGGTCACCACATGTTGGGGGAAACCCACTTCTTCTTTGACTGGATATCCTATAAATCAACTCAATTTTGACACGATCTGCTTGCAGGTAGTGTCAACTACCACTGACCAATGGCTTTGTCCTGCAATACTGCCCCCACGTCAGACACCAGTTGCAAGTCCAGGTTGTTACTAGTGTTTCCGAGCAACCAGCTATAAATGAGAGGCTCTCATGACCCATTCCTCCAGCCATTGCTGGAGTGGCTCATAGAACTCAGGAGAACAGTTCACTTACTAGATCACAGATTTACTAAAACAGGTACCTCCAGAGGAAGAACTCCCAGGGCAAGGCATGCAGGAAGGGGCTCAGAGATTCCCTGCCCTCTCTAGACACACCGCCCTCCCAGTACTACAGATATACACCAGCCTAGAAGCTCTGCGAATCCCACCATTTCGGATATTTATGGAGGCTTCATGATGTAGGCATGAATGATAAAGTCCTTGGCCACTGGTGATTAAGTCAATCATCAGCCCCTTTCCTCTCCTAGGAGGTCAGAGGGTGGGGCCAAAAGTTCCAATCCTCTAAGTCACAGGGCTGGTTGCCCTAGCCGCCAGTCCTCATCTTCAGGGGCTTTCCAAACGTCACTCACTGACATAAACTCAAGTGCAGTAGAAAGGGGTTTTGTTATCAATAACAAAAGATATCTTTATCACTTTTATCACTTGGGAAATTCCAAGGATTTAGGAGCTCTGTGCCAGGAACCAGGCTAAAGACCAAGCATAAAAATTTCTTATTATAGATCACCGTATCACAATGGTAAATCCACTTCTGCTAACGCCCAAATGCTAATTTCTCACAAGGAAATTCCTCAAGGAAATCAGTGTTCAAGCTGAAAAAATCCTTTAGGACAGTTCTAAAACTGGGTCCTTAGGAAGTATATAAACACTGTTGATTTAATGAAGGGAGGTCTCAATTTTCTTCTTTTGCTCAGCAGTTTTTATTTCTTCAATGATAATTTTCCAAAGGGTCACACTAGGCAACAAAAAATTAATTAACCAAGATTAATTTTATGGCCAGTAGCCTGTCCCAAAATAGAATAGTGGCTAGTCAATTTTTTAATATGTATAGGAGTTCTTAAGTTAATTGAAATAAAATTTCAGTAGTCATGTACATGTCATAAAAATAGAAATGCCTAATAAGAAACTAGTTTTATTGTTAATTGTTTCTTAAATACTGTATTGGTAAGTGTGTTACTGTTCATTGGAAAACCTTATAGCCAGGCCGACACAATTTCTACTCTGAACAATTACTTTCCTGGTGGCTCTTATTTGATTAATATTTTTTCCTATGCATTGTGTTAGAAAGTAGGTAGGATACACATGTGGAGTAGCTGTTTCTGGACCCCAAGATTTTACCGTAGATACATCCCAACTCCAGGGCTTTCTTTAGGAAAGCATGTGAAAAGACATCGATACAATAATGTCTCTCCATTTTAAACCTACAACAGACTTCTCAGAACTATTCTTACTTGTATTTCAAAGACATCAAGAAAAAAATAGGCCTACAGGTTCAAGATGTATAAACCCAAGTTAGGCACACTTTACTCAGTGCCTACCAAGGGCACCACCAAGGAGTTGAAAAATGGTCTATACGAGTGAGGTTTTTGAGTAAGAATCGTAAAGTAATAGCAAATGTGACAGATTGTATCTACATGGGAACTCAAAGCTGAGATGTCCTTCCTGGGTTCAAGGACAGGTCACAGCTATGTAGGCAACATTCACTGAGCTCCATAGCACGTGGTGCTCAATGGGATTTCCTGAGCTGGGACTTTTCAGGTGGCGAAACCAAATAAATTGACTCTGTGAGAACCTTGCCCAACTCCTGTAGGCTGTCAAGTCTTCATTCAGGTGGTTGTGAACATTTTGCCTTTGTGACTTGGAGTCCAAATCTCAGCAAGTGACTTGACTTGCAGAATTTGTGTGTATGGCCTGCCAGCTCTGGTCAGTGTCACCAACACCTCGGTTTCATCCTGACAGCAAGCCATCAGCACAAAGAATGCCACGAAACCAGGCCCTGCTGCTAATTGTCCCCCTTTCAGTTCTTTAAGACCTTGACTGCCCTGGTTTAAGCATGAACATTTACATGTGTTCCAATTTATCTAATTGTGGATACATTAACATTTTTTCCCCTTCCAGATGGTGATGTGAAAAAGGGCAACGGTTGAAACCCAGTCACCCAAGTTAATACCATGTCTCTCTCTCCATAGGTCAGGCTGGCTGCAAATATGTTGGGAACAATTTGGAGCTCTGTGTGTGCTGGGAATGGGGGTCTTGGCTAGGTATGGGGGAAGGGAATGGTCTGGGAGTCCAATTTTCAGAGAAAACTCACCAGTTCCTGTCAAGTGAAAGAAACGTTTCATGCACATGGTGGGTCAGAATGTTATTTTTATAATATAAACCACCTGGCCTCCTCCTCATTTACCTCTGCCGCAAATGCTATTCTACGCACATACCTAGACCAAGGTCCCTGGTAACTATTACAAAACCATGTTGTGTTTTGCTCCTTGAGGTTTTTTCTTTTCCCTTTTTTCTCTTCTTCCTTTTCTTTTTTCAAGGTAAGGTGAAGACAAGAGGAATTGATCAGGGCTCAAAGTTTTGGTTTATTTTTATAGTTGCTTTGATGTAAAGGGACTTGGCTCTGATTGCACGTGAGCGGGATGAAGGGGGGTTGGGGAAAGATGGAGTTAGCCTTTCTTCTTCACTCAGCAACTCCTGAGACGGTGAGCATCTTCCTGAAGCTTATCAGCTAGGGGCTGGGAGACTCCTGTGGAGTAACACCCAAGCCTTTACTTACCACGGGGGCCTTTCCCAAGTGTTTCTTTCACTACACTCTGCTCTTCTATTTGCAGGCCAAGAACCTTTATTCATTTTGTTTGGTAAGGTTGAGGCGCCGGGGAACCGGTGTGTGGTCTCAGTAAAACAGCGGGCGCTCCCAGTTTCACGGGCAAGGCATTGCGGTTTGATCACCAACTGATGTGTGACTTTCAGTGGAAAGGGGTTATAACTAATCTTCCTATCTTTGCGTCTCATTAGTTACAAAACAGAATGCTTTTCTGTGGAGATTTCTACCAAGAAATACCTCCTTCAGAAATTACGTTACATTGCATAGCGCGCTGTGCGTCTGAGTCAAGTATACAACTCTAGAGACAGAGACAAAAGGGGCCACGGCTGGCTGCAAATAGCAACACTAGACACCAAACCAGCATTAGTGAGGGGCAACGGTCTCAATTCTCTGGCAGAAACTAACTCCCTGTCTGAGGCATGGAATGTGAAGACTAGGCTTTATTTAATAATCGGTAAAAAGGGAGCATTACAATTCCATTAAGTCGTCACCTGGGAAAAACTTAATTTTATAAATTCAGCTTGTTGTGATTTAAATATACTTTTATTCTCTGGACTTTGAGAAGAATCATTCAATACATGGAAGTAGGAAATATGTGTTTTATAGCTGATAAGATAGGTGAAGTGAGCTTAGTGTGTTAACTAAAACAAAACAAAATTAAACACCCCGTCTTTCTTTTAGCCAGTATTTGTCTTCAAAAAATAGTTTTTCTAGGTACCTTTGTAGGCAAAGCCTTTGGTTTGTAAACCAAGTGGCACAAAAATTCAAGGCCCTTTAGAAACAGAGCTTTGCAAGGACCTCAGCTGCTGCGAGTGTTCCATGTCCCGTCTCCCAACTGTGTGGTCCTGCTATGCAAGTCCCGCAGAAAAGTCAACCGCCAGCTTGCCTATGAAACACTCCACATCTCAGCTTCGTGTGGTGCCTGGCACTGTACAAACAGCCTAAGTACCTGGCCCCAGTGTTTGACACCTGTATTTATTATTGTGAAACCATTTTAACAACAACAAAATGCGTGTGAAGGAGATATGATACCCCAATGAGTATGTCCTACACTTCAAATAAATTGAGCTAGCACATCAGTGTTTCAGCCAGGGGATACATTCTTCATTCAACCATAACTCATGCACATAAATAATTGCATAGTCTAGTACTGTACCCAAAGGAATTTCTGCTTTTTATTCCAAGTAAGAATAAAATTCATTAATCCAAATCACTCTAGCAGACTATATGGAAGACCATGTCACTGGCTTGAAAATAAAACTTGAATCACAAGCCTTTTAATCAAATGTAAAGTAAGATAAAACACTCAATTAAGTTCCCTTTTTGGATTTGGAGACAAACACAGCTGCTGAAACAATGAGCAGTCTTCCTTCTGAGTTTATCAAGAGGGGAGCCAGAGGTGGGTCTGATGGCCCTTGTGGAGCTCTTCTTGTAAAAAATGGAAATTGCTGCCAGTTTTCAGGGTCATGATATGTGGCTAAGGAAGGATTAACTGCCCAGGCGAAAATGGCATAAAAAATAATCCAAAATGCATGAATTCCTACTTAATGCCTGTAATATTAGAAGATGGTTTCTTCTTATAAAAGACACTGTGTCAATGTATTTCAATATAACTTTCCAAAAACATAATTTTGTATCAACAGATCATTTTATTCATTATTTAGAAATTAAAAATGAATCATATTTTCACTTCTCTTTTCCTGCACTATAGTAGTTTATGAGGAGTGGGTAAAGACAGGCTTATGGCTGCTTTCTTTCCCTCCCGCTCTCTGTATTTTGGGGGGTTGTGGTGTCAGGCCTAACTTAAAATTCTTTAATTAGTCTTCTTGGACACAGCTTCCTATTTACTTCAGTAGGAGGTTTCTTTGCCTGAAATCAGAGGTTCGTGTCCATCAGAGCCTTTTGACTGCTTTCCCTTGATTAATCAGAAAACCAAAGCACAGTTTGAATGCCACTTTTTAAAAGAATGAATGAACATAATCTCTTACAGCTTTCATGAAACTAGAGGGATTAATCCTGCAATCCAGTCCCATACTACACGTCAAGTATTTTCAATTACTTGGCACCATTGGAGGTGACGTCCACAGCTCAGTGAGAAGGCTACTGCTGGCATAATGGTTTCTCCATGTCTCAGCACATGGTCTTGGCATTAATAATCCATCGCGAAATGATTTGCAGGGCACAGGGGTGACATTTGACTACGTGAAAGGCATTGCAGGAATGAACATGTAGGCTCTCACAGGCCAACTGCTGGCAAAAACGTGGTGAAATGTTATATGGTGAAAATAGCATTTAAGGTGGTTTCTGAACTGACAAAAAAAAGTGCAAGGACATTGCTTTAGGGGAAATTTTCTTTCTTTTTTTTTTCCTTCCTGGTTTTCTTTTCTCAAATCATATTTTGGAGGGCCAAACAGGTTAAGGAGCCAGATTTGGCAGCCAATCACTCAAACACATTTTCAAAACATATTTGATTCAGGAAATTCTGGATCTTTTAAAGCAAGGAGGTTAACAATCCTCCTGAGAACCTTAAAATATGATGATTTAAACATAAGGAAAAGGAGACCCTGAGATGATCAGACAGATCACCAAGACGCCTTCATGCTGAAAAGTTGTTTTTTCATTTTGTTTTCTATTTTTTAAAGACTACAAAGAGGATGACCAATGTACTCCCTAAGGGAAGTCCTCTCATTTGGAGTAGAAATTTATGAGACAATTGGGAAATTCACAATTCTCAACGTAGCAAAAACAAAAATATTATAATTTCTTAGACTCATACCCTGTAGAACCATTCACTGATCTGTCAAATGCATTATATTCTAGATAGATTATAATGTGTGCTTTTTACATATGAACAAATTTAATGCATACTTGGGTAGAAGTATGGCCAAATCTTGGTTATTCATGGCCATGGGTATAGAGTGGAGGGAAAGTTACTAATGTATAAATTAAACAGAGAGAGAATTAGAAGGTTTTTAAAATCAGTGCTTCCAAATTAATCCACTTCCAAAACTTTAGCCACAGATGTGAACATAATAAGATGAGCTGACTTTAGTGTAACTGACTTTTTCTTCTCAGCCCACTGTCTTGCAGAGTCACATATATACTGTCATATATTATATATTATGTCATATATTATACTGCATATAATAGTGTATGCTATTTTATATATCAATCAATAATGATTATACACAAAAATGGACAAATATAAATCTCATTGATTCTTGGGATTTGTCATTCATTCACTTAGCAAGTCACTCAACAAAATCTATTCGGCACTTTCTACATACAAAGTACAGTGCTTAGAGTCACAGCAATATAAGAATACAGACCCTGTTCCTGAGGCACTTACATTTCATAACAGAGACAGAACATGCACACAAGTAGCTGTAGCATAAGGTAAAAGGAAAAAAACCCAAAAATATTGCAAGAGAAACTGAGATAACTGCTTGGGGAAATCAGAAGTTGAGAAATCTAGCAGGCAAATTCAGGGAGATTCATGGAGAGTGTGACCTCCGAGCGGAGTGATGGGAGATGGGCAAGGTTTAGATTGAAGAGAAGTTGGCAGCAGCGCTTCCTGAGGAGGTTACAGTGTGCTGCGTGTGTGAGTGGCTAGGAGAGGTCAAGGAAAGAATGAGGAAGTTAGGATGAATCACTGAGTGTCAGAAGAGAAATTTGGGGAGATAAAGCTGGAAGGACATGTTAGGGCCAATTGTAGTGTCTTTATTGACAGAATAAGAAATTTAGACCATAATAAGAAGGTAATAGGGAGCCCTTTAGGCCTTTAAAAAAAACCCCTTTTTATTTTGAAATACCCGTATTTGCCATGGATAACGTGCACGTTTTTGCCCAAATTTTTGACGGAAAAATAAGGATGTACATTATACATGGGTAGTACTAATTCTGTATCTATATAAATGTTTATAATTCTTATGCTTATGTATTAAAAGTATAAGCAATAACAATATCCGTACGTAAAATAATACCCTGGAATATGATAATTGGTTTCATTTCTAAATATAAACTAAAAAATTGAATTAAAAAATTAAAACAGAAGAGTTTTTTCCTGAAAGTTGGGCAAAAAACTTGGTTGCACCATATATAGGGCAAAATATGGTACATTTTGACTTACAGAAGAGTTTCAAAGACAATACAGAGAGCACTCCCAGGAAATAATTAATATCTAAGTTTTCATGTTAAAAAAATGATTATAATCATTAATGCAGTATTCCAATATCACGTTCCTATAACTGCATCCTCTTTCTCATGCTTACAGTAGTATATTTGTCAGTTTTATTCTTCCACAGAAACGCCAAAAGATTTGTCTCCCTTATTTATCTTTTCAAATAAGTAGTTTTTGGTTTTGATGACCTGGTTCTCAGTTTTTGCCCTACTTGATCGACTCCCCCAAAGCTACCCCACATATAGGTATACATGAAATGGATGTTAAAAAACAAACACTGAGATCAATGTACAAATGCTGGATCAAAAAAAGGCCTGTGACCCAGCTTTTAGACGGAGTGCCGTCCCTACGTCCTACACAGCCACGCTGCTCAGTGATTCTCTTGTCATGGTCCTGCTGGGAATTTGGTGGGCCATTTCAATATAAAAATTTGTGCTTTTCTTTAACTCAAGGACAATTACTTCCATTATTTATTTCCTTTGTCTCTTTCTAGAACTGTTATTGAATTAGTGTTTCTTTCCAAGATTTACCTGCATGTCTTCTGTGCTATTGTTTTCCATCTTTGTCTTGTGTTAAGTGATAGAACACTTACTTTAGTATTTATTTTTTTACTTTGTTATCCTTTACAATTTTTTAAAAAGGATTCTGTTTATTTATTTATGTTTAGAGAGAGGGGAAGGCAGGGAGAAAGAGAAGGAGAGAAACAGTAACATGAGAAAGAAACACTGATTGGCTGCATCTTGCATGTCCCCAGACCGGGAATAGACCTGCAAGCCAAGCATGTGCCCTGACTGGGAATCGAACTGGCAACCTTTTGCTTTGTAGGACAATGGATGCTCAAACAATTGAGTCCCACCAGTCAGGGTGTGACCTATGTTACAACCCTTACTAATTTGGCTGTGACCTATGTCTACCTATCTATTTACTGCTTATCTATCTATCTATCTATTTATTTTTCTAATTTGGAAATCATGTTTTAAATTTCCTGTTCCTTGCTTACTCCTGATATCATAGATATTTGAGTGATAAATATCCTCCCACAATTTTTTGAGGATTCTCATTGTAATACTGTCATGAGTTTTGCTACTTGAATTATTTCTATCCTCGTGTTTGCTTGCCTTGAACTTTTCTCCTTTGCTTTTGGGTTTCCTGAAATGTTTGGCAATCTTTAGCCCAAGACATTCATAGACATTCATAGACAAAGAAATACATTTGTTTAGGTGGCTGTCAAGACTCTGTGGCTGAGCAGGTCTGTTTCCCTAGGAGGCCTCCCCTGAGAGAGGAAGTCTGACGGGAGCTCTGTGTGAGTGGGCAGCTTCATGTGGATTAGGTTTTCCCTTCCTCAGTGCTGCCTGTCTTCCCCCTCCCCTGCCGATCATTCTTATCTAAGTGTCTGGGGTTATATCAGGCTCTGTTCTGAGGCTTCTACACCCACTTTCAAATCATCCTCATCAGGCAATTCCCTTTCATTACTCAGAGGTCAAGGTCCATTGGTGACCATTGCTCAGTGCAGAAGAAGGCAGGACTGTGCTGACTGCTGGGGCAGAAGTTTTGAAAAACAGTTTTTAAATTATCCTTAAAATTACCTCACACTTCTGCCAGAGTAATCTTTCTGAAATGCATTTGAATGTATCACTCTCCTCCTCAGAATCCTCGGGGGTGCCGATTTTATATAGATTAAAACCTGCTGTCCTTTGCAAAGCATGAAGATCCCTGTGTTTTGATGTGGGTGCTTGACCATCATCTCCCACTACTCCCCTGTCACACACACGTAGGCTCCCAAAATTCTGCAAGTGCTTGGAGTTTTCTCTTCTCCATGCCTGTGCACACACTGTCCTCTATGCTGAGAATGTCATACTCCTCTACCGACTGGCAAAGACACCCTCAACTGCACATGTCACCTTGTAAATCCTTCTTTGACTTCCCCTAGGCAGACCTAGGTCTGTGGGTCCATTTATTAAACTATATCCTCTGCTCACTTCACAAAATATTTAAGTAACATAAAACAGGTACAATGGTAATAGGATAACATAAATGAGTGAGACATACTAAGTTAAAAGGGAGACTGAAGGTAGAAATATAAATACTGGGTTGGCCAAAAAATGCATTTGGTCTTTTCTGTAACATGGTTCTAGTAGCTCTTAGCTGTCTTTAACTTTATTTGAAATAATTTTGTTAGATTGTGTTATGATAGTTGTCATATAAATGTGCATTTAAAAAACATCAAAATTGGTGAGTTTTTGTATAGCTATTTTAATATTGAAGATGGAAGAATATACACAACATTATGCTTTATTATTTCAAGAAAGGTCAAAATGCAAGTGAAACACACCAAAAAGATGTGTGCAGTGTATGGAGAAGGTGCTGGAACCGATCGAGTGAGTCAATAGTGATTTGTGAAGTTTTGCGCTGTAGATTTCTTGCTGGATGATTCTCCATGGCCAGGTAGACCAATAGAAATTGATAGCGATCAAATCAAGACATTAATTGAGACATTAATACCACACAGGAGATAGCCAATATACTCAAAATATCCAAATCAATAAAGTTATTGTGTCTTTTATTTTACAGAAAAAAACCATGCAGACTTTTTAACCAATCCAGTATTACATGACATCAAGTTCTGTAGGCTTACACTACAAAGAGATACACTGAAAATTTGACTCTGGGCTTCCTAGTTGTCAAAGCTAGGAGGGAAACTTGAATGCTTATGAGTTTCACATTGTCTATAAACTGTAAATAAGGCATTTTTGCCAGTTGTTGAAAACTGAGAGATGGTTTACTGTACTGAAAAGACACTTATACAGGTGACTGGTAAACTAAGAAATTCCTTCCTTTATGCTTTCAGTGACCCTTAAATATAATTATATGTAATTACTATAATATTTTTGTGCATTCATTTCCTAAAGGTATGAATTACATACCCATCGCTTGGCCCAATGCTTGATACTTCCTATTCACTCAATGAGTATTTGTTCAACTGGATAACCAGATGTTGATGGTTAATGGAGGCCACTGTTTTTGTGTGAGTAGAAGTACAACAGAAATGAATCATCACCCATCATAAACATAATACTTAACCAACTGGAAGTCTTCATAATAATTATCAGACAACAGTTGGAATACCTATGTACCAAGTAAACACATTGCATGTATATCTCAAGACTTCTTTTTTTTTTTTAAAGATTTTATTTATTTATTTTTAGAGAGAAGGGAAGGGAGGGAGAAAGAGAGGGAGAGAAACATCAATGTGTGGTTGCCTCTCAAGTGCCCCCTACTGGGGAACCTGGCCTGCAACCCAGGCATGTGCCCTGAATGGGATTTGAATCAGGGACCCTTTGGTCCACAGGCTGGCATTCAATTCACTGAGCCACACCAGCCAGGGCTCTCATGACTCCTGACCAACCCTGTGGGTGTTATTACTCATCTCACAGTCGAGGAGATCAAGAAGTTAAATCGATTTCCCAAGGGTAAACAGTTACTCGCAAGTAGAACTTGGGCTTAGCACAAGTGCCTGCACCCAGCCCTGTAAATCGTAACCTTTGTTGTTGGTCAAGCTTTGGTGTGCATTACACTGATCAGTCCTTGATCACAGAATTCATGGCGGTGGGAAGTTTCTCTGGCTGGAAGGGCCACAGTAGAAGGACTTTGCCAAAATTCCTTTGTTATTTCAGGTATATTCCAAAATATTTTGAGAGAAAAGGCAGCAACTACCAGGCCAATAAAATGCTATAAAATTCACTTTCCATAAAGAATTATCAGAGGATACCCCAATAAAAATACAATACCTTTATTTTTAAAAATGGAAACATCTGACCAATTTTCCTGTAGATATAATGGAATTTGACACAACTTTTTTCACTGCAAACAAAAAAACCTGTAATATTACCATTTTAGAAAAGGGTTTACTCTATTTTAACCCAATTAACTTTCATTAACCAGTTTATGGTTGCTTCTTACCTGAAAGTTGCCAAAACAGCTTCCCCCTGGAAGGGTCACATAACTCACAAAGGGGGGCCCAGGAGATGGAAGGGACTCATACACCACCACACCTTCACTTGGGAATGCAGCCCTCTGTTGCTGCTTGCTTTCCCAAAATTCCTGTAACATTGACACCACATTCACTGGAAAAGATAAGAAACATAAACCGTTATTAAGAATGGACAGACCCTGGCAAACAAAATTTGATTTGAGGGATGCTTCCAGTTGTGAAGGAGCAAATAGTATTTAATACAAATGTGTTTATTCCTTCATGAGTATGGCTCAGGTGGTTTGGTACCTTAATTCTGCAACATTGCAGTATATTAAATTTACTTTATAAATTAATTTTTATTAAAGTAAAAAATCTCACTCATTCTTCTTTGAAAATTTGTCTTAATAAACTTTATCTAGATGCATGGCCCCTGCTCCCATCTCTCATAGATTCTTAAACCTGCAAAGTAAAAGCCAAATGCCAAGATAAAGATGTAAGCAATGTAATTTTAATTGGGATTCACCCATGGTAAGGTTTAAGAGGAAAAAGGCACAAAGAAGAAAACTCTTTCATGCTTCTCTCTACCCCAGTCTTAAGAATGAAAGGCAATTGTGTAATAAGCAGGAGGCTGGAAAAAGCCATAAGCGAAACTAACAACATGGAGACCTTGTTAAGGACCACGTCTGTTCGATGACTTCAGAAAACATAGTAATGGCTATAGCCATATGTTTTAGATTAAATGACCTGTGATAGCCTGCAGAATTTCCAGATCAAATTAGGTTGGTTTGTTTATCCTGTACTGCAAATTGAATTGTGGAAATTAACAAGGATAATAGAATTGTAGAACTTATAGGTCATGCAGGCAAAGCTCTGCCTAATGCAGGAATTCCCTGATCAGCACTACTGACAGACGCCCATCTGGCCTGTGCCTGCACTCGTGGGTGGACTGGCACTTGGCACATCTGGAGTCAGCCTATCTCAACTGCTAATGGTTCTGACTGTGGAAAGGTCCTTTTGGGGAGTGAGCTGAAATCTGCTTTCCTGTAAGCTTCATGCAAGTGGTCTCCTTCCAATTTCTGGGGCCTCGTAGAAGCTTATCCCCTTAACTACATGACAGCCTACCACGTAACTTGAAGGCCATGTAGGACATTTGTTGTTCTTGCCTGCTGGTCATTTGTTTGCTTCCTTCCCCTCCTTATGGGAATAGCACAGAGGTTTTCCTTAAAGAACTACCTCTCCTTCGACCGTGTCTTCCCCAAGGCTGAGGGTGGGACTTTGACCAAAGCCAAGCCCTTTAGAGCAAGATCAGTCCAGGAATTTTGTTGGGAATATTGGAAGCCTAGATTCTCCTTTTTCACTAGGGATGCTGGGTGGGGTGAGGGGTGATGAGATAGGAGCTAAGTGTGGTGCTGCCCAAGGAAAGGGAAACGTCAGCATGAGAAAGCTAGCATGAGAAAGCTGACATGAGAAAAGTAGAATGAAGAGATGGAGGAAGAAAGACTAAGTTCTGATGGCAGAGTTTGAGCTCCTGAGCCAACCCATCTGATTTTTCCTTTAACCAGTTTGAACTGGTATTTCTCACTTGCATATGAAAACATACTAATACAAACCACTTTCATGTATTTTCTCAAGTTCTAGATTAAATAATTCGTGTACTTTCAAGTGTTCTTTGTGTATCGTAGTGTCTATACCCTCTGACATTCTCTGGGATACATTCCTGGATGTGCTTCAAAATGCTGGGCATTTGTATTTTTCAGGGAGTCAGGAGAGTCAGAGTTTGACCTGGAGGCAAAAACATTGTACACCCCTGTTTAAACTGTTTCCTAAAGCACCTGCTCCTTTGCCTCATCCCCTAGGTCACCCAATCAGCTTCACAGTGTGTATGTAGTTCAGGCAAATGATTGAGACACCTAAGGAATTAAAATCCTGTACATACTTAAAAATTGCAGTGTTTAGTGTTTTTTATTCTTTTCATTTTTCTTTCCAGTTTTATTGAGATAAGATGCAGTGTTAAGTTTTTAAGAAGTGGTTTGTAAAGAAAGTGGGAAAATGTAAGACCATCAGAGGGGATAACTGAATTAACCAATGAAATACATGCTGAAGTGGCCAAAGTGTGAGTGGCCCTTACGGAGCTTTCTCATTCACTCACAAATATTCAAAATAATATTTTCTACTAGTTTATGTAACTCAAAATAGAATTAGAACTTTTATTTCTAAACTGCATTTCTTCTTCTTATCCTCCCTTCCCTCCTATTTCCAAGAAAACAAGTATTTTGAGTTGGTTGATTTTTGTTTTTATTTGCATTTGACCTTCAGAATTCAGCAGAGGTGTCTTGAAAATTGAAGCCTAAAACTCAAGCCAGTGGCTTGTTGCTCTGATAGTCAACAAAGCATATTAGCTGCTATTGTAACTAAATTCATTGTGGAATGATGTTCAGCTGAGAACTACAGTAGGAAGTTGAAGACTCATGATTATTTGGGTAAAATGAATATAAGATGTTTGGCGCATTAAGCCCTGTGGATTAAAGAGTTCGAAGGTATGTAGTGAGTAAAATTTCTGCATGAATAAACGTAGCAGATTTCCTATTTTTTTATTCTGCAACCTTGGCAGATTTCTTTGATGGTCCTATGTATGTCATCACCTCCAAAGAGTGCAACATATGTCCTTGCACACACACAATCCGTCTTCCTGTTTCTATCTCCTCTTGACGACTAGAAAACCAGATGAATAGAGTGCAGAGGGAAGAAGTCCAGCTTGCTATTTGGAATTCCAAAGATCAGTATATCAGAGGATACTGTATTTATGAAAAACACGTTCCTCTACTTTTTTTTTTTGAAGTAGCAACAACAAGGTTCACAGACAATATCAAAGAAAATGCAAGCAGTGGGTCAAGTACTGCTAAAGAAAACCATCCAAGTTTGAGGAGAGGCCTCCCCACACAGTTTAGTCTCTACTGCAGTGTGCCTTCAGTGCTCAGCAACGATCCCGCCTCCGTGTTACAGGACAAACTTGGGCTACCCAGCAGGTGACATCCGGCTCTACATCTGGAATGACTCATCTGCATAAGTGCCCAGTTCCACCTTAATTCCCTCAGTCTCAAATGAATTTGTGTTGTTTCTCCCGGGGACTGTTATATGAATCATTCTCTTGACCTCCTATTTTTTAGATGTTTCCTCTTTACACACTCCTTGGCTGCCATAAATATGCTCAAGATGATAGATGGATGGATGAATGAATGAATGAATCAATTAATCAATTAAATGAAATATAATATTGAGACTATTTCTGGCTTCTAGTTATTAAAATTTTCCCGTTATAGCCAAGTGGCTAGAAAGAATATTCTACATCACAACCTCTGATTCCTTATCTACCATTTATTTTTAACCTAATACAATCTGGCTTTTTTCTATCAGGTGTGCCCAACTTTTTGGTGTCTCTGGGTACACTGGAAGAATAAGAGTTGTCTTGGGCCACACATGAAATACACAAACACTAATGAAAACTGATGAGCAAAAAACAATGTTTTTAGTACATTTATGATTTTGTGTTTGGCGGCATTCATAGCCACCCTGAGCTGCATTCATAGCCACCCTGGGCTGCATTCATAGCCATCCTGGGCTGCATTCATAGCCACCCTGAGCTGCATTCATAGCCACCCTGGGCTGCATTCATAGCCACCCAGAGCTGCATTCATAGCCACCCTGGGCTGCATTCATAGCCATCCTGGGCTGCATTCATAGCCATCCTGGGCTGCATTCATAGCCACCCTGGGCTGCATTCATAGCCACCCTGAGCTGCATTCATAGCCACCCTGGGCTGCATTCATAGCCACCCTGAGCTGCATTCATAGCCACCCTGGGCTGCATTCATAGCCACCCAGAGCTGCATTCATAGCCACCCTGGGCTGCATTCATAGCCATCCTGGGCTGCATTCATAGCCATCCTGGGCTGCATTCATAGCCACCCTGGGCTGCATTCATAGCCATCCTGGGCTGCATGCAGCCCATGGGCCGTGGGTTAGACACCCCTGCTACATTATTCCACTGAAACTACTCTGGCAAATATTGTCAATTCCTAATTTTCAGTTCTTATTTACTTGACCTCTAACTGTATTTGATACAACTGATTAATTTCTTCTAGAAACCCTCATATCCCTAGGCTTTTCTAAGAGTAGTCTTCCTGATCTGCTTCTTTATATTTAATCAATTCTTCTCTGTCTCTCTGTGGGTGTCTCTCTTTTTGCCCACCGCTCATTCTGATTTGCATGAGAATCTTGTCATTTTTTTTTGCTTCTCTCTAATGTTCTCCTTCTATGACAGAACGGATCTCCATGACTTTGCCTACTATAAAATACACTGACAGTTCCCAAACATTCTCCTGTAACTCCAAGTTTGTTAGTAAATACTTTCATTTGGACATCGCACAAATTAAACATATTCCCAAACTCAGCTCAATTTCTTGCCCATAAACTCTTCTCTTTCTCCCAAATTACTTAGAAAGTGAAGTGATCATCCTCCCAGTCACCTAAGGCACTAAATCAGAAACCTGGCAGAAACCTTAATTTTCTCTTTCTATATTTAATGAATGCCCAAGATTTGCCAATTCCTTGCCTTTCCGTAGGCACCACTGCTTCTCAGTTTATCTGCCTTTGCTGCATGGGCTCATATCTCACCAAGTATTCCCCACAATGCCCTCCTGATTCCAGTCATCCTCCCATCCCACCCTCCAGTTGTATCCTGGGTAATCTTCCTGAATCTTATAGTCCATCGCCACTCACAGCTTCTTAAATCTTTCTGTGAGTCCCTCATTACTTACAGGATCAATAACTCCTTGGCAAGGCATAAAAACACTATGTCTTGATACTCTTTCTCATTCCAAATTTTCTGTCTCCAAGTCACCTTCCAGGCCCCTCACACTCCTAGGTTCCTTATGTTACTGTATTTCCGTTCTCTTCTTGGAATGCCCTTCCTTCCACTGTCTGTTGTCTTCCTTGGTGGCACCTACTCATTTTTAAAGATTCACCTTCAGCATCAGTTCCTTAGGAATAAAACCAAAGCCAAAAAAATATCTAAATCCTTACTACAGAAACTGCAGTTCTCTGAGAAACAGCACAGTTATCACTGGGGGACGTGTCAGAAATGCAGGGCCTCTGGCTGCACCCAGGCCAACTGAACCAGAATCTGCTTTTTAACAAGATTCTCAGGTAGTCTGATGCCCATTAAAGTTTGAGAAGCCCTGCTGTAGGAAGGAGCTGCTATTCATTCTCACCTCCTTTATCGCGTACCTATTACATGCCAGGTACTATGCACTTTCTTATTTAATCATTACAGTGCCCCCAGAAATAGATGTTATTGCCCACAACTTACAGATAAGAAATAAAAGATGTTCGGGATACAATTACATAGCTACTAAATTTTAGACCTGGGACTTCAAACCTCGTTCTATCTGAGTGTATAGTCCCTGTTCTTTGATTATTCTGAGACACTCCCTAATGGTGATGAAATTTGTTTTCATGTATGTCTATCCCTACCTGAGACAGTGCTGTTCGGAGGAAGAATTATATCACTTGCCCCACAATGTTTGGAACACGGTAGGAGCATAATAAATGTTAGTTGCGTATTTAAGTGTCGTGAGAGGTATGGAGCGCGTGCTGCGTTTGTTGGCAGGGGAGGAACAGGAGGCTCTTCATAAGATTTACTTTACTTAGCTTTACCCAGGGGCCATTTTTCTTTCTTTGCTTAAAATATGTATGTATATATGCCTGTATGTATGTATGTGTGTATTTAGTTGAAAGAGGGTAAGGGAGGAAGAAAGAGAGGGAGAGAAACATCAATGTTAAAGGGAAACATCAATCGGTAGACAGACATCGATCGATTGCCTTCGCATGTGCCTGCAACCCGGGCATGCGCTCTGACCAGGAAATGGACCAGCAACCTTTAGCTTTGCGGAATGATGTCCAACCAACTGAGCCACACAGGCCAGGGCTCCCAGGGGCCATTTTTCTGACTTTTGTTCTTTACAAAGTCAAGGGAAGCTGAGTTTAATATTTTTAATAC
Source organism: Desmodus rotundus (assembly GCF_022682495.2). Taxonomy (NCBI): domain Eukaryota; kingdom Metazoa; phylum Chordata; class Mammalia; order Chiroptera; family Phyllostomidae; genus Desmodus; species Desmodus rotundus. The sequence continues at coordinate 134,264,060 of NC_071387.1, forward strand.
AAGGATGTGACATGTTTGTAGCTCGGAACTATCACACTGAATGACCAGGCTGTGCGCCGTGAACAGGTATGCTGATGATCAGTCTCCAGGCAACACTGCGCTCCGGTTTACAGCAGTGGTATAAGTATCCACTGACTGTGTGCCTCCCAGGGGGCCGTAACTAGGCGTTCCTTCATATAGCCCCTTCTGTCACGGAAAGATGTCTATCGGAGAGACCACAAGAGAAACAAGAGGGAATGACAAAAGACTGAGAGGGGCTTGACAGAGGCTTTCTGGGCAGAGGGGCATGCGCAAAACTCAAGGTCACATCTGCCTCATGGTGCCCTCAACCTCAGGGTCAGGACGCAATGGACTCGAACACATCTTTTTCGGCCATGCACTATTTATCCCAAAATTTAGTAGCGTTTTTTTAAAAAGTCTCTACTTTGTCTCAATGGACACTAAAGGAAAATGTTTTTATACTAGGAATAATAGCATAAAATCCAGTTCCCTTTTGTGACTCCAATTAGTGCCCTTCTAAGAATAAAATAAGACACCAGAGCTTCCTCTTTCAGCCCTGTGAGCACTCAGCAAGAAAGCAGCTGTCTGCAAGCCAAGAAGAAGGCTCTCACTAAGGACCAAATCTTTTGGAATCTTGAAGTTCCTCATCTCAAGAACTGTGAGAAATACATTTCTGTGTTTAAGCCACCCAGTCCATGGTACTCGGTTACAGCAGCCCGCGCTGACTAGCATAATAAATCTCTTCAGCAGTTTTGAATATTCTGTGTATCAACATCAAGACTATGCTATGTAGTTTGCTATGTAGTTTGTTGGCATTAGTGTGGCTATTTTCTTTTTCACTGTGTTTTGAAATTTGAACGTGAGTTTTCAGAGCGGTAATTAGATTCTCAAGCAGGTCTCTCATAAATGATGCTTTCATTTTCTCTTTCTGCAAGCTTTCCTCTTGATTCTAAATTTCAGCATTGAGGTATTCACAGGAGACAGCTGGCCAATGGAGACATCCAACAATGTGTAACACCTGACCGTCCAACCTGTGCCTCATTCTAGCAGAAATCCTCAATCAGCTTCAGCAAAGGCTAAATTGATCAAGTCAGGCTTGGCAGGACTTCCTTCTGGCCAGAGGAAAATCATCTGGTGATAATTCATCTTACAGAGTACAGTTTCTGTTATTTTACTCACAGTAGACTGTGAGATTCTAGAGGGCAGAGACTCTGGTTCATTGTTCTCTGTAGCCCCCTGGCATCCAGAACAGGGCTATTCATCTAGAAGCAGTTGTGAATTCACTTGAAATCTAAGAAAACTCTACATAGCCAAACAGTTTGGAGTGCAACTGAATGAACGTGTAGAAGGTAAGTGAGGTGACTCCAATTCATGGACGGGTCGGTACTTTCTCTGGAGTGGCAGGTTTCACGTACAAACCACCAGGGTGCCCACACAGCACGGACATGGTGGTGGCAGCCATTCCTCAGCTGCAGATGGTGCAGTGTGTGTGGAAAGACGAAGCCCGGTCAGAGCCGACGAGTGAATGCTAGTTGCTTGGTAGCTGGGGCTGTACCTTCAGAGTAAGTAAGAGAACCCTGGATAGGGGATGGTGAGTACTTTTTGTCCTAGGGTGCCATCTCTAATCCATTCACGGTGACTGCCTGGAGCACTCTGTTGAAAAAGATTTGGAAGCAGCTTGTGGGACACGTGGAACAGAACACCGTAATTAACCAGCGGTGTGGTTCTGGCATAGTTTTTGTCGAGACACTGGCGTTGATAGTATGGAGTAAAAAAGAAGTTCGAAACAGACCTCTGCCCATGACGCTTTACAATTTGATTGCAAAAATAGTATATTCATAATAGAATTAGTGAATGAAATACTAGAGTGCTACAATATAGAACAGGGATGATTTTAAAGTGATATTTAAAACCTAAACAAATAAGGCATAGTAATTAAGTTAATGGAATGAGTAAATGAACATGGGCTGAAAAGGTTTGGAAAAATCTGCGTAAAAGGAGGGCCTAAACTGAGCCACCTCAGAGAAATGAGATATAGCCCGGGATGGGAGAAGGGAGAGAAATTGTGCTCCCACAGCTGTGAGGGTGGTATTTGACAAAAGAGTAAGAAAAATAATAAAAATAATAGTGCCTCGGCTGAGGAATTACGTAAGGGAGTAATAGGAGAGGGTGCTCTTAGAAAGGGGGTATGATACGATAAGACACAGGGAAAGGAACATAGCTTCTTTTAAGAATTGAAAACCAACCCCATTGTCCTGGTGTCTCAGGTTTACGCACGAGGGGCGCCTTGCTGCAGCGTCACGCTGGCTGTGGGGATGCTTCCCTCCATGAAGAGCAAGGGCCCAGACTCTTGGGGAGAATGTGTGGTTGCTCTTTGGCATCTGGGTTATCCCAAGTAGAACGTTTCTCCGGGAGGAGCTTGGGCAAAAAATCTCTAGGGCTAAAAATTTCTTTGATTAGGGGGTGAAGTAAGCAAGAGAGTGCTCCCTCGGCAGCCTGGAAAGAGCACAAAGTCCCTGCGGGAAGGAAATTGATAACTGGACACTCAGAGGGCTTTTATCTTAAAAATATAGAGCTGGTCATTTTCACGGGTCGGACACAGTGGAGATGCCAGTAGGGACACGCGCCCTCTGTTTCCATATGGGAATTCTGAGAGGTGGAGGCTGTAAATGCCCCATGGATTACAGGGAATATCATAGAAGGTACTCAAATAAAGGCACTGGTTCAAACACAATGAAATTCAAATTGCATCTTGTCTCTCCACCTTTTATCTATAGGCAGGTAAATTACTTAGTAGTTAAAATTATGGACTCTGGAGCCAGAATGCCTGGGTTTGTTTCCTGTTTCTACCACTGTTTCTACCCTCCTAAGTGCCCCAGGTCTATCTGTAAAATGTAGTACTTTCATCACCGGGTGGCTGTAAGGCTCAAAATGGAAAATGCTCAGAACAGAGGAGCTTCAGCATAGGGAGCACTGAAGTGTTAGCTATTGCTAGCGCTAGAGAAGGTGAAGGGAGAAGTGAAAAGGCATGTTTTTGTGCTTGTATATTGCATCTTTGAAGCTGACTGTTCCTGGATTGGAAATCATATCATTAAACACTGTAAAAATAGCCTGTAAGCCTGAAAATTCTCTAACTGTATACATCGTGCTATTCAGTTCATTTCCAAAATATGTGAAGAGTTCAAGACAGAAAAGAGAAAGCTCTTTTGATATATCATTCACCAGTAAAGTTAAAACTTCTTAAGAGCCAGAAAATAAATGGATAAAATGGTACATGCCTCCAAATCTGGAAACATGAATGTTTATTCCAATTTTTCACGTTCTAATGGATGTTAAAGGCAATAGACTTGCTCTTAGCAAAAATTATAGAAAGTAACTTTTATTTTTAAGTTAATGTTTAATGACTGCTTATGCTTCAGGAAAGCAGAAATATTATAGTTCATTGCCCAGTTCAATCACGTGACGTAAGTCCTGCATAGAAGACAATCACTTGTCTGCAAAAAGGAATCATAAAAGTATGTTATAAATCTATCAGGAAAAAAGAACGCATTTCTTTACGCCTTACATAAGAAAAAAATCGAGCTAGGTAAAACGTACCTTGCCAAAAACAATTAAAGATGAATTGAAAAGGCTACCATTTAAGATTAATCATTAAGAGGATTTCTAGATGACTAACATATTTTTGATGGATTTATGATCTGTGATATTTTAATATAATCTTCAGTTAAATTAGTTTTTGCAGAAAATATTTTAAAGAAGTTAATTAGTATTTTCTATGCTTGCAATTTAATCATGTAAAACTTGTTTCTGCCAATGTGATGTTTTTTAGTTTTGTTGAGAAAAAAACAAGGACCCCCACGTAATTTGGGGGTAAGCTCAAGTGTGATGCAATTTGCCGCTCATGCAAAGTGGGTTGCAAAACGCGGTACCTTTGTGTTGTGTGCATGGCCTGGAGAACTCCAGGACACTGACCAAGAGAGCCAGCTATTGCTACAGACATCCAGTCATTTATAACCATCCCCGAGCTTTGCCAAGTTTTGACCACACTAATGGAATCTTGCTGACATAGCTTGTATGTCGGGCACAACACGTTGGGAACTTGGGCCCCTTTTTCTTTTGTGTAGACACTCTTTCAAAGGTAGCCACAGCCTCACAGCAGGACTGGGACAGCTTGGAGTCTCCTTTTGTTCCCAACAGAGAAATGTTCTGTCAGTAACACTGCAGAGTCGGGGCCTCACTCCCACAGCAGCTGGACGGCTGCTCGCGTCTCTTCTCTTGTTTGCTTTTTCTTTTCTTCTGTTCTGGTCCCCACCCTCAACCCTGAACACATTTTTCAAGGGAATTATGACCCTCTTGGTGTTTCACAAAGTTAGCCTCTCAGGAGATTCTCCAAAATATACAAGAAGTACATCCTTCTTTTTGGTCTGGTTTTTATCTTTAGAGTTTCAACTTGCTGAACATTTGGGGGGAGAAATTCAAATAATACTTATTTTTATATCTTTGAAGTACAAGGTGATGTTTTTTTTAAAGGCAGAGGGGAAAGACTGTGAAGGAGCAAGAAACATTTATTGTACAATGACAAATTAAAATAAAAAGTCTACCAGAATTAAACTGTAGCAGTGTGCTTGAGTTTCCACGTGTGGTCGATATGTGCACCATAGGTAAGATGATGTCACACAACCACAAAAGCTGTGTAAAACAGAAACCCAGTGCAATCTATTTAACCAGTCGGGAAAGTGTGTCTTCTCGCATTCCATTGGGCACTGACAATGCCCTGGATTTAAGAGACTTTGTAGGGCTATTGATTTTAGGTGACCAACATAAGATCAAAACCAACCAACCAACCAAACAAACAAACAAAAAGTCACGTCGTTTTATTGACCAGTTGTATTTAGTTAAAATAGTCAAATCTTTGCAAATGTGGCTTTAGGTGCACGTACAACATATCTTCCCTGGAAACATCATCATAAGAAAGCTCTTCAAAACCTGGCCACAGCTATCTTATGTGGGTTTACATGCAAGGCACAGAGTTTGGCCCAAAAGAGTATGATGGCAAGCACTTTGGTGACTCACAGTTGAGTAGGTCCTGGGGGTGAATGTAAGGATTGATCATGTAAGTAACTGTACCAACGTGGCCTATGGGATGATGCGGGCTGTTCTACGGAGGCCAACCCGAGGCGGTGCTCCAGGGGAGTTACCCGAAGTGCTGTGTTCATTTCAGAGCCCCTTCTTACTCCATGCTCCCTCCAGTCTCATCTGACTGTCAAATTAACCCTGCATGCAATTAGGCTGTGATTAAGGTGTCAGTGGATGATGACTTAGAAGGTCTCAGTACAGTTTATTTTATCATAAAGAAGAATACCTGACAATGGAAAAAATGTTCCCCCTTTTATGAGAGAGGATCCCAACCAATCAGCAATCAAAACAGGTCAATCGCGTACCTGCTAGGTACTTGGCCACGTGGGAGCCTTGGGGGTACATAGAAATGCAAGCTATGGCTTTGCCCCTTGGGATTTCCAACTCAGGTGTGGACAAAACGTGCCAGTGAAGCTGGAACTCACAGCGCAGAGCCCCAGGAGAGAGCATAAACTACCTAGTGCAGGCCGAACGTGCCAAAGGAGTGGTGACTACATGACGGGTTCCCACAGCTGCCTGACAGGATGAGATCAAAATGGGGATCAACTGATTATCATCACAGCCGGACAGAAAAAGCCAAACCATAATTCAAGCAGCTTTCCATGGACACCAGAGAGAATAGAGAGAACTACAGAGAGTGTAATAATTGCCTATTTCGTCAATATTAAACTTTCAATAGGATTCTTTTTATTTCTTTTTCTTTTAGAATAAGATTGGTTTAACTACCTTGACAGACTAAACTTACATGAGCATTTGAACGTGGAGGAAAAGAAATGAGTCTTTGGGGTTAAAACTTCAATATGAAGTATATAAAGTAAAGAAGATTCTTTTATGAAAGGCTTCTAAAGTTGTCTTACATTCCTTAAATCAATCTGTGGCACATAATCAGTAAAACCGTATCATTTAAACAGAAAATTCATAACTTAGGAACTCACCCTTGTGCAGCTGTATCCTATTATAGGCTGTAACTTAACACACGAGTTTCAGAAGTTGTTAAAGTTGAGTTCAGGCTAACAAATCTTAACTATTAAAAAAAAAAAAGCCTATAGTGAGAACAGACAGCAGACCGGGAAGAGGCACCTGATTTGGTCACGGGATGAGTGTCAATCACATTTTATTTTGATTTGTTAAATCTTATTTATATATTAAGAAATAAATGTATTAGGACAGATGTGGCCATTAAGTGTTCATGAAGCCACTCTTTTCCAGTTTGAAAAATTTTCCTCTGGGGCTGAGCCTTTCGCTATTTAAACTCTGCCAAATGTGTATTTACTCAAAAAAAGGAGAATAGTGCTTATCTCAGTGGTATCTGAACTGAAATCTGCATTTTTCTCTTCGTATAATTCAAATAAAAATGGTTGGTATTATCTCTTAGCATAAATTTTTTTGAAGTAAAACTAGCCTTTGAGTGCACTTCAATAGACCAGACATCCACCCTCCAAATCGCTGTGACTGAGATGCAGTGGAGCTAGTGAGCAGTGCGGAGTTTTTACCCGCGTTCTCCCAGGCACGCTTTACGTGGTGGGGTGCGGCACAGTGCGTGTACCCATACTTCCGTCCCTTCCATCCCACTCCATTCTTGTCTGTGAAATGCAAAAACCGAAAATGTACCATTAAATTTATAGATTTCAGATAACTACACTAAAAAGCATGAAATGGAGAAAATGCTTGACTCTCGAGGACTTTTGCTCTTTCATATAGCATACAGCCAGATTCATGTTTTTCATAGCTCTATGGTCTGGTCTAATATTTCCAAAGGGTAAATATGTACTTTTTGAAGTATTCACCTACCTGATACAAATAAAACCTTTCATGAGGAAAAATGTTTCCCCAAATGGAAGAGTTAACGCACCTCAAATTGTGAGAAGTTTTCTTCTAACTGTGCAGTGTTTACTAAAGGTTCCATCTTATCTTTTTCATTATACGATGTGGGGAGACATCTTGGTGAAGTCTAACATATCACTTTATAAGTCGATGCTAGAAACCAACACATTCTCATGGCTTTAATGACAACTCACATAGCTTTTTAACAGATCTATTTGGGAAAGTTTGTCTTGGTTTTTGGCCTTCAGGTAGTGAATGTGGTTTCTCCCTGTAAACATGTTTACATGTACAAATCTCGCATCTTGTCTGAATGGGCAAGAGGATTCTTGCCGCACTTGTCTCCCAACTTGGTACCAGGCAGTGCACCCCCGACAGCTGTCAGTGCAATCTTTCCCCCATGGCAGCACACGGCCATGAACTTCCAGAACTAATCTAGGACCACTGTTAAACCCAGTGGGTCCCTAGTGTCTGCACTTCAGGGCGACCCCACCTGCCTTCTCAGCCTTGTCCCCACCTCCCCTAGTGCATTGTTCTTGTATTGCCTGACCTGCCTTCGGAGGGACAAGCTGTTCTCTCTCCTCAAAAACGCCCCTCCCCTCTCATTCTCTGTCACATTCCTGTTCAGATATGCCTATTAAATGGGCTCCCTCCACACCTCCAGAAGAGCTTATTGTAATTCCCCCTGTTTCCCTAACAGATATGGCTATGACGTGGTCGTCGAACACCTCTGAGAGGCAATGTCTGGGAGTGGCTAAGGTGAGGAGTTGGAAGATGGATTTGAGCCCTGGATCTATCACTTACTAGCTGTGTGACCTTAGGCAAGTCGCCTTTGTCTCCATGAGCCTCAGTTCCCTTACCGATAAACAACAGTAGTACCTGTATTACTGTCTTGCTATGAAGAATAAATGTTCCTAGCATAGTGCCTGTCATCACGCGATGAGTTGCTGACACCCTAGCATTACTATGAATGAAGGAAGAGCCCAAAGATGGCAGGTATGCCCATTGTGCTCTTGTAATTTGAGGAGCTAATACCCGGAGTAGGATCTGACTGTGCAGCCACCTTGAAATCATGTGGTGATTTCCTTTGAGGAAGCATGTGAGAGACTGTCCAACAGTGGCAAACAAATAGTAAGCTCACAAACACACTCTTAAAAGGTCTGACAAGGGCTGCTTTTAGGATCGCTCATCTTTGGTTGGGACACATGACACGTAAAAAGAAATCCGATGTTGCACAAAGCCAGAGCGGAAGCGTCAGGGAGACTCGCCTTCGTGTCTCTGTGAAGAGATCCGTCTGGTGGTGTGCAGACTCCCAGCGCTACTGACACGCGTTACAAAACGGGGACATCTGGGGAGTGGAGGACAGTCCAGTGGAGCTTAAATGAACAAACTTCAAATTGAGATCTACCTCATTTAAAGTGTTTTTCCATTATTTTTCATTTGAGATGTAAAATAAGGAAAAGGGAAAGAATTGTCAATGAAATCCATTTCTTTCCAGAAGGAAAAGAAAAAGCAAATCACAACAATGCCACATGAACACCTTGTCTAAAACAAATGAGAGATTTAATGAACTGCAAAATGCCACTTGGAAGACCTCCTTGGCTGAGAAATGCATTCAAATTTTATTTCTTTAAATGAATACAACTATCCCCGTGAACACTGGTCTCAGACCAGAAAACTCTGGGTGCTTTTCCTCACCCACTTGAAGAGAAAATTCAATTTAATATTGCTTGTTTTTTAGAATATCAAAATCCAATGGAGGACAACAAATTAATAAAATGGTCACATATCACCTGTATTATATGTTTCTAAAGAATTAAAAAAAAACTGCCTTTGCATTTACAGAAGAGAAATTTAGAAAAACACTTTTACAGTGTTCAACCGTGCTAGATTTTAAAAATCCCTGGATTGGCTTTTCATCTTGCAGGAAAGTAAGGTAGCAATCTTTCTTAAGCAATTGGCAGCGATGTGCTTAAGTGCTTAGTCCTTTTCTGCTGGAAGGAAGAGACTGGACCAGGGTGGGGGAAGAGGAGCCAGGAGTGACTAGGAGGAGTGGAGGCTGCTCACAACCTGCCATTCAAAGCAGATGGCAGCTTTTTATAGTCTGTGTAAAACAGGAGTGTGGTGGCAGCGACTTATAGGTGTGCCAAAGAAAATGAGCCCACGTGCTAAACTCTGGCACGTGCACTCTAGGCTGCCAAGGCATGGCGTAGCCCCAGGCCTACTTTTGATGTCCTGCCCCAGAAAGTAAACCTGTTCCCATTTACTCTATAAGCATGGTGAGTGGTTGGATGTTTTGATGTTATAAAAACTCCTGGTACAGAAATTTGCCATTTGGCTTACTTTCATTCAGTCATGTTTCAGATTAGAAACACCTGAAGGGAGAGGACCGGCATTTTAATACTCATACCTATTAAGCCAGGCAAACAGTTGCAGAGTGGCAGCCCATTCTAGGGTAAGCAGGCAATGCTATCTGATCAAATTTAGGTTCTGTGTTAATGAAGGAAATACATAAAATAGGACACCTCTTTGTTTTTCCATATGAAAGAGTTCCTTCAAAGGTCGGGATGAGAGAACATAATATACTGTGTGCTTTATTTTAACCCTTCTATTTTATTCCCTGTGCTAAACTGTAAACAATTTCTGGGATTAAATTATCTTAAAACGTGGGCCATGATTTCAGATTAAACTTCTTAAATTCACAATGAACTCAGTAAAAAATTTCCTCTTTATTTATTTATTTGTTTATTTTTACTGCTTCCACTATCCAAACCCTCAGCATAAAACCCCTGATCTTATACAATTTACCCAAAGCTCTGGGCAGGTCAAGAGCTCTTTACCCTTCACTAGTGAATTCAGTGCTATTGTAAGAGACATTCATTCCTTCCCTTTTCACTTAAAGAAACAGACCAACCCTGAATAGACGCAAGGCTAGACTGGCGTAGGGAGTGATTTTATTACTTCTAACATAACTATTGACACACACTTGAAGATAATCAAAGAAAGAGAGAGAGAGAGAGAGAGAGAAAGGAAGAAAGAAAAGAGAAGGCTTTCATTTTATACCTTGGAGGGCAGATTGGTTATAATTTAATTTCTAAGAAGAAAATTTATAGAATAAAACGGCCTGACATTTCTTTTTCTTCATCACACATATGAGAAATATAAACTAAAAGGACATCTGGAAACTAACATTATTCAGCAATCAGAAAGAAAAAATCCAAACCATTGAAGTTTTGATGGAGACAAGCATAACCAGATTTACAAAGAGGAAAGCTGCAACCTATTGAAGTAAAAAAAAAAAAAACAAACCCACATGCATTTTACCTTTTGGGCAGTTCCATAGCAAAGTTCTATTTCAGAAGCTCTTTGTAATATGAAACCCACTGTAGATAAGATACAACGGGAAGATAGTCTATTTTGCAGCAGCAGGAAATCAAATTGGTTCCAGAAATGAAGTTACAAGACAAATGGTTTAACAGTATTGCCAGACTTAGGAGGCTTGATTGGATCCTTTTTCATAATTATTAAAAAAGATTTTGAAATAACTTTGTCATAGAAGTTTAGATTTTTTGGAGGGGAAGGGTATTGCAGAGGTGGGAAGATACCTAATTTTATAGGTCTTTTAACTAACGTGTTAAAATTTGTCACCAAAATTTAAGAGCTCACTGATGATTTATTAACTTTTGATGCAAAAAATAAAATTTCAGACAAACACAACACTTGATGTAACATAATGAATATATGTTATAAAAGATTAAACAGGTTAGTAAATATATATTTTATTATCATATGTAAGTTATTTTTAATTTTAATCTTAGTAGCAGTCAGTCTTGTTTCATTTTTAAAAAGCATGTGGAAAAGTCCATTAAGTCTTGGGCCAGCCTTAGATCTTAGGAGAGACTTCTGAAAGCTTAGCAAGATATATCATGGACAAAATAACCCAGTAACTAATACCCGTAGGTAAAATGAAATGAAATCATTCTCCTGACTGAAGTCAGGAACAAGTTAAATATCACTTAGAACACAGCACACGACTACAGAGATTCAGAAGAAATCATACTTAAATAGGATGTGACTAGATGTTTAGGACTATTTTCTAAAAAAGTAAAAAAAAAATTTTTTTTTTCCCCTTCAGTACTTACAATCTTTGAAGACTAGAGCCGGGTCTCTGTGAGGCAACACTTGGGCAATGATGTGTCTCAAGGATTCCAAGGTTCTGTCCATCTCGGGTCTGCCTGTGTGAGCCTGCTGCACAGGGTCCTCATGCCTGAATGCCTGCAGTCCTGGACTGAATTTGTGCAGCTCATTGATGCACAGGATTACCAAAGAATCCCTTTTAACATCTGCCAATCAGACATTTCCCAGAATCTAAAGACCCCTCAGGGGGCCCTCCTCCCAGCTCACTTATCTTTGTTGTGTGCTGAGCTAATTAGCTCTAAAGGCTGGCTGACAGGCAGGTTTCCATTGCTTCCTTCTGTTAAACACACCCACCTACAGGCTAGCTGGGGAAGCTCCCTGATCGTGGGAACAGCTTTCTTCTCCAACCAGATTTTGCCTGAATGGCATGCAGCTTTCTGACTTGGATATTTCTTTTGATCCCCTCTCTTCAAATGTGCTTTTCCCAGGTATATAGAATTAAGAAGGTTATTTCTCAAGGAAATGTTCTTAGTAACAAAGGAGCTTCCAGCTCAAGACTTCCAGTTTGGAATCAGTGTAATCTAAATTCTTCTTTGGTAAAGAAATGCTATAGAGATTGTGCAAGTAGCCAGCACCAGATTATGCCTCTATTTGAATTCAGGAGCATCGCTTTGGAAGCCAAGTTTTTAATTTCACCCCCTTGCCCAATTATATTCACTTCTGATGAGCTGTGGCAAGGAAAACCTCGTGGACTGACTTTTGCCTGGGAACATTTGTTTCCCGGTTTATCCTTCAAGGCAAATCATTCCCAAGATGGACTTTAATGAATTCTGATATCATTCACTTCCTTTCATTTCATGATAATTATTTCTTTTAAAAACTGCAGGAGAAGCAAAAGAATATTTTTCAAAAGAATATAGGTAGTTATTTAAAAAGCTTAAGAAGACAGAATTTTTTCCTATATATACTATCCACGGCATTAATCTTTCTATGGGAGACATAAATATAAGTCAGGGGTGCCACTGCGGTAATAAGAATTTGTACCAGATATAAAAGGACTAATTTTAATGGCTGTAACATAATTAATTGTTGAAGACTCACTGAGGACTTCTTTACTTTTCTTTAAAATATTTTACCACAGTAGACACAAGAAGTTGCTTTCCAATGCTCTTTCCAATTTTCAGATTCCGTAATTATGTTGTATTATATGATTAACTAAAACCAGTCCTTTGAAGACTATATCAAAATAAAATGTTTTCCATGTGATCGGCTTCTTCAGCTAGTTGGTAGAAGGACGGTGGGCTTAATAAAAGGAAACAGAAGGAATGGGGCTGTAATAATAATTCCTATTATAATGACTGTCATTTAGCAAATGCCCACAGCATATGCAGCCAGTATGTGCCACACGTAAGAGACATGAGGCTGCCCGAGAACACAGCTACATCATTATAAAAAAGAACCCGAAAGAAGTAGCACTTCACGTGAAGACATTTATTTAGGCTCCCAAAGGGTACTTTATATGGGCAGCGCTAAATAGGAAGTTGTTGATATCCTTGCCATCCAGTTGATCATTTAAGAGAGATATTGGGCAGTTTGTAGACAAAATAAACTGTTACACATTGACTGGACACAAAGCATAAATGGATGTAAGTACTTTAAGTGTGATATTGAATCAGAAGCCAAGATATTTATGGTCACCTCCAGGGGAACACAAAAAATACAGAATTCTCAAAGGACTAGACTGGTAATATAAAAATAAAAATTGGAAATGATTGATCCTGGGATTTCAATCAATAAAGGGATTTTTATGGTCTTAAAATTAATTCTCATAGTCCATATAAATATTTTGGTCATGTAGTGTGGTGAATGAAACACTGAATTTGGGATTAGTAAGATCTAGGATTTTATGTTTGTTATCTGTGTAACTTTAAAAAAATCACTCATCTTCTCTGGGCTCAGAGTTCATGTCTAGAAAATTAGGGGGTTGAGCTGGATGCTCTCTCTCTCAGATCTAACATCTATGATTCCATGGCTGTACTGCAAATGAACACAAATATTATCAAACATTTTCTAGCTTTCTGGAAAGTCATATATTTATTTCCTAAAAACTGAACTGGTCTTCAAATACTTCTATTCCCAGAGTCAGCCTCTATCCATGCATCAACATGAGAGATACAAATTAATAGGGTGAATTCAAAGATACTGCCAATGTAGCCAAAACAAAAGGCAAGAATTTGTTAAGTAAACTAATCTGTAAACTCCACAAGATTTTTCTAAAGAAAGCCAATTAGAGAAACCAAAATCAACTTTGCAAAACGTAATTTCATAAAAATATCATGTTCTTTAATGTTATATTTTAAAAAACTAAACAACAATTTTAGAAGGGTAGATTATACAACATTATAATCAGTTAGTATGATTTTTTTTCTCATTAGGCCCTTTCATTCAGAAGTTTTATGAAACCATTTTTCTTCCTTGTCTGCCCATAAAGATGTCTCGCCTTAAAATGCTATTGTGAGACAGTCTAGAGAAGCTCAGCGCTTTCTCACCCTTCTCTTTGATGCAGAAAGTGCCTGATAAAGATGGAAGAAGCTGAGAAATTCCTGTGCAGTGTGTCAGTTTTAGTACAAATTCTACATAGAGTTCACGTTAGATTTTACTGTCAACTTCAACCACCTGTAGGAATATGCCAAAAGCAAAATCAAAGTACTGACACATGTCAGGGTGCGTGACAACAGGGAAACCGAAGTGGTGTCTTCACAAACGCAGTTAGCGTACTACCCAGAAGTATGAGAAACGGCATCCAACTGGCGTATTCAGTGGTCAAGTTATCGTCCAATGATAAGAGGAAGGCTCAGTGCAACAGCACACTTACCAAGCACACAGGGAATACAGAACTCTTTGAGAAGATGAGAAATCAAAGTGGTGTACAACGCCTGTCCAGGAGGTATCCAGCATGTACCTTGAAAAATAGACATTCACTGAAGAAGATACAAGAAACAGTGTACACAGGACAATGACGCCTCAGTCCCCTTCCAGGTAGGTACCTTGGGACCTCACACAGTTCTCCCAGTACCATCAGCCACCCTGTCGTATTTTCCTGAATCTCACTGACCATCTGAAATCTGTTCTCTTTCAAAGGTGATTTTAGTTTTGGGAAAAGCCAGAAGTTGCAGGGCGTCAAATCTGGGCTGTAGGGGGGCTGAGTCATCTGGGTGTTTTGATGTTTTGCCAAAAAAAATCTGCATAAGATGTGATACATGAGTGGGTGCGCTATGGTGATAAAGCTGCCCATCACCAGTTGCCCATAGCGGCAGCCTTCTGAATCATCTGAATAGTTTCCACAGAGGAATGTTCAAACTTAACGTAACATTTGATGCGGATTCGTTGCTCTTCTCACTCAGTCATTTTGGATGCGACGGCCGCACAGTACATGGGCTCACTCAACAGTGTCTACCACCCCCACTGACTAGTACAGTGAAGTCGTCATTGTTCACACATGTGCATTCCAGTCCACTCTCCTTGGCTGCCCATTATTTACATTGATGTCGCGCAAAACATTGTTGTGTGTTGTGTTAATGATGACTGGACTTCTTCCAAACAGACCTCGATTTTGCACTATTTCATGCACAAAGTGACAAAAAGCCTATGGAAATAACAATTTTTCTGGAAAGGAAAATTTATTCTTATCATTCCAATAATATTTCTATTGTTAAATAGTTTATTACAGGTACAAAAATGACAAGGAGGCAGGGACCACTAATTGAAATAACTCCAGAATGTTAGAAAACATAGTAAGTGTACCAAAGAATCATCTTTAGTGAAAAGCAGGAAGGAAACCCACCCTCTTCCTTGCTTCCCCACTTGATACTCTGCTCTGCCCTGGAAGGAGAGACTGGGGTAAGTGAAGCAGGAGGTGAGGCTGCAGTGAGGTTTGTGACTCCGAGTCCTGAACAACTTCAGCACAACGATTGCGGACTCCAAACAATACACCTGCAGTAACTGAGTCTGAGCCAATTTGTAACTACTGGTCTCTAAGGAATCAGGTGACTGAGGGAAAAAGCAGCTGCGGATGGAAATTTAGGAAGATTATCTTCCCTGAAGTAATTTCTTCACTTATTGCTAATGCCTTGATTCTTAAAAACTTACGATTTAAGATAAAAAATAAAATGAAAAAGAATTGGATTCATGCAGTTAAGTAAATTAATAGGGAGAGCAAGTCGTTTACAAAAGCAATGGAAAAGAACCGAGAGCAACTCCTTCCAGATTCCAATGGGAGGTGGGTAGAGAGAACTGAAGGGCCTAAAGGCTGAACTGGCAAAGAGGGTCAGTGTGGAGTGTGCGAGTGAAGAAGGGCGTGAAGAAACTTGACTTTGCAGAGGTAATGACTCATGACTGTTCAGTGTGAGCTAGGAAAAGGCAGTAGGAGGAATGAATGGCTGGTTAGCATCAACTTTGTTTACTCTAGGCTGGGAAAGGATCAATGAGATGTTTGAATCAAGGTATTTTCTCATATAGCGTTAGTTAGAAAGGCAATTTCAGATTACTAGACAAAACAAATTTAAAAACACAGGCAACATAAAAGACTTTAATCTCAGATCTTTGTTCATTGATATTTTACTACATTTAGAAAATCATCAGTAAGTACTACTCTGTTGAACTACATGAACAAATAATTAGAAAATTGATTACTACCCCATCTACAGATTAAAGACGTACATTTCCTCATTCTTATAGAAAATTATGTAAAATGCTTTCATGAAATAATTTTCCTCACCACAAGACAAAACCAGGAGTGAACTACCCTTTTCCCTCGCCAAGGCAGTCAGATCAACACCCTTACTCAGAAAGCATAATGCAAGCAAGCCCCTCCTTCACCTGAGCCTCCTATAGGGAAGGGCATCCTGAAGGAGCACAGGTCCTCTTCATTGTGTTATGTTCACAGTTACCGGGCCTGCCGTGGTGTTTGCTTTCCCCAGAGAAGTAAAATTGATTCTTTAAGAACTACTTTATAGACCAAAAACATCCTTGCAGGAGGCTTAGCCAGGTCACAGGTTAATACTTCAGGATAAACTCAGTCATTTAAAGGTGGGAGAATTTTGTTGTTGAAATTTCTAAGATCAGAAATTATGATACCAAGCCCTAGAGTCATTAGATATGTATTTCGTGAAAAGTGAGCAGAATATGTATTTTGAAAAAGACAGTTGAATATATTTATTTTTTGGTTTTTGGATTGGCTTTTGCCAGTGGCGTTTACAATATTTTCCTCTTTCATAAAAATTTATCTAATCATTGGTTCCTCTCCTCTTCCTGCATTTTTTCACAATCCACTTCTGCCCACCCCCTAGATTCTACTGTCCAGGACAGTAATTAATTTTGTTTGGTGTTCAGATAAAAACTTTATATAAGTTGTGGCTATAAAGTGATCAGATTGATCCTAAAAGAAGTCTTTGAGCCACTCCTCAAATGAAAAAGAGATGAGATCTGTCCTAAGGGCCACACCGAGGACACCTGATTTTTCATCAGCTGATTGGAGTTCCCTTTTTTCTTCTTTAGCTAAAGTCATGTTTCTGAGTTGTATAAAATGTTTAAATATCTGCAACAATAATCAGCATATTAAAATGAAAATATAGACTGTAGAAAAATTAATAATATTAGACTAAAACAAACCAAGGGAGAATGTTTATTGATTATAAACAAATCACTTAACCCTGAGATAGTTGATGGAGATGTTACGTTCAATCAAGCCAGTAATTTCACAGCTCCATATGTTTTAGATGAAGCTTCCTGTAAAGACGGCATCATTAGCATCCCCTTAATTCAATTCCGGCTACATTTACGGATATGCTTACATGAAGGTAAAAGCCTGTGCCCGTCCATTTCACACTGTAAACTGCGATTTCCACTTTACTCCCTGCGCGGTCACCATCGGGTCCCTGCACTTAGCCTGCATCCTCCTGACACAGATTTTGAAATTTGTTTTTCAAAATGGGTTTAAAGATGGAGGAATAGGAAACAACATAGAAAAAGGACCTATTTTTTCCATAAATTGAAAACTGGAGAAAGACCAAGTTAGAGAATAATATCTTCTGATCCTCTCAAGGTACCTCAGGAGACTTGAGCTCAAAGAAAAGGAACTACTCCCCCCAGCACCACCCTGCTCCTCTCCCCCTCCCCACCACATAAAAAAATGGAAATGTTTTACTCAGGGCTTTTGTCTATAGAGATGGGTTTTCTTGGGCCATTGAGAAGATGAAAAAGCTTATTATCTGGGGTGGGGGAGTACAAACAACCTCTTTGTTAAGAAGGAAGGAAACATTGTGGAGGATGAGACTCAAACCTGAACCTGTTTGTAAGACTATCCCCTTTCACACCCAAGAAGACGAGTCAAAGTTTGTGGATCTTAGTGACTTTTCAGAGACCCCAAAGCTCCAAACCATCTGACTATGCTGGTTTTCCCACCATTCACTTTTCTTGTACTCAATCAATTCCATGTTTTCCTCCCGCTCACTCCCAACCTTATTTTACTCTGTATGACTCTGGGTGTGTAATTTTACATCCCTAAGTATTTTTCATCTCTAAAATAAAAACAAGGTAGTAAAAAATCTCTATAACTCTAGTATGATATGATTAGATTCTATTCCAGATTGTCTTAATCTTAATACTCAGGCTGACTGGGCGAGCAACATGGGGACCCTGTTCCAGACCCCCTCCAATCCATTGCTTAATAACAACAGTTTCCTTAGTTCTACCCCCTCCTCTCCCTTTCTTAATGCTCCAAATCTATAAATAACCGCTTTTTCCTAATACATGAAGTTAAATTTTTTTTTTAAATTTAAAAATCATCTGTAATTTGGTCCCTTGCAGCACACCACCCATTTCCCAGCTACAGCATGACAAGCATACTACATTCGTCAGTCTCCTGCATTTTCTGCATGATTTCCTCTGTGCAAGCTCTTTCCTTTTCAGTCTTCCTATTCAAGCAAATCCCTCTTCCTCAAAGCAGCTCACCAAACCGCTCTAGCCTTTCATGTACCCACGGTCTTTAGAATTTCCTCGGCACTTAATCAGTGGTACCAGGCTCTGCAGTATACTACTTTGTACTGTCATGTGACTGTGGTCTCTTCAGAAACAGTGGAGACTTTCAGCCAACAAAAATCCCATCTTAAAAATCTGTGTTCTCCTTCCTGATATCACTTTATCTAACATCAAACACTTGGGAAAGTGATGTGTGAACTTATATACATTTCTTTCCAATGAAGGTCCACCCTCTTCTACCAACAGCAAAGTAATAGTAAGCAAGGATTTTTTTTATTCCTTTATTTCAAGTGTTTACCTTTAAAAAACTTAAGCATGTAACATTGTGACAAATGTCCCTGATAACATGTTTGTATTATGTGGCACTAACATGTTTGTTCCTACTTATGGAATTAAGTCTACAATAATCTGATTCTAAATGTTACATAAAAAACTTAATGCAATCATTACAATATTAAGGTAAAAGAAAAACTTATTTTTTTAATTCTAGTCTATTGATTATGCTATTATAGTTGTCCCAATTTTTCACCCTTTGCCCCCCTCCACCCAGTAACCCCCACTCCCTCAGGCAATCCCAACACCACCGTTCATGTCCAAGGGTCATATGTATAAGTTCTTTGGCTACTCCATTTCCTATACTCTACTTTACATCCTCATGGCTATTCTGTAATACCTATTTGTACTTCTTAATCCCCTCTCCTCTTCATCCATTCTTTCACAACCTCCCCCCACATGGCAACCATCAAAACAGTCTCCATATCCATGATTCTGTCTCTTCTTCTTGTTTGCTTAGTTTGTTTTTTAGATTCAATCATTGGTAGATATGTATTTATTGCCATTTTATTGTTCACAGTTTTGATCTTCCTCTTTTTCTTAAATAAGTCCCTTTAACATTTCATATAATGGTTGGGTGATGATGAACTCCTCTACTTATACTTTGTCTGGGAAGCTCTTTATCTGCCCTGTGATTCTAAATGATTTCTTTGTAGGGTAGAGCAATCTTGGCTGTAGGTTCCTGCTTTTCATGACTTTGCACATTTTTTGGCAATCCCTTCTAGCCTGCAAAGTTTCTTTTGAAAAAGCAGCTGATGGTCTTATGGGAACTCAGCTGTAGGTAACTGCTTTTCTCTTGCTGCTTTTAAGATTCTCTATCATTAACCTTTGACATTTTAATTATTATGTGTCTTGGATTGGGCCTCTTTGCATCCATCTTGTTTGAGACTCTGTGCTTCCTGGACTTGCATGTCTAGTTCCTTCACCAAATCAGGGAAGATTCCTTTTTATTATTTTTTTCAAACAGATTTCTTATCTCCTGCTCTTTCTCTTCTCCTTCTGGAACCTCTACAATGTGAATGTTGGAATTCTTGAAGTTATCTCAGAGACTCCTTACACTATCCTTGTTTTGGGGGGGATTCTTTCTTCTTGTTGTTCTGATTGTTTTTTGCTTCCTTATGTTCCCTATCATTGATTTGATTCTCAGCTTCATCCACTCTGCTGTTGTTTCCCTGTAAATTGTTGTTTAAATTAGTGTATCCTTCATTTCTGACTGGATCTTTTTTATGCTTAGAGGAACCTTTTGAGGTCTGGATGGACGTGGTTTCTCTAATTCCATAGTTATCAGACTTCCACTCAACTTGATTTCTGATGTTTCTGAGTGATGGTTGTTCTATATTTTAGTTGCAATTTTTAAGTGGCTGTGCAAGGAGGTGAGCTGTGTTTATCTATGCTGCCATCCTGATTGGAAGTAAAACGTAGAGTTTAAAAAATGTACTAGTATTAGTCTGTGAGTTTTGTAGTCTTCAGAGTTATTTCCACACTCCTGATTATTACACAACTGTTAGCTCATGGCTATCCTGAACGTTACCTCATCCCTGGCCTTACACAGTTGCATAAGACGGTTCCACTACTTCATTAAGCAAATTAAGGTGAAACTAAGATATGGCCTGATGTTCTCTAGGGAGATGTTCTCAGGAGAGATGAAAAATGAAGATGATGAGCCTTAGCCCATCCAAATTATTGAATCTGTGGTATGAAATAAACCTACACCTCAGGAAGTGCTCTCCCGAGAACCTAATGAATTCATCCTTCTATCCTCTGGAAGTGGCTGGTAAACCTGTAAGACAGCAAGTTTACCTGGTGAGTTCTTCAATTAGGCAACTATGTGTCTCGCCAGAAAATTTACTGAGTACTTGACTCAAAGAAGGATTATGTTGAGCGGCACTGACCTTCTGGTTAGTACCTTTCAAAGATCTTCATGGTTCTGGGAAAGCCTGCTGTGTAGTACAAGAGAGCAATGGCTACCAATACCATGTCCTGTAGCAAAGGTCTAGCTATGGAAATAGCAAGTACGTGATGCCAGAGTACAAGCAAAGCATATGTGTGTCTTGATAAAAAGACCAAAAGAATCATAGTTGAAATCACTGACCTTGAAAACAGGAAAGAGTCCTTGGAACCTTCCTTTGGGTAACCTTAGGGCATTTGAACAATACTTATTAAACATACATTATGTATCAGGAACTGTGCTAAGCTCCTTACTGGTGTTATTTCATTATCTTCACAACCCTGAAAGAGGCACTTTTAAATGTCACTTAACAAATCAAAGTGAGGTTAGTGAGGCTATCTGAGGTTTGGGGAGTGGTAGAACCAGGAGTTAAACTTAGAACTCTCAGATGCAAAAAATGTTTCACAAGTCACGATACATACCTTAATTGCATTAATAGTATAAATTTTGTTTTTGCTAATTGTTCACTGTAGATATTTTAAAATGTGACAACTGACTATATCCTAAGGCAAATTTCTAATGGATAGCTATTCACAATCATCTATTAAAAATAATTATTGTGACTGAACCCTGAATAATTTTAGATTTGTGCATGTGACTAATTTGTTATGTGACCTACAGTAAACCTTAAGCTATTAAGGGTAAGATATGTTTATTTGTCTTCTAAGTTCCTCAAATAGCAGTAATTTTATAATAGTAGGTACCCAGAAGTGGAGTCAAATGAGTAGGATGGTCATGTATTTCATTCCCAATTTGCTTTTGACATTCTGAATATAAAATGTATTCTGGAATAAACATCCTGTGGTTCTATTAAGCTGTCAATATTGTTGATTAAATGCTTTAGACAGATTATAAAAAAATAATTTAAATTCAAAGCTATGTACTTTCAATATTAGTTTTCAAGGCAATTTTTCTTGCATTTATATTAAAGTGAATTAATGATAGGCCTACAATAGCCAGTAAAATTAATTTTGCAAAGGTGAGAGGGATCTGCTTTTTTTGGGGGAAAAAATTGCTTTTACTGCCTCTGGTGGATCACACAGATGTAATTTAAGGACATCCTGTGGAGTCACTGGGCAGTGACATTGCCATCTAGTGGTCATTTCTGCTGGTGACGCTCTGGCCTCCTGGGCAATGAAGGGACTCGAATACAACCAGGTACAGAACTTTCCCACCCATCTTCCCATCTCAATGGATTAGTCTTTGAGTGAGGAACTATGTCTTATGGACTTATGAATTTTCCCTTTCCTACACTCAGTATCTGTTAATGTTGAAGTGAGACATGTTTTGGACCCTAAGAATATTAGAACTTTTTCTCTCCTCCATTCCCGTTACTCCCCCCCACCCCCTTCTACTCAGGCCTGCATAAAAACTGGCAACTGTGAAGACCACAGTGGGACTATGTCAAGTTTCTGTTCCCATGACTACATTACCAATTTAAACAGCAGAAAATAACATTATACATTCCTGGCTAACCTGTAATACTAGAGGAAAAAAAGACAGCAGTGTATTCTTTCAGTGGTTAAATAAATTGCAATCAAGCTGTTAAACAGAATTTTGGAAAGATAAACATTAAAATTATCATTCATCATCTACACTTTACTGAAAGTACATAAGGTGCTTTCTGTATATTGCCTCATGTGGATCTCAAAGCAACCCTCCAGTAGTTGTAAATCCAATTTTAATAGTAAGAAAAAGTGATGTGGTGAAGGAGAAAAAAATGATTTACCTAAGGTAATTTCCACTAGTAAGTAAAAAGCTAGGATTTGAAACCAAGCAATCCACCTATCTTTGGTAGGTAACAAAAAAGTGCAAACTATGACATTTACACTTCTTAAAATACCCAAAAGTTCATAATAAAAATTGCTCTGAAAAACAGATTTTAGCTGATGTACCAGTGATCACAATTATTTGGAAAACTAGACTGATTTAGTAAAGTTACTATAATTATCCTCTAGAAAACATGTACTAAATGAGTCAAATTTATAGATGAAAGAGTTTGTCTATTTATTTATCTTTCTGACTTAGTCCAAAAGACTAAAGGTGGCTTAAAATCATAGTAACTTTCTGAAACATATTCAGGATCTTTATTTTTTTATTGTAATTTTTTCCATTACCATTTACCCCCCTTATATCTCCCTCCCACCCCTTGCAACCACCACACTGTTGTCCATGCCCATGAGTCCTTTTCCCTTGATCCTTCCAACCCTCAACGCCCATCCTCAGAGCTGTCAGCCTGCTCTCTGAGTCTGTCTCTACTTTGCGTGTTAGTTCAGTTTCTTCATTAGATTCCACATATGAGTGAAATTGTACGGTATTTGTCTTTCTCTGACTGGCTTATTTCAATTAGCATAATGTTCTCCAGGTCCATCCATACTGTTGCAAAGGGTAAAATTCTCTTTTTTATGGCCAGATAGTATTCCATTGTGTAAATGCCTCTAAATACATTACTCTCCCCAAAAGCTAGCTGCTTCCAAGCTTGACTTAATATTTTGCATGTTTTCTCTCCGTTGCTTGGTAAATATATTTGCTTCTCCTTTCTGCAACCGACGCCTGACAGCTGATTTTTGCTGTTTTGTCAACTGACGTTTCACCTTCTGTTTCACCAATTCCTGGAAAGATTTCAATAATTAGTATCATTGATGACTGATAATTCTCATAAGGAATAAACATTCAACAAAATATTGACATTGCTAATATTTTTCAAATTTGTTAATGACATATTTTTAAAACTCCAAATTCTCACAGCAATACTATACAAATCAGTAATAAAACACAAAATGGTTATAAATTATATTTCTAAAAGAAATATAGAATATGACAAAAAGTATAGTTAAAATTCTTTGAATAACAAATAGACATAGTGCCACCTAGTGTCCATTGGGAAAACTTAAAGAAAGAACCTTCCCTACCCTCTGAAAACCAAGATAAAAACTGCTTGTTCCTGTTTTCTAGGTAATAATAGGCATGTCTTTGTATGAGATTGTTAGAAAGCATTTGTTACTGGTGAACAGTCCCTTCTTAACTTCAGGTGTAGAAACGACCTGATGGCAGCAGTTACCCATGGAAAAGTCTTCGTGCAGATTTTGGGAGATGCAGAATGCTTTCTCATAGTGAAGGAACATAAATTCAACTGATTTCTTAGCACTACAACTGTTATTTGTATATATATAACCTTGCATCATCCAAGTTGCCTCCTAAAAAAAGGAAGATGAACACTTTAAGGGTTGAGGCATGGGTCTCTTCTTAATATGCCCCACCCTATGCAAGACACAGAGATGCGTTTATGGCTGTCTCCCAAAATTAGGAAGGTTGGTGACTTAGAAGGACCTGGTATCCCAGTAGTTTCAAAACTTAAAGAATGGCTGGCTGAAAGTTTAAAATGAGTGTGACTAGCCTCTAGGACCTTCCCTTACCCCAGGACGCCAGGCAACTACCAGTCTCCCCACCCTAGCAGGAGACCAGAATCCTGGGGATGCCATCTTCTCTACCACAACAAAAGAGACCAACACATTCAGAATTCTAAAGGAAAATTATTTCCAAACCACAACTCTAGTACTTAAACTCCCTATTAAAAATAGAGAATAGAATAAAAATACATTTTTAGTAATAAAAAGTACCCTCAAAATTCACTCAATTTACTACTAGAATCTATACTGCCAATAAAGAAGTAAAGTAGGTAAGAAAGAAAAGGAACCAGGAAAGAAGGCACCCAACAGAGAGGAGATGGAAAGTCCCAAGAAACCAACAGTCAAGCATACACCATGTTTATTTTATTTTTTTATCCACACCTGAGGACATTTGTTTTCATTGCTTTTAGAGAGGGATGGAGGGAGAGAGAGAAACATCAATATGAGAGAGAAGCATCCCTCAGTTGCCTCCTGTACGTACCTGGATTGGATCGAACCTGCAACCTAGGCATACGCCCTCACTGGGAATCAAACCTAAAACCTTTTGGATATGGGATGATACTCCAACTGAGCCACACCAGCTGGGACCATACACCACATTTAAAAGAGGAATTTGAAGAGGCCTCCAGAATATTTCCAAGGAAAAAATCAATTTCTTTCCCAAATAATCTGCTTCAATTTCCCCTTGGTTCTTCCTTTCAGTGAGACCTTAAGATAATCATATCAAGCAGCTGAAGAAGGAGATAATGGATTGCCCTGCATGTACATCTTCCTAATTCACAACAATGTACAAATCCTACAAGATTTATTTTCTTCATGTTAACAAAACTGTGAGAAAAATCCCATTTGGTATGTTTTAAAAAATTATAAAGTGTGAAATAAAATACCTCTGTATTATTTCAGGGAGCCTATAAAAATAGCAATGAAAATCATGTATACTGTTGTCTGTTATTGATTGTGACCGCATATTTATTAAAAATGTATTTTAACATTTCATTATAATTTAACTGTTACATATTAGAAAGCACAGGGTACATAAGTGGCAACTCTGCTAATAAAAAGCCAAAAAAGTATTTTAAGTAGGAAAACAGGACTTACAATACTATCAAAGAACACAGAGAAAATCTTTTACCTTGCACAATCATCAACATAAAGGAGGTAATAAACTAAAGTTTTTCTCCTGACCCTTTTAACAAAATAAAATGTGACCTCAAGAAAAATACTGTGAGCAAACCTCCGTAAGAATGTAGAGTTAAGATGATCAATTTGTTTCAGAGATCAGAGAGAAACCAAGCTACACCTTTTTTCTCCTTGGGAGGCAAACTTATATTTTATAATACAATTTATTACAGGCTGTTAGTGATAAGGAAAATGGGATAAAGTCAAGACCTCACGACAATGTCAGGGCCATCATCTTTATATACAGAAGAGAGTGTAACTGAGAGTCTAAGAAAGTAGCATGGATCAACAACCTAACTGTTCTTTGTATGACGTTATCAATTTTACACATTGTAATCAGATATAAAAGCCCTATGCTTTGAATCTGAGAAATCAAAGAAAGGAGGGTAAATCTCTCAATAAGTATAAAAAATACCAAAGCCAAGAATGGACAGGAAACTATAATGTGTGAGAAATCAATCTCCTCACTGTTGAAGGACAGGGACTAGACCACACGAGAATCTACAAAGTGCTCCCTGGATCTTATCCTTCAAATTCAAGCTAACTTACATGCTGCCCTTTCCCTGAAAGCTTTGATCATTCCAGCTAAAAGTAACCCTCTCTCCTCTATTACTAAATTTGTACTCGTTATAATTTTATACTGTTAATATGCAAGGTCCAAATGGCTGCGACTGTCTTATACATCAAGTAATCCTCACACATAAGATGCCTGCAGTATGACCTAAGGAACATTTGCAAATGTTGAATGAACTGTTACCGGAGGAATTGTTGAACAGCTTAAAATACTGCCCGCAGAAGTAACACTGAGAGTTCTTGTTCTGTATCGGTTAATATCTTCCATGTTTTCTTCATCTCTAAAATTAAAGCAATATCACAATTTATCCAGTTAATTTTTATAGTTAATTATTGAGGTAATTTATATTATTCCTTACTTGATAATGAAACTTAAAGACATAAAATATCTCAGAAATATCATAATATTTAAAATTTCTGTGAAGGTAAAACCATCTACAATACAGCCTCGTATATTAACAATTTTCATTTTCCAGCATTCTGACAGTCACTATCAAAATTTCAAAATGGTAAAATGTTTTGGCCATCGAAACTTGTTATCATTAGCCACAATTCATGTTTTCTTCCCTCTTCTTTTACTGAACTATCTGACTCTTAACATTTAAATCCTTGGGACAGTTAAATCCTTGGGACAGCTTCTTGCCACTTTTCCATAGAAAAGCAGGTGTAAGAAACAGTACCCCACAGTCTGCTCTGCTAACGCAGGGACAGAAACTATCTACTTTGTACTATGCATTGCTCAAAGTTTTAATGTATAAGAAACTCAGACAATGTTAATTCTTAACAGTCAATATTTTTTTAGAAACATATTTCTACTTTGATAAAAATTTTGCCCAACATGTATTTAGAGTGAAAACAAACTATTCTATGCTCCGAACCTATGTAGATTTTTTTCTATTACTCAAAATCTCAAGCAACTGCCACTCTTAAATTTGATTTTACGTTTATTATTAAAGTGGTAACAACCCTGTCTCAAGATAGTTATATGTAAAAGGAACAAAATTCTCATGTTTTGCTTCACAATGAAACTCAAGATAAAGAGAGCTTTAGGATGTAAGCCTGAACATGTACTGAGAAATGCCTAATAAATGTTACTTGCCCTGGCTGGTGGAGCTCAGTGGAATGAGCGTGGGCCTGTGAGCCAAAGGGTCACCGGTTTGATTCCCAGTCAGGGCACATGCCTGGGTTGTGGGCCAGGTCCCCAATTGGGGGCCCACGAGAGGCAACCACACACTGATGTTTCTCTCCCTCTCTTTCTCCCTCCCTTACCCTCTCTCTAAAAATAAATAAATAAAATTTAAAAAGTTACTGATTTAATTTTGTCCTATTACTATTTTGAAATATATAAACCTGTATTTCATTAAACTATAGTTGTTTGATTGGGGTTGAACAGTTCAAATATAAAAATTAAATTTTATATCATTTGCTAATCTGAGCTCAGGCTGATTAATATTTGCAAGAAAAAAATTCTTAAAAAGAAAAATAACATTATAGAATTTTACATGAATAACAGAAGGTTCAAAGTACCAGACAAAATTCACTGAACTTCATGAAGACAGTACATTTACTGATTTATTGCACTATCATAAATCAAATATTAGATGTATATTTATGAAAATGTACAAAGAATTCATCCATCTAAATCATAATCAACTGAGTAAGAGATCTGTTTTAGTTTTTTTTGAAAGTAATCAGTTTGTATCTCAGGGCAGAATGCTTAAAATTGAATTGATATGCTGCCTAGAATCAGGTCGACCGTAAAGGCTAGCTGTAATTTTAACAAAAGGGTTATTTGTTTTCATATTACACATAATGGTACAGAATACAACTGTGTCACTTCATTTAAAAAAATACTCATTTACCAGAATTGAAGAAAGTATAGGTCTCCAGATTAAAGTAAAAAAAAATCAATCAACAGCATCTATACCTGAAAGGCCTGAAATCTTTGTTTAATGATGACAAGGCAACGAGATGAGGGCACTCATCTTCATACTCTTCAGAGCTTGCGGGGTTTCCTCCTCTACCTGTCTCACCATCTTGCCTGGTGTCATTTTCAGTTTTGTCTTCCTCCCCAGAAAACTCAGTTGCAGAATTGTTTTCAACTACCTGACCTTTCATTTCTTCTAAAGCTTGACTGAATTTAGTCATGTCAAAATAGTGCGCAGCAGCACTCTGTTCCGACAGATCATCTTCCTTGACCTGTTCAAGATCTCCAGGTGACCTGCAGCAGCAGTCAACCGATTCATCTACAGAGTTCTGTTCACCTGGATTTTCTGATCTGCGAACTTTGGCTTTTTCCGATACCTCTTCATCAGAGAAGGAGAAGTCAGATCCCTCCTCTGTTTCAGTATCATCTGGACCTACTGGATGAAGCAGTTCAGCATCTGCCTGCATCTCCTTCGTGTAGCCACTGGCAGAAACCTCTACATCAAGAGAGTCCTCCCTCCTAGGAAACGAAATGCCAAGCATTCAGAGTGGGAAAAATCTATCTGACATGCACAAATATTTATTACTCTGGAAAATTATAATTCTTAAGTGACTTTAATAGTTTATATATTTTAAAGATTTTTCTTTGCCTAAAATGCAATACTTAAATCACTTAACTACACAAATGTAAATGATATATGCTGTTTGTCATTTTGATAAAATAAATGTGAAAAGCAATAGATATTAATAGAAAGTTACAGAAACTTTAGTTGGTATTTACTGACTTAATAACTTTTAGAGGGGACTGAAGATTTCTTTTAACTCATATCAATCATCTCAAGCCAGAAAACAATATTTGAACTAAGTTTATAAAATAAATGAGAAATTTGGCTTTGAGAATGTACGTATAATTAGGTTCCGTGATCAGGTAAAGACAGCTCCTATTCTGAATAAAGGAAAACCACAAATTCTGATAAACACTTGGCTTGTTCCTTACAAATGCATTATTCACTTAGCATCCTACACTGAATAAAAGTTCTTGAATTTGTAAGAAATTGGTGTGTTCCTCCCCCAAACTCAGTAACATTATTTTAGTGGATGAAAAGAAGGTATTTTCTAGATTTGTACAT
This sequence comes from Desmodus rotundus, assembly GCF_022682495.2. Taxonomy (NCBI): domain Eukaryota; kingdom Metazoa; phylum Chordata; class Mammalia; order Chiroptera; family Phyllostomidae; genus Desmodus; species Desmodus rotundus. The sequence continues at coordinate 134,292,691 of NC_071387.1, forward strand.
TTCATTTATACACCACCCAGCTATAATACTCAATGATTACAATGTGTCAAAGGTCACTCACCATCTGAAAATTTTTTAGATAAAAATGTTAACTTTTAGAACTAAATAAATCAGGTATTTATCAGAGTTCTATCACTTTAAGCAGAGTACAAACCTGATATCACTAAATGTTGGATAAAGCTCACTTTCATAGCTGAAACGTTTCATAAAGAAATCTCTAATGCATTTAACATCTCTGTCAAAATACCTGCAAAAGAAAGAATTGTTTCTGATACAGCCTTTCTTGTTCATTTTTTCCTTAGGAGCCAATGACAATATCCTTAGTGTATGACAGTTTTACTTCTTACATAAAAAAGATGTTACTCTACTCAAATGAAAGAGAGAAATCTTCTGACAGTGTGTCTGAAATACTGAATGTAAAAGCAGAGGTACAAACAAGGAATATAAGCTATCAAAGACACATAGTTCCTATGGTCAGAAAACTCAAGGTTTTCTCTTAATGCAACAGACATACTAAGCGAAAATGAGATAAATACGAATCTAGAAAAGAAGACATGGGCCTATAATGTGGGGGCAGCGGGTTTCCAATTTCCTCTATAGTCTGCAGCATGTCTGGCTGTACTTCCCATCAGCTATACCCAGTTGAACCCCTTGTCAACTGAGAAAGCTGAAGATAAAAATAGATTAGTAACTCCTAAGAAAAAGTTTGAGAATTTGAATTATGTTTACGTACCCTTGTTATCTGTTAGCTGACTTGTAATAACTTCCAAGAGACAAATAATGCTGTGGGCTTATAAATAATCTGAAAACATATTAATCTGGATTGATGGCAGAAGAACCTCTGAATATGTGGTTGTTTTTTAGGTCAACATAAGGCAGTAAGAGCTGTTTAAATTCTCTAGAGGGTTTCCAAATAAGGTAGAATTAAGGGTCACACGGAATTTAGAGAATCATGAAGTTTAGAATTAGGAAGACAAGGCCACTATTCTTTGTTCTTAGGGCACCCTTGGAACAACCTCAAATTATTTTAAAATTATGTTTTTATACATGCTTATGTCTCCCCTACTAGACAGTAACTTCTTCAAACGCAGAGATAGGGCTTATTTATATCTTAATTTCTAATGCTTAATAGAACTCCTTCACCCAATTACTTGCCCATAAAAGTTCAAGTTAAATCACAATGTCTTCAAGAATAATGCATATTATATTTAACTTGAATATCATAACCTGTTATCATTTCTGTCTCTAATTCTGGTGGTTCCTAGATGTTCCTTTATTGTGTGACTATATTATATCACTTTAATGAGAATGTTAATCAGTCATCATCATAAGAGATATTAACCACCCATGTGCCAGGCATTTATCTATTAGTATTGTTTTATTGGAAATATTCTTTAAAAGTACTCACCCTTAATTTGATTACACTCAATTGCATCATGGAATACAAATAAAGGAAAATATTGTTGCATTTCACGACTTGGCTGGTTTAAGTGGTTAAGCAGTGTGAGGAACAGATTATCATAGTATATAAAGTGTCAGGGATGAGGTTTTATGGGAATTCTTTTCTAAAATAAATGCTAAAAATGATGTGAAAGATATTATTGGCCTGGCAACTTAGTCTAGTCCAAATCCGTAACTTTTGTTAAGACCATCAAGATGATCAAATTATGCTTGATGAAGCCCCTTTGAAGCCAACCATGGAGGAAAAAAGGGGACAGGCAGAGAGAATGGGGTTCTAGGATTCCCCTTTCCATGTCCCTGAGGGCAAGCTTTCTTCTGAGCAAGCTTTTTTTTTTTGTTTAAGAATTGGGCTTCCACCTAAATGTTTGAATAAAGGATTCCATGGCTAAGACAATTTGACCTTTGGAAATCTGTCAGATTACAAAAGTAATTCAAATTGTTTTGATGGCTTACGAAAGTGGGCAGTATCTTCAGATTCCCAACACGCAGAATAAGCTTAATGACCATGTTTTAAAAACTGGATCAAAGTGCATTCCCCGCTCCCCCCACCCCCTTTAAAATACTGAGGAATAAGAAAGATTCTTTCAGGGGGAAATTAGTAGTTTGATATCATTAACACATACACACACACACACACAATTTTAGACCACTGACATCAGCCACTTCAAACCAGTTACTGACCCAAATGACAGTATTACAAAGTTGAAAATTCTAAATAAAAATTATTTCATCACACATAAACACACCCGCATTCACAATCAATTTCAGTATATACCATTCAGCATTGGGATGAGAAGTTGAAACCATTTGTGGAAAATCAATCATGGTGATGTGGTCATCTTTATCCAAAATGAGATTGAATTCATTGAAATCTCCATGAATCAGTCCATGATTCGCAAGTTTGACAATTAGTTCCATGGCGTCATCATACACTGACGCAGGATCTTCGACATGGTGTATCTGACATCTGCAAGTATTTTATGTAGGAAAAGAAATTATTTATACTCATTTACGACTTTAATGAAAGCAAATGTGTATGCATTTTTCCATCTTTGTCTCCCTAGCAGTTTTTCTTCATTTCCACCAGCATAAAACCGTAACAGCGTTACTGAAAAAACAAGGTACATCCTGCCTAGATTCTGTACCTTTTTTTCCATTGTCACAGTGTTCCTTTGATCTTCTTTACAGTCCAATTTCTCTACATGTGCTTTCTCCAATTTTTTTCCTTCCACTCTAATAACCATTTCAAACAGGTTTTCTTCATCCACTTTATTTCAACTCTTGTCGAGACTATCGATGATTTCTGTGTTGCTAAATCCATTGGTCAATTCTCAGTCTCCATCATATTTGGTCTGCCAATTAACCTCTTCCCCCTCTGAAACACTTCTTTTACTTGACTCTTGATATACCAACTCTTTAGGCTGTCCTCTTTCTACACTGATCATTCCTTCTCAGGCTTTTTTGCTAATTCTTCATCTTCTCCCTGACCTTTAAGTTTTGGAGTTCCTCAAAGGTTAATCCTAGGGCTTCTTATTTAAAATCATCTCTGGTGATTTCAGGCTCACGGCTTAAAACACCACACATATACTAACGTCAATCTGTTTTCTCTGAACTCGTACTCATCTCAAACTTACCATGTCCCAAACTTGAACTCTGATTCTGCCTCACCTTCTAACTACACACTGTTGTTGAGTCTTTCCAGCTCATCTATAAATGTGAACTTTATGCACGCCCACATTAATCAATCATCGAGGTCCAAAAGCTGATTGCTACTTCTGACTCACACCTTTCTTCATATCTATATCCAATCCCAAACGAAATCATGGTGGCTCCTCCAGAAAGACATATCCAGAATCTGACCACTTTTTGTTACCTTGCCATCACTCTGATCTAAACTAGCATTGTCTCTTGACTGAATCATAACAATTTCCTAAACTGCCTTCCAAATTCTGTTCCTGTCTCCATTCAGTCTATTCTTAATATGGCAGCCAGAGTGACCCTACTAAAGCATTAGCCAAAACTCTCCAATGGCTTCTTATCTCAATCAAAATTAAAAAGCCCTTGTGCTAAATATCAGTACAATGGTAATCACATTACAATATATAAAAGTTTCAAATCCACATGTTGTATACATTAATTTACACAATATCATGTGTGAAATATATTTCAATAAGAACAAAATTTAAAAGGCCTTGCAATGATCTGGTCCCCTGCTGCCTCTCCAATTTTATCACTTACAGTTTCTCCCTTACTCATTCAGCTCCAGCACCACTGACATCCTCAGTTCCCTGAACATGAAGGTATGCTACCCCGGGGCGTATGCACTCGCTGTTTCCCCCACCCAGTTATTCTTCTGTATCTGCATGGCTTTCCCTCATTTTCTTCAGCATTCCTGTCAGTGAGAACTTTCCTGACCACCCCATGGAAATAGCAGCCTCCTATTCCCACCTCAGCCCTGCTTGTCCCCGTTACCCTGCTTTACTTTTATCCATAGCATTTACTACCATTTGATATACACAGGGTAGGGCAAAAGTGGATTTACAGTTGTAAGTTCATGGAACACAGAGTTTATTCTTTTTATTTATTATTATCACTTTTTAGCCTCACCCGAGGACATGCTTATTGATTCTAGAGAGAGGAGGAGAGGGAGAGAGGGAAGAGAGAAACACTGATTGGTTGCCTCTCCTATGTCCCTGACCAAGGATTGAACCTGCAACCTAGGCATATGCCCTGACCAGAATCAAACCTGTGACCTTTTGGTTTATGGATGGCACTCTGACCAAATGAAACACACCAGCCAGGGCAGAGTTTATTCTTACATTATTATTTATTAATTATTTTCCATATAACCAATGGTAAACCTGCTTTTATCCCATCCTGTATTTTCTTAGTTAGCTATTTATTGCATGTCTCCTTCCATCAAAATGTAAACTCTGAGGGCAGAGACTTGGTTTACTGCTGAGCCTGGGAGAGTGCTTGGCACATACTAGATTATTAATAAATATTTGCTGAATAAATCATAGAGATTACAAAACACATACTGTTAGAATGAAACTACAATTTCAATTTGCTTACTGCTATATGTTAATTTTTAACCTCCCAGGACCAATATTCCATTTAATGAAAAGAAACTTACTTTAAAAACTGAACCTTACATTTACCATGACCCATGGGCTCAACAACAGTAAGTACTTACAGAGGATAGCCATTTATGAGTTCCATGACGACTGCATGGCGATTATAATCAATTGGCTTTGGGACTGGAAATTTCCTCTCGTACAATGCCTAAAACACAGCAAACAGGCAAACACAGCAAACATAAACTAATGAAGAGGTCATTAATTTTTAAGGAACAATAGAAGTAAATATACCTGCTCACTACCAGAAGAAAACATACAAGTTTTTACAAAATTACAGTCAACATATGACTATTTATACATGGCTTACTTACAGCATAAAATGAGCTGTACATAAAAAAAAAAATTAAACAAGTTTACTTAATTCACTTTTCACCACACACTCATTTATTGAACATTTACTGAATACTATACACTGTGCTAGGATTACAAAAGTGAGTGTGAAAGTCTCTGCCTTTATGATATATCTGCTAAACTTCTGTAAATTTCTGCCATTTATTGGAGTGTGCTTAAAAAAATAAAATAAAAATTGCAATTTGGAAAGTACTCTGTCTGGTTACATACTAGGAAATGAAATATTCCAATAGATTAAGCATTTTAGTTTATAGAGCACTGACCTTTTCTTTAGACCAAATACATGATATAAAACTAGTATGTAATAAACATACACACTGTAGTAACCTGAGTCAAATGTTACTTAAGATCATCCATAGATTCATCTTTTCCCCATCCCTAACTTTTTCTATCTTTGCTTATAAAGTCCTGTTATTAATTCCTTCAGAACGTTAGATTTATGACCTCTGCCATTTGAAATGCTACCATTTCTAAGTAGGCCTTTGTCATTAATACTAAATTACTCTAACAATGGTTCCAGCTCTTGCCACCATACCTAACCTTTAGTCTGTGTACCAATAGCAAACTAAGATGCTTATGTCAATGCTCAATTAGAAAAAACTGCAATGGCTACTTGACTTGGGTTGGGGAACACACAATGCAGTGTACAGATGTGTTGTTGAGTTGTACACCTGAAACCTATGACTTTGATCAATGTCACCCCCAAAAATTAAAAAATAAAAATCTACAATGGCTATGCTGATTTTAGTCTGAACTTTTTCTAGGTTTCAAAACCCTCTTTAATCAACTTAACCAGCCCTCCTAGTCCATCACTCTCCCACAAGCGTTCTGGAGTGCAATCAGGACAGTCATCTCAGGGGCTATTACCTGCACCCGCAGAGCTCACACCACACTCTTGTCTGTACCCGAGTGGTTCCTCTGCGTATACACCGTTTTACAGTCTTTTCCTTAAAACCAAATCATATGCATGCTTCATAAGTTTGCCCAAATCCCACTCACTTCATGAACTTCCTTCATCAACTATTCTGCTCTGCGTAAGTTCCTCTAAACACATATAATTTGATTTTTAAATTGTTCTTTGTTTTATGTGTGTTGTTCGTGTTATCTTCCCAATTTACAACACAGGCTGCACTGGTTTTCCCTTTGGAATCTATCCCTACACCCCACCTACCCTAGTACTTACTACAGTGGTGGCCACATACCTAATGCTCGACATGTATTTATTAACAGGGTTAATTTTAAAAGGTTGTGTACTCTACTTCCTACTTTCTTTGGACAGGAAATGAATGACTTCCACTCCCCCAAAATTGGTTTAGAAATACTTTTTTCTAAGCTCAACAGGCAGCTCAACAACATATAGTAACCTTAACTATTATTGTCAGTGGTCTAGCCAGTGTGCCATAGCTTAACCTTTAAGCTACAGCTCCATTTTATCTTATTCTCTGTTAGGAAAATATCAATGTATTTAAGAAGCATATTTAAATACACCCAAGTCTATTGCTGTACCTTCATATAAACATCTTGAGAAAATACCTAATAGAGTTTTGGGAAAACGGTAACGATTCCTACCAAATGGCATGCCAACTTCCTGATCGACTATTGTGGGATATAAACCTTTGGTATAAGACAAGAAATGCATAACATGTATGGTATCAGTATCGTTTATTTATACTGTGTTGAAAAATTTCCCCTATAATACTAAAAATTTACATACACGAATTAAAATAGCCTACTTAAAGAAGACCAAACTGAAACTTCCAAGAAACCCTGGTCATACACTGGATGAATTCTAATAATTAATTAAAAAACATTAAGTTATAAAAAAACAAATCCTAAGAGTGTAATAAAAATAAAATGTTATTTTATGTTTAACTTAAATATTATTAAAGACATTTGATTATTAAAAATATTTAATAAATTAATGCTGAACTTAAATTTTGAAAGTTTAAAAACTAAAAATTTTTACTCTCTAATATACATAAAAATTTTTAATTGGCATTTCTTTTATTATATAAAATAAAAATACTAGTCAACTTAATTGAAGACACTAGTTAACTTAATTGAAGACACTAAGATTTCTACAAATGGCAATTAGCTGGTGTTTTCAATTAGAGATAGACCTATGTACAGTTTAACTATACATTCATACATACACGTTTGTGAGAAAATCATATCACTGTATTTTAGGCTACTCTATCTTGTTAATATTGTTGATTATATGTTGCCTTTATACACTTTAAACAATTAAAAATACCTTCACATAGAAGGAAATAACCAGAAAAACAAATGACAGAAAAAAAAAATCAAACCAGTAAGAGTTAAAAGTGACTGTAAGGTTGACATTGGAGAAAGGGAAATAGATGTGTAGGCAACAGACTGATGATTGTCGCTATAGCCTTTGGCTGCAAGTATTATTTGGTTAAAAAATGAAAAATTATTTTTAAAATACCTTCATATAGGCAAATTCTTTCATGGCAGAGAGACGAGATAAATAAAGCCAAGACATGTTATGTCTGTGTTTATGGTAATCACGCTTGTTTTTCAGATTTCGAAAGGAGGTTCTTCCCAGTCTGTGAAGCTTTAATGCAAACTGTTGCCCTTCTCCATTTGCAACAATATAAATATCTAGAGCCAAGATTTTAAAAAAGATTATTATTACATTTTTATGCCAGTAAGTTGAAACAACTCTAACTTTGTCTTACTTTATTTGTATCAATTTTTACCTTTCCTAATAACCACAAATACTTACCATCACAATCCAAAATGGTGACACATATGTCAAAGGTTATTGCCTCCAAAGGTGCTCAATGCTCAACTCAATTTAGTGGGAAAATATCTACTTGTTCCTTAGTGTCCTATATGTTCAAGAAGTGATTTAATAATATATTCCTTCTCAAAAACAGTAAATTCATTTCTTCAATTAATACTCAGTAGTTAGAATATAATCCTATATGAATGTAGATCTTGCCCTAAGTACTTCAACTATCAAAATAAGTTGCTATTTGCAATACTTACAAGGAGAACATGTACTAATTATTCATGGGACATTTTAATTATTACTTTAATTATCAAGAAACAGCTCTTTCTTACACTGGTGGGATTATAAGCTGGAATAAACATTTTGGAGGAAATTTGGTATCAAACTTTTAAGAGCACATAATTTTTAAGAATGTATTTACAAGTTTATTTGCACAGAGTCACCTGTACCAGAGTGTTCACCACCTCACAAAAACAGAAAAAAAAAAGATTGAAGTAACTTAAATGTCCGTTAACAATTGGGATGGTAAAATCCATAAAGGAACTTCCATACAAGGTAACACTCAGAAACTATGAGAAAGACAAATGCAAATTGGCTGATATGGAATATCAGGGATGCACTGGAGGCACAGAACAGTAAGTACTGTCTGCTTTTATCTGAGATTAAAAAGATATGTGACTGTATACACATATCCTTAGTACAGCACATCTTTGTATTTACAAAGAATACTTCTAGAAAGATTATGTAGGACATCAATAAACAGTGATATCTTTGGAAAGTAATAACAGGAGATTGAGACCTGTGTTAGGAGATTTCCTTTTTATTTACTCTTGTACTATTTATCATTTTGTATGCAACGAAGTTCTTCAAAAAAAAAAAAAGGCATTAGAGGAAGCATATCTCAAAAGGTGTTTCGTTATCTTATTTATATATTTCACACACACACACACTGCTTTACACTGCCATATTTAGCACTCTTGTATTACTTATTAAATATACACCATAATCTGCATAGTAATACAGAAGACACACCATCTGAAGTACATTAGCAACCTCCTTTGGAGTAGGCTTCCTAATAATTTTTTTTTCTCCCAACTTTAATTTTCTTTCCTCAGTTCAGATAAACAATTTTACGATATAAGATAAACTATATTGGATAAAGAAGCAGCGTATAAGAGGGCGTGGTATGAAGAATATCACTCTGTTCTTTATTTCTACCTGTCTTCCACACAGAAAATACATAAGCATTTGTTCAATGCTATTTTAGAATGCTTCTCTCTGTATTCTACACCTATGTAACTTAGCCTTGTTGATTACATTACTGTGAAGAAAAAAAAAGTTTGTGGTTTTCAGATATTCACTGTCTTCTAGTAGTTCCTTGTGTTACATATTTTAGCTATTACAAATATTCAATTTATCAGATAGAAGAGCAAATAAAATATTTGCCAAAGATTTGTTATTAGAGGAAAACTAATTCTTGGTATACTTGTCAACTACAGATTTATGACAAAATAATAATCTACTACACCAAGTGTAATTTTAATCTGTATTATTTCCAAACAACTCTTCAATTTATTGTTTAGTTGGAAAAATAAACTAAAAGGCAAATGTTTTCTCAAAGGGCATATAAACTAAAGAAAAAAAAGTGCATTCAATAAAACTGTTAGCACTTACCAGATTCTTTGCCAACACCCATCTGGTTTCCAACAGACTCAACTACCTGCCTAGAAGAAAGTGTTTTCAAAGCTAGGTAATCATAGCCTGCGTTTGTCAACCGATAGCCCTGGACAGCTAGACAAAAGCAAATGAGAAAGACCATATTTTAGCTACATTGTACTACCAAGTCACATCAGTTCAAGTCATGAGAACAATTTAGACAATGGGAGGTTTTTGCTGGAAAAAGATTAGCTACCCAGTTTTACAAGTTAGCATTTCTTCCTATAATTTGTGTTTCTTCTCTAGAGCAATGTTACTCAAAAGTGTGACCCACAGACTTATACCAGTCTATGTTACTAGTCTGTGACAAGACACAGAAACTGATCTGAGTGTGTAAGTTAAAAAATTTTTGTATCAGTTTGACCAAGTTATTTTATATCTTCAACTGTAACAAGGAATTTTTGCCCACATTTTATCAGTTTATTTCATCTTTCTAGATTTTTATTGTTATTTTACAAAAGTATGGATCCATGATAGGCTGATAAAAAGAAACTCATCCCCCACCACACATGGTTTGAGTAGTAATGTTCTAGAGTCTTGCGGCAGATTGCGTTTTCCAAATATGACTACCTGTACTTGCTCCTACTTGCATCCTACTTGCTCTTATGTAGCTGGACCTCTATCAGGAGGTACAGACTATTTCCCACCCTGTTTTATCTGGGTGGGTTCTGTGATTTGCTCTAACAAATCACAGAACACTGGAGATGTATGCTGTGTCAGTTCCAGGGCTAGTGTGTTCCCAGCCTGGCAACTTCCACTTCCTGCCTTTTGGAAAGCCAGCTCTGGGGGACGCCAGTTAAATGAAAAATCATGAATGGTGCCTCGAATACTTACTTTTGGTACGCTCCCAAGCTGTGAGTTTATGTTTCACTAATTCTCTTAAAACTTTATTACAGCCACCATGTTTAAGGCTGGCTATAGAAGCAACCAAACTGCAGGGAACTATTTCATGGTTCTTCATGCCCATTTCAACCTGAAATTAAAGAAATCATTATGCATTCATAATCAACACAGAGCTGCCGTCTGTCAAAACTTTGTTAAAAAATTAACTTCTCCGACCATGCAGTTCTCCAACCAATTCTGAGACACAAGTTATTACCTTCTTGGTTTATATTTTCAAACACAGTCTGATAGATATTCAGTGATATTCATATTCTATCTCTCTAGTAAATGATATGCACACTTCAAGGGTAAAGAACATGAGTGCTTAACATAATTTACTGATGTGTGGTAAAATACTAAAATATTTACTGACATCCCACTATTTGTCTTTAAAAACTACGGATGTTCTAGATATTTATTAAGAAAGTATTAATAAGTATATGTAGGTATTGTTAAGAGATTTAAAAATATGTAAAAATAATCTCCACCCTGGAGAATATATTGTCTTCCTGTGGAAATAAGAATGTACACATCAAATTCTATTAGAAGGTAAGAAATAAATGCTAACAAAGAGGAGGCTGAGGGTAGAATAAGAGTACTTCTGGCCGAGGGATCAGTTTCAAAGAAGTAGCAGGAACTGAGGCTGACTTTGAGAGATAAAGGATTATAGAAAAAGCAGATAAGGGAATACTAAATAAAGATAATAAAAAAGATTTGGTTTGGAACACATACAGAACTTAGCAACAGCTATTACAGTGCTAGCTCAGATGGGAATGACTTGCAGAGTTCATGGAAAGGCTGGACAATGCTTTTAAGTAAGATATAGCAGGACTTGAATGCAGATAAAGGAGTTTTAGATGTTGTACAGAGGAAAGTAGGAAACACTTTAAGACGTTCAGGCAAAGGAGATGAATAAACAGTTGTTTTAAGAACATTAATGTAGTAGGAATAAGCGAAGTGGTTTATAGAAAGCAAAAACTGGAGATGGGATATTGGAGAACTAAGGAGACAGGCCAGGCCCGAGAAACAGAAGCTGTAACAGGGAAGAGATAGTTGTAACGGAAGTAGTCTGGGACTGGCAACGGAAGCGGGAGGGTAAAGGAACTGAATCAAACGTGCAGTGAACATGATCAAGTTTTAAAATAATAGTAGTAATAATATTTATTTTAATGAAGTTTGGGAAAGGAGAGGGTAGACAAAGTTAATGAATTTGATTTGTGCACAATGGGTAGGAGGTGTTGGAAGGTCCTTCAAATGAAGATGTTTAAAGAAAATTGGAAAGGCATGTCTACTCTGAGGACTGAAGCCACAGTTAGAGGGGAAAAAACCCGGTCAATTACTTGATAAAGGTAACAGAGGAAGCCACACAGCGGAGGTGCTCATCCAGCAAGGCATCAAGGAAGAAAAAGCAGGGCGGAGGGACAGAATGAGTGAATGTGCTGCCGAAGCAGAAAAGGAATGTATCTTCCAAAAGTGCCAGTAGGTAAAATCCAGCTGAATTTAAGAAGCCATCGGAGGACAAAGAAAAGTGTCTTCCAAATTTCTTACTATATTTGCATTTGATAGTTTAATCCCTATAATAAAAAAGAAAAATAGCTCTTAAAGTAAATTTGTTTCATTCTGCAAATGCCCAACCTCTGTGTTCCTTTTTGGGCCATAATCTAACACCATGAAATCAGTTTTTATCATTCCTTTCTTGAAAAGATTCTGTGGCTTCCCTATACTTCGAGTATACTCCAAATTCTTCAGTAGGCGTAACGAGGCTCTCACCTTTTCCAGTTACATCCCCAAACATTGAGCCTCCTGCCCATTATGCTCCAGCTGCACTGGCCTTTCCATTCTTCAAAAACGTCCTGCCTCAGAGCCTTTTCCCTTCTTACTGGTGTTTCCTCTGCCTCCAACTTTTTCCAAGGACTTCACTGAGCCAGCTACTTCTCTTTCAGCTCTTGTTATCCTCCCACCCCTTCTTTTACTTAGCAAATATTTATGCAGTATCTAACACGTGGACTTTTTTTTATGCCAGGAACTTTTTTAAAAGCCTTAAAACTTTGGTTACAACAGTTAACAGAAAAGATTCTTGCACCCAGCAGTCTGTCTTCTCTGGTTACACAACTGAAAGATACCACGCTCCTGCTCCCACTATTCATGATTTCTATTCAGTTATCCTCTTCATCATCTTCATACCAGTCATTGTCTGCTGTTCTCCTTGTTATTTATTTGTTCACTTGCTGATATATCTGTCTCCCTTGACTTGTATGTACCCCGTTGAATTTCCTAAAGTTGTTAGTAAAAATCTGGCAAATGTGTTGACTGAATGAATAGGAAGGAATACTGGGTGAGTGAGTCCGTGCATGGGGAACTCAATGCTATTAATTTTCCTCAGGAGCCTTAACCCTCTTCAGGTCGGAAGCCCAGGGTCATATTAACTTCCCGGGCCGGAAGGATGCGCGTGGCTCTGGAGCACAACAAGAGGAGCAGGAAGGAAGGAAATAATTACAAGAGGGTCCTTTGCTGTCTGCATTTGGGGGAAGATGACAGCCTCCGAACAAAAACTTCTGAAAAATCCTACCCTCAGGTCTTTTCCCATTCCCAACCTTCACCGCGCTCCAGCGCCCAGAGCGCGCTCTGCTCCCAGAAAACTTCCAGGAACAGGAAGCACGGTGGGAAAGGGCAGGGGACAGGGGTAAAAGGCTAACTTCTTACCGCGGTCAGGACTCTGAAGTCATCGCGGCTCATGTAACGCAGCTTGGCGACATTCACCTTCCCCATGGTGGCACGGGCCACAACCACGGACCTGGTCCAAAACTACCGGAAAACGCAGGCGACGTCGGTACTCTAACGTCTCAGGCGCTCCGCAGTCTAGGGGCGCATCGCGCATGCGCTGATCTTTACTTCAGGTCCTTACTAATAAATGTAAGTACGATTATCACTGGCATGGGAAAGTAAAACGTCTTCTAGATCTTACGAAGCACATAGTATGGAAAAGGTAGAGTACTCTTTAAAGTGATTTTTTTTTCATGGAAATGAGTTGGCAGGCTGTAAATGTTCGCTATAATATTCCATTTTATTTTTTATTATCTGTCAGGACCGACTGCTTAAAGGATGCGACCTCCGTAGGAGAGTATCCTGTTTACTTTAATCAAGTTTTATCTCCAAACAGCAACTCTTACTGTAGGCAAAGTGAGTTCCAACAAGAGGGGAGAAAAATGAACCAGAGCGCTACTCTAGACGATCAAGATAAAAACGACAGTAATCACACGAACAGCTCCTCTCGTAAACGCGTCTTCCGCAGGCGTGGTTAATGAGTACTCTCTTGCACCTGCTCAGTACTCAGGTTTTCCATTGGTTCTCTAGGCTTCGAAGTGCGCCTGCGCCTGGTGGGAGTGGGTTTAGTGCGGCCTTCGGAAGCGGGTTGTCGCCTTTCTTTCTCCTGCGCATTTCCAGGATTTTGTACTGCGGTTTGATGGTGCCACCCGAGGTACAATGTTTGGCTCTCTTAGGCGTAGGCGCAGTTTTAAGGGCTTTAGGAGAGCAGTCCACAGTGGCCCTGGAACTCATAGGCCTCTGCAGAAATGGTCACTGGAGCGCGCTGTAAATAACTTGCACGCTCTCACCCCACCGACAAAAAAGGCTGCGTCCTCTACGTATACCGTCCCTACAACAGCAACAAGGATAACAAAACTTGTGTGAGAGTTCGTGTTTACAATATCTTGTTTCTGAGTTAGGTTTTAAAACTTTAAAAGGCAATTATTTTGGTGCCACTCCTATTAGCTGTGGGTGCTACATACGGTCACGGAGGATTGTGCTCTCCCCTTCATCCTCGGTCTTACTTTCAGCAACTGGTGTTTAGCCTCTCTCAGGGTCCAGTCTCAAAACTTTCAGGGTAAACACTGGAATTCGGGTTTTAGAGTTCCATTTTCTTTTTTTCATGTAGGCTTCCACTCACCGATGTGCTGGTTTTCCTTCTAAGTCCCTCCCCACTCAGTATTTCAAACGAAGGTGTATAAGTTAGAGGCAAGCAGTTCAATATGCCCTGCCGTTCTAACCAGAATAGTAGTACTCTGAAATCATTGAAACAGAACAACCCTCTGTCCCCTCTACACTACAACCTTGGTTTCTTTTTTACCTGAATGCAGTAAATCTGTAATTAGCTATTCTCAGCTAAGTGGAAACCTCCACTGAAATGGAGTTTTATTTATTTATTTATTTCCGTATGTCACATAAGAGGACGTTAAAATGAAAAGCTTTAAAAAGCCAGATTACTAACTTCTTGTGGGGGGCTCCGCCCGCAGGGCCCTCCCAGCCTCTACAGATGAGAATAACTCTAGCAAGACATGATCTGCTTGGGGAGGAAAGGTGGCGGATCTCTCAAAGGAGAAGGGCCAAGAGCCTGTTTCTCAGTGGGCTTTTATTGGGTTCAATTTGCACAGGAACACAGGTAAAGCTCATCAATCATTGTCAGGCAGTAAGGATCAAACAATAGATAACATCTGAGAGCTTATTCTGAGTTAGGGTTAGTTAGCTAAAGGGCTATAAGATTTTGGGAAACAAACTCATTTCAGGCTTGGACCCTTATCATTTAAATTGAGGGTAAAAACAAAGCAGGTTCAGTAAAAAATAAAAAAGCCATGTATACACATACACAAAATAAATATGACACAATGTTAACAGTTGTTAAAAACATGTGGTGGGAATAAAGGCAATCATTGTCTACTTTAAAAACAAACAAACAAAAAAACAAAGCAGGTTTCACAGGATTTTATGCATTCTTTCTTAGGCCTGATTGGGGGGGCGGGGGGAATCCACCCTTTCCAGCACAGGACTGCACCCCCCTCTGTCATTGTTTCAGGCTTAAGGCAGGCAGGGGAAGTAAGGCAGCAAAGAGATTAGGAGAGAGAATGAGGACTCAGGCTATGTCAAAGCCGAGGGGCGAAGGTCCATCACTCCCTTTTTCTATAGCCCCCCAAGTCCTTTCCATCACTCCCTTTTTCTATAGCCCCCCAAGTCCTTTCCTGTGGGCCTCTTTGTGACCACGCCTGTCTTAGGTCATCCCTCTCTTGAGGAATCTTACCCGTCATTGGCTGACTGGTCAGGCTCAGGGCCAAGCAGAGTAAAGTAAAGTGGGCAGAGGTGGTGCCCCTGCCAGGGAGATAAACTTTGTCCCCCTAGTGGCCTATGGTCCCAAGGTCTCCGACTCAGCCTTAGCCATGGGGGTTACAGCTTCTGAGACCAGGCAGGGCGGTTCCCAACAACTTCTGGATCTGTGGGGAATGGGAATCACAAATTATTTGGATGTCTGCTCCCAATGCAACACTTTAGCCGACGATGCTAATCTATTAGGGCACAAAGGTTTCCTTCTCAACTCTGCTCTGGACAACATCCACTAATTGATTGCATTTGGCTAGAATTGCTGCCCTGGTTCTGGAGTAGTTTCTGGGGTTAATCATAGAGTCCACATCTCTCATATTTTCAGCATTAATATTTTTTAAATGAAATCATCTTAATCAGACTTACTGAACTCAGGGGGTTCACCACTTTGGGTGTTCTATTCAAGAATGAGGTGTAGTTGTTGTTAAGTAGTTTCATTTACTTGCAGCAAGTAAAGGGGCCAGGATTCACATTCAAAGCTCTGTTTCTGAGAATGATTTATCATACACATATGCTGGAAGTTTTGCTCAGTGTTGGGGCAAACTCATTTCCAACCTGCAAGCTTTGTGGCGTAGGGAGGTGAATAAAAAGTTAAAGAATAGCCCTTGCTGGTGTAGCTTATTTGGTTGGGAGTCATCCCGCAAACAGAAAGGTCAAGGCTTCAATTCCCAGTCACTGCTCATGCCCGGGTTGTAGGTTAGATCCCTATTTGGGGTGCATGCAAGATACAGCCAATTGATGTTTTTCCCCTTTCCTTCCCCTTTCTCTGGAATCAATGAAAAAGAAAAAAACTTTCTAAAAGTTAAAGAATAGTATGACATAGGAGGCTTGTCCAAAAAGTATCCAGCCATGTACTATGAAAAATAGACGTTTACCAAAGAAGATGCAAGATACAAGAAACATTGTACACAGGACAATGATGTCTTAGTCCCCTTCAGAGTAGGTGCCTTGGGACCTCATACAGTTCTCCCAATCTCCATCAGTTGCCCCATTGTATTTTCCTGAATCTCATTGAAGGTCTGAAATCTCTTCCCTTTCAAAGGATTTTAGTTTAGGGAGAAGCCAGAAGTTGCAGGGCACCAAATCTAGGCTATAGGGGGGTTGAGTCACGTGGGTGATTTGATGTTTTACCAAAAAAACTCTGCAGCAGACATGATGCATGAGCAGGTGTGTTGTCATGACGTAGCTGTCAATCACTGGTTGCCTATACCTGTTGCCTTCTAAGTCATCTGAATGGTTGTTCAAGTTTAATGCAAAATTTGATGCAGATTCATTGCTCTACTCTCTCAGTCATTTTGAATGCAATGGCCACACAGTACACATGCTCACTCAATGGTGTCTACCCCCCCCCCCCACTGACTAGTTCAGTGAAATCATCATTGTTTGCGCATGTGCATTCCAGTCCATTCTCCTTGGATACCAGGTTACATGGATGTTGCATAAACCATTCTCATTATATTAACAATGGCTGGACTTTTTTCAGACAGATCTCATAAGTATGCAAAGGACTTAACATATTATTTCCCTCTCCCAGACTCCCACTCCCATTACACACATGCACCTGGTCTTCACAAAATTCAGAGGATCTTGATTACTGATTAAAGTTTAAATTTTTTAGATTAAAATTCAAACTTCTTAGGTTAGCATTCCATATCTTTAACAGTCTGTATTATTATTTACTAGTTGATAAGTAAACCTGTTAATATACCTGTTAATTGAATATGCACCTGTTAATTGAACTACTTGGTTTTATACTTATACAGGTTACTTGATTTCCTGTCTCACTGCCTTTTTCTTTTATCTGTAATGCTCATCTTCCTCCTTTTCTTTTGTCTTCTATCCATCCCTATATATGTAAATTCTATCGCTATTCTTCAAATGCTATGTACCCTATAAAATTTTTCATTGTTATCCTTATATCAGTTTCTTAGGGCTGCTGTAACAAATTATTACAAACTTGGTGGCTTAAAACAATAGAAATTTATTCTTTTACAGTTCTGGACCATGCTTTCTTCAGATGCTATAAGGGAGAATCAGTTTCTTGCTTGTTCTAGCTTCTGCCAGCATTTGGTGATTGCTGGCATTTCTTGACTTGTGGTTGCGTCACTTCGGTCTCTGCCTTCATAGTCACATTGCCTCTTCCATTTCTGTGTGTTTTCCCATCTGTTTCTACCTTATAAAAATACATGTAATTGCATTTTGGGCCCACCCAGAGAGAGTAAATTCATAGATTTTAGGGCTTATAACCCATTGCTATCTTTTGGTAGGTGGAGGCATTATTCAACCTCATAATCCTCACAAGAAGTAAGCTTGCCCTCTAACTTTTGGCCACTTTTTAAACTCCCCTATTGGCCCATAAATTAGATTAATTATGGACAAAATTTGAATAAAGACATTGAATAAAAACATTTAGAGTTAAGGAAAATAAAAATGATATATTTGTGTTTAAGGTATACTAGCTAAAACTCAGAAAAACTGTGATAGTCTTTACTGCATGTGGGCTATAGTGTCATTTGTTTGAGTATTGGAGGTATCATTGGTGGGAAAAGACACAGTATGGAATATATATTGGGTTGGCCAAAAAATCTGTTTAGTTTTTTCCATAAAATAAAATACACATTTAAAAAATCTTCACAAGTAACTTTATTGATTTGGATATTTTGAGTATGTCGGCTATCTCCTGCATGATATGACATTGATCTCAATTAATATCTAAATTTGATTGCTATCAACTTCAACAGGTCTACCCAACCATGGAGCGTCATCCAATGAGAAATCTCCAGCATGAAACTTAGCAATCTGCTTTGGACATGTTTGATCAGTCATAGCACCTTCTCTACACACTGCACAAATCATTTTATGTGTATTTCAGTTGTACTTTTACCTTTCTTTAAAAAAAAAGATTTTATTTGTTTATTTTTAGAGAGGGGAAAGGAGAGAGAAAGAGAGGGAGAGAAACATCAATGTGTGGTTGTCTCTTGTGTGCCCCCTACTGGGGACGTGGCCTGAAACCCAGGCATCTACCATGACTTGGAATCGAACCAGTGACCCTTTGGCTCGCAGGCCAGCACTCAATCCACTGAGCCACACCAGCCAGAGTTACCTTTCTTGAAATCATGAAGTATATGCCAAAAATGTTGCTTATGCCAAAAATGTTGCTTATTTTCTTCCATCTTCAATATTAAAATGCCTACACAAAAATTTACCAATTTTGGTAAGTTTTAAAAAAAATCACACTGATATGACAGCTGTCACAACACAATCTAACAAAATTATTCCAAATGAAATTAAAGACAACTAAGCACTACTAGAACCACCTTATGGAAAAAAACAAATGAAGTTTTTGGTCAACCAAATAGATGTGCGGAATTTATGGCACGTTCCAATGAGAGACACAATGTGAAATGTAGGGTTCTGGAGCATGGCGGACTATGCAGCAGAGATTTATATACCTTTAAAAAAAATAGCTTCTGGCCTGCTGCAGTGCCCTGAGAAAGATGGAGTGCCTGAGGTTGAGGTACCAAGTGACATTGTAGTCACAACTGTCCTTTATGAATTTTCTTCTGGTGGATCAACCATGTTACAAGGTTGAGCAAACACAGGAACAATCCATCAAGGTGAAAGTGGTACATTCAGGACTGACCACAAGCAGGACTGGAGAGCACAAACAAGCTGCATGAGCAGGTGGCCTGGACTTCCATGTCACCTGCTATTCAAATACCCCTTTTCAGCTGATACTTCTGTGTTTGATCTGCTATGATCAGCTAGTGAAGGAAAAGCCCACACTGAGCTCATTGATGAGTCATTTTGATATTTTGTTTGAACTGTTGCCCCAGGTGGGTAGAAAGAAAAGTGGTCAGAGGATACCCTTCCAATAGGCAGAGCCTTGGAAAGTGCACCTGATCCTTCACTGTGGATAGTATGAGAAATAGTCCAAACCTTAAGTATACATGGCTTCAGAGTCAGGGATGCATAGCTTTGCTGGTTGGCCAAGGGCCTGCAAGGAGGAAATTTGTTGCATTGGAGACGAGGAATTCTGAGATAGAGGCACGAGAATGGGTATGTGGGAAGAAGTGTGAGGGATCTTTGGATTGCATACTTATATCTCACACAGAAAGGCCCTAAAACAACCAGGTAGGTTAAAATCTCATCTACTTGAAAACAACCAGCCTCTGTTGTAGCAACCTGCCACCTCAATGAAGGCACTATTGGTACACAAATGAATTAGTGATGGTAGCAGGGATGGAGGAGGTTATACATGTGTCTGGCAATGTAGGGGCTTCAAATTACCAAGGCTAAAACAGCTCCTTCTGCTCCTGAACACTCACTGTGCCTTCAGCAGAAACCAATGTTGAGTTCCCAACCCTTGAAGAGACTAATCAGTCAATTGGTATCAAATTGACTACATTGGGCCCCTTCTACCATGGAAGGGCCAGAGCCAGAGGTCTGTACTGTTGGTAATAGACATATATTATAGGTATGGGTTTACTTTTCCTGTCTGCAGGGCCTTAGCTGGCCCCAGCATATAAGGCTTACAGAATGTTTGCTCTAAAGGTGTGAGATTATACTTCAAAGGAGATCCAGCAATGTGTGTATGATCGTGGATTCCCTATGCCAGTCAGATATGCTGGCATGAGAGAATGATGGGAATGTTTATCGAAGGAACAGGCTATTGGAGCACTGCGGAAGTGTCAGTTTGGAGGTAATACCCTGTGAGTTTGGGCTGCCATCTTCTAATAAATCAGTAACTTTTATTCAATCCCCAATAGGTAGAATACCTGGGTCTAAAAATTAAGGGTCATTTTTAGTAATCTACTTACGGAATTTTCATCTCAATAACTCTGGACCCTGAGGGTTTAGATATTTTTGTTTGCAAAGGAGAATATTTCACCAAGGGACACAGAGTTCACTTGAACAATAAGCTGTGGCTGCTAAGTGCTCTTAGATGACTTGTTTCAAGGAGACATTGCATGAGAGGGCATAGAGACTTTTGGATGAGGATCTGTGTTATGAAAGACGAGGTATGGAGATTAGCAAGCATGCCAGCTGAGTGTGAGAGATACCTAGAATGAATAGTAAGTTCAGGTAGTAATGAGTATCATTTATAGATCAAGACTAGCTGCAGTGCTGAGGGCTACAGTTTTTCCCACTTACCTGCCTCCTCTAAGATTCCCCCTGGAAGAGAGGCTCACTGAAATCCTGAAGGAGCTGCTTCCAGAACTTAAACAAATAAGTAGATCCAAGCAGCACAAAGACTGGACTGTGGTGGATTTTGTGAAGTTCCACCCAGCTCTTTCCCTTCAGGAATAAAGGACATACTTCCCCCAGCTACTGGGAGTGCTGCCAGCGTGAAGTGCTCGGCTGTCAGCCTCCACTTGATTGCATAGGCTGAATGGAGCCACCTCACCCAAGGTCACACTTCCTTTCCGGGTTTGCCCAAGTGCCATGACTGATTGACAGAGATGGCTAAGGCTCAGCCTCTTTGCCCTGACTCAGCATAACTCCGAAGGATCATTCTGTCTTCAGAACTCCCTATAGGTCAGCTGAGGCCTCTTTTGGTACTACATCACAGTTCATCCTCTTCTTTGCTTAGTCCAATTTCCTTCCCTACTCTGCACCAGAGGTTGATCAAAAGAGCACTCCTTAAACAGCTCAAGCCTGAGAGGCACAACCTTCACCACTATGTTTCTGGGCTCTCAGCTTAGTGTTAACGGGACCCTGCCATACAAATGGGACAGGCAGGAAAAGACCTCCCACTGAGAATGTGGTCACTGGACAGCAGCTGATGCTTGCCAAAGGGAGGGGGGTTGGGGACTGGATAAAAAAGGTGAAGGGACTGAGGGTACAGATTTGTAGTTACAAAAGAGTCATGGGGATATGAAGTACAACATAGGAAATATAGTCAATAATACTGTAATGACTGTGTGTGGTGCCAGGTGGGAACTAGAAATGTCATGGGGAACACTTTGTAAAGTGTTTGATGGTCTTACTACTATACTATGTACCTGAAAGTAATAGAAAATAATATTGAATATAAACTGTAACTGAAAATAATTAAAAAAATTAAAAAACCTTTTTTAAAAAAGATTCTCTTTGTGTTCCCATTGGACCTACACAGGGAAATAAGAATCTTTATGGTTTGCCTGTTTCAAGGTGTTTTCTTTTTGTGTACCTTAATTCAGGGAGTGAATAACTTGTTTCAGATTTTTGTCTTCCACTTCACTGCCTTACTTTAATTAATGCATATACTTATTTTAGTACCGTGTTGTTTTTTGTTATGCTAGTTGTTTACAAGAGTTAAAAATAACTGTATTATTCAGGTAGTGATTTTTATTAAATAAGGGTTTTTGAGTTACCTAAAATAGTATGTGTTATTGTCTTGGTTACAAATTAGAACATTTGACATATTATTCCAAGTTACTCTTTCCAATGCTAGAATTTTATGTTTCCACACATTAAATTCTACATAGTTTTATGACTTTTTTCTTTGAATAATAAATCTAGGCCTTAAAAATATTATCCAGACTATGCAGTATTTAACTGGCCCTCTATTAGAATTGCTTTCTTTAGTCTAAGCTACTGCCTGACTTCCAAACTTGGTTAAACATTCTTATTATACCCCTTTTAACATGACTTAATATGCTACTCTTAAACATGAAAATACTATTTGCTCATAAGGACTTCTCATGAAAGTAGACTTTATATAAAATATGGTATAAAACTTTCAGTAGGAAGTGGTCAAATAGAGAATATTAAAAATGAGGTATTCAAAAGTGGAATGGTGCTTTAATTAGCTGGAGAGTACTTTAAAATGTCTGTTGACATAAATTAACAAACATGAAAATATAGTTATTTAGTCACTTGTTTATCAGTGGAAACATTATTATAAAGAATAATCTATAAATGGAACTTTTACTTTCTAT
Source organism: Desmodus rotundus (assembly GCF_022682495.2). NCBI lineage: Eukaryota > Metazoa > Chordata > Mammalia > Chiroptera > Phyllostomidae > Desmodus > Desmodus rotundus. The sequence goes on from NC_071387.1 coordinate 134,315,070, forward strand.
ATAAAAATATATGTAATGGTCCAAAAATACAAATTCTCTAAGGTTCAAATTTTGAAAGTATGTTCTAGTTAAGCTTAATGAAAGGCAGTAATGGTGCCAGACCCTCAGATACAGCAAATTCTTTTCCATAGGTAACTTTATAAATACCTCAGCGTACTTACTGAAAGCCCAGCCTGAACAGAGCCATTTGTATGCTGGGTTCTTTCATCTTAGTTTTGGGAAACTGCTCTTTTCAAGATATGTTCGGTGCTTCTACTTTTATAGCTGCACGTGTCCCTCTTCAAACAGTTCTCCCAAGGATAAGATTGATTAGCTCTCTTAGAATTCTCAGCTTTGTTAAGCTGCCATCTATAGTCAGGAGACATCTGGAAATGTTGGAACTAACTTTTTAAAAATTGCTGGGTTTTACCATAGTCACTAGTTCTCTGAAACTCCACACTCATTTCTTAACCTGCTAGGGAGTTCTTGTTAAGGAAGTCAAAAGTTGCCTTTAATTGATCTAGGGTCACTGCCTGAATATTAATTTATGTTGAACGGATTTGTTTTTCTGAACATATCTAACATATGTTAAGACTGTATGGAATAAAGTGCATACAATATAGGTTAGTCAAAAAATAACCTGTACGCTGGTAAGTTTTAGAACTTTCACTGTTTCTGTAAATATTAGAGGTGGTGTCTTCTACTACTTAAGATGTGGACTCTTCATAGTCACTGGAAGACTGATTATGTAGTCTGTGTGTAAACTGGGCCCCTTCTTGGCTCTTTCCTTAGGGATTCTCTCTAGACATTTTTCTACCCCTTTCACTCAGGGTAGGAGGGCGAAACAAAGTGAAGTGAAACAAAAATGGTACTACTTTTATTGGTGCTTTTATTTTATTGGCTCCAATAAAATGTTTCTTAAGAGTTTGCAGGCATTACATTGAAGGTCCTGGCTTATCTAAGGATCTTTTTTTCGTTGTTTTTCCTGTTTCTCTAGATCACTGAAAGTAGGTCTCAATGATTTCAACATTAGTTTCTTAAATGTGCAATATATGATAATTTATGCATGTTTAAAGTATTTTAGGACTAACTTTTAAAAGAAAACCATTTTATTTTTTATAAAACTGCCCTATAGAACTACTATAAAGGACACATGGACAAAACCAAGGGGGAGGGTGGAGGTGGGGGAGGGAGGTGGGTTCAGCTGGGGTGGGGTGGAGGGATGGGGAGAAAAGGCATACAACTGTAATTGAATAACAATAAAAATTAAAAAAAAAGAAACTGCCCTATATTAAAATAATTTTTCATTTTATTTTTTATGTCAAGAAATATTTATTTTTAATGGAAATTTTGCTTTTTTAATTACAGTTTGCATTCATTATTATTTTGGATTAGTTTCAGCCATTTTATTTTTTAAAAGTATGGATGCGAACTAAGGGGGCAGGAATGCAGGTGGGAGAGGGAATGCAGGGCGGAGGGGAATTTCAGAGAACTGAAACTGGTATCAACAAGTACTGGTGCCTGCTACAGCAGGGGTGTCAAACTCATTTTCACCCGGGGCCACATCAGCCTCTTGGTTGCCTTCAAAGGGCTGAATGTAATCTTAGGACTGTGTAAATGTAACCACTCCTTAACAGTTGAGTGAGAGCTCGGCGCCACTGCGGAGTAGAAACAAGGTGCTGGGCAGGATAAAACAAGGTGGAGGGCCGGATTCGGCCCGTGGGCCTTGTGTTTGCCACCTGTGTGCTACAATATTGATGAACTTTGGAATCATTACACTAAATAAAAAAAGCTGAATAAAAGGGTGCATATTGTATGATTCCATTGTGAGAAGTGTTCCAAATATGCAAATCCATAGAAATAAAATATAAATTAGTGGTTGCTAGGGGATGGAGGTGGGAGAATGTGGAATTACCTCTAATTTTAGTATGGGGTTTTGTGGTATAAAAAATAAGTATTTAGTACATGTCCCTGTTTCCTGGCACAGAGTCGCTAAATGACTTGGAATTTACAGTTATCAAAAGAAATTTCAGAGAACTTTACTTGATATGAATGTTAAACTGAGTGAAAAGCAAACTGTTTGCAGACTTCAAACCTGAAAATGATATGAAGCTCAGAGGCATGGTGTTACAGGATGGCTTATAAAGTGAAAATGAGGAAGTTATTTAACCTCTACAATGATTGGTTATTACAATAGAAATTTCCAGATGGCCAGGAGTTGGTGAAAAGTGATTACCTAATACTGTTTTAGGAAGATAACTTAAGTTTCAATTATGATTATCAAAGGCATTTTCCAGAAATAACCTAAATTAAGTTTTGCTTAACTCATGAATGTGGCTAGGTTGTTTTGCTTAGTGGCTTATCTGACTTTGTCTGCTTGGGGGATCTTCAGGTATATCTTCATTTTATTTGTCTTTTATATGGTAATGAAATGACTCCTGGGGGAAACCCTAAATGGCTTCAGGATGGGAGCTGGTAGCTTGAGAGTTAGAACTTTCAGCCCCACCTACTGACTTCCAAGCAGGGTAGGGGAGCTGGAGATTAAAATCAAACAAAACTGGCCAGTGATTTAATTCATCATACCTGCATGTGAAATCTCCACAAATCCCTAAATGAATAGGGTTTGGAGGGCTTCTGGGTTGGTAAACACATTCTTGTTCTGGGAGGATGGCACCTCTGGAGCGGGCATGGGAGCTCTGCTCCAGCCCTCCTCCCTCATGCCTTATCTGATGTAGCTCTTCTATTTGGTTGTTTCTGAGTTGTATCCTTATTATAAATCAGAAAATTTTAGTGTTTTCCTGAATTCTATAGGCCAACCTACTGAATTATTGAAGTTGATGGGGAGAGCGGGGACCTCTGAATTTGTAGTCGGCTGGGCAGAAGTGTGGATATCCTGGGCACCTCATTTACCACTGGTATCTGAAGCAGAGGTAGTCTGTGGGACTAAGCTCATAACTTGTGGAGTCTGCTGACTCTGGGAATGAGTGTCAGAGTTATTTCGAATTGTTGGACACCCCATGGTGTTGGAGAATTGCTTGTTAGTGTAGAAAAAATCTGCACATTGTTGATGTCAGTCTGGATACTTTCTTTCAAGAACTGGATACGTTCTGGATAGACCTCATATACCAGAATATTAACAGGAGTAATAATCTTTAAATTGTGATATCTAAAAATTTTTCCCTTTTCTTTATTTTCAAAGGTACGTATAAAATGTGTTATTACTTTCATAATAAGAAAAACATAACAAATATTGAAACATAATGCATACATATAATAGGACAGTTAAAGAGAAATTGGAAATAGCAGAGAGAAAGAAAGAGAATATATTTTGTTCTCTTGAATAAATGAATCTAAAATTTATATGATTTCTCCTGAGGCTCATAAAACAGCTGTAAATTGTTCATGTTTACTATTTTAATTTATACATGCACCCTGAAACACAGATCCAAACTTCGTGTGTGACTTCACTAGCACAATACATGGATGCCCTATATTTAAGTCAGTGACTTTTTAACTCTTAAATTATACTTGAATATTTAATAGATGGCTGCGCATTATACTGTTGTTGTACACCTCATTTAGCCAAAATTATAAGTATAATTTTTTAAAAAATAATTGAAACAAATCTGTAAGTATCAAAGCTTTTATTTTATTTGGAATGAAAATATTTGTACGAAGCTTGACTTCCCTGACTTAAATCCTATTTGAGTCTCAAATATTGAACTACGTTCTAATGCACTGACCCCTCGCTGAATATGCTGTGCTGTCATTCCCTAGAACTGAGCCTGCAGATGCTATGGGAGTACTAGCTCTTCTCACTGCCTGATGTATCCACGGGTTTGCAATAATATGGTTTACTTCATTGTTGGCGTCGACATGTAATGTTGCTTGTCCTGCCATGTAAAGTTTATGGATTTTGTGATAGGTGTTTCAAGTTTTTTTAAAAACCAACTTCTAATATAAGACTAGAAATGGTCAGAGGTCTGACCTGAATTGAATGGGGGCATTATTGTATTTTTATAGCTAAGTTAATTTTTTAAAAAATACACTAAATAAGGAGACTAGTGCTTGCTTGTGATCTAAAAACAAAATTCTCACCTTTCTTTTTGGCAAGGCTTTGTTGCAGAGGCTTTAGTTGAAATACGTGTAGGGAAGCCTGGTACTAGGCACCACACTTGCCTTTTCCATGCTGAGGCACTTCTCTCACGGAAATGATAACTGCACCTATCCTATACAGTTTTGAGAGGATTGAATGAAATGTATGTGTAAAGTGCTTAACACAGTGCCTGAGGCACAATGCAGGAAGGAAGGGACACCGGAAGGAGGCCAGTGTGGAAGGAAAGTGAGGCCGAATGCTGTGCCATTGGAGGAGGGAAAGTGGGCAAGGGCCAAGTCAGCTTGTGTTAGGATTTTGGACTTTATTCTGGAGTAATGTGGGAATAAATGAAGGGTGTTAAGCAATGTGTAACATGATCAGATTTGCATTTTCAAAAAAAAAACCCCACAGGAACTGCTCTTTGGAGACCGGACACTAGAGAAGCCAGTATACATACATATTCTTTCCTTGGGACCGTATGTTTATGAGTTGAGCATTTTTGATTTAAACCAGTAGTTTTAAATTCTTCCCATAAGAACACAGTTGGAATTTTAGCTGCCCACTTTTATTTTGATATAGCACAGTTGTAAGTCACACAGCTTCTATGTTGTTAGCATTTTTTGAACAGATTTATCTTTGGAGGGCCACCCACATTTGGTAGGGAATAGGCAGGATGCCAAGGAGCAGACCGCCCTTTCGTGTGGTTCTGCAGTACGATGCATGCTGCTTTTGACTTCCTTCCTCTGACCTCCTGGAATATCAGGTAATGTGTCTCTTTTCCATAGAAGCTTTATTTTCTCTCCGGGTTTTATTACTTTAGTTTCCAGAGAAGAAATGATGACTCTGTGGCCTGTGCTACCATTTCCCTACTCCCTACTCATTGGGATTTTCCCCCCTCCTTGGAGTGCTAGAAGCCTGATAAGAACACTCCAGGCAGCTATCAAGTTGTTAGAGTGGCAAGAGCATTGGGACTTACTAACATTCCTGATACAGACTCTTGGTTTATTCCGGACATCTGTGATACCACCTCACCGCTGCTTTACTCTAATATAGGACCTACTTAGTGGATGTGTGTCTTGACTGCAGCTGCCATAAACACTTTTGCTTTTATCATCTTTGAGTGTGCAGCCCTTGGCTCACTCCTTGTAGCCATGAAGGGCTTGCCCTCTAAGTCAAAATATGGGATATCTGCTCTGGTCCCTCCCATACCCTCCTCATTTTACCAAGTTAATCTCATTCTATTGTTGCCTCATTTTACCAAATTAATCTCATTCTATTGTTGCCCACTTCCCCAGTTGTCCATATCCAGTTCATCCTTGAATATCTTTTTTCAGGGGTAAATATATAGCAAGAAACTGAAATATTAATTGGTGAAATAATAGGAGATTTGCTTTTAAATGCCCCAGCAAAATCATTGAATAAAAAGTGGTAGAACTAAAGAAGAAAATGACAAGATCAAAAATGGCAGAATGTTGATACTTGTTAAAGCTGGGTAATGGCTACATTAGGCTATTCTATTCCATAATAAAAAGAGAAAAATAAAGATATATGGAGGATTCAAACATACGAACTTTCAGCCAAGTAGAAGTCCTGAGAGCTGAAACAGAGATGGGTGCAGCAACTGGGTGATGACAGAAAACAAGGTACCCTGTGTTTTCGCAACATACTAGGTCAATTATGTTGTCTTCTAATACAGCACCCTTTCCTGAGGGACTCTTATGGAGATCGCTGATGATCTGCTCTCGTGGTCTTAGCTGATTGACATGGGGAGGGGTCTTAAACAAGGGCATCTATGTGTACAGCAGAGTGTCTCAACCTGGGTGCTGTTGACATATTCGACGAGGTAATTCTTTTATGCAGGTGTTTTCCTGTACATTGAGGATGTTTAGCAGCATTCCTTACCTCTCTACCCACTAGATGCCAGTAGTACTGCCTCCCCCTCAGTTATGATAATCAAAAATGTCTCCAAGACATTGCCAGATGTCCCTGGGGGGCAGAATCACCCCTGGGGTGAACCACTGAAATACAGGGGTGGGAATATGTAGCTGGGCTCCATTCTGATTTGCTGGCTGACTTGATTTAGGTATTTAGATGCCATATTTTTTTTCATGCTAAATTAAAAGACTGATTGTAAGTGATATTATAAATAAGTAATTTAAAAGTAGAACATTTTAGGTCTCCCTTTATGCTTGTTACAATGATATAAACTTGGTTTACTCCCAGGCCCCCTGTTTTTTATCTTTATCATATGCAATCTTCATTTTTTTTTTGCATGAAATGGTCTTAGGATTATTGTTTTCCCAATTTCTGCATAAGATACTTTATTTTACAAAATATACATTATTCTTTTCATCATTTGCAAACTATTATTTTTCCTATTTTGGGTTTTAGATACCATTTTGCAGTGCTAATTTTTTATTTTTTTAATTAATGAGAATTTTACAGTGTCTTTGGAAATGTAGCCTTTACTTGGTTGAGAGAGCCTGCAAATTTATTTGATAAATTTTGTGGTTCTGGGCACAGTGTAAATGAAACATTTTCATGTGCTACAGTATATAAATAAATGAATGTTTTCCCTGGCTCAGTTTTGTACCGTAACTAGCCAACAACTCTTGTATTAACTTCTTCAGCTGAATGGAGGCACACTAGTACATGCTTCTGATTTAATAAAATCCTCAAAATAGGTTTTTGTGCTAATATATTTATAACATGCAGGTGTTTGACACAGAAACATAAATTACATGTACATAAAATTGGTTCAGGGAAATACTGAAATGTGCTGGGGAGGATATTAAAATGCATATTTGAACGTTTATTTTATAATTCAGGTTGAAAAATTTTCAGAACTGTTCAAGAGTTTATACCTCTATTATATGATTCATTTTTCTGTTAAACATTTGTAATCTTGAATTTTTTATCACTTCTATAACTTTCTAGAAGTGTTTTTATTTAGTCTGGTTGTGTAATTTTTTCTTTTTGGAGCACAAACAGAGATCTGAATACTGAAAATCCATGTAATTATCCCCAATAATCTTATTTATCAGCTCCTTTTATTATGTTTTCCTAAAGAAACATGTACAGTTTATGGTTATTTTGCTCCACAAGAACCACAAGTCTGCTAGTCTACTTAGAATGACAGTCATTTGTATGTTATAGTAAAAAATATTGGTCACATTTTTAAGTGATTTTGGTGGGATAACACTATTAAATGCATTATTATAAAAAAGATATTTGGTTGAACAGTCATCTCTGAAACTTAAGCAAGTTAATTTAATTTGCCTCTTAAAAGATATTTATTCAAAGTATGCTTATTGAGTGCTCACTTAATGACAGTATACTTTGTGATTCTTTTTTTGGGGGGGGAGATCATTATTTATTACCAATTCCCTGAAAGGAATTTTTCAAGTATTAAACATTTTCAAGGAGCTTCTCTGGCCTCACCATACTCCAAGTCTGGCTTCTGAATGATAAATGTGAATGGAGATTTAACTTAAAAATAAAATGTTGGTGCTAATTAGAGGGACTATAGAAAGATGAATCTATATTGTTTTCAAAGGAAACATGACTGTAAGAAAGATATTATTATTTCTAAATTTATGCTTCTGGCTGCTTTAACGAATTTTCTCTTCATTGTTGATTCTAAGAAAATTGATTAGGATATGCTTGAGTTTAGCTTCTTTATATATTTTTTTGTCCTAGGGATTTGTTTGCTTCTTGGATCTGGGAGTTTATAGTTTTCATCAAATTTGGAAAAAATTCAGCCCTTATTTCTTCAAGATTTTATTTATCCTCCCCCCTCTCTCTTCTCCTTTAGAGATTCTAATTTCACATCTATTAAATTACTTGAGGTTTCCTCTCTGCTACTGATTTTTATTAATACTTTCCAGCTTTTTTTTCTCTTTGTAAATTTTAATTTTGTGCAGATTCTATTGTTGTGTCTTCAGGTTCACTAACCTTTTCTTCTGCAATATCTAATCTGGTATTAGTCCTACCCAGTGTATTTTTCATCAGACATTTGTGGTTTTTACATCTAGAAGTTTGATTTGGGTTTTGGTATGCCTTTTACATCTAAACGTACATGCTCAATTTTCCCTAAGTGGTGAACTTAGAGTGCTTTGTTGGCAAATACTTTGTACTTGTGCTACATTTTGTAACAGAAAGTATTCACTTTATACTAATTAAAAAAATTTATTACGTGTACTTTCTATGTCTATTTATTTCTAGTACTTTGCAATGTTGCAAAGAATATTTACTAAAAATTGCAATGACAAATTTATACATTATATTGAAATTTAATGTTACAGAAAAACTAGGATCACAGAATTTTATAAGGATATGTTTAGACTAGAAACAATATTAGGATCACATTTATACAGCAGCCCTTGTGTATGTTGATTTATGCTAAATAAAAAAGGTAGATACTGTTAGGTATAATATGATTGGTTGGTCTATTGTGTATTTAGAACATTTCTGGGAAAAGTATCCATAAGCTTTACTAGAAACCCAAGTTATTCTGTTGTTCTGGCAGCAAATGTTACTCTTATTTGATTTTTTCTTTTTAACATGATAAGGGCAATAGGGAAGCTTTTGCAAACCTATCATAGTACCTTGGAAATCAGAAATAGCAGAATTTCACAAGTCAAAGCAGACAGACAGCATAATGTCAGTATTTGTGTGCTGACAAATATGAGTTGTGAAACTGGGCTCCAGTTGCCAGATGCTGTAGAGCCTTGCACTTTAAATTACATTAGTAACAAAAACTAAGGGCATAAAAAATTTCCATTAAAAAAAAAGGTTCTACTCAGCTTGCACATTTTTAAGAAAAATAACATTGGGTAGTTTTGGCAACTGCTGATTAAATATTTGAATCTGGCTTTGGGCACATAGAGCTTATTTTATTCACTAGATTAACCACACAGTAAATAAGTGAATACCACAGTCATTTACGCTGCTTAGAATAACTAAAATGTTAAGAATTAAGTGTAACATAAATATGTAGAAATTGAAAAGTAGTGAGGAATACTATGCACAAAAACAGTACATTCTTGTATCTGACCTTTAAATTTTCTTGAAATTTAACTGAATAATCCTAATTTATTTCTTTTACAATTACATAAGATGTTTTGGTTTCACATATAATTTTGACTCATTGCTTCATTTTCTTGAACTGTTTGTTCATACAGTCCTTTAATTCCTCAGTCGAAACATGTGCCTAATTGTCCTTGCTGATGCGAACATTTTAAAGTAACACTGAGAGAAAGTTTTACTGGCTGTCAGTGACGTCAGATCTTTGCCCTTGTGACATAAAGCTAGTCGAGATATCATTACAAATTTGAAGGTAAGTAGGGAAATCAAAATTTTAACTTACGTAAAAATAATGTACTGATTGAGCTTTAATCAAATGGCACTTATGTCAGGGTTGTTTTTCCTCTTTTGAATGTTTTTTTACATTCAAAACAAATCTGGTGACAGATTGGAAGGAACGAGAAATGTGCATTTGATAGACATCTGAGCATAGACGGGTTGTTTTAGTCTTCCGCTGAAACTGGGAAAGAAGGAGGGCAATCTCTGAGCTGTATCCACACCACATTTCCTCAGTTGGCTTTTTGGAGGCATTCATTTCAGGGTAGCTGGGGCCTGTAGGCACACTGCCGGGTTTCAGTCTCAGCCCTGCTGCTCATTAGCTGGTGAATTGTAGGCAGATCATTTAACTTGTTCGTGCCTCTTTTCTGCATCTGTAAAATGCCAGTAATGATCATACTCTTAAGATTGGTTAATTTATTAAAAAAGTGCTTGTATAGTATGTACCAAATAGTAAGTACACAGTAGATGTGATTATCATCATAGGGTGAAAGAGTAATGCTTAGTCCGGGGACCTTTGGTTCTGAATAGGAAGATAGTTCCAGGCCTTGTTTCTCTCTAGGAAGCTTTGAGTATTTTTGGAGCTTCGGTATCCATTCTGTACATTGTTTCATCTGTCATGCAGTCAGACATACATAAAAAATTTGCTCATGTTTAGCGGGACCATTAAAAGGCATGATTGCATTATGAATGACTTATATATATTTATAATATTATTATATCTCCCAAGCTTGTGTGAAAGAAAATCATGGATAGGATTTTGGTTGAGACCTGGGTTATAACACTAATTATCAACTAATTTTAAACATCTCTGCTTGAAATTTTTTTTTTTTGGTAGAAGTTTCTGGAATAAAATCTTATTCTCTAATTTCATGTCTGTACTAAATGTATATCTTGTTAGTTATATCAGACATTCTCTTAAATGAGAGAGTTGTTTTTAAACCCTAATAAAAACAAATTATTTGTCAGTAGACAAAATGAGGTGACTGGGTCGGAGGGAAGAAAGGAAGGATTCAGGGGCTGCTGGGCGGGTTTGCAGGGGAGAATAGGAGAGGCTGGGAGGGGAGCATTGACAGAATTTGTCTCTACTGGCCGGGCAAGGGAATAGAAGGGCTTCTAAATACCTGCTGATCACAAGCTCATGATAGTAAGCAACCTCTGCAAGTGTCAGGGGAAAGTGGGAGAGACGTTCTGAGACTTACACAAGAATAGTGTCATTTCTTCTGTGGTGGTGTTGCCACATTAGGTAACTGCCTTGTGGAGAGGGGGTGCAAACGAACCAGGATTGTGTGGTAAGCCTGGGCAATTTGGATTTCTTGATTAAATGGGTATGTGTAGTTTGTGTTCTAAAATCCCTCATGCCCTGGTCAAAGAATCTTTGCATTTAAAACCAGTGGCTGAGAATTTTACAGTATGGTTGAATCTCAAGATGCAAGAAAAGACTATGGCTTCCAGATTCTATTCTAAATAATGATTTAATTCTTTGCTTGTGGAAAAAAAATAGAGGCAAACCAGAAACTTCTGTTGGCAATTTCCAGTAATAGTTCATTGAAGCCTCTCACCTTGCTATTTTGTGACGTATTTGTAGTTCTGTAAATATACTGTGGCACTTTGGAGTGAGACAGGAAGGCGAAGGGACATGTCTATATGAAAGTCAGTGTGAGATGGCTGGCAGATATACATTGAGGAAGAAAAATGCCATGGCATGCCGAGTTATCTGCATGATATGATGTGCTTAGATGCTCCATTGTAAAATACTCTTCTATTTCCCATTTTTTGTAAGAGTGTTCTACAGTGTAGAATTTATGCTAAGGACATACGATGCCCTACCTTGTTTTCATCCTTGGCTCTAGGCTTGGCTTTGTCCTTTGTATGATCTCTCACTTTAGGAACTAGCTTGAGTCAACCTCACCCTTGCTGTTGCCACCCCTGGAAATAGAAAACCAAAGGAATCAGATTCATACAATCCAAGAAGGGAATTTAAAGAGACCTCCTACTCCAACAGTTCTCGAGGTGCTTTTTATTCTCCACTTCCCTTCTTTTCTCTTTTCTCCCTGCCTCCCTTTTCCTTCTCTCCCTTCCTTTATAAAGCCTGGAACCACTTCAGTTTATATGAAATCCGAACAGAAAGACAAGAGAACGGCTACCGTGGTGGAAGCACGGGTTAAGGCAGTGCCTGTACGTCTTCCTGGTCGTGGAACTGAGGAGAATAATGTGTGAAAAAGCTGGTTAATTATGTTAAAAACAGAGACCCATGTGTTTAAATGACTTGCTTCAATTTCTGATTTTGATTCCTGGGATATGTGGGTTTGCTGAAAACTCTTCTGGAATTGGGGAAATTCTTGACCTAGAATGCCACAACTAGCCATTGTAGCCATGGTTATTCTAGCCCAATAGAGGAGAAGTTTTAAATTCTCCTCTGTTTTTACTTATCTTTAAACTCTCTAAATGTTAAGTTTGAATATAGTACCAAAATTATGTGGGCCAATTTTGTTACCAACTTTTCTTTTTAATTTAGTATAAGATCATATGTATTGTATACATGTTTCTATTGCTGTAGAACTGGGGGAAAAGTCTGTTTGATTTATAGGTGTATATTTTAAGAAAAACTAAACACTTTCTATTTTCTCAGACAAACCTTTATTGCACAGGTACAATACAAGTATGTTATTTGAAGGTTTGTAAATTAATGTATCACAAAATTACAGTGTTTAACAAACTCTTGAAAAATCTTAATTTAGAAATTTTGTAGTATTTCCTACACAGAAGCTATTTTCTATTTTTTAAAAGTCTTACAGAACATACACCGAAAATCAGTTGCACAACATGTGTACAACAACATACATTATGGTAAAATAGTTGTCTGCTCTGAGAAGCCCTTGTTCCGCTAGAGGGCAGTGCTTCCCTTTTACATCACAAATCCAGAAATTTGAGAGCAGCCTTCAGAGACTAGGAATGGTACATACTGTTCATTCTTTCTCCTTCTTTTAAAAAATATATTGTATAGCTTAGACATTTAAGAAGACATGCTTTTAACTAGAAAATATCCAAGATAATTAGAACTTCCATAAAATAATATTTGATTTGGATTTTTAGGGAAGATTTTTTTGGCTTTCCCTCTTTGTTTTCTAAGAAAGCATAGAAAGAACTTGACCTATGTTCTAAATCTAGTTATAATTGAGTTCTATTTTTTGAAAGATAAATTTACTTTCCTCTTAAAAACATTTTGATTTCAGGCTCCATATTTGTCACTTGACTTGCTAAAAAACAAAACAAAACAAAAGCAAAAAGTCAGATTTTTTTGAATTGCAAGAAACAAGATAGCTTTTTCTATCTTCCCATAGAATATGTTTTGGACTAGTACACTTTTGTTATCTGGAAATATTTTCTTTTGTCTTTGTAGTCTTTTTTTGTCTAGAGATAGATATTGATGGAAAAAATATATAATAAAATGCCTTAAATTTATTGTTTTTATATTGTAATCCAATCAAACAATTTAGGAAAATAGGTATTGTGCCTTTCATAATATTCCTATTATAGGACGTATTTTTAGAGCATCAATTTATTATTGGTGTTGATTAAAATTTTTTCCTCTTAGAAATTATGTCAATAAAGTAGAACTCATTTTGTTTAAAGGTTTTGTTCCTAGCCAGGGAGAATGTGACTCATACAGTTCTCAATAGCCATTATAATTGCTTGTGATTCTTCTGACCTAACAGGTTGGAGATCGTTGCACATGAAAAAAATTATATTTATCCTATATAAAGATGATAGTAATTGGTTTGTATTGTGAAGCTTAGTGTTCAGTGCCTGCTCATAATAACGATCTTACCAGCAGAAATGAATACACTGTGATACAAAATGTGATATAGCAGGCATAATAATCCCTCTTTAATAATTTAAAATGACTTTAAAATATGTGTATTTTAAATGTGTGTGTACTAAAAGCTTTGCAGGTTTTTATTTGTTTACTTTTTTTTATGCTTTAAGTTCTTTTCTTTTACTTGTGGACATTAATTTTCCCAGAATATAGTTGTGATAATAGACCTCAATGATCACAAGGTTTTTCTAGCTGAGCTAACCTTCCCTTGAGGGATTCTTACCTATCAGTATCCTAGCAGGTTAGAGTTAACTCAAATAGAGAATAGCAAAAGATACTTCCATTTCTATAAACACTTAAAAGTAACTTTGGGAATTTTACCAAACTTTCATAGATTTAATACCTATCCTTCTCAAACTCTTCTAAATAATTAAAGAGGAGACAATACTTCCTAACACATTTTATGAGGCCAACATTACCCTGATACCAAAACCTGGCAAGGATACACACACAAAAAGAACACTACAGACCAATATCTCTGATGAATAAAGATGCAAAAATCCTAAACAAGATACTAGCAAATAGAATCCAACAATACCTTGAAAAGATAATACATCATGATCTAGTGAGGTTCATTTCAGGGGCACAAGGATGGTTCGACATATATAAATTGATCAGTGCGATACACCACATTAACAAAATAAATGATAAAAATCCCATGGTCATATGAACTTTTTCTGCATCAGGAGATTCAGAAAAAGCATTTTGTTACCAGTGGGATGGTTGGTTGGAGTCTTGGGAATCTCATCCCCGGTTAAGATGGCAGCAGGGGGAGGTTTTGATACTGAGCACAGGAAAAGCCCTCCCCCCTCCCCGCCCCTCTGGTACTGCATTAGGGGTGGGACCAGGGGTAGGCAGGCACGTGTGCCATAGAAGTCAAAATAATGGAAGGAGGAGGTGCTGGTCCAAAGAGGCTTGTCAGTCTAGCCTGGAGAAAGAAGGGACTGGAGGGGAGGTGGACTAACCTGAAGTGTGTGAAAGTTTAGGAAGTTGATTGGTCATTTTGAGAAAGCACCTTGTCCATCCCATACTTAAGCTAATATAAATCCAGGGGAACAAAGAAGGCTCTCTCTTGCTTGTGGCTCACTGGCTCATGACCTGTACTTAGAAACTAGACTTGCCTATTCTTTCCATGGCTGCTCTTTAGCAGCCATGTGGCCCATAGCTTCCAGGAGGGAGCCTCTATCGCTCTCTTGCCCACCTGGAGATGCACAGGCCAGTGCGTTCATGTCCTGTCTTGTCCCAGAGTATGTGATGTGGTGGCTTGAGCAGTTGCATGGCCCATGACCACACTGGCTCTACATGCAGGCTCTGTGAGGGAGCCTGAAATGGACAGCAGCTGGGAACAAGCTAAGCTACCTGGATGGCTGCTTAGCAGCCCGTGTAGGCTTCAAAGGACTGTATTTTAAAATGGAGCAAAAACTCTGGGCACAGGCTTTCATTTTGGTCTTGCTGAGGATGGTTGGACTTTGTCTTGGTGTTGAGGAGGAGATGGGCTTTCAGATGGGGAGTCGCCATTCTCCCAGATCATGCAGCATCTGAATAAAACCTTTTTCCTTTTTTGGCAGCAACTGCCCCACGAGTTTGGCTTTTATGGCGGCAGGTAGATGAACTTCCCTTTTTTGCTTGGTAACAGTGTGTTAAGATACAACATCCATTTATGATTAAAACACTCAATAAAATGGGTAAGAAGGAAAATATTTCAACACAATAAAGGGTATATATGATAAAACCTCAGCTAATATTATACCCAATGGTGAAAAACTGAAAGCTTTTTCTCTAAGATCAGGAATAATGATTAACTATTGATGTAGGAATTAGAATGGGCCAAATAGTTTTGTTTTTATTTTTATTGCAAGGATAGACTTATATAGGAAGCTTTAATTTAAAGAGAGAATCTAGGGTGAATTTATTTGGAGTGGCATGACTGAGGGATGGAACATCTGCAGAAAAAGATCCCTGAGGGTAATGGCTATGATTGAAGACATGAACAGGAAAAGCAGAGGAGCAGAAGGAATGGTGCTTAATGTGTGTCTTTTTGATGGGAACTTGCACAAAGAGATTAAAACCTGAAACCAAGAGAAAAAGATGTTAAGTACATACTGTTCAGAGAACAATGGTTCATTGGCCAAGTAAAGGGATTAAATAATGCAATGGACATTGTAGTCGTCTGCTGGAGTTGCCATAATGAAGTACCACAGGCTGGGTGTCTTAAACAACACAAAGTTAGTTCCCCACAGTTCTGGAGGCTAGAAGAATGAGGTCAAGGTTTTGGCAAGGTTGGTTTCTTCTGAGGGCCTCCCTTTTTGACCATTTTCTTCCACTGTCTCTGCATGGCCTTCCTGCCATGCGTGTCTGTCCTAGTTTCCTCTTTGTATAAAGACACTAGCCATGTTGGATTAGGGCCTGTCCACATGACTTAATTGTACCTTGGTCATCTCTTTAAGGGCAGTACTCCTACTGCAGTCACCTTCTCAGGTACTAGGGGTGCGGACTTCGACATATGAATTTTCAGGGTGAGGGTGGACACATTTCAGCCCAGAACAGGCACATTTACTTCAAGTTTGCTATGAATTTTTCCTAATATGGATAAATGGCTGTGTGAATACAAGGAAATAGACTAGCCAATACAAATAATTATTATGATGGATCATTTAGAATGTAGGATAGGTTCATTTAAATAAAACTTTTGTTTTTACTTAAACCATTGAAAAAAGGAAAAACCTTGTTTTGACTGGAAATGTGTGTTTGAACCTGTTACTTTTGAAGGAATGGAAGGACTTGAAGATGTTCTATAGGTAAATGGTATTGGAGGCCTGCAGAAATGGATCTAGGACAGGTCTAAACCCTGGGCCTCCTGAGGAATGCTGTATCTTTGTTTTTTTCCAGTTTCCCAGTCAGCGTTCAGGAATGTGCTGGTGTTGTTTGACACCAGCCAGTAACCTGAATGAGCAAGTAATCACAGAGAGGAGTCAGGTGAGGCAGTGATGAAGCTGGAAAGGCTGAACCGTTCGACTTTGTAAAACCCTCACTTGCACTATTTGTTTTTATGGGGACTTGGCGTGTATGGGAAGCCTATTTCTTTATCTGAATATATGTTGTAGTGTTTCTTGCTTTGTGTAACTACCTCTGTGAGTTTCCATATTCTTTGCAAGTTAAAAGATTTTTTATTTGTTAACTTTGTCTACTGGCATATTTTTAATCAGCATTTCATAATCCCATGGGACAAGCATGATAGGCCTGATGCTAGGCCAGAATAGGAGTCATTCACTCAACATTCACTGAGCATCAAAATGGTCCATGCTCCAAGAAAACACACACTCTAGTAGGTAAAGTTATAGGCACATGTGAGATGTCAACGCAAGCAAAAGAACAAAAGAGAAAACTCAGCTCCATGGGATGACTTCGATGAGCAGTGGTGTGAGAAGTCTCAGATCTGTTTGCAAAAGCAGGAAAATATCTAGGATTGTAAAGTGTCACCTAACAAAGAGAGTAGAGATCATGAAATGCTGTCCAAAGAATGACTGAAAAGAGGATTTAGCAAGAAGGAGGGTGTTGATATCTTCAATGGCCCTTGTGTGGCGAGAGTGGGGGTGACGGTTGGACTCACAGTGTGTGTTGAGAGGGAGGGGGATTGTAATTAGGGAAAAGAGGTTCAAATTTACCCTTCACAAAATTCATCACAATTTTTCCTAAGTTGCTTAACACACTCATTTGTCATCTAAAGCTTACTAAACATTTTGAACTATCATATTTCAGTAAGATCTTATATTTCAAATAATACCTAACAATAAAATTGTTATAAAAAATTAAAATGGTGCTTTTCAGTTGTTACCTTAAAATTCCATGTTTGGATGAGCAGACATAAAAATCTTTATAGTCTCAATCCAAGTCTAATTTTTTGGCTTCAAGCCTTATTCAAATCTGTTTGCAGGACCTTGGAACTAAAGATTTAACCCACGTTTATTCCTTTGGATAAATGGCAATATAAATTTTATAGTAGAATCAGTTCAGATGGAAAGCGCCAGAGCCTGGTATGGGATTGTTGCCTGAGTGTGGAGAATTAGGGCCCGGGTATGTGGGGGGAAGAGCTATGTGCTAACATTTGTCCGCTGTGGAGAGGGAGGGCTTTCTCCTGCTGAGGGGGATACCGGGGGGCCCGGTCGTATGGCATCTTTTTTTAAGGAGAACAGATGAGCCCTTTCTGGAGATTATTTTTTAAAATTAATATCTAATTTTGTTGAACTAAAAAGTGTTTCAATGCAATTACATATGTATATTTATTTTTTTAATTTTACCTTTCTATTTTATTTATTCATTCCAGTTTTCATGGTAGCCAGGCACTGTTCTACATACTCAGTGAACCACTGTGAAAATCTCTTCCGGAGGGGAGTTTACATTCTAGCATTACATTCTTTGCCATCTAGGGATGGCAAATAATCAGTAATGTAAAAATGTTATATTAATATAATGTAGTTATATTAACTACTTTAAATTCATTTTAATATTTTGTGTACAGTTAAAATGAGAAAACAGTGTAGGCTGCTGGAAGGTGGTAAGCTCTATCACCTTCTTTGGTCACACAGAGGTGCACTTTATATTTTCCAGATATAACCTTGATTCGGAAGACTGCAAACAAAAAGTGGTATAAAGTTGTAATGGCTATTTTATAACCATGAGCAATTAAAACCTTGTAATGTGCTTCAGTGTTTCTATTTACAAGCAATTAGTAACTTTCTTTCAAATAAAGTAGCTTGCATCTATTAGTTTGTATTCTTGAATCACCACGTCATTTGCCCAACTTTCTGGTTAGCTTGCCTAATTTGTGTTCCATGAGATCTTTGAACACTGAGGCCCGCTGGAAGGCTCAGGGTGCTTTTGCACATTCACCAGGGTATAATTCTTGCTTTACCTGACAAGAGATGTGGCAGGTAAAGTGCCTTAGTGTTTCCTGGGGTCATGGTACAACAGAGCCTTTACTTTTCTTCCCCAAGAGAAAATTGTTACCCATTATAAAAAGGGAAGGAAAAGGAAATAAAGATAGTTATATGTGAGTAATATATTTCTCTCTCTTTCTGGAGTCTATATATTAATGCTATTTCAAAATATTTCTCTTAGAGAAAACAAAGACCCCAATTGTCAGTGTCCTCATTGGGAAAACAAACGTACCATTTGCAAGCCCTCTATTCCACAAAGGTGAAATCTGTGGGGAGAGGTGTATTTCAGAATCCAGCACTTTTGCCTTTTAGCAAGGTGATACAGGACCTGTGCTAGGTATTTGTTTTGCAGTGCTCTTCATTTACAATTTCTGATCCCAGTTCTTGACTTTCAAAACTACTAGTGGTGATTTATTAATTTTACTTACTTGGGGTTTAGAATTCTTAAGATGAATCTTTTAGAAACACAATATTTTAATACTAAGCCAACAGTTTTTAAACCTTCTATACAAACACTAGAAGACAACTCAGCATTACTAGAACGTAGACTGAATTTTCATATACAGTATGCATTTTTTAGTTTATCCTAGAAGGCTTAGCTATTTTATGTGTAACAAGTTGAGTAGGTAAAATAGAAATACCCAATGATTAATTTAATATTTTTCTACTTGGTTTATTGAAGAATTCATGCATATTGTTTTGGTGAACAATAGAAAATGAGTGTTTCTCCCTCCAGTTCAGTTACATGAAGTAAAAGTCAAAGTACTCTTACTCTTTAGAGTTTGTGTAGTTAAAAGTAAAAAACCATGTATGAAAGTAACTTTTGGGAGCAGTTACAATTTTTTAGATTAGAAGTCAAGAGGATATGTTCTCATTTATTTAGTGTTTGGGCCCTTGGTGTGGACGTCATATTAGGTAACTCCAACCGCTGAATGTTTATATTTGCTAATGAAGTTTCCGCCTTTAAACTGAGATTTGTCTCTGGTCATCAGAGAAGTTCCTAACTGTTGACTTATGTACAAGTTGGTATCTAGGAAAGGTTTTCATAAAATATATTTTATCCACTGTCTCCTATTCTTTTTAAAAGTAACTCAGCCACATAATGTGTCCTATCAAACTGTTTCATCTTAATTCAGGTACAAAAGAGGAAAGCTGCTCTGAAGGATGCTAGCACATACCAAATATTTTCTCGTTCTTTGTCAAGTGTACAGTTCATTGTTCGGTCACCTGTGTATGTCAAGTTAGCACATTTAAGGCAGTTCTCAGCACCCCCATTCTCCTCAGAAACTTACATGGAAGCTTCAAACATTGTCTGGCTCATTATTTCCCAAAGAAGGTTAAGCCTTTTACTGTCAGACTGGAATCTCTCGCTAATTAGAGCCATGGCTTTGGCACTGAACGTGTCATGTCTGGGAGCCTTCCCGCTGTGACCAGGGGCTCAGTGCTAGCTCATGTCAGTGTCCAGAACCTGCAGCTGTCTGGGAAGACTGCCTGCTGTTTTCTGTGTGACAATGTCAGCTTGCTGAAGTTCCGACTCTTCTCTAACGGGCGGTAAGTCGTTTGGGTGAGATATCACCAGCTCACCGAGGAGAGCTTGCTTAGTGCCACCCTGTCTGTCCTCTCCAGCTTCTGTGAGATTGAGTCCACACAGGAGTAATGAAGCAATGCTTTCAAATGTGGGAAAAAGTAAAATATACCACTCTTTAAAAAATGAATATGTCAGTATATTTGTTAATAAGATTTAATGTTATGTTAGGTTAAAAAATCTTTTTTTGATTCAATTAATAAGGATAACCCAAGATTTTTAAAGATTGTTAAAATGATATATAACTACAATACTTCTCTTGAGTTTATCTTCACTCCCGGAAATGCATAATTTATGGTTCCCTTTTCAGTTGATAGGGTTTTACCAGCTCCATGAGAGAGAGAGACTGAGTCACGGACAGAAAGATTGAATTGACTGGCAAGTTTCACGCCTTTGAATTGTCAAAGAGTGCTTTTGGGAGTAAGTCAGGCTTTGATATTCATATTCATTGGAGTCCTTCCTTGTCTTCTGTTTCATCACTGCTTTCTTCTCCCATTGCCAGCTTTCCCTGGTTCGAGCAGGGAACTGGCTCGAATGATGCAAGTGCCTTGGTGTTTGCGTTCATTACGAATGAGCACCTTGAAGAAAATTCTCTCCCATGCATACAGACCAAACCTTGTATGTGGCTAGTTCATTCACAGCTAAATTTTAGACACAAGAAAGCTTAGTGCATTTTCCTTTTTGAGAGAAAGTACATTACACAAGTTTTTAAAGGATTACAGTTCACTTATTCTTGGGAAGTACACTAAGATTATTTATGTTTCATGATTGTAATGAAACAGTCATAAATGAATGTATGAGATTTTATTGTACTTATTCTACAAATACATTGACATTTTGATTTTGGAATTTATAATATCTTAGGTCTTAGTATCCCATCCACTCATATAAAAATTAAGTGAAGAAAGAAAGAGCAGATAAAGTTTCAAAGTAAAAAAAGAGTAAACGTCAGAATTATTAAAGGCCAGAGGAAATAAATGTTCTTTCTAACAAAGGAGGATTTTTAGAGTGGTAACTTCTGAAAAGAAAAGAAGAAGTGAAGAAAAGAAAAAGGCCATGAAGCTATAGAAAATGTTCATAGAAAATTCTAAAATTATAAAAATATGTAACATGCTTTTTGGTTAACTCAAAAATTTTAAAATTTCTTCATCTTGTTGATACTTCTTGAAGGACAGCTGTATTAAAGCTTCAGTGACTTTTTTAAAGTGTAAAATTAACTATAAATGATCAGATGAATTAAAACTATTATTAAATGCTTTTGGGAAAATGAAAAATCATTAGGCTTCCTTACTGGGCTCTAAATTTCTATATTCTCTCTAGTATTGAGATTCTAAATTTTACCAAAAATGTATATTTGGTATATATACACATATATACTTTGAAGAGTAGTAGGGGTGAGAAGGACTTCTTTTTAAGTATTTTTTATTTTAAAGAGATAGATGTTCATTTTAGAAATTTTATAAGAAATAAAAAAAAAACCCACAGGGTAATCCAATACCACAAAGCAACTAATAAGATACTAATTTTCAAAATTAGATAGTTGTTTTTATGCCTTTAAGAGTTAATTTATGTTTCTAATTTATTTTAACATTAGGTTTTTGATGTTTTAAAAATCCTATTTGTATGAGATATACACATATATGTTCATTTACTTACATGGGCAGATCTATTTATCTTTTAATTTCTTCATTGATTTATGGTGAGAAAGCCCATTCTGTTGTTTATATTCACTGTGTTATTTTTGAATGTCAGTGACTAGTTTTTAAATTTTTATTACTTTTGATTTATTTTAAGTTACAGACGCAATGCATGAATGTAGCCTTGGAAAAGACTCAGACAGTACCTGTGTAAGTTTCCCTTCTTCTGGCTTCCTGTGCCTGTTTCCTACTGGATTTTGACCATGGTCCTCAGTTTTGTGTGTCTCTTCTGATATTCTCTTCGCATTAATAAATGTAGTAGGCTTTTGAGGGGGACTTTTCTTGTTGCTCTGGACTAGGGGACAAACTTCATGTCATATTCTAAAGGAACCTGGAGTGTGACAACCCCTCTAGGGCTCGAACCAGATCTGCAGTTCCCGAACACATGCAGCCTCTCTCTCCTACTATAGCCCCTCCAGTGTGTATGAGGGAATTTTAGGAAGGGATGGAGGAGGAGAATGAGAAGGAGGAGGAGGAGGGGTCTATGGAGGAGAAGGAGGATGAGGGACAAGGAGCAAGAGCATATTTGGCTTCCAAGTGAATTGTTTATAGAGAGTGGACATTCCTGTGAGAACAGTTGGCTTGCAGCTGTTCTATCCCTCTGTCTATCTGAGCAGAAGAACTTGAAGAGGCAGGAAGCTGCAGGAGCTGGCATGTTTTCTTTGATTTGATGTGGCAGCGATGTGTGAGTGTCCTGTGGAGCAATGGACTCCATGGCAGGTAGGGCTTGTGTCACCCTGCCAGGTATCAGCAGAGGGCAGCCTTCTGGGTGAAGAGAGCTCTGCAACAAGAGGTGGCGAGGGACCCACTTGACATATCTACCCTGTACCACAGGGGCAAGGAATGGCCCAGAAAGGAAGGGGAGCTGTAAGAAGTGGAGCCACCCCAGATCTTCCAACGTCAGGATCTGCCAACTTCAGTGAAATATCCTCTGACTTTTTGTATTGTGTTATTGTTTATACTATTACAGTTGTCCCTGCTTTTTCTCCCTTTGCCCACCTCCACTCAGCCTCCCTCCCCTCCTTCAGGAAATCTCCATATCTTGTCCATGTCCATGGGTCATGCATATATGTTCTTTGATGAATCCCTTTACCTTCTTTCATCCAGTCCCCCTTCCTCCCTTTTGACCATCCTCAGTCTCAGAAACAAGCTCCCGTGATCATTACTAGGCCTTTGTTCAGATCAGTTGTTAGTTCATCCCCCGGATGTAAGCAGTGTCGCTGCTCCTGTGTGGACGTCTTGCTCACCACACCCATGTTCCAACCTTCTAGGACAGGTCATAGCACCCAGCTCTGAGGTACCAGTGCTCAGGCAGCACCTCACATCAGCCCCCTCTTCCCTCAGCTCAGGCTCAGAGACCTTCCCCCTACAGCCCCGCCCCACCCCACCCCATGCCCGACTGCTGCCTCCTTGCCCTCCCCACTGGCTTGGGCTCAGATGCCTACATGTGCCCAGAATGGAGATGCCCTCACTCTACTTGGGCTCAGACCCTCTGCAAAATTACCCTCCTCACTCTGCCTGGGCTGTGACATCTCATGCCAGGCACCTCTCCATGTGGAAACCCTCCTCCCCCAGCTAGGACTCTGTCACTCTGAGTGCTATCCACTCCAGGTGTGGGTGCTCTCTTCACCCTCTGGGCTCTGGCTCTCCCCAGTGGGGCTCCCACAATCCATGGACTCTTGCTTCACCCTGTTGTGGCTCTGAAACCCTGCTCTGGGTTGTATCTCCTGCAGGCTTCTCCCTTCCTGCTCAAGGTTGCCTGCCCCCTCACATAAATGCTCTCCTCACCCCACTCAGGTACCGAAACATGTTGAGGGGCCCTCCTACTTGGACACCTTTCTCACCCTGCTTTAGTTTTGCACTTAGATTCCTGCCTTACTTTGCCCATATAATAAGGTCTGAATTGTTCACAGAAGAAGGGAAAAATAAAAAAGGGGAAGGGAAAAAGCTGTATTTGGTTTTTATATATTCCTTTCTCCCAATGTATGTGTTAACTGCAGTTAAAAAGCACATAAGGTTCCTGCTTTCCAGAGTTTACATTCTGGAAGCGGGGATAAACGTGGGAACGTGTTACAGTACCGTGGGCTGACGCAGCCCACGTGGGTTTTCCCTAGGGTGCTGTGGTAGCAGGTTGGAAGGACACTCATCTCAGCATAGAGGAATGAGCCAGAGTAGAACCTACACTATCATTTACATTAGATTTTTTTAGAAATTTAAGTAAGTATCATACTAAAAATGTTAGGATGGGAAAACAAAAGTAGATTTAATTTATTCAAAAAGCCATTATTAATGAGAAAAATCTCATTGCATGAGCAGTTTGGGCCTTCTCTGCCTTTCTGCAAAACAAGGAAATTGATTTAAAAATGAATTCATGCTGCTTTGAGGACCTTGAAAGTGCCTGAATATGAATTACTACAACCACAAAAAAGACTTCAAAATGAAGCCCTAAATATTTTATAATGGGAATGCTTAATTTATGTTTGGAGTAAGCATGGCAAACCTCTGCATAAAAAGGAAATGCAAGTTATTCTTATATATAGAATTTCTTGCTTTTTTTTAATTTAAAAAAATCAGTGAAGAATATTATTTTATTAAAGAGGTTTTTCTCACCTATAGTGTCCTTGGGCATGCTTCTGCGATCGATGCATTATAGCTAAGAGGTCTGACCCAGGGAAGACCTCACTCAGTGGGCATGGGAATCATGGCTGGGTATGAGCCTTGTGTCTGATGGGAGGCTTAAGAATGGGGCTACAGATTCTACACCTGGGGAATTTTTTGGGTATACAAGGTAAGTTCTCTTAACTTGTCTCTCCCATGTACAGGAAGTAGGATGTGTACATTTTTTTTTCTGAAAGAAAACTTACACATAAAATGGTTCATAATTAAATGAATTATAGAATATTCTTGTAGCCTGAGAAAACAAAAATATTTCAGATAATGATTGGCAAAGCTGAACATGGTTGATTTATAGAATACATTCTGTGTTTTTATTTAGTTTAATTGTGTGTTGAAACAGGCACGTTTGGTGGTCCCAATCTGTCGGAGAGGCCTGGGTGGTGATCTTAGCTATTGATGGTTGAGGCCTAGTTCTGTTGTTCATAAATGACGTGATCTTGGGCTAGTACTTAACATCTCTCAATTTCAGTTTGCTGTGTGATATGAATAATAACGCTGAGGAAAATTATGTCCTTTCCCCAGAGCATGTTATGTTGTTTGCAGATTACTAGGTCGATGACCTATAAAGATAAGCTAATTTCTACACAAAAATTTCATATTCAAATGACTTTATTTTTAAGAAAATTACTCAATGTACCCAGTTCTTTCAGTGCGTGATTTTGGAATTTAGATAATTTTGCTTAGGCAAAATGCAAAAAATAAAAATGTCTTCAAACCAACATGCTAAAAGACAGAAAACAAAACCTGCTTGCTTTACCTCCTTGGTAGTTGGGATTCACAGGAGTAGGGATAGGGTTTTAATCTCTAATGCAATGTCAATTACATGGTGAGAAATAGCTGTGCTGGTTGTTAATAGGTTTGACTGAAAATGATGCTGAAATAACATGATATTATCTTTAAACTGCTCCTACAAGCAATGGCAATGCTTCCCAGTGTGCTCAGATTGCTTGTTACATCACTGATGTAATGTGACATTGCATGAAAGAGATCACTGCTTGTGAGAAATGTGGATCTATGAAATTGACAGTTGTAATATTTTCAAAGAAATATCGAATCTAATCATCATGCTAGGACCAAGACCATAACACTTTTGGAAAGATTATTTGTAATAAGTTAGGGTTCATTCCTGCAGTTTGCTGCCTGGCTACTGAAAAATCTCTTGTTTAGGCAATTTTCTTTTAAAATATTGTAGGTCGCAATGTATCATTTCAGTTTTCATGGCTGTTTTTATGGTAAGTGTTTCTGCTAGAATATCAAATGGAAATTCTGTCAAACTTTAATAATAAGTGAAAGTAAGGATACTTTTAAATAAAATAAAACCTCTGCAGATTTAGTTTGATTTTTTGAAAAACAAATGCCTAACTTTTAAAAATAGAGCTTTTTACTATGAAAGCATGCTTTAAAATGCTTTTTCCTCTTGAAATTACTTATGTTCTTTAGGCACAAAACACCTGGCCAAATTGTAAACCCGAGGAAAAGGGTAAAACTAATCCAATACTTTAAGAAAGCATGCCATCCAATACTGTATAAAAATATAGTAAACTTCTCAGAATACACAATTTAAGAGGGTCCTGTCACTTTAGGAGTTAGAAAAGTTATCTTTCCTTTGTGGATCTCTGTAAGTAACTAAAGATACATAACTACAGAATATTATTATTTTTTGGTCACAAGTAATTTTTTATTTGTGGGGAGAGGAATTAAATGTAATTATGAGACAGACACACAGGTAGATACATTAGTGCTCACCATTGTTAGCTCAGTTTTAGAGAAAGCATTCTATAAATACCTGCTGAATGAATGAGTTTTAATGATAAAATATGTTAATCATTGTGATCATATTTCAAGTTCCTTTTGTGAAAATAGAAGTAATGTAAAGTGGACATACCTCTTTTGTTTTTAAAAATTAGTCACATCATCTTGATTAAAAAAAGACAAACTCACCTAAGGCAATAAATTCACAGTGGCTGCCATGTGCTATGAAGTTTCTTTCCGAATGACTCTATACTATGTTACATTAATTTGGATTTTGTGTGTTAGAGTGTGTAGTTGTGGATTTTTATAGGCTGTTCCAGGTTAAAAAAAACATTTATAATTATGTTTTTCTTCCTGGATATAAAAATTTGGTGAACAAAATTTCTAAAATATATTTTGGAAAATGGAAATTTAGCTGATAAGTTTCTATGGAAAAATATTAATGTTTGATTCTAATGCCTTTTTTTAAAAAGTCCTCAAAAGCAGCATTTTTTCCCATTTTTTAGTTCTTAAGGATCAATAAGAGGAAATATCCTTATAACTGATGAAATTATTCTGGGCCTAAGGCCTGTGGACTTCTAGATAATGAGTGATTTTTTCCCTTGTCAAGTATATATGGCTATTTTCTATGATTCTTAAAAATAATTACAATTATTTCTCATGACACCATTTATTTTGCTTGAAATATTTTTTCCCTAATTTTAACTTTTAGTACTTAGGGCATTAATTTTGAATCATGTTATTTTAGCTTCAGTGCTTTTTGTTTGAGTTGGTAGGTAGGGGTGATTTGGGTGACCTGGCTTTCTACTGACTGTTAATTTCATGCCAGATGTCAACCTCTTTGATTCTTATTTTGTCTCCAGACCTCGATTTCTGATTTAATTGCATATCTGACACTTGGACATTCTTAGTCTAGCCTCCTTCAATTAACCTGGTTAAAGCTGGTCAGCAGAAAGGGCCCAAACCACCTCCCTAACATCTAGAAGTAAGCTTAAAAAAAAAAAACTTACTCTCTTAAAAAAAGATTTCATTTTACTTATTTTTAGAGAGATGGGAAGGGAGGGAGGAAGAGAGAGAGACTTCAATGTCTGGTTGCATCTTGCTCGACCCCTACTGGGGACCTGGCCTGCAAACCAGGCATGTGCCCTGACTAGGAATTGAACCTGCAACCCTTTGGTTTCCAAGCTGGTGCTCAATCCCCTAAGCTGCACCAGCCAGCATAGAAATAAGCTTTTTAAGTCTACCTTGTTTTTTGGCTAAAATCAGTTCTCAAACTATCCATGTAGAATTTTTTTTTGTGTGTTGGCTCTTTTTTTTCTTTTCACACAATAGTCTTCCAAAACGTTGACTGATTTGTAGAAAAATTTATATATAACTAGCAAATTGTTTTCCAAATGTTGTTCTGAACATGCGCCAGAGAAGAAAGTTCCTTGGTCATAAATGTGTGAAAAACACTGTATAATTTTCCTCTTCTCTTAAATATTCACGATACTTATTTGTTCTATAGTGAAGAAATTTGTTAAAATTTGTAGTGTAGCACTTTTATGAGACCAAACTTTGGCTCTTGTTGACAAGCTTTGCAGCCATTTTTCTGTGCCATGGGGAACTTTGAGGCTATTGAAATCTTGTTCTTTAGGAGTAGACCTGAAACTCCTGTAATGTCCATGTTTGAAGTTGTGGTCCATTAAAGTTATACTCTTGGCAAATTTGTTTTCCTCTGTAGCTGGGGAGAATTGGACGAGGGAGGGTGGTATATATTAGGTGAGTGAATTATAAGGGGCTGGGTTAAATAAATGGGATAGATGGTTTACTTTTTTTTCATTTTGATTAGTGAGTAGTCCTGGTATCATTCCTATTCTTCCAAATGAAAGCCCGAGCAAGCTTCTTTGGTCAAGGTCAGTGGCAGGTGGCAGAGACTTCAAGGAGAAGTTATGTTATCTGAGAGTCTATTTGCTGAGCATGTCTCATAGTTGGTGAGCAGGAACCACAGGGGTGGCTTCATGGGTATGGACTGAGGAGTGTGAAATTGTGATGAATGTTGATACGCAAGACTTTATAGGGCTGGAATGACATTTCCGTACTATCATTTAGTACATTTATTTTACTGCTGTGGCTTCATCTTACACCTGTTTCTTATAGTGGACTTGATTTCATTTGGATCTTTTGCATACCCCAGAAGGTTTCTTAGTAAATCTAGAATCCTGGGGTAATTAAAAAATTATTTTAATTATTCTATGATGAAATAGTACAGTTTTGCTATTGCTGTCGTTTGACCTTAGAATTCTTTTAGTGATGAATACCTATTAGTATTCCACAGTACCAATGTGCTATGAAGCATACTTTGAAAATTATTACACTAAAAGTATCTAAATATACCTGGGAATTATTTTGTGGTTTTGCTAAAATGTAGATGTGTTTTCAATTTTGCATTATTTATAAAAATCATATACATTTTTGCTTATTTTGACACTTGGATAGAAATTCATGAGATCAATAAGTAGTATATTTAGTTCATCATCATTAAATTAGTCAGCTACCGTTGCTCTGACAAATTATCACATCTTTGGTGGTTTAAAGCAACACAAAGTTGTTATTTTATTAGTTCTCTAGGTCAGAAGATCTAAAATCAAGGTGTCAGCAGGGCTGCATTTCTTCTGGAATTTCTGGGGAAGAATCCATTTCTTTGCTTTTTCTTAGCCTCTAGAGGTCACCTGCATTGATTGGCTCATGCCCCCTTCCTGTATCACTCCAACCTCTGCATCTATATCATCATCCTTCCCCTCTCGGACTCCGACCCTGTCACCTCCCTGTTGTAAGGACCCTTCTGATTATATTGAGCCAATGCAGATAATCCAGAATAATCTCACCATCTCAAAGCCCTTAACTTAATTACATCTGCAGAGTCCCTTTTGCCCTGTAAGGTAACGTTCACAGGTTTCCAGGATTAGAACATGGACATCTTATGAGGGCCATTATTCTGTCTACATAGACATATAGTCCCATGAAATATAAACCTACTGGTCTTTGATGCACTGCATCGTATGGCAAATTAATTTCATCTTTGGAAGCCAAATGACCTTTTTCAGTTTTTATTTTTAAGGACCATCAAGTGCTAAAAATTACATAGGGGAATATTATTATAGAATATATTTATTAGATATTCTTTCTCTGTCTTAACTAGGAATATTTGTTTATTTTTGCTGATGTCATGACATCTTCCACCTATATATCGCAGTAGAAATCTCTGAAATATATGAAAATTGTCCTGTATAGCCTAAATAATAGGGTTCCGTGTTACAGGAAAATACAAGGAAACTCTTACAAACCCCAGCAGGAGGAGTATATTAGATAACAGTAAGTTTTCTTGAGCAAATTATCGTTGTCATTCTTATAGATAGCAAATAATATAATTGACATCTTTGTACTGACTGCTAGGATGCTTAGAGCAAGTTTACGACATACATTTAGCATTGCTATCTTTATTTTTTCTTATAATTGCTTTTATTTTTGTCCTGGTTTCCTCATTTATGTTTTTATTCCATCTCAATGTACTATATATATCTTTATGCCTTGCCTCAAATCTTTTTTGGAAGCAAGCCATGTATACATAAATAAGAAAACGTTTCCTGTTAGTACTTTGCAGTAGTGTTTTCTGAGGAAGAATATAGAACCTTTTTCCTTGAAAGTTTTAAATTTAGTTAGAGTGTCATCAGAATACCCTGAAGTAGAATTTTGTTTAGAGAAGATTTAAATATCCATTAGCATTTGCCCTAATTCCTCTTACTCTCAAGAATAATGGAAATATGGAGTGACTTGTTTTGCTTTTGGGTTCTATGTTACATTTTGAAGAAAGCAAACAACTTCTGCAGGATCACTGAAGTCAAAGGTCTCCTACTTGACTCAAAATATCCAGCTTCACTCTGCTTGAATTGTGAGCACCCAAATGAAAAAATTACAATGTCTTCTAAAAAAGAGTTCACAAATTTGCAAACATGCTAGAAAAGGGGTTCTGATGGTAGCTAGCAATTCCTTTTCAATTTATTTTTGATACATTAAGAATAAATACTGCAATTCTCATCCAAAATTTCTCTCTTTGTTACAATTTTTATCTGTGGTGCCAAGGAGTGCAGAACTGCTCCGAGGAAGGAAGTGTATCATTTCCCTTCCCCTCCTCCCAGTTTTCTGTATAAATCCTGCTGTTGCCAAGTTTGAGTGGAAAATCATTCCATTGCCATTTGGCAATGTACACGACTCTTGGCCAAAAAGAATTATTTAAGCAACTTTGAAATCTGCTTAGATTTTCAGAGCTGTGTGTGTGGTGGAGAACCATTGCTCCTGGAAAACACCGAGAGGCCTGCCATTCTCCTTGACATGCTCTCAAATATGACACAAATTCCATGTCATGGGTGCCAGTTTAACAGAGGAGCCCAGAGGAGAGTCTTAGCTCCATCTTGTGAGCTTTCTGCCATAGACGTGAGAGGGACTATTATTACTGTCATTAAGAAACATTAATTGAGCAGTAACTCTAGTGCTAGGGATTGTGATGGCCTTTTAAGTGCATTTTTAAATGTAATCCTCACAGCAGCCCCCTGAAGTAGTTACTGTTATTTCCCTCACTTCATGGATGAAGAAGCTGTGACTTAAGAAGTCAAAACGCTTGCCCAAGATCATATGTTTTGCCAGAATTGTGATGAAAACATTTGTGTGTTTAATTGTAAAGCCCACAGTATTAACTGTTAGGCTGTGATCTTCATATTTAAGTTTGTGTGTATATAGGGAACCAGGCTAAGAATTAGCCTGGTGTTGTTGCTAAGAATTAGCTCACATTTAAAAAATATATATATATTTTTCTGATATAAGTAAAACGTAGGACTTAACTTTTTAAGAAAAAAAAAAATCATTTAATATTGTTTTTCTATCTGCTATCAACTAGAAATTGCCTCTATATTCTGAAAAGAAATATAACTGGAATATTACCCTGAGATTTATGTGATATCATTGAGTCGTAGCACTAGGGGAAAGAAAGAATAACTTTAAATCATTTTGATGGGAAGCAGCATAACCGGCAGATGTAATGATGCTAGGAGTGAGGAAATGAATCTTCTTCTCTGGTTCAAGTTTGACTCATATTATGACTTTGGAGAGCTACTCAGCATTTTAATAGTTTTGATATCTCTTCCTTGAAATGAAAATATACATAAACATAACTTTATAATTTATGGTAGAAAATTTGAATTCTTTCTAAAAGCAGGTTGGCCAGCACCTAGATTCTGGGTTCATAACATCTGAGTAACCCATGTGTGCTGCCCAAGCTGTGCTTGTCCATGAACAGGGGAAAAGTCCACTTCTTCTCAGAAAGGGAGGAAGGGAGCCCAGGCCTCCCCACATCATCCGCAAGTCCTCATCCTGTGCCTCCTTCATGCCTGAGTCGGCCCCCATTCTGACTTGAGACCCAGCTTTGGCTTGGTTTCTGTTTTGGCTGTTATTCCTGTTTACTTAGTCAGCTTGTCTGTGTGCTTAGAATGTGTTTGCTATACTTCTTACCCTTGCCCAGCTCTCTGATTTTGGATATTGCCTTTGACCCTCTTTCACAGGCTCAAGTGCACATGCCATCGCAAGTGCGCGTCTGGCACTCCTGTTCTTGTTGCCACGCGCTGCTCTTAACCCGAAGCTAAGTGCTTGTCTGAGAGAGTCAAGTGCTAGACGGGTAAGCAGTCACTATACAGGAAAATGTTTTTAAAATATTATTTAATATTCAAAATCTCTAAACTTAATCACAGAATGATACTTACAAAATGATTTTTTAAGGACCCTTTGAACCTGCTATATTCACTTACTCATTTTTTCCTTTCTTACTATTTTCCTCCCTCCTTCCTTCCTGTCTTTTTTCTTTCTTTCTTTCTTTCAAGAAATTTCAAGAAAGCTAAAACTAGGAGAGTGTTGTAATACCTCCACATATCACAGTAGCTAGAAGAGTGCTTATACTGTATTTTTAAACAAAAGCCTCACTTTGGGAAAGTGTGAGGAGTTATCTCATAATGGCTAACCCCAATGCTTTCATTATAAAGGTTCAACTAAAGCTTAAAGATTTAAAAGTGAAATCCCAGTTTCCTTTATTTTTTTCTTACATGTTTATATTTATAAATTTTTTAACTAAAAATTCACAAAGTATGATGTTATTTTATAATTGTTTGACTATATTAAAAGCAAGGAAACTATATTTCAAAGCATTAATCTAAAGAGACTTAAATGAAAAGTGGAAAATATAAAT
This sequence comes from Desmodus rotundus, assembly GCF_022682495.2. Lineage (NCBI taxonomy): Eukaryota > Metazoa > Chordata > Mammalia > Chiroptera > Phyllostomidae > Desmodus > Desmodus rotundus. The sequence goes on from NC_071387.1 coordinate 134,347,304, forward strand.
CTACCAACTATTTATATTGTTTCAGTCAAAGTGTATTTTTACAACTTTGACATACATATATTATGTATTTTTTGATTATGTACCCTTTTTATTTTAAAATGATCATACTGATGACAAGAATATTCCATGAAGTTGGTCTAATCTCAGTTATTTAGGTATTCTTTGACTGTGGAATATATTTTACTTATTTATGAAATTACTTATATAGAAATATTATCTATCAAGCACCACGGTTATTAGGCAGCAACTCTGTAACTAGGTAGACATAGTTCTTGCCTGCTTTGAGTTTAAAATTAATTGTAATACACAGTGGAAAGTGTCATGATGGAAAGTGTAGTGTTTTGTGGCTTCCACAAAAGAGGGCGGAGTCTGAAGCGGGACAGTAGGCATGGAAGGAGGAGAAAGGGTTCTAAAGCACCACAGAGAAAGTGTTTTTCCAAAGGAAGACCCCAAATATGAATAGGACTTAGCCAGACAAAGTGGATGAGAGAGTGTTCCTGGTAGATGCAAGAGAATTTTGAAAACTACAAAGTAAGAGAGGCCATATCATATTCATAGGGCTGGAAGATAAGGTATAAGAGGGAAATTTGAACATTGAGGAAAACCAAGAAAGAGGAGTATATAAGATCCAAGAAATATTGTTTTTAATTAAAAAAATAAGGTAATTTCCTGGACTTTGGAGCAGGCAAGAAACTCAGCCATGTTGAAGTATGAAAGCAGAAGGGTCTGGAACAGATTCTCCAGAAGAAAACTGAGCTTTATGTAAAAAACCATAGAGTCGAAAGGAAAGCAAGATAAATTTCAGGATATAACGAAGGCTTGTAATCCTTCCATATTCCACCCCCACCTTTTTTAAAGGAAACTGAGACAATTAGAAACTCTAGAAAAAAACAAACAGTTGAAAAATTAAGCCATAACCAAATATGGAGCTAATTAAAATGTGACTTGATGTTAAACCCTTGGTATAGTGAAAGAAAAGAAAATCCATTTTACTATGATACTAGGAATACTTCCATTGGAGAGGCCCAGAAGTAGTTACATTGGACCTATTGTATAGTTACCAAGATAACTGGTGGAAGAGCTAGGAATTACAATACAGTTATCAACGTTTGGGACCCAGGAGGGAGAGAGGCTTTGTGTAAATGAGCCAAAGCCTTTTCTTTCATAGCAGAGAATCAGCAAATGACATTACAATTGGTAAATCAAGAAGGATATGTACTTGTGTGTATGTGTGTGTATATATATATATATATATATATATATATATATAAAATTTGTGGGGTTAACTACCAGAAGAACACAAACAGAAACAGTTCACAAAGTTTGCCTATGGACTCTGGGAGGAGGATGGGCCGAATAGGAAACTATCAATTTTTATCATAAGCAGAGGATTTGATATTTTTCTTTTTACTATTTTCATGTATTATTATTATTTTATCATAATTAAACTTCTTTTAAAAATATGATAGTCATTCTTATCCTCTGTTTCTGGTGTTCCTGTTTCTCACTCATCTATGTCTTGAACTTCATACTCATCTGATTGTTTTCTTTTTCTTGCCTCCACTTCAAATCAATGATTGAATTCTATTTTATTTGTTTCTAGACTAAGTACTGCTATGACCCCAGCTAACACATCTTAAATGCAAGAACTGAAAGAATTAAGTTGTTTCCAAGAAACTTAACTTCATCCCAGAACAAAGCTCAAGAAGATTTATAGACATACAGAAATATCAAGCACTCAACAAGACAAAATTCACAGTGGTATCTAATCAAAGATGACTAAGCATGCAAAGAAGTAGGAGAAGAGAACCTATAATGAGAAATAAAATGAATCACTGAAACCAATTCATAACTGGTATAGATCTTATAATTAGAAGGACATTAAAACCATTATTATATTTCTATGTTCAAAAAGTTAAGTAGATGGAAGGCATAGAAAAGATCCAAACAGAACTTCTGGAGATTAAAAATACAATGGATTATGTATTAGGGTTCTCCAGAGAAACAGAATTGATAGGGGGTGCAGGTGAATGAATGAATGCATGAACAAACAGACAAAAACAAATATTTTGGGGAATTGGCTCATGTGACTGTGGTAGGTGGCAAGTCAAATGATCAGATCAGGCCAGCAGCCTGGAAATTCCAGCAGGAATTGACGTTGAGGTCGTGACTCCAAAGGCAGTCTGGAGATGAATCCCTTCCTTCTTGAGGGACTTCAGTTTTGTTCTCTTGATGTGTTCAACTGATTAATGAGATGCACCTACATTATGGAGGTACTCTGCTTTACTCAAAGCCTACTGATTTAAAGGTTAATTGTATCTAAAAAAAATCTTCACAACAATATCTAGGCTGGTGTTTCACCAATCAACTGGGCACCATCGCCTAGAAAACTTGGCACATCAAGTTAACTGACACAGATAGCATTAATAACAGATTAGACATTTCTGAAGAAATAAATTAGTGAACTTGAAAACAGAGCAAATGAAATGATTAAAAGAGAAACAGAGAAATGAGAGGAAAAAATAAACATAACATCAGCAAGCTGTGGGACAAGTTCAATAGCCTAAACACCTTTAATTAGAGTCCAAGGGAGGACGTTCAACTCTCATTTACTTGGTCTTTCAGCAGCTTATGACACTGTTGACTACTTCTCCCATTTCAAAATACTTCATTCTCTTGGCACCTCATTTTGTTGGTTTTCCTCCTTTCTGGTTGCTTTTTCTTTGCATTTCCCATCCTTCTGCCTTTTCGTGTTTTCAGTGTTCTTTCTTAGGTTCCTTTCTCTTCTAGCCCTATATAGGGTAAGTCTTCTTGCGTGACCTCACTCACTCCAGTGGCTTCAGTTACCATCTCCATGATTACTCCAAAATCATTACTTCAATTCAGAACCTTCCTGAACATGTTGCCCAAACATTGGGTTACTTGCTGGATTTTTTCCTTTGATGTTTCACAGGCATTACAAACTCAACATAATAATAACCAAGTTCAACCTCTTTCCTTAACTCCCTACTGGCGCCACTTCTGTATTTCTTATCGTACTGAATGTGTCAACTCCTCTGGCCAACCTAGAAACCTGGGCATCATCCTGGATTCCTTCGATTCCTTCGCTTCTCATCAGTCACAAAGTCTTGCTAATTCTGCCTTAATTATTTTCTAGAATATGCATATTGCTTTATCTCCATTGCTATCAGTTTAGGCTGCAGAGCTGCCATCACTCTCCCAGTTTATGCCAAAAATATTCTAAATAGTTCTTTGTCTTGAGATTTTCCAGTTCCAATCAATTTGCTATAGAGTAAAATGAAAATCTGACTAGGTCATCCTTCTTAAAACCCTTTAGTGGCTCCCATTTCCCTTAAGGCCAAAGTCCAAACTCCTTAGGATTTATTACAAACATCCGTTCTGTCCCTCATTCCACTTTTACCACTCCTTTCCCACTTTATACGTACAGCCTTATAGAACTTACTATGTAGTTACTGAATTGAATTGAAATACATAGATAGGGTTCTGGAACTACCTAAAACAGTTTTCACAGTGACTTGTGTTCATTGCTCTGTGTATTTCATCAGATTCTCTAAAGAAGTTGAAGAGTCTGGCCCATGGAGGCTGATTTGGCATAGTGGGGGGGTCATTCCATGCCTCAGTTTCTTTATAAGTCCAAAACTTTTCTGCATCTTTTTGACTCATGGAGCATAAGGAAATGACCACAATTGGCTGGAGTCACTGCAAACTGCTGAAGCTCTGATGGGGAAAAAAAATCGTCCACAGGCAAATTAAGGCCTTCATTATTCTGCATGCGGTGCATCTCTTTCTGGTCTTCTCCATTCTATCCTACAGTCTGTTGGCAAAGCTATTAAAAAGTACAGGTCTGACCATGCCATTTCTTATTTAAAGCTATTTAATGGCTCACCTTGATCCTGAGAAGGAAGTGCAAACGTTTTTACTGTGGCTGAGTCACTCCCTGGTCTGGTCCCTGCCTGCTTCTTCATCTAGAGCTCTCCATATACTCTTACTCCCTGATTCAGCCACCCCAGGGGCCTTCACTGCCCCTTAAAAGACTGTTGTGTGTGTGTGTGTGTGTGTGCTCATGTTCATTCTACTTATTTGATCCTCTTTTTCCATTATTATTTTTTCTTTATACTTGTTCTGACGTTTATTATAGAGCTCGAAGGACTTAGGCTCAAGACGCATAGGAACTATTTAATCATCTGGTTTTTGAAAGACTGACCGACTGACTGACAGACTGGATGAAAATGTAGGCCTATGGGTTGCCTCTTGGAAACCAAAAGCAAAAGCAAAATCCTTTCCTCAACAATGTTTACTCTTCAATCCTCACTCTAATTTTTTCATTCAGGGACAGCCTCTTAAAAGAATGACTATACTTCATTGCTTTAGTTTATTTACTATTTATTCTTTAACTCTTTATAATCTGGCTTTTGTCCCCATAATTTTACTGCAATTATGTACTTAACATGTGCACGCATCTTTTTTGCCATATTCAGTCACTTTATCTTTTGTACTTTCTCTACCTTCTGTTCTTTTGCATATCCTACTACCATCTCAAACTCAGCATGTCTAAAAGCTAAATATCTTAATATTCACTTCACATCAATTTGTCGCCTACAAACTTCTACCAGTTGTAGAACTTAGTCAGCCAATCTCAGATTCTTAAGGTTACCATCCCTGTCCTTATCCACTGAACTATTCAATTTCTTCTTTTGTAATATTTCCTTCCATTCCACTTCATTTGCGGTTAGCACACTAGTCCACAATGTTATCATTTCATCGATGCATGTTTTAATAAACTAATATTCTAATAGAAATGTAATGTGAGCCACATATATAATTTTAAATAGTCTACCAGCAACATTTAAAATATAAAAAAGGTGAAATTCATTTATATATTTTTTATTTATTCCAATATAGCCAAAATATTACCATTACAAAATATAATTAACAAAAATATATTAATGTGATATTTATATATTTTTCCTAGTCTTTGAAATACAATTTGTATTTCATACTTAGAGCACATCTTCAGTCAGCCTAGGCATTTTCAGAGCTCAGTAGCCACGTACAACTAGTGACTAGCGTATTGGATAGCACAAAGCCTGGCTGATTTTTTTGACTCCAAATTTTTACTTTTTTCAATGGAATCTACATTTTGTCAACAAGGCAATTATGATTTGGCACTATTATCATCACAAACATGATGAAGAAAAGACTCTCTGGTTACTTTCATTTGGGTTCAATGGAAAGACCTGACTTCCATTATTAATAAATTCCTTTCACATATCCCACATTATTTTCAGCTTACCTGCTATTTCAACTTATTCAACATTACTTTTACCAGACTCAAAAGTATACCAGTTGTTCCAGTTATATTGGTATTTCACTATTCCATATTTATGCCTGCCTCATTCCTACCCCTAGGCCTTAGTGCACAGAATTCATGCTACTTGGCTGGTTTTCTCTCTTCTCAGCTCTTAATTCCTAGATCAATTTATTTTTTCTTTATAAAGCCTTTCCTGACTTGTGCAACCAGAGGGGAAAGTGCTGCTGTTAGGATGTGAACATATCAGTAAATTCTGTAATTGATAATGTAACTAAACTATAACTTGTGCCTTCTTAATAAAGAAAAATTTATGGAAAAAGCGATTTTTATTATGGACTTAATTATACTAATGGCATAATTATAAAGTAATTATAACTAAATATTAGCATTTTTTCAATGACAATTTATATTCAATATTATTTTGTGTTAGTTTCAGGTACAGCATAGTGGTTACACAGCCACACACTTTACAAAGTGGTCTTCTTGCTATTTCAGGTGCCCACCTGGCGCCTTACATAGTTATTACAATGTTATTCACTATACTCCCTATTGCCGTGCTTTACATCCCTGTGACTGCTTTGTGACTGTGAATTTGTACTTCTTAATCTCTTCACCTTATAATTACATTTTAAATTATTACTAGCTAACATTGATTGTTGCTTACTATGTACTAAACACTATGCTAAGTGAATTATGTGCATTACCTTATCTAATTCTCATAAAAATATGGGAAAGTTTCTATTACCCTATTTTGTAGACAATATATTTGTGGTCTGTAAGGATTAAATTGTCTAGAACAGCAATTTCCAGCCTTTTTTCATCTCATTGTGCACATAAACTAATTACTAAAATTCTGTGGCACACCAAAATTGTATTATATTTTTTGCTGATCGGACAAAAAATAGGTATAATTTTGATTGATTTACAAAAAATAATAATAGTAAAATTTTGTACCCTTTTTGCCCCAAAGTGGCTTTTAAAAAAATCAGGTGTCTATACTTATAAAGATTTCTGGTACCAAGAATTAATTAATCAGATGCAACTGTATTATGTCACCAATAAGATGCAACTCTATTATATGATGGTCCCTGTTTATGCTTTGACTTAGATGGTGATCTTGTAGTTTTGTGACTTTTTGTTCTTTGTTTCAAGTAGAATAACCCCCTTGAATATTTCCTGCAATAGAGGTCTTCTGTTGATACATTCCCTCAGCTTCTATGTGTCTGAAAAAGTCTTTATTTCTTCTTCATACCTAGAGGATAACTTGGCTGGATATATTATTCTCAGCTGGTAATTTTTTCTTTCAGTAGTTTCAATATTTGATTTCACTCTCTTTTAGCTTGTAGAGTTTCTGCTGAGAAATTCATAATAACTTAATGGGTTGTTTTCCTTTATACGTTATTTTCTTCTTTTCCCTGGCTGCCTTGAGAATTCTTTTTTTATCATTTATTTTTGACAGTTTTAATACAATGTGGCTTAGAGAGGGCCTCTTTGGATTGAGGTAATTAGGTTGCTTTCAAGGTTCTAGCTCTTTCCATAGGTTTGGGAAGTTCTTGTTTGAATAGGCTTGCTATTCTCTTCTCTCTCTTTTCATCTTCTGGTATGCTTGTTATCCTTTATTGCTCTTTTTCTGATGGAGTCAGGTGGTTCTAGTAGGGTTCTTGTACCTTTTTTATGCCCAAGTCTCTGTCTTCTTTCCTTTGCATCATTTCTAGGTCACTGTCTTTGATATCACTAATTCTTTCCTCCATCTGGTCAGCTCTATTTTCTATGCTTGCTAGTTCACTCTTGATTTTTTTATTGAGCTATTCATCTCCAAAATTTCTGTTTGATTCTTTTTTAAAGTTTCACTTCTTTGATAAAGTACTCATTTTTTGTCTGGTTTGTTTTCTGAGCTCATTAAATTGCCTGTCTGTGTTTTTTGCATCTCGTTGAGTATTTTCAGAACTACAATCTTGAATTCTCTATCATCTTATCACATATATCTGTGTCTTTAAGTTTGTTGTCTGGAGCTTTTCCATGTTTTTTCTAAGCTGCCTTGTTACCTTGGTTATTCATGGTATCTGATGGATTTCTTCTCTGTCTAGGCATCAATACATATGAATGACATTTCTCTGGCAGATTGATGTTTTTCTACTACTTTCCAGTAGGTGGCGATGAATTATAAGTTTTTTAGCTTTCTTGCACTTACGGCTTTTCAGATCTCAGGATGGTGGAAAAGGCCTGTGCTCCCTGGAAGGTGGGTGCCTCCCATGTGACTTGGTTGCATCAGATACCGCACAGGGGAACATAGTGAGCACTGGGTCTCCAAGTCCATGAAATCCCAGTGCTGCCTTCCACAGCTACATGCTGCCATCAGTGTAGCCACGATGCATGTGCGTGGGTTGAGCAGGGGAAATCCAGCTGCCTCTTTTGTTATTTTGCCCTCCTGCAATAGCAACCAGTTGACCTTCGCCGTGTGTCCCCTGAACCTCCACTGAACCTGGGATTAGTCACAAGGTGCGTCTGTCGGCTCAGGGAAAAAGTGTAGTACTAGTACTAGTTTTTGGTCTTGCAGATGATTTGCTCTGCAACCCCACAGGAAGGATGAAGAGAGGCAAGCTCTGGGAAGTTAATTCGTGGCCAGGCGCCATGGAGTTGTTTCTCTGGAATGACAATTTCCAGATAACTAAGGCCGCGCCTCGGTGCTTCTTTCTTGCCCAGGTCACTGGGCTCAGCCACAGCTTGTACGACCCACTCCTGCAGGAACGCTTACTAAATCTCTTTGACGCTCCCTGTTGAAGGGAGTGCTGGCCACAACCTGATTCCTCCTTTTCCTGGGCTGTACCTTGCTGTGAGATCTGGGCTGTAGGGTTGCATCTGTGGCTCCTTTGAATTCTTCTACTTTCCTGGCTCCCTGGTTCGCTCCCACTTAGCCACCTTTAGATGTTTTACTGTGCGAATCTGTCAGATGTGTTTGTGAGCTGAGCAGGGATGCCTTTGTTGAATTTTATCTGTTCAAGTTGTTGAAACATATTGGTAACTATTTTCCACCAATTTGAAAAATATTTTGGCAATAAAGCTGGGTTAATTGATTATGTGAGATATGTTATTTAATTATTTAGTTTTTAAGAGTTATACATCATTTAGTCATGTGTACAATAATTGAGTACTGGAGTAAATAATTTTGTGTTTGTGATGCAATACTGAGCTTTCTCCACTTGGTGGCTTCAAGGATTGAAGTTCTGATCAATTTTAGTTTGAGAACTTCATTTACTTTAAATTAAGATTTAATTATCAGAACTATGTTAAATTCTTTATTATTTATTGTTGTTAATATTTTTTCTAAACATATTACCACTATTGGCATTAAATAGCTTATATTACATTCTTAGAACCACATTTTAGGCAACTTTTTTGACATTGGCTTTCAAAATACTGAAATAGTTTCTTCATGTTTCATTTGACAGTTGAATTAAATTGATGAAAATGGATAATTTATAGTTTTGATTTTAAATAATTTATGAATTTTCAAATTTAATTTTTTGAGCAAAATAATATTCCAATTAATATTTTAACTTGGGAAATGTATGAAATCATCAGTTGAGTGCCCTAGAACTTATAATATTACTTTCTTGCTTGTTTCCTTCTGATAAGTGTATATTTACTTGGGAGCCAAAAATAATTTTATAGAATAAACTCTGAAGGAAAATCATCATGTGAATATAATGTAAAGTCAATTTCTTCTCAATTTAGCTCTGAAGAAGAATATTAAAACTAAATCTTACACCTTTTCCCATACTTTATCACTACGTATATCATTTTCAGTATGTGACACATTTTTCTGCTTTCATGACATATATTTCTACAGTTACATATTGGTCTAAGTTAAATATCTTTATTGCTAAGTTCAAATAGCTTTCATTTTCTGGGGATACACACTGTGACTGTTATAAAAGATAAAGTATTTACTATTCCCAATAACGTTTATTTTTATCTGAATTCGTATGTTAACAATAAAAACAATGAAAACAAAGGCCCTGCACCCAGTAAACTCAAAATAAGAGATTAATGTATTTTTATGCAATTAAGATTTATTTTTTAAAACTTAGCTGGAAAATTAAGGTTTTTAACTCAATTTTTCCATTAATAATTTAATGACATAAAAGTTTATAAGAACTTCAATATCTCTGGTTATATTTTGTTTGGTTTTTTCTTCTGCTGATTATATCATTGAAGTTAAGAACAATCTAACAATAATCGGGGGAGTGGGGAGGGGACAGCGAGGAGAGGGCTTTGCAGGAACTACTATAAAGGACACATGGACAAAATCAAGGGGGAGGGTGGAGGTGGGTGAGGGAGGTGGGTTCAGCTGGGGTGGGGTGGAGGGATGGGGAGAAAAGGCATACAACTGTAATTGAATAACAGTAAAAATTAAAAAAAAATAAAAATAAATAAAACAAACAAAAAGTTTATAAGAACTTATTATTATTGGAGGACTCAAACATTATCTAAAACAGAAGTAGTAGCTACAATTTGCAATGTCATTAATGCTAACTGGAAGTATGTAGGATTTTTTTACCTTGTATATTTTATAACAAAAGTCTCTTACTGTACCTTAAAGGGGAAAGCATACATATTTAGAAGTTTGAAAATTTCATCTTAGTGAATTTTATCCAGTTCAATTGGGAACTCTAGATTTAAACTTTTCAGGTGAACTATTGTATAAACAATTTGAATGAACAATGCTAAAGTAACTATTCTAATACATGTTTCCTTGTATCCTCTGTGACAGTTTTCCTCATTCCTAGATCCTGAATTATAATTCATGGATTGTGGGTGATGAACATTTTCAACTTTACTAAGTAATACCAGATTTCTTTCCAAAGTAGTAGTAAGCAATTTGCCCTCCTAACCAGCAGACTATGGAAGTTCCTGTTGCTTCATATCTTCACCAGCACTTGGTACTGAGAAATACTTAGTTTTTTGTTGTTGTTACCAATCTGATGCGTTATTTTCTTTTTGTTCTTTTACTAGTGAAAATGAACATTTTTGTTTTGCTTACTGGACATTCATATTTCTTCTTCTGAGAATTTACTGTTTATATCATTTGCCCATTTTCCTATAGGATTGCTTATTATGTTGATTTGTGGGAATACTTTAAGTATTCTGTGTGCTACTGACTTAAAAGTTGTGTGCATTTTATATTGAATCTTTAAAAAAATTTTATTATTATTCTATTATAGTTGTCTGCCTTTTCTCCCCATCACTCCACTCCATCCCAGATGAACCCACCTCCCTCCCCTGCCTCCACCCTCCCCCTTTATTTTGTCCATGTGTCCTTTATAGTAGTTCCTGTAATAATACCCTCTCCCCACTGTCCCCTCCCCACTCCCCTCTGGTTATTGTTAGATTGTTCTTAACTTCAGTGTCTCTGGTTATATTTTGTTTGCTTTTTTCTTTTGTTGATTATGTTCCAGTTAAAGGTGAGATCATATGGTATTTGTCCCTCACCTCCTGGCTTATTTCACTTAGCACAATGCTCTCCAGTTCCATCCATGCTGTTGCAAAGGGTATAAGCTCCTTCTTTCTCTCTGATGCGTAGAATTCCATTGTGTAAATATACCATAGTTTTTGGATCCACTCGTTTGCTGATGGGCACTTAGGTTGCTTCCAGTACTTGGCTATTGTGAATTGTGCTGCTATGAACATTGGGGTGCATGGGTTCTTTTGGATTGGTGTTTCAGGGTTCTTAGGGTATAATCCCAGCAGCAGAATTGCCGGGTCAAAGGGCAGTTCCATTTTTAGTTTTCTGAGGAAATTCCATACTGTTTTCCACAGTGGCCTCACCAGTCTGCATTCCCACCAACAGTGCATTAGGGTTCCCTTTTCTCTGCATCCTCTCCAACATTTGCTTGTTGATTTGTTTATGTTGGCCACTCTGACTGGTGTGAGATGGTACCTCATTGTGGTTTTAATTTGCATCTCTCTGATGGCTAGTGATGCTGAGCATCTTTTCATATGTCTCTGGACCCTCTGTAAGTCCTCCTTGGAGAAGTGTCTGTTCAAGTCCTTTGCCCATTTTTTAATTGGGTTGTTTGTCTTCCTGGAGTGGAGTTGTGTGAGTTCTTTATATATTTTGGAGATCAGGCCCTTGTCTGAGGTGTCATTGGCAAATATGTTTTCCCATACTGTTGGTTCTCTTTTTATTTTAATGCTGTTTTCTTTAGCCCTGCAGAAGCTTTTTATTTTGATGAGGTCCCATTTGTTTATTCTTTCCTTTATGTCCCTTGCTTTAGGGGACGTGTCTGTGAGGATGTTGCTGTGTGGAATGTCTGAGATTTTCCTGCCAATGTTTTCCTCTAGGACTTTTATGGTGTTATGACTTATATTTAAGTCTTTTATCCATCTTGAATTTATTTTTGTGTATGGCATAAGTTGGTGATCGAGTTTCATTTTTTTGCACGTAGCTGTCCAGATCTCCCAACACCATTTGTTGAAGAGGCTGTTTTTGCTCCATTTTATGCTCCTGCCTCCTTTGTCAAATATTAATTGACTGTAAAGGCTTGAGTTTATTTCTGGGCTCTCTGTTCTCTTCCATTGGTCTATGTGCCTGTTTTTATGCCAGTACCAGGCTGTTTTGATTACAGTGGCCTTGCAATACAGTTTGATATCAGGTATTGTGATCCCTCCTGCTTTGTTCTTCTTTCTCAAAATTGCTGCAGCTATTCGGGGTCGTTTATGGTTCCATATGAATTTCTGCAATGTTTGTTCTATATCTGTGAAATATGTCATGGGTACTCTAATAGGGATTGCATTGAATCTATAAATTGCTTTGGGTAGTATGGCCATTTTGATGATGTTAATTCTTCCAATCCATGAGCGTGGTACATGCTTCCATTTGTGTCTTCCTTAATTTCTTTTCTCAATGTTGTGTAGTTTTCTGAGTATAGGTCTTTTATCTCCTTGGTTAGGTTTATTCCTAGGTACTTTATTTTTCTTGTTGCTATATCAAATGGGATTTTTTTCCTGATTTCTGTTTCTGCTGTTTTATTGTTGGTATACAGGAATGCCTTTGATTTCTGAGTATTGACTTTGTACCCAGCTGTTTTGCCAAATTCATTTATTAGGTCAAGTAGTTTTTTTGTGGAGTCTATAGGATTTTTCATGTACACTATTATGTCATCTGCAAACAGTGACAGTTTCATTTCCTCCTTTCCAATTTGGATGCCTCTTATTGCTTTTTCTAGTCTGATTGCTGTGGCTAGGACTTCCAATTCTATGATGAATAGGAGTGGTGAGAGAGGGCATCCTTGTCTTGTTCCTGATCTTAGTGGGAAAGCTCTAAGTTTTTGTCCATTGAGTATGATGTTGGCTGTAGGTCTCTCATATATGGCCTTTATTGTGTTGAGGAATGCTCCCTCTATTCCCACTTTGCTGAGTGTTTTTATCAGAAATGGGTGCTGTATCTTATCAAATGCTTTTTCCACGTCTATTGATATGATCATGTCATTTTTGTCTTTGCTGTTGTTGATGTGATGTATTATATTTATTGATTTGCGGATATTGTACCACCCTTGCATCCCTGGGATGAATCCCACTTGGTCATGGTGGATGATCTTTTTAATGTATTGCTGGATGCGGTTTGCCAATATTTTGTTGAGAATTTTAGTGTCTATGTTCATCAGTGATATTGGCTTGAAGTTTTCTTTCTTCATTGTGTCTTTATTTGGTTTTGGGATTAGGATGATGCTGGCTTCATAAAAAGAGTTTGGGAGTCTTCCATCATTTTGGATTTTTTCAAATAGTCTGTGAAGGATAGGGGTTAGCTCTTCCTTAAATGCTTTGTAGAATTCTTCTGTGAAACCATCTGGTCCAGGGCTTTTGTGTGTTGGGAGTTTTTTGATGACTACTTCAATTTCGTCTGCTGTTATTGGTCTGTTCAGGTCTTCTGCTTATTCTTCATTCAGTTTTGGAAGATTATATTTTTCTAGAAATGTGTCCATTTCACCTAGGCTTTCAAATTTCTTGGCATACAGTTCTTCTTAGTAACTTCTTACAATCCTTTGTATTTCTGTGGTATCAGTTGTAATCTCTTCTCTTTCATTTCTAATTGTGTTAATTTGGATCCTCTCTCTTTTTTTCTTGATGAGTCTACTTAAAGGCTTGTCGATTTTGTTTATCTTTTCAAAGAACCAGCTCCTGGATTCATTGATCCTTAGAATTTTTCTTTTATTCTCTATGTCATTTAATTCTGCTCTGATCTTGGTTATTTCCTTCCTTCTACTTGCTCTGGGCTGTCTTTGTTGTTGTTCCTCGAGTTCTTGTAGGTGTAGGGTTAGGCCGTTTGTTTGAAATGTTTCTATCTTTTAAAGGTAGGCCTGTATTGCTATGAACTTCCCTCTCAGGACTGCCCTTGCTGTGTCCCATAAATTGTGTGCATTTTAAATGGTTTCCCTCAGCAGATGTGCTTGTGGGGTTATTTTATTAGCCATTGTATAATGTCTGTTTTTGTGCACAGTTTGTAATTTTAATGAAGTTAAAAATATCAAGCACTTCCCTTTTTTTGGTCTGTGCTTAATTAATGTCCTGTGTAAGAAATCCTTTTCTATGTCAAGATCATAAAAATTTTACCCTTACAGGTTTCCCCCCCCCACCCCCCATATAGCAAATCTATTTCATCCAGGTCCATTTATTGGATAGTGAATCATTCTGCATTGATTTTTATATAACCTCAGTAATATATTAAGTGTGCATTAAGGTATCTCTGGACTTTCTATTCTGCTTCATTGGTTTATTTTTTTCTACCCCAGACCTAACAGTACAACAGTTTGTGACTTTGTGACTATGAAGTTTTGATACATGAAGGCTGGACCTCACTTCTTGTTCTTAAAAGATAGTTTTGTGTATTTTTGTCTATTTCAGATCTCCCACAAATCTTTTTCCCCCCAAAGAATTATTGTATTTGGAATGAAATTATACTGAATTTATATTTATTTACAGAGCAATCGACATCTTACGACACTGTTTTAATCCATTAACGTGGTATACTTCCCTATTTATTTAAGTGTTATACTTCTGAGTAATGTGTCCAAATTTTCTCCATAGAGTTTTCACAATTTCTTTTATTTGGTTTATTGCTAGATACCTCATAGCTTTTATTGTTATAGTGAATTAGAAATTTGCTTTTGTTTCATTACTACTGTTATTTTATATATATAATTTAAAAATATTCATGTGTATAAATCCACTTTCAGAATGAGATAATACTACAGTAGAATTATAAAAATTCTTTATTGCTATACAAGGAGGTTATATTATACCATATTGTTCAAAGAAAATATAAAATTCTGATTTTACAGTTCTAACCTCCTTGTATTAAAATGACTAAGTAAAATGGGCATTAGAAAGGGCTAATTTATCACATTGACTCTGCCCTTCGCATATTATAATGTTTGAATTGACTTTATAATAAATGTAATTTATAATTTTTATCCTTTGTTTAAAAGCTTTCTATCAGGTTATTTCATTCTTCTTTGAGGCTACTCACACAAACAAAATGTAAGAAGTAGCTATTTCCGTCTTTTGGTTTCTTCTAATTTTATTTCTTTATTTTTGCTATATGACGTCTCTAGTGCCTGGATCCATGCACTTCACCTGCAGCTGGATTTAACCAGAGAGAGTCTAGTCCCTGCTTTGTCCTCTGCTGGGCCCTGGGCGTCACTCACACTGAATATGATGTGAGTGACGTCCCAGTAGCTGTGGAACAGAGGCCCTCACTGATCCTCAGAGAAAGCATTTTCAACCCTTTTGCAATTTCTTCTGGCCTTCACCTTCATATTATCTAAAGAATATGTTTATATCTCTATTTCTTGATTTTTTAGACTTAATTTTTATCTAATCTCCTTATGAAAGGTAAAGATTTAACTGTTACACAGGGTCTCCGCCAGTTTAACTGCATTGCAAATTTTGGTTTAGTCAATATTCAGAGGTTATATTACTCTCATTAGTAATTATTGTTCAGAGTTCGGACACATAGAAATTGACCACACTTTCTTTCTTGTGTAGATTTTAATTTACCCTGGGCATAGCTGTAGCTACATTTTTTAGGGGGAGATTCCGAAATATCTATCACTAATTTCCTTGCACATTCTCTGAAAAAAAGAACAAAATTCTAAAATTCTTCTCAGTGGGTCAAAACACCTGGACATGTATGAGTTCTATGCGTTTTCATTTGCCTTCTGGCCATGTCCATTTTTCTGCTTTCTGGGTTGTTGGTTGTTCTTCTGGCTTGACGCACAGCTGTCTTTCAGGAAATTCCTTTCATCATCTTCCTGGGAATTTCCTTTGCCTTTCTTGCCTTATAAATCTCCTGTCTCCAGAATCCCATGTCTTCCTTTTATATGGTGAAGTCCCTTGTTTCTGTGAAGAGTGTCCCACTCTGCAGGAAGATTTCTCAAAGGAGATGAAAATTGAGTTGGATTTGAAGACTGTATGAATTTTCCAGAAAACACTTTCCCATGCAAAGTGCGTATATGATTACTCATAAGCATTAAAGAATTGTAAGTGGATCAGTGAGAAATTCAGTAGGTTTATTAGGTATAGTGTTTGGGGATGTAGAAGTTGATGCTGTACCATATGACCAAATTTTGAAGAGCAATATATGACATACTAAAGATTTTGAACTTTTTCTTAAAGGCCATAGTGATCTGAAGGAACTTTTTTAGAGAAGAGACATGCTTACATAATAAATACTTTCTAATGAATGTAGTTCTGGGAGCGCTTTTTTAGAGAATGGACAAGAGTGGAAGCAGGTGGACCAGAGGCAGCAGTTAGGAGGCCACTGAATTTGTCCAGTTGAGAGATAATGAAGGGACTTTAGTACATATACAGGCAAGAAGCTCAGCCAGATTTGAGAGAAATTTTATATACTTGAATGGACATGCCAATTCATGAGGAGCTTGGGAGGAAAGATGTCTTTGAGAAGACTGTCATTAACTCTGATAGAGATTAGATGTGGAGGAATGGAATAAAGGTTGGAAAGGAAGGAAATAAGTTTAGTATGCATATAATAAAGTTTGAAGACCATGGCATGGCACCAATATGGAAAATCTTGGCAACCAAATGAAATACAAAAAGATTATTAAGGTCAATATTGTATTGTGACTATAAAGGGTTATGAGATTATTCCAGTCAGGGAAGGTTCTCAGCATCACCTGGAGAATATTTTAAAAAATATCTCTCCTTTGCCTCTTCTGGAGATTCTTATATATCTCCTCCTAGGTGAAATTCAAGTATGAGAAATTTTATTCTTATAACTTAGTTTTTCACTCTCCTTTTAGTAAGAGAGAATAGTCTTGGATCTGTGCTGCTGCATAATGACCTTTAGATGAGCTGGTCTTTATTTTCCTCTCTCTTGCACTAGACAGTGACAGTAGTTGCAGAATAGGGATATACTTTTCAAACTCAAAATTTCTAGTTCTCAAAATTACTACTTTGTAATTTGGATGATAGATTATCTAGATAAAATGGATTTCATCTGACTGAATACATTAAAGATATTGTTGAAGAAAAAACCAAACTTGATTCTTTTGGTTTATCTAAACCTAAAACCTCCATTTAGATTTTAAATTGCTCTCACTTACTCACTAATGTATTCCCGCATTTACATTACATATACTTACACTGTCATATTTGGAGGGTTGCTAGACTTTGCTAAGTCACATTGACATAGACAAATGTAACCCTGATTTTGTTTGTAGAAGACAGCAATCTAGATTTCAAATGGATTTTCCAAGAGGGTAAATCATAGAGTTTGGAGTAAAACTTTAAATTGTAGCATCTACCTTGTCTTCTGAAAAACACCTTGTAAGCAAATTCTGTTTACCTCAACAGTGAAATCTGTATTTTTCTTGGGCAACACAGTGAGCTGAATGAAAGCAATCTTTTTCACCAGTTACGTTTTTTTTTTTTTTTTAGGGTTGTGTCCTGTTGGAGAAGTAGTTTTCAGATTTAATTATTTAACCATGTCGCCTTTCCTGTAAGCATTTATGTAAAAGTTTCCACAATGCGGAGAAGAAAAGTGGGCTTAGTGACAACACGGATTCAGACTGGATTTGGTGAGAGAGGAAAGGAGCCAAAGGTGTTCTCTTAGGCAGTTTTGTAAGGCTGTTTTGATTCTTCTGCTAATATCACAGAACAACTCAGAGCTAAATACCATCAAATTCTTCAAGGACTGTCTTCTAGAAACTATGTTAGGACATTCTCCTTGGCTGGTTTTGCAACTTTCATGTTTAAACAGATTTATTCCTTTCAAAAGAGAGTATATTTACTGAACATTGGCAAAATGCAATTATGCTATTCCCTTGGTTCATTCATTAATTTAACACACATTTACCAACCACCTTCTTTATACTAGGCAAATCATTGCTTTGTTAGAGTAACATAAAGTACTCACTGCTTTGATAATTTAGGAGGCTCTAACTATGGCTTGCAGCATGTCATTAAGAGTTGATTTCACCTTTTTAAGATTAAGGTTGTGATTGAATTGCTGAATATAATATTTTTATTTTTAATTTCTAGGTTGAATGATATATAAATCTTGAGCACACCAAATTTAATTTATATATATGTATATGCATATGCATATGTGTAAACTTTATATATGATATGTATTTTACATGTATACATTATTTAATACCTCATATCTGATATCTGGCTTAAGTGAAAGCCTATAATTATTAAAGAGTAAAAATTGCCTGATTATTTCTAGCTTAAAAGCTTACATCTATTTATAATACACATATATTGTTTTTTTAATTTATAAATAAGATTTTATTTATTTATTTTTAGAGAGAGGGGAAGGGAAGGAGAGAGGGAGAGAAACATCAATGTGTGGCTGCCTCTTGCACGCCCCCTACTGGGGTCCTGGCCCGCAACCCAGGCATGTGCTCTGACTGGGAATTGAACTGATGACCCTTTGGTTTGCAGGCCTGTGCTCAATCCACTGAGCTATACTAGCCAGGGCTGAGTTTTTTTTTTTTTAATTTTTAAAAAAGATTTTATTTATTTATTTATTTTTTAGGGAGGGGAAGAGAGGGAGAAAGAGAGGGAAACATCAATGTGTGGTTGCTTCTCAAGTCCCCCCTACTGGGAACCTGGCCCACAACCCAGGCACATGCCCTGACTGGGAATCCAACTGGTGACTGTTTGGTTTATAGGCCAGTGCTCAATCCGCTGAAGCACACCAGTGCCATATGTATTGTATTATTCTTGTCTTACTATCTGTCCCTGTTTCTGCTTCCCTTTCAATAAGAGCACTATAACAGTGTTTCAGAAAGGAACAGTCATTTCTTCTCTGAGAGTTCTTGCTTGTAGTACCTTTATCAAGAGTATTAACCTTTCAAATATTCCTTTTCTAGAAGGTTCTTATAATAGTATAAATGATAATAGTTGTCCCTTTTTAAATACTTAATATGGGCTGGGCAACATGTAAAACTTTGCATTTATCCTTTCAAACAAGTAAGCAAGTAAACATAAGTCCAGGGTGACTCTGTTCTTTTCAGGTACACTCATCTGTGGACCCTTATTGTCTCTTAGCAATTTATTCATTGGTTATTGTTTGAGATTACATTTCCAGGCCTTCTTAGATTTTTTCCTTTTGTTCTATGTTAAGTGGGAGATTAAAAACAAATAAAATCCTCTAATATTGTCCTGTTATCCTTTAGATGACAGTTGCATACAAGTCCAGAGAGGATCTTCAGGAGTGCAAACCAATTGAGTGTTTTCTTCCTCAACGTGGTGACAGTGGGCGGACAGTGATGGTCCCTGCTCTTGCTTGGCAGCCCAGGGATGCACCGTGGTTGTGCCTTCCCCTTCTTGCCCTTGCTCTTTGTGAGGTCTGGCTAGTTTCAGGGGCACTGTTACTGGATTCAGCATTGCTTCCAAACTAGTCCTTTGTTCACTCCTGATTTGAAAAGGGGTTTTGAATGACTCTGTCTCCCCTGTTTATATGAAAAAAGAAACAGGGCTAACTGTTTTATGGAAACCTCAATCTGCTGTTTGAATGAATTTTATGGTAGATGAATATAACCAAGACCGGTATTGACATTGCCTTCTTGTTTGGGGGCCTAATAAAAATTTTAATCCTTCTCAGAAAATATTGAATTGCTATGTCAATAAATCTTGTTAGATGCCTAAACAAGAAGTCAATATTTATTAGATAGACATAATAATGGGACTTAGTCTTCTGTATGTTTGCCATAAAAGCTTATATGCTGGTGATACTCGGCCAATGCAAATATTATTCATTAAATGTTCTTAAATTGGCATAATAGATTATACAGAAACATCAATAATTACTAAATATGACTGTAATCCATTTCAGTTCATCATGGAATTCTATATCCTTCAAGGAACTTTCTGTCAGTAACTGAACTGTACAATAGTTCAACATTCTCCAATAGTTTTCCTTCAACCAAATGAGTTATAGTCTTCTTTAAATGAAAACAAATGATGGCTCTATTACTAGTTATTCTTTGTGTGTGTGTATGTGTGTATATTGTGACTGATATTTAAATTGAAAAAATAAAGTTAAAGTTTCAATTGGGTATTAAAATATAATAATGTGAAATTAGAAAGTGAGATGAAACAATATATAATATTGGAAGGAAATTTCTCATGATTATTGAACTACTTCACTAGATTCATCTGTGAGTGAACAGAGGGGAAAGAATTGAAGATTTTTTTTTTTAGAGATAGTTGATGCTTTGCTCTGAGTTGCCACCGCAGGAAGGTGGGAGGCATGCCAACTCCTTTACGTCTAAGAAGAGTGCCATTCTGCAGGGCTAGCTGGAGAGCTAAAGATATCAGTCCTGTAGTTGGTATGCTGAGGTTTGCTCCTGCCTGGAAATCTGGAAATGAGATTTGGGATGAGAAGCTGCTTTGACAGTTGAGCCTGGAGAGTGCTGCTATGTTGAGATCAGCCCCTGTGATGAGAGTTTGTCCACTCAAGGTATATAGGAATGCTCCCTGTGGATCTGGCCTGAATCAAGTCGGAGAGCAGGCATGGAACCATCTGAGGTCTTATTCAACAGGGCCTTCTGAGTGGTAGAAGGACCTCCTCAGCAAGGAATAGCTGAGAATGACTGCCTAGAATCTGAGGAAGGCATGGCAAGTGACCGCCTGGAACAGAGGTGTATCTGCCTGGTTGCAGGTTACATGGGAGAGAGGAGTCCTGTAAGATACCTCAGACAAACTTATGAAAGTACCACGTAACACAAAGAGGTTAATGTTGACCAGCCTCAGGGAGTGTGAAGCTAGCCTACAACGATATTAGTTTCTATTTGTACCACCAGCCAGGAAGGAACTCCAAAAGTGGTGGCCCAGCTAAGAAGGCAGACTGGGAAAAACAAGAAAAGGACCATCCCCTTCCGTACTTCTCTTTCTGAAACAGAACAGAATCAGGGAAGGGGAGATCTTAGGTACAGTTGATAAAACCTTGGAATTGACCTCCTATTTTTGAATTGAGACTCACTGAGACTGTTTGCAACTGTGGAATGTCCTTGCTGAAGAATAAGTTGAATACTTAAGGAGTCTGCTCTAGTTTCACTGCGGGACAGGCAATACTACCTTCACTGAATATACTTTTAAAAGGAATACCTGAGGTGGGCATGTTTAATTCAAGGCATTCTTGACCTTTAATTAAGCCTAGTGGTAAAGTGTAGTAGGAAGGAGAGAGATTTCATGAAGAGAGTTGGAGGGGTTATTACAATATCTCAACTGAGAAGTACAGAATGTGGCTGCTTGAAGAGTAAATGGAGAAGGTAGGAGAAACGTATGGATAATACTACCTTTGCAATTTTTTTGAAGGGGTAAAGATTGGAATCGGATGTGATT
Source organism: Desmodus rotundus (assembly GCF_022682495.2). NCBI lineage: Eukaryota > Metazoa > Chordata > Mammalia > Chiroptera > Phyllostomidae > Desmodus > Desmodus rotundus. The sequence continues at coordinate 134,368,512 of NC_071387.1, forward strand.
TAGTAAGAACCAGTTCATTAAATATTTTCTTATATATTTTTATTTTTATTTATTTTTGATTTTTCAATTACCATTTATCGCCTCCAAACCCTGTCCCGCCTCCACTCACCCTCTTTCCCCGCAGTCGCCACACTGTTGGCTGTGTCAATGAGTTCTTTCTCTTTCCCCCCCTTTTTTGCTCAATTCTAACTTGTTTAAAAATAATCCTCTGCTTTTTGGGTGGAATAATGTCTACTTAGCTTGGTAGTTAAAGGATGTATAAAAACACGTTAGTAGCATTATAAAGAATTAATTCTAACAAGGTTAACAAATTGAAATTTTCTTTTGTGCCGCATAGACTATTTTTATCTTCTGCAACATTATCTTTGAGATGACTTTGTGACCAGGAGAGAGGAAAATCCACATTAAGTTACTTCATTTCATTTAGGAGCATAGATAAGATGGTATATGTGATTTAGCCCTTCTTCCTGAATGGAAAGAAATATTGATAAATATAGGTAATTACTAGGTGCAGTTTAGGTATACATTGGTAGATGTACATTATATTATACTTGGAAAACAAATAATCAAATAGAAAATAGACTCAAGAATAAGTTATAAGAATGGATAGGAATGTATATTTATACAGTCACAAATTTATTAACCTATCTTGATGATATTAATAGCGATTATTAAGCTATTTTAAGGCAATTTATTTATTATTTATTTAGAAAAAACCCATACTAACATTGATTTTGGATAACATAGCCTTTCTCTAACAATTGCCTTTTAATTGGAGACCAACCTGGGAAAGATTGATTAGCTCTGGGAATGCTTGATATTGATGCTTTATTTCTGGGCTACACAACACGTATTTTATGGGGTATGTATGAATAGTAAGTGATGACCTAGAAAGATTCAATTTATATTTTTCTTTAAAATATGCATTAAAAAAATCCCACAGGGCTTTTTGTTTTCTTTCTGTGGGTTCATTTTCTGCCAGTTTCATGGCTATGATAATATGATTCTCATTTTCTCTAAAGTTCAAAGTCATTCAGAATGAAGTTCGGTGAATTTGGCATCCATGGAGGCATAGTTTTAATACATTTGATTACTATGAGTGAACTGATGTGGAAGGATGAGCACAAAATATAAACTGGGAGGATAAGAGATCAAAGCCACGGGGATCAAAAAGGTGGTTCAGGCAAGAGACAGTGAGGATCTCATTTTCATCGAGGGTGGACCACCCTTAGCTGTAATCCTTGATGTTGAAATATTGTACCTCTTTTGAAATAGCACGTATTACCTTTGCTAGAAAAAATATTTGTATAAAGCATCTTAAACAAACTCAAAAACAAAGCCACAAAAATAATTATAGGACAAAGTTACATGTTGATAAGATTTTAGGTTAGCTTCCCTTTAACCTTTGTGAGTTTTCATGGGAACTACTTATTGTATGAAGAAATTATACATGCATGGATTAAAAATTCTGAAAACATATTTTGGCTGCATTTTTATTTATTTTAAATTAGTTTAATTTAAAAATTATATTAGTACCTACATCTGTATAAATCATGGCAGAAAATGACTTGTATCAATACATATACTATTGATATTTTTCTAGTATGTATGATCTATATAATGACAATTATTTTTTAAAATAAAAGACTAATCTTAATCACATACGAGTATTCTGATTTTACCTTAAGTTTTGTTTATCCAAATTGGATCTGTTCCACAGAGCGCTTCCTTTGCAGAAGGCTCCCATCAACAACTTCTTCCAGGTGCTCTGCCTGGTTTGCTCAGGTGAATTGTGTGTGCCTGCCAGCTAAATCATCTAGTTGCACAGAGAGAGTTTTATCATTCTCCTTGTGTTTGTAATTTGACAGTTCCTTGCATATCTAAAGATCATGCAGGGGTTTTATTTTCAGACTGCCTATGTCTCTAGGGCTGTTTCTGCCTCAGTTTTCTCTTGCCATTGGTTTTGAGTATAAGTCAGTGAAGTAAGGGAAGGAGAAAAAGGACACAATAGCATGTGAAACCCTTCCCCTCTCTCTTGCACTCTGTGGAAATCTTTTAATAATGAAACAATAGAACAATCAAATTCCCTGTGTACATACTATTCCTTACCACCATTTTACAATTAGCAAGTGTGAAAGAAATTGTACTGATCATTTTATGCTGAAATAATTTAAAAATATTAAAATACCTGTTCAAGCCTGAAATCTGAATAAAAGTTAAAAGAAGGAAAATACTGAAAAATGCAATGGTTTTATACTCTTTACTTATTTGAAGACTTTTTTTTTTTAAAGACAGGTTTTGGAAAAGATGGGACTATATTATTTTTTAAACAGCTTCTCCATCTTAAAACTTAATTTTTAGTGTTAGGACTGACTTCTAAAGCAGCCCTAAAGTAACTGTATTAAATACAAATTCATTCATTTTGAGGAAGTAGATTTATGAATTATTATGAAATAAATGTAATGTGTTTTATCTTTTTCTCATATTTTGAGTATTTTAAAAGCTGGAAAATTTTAGACGATCATTTAATTAAATGGAGAATTATTATTTCTGCCTAGATGGAATATGGCACATGAGCATCTACTTCCAATATGAATATCAGAATATATTTTGTCATCAGTAACTATGAGGTAACATGTGCCCCATTTTTAGCTGTACCTGTCATTTTCTCTCTGGTGAGAAATATAGAGAAGAGTGTATATGCAGTGATATGTTCATTTACAATGGTCAACTGCAAGTATTAATGTTGTATTTTAATATTATCATTATTGTTAAAGATGGTTAAAGACTTGCTATAGAACTAAACACCAATAAAGCAACTAGTCACATTTGTTGTGCTGTATCTTATGTCAATACATTGAAATTCATTGCAGAAATAATTTTAGCCAAAAGCACTGAGGGTAACATGAAATTGGAACATGTATTTTTTGCCTGCTTTTTCCTCATTTTTTCCTACCTTTAATGGCAAAACCTTATACTGTTTAATTTCCAGAACTCTGCTTTTATAGCATTATTTGGCTGTCGATGTTCCCATATTCTTTTTTGTCTAGAGCCCAGGTGGCAAACACAAGGCCCGCGGGCTGAATCTGGCCCTCCACCTTGTTTCACCTGGCTCCAGTACCTGCCGAGCTCTCGCTTAACTGTTAAGGAGTAGTTACATTTATACGTCCTAAAATTACATTCGGCCCTTTGAAGGCGACCATGAGGCTGATTTGGACCCAGTGAAAATGAATTTGACACCCTGGTCTAGAGAATAATGAATGGGTTACTAAGGTGACCCGTCTAGTCCTACATGATGGGTCGCTTGTTTACTGCTTTGTAACATGTTTCAGGAATCACCTGTGTTGTTTACTGTAGCATTCCCACCATGTGTCTGGTATTGGTAGGCGGTCACTAAATGTCTGTTATTTAAATTGAAAGAATAGCAAAGCTGGAAAATTTCCATACGTAAATATTTTGCTTACAGGGAAACAGGATTTCTACAGGCAAAGGAAGTCTAGGTTTTCCTAGGCTAGGATATAGAGCAAAAAGGAAATTTAATAAATACTTGAGAATTTAATTAAAAATAGAACCATGCAATTAAAAATGTAGCTCTTTGTATGCATTATTATTTAATGATACTTCCCCTTTGGCTTGAACTTTCAAACCAGCTAGGATCCACATTAAAGCCGTTAGTCCCATTACATCTTCTGGTCACCTGCACTCCAGGGCTGCCTATCTTGCCCATGAGGGTAGTGTCCATATGGATGGACTGGATTGAGCTTGAGGACTTACTGCTACAGTGATTATATTTCTTACACCACTGTTCACTGCTGGTAGCTATGGTTATAGTTATGTCAGCCATGATCAGGGCTTAGAAGCCAAATCTTTTTGTACCATTTACTTAGATATTTCTGCCAATAGTTGACAGATGAAAATCATCACTTTTCTTTCTAAATGATGTCAACAAACAAACAAATAACAAACAAAAACTTCCTTGCCTTACAGAGGTATGAAGAAGTTAGTATCCTGGTGTTTGTTCTCCTTTTGCTTTCTTTCCATTCAGACACTCTTGATACTGTAAGTATTCTTTTCTACTCCTTTTGCTTATGCTAGGCTGTGAGTCATACTAATTGCTGATAGCAGTGGGTTGTAAACTTTTTAAGCATATGTTAAGTATATATTGCATTGCAACACATATTTTTAAAACAAATGTAGGCTATTTGTTCTTTACATTTCATCATGGCTAAGGAGAAATTATGTCTGGAAGCCACTTTAAATTTTTGCTTCAAAATACATATATGATCATTTCCATATAATTGTTAACCATTTTATAAAATTTTGAAATTGGAATATTCAAATGTAATGATACAAAGTACACTAGTTTTACTGGTTCTTTGGTGTTATAAAAATTTTATACTCCTACATTTGAGTTTTATCTACACCTTGACAATAAGTGTCTAGTAAAGAAAATAGAAAGTAGTTTTATGTGTAGGTACAAAATAATAACAATCAAGCATATAACCTTACCGGATGCTAAAATCATTTATTTCCTTTGCTCCTGTAACCAGAGGTTAGCTTAAGCCCTCAAACCAGTGTGTCTTCTAAAATCTGTTTAAAACCTTTTCACAAACCTACAGTCTCTTCACCAATTAAGAAGCAGATTGTATATTAATATCTCAGGAAATTATTCAGACTGCTTTTGGAAGTGATGCAGTGAGCAAGGAAATTTCCATAACAATTCTGGCATTAGATTTTGGACAGATTTTAGTTTACAGAATTGAGTCACAGATACGATTAAATGATTTTAAACTTTTTCAGACCTATAACACATTGAGTAGCTTTTAGAGCCATTTATCATATTGTCAAATATTTTAAGATCTATGGAGAAAATATGAAGCCATTTGGCATTCTCTAGAGTTTGGGATAGCCATTAATTTATTTATTAACAAACATTTTTCAAGCACCTATTATGTATTGTCAACCGAAGGTTATTGGTGCCAATCCTAAACCAACAGGAAACCACAGTTTGGGGTCAGGCAAAGGAAACTTTATTCAGTGCAAACAGCCTACTTGTGATAACAGCACAGCTGTGAGAATAGCACTGTCGAATAGCTCAATAGTATTACAGCTCAGTTAGGATGCAGAATGCAGCAGGACCCTGAGGAGGCCCTGGCTTGGGGGTGGCCTTGGGGTCAGGCCCCTCTCTGGCTAGACAGCTCTGCTCTGGGCTTGTCTGATCTGCTCTGGTAAGACATCCTCAGTGTTCCAGCTCCAGATGGGAAAACTCGATCTTTGGTGGAAAGAGATAGTGCACTCCTCAAGCCAGAGAGGAGCTGACCTGTACAGACAGAAGTCCCTGATGCAAATGAGGACTCCAAATCCTTGCAGTTTGATTGGACCAAAAAGGTACTGTCCTGATTGGTTAGAATGGAGCTGCTCTGATTGACAAGTGAAGATGCTGATAGGGACATTACTTTGATTGGACAGGGGAAGTCTCAGTTCTGTTGCCTGAAATAGAATTCTAGGAACTTCTTTATAAGAGCTGGCTCAAGTGACAAACACAGTGCAGGCAGGCAGCTCAGTGCAGGAGGCAGGCAGCTCAGTGCAGGCTTCTCCCTGAAGTGTGGTGTGAATGAGAGGCCCCTGGGTAGAATTGACTGCGAGGCTCTGTTTTTTAAATTTGAGCCCAGTTAGCCACCAGGAGCCCTTCTTAGTATGTGCCTTCTTAATGAACACTATAAATCTCCCAAAGGTAGAAATTATACATAGAATTTCCCAAACATCAACCTATAAGACTGTAGATCATTATTTAGTCATAGCAGTCTTCTAAGACTAGGATTTACACTTTGTGTAAGTGATAATCATCGAACATTATTATTTCACGCATACTGACTTAGTTCCCCTTTACAACACCTATATGTATTAGAATGTTACCTTCCCAGTTTAACGGATGAAAAAACAGACATGAAGAGCCTTAATTATCTGCCTAAGATCACAAAGCCTTTAAAAAGCAGAGCCAGCGTTTGAACATCTAGCTCTGGAGTCCAGCCTTACTTAGCCTCATGTATTAGCAAGGGCAAGGATCCTTGATGTCCTCTCCGTTTTGCGAAAACTGGGCTTCTGGGTAGATTCAGTGAGATACAGGATGTAAAATGCATAGCTCTCAAAAAAGTTAGCTCCTTCCACTTTTGTCTTCATTCTTGACATTTAACATGGTATTTTATTATTATTTTTTAAACATGTGTATCTTGTTTCCTTAAAGAGATATCCTTGATTGAAGAGAAGATTTTGTGCCCCTTTTTACATCTTCATAAAACCCAAACCAGTGCTTTTTAGCTGAATTAAGAGTTCAATAATTAGCATAAATGATAGGTGGAAAATAGACAGGGGGAGGGTAAGAATAGTGTAGGAAATGTAGAAGCCAAAGAACTTATAAGTATGACCCATGGACATGAACTATAGGGGGGGAATGTGGGAGGGAGGGGGTGGGCAGGATGGAGTTGAGTGAAGGGGCAGAAAAGGGACAACTGTAATAGCATAATCAATAAATATATCAAAAAAAGAGTTCAATAATTACTTGTTATAGTAAATGGGCATTTGAAGATAGTCTTTTGATTTTTAAGATGTTGCTATTAATAAAGATTATTATTTGGCTCTTATAAATAGGCCTGAAAACACCAGTTTTGAATTTTTTTACATGGCCTACATTTATTGGTTATGATTTGGTAAACACAGATTAAAATGTCAATATGCAAATTCTGATATAAATTAGATATACATGACTTTTTCTATAATTCAAAAATGTTAATTTAAAATAATATTACAATTTAAAGTAAAAGAACAATAAAGCACACTCGACTGGCCTCCAGCTTTTGCCGGTGGGGACATCATTATCCACAAAAGGACTTGATTATGGTTTATTATCATACACAGACTTCTAGGTCCAGATTACATGCTGAGTCTCAAACTTAATTTTATTCAATTTTTCACCACAACAGTCTTAGCCTTTTAAAACATGGTTCACTGTACCTTTTAAATTATATTTTCACATTTTTCTTTAGTTAGTACCATGATCTTTGGCTCATTGGTCTTCAAATATATCCTCTCGTTTCTTTCTGGCTTCGCTCATGTTGATTCTTCTGTCTGTTGAAATTATGTGCATCTTCCCAGGCCTCTTTCAAATTTCACTTTCTCAGTGAAAACTTTCTTAATCTTTTCACCTGTTTATTGAATTGTAATAATCCAAGTTAAATTAATATAACAATTTTTTATGTCAATGTACCATTGTTCTATTTTACAGCAATATTATTCTGTAATATACATATATTCTAATTCTTCCTCCCATCTCCCACTTTTCACCTACTCTCCTCCCCTCCTCTCCAACTCTTGAATCAGGAGTTGAAAATAATAAATGAGTCATATTGATCTTTGAAAAATAATAATAAACAAAAATGATATATGTAAATTTTGAGTATTTACTCAAGGTAGATGCTGCAGTATAATATTTCTTTAGTTCACACAACTTACAATGGCATAGGTAATATTTTTACTCCATTTTATAGATAGAGAAACTCAGACCTAGAGAAGTTAGTTGTCCAGGGCCACGTAACCCGTGGGGGGTGGGGCCAGGATTTGGCCCCAAGCACTAGGATTCCAGAGCACATATTCTGAATCAGTATTGAAGAACACAGGCATTTCTACAGCTGTGTTGCCAATAGTGGAAGCTTAATAATTTTTTAAAAATTAAATTTATATTTTCAAAGAAATATACTTTTACATATCAGAGTTTGATATATCATAGTGTATTTCACTCATGCTTTGTTCAAATACATGAATGTAAAGAATCTTCAAAGTATCTTACTTTATATGAAATATTTTATGAGAATAAATATAATCACTCTATGTAATATAGAACATTAGACTTGAAAAACAAGGGATTTAAATCATTTGAATATCATGCCATTTGAAGAAGTGACTTTTCAAATCTAATAACTTCCCCCATAAGAAGCATTATTCTGTGTGAAAATTATTGATGATGCATATTCTTACTGCTTTTTACAGGCTATAGTTTTGGCTTATCTTGATAAATAATACAAGTTTATTTTCTTGCGTATTTATCCCAGGCCACACAGGGCAAATAGATTACATTTCATGGATCACCTGTGTTGGTTCAATTAGTAGTAGCTGCCTGGAGCACTGAGTCGAGAAGGATTCAGCATCTTTGCCTGGGTCCTCAGGAAAGGGTGCTAAATTTAGTTAGGAATATCTGATGTAAAAATGGGGCTGAGTTCTTTATAAATTTTGGATATTAATCCCTTATCCGATGTACCATTGGCATCTCCCATTTCGTAGTAGTGTCTTTGTGTTTTTGATGGTTCCCTTTGCTGTGAAAAAAATTTTTAGTCTGATGTAGTCCCATTTGTTTAGTTTTTCTTTTGTTTCCCTTGACCAAAAAGATATGTCAGAAAAAATACTGCTTTGAGAAATGTCCGAGATTTTACTGCCTATGTTTTCTTCTATGATTTTTGTGGTGTTGAGTGTTACATTTAAGTGTTTAATCCATTCTGAGTTTATTCTTGTATAAGGTGTAAGGAGGTGGTCTAGTTTCATTTTTTTGCATGTATTTGTTTAATTTTCCCAGCATAATTTATTGAATAGACTGTCTTTACTTCATTGTATGTCCTTATCTCCTTGGTCAAATATTAACTGACCATATAGATGTAAATTTATTTCTGGGCACTCTATTCTGTTCCATTGATCTATATATCTGTTTTTGTACCACCACCATGCTGTTTTGATTACTATGGCCTTGTAGTATAGCTTTATATTGGGTAGCATGATACCCCCAAATTTTTATTCTTTCTTCATATTGCTGAGGCTATCTGGTTTTTTTTGTGGTTCCATATAAATTTTTGGATTATTTGTTCTAGTTCTGCAACATATACCTTTGGCATTTTTACCGGGATTTCATTGAATCTATAGAAGTCATACTACTCAACACCACAAAGAAAAAATCCATACAATCCAATTAAAAAATGGTCAGAGGATCCTAATGGACCCTTCTCCAAGAAGATGTACAGAAGGCCTATAGACATATGAATAGATGCTCAATGTCACTCATTATCAGAGAAATGCAAATTAAAACCACAATGAAAAAATGTTGAAAAAAACCACAATAAGATATCATCTCACACCTGTCAGCACGACTATCATCAATAAATCCACAAATGACAAGTGTTGGCAAGGATGTGGAGAAAAGGGAATCCAGGTGCACCGTTGGTGGGAACGCAGATTGGTGTAGTCACTATGGAAAACAATATGGAGTTTCCTCAAAAGATTAAAAAGAAACACAAAACAGTAATTTGAAAGAATATATGTGCCTCTATGTACATTGCAGTGTTATCCACAATAGCAAAACTATGTAAGCAACCCAAGTGCCCAACAATAGGTAAGTGGATAAAAAAGCTGTAGCGCATATATACAGTGGAATATTACTTGGCCATAAAAAAGAATAAAAATCTTAACATTTGCAACAGCATGGATAGATCTAGGGGATATTTTACTGAGTGAAACAAGTCAATTGAAGAAAGACAAATACCATAGGACTTCAGTTATATGTGGAATCTAAAGAACAAAATAAATGAACAAACAAGATTGAAGCAGAACCATAGATACAGAGAGAAAACTGGTGGGTGCCAAAAAAACTGGTGGATATAGAGAGAAAACAGGGAGGGAAGTTGGGACACTGCGTAAAAGAGGTGAAGGGACTAAGAAGCTCAAATTGGTAGCTACGAAAGAGTCACAGGGAAGTAAGTAAGGCATAGGAAATAGAGTTGATGATATTGTGATAACTATGTATGGTGCCAGGTGGGGTACTGGAAATATCATGGAAACACTGTGTAAATTATGTGATTGTCTAACTGCTGAGCTGTGTACCCAAAACAAACACATAATGATAATAAAAAAACTGGGCTAATGCAAATAGCACCGTGCCTACCATATACTTGCCATTCCTGTTGTAGGCTGTCGTCTTTCAGTGCGCTATAGACGTGTGTTGGAGTGTAAATGAATATTAATATTAAGTAAAGCATAATGGAATAAGAAAAATGCCTGGAATACAAAGCGTGATTTATTCTAAGCTAGGTATTTTGGAATAGGCCACCCTTTGTAATATGTCATAATGAATATAATGTGTAGATTTTTTGGCATTATTCTTGTTAATATCTCTGCTTTCATGATGTTATGATCTACACTTTCCTATTTTATATTATAAATCCTGGAACTATTTTCTTATCTCTTTATTAGGCGCTATTATCGAGGAGCTTTCAAGCACTCTGGGTGATGTCAGGGATGCATTTCACTAAAACAGTAATTATACTTCTGGACCTTTGCACTGACAAAAGGAAAACATAAAATATGTGGTAAGTTTATCACATATTATTATTGATAATAATAAGTAAATTATTATCCAGCCTTTTCCTCAGGCTTTCCTTTCGTATCTACAGAATAAGGTCGTCGTTAAAGGCGTTGGATTGGAATGATGATGTTCTCTTTGTCAGTAATCTCACCTGCTGCCCCCTGGCTCTGCTTGTGTGGCACTTCTGCATCTTCGTTGTTCTTCCTGTACAAGACTGATAGTCGTACCTGTGAACTCCTTTCACACTGGGCGTTTCGTTAAGAAGGTTGTCCATGTTTTGAGTCTTTTGTCCTTGGTCTTATTTAATTGGTATGACAGTTTCACCCTGATTATAAAGATAAGTGATTACCTCTGTTTTTTGGAAGTATCATGTACATTATATGTGCTTATTAAAGGCTAAATCATATTCTCATTTCAAATTCTATAGCTAAGTTTTGTTTCACTGGGAATATCACAAACCTAAATTTTGCCACCATTCTCTCATTACACGTGTCTCTGCAAGCAGATTTTCATCCACACGAACCCAGGTCTTTACTTACTACAAGCCTGTTGACAGTGATCTCTATGCGGATCTGTAATAAGTCAGAAATAGCGTTGGAAAGATTTCTCATCTCAGTGTCTACATGACTTTAAGAACCTAAGTTGTAATGCTGCTTTTTGTGATATGGGTTTGTTTTTTGCCTAGGGTAATAAAAATTCAATAAGCATTCTCTCACAGGTAACTTTTATCCTCATCCTACAATTTACTATATATAATTATATATATATTTATTTATATACATATACATATATAAGAAGTTAACTTTGTAATAAAAAGGTATTTTCATTTTATAATCAAGGTGCTTGGTTGGAGGCACTTGACTTCACTCTAGCTAGTTAAACAGGAAAGGTATTCACGGGACCACTGGGGACTCTGAGGGAACAGATTCCGAAGGACTAAACTGCTAGGGACCCTGTGGGGCCGCTGCATGGGTGAAGTGCCCGAGTTCTGTAGCGGATAAAGAAGGTGGAGAGAGGAGGAACCTAGAGATCAGAATAGACTTAAATGACACAGAAAAAATTTTAAAGGGGACAAGATTAAACTGTGGTATCTAGGGATGCCTACTGTTAAATCATGAACTGAGGCATATTACAAATTTGAAGAGTTTGAGCAAAAATTCACTTAATTTGACCAGTGCTGATGAAAGTGGGTAAAAGCATTCCACTCCTAGAAGCTTGGGGAAAGATTTTAATAGAGAAAAAACAGAAGCAGTGTAAGGAAAGCATTGATGAGCTATAGCTAAAAGCCTAGCTGACTATTTGTGATCGGTTGTCCTTAGGTTACAATTTTGTAACCGTGAGGCATTTACAGGCTTAGATTTGGCTTGCTTATACAAGCCATGGCATTAGAGTCATTTCAGTCTGATGTTTAATTAATTTCACATTACTAGGTGATGGAACTGTAATGAGACAGAGGGAAGTGTTTTCTACAAATGGCAGGATAGTGGTTACATTTGGAGGAGTGAGGGACTTTTTTTTGTGATGGGTATGTTACACGCAGGGGCTTCTGGGTGGACTGCAATATTCTGTTTTATGATATGGGTGGGAGTTATAACTGAGTTCACATTAAAATAACTTAGGTTATTTATTTGTTCTTTGTTTTTCAAATCTGTGTTTTATTTTAAAATTAAAAAGTTGAAAATATAGCCCTGACTGGCTTGGCTTGGTTGGGTTTAGTCCCGAAAAGCAAAAGACTGCCGGTTTGATTCCTGGTCAGGGCACATGCCTGGGTTGTGGTTGGTACCTGTTCAGGGCGTGTTTGAGAGACAACTGACTAATGTTTCTCTTTCATATCAAAGTTTCTCTCCCTCTCTTTCTCCCTGACTTCCCCTAGCTCTAAAAAACAAATAAGTAAAATCTTTTTAAAAAGTTGAAAATTTAATTCAAAACAATAACTTGTCAACAATGTGTCAGTAGTAGCACCTTCCGATAGCAGATAGATTGCTTTTCAAACCATGCTGTGTTTGCATATGGGTACCATGTTTTTATTGGGAGAGTTATATTGGATAACTTTTACATTTGAGTCATACCTAAAAACTATTTTAACATTAATGTATAGACCAATGTACTAAGACTAATATAATATAAAGCTTTGCTTAGGTAAAAAACAAGTACATATATTCTTCAAGGTGTGGAATATTAAATACCAAAATATTGAAAATTTACATGTATAATGAAAATAAATGACTACAAAGATTATTAATTTTCAAGAGCAGGAAATCTTGGTCAATGGAAGGTTACCTGAATCCAAATGTTGGTTTCTTTGTATCTTTTAGGTGTGGCTAGGTAACTCACATAATTGATTTAGATTTAAAATTAGACATTATAGGGAAACTCAGTTTTTAAATCTATCCCACATCTTTCTTCCTCCTCTGATAACCATCCCCTTCCCCTAGGGGACTGGCCCTCTTCTCCCATTCTGGTGCATTTGGGATGATCTTATCCTGCCTCTGGATCAAGAATCAGTCCAGCAACAGATATGTGACTCAGGGTGGACCAACCAAAGGCCTTCTGTGGAATGATACGTATTGACCATCAAAGGAGATCTGTCTCTGCTGTGTCTCTTGACTCTCACAAGGGTTGACATGTGCCTAGCAAGGAGAGTTTGCCATCACCCTCCGAGAGTGGTTCTAAGACCTGGAGATAGAGGGACTAGAGGGTGTAATGGTGCCATTTGCATCTGAAAGAGCTGTATTCTTACATTTTCCAGTTTCTTGAACCAATAAATTCCTTACTACTTTTTGCTTATACTCGTTTCAGGTGAGCTTCTGTCATCTATGAATTAAAGAGTTTCAACTCCTTTAGGGAGTATGATAAAATTTCTCTTTAAGTTCTTTAGTGTTAGTTGAAAGTTGTCACAAGAATCACTTTTTTTAATCCTCACCCAAGGACATTTTTTTCATTGCTTTTTAGAGGGGGAGGAGTGGGGAGGAAGGGAGAGAGAGAGAAACATGGTGAGAGAGAAACATTGATCCTTTGCCTCCTGGACATGCCCAGTTGTGCCCAGACATGTCCAGGCGATCAGACTCACAACCCAGGCATGAGCCCTGACTGGGAATTGAACCTGCAACCCTTTGGTCATGGGACAAGGCCCCAAACATCTGAGCCACACCGGCCAAGGCGCAAGTACCACTTTTACACACAAAGTGGGGGCCACAGGCAAGACTCTGGTAGGCAGTTTCTAAACTAGCTCCCAATGAGCCTTCTATAATCCCTTTCTTTGTAGAGCAGGCTGGATACAGCAACTCTTTTGTAAGAACAGGTCATGGCAAAAGTGACGGGATGTCAATACCTAGGTTAGGTTCCACAAGAATGACTTCTTTCCTGCTTACTCTGTCTTTAAAATTCTTTTCAAGTTTTCCTGGTGGTAAGTTTGTTATATACCAGTCTCATGCTAATGGTTAGTGAAGGATGAAGTTTGTACTTGCTTTGGGCTAAATTCTCAAAGGAGCTGACTTGGAGACTGGTCTCACCTGCCCAGTGTGTTTGAGGCCACACCAGGCTTCACCTTGCATGACGAGCCTTGAAATCTCCCCTGTGGCTCACCCAGGCCGGAAACATACAAGAAGGGAGCTCTGGAAATGTAATTCAGCCTAATCAAGCTGACACATTACAAAGCCACCAAATTATTCAGGTACAGTTTTGTTTATGAATGACAAGACAAATACGCGATCCTTACCTTTAATTTACCAGTTTTCAAGATAATGAATTGTTTCCTGATCATCCCCTGACGTTAGGTAATTGTTTTTTAATTACCTTTTTCATTTTAGAACAGTTTTAGATTTACAGAGAACTTGTGAAATTATTAGAGTTCCCCCCCCAGCAAACATACTCCATTTATCTCATCATTAACATTACATATCAGTATGGCCCATTTGTTATGAATAATGAATCAATATCACAATATTATTATTAAATAGAGTGCATACTTTATTCATATATATATATATTTTTTTTTCTGTTCCGGATTTTATTTAGAATACCACATTACATTTAACCATGTTACATTTAGTTCTAATGTCTCTTTAGGCTCATCTTGGCTGTGACTGTTACCAAGACTTTCCTTGTTTCTAATGACTTTGATGGTTTTGAAAATTACTGGCCAAGTATCGTGTAGAATGTCCATCATTTGGGTTTTATAGTATGTTTTACTTAAAATTAGACTGGGATTATATGGTTTGGTGGGGAAGATCATGGGGGTAAATTTCCATTTTCATTAAATCACATTCAGATACATACTATTAACATGGCATGCCAACAGCATGTCTGCTGTAGATAAGGACCTCGGTCACTGGCTGAGGTGGTAGTGCTTGTCAGGTTTCTCCACTGTAAAGTTACTCCTTCCTCCTCTTTCCACATTGTGCTCCTTGGTCAGAAGTCACTATTCTGCAGTTCAGACCTAAGGAGTGGGGAGTTACGCTCCACCTTCTGGAAGGTGGAGTTATCTACATAAATTATTTGGAATTCTGCATGAGTGATCAGTCTATACCTCCCCACTTATTTATTTATTCATATAGAACAGTGTAAAAACATGATTATTTATTTTATGCTTTGGTTATAATACAATACCACTTTATTTTATTGCTCAAATTGTTTCAGCCTTGGACATCGGGAGGTCTTCAAGTTGACTCCTGTGTCCTTTTGACATAGTTACATCAAGTTGTGTGTGTATGAGCACTTCCTTACCTTCTGGCCCTACAAGATGCTACATGCTCATCTTATATAGCCTACCCTAGTCCTAGAACCAGCTATTACTTCGAGGAGTCCTGGTTCTTTTTATTTCTATTGTATTAGAAACCAAAGTCTGGGGTGAGGTGTACCATTGTAACTGGGATATCATTGCGTCTAAGGACTCTCAACTTGACAGAGCAAAGATATATGTGTATGTGTGTGTGTGTGTGTATAACTATTGAGATTTAAGTTTGTCACTCAGTGTTAAAGATTTTTAACAGGAAACCAGAAAACAGGAAGGGTAAAAAGAGATGTGAATGAACAGGAAATTGAAGATTCAACAAATATTTTGTTGAGTTGTTTGCTTGTAAGTTTCTTAAGAATCAAACACAGGAGAAAGTATCCTGGAGCAGAAGTAGAAGAGGTTAGAACAGGGGGCAGTTCTAGAGCCTGCTTTCAAATTGCAGTTTGTTTTTGGCACCTCATGGTGCCCCAGAAGTAGGTCAGGGAGGTTGGGAATCAGTGTTGAAGAGCACCCTCTCTTTCTGGAGCTGTAGGAGACGTGAATGGTGAAGCAACACAATTAAATAGAGGACCCAGGACTGGAAGTAGCTAAACAGGAGGAAATGTTTCCTGGAAGAGTTAGATAGCTGCCCTGATTTGACGTTGCTAATAGCAGAAAACCAGTCAGAACTTGGGTTAAAGCATTTGGGCTCAGTTTCTGTTGCTTCCGTGTCAGCAACCACTTCAACCTCCCAACCCAAGTCATTGGGATTTCATGCAACCTTGCCTTGATCGAGCCAATTAAGTAAAGTCGTAGTAGACATTGTGATGTGCACCTCTTCTAACATATACTTAGTATTCTTCTTTATTTTCCCGATAACAGTGAAGGTCAGTTCTTTCTCTCTTTATAAACTAGAAAGAGCTCTTACCCACTTAGGGTCTCTAACCTATACTGTTATGCTTAGCCAAAATCCATTAGGACTTAGATATTTTTAATGTTGTTTTTAAGTAATAATATAGATAAAACACACTGATGTACAGTATTCTTTAAGAAAAATATTCTTATATTAGGTAAGAAATATTGTATAAATTATTAGATAAAGACTACAGTTTCTCTAAGTTTTTTTTAGGGGCAAATAATTCAGAATATATGTATTTATAATATGTCACATTCTGATTTATTTTGCTCCTTAAACCTGAAATTTGACAGACTATATTCCTTATTGCATATAGCATATAGCCTGGTGTCTATTACCTGCAATTCAAATGTGCTTGTGTGAAGAAAGACCCCCATGGTAATAGTGGTTCTTGTGTCCTGGGCAACTGTAGCACTTGAGCAAAGTGGTTTTCAGCATCCACGTCTTATCTCTTAGTTGGCTTTTGTGACTTTTATCCTTGCATGCTATCAATTTTTTCAACTTAAAAGTAAAGTTATTAACTACCTGTCTCTCTTCATACAGTAACATTGGGTGTAAAATGGTATAATGTAAGTAAAAGCCCATGTAGGAAGCTTTTATATCTGTCTCTGAGAGGAAAAAAAATGACATTTTTAATGACAGTCAGTATAGGGCCTTGACTTGAACCACAGCCTTCCAGGCCAATGATAGAGCAAGATGGCCTTTCAATGTAAGTTCTTCCAGACCGTTTACAGTAAGATTTCTACCCTGTGATGGAATTCTACTGAAGTTAATTTATTGGCAATTTTATGAAATTTTATTTTTTCTAAGTAACTTTTATTACATGGCATAAAATTTCTTACTTATAGTTCTCAAAAATATTTTATATAGAAAATATGGAGCATAACATGTTGATGTGGAAAAAGAAAAGGGCATTTCTAGTTTTCATTTTGTCAAGTTGGTGACCTTTTGATTCTGAACCAAAACAAATTGGCAATGACAGCTTCAGATTTTCACTGATAGCTCTTCAAAAACATAATTGCAAATTTTATCTTAGCAGAAGTGCTTTTATTTTTTAAAAAATGAATTATTCATGAAAAATCACTTCATCTCATAGTGTACCTGCTGAGAATGCTTTACATTGCCTATTAAAGTGCATTTAAAAGCTGTGCAAATAAACCCTTCAATACAGATTCATTTTGTTTTGTTAATGCCTTATAATGCATCATAGGAAGCGCAATGACAAACACAGATTTGTATTCATAGAACATTTAAAAATAATTAGTACTTGAAAAGGTCACAGAAAAGATCACAGGAAGACTTGCTGTGGCATTTAGTCAGAGGTTGAAATGGTGAGGGACACATCTTTTTGTTTTGATTGATACTCTTGTCCATTACACTTCTATTCTTAATATTATTTGGAACTAGCTCATACCTCTGCAACCAAGTTTCCCAGTGCTTGTACTGATGATAGCCCACAGCAGTCATCACAAAAGATAGGCTCTCACGTTGTCTGCTTATGAGATGTTTGGCTCTAGTTGGTATCTCATTAGTTGATTAAAAATGCTGAAGTGGGATCTATGGCCAGGAGATTAGAAATGGAACAATATTATGCACCTTTAACCAGCCTTTTACTTTAAAAAGCAAAGCAGTTAAAACAAAGTTCTACTACAAAATATATGCCTACAAAAATTATCATACATAAGTATATTTCTATTTTGTAGTGGTTAATCTATATTTTAATATACAGGCTTCTGTTTTATTTGCATTATAGTTGTTCATCCATTTATTCTTTTATTCATTTGAATTGTTCCTTCACTTATTCAACAAATATTTATTGTATACAAAATTATGTTTTAGTTATTGTGCTTGGTCCTAGTAATGCAGAGATGAAAGTAGGTCCCTACTTTTAAGAGGTTCAAGATTACTGGAAGAGATAGACATGTAAATTTATAGTTATGTTGCAGTTGATAAGTGCTATGATTGATTTGTTCCCAAAGTGCTTTGGGAACTTAAAAGCAAGGCACCTAATACCTTCAGGTGTTGGAGGCATGCCAGTGAAGCCTCTCCAGAGACAGTTTCGCTTGAGCGTGTCTTGAAAGGTGAGAACCCGTTAGCTACGAGATAAGGAGGAGGAGAGCATTCTAAGGAAAGATAACATGCATAGAGGCAAGAAACAGCAAGTTGCGTTGAGGAAACTGCTTGCATGCTGCAAGTGGGGTTATGGTGGGAGAAATGATCAGGGGCCTGATTATGATTATCTGGCACTCTTGGACTCTTGTCCTTAAGGCAGTGGTCTGACGTTGAGGATTTTAAACTGGAAGACAATGATCAAAATGTATAGAGCAAGTGTGAGGTTAGATTGGAAGAGAGACTGAAGGTAGGAAATATTATAGTAATCAAAGTTGGATATGAAAACTGTCCAAATGAGACCAATAGCAGGAAGGATAATGAGGAGGGGACAGATTTGAAACTTAATTGAAGTAGAACTAAGAGGACCTGGTGATCAATTGGATTTGTGGAGTAAAGGGTCCTGGAATGACTTACAGGTGTTTTATAAGGTAGGTAGTAGTTTTATTCTAAGTGGGATCTGCAAGAGGACAAACAGTTGCTGAGCCACGCCAAGTTTGTCAAGAGGTTGTGTCCTATCATAAAGCAGCAGCTAACCCATCAGTAAATTACAAAAGTGGAAAAAACACTATTTGAGTTGACCTGGATTTTATTCATACTTTTCAAAACAGCTGAATATATAAATTTGTAAGTCAGTCATTTAAATGCTTTGGGCCTCAATTTACCTTTAGATGCAGAAAACAATAGGTTTAACTACATGCTTAGCAAAAATATTTTAATACTAAAATTTTGATTACAGAAAATTTCTACGTCAACAGTCTCAATTAAATTCAGTATATCTTTGATCCTAAATAACTACACAGAAAACAATGATCCATGATAAATTTTAGGAACAAAGAGGAGAAAGTAAGGGGCTATATTGCTCTCCGGGTGGTAGTCTTATCTTTTGCTGAGATAAAGCAAAATTTTTTGAAAATGATTATGCTTGTATTTATCCTTTAGGAATGCAATATTTTGATAATAGTTAACTTTACCAAATTTTAATTAAAACAGTATGGTTAGGAATCTAGATTTAATAACTAGATAAATTTCTTACTATAAAATTAAAAGAAAAATTAAAACATTGTTAGATACATATCTGTATTAAAACTCTTAGAGAAATCAAGTATTAGTATAAGTATTAAGCTCTAATATTTATAGATGAGCATATTTTACTGTTGTTTAATAAAACTTGAAGGCTTTTACAATGTGAGAATTTCCTTTGTAAATTTTGGTAAGATATATACACTATTGAAGTGGAGCGAAATTTGGGGAGCACAAAGTTTGATAGTATTTTTTAAAAACTTGAAGTTGATAAGATTACACCGCCTCTTGCTTTAAGCCATTTATTGGCTCTGCATCTAGTACTAAACTTCTAATCCTGTGCCATATGTGAGGGCCTTCACTTTAATGTCCCTTCCCACCTCAGTAGCTTTATTTTCCTTTCCTGCTCTTTCTGAAACACAGTTTCCTGGATGGGCCTTCTTCCACCTTGCTTCTGCATATGCTTCCTTTTCATCCTAAATGTGCTTCTCTCTCTCCCTTTTGCTTTGAATAACTGTCACTTCTCATTCATTAATACTTAGACATTTCATTTTCTGGGCAAACTTTCTGACTACTCTATCCCTCCCTTCCCTTTTTGGTATCCAGGTCTGCTCCCTCAATGTGCCCTGTATTCTGTTGTAATACATCACCCAGATGCTTCTGGATTGCTTGGCCACTGCCCTTAGTAGACTATGAGCTCCTTGTAGGAAGCAACTGTGCCTTCTTTTATATCTATTTACCCAGAACCTAGTATTCTAATATTCTGTCTGGCACACAGTGAGTGCTCAGTAAATGTTGGCCAACTGAGTGAATGAATAAGTGAATGACTGGATCTTTCTAGGAGGACTTGTGCCTATGTCCTCATTCCCCCTTCTTCGGTAAAGAAAGATTCTTCAGCAATCCTGGAACACCTGGTCGTGGCGGTGGTGAAACAGTGTGACCAGCAGCACCGTTTTATATTAATCACATTGATTTATCGTCTGTCCTTCAGTTCTGGACAACTAGGAATTTTAATTCTGTTGGTAGCTCTCTCAGTTGAGAGAGAGGATCAAATCAATTTAATTAAAGTTACATCTCTGTAAAACAGGTAATATTACTGATCTATTACATAACTGTACCCATGATTACTTTTACTTCTGGGGTTCACAATAAATGGTTTATATACACATACATTATGAAATTATTTTAGATTGGTATTGTCTTTTATAGTTCATTGTAGCTGAGGGCTTCAATGTTGTAATTTAATATCAGGATTTGGGTACAAAAGGCACAGCAATAAAACCATTGAGTTGCTAACTAAATTTAATGATAACCTGTCTCCTGCCTTCCTTCTTTTCTATTGCTATTCCGCTGATCCAGGTTCTTGTTAACTCTCACGTCAGCCGTCACAGTAGCTTCTCCAGGGATTTCACTGCCTCCTGACCCTTCCACACAAAAATCTGTAGTTCCTACTGACTGCCAGAGTAATGTGAGCACAGACAAGACGCAGCGTACAGAATCTCTGCTCAAAAACGTTCCTCTTCCAGGTGCTTATAAAATACATTTTATACTCCTTAGCTTTGGTATATAAAGAAAACGAGGTCTGGACAAGAATCCAAAGCCAACTTGCCTTTACAGACTCTTCTCCTGTTATATATAGTTAAATCAATCAAATTAATACTTTGCTAGTAGTATCCTTTTTATTTTAGCTTTACATTTCTTTCCATCCACTCTGTCAAAATTCAAACCCGAGTCAATGCCGCAGTGCCTAAAAAATATGTTTTGACTGGCTGGATGGTTCCTTTTTTAAGCTTCTCTCATTCCTTCAGTAAAATATGTCTTTTCCTCATTGGTGTTTTCATGGTGTTTGAATATCTGTGATAGGATCATCATTCTGTTACAATATTAATAATTATACACATTTAATTCTTCTACTAGGCTTGGAGCCTCCTGGGAGCTGGCTTTTGTCTTGATAACTTTTAAATGCACAAAGGCACTAAGAGATGATTTGTACACACAGCTCCTGAGTGGAGGCAGGGCCTTTGGATTACCTATCGTGATGTATGATTTGAAGTTTAGAAAATGACGCTGTTTCTATTCCCATGGCACCGAATCAGTCAAACCATACTACCTGAACTCATCATAGAAGGTTTTATAAGTTTCAGGGCTAACTTGTTCATTTTTAAGCAGACATATTTACATTATGTATCTGGGGTATCACCTTCTAGATGTAAAGGAAATTGGAAGACAATATTAGTAACCATAAGAGTGCTCTATGAAATAGGAAAAAAGGGCTTGTGATGGTTTGGGGGGATATTTCATTCAGTCTAGGTGAAACCTTGAATTGATTTACTCTGTATCAAATATAGCTACCGAGTGTCTGCACAGTTTTTGTGCCCAAAGAAAAGTCTTTATCTCTCAGATATATGGATCATGATAGACACAGACTCTGCCTCTTTGTTGATGTTTTTCTGGATTCTGGAGTATTTTTAATTAAACAAGAAATTTCTCATTTTTCTGATCTAATTATCTCAGATATATTATAGTAAAATTGGAGCTGCTTAACTCCCTCGTTGCTTTAGTCAATTGATTTAAGTTGGAGTGGAGAGGTATATTTTGCTATGTTGCTGAATCCAGGAAGTAGCCTAGGCTTCTCCCTGAAGATCTGGGGTCACTGTGGTCTCATTTGTAAACATGTTTATAGGGAATCTTTAAAGTTTGCTACTTCTGGAGATGACATATATTTTGTGTTGTCTCTTTCTTTGCATATCTGAAGGTGATTGTGACTCCTGCCTGTACTCTCTCTGAGGCATTTTGACGGTGGTTATCGTTCCGCATCCTCACAGTCCATGGCCCATGGGCTGTATCTAAAACACTGTGGATACTGAAGAATCTGATGAATAAAAACTGTGAGTTGGTTTATAATTTTTAAGTTCTTTTAAAAATCATCTTAAAATTGTTACTCTATTACAGTTGTCCCTCATTTCCTCCCTTTGTCTACCTCCACCCATCCCACCCCTACCCCCACAGTCCATTCCCACACTGTTGTCCACGTCCGTGGGTCATTCATACATGTTTTTTGCCTAGTCCCTTCCCCTTCCTTCCACCATTATCCCCCTCCCCTCTGGACACTGTCAGTCTGTTCTATGTTTCCATTCCTGTCATTCTATTTTGTTCATTAGTGTATTTAGTTCATTAGATTCCTCTTATAGGTGAGATCATATTGTATTTGTTTTTCACCAACTGGCTTATTTCATTTAGCATAATATTCTCCAGTTCCATCCATGCTGTCACAAAAGGTAGGAGTTCCTTCTTTCCTTCTTCTGTGTAGTATCCCATTGGGTAAATGTACCACAGCTTTTCTGACCCAGTCATTTACTGATGGGCACGTAGGCTGTTTTTAGCACTTAGCTATTATAAATTGTGCTGCTATGAACATAGGGGTGCATAAGTTCTTTTGAATTGGTGATTTGGCATTCTTAAGGTGTATTCCCAGCAGCAGAATCACTGGGTCAAAAAATTCCATTTTAGTTTTCTGAAGAAATTCCATACTGTTTTCCACAGTAGCTGCACCAGTCTGCATTCCCACCAATGGTGCACCAAGGTTCCCTTTTCTCTGCATCCTCTCCAGCTCTTGTTTGTTGATTTACTAATGATGGCCATTCTGACAGGTGTGAGTTGATGTCTCATTGGGGTTTTAATTTGCATCCCTCTGATGGCTAGTGATGTTGAGCATCTTTTCATATGTCTCTGGGCTCTCTCTATGTCCTCCTTGCAGAAGTGTCTGTTCAGGTCTTGGCTATTTTTTAATTGGATCATGTGTCTTCCTGGTGTTGAATCATATGAGTTCTTTATATATTTTGGAGGTCAAACACTTGTTCAAGGTATCATTGGTGAATATGTTTTCCCATATGATCAGTTTCCTTGTCATTTGGATGATGTTTTCTTTAGCCATGCAGAAGCTTTTTAATTTGATGTAGGTCCATTTGTTAATTTTTTCCTTTATTTCCCTTGCTCTGGGAGATGTATTGGCAAAAATATTGCTACATGGGATATCTGAAATTTTACTGCCTACATTTTACTCTAGGACTTTTATGGTGTCAGAACATATATTTAAGTCTTTTATCCATTTTGAGTTTATTCTGGTGTATGGTATAAGTGAGGGGTCTAGATTCATTTTCTTGCATTTACCAGTCCAATTCTGCCAACACCATTTACTGAATAGGCTATTTTTGCCCCATTGTATGCTGATGCCCCCTTTGTCAAATATTAACTGACCATATAGACTTGGGTTTATTTCTGGGCTCTCTATTCTGTTCCATTGATCTATGTGTCTGTTATGCTAGTGTCTGACTGTTTTGATTACAGTGACCTTGTAGTATAGTTTGATATTGGGTATTGTGATCCCTCCTACTTTGTTCTTCTTTCCCAAGATTGCTGAGGCTATTTGGGGCCTATTTCGTTCTATACAAATTTTTGAAATATTTGTTCTAGATGTGTGAAGTAGACCACTGGAATTTAATACAAATTGCATTGAATCTATAGATCGCTTTGGGTAGTATGGACATTTTAATGATGTTAATTTTTCCCATCCATGAACACGGTATATGCTTCTATTTATTTGTATCTTCCTCAGTTTCTTTCTTCAGGGTCCTTTAGTTTTCAGAGTACAGGTCTTTTACCTCCTTGGTTAGTTTTATTCCTAGGTATTTCATTTTTGTTGTTGCTATAGTAAATGGGATTTTTTCTTAGTTTTTCTTTCTAGTATTTCATTGTTGGTATACAAAAATGCCATAGATTTTTGAATATTGACTTTGTATCCCACTACTTTGCCAAATTCACTTATTAGGCCAGGTAGTTTTTTGGTGAAGTCTATAGGGTTTTCTTTGTACACTGTCATGTCATCTGCAAATAATAACAGTTTTACTTCCTCCTTTCCACTTTGAATGTCTTTGATTTCTTTTCCTTGTCTAATCACTATGGTAATGACTTCCAGTACTATGTTGAATAAGAGCAGTGAAAGCAGACACCCTGGTCTTGTTGCTGGTCTTAAGGGGAAAGCTTTTAGTTTTTGCCCATTGAGTATAATGTTGGCTGTAAGTTTCTCCTATATGGCTTTTATTATGTTGAAGTATATTCCCTCCATTCCCACTTTGCTGAGTGTTTTTATCATAAATGGGTGCTGGATTTTATCAAATGCTTTTCCAGCATCTATTGATATGATCACGTGATTTTTGTCCTTCATTTTTTTAAAAGTAGGGCATAACTTTTTTAATTACTATTTTATCAATATATACATCCATTTTTCATTGGATATCTTGAATTTTATAAGTTTACAATCATATCTTCAAATAACAATAATTTTCCCTCATTTTTACTAATTTTAAAACTCTCAATAATTTGTATTTTCTCACCACATAGCCTTGTTATTCCAGAATACAATATGTCAAAAAGAACAGTGGTAATCCTGACTAAGATGTGGAAGCAGTACTAGAGTGGTATATTCTTTTTTTATTTAAAAATTTTAAAAAATATTTTATTTATTTTTAGAGACAGAGAAAGGGAGGGAGAAAGAGAAGGAGAGAAACAATGATGTGGGGGAGAAACTTTGATTGGTTGCCACTCTTACATGCTCTGACTGGGGACCAAACCTGCAACCCAGGCATATGTCCTGAGTGGGAATTAAACCAGACACCTTTCACTTTGCAGGACAATGCCCAACCAACTGAGCCACACTGGCTAGGGAGGTATATTATTTTTTTAATTGTGTCTTAGAAATTTATCCCTTAACAATTATCTGTGGATTCCAATAATAAAAGTGTCTGAAAAGGAAATGAGTAAAACAAGTCTATTACACAGATCTTGGACCCCTCATTCTATCTTAAGATTAATAAGGGAAATCTCATAAAAATGAAAATAATTTGAATCTTAGTTTATTTCCAAATTTATTTTATAGGTTTAATATCAAAATTCCTATTAATATTGGCTATTATTAAGTATATAAGTAAATCAATACTAGGTTCTTCTATATGATCTATTTTTTCTACTGAATCATAAGAAATTAATATAAGGTATGTGTGTGCATGCATATGTACCTGTTTTGGTGTTAATGATTAAGAACATCAACACATTAAAAATGTTTGAAAACATTTTCTTATTTTCTATCCAAGTCTAATAAATTATTTAATAAAATTTCATAAAATAATTTTATAAATTATTTTAACACAATTTTAGAAAATCTCATATATACCTTCTCCTTTGTTATTTTCTTTCTTTTTTAAAAATATATTTTATTGATTATCCTATTACAGTTGTCCCATTTCCCCCCCTTCACTCCACTTCATCCTGCACACCCCATCCCTCCCATATTCCCCCTGCTATAGTTCACATCCATGGGTCATACATATAAGTTCTTTGGCTTCTACATCTCCTATACTATTCTTACCCTCCCCCTGTCTATTTTCTGCCTACCATTTATGCTACTTATTCTCTGTACCTTTCCCCCATCTCCCCCCCTCCCACTCCCCTGTTGATAACCCTCCATGTGATTTCCATTTCTGTGGTTCTGTTCCTGTTCTAGTTGTTTGCTTAGTTTGCTTTTGTTTTTGTTTTAGGTGTGGTTGTTAATAAATGTGAGTTTGCTGTCATTTTACTGTTCATATTTTTTATCTTCTTTTTTTAGATAAATCCCTTTAACATTTCATATAAGAAGGGCTTGGTGATGATGAACTCCTTTAACTTGACCTTATCTGGGAAGCACTTTATCTGCCCTTCCATTCTAAATGAAAGCTTTGCTGGATAGAGCAATCTTGGATGTAGGTCCTTGCCTTTCATGACTTTGAATACTTCTTTCCAGCCCCTTCGTGCCTGTAAGGTCTCTTTTGAGAAATGAGCTGATAGTTTTCTGGGAACTCCTTTGTAGGTAACTGTGTCCTTTTCTCTTACTGCTTCTAAGATTCTCCTTATCTTTCTTCTTGGCTAATGTAATTATGATGTGCCTTGGTGTGTTCCTCCTTGGGTCCAGCTTCTTTGGGACTCTCTGAGCTTCCTGGACTTCCCGGAAGTCTATTTCCTTTGCCAGATTAGGGAAGCTCTCCTTCATTATTTCTTCAAATAAGTTTTCAATTTTTTGTTCTTCCTCTTCTCCTTCTGGCACCCCTATAATCTGGATGTTGGAACATTTCAAGATGTCCTGGAGGTTCCTAAGCCTCTCCTCATTTTTTTGAATTCTTGTTTCTTCATTCTTTTCTGGTTGGATGTTTCTTTCTTCCTTCTGGTCCACACCGTTGATTTGAGTCCCAGTTTCCTTCGCATCACTATTGGTTCCTTGTACATATTCCTTTGTTTCTCTTAGCATAGCCTTCATTTTTTCATCTAATTTGTGACCAAATTCAACCAATTCTGTGAGCTTCCTGATTACCAGTGTTTTGAACTGTGCATCTGATAGGTTGGCTATCTCTTTGTTGCTTAGTTGTATTTTTTCTGGAGCTTTGATCTGTTCTTTCATTTGGGCCATCTTTTTTTGTCTGGGCACGTCTGTAACATAAAGGGGCGGAGCCTTAGGTATTCACCAGGGTGGGGTAACGCTTGTGGCTGTGCTGTGACGCTGTATGTAAGGGAAGGGTCGGAGAGGGAACAATGGCACTTGCTCTTCGCTCTGCTGGATTTCAGTCACTTCCCCCACTACCACAAGCAAATTACGCCCTTCTGGTGCTGCTTCCCAGGTGGGTGGGCTTGTTTACGTTCTTGGACCTTGTAGGTCTCTCTAATGAACTCTCCTGTGAGGCTGGGAGTTTCTCCTGTTGCTGCCTCAACCTCCACAGGTGTTTTCAATCAGTGGTTTGAGGCTTTATTTCCCCGCGCTGGAGCCCTGGGTTGCGCAGTCTGTTACCCAGTCTACCAGCTGCTGCCTCGCCAGCCAGTTGCAGCTTTACTCACCCTGCTCCACAATCAGCCACCTCGCTGGGTCCACTAGCAGTCACCGTGAGTCCTCTCCACCTGGCTGCCTGTGTACGTTCCTCCTACTGGTCTGGGTGAGTGTTTCTTCTTTATCTCCTTGGTTGTCAGATTTCCAAACAGTTCGATTTTCTGTCAGTTCTGGTTGTTTTTTGTTTTTAAATTGTTGTTGTCCTTTTGGTTGTGCGAGGAGGCACAGTGTGTCTACCTATGCCTCCATCTTGGCTGGAAGTCTGTCCTTCATTTTTTTAATGTGATGTATTACATTTATTAATATGAGAATATTGTACCATCCTTGAATCCCTGGATGACTCCCACTTGATCATGGTGTGTGATCTTCTTAATATTGCTGAACTGGATTGTTAATATTTTGTGGAGGTTTTTAGCATCTTTGTTGATCAGTGATATTGGTCTGTATTTTTCTTTCTTTGTTGTAACTTTACCTGGTATTGGAATTAGGATGATACTGGCCTCATAAAAAGAGTTTGGGAGTCTTCCCTCTTGAATTTTTTGAAATAGTTGGAGAAGGATAGGAGTTAGTTCTTCCTTAAATGTTTGGTAAAATTCACCTGTGAAGGCATCTGGTCTAGGGCTTTTGTGTGTCAGGAATTATTTGATTACTACTTCAATTTCATTAGTTATTATTGGTCTATTCAGGCTTTCTGCTTCTTCTTGATTTAGTTTTGGAAGATTGTGTGTTTCTAGAAATTTGGCCATTTATCCCAGGTTGTCTTATTTCTTGGCATATAGTTGTTTATAGTAATTTCTTTCAATCCTTTTTATTTCTGTGGTATCAGTTGCAACTTCTCTTTCATTTCTGACTTTATTTATTTGGGTTCTCTCTTTTTCTTGATGAGTGTCATTAAAGGTTTGTCAATTTTGTTTATCTTTTTGAAGAACCAACTCCTGGATGTACTGATCCTTTGAATTGTTCTTTTATCTCTATGTTATTTAGTTTTGCTCTGATCTTGATTATTTCCTTCTTTCTACTTGCTCTGGGCTTTGTTGCTGTTCCTCTAGTTCTTTTAGATGTAGGGTGAGGTTGTTTATTTGAGATTTTTCTATCTTTTTCGGTAGGCCTGTATTGCTATAAACTTCCCTCTCGGTAGTGCCTTCACTGTGTCTCATAGGTTTGGGTTGTTGTGTGTTCATTTTCATTTGTTTCCAGCTACTTTTTGATTTCTTCCTTGATTACAGTGTTAACCCATTCACCATTTAATAGCATGTTATTCAGTCTCCATGAATTTGAATGTTTTTGAGTTTGTTCCTTGAGGTTGTTCTAGTTTCAACCCATTGTGTCCTGAGCACATGCCTGATGTGATTTCATGTTCTTGAATTTGTTGAGGCTCGTTTTGTGTCCTTCCATGTGATCTATCTTGAAAATGTTCTATGTGCATTTGAAAAGAATGTACATTTTGCTTCTTTGGGGTGAAAGGTTCTGTATATATCAACAAGGCCATGCAATCTGGAGTGTCATTCAGTGCCACAATATCCTTGTTGATTCTTTATTTGGAAGATCTATCCAATGTTGACAGTGGGGTGTTAAAATCCCCTATGATGGCTATATTGTTGTCAATATCTTTCTTGAAGTCCTCCAAGATTTTCTTTATATATTTAGGTGTTCCTATGTTGGGTGCATATATGTTTAAAAGGGTTATATCCTTCTACTGGACTACTCCCTTAAGTATTATGTGGTGACCTTCTTTTTCCCTTTTTATGGGTTTTGTTTTGAAGTCTATTTTGTGTGATATAAGTATTGCTACCCCAGCTTTCTTTTCAATTCCATTCGCTTGGGATATTTTTTTCCATCTTTTCACTTTCAGTCTGTGTAGATGTTTTGTTCTGAGGTGGGTTCCTTGTAGACAGCATATATGCAGGTCATGTTTTCTTATCCCTCAGATACCCTTTTTTTTTGATTAGAGCCTTTAATTCATATATGTTTAAGGTTATTATTGATAGGTACTTATTCATTGCCATTTCTTCTGTACCTTTTCCCTCCACCCTCTAATTCTTCTTTTTATAGCAATCCCTTTAGCACCTCCTGTAGTTCTGGCTTGGTCATGATGTACTCTTTTAGCCTACTCTTTCTGGGATGCTCTTTATTTTGTCTTCCATTTTAGATGAGACCCTTGCTGGATAGAGTAGTCTTGGTTGTAGGTCCTTGCCTTTCATTACCTGGTATATTTCGTGCCAATCCCTTCTGGCTTGTAGTGTTACTTTTGAGTCTTTTTTCATTTTGTTGCTCTGAATGGGTATTTCTTTTTATCTTGTCTTTCAGGTCACTGATTTGGTCCTCTCTTCATCAAGCCTGCTTTTAATTCCTTGTAGTGTGTTTTTCATTTCAGATACTGTATTCGTCATTACTCCTTGGTTCTTATTCATAGTTTTTATATCCTTTTTTATGCTGCTGTAGTGCCCACTAAGTTCCTTATAGCTCCCATAAAGTTCCTTGTAGTTCTCACTGAGTTCCTTGAACATCCTTATAACCATTATTTTGAATTCTAATGTCTGCAATATTGCTTGCCTCAATTTCATTTAGTTGTTTTTATGGGGATTCCTCCTTTCCTTTTGATTGGAGGTTATTTCTTTGTCTCCCCATTTTAGGTGACTCTTTTTGTTTTTTTTCTGCATCTCAGGATGCTCTGCTTTGCCTGTGTGTTTTCGTGGGGTGGACTTCTGTGGTAGGAGTTCTGTGGGACTCAGTGATGCAGTCAATTTGGTTTCCTGATCTGGATGCTCTAGGGTTACTCTTTATTCAGTTTATGTGGGCTCTCATGTTGTACTTGGGTTTTGATTATTGGTGGGTCATTCGTTGGTAGGTTCTCCCCTCTGGCTGGCTGACTGGAGTCACAACCACTGCCACGTCTTGTAAGCTGGCTAAGGCCGCACCAGAGGGAAAGACCTGATCTGCTCTGCTGCTTATGCTGTTGCTGGGGGGACTCCATTGCACCCCTCACCCAGTCCTGCCCTAAGGTGGTGGGTGCTACCCCTCCCCTCATGACTGTGTTACTCCTGAGCTGGTTTACATTTTGAAACAGTGAGATAATTATGTATAAATGAAAATAAGTATAAAAACAAAATATGTTCAGGTATTTAACTCAATATGATTTTTCTTAAAGGATAAGGAATTATAGGGTAGACCCAGTAATAGCTTTCAGCACATTCTTTTCTGCCACACATATCACAAAGTTTTTTCACAATTTAGTACAAAACTTCTGACTGTTGGGAAGGTTTCCTTAACTTTCCCTTACTAAATCCACATGAATTTGTTTACCCTCATTGTACGTGCTTTTGAGACTCTGTCAAAAAATTTCCGAAGTTGAGGTTAAGGACAAGCTTTGCCTCTTGGGACTTTAAAAGGATATAAATATTGCTAAATGTCTAACACTAGTTAACATGTAATAAATAGGAATTTTGTTTTTATTTAGCTCGGTCAGGAATATCAGCAGTAACTCATATAATAAATTGGAAAAAAACGCTTAAGGCATTTAATAATAAATGCACATTGTTAAGCATGGCCTAATGAAATAAAAACAAACAAAAAAACCTTACATTCCCATCGGCTAAAACATCAAGTAATGTAACCATATAATGAAACAAAAATATCCTGTCTTGCGTGACACATATCACAGCTGTACGTTGATTCATTTGGAACAGAGAACATTTTTGAGGCTTAGGCTCATGGTAGAGAATGCCCTTCTCCCCTTAGTGAGAACCGCAGGATGCAGTTCTGAAGGCCTCAGCATGGTCATGACAGGGCGTAGAACAACAGATGGTCCCTTAGGCAGACCAGTCCGGTGTTACTTAATACCAAAAGCAAAACTGTCAACTGTTTCAAGGGAAACATAGAGCCGGAACCAAAGAATTGATGAGTAAACATAAAAGAAATTGATTTTGAAATATTTAGTTTGAAATGTATTTTAATCCTCAGTCTAAACACACATTGTTACTCATTTGGAATTCTAAACCACTGTTTGGATTTTAAAAATAAGTGCTTTGGAAATTGTTGGGGGAAAAAACTCTCTCAGGAGGCCTTTCACTAACAATTTTTAAATGAACCAAAAAAAAAACCCCACCCCAATTATAATACATTAGTTAAAGTTATTGAGTATCAGTGTATGTAAGCAACACGTTAAAGGATGCAGTCTCTTCAGAAATTTAATAAAAGAATTTAGAACCTGTGGTACTGTCGCAGAACTTGGGTCACCTTGGACCCTCTCTAAGAGAGTTTGATTGCTTAGGGAGGAGGATAATCTCACTGTACTCATAATGTTATGGTGACATACCACTATAGAATACTTTTCTTTATAATCAGAAGTTCTGCTTTTCATTAGAATTTACTTCTTAATATAAAAATACTCTCAAAATTTAAAATAAAAGGAATACATGTTTCTTATAGAAAATACAAAGAGCATAAATATTTATAATGTAGGAAATGAACTTCTTCCAAAACCATTCCCCAGGAGTTATTGCTATTGTCATTTGGATGAATAGCCATTCACCTTTCTCCTTCTATAGGTGTAATATGTGTGTGTTTGCATACACATGTTTTTTTACTGAAACATAGCATGCTGGAATATTGTTTTTAAATTTGGCATATTAAAAGTTTTAAATCAGTTAAACTGAATGCTGAATTTCAATCTATGGCCAAAATAAACAAACAGAACCTGCATTATTTCCTAAGGATTTGTCTTAAGGAAAAAGAAAAAGAGAACTATTTTGGTGTTATTTAACATTATACTATTTCTTCTAGAGGTCAGTGAAACAAATGAGAGAAAATATTATGGTAAATATTTTAGAACTAATTTAGTCAATTAAAATTAATTTTCCATTATGTATGAAGCACTGAGTTAGGGATTATGTTTTCGGAAATAAAATATACGACTAGGCCTAAAGCAGCTAGTAATCTAGTGAGATGGATAGAAAAGGAGAGAAAGAAAACAATTACAGAAGAGTACTGCGCAGGCAGCTTTGGAAACATAAAAGCAGGTCAGCCAACCCAGTGGAGCTAAGTAAGGAAGGGTTCCTAGAGTTTAAGTATTTTCAGGTCTTCATCTTTGCAGGACCTCTAAAGAGACAAACTAGCATTGTAATTCAGATTTGTAAGCTACATATCCTTGGGTGAGGATTCGTAGCCTCAGTTTCCTCATCTATAAAGTGGGAATAATTGTGGTAGTTGCCTCCTAGGATTATTGTGATTAATAAATGAATTTATATAGTTTAGTGTTTAGAACAGTGCCTGTTCTAAGTAGTATGAGCATGATAAGTACTTAGTAAATATTATTTGCTATTTGAAGCTCAGTTGACTATCAGGCGGTAGTATTATGTGAGTCTGTTGCTTAAGAGGGAGATCCAAGATGGTCTATAATTTGGGGGTCACCTGCATTTATGTGCCAGATAAAACCATGGATATTATTGAAATCAACAACATGGATATCTAGCATAAGAAGAGTGAAATGTCTGAGACAAAGTGAGCCCCAAATTACAGAGGTATGGGTAAACAGGATGGACCCTAGAAAGATTCTATGAAGAGTGGCCTGAAGGAAGGATAAAAAAATCAGTAAGTAGTTTTTCATGAAAACCAAGGAGAAGAGAATTTCAAGTAGTGGTTACCAAGGTCAGATATGACAGAGTTGTCAAATTGTGTACTGACAAAAAACATTTCAGTTTAGTTTAGAAACTAAGAGGTCATTAGTAAGCATTGCTATTAGGAATGGGTTGGAAGCAGATGGTCACAGGTAAAGAATGGAAAAATCATGAAAACTGCTAGTAGAATAATGATTTTATTTTCTTATAGAAAATAAGAGGAAGAGAGTCAGCTATTAAGTCAAGAAAAAGTTTTGGAATATGGTAGAGATTTGTCATGAGGTAAAGAGTAAAAAAGTAAAAGACAGAAGAGAGTATGAAATTAGCAAAGTACAATCTGTGGGGAGGCAGGTGAAGATTTATTTGTTTTGAGCAAGAAAGATGGGTTGGAATATGAGAAGTGCAAGCGAAGGACACTTTTGTTAAAGGGGTTAAGAAAAAAATTTCTAAATTTTAAGGTGGTAAGTGGTAAAGACCTTGCGTTACGAGACTTAAAATACATTCATAAAGAATTTAATCTGAGGGAAATGAAAGAAGTGTCTCATCAGGGGCAACTACAGAATCTGTTATCCCTGAACGAGGACCCAGATGATTTGGAGATCCTGGCTTGGTTGTGAAATAGAGTTGAATGAAAAGAGTTGTGATTTTGTCCTGCAGTACCCAGGAGCCTGGCTATAGGAACAGAAACATGAATCTTTGAATTTATTTAGGGTTATGGTGGCGTAGAAGGTAGTAAGGGAAAATGATAGGTAATGGGCGTCAGAGTGTTCAGGGAAGGGAATGAAAAAAGGCAAAATGATAGTGTGAAAACAATAGAGAGACTTGTGGGACTGGAGGATTTTACTGATGTGGAATGACACTTGCAATAAAAGGAAGTACAGAGAGAGTAAAACAGCAGGACGTTTAGGCTGGAAGAAGATAATTTAGTTTATGATTCCAGAAGTGGAACTATCTGTTCTAGATGTGGTAACATGGGTGAGAGTGGCTGCTGTGGAGTAAAATCAAAGTTCCTGTGAATTGGCATGAACTTTAATTTCTAATGTGAGGAGCCCCATGGAAGTTGAAAGAGAATTTATTTGCAAGACTCAGGTAACACATTAAGTCTTTTGTATTTTAAATTAGGGCACCTCCTTTAAAGGAAAGGAGGAAAAATTCACCAGCTGGCATTCCTTAAGGACAAGTGCTTATTTTTTATTGTATTTTGTGTTATTGGTGTCCAGCCCAAGGGCTGCCAATAGAAGAAGCTTAATAAATATTTGTGGAATAAATAAATAAATTAGTGAGTAAAAATAGACTTGTACTAAAACCGATTAATACCAATTCATGTCTCTGGTGGTATTTTGTTTGCTTTTTTCTTTTGTTGATTATGTTCCAGTTAAAGGTGAGATCATATGGTATTTGTCCCCCCACCAGAGACATTGAGGGGGGGAACTGTCTAGCAGTGGCCAGGGGGGAGTGAGGTGGGGACAGTGGGAAGAGGGGATTGCAGGAACTATTATAAAGGACACATGGACAAAATCGGGGGGGATGGTGGGGGTGGGGGAGGGAGGTGGGTTCAGCCGGGGTGAGGGGAGGGAAGGGGAGAAAAGGCATACAACTGTAATTGAATAACAATAAAAAATAAATTAAAAAGAATACCAATTCATGATCTTCTAAGAATTCTCCCTCTTAAAAGATTCTCTCTCTCTCTCTCTCCCTCTCTCTCTCTCTCTCTCTCTCTCTCTCTCTCTCTCACACACACACACACACACACACACACACACACACACAAGGTCTGGCAGAAGTAACACCTGCTTGAGTATGTTTGGTAGGGTAATAATATGGGTGTAATAATTTATAGTTATAATTTGAACATTTCACCTAAAGTGTCATATGGTGTGCTTGAGTGTGATATTGTTATGTTACAGAATTGCATGCTTATGGTTTTGTAATAAAAGATTTTGTAATAAAAAGGGACATTATTTGTGCCAGACCCTGTATATATATTTGGTTTGTTATCATGGTTGGAAATATAATGAATTCAGAAGCAAGTTAGAATTATAAAATACTGGTTTTTGTTTAAAATGAAATTTTGTGAGAATTAGACTTTCTGAAACTGATGATTATTTTGTGTTAATCTGATGTGAAAATGAAATTACCTCCAATAGTGTGTGTTTGACTTACATAGTGCAGTCTTCTAAAACACACAGATGTGCCATGTAAGTGTTCCTTCCCACTCCAAAGCAATAGACACTCTCATAGGATTTGACATCACTGCCTTGAAACCTTCCAAACACATGGATTCAGGAGTGTAGAGTAATTCAAACAGTATTTATGAAAGTTTTTCAATGTTGCACCCAATTGTTTATTTTACTTGAGACAGAATTTACAAATGCAAAATACAAATGGGATAGAAGGAATTTTATGGATGTGTTAGGATGTACTACAGCTTTACATGGCTATAAAATGGGAAAGTCTTTAAAATACAAATATACGATCTCTCTCTCTTTCTTTAAACAATTTATTCTTTTAAGATATATTATTAAAAATTCCAGAGCACTGATGGATAACTCCAGGTTTGGAACATGACCAGGGATAATTATGATTTTTCTTCTTTGCTCAATAACACAAATTAATCTTTTTGAGATATGTATAAACATCTAGACCTTTCACTTTATATTTTGTTTTGGTGATGTTTGTTTGGTTAGTAAGAATTTTTAAAAGAGAAATTAGGGCAAAGATCTTCATTGAGGTTCTTGAAGAAATAGTCACTATATAAATTATACACACATATGACTGTGAGCAAATGTTGAACTAAGAGATAGGTTGTAAAATCTTGAACAAAATTTTTTTATTGATTGACATGTTTTTATTGATTTTAGAGAGAGAGAAAGAGAGAGAGAGAAAAAACATTAATGTGAGAGAAACATCGATCCCTTGCCTCCTGTACCTACTCCAGCCAGGTGTCAAACTGCAACCTAGGTATGCGCCCAGATTAAGAATTGAACCTACAACCTTTCGGTGTGTGGGATGATGCTCAAACCTACGGTGTCACTGACCAGGGTGGATAGTTCTTTAAAATTAAAAAAAAAACATTTAATGTAAAATTTTGCCAGGAATCATCAAGAACTACAATACTAACTTCTTTGTATTATTTTAAATTGAAAGCAAATTGACACTAATTTTGTATTGAGCTTTTCAGTAAAATTATATTCTTTGCTATCATTGACATGATTTCCCATTTGTCCCACCACCTATAAGCTCTTGATAATGTTTGTAAAACATTTTCTCTAATGGGAAAAAACACCATATCCCAATACTTTGAAGAATTCTTCCTTTTTGTGGGGGAGGTTGGCTGGTGATGTTTGTTTATGGGGGATAATATGGTAATCCTAAAAGTGCTTGTACTTAGACATTGAAATCAGTAGTTTAATGTTTGATAGTCCGCCTTTCTCTGAAAAGGTAGGAAGCAAATTATAAGATCTATAGGAATGGAAAATATCACTAAAATATGCAGTCACCAGAATTTTTATTATAAGTAAAGAAATACATATTTCAAATTTTTGAATAATTTTCATAGATAAACTCTATATGATACATATTTATTTATGTATGCTTCAAATATTTTAAAATATTAAGCATAAATCTAGTTACTATTTAAAGATTTATTTCTAATAATGACACATTTAGGTACTGAAAATGTTTCTAGTGTTTTATAAAGAAACTTACTAACTTTGCTTGCTAAATTTGGCACTATAATGCTTCCAATCATTGATTTTTGAAAATAATAAGTAATGCATTGTTTTGCTAATTATTCTCATAGAAATTTACAAATAACTAAAGCTCTTTATAAATTTGAATTATATGTAAAGTTTCTTTTTAAAATTATGCCCCAAATGATAAAATGTGTCCATTTTAATCAGCATTTTGAGTCTAAAATTAAATATAAGTACATTACAAACTACAGCTGGAAAAACTAGTTCTTCTAAGATCT
The DNA here is from genome assembly GCF_022682495.2 of Desmodus rotundus. NCBI lineage: Eukaryota > Metazoa > Chordata > Mammalia > Chiroptera > Phyllostomidae > Desmodus > Desmodus rotundus. Next base: position 134,405,167 of record NC_071387.1, read on the forward strand.
TTATATTAAGCATTTGCATTTTCTTAAAAAAAAATACCTGGGTTCAAATGCCTTTTATGGATCTCTTTAGCTCAATGCTTCAAATTTTCTGACTTAAATTCTGTGAATTAAATTTTCTGCACATCAGTTTCTATGTATGTAAAATGACTGCAACAGTAGCTATCTCTTAGAGCTGTGAAGATTAAGTAAAGGAGAATCACTAAATAAAGCAGTGATTGATGCGCTGTTGGCCTGCAGGTAGGTAGCTTTAGTGCACCTGGAGAGTAAGAAAAGGTCGGTGGTAATGGAAGGACCACAAGCGGCATTCTGTGCTTATTGCATACCGTGCCATGGAGACAATAGGATTCTAGACTTGGACTTTCTGAACCTCTGACAAGGGCCTCAACACAGGGCATTTCAACTAATTTCCAAGTGCTAATGTCTGTGTTTCTGTGCCTGGGAGTTTTTTTTTCCAAAAGAGGAAAGTCATTCTCTCTATAAAGCTGGACAGCAGCTCTGGAGAATCAACATGTACCTTGGTTGTCTCTCCTTTGGGAGGACTTATGTCTTAAACTCTGGGTGCCCACAGTGTTATCTGGGTCCATGATGTCAACTTTATTGGCTGTTTTCCTTTCCTTGTCTCACTCCCCTCCTCTTTATCAGTGATCCCTGGACGTCTCAAACAAACTGTTTTCACACAAACCCTTGTTTCAGGGTATGCTTCTGAGAAAATCCAAACTAAGAGCAAATTAATGTAAATTGAACAATCACACCTACTATTCAGCTGAGCTCAGTATGAATTACACTAATTTGATGAATGCTGTAAGAGAGTTAGACATAAAATTCATTCAGGACACATATGAGGGAAGAATTATTTTTTTAATTTGGGGCTCGAAGACATCTGTAGGGAGGTGAGGGTATATGAACTGTGTTTGGAGAATGAGAAGGAGTTCGTTAGCATCATAACTGGAGAAAGGCATCCCATGTAGAATAAATAGCATGTGTAAAGAAAAAGAAATGAAAAAAGCAAGAGATGTTCTGAGAATGATGAGCAATGTGGACAGAGAAAGAAAAGATGGGCCCAGGGAGGAATGGCTGCCGTTGGGTCTGGGCTGCCCTGAGGAACGCTGTCTGTGTTAGCTAGACTCAGGTGTTAGCTTCATCCATCTGACAGTAGGCAGCAACAAAATCTTTTCAAAGATAACAGTGACGTGACTACAACTATGCTTTAAAAGAACAGGGAATTAATTGGGCTCGGACATAGCATGGGCGGGAAAACCATTTAAGAGGCTGTTCTATAATGCAGAAAAATAATGAGGCTTTATTTAGTACAATGGCCATTTGAATGGAAAAAAGCCTATTGATGCTAGACGGGTTTCAGCTGAAGAATAAAGAGGATTGGAAAGGACTGGTGAGAAGAGTCTGAGATGACCCTAAAGTTTCTAGTTTGAACAAGTACAATATTTGGATTATGATGCTTTTATTGCCGTGTTAGGAAATTCAGAAGAAAGTGAATGTGTTATGACGAACTGCTAATGAATATAATTTTGCATATGACATTTACATGTAGAGTGAATTACGTGTGGCAGAGTGGGCAGGGAAATCCAATATCACTAACAGATCAGAGCGAAGAAGTCCCCTGTCCTGGGCCTTGTCCTTATGAGGCCCCCTTTTGGACTGTCCTTCAGCTGTGCTCTCTCCATGTGTCAAGGATATAGGTCCACCTAGAGCCTACATCCCTTGCCTCTGGGTGCCTAGAACTCCAGAATTCACTATCCAATTGGCCCCAAGCACAGGTCTTTCAGAGTGTACAGGTCTTTAACTCATGCCTTTCCTCCCAAGGCTGGACCATGTTGGCTTGTTACACGTACCTACGCCTCAGGAGTGGCTAATGGCTAGCTGTTTGCTGTGGGCATGAAAGCATAGAATGGGGACATGCAGGATGAAGTGTCTACACCGGGTGCCTCATGGTGCAGGGTGGAGCTGACAGTGGGAGGAGGAGGGTAGGCCACAGGGTGAAGCCATGGGTAAGAGACCAGGATTGGGAACAAGGTCTTCTAATGCTCACAAGTTCTGGTATAGAACTTGGAGGATTCTCAAAGTTCTAAATTCAAATTTGGTTCATCTGATGAATATGAAATATGTTTTTCAAGGTCAGGGGATAGTACTCACTTTATTTAACAGTTTGTTAGCTTGACTTGTGACTTCTCAATTTTCAGACAAATGGTATGTGGGTTTTGACTTGTATTCTTGCTTTAGGCACCACAAATGTTAGGAACAAAGCAAGTAAAATTAAAAGATTTCTGTAGTAACATAAGTCTAGGTTAGATTATAGCAGTTGACATGGAAAGGTCAATAGTCTAAAAGGCAGTTTTTAAGGTACATTTAAACCATCAATCTCAGATTTACTTAAAGATGAAGTTGAGCTTCAAAAGTATCCTTTGTTCATGGCCAGCAATGAAAATAATGATTATAGAGTTTAAAAGCAGTATAGTAAATTCAGTTTACTTTTTTGACCTTAAGTCACTTATTGTATGTTTTCTGCTTCAATTTTCTTTGTATTAGTCAATGTGAAACAGTATTGAGCACTGGAGTTAGTTTGGTAAAGGTACTATGTTAATTACTTTGGGCTCATTATTCTGGATAGGAAAGCAAACTGTAATAGCTCCTGTTATAGAATTGATAGAAAAGAGGATTTATCAAGCTAAATATTTAAATTTGAGCTAAGAAAATAGGATAAAACTACTATCTTTTATCTTTAGAGGATAGTGCAGAAAAACTGGAAAATTAGGTGTTTTCATGACTGGTAAATACAAGTGAAGATCCTACCTTTCTACTCAGAACCAATATGTTATCTCTGGTACACATTTAGCTCATGGAAGAAAAAAAACCTAACAACTTAAAAGTGTCTTTAAACAGAGTGAAGTTTCTATCTTTATAGAGTAAAAGTCATTTATCAGCATTAGGATATATGGTGCTTGAATATTTTTTTGGCGGGGGAGTTCATTGAATTCAATTTCATCATATCGTATATCTAGCTTTCTCACTTACACATGTGAACTTGGCTTCTTGGATTTGACTTCATAATACCACCAGATCTTCAAAAGAATCTCATTCTGGGTAAATGAAAGCAGGCTGCCCAGTTTACTGTGTGTCCAGCTGGCTAAAGGCTTCAACAAGAAAGGGACATGAGCAGATTCTGTGGTAGGTATAAGATAAACATGCTCTTGTTTACGTTTTGCTGATACTCTGGTTGTTTAGAAGTTGGGGAAGTTTTTTCCTTGCTTCAGGCTGTTCTTTTTAAAAAAAACCAAATAATCATCCAGTGTGCCTTGTGGCTTTGATCTTTGTTTTCATATTTTGTTATACAAGGCTCAAAGTCTTACAGTTGGTTGTGTTTCATACTTTGTCAGATCATCCCCTCTCCACACTTATTAACCACAGATGGCTGGAAGTAAAAAAAATAAAAGGTAGAGTGTCTTAAAAATTGACATTTCCCATAAATCTCAGGAGCTTGTTGTATAAATATTGGCATACTTTTGGAGGTGCTAAAATAGAATTCTGTGGCCTTTCACCTGGCATAATTAACTTCCTTTTATTTTCCAGTGTTTACGATATCTTTTCCTAACCTTTGTTTTTCACAAAAGTGCCCTTGGGACCTCACTGAGTAAGTTGTACAGACACCTGCACGCCACAAAGCAAGCACCAAGCCTCACTCCTAGCCCCAGGACAAAGGTCCTGAAAGCTGATTGCAGACTTCCCCCAAATACTACAGTGATAAATCAAGTGAGGATATGTAATCAGTCTCTGGAGGAATGCCACAGTGATCTGCTAATTTTGACACTCACAAGACATCAGTACCTTGGGTGACTCTCAAGTGCAGGCTTATGCTTTTAAATTCAGTTATGAGACACTGTGTGTATGAGTTCGTGTCTACGTGGCACATATTTTCATAGTCTCTAAACTCTAGTAGCTCTTCAATAGAATGTGGGCTGAACTGAATTATTAATATTACAAAGCTTTTGAAGTTTTATATTGGCAAGACATAACATTTACATTTAAAGGATGCAGGCCCAACAACGTTGGTTTGTTTCTTGAGCACGCAGCAATGCTCATCATGAAAGCACGGCCTACCTAGATTTATGATATTCAAATTAGTTTAACTTTGATTTAATGTCTTCTCACCATAAAATATCACAAATTGTCTGTGATATCCAATGTACAGGGTGAGGCAAAAGTAGGTTTACAGTTATTTGTATGGAAAGTAATACAGTAATTAATACAAGAATATACTCTGTATTTCATGTACTCACAACTGGAAACCTACTTTTGCCCACCCTGTATACTCTGGGGGCCATTGCCAAAAGAACAACTTTTATAAACCCAAACTTTGAATAATACTTGCATCCCAAAATATTTTTTCATCCTGAATGTGTGCACTTCAGACTTAACATCCCTTACCCCAGCTGCCCCACCCCCATAGCCTCTTATTGAGATAAACTAATGGCAGGCAAGTCTGCTGGAAAAGGTACAGTCTTATGCCATTTAAAATGTGTACTTTTTGCCCAAATTTTTGAGGGACAAATAAGTTGTGCATTATACATGGGTACGATGATTACATACCATGGGTATAATAATTGAATAATAATCCTATGTAAAATGTGCACAAAAATGTGGGTAAGCATTATACACGGCAAAATACAGTATCTGTAAAATGTAGTTTGCAGAGTAACTAGTCCAAGTATCACGGAGTGAAGAGAGGGTATAAGAGGCTCCTATCTTCTCTTGGAAAATGGGAGCTACAGATTTCTACTGGTCACATGATCCATCTGGCAATAGTCATGAAATTTATCTCAAAAGAGGAGTAATGGAGGAAACAGGATATAGCTTTGCTCCAACATTCTTGGTGTCTGTATTTTAATTCTTCTTTCTAGGCTTGTCAGAATCTCCATCAGCATTTTTATTTGCCACTTCAAGAACCTTTAAATCTGCTGAGTCATAAGGCCCCAGTGGCAGAACAGCTTGTACTGCAGCCTAGACTACAGCACCTTTCCTTTTTCTGAGCCCCATTGGAATTTGACAGCTTATGGGTTACCTGGAACATGGATTGGGGCAGCACACTCTAGTATGTTACATGTTTTTTTCTGAAATCTAACGAGGGCTACAGGGTCCAGGGGCTCTTGCAGCAATAAGGAGGGCAAGGTGCAACAACTGGTCTTTTACTTCAGAAAGATTTCCAGATAGGCTCCAGACCAGTGAGTCTCTAGGAAATTCATGGTGGCAAGTATCTGGATTTTCATGGGTTTATTTCTCATCGTTTGGTATGCAGGTGTCTGGCTATGACACCAGCTACACTTTGCTTATCTGTTCCAATCAGTGCGATGTTATCAGTGTAATAGACGAGTTTTCTCTGAAATGCTGAGATGATTAAGAGCTCTGCATACTGCATTAAGTTGGAGAGCAGGAGAGTTGAGACGGACATGAGATGGGACAATGCAGGTGTACTTTGGCCCATTCCACGTGAGAAGGAACTGTGTACGATCATACTTTTGAATTGGTGTAGAGAACAACAGCATTTGTCAAATCAACAGCTGTGTACCAGGTGCCAGGATTTGTGTTGATTTGCTCCGGTAAGATACTCCATTAGCATCATACAGCTGCAACTGATGAAGTTTTATTATCTTAAGAATAAAACCTGATCAAGTTTTATTCTCCAAGATCAGTCCACTGGCCAAATAGGCAAGTTAAACGTAGATGTTATCAGAATCATCACCCTGAATTTTTGAAGTCTTTCATGGTAGCATTAATATAGTATTCATCTTAATCAGATATGAGGTATTATATTTGGTTTTCTACCCTGTTGGGGAGAGGAAGTTCCAGGAGCTTCACTTGGCTCTTTCTACCATAATCTGTCTCCCTCCACTGTCCACAAATGTGGTGATTGAGTCAGTTGATGAGTATATCTATCTAACTTATATATTATATTCAAGAACTGAGAAATAACTGAGTTGATCTGATGAGAAATACATGAGGTCTGTTCAGAAGGTTTCCAGCCATGTAATATGAAAAAAAAGATTTATTGAAGAAGATACAAGATACAAGAAACATTGTACATAGGGCAATGATGCCTTAGCCCCCTTCAAAGTAGGCATCTTGGGACCTCACACAGTTCTCCCAATTGCCACCAGCTGCCCCATAATATTTTTGTGAATCTCATCGATGGTCTGAAATCTTTTCCCTTTCAAAGGTGATTTTAGTTTTGGGAAAAGCCAGAAGTCATGAGGTGCCAAATCTGGGCTGTAGGAAGTCTGAGTCACCTGGGTGATTTGATGGTTTACCAAAAACTCTGCATAAAACATGATGCCTGAGCGGGTGTGTTGTCTTGATGAAGCTGCCAATCACCAGTTACCTATTGCTGTGGCCTTCTGAATCATCCACATAGTTTCTGTGGAGGAATATTCAAGCTTAATACAAATTTTGATGCAGATGTGTTGCTCTACTTGCTCAGTCATTTTGGATGTGACAACCTCGCAGTACACATGCTCACTCAATGGCGTCTACCATCCCCACTGACTAACACAGTGAAGTCATCATTGTTCACACATGCGCATTCCAGTCCACTCTCCTTGGCTGCCAGGTTACGTTGATGTCGCACAAACCATTCTCATTATATTAACAATGGTTGGAGTTTTTCTGGACATACCTCATACATGGGACAAAGCTCTATTTATCACAACCACCATAGGCCCCAACTTTGTTGAACCACAGTGGCATTTTTGGTGTTTTAAGTCTTCCCATCTCATGATGAATGCACAACCTCTACCTCAAAATTTGGTTTGGATATCGAGACTGATAACATCACACATGTGCACACATCAAGGGAGTTTGGAAAGGTTTATTACTCGCAAATGAAGCTTTCTGGGGAGAGAATAGCAGGCCTCCCAAGCATGTCTGAAAATGATAAAACAAGGAAAGGAGACAGCCTGGGGGGTTTATGGTGTTAAGGGAATGGGGTTGGAATGGGGGTTCCTGCCTGTGGTTTGAAATTTCTGCTGTTGCCAAAGGAGGTAGCACCCTGGGATTTCTTATCAGCTTGCACAGGTGTAGGGAAGAAGGGGAAGGGATAGAGTCGAGGCTTAAAAGCAGTCAGAAGCCAAATATTAAAAAATGGAGTCATACTCCAAAATTAGCTAACTCTCCAAAAGAGTATTTCTTATTCCTTAGTGCACATCTTTTCCTTTGGAGAAAGGTTTGAAAAAGATTTACTATTTTTTAAAAATTTAGACAGAGAGGACGGGAGGGAAAAAGAGAGGGAGAGAAACGTCAATGTGTGGTTGCCTCTCGTGTGCCCCAACTGTGGACCTGACCCACAACCCAGGCATGTGCCCTGACTGGGAATCGAACCAGTGACTTTTTGGTTTGCAGGCCAGCACTCCATGCACTGAGCTACACCAGCTAGGGCAGATTTACATACTTTATGTGTGTGCATGTGTGTGTGTGTGGCTGTATTGCAAGGTCTCTTCTCAAGGTCTCGTATCCTCTTTGGTCAAGGAGCTCTGGGTTTTGCTTACATGTGGGAACTGGGTGAGAAGTTGGTTTCCTTTCCTGTATTTAGGTTTCTATTCATCAGCTTTTGAGTATTTTGTGCTATATGAATCAAAATGTTATACAGATAATATTTTAGACGGGTACCTATTTTACTTCCAAGAACACCACAGTTAACACGCCACTGCATAGGTCCCTGCAGGTCAGGCCATTCTGATTAGTGCTGCCCCGACTTTGTACAACAGTCATTGTGTCACTTTGGTTCAGTGCTGCCCAGTGGTCCCTGCTCCTCTGGGACCTAACCATAGTCACTGGTATTCAACTCAACCCAGGTTTTTAAAATTAACTTTATTTTAAATTTATAAACAATAAAATTCACATTTTAATCTGCAGATAAGTGACTTTCCACAACCCACCACCCCACTTAAGAAATTCCCTTGTGCTCTTTGCAGTTAATCTCTCCAACTCCCTGCCTTAGGCAACTACGGATTTGATTTCTGTTGCTATAGTTTAGTTTTCCCTTTTCTAGAATTACATATTAATGGAATCTTATAGTATGTACTCTTTTTACCTCAGGCTTTTCTCACTCAGCATAATTTCATGTTTTTAATTGGCTTGTTCTTTCTTATTGTTGAGTAACATTCCTTGGCATGGATGTACCAGAACTTGTGTAGCCATCACTGGTTGGTGGATGTTTGGATTACTCCAAGTGTTTGATATTCTGAATAATGTTGTAGACATTTATTTTTAAGTATTCATGACATGTGCTTTCCTACCTAGAAGCAGAACTGCTGGGTTGTATGTCCAGTACATGTATAAATATTTGCAAAACTCCAAATTAACCCAATGCTATATTCTATTTGCCTTAGTCTAAAACATTTAGAATCCATTTTCAAACATATTCATTATGTTTATATCCAATTATGTTAGAAAAATCTTGAAATTTTTGGAATATATTCAATATTCTTCAGTGTGAAGTTTCCCCAGAAGTTTGCTGGGATTTATTCTACTTATAGGTATAGAAATAATGAGTGATAGTAATAAGAAAATTGACATATTCTTAGAAAGAAACTTCACAATGTAATGTTTTTGCAGGGTATTTTAACAAGGGGGACCTGGTCTCCTCAGATTCAGGAGGTGCTGAGTCTTTTGGTAAGAAAGGCTCATGGAGACTATTTGAGCTCATTTTATATCCTGTTGTTTGGTAAGGGAGGCTCATCGATATCAGTTAAGCTCATACAAACCTACACCATGAAGCCCTTTGCCATGTCATCTTCCCTGTAGACTCTCATGTCAAATGCTATTGCATAGCTTGAGTTAAAAGTTACTCTCAAAGTTTTCATTTCATTTTTTAATGTTTATTTACTCAAGTCAGCATTAGGCAATAAAAAGTTATTGAATTCCTTCTAATGCATATGTCGGATATGTCCCAGGCATGGGGGATAAAGCAAGGAATAGAATATATATGGCTCCTGACTTTAAATAAATTACAATCCAGTGAGGAAGTTAGTTATAAGACACTTGAGTATCCAAATAAATGCATAGATACGAATCATGGTAAGTCTCACAAAGGAAAATAAAGAGTATCATGAGAGACTGTCACTGGGAGAATTTACATTGAAGAATATGAGGGCTTCACAAGGTATTTTAAAGAAGTGTTGATTAAACAGAATCCTGAGTGGTAGATTAAAATTAGTTAGAGTGGAGAGGAGCACCCTGGCAAGATAAAGAGCAAGGGGGGAGGTGCTAAGGCAGGAGAAACCTTGTCCTTTCAAAGGAACTGAGGGAAGATCAGTTTTGCTGTGGTAAAGGAAGAAACAAAGGGGATGTAGCTGGATGACAAAGCAGGATTCAGATCATGTCTGGCTCATAGTTCATGTTAAAGAGTTGGGATTTTGTCCTAAGTGCAGTGAGAAGTTATTATAGGGCTTGATGCAGACAAATGATTTTCAATTTAATACTTTAAAATATCATCTGAGTGTGGTATGGAGAAAGGATTGTAGGAGCCCAGACAAAAAGTGGGTCACATGGTAAGCAGTTCACGGTAAGTTAGAGGATGTGATAGCAGAGGCACAGAGAAATGGATGAATTTGAATGGCTCCTGGGAGGTAGGATCTGCAAGGATTGGAGACTCACTGGATGTGGGGGGTGATGAAGTAAGTGGCAGCTTTGAGGATCACTGTGGGTTTCTGGCTTGATCATCTAGAAGGAGAGAGATGCCAGTTAGTGCCTTGGGAGGACTGGAAGGAAGTAGGTCTAAGGGAAGATCAAAGCTCAGTTTATGTCTGGGAAAAAAGTAAGGCACTTATTTCCTTACTTTTTGTGCATCTACACCCAGACCTAATAAGCATATAACTATGAAACAGGTTTTTAAAATAGAATTCTTTCTGTCTAAGATTTTTACTGAGGCTACAGATTTCAAGAGCAAAACAAAAACTGCCAAATAACTAACACTCAAAATTGAAGGGCTGGACTACCTATTCTGATGTGCTAAAAAATTATGAAATGTTTTTTTCCCACTTTCATTGATCACCTTTCTCTAGCCTCTAAGAAAATAAAGTTTGAGGTGTTGGAAGAGAATTTCCTTGAAGTTGGTTAAGGGAGAACCATTGTGGTACTAGAATATGGTGCTTTCTCCTCTTTTTACCTCAAATCAAATAAAGTACTTTGATGCATGCCCAATAGTCTGGAATGTTAGGGTATAATATATTTAAGAATATTAGGTATAATATTTCTTAAAGTAATATGGTGTTGAAAGTAGGAAAGTATGAATGCAGGAGGCTGACATGTGTAGCAGTAGGTGACATGTTTTTGCTGTGTCATAAATACCCCCTTTTGTGTTTGTAGGTCGCTACAGAGGCTAACGTAGCTTGGCCCCTCTCTTTAGAGCGTGACCTTTTCCACGGTGCTATGTGATATGATTGGTGTGTTCATTAGCCTGGTATCAAATTGACAGGCATGTGTTGTGTCATTTTTAATAAGTCATTATTTACAGATGTTTTGCTCTTCATTTTAATTTAGTATTTAGAATAACATGAAAGTGAAAGTATTAGTCTTTATAGTTTCCTAATGGCCACTTCCTTTGAATGAAGGTCTGTAGCTTTATTTCACTACTGTAAATGGGGCTATTAACATTGACTACCTGGAATTACTTTCTAAAACAATTAAGATTTTTGAGAGAGTATAGTTGTTTAGATATAGAGACATCTTTGCTTTCTGTATATAAACAGTCATTTAATTGTCCTGGATATCTATACCTATATCTATATATCTATATTTATATCTATATCTATAATCTCCATCTATATCATCTATATATCTACCTATATCTATATATCTATATCTATAATGTGGCAAGCCTCAAAGTCTCCTTTCCTCTAAGAATCTATGAACATTTTTAAGTTTCCAAATTTAAAAATAGTGGCACATAGGTTTCTTTTCTTTTTCTGATGAATCTTGGACATTATTTTAGTGTTTTGTATCATATGGAATCACATTCCATATGATTGTGATCACATAGTGATTACACTGGAAGTAATAGTTGTTTAAGGATCAGAGAGCGATCAGAAAGCGTTGGAGGATAAGATTTGTCTTGAGCACTAGCCAGTCGGAAAAATTAGCTGTCAACATTTAACAATCATGTGATTAAACAAACAATTCCAAATTTTTCTTTTTTCTTAAAGACGATCAGTCCAGCAACACTGAGTCTGCTTTACCATTTGGCGAGGTGAGAGGAGCTGCTCCTGCAGTCGGAGCTTGTTTTCCTTGGGGAGTCGCAGTCCTCACATGGCCTGGCCCCTCTTCACCATGTGTCTGGAACCTGTAGGCATTTAATATTTTGGCCCCTATAATGCCTAGTCCTGAATATGATGTATGTGTTTGTCATTTGGAGAGACTTTGGAGTTCTTCCTTTAAAGCCATCTTCACCCTCAGCAGTTTGTGTATTTATTTGTTTGCTGCTAATGCAAAATTCATTTAGACTTTAATTGAAAGTTTAGTATTATTTTTTATATGAAAAATTATGGATTTAAAATATTCAGTTCTGAAAAATAATAAGAAATTAAAGAGAAGATTAATTATATTCAGTTTAAGTATTTAAAAAAATAAAAAATAAAAAAGATATACATTTTTTTAAATCCTTACCAGAGGATATGTTACTGATTTTAGAGAGAGGGAAAGGGAGAGAGGGAGAGAGAGAGAGAAACACTGATGTGAGAGATAGAAACACTGATGTGAGAGTGCAATGTCGATGGGCTGCTTCCTGTATGCGCCCCAACTGGGGATTGAACCTGCAACCTAGGCATGTGCCCTGACTGGCAATTGAACCTGGAACCTTTTGGTGTACAGACCAATGCTCCAGTCAGCTGAGCAACCCAGCTGGGGCAAGACATGTATTTTTAATTAATGCAAAATGAATGCAAAGAAAAATGGCAAGGGCCACGGAGGGCATATAGTCAGTATACACACTACTTGCAATCACAATTATATCGGGGTTGCTACTTAGAATTCTAGGCATTTGAAGGATATTAATTGAATAAATCTTCTTATATGAAATATTTGTATACATAATTAAAATGTTATGAATATATTAGATTTGTAATGTTATAAGTGGATTGAATTGTGTCAGCATGTGCTATGGACATAGTAATCATTTCAAATATTTAAATCTAAAATTGTATAGATTGATTTTATAATCTTCAAAATGCAGATGGTTTTCTATTTATACTCAAACCTATTTTCCCTGAATTAAAAGATATCATTTTGGAGAGAACCAAGATGGCGGCGTAGGTAGACACACTGCGCCTCCTCGCACAACCAGAACTGACAGAGAATCGAACAGCAAGGGGGACCAACACCAAGGAAATAGAAAATAACCATTCATCCAGACTGGTAGGAGGGGCGGAGAAGGGCACCGGGGTGGAGAGGACTCGCGTGGCTGTGGCGGGACTGAGACTGGCGGAGTGTGGGACAAATGGCGCAGGCAGTCCGAGCACTAGCAGACCCTGCAGCCCCACATCTGCGCAGATAAACCGAGAGGGCCGGACTCAGAGTGGCGGAGAGTGGGGCAGGCAGAGCAGCGGGTAGCACCCCACGGCACCAAATTCACCCACAGATAAACCTGACGAACGGTGGGCAACGAAGCAGACCGTGCAACCCAGGGCTCCAGCTTGGGGAAATAAAGCCTCAAACCTCTGATTGAAAGCGCCCCTGGGGGTTGGGGCAGCAGCAGGAGAGACTCCCAGCCTCACAGGAGAGGTTGTTGGAAAGACCCACAGGGGCCTAGAGTGTGCACAGGCCCACTTACTCGGGAACCAGCACCAGAGGGGCCCAGTTTGATTGTGGGTAGCGGAGTGAAGGATTGAAAGCCGGAGGAGAGTGAGGCGGGCGCCATTGCTCCCACTCGGCCCCTTCCCCTCGTACAGCGTCACAGCTCAGCGACCAGCGTTACCCCGCCCTGGTGAACACCTAAGGCTCTGCCCCTTAAAGTAACAGACTCGCCAAGACAAAAAAAAAAAAAATGGCCCAAATGACAGAACACTTCAAAGCTCCAGAAAAAATACAACTAAGCGAGGAAGAGATAGCCAACCTATCAGATGCACAATTCAAAGCACTGGTTATCAATATGCTCACAGACTTGGTTGAATCTATTCGAAAAACAGATGAAAAAATGAAGCCTATGCTAAGAGAAACAAAGGAAAATGTACAGGGAACCAATAGTGATGAGAAGGAAACTGGGACTCAAATCAATGGTGTGGACCAGAAGGAAGAAACAAACATCCAAACAGAAAAGAATGAAGAAACAAGAACTTGGAAAAATGAGGAGAGGCTTAGGAATCTCCCGGACGCCTTGAAACGTTCCCACATCCGAATTATAGGGGTGCCAGAAGGAGAAGAGGAAGAACAAAAAATTGAAAACTTATTTGAACAAATAATGAAGGAGAACTTCCCTAATCTGGCAAAGGAAATAGAATTCCGGGAAGTCCAGGAAGCTCAGAGAGTCCCAAAGAAGCTGGACCCAAGGAGGAACACACCAAGGCACATCATAATTACATTACCCAAGATTAAACGCAAGGACCTACATCCAAGATTACTGTATCCAGCAAAGCTATCACTTAGAATGGAAGGGAAGATAAAGTGCTTCTCAGATAAGGTCAAGTTAAAGAAGCTCATCATCACCAAGCCCTTATTATATGAAATGTTAAAGGGAGTTACCTAAGAAAAAGAAGATCAAAAATTGGAACAGTAAAAATGACAGCAAACTCACAGTTATTAACGGCCACACATAAAACAAAAACGAGGGCAAACTAGGCAAACAACTAGAACATGAGGGTTGTCATTAAGGGAGTGGGAGGGGGAGAGAGGGGGAAAGGTACAGAGAATAAGTAGCATAGATGATAGGTGGAAAATAGACAGGGGGAGGGTAAAAATAGTGTAGGAAATGTAGAAGCCAAAGAACTTATAAGTATGACCTATGGACATGAACTATAGGGGGGGAATGTGGGAGGGAGGGGGGTAGGCAGGATGGAGTGGAGTGGGGGGGGAAATGGGACAACTGTAATAGCATAATCAATAAATATATTAAAAAATGTAAAAAAAAAAAAGATATCATTTTGTTCTTTTAATATTTATGATCCTTAGACTACTCCTTTCCTTTCTGGAAGCAATGATGATTTGTTGAAGCATGGTAGCTATGCCGGTTTTAAAATAACTACACCATATCATAACATTATTTTTAAGCATATATAATTTCTGTGAGAGGAAATCATATCTCTGAATCATACAAATTGCTTCATTGAATACTTTTGTCAGGCACAGAGTATTAAATCACATTTGTCCATTTTTTTCTCTCAGAATAAAATACAAAGATGTATCGCTTTGGGTGAGCAGAGGAGAGAGGACAGCGGTGTGAAAGGCCTGCAGCCCTTCCTTGCACACGCAAGCTAAGAGCAAACCCAAAGGAGAAAATCCTGCCAGAGACTAGAGTTGGTTAGATCTTCTCTCGTGGAAAACTCCCACCTCATCTCTTATCCCTTATCTTTTAAGAATAAAGGCTGCAAATGACTAACTTTATTTAGCAATGTAAAGGCAAAGTTCAGCCAATATATAAATAAGTGCTCAAATATTAATACCCCTTTGAAGAGACTGCAAAGTGAGCAACTAGACGGTGTTCTAAAAGTTGCCTAGTGGAAAGCTAGAGAAATTTAATTTTTCTGTTTGGTACTCTCTTCTTCCTTATTTCAGATCAAGTTTTTGACTGACTCTTGGGAAATGTTTCTCTTTGCCTTTATATGCATGCATTTTGGGTGCTGGAGCTAGGCTCTGTGCTGACTATTCCCTGACTATGAGATAACGGTGGTGCTATGATCAATGCCCACAGAGAGTCATCGGGAGGTGTGGATTCAAAGAAACTCAGTGAATTCCTTGGCTGCTCATCCAGAGCCTCAGAGGTCTGTGTTGTCAGGAGAGTCATTGATCCCTGACCCTCAACTCCCAAGCCTTCATGTGTACTCCAAGCGTTCATTTCCTCACTAATTAGTGTTATTTAAATTAAAGCATATACTTTTATATTCTGGACTCTAAGCTTAGAACAGGAACCATGTCCTCATGGGCAACATAGCAGAGTCATTAAGAGCAGATCTGGAGACATATTGCTTGGGTTCGCATCCTCCTCCACCACTACCTAGCTGGGTGACCTAGGCAAGTTACTTAAACACTCTGCCTCACAATTTTAAAGGGCAATTGTAAAAATCATGTGGATACTTACACGAATTCCTGACTAATGCAAAAAGTGTGAATCTTTGCAAATCTATCATTGGTCTTTGTGACCTCTGAGCCCAGCATGGTCCCTACTACTGAGTAGATGCTAAAGAAAAGGGTTATTGAAGTAAATGGAGGAAGTGAACCTTGATCTTCTGTGTGAGAAGCAAGAATTGTACCACCAAGAGACTCGCAAAGTGAGGCCATTCCATTCCTCTTGTTTTCTCTTCTGGCTCCTCTGTCTTGCCCTTGCTGGAGAGAGGTACTTTCCAAAGCGCAGACCCTGGTGCCTTGCAGACTTCCATTGTATAACCTCTTCCTTGGAAATAGCATCCTTTCCATGACATTCACTGAACCAGATGACACTAAACTTGGAGCGATTTGTATTGGGCTCAAATATCTGCCTTCATTCTGGTTTCAAAAGCTAAAATATGGTGATGAAGAGGTTACTGATTTTAATTCTAAAAATTCTGTGAATTTATGTCTCCTCACATCTAGACTCATATTCCCAATTACCTATTGAGCCTTTATACCTCATTTATAAACTGAATCTATCATTTCACCACTCAAATGGGCTTCTTTGCTGTTTTCATCTATTAGTACCTTAATTCAGCCCATATCCTTCTTACTTGGACACTTGTATTGGCCTCCTAACTGATTTACTTGCCACATGTTTCTCTCCCCTGCTGTTTGTCTTCCACTTCAGACATTGCCAGAGGTCCACTGCCAGAATTAGTTTTGAAATATAGATCTGATCATGTCAAGTTTTCAATCAGTTTCCAATGCTGAAAAATATAAACTTTCAACTTGGAATTTCAATTCCTCAAATCCTACTGTATCCTTATGTATTTTGCTCCATTCATTTTTCATGAAATTAGAAATAATATATTCAGCATTCAGCATGTATCATAAATTGTGTTAGGTATAAAAAATGGATGGATGAGAGACATAGTTGTAGTCTTTAAAGAGCACATAGTCCAGTGGAGGAGCCCGATGATGCAATGAGTACACTGCATTGTGATGAGGTGCGATGCAAGACATGAGTTTCGACTGCAGCGAAGACATCTGCAGGGACACGGAGAACCAAACATAGTCTAAGGATGTCTAGATTGCCCACGCAGCGGCCAGCTTGGACGTGGAAATCTCCTGGGTAAGTACCATAAAGGATATGAAAAGGGGTATCAATAAACCCCGAGTACTTAATAAGGGCACAGATCTGCTTGGGGACTGCTGTTGGCCAACCCAGGTATAAAAAAGAATAAACGTAGAGTCGGACTAAACCTGGGGCTTTGAAGAGCAGGTATATTAGAAAACTGAGCGTGAAATTTTTGAAGGAAAGGGGTGAAGTGGTGTCTTGATGCCTGTGCTGGTGAGGATGGATGAAATGGAGGGAAATGGTAGAATGAACTGGAGAAAAGAGGATTTGAAATGTTCTGATCTTACTCTGAGTTCTCCCCATTACTGTTAGTTCTCTCCATTTCCCATGCTCCAGCCAGCTATTGCCCAAATGTGACACCTCCGTTTTTCTAAGGTTTTGGTTAATGTCTTTTCCTCTTCTGGATTTTTTTTTTCCCCCTCTGGAACCTTTGCTAAAGTAAAGCCCTATCCCAGCTCCAAAATCAAAACAAAACAAACAAACAAACAAACAAACAAACAAAGAAGCTCCACCTCCTCAAAGAAACCTTTAGCTTTACAAACTCTGTCATATATGTATGTATATGACTTTTAAAAACCTCTTTTTTATTTAATTGTGCCTTTTTCAGGCTTATTTACTCAAGTAGTTGCTCCCCTCTCTACGTCATGGGCTCCTGCTGGGTAGAAACTTGCTTATTTGCCTTTGTTTCTGCCATGCCGGAGTCTACACCACACGCTATGGTAGAGAAAATAATTATGGTCTCTGCCTAAAGGAACTTATATTCTAGTGGAGAAGAGAGATAGTGACTGAGAAGCAAATAAAGAAGATAATTTTCAGCGATTATAACTGTATTCTAGGAAAGAGAAGGTAGGACATTTTAGGGTGGTTTAGCAAGGTGTTTCTGAGGAGAAATATCTGAACTAAAAGGAGACGGAGGAAGATCCAGGAGCAGAAAAAGGAATGATGGGAGCAAAGGCCCAAAGTAAAAGTGAATGTGGCAGGTTGGGGGCTGCCAGCTGGGTGTGGGGAGAACACAGGCCCAGAAACAGAATTTATTTTTTAAGGGAGCCAGTGGAGCAACAATGAGCTAAGACTAGACTGGAAGTTGGGAGATCTTGGATACATCACTTCACACTTTTAGCTTAAATTTTCTTATCTGATAAAGAAGCAGTCGGTCTCAATGTCTAGCATTCAGACCCTCATGGTATCTGATTTTGTTTTGTTTGGGTAGCTGGAGTAAGCTTTGGATGTCTGAGAAGGTAGTGGGGTGGACAGAATATGAGATTTTTCTCCTTCCCTGTTCATAGTAACCTTGATGCTCTTATGTCTGAACAACCTGTGCCCCTTCAGAGTGTGGCTAGGGACAGGGAGAAGGGGAAGATGTAGGTACTTTTCCTTGTCTCAAATGAAGCTTCTTTTGCACCACAGAGAAGAGTCTAGCTACCCCACAAGGGTACACATTTATTTGGGAAAAAAACCCAGAGCAACTTCAAGGAATATGAGAATAAAGAAGAAAGGGAATGCATGATCTTCACCTTCATGTTACTGTGGTCACCTTGCTACCTGAGGAGATGAACTGTGAGGAGAAAATAAGGGGTTGCGTGTTTAAATTTTTAAGTCTCTAATATCACTTTTTCCCTGAAATGTAAGATTGTGAATTCCTTATAAGTAGGCTTGCCATTGCATTAACTTAATTAACTTAATGTAATTAACTTAATTAGTTGCATTAAATTGCATTGCATTTGTGCATCATTTTCATGTAAACCAGTTAACTATGGGATAAGGGAGCACCTTGCATATAATTCAATTTTAAAGGTGTGTTGCAGGAAGGAATTTTTCTCATTCATTTGCACACTACTTTTATGGGAAGTGCAGATATTTAAACATTTTAATCTATTTTTCAACAGGTAAACTTCCCATTACATATTGTATCTTAGGATGAAGTAAATTAAAATACATTGCATTAAATTCTTTTTATGGTAAATATTAAAATTTGTGGAAAAAGGATTTATAAGATGTTAAATTTCCACCATTGCAACCCTAATACCTTATTTATCCAGCACGAGAGTGTTTGCTCACTGAATTTTTTTTTTTTTTTTTTTTTTTACCTAAGTTAAGCAATGGCCTTTGCCCAGATATTACAACTTTTTTGGCTTATGTCTCAGTGGATTATTTTCAAAGATATTATCAATTGTAAGTTTACCATTAGAACTAATCAGGAAATTGTGGTATTAATGAACTTTGAGAAAGACTTCATAGACACAGAAGTTAAAGTCTATCTTTGATGATGTTATCCAAGCAAAAAATGTCTATAGGGGAAGAAAGAATTTCATGCCTTAAATGCTGAACCCTGAAAACATCAGCAGGCTATGAAAAATAGAATTAAAAAAATTTAAAACCAAACATAATTTTTTAAATCAATGAGAAAAATAGAAATTACTGAACAATGCAGTGGTCTCTGTGTTACTGAATAAATAAAATGAAATTTATTCTCACTATGAAATAGAAAGCTGACAGGCCACTGAATTATATAAAAGCACATGGTTATTTCAATTAGAACAGCCAAAAATGGATGATCTTAATAAACTTTGTTGCTTTCAGTGTTTCCACCTCTGTCTCATCCTCTTTTATGACTTTAGCACATGTAACCTTTGTCAAAAGTGTACGTCTCTGGCTTCATAAGGGCCATTTTAGGTGACAGAGTTACCCTCCCAGTGTCCAGAATGAACTTGGCTCAGCAGCCGTGGCTGCTTTATGACACCATGTAACTAGCATGTGCTGGGACTTGCACCCTAATATCAACAGCGAGCCTAGCACTGCTGTATCATGTGCCCGGTTTTAACTGATGTTAATATTAATGGAGTATCTCCTATTTATCAAAAGAATATTCTGCCTTAGTTATATGATTTTCCATATTGTTATATTAAAAATTTAAGGCACTGGGAAATTTGGTTTTATTAAACTCCAAGATCTTCCTCACTATATTTATTATTTCTCATTGAACTAATTACTCCAACTATGTAGGATTAGAGGGTCTTTTTTCCCCCATTCCCAAATATATAAAATAAATAAACAAATAAATACATTTTAAAAGGAAAATGATTTATTCCTGCCTCTCCTTGATAAAAATGAAATATGAGAATTCTATGTATTTGTGAGAATTGATATATTTAAAAATACAAAACTTATTTATAAAATAAAACTATTTTATTACAAATATGATAAGTTTTTATTTGTTAGAGACACAGTTTGAGAGGACGCTGGGGTGAGTGAGGGGCTGGAACAAGCAGGCTTCAGCGGTGGAAGGCTGAGGCGGTCGCGGCGCTCTAGCGAGGGACAGCAGATCCTTGGTTGTCTTGTTCACGGGAATTGTAAACTCAGTACGATCAAAAAATTTTGCAGTTAAAATTTGAATGTAAATTAACTGTTTAATTAAGGTCCATATTGAATATTCAATATGTAGTACAGGTCCTTAAATATTTTAAGAACATGTATTGAGTACATAGCAGGTTTGTGACTTGACGACAATGATAACTCGTGGCATTTTAAATTTACAGTGCTCATTCACTGTTGGCAATCATGCGCTCATTTGCACGGGGCTTTGTTTGCTGCTGGTGTCTCTCGCTATGCAGTGAGCTCTGTGAGGTCAGGTGCCATGTTGATCCTGTTTTCCCCGGGGTGTCCCACTGCTGCCAGAGTAGGCATTTACATTTTTACGGAGTGTTGTTTGAATAAACAATCTGTGGACAGTTGGAAGAGATTTGTGGGATAATGATTTTTATATGGAATGTCATTGGAACTATGTATACTTTTCCATTTTAATAATATTGTCCTTAGGACTGTATAATTTGACCTACTAAGCATTACTTTGTCTCTGATGGATCACTCATTTACATTTACGGTTGCAAATATCATTTCTGTCTCAAGCTTTAGATCAATATAGTTGGCTAACTTTTGAAAGTCCTGTTTTATCCTAAACTTAAAATGTCTAAAACCTAATTTGTCAATTTTTTTCAAATTCACTTTAGTAATAATGTGCCATATTTCCCATGACCTAGATCAGAAACCTGTATACTTTTTCTTTCTGCTTTCTGCATCTGTTCATTACTATATTTAATTAGTCAAAAGTTGTATTGTGCTGTTCATTATTCTCTTTTGTATTTTCACTTTTTCTCATTGCTATTCTTGAAACTCTTACTCCCTCACACCCACCGCACCTGGTTTGCTTGGCTTTACTTTCTCTTCTTTCCAAACCTCTGAACATTTTGCTGCCAGATTAAACTCTCTAACACACCATAAAAATTGATTTCTTGCTCCTTCTCTTACCCTTTGCTGAACTTATGAGCCTCATCAATAAACCCTTTAGGTCAATTTACTTCCTCCCCAATGCAAAGAAAAAACAAATTTGGGCCTGAACTATCTTCCTAGTATCTTCTAAAATTCTCTTGAAATTTTGTAAACTTGTATTTGTTTGTTTTATATATATTGTCCATTACTCAAATCCTTCATTGAACTCTGCACCTACAGAATGATGCTTTCAAATCCACCTGCTGATTGAATCATTTTTCAGCTTTACTGACATATAATTCGGTACAATCATTGAATGTAGAACCTTGCACATAGTAGACATTCAATGAATATCAGTTTTGTTTGGCATGTTTAAGTTAACGTGTGTCAACGTGAGATATCGTTATAGAACACGTCTTCATTTTAGGGAAGTTAGAGGATTCTAATCTCTATGTTTGGGAATTCTTTATGGACAGACTGAGTTATTGTCTCCTTGGCCCCGGGGCAGCCTGCGGTGGCTGGAGTTGTGCAGTCAATTAGCTCACCGAGTTACCTCTCTGTGCTGTTCAAACAGCATCCTTTCCTCTGTGTGCCGTGCTGTGACAAAGCTTGCGGACCATTGGATGTGTTCAGTTTATAATGATTTAACTGTTAATTAATATTTCCTTCTGATTTTATTATTGAGGTGTTGTAAAACAGAGTAGAACTGGTTTAATAAAGGTTGTCACCTTGCTGGAAAATGTGCCAATTCTGGGCTTTTCCCTCTACCTTCTTGGAGGCATAATTCCATAATTTTGACTACTTGTCCCCTTGGGGATTGCTGCTGTCACTAGATTAGCATTTCCTCATTTTCTGACAAAATATTTTGTATAAGTTCATGCTCAGTGATAGGATCTTATGGAAAATGTGCCTGGGAAATTTATAAGTAAAATAATATCAGGAGCAATTTTACATATTTTATAAAAATATATATTTTGGGGAATTTTAGCAGCTTCATCTGCACAAACCTGAGATTGTTTTGATGGAAGGAACTATCCTACCTGCATGTTGAGAAAAAGATCTGTTGGTCTGTTTATATAGTATCATTCTCCAATATTATGCTGATTTAAATCCATAAGTTTATAAATTACTATTTCAATTCCAGCACACTTTATAGGAGAGATTGACAGTATGCCAAAGAGCTGTCAGAATATATGCTACCAGTATAGTCCTAGAAATAGGACTATTGTCCTATCAGTGTTAGTTAATTTAAACAGATTGTTACATGAGGGGAAAGTTTCTTTGATTTTTTTACAGATTTAGTGTTCTTCAACCTGATTACTATAGTTTTAAAATGCATGTATGGAAGTATATTCATTTTAGAAATATGCATATATATTTGTCACAAAAAAGCAAATAAACACCAGATATTTTAATCCTGTTTCTAGTTATATGTAACTTGATTTGTATCAGGCTACAACATAATTTCTATAGAGTTTGAGAAGACTTAAAATCTTTACTATTTGAGGAACTGAGTCTATAAATATTCCTTAATATAATGTTTCCAATTTCAGCTAAATAAATCTTAGTATAAAACCAAATAACAAATTTAAGTTGAGGCAGTTTGTTAAAACCATATTTTTTAAAAGACAAACTTGTGAGAGAGATCTATGTATGCGTGCATACAAACCTCGTGGAAAACTTACCTTCTCTTGTGTTCTCATGTATATTACTCACTCGTTGTTTATTTTGAAGCCTATGGTGAATGGTCTTTGTTAGGGCCTTAATCCAAAAGGATGTGTATTAGTTAGATGAATGACACACTGTGCATTAATTCTTCATGAAAATTAGCTATAGGTGTTATGTAAATCATTTGTAGAGTATAATTCTGTTCTTCATTGAAATATGGTTAATAAACCAGATGGGTCCTTGAGCCAGGCAAGATGACCATTTGCATATAAATCGCTCAAAGTCCCAGGACGGAGATCTGAGTGAGTCCACACTTTACAAATAGGTACTTACTTACTGCAAAGACCAGGGTTTGGTAAAATAGACTTGATCTTCTCCCTTGTAAAATGCTTCGAGTCATAAATTCTTTGTTGTGCACAAGAATTGCTATTTTCTATTTTCTATTGCTATTTTCATTTAAATTAGTTAATCAATTGAAAGATAATATTTAAAATTTATCCAATCATTTCATGAAAGGGTTATTTATATATTTCTAATGTGTGGGGCTCATGCTCTTCTGACATTGTTTCCAACTAATAATTTCTGACGCACCTCAGGAAATAAGTATAGGATGTGATTGCTACTCTCAAATTGTTTATAATCAAGCTATCAGGATGAAATGGTATTTGATGAAGTAATTGCAGTAAAATTCAACTACAAAGAGCCCCCGGGGAAAGAGTGTTTTGGGACGCCAAGTTTTTTAGTTAGACAAATGTAATAAAGTATTTAACTTTTAACCACTTGGATATTAAAAATTCAAAAATATCACCACTTCTTGCTGTAAATAGAATATACTGAATACATTTCAATCTCTTTGAAGGTTCAAGATCTTCATTGTGAGCATTTGATCTTTGGATAATACACTCAGGTTCTGTTGAAATGGTTTCTTCTGTTTGCTCATACTGAAACAACCCCAAACTATTTAAATTTTGTGTTTTTAAAGGCGTGTGTGTGTGTGTAAGAGAGAGAATTTGTCACTGTTGTCCACTTTGAAAGGTACTATATCGCCCTACTTGTCTCACTATTTTCCACTCTTGCATTTTGCTTCTCATTTGCTTTGGACTTAAAGCCTCCTTCTCACTCTTTCTCTCAATTTCTCTCTTTTTCTCATACCTATCTGATAATTTTTTAAATTGATTGTCTCTTATGTGCTAAGTAGTATAGTATCACAACTATGTGTAAAGCAGAAAAAATGAGCTTCAGACAAGATTCTAGAGAATTTTTATGAATAAAACATACTGATTTTAGTGTATAGATTTTGTGATTTCTCTTTGGACTACTCAGCTGTATTTTATCCCTGTTAGTATTGAGGTGTGTGTCATTTGGGTGAGGTGTTGTAGTTATGTGATGAACTATTGAGAGCTGAATGTCAAAGGAGTTCAGTGAAAGGAGAGCAATCAGTGTGGGTAATAGTAATTGGAGAAAATCTCATGGAAGAAACAAAAGTTGACTGACTCAACATGAGCTAATAAAATCACAATGATATAAAAACATTTACAATGAAAAATGGCCACACTGAGAATTTTCTCATTTGTAGCACCAGTAAGATTTCAGACAATATGGAAATACTTATGATCAAATAAACGGTTCCACAGTTTACTTGTCCTAATTTAATAAAACTTAACAACCATATGTGATGATATAAATGATAAAATCACTTTATAAAATCACTTTATAACAGCTGCTTACTGTGCAGTGTGATTCATCATGGAGACCTCACAATACCAGTTACCTGGGATTGAATTTGCCTTCTCAGACTGTAATAGATTAAGTAGGGAGCATGTATAATTGTTGGTTCTGCCGGGCTGGTAAAGCCCAGGACAAAGTTTTCTGCAAATGTTTTTGACTGCAACCTGTATGCACAGGTGTGTACAGAAGTACAAATGTACCCCACAGACATATTAACAGAAACAGAAGTTTCACAAACTTCCTGTATGCAGTATATTCTGATATTTCCTGCTCCATTCAATTCTGCTTTCAAATAGATGATATTATCCACTAAATTGATTTCATGATTCACAGATATATTGCAATCTTCAGCTTGAAAATGGTTAGTCTAAGAGTTAGGTATGAGGCCAGGGAAGAAGACAAGATAGATGCGAAATTCAGTCAGTTACAGCGAACATTTGTCATTATGGTCGCCCAAAAGCTATTTCCATTTTTAATTGTGCCTGATTTTCTTTGGAGATTGCCCTTCTGCCACTGGGGGTGTTCATGTTGGGCAGTTATTTCTACCTCTCTTTCTAGTAGCCAAGGGACAATTACATGACCTAAGCTTGGCCCATAGGACTCTCTCTTTAGAGATTTTAAGTCTCGAGAGAGTGATTGAGGGGATGGTCAGAAATTATTGCTCTCTGCGGCAACGTCACTGTCATCTTGGGCCAGGCAGACTGTTGTAGTGTTCTCTGTTTTCCTGCCCTTGCACTCCCTGGGCTTTGGCCAACCGTATCTGGCCCCCCAGATTTGCTCCCCACAGTGACTTACTGATCATCATATGGCCCTGTCCACCAAATGCTTGTAATAACATCTCTTTTGTTGTAGTTTGATAATATCTATTTTGCTTAATTTAGCTACAGTTAAGTTCTACTGCTGTCAGACAAGAACTTTAATTGACTCATCCCTTAAAAAAAGTAGAGCTGTTAATTAGGTTGCTATCATCTAACCACTATACTATCTTCCTGATAGATAGGCTGTGAAGAGGGAAGAGTGAATAGAGGGAAGGGTGAATGGAGGGAAGAGTGAATAAAGGAGAGGTTGAAAACCAAACGTTTGCTGCGACTGTGCTGCTTGGCAGATGGTGCCAATTTTTATCACCATTTCAAAATCCATCGTGTTTTAACAGTAATCTAAATATAAATGCCAAATGGCTGCTAGCTACCTTTTGAAACTGGCTAGATTATTTAAAGGATAAGGGGCCAAAAGATATTTGTTTCACTTACATATACATTTTTTCCTCAGTAATTAATTTCAATTAATTTGGCTGTTTTTTACTTTTAATTTTGTCTTGAGTACAATTAGACCAGGCTTATATATGTAGATACATTTTTTTACGTATGGGGTATTCTTTATGTAGAAACTGGCAGTTTGATTATAAGTAACAATAAAATGAATTAATTTTTTTAGGTAAATGATATTTAATAATCCCAGAGTACTCACTCCTATTATTACTATGATTACTATAATGATTGTCAATATATTTTAATCTCTGGATTCAGGTGGTAGGGATGTTTTCTATGAAATATTTAAAAAACTGCTACATGTTATTTTTAAATAATTTAGAAAGACAATAAGCAAAGGATAAATAGGAAAGTAAAGAAATCACTTACAGTATCTACCACCTAGATGTATTCATCATCAAAATGTGATAAACACATTTCCAGATATTATGTTATGCAAATACTGAAAAGACAGCTCAGAGTGTCTGACATAAACAGGACACCACACGTTATTCTCTTTTTTTTTTTTTTTTTTTGTGTGTGTGTGTTTTTTTGTGTTTTTTTTTTTTTAATTTATTTATTGTTATTTAATTACAGTTGTATGCCTTTTCCCCCATCCCTTCACCCCACCCCAGGTGAACCCACTTCCCTCCCCCCTCTCCACCCTCCCCCTTGGATTTGTTCATGTGTCCTTTATAGTAGTTCCTGTAATCCCCTCTACCCACTGTCCCCGCCCCCACCCCCCCACCCCCGCCCTTGCTATTGTTACATTGTTCTTAACTTCAATGTCTCTGGTTATATTTTGTTTGCTTTTTCCTTCTATTGCTTATGTTCCAGTTAAAGGTGAGATCATATGGTATTTGTCCCTCACTTCCTGGCTTATTTCACTTAGCATAATGCTCTCCAGTTTCATCCATGCTGTTGCAAAGGGTATAAGCTCCTTCTTTCTCTCTGCTGCGTAGAATTCCATTGTGTAAATATACCATAGTTTTTGGATCCACTCGTTTGCTGATGGGCACTTCGGTTGCTTCCAGTACTTGGCTATTGTAAATTGTGCTGCTATGAACATTGGGGTGCACAGATTCTTTTGGATTGGTGTTTCAGTGTTCTTAGGGTATAATCCCAGCAGCGGAATTACTGGGTCAAAGGGCAGTTCCATTTTTAGTTTTCTGAGGAAATTCCATATTGTTTTCCACAGTGGCCTCATCAGTCTGCATTCCCACCAACAGTGCACGAGGGTTCCCTTTTCTCCGCATCCTCTCCAACATTTGTTTGTGGATTTGTTTATGTTGGCCATTCTGACTGGTGTGAGATGATACCTCATTGTGGTTTTAATTTGCATCTCTCTGATGGCTAGTGATGCTGAGCATCTTTTCATATGTCTCTGGGCCTTTTGTATGTCTTCCTTGGAGAAGTGTCTGTTCAAGTCCTTTGCCCATTTTTTAATTGGGTTGTTTGTCTTCCTGGAGTGGAGTCGTGTGAGTTCTTTATATATTTTGGAGATCAGGCCCTTGTCTGAGGTATCATTGGCAAATATGCTTTCCCATATTGTTGGTTCTCTTTGTAATTTGGTGCTGTTTTCTTTAGCCATGCAGAAGCTTTTTATTTTGATGAGGTCCCATTTGTTTATTCTTTCCTTTATGTCCCTTACTTTAGGGGATGTGTCTGTGAGGATGTTGCTGCGTGGAATGTCTGAGATTTTCCTGCCAATGTTTTCCTCAAGGACTTTTATGGTGTTACGGCTTATATTTAAGTCTTTTATCCATCTTGAGTTTATTTTCGTGTATGGCGTAAGTTGGTGATCGAGTTTCATTTTTTTGCACGTAGCTGTCCAGATCTCCCAACACCATCTGTTGAAGAGACTGTTTTTGCTCCATTTTATGCTCCTGCCTCCTTTGTCAAATATTAATTGATCGTATAGATTTGAGTGTATTTCTGGGCTCTCTATTCTGTTCCATTGGTCTATGAGCCTGTTTTTATGCCAGTACCAGGCTGTTTTGATTACCGTGGCCTTGTAATACAGTTTGATATCAGGTATTGTGATATCTCCTGCTTTGTCCTTCTTTCTCAAAATTGCTGCAGCTATTCGAGGTCGTTTATGGTTCCATATGAATTTCTGCAATGTTTGTTCTATATCTGTGAAATATGTCATGGGTACTCTAATAGGGATTGCATTGAATCTATAAATTGCTTTGGGTAGTATGGCCATTTTGATGATGTTAATTCTTCCAATCCATGAACATGGTACATGCTTCCATTTGTTTGTATCTTCCTTAATTTCTTTCTTCAGTGTTGTGTAGTTTTCTGAGTACAGGTCTTTTACCTCCTTGGTTAGGTTTATTCCTAGGTACTTTATTTTTCTTGTTGCTATATCGAATGGGATTTTTTTCCTGATTTGTGTTTCTGCAGTTTCGTTGTTGGTGTACAGGAATGCCTTTGATTTCTGGGTATTGACTCTGTATCCAGCTATTTTGCCAAATTCATTTATTAGGTCGAGTAGTTTTTGAGTGGAGTCTATAGGGTTTTCCATGTACACTATCATGTCGTCTGCAAACAGTGACAGTTTCATTTCCTCCTTTCCAATTTGGATGCCTTTTATTGCTTTTTCTTGTCTGATTGCTGTGGCTAGGACTTCCAATACTATGTTGAATAGGAGTGGTGAGAGAGGGCATCCTTGTCTTGTTCCTGATCTTAGTGGGAAAGCTCTAAGTTTTTGTCCATTGAATGTGATGTTGGCTGTAGGTCTCTCATATATGGCCTTAATTATGTTGAGGACTGCTCCCTTTATTCCCACTTTGCTGAGTGTTTTTATCAGAAATGGGTGCTGTATCTTATCGAATGCTTTTTCCGCATCTATTGATATGATCATGTGATTTTTGTCTTTGCTGTTGTTGATGTGATGTATTATGTTTATTGATTTGCGAATATTGTACCATCCTTGCATCCCTGGGATGAATCCCACTTGGTCATGGTGGATGATCTTTTTAATATATTGCTGGATGCGGTTTGCTAATATTTTGTTGAGAATTTTAGCGTCTATGTTCATCAGCGATATTGGCCTGAAGTTTTCTTTCTTCGTTGTGTCTTTATCTGGTTTTGGGATTAGGATGATGTTGGCTTCATAAAAAGAGTTTGGGAGTCTTCCATCAGTTTGGATTTTTTCGAATAGTCTGTGAAGGATAGGGGTTAGTTCTTCCTTAAATGCTTTGTAGAAATCTCCTGTGAAACCATCTGGTCCAGGGCTTTTGTGTGATGGGAGTTTCTTGATGACTGCTTCAATTTCCTTTGCTGATATTGGTCTGTTCAGGTTTTCTGCTTCTTCTTCAGTCAGTTTTGGGAGATTATATTTTTCTAGAAATGTGTCCATTTCATCTAGGTTTTCAAATTTCTTAGCATATAGGTCTTCATAGTAATTTCTTACGATCCTTTGTATTTCTGTGGTATCCGTTGTAATCTCTCCACTTTCATTTCTAATTCTGTTTATTTGGATCCTCTCTCTTTTCTTCTTGATAAGCCTACTTAAAGGCTTGTCGATTTTGTTTATCTTTTCAAAGAACCAGCTTCTGGATTCATTGATCCTTACAATTGTGCTTTTAGTCTCTATGTCATTTAGTTCTGCTCTGGTCTTGGTTATTTCCTTCCTTCTGCTTGCTCTGGGCTGTCTTTGTTGTTGTTCCTCCAGTTCTTGTAGGCGTAGGGTTAGGTTGTTTGTGTGAACTGTTTCTAACTTCTTAAGGTAGGCCTGTATTGCTATGAACTTCCCTCTCAGGACTGCCTTTGCTGTGTCCCATAGGTTTTGGGTTGTTGTGAGTTCGTTTTCATTTGTTTCCAGGAAGTTTTTGATTTCTTCCCTAATCTCGTTCTTGACCCATTCATTGTTTAATAGCATGCTATTCAGTCTCCATGATTTTGAGTGTTTTGGGTTTTTACCCTTGGGGTTGGTTTCTAGTTTCAGACCCTTGTGGTCAGAGAAGATGCTTGATATGATTTCAATTTTCTTGAATTTGTTGAGGGTTGCTTTGTGTCCTATCATGTGGTCTATCTTTGAAAAAGTTCCATGGACACTTGAAAAGAATGTGTATTTTGCTTCTTTGGGATGAAAAGCTCTGTATATATCAGTTAAGTCCATTTCCTCTAGGGTATTGTTAAGTGACACAATATCTTTGTTAATCTTTTGTTTGGAAGACCTGTCCATTTTTGATAGTGGGGTGTTAAAATCCCCTACTATAATTGTGTTGCTGTCAATATCTTTCTTGAAATCCTCCAAGATTTTCTTTATGTATTTGGGTGCTCCTATGTTGGGTGCATATATATTTATAATGTTTATGTCTTCTTGGTGGATTCTTCCTTTGAGTATTATGAAGTGACCTTCTGGGTCTCTCTTTATGGCCCTTCTTTGGAAGTCTATTTTGTCTGATATGAGTATTGCTACCCCTGCTTTTTTTTCCTGTCTGTTTGCTTGGAAAATTTGTTTCCAGCCCTTCACTTTCAGTCTGTGTAAGTCTTTTGTCCTGAGATGGGTTTCTTGTAGGCAGCATATGTGTGGGTCATGTTTTCTTATCCATTCAGCTGTTCTATGTCTTTTGATTGGAGCATTTAATCCATTTACATTTAAGGTTATTATCGATAGGTAGTTATTCATTGCCATTATTTCCTACCTGTGTTCCTCTGTCTTTCTCTTTTCCTTCCTTTCCTTAAAGCAGTCCCTTTAGCATCTCTTGCAGAGCTGGTTTGGTGGAGCTGTATTCTTTTAGACTTCTTTTGTCTGGGAAGCTCTTTATTTGGTCTTCTATCTTGATTGAGAGCCTTGCTGGGTAAAGTAGTCTTGGTTGGAGGCCTCTGGTTCTCATTACTTGGAATATTTTTTGCCATTCTCTTCTGGCTTGGAGCGTTTCCATTGAGAAGTCAGTTGCTAACCTTATTGGGGCTCCCTTGTATGTTACTTCCTTTTTCTCCCTTGCTGCCTTTAAGATCCTCTCTTTGTCTTGGAAATTTGCCATTTTAATTATGATGTGTCTTGCAGTGGGTCTCTTTGGGTTCCTCTTGTTTGGGACTCTCTGTGATTCCTGGATTTGGGTGACTTTTTCTCTCCTCAGATTAGGGAAATTTTCCATCATTACTTTTTCAAACAGGTTTTCTATCCCTTGCTCTTCTTCTTCTCCTTCTGGTATTCCTATTATACGGATATTGTTACGTTTCATGTTGTCCTGCATTTCCCTTATTGCCTCTTCATTCTTTCTGAGCCTCTTTTCCTTTTCTTGCTCCTTCTGGGTGTTTTTTTCTACTTTATCCTCCAGCTCGCTGATCCGATCCTCTGCTTCATCAAGTCTGCTTTTCATTCCTTCTACTGTGTTCTTCAATTCAGAAATTGTATTCTTCATTTCCTCTTGGCTCTTGTTGATATTTTCTATTTCCTTTTTCATGTTGATATAGTTTGCAGTGAGTTCATTGTAGTTTCCTTGTAGTTTCTGGTAGTTCTCTTTGAGCTCAGAGAGCTCAGTGAGCTTCCTGATGACCATTGCTTTGAACTCAGTATCTGATAGTTGACTTGCCTCTTTTTCGGTTAGTATTCTTTCTGAGACTTCCTCCTTTCCTTTCATTTGGGAATTGTTTCTTTGTCTTCCCATTGTTTGTGAGGCTCTTCTTGTTGGCCTCTGCTTCTTAAATTGCTTTGTTCTGAATCCCTGGGTTTATGATATGAACTTCTATGGTAGAATGCCAATGGGATTCGGTGGTGCTGTCTCCTTACTCTCCTGTGCTCACTGGTCTTGAGCTGACGTTTATGTGTTTAACACGGTCTAACTCTAGTCTTTTCAGCACTCCAGGTTTTGTTGTCACACCGTCAGATCTTTCAATGTCCTCTATCTTTGGTCTCTAATCTTCGTATATGCTGGAGTACTGTTGGCTGTTCGCTCTGCTCCTCAGATCAGCTAGGTATTTCCCTGGCGCTGAGGGGAAGTGGATTCCGCTCCCACCTATGTTGCCGCCATCTTCCAAAAAGCACGTTATTCTCTTAATAAAATATTTTTACCTGTTAGACATAAATTGACATAATTGTGAGTAGCACAAGAGCTTTTTAAAATGTGACAATTCCCGGTATTTTGGAATAGGCAACCCTCTACATAATTTGTCATAATATACTTAAAATCCTTAAAAACATTCATGCCTCTTACATAAAATCAAAGTAGAAATATTATTGAATCATGTAAAAAGCCAGAGATGCACCCAAATAACTATTATGCTTGTTATTTATAATTGTAAAAATTATATTATACATGCCCAAGTTGGCTTATAGCAAAATAAATAACCTCATTAATTATTACATGGTTCATTGACAAACAGTGATGAGTAAGGATAACCAATGGCACGAAAAGGCGTTTATTGTACACTACTAAGTGAAAAAACACAGGTTACACAGACACAAATATGCACATGTTTAAATATACATACACATGTATATATATGTATACACATATCTTTACACACATAAATATTTATAAATTATGAGGTTTTGAATTAAAATGTTTATTGTAATTTTTATTTTCTTTAATTTTAAATATTTTACATGTGTTTTACATTCACACTATGTTACTTTCAAATTAAAAAGTTATTTTTTTCTATAAAATTGTTTTGTATATTCTAAACAATATAAAATTGTTTTCTATATTCTACTATGTCCATGATTGGGCTCATAAATATCATTGAAATTAATTTTATTTCAAATATGCCAGCTTATAGGCCACTTGTGAAGCAGGAAATTTTTAATCAAAGCACATCTGGACTTTTAGATGCCTTATTCTTCTTCAGGTAATATAAGATTAGTCCCAATTTTATCCGCTAGTCCTTAATTTTATGAAACAGAAGTCAATAGTACCTGCTGTGTGTTTTTAAATTTATCTTTAACATCAAAATTTACTTATTTGATCAAGTCCTTTGCCCATTTTTTAATTGGGTTGTTTGCCTTCCTGGAGTGGAGTTGTGTGAGTTCTTTATATATTTTGGAGATCAGACCCTTGTCTGAGGTATCATTGTCAAATATGTTTTCCCATACTGTTGGTTCTCTTTTCATTTTAGTGCTGTGCAGAGGGGAGTGGGGAGGGGATATCGGGGAGAGGGGTTTTCAGGAACTACTATAAAGGACACATGGACAAAACCAAGAGGGAGGGTGGAGGTGGGGGAGGGAGGTGGGTTTGGCTGGGGTGGGGAGAAAATGCAGACAACTGTAATTGAACAACAATAAAAAAATGTTTAATTAAAAAATATATGTTTTTGAGTCGAAAAAATTTACTTAGAAATTATATTATACACCCAGTTTTTATCAATAGACACTTTATTCTCCTTCTTCCCCATTTCCTACAGCATCAGCACCTTGCATCCACATTTGTCTTGTTAAGAGCTTTGGATATGTCCTTTCATTTTTTTTTTTCATGATCATATATTGATATTCTGGTAACCAATTTGTTCCTAAGCAATTGAACAATGTAGAATTGACCGTTGTTACTCTATGGCGTGTCTCTTAGAAACAATTCCTCCTTCACTCTTTCATGTTTATCTTAGCAATTGCTGGGCATTTTCTCCATATACATTATAAGATTTATATAAATTAAAGAAAATTCCTGATAACATTCTACTCATTATTACATTGCATTTTTTAAAATATAAAAGTAAAGTACCTTTTAATTTCCTCATTTCCATGAGACCACTGGGAATTTCTTCCTGATTATTTGTTGTTGGACTACTTTCAAGAAATTCAATTAGAATTGACTAATCTGAGAAGAAAGTTCTTATTATAGATGATTCACAAACTTATCATATGTCTAATTTGTAATCTGTTTACTTGTAGTATAAGTACTGGGGAAAATAATTTCTAGTTTGCCTCTTAGTTTTAAGGTTCTAAAATTTATAGAAAAAGGGTTAATTACAATCTGATGTAGATATATATATATATATTCATTTTATGTATGTTGAGATATTTATTTTATATATATGATATATTTTATATATGACATATGTTCCTTTTATTTATATGATAATCTCCATTTTCTCTGGGTCCTTAGGTAATTAGGACCATAGCTACGCATAACCTATGGTAAAAATGACGTGCTAATGTACTGTTATGGTGACCCCCTATCTTGGTATGCCCTGGACTGAATGGTCTTCCAGAATGGGAGACTTTAAGTGCCAAAACCAGGAGGGGTCAAGGCAAACCAGGATGGTTAATCATTCTATCTGGTCTAGTTGTTTCTTTAAAAGTACTTCTAAATGTTTATATTCATATGTATAAACTAATTGAAGTTTCTGGTTTGGTCTTTAAAATTTACTTTAAAGATTACTCTTTTCCTTATAAATCTTACAAAGATTTTGGCTCAAATAAGTAGATTTTGATGTTAAAGATAAATTAATAGTGTTCAATGTTTAATTTTTATAATTTAAAATGTTTTATTAAGTAATCAAGAAATAATAAAATTGTGGAAAAAGTGTTTGTCATGTATCAAATCTTATAAAAATCAAAATAATGTGTAAATGATGATATTATTAGTCTTAAAAATTGACCATGTTAACACTGAATATGAACATGAAGAAAAGCCAATACTTATTGTTTTTGGTTATACTCCAAAATATTCTGCAGAAGTTATGTTCCATAGGGATCTTATATTAGTCTTCTTGGGCTGACATACAAAAATATACCACAAGCTCTGTGACTTAAAGAGCAGAAATTAATTTTTTTATAGTTCTGGAGGCTTGAAGTCCAAGGTCAAGTTGCCAGCATGGTTGGTTTCTGGTGAGAGCTCTCTTCTTGGCTTGTATATTAACTGCCTTTTCATTGTATTCTCACATGTTGGAGAGAGAAAGAGAGAGGCAGGCAGGAGAGAGAGAGGCAGCAAGCTTTCTCATGTTTCCTCTCGTAATAGCACTAATCACAGCATGAGGACCCCACCTTCATGACCTTGATCTAAACCTAAATATCTCCCAAAAGCCCATCTCACAATATCATCGTATTGGGGGTAAATCTTCATCATATGAATTTTGGGAGGGCACACGATTCACTTTATGGCAGTTCTTATGGAAGTACCTAAGCTATTAAAAATCAATGATTCCTTCCTTGCAGTTAATTCAGCTTAGTTAATAAATTGCTTAAGGGTCTCAAGTCAGATTAATCACTAAAAATTACTGTAATAAATTTTAGTGTGTTATTGTATATTCAGATTGGGGAATCACAGTTCTGACAGAATAAAGCATGCAAAGATGACTGTATATAAAAAACCACACAATTATCAGACAATAAAAAGGCTTTCTAGTCATTGGAATTCCAGTTATATTGCATTTTCGTTTTCATTGGCTTTAGAAAATCTTTAAAAAATCTTTAATGGACTTCAGTATAGTATATTAGGCAGATGAATATTTTCCCTTTATAAAATCATTTATTTTATGTAAACTTTTATTATGTCTTGTTCTCCTCAAACCACTAGTCATTGTTATGTTCTTTGTGATGTGGGGAGGTTGCTAGGCCCTGTCAAAGATTCTGGCACCAGGCCCCTGAGCTGTGATAGAGACACCTCTGGACTACATACTCACTTTTCTCAGATAAGGCTAAGGCAGGTAATACACTTGAAGCACACAAGAAGCTGTATGCCTTGGGTGAAGATATAACTAAAACAAGATTATCTGGTACATAATATTTGTGTAAATAATCATCAAATAAGTAGAACATAGTATTCTGCTGTTCTGAGTTAACATAGTCTGGTTCCTTGCTTTTTGATTTCAGTTTTTTGTTTAGTATGTGAATATCACTATTTGGGACTTGCTTTGCATGACCTTGGTGGTTTATTTTTGTATCATTTTCATAGCTTGCTTTATCTAGATCTAACCTGCAGGCTTTTAAAATGGTTTGGATGGTGATGGATTTGTTTGTTTGTGGGAACAAAATGATTGAATAAAGACTAGAACTATTATAGTTCAGAATGTTTTTGTGATTTCAGTTACTTCTCCGCAGCTATTGTTCACTTTTTTCTGTATATGTGGACAGATACTCTGTGATGGAGATCTGAGTGAGGGTAGGACTAATTGGGCCTGGAGGGAGCTGGTGACTGTGGAGAGAGAGAAAACCACTTAAACCATGTGGGTAATTTTGCGAAATAGAAGACTACATTAGCATGCAGATTGCCTCTGACGTTCTCATAAATAATGTGCTTATAGAAAAACAACCATTTGCCCTAAGTAAATGGCATTGCATGGACCACTTTTGAAGATGATTTGTGGGGCATGCAGGGGAGATATTGCTTCTCCTACTGAGCATATATTGCCTTAACTATGTATTCAGAAAAATGTATAAATCAAAATGCAAAGTAAGCAAAATATATCAACTGACATTTATTTTAATTATGTGGTATTGAAAAGTGTGCTCTTTAATATTTTTCATGACTGATGGCTTGCAGAGTTCCCACAGAAAATAAAATTAAGCATTAAATATTATATAATTATGAGACTTCAGTCAGGCCTGCACTTATAAAATAATAAAGCATTTTTGTATTACATTTTGATCTCGTTTTATTCCTTTTGTAATTGTTAGCTTTTCTTCTGAAACTTGTCCTAAATTGAGTTTAGGCTGCATTCTGCAGTGTCAGGAAAATTGATAATGTTTATTTCTTAACACCGTGCACTGTATGATCTTACTAACTCTGTATTAATATTTCCAAGGAATGGTAACAAAAAGGAATTTAGCATTCACCCTTTGTTCAATAAATCAAACATAAACATGATCTGCTCTTGGCTTTTCAGCAAATTCTGCTATTTTATTTGTCTTTTATCTTGATGGTTTATTGCTTTACATGGCTTAAAGGGATTCAGGGTCTGAACTGTTTAATCTGGGATGTTTAGGTTACTGATGTCTCAGCCGGAGTGTGTGAGAAAGTCGTATGCTAAAACGTCTAGAACGTGTACAGTAGGTGCACTTGTATGTGTTTGAGTGATTCATTACTTGGCACACGAGCTTTGCTTTGTCCTTTTGTTTTCAAAATGCATTGCATTTCTGAATAATTACCTAAAATTTTGCCTTGTGTCTGTGGATTATTCTGCATCTGTGATGCTCAAAACTTAACTGTAGACCATGTGTTAGCTCTGTGTCAAGATTTTCCTATAGGAACTTCCAGGAAAAACTAAACAGTGGTTAAGAATTTGTCTACTTAGTAAAATTAAAATCTACTGAAATTAAAAAATGCTAAATATTCCAAGCTAATGGTATGCAACAGAAAATTTTGTTTTTATTTAGAGTTTCTTTGTCATTTATTTTTTTTCCTTTTAGCATCACTAACTTAAAAGTTACTGTTGTTTAAATGGGTGCACAATTCTTTCAATAACTGCCGATTAAATGGCTGTTTTTTTGTTTTTCCAGTGGGTTAGATCTGGGGTAGTTTCTTGGGGAAGGCTGAAAGGGAATAATTCAAGTATAAGCATGGGTCTAGACCCTAAAGAAAGAAATATAATTCATTTTTATTAAGTACTTATTTTCTGCCAGACACTGTTAGAAACTTTGATGTATGCTTTGCACTTAAAATTTGGTTGAAAATACATGCAATGACACATAGCTGGCGTGTGTGAATGTGAGTATTTTAAATTGCTCTGTACTATACAGGTTTATACTACCATACATTGTTATAATTATGAAACGTAAAACTAAAATAATTTTTATGGGCATAAAACATCATGGGAGTTGAGAGGAAAGAGCCATCAGTATGGCACCGGCCTGGACAGATAAGGTTTTGAGAAGACAACTTGAATGAGACTGAGGGAGTAATAATGATTTTGTTATCATTTGTTGAACACAGAATTCAAAAACACTTTTATACATTTAAAAAAATTGCAACCTAAAATGACCCTTTGTAATAAGTAATCAAACCATTCCATCTTTAAAACACAGTAAATAGTTTAGAAAGATGAAGTGAATTCACCATCAAATGACCCCGTGGTATACCACCGTTCGCTGCTCCCAACCCAAGCACACATCTCATATTGCAGCCTCGTCATGCTACTCTGTTTAAAACATTGTGACGCCTTTCCATTACTCTTTAAATAAAATCTGAACTCCTCACCATGACCTATGAATACCTATAGGAGTTGACCTTTGTCCACCCTGTGACTCCACTTCATATCTCTCTCCCCTGGCGAATAACACTGGCCACATTGAACCAATTTCTCTCCTTTAAGGGATCTTAGGTCTTCTATAAGCTATTGATCCTGGACATTGTTTATTGCCTGTGTAGGTTCCATTCACCTTCAGCCTTCCCCATATAACTTCCCGTGTTTTTGTTCAGGTGCCCACCTCTTCCTGGTTATATTGCCACTACATAATTTCTGAGATCGACTCCTGCTCCAGGGGTGCTTCTGAGTAGTCAAAGCCAATAGTGGTGTTCCCAGTCCTTTGTTAGGCATTGAATCAGATGGCCATGCCCATGCCAGGCAATACAAGAAATTTCCTTGCTCATAGGGACTCAGTCAGGAACGAGCAGGTGATGACATTCAGGCTAGTGCCTCCCAGGGAAAGCTTGCAGTAGGTTTCGGGGAATGTTTTCTGGCTCTTAAAATAGAGCAGCATCAACAGACAATTTATGTATAAGATGTTCCATGTGAAGCCTGGGACTTTGGCAGCTCTCTTGACACCAGTTTTTGAGGTTGAGAGATAGATAGAGGCTGAATGGAGAAGATCACAGAACCACTGGATTGATATCACCCTGAACTATGCTAATTTTTGAACTTTTAGTCATGTCAGTCAATATCTATCCTTATTTTGTTTAGGCTAGTTTTGTTTCTTTTTCTGATACGATAAAAGATTCCTTACCCTGGAATTCTCTTTCCTCTGGTTATTAAAGTCTACTTCCTGCTTGGCATTCAGATCTCAGTTTGTCTATTGCCTTTGCAGAGAGTCTTTCCCTGATACATAATCTAAAACACCCCTCTCAGTCACTTCTTATCTCACTACTCTTGTATTTTCTTCATAGCACTTATACTACTTTCTGATTCATTAGTATATTTGTTTAATGACTGACTCCTGGAATATAAGCTCTGTGAGAGCAGGAAGCTTGTTTTCTGAATTAGTGCTACATCTTCAGCAATTTTAACAGTGTCTTTTTTCCATAAGAGGAGTCCATATGTATTGAATGAATGGATAAATGGATGAATCAGATCCTAAATTTTGACTTCAAATGCTGTGCTCATCCGCTGCACTGTGCTGCCCGGCAAGGACAAGAGTGGTAATCCCAGTAGAAGGGACAGCAAAAGTAAGGGACGAATGGAGTATATTCTGGAGAGACTTAATCTCTTTTTTATTGACTGAGAACAAATTTATTTAAATTCTAAACCAATATCCAAGTATATCAAAGTATAAGAGGTTTATTAAAAAATTTATTTTTATTTTTATTTTTTTAAAAGATTTTATTTATTTATTTTTAGAGAGGGGAAGGGAGGGAGAAAGAGAGGGAGAGAAAAATCAATGTGTGGTTGCTTCTCACGTGCCGCTTACTGGGGGACCTGGCCCACAACCCAGGCATGTGCCCTTTCTGGGAATTGAACTGGTGACCCTTTGGTTCTCAGGCTGGCACTCAGTCCACTGAGCCACACCAGCCAGGGCAATTTATTTATTTTTAGAGAGAGAGGAAGGGAGGGAGAAAAACATAGATCAGCTGCCTCTCGCATGCCCCCAACTGGGGACCTGGCCCACAACCTAGGTATTTGCCCTGACTGGGAATTGAACTGGCAACCTTGTGGTTTGTGGGATGATGCCCTACTCACTGAGCCACACCAGTCAAAGCAAAATATAAGAGTTTTAATAATCCAAATAAAATGTATTTAAAATGTAGGACAATAAAAATTTGGTACAATATATGCCGATAAAAAGGAATGCAGGCTATTTACACACAGTGGGTATTCAATGCATTTATGTTTGCTTCATAATTACAAGTGACTTATATCTCATGAGAATTTGTCTGCAGTGAGTGACTTGTGACTTGACTGATTTCTAGTACTTTAGACTCTTATTTTAGTCAGAGGCAGGTGGCTGTCTTGAAGAACTTTGCCAATGGGAAGAAACCAGCAAATGGAAGAGCTCCAATAATGCTGCAAAGATGTCAAAGATGGTACCCTACTCTGAGTGGGTAAACCTCAGCACTGTTTTGTAATTGCAATAGGATGAGAGTAGCTGGGCAACAGGGAAATAAAAGGATCACTCTGTTGATCCCTTTGTTCTCTACCCAAGACCATGAGTCAGATTTTCTAGCACTGCTTTTCAGACATTGACCAAAGGTGGGCTTAGGAGAGGCAGTCTCATGGTGGGTAAGGGCATGTCTTGATACTGGCATGCTAAGGATTGTATCTGCTCTGTCAACCTGCTAACTTTGCTTAATCTCTCTGTACCTTAGTATCTTCATCCAAAAATGTGACTAATAGTCACTTCATGGAGTTGTAAGAATTAAAAGAGTCAAAATATATAAAGGAATGCTTTTATAGAATCTATAGTGATAGATCACTTTTTAAAAAGATTTTGAATCTGTTATTTATATTTTTGTTAAACACAATATAGTGAATTACTAGAAAAATGAAATAAATACACAAAATACTAGTCTTAATGTGGAAAAACAGATTGAACAGAAAAAATTCTCCTAACAATTTTCTGTAAAAGTTTCTAAATGCCTATTGTCTATTTGTGTACTTCATAGTGAACTGCTAACCACCATCATTTGAGTAGCTGGTGTGTAAAGAACCTAAATCAGCGCTTGGCATATATCGTGCATTGCATGGTGTTCAGTATTGCAGGACTCACTTTATTTTAAGAAGCAGATCTAGGAAGGGTTGTCTGCTACCTACAGCCAAGTTCTGAAGGCACATGTGGGTGACTATGAGGAAGGGGAGTGGTGTTCAGAATCCTCTCATTACGTCCTTTGCAGCAGAAATGTTTAGCTTTAGTGATTTTAAAACTCAGTGTGTTGGCATGCTTTTTCAAATAGATATCTTAAACATGAAATAAATATACTTTTGGGATAGGGAGATACTTCTTATGAATATTTTGCTGGCATTACATATCTGCTTCTCTTATTGTAATATGTACAGTTTATATTTAGGGAAAGGTGTACCCACATCTCAGTGACATGTAAAACCAAAGACAACTGGCTTGGATCTATTTTTAAGTGTGTGACCTTGACTATCTTTCTATACCTCAGTTATCTATGGAATGTAGGTATAGTGATGCTTCTTCCATAGGTTATGAACAAGAGTAAACAGCTCAATATATCTTAGCTAATATTGAATATCTAGCTGAACAATACCTGCCATAAAGTAAGCATTTAGAAGGTCCACAACCCACAAACATTGGAAATCCAAACAAAGACCATTTCTGAGTAATCGAGTCCTCACCATAGATTTAAAAGGCAGTATACCTCAAACCAATCTCACATTGCTGAACTTCACTAGAAACACTGGAATCCTTGTTCACAACCAGTGAGACAGCATCGCTCTTGTGATTATTAAACAGCCTATGTATTTTATTTTATTCAGTAAGAACTCACACACATATACATATGCATGTATACTCATCTCCTGTGCCATATATCCCAAATTAAAAGGGAATCACAAATGCATTATTTTCATCAAACTCCTCTAGCAAGTGTTTTATGACTTTTTTAAACTTGGGATTTATTCAGTGCTTGCACTTGGATATTTCAGTATTAAAAACACCACAAATAAAGATGAATTATCATGCTCCACACAATGTTAATAAACAGGTGGCTGCAAAGACCCATGCTCACATTTCTGTGGATGGTCGAAGCATCTAAGAAACTTGTTTAGGGTTCTGGTATATACATGAGTATAATTTGATGCATTAAACCACGATGTCTTTCTAAATTTGTAAGTCCCGTAAGGAGCATTACAGTAGAACTGTCAGCCTATCCTAACTTGTTCTCTTTTTTAAAAAATACCCTTTAATGCTGAATTTGAAGCAAATTTACTTGAGCTACATGTAGAGTATTTGAAAGGCAGTTTAATTCTTCTGGGAACAATGAACATAGTCTGACTGACCTCAGAATTGACATTCAGCAATTTAGTGTGCAGTTTAACTTTACATTGGAAGACAGGGTTCTTTGAAAAGTTCAGTTAATATTAAAAATTAGTACCTCTTTAGATTTGAAGACCATCAGCATGTCGACATTTTTTAGCTGTTTGAGTATCTTTAATCAAACTTCTGAGGAGTGTGGCATTAATTAATCCTTGGGTATCTGTCTGGTTACTCTATGGGCTTCTCAAGGTTGAGGCTACTTAATTATTCAGATTTCGCGGGGCTTCTGTGAGAAGCCTTATGACCACATTATTCAATTTACTTATAACTTGTTACCACCATGTGATTGGAATGCTAGTAAGTTTATTTTACCATTTTGTGAGGAAAAAGTGCTGAACATTTATATAAAATGTTTTTCTAAGCACTTACTTGAAAAATCTGTGCTGTTTTCAAGCCCGTATTTTGAAGTAGCATGCTCTTTTAGAATGATTTCTGAGAGAACCCGATTTCCACTGTAGCGACATAAAGCCATTAGCCAAGTCTTCTGGCAGTAACAGATGAAATTAAACACATTTTTCACCAGGTGTATTTATCCATAGGACCAAGTATACTGTGAGTCAATGTATTTTTTAGTTACCCGCTTAAACTTGAGCTCATGAGAGGCTCAAAACCTGACTCTCTGTGTCATGTTAAGAATGTGCTAATTAAGGAGGTTATAAAGTCAGTATTGTATTTTTTTAAAAAGGAAATAGTAACCACAAACAGTGTAAATGGTCAAAAATATTTCTAAGTTATTTAAATTCACTTTTGGTTAAGTAGAATATATGACTCAGTTGTAAACCAGAAGTATTCATGACTTTGCAAATTAGTTAGCAGTAACAGAAATTTGTTCTTGACCTGTACTTGTGTGAGATGTTTCCATACTACCCTGTCCAATTATGCAGAGGAATCCAAGTGCGTAAACCCAGAAGTCAGTATACCTAGATATTTTAGCCACAATTCATATCTTAAATTTTTTTTAAATTAAATTATC
Organism: Desmodus rotundus; assembly: GCF_022682495.2. NCBI lineage: Eukaryota > Metazoa > Chordata > Mammalia > Chiroptera > Phyllostomidae > Desmodus > Desmodus rotundus. Next base: position 134,447,589 of record NC_071387.1, read on the forward strand.
CATTGTGTTTTGGAGTGGAGCTAATCAATTCAGCCCAGTAATATCATTCAACATACAAGGTGACAGAGATCTTTTCCTAGGCTGCTGAAAGAAAGAAAAAAACACAAAAACAAAAAGAGAAACAAAACAACAAAAGACAAAACTATGGGTCTTATATTCAGGGAGCAGACAGGAGCACCGATTCACATTTGGTTATTTTAATTACAGGCATAGCTTCCAAAGTGGAGACTAGTCAGCCTCTTTCTTAATTTCATGGGCTATCAGTTTGTGTAATGATTGGGGATATTTATTTTTGTCTATAGCTGTAAAAATAAAATAGCTTGAAAAATGTATAGTGGAAATAGCCTGCGACAGGGTTTCTCAACAATGGCACTGTTGAGGTTTTGGGATGAGTAATTGTTTGTTGTGGGATGCTGTCCACGCCTCAGAGGATGTTTAGCAGCATCCAAGGCCTCCACCCTCTAGATGCCAGTAGCACACTCCCAGTAGTCATGGTACTGTGCATCCTACTGTAATATCCTGTTGTCTGGGTGTACAGTACTAGAGTTTATCTATTTTCCTTGGTCGTCTCCACGTTTGGGCAGTTATGACTAAAGCTGCTCTAAACATCCATGTACAGGTTTTGGTGTGGACTTAAGTTTTCAATTCATTTGGGTAAATACCAAGGAATGTGACTGTTGAATCGTGTGGTAAAAGTAGGGTTAGTTTTGCAAGAAACTGTCAAACTGTCCTCTACATTATTAAAATTTGATATAACATGCACACACAAAATGATTGGCAACTTCAGGCCATTTATATGCATCATTGTATTTCTTGGATATACTTTAAGAAATGAAAATAAGACTGTGAACTTTACCCTGGTAAAAAATAGTTTTTTAAAAAAGTTCCAATGATTGGTGTTTGTGATAGTATTGTGACTCAAAACATAATTTAAGTGGAAAATAACACTTATCCAATAATTGAATTAGTGGATACGTTGTCACTTACTGAGCTTACTAACTGTGAAGGACAAGGTTGCTCCATAGAGAAGTTTAATATCCAGATGCATAAGAGGTTCGGTGATTCAGATATTGGCTGAACCAATATATAGGTTATTCTTAAAATAGTATGTTTGTCCCATATTTTTTCTCAAGTGCATTTAATTCTCAGGGGTTAGTTTCATCTATGAGGACCGAAAGGACTTGAGGTGGATTTCTGTTTATAGAAAGGTCAGTCACTGTACTTACCCATACTCACACGATGTATTTTTGTGGGGGTGGACCATATTTTATATTAGCAGTTTGTAAAATAAAGTAGGACTACAGATGGTTGCCTTTCATTATTCTGATCTCAAATTTTGAAAACACTTAGGCTTAACACTTAATGGCTTGCAAAAGACAATAGATCAATAATTGTACCATTTAGAATTTTGTTCATACTTCTCTGTTTACATAAATTTCAATATCAACAATCAAAAGGAAGCTGTTTAGGAAACATTGAGTCTTACTGCTTACATTCCTGTATTCTATCCAGATGTGCTGAGGGATTAACACAAGGAAGAGATGAATGACTTTCTGAGGCGAATTTGCTATTCATTTTCTTGATCTTCTGTAAAATGAACCTAATGTTACACTTCATTTTAGTAACCAGAATTCTATTTTATTCTTCTGCCTCTTTCCGAAAGTGAAGTTGAAGCTGAAATATTTCCAATAAGAAATCCTCCTTGATGTTAGCAGGACTGGATATAATTTATAGGCTTTAGTTTTCTTTTTCCTGAGAACTTTTTTTTTTTTTTGAGAACCCAACAGTGACTCTACTACATTAATTGCAGTTTTGGAAAATGGAACAGATTATTAATTTTATTATTTTAACACATAAAATACTCACAGAATATGCTTTATATTTTTATAAAGCTTTAACATTGTCTTATTTACACCAAAAATATTGGGTTTGCTAGTAAATATAACAATGGGTAAGTGAGTAAACATTTTTTAATGATTAATTTCTTTTTCTCTGGTTTTTATGCCATTTTTCCAAGTACAGTGTACATTTGGTGTTATTTTGTATTAGCTTCAGGTGTGGGGCATAGTGGTTAGACAGTCATGTGCTTTCCAAAGTGTTTCCCCGATATTTCCAGGATCCGCCTGGCACAGTTACTGAAATATTATTGACTATATTTCCTGTGCTGTACTTTACATTCTCATGACTATTTGTAACTGACCCTCTGTTCTTCTCAATCCCTCCACCTTTTTCACCCAGACTCCCAACCCCCTCCCCTTCGACAACCATCATTCTGTTCTCCGTATCTATGAGTCTGTTTTTATTTTATTTGTTTGTATTGTTTTTTAGATTCCACATATAAGTGGTCATATATTTGTCTTTCCTAGACTGACATATTTCACTTAGCATAATACTATTTTTGTTTATAAGGCTGAACAAAGACTGAAATATTTATATAACTTTTATCCTTTTTATTTTATATGTATGTAGTGTTTATGGAATTATAAAACTAACCTTAATGTTGCCTTGTATTTTCCTAGTTTGGAAAACAAGTTTTCCTTGTATTTCCCAGTAAATTAAGTTTGTGCTAATCAGTGATTATCCTGGCTTTTTCCTTCTTGTTTTGCAAGTTGTTGATTGATAATTAGTTTTGTTACATTTGAAATATTATAAATTGTTTAAATATGACCAGTTTTTTTTTCAACATGAAGCCAACTATGACTTTGGTCATACAAAAGCAGGTGCTGAGCCAAGTTGTTCCAGAGCTCATCACCATGCAGTCCCAAGCCTTTCATAGAGCTGGGCCCACTTCACATCCTGCTCATTCCGTCCCCTGCAAGAAGAATTGCAGAGCTGATGGGTGGGTTTGACAGAAGGGTCAGCGTCTGTGTGTGTGTCGCCCTTCTCTCTTCCTTTTGGTTGTCTCCTTACCGGGGGAAAGATGCCATTTCATTTTCTCTTTGCTGTGAAGGGGGTTTAGTAGGCCAGATGCCTCTTTCAAGAGTGTGGGCTGAGATTATCCATCTGTACCAAAAGTAAAACTCATTCAGGGAGAGCAGGCTTGCTGTTGCTGTTGACCTAAGCCCATGGGCCTAGAATCAGCATTATCAGGAATAAATATAATGGTTTGTCTGCCTGGCTGTCACATTTATATCTCAAATGGCTTTCCAATTCAGACAGGTAAATGAGACAGGTTGTGTATTGATCTTCTCAAATGCTAACAGCTGACAGTGAGGAAGGGCATTCCGGGCGGAGGTGTGAAAGGCTTTGTATTTTGAGTGTTATGTCAGGTTGATCTGTCATTTCTTGGTAGATGAGGATCAGATGGAGACAAAACTAGTATTTTTAACCTTACTTTTGTATTTTGTAACGTGTATTTTATAAACTTAACATCAGGGAGTCACTGGTTGGGGCCACTTTTAGGAGAGAATAATATTAGTGAAGGATTTTAAAGTTGATAAGGAACTAGCATCAAATGCAGCAGGGGGTAGAATAAGAAAGGGACTGAAGAAATTCATTGGTATAGGCAGTAGGGAGATATTGGTTGATATTTTTTAAAGACAGTTTCAGTGAGGAGAGGGGATTACAGGAACTACTATAAAGGACACATGGACAAAATCAAAGGGGAGGGTTGAGGTGGGGGAGGGAGGTGGGTTCGGCTGGGGTGGGGTGGAGGGATGGGGAGAAAAGGCACACAACTGTAATTGAATAACAATAAAAATTAAAAAAAAAAGACAGTTTCAAGGGTGGAGGCCTAGTTACATAGTTTGAGCAATAAATAAGAGGTGAGAAAGGGAGAAGATAGAAGACAGACTTCTTTCAGGAAGCTTGGATGTAAAGGAGAAGAAAGAAGAATGTAAGCAGCTACAGGGAGACACAAGTAATTAGAGATTTTTTGTTTGCTTTTTAAGGATGAAAGTATTTGAAAATAATTGTAATCTAAAGGGAAAGCCGGCAACAATGTTGGAAAGATTGTGAGATGGAAGAGAAGGACTAATCTTCAGATCAGCAGAGCAGGGGGACCCATTTTTCCCTGTGGAGTGGAGCGGAGAGGTGCAGAGAGTGTGGGTGCACTCCTGTGTCCCATACTCAGTCATCGGTCGCTTGTCAGCCTGACTCCTGTCAGACTCTTACCCACCACTTGCAACCATGATGCACTGTTAAATGTTGGGATGAAATCCGAATCCCTGTTCAAAGAGTGTGTACTATTATTCCTCACAATTTAAATCCATGTTGTGAATCTCTACTTACTCACCGTCCAGGACTTTAAGAAATGGCTGTGCATTTTCTGGATTTTTCCTCTGACTAGAATGGCTTTGGATAGTGGTTCTCAAAGTTAGCATGAAGAGGAAGGCAAGCAGTGGGGAGGGATCCTCAGCATGTGCTCTTTGAACTTTCTTCCCAGTGACTTCCAGGGTGGAGAACTATTGCTTTACAGTCTTCAAAAATCAAGAAATTCCTTTCCTCTCTAGACTAGGTCTAATTTTGATGTATTTCCATACCAAGGCAATATGAAGTACAATTCTGGTATTATCTATGATGGTTTCAGTTCTCTGTTAAGGTGAAATTCCTTGGAAGGTCCTTCCATAGTTCATTTGGATCTATGGGTACAGAGAGAGGCTTCCTACAGCTCACTATGAAGCTTCGGGGCAACTGCTTTGCTGGTCACCATGTTAGAACCACTTGTTTTAGTTTTAGAAACTAGAAGAATTGATGGGACTGTGGGGACAGCATGGGACTCATTGTGTTTAGTTTCGTGGGACATGAGATTGCTATCTTCTTGCTTCAGTTGGAGTATAAGTGGCAGGTTTATTTTTATTTATCTCAAAGAAATGTAGAGAGGAAGTTAGAATCCCCAACAATGAGACTGATCAAAGGATTCCGTAGGGGTTTCAATTTCTCTTACTTAGTATATTTTGTCCCTTAGGAAAGGTGCACAAATTTTTGTTAAGTTGTTAAGTCCTTAGACAATAGAAAACAGTTGCAACCTATTAATTCCATCTGTTTCCCAGAAGAGTTAACCTGGTGATATTGAAGAGATTCGAGGGGCTTTCGTGTCATCTCGTCTTTTGATGTGTTTACAGGCCTTTACTGAATAATTCTTCTCGCTGTCACTTGGCAAGCCATCTCTTGGTCACAGCCTTTCAACTTGCCTATATGTATGATACCATGGAAACACCAGAAGAAACCGTGGAGTATGTTATACTTGGTGTAGGAAAGGCTTCTCTAACAATATAGAATTCAGAAGACAAAGAATGGATAAACTCTATCATATCAAATAAAACATTTTGCATGGCAAATCTGCCATAGGCAAATTTAAAATACCAATAACAAAGATAAGAAATAATGTGCAAGTTATACCATCAGAATATCAACAACCCAAGATACAAAGAGGTAAGAAAACAATTTAACTACTCAGTGATGAAATAGGCAAAGGATATGCATTGATAGTTCCCAGAAAAAAACTATAAATGTCTACTAAAATCTGAAAATATATTTAACTTCACTCAATAAGATAAAGGCAATCTAACATAACTAAAATAACATCTTTTCACTTATAAGATAGGCAAAGTCACAGAAATTTGGTAGTCCACTATGTTGTTAAGGGACTATGAGGAACCAAGCATTTTCACTCATTTCTGTGATAATTTCAGCTCGTGCAACTCCCATGGAGCTTAGCTATTCCACTTCTAGGAATCAATTTTATAGACATACTCACATTTACATTGGATGAAGTATATGCAAGTTTATTAATGGTGATAAGGAAAGATTGAGAACAACCTAAACTGTTCATCAGTTGGGGACTGATTTAACTAAACAAATGTGAAGTGGTTTAAGTAAATACTGATACAGCCATATAGTGGAATACTATGCAGCCATAAGGAAAAGAATAAAACAACTCTTTATGGACCATTATGGAAAGACCACAAGACGTGTTAAGTGAAAGTAGCAAAGTGAAGAATCGTGGTGTTTTACTACTTTGGTGATGGGAAGAAAACGTGAGTGTGTGCATGCGCGTGCGTGCATGTATAGGCACAAGGTTTGGAAGAATACCCCTCGTTAAAATCTACATGCATATTGTTACGTGTGAGGACAGGAGCTGGGTAGACTGCAGGTCAAAAGAAAGATTCTATTTTATTCTTTTCAAATTTTGAATTGTCACATATATTTGTTACTAAAAAATTAAATTGAACACACCGCATATACACTCCCAGAAATATAGATAGAAACTCAGTATCTTCACCTTTTAAAACTCTTATGTCTGACTCTAGTTCCATGTTTGTAACAGATGAATTAACATGTTAATGCTATGTGTGACCTAGTATTTAGCACATATGGTAAGTTCTATAGGGTATAAAGGTCATACATATTAGTTGTTTCAGTTTTTCTGTCATTTGTTAAAGATGGCACCAGAGAAATGGTGACACACATATGGTTTTGAAGACTTTATAGGAGCATTGAAAAGAAGTTCTCAAGGAGGAATTAGGGCCAAGTGTTGGGTTGGCATGGCCAGCAATATTAAGAGGCTGAAAGATGATCCAACAAATGGGAACCTGTAGTTAATTTGGAATTTACGAAATACTAAGTGTGACCAAGGAGTGGTAGGAAATGAAGCTGGAGAAGTTAGGTCAGGGCAGATGTTAAAGAACACGGTATTGCATTGTAAAGGGCTTGGATTTACTACGTTGGCAATGCAACGCCATCCAAGGTTTTAAAGTAGGTGACTAATGTGCATTTTAGATCATCTGAGTATTACAGAGTATGAACTTGGAAAATGGGAGACTGGAGGCAGCTAGACCCATTAAGAAATTTTGTAATACATACAACTGTAATTGAATAACAATAAAAATTAAAAAAAAAGAAATTTTGTAATAAACGGTAGGCAAAGGATGATAAATGCATGAACTAAGATAAGATCAGACACTTGAAATTGGCTGTTCACTGATGGTGTGAATTTATTTTAGTAAATCTTGGGGATTAAAGAGAATCCAATGACATCTCAGAATAGTGGCATTGGATTTCCCTCCTTCTCTTTCTGGCTTGCCAATTTGAACAGTTTATGGAGGTATTTTTTCAGGTTGTGATTTCCCTTCTAATTTTTGTCAGTATTATTATCTATGTTATTTGATTATTTTTATTTTATTTTCTACTAATAATCTAATAGAAATATACAACATTTTATATTTCCTGTCACCTCTAAAACTAGTTGTAGACAATGTTCTTTTTAACATATGTAGTTTAAAAAAGGATTGAGAACAGCAGCAAGCTGAAGATATGGGCACGGAGACTGGTAATTAAAGTTAAATAATAATAAATTCCCTCAGCCTCAGTGAACTGCATTTGGTTTGCCTGGCCCCCAGTATTGCTCCTTCTGCTTCCCCTTGCCTGTCCTGGGTGACATACAAGAATAAAGCTGCTTCGAAAGAAGCTAAGGAGTACTTCTGACCCAAATTGAAAGGACAGATTTTAAATTTTATTTTGAAATCCTTTTTAGAACTTTATTCAGTAGGATTTTTTTTTCAATAAAGTCTCCATTTTAACAAGACTCTATTAGATATGTCACCCACCCATCAGAATATTAAATGAGTTTTCTGTCTAGACCTCTACAAGTGAATTGTGTTAAAAATGTATTCCCAATTAAACACTGGTTCTTTAGCTTGATTTCAGGTGCAAGCAACATTCCTACAATAAGTGGAACTATAAAAACAGTTTTTAAGAATTTAAAATTGTTCCCATTAGTTCTAGTTTGCAGTACATGTCCATGACACTATTTCTTTTAAGGGAGTTATTGTGTTAGGTTATAAATTTGAACTTCGGTTAAACTTTTTGTGCTTTTTGCCAAAAATAGTGTTTTTGAATCTTCTTTCTCTGTGTTCATTCCAGCTGCTTGTAAAGGGTCACTGTTTCTGAGTTGAATATTTCCTTCCCAACACTGATGCACCCCCAAGTAAGAGAAAGAACAACATCTGAACATCAGAGGCAGTTTTGCTTCCTGTTTCCCACCCTCTCTCCCATCTGTGCAATGTTGTACTCTTTGCTTGATTGACATTAAAATAAAACACACACACATTCACACACATGATTAAAGATCTTTTTCTGTTGCTTACCCTTTGATATTTTAGCTGGGAGCAACTGAGCCATTCAGCAGCCTGGCTCTTGTGCATGAAGGTGGATTATGTGCCCACGGAGGCTCCATCCCACGGGCACCACCAGGGCTAAACCTTTTCTCAGAATATCAAGCATTATTTTTTCTAAATACCAGCTATACTTTCATCTAAAAATTAAGTTGTTGACTCTATGGGTTAAAAAATAGAATGCAATAAAATTACACTCTATGTAATATTAGTCTTGGTTATTTTAGGATTGCTTTTACCAAAGGGTCTCTGTGGATAGCATTGCTTACATTGTAGCTAGGTGAGTTAGGGGAGACAGCACTGAATCCCTACTTAGCCTATAAGAAAGAATTATTGTTCCTTATGTCCTTTAAGGTTGATGGATCATTTATGTTACCTGAAGCTGAAAATAAGTAAAAACTGCAACTCAAAGTGGTTAAAATAAGGACTTTTTTCTCTTTAACTGAAAGTCCAAAAGTTGGGAAGCTTAAATTATATATAAATTATATATTTAATATAATTATATATAAATTATGTTTAAATTTCACATATATATTATAAATTATATATTATTTAGAAAACACATATATAATTTGCCTTATTTTATTTTGAAGCTGTATATATATAAATATGTATAAATAATATATAATATATATTTATATATAAATATATAAATATATATTATTTTATTTTGAAGCTATATTTATATATAATGTATATTAATATATTTTATACACAGAATTGGATATTGTGGTCTTATAATTTCCTTTAATTATCTTTAGCTTGGAGTACCTGGAAAGACTCTTTGCTGAAAAGGTCTCACTACTAACATCATGCAAAAGAAAATCTGTATATTCTGAATAAAATGAAATCTACATCCATTTGGGTTGGAACAGGTAATCTTAGCAGACAATAGCTTGAACTACAAATTCTACCAGCCCCTCTTTACGTAGCATTGGATTTGATTTTATTAAGGGAATCAGCAAGTATCATTTCCAAGTCCAGGAATTTGTGGACATGGTGTCTGTGTAATTGTGCATCTGTGTGTGTGTATGCAGAAGGAATTAGATGAAAAGGAAAATCATTGGCATCCTGTAATTTGTCATTCATCACATTGACATTGAAATGTATATTTTGGGTGTCACATGGTCTCATTTCATAACCCTGAAAATTATTAGTGTACATTGGAAACATAATAACTATGGTTCTAAAATGTTTATATCATAATAAATAACCCATAGTAAATTGATAACATATAGTTTTTCCATCAAATGGAAATCTGAGATTGAATCATAACAATGAAATGCTGCATTTGTTTTATACAAATAAATATGAAATAATTTAGGTTAAATTAAATAGAGTCCTACAAGAAAAAAAATACAGATTTCAAATGACTTGATAGTAAAGCCATATAAAAATTTCACAAAATAGCTTTAGTTTTTAGAGAACTTTAATGCACAAAAATACTTAAAATTAGTCTATGTGTTAGTCCTATTTGAACAATTGCTTTATCTGAATAAAAAGAAAACTTTTTATCAATAGCAATTGGTTTTAGAAATACGAAAGTACCTAGTCAAAAAGGTGAGCCACTAGTTGTCTTTCACACACTCAAAATCTTAAATTTATAAATGCTTAATGGACTCATTGAAAATATTCCCCCTCATCTCCATCTGCCCTAGTTCTTTTGGTTGCTATAAAAAATACTACAGATTGGGTAGCTTTACAAACAGAACTTATTTTCTCACAGTCTGGAGGCTGGGAAGTTCAAGATACAATGTCTAGTGAGAGCCTGCTTCCTGGTTTATGCATAGAATGAAATTTTTTGCTGTGTCTTCACATAAAGAAAGGGGCCAGAGGGCTGTGGGATCTCTTTTAGAAGAGCACTAATTCTCATTCATGTAGACACAATTGTTCAGACCATAGCACCATCTCCTCTTCTTATAAAGTCCCCCAGAAGGGATGGATTCCAGTAGTGATTGTAAGAAAGAATTCAGGTAAACAGAAGCTTAGAAATATTCTTCTGACATAAATAGACATTATTAAAATAATTTTGGTAATTTTGAATTTTTATATTTTAAAGATTTTATTTACTTACTTTTAGAGGGGGAGGGAGAGTGAAAGAGAGGAAGAGAAATTTCGATATGCGAGAGAGACTTCAGAGCATCAGTTGTTTGCCTCATGCACTCCCCAACCAGGAACTTGGTCTGCAACACAGGCATTTGCTCTGACCGGGAATGGAACCAGTGGCCTTTCAATTTGCAGGATGACACCCAACCCACTGAGTCACACCAGTCAGGGAAGTAATTATTATTAAGAGTAATTAAAAAAATGACATAGATCACAGATTACTTTTTTTCATTTAATAAAAAATAGTGAGTATTGATAATGTGCAAGGTACTATTTTCTGTCTGAAAGGCCTTCTCATAGAGGTGAAATTATAGTTGGGAAGAGGAGGACACACAATAAAAATTGTTACTTATATGGCCAAAATAGTTTCAGACAGTGATAAATGCAATGAAAGAAATAGAACAGTGTGATCAGTGTGGCAGTGATGGGAGGAGGCTGGCCAATTAGATGAGTAGCAGGGCTTCTTCAGTGAGGAGTCTGTGCTGGTGCTGAGGCTAACATAGATCTCAATAGCAAGTAGGCAAAAGGCCCGATCAGACATCTAGTCTAGATGTGTATTTCAGACATCTAGTACATAGAACAACGGGAAGGTATGCAGCTTCACTAATGTTCAAAGAAATATAAATCAAAATTCATAAATTTTACATCTTAAATTAGGAACAAACAAGTAATAAAATACGGCCTGTGTGGTTAAGGGACACAGTAAAACTAGTTCACTCATTCACAGCAGGGGTCAAGAACAAAATCATTCAGATCCTTTTAGCCATTCAATTCCTCAATGAGTACCCATATTGAGGAAGAAATATAAGTTAAGGAAAGGTGTATCTGCAGAAGATGTTTATTTCAGTGTTGGTTATATTTGTGGAAAATTGGAAACAATTATTTGATTTTAGTGGGTGGTTAAATACATTTTGAAGACTCTGTAAATATGTATCATTGAAATGATGATGAATGTAAAGGTTATGTAAAACATTGAACAACAGTGGAAAAAAAAAGATAAAATGAGATAAACAAAACTCAGGTGGCAAATTATTGAAGCTATGAGAATATGTGACAAGTATGGCTTTCTCACAAATCCATACTATCAAGTCACAATCGGAGTCAAAGTTTTCCAATTTTCTTTCCTAAAACCTAATTTAGTTGACAGGGAGTCAGTATGCATGCAATACGGATAATTTTTACTTTTGTTTTCTGCTTTTCCCAGCTCCTTTCATAGGGCCCACTGATACCCTTCACCTTTCTCCTGTTCTTCCAGCTGGTGTTCCAATCTGGAAAGACTGTAACCTTCAACCTTACCACTCACTGGCTTTTGAAATTTAGCCTTTCTTGGAGTTCATGTCCAACATACAGCTAATATATTTCTAAAGTCTTCATCCCAAACCCTAGGTCTCTGTAGTGAGTAAAAATTTAGTCCCTATGATTTGCACCCTCTAATGTTATTGCTGTGGTTAAATTACATTCTATGGCAAAAGGGGCTTTGGCAGATATACCAAATTAAGATTATGAATCAGTTATCCTTAAAATAGAGAAATTATGCTGGACTACCCAGTAGATCCAATGCCATTTAAAATCCATGCATATTACAAGTGGAAGAAGAAGGCAGAGTCAACTCATGTGAAGGATTCCAGTCACACTTGCTGTCTTTGAGGACGGAGGGGCCACAAGCTGAAGACCAGAGCAACCTTTGGAAGCTGAGAACAACCTCCAGATGACGAGCCATCAAAGAAACATGGGCCTGTGTCCTCAAATTGCATGGCATTGTCACAGACACGTCCCCTAAAGCAAGGGACATAAAGGAAAGAATAAACAAATGGGACCTCATCAAAATAAAAAGCTTCTGCAGGGCTAAAGAAAACAGCATTAAAATAAAAAGAGAACCAACAGTATGGGAAAACATATTTGCCAATGCTACCTCAGACAAGGGCCTGATCTCCAAAATATATAAAGAACTCACACGACTGTACTCTAGGAAGGCAAACAACCCAATTAAAAAATGGGCAAAGGACTTGAACAGACACTTCTCCAAGAAGGACATACAGAGGGCCCAGAGACATATGAAAAGATGCTCAGCATCATTAGCCATCAGAGAGATGCAAATTAAAACCACAATGAGGTACCATCTCAGACCAGTCAGAGTGGCCAACATAAACAAATCAACAAGCAAATGTTGGAGAGGATGCGGAGAAAAGGGAACCCTAGTGCACTGTTGGTGGGAATGTAGACTGGTGAGGCCACTGTGGAAAACAGTATGGAATTTCCTCAGAAAACTAAAAATGGAACTGCCTTTTGACCCAGCAATTCCACTGCTGGGATTATACCCTAAGAACCCTGAAACACCCATCCAAAAGAACCCATGCACCCCAATGTTCATAGCAGCACAATTCACAATAGCCAAGTACTGGAAGCAACCGAAGTGCCCATCAGCAAACGAGTGGATCCAAAAACTATGGTATATTTACACAATGGAATTCTACACAGCAGAGAGAAAGAAGGAGCTTATACCCTTTGCAACAGCATGGATGGAACTGGAGAGCATTATGCTAAGTGAAATAAGTCAGACGATGAGGGACAAATACGATATGATCTCACCTTTAACTGGAACATAATCAACAGAAGAAAAAAGCAAACAAAATATAACCAGAGACATTGCAGCTAAGAACAATTTAACAATAGGCAGGGGGAGTGGGGAGGGGACAGTGAGGAGAGGGGGTTACAGGAACTACTGTAAAGGACACATGGACAAAATCAAGGGGGAGGGTGGAAATGGGGGGGGGGTTCGGCTGGAGTGGGGTGGAGGGGTGGGGAGAAAAGGCATACAACTGTAATTGAATAATAATAAAAATTAAAAAAAAATTGCCTGGCATTGAATTCTGTGAACAGCTTGAATGAGCCTGGAAGTTTATTCTCACCCCAGGACCTTCAGATAAGAGCCCAGGCTGGCCGACACTTTGACTTTGGCCTTGTGGGAAGCTAAGCAGAGAACCCAGCTGAGGTATGGTAGGCTAAGACTTCTGACCTAAGGAAACTATGAAACAATAAATGGGTATTATTTTAAACTGCTGGGTTTACAGTAATTTATGACAGTGATAGTGTCTCCTTCAGTGCTAACTGGATATGGATGCTTTCTACTTCCTGGGTCAGACTATAAACAGGGGTCTCTCCCTTGGTCTTTACTTAATATGATATTTTACTTATATGTAAGTCATCCAATTGTTTATTATCTAAGTTACTGCAGTCATAATGCTGACTGGTTTTACTGTATCAAAATATTTTCTGATAAAGCAAGCGTTTGAAAACTTAACCATCTCTCTCCGTGAAGTATTCAATATTAACTGCCATCTAGCACTAGCTAGCATTAGTCCATCTATTCTTGCTAGCTGACAATATAATAAAAATGCAGCTCAAGTTGCCTGGTAAAATGGCAAATCTTACAAAAGACAAGGTTTCATAAAATTGGTGAAAGTAACATGGGAGACTTCTTAAATGATGACGTTGCAGAATTAGTCCCTTTAACAATGGAGGAAGGAAGAAATCAGCAAGAATGATTGTAGGATGGTAGATTCACTCTAAAAGACCTTTTTCCTGGTACTAATGGCTAATCATGTGCCATTAACCAGCACTTTCTGCAGTGTGCCCCGTTCCCCAGGATTCAACTTTTGACTTGTGCTCCATGGAATCATTCCTCTTCCTGGGGACTGGGGACAGGGTTCTGTCTACCATGTGGAACAGGTGAGGTCTTGAAACACAGGCATACTGTGTAGCTGTATGACTTGACTGCCAGATAAAAATGAATACTCGAGGAAGTTTTCAATGAAAATAAAACATTGATTCACAAAACATATGAAAAGAAACTCAGATTCAGCTTTCTGCTGGTCTAACCCAAACTTCAGCCCTAGTTTCTAGTAGAGGGAGTGGAAGAAGTGAGTTGAGACCAGTGGTTCTGGTTAATACTTTTTAAAAGTAGATTAAATAGCTTTTATTTTATTCATTCATTCTTTTATCTATTCCTTTAATTTTTTTTCTTTTTTATTGTGGTAAGAACACTTAAGCTGAGGTCCACCCTTCTGAGAAATTTTTAAGTGCATAATAAAGTATCATCTACTGTAGGCATGGTGTTGCACAGCAGATTTCTAGAATTTATTTATCTTGAATAAATAAAACTATATACTCATGGGATATATGGATATAGTTGCATACAAGACAGCAACTGTACATTTCTCCTCTGCACCCCCAGCCCCTGGCAGCCACTATTCTACTCTCTGTTTCCAAAAGTTGGACTAGTTAAACATCTCACATAAGGGATGTGGACCCCAGCCCGTGGGGTCCGTGTGCTGTGGTTACAATAGATAAATTCACACGGACTACAGAAATCCTGTGAAGAAAAAGGGACAGCATGGCCACTGTCTAAGAGAGAAAGAGAGCGAGAGAGCCATAGAGCCTGACCCCTGCCTGGACAGACTTTTATTGCTTTTCTAGGTACATTACATTGAGGATGGTCCTCATTTACTATGCACAGGTTACCTTTTACAGATAACAAAGGAAAGAATGTTGCTAATTACTTCAAAGAGAAGGATGTTACAGATCAAGGGGAGAAGTGGTTGAACTGGTTACACTCCATACTTGGGAGGTTTAGCTCAGATTTTAGGAAGTTAAAGACACGCAATAAACATTTGCTGCCTCAATACAGGGTGAGGGAGTTTTAGCAAAAGCAAGTCTCATAGCAGCCTACGTACAATGCAGGCCTGATTCCCCCCTGGAGAACCTATCTCTGGACATGGGTCCTGTGTGCTGGACCTCGCTCCCCACTGGCTTTTATGAGTGGGGGCTAGGCTACATTTCCCATGCATGGAATGGTTCCCTATACATAAGTGGGATTCTGTAGCATTTGTCCTTATGTAACTGGTTTATTTCACTTCATGTGATGTCCTCCAGATCCATTCATGTTGTCTCAAGCAGCAGGATTTCCTCCTGTTTTTAAGCTGAATAATATTCCATTGCATGTATATACCACATTGTCTTTATCCCTTCATCTGGTGATAAACATGTTGGCTATCTCTGTTTCTTGGCTATTGCAAATAGTGCTGCAGTGAACATGGCAATGCAGATATTTTTGAGATTCTGATTTTAATTCTTTCTTAGAAACAGTTAATTTTTTATTTCTTAAATTCTTCTGCTGCATGACTTATCACATAAAATTGCTCCAAGCATCCTCCAAAGGTTTACCCAACCCTCTTTTCTTCTGCTTTTCTGTAGGTAGCAAGCTGGGATGGGAGAGACAATTGCAGTTCTTTTTCTCGCTTTTCTTCAGTTTCACATTTACAGTGAGGCCTGAGATGCCTCGCTGCTGTCACTTGCACCTATTGATCTCATTACCTGAAAAAGAAATGATATAAAGTATATCTGGGGAACAGATTTAACAGTCCCTCTCATATTTCTTAGATGAAGAGGAGGATTGTGTCCCTATACTTTCTTCTGGGTACTTAAGTGAATTAGGGTTTTCAGAGCTAAAGAATCTTAGTTGGCTGGGAAAATTAATCAAGAAATGGTCATCTACATGTGGGGATAAGAAAGCACCAAAAATACCCAAAGTTAGAAGGTTTTCACATTTCATCTCTTCCACTTTCAAGGGTATTTGATAGTTCTGTAACTCCAGAGGGACTTTTTGGTTCTGATTTCAGTGCCGACTGTAGTGGCAGGCATGGGCCAGGGTCACACCACCTGGGAGAATTGTCCTAAGAATATTTTTATTTAATTGATGCCCACCTTTCCCAGTAACTGTAAGTTCCGTGAAGTCAGAGATTGTGTCTGCCTAGCTCACATTGTTACTTACCTTCAATGTCTAGGGCTGTCCTGCACATAATAGGGGATGAATCAAATCTTTTCGATGAATGAATTATTTTAGTAACAAACTATAGAAGGGCCATTGAACTCTTTAGTGTAGCCATTTGTAATACAGCTTCATACAGGAATATCATAATAAAAGACAACTGTAGCAGACAGGGGGCTATTGTACTTTGAGCTGAAAATATTTTTTCCACTTTGGTTAATGTGTAAGTTAGATTTTCCTATAAGAAATGATTAACTAAGGGAAGTAAAATTAGCGATATTAAGGAGAACGAGACATACTAGATGCAGATGAAGTTCTTTTAATTTTATGTATTAAACTCAATCAAACTTTGAGTAAGTTATATTAATATAAACCATTCTTAGCCCTGGCTGGTGTGGCTCAGCTGATTGAGCACTGGCCTGTGAATCAAAGCGTTGCTGGTTTGATTCCCAGTCAGGGCACATGCCTGGGTTGCGGGCCAGGTCCCTGGTAGGGGTTGCACAAGAGGCAAACAAGCATTGATGTTTCTCTCCCTCTTCTTCTCCTTCCCTCCCCCTCTGTTAATAAATAAATAAAGTCTTTTAAAAAGAAAAAGAAAACATTCTTAGAATAACAAAAATTTTACTTCCTTGTATTACTGTTTACTTGAAGGCTGCTATTCCTTTCTATGGGCCCCATATAAAGCATCAAAATTTTATGGAATTTATAGTCATCTAAATGCTATCATGAGATTTTAGCTATTATATTTGTTAGCTGTACTAGTCTTTAAGTTAATAAAGGCAACAAAACAAAGTAAAATCTGCCTTTACTGGCCGGTTCATGTGAAAGAAACCTTAAACTACTGTGACCACTTAGCAGTAACATCTGTGAAGCAACATCGGTCTGATTTTCAAACTCCTTTTGCTAAAAAGTCTTTATCTTGCCATTTCTCACTGTTTGTCTAACAATTATTTTTGCCTAGGATATCAAGATGACATTAAAATTTCATATGGCTATCAGCAACTTATATGCTTAGTATTGCTTCCCATTCTAAACACTTTCCCTCTTAGGAATTCCTTTTCATCTCATTCACTCATCTTATAAATAAGCATTCAGAGAACTCTAAATGAAACTTACTTTTAAAAATAGTTGTGCTGTGCAATATTTCTCTTCTATAGTGTTATTAAATGAAAATTGGTTTTGGAATATAGGGATAAGTGCAAATCAGATTTTTTTTTACTTTAGAGTAACTAGCAATCACTAAAGAATCGGACATAAAAACAATGAAACCAAGAATATCTCTAGAGATATTCCCGTTTACTATAAATACCTCCTCTTCCCCTCAGTTATAAATTTTATCCATTTTGGCCAAACTTAATAAGGCCTTGATGTTATACGTGAAAGATGAAATTACGTAAGTGCCTTTGGTAGGGCATGTTGCTTAAAACAGGCCTTCCAGCAGAGAGAGACACAGACTCCCTTTATCCTTAATGCTGATTGGCAACTTGTAGTTTGCAGTATCTTTCCTTTTTAAGTGGATGGAAGGAATAAAGTATTTTATGACTTATAAAAATTGAATTGAGTAGGTTTTGAGGTAAAAGAAGTATAAATTTTATAAACTGGTGGAAAATAAAAGCTACCATCACATTTTTCCTTGGATGCTTGATAAGAACCTGCAATTCTTTGTGGTATTTCTAAAGTTGTCACTAACAAGATTGTTAGAACCTCAAGTCTTGGCATAATGATAGGTCCTTGTCACAGGTTCCTGATAGGGGTGTGTGTGTGTGTGTGAGTGTGTTAGTGTGTTAGTGAGTGACCTTGGCCCTTACTCCCAGGCTGCTATGGAACTCAATTGTCATTGAGATGTCCAAAAAGAAATTTTCCTGGCACATTAAAAACTATTTTAAGGTCTCACCTAACTTATGAATAAAAATCATCTATATTTTGTTGGTTAGCTGCAAGTAATTTATAGGGTTTATTTATTCAATACATTTATTCATTGCTTTCACATGTTAATAGCTATCCACCCACTGTTCTCTCTGAATTGCATCTTAACAAGATTATGCTCCTTTTTCTAATTTATTGAACTAGCATGGGATATATTTATATAAAAATTAGCTGCTTAAATACTTCCTTGATGAAAAACATAGCTGTTCTAATTTTATTATGAATTTTAATCAGGGAAAAAATGACCTTTGAAATTTTCTTCTACCTCATTTTATATTGTGTGTGCATGCCTCTCGGTCTTTATATGATTAGATATCTTTATGATTTAATTAAATTTTATATAGAAAACATGTGACTGGACAGTAGGAGTTTGTTTGAAAGAAAAATCTTAAGGAAACTGTTAATAAATTAATATGACTAACAGAAGACCCGTTTCCTCTGAAAATAGTAATTCTTCCAGCACAGTAAATCTATTTCATAATAAATATATTCTGGTTTGCTTTTGGTGTAGAAAAAAAAATCTTCTGAAGTTAATCCCAGAATGCTCCGTGCTTAGTTTCTTTTGATGCAAGTTTCCAAGCCTTTTGGGGATCCTCTGTAATTGGTACCAGTCTAACAAGTACCTCTTCATACTACACCAGAAGTACCAGTTCATGACCATGGTTCTCTGATAAGAGGAACTGAATTTTTGACTTGTGGCTCTTTGAAGATTATAAAAACCCATGTGCTAGAAGGAAGGTTTCCATAAACCACTGACTCTCAAATTTTAATGTGTAAGAGAGTAGAGGAGCTAAAATGTTTTCCTTGATGCTATTAGGGTTCCTGGCTGGGTCTGAAAATTAAATTGAAAATGACAGAGTTAAAGGAGATAAAGCATGCACATTTATTTAATGTAAATTTTATGTCATATGGAAGCCTTCATAAGGAAGAAAAACCTCAAAGAATGGTTAAACCTGAATATTTTTATGCTAGGTTTGATGAAAAGTGGACAGTTGTAGAGAAATGGGATAGGGCAAAGAGTTGAGGTAACTGTAGTAAACTGGAGGAAACTTAGGCTCTTTATTCAGATTCTTCTTGGTATTCCCCTGTGTTGTAGATAAGAATGTTCTTCTGAATATAGAAAGCACACCTCCCATTTAAGGACTTTGTGACCTGCTTCTGGGAGAAAGGCAAGAAGTAAGGTAGAGACCTCCATGCTTGTACCAATTCTTCAGATTCCTTCAGCTTAAAATGTTCAACATGCCAACACATCATATTTGTGGGTAGTGTGTCCCAACCTCATCATTTTGCCATCTGAGACTTGCCTAAGAGGTTTCATATTCCATCATCTGAGTTAGTATTGTTTCATAATTCATTCAACCAATCTCTCCATTCTGAAATGGTTAGAACAAACTGGAAATTCTGTTTTTGAGTCCAGAGGGCGGGCAGTCAAGAAAATTTCTAGAAGTTGGGCTTGACGCATCTTCAGATGCAGTGAGGGCTGGCAGCAGCAGTCTGGCAGCTTTTCATGGTCTGTATTTTGTGCATCTCTGGCAATGCAGTCAAGTGTTCCAGTGAGCTTTCTGAGTGGCCCACTCAACATCAGGCGCAGTGTTGTTCATACATGAGCTCTTGTAATTGAATTAAAAACTAACTGAACTGAGAAACCAAACCACTTTTGTTTTCTTCTCCCCTCTTTCCTCCATGACAGAAAACTGGTGGTAGGAAATGCTCTACACTGACGCGTGTGTCTGATGGCTGTGTCTGGGGTTTACCTTTGTGATACATGAGGAATGAGTAGAGAGGGATGAAATTGAAGGCAGGTTGAGTGAATTTGAAGTAACATGCTGGGCAGTGAGGGGAGAGTTTGCCTCCACTTGCCTCACAGAAGTACAGCAGACTTGTAGCAGAGACCACTGCCGTCTTTAGTCTATTCTCTGTCTCATGCCAACACACCCACAGATAGCCACGCACCCTGGACACATGCATCCAGAAAAAATGTAGAATATAAATCCATGAGTATGTGTGTGGTATAGGGCTTAAACCATAGGCTTTGAGAGCAATCTGTTCTGGGTTTCATTTCTGACTTTGCCACTCCTACCTAGAGGTGACGAACATGGATTACTATTTTCAAAAGATTGTTGGTAAAAGCCTAACAAAATTTAAGTTTGAAGAGTTATAAAAAGAGAATGAATATAGGAGAGCTTGAGTATGTTTATAACCTCAGCATCAGGGGACTTTGAAAAAGGATCAGATGGAGTATTTAATTAATGTTTCCTCAAATGAAAAGTAGGTGTAACATAGATTTCTTTAAGATTAATATTAGTTTTGCCCTGGCTAGTGTGGCTCAGTGGATTGAGTGATGGCCTGCAAACTGAAGGGTTGCCAGTTCGATTCCCAGTCAGGGCACATGCCTGGGTTGTGAGCCAGGTTTCCAGTAGGGGCCACAGGAGAAGCAACCACACAGTGATGTTTCTCTTCCTCTCTTTCTCCTTTCCTTCCCCTCTCTCTAAAAATAAATAAATTATATCTTAAAAAAACCCCAAAACCCAAAGATTGACATTAGTACTAAATTACATTATCATATATGTATAGTATACCTGTATATGTGTACATGTGTGTGAGTACATGCATACATACATATGTATATATGTATACTTATATATACCCATATACCCACATATATGTATATAGTAGACATCTCTTTATGTACATGTTAGTGTACGCATATTTATGTATATATAAGACATCAGTCTATTACAGGGTAGGTACTCAGGCCCTCAGTACCTCATATCTATACTCTATAAATCTTATCAGGAAGCAAACCTGGAAGTATTTCTGGGGTTATGGACTAAAAGTTGGTGGTTAAGTCCAATTACGATGACATTGCTAGTAGCCATTCTCAACTAGGAGTCCTCATTTGAACCACAGAAAATTACTTGAGTAACTATTTCAATTCTCGCAAGGATGTCACATAACTAGCGCCATTTTAGTGACTGGGAGAGAAGTTAATCATTACACACTATGGTTGGTTAGTTTAGGGCGTTAGGGCCTAATTATCTTGCTACACCAGTTGAAAACATTTGCTTATATTCATATAACAGAAGATGTACAGGTATAGAAATGTTACGTTTGCTCCATCACACTGGACTGATGCCCAGGCTTAGAACACTTCCGAGGATCCAAATTATGAGATGATTTCAACATCTTATATCAAAGTGGCAGCAATCTGTAGTTAATTATTTACCTTTGTAATCAAGTCTCTAGGGAAATGCAGGTATATACATTGTATTAAAAACACTCAGAAAAAAATACATAAACACTCAGGAAAATTCATGGTGTTTAAAGGCAAGGCTTTGACCTTAGACCGATGCTTATACTGGCCCTGCCACTTAACTATGTGTATTGGCCTGGGAATCTGAGTTAAGTGATCTGACTCTCAGTTGTCCATGCATAAAATAAAAATATTCATTGCATAATTGTTAGTATTAACTGAGATATATAAAAAGTGTTTAGAACATTTACTAATATACAAACATTAATTTTAGTAATTGAGCATATGACCCATTTTAAAGACAAACACGCACAATGATTTTCTCAAAATTATTATTCAGTGAATATTGTCACTGTTTCTAAAAGGACCAGAGACTCTTATTTTAGGTGTTTGTATCAGTTATGATACCCTAAGTTATCATGAAGTAGAAGGAACTCCCAAACTTCTTCAAAACACCAGTTTCAAACAACGAAGATTTAGTTTTTACTCACACTATATGTCAGTTGCATATCAATAACGGAGTGCAACGGGAAGTTCTATTTTGTATCATCCTCCCTCTGTGACTGAAACTGATAGAGACTTCATTGTTGGGACAGTTGTGTGTCACAGTGGCCAAAACAGCAGTGGTCTGGTTAAACACTGTCAAATGCTTTCACCTGGAAAAGGTAGTTGTTACTTTTACTCACATTCTATGGGCCAAAGAAACTCACATGGCCATGCCACAGTATCTTCAAAAACTGTGACCCTCCCATGCGCCTGGGAGCAGAGAACTGGCCTTTGTAAGAACTGTGAACATCTAACACAACTGGGTAAGGCAAATGGGCAGGGAGGCAAATGAACCCCTGAGTTTTCCAACTATAAAGTCACACTTACTGAAATAAGCAAACATGATAAATCAAGCATTTCATTTATATAGAATAGTTTTCTTATGTAATGCATTCAATCCTATCTTTTATTAATGCTTAAAATCAGATACATGTTAGTGATCTTGAGTATAATGGAAGTAATGAAATGGTCCAGCTGAAATAGTTAAAATTTATAATGTTCTTTTTAAAAAATTTAATCTTTATTGTATTTTTCCATTACCATTTAGTCCTCTTACAGTATAGTATAGTCCCCACCTCCCCCCAGCAATCGCCACACTGTCGTCCATGTCCATGAGTCCTTTTGCCTTTTTGCTCAATCCCTCCAACCACTCATTTCCCTCGACTAGCTGTCATTTGCTTTCCATCTATGAGTCTGTCCCCATTTTCCTTGTTAGTTCAGTTTGTTCATTAGATTCCACATATGACTGAAATCATATGATATTTTTCTTTCTCTGACCGGCTTATTTCACTTAGCATAACGTTCTCCAGGTCCATCCATGCTGTTGCAAAGGGTAAAACTTTCCGCTTTTTTATGGCCGAGTAGCATTCCATTGTGTAAATGTCTCATCTGATAAGGGGTTAATATCCAAAATTTATAAAGAACTTAACAAAATTCAACACTAAAAACACAAATAACCCAATTAAAAAATGATCAAAAGACCTGAATAGACACTTCTCCGAAGAGAACATACAGATGGGCAATAGGCATATGAAAAGATGCTCAGTGTCACTAATCTTCAGAGAGATGCAAATTCAAACCATAATGAGATACCATCTCACACCTGTCAGAATGTCTATCATCAATAAATCAACAAACAACAAGTGCTGGTGAGGTTGTGGAGAAAGGGGAACACTTTTACACTGTTGGTGGGAATGCAGATTGGTACAGCCACCGTGGGAGCAGTATGAGATACCTGAAAATATTAAAAGTGGATCTGCCTTTTGACTCAGCATTCCCACTTTTGGGAATATATCAGAAGGAACCCAAAACACTAATTACAAAGAACATAAAATCACCCCTATGTTCATTGCAGCCTTATTTACAATCACCAAGATATGGAAGCAGCCCAAGTGTCCATCAGCAGATGAGTGGATAATGTTCTCTTCATTCAATATTTTAATTCATTTTCCATTAAATTTCATTGAGATGATCTATATATTTATTTTATACAATTGATCATCATTATTCACAGATTCTGTGTTTGCAAACATGCCTGTTTGCTAAAATGTATTTGTAAGCCCCAAATCAGTAATCAGTACTTCTGTGTTCTTGCAGTCATTCACAGACATGTACAGAGCAGCCCCAAATTGGAGTCCCTGATGCTCATGTAGTCAGTGATGATTGTTTCAGCTTTCATACTGTAAAAAGTATTCTTTCTGGTGGTTTATTGAGTGCTGTACATTTTGTATTTTTGTGCTTTTTGTTGGTGATTTCACTGAAATAGTTCATAATGCTGAAGTGCTGTCTAATGCTCGTAAGCACAGGAGGCTGTGATGTGTCTTATGAAGAAAATACTTGTGTTATATAAACTGTTCAGGCAGGAGTTATAATGAATTTAATGTTAATAAATCAACAATATCTATTAAACAAGGTGTCTTTATACAGAAACACACATAAAACAAGGCTATGATTTACATGTAATCTTGTTTTACGTGTTTCTGTTTAAAGATGAGATGTTAGCAAACATGATGTGACCAGAGGCTCACAGGAACCTCATCCTGCATTTCCTTTAGGAGCCATGGCTCAGTGTTCATTAATTCAGTGCTTACAGTAACTTTATAGGCCGTAACTACTCTGAATAACGAGGCAAGAATTTAAATAGAAACCTTGAAACAGAACAGAATTTTTTTGGTACCTGAAAAATATAAGTTAAATATCTGAAGACCAATGGGAAACTGTCATTTGAAAGTGAAAAGAAACCAAACTTTTTAAACTGACCTGGGAAATCTTCATTCTCTGTAGATAATGTATTAGTGCTGTGAAAGAGCTACCCTGTGCAATGTTAAAACCAAAATTTCTGTGTTTAAAATTTTGAAAGCTAGACCCCATTTTAAAAAACGTGTGGGCTTTCTGGTTTTAAGTGTAGGTTACGGTGTCTGGTTCTTTACCATCTCAAATAAAGTAATGTCAAGCTTTTGTATTCCACCAAGAATGACAATTTTTTCTTGTTATTGCCGTAAATAATGGAATGGCTTTTAGGGAGGAGGCCTTCTTACACTGTCAGCATATTTCTTTTTTGGTACTTTTTAAAAAACTTATTGTATAACAGATCATGATTTCTTCCGCTTATACTTGGGCAATTAACTAAAACTTTAAATGTAACAGAAACACCGATTTTTGTGACATAAAGCTGGTGTGTTAGGGATGACTATCTCCATCTAAAAAGAAGATGATCATTCTTTTTAACCAGCTAGGCCATGTCATGTGTTTTTAGACCAACACATCCCAGTAATTACAGCGATTTAACATTGATGAATGGCAGTCCTCCACGGTTACAGCAGGAAAGGTGTTAGGCAGTGTGGCTGGGTGTTATTTCATTTACCAACAGGATTACAGAATCCTCTTTTTCTTCACTTTATACTCAGAAAAGAACATTTCTGTTCCTTTCTTGGTGAGTGAGACATTCCCACTTTCTTCCTTTCTAGTCTATATATTTTTAAATGTGGGAAGATTGGTGATATGATATGCCAACTATTTGTGATGAAAGGCATGTAATCCCTTTTCTCTCTTGCTCTCTCTCTCTGTGTCTTATCATCTATCTATCTATCTATCTATCTATCTATCTATCTATCTATCTATCTATCTTTCTATCTACTGTGTCTATGTGAATTCCTTGACTGAGAACCTGGATAGAGAACCTTGTTGCTCATCAGCCTCTGGCTCCTGGTGGACTTGTGCTGTGTTGGTAGTCAGTGCAGAGATAGTCAGATCTGGGGGACGATCACACAAGAGGAGTCAGGTAGCTTCTATATCAGAGTCCTATGGCAGGACAAAGAAGATGGACCATTGGTAACTATCTGGGACATCAGTTGCTGATTTGTGAATTTGGTGGCACTTTCCTACTTATTACTTTAAAATATAATAATTATTAATTTCAATGTTGGTTGTTAGAATATAATTATTTTTCTCTGTTTTCACTAGAATTGTCATTTACAAATTGGTACATAGATTCTGATATATATCAACAAATATGGATGTTTTGAGTGCTTAAAAAAAGGTGGGGGGGGCCATGCCCGCACAGGGATAATGCCAAGATTTTTAACAGAGCTGTGCTGAAGTGATTTTACTATTTGATTCCAGTCGTGATGAACCTAGTCTTTCACTCTGATAGAACTAATTGGTGAAAAAAAGGGAAAAAGATTAGTGCTGGTGTGTCCTGGCAACAGAACAAAAAAGGAAATATGTGGAAAACCTGATGAACCTCTGCTTCCTGAGACAGAGAACTTAGAAACAGGCCTAGAAGATGTGGTGAGGATGGAGAGATTAGGATTCCTAAACTTCAGGGCACATGAAGAATCCAAGACACCTGCCTACTTACCAACCACTAGAAAGGATGTGGAACCTTTTAAAACATTAGTATTTTCTAGTAAGTTTCTATGAGCAATCTGTAGATGAAAAGATCTGTTGATGTTATTATCAGCTCATGTAACTACACTGTGGACCCTATCTTAATAATCTTTTCCCTTATTCTGCAAACAGTCACTCAGGCTCATAGAGTAAGTATCTATGTGGGGGTTACAACAATGATAGAATCTCAAAGAGGAAGTATTGTGTAGTGGTAGGTGAAGGGTGTGGATTTGGTACAAACTGGAGCGAGGTTCTGGCTCTGTCACTTATAATTTACTCTTTGGATGTCATATTCCTCATTGCTAAAATGGGACTACAATGCCTACTTCCCGTTATCGTGAAGATTAAAGTACTTAAAATAGAGCAGGCACTCAATTAGAGATTGCAATTATTATTGTTTATCTGTGTCAGTCATATCAAAACCAAGGTTCTCACCCATTGGCATTCAAAAGTCAGGAGTGTAATTCAGAGTCTTCTGGAGGGGAACCAGGCATTTGTATCTTGTTTCTGGAGATTCTGATGTATCAAAGGCTAAGAATACTGCGACTGGGTGAGATCTCCTTGCACCCACACCACACCTTGGTGTGGAGGTACTAGCCACTGGGAGGCCCTAGGGATGCTACAGTGGGTCCGGGGAACACCCTTCTGCCCATGGGCTGTTCTGCAGTCCTGAAAGTAGAAGGAAATCCATGTTCTCCCCTCGACAAAATAGACCCCTCCAATACAGAATGATACTGCTTGTTAGATGTCTAAAGCCTTTCTCTAATGTTTACCTTAAAGTTATATCATCTGTATTCATCTGTCCCAGTATTTAATCCCTCAGGACTTTTGGGGTTAACCCATTAAGCCAGTTTAGCAGAGTAATTGAATCTAAAATTTCTAAAAATGGACTCTTAGAATTTAATGCCTTTTCCTTATGGGAGGCATTGACTCTTATGTAATTCATGCCCATGAGTGATGGTTTGAATCCTGATTTACAAGTGCCAACATGATCACCCATCCTCCAAAAGCTTTCATCTCTTTTACCTAGACAAAAATAAATTAAGATTTGTGCAATGGCAGAGGGAATAGAAAGGAGGGGGTAGATTCATGACCCATTTAAAAGGAATTCATGGTCCAATTGACAGCAATTCAAAAGGAGGGAGAGTGAGTTTTGAGGTCAACATTCAAATTTCAAGATGAATCTATAGGTTGGATTTAGTGGCTACAAAATATGGTCAAACAGATGAAATATTTCAGTTGCATCCATTTGGCTCCACTAGTAAGACTAAAGACTAGAGACACAATCAAACTGTCTGTTTTTCAGTTGGTTAATTGTGCAAGTGTACCGGAAGGGAAAAATTATTGCTAGTATTAAAAAAGCACTGCCATGTTATTGTGGAAGCTCATTCTCAAGTAGACAGTTTTCAATCAAGGAAAGTCACTTTATGAAGTCTGTGTCTCCATGTAGACTTCACAACTGTAACTGAACATTACAATAGTACTTGAGCCCTTATTTCTACTCTGTTACAGTGGCAAAACAAAGCATATAATTTTCAGAAACAAGCACAGACATGAAATCTAGACACTTAGCAAACATTTATCAAAAGTCATAAATAGTACCATACTCTGCTAAATCTCTGTATTTTATATTTTCCCTCTAACTCATTTTCCCCCATAATAGAACAGTTGGAAGGTCAGAAATGTATAAGAATTTACTTACTAAATACAGCTACAAAGTCGCTATAGTGCCTCCTTTTGTCCCAAACACTTGCTAATGGTATTGACATTCCGTTGGTGTGACTTTCCTTTTCTTAGTGTTATCTTCTCCTCTTGGCAATTTGCTATGTTATCTCACTATATTCATGGCTTGAAAAAGGAACCTCGTTCTCCAGATTGAAGTGGTTTATCGATTTTAAAAGATGAGGTAATTCACTGTCTGACATAATTAAGCCTCCAAAGAGCAAAACTCTCAACTATGCTTTTCTCATGAAAGAATCTAAAATGGAACTGTCAAGATTCTGGCCCTTAGCAATTTCATAATTATTTATTCACATCAAAATCTAATCCTTAAATTCATTTTGAATAATTCTCATCACCTATCTCCTCAAGCAGCAGTAAGTTTCTTCCATTTGTGTAACACGTAAATATTGCTAATTGTCCTCATAATGCCATCTAAATGTGACTCATTTCTCATTGTATCTGCTACTGTGTGATTAATGGCAGGAGTTTTGTATATATTAAATGTCATCTTAGAGGTTATGCCCTGGAAATATAAGGGAAAGCTTTGTGGCAGTGAGATATCACCCAGCTACGGGATTAACACAGAGTGACAAAACAGTAAAAGGACTTCTACCTATCCTAAATACCCCGAGCGAACCAAATCATCATTTTGTTTCCAGGAACATGAGGATGAATATTTATGGTTAAGACAGGAACCTCTTGAATAGAATGTTGAATCCCTTTATTAATTCTATTTGGAGGAGATCATCAGAGGAGATACGATTAATTTTTCTTTGAGTCATATTAGCCTTCAAATATTTTTCCCACAGGTAGTGCTTTGGGCAGAGAGCTTTATGCTATGGAAGCTAATAAAAATGGCCTTTTGAGCATGTACTACTTGCCAGTAACTATTTTAAGAAATTTACAAGTATTATCTCATTTAATTCTTCCGGAGGATACTATTAATTATCCTCATTTTGATAAGGAAACTTACAAAGTTAAATATCTTGTCCAACATCATGCAGGTGAGAAGTGGCAAAACAGAGAGTGAATTTTCTGGAGTGGATGCAACAATCTTTCTTTCTTGACAACTATAGTATTCCGACACATAGCAAAACAACATCCAACTGGAAACAGCAAAGAAGTGTGCATTGAAAAAGGCTTGTTTGGGTTATAAGCAAAGATGAATAAGATTCTGACAGGAGGAGGTGGCAGGGTAAAAATAGTGCCGTTTTGAGCTAATGAAATCATGTGAGAAATACAAGAAAATGGAAAGACATACAGCATATTTAGGCAGAAAATGAAAAGTGTGTGTGTGTGTGTGTGTGAGAGAGAGAGAGAGAGAGAGAGAGAGAGAGAGAGAGAGAGAGAGAGAATTATATAAAACAAAACACTACAACAGATTCCGTAAAGAACTGGAACTGGAGAGGGAAAGCAATTAGAGAACATCATCATTATCATAAGCTGGGAATTGTAGAGCTGTAGAGCCTGTTCTAGGGAGGCACGCATGACGTGGATTCTCTCCTACTGGCATCTTGGACCCCCAGCGTTTGAACTCTGGTTTATTGTTCAGACTGAACACCCTAAACCCTCTCCTATCTAGGACAGGATACTTAAAAAATTATGTCACTGCCTTCCTCTACCCATACTAACAGATGTTAGGAAGTAGTAGCTCAGGCGGGGAGGAAGAACCCATAAGCAGATGTTTCATAGCTGTAATTACAACTTAATAAATGAATCATTTCCTTTGGCTGGCACTAGTTGGGGTCTGGGCATAGCAGTCTGTGGGCTGGCAGTTCAGGAAACATTGCCCTGTCTCCTGATGCTTTAACATGGAGGTTTGAGACATCAGACATATAACAAAAATGGTCCTGTATATAAATGCAAGTTTAGCAACTTGTGGTGAGCTCATATGAGAAAGAAGAAATCACCAAGTCCTTGGTAATATAATTGGCTTGACTTATTGGTTGTAGCTTGGAATATGAAAATCAAACTATAAAATATAATCTGGTGTACAGTGTGCTAATTAACCAGCTGGGCCAGCTTTTATAAACTTAATTTTACAGATTTCCTTAAGGACTTAATCTAGTTTGGTGACTCAGAGCTATATCTCCCTGCTGCTAGGTCCTAATAGTCATGGCTCCTGTTTTTGTTTCTTTCTTTTCCTTTTTTTTCCCCCCTTGGATGTCAGAGATCTCATCTTTGTCTCTTTTGTTAGATGATATATTTTCCACATAGAAATTTCTTTGTGGATATCAGTAATAGATGGAATGTGGGAGGTGGGGGTGGGTAGGGTAGGAGATAGTACCGGGGGAAAATGGGGACACCTGTAATTGAACAAAATTAAGATAATAAAAATTAAAAAAAAATTAGAGTGCTGTTCAGGCCCTAAAAAAATAGTAGACATTATGTTATAAAACTTCAGAGTTTTCTACTTCTACCTGCATAGCTTTTTCTCTCTTGTGATTGATGCTCATATTTCAGAGTAATGAATCATGTTTTAGAAAACCATTCCAGGGTGAAATAGAGGAGAAAGAAGCACATAGCAACAAGGGCTGGATTGGAGATAAGAACATGGGCTCGATAGAAAGGCACAAATGAAGAGGGAAATCAATTAGCTGCCAGCTTTTTCACAATTAGAGCAGTGGGGAATGTACAAAGGGGAGACAGATAGCAAAAATCAGTTCTCTTTCAAGCTTTAAGATTGCAAGCCAATCCAACCAAAGAGATAAGTAGAACAATACAAACAATAAAAAGTCTTAAAATGACTTTTTGTGATAAAGATAATATACATTTGATGTAGGAAATTTTTATCCTGGGAGATGTGTCTGTTCAGATCCTCTGTCCGTTTTCCAGTTGGATCGCTTATAAAGGAAGGAGATGCCATCAGGTCACCATTGCGAATATTTCAGTGTATTTCCTTTGTCTTTTCCTACTCAAAGTTTTTCTATTTACTTGCAATCATTTTGTGTAATTTTGTATTCTTCTTTGACCCAGCATTATACCATAAATGTTTTCTAAGTCAATATAATCTGAAAACATCTGCATAGCTCTTATTGATGTTTTCCCATCAGCAAAATTTATACCCATAGAAAAGTTTAGAGAATAAAGGCAATAAAAGCTACTAGTGCTATTGGCTATGTGAGTATAAATTTATACTAATTCTATAGTGTTCATGTACACTAGTATGTCATCATATTATGGTTACTTAGCAATATGCTTTTTATTGCTTAGAAATGCATTATAATTATCTTTACACTTACACACACACATATATAAAACATACAGATAGGTATATACATATTTTAATAAATACATAGTATTTCATTATGTGGGTATTCTATAATTGATTTAATTAGTTCTCTTGTGTTGGATTTTCAGTTGCTTCCAAATGTTTACTTTTACATATAGGAGAGGGGACCCAAAAAACCCAAAACTTATTCATAAAAAATTGTATGTTTATTCTTATGTTTCAACTGGAGTCACCTTCAAAGTGCTCTCCATCTGATGCAATACCCCTATTGAGATGTTTTTTCCACTGCTCAGAACAGTTTTTAAACTTGTCAATTTTGATGCCTTTTAGTGCTTCTGCCATTTTTTGTGGCACATCTTCCACATTGGCAAAATGTTTCCCTTTGATAACTTTTTTTCAACCAGGGGAGCAAAAAAAAATTCACTCAGGGGTGAGATCAGATGGATAGGGAGGGTGGGGCATGGGGATCATGCTAGTTTTGGTCAAAAACTGCTGAACACTCAGAGCAGTGTCGGCAGATGTGCTCATAAATCACCCGTCATGAAATGGGCAAATACACTGAAAGGGTCTTTAAAAAATATTCACTGAAGCCAAATGCAGACTCTCACAACAACACCAGTTGGTGCACTGATACAGATGGGTTCCTAGATCACTCAGCTCATGGGGGAAGCCTGTACCAAACAGGACCCAACCTCCAGAAGATAATTCTGTTTTTTTTCCGGGTCCCCCCATTGTAATGTTGTGATAAAAATCCCTCGGAATATTTGTCATTTCTTAGTTACTTTTTAAAAAACATTTTTGGAATCCATAAGTTTATACCAATTAACAGAATTTGTGCCAACTCACGCTGCACAGGACAGTAATGGGATGATTTTTAAAATCATATCCAACTTAATAGGCAGACATTATCTTCTTGTTTTAATTTGTATTCCTTTCATATTAATGAGATTTGGTAGTTTTCATATAGTTATTGCATATCAGTATATTAGTATTTATTTTCTAAATAGTGTAGTTTTATTTTCTTATTTTTATATGGAGGACAAGTCATGTTAGTTTAATTTTAAAGTAAATTAATGTAATAAATTAAAATTTAAACTTATAATTGTTATTTTTATTGGCTATATGATATCATATATATTTAGCATGATGCAGAAAGGGACTTCTGTTGCCTCCAAATTTTGGTTAAAGTCTCAAATCTGAGTGTTAGGTCAAAAACTAGCACTATTTTTTAACTTAGGGTCTGAGTTTTTCTGAGATTCATCACTGCCAACAACAGTCAGAAATTCATTTTTGATTTATTAAGAGAGAATACTTTGAAATGGCCTTGCAAGCAGTAGGGAGAACTATGTTGTTTCTCCTCCCCTTTCAGTCTTCCAGCAGAATGAAGGTAATACCAAGAGAGGGCTTAACAGCACACTTGGAGTTAGAAGGAAAACAGATAATGGAAAAATCTGGAAGTAGGAGACTGGCTGGCACAGACTGCAAAGGTAGAGCCAATAAAGAGGGTAGTGAGAGAGGGTGGCAGTAGCTAGAGTCTGGCAAGCTGATTTGGAATGTTTCTCTAGAGCCAGATGGTAGCTGGCCATAGGTTATCTTGTGGGGACCTCTGAGGTTGGCGATTGTCTTTTCCAGTTGTACAGGCCTCAAATCTTGGAGTCATTGTTGATTTCCTTATCTCTTTCATAAACCACAACCAACCAGCAAAACCTGTCAGCTCTAGAACCCAACTGCGTCCTCCAAGGTCACCACTGTAGTCCAAGGTGCCATCTCCTCCATTTGTAAATGGATTCTTGTTGTGTGTTTGCCTCTTCCCACTTCCTCCCTGACGTTTCAGCATAGTACTCAGGGTGGCTCTTTTAATATTTAACTTGGATTACCTTGTGGCTTTGTTCAAAATCTTATTTCCAATGGACTTCTTGTCTTAGAGTAAAAGCTAAAGTTTTAAAAGTATCCTGTAAGGTCCTAAGTTGTCATCTTCCCTATTTACTCCTTTCTGAGCTCATTTCCTACCATGTTTCCTATTCTCATTGTGCTAGACACGTGGGACTTCCTACTGTTCTTCTCAGAAAGACTTTCCCTGGTCATCCTTTACATATTAGCATGTCATTCAGTTACCCTATATTTCTGAATTCCATTTCGTTTTACTTCCAGGCACTTATCATCATGTGACATAGTTTTACATTCTTCTTTTTAGATATAGTCCACCACTATATCTAGAATGTAAGCTCTTGGAAAGCAGTGAATTTGTCTTGTTTTCTGTACCTACCACCACAGCCTACTATAGAGCAAGACATAGAGAAGGTACTAAATAAATGTGTTGAATAAATGATAAATGAACTCTGATTCAGAAGCAATGTTTGTGCAGTTCAAGGATGCTTTTTTTCCTTTTCTTGGTTGTGTTATCTTTTAGTCATTTAAGATAAATAAATTTCCATTCTTAGGAAAACTATTTATAGTAAGTAGTGTTATCATGGCTAAAATAACTAGTATATATGTATCTCTTGGATAGATGGCAGCTGTATTTATTAACTTGAATTTAATGCCTTAGTTAATATCATACCATATAACATGATTTTGTACCCTGTTATAATACATTATGGCAATTTGATCACGCTTATTTGTAAAGAGGTGTCTTAATTTCCTTTTCTGCTGTAATAAATTGCCATTAATATACTGGCTTAAAAATAACACAAATGTACTACTTTACAGTTTTGGAGGTCAGACGTCTCTCATAGGCCTCATGGGGCTAAAATCATGACATTTAGAAAAGCAGGTTCTTTCTGGAAGCTCTGGAGTAAAATCTGTTTCCTTACCTTTTAATTTCAAGAGACCTCCTGCCTTCCTTGGTTCTCGTCCCGTCACTTCATCTTTCAAACCAGTAATATGGCGTCTCTGACACAGCCAGAAAAAATTCTCCACTTTTAAAGATTCATGTGATTACATTGGCTTCACCCAGATAATCTCCCCATCTCAAGCTCCTTAACCTTAATCAAATTTGCAGAATTCTTTTTGCCATATAAGGTAACATAGTCACAGACTCTAAGGCTAGAGCATGGATATCTTAGTGAGTGGAACCCTCGTCTGGCCTATCACAGAAGGAAAGAAAACATTGCTATCTTTCATCTTATCCCTGCTGACCTCTAAGAATAACATCTTATTTCTCCCTTCCTTTTCAAAACAACTTTCTTAAAAGAATGATCACTATCTGTTCCCTCCATTTTTCATTTCATTCTCACTCTTTGATCTCTTGTAATTAATATAACTTCAAATCCCACCAATATATTAAAATATTCTCTCCAACTACAACATGGATGACCTAATCACCAAACCTGTTGATCTCGTTCCTGCCATACGTCAGAATGTGTCTGAGAGACTAGTGGGCAGTTACACAGCTATAGCAACCCAGAAGGATGGAGCTCAGTGGCCAAGGTCAGAGTATAGGAGCCAGCTTCTGTTCCCTGCCAAATGTAACTTTTCTATGGGGAGTAATTCTGAGGATAATAGATTTCCCTAAAGTTCCTGAAGTGTCTCCCTTGTTGCGTGGTGTCTCTTTTGTTTGGTTGGCCACTCATTGAGGGCCCTGGACAAACCCACTGCTGCGAGGTACTGCTCTGAAGAGCCTCGCAGTGGGGTGGATGTGGGTGCTTGGCCTGC
Organism: Desmodus rotundus; assembly: GCF_022682495.2. Lineage (NCBI taxonomy): Eukaryota > Metazoa > Chordata > Mammalia > Chiroptera > Phyllostomidae > Desmodus > Desmodus rotundus. The sequence goes on from NC_071387.1 coordinate 134,481,857, forward strand.
TCTGAGTGAGGGTGACCTCTGGCTGACACAACTCATCCATTTCTGTTGTCATGTGTTACTGGAGTTTGTGCTGAGGTTTATTTTGTTCTTGTTTTTTAAATCGTGGTCAAGTATGCATAAGGTAATATTTGCCATTTTAACCATTGTTAAGAGTACAGTTCAGTAGTGCTAAGGACATTCATACTGTCATGCAACCAGTCTCCAGAACGCTTTTCATCATGATTAACTGAAGCTCTGTACCTACGAAACACGAATCCCCACTCCCCACTCCCTCCAGCCCCTGGCAGCCACCATTCTACTTTCTGTCTCTATGAATGTTACAAATCCAGTTGCCTCACGAAAGTGGTATCACACAGGATTTGTCTAACTATTGCATTGTATGTATATTCCACATTTTCTTTATTCATTCATCTACTGGGAGATACTTGGGTTGCTTCCACCTTTTGGATTTTGGGAATAATGCTTCCATGAACAGGGAGTACATGTATCTCTTGCAAACCCTGCTTTCTGATTCTTTTGTGTGTACCTAGAGTGGAGTTGCTGGGTCATATGGTAATCCTATTTTCAAATTTTTGAGGAACCACTATACTGTTTTGCACAGTGGCTGCATCATTTTGCATTCCTACTAATAATGTGCAAGGGTTCCCATTGCTCCATGCCCTTATTAACAGTAAAAATATCTCCACTTTTTAAATTCTGTCACTAGGCACTTCATCTGCTGCTCCCAGAGCCAGCACTGGGATGAGAAGGAGACCAAATTTCTAGTACTCTGTGAACCAATACCTTTGGATTCTATGGTTCCTTTTCTTCATTCATTGAGTACATATGTATTAAATGCTTAAATGATAGGCAAGATCTGGTGCTGAGAACACAGCAGATTAAAATAACTCATCGCTTTCACAGACTCACCGCCCTCCAGCTTTATGGAAGTATGAATAAAGTTGTATATACTTGCGGTTTACAGCATGGTATTTATATATATTATATATCTGTATAGAAATGGTTACCACAATTAAGCTAATTAACATATTTATCACTTCACATAGTTACTATTTTTTGTGGTGAGAACAGGAGATCTACCTCAGCATGTTTCAAATATATAATAATTATTATTAACTATAGTACCATGCTGTATACTAGGTCTCCAGAAATTAATTTTCCTTGTAACTGAAACTTTGTATTCCTTTGTCAAAATCTCTCTTTCCCCACCTCCTGGTACCCAGCATTTTATTCTCTTTCTCTATGAATTTGACTTATTTTAGATTCCACTATAAGTGAGATCAGGCAGAATTTGTTTTTCTATGTCTGGCTTATTTCACTTAGCACAATGTCCTCCAGATTCATCCACGTTGTTGCAAATAGCAATACTTTCTCTCTTTTTAACATTGAATAATCTAGATAATGACTTGCTGATATTTCCAGCGATGCTGTGTAAAGAAATTGTTTGATCAGAAATCACTGAGGATGACGTACTGCCCTCCTTGTCCAGCCCTGTTTGGAATTCAGGGCTGGACGAGGAGGGCAGTATTATACCCAGTTGAAGGTGACACCTTAGCACAATGCTGCTCTATCTCTACTTCTCTGTGATGTCTCCTCCTCTGCTGGAGGCCCATAGACGTGTTATCTGGCCCACATTTTGTCTTGAGTGGAGTACTATCCCAATTCAGCAAGTCTGAAATCAGCACATGCTTCTGACATTCCTCCCCACACCCCTGTGGAATTATTATGCTTACTAGGTCTTCAAACTGTAAAGTCAATTTTTAATTTCCTTCCTTTACTCAGCCAGTCATTTAGTGATATTGATTTGACCTGTTTGATGCCCTGTATTTTGAAGGCCACTATGGAGTACCCCAATGGTCAAACAAAGTTAGGTTTATTTAGTTGGCTATAGCAAGGGAGAATACACCCTAGGGAAACCTCAGAAGCATTTCATTGAGGGGTGTTGAGAGGGCTTTTTATTGGATTTGGGTTTATTTGGGATAACTTTGAGGAGGAGTTAGAGAAGTAGAGGCCTATTCTCTATTGAATGCTATCAAAAGGAAGGCAATATGCTAAGTGAGGTGAGTTAGAAATACTGTATGATATCACTTATGTGTAGAATCTAAAAAAGCTAAGCTCATAGAAACAGGAAGATGGTGGTTATTAGGGGCAGAGGGCTGGGGAAACGGAGAGATGTTTATGGGTACAAATGCAACTAGAAGATGAATACATTCAGGAGATCTAATGCACAGAATACTGATTATAGTCAATAACATTCTATTAGAAACTTCAAAGTTGCTAAAAGGCTAGATATTGTTTTCACCACAAAAAAGAAATGATAATTATGTGACATGATAGAGACATTGACTAATACCCTGGTGGTAATCACATTATAATATATAAATGTATCAAATAACATGTGCAACTTAAAGTTAAATAATGGTTATATGCCATTTAAAAAAGGATGCAGGGGAATTCAGTGATTCCAATTCTCAATCATGTTAATCTAAAGGGGAGAGAGAATTAAATAATGCCAGAGTTATCCGTGGTAAAGAAACAGCAATCATTCAGAGCAAGGTGAGGGGAAACAGCTATTCCGTGGTCAGAGCGTCCTGGCCTATGTCTTGCTCTGAACATGGTGAGGCAGTGGCCTGAGAATTTTCTATTTTCTGTTGTGAACGTCACAGTTCACTTTTTATTTTCTCAAATCTATTTATTTCTGTCTCTTCCTTCATCTTCCATCTACATCTAAACTTATTCCCTCAGTCAGGACAATTGGAGTAGCCACTGCACTTTCCACCCTGCCTGCCTTGCTCCACCTGCTCCCTCTGTCCTTCACACCATTGCTGAGTCAATGGGCACTACGTGGACCGTGTTACTTTTCTGCTGAAAATACCTCAATACGTTTTTCCTGTTTTCAAAAAAGTCCACTCTCTTTATTCTGGTATTCAAGGAGGACGTACATACTCTATTTCCAATCTACTACTTCCAGGCCTCCTTTTTTTTTTTTGTTTTTGTATTAGTTTTTAATTAGAATGTATTATTTGCATTTTATTGTTTATGTCAGAGATTGCATGCCAGGCTTTAACAAAATGTATATTCTTGGGCCTTAGAACAGACATACGGAGTCTGAACCTTGAAGTAGGGGTGTGGCTAACAGTATCATTTTCTTAGGCGGATTGTGATGTAGATTGTTAATGGACCACATTTTGAAGAACTTGGTTTTGTGGCTTTGTTTAAGCTTCCTCTTTCTGGAAGACCCTCCAATTATCTGAGTTGACCGCCCTTTAAAGCTGAGTTGATAAATTGAATCTGTCCCTAATTGCCTACATTGAGAGTCACTCTAAGTGTGAACTTTCAGAACAGGGGTGCCAACCTCATTTTCACCAAGGGCCACATCAGCCTAGTGGTTGCCTTCAAAGGGCTGAATGTAATTTTAGGACTGTGTAAATGTAACTACTCTTTTTTTTCCCTCTAATTTTATTGTTGTTCAAGTACACTTCTCTGCCTTTTCCCCCTACCCCAGCCTAACCCCCAGCTCTCCCCACCTCCCTCCCATTTCCATTCCCCCCCATTGTTGTCCATGTGTCCTTTATAATTGTTCCTACAAACCCTTCACCCTTTACCCCTGAAATTCCCTCCCCTCTCCCCTCTGGTCACTGTTGGCCTTTTCTCAATTTCAGTGTCTTTGGTTATATTTTGCTTGTTTGTTTGTTTTGTTGATTAGGTTCCTGTTAAAGGTGAGATCATATGGTATTTGTCTTTCACCACCTGGCTTATTTCGCTTAGCATAAATGTAACTACTCTTTAACAGTTAAGTGAGAGGTTGGTGTGCTACTGCCAGGTAGAAAAAAGGTGCCAGGCCAGATAAAACAAGGTGGAGGGCCGGATTCAGCCTGCGGACCTTGTGTTTGCCACCTGTGTTTTAGAGAATTCATTGCATGTATTATATCATTCCTTTGCTATTTTATCTATTAGAGTTTATGTTGTTTCTGAAGGTAGGGACCTTGCTTAGGCTTCTTCCCTTCTTCTTTAACAAGATCAGGCTGTTATAAATTGTAGTAAGTGTTCAGTGAATAGTTAATTCTCAAAGGAAAATAATACAATCCACTGATATTATTAAATTTGGATATAAAAAGTAATTTTAAATCAGTGAAATAGATTTTCACCAATACCAATCTCCATTGCAAATTATTAAGTTCTATGCTCACATTTGTTCAACTGCAATGCTAAGTTCATAATTATAAATTTTAAACAATTATGTATATAACATGGTTTCCCTTTTCTCTTAAAGGAGGGCATGGTAATCTAAACACATTTGCTTTTGAGGCAATTCCCTTTTCTTTAAACATAAATTTACTTTACTACTGAACAAAGTAATGTATAAATGTAACCATCTATAAGCCTCATTTCTTATTTCCATGCCTTTGAATCTACAACAAAATTACCTTATGTCTGCTACCATTGTGCCACAGTAGATGTACATTTATTAGCATTGTTTATTTTGAAGAAAATACATAAAACTTTCACTGTGGTCATGAATGTTTTTCTTCCAAACTGTCCCTGGGTCCTTGGATATTAGTGAGGCTATAGAACTGGTTCTCCTTGAGGGTGTGAGAGGTAGTTCAATGTATTATTCTGCAGTTCTGATTGCCCAACATCTGATGATCAGGGGCTTTGTGTTTATTTTCTCATTCAGGAACATCTCTTGCACTCTATTTTATAAGGTGCAAAGGGCTGAAGGGGTGTGATGCCAGCAATGCACACTTTGTTACCTGTCTTGCACATTTATACTGGGATGCTCAAAGCACGGAACACAGAAGGGGCACTGTAGATCTATGTTGATAAGCTTAGTCTTGAGCTCTATTGTGTGTTTCTGCTAGTTTTGAGAATAGATTTCTCCAACATGTCCTTTTCCATCAGAGAGTAAATATGCCGCCTGTGACCTACTGTCAGGAGGTGCAGAGGAGACAGGCAATCTCCAGCACAACTGGAAGGAGCACATTCACTCCGCTCTCTTTAATATGGTGTGCTTGCATAAAAGCTCAGTGCACCAGGTTATTATTGCACCGAAGACCTCCTTCTTTCTCTTCATTGATTATCTATAAAGTGTATAATGAATACATGAGAAGAGAAAACATTTAAAGAAGTATTTGTTTCCATGACTAAATAGTGTGTTCATGATTAAGTCTGTGACTTTTTGACCATCAGATTAAACAACTTGTAGTACAAGCAAATAGAGGGACCTTTGCATGTTGGAGGTGAATTTGTGAGCACAGAGGGAAAAGAGGTGTCAATGAAGCATGAAAAACGTTTTCAACCTTAATAGGGTCAAAGGTCTGAGAAAAGTCTAACAAAATGTTTAGTGTTGTAAGGGACACCACAGATGATTTGTCCTGTGATTCACAACTTTGACTGCACATAAAATTATGCTGGCATTTTTCATATTGAGTTATTGAATATAACATGTACACACCATGGGTGTTTAGCTTAATTTTCACAAGGTGAATACAGTATATTCATGTAACCACTACCAGATCGAGAAACAGAACAATCCTAGCTGTCAGAAGCCCCTACGTTCTTCGTAGTCATTACCTCCTTATAGAAATACCCATTGTCCTGACTTTGAATACTTTAAAATTATTTTTCTTATTTTTGAAATTTACTTTTAAGAAATAATATATTATGCTCTCTGTATCTTTCTGTTTTTCTCTCTCAGTATTGTGTTTGTGAGAGTCTATAAGAAGCAGTAATACATTCATTTTCATTGTTGTCTAATACTCCATTTATGAATATGGCATCATTTATTTACCTGTCTTACTATTGATGGAAATTTGGGTTGATTACAGCTGTTGGCTATTGCAGATAGTGCTGACATAAATATTACTTTATGGTTATTTTGGTGAACACTTGTAATCTTTTGTTGGCTGTATATCCAGGAGTGGAATTGCTAGACCATGTGATATCTGTGTGTTCCGTTTAGTGTAAACAACTGCTCATTTCCAAAGTAGTCATACAGATTTACACTGATTTCTAGTTACTCCCCATTCTTACCCATCTAGGGACTTACAAAAGTGCCAACACACGACACCCACCTGTACTCTATCCCAGAACAATTAGGTCAGAATTTCTGGGGTGGGACCCGAGAACTGGTGTTTTAGAAAATCTCCCCAGGTGGCACTAGTGTGCACCAAAGAAGAGAACTGCAAACCAACACTATGGAGGTGAGGTAACTGGGGTGTGAAGAGTTGATACGCTTTACCCAAGCCACCTAGACAGTGAAGGGCCAGGGCTAGATGCCAAGTCTCCTCACCCTGCCCCGGGCATTCCCTTCATAGACAGTCTACTTTAGAGGTACTTCTTCATTATTCCATTCTCAACCTTGAAAATGAACTTAGACTTCACCTCTATATTCAGAATAGTTTGTCGTTTACAGAGCAGTTTTTCAGGCTCTGTGAGATAGATAAAGCAAGTATGAAAGACCAGCAAAATGGAAATGTGAGGTCCTTTTTCATAAATGAATAACAATTTCAAGACTGTGACACCAAAGCATGAAACCAGCCATGGGGCCCTTTGCAGAGTGCGATTGCACTCCCAGGAAGCTGGCCCTGTGTTATCACTTGCAGGTTACGGATGAACGAGGAAGGCTCACTGACTTCTAAGTCATTCAGTCATGAATACAGTCTGGTCTGATGATGCCTGCCTTTTCTTTCTGGCCAAGAGGGTGAGTTGCTCCTTTTTCCCTAGGATTTTCTAAGATAAAATGAATAAATATGATATGGACTAAATATAAAAACCTACAGATAGAGAACATGTTTTTTTTAAGAGGAATGGAGGATCATTTTGTAAAAGGAATAAAGAATGAATTTTAGGAAAACAAGATCCAGCTAACCGCTGTTCAAACTGCCACCTGGGCTCCGTGTCTCAGAACAATCTTTGTGGGCATCTCTGCTGCCTTTTCTGACATCTGGCTGGTCAACTCTATCCAGATGTTTGGATCCTCCCAAGAGGTACCTTCATAAGCCTTGCGTTGAGGGTGGTGGAAAAAACATATGAAAATATCTACTCACCTTCCTGGGATAAAATCTAATAACACTTGGGGATGTGAGGGAACTGGGAACACTAGGCTGGGCCCTAATACAAATGGGCATGGAGCTGGAAAAATATTGTAAGAAGTAACTCAGTTCTAGGTGTCTTATGACAAAGGAAGAATAGTTAAAACCTACTCCTACCATCTCTAATTAATCTATTCCTACCCCACCCACTACTCCTTCAAGTTGTTCTTATAAGCCTGTGACTACCTACAGAAACTAGGGCTAAGTTGTAGTCAGTGGGCAACGTTAACAGACATCTAATAATAGGGGGTAATTACTGTTCATTTCTATGAATTATGAAGCTTCCTTTGCCTCTTTTTGGTTGTTTAGGCATATACGTGAATGCCAAGAAATAATATGTAACTAATAATATTTTCTTCAAATGGTCTTTTTTTTTTATGAATGATTTCGGGTGAAGTAATTTGTTTCCCCAAGACATGTGAGATCATTTCTGGCTTGTGCTACTCTCCCACACTCTCACTCTTCCAGCCTGTCCGTCCCACATGAGGAAGGGCTCAGCAGTCTGAGCTCAAGGCTTGAATTCAAGCTATTGGATATTTAAGTTAGAGGTCTCTGGCCCTCAAAAAAAGTCACTTAACCTCCTTTACCTTCACTTTTTCCATCATAAAATGGGGATTATATGGGCTGAATTGTACCCACTATCTCAACTTCATATATTGAGATCCTTACCTGTAGTGCTTCAGAAGGTAGGCTGTATTTGGAAATAGGGCCTTTAAAGAGATCATTCAGTTTAAATGAGGGTTATAATCCACTGTGAGTGGTGTCATTATAAAAAGAGATCAGGACATAGGGACACACAAAGCAAAGACCATGTGAAGACAGAGGGAGAAGAGAACCAACTCTAAGCTGAGGAAAAAGGCCTCAGAAGAAATAAGTCTGCTGACACCTTGATAACTGACTTCCAGCCTCCTGAACTGTGAGGAAGCGAATTTGTTGTTTAACCCATCCAGTCTGTGGTACTTTGTTATGGCAGCCCTAGCCAACAGATACAGGGGGTAATACAGTAACACTGACTTCAATGATTATTTTGTGGAATAAGTGGAATTGGTGTATTGGTTAATTTTAAAGTGTAGAGTGGATGTTAGTGACTGCAATAGCCGCTAGCTATTACTTACTATCTGCAGCACACTGCCTGTCTCCCTTTTTCTTCATCCATATCCCTCTTGCCATTTTTGCCTTTAACATAGAGCATGACTCCTAAAGAAAAGGTGATTTAATCAAAAGTGTAAGAGGTACAACATTAGGTATTTCTCCCATCAAGTTGCCAAACATATTTGTATTTTAAATCAAAATAAGAAGCCTCAAGTGTTCCCTTGTTGAGAGGTCGAATTCAAAACCAACATCCAGATGTAAATGCGATCCCAGGTCTAGTGAGTCCTCTCTGGTTTGCATCTGTTCCTGCCTACTCCCTACTCTTGTCATTCCTAGTAAAACAGAAATTTGAGGAAGAGGACCGATTAATGTTTTCAAGGGTATATTTCTTGGTTGCCTTTTTTTCTTTTGCTGAAAGATCATATTTCTTGTTAGCTATTTTTAATAAGAGCCCTCATTTTATTCAATAGACTGTGCTAATATTACCCTGAGAATAGTTAGTATTTATATAGCAGAGTTTCACTAGAAGCTCAAAGCACTATATAAATGTTGTCTCGTTAAAAACTCATCATATCCCCATGCATTAGGTTGGTGTCTTCTGTGATTTCCCTGATGTGCAGATGGAGAAACAGAGGGTGAGTGACTTTTGGAAATTCAGAAAAGCACCATATTTCAGATTTAGTGATAAAGCTTCAGTCTGGCTCCCCAGATTTTAACAAACTGAAAGGCACTGAGCACAAACTCACTAGCTTGTGTTTTGATGAGTGATTAAAACATTATAAACATCAGGGCTACTGTTTTTCTCTGGGGCCTGGAGCCCAGTGTTTTACCTAGGGAGGACTGGGAGCATCTGTGAAGTGTGAAAAGTAGGACTTGGCTGTTTGAGCTTTTCCTTGGTTGCTCAACTTGCCATGGATCACTGCTGATTTATTCAGATCACTTTTTACATTCCCATTTCTGAGTCAACCTCTTCATAATTCTTTCACAGCAGTACCTAGAACAACAGGGGCCTGCTACAAGGTTCCAATTTACTGATGGTTCTGTTCTGGTCTAGTCAACTGTCTCTTAATGTAAGGGTGTAAACCTCCATCTAGTTTTTATTCTTTTAGTGCGTTGGTCTTTCTTTGTCCTTATTACCCTAACTCTCTTCTACATAGGTTATTTACATGGTTGCAAAAACTAATAAATAGGCTTACCAAATTAATTGCTAATAAAAATTGCTTAATAAAATCTATACAGTAAGCAGGATACAACACCAGTATACAATCTTTCAAAATGCCATAAGCAATTGAAATAAGACCATGCATGGAGGCGCCAACAGTGTTAAGGTTACTGCTGCCCCCAGAAACTAACCAGTTGATGGAAATGGCAGTGGAGATAGTAATGCAAAAGCAGGTCAAGGCTGAGAAAGAGGCCGGAGGGGAGCCAGGGCACTGCAGGGGGATTTCCTGCCTGTGGGTCAGGGCTACACTGGAACTGTGACTGCAGGACTGACAGGTTTTCATTGCAGTATTTGTCTGCCTCTGAAATCTGGTGAACTGCTTCCCCTCTGGATCAGGTAAGTCCTACTGCTGAACATCTGCAGTTAGAAAAACAACCATTACTTTTGGCTAGAAGCCTCCTAATACAGGGTATTTCATTAGAAAAGAAGCACCACCATCCTTCCTCTGCAGTGAGGTGGTGGGGGGATACAGCATGGGCTTTAATTCAGCACCCTCGTAGCACAGCACCTTCTGGTGTACTTTACTTAATTGCTATTGAAAGGCTTTGAGATTTGTCTCATGGAAGGCATTATTTCGAAGCTGTTTGTTCTCTACAACATAAAAATATTTCTCTGTCTTTTCTTATGAATTAAGGAAGACTAATTCTTTTGCCCGGCTATAAGACTCAAGGTTGTAAATGCATCATTTCCTTTCAAAAAGTTTTTTTAAAATAAAAAAACAAGATTAGTAACTCTCTATATTGATGATTTTAAAGAAAAGATAGAATAAGAGGGTTTTATTTTCTAATAAATAATATTTCACTTTGTCAAGAGACATACTATAAAGGAATTTGTTAGGGAGAGATTACAAACAATATAGGCATTTAAATTGAGCTAGTGCTAGCCTTTCATATAATGAGAGTGAAATCCCATCTGCAGCTAGCTTTTAAAAGACCCAAGTCAGAAACTGTATACTATTATAATACAAGAAAATTTCCACAGGAAATGTAAATATTTTTCTAAGTATCAAAATTCATTCCACATATTTCATACTAAAGCAGGACTATAATTATTTCTGGAGGTTAAAACATTTTAAAGTCTTACACATCCCTAGTTACTCCATTTTCTTGCGCTCATCTACTTTGTTCAGTGACTTTACTTCCTGTCAGTAATGACATCTCTCCCCATAGACAATCTTTTTACTTTTTGCATGAAAAAATGAGTACTGTTCCACTGTTGGCAGAAATGGGTCAGTGACAAGTTTGAGAATAATTCAGGAAGGAGATCTGGCGAGGCATTACTGGCTACTCGAGGGACCAACCTAAAAGAGCAAAGCAGGTGAGGCACTTTGATTGGCCTACCGGGGTTGTATGTCCATCCCGTGTTCTGGAGGAGGACGCCTATCTGGTGGGGTCTGCTAGGCAAAAGTACCAGAGAGAGGGGCAAGGGGGTCAAGGCTTGGGGGTGTGAGGCATCTCAGTAACCAGTTGTTAATTTCACTGGTGCGCTGGCCTTTCTCAATATCAGAGTGTTCCTATAACCTAGTTGCTCCTCCTTATATGGCCCTTAGTATATGCTAGGCATTATTCTAAGCACATCATATATATTAACTCTTTTAATCTAATGATAAGAATAAATCCTCATTTCTTTTTCACTTCACTCATGCTATATACATACACCCATCAACACACATATGCATAACACATGTCTACTATGTATATATTATTGTGCGTATGCAAATATTTTAGCTCTTGATTGTTTAAAAGATCAAGGCCATTCACATCCCATGTCCTTTCCAGCGCTCCTCTGTGAAGCCCCCACAGTGGCAGCTCGAGCCATGCTGCGGACTCAGGGGCCCACCACGTGTGTTTACGATGGTGTTAGCGTTCTGTGCGTCATACAACTGCATTTAAATTTTGAAGGAGGGGATAATTTTTTGACACATTTTGCTGTGCCAGGTAGCTCACAGAGATCTGCACAGAGTCCATGCTCGTCTGTTTGCTGAGCAGTTAGAACCTGACTGGAGTTTAGAAGAGGGTAGAATTGTGCTTGGCAGAGTTCAATGATTATTTATTTCTAAGATTATATTTTATATTTTGCTCTGTCAAATCAAGATCTTTTCTCAAGACTAAAATTTCAATCACAACTGAATTAGAAATACATCTATAAACTGGAAAATGAGATTATATATATAATTAGACATTTATTTAGAGAGTAAATGGCTGGATTGACTTTTCCTCAAGACATTGGCTTTCTTCGTCTTTATGATTTAAAACTACATATTGCTTTTATAAAAATATATCACTTCCTTTATTTTAAAAAGTGAATTCCACTGAGCTCTGTGTAGTCATTAATGAGCCATAGATCAACTGCACAAAAGTGTGGCCAAAAGGGACATATGGGCTACTGTCATCCCTGAGAGCTGAGACGCTAACCACCACAATTGCATCAAGCAGCGCAGATGCTCGGGGCTTGGGGTTTATTTAACCGCCTCTTTTTCTAGATGTGTCCCAGCCCTCGCATTCAAGTCAAGGACTGGAAAGTCAGGTTGTTTGTTTCTGGAAGTCGGTGCTGTCCACTACATCGTGTCTAAATGTGAATAGACATGAAGTGAGAATATAGCAGAAAGACAGAACAATTTTGTTGATGATAACAAAATGGCTAAATAATGAGACAGAAGCAAGTTGGTCCTGTAAGTCGAATAGACGTGTAACCTAAACCACTGACGGAGACGAGAGTGAAGCTGAAACTCAATGTGGAAGAAGTCAAGAAGAGAGACCATGAAAGTCTACTAAAACACATCATTTAATATTTGATAAAGAATTCTTTAAAACATTGCCTAGAATGGTTTGCTTGGGTTTCAAACTAGGAGAAACAGAAGGATGGAGAAGATAGTAGTTGCCATTGACTTGCCAGCCAATATCTTCAATCAAATTTTTTGGTTTCAACGCTCTAATACCTCTGTAGAATCCCAATTTGCTGATGCCTAGAATAGCAGAGTCCTTGGCAATGAGACAAAAGACATTCTGTGAGGAAAAGAATGTTACTAGTTGAACCTTTTCCCTCCTACTTTTGAAAGGTTATCCCACAAAGGGAAATAGGATGAGGACTGACCCCCTCTGCCCAGTGGTGAACCAGAGGAGTCCTGCTAGGGAGACAGTTTTATCCTCATTCATTATAGCAAAAATCAATAAATGACATGTGAAAGTTAATATATCTGGAAGTTATTGTGTAATATTTTCTTCTAAGATTTGGAGATAATAACATTATAATGGGAACAAAAAAACAATTAGCATAATTAAAACAGTTTTCCCTTTACCAGCAGGAATAGGGGATAGAAAAAGTATGACAATTATTCATTGCCTTTCAAAATAAGGCTTTCTCTACTAGTTTTTGTTTTTGTTTTAAATTTTGTATAGATATCACTTTAATAAACAATTTTTTAATATCAAAAGAAAAGTAATTAATTTTTCAATATTTTGGGAGAGGCTGCTGGGAGGGAGGACTGTCCTACTAGGAGTAGAAATTAGAATGAAATGTCCTTTGAAGGTCAGGTCAGTAACCCCCAATCTTTTGTTAATGAACGGGAGGTGTGCAAACAATGAAATTAAGGTGTGTTTGCTTACTTTCCCAGTGCCTCCACTTTTTTCCTAGAGCTACTTAGTGACTCATCCCTACCGAAAGGGTTTAGCAGACTAAACGTGATGAGTGAAAAAATCTGTAATGTGCCCCAAAGCCTCTAAATGCTTTTTTAGTCACTGTTTTAGACCGACTATATCACCACTCCCTCAATTTTTATAAATAATGCTGGATCTAAATTATTAAAGTTCTTAATATTATACTAAATAAACACAGCTATATAATACATATGTAATAATCCACTGAATTTTCCTGAAAAGGAAAATTGGCTACTAACTCACTTTTTAACTATTTCTTTATTCTTCTGCATTATTAGGCACTCTGAGTGTAAGTGCCAGCCCGTTTGCCTGAGCTGTAATCCGTATGAATGTGTATGCCTGTTGACCACCCAGTACACAATGTTATTATGGATCATTCACACTTTCACACCTAGGCAATTATCACTGAAATGATCAGACCTTCTGAAGGCTGAGACATGTGCCACCAACTCATAAATCAAAGCTGGAGTGCAGTGAAAGGTTGAGTGATTCTGCACTTAGAGATGGGATGCTGGGTTTCTTTTGCCCCATTACTCCTTGTGAATCCTAGGGAGGAATACCTTTACTGTGACTCTCTTAATTGGCAGTATGCCAAGAAACTCAGCTACAGTTTGACATCACCCCAGTCGGTCGTGGAAGCCAGTGCGATTCAGACAAAGGGGAAAGCTGGCAGCCTTGTTCTGAGTCATGAATATTTAATGCAATGGAGGGTTGCACATGACTGGTAAATAGTGATTTGTCATGCTTAGACTGAATGAATTTTGCATTTATTTTGCTTTTGTCTTTTGAATGTCTGAATTTTAAAAATGAGTCCTTTAACCTCATAGGCATGCCATTTCTACTGTAAAACCATCTGTATCTTGCTATAGGCAATTAACAAAATTAATAATTTATCCTAAAAAAGTTGCATGTGAATCCTTAATTTCTAATTTCATATTGTAGTTTCCAGGTGCATGAGCTGGGGTTATAATTACGAAGTCTTTGATTTCCTGACTGTAGGGTCTTCTACAGGTAATTTACCCATTTTGGATCCTTATTTCCTCAGCTCTAAAATGAGGGCTTGGGTCAAATCAGAGTGAATGTCTTGTTTGACCAGCACCTCGTTTTCAAGGCAGTCCTAAAAAACGTGTAATAATTAGCTTTTTAATGTTTAGTAATCAGATACTCTTTTTCCTTAATAATAATTCATCTGGAGTTTTCTTTTGAAAATAAAAATGACAAGATCTGGTAACAGTGGAACCAGTGATCATTTGAAGGTGAGAAGCTGCTAAGCCACGTACATGGGGTGCGTGCTCTCTGGGATGCCACAGCCCTGCTGCTCCTTATCAGATCCCTGACTCTGAGGCTCCTGACAGTCGCCTTTCCTGCAGCCCCTGCACTGCTGTGTTTGCCTACAGCTGACCTGCCTTGCTCACTGGTCCCCTTGTCTGGTCCTGCAGATATGTGTCTGCAACCTCTGGAATTTTTAAACTCTAAAAATTCTATGATTTCTGACTTTAGTTTTTGAAAAGGGCCAAGAATAATTTAGCTAAACAGCAAGACATTTTGTTAAGTCCTAAATTGTTTATTTTAAATTAGCAAAAGGCATGGTGGGTGGCTCCCAGTAACTATATAGGAAGGAGGGTGGTATTTTGCCAGCATGGACTGGAATTGGTTCAGGTCCCAGACACTCCTGTCGTTTCTCATCCCGTGGACTTCTCCAATATAGTTGCTTACCCCATCAAGCCAGCAAGGAGAGTCTCTCCCTCCAGTCTGCTGAGATGGAGCCTTATGAAGTATAACCTAATCACAGGAGAATCATGCTAATACCTTTGCATATTCTATAGATTAGAAGCAATTCAGAGGTCCCACTTGCACTGAAGGGGAATGGGGCAATTGCACAAAAGTGCCAGTCAGCACCAGGCGGTGGGAAGCATTGGCGTTCTAAGTTTACCAGCAGGATTATCTGATGCTTGTGGGCTTCCATTCACAGGCAGTGGCTTCCGTTCTCCATTTGCTGGTCTAAGTATGATCTAAACTCCACAAGGTAAAACAGTCAGTGCCCAGCACACAGTAAGTCATAAATACGTGGTTTTAAAGCACTTAAAAAAAAAAATCTCCTTTCTGGAACAGGACGACTACCCATGGAGAAAGGATGTTAGAAATCCTGCCTATGTTATTTGTAAATGCCTTAAAATTGCACTGAGTTCCTCATGGTAAATTTTTATAGAGAAGGTATTAAACCACCTTTCAAAAAGAAGACATGTCTTACTGCTTTGAGCTCCTCACTGCCTAGCACGTCTTACCCAGTCCTCCTCTCCCATACCTCTGAGGGAAAAAAATGATTTCACATTTCAAGTGTTAACACTGATTTCTACAACTCAGGGTGCAGTGGAAGAATTGAATCGCAACGACTTGTAAAAGATGCAAATTCATGGAACACACGGGACTGTGTGTATAGTCCCCACTTAATGTGACTGATAACCAGTCTTCACTGGCCTCTAATGAGACCCTGTGATCACTGCAAACACAGCACGTGGTCCTTAATTAGGAGAAAAAGGTGCTTTTTATTGTGTCATTAAGACATTTTTAGCAGGGAGAAAAATGGATTATTATTCACACTGTGCTTAAAATTATTCACGAAAATTTGTAAATGCCTGTCTCAGAGACAAATTTCTCTATATTCTAGATTCTGTCAATATATGTGTATGTGTAAATAGCAAACTTAAGAGTGTCTTTGTCTGTAGATGAGCCACTGTTCCTTTATTGTTGAAAATGACACCAGAAAGAGGAGGCAGAGAAACCCACCCCATATACACCTCCGCCCAGGCCCTTTGCCTGGTCTGTATTGTGAATAGGGAGACAAGGAATTAAGTAAAAAAATTAAAAAAAGAAAATGACACCATCATATGTGCCCAGGTGTTTTCCTATTGCTCAGAGAGAGGAGGATATCATGTTTGTATTTTTTTTAATTCTTATTTTTTTGGAACAGACATCCCAATTGGAATTATTCGGTCAAATCTGCTTTCAGCGTACATTCTTGACATCCTGCTCTCTTTGGTTTTGATGGTGATGCTCATTTTTATCCAAGTCTTGAAGTTCAGAGAGAAAAATGATCAACTTTATATATATTTTTTCTTCGTTTACTGTTGGTCTATCTGCAGGGTATTTAGACTTGGCGAATAAACAATTTCGTTCCCATTTTACAGAGAAAAACAAGACTTGGCATGTTGAAAGTTCTGCCCAGGGCCTCTTGGTCACTAGTGCTTGAGATGAATAAAAAGAAGCGTGAATATAAGTGTGTTGATTATGACTGTGAAGGAATCAGAAGTCCCTCTTTAAGTACCTCAGATATCCCATTTGCACGCGCATGCGGATAGAGCAGGGGAGTATTACAGATTCACATCTTGTGTTTGCAGCTGGGGAAATGCTGTATGTTAATGAGGCCATACATATGCAGTCTATTCCCAATCATCTAGGAGCTGACTGCTGAATCTTCTGGGTTTAGGCTTCTCTTCCAATCATTTTATCAGATATAAGACTCCATCAGCAAACTGCTTCAGTTGCAAATATCTTCTTATTTAAAATTCCCCATTAATCTTTGTTGGGCCCACATTGGGAAATAATGAGGTGTCAGTTATCTATTTCAAAATTACCCTCTGAATATTTTTGCCTCTGGCGGGCAGCAGTGTCAAGTGTAGTAGCGAGCTGAATTTGAGTGCGTTGTAGATAATAGCGTTTCAGGCTACATTTCAAGGACACAATGACCGTCTGTGGAGTTTTTCATGCTGAGAGTCATTTTCTTCATGCCAAAAGGGTTTTTAATGGTCAGCTTCTTGCCTGATTCATAACCCCATATGCAGTGGCATCATGGATTTTAAAGGCTATTGTAATGATTCATAGGAATGAGGGAGAAACAATGGAAAGCCAGCATTAGTAAACTCCATGTGTCAGTGAGCAGAGGATCCAGCAGCTTGGAACAGGAAGAGTGTCATTTGGGTTGGACTCATTTACTGTTCAAAGTGAAAGTGCTCTCAGATCATTCCTTTCCGTGGGAGATTCGCTTCCGACAGTGGTGTCATAATCTGCATCTGGCACAACCCCACACTTTAAGTGGGTCGAGTTGAATTGCTGAGTCCTTCTTCTGTGGGAGACCCTGTGTTGTTGCTGTATGGAAAAAGCTGAACAAAACAGATTTGCTTTTCTGAAGTCCAGAGCCCGGTGGGCCTCCTATAAACCATTAAATATACAACCTATATAAACTTGTAAAATATGCTCATTGAGCACTGAGTATAGGACAATTAGATGGCAAAGACCTATTTTTGGAAGTCAACTGAGCTGAGCTCTTAGTGTGGCAAAAAAAGAATGTGACATCTCAGAGAGTGTAGGCCAATATAATAATTATTGTAATAACTGTCTTCGGTTGGATTCCCAAGAAGCTGAACCTGAGCAGTGTGATTTATTGAGAGTACTGTCAGAAAAAACCTGAAAGCCGGTGAAGGAAGCAGATAGGGTATGGGGGAGAAGCCAGGTAATAATGTGGCTTCACCCTGATCCTGCAGGGAGCTGATGTGTGATTGGCACCACAGAGTTGTCACACTTTGTGTGTGGGGTTCAGGCTTTTTACCCTCTCAGTCAAAATTGGCTGCAGGATGCAGCATTTGTGGGAGCGATGACTCCTGTCCCCTGAAGGCAGTTTTTCTGGAGAGGCACAGCCCTGAGCTATTTGCAGCTCACTGTGATAGCAACTGGCACATGGACTCATACCTGAGCCTGGTGCAGCAATGACCAGTGTTTATTTCATGCTAATGCTTAAGGGTTCAGCACTCTTACAACATTTTACATATATAGATGTGTAAATCTATGAGGTAGGTAATAACATTTCTCCATTTGAAATTTAAGAAAACCGAAGCACAAATTAGGTGAACTAATTAAGGTTATACATCAGGGAAGTGGCAGAGCTGCAAATTTTACTCACGTCTGATTTGAAGTAGAGAGTAACAACCCTTTTTCTGTACTACATGGCTGTAGTGACCATTGTAATTTCAAAAGTAGATAAGGAGCAATGACATTAGTTATAATTTGTTTATTTCTTCACAGAAATAATTGTCTGTGAACTGGACCTTGACTGTGCCTTCCCATATTCCCACACTTCGGCAGCAGCAGTAGCTGTTGTGTTGACTCCTTTCCTGTGCTCTGGGAAAGGCTGTATTCTTCACATCCCCTGACCCCTGCTTCTCTCTCCAGGCTGGCCATGCTTCCCCTTACTTTCTGTACTCCAGACACATGTTTGTTTTGTGATTGCTTGAGAGCTGCCACAGGATCTTTGCACATGCAGTTCCCT
Organism: Desmodus rotundus; assembly: GCF_022682495.2. Classification (NCBI taxonomy): domain Eukaryota; kingdom Metazoa; phylum Chordata; class Mammalia; order Chiroptera; family Phyllostomidae; genus Desmodus; species Desmodus rotundus. The sequence continues at coordinate 134,500,244 of NC_071387.1, forward strand.
TTAGCTGAAATGCGATTTCTACCAAAACTTCTTGTCTTCAACTATGTGCTTAGTTATCTCTCTGTGATCCTCCAGACCTGATTAATTAGGCTCCATATATTTTACATCCTTCCCCCTTGCCTAGGCCAGGGATTTTTATCATAGATTTCATTTAATTATGACTTATTCCTTTCAGAGCTCCTACCTCATTTCATGTTTATACATACATTGCTGGAATTGTTCAATTAATGCTTGTTTCCTCTCTTAGACTGTACGTTTCATAAAGGCAGGAACTGTGTTTGATTCATTCACTGTTAAATCCAGCACAGTTGTCTGACACATTGAGCATACTCAATATTATTTGTTAGTAAGTGAAAAAATGAGGGCAAGAATGCATACTGTCTGCTCCTAGGTTTTCCATTGCAGACCACTCACAGGCTTGCCTCCCTGGCCCAGATGCTTCTTGTGCTCTATTGTTGGGTTTACCTCAAGGATTGTGTAGACATCCAGCCAGCACATTACTACAGGTATGGAACCTCTTGGTCTGATCTAGCTAGTGCCAACCAAGCTCTAAGCTACTCTAGAGATACCTTACCCTGTACCCTTTAAGACAGCACCATTAACTTTTGAATTATACACATTTGGAAATAAGGACCCAATGCACACCATCACCATATTCTATTACTGTCAGGGTTCTGTGTGAATGCATTTGAAGTTCACATGGCTCCTCTTTGTTTCAATATCCCTCTGTGATAGTAGCCAAATCTATTAAAAATACACGCATTTAACAGTATGAATATTTACACTGATATTTTAATAAAATACCTTAAAATAAAGAAGACAGGTGTTTTAAGACTTTTAAATAATTCATCCCAATCATCTACAAATAATTTGTTCTGTCGATATTTGTTTTTATTAGCAACAAGCTTATAATAATTCCAAAGACAGAATTTGTAATGAGTGACTTTCATTCGAAGTTGAAAATTGAAAAAAGAATATATCTGCACCTGTGTTTCTCAGTTATATTCTCAAACTGATTTTTATTGTAGACACAAGTTTCAAAGTAGAAAAATTGAGATGAATAATATTTCAATCCTCTACATTTTTCATGTTATTTTACTGGAATAAAGAAGGTGCTTCTTACTGATTTGAAACAATATATATATATTTTTTAAGGATTGGCTCTGTACATTCTTTAGCTTATTGATTATTTACTATAAATCAAATAAAATTTGTTACTGCATATTATCAATTGTTTAAACAATCAATATTCTGTTGGGATTGTATCAAGATTTTACCATAGGAAACACATTATTAAAGTTCTTAGCAACTGACTTCTGGCCAAGAAGGAGCCCTGGATGGCCTGGCTCAGTAGACTGAGTGCAGGACTATGAAGCAAAGGGTTGCCAGTTCGATTACCAGTCAGTCCCCATCCAGTAGGGTGTGCATGACAGGCAACCACACATTGATGTTTCTCTCTCTCTTTCTCCCTCCTTTCCCCTCTCTCTAAAAATAAATAAATAAAAGATGGAGGCATAGGTCAGTGCCTCCTTGCACAACCACAGCAAAGATCACATTGATTTGTGTGGAAGTATGACAACCAAGGAATTAAAGAAGTGACATCCATTTAGATGGGTAGGAGGGGTGGACGTGTAGAACAGACAATCCCACAGGATAAAAATTGGGAGGGATACTTTGGGAATGAAGGATCCCAGCCCCTCACAAGACTACCCAGTGGAAGGGCACCAATGGGGCAGAAATGCAAGTGTCAAATTGAAGTGTCTGGCATCAGGCTGGGAAATCTTCCTCCTGGACAAAACTCCAGAGGCCAGGCAGAGGCTAGGCAGTGTCATCATCCCCTTTCTGAGCCCTCCCACACACAGAGCCACAGAGCATATTGGAGACTCCATCAATCTGGTTCACCTGGTTCACATGGATTGCCCTGATCAGGTGATTACCTAAGGCTCTATCCCATCCAAATAAGTGGTGTGCTTTTCTACAATAGACCATGCTGCTATGACAGGATAGCAGCTCTACCTAAAATGTAGAAACAAACACAGGGAGGCTGCCAAAATGAGGAGACAAAGAAATATGGCCCAAATGAAAGAACAGATCAAAACTAAACAAACAAATAAAAAAACTAAACAGAAAAAGAACCAAACAAAATAGAGGTAAACAATCTAACAGATGCAGAGTTCAAAACACTGGTTATTAGGATGCTCAAGGTACTCATTGGTTATATCAACAGCATAAAAGACCCAGGCAGAAATGAAGGTTACACTAAGAGAAATAAAGAAAAACTTACAGGGACCCAAGGGTGAAGTCGATGAAGCCGAGAATCAAATCAATGACTTAGAACATAAGGATGAAACATTCAAGCAGAACAGCAAGAAGAAAAAAGAATCCATAAATTGAGGACAGGCTAAGGAGCTTCTGAGATATCTTCAAATGTGCCAACATTTGAATAATAGGGGTGCCAGAAGGAGAAAAGAAAGAGCAAGGAATTGAAAACCTATTTCAAAAAAATAATGAAAGAAAATTTCCCTAACTTGGTGAAAGAAATAGACATACAAGTCCAGGAAGCACAGGGAATCTCAAACAAGATGGACACAAAGAGGACCACACCAAGACACATTATAATTAAAATGCCAAAGGTTAAAGATAAAGAGAGAATCTTAAAAGCAGCAAGAGAAAATCAGACAATTACCTAGTTATCTGCAAAGGAGTTCCCATAAGAGTGTCAGCTGATTTCTCAAAAGAAACTTTGCAGGCTAGAAGGGACCAGCAAGAAATATTCAAATTGATGAAAAGCAAGGACCTACAATCTAGATTACTCTATCCAGCAAAACTATCATTCAGAATGGAAGGGCAAAGTACTTCCCAGACAAGATAAAGTTAAAGAAGGTCATTATCACCAAGCCATTATTATATTAAGTGTTAAAGGGACTTATTTAAGAAAAAGAGGAAGATTGAAACTATGAACATTAAAATGGCAATAAATTCACAACTATCAAAAATTGAATCTAAAAAATAAACTAAGCAAACAAACAAAACAGGAAGAGAATCACAGATATGGAGATCATTTGGAGGGTTATTATTCGTGAGGGGGAAAGGGAAGAATTGAGGAAAAGATGCAGGGATTAAGAAGTTCAACTTGGTAGGTACAGAATAGGCAAGGGGATGTTAAGAACAGTATAGGAAATGGAGAAGCCAAAGAACTTATATGCAGGACTCATGGACATGAAGTAAGGGGGGAGGGATTGCCAGAGAGAACAGGGGAGTACTGGGTGGAGGGGGACAAAGGAAGAAAAATTGGGACAATTGTAGTAGCGTAATCGATAAAATATTCTTAAAAATTGAAGACATAAAGGAATAAAGTTCTTAGCAACATTATTATTTTTAGAACAATCTTCTGAGGTTTGGACTAAATAGCACAGCAAGTCATTTATATCTCTGCCATGAGCAACCTGACTATCACATTGGGAGCAGCTCTGATAGGGACACCCCAGCTGCTGAAGTGCAAAGGAAAACTGAATGCAATAACGGCATAAAAAATGGAGCTTGGCCCGTCAACTTGCAATTGGAGAACTACACATAATGTAGTGGCCTATGTTGGAATTTAAATATTGAAGGTAGAGTGTACCACATTTGGTATTTATCCTACATGATAATTCTCTAAGCTCAGCAAGATGCTCTAAGATACTGTATTTTAGTCAATTTTCATTATACCTGCATTTTCCATATTCATCTAGACAGAACATATCTACAGTCGGAGCCCTGTGATAGGTCTCTCTTCTGGCGCAGCACATATTTCACGAAATGACCTAGGGCCAGAGCCTCAGAATTCTCTTATGATAAGTAGAGTTATCACATAACTTATTGATCAAATTGAAACAACTTTGAGGGTAAAGGATAGTGTTCTGAAAAAATTATGCTGGCACAAACCACTGACCATTTCAGGTAAATTTGTGTGTATAATCACGAAAGGAGTGATGAGATTAAGATCTTTAGCTACTTCTGATTCCTTGGCTGTGAAAGGACATGTATTAGAGACTGTTACTTTTTATTCTAGTTTGTATTTAGCTTAATATTTTAAAATAATTTTCTTTTTTTGGTATTTATTTCTTATTCATTGTATTTTTTCCATTGCCATTAATCCTAAGTCTTTGAAAATATTATTTGTGATCACAGACTGCATAAACTCATACATACACATAGACATACCCATTTATTCATTCATTTATCCAGGTGACATTAATTGGGCACCTTCTTTATTTGAGGCACTGTGCTGGATTTAAGGACACTGTGGTGAGAACACATGAGGCAGTGTCCTTGCTTTCGTGCATGTTGTCATCTAGTATATGCAGTGGACATTAAGCACAGTTACACAAATCGCCATAAACTTAAGTTGCGTTGTGCTACAAGGGAGATGTACGTGGGACTATAGTGATATATAGAACAAGGATTTGTCCCCCACTACCCCCAAAAAGAATCCAGATAAGCTTTTCTGAGCAGGTGACAATTGTGCTGAGATTTAAAAGATAAGAGAGCTAACTAGTTTTGATGACAGTATAGATCAGAAAGGGAAGTTTGTATAAAACAACATTGATGGTCTTATCCAATAAAGATTAGAATTCATCCAATTGTTTGGATCTCATCCAAGGCAGTTTTGCCCCAGGAATACTGTTGGACAGATCTTAGGGACAGATCAGATTTAAAATTTCTTAGTAGCTAGCTTTTGCTTCTCTAGTTTGGTGGGTGAGCTTTTGGCATAAGATTGAATGTTGGAGAAGGAGAAGAGTAGAGAGTCTAAAATAGTAAATTTGAGATGGAGACAGAGAAGACATAGGGCAGCTTTCATAGGAAGGGGAAATGGAGGGATCAAGCATCGATACTCAAGAGATGATGTGTGGAAAATGTAGAGATGCAAGATGACTATATTTCCAGAGACCTGGAAGTAAATGACCTGACTTTTAGGGTGGATTTGCGTTTGAGGGTCTGAGACTGACAAGGTAAAAAGTGATGATGGACTGAGGAGACCCAGTCCTCTCCAGTCCTCTTTAGGTAGCACACATATCTTAAGGGGGATTTATCAGTCTTTTTTCATGTTTTTGTATCCCTTATCTCTTCTAATTCTTATAGTTTTTTCTTTTGGCAGTTTCAGAAAATAGGCTACAACAATGATAAAGTGATTCATTTATCTACTTTATTAGAATTGTTCAACTAGGTCTTCTAGTTTTAATTAATTGTACTTTGTGTGAGATTAAATTTTCCTTCCCCAGTTAGAGTTCCTCTAACCAGTTTTAGGACAGTTTGAGGTGCAGAGAGCTAGTCCATTTGACCTCTCATCTGTAAGTAAATATTTCTGAGGATGTGGCTTCCAGCATTATCAAGGTGGACAGTGTGTGTGTTTATGTCTGTACAGGAACGCGTGCATATGTGTGCAGGAAAGTGGGGAGCTGGTTTTACATTGTCCCCACCCTTAAGCTTTTAAAAAAATTTGCATAGGACAGTAAGGTTGACACTACTAATGCAATTCTTAAATACTACGGAGTTTACCTGAATATTGATTTGTTCAACATTTGGAAGGTGTAAAGGCTAGATGCAATTGAATATAAAGACTAATTGGGGGCAGATTTGTATTAAGGATAGTTATAATTAAACATAAAATCAAGGAAGATGCCATCTTAGATTTAGACCCACACATTTTTTTGAGCTGGTAATTATATTTTTGCTCAATTGTCCTATGTCTTTAAATGCTTTATTTATTTTCTCTATCTTAGTGGATTCTCTGACTTCAAAATGCCTAAATAGAATTCAGCCCAGTGCCAAAAGATACAATAGAAAAAAGCTTTAGTGATTTCTATCAGGTTAAGTTTTGGACAATAGCTCCTAAGCAGAAAGCATGACCCCGTATCAGAAAGGGTAAAGCAAATGGCTGTGAATAATGCAACTGAATGCAGGAACAGAGAATGGAGGCAAAAAAAAAAAAAAAAAACAAAAAAAAAACCCAAAAAATTTTCCAGGCTTGTTTCTGGTTCAGCTCCATGACTATCTTTCTATGTTATGTATCTGCAGTGAATGCAGGATTTTTCTCATTGACTAGCCTAAAATGCCATGAAGTTCTGACTTTCATGTTTTTTCTTTCCATGGAGCATTCCACTGCATTCCTCATTTCCCTAGGATAATAAAATTCTTTGTTTCCTAATTGCTCAATGGAAGACCCACATGGTTAGGGTAATAATGAGCTGACACAAAGCCCCAATTTCTGGAAGGCTCTGAGGATTCAGAGAAGTCATAAGGTTTGCCAAAGTGAACTCCTATTTGCTTGAAATTGGTCCCACAGGTAAGGCAGACCAAAGAAGAAAGATGCAACTCCAAGCTTTAGTGGAAAGTCCCATGATCTGGAAAGGAATTTTGTTCAAGTGAGGGCATGTCAGCCACAGAACTTTTAAAAAATAAATCACAAAGCTCATACATTATAGAGGAGGGCCACAGAAATGACTTGACATGAGCTGATTGTATAACCTAATATCACCTTTCATTGACTCTAAGTCAGTCCATTCACATTAGAGATTCTGCTGGAAGCCTGCCTAATGTTTGAGGGTTTATTTCTACTAATCCAAGGTGGATTGTGTGAATACTAATTGTCTGACTAATGAGAAGAAAGGCTGTACAACAATGAAGGTCACTGTCGATATCCAAAGACGAGCACTCAGCAGGGTGTGGGAGGGGTGGCTTCAGTCCTCACAATGCAGGGTTGGCATTTTGAAGACCATCGTTTCCTGAGTTGTGGGTGACGGACTTCTTCCTACTGGTTCCTCCCTACCATGGCTGCAAAGTTTGTCCTCAGTCATATTATCATTATTTTTAAAATTCAGTGAGCTGTTGGTGGAAAAGCACCAGGTTCATGGAGTCACTCTGTACAGAGGAGTTAAAGGTCAAGACTGATCACCAAGTTCGTGTGCTGTTGTTCATTTTAAGGATGATCATGATGTCACACAAAAGCAGCAGCTTGGAGAGACTGGTGTTATTTTCATCTCCAGAAAACAAAAGAGAAGGAAAATAATAAATTAAGAAAGCTTTTTCCTAATTTATTAACTAGACACCTATTATTTACTCTATATTAGAAATTAAGCTACATTCCATTTTTGTTTGTTTTTTTAAAAAACATTTTTCTTAATTATTATTGTATCTGTTTATTGTATCAATAGGAAATTAGGAAACTATAGAAAAATATGAAGAAAATGAAAAGCACCAATATTACCTAGTTATTCCCATCAGTTATTATTGCCTTGTTACTTAATTTTCTTATCCAAATCCCTGCTGGGATTTCTCAGTTGGAAAACAGAGAGAGAGAGGGAGAGGAAAAGGAGGAGAGGAAAAGAAAGAGAAAGGAAAAGGGGGTGGAGAGGAAAAGAAAAATAGAGAAGTCCATTCTGGCTTTAAGTCTCCCGTCCCAGTCAGTAAGGTGATGATGGTGGCCCAGGTTATACATGTGCTTACAAATTCCGCATAATACATATTGGCCGGACTGCCTCCTTGGGCTGAATTGTACTTCACAGGAGAGATTCTCAACAAAGAAGTTAAGAATGCTAGAATGATAAAATGTGAGTAAATATCAAAGACATTTTAAATTTTATTTATTTATCTATTTATTTATTATTGTTCAGTTACAGTTGTCCTGCCTTTTCCCCATTGCTCTCCCCTGCCCCCTACCCCCAACTCCCATAATCAATCCCCCCATTGTCAGTGCCCATGAGTCCTCTATTCTCTTTTCAAAACAATGACTTTAGCACAAGTTTCCAGTTGTAAAATAAGTAAGTCGTGGGGTTGCAGTGTATAGCATGGGGACTATAGTTAACAATATTGTGTTGCACATTTGAAAGCTGCTGAGAGTAAATTGTAAAAGTTCTCATCACAAGAAAAAATTTGTAATTATGTATGGTAACACGTGTTAATTAGTCTTACTGTTGTGGTCATTTCATATACAAAGGTCGAGTGATTATGTTGTACACCTGAAATTAACATAGTTTTATATTTTAATTATACCTTAATTAAAAATAGAGACTTTTAAACTTATATAGGAGTAAAATATATGGTAATAGTAGCACAAAGGAATTGGGGGGTAACTGGAAATACATTGTTCTAATATTCTTACTATGTCACCGAAGTGGTGTATCATTATTTGAGGTTAAATCTGTATCTTGTAAACCCTAGAGCAATCACCAAAATGATATAAAACTAAGAAGTTTTGCTAATAAGCCAAGAATGGAGATCCATTATTTTAAATGAAATCAAGGAAATGGAAAAAAATAACAAACATGTTGGACAATAAAATATAGCAAGATCATAGATATAAACTCAATCATATTGGTAATTGTTTTAAATATAAATGGTCAATTCTGTTGCTCACCTATGAATTCAAGGCCGTCATACCTCTCTATGTCCTGATGGCAAACCATTTTCTTTTCTCTTTGCTCTTCATTTTTAACCATACTAATACTTAGGGCACTGGGAATCATATTACTGATTAGGGAAGGAGTCCTATGAAAGAAGAGTGAAAAGGGAAAATCATACTTTTTACTTAATGGAAGTACATCAATGGGAGGGAGGTACAGCACAGAAGGTAACTTAGAAATATTGTACTATGTATGGGGCCAGGTGGGGCCTTGAAATTTCAAGGGGACCACTCTGTAAATCACATGATTGTCTAACCACTATGCTGTACATTTGAAATAAATGTAGAATAATATTAAATGTAAACTGTAACTGAAAAAAAATTTAAAGTCCCACAAAACTATTGCCTCTAAGAACAAAAAAAATACCGAGTCAAAGTCCCAGCATCCGCTTCACTTGACTGAGTTGCTTTCCTGCCCAGCTCCTGGTTCCCCATGACTTACCACCTCCCAGTCCTTCCAGGACCTGGAAGTTTTTCTGCCTTCTAGTTTGAGGACAGTTGACCCTGGGATTCTGAAAAATAATAATGATTTTTCTTTTACCTTCACCTCATTTAAGGACTGAGCCAAAGTCCGCCTTACTGTGCTGAAATTGACTGCTTCCTAGAATTATTGAATATGGGAATGTGCATTACATTCAGGAAAACCCATCCTAAGCTGACTGCTTCAGTCGCCCCTTGCTTTGTAATACCAACACAAAATGTAGTGGCTTCTAACAATAGCAATGTATTATTTCTAGCAATTCTGTCTCTGGGTGGTCTTTCTGCTTGTTATATCTGGGCTCCTGAAAACTGTTCCCAGTTGGAGGCTGGTTCCAGTTGAGACAACTGGGATGGCTGGCAAATCTTTCTATGGGGTCTTTCTTTAAGTAAGGTAGGCTGGGCTTCTTCAGTGAAGACAAAAGTGTGTCAAGAGACACTGCATCCCAAAGCACGATATTTGCTAATATCGTGTTGGCAAAAACAAGTCACGTGGCCAAGTCTAGTGTTGATATGGGTCTGCAAATGTGTGTGGATGGTGATAGGTGTCATTCACTGGGGCTGCTGTTAGGGAAGCATCTGCCACTGTCTCACTTCTATCGCAGATGAAGGAGGCAATCTTTCTTTAGACTTCCTCATCACAGCTTCCAATGGTTTGGAAACCACTGGAATGGTTTGGATAACTTCTGAAAGGAAACCCACTGCTCTTTAAGAACATGAACTAATAAACAGCAGTCTAAACAGATACTTAGGAACATTTGTCTTCAGAGACATATTCTCTAGGATTTGTCCTCTACTCAATGATAAGGTTTTGAAATTTTATGGATATTATTTTAATACTTTGGATCCACATTCTTTAGAAACTCTCCACTCCAGAAAAGGATAATTACTCTATATTTGTAAAACTAACAACACTGAGCACGTTAATCACACCAAAAGGAAAAACCTTCCTCTATGGTAAATTCCAATCTATCATCAATTAGTTAGCAGAAAAACTGTAAATTTTTAGTAGCTGCTGTTATCTTAAAGTCTAGCCTCTCCCCAGACTCTCCCAAATAATTTCATTTATTTCTGATAGAATTAGTATAGTATTCTGATAGAAATAGCACCTGGTTTCTGAAGAGAACATTTATTTTTCTAACATTCCCATTTTTCCTTCTCTAATTACAAGTGTTGACAGCAAGCTTATATTCATGATGACCCCTAGAATGGTTAAGTCTTGTTCTCATCCTGGTTATATCCACACAGGCAAAATGTAAAACTGTAGATCATTTAATTTACGGTGGCCCTTTGAGATCATTGGGCTCAGTCCCTACTTTATTCATGAAAACTGAGACCTATAGAGCTTTGGTGATTGGTTTAATGATAAAAAGTGAATTAGTTAGAGGGTGAGATTTAGGTCTATTCTCTTTTTTTTTTCCTACAAAACTATCTCTACAGAATATTCAACCAAAGCTTGAGAAGAAAACTTAGGCCCTTGTTCTAATTGCCTTTCTGTGTGAATGTGTGGACTAGAGACACACTTTCTTTTTAACTTTTAAAGTTAGGGGATCTAAATAGATCATTAAAAAAATTATTGTGGTCTGCATTTACCACCCCCACTCATCCCCCACCCCGGCCATCCCTACCTCCCTCCCCTGCTTCCACCCTGCCCCCCTTGGTTTTGTCCATGTGTCCTTTGTAGTTGTTCCTGAAAACCCTTCCCCCCTTCCCCCCATTATCCCCTCCCATCTCCCCTCTAGTTACTGTCAGTTTGTTCTTAATTTCAATGTCTCTGGTTATAATTTGCTTGCTTGTTTGTTTTGTTGATTAGGTTCCAGTTAAAGGTGAGATCATATGATATTTGTCTTTCACCACCTGGCTCCTTTCACTTAGCATAATGCTCTCCAGTTCCATCCATGCTGTCACAAAGGGTAGGAGCTCCTTCTTTCTTTCTGCTATGTAGTATTCCATTGTATAAATGTACCATAGTTTTTTGATCCACTCATTTCCTGATGGGCACTTAGGTTGCTTCCAGTACTTGGCTATTGTAAATTGTGCTTCTATGAATATTGGGATGTGTAGGTTCTTTTGGATTGGTGTTTCAGGGTTCTTAAGTTGTGACACCATAAAGGTCCTAGAGGAAAACATAGGCAAGAAAAATCTCAGATGTTCCATGCAGTAATATCCTCACCAATATGTCCCCTAGAGCAAAGGACATAAAAGAAATAATAAACAAATGGGACTTCATCAAATTAAAAAGTTTCTGCATGGCTAAAGAAAATGGCATTAAAACTAAAAGAGAACCAGCTATATGGGAAAACATATTTGCCAGTGATACCTCAGACAAGGGTTTGATCTCCAAAATATATAAAGAACTCACGTGACTCCACTCCAGAAAGACAAACAACCAAATTAAAAAATGGGCAAAGGACTTGAACAGACATTTCTCCAAGGAGGACATACAGAGAGCCCAGAGACATATGAAAAGATGCTCAGCATCACTAGCTATCAGAGAGATGTAAATTAAAACCAGAGTGAGATACCACTTCACACCAGTGAAAACAGCCATCATAAACAAATCAACACACAAGTGTTGGGGAGGATGTGGAGAAAAGAAAACCCTAGTACATTGTTGGTGGGAATGCAGACTGGTGCAGCCACTGTGGAAAACAGTATGGAATGTCCTCAGAAAACTAAAAATGGAACTGCCTTTTGACCTGGCAATTCCACTGCTGGGATTATGTCCTAAATAGAACATTTTTAAGGCTTCTTCATACTTCAGATTTCTAGGATTTATAATGAATTTTGAAAACAATATGCTGGATTTATAGTTAAAGTTCCAATAGATGCCATTAGAAAATATTAATTCTCATTTGCATTGCCTTATATTTCTCACCTATAAATTTATTTAATGAAGCCAGATTTGTTAACCTGGAATGGCAGTTAGAAATTACTGAAAAAGTTATAAAGGACAGGGTAGTGTGAGTTGTTCTTGGCTCTGCATTTTCTTAATCAAAGTTCTAGACTAAATTCTTCTCTTCTGTTTATAATTAAAATTGACACACTGAATTGTCACAGGTGACCTACTGTACTTTACCTAATTTGACACGATTACCAAAGATTCTGCAAAATCTTCAAATGGCTTCTGAGAGATAGAGGGAGGGGTGGAGAGGGAGAGAAAGAGAGAAACTTATCTATAAAAATTCTTGATTATCTTAGTAAAGAAAGCAAAAATACTCATTTCAAAAGTAGATGCATAAACAATAGAAAGATGGAATGTATGTTTTCATATTTTAGAAAAGAAGCATGCTGTAAAACAATCTTAGCTTTCTGCCTTTTATTTGAGACATAAAATTCTGTCTTTATTTTTTCTTCTCTACTTACATTCAGAGTATTATAAATTCTTAATATTTCTATTTCCTTAACTGATACATTGCCAAAATCCCATACCTTGATTTGATGATCATGGCCATTCATGTCCTCTCTCTGGACCTATCAGTTTTAGTCATAGACTTGTATGCCACTGCCAAAATTTTGGCTGGATTTCCTTAGATGTTGATAGAATTCAAATCTCACATTCCTCTCCTATTATCAGAGTTTAGACCATTCTGTGATTTCCTGTTACTGTCAAATTTTGTTTTAAAATCTTTTTTTATTGCTATGTCTTTGCCACACATTCTTCTTTATTTTAGCTTAACCTTAGTATTTTTGAAACTATGAAGCACATCTGGATGATGGGGCCCAGGGCTCTGTGTTTTAAACAAGTGATTCTGATACTAGTGGCCCACAGACTGCATGCTGGGAAACACCGATGTAGAATACTTGCTTACACAAGGCTACTTTCTTCATCTTATTGGGAACTATTTAATTTGGATTCCTAAAGACTATCACCCAGTATATGTAATTGAGAAAGGAGAAAAATTTCTCTGTAAAAATCTTCAGTGTGCTTCCACATGTTTTTCTTACCCCCCTCCAGAATTCTTCAGGTACCTCATGATATAGCACTGCTCCCTGGCCACACGAGTTTCCCTAAATCACATCCGTTCTGGAGTTGCCCCATTACATATGTTCCATTACTTTAAGTATTCTATTGTTCTTCATCAAATGTAAAGTTCTGTGTCTTTTTCCTTCAAGATCATGTCCTGTCCAATTTGAGGACATCACATGTGATCACATACTACCCATGGTAGGCATCTAGTGAATAGTATCATGTACTACCATCATATACCCATGGTGGGTCCTTCTTTCCTACCTGAGTGTTCATTCCATGGGCCTTATTAGGCAGAAAGTTTACTGAGCAGAAGCTAAATAATTCAAATTGTATCAATGTCATTTGGGGCTCCAGGAACCATTTCAAATACACCAAACTAAAAGTGAGGGAACCCAGTACTTGTTGCCAAAAGGAGGTACACATCTATTTCAACCATTCATTTTCTTTTTTTTCTTGAAGAATCTGTTGTCATTGTTTTTTAAAGATTGAACATGTTTTTAGCACTTTTTTTCTGAATGGAATATTTTAATTTTCTTTTTTAGAATAGAAAAAATGTATAGTTCAGGAGTTAGGTACAAGATCAACATCTGTAATGATTTTTTAACTAGCCTGTCATGTCCCAACTGTTCTCTCCTGGTTTCTCAACTCCCATTACATCTTTGACTTACTCATTTTCTAAAATATCTTTATTTTTTAACTGTATTTATTTATTATATTTGATTTAATATTTACTGTATTTTTCCTAATATATCTTTTATGCAGATAGGCTAATATGAATTTGCTTCCCAATATTAAAGGGAGCCACCCTTGCAGACATGTATTCATGGAGATTCTGAAAAGATACTGTAACACAGCAATGTTGCTTAATGTCCCGCACTGTGAGCCTTGAATTTGCTTTCTGTGATAAGTTGCAGGTAAAGTTTCTGTCCAAAGGAAAAGTCCAGAAATAAAATGACTTTTAAAATTACTCACTAGAAGCCATCAGTATGCAGAGCGAAACTACTACCTTTGGCAGGAAAGCAAATTATTGGTCCTGCACACAGATAGAAACTGGTTCTCTGACAATGTCTGCCTCTTAATGGAGGATCCTCAAGTTCCTTTCAAGGATGCTACTTTGTTCCTCTGGCTTCATGTGAAATTTACTAGCATGTAAATTGTTCATTATTTTCATTAAATTTATTTGGGTGACGTTGGTTAATAAGATTTCTATAGGTTTCAAGTGAATGTTTCTTTGATGGGTGATCTGCATACATGATCTGCATATTGCGTTGTGTACTCACCACCCAAAGTCAAATCATCTTCCACCACCTTATACTTGACCCCTTTAACCTTTATTATTCCCTTCACTCCCCGTTCCTCTGGTAACCACCATACTGTTCTCTGTGTCTATGAGTTTTTGTTTGCTTTTCTTATCTATTCATTTGTTACTTTTAGTTTTATGTCTCACATATGAGTCAAATCACGTGGTTCTTAGCTTTTACTGACTTATTTTGCTTAGCACGATACTCTCAGGGTTCACCCAGGTTGTTGCAAACGGCAGTACTTCATCTTCTCTTATGGCTGAGTAGTATTCCATTGTGTATATGTACCACATCTTCTTTATCCAGTTCTTTATTGAAGGACACTTTGGTTCTTCCATGTCTTGGCCACTATGAATTATGCTGCAAAGAACATAAGGGTGAATATGTCTTTGTGAATAAATGTTTCCAAGTTTTTTACTCTAGTCTTAATTTTTTGAGGAACCTCCATACTATTTTCCATAGTGGCTGTACCAGTTTACATTCCCATCAGTAATGAATGAGCATCCTTTTTCTCCACAACCTCTCCAGCATTTGGTATTACTTGTCTTGTTGATAATAGCCATTCTAAAAGGTGTGATGTTGTATCTAATTGTAATTTTGATTTACATTTCCCTAGTAGATAGTGAAGCTGAACATCTTTGTATATATCTGTTGAACATTTGTATGTCTTCTTGGGAGAAGTGCCTACTCAGGCCCTCGGCCCATTTTTTAATTGGACTGTGTGTTTGTTTGGTGTTGAGTTTATGAGTTTTTTATATAGTTGGATATTAACCCCTTGTCAGAGTTGTTTGCAAATATCTTCTCCCATTTGGTTGTTGTGTTTTTGTTTTGTTGTTGGTTTCTTTTGTTGTACAGAAGCTTTTTAGTTTGATGTAGTTCCATTCACTTAATTTTGCCTTTACTTCCCTTGCCTTTGGTGTCAAATTCATAAAATCTTCTCTAAGACCAAGGTCCTTAAGTTTTGTACCTATATTTTCTTCTATGTAATTTATTGTTTCAGGTCTCATATTTAGGTCTTTGATCCTTTTAGACTTAATTTTTGTAAATGGGAACAAACTGTAGTCTATTTTAAATCCTCTGCATGTGGCTTTCCATTTTTTTCCAGCACCATTTTTTTAAAGAGACCATCTTTTATCCATTGTATGTTTTTGGCTCCTTTGTTGAAAATTATGTACCCATATACATGTGGGTTTATTTTGGGGCTTTTAGTATGGTTCCATTGGTCTCTGTGTCTGTTTTTCTGACAGTATCATGCTACTTTGATTATCATTACTTTGTATTATAATTTGAAGTCAGGGAGTGTTCATTTTTTGAATTGAAACTTGGTAAAGATGAATACATACCACATTTATCTTGCTTTTACTATTAATGGGCTCCTATCAAACAGAAAAAGACTTATGGAAATTTGTCTAGTGGCAGAATAACACATGATGAAGGTAAATCTTTTTAAATATTTTATTTATGTATTTATTTTTAGACAGTGGAGACGGGTGGAAGAGGGACAGGGAGAGAAACATCGATCTGTTGTCTCTCGCACATGCACCCTGACTGGGCCAGGCATGGGCCTTGACCAGGAATCAAACTTACAACCTTTTACTTTGCGGGACGATGCCCGACCAACTGAGCTACACTGGTCAGGGCGAAGGTAAATATTTTTAACGTTTAGTATTTTTATTATAATGAAACAAATTGAAAATGCTGGTGAGTGAACATTCTAGTTTACTAATGCTTGGATAATACCTAAATTTTTCAAATTATTCAAACATTTGGTTGTACTTAGACATAGGAAAATAGGGTAGCAGAGAGAAGTCATTACGAGTTCAGGCTGTGAAATCAGGGAGCATCCATTTGGATTATATCTCTGACTCTGTTATTTGTAGGTTGTTTGAAGTTGGGAAAATCTCTTAATCTCTCTGTGCATTGTTCCCTCATTGTAAATTAGGGTAATTAACTGACTGTTTTGAGAGTTAATATAAAGTGGTTAGACTAGCTCCTGGTGTATAGTAGGCAGGGGAGTGCTGATAAATGTTTAACAATCATCTCCCCAAAAAGAATTTCTGATTTATAGTATTTGCCAATTTCTGTGGTGTAAATACTTCTGTTGTAGAGTAAGTACCCTCAAGATGACACCACTGAACGCTCAGCTGGAAAGAGGCATGAACAATGGGTTTTCTACTCTGTGTGAGCCAGCGCCAGCACACTATTGATAGCAAGATGAAATAAACCTTAATTGTGGTTTTCATATTAAAATAATGGACTTTTAACACATTGATCATATGTACCATATATTATCTTCTATTTTGATGGCACATTTAGCTTATGGTTTATCACATAAAAGTCTAGTATGCAATATATATTTGCTTTAGTTTCTCTGATTAGTTAGGGTCCTAACTTTAAATTCTGCATATCATATTTATAAGTTTGCAAGTCAATTTATACTACCATATGTACCTAACATCTGTCTCTCCCAGAGTCAGTGTGTTTACATATTTGATTGTGATATTGTTTTCCCATAGAGTTTTACTCTTTTATTTGTGCTCTCATTGTCAGGCGTAATCAATTTTGAAAAGAAAAAAATAAGAGAAATAAATTAAAGGAGCAGCTTGTTAAGGTAATGTCTTCCAGATGAGTCAAGAATTGCTCGCTTACTAGGTTCTGAATTGCCAATAGACTTTCCATGTTAAACCTACTTGCAAGCATCTCTCCACCAATATCAGGCATTAGGTAGATTAGATCTTCTTTCTTGGATGGCCTTTAATTGTGATGTATCAGCATCTGACAAGTGATAGAAAAGGATGCTAATAGCCTTGTCTTATAGGATGGAAGTAATTTTTAAGTCTAAAGTACAGTCTAATTAATATATCTGATCATAACAGGTATTTAATTAAAAGGGTTCATAAAACACCCCCAAAATGTGCTTAGGGAAATTTAACCTAGGTGTTAACTAAAGAAATCATTTTAATGCTGAGATTTGACAGCATATTATACAAATTAGTAATAAAGCCCCCCATACTAGTACTGTACCATGTTCTTCAGAACAGTTGGGACAAATAATTTATCTGGAGACCGAAACTGTAAATATGAAGCCATATAACTGACACTGCTTTGGAGTTTAGATATACACAGCTGGTTATGACGTGACTGTCTTGGCTTGCCTCCTAGCTGGAACCAGGAACTGTGTATCATTCAGGTTAGACTTTCGTGATTTCAAGAGGAAATTTATAGTCCAATTAAGTAAAAAGTCTCATTAGTAGTTTTGGAGGATGGTTTAGAGGAGATTGGGAGAAACAGGCCAGTTTGCTTTTGAGTTACTTGCGCTTTATACTCAGAAACCTAAGGGAGTTGCTCTAGAGACATCTTACCCATCTGCGGTGACGGGCCAGGGCGCAGCTATTACAAGTTGTATTTTCCAAATGTTGCTGATAGTACTGGTAGCAATAATGGAGGCTGAATTATTTGCCAAGCCCCAGTCAAAACTACTTATCCCACAATAACCCTGTCAGGGAGATTATTATTCCAAATTTACCAATGACAAAATTAAGGTTAAAAATGTTTATTAACTTGCCAAAAGTTATAGGTCCTAATGAGGAAATCTACGTTTCAAAATTCAACCTATGCCTCCACAGGCCCCGTCCTTCCTTTCTATATTATTGTACCTCGAACAAGAGAAGACATTATTCAAAAACAAGACTTTTTAAAGAATTTGTTTTCAATTATTTTTAAGATGTAGTTTTTTTTCTCAAAAAAATCTCACTGACTTGCTCAAGAAACAATGTTTATTCTTTAAATTCTGTCATCATACTCTATCATTGTACCTTAAAAATTCTGTAGAAGAATAAAGATTGGAAGTTATAATAAAAACACAAATTTAGAAATGTGAAATATGGGTAAAATGCCTCTCTTATCACAGAAGCTCTCAAAGCCTACCTCTGCTACTGTGATACTCCATTGAAGACAAACTACCCAAGAGTAACTTGGGTTCCATGAAACAAAATTTATAAAGCCAAGACGTTTCATTTCCTTTACATGTTACAACTTCATGGGTGTATCAAAGAAAAACTGTTTACTAAGTATCAGGACTGTTCTCAGGATTGTTTCAATACTATTTGGGAAAACAAAAGATTTTGAAAATAGTCACCAATGAGGATCAGCTCCTCTATTTTGGAGACAGATGAAAACAAAAATCTCGCATTGCTACAGTGATCCTTATTGTGTTTTGCTGGGTCAGTCAGCCCAAGCACCTGTTCCAAGGTAGCTACCATATTTCAGAGAATCTAAGAAAGCAAGACAGAGCAACACAATATTTGGCACACCTTGATGAGAAACCGATTAATTTTACTCTTTCTTTTTTCTGTTGTTAAGAACTGATGGCTCTTTTCCTGAAATGTTTTAGTTGCAAATGGAAAAGCTCAAACTGTTGTGGCATGTGGGTCTCTTCTCTGGGGGTCACCGAATCAGGACAATGAGCAGACAATCCTGGTTAGAACATCCTGAAGGAATACGCAAACACATATCTTGGCAAGACCTTCAGAGGCTGTTGTGAGCCAATGGACCAGTGAGAGGTGGCACGGGTGTTAGCAGTGGGCGGACATCAAAAGGCCACTTGACTAGTAGAGTCCACTGTCACTGGTTATGCACAGGTGATTATGTAAACTATTCAATTATCTTTTGCTTTGAAGTATTGTGTTTTTTTCTTTTTTAAAGCTATGATATAGCTCTCTAATTCCAACCCTTATTTTAGGAAAGCAGATTTAAAGAGCATTTTTGCAGGAGACAGGACAGGTTATGCATAGTAAATACTATATAACAATTCAAAAACTTCCAAGCTGAAAATGCAGAAGAGAACACTGTGGGATTTTCCTGTTTTGATGTCTAACCAATCTTACACTTCCGAGCAAGTGTTTGTCGGGTCCTGGTCACAAGTCTCTGACAGCAGTACTTCTGAGATGCAGCTTTAAATGCTCTTCATAAAGGCCGTGGCTTTTATCAATGACAGTTGTTTAAAAACCCGTATAATTTTGGACAGTTTTTCAGAGAAGCTTAAAAATCTAAAATATATAACTAAATATTTTCTTGTTATTTAATAATGAATCTAATGGCAGGTTGAATGTATATATCCTCAGGTTTTTTTTTCTTCTTCTTTCTAAAAAGCTCACTATTCATACTTGCTGACTCTTTTTGTTTTCCTTGCCAAGTTTAGGTCTCTGACCTCTAGGTAATTTGCAAGGATGAACTTGAAATTTCTGAGAAGTTGACAGGAATTTCTTGAGTGTAAAAGTTAAAGTTTACCTCATGTTCCAACAGTTTTAAAGTATAATTTTAAATTTTTGTATGATTCTCTGTTTGATGCATCGAATAAATACAGATTTCTATTACTGTAAAATATCAAGAAAGTGGATATGTAGAATAATAGGTAATTCTGTATATAAAGGTAACTGGTACAGTCCCGACTTTTCTTTTCCAGGGATAATACTTGAAATGTAGTAAATAAATGTGTATTCCCAGTGGAGTCATGAAAGACCAGAGCTTAATTTGAGCCTATCCACCTAACACTTCATTACAGTTCCTAGTATCATTGTCAGTTTATTCTGTCCATGTCTTGGCTTCCCAGGAAAATCATGAGTTTCCTGAGGATAAGAATTTCTTCTTACATTTCTGTTGTACCTTCAGAACACTTAACAGTGAATTGGGGGCATAGAATATGTTTAGTCGTGATTTGTGCTTTTGTGTGATTAAATCTTGAATTTCACGCAGTGTATTCTGGTCAGGGAATTGTATTTTTATATTTTGGATATGATACATTGTCTATTAGGAGGGTCTTCAAACCAGACCCCGAGCACGGTCACCCTGCACACCCACTCGTTTCTGCATCGTCTGTGGGTGCTTTCACGTTACTCTGGCAGAGCTGGGTCATTGGGACAGAGCCTTGCAGCCCACCAAGCTGAAGCATTTGCTGTCTGGCACTTACAGGGTTATAGAACTGCCAACCCCTATTCTAGATACTTCTCTCTCATGGAAAATATAAATACTTGGGTCTGAATCATTTAATTTTTGACCTTCCATAGAAGTAAATTAGATGATAATACTTTCTGATGCTGAATATTTTAACCAAGATCTTCCAGTAAACATAAGTATCACAGATTGAGGGGGGGGTGGTAATTAGCAGCATGTTCCCCTCTTCCTGCCACAGCTACTGTATTTCTGATTGAAGACAGAGAATAGACACATTAAAAACACAGTTTGGTTTCCTGCCAGGATAAACCTTAATTAATGCCACGATTTAGTTTAACTTAAAAGGTTGAATGTCACATTGTATTAGAAAAAATACACAGTGGCCTTAGAAAAGGATTGAGTTGGATGGCTGTCATAAGCTGCTCTCTGAGGCTGCCCATCTACCTAAAGTGTACTCATGAAACCCGCTTAGCACTGGCTGAACTAATGGCTTACTTAGTGGTCTTAAAAACACAATTATTTCATTGTTCTGTTGACTTCACAAGACAATGCTCACGTTGAAAATGTGAAGAGCAGTCCCTTACATTCTTTTCTATTTTAAGATAATATCACCCTGCTGTGGAATATTAACAAGCTGCTTCATTTATTATTTTTTCAGATAATAAACAGTTTATATTTAATGCCAACACAAGGAAAGTATTGAGCACTCAACATATGGAATTATTGTATTTGAATATGTTTAAGAGCAGTCAATGATTTTCAATGATTATTGACATATCAATTATTTATAGTCTCATAATTTCTTGATTTTAGGCTATTATTTTTGTTTGATCTATACTACTTGTCAGTAGATATTTAGATGGGGAGATAGGTTTCCCTTGTATGACTGAGAAGGCACAAAAGGGCTTTCCTTTATTACAATAACTAGATAATTTAGAGAAAATAGTCCTATGCCCAGAGAATTAAAAGAGGCTAACTATGGAATATTTCATAGTGCTCACTTAGAAATAGCAGTCACATAACGGTATATTTTCTATATGTTAGAACTGTGCTAAGCATTATTTATAGATTATTTCTGGTATAGCCCTTGAATGTAGGGAATAATATCCCCATTCTGTAGATAAGTTTTAACGATGCTAAGGAATTTGTTCAAATTCATACCAGTAGCCAGTACAGAGTTGGACCAGGTGTCCCTGACCAGGCAATGTTAGTTACTTATTTCTGGGGTTTCCTGCAGGGAGAGAGTATGAAAAGATCCCAGCTACTAGGAATGTACACAGGATCACATCCTGGTAGAAAGCAGCAGAATAATAACACTCAGAGGAGAGTTGGTGGGGGCAAGTGACTATAATACTTTGAGTTCTCAACCCAGCAGCTTTGATTGGAACCTTATTTTTTGCATAGTTAGTGTTAATGCATAGTTGCATTTATTTTATGCAGTGATTTGTAGAATTCATAGGTGACAATCCTGAGACTTGAAAGTTAATTACCTTGCCCAAGGCCACACAGCTATTGTAATCAGTGCAGACTGCATTAACACCTACATCTGTCTGTGACCAATTGTTTTGGTCCATAAGCACTATGTTCTGTGACCTCATGAAATGCAATAATATGGACTGGAAATCCATAAAGACCCTGTGGGTGAGGTTTAAGTTGAGTGATATATCAAATAATCTGAATAGCATACAGAATCTGGATGTTCATTTTTACATGGATATAGGAAATGAGTTAGCTAAATTTTCCTTTGGTGTATATCAAAGTATATAGAAAAAGATCATGCTCCTTTTGTGTATTACATCAATACTTCAACTGCTGGTATCACCCATCTTCCCAGGCTGACTTCCTAGAAGAATTTTGAATGTCATTCAAAGGCCAGCTTCTCATCCATACACCCAGGCTCTCTGCTTAATTGAAAGAGAGAGTTTTATCTTATGAAAGATAATTGTGTAAAAAATTATAACCAATAACCAATATGTAGTCACTATAAAAATTTAGATTGTAGAAAAAACATAAGAAATGAAAGAAATCACCTAAATTCCCGACCACCCAATGATACCCAAGAGTAGCTTTTTATTTTATTTATTTATTTTGAATGTTTATGGGCGCTTTATTCAGATGGCTGGCAATCTGAGAAGATGGTGGGTTCGCACCTTAACAGACCGTAACAGACCGTCTTAAATTCCATTGTAAAATGGCCCTATTTAAAAGGAGAACAAAATGTAGGTAAGGGGTTTGGAATTCAGGAAAAAGTTAATTGGGTGAAAAAAACCCTGCAGTATTCTCACCCTGGGAGGTGTTCATCTCACCCTGGAGCACGATGGCTCAGATCCCATCTTGAATTGCTTGCAGGCCTCCTGAGGCAAACCCTAGAACTGTTTATGGTCTTCTGGAGTCAGGGTGGGTCATCCCTTCAGTTTCTGGAACAATAGCTTTTACATGCATTTATTACTAGGCTTATTAGCTATTACCTAAACTAAAATTTTCCAACTTTTGAGTCCCCCATCCTTCCCCCACTATTAGTTTAAACTGTCTTGTATCTATGAGATCAGTTTCATGTGGAATTACTCATTTTGCTGTTGCGCATGTATCTTAGCATTAGACCGCCTGGGAGGGGGCTTAGGAATACATTTAATTGCAGATCTACATAAGGGGGCACTTTGTATGCAACAACAGGCTATGATAAAGCACAAAGCAGTTTTTAGCACAATCGACAAAAGTTGTACACTCTCCAGCTGGGCCTACATTAGTGACTTTTCAGGAAAACATTCCCTGTCCTTTAGAGTTACCACAGGTTCCCAGTTATGAATATCAGAGTAGATTATTTTCTTATCAATATGCTTAAACAAGTATAATTTTGAGGGCTTTCCAGGAGAATACAAACACCTATAAGACATGTAGTGAAAATTTGTTCAACATAAGTTCCTCTTGCGAGACAAAATTCAGAGATGTTTAGAGCATTTTTGCTAAATATATCCAAATATTTTTATCTCATTTGACAGGAACAAGTTCTCTATAACATAGGGTTAAACAAAAACTAATTAAAAGAATATGTCATTGTTTTCAAAAGATGACTTTCAGGTTTCATGAGGTTTGGGTGGTCCATTGCTCCTCCAGTGCTTTCTTTACTCTGGTGTGATGAATCCAAGGTTTTATTTCTGCCACCTTCACCATGGTTAGGGTGGTGAGGAGTACGTCTCAAGGTCCAGTCCATTTTTCTTCTAGTTGGCTCTCTGGAGATACTATCTTACAGGTCTTGAGTAGCACCTTGTCTTCCGGCTCAAAGAAATGTAGCAAACAGAGAGTCCCAAAGCCTGTTCCCAGGGGGGTCACCAGGATATGAAACCTGAAAAGTTCATGTCACCTACTAGACCCAATAAGCAGAGACAGGGATTGAATCCTTATGGGCACTTTATTCAGATGGCCAGTGATCTGGGAAGATGGTGGGTTTGTACCCTAACAGACTCTCTAGCATTTTGTATTCCTTAATGGCATTTTCCTCTGTACCAAGCTGCGCACCCATGCATGCACATGCTTGTGTGTGTGAATTGACATAAAATTTGAAAATATTAACAGAGGTTTACTGGTGTTGTCTGTGGTTTTCTTCCTAGCTTCCCCACCAAAAAATAGCCTTTATTGCCTTAGGGGAGACTTATGTGCCCCAAGGAAGGAATCACCCAAAGGAATCTAGAAAGAACAAAGAAGTTGGTTGACTTATATAAGAGGAGGTGCTTTTTTTATTTACAAACCAGGAATTTTGAGAGGAAGATACTTTTTTTAGCGAAGAGTTGGATGTGGAATGTCAAAGAATAAACCCACCATTTGTGTATTCCATAAATAATAAAATTTAGGCAAAAGGCATCAGCTGTAGGAAGAAGCAGAGAATTCAGATGGTGGTTCAATGAGCAGAGACCCAGCAAGGTTTTTACTTACTGCTGAGTCTCATGAGGAAGGTGCTCAGAGTGATAGGAATGAGGGTAGAGACCACAGCAGAGAGCCATTATCTAGCTTTCCTTCATGCAAAGAGTGGAACCTGTAAGTCTTGGGCAGATCTGCGTTCGGCATGTGAGTAAATGAGGCACCTTG
The DNA here is from genome assembly GCF_022682495.2 of Desmodus rotundus. Classification (NCBI taxonomy): domain Eukaryota; kingdom Metazoa; phylum Chordata; class Mammalia; order Chiroptera; family Phyllostomidae; genus Desmodus; species Desmodus rotundus. Next base: position 134,524,470 of record NC_071387.1, read on the forward strand.
CTAGTGAGCTAGAAAGCTACCTCAAGAGCCTCTAATCACCCCCCTTGATATGGGAGCCAGTCCAGGAGTAGTATGTTTCCCCCAGAAGGATGTGAACATGGCTGGGACTCCACACTCTCCTGGTTTCAAGAACCAGGAGAGATCAGAGTGACCTAAAGGACATGGTGCCTGGAAGGCAGAAGGAGATGAAGACAGGAGAATGTGTGGAATAGTGCAGACTGGTGTGGACTGTACACATCATTAAAGCCAGCCTGGGCAGGTGCACCTTCCTGTGGCCTGCACACCTCCTGCTAATGCCAGGGTGACAGAGAAGCTCTCCTAAAGCTTCAAGAAAGGTAAAGATGGAGAGGAAGGTAGGAGAGGAGAAAAGGGAATGTTTAGATTTTGGAATGCTGAAGTAATTCAATATGTAGCCCCCAAATAAATTTTAATTTGGAAATAACTGAGTTTAACATGAATTGGCAAATTTAAATTTTCTACTACTGAGAGGAAATGAGGCATTGAAAACTAAGAAATCAAAAAACTTGTTTGCATAATCTGAGTTTTTGACTATGAAGTTTGTACCTACCACATATCAAGCCTACATGACTGAAATCATGCTGTAGATGTTGTTTTCTAACTGTTTTATTTTCTTTTTTCACTCAACAATATGGAGTAGCTATTTCTCCATGTGAGGACACATAGATACTCAACATCTGTTTTAATGAGTGTGTAGTATCCATTGCGTATTTGCCTAACTAGTCACCAATGTCGGACATTTGATTTGTTTCCATGTGTCATTTACCTTTAATACAATCTCAAGCAGGATTTTACTTGCAGTCATTGCGAAGATAGTAGTTTTTATAATCATCTAGTTTGACTAATTTTCTACATTTGTTTTACATTAAGTAAGCTATGCTTCATACTTTGAGGAGTCTAACAAATTGGGAATTGTGACTAGAACTTTCCTTATTATTTAGCCATAGAATCTCAAGGTTGTATACATTTCATTTCAGTGGCTCTTCATTTGGCCTCTGGTATGTGGTCCGTTTTTAAAATTTTCCTCATAGTTTCATATTTTTTAAAGACAAAACAATCAGAATAGAATTCTGCCATTTAACTCTGTTATAAATTCCCAAAGAAAATAGTGTTCATAAAATTTATATTGTTTTATTTTTGTATTGTAATCAGTATACACAGATTAGACTTGACTAGAATTTAAAACATATTAGGCAATCATTTATTTTGGTATGGATTGAGTATATTTTTGCTATTTTAGAGAAAGTAGATTTCAGTATTTATATCAACAAGTCACATACCTAGGCTTGACTGATTTTATAAAAGAGGATATGATTATTTAATATGAAACTCCTTTACTTTAAGTTGACTATTTTTTGTCTTTGATCTTCAAATAAGGGGTTATGGTTCAATTGGATAAGAAATAATCAGGCATATTCTTTTAATCTTTGGAAAAATCCTTTTAACATAAAAGCTTGTTCTTCTTGAGTAGAGACTACATAAAGAATATTTTAAGAAATTTAATGTGGAGGATATTTTTGGGGAAAAGGGGAGAAAACAATTAGATGTTCATAGCAAATGTGAATGTATATACTATATTCAGCGCCCAGCATGATGAAGCTCTCAGTTACATCAGAGAGAGCAAGAGCTCAATACTTAATTGCTGAAGGAATAAGTGATTGAGCTAAGGATCGAATGATTCAATGGCCCACAAATCTTCTGTAAAGGACTCAGCAGATGCTCATGCTGTAGACGGCTGCTCTCTGATGAAAATAGGGCATCTGATCCCTGAATTACATTTTATTATTGTCTTGGTGGCAGACAGTGAATTTACTTCTATGTTTCAGGCGCTAAAACATAAAAAAAAAGGCTCACACTGGCCTCTTACTTTTGCATGTGAGGACACCTTCAGTTACCAAGGCAGAAGGGACAGGTGAAAGTGACAGCTCAAGGGAAACATAGAGGAAAATAGAAACTTGAAGGGATATTGATTTATAAGAATATGAATCATTTATGATTACTTAACCAGAAATACATTTTCTGCAAGCACTCTGAGAGCAGAGAGACCATGAAATGCAAGGACTTTGAAAGGCAGAAGAAAGTGGGGAAGAGCAGGAAGTATTGGGGGAAGACTGTTCTTTTTGAAGTGTTGAATGTTTGAGGAGGAGAAGTAGGTGCTCATACTGGAAAGAGAGGCTTCTTTGAAGGAGTCTTGAGTGAGGATAACCTTGAATTACAGATTACCGGATCTATAACTGTACTGTCCAATACGGTAGCCACTAGTTACATTAAGATACGCTCTAAGTAGAAAATGAACACCAGATTTTTAAGACTTAGTATGCAATAAAACAATGTAAAATATCTCATTAATAAATTTTATACTAATAATATTTTAAAATGATGACATTTTGGAGGCAGTTAAATAAAATGTATTATTAAGTATATATATTATTACATATAATTATAAAAATTAATGTCACTTGTTTCTCTTTACTTTCTTTCATGTGGCTACCAGAATATTTAAAATTATGTACGTAGCTTACATATGTGGCTTGTATCGATATTTGTATCTCTCATTGTATTTCCATTACATGGTGCTAGTCCAGACTTTTATCTGGAAGCAATGCCTTGGGGGAGTTGAGGGGGTAGTATTGAAGGTTTGGACTAATGTTTAGTGTGATTGCCTCATCTACACTGAAAGGTATAGTAGGGAGTAGGAAATGTAGGTTTGGAGCTTGGAGAAGGCATTTGTAAGGAAATGTGTGTGAGGCTAAGCTCTGAAGGGGGGAATATGAATGGCATCACCTAGGGAGGAAGTGTCTGCAAGGGAGAGTTTGGAGGAGAGGACCGAACTGAGCTATGTCAGGTTGACTATGACTTCTATTTTTGAGTTTTAAGGGCTTTGAGATATAATTTCTGGAAAAGGTAGTGGCAGAAAAACAAAACCAAACAAACCACCACCACCACCACCAACCTTTTGTGTCATTGAACAAATGCTGCATTGATTAGGAAAAACTTCAAGAGATGGATTCAGAAAGCTGAGGGGGCCAGTGATTTTCTTCCTTTATGTGTACACATTGTAAAAAATTCAACCTAAAGTTAATAAATGAAATATATCTTGATTGATGGAAGATTAGACACAGGATGTATAAAATAACTCAGGAAGGACAAATCTGCCATGCCTAAATGTGCTTATGTGGTAGAATGAGATATTTTTAAAAAATGAATTAATTGCACCAATAATTGTACCTCCCCTGAAAAAGGAAAGAAAATGAAATTTCACCAAGCAGTGAAATCTCCACCTGAAGAGAGAATGTGCTAGGCCTGGCATTTTCAGGCACTCCTGATGAGCTCAGCCCACTGCTTTGTTTTGATGAAAGGATGAACAGTTTAACCTCATTTCCTAGGAGTGTTGAGACTTTAAACTTTCCCGGTGATTGTATTAATGGAAGGCCTTGCATCACAAGCAGACTGCGCCCAAGGTGACTCCAGACAAAGCCAGAACGCTGCATAGAACCAGGGCACGCCATTCACTGAAAAGGAAGGGTCATAATTAGTGGTGCTAGGAATCTTGCTGCCTAAGGCCAGCTATGTAATCAATGGGGATGTTAGGGAGGGAAGAGAGAGACTGAGTCAGGAGGCCCCCCACTCCTGCCTCAGCTCTTGTCTTGCTCTCAAGAGAAGAATTCAATCAAGAGAGACAACATGTATGGTGGAAGTATAGTGGAAATGAGATAGCACATTTATTTATGAAATACACACAAGCATGAAGCTGCAAGCAGGCACTTGGCTAGTCTAAATACCCCATGTATAGAGGAAATAAAGTTGTAAATGTGTTAGAAAGCTTGTTCTATATACTTGAGCCCAGGCCTCAAGTATATAGAACACTTACATACTTTAGTCATCTTTTAGGTCCCCCCTCCTTCTTCCCCATGGGAATAATGTGCAGATACAAAGGCATTCTTTTTCAGTTAGTACAGACTCTTTGTCTTAGTTAGTGAAATTCTTACAGAGGCCTCCTTTCCCAGCATAGGTCCCTGCTCTTTGTCCTGTGAGAGTCCCATGATGTTCAGAACACCAGGAATTCTTAGTAAGGTTATTACAGAAGCCCCCTTTCTCAGCACAGTCTCAAGGACTCTCCCTTCCTCTTGCGCTGTATTACTTGTAATGCTTGGGACACCTGGCAATCTTGTCCATCTGGGCTCAGGACTGCTGAGTTAATTGGCTAGATGTGTCTCCCTTTTGCTTCTAGCCTCCTGTATAAAGTTCTCTGTTAGATTGTAATGGCGAGGGCCCTGCTTTATTTACCCATTTCTACTCTGGCTGCACATTCCTAACTGCTACCTAAAGGGACAGACTGAGAGATGTGTGAACATTTTATACTTGAAAATCCAAAAGAATAAAGAGCAGACTATAAGTCTTAGCTTAGATTTATTTTCTTTATAAACTCTGGTTCGCAGGCCAGTGCTCAATCCACTGAGCTATCCCAGCCAGGGCTATAAACTCTGGAAGAAGAAATAAATTTTATAATTTAATCAAGCAAGGAATGTAGTGTACAAATTTCCAGAGATTAATTTAGATGTTAAAGCATTCAACCCACCAGAAAGGTACTGGTTCCTTTAGGATCCATAAATTTGACCAGATTAAGACATCCCAATTTATCTTTCTTCCAGAGTCCAAGGACAACAGTGTCTTATCCTTTGAACCATGGGCAGATTAGCTTTCTGTGACTTGGCCATGGGCTTTTAAGCTTTAGAATCTGTAAAGAATCACTCAGTGAACTTGCAGAAATGCAGGTGCCTGGGTCTCAGCATCAGTCGCTCTTCAACAGTAAACAGAAATGTGCTTTTCATAGTCACCCTAGGACACTTTGCTGCAGAAGGCCTTGGACCGTATAGCTTTTGGTAATGATTTTCTAGGATAAGGCATCCCTGACACCTTAAATTTAAACAGAATGCTAATTTGGATGAGACACTAATGTTTAAGATCAAATGATGCTATTAAGAAATAAATGACTATGTCTTGCTGCTTTTGGACACCTTTATTCCACATTAAACCAGCCAGTAACTGAATATATATCTGAAGTCACAGGTACTGCATCTATCCATCGATACATGCCATCCATCAAGTCAAAATATAAACAGAGGTATCTGCATAAAAATCTTAGTCTTGTTTTCTGTGGTTGTTACTTAGGTCTTGTAACTCTCCATGGTTTTACTGGTTTCAAGCAACCCAATTTCCAGAAATATCTACCTCAGTTTCCATCTTTCTAGGAAGTCAAAAGACACAAATTTGCAATAAATAAGTAGCAAATGACACTACTTATAACAACAATGCAGTTTTGAATTATAACAAACATAACACATTTCCTGTCACTGATACCTATCCTATATCATTTTACCCACTACGTTTCTCAGTGTAATGGGATGCTATTATGGGATATTAACCAATCTCACTCCCTTTTTCTCCTGATGACATATTTGCAGTAGTCACTGAGACCTATCCCCATCTGGCTGCTAGATATAAAGCCTCATTACTGTTCGAAACTGTTATCACAGAACAACCAGGAGACATCTTTTGGGCATAAATCAGAAAGGTTTGGAAGAATTTTTTTAGGACTCATTGCTTTGTTCTTGCTTCTGTAAAAATTTACCACAAACTCTGTGGCTTAAAACAAAACAAACTTACTCTCTTATAGTCATAGGGGTCAGAAGTGCAAAGCGGGTTGTCAGGATTGAATTTTATCTGCAGTCTTTAGGGTAGAATCTGTTTTCTTGTCACTTCAAGTGTTTAGAGGCTGTTTGATTCCTTGGCTCATGGCCTTTTTTCCTGTCTTCAAAACCAGCAGTGTAGAATCTTCAAATCTCTCTCTGACTGTTTCATAGGGACTCTTGTGATAATACTGGCCCACCCAGTAATTCTGGATAATCTCTTTATCTCAAGGTCTTTTGCCCTGTAATGGAACATTCACAGAGTCCATGGACTAGGATGTGGACATCTTTGGGGAACCAGTACTTGGTCACTTCGTCTACCATAGGTAAAATACTTGGTAAAGAAAGGGGTCAGTGGGAACTCAAGAGAGTTTGGTGTTGCAGTAGATCTCCAAGAAAACCCCACTCCCTGCCCACTTCAAGTTAATTCTGAGAATACTCCAAGCAGCCTTGGGCATCTGAGAATAGAAGATATTTTTTTCTTCTCATTTCTTCAGTGAAGCCCAAGGAAACAAACATTTCCTGCCCTAGTTTGCTGTGACACCAGAGGACTTAAAGGGGGGATTGGTATTTTAGGTGTAGATGCACAGGCTGCGCTGCCACTCTTAATTCTCCATGGTCGTTAGAGTGGTAGAGAAGAGCATCTGTGAATTCTCTGTGACACACACAGGTGCTTAGAGGTGGCGGAGAAAAAGTGAACTAATTCTAAGGGTCTCATGACGAGAGCATACAGAACAGAGTTCCTAGACCAATGCTCCAAGACCTGTGTGCCAGTTGGCAGGCATGACCGCTGTGAGGACAGATAGGGTGGTGTTTACCCGTTGTCTGTCAGCACGGACAACTGATGATGCCCAGGAACCAGCGGCCTTCCTCAGTGCTGTGATGCTCTGGAAGCTCTCCAGGAATTTTATCCCTAGCTGCAGGGCATGAAAAGGAAAAACTCAGTAGATTTTTATAGTGACTAAGTTTATCTGGAGTTAAGTTTTCTGCCACTAGGGAGAATGAAGTCTCAAATTAATGATTAACCTATATTACTTTATGAAGTTAATTTTTGGTGTTCATGCAGTTGAGTTTTACAACCTAGCCATTTTATACCACTACATTTTGAGGAATCTTCAAAAGTTTTAGGTATAACCTCATGGAGAGCCTAGGAAAAATTAGGATATCAGTAAAGCTTCTTTAGCTCTTATTTGTTCTGCCTATATTTTGTTTACTTTTTACCCCCCCCCCTCTTTTTTAAATGTCCTCACATGAGAATATGTTTTTATTGATTTAAGAGAGAGAGGAATGGGGGAAGAGGGAGAGAAACATCAATTAGTTGCCTCCCATATGCACCCCAACCAGCGATCGAATCCACAACCCAGATAAGTGCCCTGACTGGGGATCGAACCTGCAACATTTTGGTGTATGGGATGACCCTCCAACCAACTGAGCCACTGGGCCAGGGCCTTGTTCACTTTTTTAAGCCTCTATCTAGATATCTTTCTGGCTGTTGCTTATTAAAAATTCAGTGCTCTGAAACTTGGCAAAAGCAATAATTTATTTGCTTATATAACTAGAAAATCCTGTGAGAATGTGATCTTTAGGGTTGGTTTGATCCACATCTTAATGCCTTGGGTGATATCGTTAAGGTGGCAGTCCCTGTCTCTGTGGTCTCTCGGTTGTGTCCTCTGCACATTCAACCTGTCCGTAGGCTGCTTCCTCTCATGGTTGCCACGAGGGTGTCAGATACAGCATCCGTGACCAGTGTTTGCCTAGATCTAGGGGAAGACAGGGATTTCCTTCTACCAACCATGAAATAAACATCCCGAGCAAGAGAAATTTGGTTACACACCCACTCCTAAGCCATTAACTGTACCAGTGAAGTCCCACGTTCTCATTGGTTTAGGCCTTAGTTATGTTATCATACCTGAATCCAAAAATGATCCAAACGGATCAGTCTCACAAGAGTCCACATGTGAAGCTGGGGAGGGGTCGGTCCTTTCCGTACCACCTAGCTGCTGTACAAAGAAGGAGGGTTGGAAAAGACACCTTTTTTATAGTTGCCCCTACCAGTAAGAACCGTCTGTGTTCCCATCCTTAAATTGTCATATTCTACTATATAATTACTTCATATGATCTCCTAAAGATTTCCAAAGCATCAATTTTGGTAATTTGATAAGCTAAGTTGTTTCATATTTATTTAATTATTTTATTGTTATTCAGGTACAGTTGTCTGCATTTACCTTCCACCACTCCCCGCCACCCTAGCCATCCCCACCTCCCTCCCCTGCTTCATATATTTTTAAGAAAATACAGCTTTTGGAGCTAATGGCCTGATTTAATTTTACTAGAAAATTAGAGCAATTTCAGGCATATAGATAAAACGAACTCTGTGGAAGATTACCAGATAGCTTATTTGGGTGCCACAAATGAAATAGTTCTTGACAGATGACTAAACAGTCTTAAAAAGTTTTTCATTTTTAAAGGCTATGGAGAGAATGGTTGTGTCAGTCAATGAGAGGACTGTTCCTAACTCTGATTAAGGTACTTTTGGTCAAGACAATTCATTGATAAACTAGAATGAAACGACTCATATCTTTGTGTATTGGAAGACTCTTAACAAGCACACTGTCGATCCTGGGGGAGTGATTTCACTCTGTATTTGAAAGTCAAATCGGGGACCTCTCTTTTTGCAAGTATGTTTGACACAATAGAGTGTAATGAATCTTTTAGGCTTCTTTGGGTCCAACCCAAAGGCCTAAACCAATTATTCACTGTACTGGCTCCTTTGGAGCAGTGACAGGACTTGATATAAATGCTTGTTAAGAACAGTTGGCGTTGCTGATTACATTTCCAGTGAGGGCAAATAGGAGCTTAAGGGATGGCAAGGATTTTGGAGACAAGGCACTGTTTTATCAGATGACAAGACCACATGTCAGGGAAGAGCCAATGAGAGTTATTGTTCAGAGTACATGCTATTTTTAGAGTCTGAGGGATTTTATACATATGGATTTTTTGGCAGTGTGTTTTACACAGGTTGGAACATACATGTAAAAGTACATTAAAATGTAGTACATAGTTATATGAATATTTTCATTCTATGTAGAATGTGTACAAACACCAAATAAATATTTGTTGGATAGTTAAATTAAGTAGATATACAACACTACTTGTTAATTTTACATGAATTTTTAGAGTTACTTAGTGGTCCTTAAATATGTTCTAATTTCTTTATAGAAGACATGGAGGTATAGTTTATGAATGTTTATTCCTAATGATAATTTAGGCAATTTGTACTTAACCTATCTTTCAAGTAATGATGAAGAATAAACTTTCTCAGGAAAAATTTATATTGCATTTCAGAACATAAACATTTTCTGACTTGTTTGGCACCTGTATGCTTGGAATGAGCATAATCAAAAATATATGAATACAAGAAGATTCAGTATCACATTTAGATTGAGCTACACCAACAATGCTACAGTATGTTTTTAAAGCTAACTTGTTATCTGCCTACCCTTGATGAAAAGCTGCTGGAGACAGGATCATCTGCAGATGGAACTCTGAAAAAAATCACTGTCTTTTTGTAACGTTTACCTTTGAAGGGACAGATAGGTGCACCGCTAAAAGCACTAAAAACTTATTAATAGCAAGCCCAGACTGCTTTTCATCTCATAGGATGTTAGAACTGTTACTGTTAATCAAGTTAACTTTCTTACCACACATAAGAAGATATCATTATTGCTACTTTGTGAGCAAAGGATGGATTGGACAGGAGAAAAATTGAAAGTGGGAAGACAAGTTAGGATGCTTCAATAGTCAAATCAGAAGTATAAACTTCTGGGATGGAAATACTAGTTATAGAGTTGAGAAATTGACACACTGATACTATTTAAAAGTAGAATAATAAAATGGTTGTTATAAGAGACTCAGGAAGAATTGATGATTCCTAGATATCTGGCTTTGAGAATGGAATGGGTGGTGAGGGGTGGTTCTACTAACATGTGCGAGGAAGTCTAGGTAGGGTGGCAAGTTTTAGGGGTATTTTTGGTGAGGGATTACGATGCACACCTACATTACACTGCAAGGTTTGATTTAGATGCCCTTCTTTATACTCCCATAGTAAGCATCCTTTTTGTTTCTATTGTGAAGTAAATTTCTTATTATCCACCCAGTGTTATTTCTTTTTATTTTTCCCTTTACAATAGAATTCTAGTTTTGTTGGTGGCAACAAAATGTTCAGATAAAACTACTTCCTTGTCTTTCATGCAGTAGAGGTGACCATGGTAGAGGTGACAAATCTGGTCAATGAGATGAGTACTGTTGGGTGGGGCTTCTAAACAAAGTTTGAAAAGGAACAGATTCAGATGGCACATCTCATTTTTCTTTTGCATTTCCCCCTCTGTCATGCCTAAAGTGTGGACGCAATCACTGGAACTGTGGCCACCAAATTGCCGCCAACCATAAAAGACAAAAACAATCATATGGCCTTTCACCTTGATATTGTTGAGTTACTCAACTAACACTGGATTGACTTTCTCTATGTTTCTTGTTATGGGAGAGGAAAATGAAGCTTATTTTGTTAAGCCACTGTTATCTGAGTTTTCTGTTGCACACAGTCAAAAACCCAAATTCTAGCTGAGCACTTGCTCCAATCTGTGTTGTAAATTGTGGCGGTTTCCTGCCTTCCCCACTAGATAAGTTCCTTGAGTTTCTTGCCTTATCTATCTGTGTATTAATAACACTCAGCACAAGATTAACACATGATAAGCACCATAAAAGTTAAAGTAACCTGATAAATAATTATATTATCATCATAAGTAAGATAAATAAGACAGGGAATAGAGATAAGCCTAGAATAATTGGATTATTTACCTCCTGTCTTGGAATGAGAAACCTCCAACTTAACATTCTTCCTTTACCCACAGTTAATAGCAAAAGAAATCTCAGCTTACCAGGGCATTTTTCCCCATAAAGATGATTTTGTGAGATGTCTGTAGTCATTCCAAAATGTCCAAGGCTTTTATGCACTTGTAATATGCAAAGCACTTCGCTGTTGTGTATCACATTTGAGCCTCATTGTGAACAGACCCATTTTACCGATAAGAAAAACCAGATCTAAAACCTCTAAGTGACAAAATCAAAATTACAGTAAATGTTGGCAAAGTTGCATTTAAAAAAAAGTCCAAAAGATCTTAAAATCTACACCAGTGTCATTTTCAACATGCCTTATCAAGTACTTTTTAAATAAAGAAAGATTAAATTTAGATATGATATTATATAATATATAATAAAACATGGTTGAAAATATAGAAACTATGCATAATGCAATTAATGTGATATAATATAATGCTAATGTGTAAAATAGTGAGATATACAAGTTAGATGTATTTTATTTTATTCTGATTAAGTAATACTGTGTTGAACAGTTTTCAGTTAAAGTCATATACTTTATGATAAGTGAGAGACTTAAGTATAATTTTATGATTTTTTTTTCCAGATATGTCTGTCTAGTTTAAATTCTTGTAAATTGGCATGTGCTAACTCCTGGGAATACTATGAATTAAACATATTTTATTTGTAGTAGAAGCTATGTAAAGCTTCCCTAAAAACAGTTCAGTATTGCAACTGGACACAAACCAACTTTGTTAAGACCCTGTTGGTCAAATATAGGACAACTTAAGCATCAAAATGAATAATGATATTATTGGAGTATATCTCATTATATTTAAAATGTAATTTGTGAGTTTCTACTACTGAAAAAGTGAATGAACTAATGAAATAACAGGGAAATGAATAATCTTTGTTGCAGTGGAGAATGCCAATTAATAAATGTATAAAAAGGGTGACCAATTAGAAAATAGTTATAATTTCTATCTTATCACAGTTATAATCCATTGAGGTAGAAACCCATGAAGGACAGTAAAATTATTTGGTGAAAGTTTGAGGGGGGGACAGGAAATTTACATGATGGTAAACGTTCCCCCCATACTAGTTATAAAGGGGAATAAGGTACTTTTACAGTGGAGGAGTATGACAGAGCACAGTGATCAGAGTTAACACTACCATTAATGGGATGCAACAAACACCGCGATGTGCCACCCGAATCCTCTTTGCGGAGTGAAGGATGAATTTCCACAGCTAAAGTAGGCTGAAAAAAATCATTCCACCCACCGGCACACCCTGTCTCCAGGGGGCCCCTCATCCAATGACCTCTTGCCCCGGTGCTGGGCAATTCTGAAGGGCCTTTGCAGTTACACAACTCCCTGCGGGGGTGGCCGAGCCTTATGTTGAGACTGCATCACAGTCCAGCTTCTCTCTGTGCCGAATCCATTTTCTGTCCTTCCTGTTCCCACTGGGGATCTCAAGAATACTTCTTGATGAAATTCTTTCCTATTAGTGCCCCTCTCAGAGCCTGCTTCTTGGAGAATCAGACCTGCTACATCAAACAAACCGACCTCATGTGCCTTTGGATATACTGCACTCAGAAGGGCTCACATTAGTTATGTATATTCTTGACAAAAATGCAAAAACTGCATCTAGTTATAATGAGGCATTCAGAAAATCCCAAAATGAGGTATTCTATAAAACAACTGGTCTGCAATCTTCCAAAACGTTTACCTAATTTATATTTTCTACTTTTTCTGTGCTGATTATTAAGCTAGGCTTAAAAAATACACAAAAAACAGGAGAAATGTCATTCCCACTAATAGCATAAATAATGGGTGAAGTAGAGACACTCAAGTTATATGTTGATGACAAATCACATGTATATCTGGCATACTGCAAAATTCCCTCTTCTAAGGGAATAGGTTATTTTAGACAATAGTTGTACAGGTAGTTTGCATTAAGTGGTGAACTTTAAAGTATTGCTAGAACAATTGAATAAATAAACTGGAATTCTCTCTCCCAGAAGCTTCAGATTTGAAAAAAAAGGAAAGTGACAAATCTTTCCTACTTTAAGAATAAAGTAGGGACGACATTTCTCTTCTGAATGTTAAGAAATGGCAGGGACAGAATGGATGATGAAATGAAAAGTAAGATAATAAAGTGGAAAGGCATAATGGTAATAAGGCCATGAAAAGCAAGAATAAATTAAAAAAATGGAAAACTAGGAATATTTGCCTTTCTGTAATAATACTGTGGCCCCAGTGTAGAGAGTTTGAAACTATTATCCAGAAATGGCCTTGATTATGGATCAAAACCAAACCTCCAGGAAGTGTCATTATGTTTATATTTCTATCTAATGAGGGAAAAAAGACTCTATGACTTAGATTCTATTTAGGATGTAAAAATTCACCCTTCTCTTTGTTGTAACCAGAAAAGAATACACTTCATGGAAAGAGAGCAGAGATCAGGTATTCGTGTGTGTGTGTGTGTGTGTGAAAGAGGGAGGGAGGAAGAGAGAGATGGTAATTTTGTTACTAGGTAGAATAGTAAGCTAAATTGCTAGAATAACAAACCTCCTTAACAACTTTGTGCTTCTTAAACCAAAATTTGATAAAATATATTAAGTAGTAGGCTGAGACTGAGGGCCCTTAAGAAAGTGACATAACAGCAGAAATTTATGTAAGGTTAAGAACAATGTGGAACAATAGGCAAAACCCAGCAGTTTAGTGACAATTTAAGGAGAATTATAATAAAGAATAGAATAGAAGAAAATTTCTCCTAGGAAAACAGCTCCTTAGGTCCCTGCCTTCACTACAACATTGTCTACCATTGGGTGGTCCCACCTATACCACAAAATGCAATGGAGGTATTTTTTATAATGTTTCCTTCCCCAAATTACAAATAAATAGTGACTATTCAAACCAATTGGAACTTTTAAAAATTATATTTAAGAATGTGAACCCCATAGAAAAATACAGACAGAAAACTAAGAGTCAGAGTCAAGAAACACTGAACAGAAGCCGTGTGACACTAAAACATACATATGAAGAAGCTACACCGTGAAAATGGAGGCCTATCAATGTTTCCACCAGTCCTGTGGGGTCCAGTAACATTCACAACGCTGACAGTACCACACCTGTAGTTATTGGCTGAGACATCCTACCTCCTCCAGTGCACTTAATAATTAAATTCCATCATTTGAGGAAACCAGAGCATGATTTTGTACTGGCAGCTAAGAAGAACCTAACAAACCTACAGATTTTACTCCTCTTTGAAAATTCCTCAGTATTTGGCAGACAGCTTGAATATGATGTGGGCTATTAATTATTAAACCCTTAAAAAATTAGAGGTAAGCCTTTTGACTCTACTAAACCCTACTCTGTGCTCCCCTCAAAAAATACATGTATACAGTTCCGTCCATGCTGTTGCGAAGGATAGGAGCTCCTTCTTTCCTTCTGCTGCATAGTATTCCATTGTGAAAGACAAATACCATATGATCTCACCAATAAGTGGAACCTAATCAACAAAACAAGCAAGCAAGCAAAATAAAACCGGAGACATGGAAATGAACAAACTGACAGAAACCAGAGGGGATGGAGGAGGAGAATAACGGGAGAAAGAAGGGAAAAGGTCATCAAAGAACATGTATAAAGGACCCATGGACAAAGCCAAAGGTGGGTAAGATTGAGGGTGGGGTGGCAGAAAGTGATGGTGGGAAAATGGAGACAACTGTATTCAAACAACAATAAAAAAATGATGAATAAATAAATAAAAAATTAAAAAAACACATATATACAATAAGAGTCTCGGTGTTGAAAGAGAAGATGATTGTGATGCTGGATTTACCCTTGTGTTGCCTATGGCAATAGGGCAATTTCTTATCGACTTCTATGAGTAACTTCCTAGAAGCGGGCTATGGCTTAATGATATATAAAATGCCCAGTAATTCCTCAATATGTCCATTTTAGATTATCACAACTTTAAGACAATCCCTCTTTTAATTCTTTGTTCACCAACTTCCAAATTTAACAGGATGTTTGACTCTAGTAAGGGCCCAGTTTGGTGTAGGACAAATGTCTGCAATGGAATGATTCATGTTATTTTTAACACGGCCATCCGGGAAGATTGGTCATCCTAGAAAATTGTTTATTTTCTTTTTTTAAAAAATTTTTTTCTTTCTTTTTAAAAATTTTTATTTATTTATTTTTATTCAGTTACAATTGTCTGCATTTTCTCCCCATCCCTCCACCCCACCCCAGCCAGTCCCACCTCCTTCCCCCACCTCCACCCTCCCCCTTGATTTTGTCAGAGAGGGGTCTATAGGAGCTACTAGAAAATTGTTTATTTTCTAACCTACAGAACAAAAATTACAAAGAAAAGAAACACAATACCAAATTTTGAAGAAAGGAAACACACCACCAAACAAAAAATAACCCCAAAACAAAGCCTGTAAAAATTAAAACTCCACACATTTAGTAATCTCAGCAACACTTCTGCCCTGTGGCTATGTCTTATGGAGATGTTTCTCTTGACTTTTCTCAGGCTTCATACTATTCCTACTGGTGTTTATCTGTCTGATTTGGCTCATAGTAGCTCTTCTGAGGTTACGCACTAGGAGGTGGTGGAGTATTACAGTGCAGTTGGTAGCGTTCTCTTTCTTTGCCTTAAAAAAAATAGTGTATTTATTTATTTTTAGAGAGAGGCAAAGGGAAGGAGAAAGAGGGGGAGAGAAACATCAATGCAAGAGGGAAACATTGATCAATTGCTTCTCCTACACACCCTGGGGACAAACCTGCAACCCAGGCACATGCCCTGACCAGGAATTGAACTGGCAGCCTTTTGCTTTGTGGGACAACACCCAACCAAATGAGCCACATCAGCCAGGGTAGTCAGGACCATTTTCAGTCATAGTTTTGGATTTTGAAAAGCCTTACATTTTTCTGATGTAAAAATAAAGAGGACAAAACAAGGGTTTCTTTGTGTGTGTGTGTGTGTGTGTGTGTATTTAATTCAATAATTTGAAAGACAAACTAAACAGTGCCTGAATCATTGGATAAGTACCTGCCTAATCCTCATACTTGATTAAGATGAGAAATTCTTTATGTCTAATATTGCCAGTAAATTGGATTGTATTGCTTTTATATTAAGCTCACCACGACAGGTAGATTTTCTTAGCCAAGAATTAGTCTGTTGTTGTGTGTGTGTACTCAAGCATTTTGAAGCCCATAAATTCTTATAGGCTTAAAACTAAGTGAAGCAATTTAGGTATAGGTAGTAAAGGTCAATAAATCTTTATTTAGTTGACTGACTTATTTTAAGTTAGTTCTGGCAAAGTAGCTGTTGGGAATTTGGAGGAATTCATTGATACTGCTTAGTGTTTTTCATCCTTGTTGTACAGCCCTATCCCTCTGCACTGGCAGTGTTTTATTTTGTATTTTATTTCTGAATCAGAAAATATTATTTTAACTATAAAGTTATCTTTTGACTGGTTTAAGGTAAAAAACATAATACATTTGAGAAAACGGGACTAAGACTCTGTAGAGAGATTTATTTCATACCATTAAAAAACAGTGTCTTTAGAATACCTATGAGTATTCCTCCAGATGGGAAGATATTACCTTTTTACAGTTTTGTGAACAATGCTCACATAGGTAAAACTAATGGGAAAGGAACAAACAACAGCAAATCCTATGACATGCTTATTCTTTGAAAACAAAAGACCCCTTTTATAACTACTGCCAAAAGACCTTTACCTCTGAGCCAATAAGAATGAAACTCACGGACCTAATAGAACAATCCTGGTAACAGCAAAATAAAAACCTTAGAACTTCCACACTGCAGAGGACATATTACACAAATCTTCCAGAAGCAACCCAAAGTTTCTCAATGCAAATTGGTAGATTAGGGTGTGACCTTTATCTCTATCTGGAACCCTGAAGTGTCTTGGACATCGAGAGACTGATGTCATGTTTAAGACCAGCATCCAGAGTCAAATATATTCTTCCACAACCAGTAGAGACTCTGCTCCCTTACAACTGAGTTGTTGACGTGGCTGAATTGGTTGTGTTTGCCTAGTCACTGTGCAAGACAAGAGGGTGAGCTATGATTTCAGTGGACACTCATTCTTTCTGTATCACTCTCTTTTCCACAATGAAGATCTTCCTTGCTTTTGAAAGTCCACATCTACTGTCCTGCTCTGACCTTAAAGACAGTCTGTTTAAAAATAAACTCTTCCTTTTCACACTCACACATCAAGTCACCAAGAGGTAAGGGTTAAGAGTTAATGGCCAATATTGGAATAGAGGGAAGACAAAATCTTTAGGTTATTTACTGTTCATTCTTTTGAGTCTGAGAGATTATTACAAATGTCAAAAAGCTTCTGAAACAAGGATGGCCAATATTTTTGGAAATATAAGGGCAAAATAAAAATATTTATGAGCTCCATTTATATACTTCAAAATGGAAACAGCCTTATGAATGTCAATAAGGAGGAGGGGAGTACAGAGGAGTACTTTAAAAAAAAAACTTAGATTGCTTACTTTATTGAACAGAAGAACGCCAATGAGAAAACCAGCATGCTTTTAAAACAACTAAAATATAAATTTTTGAAATGTTTGTTCTATATCTGTGAAATATGTCATTGGTATTTTAATAGGGATTGAGTTTAATCTATAAATTGATGTGGGTAGTATGGACATTTTGATAGTGTTAATTCTTCCAATCCATGAACACGATATTTGCTTCCACTTATTTGTGTCTTCTGTAGTTTCTTTCTTCCTTAGTTGTGTAGTTTTCTGAGTACAGGTCTTTTACCTCTTTCATTAGGTTTATTCCTAGGTGTTTTATTTTTCTTGTACCTATATCAAATGGGATATTTCTCTTGATTTCTGTTTCTGATATTTCATTGTTGTTATACAAAAACACCTTTGATTTTTTAATATTGACTTTGTATTATGCTGTTTTGCCAAATTCACTTATTAGTTTGAATAGTTTCTTAGTGAAGTCTATAGGATTTTCTATATACACTATTATGTCATCTGCAAACAGTGATAGTTTTGCTTCTTCCTTTCCAATTTGGATGCCTTTTCTTTTTCTTGTCTGATTGTTGTGGCTAGGACTACCAATACTATGTTGAACAGAAGTGGTGAAAGCTTACATCCTTGTCTTATTCCTGATCTTAAAGATCCTGAGTAGCCGCAGCTATTTTGAGGAAGAAGAACAAAGTAGGAGGGATCACAATACCTGACATCAAATTATATTACAAGGCCACAGTAATCAAAACAGTCTGGTACTGGCATAAGAACAGACACATACATCAGTGGAACAGAATAGAGAGCTCAGGAATAAACCCAAGTCTCTATGGTCAATCAATATTCGACAAAGAAGGCAGAGAATAAAATGGAGTAAAATAGCCTCTTCAACAAAAGGTGTTGGGAGATCTGGACAGCTACATGCAAAAAAAAAAAAAATGAAACTCGACCACCAACTTACACCATACTCAAAAATAAATTCAAGTTGGATAAAAGACTTAAATATAAGTGATGACACCATAAAAGTTCTAAGGGGAACACAGGCAGGAAAATCGCAGATATTCCACACAGCAATGTTTTCACTGATATGTCCCCTAGTGCAAGGGACATAAAGGAAAAAATAAACATATGGGACTTCATAAAAATAAAAAGCTTATGCATGACTAAAGAAAACACCAGAAAAATGAAAGGGAACCAGCCATGTAAGAAAATATATTTGCAAATGATACCTCAGGTAAGGGTTTGCTCTCCAAAATATATAAAGAATTCACAAGACTCCACTCCAGGAAAACAAACAACCCAATTAACAAATGGGAAAAGGACTTGAACAGACACTTTTCCAAGGAAGACATACAGAGGGCCCAGAGACATATGAAAGGATGCTCAACATTACTAGCCATCAGAGATGCAAATTAAAACCACAATGAGATACCACTTCACACTGGTCAGAATGGCCATCATAAACAAATCAAACAGCAAGTGCTGGAAAAGTTATGGAGAAAAGAGAACCCTAGTGCATTTTTTGGTGGGAATGCTGACTGGTGCAGCCACTGTGGAAAACAGTATGGAATTTCCTCAGAAAACTAAAAATGTAACTTTCTTTTGAGCCAGCAATTCCACTCCTGGAATTATACCCTAAGAATCCTGAAACACCAATCTCAAAGAACCTATGCACCCCAATGTTCATAGCAGCACAATTTACAATTGCTAAGTGTGCTGGAAGCAACCTAACTGCCCATCAGTAAATGAATGGATCAAATAACTATGGTACATTTACAGAATGGAATTCTACATAGCAGAATAAAAGAATGAGCTCCTACCCTTCTCAACAGCATGGATGGAACTGGAGAGCACTATGCTAAGTGAAATAAGCCAAGTGTTTAAAGACAAATACCATATGATCTCACCTATAAGTGGAACCTAATCAACAAAACAAATGAACAAGCAAAATATAACTAGAGACATTGAAATAAAGAACAAACTGACAGTAACCCGAGGGAAGAGGGGAGAGGGACAGCGAGGGAAAGAAGGGGAAGGGTCATCAAGGAACATGTATAAAGGACACATGGACAAAGCTAAAAGAGTGTAGGATTAAGGGTAGGAGGTTGTGATGGGTGGGGCGGGTGGGGTGGATTGTGGGGGGGAAGTCGATAACTGTACTTGAACAACAATAAAAAAATATGTAAATAAAAAATGTAAGTATAAAAAATGAAACAACTGAAATATTATGTAGACCATATTTGAGAAGTAAGGAGGAAACAATTTTCTAGTCTTCCTTTTCTCATCTCATGTTTGCATGCCAATTCTGAGTAAACAAGGTGTATTTACACATATTACTTCATTCTTGAAACAACCTCATAATTTAGTGATTTTTAATGTGTCAAATTTAAAGTTGGGAAAACTGAGGCTCAGAGAGTGAGCCTAATGCATAAGTGACTTGCCTAACATCGTAAAACAGTTCAGAGCTGATTGGGTTCCTCTTATGCATTAGTGTCCATGACAGACCGGACCGAAATGCAGGGCTTCCCCCAGCTGAACCTTTCTCCTAACTTGGGGCTGTCTTTCGGTAAACTGGCTGGGATACAAATGTATGTTTATGCATAACCTGAGATAAGAACAAAATCTTGTTAATATAAGAAGGAGGGAGGCACTATTGCCTGAGACAAATAGGGAAGTCTCTAGAAGTGGATTTTTCCCCAGTGGAGCAGAGGGAAGCTGCAATTCAAAGCAAGGGAATCGTATGCAAAAGACGACGATACATGAAGGCAGAGCAGAAGACTGCATGCTGGAACAGTGGGTCCAAGGGGGTGAGGAAGGAGGTTGGGAGGAACAGGGGTTAGAGGTTATGGAGGTGTAAATCTGGAAAGGTACGTAAATACTAGATACTGAAAGTTCTTACATGTGAAGGTCACGTTTTATGACCTGAATCACAAAGGTGTTTTGGGAGCATAGGTAGAGAGGTAACCACAAACTTAATTCTTGAAGAATCCAGATTTAGAATCTGCACTATAATTTGCCTCATGGGCTCTGGAAAAACTAATTATGTTTCATAGAAGCCCTTCACTTTTGAAGCTGCCTTTAACTTCCAGCCTCAGAGAGAAATCATTACATTCAATTTCTCTTTGAATTAAAATATGAGTGCGTCATTCTCTAAGAGTTACATGCTTATTTGATTGGAAGATTTTAACACTTCATTTTACTCAATAGTAGGAAGTCTCTATGGAAATATTCACTTCCAGCTGATCAGAAATCAGAGGAAAAAAACATAAAGCTAATTCAGTTGAAAGAACGAATTACAAAAATGTGCATTTTGGAGCTCTCTTTATAATCCTGTTAAGTGAATATCCGAATGTCATGTCAGGCAGGCGTCTGCAACATTCATTAATCTCACAGGTACCTGAGCAGCAGCCAGCGGGCTGCAGCCATGTTACCCATATCCCCGCTGTCTTCCTTTTTGCCTCTTACCCCTTGTTTTATAGGAACAAGGAATGTCAGAAGAAAAAAAGGAAGAGGAAAATTCAAGTGATTCTTTTGCTCACTAAATTAATTCCACCGTCCTGCTATTCTGGGTTAAATCTCCCGGTTCTCTTTCTACTTCCACACCCCTGGTGGCACTGCTCCCCTTCACTTCCTCCCACACCAGACTCAGTGTTGTTACCTGGGTCCCACCCACACCGTGTTATTTAACCTCTACTTTTTGGGCACTCAGGGTTCACAGTGTTATAGAAATGATAAAATACTATGCGGATGTATAAGGAGTAACTCTTTTCTATAATAGTAAACATCTGCCTGGTGGAACATGAAGGGAAGTTTGTTATAAGTGAAATTGAGCCTGGGTCAATCATGAATACAGCATAAAAGGGATTAATAAATCCTCAAAATCACAATGAGAAAGCACAGACTTCATGTTACTTAAGCAGAGAGATCCTAAATCCCATGCTAGAGGTGTGTATAATGATAGGTTATTAAATCTCCAAGCTAGTTCTGTCCTCAGCTTCTCTGTGGACTGAGGCCAAACATGACTATACAGCAAATGTCCATCTATTGTGATGTGTGATGTCCAACAAGGAGACAGCTCAGCAGCCCTGCTCTTTACTGAAACACATTTAGGGGAAACACAGTCCCACGGCTTTGTTCTACAAACCGATTAGGAACTGAATGCAATTTCCTAAGTGAGACGTCCTCAGTTGCCATTACACTGCCTTTCTGTCTTCTTGGTTTAAATCGAACAGGATGTCTATTTTATGAGTGAAGAAAAGCTGAAAATGGTCTTCTGGATGAACTGGGAAATACACAAAAATCAAACAAAAACACCAGCAATGCAGTTGTTCATGCATTTGCCTAGGAAAGTCTGCTGCATAATTGACGTTAAACTTGCCTTTTGAAAGATGATAGACATCAGATTACGTGTCAAGGAGATAATTTATTTGTAGGATTAAAAATAGTCCTGCCTTACTCTTTAGACTCTGCTTTAATGCATTCCAAATTTTTCACTTCATGAATTGTCCCTATTTTCTTGCCGCCTCCACTTTCTGGCATGGCAGACAGATTTCAGCTTGGTCCCCATTGGAAACGTCAGATCGTAGTGCCATGGCAACCAGTGCTGTAGCTGGATCCTTCCAAGGATGCCACCCCCACAGATTCTTCTAACCCATGACTATTTCTCATAGTTTCCTGCTCCTCCAAAGGGCAGGGCAGATGACCCAGGCCCCAGCATGCACAATAGTGGACAGTTGCTTGAGGTCTGATGTGATCAGAGGGACCACTTTAGAGGCTAACAGGCATTTCGAATTTATATGCTAACATCCATTTCATATTTAAAGTGGAAGTTTGCAAACTTTTGCTGTATTTTTCTTTTCATTCAGTCATTTCTCTACTTTTTACAGGTAATATTTGTGAAAAACATTTCCAAAGTAATGCATTACTAGGTTGGCCATTTAAATATTAGCTCTGTTTCCTCATCTTGATTCCTTGAGGTACTAATTAGTTACCGTTAGTTGGTCTCAAGTTCTGTTCTATGACAGCAAAATTACAAACACACATGCACACACACACAAAGAAATAAAATACTCTCTGAAAAGCAAAGGAAGAAATGCACCTTTCAACACATCTGAGGCTTCACCAACACCTTGCAGTTGGAATTCCATTATTATTCCTGCATACTTTCCACTTAGAAAGTCCACAGACTCTATTTTTATGGATGAAAAGGTGATTGATTTGTAGACTTATTTAAACTTGGATTCTTAGTTTGGGGGTCTACTAGATACAACTTTTGCATTCATTCATTGGTGTACGTGTTGGATAGTATTTACTGAGTACCTGGATGTCAGGCATCATCTAGGCTCTGAGGATATATACGTCCATAAGCAATATCAACAAAAATTTCTTTTCTTGTGTACCTATATTCTGTAGGGAAGCTGTAGAGAAGTATAAAAGCTTGATTGCAGTTATTGATTTGGAGAACAAATTGGGTTCCAGTGATGTTGCTCACACTGAGTTATTATGTGACCTTGGTCTAATCCCAGACTTCTGTGGGCCTAATTTTTCTTGTTTGTAAAATGAAAGAGCCAGACAAGATGATGTAGTACTGTAGGCTGCTTGCAAGTATATTGTTTGTTGTTTTTTTTCCCTTGCACCAGATAATGCAACTGGTAGCACTAGGCATCTTTAGTTTGAAGAAAATTATGTGATTTGTGGATCTAGTAATTTTGTCTGTGGTCATTTAATTATTCATGCATTTAATAAGTGTGTGATGCATGTCTTCTATATGTGTAGCAACTGTGCTTAATGAATCAGCTGAATGACACAGCTGAGTGATTGTCTCCTCATAGTCTGACTGAGGAGACAATCATTGAAGAAAGTAGCAGAACTCGAGTGGAATACAGGCTATACTTACTAGCAGTTTGAAGAAGTGCAGTGGGAGACAGGCCAGAGTACAGTTGATTCTGCCTGTGCTACTTAGTTCAGGCTTGCAGTGGAGGAGACATTTGTCCTGGGTTACCAGGGGTTAGAAAGGTAGAACAGGTGAGAGGGGGACTTTCAAGAAGAGAGAACTGTGAGTACAATAATGTGGGGATGTGAAAGGGCAATGTGCTATAAAGGGCAAAGGAAATAAAAACTACCTTTAAGATCGGACTTCAGGGGTCAGCATCCAAGGTGAGTGAGGGGAGATACAAAAGGAGATATAGTGAAGGAGGTTTAATAGGAAATTTTAACTTTTATCATTAAGATAAGGAGCTTGAACTGAAGGTTTTTCTGGGTCCAGGTAATGGTATTAATTTGTCTGATAAGGTTACTTTCATGTTAGCTACAATGTAGAACTCTTAAGATTATTCCAAATAGGTTGTATATTTTGTTCATACAAAATATGTCATGAAGTTATCAGAAGAATTAGCAAATTTTCCTATTTATGTGCATAATCAGTTAACTAAGATGAATTAGATGGGATATAAGCAGTGAATGAATTCATTTTTCTTTAGTCTCTCAAGCATTAAAATATTACCTAAAATTCCCTTTTCTGCCCCTTGAAAACTTTGGATCCATGCAGATGCCAATGCTTTCAGTCATATTCAGCTACAAAGAGAGTCTCATTTTGATAATTCAATCCACTTTTAAAGTAATAAAAGTCCATTCCAATCTTAACTAAAACTTCAATCCCCATTCTAACTTTTTTCTTCTTTTTTTCTTTAAAAAAATTTATTTTTCTGTTGTCTATGTCCATGAGTCCTTTCTTCTTTTTGCTCAACCACTCCACCTCCTAATCTCCCCCCACAACTAGCTGTCATCTGCTCTCCATCTGTGAGTCTGTCCCCATTTTCCTTGTTAGATCAGTTTGCTCATTAGATTCCACATTTGAGTGAAATCATATGGTATTTGTCTTTCTCTGACTGGCTTATTTCACTTAGCATAATGTCCTCCAGGACCATCCATGCTGTCACAAAAGATAAAATTTTCTTCCTTTTATGGCCAAGTAGTATTCCATTGTGTAAATGCCCTATAGTTGTTTTATCCACTCACCTACTGATGGACACTTGGGCTACGTCCATTTCTTGGTAATTGTAAATAACGCTGCAATGAACATAGGGGTGCTTATGTTCTTTTGAATTAGGGTTTGGGGTTCCTTTGGATATATTCCCAGAAGTGGGATTGCTTGGTCAAAAGGCAGATACATTTTTAATTTTTGAGGTATCTTCATATTGCTTTCCACAGTGATTGCATTAGTCTGCATTCCCACCAACAGTGTAAAAGGGTTGCCCTTTCTCCACATCCTTGTCAGCACTTGTTGTTTGTTGATTTATCAATGATGGCCATCCTGGCAGGTGTGAAATGGTATTTCATTGTAGTTTTAATTTGCATTTCTCTGATGATTAGTGACATCGAACATCTTTTGATATGTCTACTGGCCATCCCTGTTCTCACTTTAAAACGTCTTTCCTTACCTACAAAAAGCCTTACCCATGAATCGGGAAACTTCTATGGGGAAGGGAATGTGAACAATGATCTTTCTCTGTGTTTTATGTGTATCTGGATTCTTCAGGGTTTTAGCTGAGGAGGAGGATTGAGAGGAAAAGCACAAGTCACTAAAGTGATGCTCTTATAATTTTCCCTTTACTCTGTGTCCTCTGTTAGGCTGCTATTAAATGTCTGGGTCTCCTGTGGACCCAGATGTGTGTTCTTCAGAGCCTCTTCATGGAGCACTCCACTGTTCCATCTCTTAACATGGGTGATGTGCTCTCAGTGGGACATTTTGTGAAGTTTTCTCTGTTTCCCACTTATTAGACTTTCTTCTTGGGTGGGATCCCTTCAAAATGGCTGAAATTCACTGTTTTCTGTGGCATGCACGTTGTCATCAGGAAATGTGTATGTCTGCACCACACCAAGGAGACTTGTCTTGCTGCTGTCCTTTCTCCCCTGCTGTGTAATCATGGGGTGACCCAGGGTTCTTCAGAATTCAGAATTATCCACGAAAGAAATGATATCTGGTCTGTTGCTTCAAATACACAACCAGACTCTACCAGAAATGTGACACTTTCCTCTAAACTCCTCTGGAGAAGTCCCATGTTGAGCTTAGTGATTGGCACAGTTGGGTAAATGTCCACCACGGTTCTGAGTTACTAGTCCATTCTTGTTGACATCTATGGAATGCAGAGTGTTTTTTTCTTGGAGGCTCTCCTTCTACCTGGTGAAGCTATGGGTGTGAGAGGCAATGACTCCATAGCAAGTTAAGGAAGAAAGGTATAGTACTGCTTTTGAAAGAATCCCCTGGATGGAAGTAAAGGTAGAAGAACAAGTTCAGATACCTCATAGAAATTGTTTGAAGAGATGAGGAGTATCTAGTAACTTCTTAGAATCTTCCTTTGGAAGATAGAAACATCTTTTGTTGCCCTCAGTTTTAAAGATGTGGCTAAAATTGTGAGAAAGGAGGAAAAAGTACCTTTCTGTGACAAATGCTTCTTGCATTTTCCTAGTGTATTTTATTTTCTTCTTAGTATTACATAAAGTATACTTGGACAATTCTAGCCTGCCTGCTGGGATAATAGAAACTTGTGAAAAGCTAGATGTATAAGAAAGTGGAGCAACATCTTGCTGGGAGCCAACAGTGATAAAGGCAATATTAATCAAAGTGAAAACCCAAAAGAAGTAAGCCACTTTGGGGGTATTGGATTGAGCTGCAGTTACAACCACCCTTTCCCATTAGAGGGTTGTGTTCAGGGCTTTTCTGTTGAAGGACTGGGCCGTATTTCATCAAAGGAAGTTCTTAACTGGAAAATACTCCCTTATAATGCCAGTCAAGTCATTTCCATACTGTGTACCTTAAAGCCTTTTTGCTATTAAAAAAACCCAAGTTCTTCTACTTTAATTCTAGAATTTATATGAAATCCAAATATTGAAAACCATTTTTTATTATACTATTTCGTAAGTTAATAATTTTTAATAATGCCTTTTTACATTCTGGTATCAATTAAGGAACATGGTGGCAGTTTGACCACTTAGTAATCTGTAAGTTTGCAGATGGTTAAGGGATGATCAGCAGCCGTGATGTCCTCAATAACAGACAAGTCTGATTTGAACAGTTCTGTTTCCCTGTGTTCTTGATGCATTCATTGAGCTATTGATGAGACTGCCTCTCTTTAGCTAGTTTCTGTGAGGTCAAACACCATCTGTGGGCTTGTGATAAGGGCAGCAGAGGACAACAAAGAACACAAAGAGAAGACTGAGAAAGTAAATGTAGTTGAATTTAATAATTCAAATACAATTTTAACTTTATAAATTATTTTTGGAAATAATTTGATGCCGTGTATGTTAGATTCGCATACAAAAAGATCCAGGATTCAGGGATGAGTTTGGGATAAATGCCTGCCGCACTATACTTCTCCATTCAGAGTCATTCATGCTAGGGAGTTCTTCCCTTGAAGGCTTCCGTGTTGTAACAGGTTGTAAGTCATCACTTTTAGATGTAAAGATAGAGAAGAGGCATTGAGCATGCTGCATTGCCAAATGTGCATGGAAATCAGTTTGTTTATATGAATGGTTAAGCATTGAAACACCAGAAGAATTGCATGTGTTTGTCCTTGGCTTTTCGCTATGGATAAAGCTTATCTAATAGCATTTATCCAAATGGAAGGTACTTTCTACTATAAGTTTCTTAACTCACAAGTGATGTGTACCAGATGTAGTTTTTTCCAAAGCAGTGAATTAGGCGTGATATGTGGTTAGAAATATATTTATCTCCTCTTTTTTCTCTCCTCTTCCTTATCCCTTGTGGCAGCCTAGTATGCTTGAAACAATAGGGATTTTGGAGACAGGGCTGGATTCTGACACTGCCATTTAATTTTTTGTCATGTTAGTTACTGGACCTCTTTGAGTCCCCGAATCATCATCTGTAGAATAGGAAACATAGTAATTTAGCATTTGTGGGCTGTGAACACATATATCATTTAAACCTTCAAGATATTTTGTGAGGCAGTACTACTACTATCTTCATTTTATGTAGCAGAAAACAGGACCTAAAAGGACCTAAGTAACTTGTCAAATCACACAGCTTGTAAATGGAAGAACTCTGGTTTGAATTTGTGTCTGTCTCTCTTGAAAGCTCTGGCCTCAACTATGATGTATAGCTTGAATACCTCTTTTTAAGAAGAAAAATAATTTCGATGTAATACACCCTTGATAAAGTTATTTAAGAGAAGATTTTTTAGTTAGAGCTTCATTCGTGGTAAGTGATTGAAGTCCAATTCAAACCAGATAAACAAATAGGAAGAATTATCAAATGGCAAATGGGGCAGCAAAAGGGCCAGATGACTGGCAGGTCTTTACTCAAGGGTGAGGAACAAAGACCGGAATAACATTAGCATCTACTGTCAGTTCCTCACCTTTGCTGGTTTCAAAGCATAGGCTTTTTTAGGATTGTCTGTACGGGGAGAAACTGGTATGGCTGGAGATATAGCTTTATAATCTATGATAGAGAATAGTGTCTTCTGTGAAGTTGTAGCCAGGCATACCCTAAGAAAGGAATCTAATTGGCCTGCCTATTAGGTCACGTGATAGTTCTTGTCCAATCACTAGGGCCAAGGCATTGTGCTTACTAAGATTTTACCAAGACTGGGCCATTTGATTACTCTATGGCTAGGGAAACAGATTCTACTTGGAAAAGAAGAAAGGAGGAGCAGCACAGAATAACCAGACACTAGCAACCACAGAGTATTTAAATAAATCATACTAATGTTATATACAGTTGTGGATAATTTAAACTTTTAAATTTTTTCTAAAATCGAAAGATTTTTTCCAGCTATTTATTTTTTGTTTTTGAGTGTATCTTTAATATGAGTAAATTGCAGAAGAAAAAAATCCCTTTTAATGTATAACTTATAATAATGTTAAAGCATTTTATTCTCCTTATGTTGAACAATGCATCTGTTAATTTGTGTTACTGGATACGCCCCTGAGAAATGTCTTTCTGCTTCGGCCAGAGTGGGAAGAGAACCCGCACACATGGTGCAGTCATTCCGAATGTCTAAACCAGAAGGACGTCACGGGGCTGGATGTGTTCACTTCCTGTTATAACATCATGTATTTAATGGGCAGAGAGTGGGAGAAGCTGGCAAGCTATTCAGACAGTCTCATGTGTGGTACCTGGGAGAGTTAATCAAAAGTCATATAATTTAATGAAGTAGTTATATTCACAACAGTGCAAAATATATCAAACTGCAAATGACTTTGATATATCTGACTAGGTAGGCAAACAAAATCAACGTTTAAAATGATAAAATGTGAACAGTCTATCTTCATATTAACAGTCTCGAAGAAGCAACAGCTGTTACATTAGTTATCACTTTCTAGATCCAACAAAGTATTGTCATTTAATTTCTTGGATCCATTTTTGCTTGGCTGAGGCATCATCATATGATTTAAATCCTGTAAAATTTGGCTGTATTACTAACTCCAGGTGCAAAACTTTACACTAAGCTTCTATTCCCTTTTGAATTGAGGTTCTTCCCAACTAAAGGTTATTTTCAGGCAATTAAAAACTTTAAGGCACAGACCTTCTTCATGAATTTCACTTGTTTCCTGGACTTCCAAATATAGAGGTTGAAGATGCACCAAGTGTTGTGGGCCAATATATTAGCATATTTCCGGAGTTTCTATTTTCATTATCATTCTCTATTATCCTTTAATATTTACTTTGTTCATCCAAGCATTAACAGCTTAGAACCATGGAGCTAAGAAGATTTTTAGTTTTTCACAAGAACCAATAAGAGCTTAGGGAATATTATGAAGCCAACAAAATATGGGGGACACACACATGCACCCCCACACATAAGTGTGCACACACACAAGCATACATCAATAACTGTATAGAGATGCTTTTGTCAGTACAAAATTCTCCAAAAAAAGTTCCCCAGTTTATTCATGCTACCCATCTTTATTGCAAGTCAAGTTTTAGAAGACTAACTTTTTGCACACTAGAATCATACAATCATACAATCTCATGGAGAAATCAACAGCACCCTTACCTACCAGGATTCCCACACACAACAGTATCAGCTCTGTGATTCAAAGGTAGCCCTAACACGTTCTATTCTTTGAAATTGACTCTTACCCTCTAATTCTTTATTTAAACCAAGACTTTTTAAGAAGCTAAGAGTCACTCCTTAAAATACTACAGGAAGTTAAGAGATCATTTAGTCACTCAAAATTATGTGCTGAATATTAGTATTTTAGGTACAGCTGTGAAAAAGATGAGTTTCCTGAAATAATGGAACTTGAATTTTAGGGGGTAGAGGCCAGAACAAGCTAACACATAAATAAATATTTCAGATTTGTAACGCTATGAAAAACAACTGATATATTTTTACAACCCTGGAAAGTGCTTGAATGTTAAAACATTCGTTTGCTAAATTAATTATTCTAGGGTACTTAGAAATTTATGTGGGGATTGAGGCTTAACACCCTTTTTGGGAATTCCTCTGCTTGCCATTACATTTTGTTTTTAGCAGTTGGACTTTTCTTGTTAATCTTGCTCATCAAAGGAAGGGTGTGGGCTGGCCATTTGACTAGAGGGCCAGATAGAAAGAGAACCATCGCTAAAAAGGGAGCCAACAACTTGTGGGTGTCTAATGTGTTTTATAGCAACATTTTTACCCTGTGTTCTCTTTAAATGCAGACAGTAGAAACAGAAGGGAAAGGAGAAGAGCAGGGAGGAGTTTATGGCCTGAATGGGCAGAAGTATCATGTGAGAGTTAAAATAAGTTCAGCAGCTGTCCTTGGATGGGGGTGGGGAACAGGTTCAGACTTTATAAAATTTGATGTTGAAATCATTGTTCACATCTATATCTTGACAGCTTGTTCTACTCTTGTCCACTGAACTAGGTAGAGCTGAGATGAAAGAACATACTTGTTAAAATCTGTGATACTAGCCTCAAACTGGGCAGCTGTCCTACAGTGGTCCCCTATAGTGTCCTATACCCTGTGTCCCTGTTATAGAAAGATGAAGTTTATTTAATGATACACAAAATTTTATTCTGTACACCATCTCATTCCATAACAAATGTTTTAACTTCAGAGACTGAGAGAGAAAGAAAGAGAAACACCAGGAAACGGTTCAAGGGAAAAAAAAAGCACACTGAAGAGTCTTAAGAAAGAAGGTATGATTAATGCATCCAAGGCACCCAAAAAGGTAAGTGTTTATCTGGTTATGTGAAGCCATTGGTGACACTGGCAAGATCAATTTCATTAGAATGATGGTGGTGGCAGAAGCTGGATTTCTGTGTGCTGAGTGGTCTCTGAGGACGTTGTCAGCAAAAGAGCCCACACTTCTGTGAATGTGGGGTGCTTAGGCAGGACAGAGGCTGACAGTGTCAGGAGAAGGTCTTTATGCATTGGGAGGGGTTTGGGCATGGTTTTAGGCTGAAGGGAAAGAGCCAATGAGGAGAAGAAATCAGAAACATGGGATCTAAGATAAAAATTAATTAAAAGGGCAGAAGGGAGCAATTCAAGGCATGGACAGAGGGTGGCCTTGCACAGGCAGAAGATCTTTCTCTTCGTGGCCAGAAGAAAGCTGACCAAGATGCTCTATGGACATGTCAGATTGTGACAGTAACTTCATGGAGATCTTACCAGATGGCCTTAATAGGACTCAGGATCATCTTTTAACAATGAATGGAGCAAGCACAAGGGTCTATTATGGAGCTTCATGAGAATAGATGCAGTTTGAATTAATGACTGAAGATATTAGAGGGGGGAACTGGTCTTACTGAGATGAGAGACTATGAATCATAGTAGCACAAATCTGTGTTGGTGCATGATTTTCTCCATAAAGTGTTCAGTCTTTGGGTCCAAGAGCAGAGAGGCTATTTGTAACATTGATCCAGAGTTAAGTTTTTACCTGCTAGCAAAATGGAAGGAATAGGGAGATTATAGATTTAATGAGACGAGAAGCAGTGTGGGTTAGCTCAGATGATTTGCCTTAGTGTTCATGCTAGGTAGGAAAGGATAAGCAAGCAAATAGTCTAGGGTTTGGGGTGTTTGAGCAAATGTTGAATAGAACTGGATTATGACATAATCCTCAGTGTAGTCCTGGGAGTGTGATTTAGGTAGATTCGAAGGGGTGAGGCATTCTGAGAAGGAATAGGTACAGGATAGAGTTTCACATATGTACACAGAAGAGTATTCAGAGTATAGGGCTGTAATGATGGAAGGAAATTCCACAGCTACAGAGGAGTTGGAAGTGGAACCAATAGCTGGAGGAACACGGGGATGTATGTGCAGCACAGTGAAGAGGGAAGCAGAGATGTTGGGGTGGACTAACATTAAAGACTACTTTTACGAATGAGAGTCCTGTTTGCTCATTACTAATCTTGAATATCATAATTCTAGCATAAAATAACTCAAAGTAGAACTCTTCAAGGCCCAAGGAAATATTGTGCTATCTCCAAGAGTTAGTGAGGGCTCTGTTCTTGGTAGTATGTGTTAATTATTCATTTCTATTTGGCTTTTCTGCATTACACAGGTGGGCTCTTTATATCCAGGTTCAAGGTTCCTGACTCAGGATTCATAACAAGCTATATTTGAGTCCTGGACTTAAAATCAAACTTTTGGTTTTCATTGAGTGTAATTTTGGGAAGAAGGGAAAATTCTATCTTCTACTTCCTTGTGTTCTTTGATTCTGTTTATCCTTGAACAAAGACTTGTTGGCCATATGAATTTGTTTTGAAATTCTTCCTACTGGTTTCATTTATGTGGGAGAAGATGTTACAGTGGAAAATATAACTTGTACAAGCTTTTGACAGAGATTACTAATTGGTGTTATCTTTTTCATAAAGAAGTTGCTTGCTACTATTCCATTTGGAAACCATGCCATGGTTAATATGGAAGTAATTTTGTGTGTGATTATTAACTTACACATGGTTGATGCCTACAGAAAAGCACTCGTGTCATTCCCCTGAAGTTCACATGCCAATCTCATGGTCTTCTGCTCTGACCTGAAGTAAATCACTTAATTACTGTGCATTTCAATCTTGCCAGCTGTAAGTGTGAGGCTGCATTGCTTAGCAAATAGAAGACCAAAGGAGAATGAAGGGAATTGCTTGAATGTAAGCCTACCATTGACATTAATGGCTTTGGACAAGTCATTTACACTTAAAAAGAAACAAAGAAAGACTCAGTTTCTTCCTGGAAAAAAAAAAAACCAGCATTCTCTCTCACTTCTGCAAGAAAATGATAAACTTTTAGGTATATAACAATATTTATAAGGCATTTGAACTGTGTTTACATGGTGGCCAATATATTTCCAAAGAATGTGTTGATGAATAAGATAATGAACAGAAGTGTCAATGTGGAAACTGAATCTATCAGTCTCGTTGTAATTTTACTATCTAATTTGTATCCTTGTTTCAAGTATTTGATTATATAATAACAACATGATTAAAATATAGAAGCAGGTAAAGTCAATTGCAAACAAATAATTTTTGTTTCTAGTTACATACATATTTTCATAGGAATTTGCTTATGTTAAAGAGTTTGTCTCAAGTAGGATGATATATTTGCCTAGTATCTACTGACTATAAACCGTGCATCAGGCAATGTCCTAGATTCTGAAGAATCAATGATAATAGAATGATATGGTCTCTGATTTTATAAGTTTACTGTCTAGTGCTATCAGTTCATAAGCCCCAAAATTTTGATATGTATATTATAAAATACCCATGAAATATTATGAAAAATATTTTGTGTTCTAACAAGGTAGAGAAATTTTGGACTTTTAAAAAATAGATTTTATTTTTTAGAGCAATTTTAGGTTTATAGCAAAATTGGGTAGAAAGTACAGAGAGTTTTAGTGTAGCTCCTGAACCTGCACAAGTATATTCCTCCGCCATCAACATCCTGTGTAAGAGTGGTACTTCCGTTACAATCCATGAACCAATACTGATACATCATTGTTACCCAAAGTTCACAGTTTACATTAGGGTTCACTCTTGGTATTGTATGTTCTATGAATTTTCACAATTATATTGTGTAATGACATGTACCCACCATTATCATAAAATATGCAATAGTTTTACTGACTTAAAACTCTCCTGTAACTTAATGATTTATCCCTCTCTCCCTAAAAACTCTTGCAACCACTGATCTTTGTTTTTAAATTTCACCTGAGGAAATGTTTAATATGCTTATTGATTTTAGACAAAGAGGGAGGGAGAGGGAGAGAGAGAGAGATTGATGTGAGAGAGAAACATCAATAGATTGCCTTTCATCTGCAACCCACAACCTAGGTATGTGCCCTGACTGGGGATTGAACCCTCAACCTTTAGGTGTATCAACCTTTAGGTATATGGGACGGCACTCCCACCAACTGAACCACCTGGCTAGGGTGTAACCACTTATCTTTTTATTTTCTCCATACCTCTGCCTCTTCTAGAATGTCATATACTTGTATAATATGTAGTCTTTTTAGATTGGCTTCCTTCTCTTAGTAATATGCACTTAAGGT
This sequence comes from Desmodus rotundus, assembly GCF_022682495.2. NCBI lineage: Eukaryota > Metazoa > Chordata > Mammalia > Chiroptera > Phyllostomidae > Desmodus > Desmodus rotundus. Next base: position 134,558,069 of record NC_071387.1, read on the forward strand.
TCCTTTATGTATTTTCATGGCTTACTAGCTCATTATTTTTATTGATAAATAATATTCCCTGTCTGGCTGTACCACAGTTTATTTACCCATTAACCTACTGAAGGGCATCATGGTTGCTAAGAAGTTTTGGTGGTACATATGTGTAAAGCTGCTATAAATATCCATGTGCAGGTTTTTGTGTGGATGTAAGTTTTCAACTCATTTGAGCAAGTCACCAGGAGCCTGATTGCTCAATTGTATGGTAAGAGTATGTTTAGTTTTTTAAGAAACAGACATCTTCTAAAGTGACTGTGTTATTTTGCATTCCCACCAACAATGATGAAAGTTTCTATTGCTCTCTACATCTTTGTCAGCATTTGGTGTTGTCATGTTTGGAATTCTAGCCATTCTAATAGGTGTACAGAGGTATTTCATTTTAATCCTTTTGGACTTTTGACCGATATTGTCTCATTAATATTATAATAAAGGCATAGCTTGAAGGGTTATGGGGAACCGTTCCAAGCGTGGGAAATGTGGCCCAGCCCCCACTCGGAAAAGCCAGTGGGGAGCGAGGTTGGTGGGCAGGACCCACGTCCACAGATAGGTTCTCCCGTGGGGAATCAGGCCTGCATTGTATCTAGACCACTATGAGGCTTGCTGTTGCTAAAACTCCCCTACCCTGAATTGAGGCAGCAAATGTTTAGTGAATATCTTTAAAGTAACTTCCTAAAATCTATGCTAAACCTTCCAAGGACCAGTGTAACCAGTTCAACCACTTTTCCCTTTACATTTGCAAATATCCTTCCTGTTTTATGTAATTAGCAATGCCCTCTCCTTTGTTTTCTGTAACCACCTAAAGCAATCTGTGCCTAGTAAATGAGGATCATCCTCAATATAATGTGCCCAGAAAAGCAATAAAAGCCTGTTGAGGCAAGGGTCCAGGCACTCTCCTCCTGAGAGAGTGGCGGTGCTGTCCCTTTTCCTCCACAGGACTCAGTAGTCCATGCGTATTTGTCTATTGCTGCCACAACACAGGATCCTGCGGGCCGGGATCCACGTCAAAGGGTTAGTAGGAATTTGCCCCATGGAAAATGAAGAATGCAGTAGGGAGAGGCTGAAAGGCCAGGACATTCCAGGTAAAGGGAGATTTTGTGAAAAGATTCATGGATGAAAGAGAACATGGTACATAGTAAGTAGTTCAGGATGTGATATAGAATTAATAAGGAGGAGTATTCAGAGGTATGGACATACATTTAGGAAGAGGCTAGAGTTAGACAACACGTGATTTATGTTGGATTTTATTTTATCAAAGATGAGAGGACTTAAATAATTTTAAGTTGGGTTACCAGATAATTTTAAATAGACAAACTTGATTAATCTATATGTGTATACATTTTGCAAAATCACATAGAAAAACTCAAACAGATGAGGAAGTATTCTTTTATTTTTAAGAAATGCATATTGGATTTGTTTAAAAATATTTCACTAACAAGATTAAAATTTTTTTTTATTGTTGTTCAAGTACAGTTTTCTGCCTTTTCCCCTCACCCCTCCCTACCATCCCAGCCCTCCCCACCTCCCTCCCCCATTTCCACCCCCCTTGTTATTGTCCATGTGTCCTTTATAATTGTTCCTATAAACTCTTCACCCTTTTCCCCCATTATCCCCTCCCCTCTCCCCTCTGATTACTGTCAGCCAGTTCTCAATTTCAATGTCTTTGGCTAATCAACAAAATGAACAAGCAAGCAAAGTATAGCCAAATACATTTTTAAAAAATAAGAAAAGGTGTAAAAAGTGTGATATAATGTTGATAATTGTAGACTTGTAAAGGGCGCATGAAGGTTAGTCATACTTTTCTCTCTACTTTTGTATATGTTTGAAAAATTTTAAAAAAATACTTAAATAATTTAAAAAAATCACAAATACTATAATATTTAGCATTGATAACAGTGATAAGCAATGAATTCTGTGATTAGATTTAGATATGATTAAGGTCATTCATGTGACAGATTGGCAATGAATAGGAATGCAGTCAAAACTAGTTTGAAGTATGTTGCGACACTACACATAAGAAATGCCGTGGGCCTTAACTGATGAATTGTAAGTATCGGGATGCTATTTAAAGCTGTAAAATTTATGACAACTCCTGATAGACAGCCAAGGACTAAAGTCTAGAAAACCACAATATTTGATTGTTATGAACACAAATAAGCCATTAAAGGACTTGAGGTGGAATGACGTAAACAAAGGTGGGAGGAAAATTGGGGAGCAATGAGGCTGTTATTGAATGAAAATACATACTAAATTTGTAAGTACGATTGAATTTCACAAATTAAAATTTCCTTTAGGCTCTAGGTTGTAGACAAAGTCCTCTATTTAAATACTTTTTTTTCAGAGTTAATAGGTTTTTATTGTTCAGGATTATTTTCTGTTATTTCCATATTATTATTTCAAATAAAAGTTTGCAATTTATTTATTGACAGGGTAAGGTTTGTTTTTGGAGGCCATGGCTCAATGAACAAATAAAATGCAGAGGTTTAGCTTTCATGTCACATTCAGAACCTTTATTATTTAGCTCTAAATAACTCACAGTTGAAACATATTTTTGAATCAAAGTTTATTAAATCAGATAGACATAATTATTACTACTTTGACTATCAAATCAATCAAATTTGTTTTCCCACTGTTGATATCAAAATGTAATTTAGTCAGACTAAAAACTAGAAAAATAACAACCAGCCCTGCTGCAGTTAGTCTCAGGTTGAAGTGCCTTTAATAATAATCTTAACAATTAATATTTATAAATGTATGCTGGGTATTTGCTATAGGTCAAGAACCATTCATGATTTATCCCTTTCATCCTGATAACTCTTCTTCGAGGTGTGTAATATCTATTCAAACCTATTTTTATAGATGCTAAATTGATAGATGAAGATACCGAAATCCAGAGAGATTAACGAATTGACCCCGTTACACAGCCAGCAAGTGGCTGAGCGGGAATTCGTTCCCAGGAGACATGACTGTGAATCTCACACGCACGACACTAAAAGTCGTGCACTCCTGTCACACTGCATGAACTTGTGGTTCGGGGTCCACACCCAGACCTTAGGACACTCAGTCATGCAGCGCACAACCAGAGAGCAGCAGCAGAGAGAGCCTTCACCTCTGAAGTCTCTGGAGACTGATACTGTGCCTAGGTTTTCAGCTAACATTCACTAACTGAAGATAGATTTTTCATAAATATTTTGGGGAGGTAGCACAAATTTCAAGGGAAAAGGATAATTATGGGCATATGATAAAAGTGATTTATTTAAAAGTAGAAATTAAAGTGAGCAGTATTCGAGATTCTTCCTGTTTAATAGAATTGAAAAAATGGGTTGGATGTTCATAAATTTTTGTGTCAATTGGCATTCTCCCAAAAGTTTTAAAGGAATACAAGGATAAAATTATGAAAATAATAGTTGAAATGCATAGCAACAGTTCACTCTACCTAAATATTGGCAGGCTATTAACATAATTTTTTTCTATAGTAAGAACTAGAAGAGTGACCTAGGAAAACTACACTCACAACTGTTAAATCTCATTTTTATGATGGTAAGAATTTAGGTCAGTATATGGTGCTCCAGGCAGAATACCTCTGAGGTTCACTGCTCTCTTCTGGGAAGTCTCAGAATGCCCACCAGGCTCACAGCCACCTCAGAGGGGCTCCTAAGGCATAGGTCACTGTGCTTTGTGCCAGGTGACCCTGCCAGGTAAATCATGGCTGATGCCAGGAAGTGGACCCCAGTCTAGATCCACAGGGAAGCAGAAAGAGGAGATCAGTGAGCAGTAGCAGAAATGTAGAATCGAACCTTTTCCTGGTTTCTCCCGATTTCTCAGTGTGGGCTCATGCTTTTTCTACACAGAATACGTATATAATTCTTTCATTCATTATGAGAGAGATCTTTGTCTTACTCATGTCCCTTTTAAATGTCCATTCATTTCATTTTCTTCAAGTCCTCTTCATTCCTTACGGCCATCTCAGTTCCACTTATCAATGAAGTGTGCAACAATCACTTTGATTTTTTAGATGTATAAAAGTCACCTGAAACTTGAAGTGTTCCAAACCATCTCCTATGCCCCCATAACATGTTGTTCCCCTAGTCTTCCCACCTAGATTGATAACAACTCCATTTTCTTTTCCCAGGTCCTAAACCTTGTGGATCAGCCTTGATGGCTTCTTTTTCTTCCATTTTATGTTCAATCAGCTATAAGCTCTGTCTTCAGAATATACTCAGGAGACAGTTACTTCTCAACCACCTCCACTACCACCATTCTTGTGAGGCCTCCATCATCTCTTACCTCAATTATTGTAATTTCCTAACTGGCATCCCTGCTTTTGCGCTTACTCCCGTCAGCAGCCAGTGTGGTCCATTTAAACATGTCAGGTTCTGTCATTCCTCTTCTTAACACCATCTAATGGTTTCCTAAGCAGAATGTAGGTTAGAGTCCTGACATTGTCCTACGAGGCCCTACACAGTTTGCCTCCAACATCTGCTTCAGCGTCTCTAATATTAATACTTTCTTCCCTCATTCTTTGCTCTAGTCACACTGTTTTCTTTGCTGTTCTGTGAATGTGCCTGGCATGCTGTCTCTGGCTGGAACTTTTCTTCAGGAAGAAGAAGAGTTCAAGTCATTTTCTGAGCCTCACCCTAGTGAGAAATTTCCCATCTGAAAATGTATCATACATCCACGTCCTGAGCTCTCACTCCCCCTCCCCCTTACTTGCATTATTTTTCCCCATTGCACTTTTATTATCACACCATATATTTTATTTGGTGTGTCTAAGAGGTGGAACCATGTGTGATTTAAAATTTTTATAACTTCTGCATTTTCTCGGTGTTAAACAGTTAGCAAATTGAGAGGAAAGAGGAATCGCTGCGGGCTCGCAGAGTGAGGAAAGGCCTCGTGGAGGAGGACGGACTAAAGCTGTGTCCTGCGAGCTCTGCAGGCTACACTAGATGATGCGGAGAGGGCCTTCTAGGTCGAAATAAAACGTTTGTGAAAGGCGGAGGGTACCGCATGCACGGTGTGTTTAGAGGCAGGCAGGGAGGAGAGCAGTCAGGCTAGTTGCCTCCTTTATCAACAAATGTAGAGATGCAATTGGGAACATATCATGCCAGACCCAGGAGTGTGATTTTACTTATGAATAGTTTTTGAAAAGAAGAATGCTATGAAGAAATGAATGGCAGAATTAGTCTTCTAAATTCTTGTAGTCTTTTCCTCTTTTTCTGATGTTCCCATGTAATCCTTGGTGTCTTAGAAACAATTTGTGTACATCTCTCAGTACTTTAATGCTCCTAAATAACTTACTTTATGTTACAGTAGAAAAATTTGTTTCATTGAAGTGACATTAATTATCTATTTCTATCATCAAGATCTAATATTCTAGCCCTGGTCAGGTGGTTCAGTTGGTTGGGGGGTTGTCCCATATACAAAAAGTTGTGAGTTTGATCTCCTCATGGGTCACGAATGAGAGGCAATTGATCTGTTTCTTTCTTACATCAATGTCTCTCCTCCCCCTACCCCACAAACCCTTCCTTCCTTTCCCTCTCTTTAAAATCACTAAATATACCCTTGGATGAGGGTTAAAATAATGATTATTATAATAATGATAATAATAGCAGCAATAATAAAGATCTAATATTCTAGCCATTTCCAGTAGATTTTTTTCTTCAAATATTTTTAAATGGAAAGAAAAAATGAATATGAAAATTATCAATCTGGAAATAAAATTTTGCAGATTTAGAAATATAAAGAATATTAACTTTTTGCTCCACTTGTTTGGCTGATGACATGTCAAGGGATTTCTGTTATAAATGATTATTTATGTTGATTTTTCTCAGTCTCACATATCGCTGTGTAACTATGGGTAGAAGACAGCACCTTCACAGTCAGTTCGTCATCTGTAAAGGTGTTTTTCCCACGTGTGGAACATGGCTCTGGTTTCAGCACGTGGCTGTGTCAGTTAAGGTCAGGTCAGCTCTTCATGCTGAAACAAGAAAGGATGAGGCAGGAGTGCCTCCATGCTATGATGCCGTGCCCTGCCCACCCTGAACTAGAGAAAGGTCACCAAACACGAAATGAAGCTTGCTTAACAGTAGTTAATTTTTTGTCAAGACAGTAAGTGATATGTTTGGGGAAAATAACCACTTTCATGGTAGAATGTGCAAAGCATTTTCAGTCAGACTGAAGATGTTTTGGTACACAAAGAGCCAGTATTGGGGGCTTTCAAAAATAGTGTACTCGTACACATGCAATTGGTATAGAATATCACTGAGTGGGGTAGAGTTTGGGGGCTTTTCTTTTCTCTAATTGATAGCTCATTCTATCCATAATGCTTCTAATGATTTTCTGTGACTGCTTCATGCAGGGAGCTGAGTCCTTTCTAATGTAAGATGTACACTTCTGCCCTTGGATTTATGAAATGGAACAGCAACTAAATGTGATTTTAATGGGTTTAAATGCATCAGGTATAGTGCAATAATCAGAAATTACGCATTCCCTTGCAGCTGGCCCCAGCCTATGGACAAGAAAAAGGGGCTGGTTGGTTTCTGCTCCTTTTCTTCCCTGCGCATGTTCCATCTGCCCTCTTCGTCCCCAGCCACTCCCTGTAGGAGTGTGATTTTAGGCATGAATTAGAGAACAGTCTGTCCTTACCATGCCCCCACCCCAAGCTCTCTGAGTGGTCACTTTGAGACCTTTCCACTTGACAGGTGGTAAATGGGTGTGTCCCATCCTGTCCCTTTACATGGCAGAACTATGGAGGGAAAAGGCCACACGCCCCTGACGGCCTGCTTCAGATAAGTTCTTTTGCCAGTCGCCCTCTCTGCTGTTGGCCTCTCTAAGCTATTTTTGTAGGTAAGGGCCATGAAATCAATTCTCCCACACCCCTTTTTATCAGGCAGTCTGGAGTGGCCCCGCCCCTCTCTTTTTAAGGCTGGAATGGTTGGCACCTGCTTCCTTAAAAACTAACACAGAAGGAGTCCAGTCACAATCAATGTATCCCTTAGGACACGTTGTAAAGTGGATTTCTGCACCTAAGAATATGATCATTTTAAGACTTTAGACATACTCTGCTAAATTTCTACCTCCCCAAATAGCAATATAATAATAAGTCATACTCTCATTCTCAGCACAGAATATTGAGGAAAGAAAAGTAGGGCAAATAAGAACAAGGGGAGAGGATAAAAGCTTGGGTCTGAGAAGAGAGGAGCCACATAGGGAAATGGAAAGACAGGAGATGGGATAGAAGCTTTTATATAACTCAGGTAAATACATATCGAGACAAACACCAGCAAAAGTAAATATGATTCTCTCTCTGCCCATTTCTTGAAATAAACAATACATTTAATAACTAGCCCTAAAAGTATTATTGAGAACTAGATTTATATAATTTTAGAACTCTTTCCACATAACATAGTACAATATAGAAAGCTTAATTTAGGCCAGAACAATGTTTGCAAAGGATGCATGGAATGGTGGAAAACTTATTTCCTATCCCCAGGTTCTGTCACTTATAACTGGTTGATTCTGAGGCTAGATACTGTTGCCCAATGCCAGTGGGGTTCATTCTCCTCATCCCTATAATTAGAAGAATAACATCTTTTCTTGCCCAGCTCATGTGGTAATTATGAGATGAAATGGGATGGGATATGGAATTTGTAAACTATAAAGATTTTAGGATGATTAGATGTATTGCCCTGTCAGATGAATTGGCTGTTTCTAACTGAACTTCCTCAACCTGTTTTTTGTCTTGTTGATGCTGTCCATGCTATCTTTTTTGTCAAGTAAGACTTCATATGTCAAGTGTACCTTTCATTTTTCTGGGTGCTTGGTAGGTTCTTAGCAAACACTAGCCCTTGTTTTCTCCTTTCCTCCCAGTTCCCCAACTATGTGCTCTTTGGAAATAGCTGGCCATGCCATAACGTCAGGGCAGGGCTCTTTCCTTCCAAGTGGACAGTCGAGGGTATGTGTATTCAGGGTACATGCTGCTTGGTATTCTCATATTTCTTGCATTCTGTTTTGTTTGCATAGAAAGCATTTTCTGTCTAGCCAAATTCAGTGAAAGTGATGTCAGTTGCTCTATTGTCTGTCTGAAATAAGCTCCTGGGTTAAATAAATTACATATCTTGACTTTATTTCCTCATTTAATTTAATTTTATTGATGTAAAACCAATAGGAATAACAAAATGCTTTCAGTGTCAGTGGTAATTAAAAAACAAGCAGAAAGGTAATAAAATGCATTATTACTTTGGATACACCCTTCCCTCCTCACTCACTTGGGGAAAAAATCCAATCTTGAGAGAAAATGTAGAATGTGATTTTGTGCCAGCAGTAATTAGCAAGAAGAGCTTGATGAAAAACAGTGGTGGAAGAATCAATGACAAACAAAAATAAAGTAAAGCCCAAATGAAGTCCTCTTTTTAATATTAAGTATTTACGCATCAACCTAACCAAATGATTGAGAAGTGACCTTCTTAATCCCAAACAGTGTGTTATCAATAGATTGGAAACTATTTTGACCTCTCTAAACTATGTCAAGCTTTTTCAATTTCCCTGGGACCGTATACTACAAGGCTTTATAACTAATATTATATACTATAACTAGTATTCCCATTAACTACTACAGTTGTTTCATCAAATAGAATTTTAAAATGAAGTCTTATGAATTGAAAAGAAAGCCAGGAACCAAGTGAAACATTAAGAAATTGTATTAATATTTCACCCTTAGGTCTCGTCTCTATGCAGATTATGAGAAAGGTAATAGATTTTTATTGCTTATTTGTTTTAAGTTATCAAACTTTTACTTGGCTGCGTCTGATTTTCTTCTTTTCCCTTTCCTCATCACTGTAAATCAAAAGATCTAGGGTTGCGGATACTTTACATGCGGTTAAAAACGCACCCTTCTCGGAGAAACATGGGGACCTCATGCCCCGTGCTTAGACCAGTCTCAATGTAGGTTACGGACAGTGGCTTCCTTGTTACCATTACAATATTACAGCTTCCCAGTGGGGCTGACGGAGGGCGGTGCTTAAGTGATCAGCACACTCCTGAAAGTGTGGGGAAGCATTTGGGGCAGACCCTTAGCGTTGCGCGAGAAAGGTGGCTTTTTCATTCAGGTCTTTAAAATTCCCTAATATTTCCTTTCTTTTTTTTTGTCTGCCTTTTGCTTAATTGCCTTGTCAGGTATTCTAAACTTCACAGCCATATGAAGCCAAACAGCAAAATTGAACAGTCACCTTTCTTCAACAGGCTATTTTCGAAAGCTGTACATGAAAGGCGAACATTCGTAGGTATACGGTAGCTTGCTTCCATTTTGTAGTTTAAACAAGTCTTGCCTCCTAAATGGTGATAACTTATGGAATTATGAGTTGAGTATTTCTCTGTGTGCCTGTGTACCTGCACGCATATAACATGTAGAGGCTGCATTATTATTTCTTACCCACAGATTTTGTGTCTTTTATATCGAGTAAATATATTTTGTTAATATGATTCCTGCAGTTCATATAACCCTTTGTGGGCTAGATTAACCACTTGGCTTCCCAACTGGGCTATAAAAGAATCAACAGCTAGTTTAGAGTTCCTGAGGGCAGCATTTGGAAGATTTAACCTGTCCAGTTTGGGCCACTTACATTGCTTCTCTATCTTTTGCGGTTCCTTGGGGTCTGTCTGCTCTTAGCACTGGTTCTTGAGAAAGCTTTGGTGGAAGGCGTTCTGCAGATAACTCACTTGGCTCCAACAGGCCGAGAAATCCAGTCTGGAGCCAAGACAAATCTAGGGCTCATTTTTGCATTCATTATTAACATAGCAAATATGATTTCTCTTTAGGGATTATTGGAAAAGCAGTTTCATTATAAAAGATGTAAACTTGCATCCCAATTCAGTTCTGAGTTCATTTGTATTTTCTTTTACTTCTTGGTAAGAGCTCAGAAAACAGCTGGGTAAAAATATTGCCTTTATGCATCTCTGAATTCCCCCTTAATGAGAGAGTAGTTTTCCTGCCAAGGGAGAAGAGTAAGGAAACAAAACCACATGATTCTATAATACTGACTTTCTATTACACTAACAAGCAAATTGGCAAGCAGGGAATGCAGGAGGTCATGTGTAGTTTAGGGAGATATCAGTTGAAGACTCAATGTGAAACCAGCCTATTTTGCCCTAAACATACCTAATTAGGTGCTGCAAGAAAAATAAATGTTGCATAGATTTCTGGCATCTTGGGTTCCTTCTGTATAGAATTCCATATAGTAATTCATCTATTTGTTATAGATGCTGGTTTTTGGAGAGCTACAGAGGTTAGAGAAGGTGATGTAGATAATCTTATCTTGTTAACACAACATAATAAAAACAAGTGCTCACTTAAATTTCACACATCACAGAGACATTAATTCAACATTTATTTACTAGGTGCCTAAATATGTGCTAGGAATTATGCTATGTGCTGGGACAAGATTAGTAAGATATGGACAACCTTCTCAAGGAATGCATGGCCTTTAACTTTTGCTTTAAGACTAAAATCTGACTAGCTCAATACTCGTTTAGCTGTTACACTTTCTTTGGTTTCAGAGACTGAAACTCCATAATTGTGATGGTCACTTTTATGTGCCAACTTGATTGAGATAGGGATGCCCAAAATTTGGTTGAAGATTATTCTGGGTGTTTCTGTGAAGGCTTTCTGGATGAGATTAACATTTGAATCAGGAGCCTGAGTAGAGTAGATTGCTCTCCCGAATGTGGGTGAGCCGTATGCAGTCATTGCAGGCCTGAATAGAACAAACAGGAGAGTAAGGGGAAATTTGCTTTCTCTGCTTTTTTTCTCTTGCACTTGGACTAGAACTTATGCTATCAGTTCTCCTTATTCTCAGGCTTTCAGACCCAGATTAGAGCTGCACCCCAGGCTTTCCTGGGTGTCCAGAGTGCAGGGCTTCTCAGCCTCCGCAACCACATAGCCAGCTCCTTATAGCAAATCTGTCTGTCTGTCTGCCTGCCTTATATATATCTTCTTGGTTCTGCTTCCCTAGAGAGTCCTGACTAACACCCTAGTATACTCCAGGAGCAGGTACAGAGAGACAGAGTAGGACAGGTAGGGCAACTTCCCAGAAGGACTCCCTGGAGAAATCCAGGAGATTCATTCTCATTGTGAAATATATTCTGTTAATCCAGTACCACTGCCTGAAAACAACTGTCTAGGTTTATCTTTGGGAATGTACTCTTGAAAATTAAGTTAAAAGTATTTCAGACTAAAGTTAAAAAGTATAAATCAAACAAGCTAAGAATAGGGCCATCTATATCCAGAAACCCATTCACACAGTCACATGCATGCAGTCACACTGAATATTTTTTTATGTGGAAGAGACATAAAAAATAATTTGGAAGGGGATTGTCCCAGTTTGCAATGGGAAAGAGACTAGGGCTTGGTGTCCAAGTAGCAAAGAATAGAGTTGGAACACCCATAAGTACTTTCCTTAGCTTCTGAGATAATTTTTTTCTTTTGTATACACCTGTACAAACATAGGGTTGGTCAAAGGTCACCAAGAAAGCAGATGTTTGGGTTTTCACTTAATGACACAAACATAGCTGCTTGATTAAATTTCATGTAATACACAGCCATCCTACAATACAAAACCCATAAAAGTATCGAGTGAAAAAAATACCAGGTTATTGTGGTCTTAAAAACAATAGTACTACTAACCACAGGTGCACTCAATTGCTTTGCTTTTGAGAGAGCTCACTTTGTTTTCATCCTGAAATTCTCAAATAAGACGTTGGAAGAAAATGATGTTGTGGTGGCATTTAAGTCCATGCTCCCAGCGTGCTCTTGTGGTGGTTTAGGGAATCACCGGCAGTAAAAGTCAATCAGTGTTTGTCCACATTAACTTTTCAGTCAGCACAAAAACACCACAGACACCCTGATGGGTGTGGCTCAGTAGGTGGGGCATCATCATGCAAAGCAAAAGGTCCCTGGTTTGATTTCCTGTCATGACACGTGCCTAGGCTGTGGGTTTGGTCCCCAGTCAGGCTATATGCTAGAGGTGGCTGATTGAGGTTTCTTATACTGATGTTTTTCTACCTCTCTTTCTCCCTCCCATCTCCTCTTGGTAAAAAATAAATAAAATCTTAAAAATAATAAACCACAGAAAATTGTAGAAGATTTTGGGGTGGAACATTTTTATGATCACTTTTTTTTCATACATTGGTTAAAAGTTGTGGGTTTTATTCTGTTCCTACTATGGACTAAATCTCCCACTTTAGCTTCATATCTGAATCTTTTTTGTTACCTCTAGAAACAGATCATGGGGCCACAAGCACAATTATCTTTTACCCACCAGCTATTTAAAAAAGAAAGAGACAAAAAATCCATCATTGAAGGACTGGGATCACCTCCTCATACTTTCTTTGAGTAGCTTTCTGTCTGAATGCTGTATCTCCACCTGTTCCTCTGCTTCACTTGTGTGTGAATGCTCACCAGTATTGCCACCTGGCAGAGTTTCTTATGAGCGACTTACATATATATAACTTGTCTGAATCTCTTTCAACAATGTGTAAACTCTCGGTTAATTTAACTTCTGTGCATCTTAGTTTCTTCAACTGTAATGTGGTAATAATTCCTTCGTAGTGGCATTGAATTGGAGTGAAATAATATACTAAACATTTCTAATATTGTGTGAGCACATAGCAAATATGCAATATCTAAAAGTGTTCTTTTGTTTATTCCACAAATATTTATAAACACTTTATTTATATTTGGTACTAGCCTATTTGCAGGGAGAGCAGAAGTGTACAGATATTTCTTGCTAAGACTAAGTGATATCAGCAATTATTTATTAACTTGTTCTACAAATTTTCATTGACTTCCAATTACATGTGAGGAAATAGAGAAGAAATAAAGTGTTTAGCATGGTATCTGGCTCAGAGTAAGTATTCAATAAATATTAATTTTTGTTATTACTATCATTACTATTATGTAAACATGAATTATATTCATAAAAATGAGCTCATAGTCTAGTAGTAGAAAACAGATATACAAGTTCTGTCCAGAAGGTATCTGGCCATATAATATGAAAAATAGAAGACGTTTATTGAAGAAGATACAAGATATAAGAAACATTGTACATAGGACAATAATGCCTCAGTCTTCTTCAAAGTAGGCACCTTGGGACCTCATACAGTTCTTCCAATCTCCATCAGCTGTCCCATTGTATTTTCCTGAATCTCATGAAATATCAGAAATCTTTTCCCTTTCAAAGGTGATGTTAGTTTTGGGAAAAGCTAGAAATTGTAGGGTGCCAAACGTGGGCTGTAGGAGGGCTGAGTCACCTGGGTGATTTGATGTTTTGCCAACACACTCTGCACGAAATGTGATGCATGAGCTGGGTGGGTGTGTTGTTATCATGAAGCTGCCAATCACCATTTGCCCATAGCTGCTGCCTTCTGAATCATCCCAATAGTTTCCAAGGAACAATGTTCAAGCTAAATGCAAAATCTGATGCAGATTCCTTGTTCTACTTGTTCAATCATTTTGAATGTGACAGCTACATAGTACACATGCTTGCACAATGGTGTCTACTGCCTCTACTGACTAGTAAAATGAAGTTGTCATTGTTCACACATGCGCATTCCAGTCCACTGTCCTTGGCTGCCAGGTTACATTGATGTCGTGCAAATCATTCTTATCGTATTAACAATGACTGGACTTTTTCCAGACAGACATAGCAAATGACTACAATATAAAAAAGAAGGTGAAGCACAGAAGTTCCACAAGATTTTGGGGATATCTTGCTCCTTTGACAGAGTTAGGGAAGTACAGGACAACGGAGGCTAAGTGTAAGAAGAAGTTTTTGACTAGAGATGGAGAATTGACCGAGTTTGTATATCTGAGGGTGGGGAAGTGAGGTTATTAGTCAAGCAAACAAAAAAAAAGAAAGAGCAGGCCAAGCTAGGAGAATAAGGAAATAATAGATAGAATGTGGGAGGGTGGGTGGAGAACTCCCCCAAATGCATTTAACTGCAGCACAGTTTGGGCATATTCTGTCTGGTGAGGGAAATTAGAGGTGTACTTTAAAGGGTTCCTAATGGCAGCCCGGGATTTAGATTTGGCTCAGCATAGCAGTCAGCTGCAGCTGTAACCTTTCACCTAGTCTTAGGACCATGTAGGTCAGTCAGCGTAGCTCAGGGTCCTCACTTCTTTGGCATTATTAACATTTTGGGTTGACTAATTCTTTGTTGGGAAGGGGCTGTCATGTATGATGGAAGATGTTTTAGCAGCATCCTTGGCCTCTGTCCTCTAGGTAACAGTAGTACCCCTCTTGTGTAACAACCCAAACTGTTTCTAGACATGGCCAGAGGTTTCCTAGAAGGCAATATTGCCTCTGGTTGAAAAACGCTGACATAGATGATAGTGAGGCAAGGCCAAATTTCAAGCAATTATTGTTTATTTCCTTTTTTCATACTCTTCAAACATGGATTGATTTCTGGGCTCTCTTACCTCACAGGGAGGTTTTGATAATGTCAGAAACTCCACAATATTTTTCCTTTCTGAGTTGTCTTTGCAAAATCAAGTCAATGAGGAGACTGTTGCATTTTATTGAGGCAGAAAAGAGAAGGGCTTTTGAGGAAAACTTTGCCAGAGGTAGATGCTCTCACTGCTCCATAATCCCACACACTTCTATCCTTCCTCTTTTCTTTTGAAAATTTTTCTTAACTAGGGAAAATCTTTGTCTTAAAAAGAAGACATACACACTCATATACATATATGTATATGTATACACACACACGCATATATCCTCTGCGTGCTTTGGAGCACCCACAACTCAAGAATCTGCAGTCTTGTATGGGAGAGAGTTAGGAGCACAAGTAAGTACACTGCAGTGAAAGTGTTGTGCGGAGAAAGAACGATGTAGGGAATAGATCATAAACGTTTGGAAGAGAAATATATTACTCGCAAGTTCAACTGGACTTTGTTTAGAAGATGAGATCACCTGAAACTATAAAACATGTTAATTTTTTCAGGTCTGGAAGAATGTTCAGAACTAGCAAAGCTGGAAGACCGTTCTCTGCAAGTCTCTGTGTTTCTGCACGTATTGTCAGCAAAGGCTCTGGTTACCACTTTTCAAGACTATTTTTTCAAGGGTGTTTTATCTTACCTTTGGAAGATAAAAATATTAACTCTCTGATGCAAAGAACTGACATATCTACTGTACAGTATAAATATACAGTTTTTCTAAACTCAGGGTTCTTTTCTGGAAGTTGTGCTTGGGGAACAGTCCAATGGTAGGAATTACAAATGGAGAAAGAGCATTGGTAATGACATGTGGGGAAAGTGGTAGAATTGTACATCATGCTTTTGGGGGCCATGACGTTCATGGACAGCAAAAAGTAAGCTTGCAAAGGGTGTGCAGGGTGGTGAGTTTGATATGTCATGTTAATGTTATTTAAACTCATTATGGAGGAAAGGAGAATAGCTATTGACCTTTGAATAGGTATATTTCTGCTTTTTAAAATATTAATGTTGCAGTCATGTCCATGAGGGGTTAGACAGAGAAGACATTGAGAAAAAGAAGTCAGTTAGGAAGCTGTTACAATAATGGGTACGAAATAATTATTTCTCTGAGTTTATTTCCTAGCAGTTGGAACTGAGAATACAAATATAAAAGTCTTTATTTAAGTAAAGCAGTGATAAAGTGGATGCCATGTGTTGGGCAGAGATCCTGTCTGCTGTGGGTACTGCTGTATTTGTAATACATAGCATAGTGCCTGCACGTGCAAGGTGTACAACAAATATTATGGACTGGGAAGTTGAGTGAGAGAACCAGCAAGAATTCTATCAGAGGGGTAGAAGAGAGAAATGATGCTTCTATTTGGTTTAAATTGAAGTGAAAAGGAGCATGATGGTGTAATAGAGAGATATGGGAAATACTAGAGTAAAAATGGATTTAAAGAGCACAATAATGAACTTATTCTTCAACATACTGAATTGATGTTTCTATGGATCAGCTCAGATGGTGCTGAACAGCCAGCAGTGAGGAATGGGAAACATGAGTCTGGAAAAGTTAAGCTGACAACCCCCAGCATAAAAGTAATCACCGAAGGAGAGACAGGGTGGAGGAGGTGAGAACAGAAAGAAGAGAACAGAGAACAGGCCTGAATTAAGAAAGAAACCCTGTACAATACCCAGTCCAGGATCAAGATGAGAAAGAAGTTTAAGAAGATAGAGAGTAGGCAGTAATCTAAAATACTTATCTCAGGGTTTCAGAAGCTAAGGTGGTAGTGTTTCAACAATAAGATGATGGTTGCATTCGCTGAGTTTTCAGCAGGGCTTGCAAGAAGGGGTAGAGAGAACGGTGGTTAGGAGATTAGTGACATAGTTTGCAGTGCCACCCAATAGAGTAAAGAAAGTAGCTGATGGAGTGTAGAGGGTGGAGAAGTGCATGGCACTGAGGATACATGGGGATGTGAAGGTTTTTTTGAAAGGTTCAATGGAAAAATTATAATTTAGGTTAACTAGGTTCTTGTTTTTGGAGGGAACTGGCATATCTGTGCATTTTGTAAGCAGTGAGGATGAATATTCCTGCTGACAACCAAAACTATAAAATAGATTAAGTTGAAGGGAGGTGGGGGGTGGCTAGGGCAGAGGAGAGTAATGGGGGAAAAATAGGAACAACTGTAACTGAACAACAATAAAAAAATTAAAAAAAGAAGAAAAAGTTGATCTGAGTATAAAGCTTCCCGGAGAAGGCTACCCAAACACAAATTATGATGGCTATTTAATCCTTAAGCTACTGCTTGGCTATAAGGTCTAAGAAAAGAAAACATACTCTTCTGCATTGAAATAAAATGAATATATTTTCTTTTTTTTTGTAAGTAGCTTTCCATCTCAAGTTGGTGTAACTTGACATCTTTGCAGAGGCTCATCACCATGGGAGAAGTTTGGTATTAGTTTAAGAGTCTGGAAGCTAATAAATAGACAAGACTAGAATGTGGCCACTCACCCTGGACAAAGCCCTCTTCTTAGAGAATATAATATACTAGTTTTTGCTATTTTTGCCCAAGACAAGAGTCCTGTGTGCCATGAGCCAGCCAGTTAGCTGCCACATCATCATTTACAGCACATGCTATATACAAAGGAAAGCTGAGCTTGATGCATACAGGGAAGCACTGAAGCAGAGGGATGCTCCCATCAGGAAAAATTGTTCTTGTTAGGATTTAGTGAAATGGTACCTGATGGAGACAATGTAGAGTTTTTTTTTTAATTTTTTGAGATTCAGTTCAAACCTTTAAATAAAAAGGAAAAGAAAGATAAAACCATGATTGAAAACTTCAGCTTAAAAGTTAAATAGAATCCTTAATTTGGTCTTAGCATGGATAGCATTTAAATATTTGGCTCACACAAGTTGCTTCTACCGGGGGTGCTGTGAAGGTGGAGTAGTCCGTAACAACTAGCTGCGGGATTGCAGTGAGATGACATGAGCTAAGAGCCAAGTGGATGATTCCCGGGACTCCGGGGTGCAACCAGGAGAGATGATTAATCTATTTAAAGGCTGGTTAGAACCTTGTTTCATAAACTACTAAAAGCCCACTCATGTTAATCAGGTTGCGTTTCTGGGCAGCTGAAAAGTTAAACAGCTTTTTGTCTTCTTGCCAAGCTTTTAATGAGACCCCTGATCCTGCAGGCATGTTTCAATGTGTCGGGCATGTTCGGGTTGGGGGATAACTGTGGACCTGCAGACCATAGGAGGACCCTATCTGCGGGTCTAATTGGGTTCCATCAAATGTTCCCCAAATGATAAGTACAAGCTAAATGTAGTAAAAAGCTTTTAGCAGTTCTGTTTGGTAGATAAAAAGAAAAAAAATGATTTTTTAAATGCTGTAAGATATCACATTTCTTTCCTAGGAGTTGTGTGTGGACATGTTGGTGTGCTATTTATTTAGAAGGCTAGGGTTACATTTTCAGTTGATGACTTTAATTTTCTGGTTTCTGTTAGATGGACAGTGGGGACTTGGGGACTTGGAGGCATTTCTCCGGCAATGTGTATAGCTGAATACCTGTCAGCAGGCCAACTCCAAGCCCCGTTATTTATTCTGGTGGTAGAGGACAAGCCTAAGGGCTGATACTGCAGAGGAAAAAAGTAATATATTTTGCAATCACTTTAGGTATTTTTTAGGAGAAAACATATGGGTTAAGCTGGTATGTTTTCTTGAAGAATTTGAATTTTAAAGGTATGGAATTGCGCTTCAGGACCTCTGTGGATTGCTTTCTGTTATCATCACGATGCAGAGAGAACATGGGGGTTACCAATCAGTAGCTCACTGACCATCTGGCAGGAAAAGTCTAGAACTGGGGGGTGGTTCTAGAGGTCTTTGGGGTGCCTTTGTCTTATCATTCATTCAGTCAAGAAATATTTATTGAGCACCAGCTATGTGACAGTCTCTGTGGTAGAATGAGGATACAGTGCATTTCACAAGGGGTCTGACAGGGCAGTGGGGTAATGGCAATAGGATAGTAAACAGCCCCCGACAGTGAGTGTAGTACGTGCATTGTGCGAGAGTAGGAATATACCTAGGGTGCCCATTTTAGGTGCAGGAGGTCAGAGAAAGCTTCTTTCAGAAGTCTGCATCTCAATTGAATTCTAGGAAACAAATATCACTAGATAGACAGGAGTAAGGAAGAAGGAGAGTATGCCAGGTAGAAGAACAGAGTATGCAGAGTCTTGAAGGCAACAAAGAACCTGGCGTACTGAAGGAACAGTAAGGTTGGTCTGTCTGGGCTCTGTGGTACTGTGGTTTGGAGGAAGAGCAGGAATGGAGGGAGAGCCCTGAGGATGTAACAGGGAGTCAGATTACAATTTGTAGGCAGCTTAAAGAATTTAGACTTTGTTTTCCTCTGAAGATAAGCAGGGAGTCATTTTGGAGTTCTGTGCAGATGAGTGACATAGTAAAATCATCGTGCTTGCAGTTGGCAAGTGTTTGGGAGATAAAATCCTGGCTATAGGGAGACCACTTAAGAGGCAATACAGTGAATGAATGATAAAGGTGAGTGATGACAGCAGCTTCAACTGAGTTAAGAAAAATAGTGATGGGGAAAAGTGGGCTAATTCCAGAATTAATAAGCAAGCATTTTTTCTCACTCATGAGAAGTGTCTGTTTATCATTTTCTGCAGAACCTGCCTCTACTACAGACCCACTACCCATATGACCCACCTCCCTCAGGGTTCCCAGCCCTAGGTGGCCTGTTTGGAAAGAATTGGAAAGAATTGGAAAGGCCAGTGAGATTCTCCTCTTACCTTTTAGGATTATGGGAGTTGAGACACCAAAATCTTGGGTCAATGAATATTAGGAATTTGATCTGAAAAGTCATATAACTGTTGATGAGTAGGGGGAAAAAAACAACAACAATGAAAAAAAAACCAAACGTGAAGAGAAAATGATCATCAGAGAGAGGAAAATGAAAGAGATTTACAGATTATGGTATAGACAGGGTGAATGTGTAGCATTTGAGAGACTGAGAGTATTGCTCAATTCTACTTCATATCCTGCTCTTAAATTACCAAACAGTGATATCTGAACAATAACCATGCCTTTTTGTACTTGAGCTAGTTAGAGTGAGCTTTTGCTTGAGTTGTCTTTATTACATCTCCTGCCCTACCTCTCAGCACTACTTTGGGATTCTACTACATAATGTGCTGCTAGTTGGCCTTCACAATGAATAGGTTTGAGACCTCTGAGCCTTCATTCTGTGCCCTTGTTTACATTGGTCTTAACTGGTGAGTTTGAAAGTGAGGAAATAGCATATCCTTTTCATGATCATAGTTTTAGTCCTCCAGGTTCTAGTGTCGAGCAAATAGATTTGTTGGTTCCTTGGAAATCTTTATTTCCATCTACAAAAAGGTCATGAGGCTGACCAAAGCAGAATCACCCAGCCTTTCAGAAGCCTTGTGAAAGGACAAGATGATATGTTTTAAGTTCTTGTTATTAAAACTACATCATTTTGGTATTGATCCTATTTTCCTAAGAAATGCTGCTTTGGTTGTGGAATGGACCATGAGAAATGATTGTTCCACTTGACAGTGACAGGAGAAGCATGGGGGCTGCTCAGATTTAATATCTAAACTTCAGCCTTTTCGGAACAAATAGTCTCCTACAGTTTCAAGACTCTGAAGCTCATAAATGGAACTGAAAGCATCTTAGAGCTCCTTGTTGACACCACATGATCATAAACCCTTCAGACTCTGCAAAGAGGTCATAAAGCAAATTGCTCCTTCACAAGTAAACCGATTAAAGGGAGACAGAGCTTAGACATCTTGGAGCCTAATGAGGGTGTTTCAGGGAAATGATGCTCCTTTTCTAGAACAAATGATAAATTTTTGTTATGTGTGAGAAACAGGGTTGCTCATGGGAATAAAGTGAAGGGACGAGGTCGACACTATATTCCATTTCAGTAACACTGGGCTGGGAATGAGGAGACTTGGAATTCCTAATCTGACAGTAACTGGGTGACCTTCGGGAAGTAGACTAATCACTCTGCTTGTCTTTTCTTATTTGTAAATGAAAACAATCATCGTTCAATAGACGTTTATTGAGTCAATATTATTAGCCATTTATTTCACATTTGCAATTTCATTTCACAAGAATCCCATGAGGAATCCATTATTATTCACTCACACTAATGAGGAATCTGATACTCAGAGGGTTTAAGTGACTTTTTTGAGTCATAGTTGGTAAATGGTAAAGTTATAGTTAGTGGTTAATGCAGGATTCAACCTCAGCTTTCCAAGTCCAGTGTTATACTTGCTACAGGAAGCTGCTTTCCTTATGGTCCCATTATATTTATTAATGCATGTAGTTATAGTTATCAATGTTTGCTACCTCATAGGCATTATTTTCCAATTTCCTGTGTGCATGCTTATTTTCCCAACTAAATCATAGCTCTTCAAAGGTAAAGATCCCAGTGTTTATATCTTTGTTACAAGCCTCCCCACACCCCACAGCATAGAATAGTGATCTTTACACATTTATTTTTTAAGATTTTATTTATTTATTTTTAGAGAGAGAGGAAGGGAGTGAGAATGAGAGGCAGAGAAACATCAGTGTGTGGTTGTCTCTTGTGTGCCCCATACTGGGGACCTGGCCCACAACCCAGGCATGTGCCCTGACTGGGAATTAAACTAGCAACCCTTTGGTTCACAGGCTGGTGCTCAATCCACTGAGCCACACCAGCCAGGACTACACATTTATTTATACAATGATTCATCATTGAAAAAATATTAATCAAGTGCCTATTATGTGCAAGGCCCTATTCTGGGTGTTTGGAATACATTATTGTACAACGTAAATGATATTCCTGACCTCTTTTGCTTATATTTCAGTGGAAGGAGCAGCAAATAATAACAAGTGGAATATGTTAGGAGGCGATAGGGCAATAAAAAATAGAGCAGGTTAAGGGGGGATTGGGAATGCAGTAGGAGAGGTCAGTTTGCCATTTTAAACAAGGCCATCAGGGTAGGCGTCATTGACAGCTGAGTACTCATATTTGTTACCTAAATTCACTTGGGAGTTTCCTCTGACAACTTCAAGCCTTGGCTTTGCTATAATGTACAAGGGAGAAATGCTACCAAGCTTTGGCCTTAACCCCCAATTCACCAACAGACATTCATTTCCCAGCAGGGAGTTTAGATCAATATCTTCCATATTCATCTACAGAAACACCAAGGGTATAAGGTGGAAGTGGCCAAGGCATAGCTTGAATTTATGTCACGCCCTCTAAAACAGACAGCTCGGCATCAGGGCACAGGGCTTAAGGTACTGCTGATCTTAGCTAGAAAAAACATAAGTCTATGAGCCTTACCGATGTGTAATCAATAGCAAGGTTACTGGCTACAAGGGACTTTACACATCTGTCAGCTAAATCAGAACCCTAAAGGGCAAATGCTGCTCTAAAAAAACATTAGCCGGATTTGTGGTGCTGAGTCAAGGAGTTTGGCTCCATAAACCGATGCACACATTACACGGAGACATCAGTATGGCAATTTTTCACTGGTGACAGTCATAATCTTGTTTCAGTCTGGTTTTCTAGCTGATATTCATAGAAAAATATTGGGTTTGCTGAACTGTCATCAGAGCTCATTTTGTTTCTATTTTATGATTTCTTTTTATTCTATTTTACTTTTGTTCCCAACCAGCTTATAATAGTGTTTTCTATTCCTCCCTTTCTTCTATTTTCTGCTTTTTCTTTTCTTATCCTTGCCTTCCTTTTATAAGTATCTTTATCTGCCTTCTTTCTGGCTTTCCTTTTCTTTAGTTTTTATCACTGTTCTTCTCTTTCTTCTTCTCTTAAGTTAAATAATTATTGTGCATTTACCATTTCCTGGGCCAAGCATTTTGCTGTGTCATGCATAAGTGTGGTAAAAAATAGGGCCACCCCTTATGGACCCTTTTGTCTATTGTGAATGATGACATTATACTTGTCATCTTATACCCACAAATAATAAATCTGCTAAATTTTATAATGAAAAAGGGGGATACTGTAAGGGAAAATAACATGGGGCCAGTTGGACACAAGGTGGTAGAGAATATTTCTCTGACAAAGATGTTGAAGGCAGGGGTGGAGCTATTCAGGCCAATGGCAGGCAGGAATCCTCCAGATAGGAAGAACAGTATCAGGAAATACCTTAGGGTTGGCTTAGACCTCACTGCATGGAAACCTGCTTAACAACCTTATGGCTAGGTCACAGTGTGGGAGCAGAATGTGGCATAAGCAGAGTGGAAATTCTGGAGGATTTTCTTCTATTCCTCTTCCTTTTCCCATACTCATTTACACTGGACTGAATAAGGTATTTATTTGAACATATCCTTTGATTTTTAAGCTATTATATGGGAAAGATGAGTATAAAACAGAACATGATGAATGTAAAAAAAAGATGAGTAAACTAAGAACCTTTTGAAGAAGGAACCAAGGAGTGCACATGGGCACTGCGCAAATGGAAAGTGGCCACCATGGTTTTCTGAGACACATCAATTAGCCCGCTTGCTAAGACACACAGCACACCTACTGTGGTACAGTCGTAAGGATTAAAAGTTTGAATGGAATTGGCATGTGTGTGCAGTGTGTGTTTAAGAGCCTGCCAGGACATGTGTGCAGTTTATTCGGAAAGGTATTTATGCATAATTCACAATCATATCTTTTCCCATGCATTAAAAAATCTTACATTATTTTATTTCAGTATTCCAAGTTGTTTTTGTGAATTAAATGCCCCTTTCATGCTTTTCCTCTGACAGTGTTTTTCTTCATCTTTTAAGAACTGTAAGAAAATTATGTATACATACATAGACATACACAGGTTTTTTATTTATACACGAGACAACTGGGTTATGTTTTAGTGTTTTCATTTTGACTGTAGATGGATGATAAAGATACAAAATATGTGGCACAACACAATCAAGCGGTTCTGAGAAATAAAAATGCCATTATAACGAACTAGATAATAATAGAATTCTTCATAGATACCAGCAAAAAATGGGTATGCAATCTCAGAAATAAATATTTATTCTTCCTATGTGTAACACTTTAGTTTGATGGTTTTGCACACCTTTTGAAGACTTAGTTTGTTTATAACATGAATTTTTTGAGCAGAATATTTTAGGAAATGACTTTACACTATACTCTTTCCTAGGAACTAAATTTTATTTACTGAACACTAAAAAAAGAAATGATTATCTATTTATCAGTTCAGTTTCTTAAAAAAGTATTAAGAACAACAAAAATCTTTTGTAATATAACAAGTGCACTATAACATACCATATAAAGTGGTTTGATCTAATATTTGGCTACCAATTTTATGCTATACTGTTTTTTTTCTAAGGGGTTATCAGAGGGCTTAGTTGGTCAAAGAACATGGGCTGGAAGGTCACAGTTGCTCATCATAATAGATTGTTATCTCTTAAAGCTGAGAGATAATGCAGATCAGAACCACAGCTCTGGCACTAGGAGTGGAGAAAACATTAAGAAAGGAGAGTTTAGGTACTAGATATGATTGATTAAGGAGAGAGAAAAAGTGAGAATAACTTACGTGTTTCAGGATTCTTAGGATATATTACCAGAAGTGGGATTGCTGGGTCCAAAGGCAGATCCATTTTTAATTTTTTGAGGAACCTCCATACTATTTTCTGCAGTGGCTGCGCTAGTCTGCATTCCCTTTTCTCCACATCCGCTCCAGCACTTGTTTATTGATTTATTGATGATGGCCATCCTGGCAGGTGTGAAGTGATATCTCATTGTGGTTTTAATTTAATGAACAAAATAAACTAATGAACAAAATAGAAACAGAGGCATATGAGACAGACTGACAGCTGTTGGATGGGTGGGAGGGAGACTGGAAGAAAGAAGGTGACAACTGTAACAGCGTAAATATTAAAAAATAAAGACCCCCCCGAAAAGAGAATAACATATATGCTTCTATTTTGCATGATTTATTGTAAAACAAGCAGGGAAAGGTCAAGTTTATTGGGAAGACAGTGAGTTTCATGGTTAACTTGATGGGCTTCACCCTGGGCATCTATTGGGCATCAGCTGGGGGCTAAATTTATAGGCCTGGTGAATGCAGGAAAGGTGTGTGCTTAAGTAAGGGATTTGAAAATCGCTGTCATATAAGTAGATGAATCACTACAGGATCATGGAGGTGCACACTGGTGTAATGAGAGAAGCAATGGGCAAATAAATTATAGTGTGGACTTGATCGTAGCATTTAATAACTATGTCATCTATACATACCACCTAGCCCAGTTCCTTTTAAACTCTCAGAGTAACTCTCTTATCTTCCTTAAGATGTTGTAAGGATAAAGTAAGTTAATATAAATGAAATATTTTTGAAAATCATATATGTAAGGTATGTTCCTTCCTTCCTTCCTTCCATCACTTATATATGTCTCCAGTATTTGCCACAAGCAAGGGATATTTGGGGTGAAGAGCAGGGACCGGGACTAGGAAATATCAGTGGGCAGGGGTTCTAGGTATATCTTGAGGGCTCAGGAGTTCCTCTTTCGTGTAACATAGGCTCATCTGAAAAATGAATTTTGGAAAATGTCTAGTTTGCAACTGAGGGCCTTTAATGCTTTCTTAAAGATCTCTCCATACACTCAATCAATACAGAACTAACTGTGTTACTCCTCTGGACTTTTAGAATCCTCCTTTTAAATTATTGTAACTTTTTCAACTGGTATTTAATGACCTCTCCTTTCTAGTCAACTTTTCTATACCTCTCCATACTTTTACTAGACAGAAATAATTCCTATTAAGGAATCCTATCTTGTTTTGATCTTTTTATCTTCTCCTGTAAGGTTTTCCCTTCCAGCTTTGCCTAGTTACAATACTGCCTAGTTTTTAGAGTATCTCAAATACTATCTTTTCTGCGAGCTTTTAATGATCCACTCTCTCTCACTCTATTCCTGTGAGCATCACTTCATATCTTTCTTTTGTATAGCTTGTGAGTTCCTTGAGGGTGTGGGTCCCATCCTTTACCCTATGCTTTTGCTGTTCTATAGCTCCTGACCTGGTTGCATGTACGTGCTATGTTAGGATATATTTGTTTACTTTATTAGCCAAAACAAATGCCACAAAGGTGACAAATTATCACATGTAATCAGAGAAAAAGCATGTTGTGTGCCTGTGAGTTTATGCCCTAATGGAGTCTATTTTACAAAAAAGCTAAACCAAAAATAATTTTAAAATTTAATACAAAAGAAATAAAGAAAAGCCTTCAAAATAATTGGAAGTGTTGCCAATGTAGAACCCTTGGCTATATAGAATACTAAAAAAGTACAAGTGATCTTGTGAGATTTCCCAGAAATTTTGTTTTCTTCCTAAGCTCTCCAAAAGGATTTAGAATGAAGAACAATAAGAATCTTGGTATCCCAGGAGCATTTCACTTGTAACAATTTCTTGTTTTCAAATTGTGTTTTGAATGACTCTTGCCTACAGTCCTGAATATTTTGTTCAGTATACAGTGACTGATGTATTAAAGTGACTTGAAGAAATGAAACTATATTTGGGTTTGGAGTATCTATGCCTCTTTGGTCTTCTTTCTCTAAAGGATTTTCATTGCTTATCCCTCGTATATCGTAAATAAACAGGCTTGGTCTGGCACCAAACTGGTTGCTGCTGACAAGGCCAGCCTTTTCAATTTGCGTTGATAGTATTCTGTGCTGGGATGGCTATGTAAACCAGCAGCCTGTAGTTATGACCTGCTGAGTCGGACGTTCCCTTGGGTAGGCACTCACAGTCAACAGTCGCCTGCTATGAACACTATCATCTTTTTCTTGGCATTTCCAGAGTCCATGAATCAGCCTATGGTATTGACTGAGTGGCTTCTGGGTACACAATATGAGGCATTGTATGAGGACTATGAAAAGTGTTGAGAGAATGAGGGACTGTGCACACATCATGTATCATGGCTTATATGTGAAGGAAAAGTTATCAACATTCATGATTAAAATAGTGAAGCCACATGCCTGTCAGTTCAAAAGTCTTCTCCTGGGAAGCCTCATGATGCCTATTTAATAGCCAGGTGCGTTTGTAATGGAAAAGGTGACATAATCTCTACCTCATTATCTCTATTACCTTTGACCCAGGGTAGACCCAACCTAAATTCAGTCATCTGTTGAGTGGTTAATGACCTATTGTTGCTCAGAATGGTCTATACTAGGATGAACAGCAGTGGCCAGTACTATGTGTCAGTTAGTTGAATGAAGCTCAAGTTCAGGGACTTTAAACAGTCAGACAGGAAGAAAAGGAGTAATAGATGTAGAGATGTGATGAGCTAAGTCACAAAGGTCGAGCTTGGAGTAGGGAGCAGTCGGTGCCTACTGTGAGAGAGCAATCAACTATTTGAGTTTCTCTGAAGATATCAGAACTACTATTATATTTCAGAAAATATTTCTTTGTGTAGAATTCTGTGCCCGTTCCCTCAGTCTCTAAGAGGATCCCTGAGATCCAGTAGGACAGGATCAAACCAAAGAAGGTATGTTTATTATTTCCTTCTTCCTTGTCCACTTTCCTAATTCCTCATAGGACATTTGGAGGTGACTCCAAAATATACTACATATCTTAGTGCCTGCTTTGTGATGAGTCCAAACCAAAGTACTCTTCTCTTGGAATTGTGCCATACCTGTTGGGGTAAGAATTCAGGGTCTAGTATAGGAGATTGTCGTTCAAATGGATATTAATCCTATAGCAATGATTCTTAACAAACACTTCCTAGGCAGGAAACTAAGACTTGAAAGCTCTTCTGGGATAACTTTCTTGGTTAATAACACTTAGATTAGGCCTCTCAAATTTACCAAGAGAACTATCATGTGTTAAAATATTGACTAGCTCTTTTAAATTAATGACCTAATTCTATATATGAACTCTTATAAGGAGGAATGCTTAGATATCTTTTTCTGTATTTTATTGTTGACTAGCTATTTAGTTACAGTCTATTTTCTTTAAAAAACTTTATTTCTAGGTTGTAATAAAACATTTCAAATCAATTATACTAAGTGATTTTTCCCAAAATACTAAAATCAAGAAACTATGGAGGCCCATTAGCAAGCATTGTTTCTATTGATCACATAACCTGAGGCAACTGAATTAAGTTTCCACATTTGTATGAGAAGTAGCACTTACAACCTAGACAGAGAGGGACTCAAAATGTGCTGGTAAATAACAGAGGACCCCAGGGAATGGATATGTACAGTAGGCTAGAGAAGCTATAGAAATTTACGTGGGAAAATGGGGTGAAGGGTTTTCAGGAACAACTGTAAAGGACCCAGGGACAAAACCAAGTGGGGGTGGAATCAGGGAAGGGAGGTGGGGATGGCTGGGGTGGGGGGGGGAGTAGTGGTGGGGGGAAAATGCAGACAACTGTACTTGAACAACAATAATTTTTTTTAAAGAAATTTATGTGGGAATGCCAAAACTGTTTTCTGAATAGTGAATTGTATAATAGTCTGGAAATTTTTTTCCAGATAGTAAATTTCCTTATGAGATAGACTTGTTATTTAAGGCTATACACAGTCATGTCTAAAGTTGCAAAATATGGAAAAGTATATAAAAGATACATTTTTGATAACCAAGATGTAGATATAATAATAGATAAAATCTCATTTCTAGGATTCCAAATAAAAATTGATTTTTAATTTTGCTTAAATTATGTGTAAAGGCTAGGATCTCACTGTTGATTCTTCTGACAATGACAGCTTTGATAAAGCTCAAAATAGGCCCAATAAAAATTTTACATACTTTTTAAATGAAGTTAGAATCAGAATGGTATTTTTGTTCAGGTTCCAGAGGTGCTTGTATGCCATAAGTGCATTCTACCTATTTTTCAGAGTCTTTCTTGTTCTGTCTTTTGTTCTGTCCTTGTTCATGTTGCTTTCATTGTCCTCAGATCAGTGAGGTGTCAGCACTTTCTCTCTCAAAGAGAATACGTGGTGCATTCCTTTCTCTAACATAGCCAAGTACTAGTGACAAGTGGCTTTAATAGAGGATATGTGTCTATTCATTTGTGGAGTCACGGGTTTGTATAACGGAAGTTCTGGCATTATGGTGGAGGTAGGTCTCATTGTTCTCACACAGTCTTCCTATTAGCAGTTTAATTGATCCTGCTCTTGTCAGCCCAGCACAGAGGGAGACAACCAATAGAAGGCTATGCTTTTTAGGGCCAAGTTGTTCATTTTTACAGAGTTATAGTCAGGTGGATTTATATCCTTTATAATTATGCAGAAAGTGGGGGAAAAAAGATAAGGGTTAAGAGATCTGTTTTCTCAGTGGGCCAATTAGATGAAAGGATTGGATGTGCAGAATGACAAAGTTGGGCTTCTCAGGAACAGCCTACCTAAAATCCAATTTAACAGCTATAGCACATACAATTATTGTTAATTCATGAGTAATGAAAAGTAGAAAATTTACTTTAATGTATACTATATCATCTTCTTTTATGGGGAGGAGGAAAAAATGATATTAACATTGCCTTATGTAAAATGAAATGGCTGGATTTTCTTAAAGAATAAAACAACTCAGGATATGAAACTTTTTTTTCCTATAGTGACTAAACTAATATATGTATATGAATATAGTGGTTCGTATAGTAGATGATTAAAATTTTGGCACCGAAGCAAAGACAATTAAAAGGAAAACAGAACACCGAGTGGCCGGCTGTGTCCGAGGTTGGTGGGGAGAAACTGGAGAGTCCCTGAAGCCAGGGCAGTCTGATGCTCACTCACACACTCACACATGCTCAGCCAGTGCGAGTCCCCGAGTGCCGTCAGTGCCCTACAAGAGCAGATTTCCAGCATGCAAAGCTCATGTGTGAAAGGATAAATGCTGTTTATGGAAACCACTTTTAGTTTTTGAATATTTATTCAAAGGAAAGAAATCCATCTAGTTTGAGGACAGTTTTCTGGAGTATAGGCTTTGTTTGTTTCTGGCACTTCTCTTGGGTAGGTTTTATTCAAAATGATTTGTTCATGTACTTCCCATGTGTTTTTCTTCTCTACAGACCTGTCTTTATTTTGATTTTGTCTCATCTTCATACTTTCAGATATAACTGAGAGGTGACCTCAATTTAGTGCTGAATGGAACTAGAAGTAGGCAATTTTTGTAAGGTTGATTAACCTTGAGACTCCTCACCTTAGAAATAGAGTCTTATAGGATACTACATTCATGTGAAGCGTTCTTCATAACTTTGACATTGCTGATCAATTTCAAACAACACATTGATCCTCACTCTTCTTTTTCTTTATCTTTTCTTTATATTCTTTGATTACTTCATTTTACATAGGTTGAACACTCATTGTGAATACTCTTTGTGGGTTTGGATAAATTATAAATCATAGCATCCAACCATAAATAACTTCAAATCACTTACTTTTGTGTATTTCTTCCTGGAAACAATGTGTCTGTCAGTCAAGAATTGAAATGGTTTTGGAGGTAGGGAAGGAATCTCTTTTGCCTTCTTAGTAAAGAAAAATAGCTTTCTCAGACTAAGATAAATAAATGTAAATTTAAAATATTTATTAGTGGAAATGTACACATAAATATTTGTTGGTAGTTGATTCTGTACTTATTCTAACAAATTTTGATTATACATTGTTATCTCATATTTATCAAGACAGTATTTTCTGATAAATCAAACATATACATGCTAGTGTCTCAATTCCAGTCTACATATTTTTAGTACTGAGGACGCAGTCACTTCAGCCTTATCCAACATGACTGTATCTGTTTTGAATACTAAGCTGGCCTGAATGGAAAAATAATCTGTACTAGAAATAGATACACTTTTTGAACATTTTCTATTCTGATATTTCCTCTCAGTTTTATAACCAGGAACATCAGTTATGCTTTAGTAAGAACCAAAAGTACAGAAGTTCAGAAGACTTACTTCCTAGGATCTACACACACACTTGGCAGAATGATATTTGCAATGTTAACGTATGCATTCTCCCCCTCCTCTGATGTTTCCCAATTGCTCTGTCACCTGCCCTTGTTCCAGCTGCTATATTGCAAGACATCCGATATGTCAAGGCAGTTTTGTTACAGGGAAAGCAGAGAGTGAGAGTCAAGTTTTTAATTTTTGAATTAAAACATCAAATATGAGACAAAATTTTGGAAAGATACAAGATAACTAAGAGCCAGGTTTGCCTTTGTCCCACTGACGACATAAAGAATATCCAGACTGGGAAGTGGCAGCAAGAAGAAAGGGAAAAATCGTTCTTAGTCTCTGGTGGGTTCCTGAAAAAGGGCTGCGTATAGTTCCCCCCTCCACCCCCATTTTCCATCCTTAACTGCCAAATCAGAGACAGAAACATCCCCCACCCCAGGTGCACTTGGTGAATTTTGAGAATGGAATGGTCCTTGTGCTTTTTCTGGGCAGATCTTAGGAAATAAAAGGCTCCTCAATTTCTCTGAACCCCAGCATGGCCCAGAAACCTCTGTGTGTGGGTGTCCAGGCAAGTGGGCCTGGAGCAGCCCTCTGCAATGTCCGTGTGCCCTGCAGAGCTAAAGAAGCAGCAGAAGTATTTTCCTGAGTAGCAGAGAGCTGTATGGTTACAACACAAAGAGCAAATAAAACTGCACATACCTTGTTTTCAAGGCAAGGAGGCTGTGACAGTGATGTGCAGAACTTGAAAACAGAAGACTACTCAAAATACGAACATCTAGCTGATTACAAGGTAATAGTATGTAAATGATAATGGAAAATGCCCAGATTTCTACCCACATTCTCCATAACCTGTCACACCATGAGTCCTAGATAATTTAACTAACACAGGGAAAAGATGAGGAGAAACACTGAAGGAACTACATGATTGCTACTCAGTGACATAGATGCTTAGAAAAGAAATTAAGCTATAGCAAAGAAAGTTACATTTCTTAACTATCTTGTTTGGTAAATGAGATTGATATTCACTATGTATATTTTAAATATACCCCTTATCTTGAATATGTCATTGTCATTTCTAGCTCTTCTAATACATAGTTCCAAATATTTAAAATATCTAAATAGTTCTAAAACTTGATTTTTATATACACAAACAGCTCATGTTGGCATGTTTCATTATGAATAGTAGTGATGGAAGTAATCTAGTGAAGGATCTCTTCACCATAGTTTCTGGCAGCCATAGTAGTTTGAACATTTCTCCCTACGTAGTGCCTTAGTGATATCAGAATTGCAGATATCAAAAGATAAAATGTAGGATTGGAACAGAAGCTCTAACAAAAGGGTTTTTAAAAAACCATTGTAATCTCACAATTACTGTATTTCACATTGTTATCAAAGCTCATCAAGTATTTAAACTTTTATTTTTAATTCTATACATTGAGAAATAAGCATATATTCCCAGAAAGCAAGAAAAGTACAAAGGAATATCTTACTGTCTTGTTCTTTTGATATGGTTTCAAAAGCCTCAAAGATGAGAGAAGAGTAAGGAAAAATACAACTTCTTATGTTCCATTTCTATGAATCAAATGACAACAAAAAAATAACCCTAACACCCACCTGTGACGACTGCTCTGTAAACCACATCACCTTTCTTAGGGAGTGCTCTGTGAAGGATGGATGCTGTTAGAAATGTTAAGAATGACTGTGAAGGAATCAAAAGGAAAGAGACCTGCTCTCTGTGAATTATCTCCCTCAACCACCCTGGTAACACCTTCTTTTTCCTGTTATTCCATTATAATGAAATCTTATTTCCTCTTAAAATTTTATTTATTTATTAATAACATAAAATTGTTTTTACAGAAAAAACTGTATTGAAGGCAAATTAAGTTGACTTTTAAAAGTTTGATAAAGCAGCTCTTTACTCACATTATAAATTTTAAATTGAATAAAAATTAAGTGAAATCAATTCTTCTTCCCTAGTTAGACTAAGATGAAGCATGACTAATTTTAGGGTGATGGTCTAATTTGACACATAGTAATGAATATATGTTGACCTCTCTAAGTTATAAAATGGATCAGTTATCTATTAGGTTAGTACTGAGAAAAATATACTTTGGAAATCTCTGAGTCATGTTGTAAAAAATAATTAATCTGCTTACAAATAATTAAAATATAGCCTAAGTTATATTTTAATTAAATTTATAATTATATTTATAATTATATAAATTATATTTATAATTAAAATATAAAGCCTAAGTTATTTGTTCCAGTTCTTTGAGAAGACTCTTGTTAGATGAACTGCTTCTTTGTTAT
Organism: Desmodus rotundus; assembly: GCF_022682495.2. Classification (NCBI taxonomy): domain Eukaryota; kingdom Metazoa; phylum Chordata; class Mammalia; order Chiroptera; family Phyllostomidae; genus Desmodus; species Desmodus rotundus. Next base: position 134,590,813 of record NC_071387.1, read on the forward strand.
TTGGTCATATTATTTTTGTTACTCTCATATAATAAATGTACAAAAAGGAAGCTTTGTTATCACTATGGCATGTTTCATTACAAATGGATTTCAGATTTGTTTAAATGGTAATTTCTGGGTTCTGATATCCAGTGTCTATGTCCATATGACCTGGTGGGGGTGGTTCCAGGAACCTGGTATATTGGGCTACTTTAGCAGGTTTCATGCACAGGTTCCTAGGACATTTTGAGAAACATTGATATAAAGTGTCCTCAAAAATTGTTCCTCTTTTATCATCTTAGAGCTCAACCAAAAATGCAATATAGTCTTCTTAATTTAATATTATAGTATAAGATTTATATTTAAGGACATTTTTAGATTTTCAGAAAGAAAACTGAACAAATGGTAAAGAGAGTTTCCATTAACCCTGTATCTAGTTTCTCCTATTACTAACATTTTATGTTAATTTGGTACATTTGTCATAACTAATGAACCAATATGGGTATATCATTGGTAACTGGACCCATTCTTTTTCTTTTCTTCCTTTCTTTCTTTGTTTCTTTTTTCTCCAGGATTCTTTACTCTTTACCTAACATCCTTTTCTATTTCTCTCATCCAGAGCACCACATTATATTTATTTATTTTTTAGAGAGGGGAAAAGAGGGAGAAACAGAGGGAGCAAAACATCAATGTGTGGTTGCTGGGGACCTGGCCTGCAACCCAGGCATGTGCCCTGACTGGGAATCGAACCAGCGACCCTTTCGTTCAGAGGCTGGTGGTCAATCCACTGAGCCACATCAGCCAGGGCTGCATTATATTTAGATATCCTGTCTCTCTAGGCTCCTCTGGACTATGACATTTTCTTATATTTTCCTTGTTTTTGATGACTTTGACAGTTTTGAAGATTAGTCAGATATTTTGTGGAGTCCCCTTCATTGGAATTTGTTTGGCTTTTCTCAGGATCATATTGGGGGTATTTACTTTCAGGAGATAAAGTACATTTTTATTACATTATACAAGGATACATCAACATGACACATCACTGTTGACATTGACATGGGCATGTGGATCTCTTGGCTAAGGCATTGTTTGGCAGGTTTCTCCACTGTAAAGGTACTCTTTTTTAAATTCCCCTTTCTATATTCTTGGGAAGGAAGTCTTTCTTCAGAGAGAAGTGCGTACCTAAATTATCTGAAGTCCCCTGCACAGGGTATTTGTGCCTTCCCCCATTTCTTTATTTAGTCAAGTGTTTTCTTCACCAGTGTGGGCACATGGAATACTTATTTTATGCTTTGGACTATAATTCTGTATTTTGTTGTCCAGGTTGCTGCAGCGTGGCCACTTGGAGTCTTTCAGTGGGTTGCAGGGTTTTTTACGCTCCCCTGTCATTGTTTTCATGCTTGTTTTGCTGTTGGTTTGTTTTAGCAGCCCCTCACTTTCTAGCACTGCAAGATGATCCTGGCTTTCTCTGTGCATTTCCCACCCATGTTCTAGAAGTAGCCATTTCTTCAAGAAATCCTGGTTCCTTTAACTGGATAGCAGTATTAAAAACCAAGATCTGGGTGCTAGGTGTCCAATGATCTTTTTAAGAAAGAATCACAAATGGGGCAGAATATTAACAACATTAATTGATGACATTTAAGAATAGTCTAAAACAGCAAATCTCAAATCTTTTGTCTCAGAATGCATTAAAATTATTGAGGACCTAAAGAAGTTCTTCCTTATGTGTATTATATCTATTTATGTTTACTGAATTAAAGATAAAATTTGAGACATTTAAAAATATTTATTCAATATTCATTTAAAATTCCACAATAATAAATCCAATACGTGTTTATATAATTAATATATTTTATGAGAAATAACTATGTTTTCAAAAATAAAAACTTATCAAAAGTGGTGTCATTGCTTTACATTTTGCCTATCTTTTTCATGTCTCACTTAATAGAAAAAAGCTTTATTATCAGATATATTTCTACATCAATCTGTTTTAATTTGTTGTTTTTGTTAAAGTCTGTGAAGAAGCCCCAGTCTCACACAGATATGTAATTGGAAACAAGAGAACTATTTTAATAGCCTTTCAGATAATTTTGGATACATCATGTAGCCTCCAGAAAAATCTACCATATTTTTATGAGAGGATGGAATGAGATAAATAATCTCTTAGTGTTATTATGAATATAGTTTTACTCTTGTTTACTCCCTGAAAAGTCTTGGGAGCTCACAAGGGCCTCCGAACCTCATGTTGAGAATTTTTGGTCTTAAATGTACTGCTTAAGAGGGAAATAAAGGGGTTTAGAGACAAAGTCTTGTACTATTTATTCTCTGTCTAATTAATCAGTGATCATTTTCACCAGATGATTTTTTAATCCACTTCATTGACAGTGGAGGAGTTGGCATAAACCCTGCACAGTTAGTAGTAAAGTCTTGGGCTAAATGTTCATGTAAAGTTAGGCAAAGCAAGTAAAATTAAATAATTCATGGATGGACAATTCATCTTCACTTGGTATAATTTTCTCTCTTATGCCTTCTCCATTTACTTTCTTCTTATTTGCCCATTATAACTTGTCTTACTGTCACATTCTCAGTTTGTCTTAGGGCGGCTGTGTGACATGTCTGATGAGGGGTCACCGGGGGCATTTTTCGTGGTTTGCTGTGACCATCCATCAGCCACGATGCATGCTTGTGTGAACAATTTCCACCGTGGAAACACCTTGTGGGGCACTTGGGAGCGAGAGGGGAAAGGCCAGTTTGGCAAGAGTGAGGGGAAAAGAAAGCGAGCCCAGGGCCAATTTTCTAAATCTGTTGCTCTGCTGGACTGATTGTAAGAGATGATGGATGACTGATATCACTCTCAAGTGTCTTTTATCCCTTAGGATAATTTTGCCAATTTTCCGGTGAACTTAAATGTCCACAGATGTTTGAGATGAAACCTGCTGATTTGTGACTCAAAAGCTTTGCCAAATTGTTAGAAACTGGTGACTTGACTAGAGTTTCAGCAAAAGACTATTGAGTGTCCTGAAGATACTCTTGTAATTTGTCACTGGCACACATGTCCCATGTAATGATTTTTTTTAGTAGCTTAGTAAGAATGGAATGTTAAGTGTTGCTAGTCTTAGCTCACAGTTGGTGAATAAATACTACATCTGCCTATTGCTGTTGGTATTCTTTAATTCAAGGAAGATATATTAGCTAAGAGGTTAGTTCAAAATTTTGCAATGTCTTTCATTTATTAAAGTCACTGAATACTAAAAATAAGTTTAAAAAACCTGAAACAAGAATGTTTTAAGAAAAATAATCACCATTAATATGAAATGGATATGAGCCAAAATGAAAAGGATGTCTCTGTGGTTAAAATATGGCTTTGAGATTTGTTGAAAACGAAATTGTCCTCTCTGTGTCCCTCTGGTTTGCAGACCTCACCTCACCTGGATTCTCTCTTTCACTTAATGCCCTACTAGTGCTTTAGGCATATTAGTAAGTGTCCGGTGAAAAGGAAGACTTGCCTTTGTTTCCCCTTCATATCCTCCTCCATTAAACCCATTAAATATTTTGACTGCAGTCCTTTTTTGTTAGGAATAAAAATAAAGAAGCTTTATATTCAAATTTTTAAATATTTATAGTCTCAGTTTCATAGTTAATTATTTTTTAATTGTACTCTTTTCTGAAAGATCTATGCCAACTCATTCTTTTTCTCTTTGTTGTCCTCTTAATGTGTTAATAACTATGTTTACCACAACCTCAGCCAGAATTTCTCAACTTGATTGCATATTAGAAAGCCTTGGAAATTTTAAAAATATGGGTGCATATTACAACACCTGGGAACTTTGAAAAAATTATATAGATGACTGAATTTCACCCAGAGCCAGAATATTTGTATTTTTAAAGAAATTTTCAAAGTGATTCTAATGCACAACTACAGTTAAGAATCTAGGCTACAGATGATAAGAAGTTTTCACCCACCAATTGTTAATAGTTGTCTAGAGAACTATGGTAAGAATGATTCCATGGCCATGTCTGGGCTCAAGGTAAGGGCTTTATGATGCACCCATGATGTACGCCAGGGCCCTGAGGGAGGATAACACTAGCTCACATTTTAGGTTCTTGCTATCCCTCACCATGGCCTTTTGACTAAATTTCTTCCCTCATGAGTGTCAAGTCCATTGCTATTTCTATGGTCTCTATTGATGTTATAAGGCCTACCATGCTTATATTATACCATTGATATTATACAATTTTACTTTATGTAAATTTGATAGCAGTTTTATGAAAGAGTGGATTCTAAGATTACATGCCACACACACAGACACACACACATACTCTCTTCACATACTGCCAAAGGGAGCATTTATTATTGCCACAGTAACAGAATACAATGGATCCTTTTTTTTTGCTACAATTGTCAATATATATTGATAGTTAAATATTATGCACTCAGAAGTGACAGGGAAGAAAATCTTCTTTGTGTTTCAAGTTGTGCTGGTTCTACTTACTTTGTGACTTCTGCTTGTTACTAAATCTGCCTGAGCATCAGTGTTATTATGTATTAAATAGGGTAACCTACTTCCTAGTGGGAATATTGTGAGAGTCATCTGACTTACATTCGATACTTGTAAAATTCTTTGTATAGAATAACACCTCAGAAGACACTGACCAGTTTTGGTTATTATTATTGACATATGGATCATCTAATTATCCATAGAAATTTGCCAATAAAGTTCACTGAGGTGCTATTGTCTATCTCACTCCTTAACTACCTCTCAGTGATTATCTAATGCACAGAATATAAAACATTGGGAGGGGGCGTAATATGCTATAGGAACTCTCTGCCACCACCACAGCTAAAATTACTGACTGACTCATTCACGGCCATAGAACAAGTAAGTGGCAAAATCAAGTTTCAGTTCCAGGTTGATCTAGATCCACTTTAAGCCAGATGATAGACAACACCTCATTTACAAAGCCTATTGATTTATATCATCTTATTTCATACTTATAACTACCTGTAAGGTAGTAATATTTAAGCTTATTTTAGAGCTGAATAAGTAGAGACTCAGAGAATTAAAAAAGATTTGTTCCAACTGGTTGCACTAATTTTGATTAAAATTACAATTATTAAAATTATAGCTGCAGTGTACATATTTTCTATTTCCACAGCTAAATGTTTTCCTTACATTACTGTTTCAGATTAGATGAATAAAAAACTGTCATATATTATTTCAGGATAATGTATACTCTTAGATTAGCATAACCTTAGAGCAGAAAACTGAGAATTGATAACATTTGTTTTATTCCTGTTGCACAAGGTTTTGTCTTGAGATGTTATATGGTTGTTTTTTATAGTTTATCTTGTGAGAGTTTCAGGATGATGGACATTTTATTTCTGGTGGTGATTTAAGGCAACTATCTTGTCTACTTTGAAAGAGTACCATTGAAATGAACAAATATTCCCATTCACAACTCACCTAGTTGAGATACCCCCTTGTGCAGAGAGAATGAGATTTCTTTCACTTTTCACAAGACGACCATTGCCACTCATATTTCCAATGAAGATTTGTAGTTTTGTGAGATGTTATCATATCCTGTATACTACAGGTGTTAAGCATTTAAAGGTCAACATTTCAAAGTAATGTCTAAATTTCTATGCCCAGTAGTGTTTGCATATGTTTTCTCATGCCCCTGAATTAGCCATGCATGCAGAAAATGCATGTGCAAACCATATGGCCAGAGATCTGTATGCCACTTACGGGACTCTCTTCCAACAAGGGTCTAGGTTGCACACAAGCAAAATCACAGTTGATGCCTACAAGGACTTGGATTCCCAGATGCCTGATCAAGCCCGAGCACTGAATTTATTTTTAGAATAAAAGATTATACTCTAAGAGTATCTAAATGACTCTTCCAGTTAGAACATTTGGCACAGGATCAGGAGTATTAACTCTTTTGGAAACCAGATATTAAATGATGTCTAAATGCCCCCCGCACTAAAAATAAAATTATCTTAAGCAATAATACAACTGCAACAGGAAACAGAAACAGTAGGTTAGTTAACTTACCATTTTTTTTAAATGGAACTAAGTAAGGAATTGCATTCCATGAGGAAGTACAGCTCAGGGGTAATGTATTGCATTTTCTTTACTAGTCATGTACTTTCTCATTTGCCATAGGCCTTACCACTTCCCGTTGTTAAACCCTGCCAAGTACACACATTTATTTTGCCAGTGAATCTGGCTTCCCCTGGCAGTAGAGTTCCAAATGTCAGTAGGTGACCAGGCTCACAGTCCTGCACAACCCCCACCCCACACTGCTCCCCATGCATGCTGAACCTAATTAGTTTGGGTCAACTTGTTGCATCCAAAATATGTTAATCATGCCTCTTATCATTTCATGGTTTTCTATAATATAGTATTATATGTGTCTTAAGTAACTCACATAGTTGATTCAAATAAAGTAGCTTTTTTAAATTTAATGTTTTATTGTGTCACCATTGCTTATCAATCCATTTTATCAAACATTTTCATATAAAATATGAAATTGCTGATATTTATTGTTTAATCTGCTTAGCCATTGTTCTTGCCATGAGAGAGGAACATGGTCAGGAACACCTCATTGAAAAGATGGCATTGCACCAGTTACTTGAAATTAGGTGAGGGGATCAACCCTGTGACTATTTGGACAAGGAAGATTACAGAAAGAAGAAACAGCTGGAGAGAAGGTCCTAAGTGGGTTGTATACCTGATATAACCTGGGAATTGCAAGAATTTTCTTATGCCTGGAACAGAGTGTATGATGAAGAAGGAAGAAGAAGAAGATAGATGAAGTCAGACAGGTGGTGGTGTGTGTACAAGTAGCAGATCACAGAAGCCCTGAAAGGTCAATGTTAGAATTTTAGTTTTTACTTTGATGGAATTTATCAAGTGTTGAGCACAGGAATGACCTAATATTAATTATGCTCTAAAGAGACCACTTTGTACTGTTGAGACTAGACTACAGTGCAGCAATGGGATTGCAGGAAGAGCAGGTAGGAGACGGTTTTGGTAATCCATCATCACAGGTGAGAGAAGATGGTGGCTCAGACCAGCGAGGTATTAGTAGAGACGATGAGAACTGGTCAGATGTTGGATATATTCTTACACTATAGTCAACAAGTTGATGATAAATGGAATTTAAGATATGAAAATCAGTAGAAGTCAAGATCACATCGATGTAGTTGGCCAAGTAACTAGAAGGATAGAATTGACATCAACTGAGATGGGAAAGCTGGTGAATAGAAAAGTTTTTTGGCGAAGAATCAGTTCAATTTTAGACATACTGGGTTTGGAACGCCAACTAGATAACCAAGTGTAAATATTGAGGAGGCAGATGAACATACAAGTTTGAAGTTTGGGAATGAAGTCTGTGATAGTGATGTATATTCTTCAGGGTACTTCACATTTCTTTCATTTATCTATGTGTAGGTGATTTTAGAGATACCCATTTTAATTTGTTAATATCCCTTTAGCAATATCTCATCTATAGTTAATCAATGGGGAACAATTTTTATATTAATTACTATATTTTTATACCAGGGTTTTTTCAAGAGACTTTCACACCTGGCTCTTGTGTCATAATTTTCTATTATTGTTTTATGGAGTTAATAACTTAATATATCTTTTAAAACATTAAATGTACTTATTTTCAATATCCTTTCAGACTGTTCTATTTTCTCTAATCCTTTGGGGGTGAGTTTCTCATTTTATAAAATCTGATGGCTGTATTTTTGGCAATGAGGTTTCTCACATGTTTTATAATTATCTATGAACTCATGTTTCCTTGGATATTTTCTTCCTTTAAAAATCTTTGAGTGCTGTGGATAAAACACCCTCCCCTGGAGTTAATACTGGATACACTTCTATCTGAGTCTAAGCATTTTTACTAATTCCAGTCCAATTTTTATGTCAATTTCTTAACCGAGGCTTCTCATAATGCACACAGTATGAGTTTAGGCTTGCTCCTGTGAGCTGATAGTCTTGAGATCTTGATTTATTGAAGGGAATTTGTCTTTACATATTATTTAAGTCACTTCCTAAGGTATTCCTGGGTCAGTAAGCAGGGTTTTTCTGGTCTCTCTTCAGGTTTGATGCCACATTTTTTTGCTCATGATTCTGTAAGAGACTCAGAGCAAGCTGCCTTGCTCACTTGCATGGGATCTGTAGCCATTATCCCCTATCACTCACAGAAACTGAAGCTCCCGGTGAACAAGGCATCCGTGTGCAGCACACTTGTTGGCAAGACTGTGGGTATAGAGCATATCATTCACACGCACTATCTGAGGAGTGTACTTGAGGAAAGGTGTAAATGAAACAAAGCAAATGAACCAGAATAGTGTCCTCAAGATAGGGGAATATAAAGAAAAGAACCGGTGGTGAATAATAATGCTCATTGTGATGTAGACAGATCTATGTAAATGACTCATGATAGATCGCCTAGAAAATAGTAAAAAACACAATAAATAAGGACCCTTAAAATAGAAGAAGTAGGGGAGAAGAATTTCCGGAATGGCTGAGTGATAAACTCAACAAATCCTCTCCACAAAAAAACAATGATTAAACTGAACAAAATTGTCAAAAACAACAATTTCAGGACTCTGGATATTGACTAAAGGAATAGAACAAATTTTAAAGCATTTATTCAAGAAAAACTACCAAAACTTGGTAATGATATAGTTGTGGCATTTATTATTAATTTATTTTCTTAATTTCTAGAGTTGCCACATTACACTGTTTTTCCATTGTTGTTTTTTAATTATTTTAGTTTTCAGTTACAGTTGAATTCAATATTATATGAGTTTGAGGCATCAGCATAGTAGTTCGACATTTATATAATTTACAAAGTGACCCCCCATAAGTCTTGCGCCCACCTAACACGATATGTAATTATTACAGCATTATGGACTTTGTGCCCCATGCTGTACTTTACATCCCCATGTCGGTTTGGTAACTGGCAACTTGTACTTCTTAATCCCTTCACATTTTCCCCCATCCCCGAGCCCCCTCCCATCTGGTAATCATCAGTTTGTTCTCTGTATCTATGAGTTTGTTTCTGATTTGTTTGCTTGTTTATTCTGTGTTTGTAATATTTCAGTATAAGTGAAATCATATGATATTTGTTTTTATCTATCTGACTTATTTCACATTGCGTAATTCCCTCTAGGTCCGTCCATGTTGTTGCAAATGACAAAGTTTCATTCTTTTTTATGGCCCGGTAATATTCTATTGTGTACATGTACCACCTCTTCTTTATCCATTTCTCTCTTGATTGGAGCACTTAATCCTTTTACATTTAAAGTAATTATTCATGGGTATATAGTTATTGCCATTTTATTAATTGTATTCTGATTGGGTTTGTAGTTTTTCCGTGTTCCCTTCTTAATCTCTTGCTGTCCTCTTTTGCATGTTGGCAGTTTCCTATTGTGTTATGTCTGGATTCCTTTCTCTCTATTTCTTGTAAATCTCTGGTTGATTTTTTGGCTTGTGGTCACCATGTGCTTTGTTTACACAGAGTCTATTTTAAGGTGATAGTCACTTAAGTTCGAACACATTCTAAAATCACTACCTCTTCATGTTTGTGTTTTTGTCATTATTTTTATTTTGTGTATGTTTGTGTGTATCCCTTAATTTACCATTATAACTACACATGATAACTCTACCTTTGCCTTTTAACCTCTGTACTAGCTTTAGTGTTGGTTGATCCACTGCTTTTATGATGTGTTTGCTTTTGTCGGTGAGAATTTTTTCTTTGTGATTTTTTTAATGCATATTCTAAATTTTTCCCCTTTCTTAAAGAAGTCCCTTTAACATTTCTTACAGTAGTGGTCTGGTGGTGATGAACTCCTTCAGCTTTTTTATGTCTGGGAATCCATGGCACTTAGAACTGAGACTCCTCTCATCCTCTTTTCCTTGCCTCCAAGCTAGAGGAAAGCATCCTTCAGACAAATCCGTGCTTCTAAATTGTATCCCAAGCATCAAACTTGACTATACATGGCTCAGTGATTTTAGACTTGATTTAAGCTGTAAAATTCTTAACGAATTTCCACTATTTCTACATTATAACATGTTAATAAATAGAAGGATTCAAAATTAAAAGTCTTTTTGATGGTATTACTGAGCAAGGAAAATTAACAAAATTTCTATTATTGTTAAAGACCTTTTTAATATGCTATATATTTATGGATACATAAACTATTATAAATTAAAGTATCTCTTGAAGAATAACAAGTGGTATGGAAGGGTCAGTTAATCAATTAGCCAATACTAATTGGATGTTTACTATTTCTCAGTATTAGTGAGGAATGGCAGGGTCTACAGAAAAATCAGCACTGGTCCCTAACCTGTGGCCTGAGGAATTCTTTTGCTTCCTTCACCTGGCTCACTCAGGCCACTGCACCCAGCAGAAGACTGGCTGATGGGGAGGCCTCGGTTAGGATTGCTAAAGTGTCTTGTGGTCCCTACATGTGGTCTTTCATACTTCAGAAGGCTAGACTGGGCTTCCTCACATGGTGTCAGCAATGTTTCAAGAGCTCAAGCCCCGATGTGCAAATCCTTGTTGAGTGTCTGCTTGCATTACATTTGCTGTTGTCCGATTGGCAAAACAAATCCCATGAGGGAGGGGATCTCCAAGAGTATTGTTGCAGGAAGGTATGATTCAATGGGATCCGTTTTAGTAACAATCTGCCATGTTCCAGCCTCAGCCCTCAGTGATTTATAGCTTTCTCTTACACAGAGTACACTCATCACCTCCTAAACACCCGTGGCGTCATCCAGTCATGGCATCAATTAAGAAGCCCGTGAGCTCATAAACAGAATCAGGTCTGGATAAGGATGAGGGATTCTGGGTGGGGCTCCTCTTGATCCAAATACTAATGGCCTGGAAAAACAAGTGCTTTGCCCCTCACATACTTAACGAAGACCAGTGCATCAGGAAGATGTAACAGCAATAAACACTCCCATTCAAAAAGAGGAAGAAAGAGAACCTAGCGATCAGTGGAACATAGCAATCGTAAAACCCAGATAAGCACAAGTTATCGGGGCTCTGGGGGCAGGGAATGGTTCTTGGTTAGAGCTCAATTCTGCTCCCTTGGAATCGTTCTCTAAAATATTATTCTTTGTTGCTCTTGGCTTTTGTGTCTGTGAACTTGGTTCTGGCCTATGAGACTTTTTATTTTCATTATTATTTTTTATTTTTATTTTTCTGTAAGTACAGTTGTCTCCATTTTCCCGCCACCATTTCCCCCACCCCACTACCCCCTCCTCGCACCCTCAATCCTTCCCTCCCCTCACTTTTTTTTTTTTTTAAGAAATGACCTGCATTTGCAGCTAAGTAGCTTTCTCAGCTTACTGTCCTTAGTAGATTGGGGAGCCAGGTGCTTCTTTTCCTTTTAATCATCTCACGTTTTTTTAGTTCAAACTGATCCATTTTCCTAAAACCTTTGTGATCTTTAAGTCATATTGGGGCTCACTTTAAGTCATATTGATACCTACAAAGCCACATCTATAGTTATTTTAAAGACAGACCTTCTTTTTTTTTCTTTAGACTCCATGTATGGTTGCTGAGTGGCAATGCTTGTAAGAATCTTAGACTCCTTTTCATGTAGATGAGAGTGGTAGGCAGGTGCCTCCTTAACTCTTTCTGAGGTCTTCACAAAGTACCTTACAGCCATACAATTGATTTCATAATTACTTTAAAGTCATATTTTCTTTGAGACTTTACTGCTGGCTGGAAAGACTAAATATGTGAAATAACTTTATTTCCAACTAAGTAATTTCTGGTTCTTTATATATTCTCTAAATTCATCTGGCAAAGTAATTCCTTTTTTGCTTCTTTTTCTGTCTTTCTTTACTCTTATCACACATGGCTAAAAGAAGACAGTTGACAATTTTAACACTCTGCCTAGACTTCTGCTTAGCTAAATCAACAAGTTCATTACTGAGTCCTTAATCATGTTCTCTATCTTCCAAAATACTACAGAAGACAATTTGACCATTGCTTCCATGTACATCTTTCTAGTCTCTAGCAGCGGGTTCCTCAGCCCCACTCCAGCCTCCACATACTGCTCAGCCCCAACACCAGTACCCCAATTTTTGGGTTTGTATTTAGCAGCCATCTAATTCTGGCACACATTACCAAAACATTTCTTTATTGCTGACTTGTAATAGAGTGAAAATTCTATTTTTTATTCAGATTTTAAGGCAAGGGAAAATTATTCCTTATAATTTCATGGATTGGTGTAGTCATTCTTATGGATGTAGCTTAACCCTGATTTCACTCATGCAGCTTCATTAGCTGGAGAGCCTGTAGGGAGCTCAGCTGGTCTGGGACATTTACAATGACTACCTTCCTTTCCATGTGGCCCTTAAATGGGCTTCCTCACCCAGTGGCAACAATATCTCATGAGGGTGAGTCCCAATGTATATGTGCTTTACTCACTGGCCTAAGAAAGTCACATGACCACATCCAAGTGGAAAGGGAACACACAAGGATGTGATTACTGGGAAATGTGATTCATTGGCCTTCATTAGCATAACAGTTTGCCGCATGACCCATCTTCTTATTTTTTATTAATATAAACCTGCGGATATATGTAATCATATAGAAATCATATAACAGGTGATAAAAATTGAATTTAAATTTTATCAAAAACCAGGTACTATATTTTGATATTACTTGCTCCTACATGGAATTAATTTTGCTGTCAAACTTAATACAATTTCTGTCATAATGTTTGACAAATTCTGGTTTAAGATTCTAATTCTTGTTTAACACAGATTTTTTTTCCATAGAGTATCTTAAAATGGAAAACAAATTTCAATTTACTTTTTAGATTGTTCTTTCAGTTTTCAAATTTTCTATTCTAATATTGCTACTTAGAAGCTCCATTGGCTTAAAAATGGCTAACAGTATTCAAGTGACCAATGAACTCTGACTTCATACCCTGGATTATATAAGATGTAAGATGAATAACTTCTTATAATTACTCTTTTTAATATATTTAAATCTCATTTTTCACCTCGCATAGAATAATGATAACAGTACCTGTCTTATGGAATAAATGTAAAAATTAAATGAAAATTAAAACTAAATTAAAATTTGCATTTGAGTCTCAGGGCAGTGCATAGTTCAAAATAGGTGCCCCTTAAACAGAAATTATAATAAGGGTAGCACAAAGGAACTATCATACTGACTTGTGTATGCCAAATTTTAGTCTATAGGAAAATAGTTACAGGGGCTTTTACAGGTAGAATTTGGTCAAGGTCTTAAACGAGATCTACAGTATGGAGGAAGTGGACAAGATATAATCAGGTGGCAGATGGCACTATAAAAAATGTTAAGAGACAAGATTTAAATTTTTGATTGAGTCAAAAGATATGCTTCCAAACTGAAGAGTTTGCTGACATTTGGAAATCATTTGCTATATAGAAAGTTTTTTTATAGTGGGACTGACAGAAAATTCATGGATATAGTAGACATTTTTCACTTTTGCCTGACCAGCGTTAGTTCACATTTCTGCTGGTATTAGCATCTTTCTGGTGCTTGGGTACTCTTTTTCTCCTGATTTTACCTAGTCCCATTGGGACTGTCAGTCAAGGGTTGGGATGTTGCCCAAACTAGGTCAACTTGGATAAGTCAATCTTTCCTCTTTATTTCTCTCTCTCTCCCCCCTCCATCCCTCTCATCACTCATTTATTTCCAAATTTGAATCTGATTATAATGAGAAGGAATAGACAATGAACAGTAGTTGACATTTTTCTTTTTTTGAACTTCACATAGTTTAGCAGCAGCAAAAAAATTATTTTTGCCGAGTTAGAGTTTTGATTTCCTCTAGGGAGAAAATGGTTGGGTTGTAATGAGGAAGAGACACATTCAAGGCTTCTTGAGTATTGTTAATGTTCTGGTTCTTCAGCAGGGTGGCTGTTACATGAGTATTTGCTTTGTAATTATTATAAGGGTAAAATGATATGCCTGTTTTGCATGTATTTTATATGTTCTGCTTTTAACATGTGGTTGGAATTTATTTATTTATTTATTTTACTTTGGTAGACAACAGGTTATGGAAGGGACTGTTCATGAGTTTCTGCTATGTAGCTATCCAGATCCTTTCTGGTTCCTATGCTTTCTAAGATCTGTTCTTCCAATTTCCTTATGTTTGATATCACCATATCCTTTCAATTAATTAATTTTATTTTTGCCTAATTTACTCTGATTTAATCTCTGTTACTTGCATTATAAGAACTCCAAGTGGTTTAATAGACAGGAAAAAAACAGAAATAAAGTAATTTGTCTTAAAAAACAGCATATATTTTCAGTTACCAGGAGGCGATGTAAATTTTAAGTTGCTTGTGGCAGCTAACATGAAATTCAAGAGTCAACAGGAAGTTTGTTGTTAAAACAACTTCTTGGACCTCTCCCCCTCTGCGGTAGAGTTACCCACTCTCTCCTTTGTGTCCCCAGAGCTAGAGTCGCTGCAGGATTGTGGCCGCATGAGATGCAGAGGGAAGGTTACACAGGAGCACGGGGGAAATGCACTTATGTTATATTATAATTATTTGGCTTCCTGTGTTTTTTTTCTTCCTAAATTGTTAGCTAATTGAGGGTAAAGAAACCTAGTCTCATACTCATACTCATTTTCGTATATGTAGTACCTATTTCCATGCCTGGTAATATTATAAGATCAATAAATATTTGTTAAATTTATTTATTGAATTGATATTTTTTCCCCAAAATTCCTTGTGCGGGATCAATAGGTATGCAGAGATGTTTACTTTATAAATCCTTGCAGAAACAATGCAGTGATTGTGCTTCATAGCCACTGATGAGATAATATATTTCTGCCTGATACTGTTTTGTTAAAGAGGGCAGTTAAAATTAGGTTGGCTTGATTAACTGAGGTGTCATAATTCATGCCCTTTTTCTCATGAATGACTTTTATTTTATTCCTGGCATGGAATAAAAAGTCAACATTGGTAGTCATGACAGACTAATGTAATAAACATGCTTACATATGTTAACATATGTCAATACCAAGGACCCAGAGTTTTCATGGCAAAGTACTGGGATATGGAACTCTTAAGCATTCTGTTCCTAGCCAAGTAGATCTACGTCAGTGTTCTCAGTAAATTCTAATTGCAATGAGCCTGCCATCCCAGGGTTTCAAAGGAAACCTGTTTCTCTGGAATTACGTCAGGCTTTGTGAGGGTTGTTGGTGGATGACAAACAAGCTTTCCGTTCCTTACTTTAATCTACTTTGGTTGCTTAGTGATCTTTGATGAGTTTTAAAGCAGAAGATTTTCAAGAATTCCTTATGTTTGGCAGGTAGAATTCAGTGTTTGATCATGCTTGTGTCTTAGTTTCATTAACATGGAATATTAAGTTAATGAGGTTAAACCCATGGGTTTAATGGCCAAAGATGTTGGACTAAGCTCCAAATCCAGAAAAATCAATGCTTTAATATAAGTAACAAAACCACTAGACACAGAAATCTGAGACTTGCATTTGAATTTTATTTTTTCCACTAAATCATTATGTAATCTTGGGAAAGTTAATTAACCTTCTGAAGTCAGAGTGAAAAAATTAGTATTAAATGTACCTGAATATTAGTTCTTAGAAATGTTGAAAACATCTAATGTAATAATATATGTTAAATTAATTTTAATACACAAAACATAATGAACACATTTAGTATAAGTTTTACACAAAATTTAAATAGAATAAAATCTGTCACTTTTATTATAGAAGCAGTTCATCACAAAATTTCCATGTGCTGTCTGTCAGGTATCATTTACCTATGATAATAATCTGTTAGTGATATTTTAGTTTAAACTTTATTGGGAATTTCCAGAATATTACTTATGATCAAGTGTGCCATAGCTATCAAAGAAACCCAGAGCCTCTTCTTGATGCCAGGCTTCCGGAAGCAGATGATAAGTGGGTTTTCTGGCTTTTAGCTTTGAGCTGGGGGAAACATTAATGGGAGATTCTTAGTATTTTGGTGTTGATCTACTACTATATTTTATTTATCTTTCTGGGAATTTTAATGCAATAGAAAAGTACAAAGAATATCCAACTATCCATACACAGCAGCAGCTATCAGTTTTAAAAATTACTTGTAAGTCAAACACCACACAAGAAGTAGCACTTTGCCTGCCACTGCGGAAACCCTTCAGAGTTCTCATTCCAGGCACGACGTCCGCCCTCCTGCCCAAAGTAGTCACTATGCTGGCATTAGAATAATCGTTTCCTTGTGATTTTCTTTTTATAGCCTTATCCCTCAAACATGTCAGTGGACACTGTCACTTAGTCTTACCCAGGATTATAATACCATGGAGATCATTTGGCAGTTGGTGGTTTATCTCCACTCTCTTATATTTGAGGGGTTGGTGGAGGTAACTTCTTTCTTTTTTATTGTTGGCACTATTACAGACCTCCCCCATCTTCCCCCTTTACCCGCTCTGCCAAGCCCCGGCCCCCCCCTACCCTGACCCTTACCACATTGTTGTCCATGGGCTTTGCATATATGCATATGTGTTCTTTGGCTACCTTCTTACCTAATTTTATTGCAAATGGTTTCCATTGGCTTTTGGTCTTGTTCTAGTTATAACGTGGGGATTCAGAAAGATTGACAAACTTGCACGCACTGCTGCTACCACCTTTCCAGACAGCTGTTGTTGTTTTATCATCTTTTCCGAAGTCTTTTATTTTCCTTTTTACTCAAAATAAAGTATTACAAACAGGGCAAACCACTCACCTTTCTCCAGTATTAAGTATCCATTCATACTTAGGTCAGTCCAGAGTTTTACATTTGGCTTCATTGATTAATTAATCTGTTCTTTTGCCTATATCATGTTGTTTTTATACTATTGATGTAAAGTTTGTTTACTATTTGGTCCACTTTTGCTGTACTGTTTTTTCAAAAAGTATACTTAGATATTCATGGAGTTTTATTTTTAATATAAATTTTAGAATATGTCAATTAAATTCCTTTAAAAAGCTAATTATTACAAGTAAGATTGGCATATATTTAGTGATTAATTAGGAGATGATTCTATTTTTATAATATTAAGTATTCTTAACCAATGGGATAGACTCACTTCCCTGATCTTCTATAATACCCCTTAGAATGGTCTCAGTATTTTTGATGAAATGATTGCTAAATATTTTTGCTTTTTGTTAATATAACTCTTTAGTTTTTGTTACCTCTAATAAAGCAGTTCTCTTTGTATTTTATTATATTTCATATTTGTTTTTGATATAGAGAAATTCAATTTATTTTTAATGTTTATCTTGGTTATAGTAAATATGCTAAAATTTCTTATTGACATTAATGTTTATTCTATTTATTCTGCTGATTTTTTCTATGTGGATGAGTTCTCCCTTATTATTCCTTATACTTTTCATTTATTATATTGTGTTTATTGGCCAGAAACTGATAAACAATACCGGTGATAGAAGATACTTTTTTTAATTCTTAATCTTAAAAGGCTTTCATATATGTATTCTCTATTAAATATAATATTTACAGTACTTCTCTGAATTGTAAGTCTTCCCAAATTGAGGAGGTTTCCTTTCATTCCTTGCTTACTAAGATGTTTTTTCTAAATATGCTGCAGTTTGACAATTCGTTTTTGTCTGTAGAGGTAATCATATGATTTTGATCTTTGAATCTGTTAATATAGTGAGTATCACTGGAGATGTTCTGATGTTGACTTATCCTGTATGCACGATCTATTATTTATGAATAAATTCATTTTAGAGTTTTCGTTTCTATGTTCACAAGTGAAATGAAACTCTGATTGCTTTTGTATACTGTTCCTATCTGGTTTTAAATAATTGCACTAACCTTATTAAATCACATTGGCATTGTTTATCTCTTTCTATATTGTGAGCCAACCTTTATTAGGTAGGAGTTGTCTCTTTAAAAATTCACATCAACAACAGCAGCAAATATTTTTTTACATCTGTTCTTCTAATTGATTTGTATGTATTATTTTGTTTCTTTCAACAATATAGCATGGCAGGTTCCACTGTTAATCTCATTTTATTGATAAGGAAACTGAAGTACAAAAGCTTAAGTCATTTGGCTTTTGAGGTTTTTAACCTGAAATCTAGTTCCATGGATAGAATTCAGGGTATCTGAAAATTTGGATGTGGAGAAAGTAGGTACCGGTAATTATTTTCAATAACCTGAAACTGAATTTTAGCACTTTATCCAACTATGAATACATGCAGAACAATACAGTAACAGTAACAGTGTGTGGTACTTCTCCAATGATAGAATTTATATAACGTTTTATGTCACTTTTCAGTTGCAGATATCTTGAAATAACATGGATGCACATAACCTTTTTGAAATTATGATAGATATTAGAATCACTTTTGGCCCTTATTTACTGATTTACTGCATTAGTGAAGAAACAAGATGCACATTTATTTATTACTTAATACTTAAGATCTGTGTTTCAATGTATTTTCTTGCAATTTTGTATACAGTCTTTGCAAAGATTTGTGGCAACTGACAAAAAATCTATGTTACCATATTACTATGCAAACCAAAGACTGTGTGTATTTATTTCATGCATATAAAGACACTATTCTGAGATAGACTTCATACACTTCTCCACAAAAATTAGGCAATATTGCTGGCATCATATCAAATTAATTACTAGCCAGGTGAGGGATAGTGTGGCATAGAACTCACTAGGAAAATAGTAAATACATTTTTCAAGGATCTCATCTTTGGTTTTGCTAATATTTAAATAGTTTTTGTCTACTTTAATTTACTTATTTGGTTTGTTTTGTGTTTTCAAATTTCTTGAGTTGAATGATTACCCTTATATATATTTTCAAGCTATCCTTCGTCTATAAGTGCGTTTACCGTAGTTTTAACCCCCGTCATACCAGCTGCGCGATGTGTGCTGCACTTGTGATCCGAATCGTACGTTCACTTCCCTGTGGATGCTGCCAGGAACTGTTCTCACTACTCGGATTTGATTTTTACAATGTTTTAAATTAATTTCTTGCTTGAATTTGGCTAGATGTGAATATTTTTTGAGTAAACCTTTTAAAATATTTTTTTTTGAAATTCAGGATTTGAAAGTAAAACCAATGAAGACTGGAATACAGTAATAAAAAAGTTAATAGATTTTTACCCAAATTGGTTGAGATGAGGTCTCTGGACACAGATATCCTTTTGGCCGAGCCATCTGGGCTCAATGTCTGAGTTCAGAGAATTACATCACTGACAGGAAGAAACAGGAAATAAATTTGAACAACATCTGTTTTATTCCTAAGAAAAATGTGTCTGTTTGGATCTCATCTTTTACAGCTGTTTTCCCTTTTGTTTTATAAACTAAAATGTCCTGGTTCTCATCATTCCTATAACCTCAGCAATATTGGCTGGTGACATGAAGAGCTCCCCGGATTCCTTGGTCAGTGTTTCTGACCATGAGTATCGAGTCCCACGTATTATTATGACAGATGCACCAACAATATTAGATGCACCCTGAAGCCAGAACATGATCAGAATGTATAATGTTAAAGTAATTGTCTTTGTTTACCTAAAGTTTGCTCTGCTGGTTACTGTGCCAAAACAAAACAAGATATAAAACTCAAAAATGTAGAAGGAAAACAATATTTTACTATGATTTTAATTTACTCTTTTAGGTACATTTCTAGGTTAGCTCAAAGATATTTTCAGGCGTCAATATTTTTGTATGTATTATCAGGAGTGGAGTCGAAGATACAATTTGGGGGCTGAGACACGGCGTGGAGGACGTCAGTGACTGCATTTCCATTGGCTGTCCCGCTCTTCTCTCTGCTCTTTTTCCTACCCACAGGGTAAGGTGCTACTTGAACATTCTATTTCTCTTATCTCTGCCTGGACTTTTTCTGGTTCTCTAAACTAAAAAGTATGTATCTTTCTTTAGTGTTTAGTGGTGTTTTCTTGTATTTTCCCCAATTCATTTTTGTGTATTTCTCTTACTTGCCATCTAGCTCATAATCTATTTGAAATCCTTAAAATGGTCAGGACAATGCTAGCAAACAGTGGATGTTTGTTAACAATTAAAAAATAAAATATACTGCATAGTATGAATTGACTGAGTAACTTTAAAAATCCTCCTGGGGGAGCGAAGACAAATGCAAGTAAAATAGTCTTAGTTGGCAGATAGAGATATGTCAGAATTTCAGTTAAGGAAGATTGAATTACCATACTCTGCAATATGTGCCCTGTAGCTTTAGGAGCTAAGAATGCAATGGGAAAGCTAGAGATCAGGGACAAGTGTCTGGCTTGCCTGCCCTTCAGGGTGCAACCGCAGGACTCCGTGGTCCTTACATTCAGACCTAGAAGAGGAGCCGAAGGAACTGAACTGTCACAAATGTCTCTTAACTACTGTTTTGATAAAGTCTTTTAAAGTTTACATAGTCAAGGCATTGTTTGAGGGCACTAGTGCCACTATTTTGTTTTGTGGTCATATTCAAAATGCCAATTTCTGATGTTCTGTATTTCCTCAAATGGCAAACAGTCAATGTATCTGGGTCTAAAAGGTTAGCAGGTAAAATGTACCACAATTAAAGAGTCAAGGTTATTTCTGCAATAGCCATGCACATTCACCAGGAACTGTGTTTCTTAGTTATTTATTCAGGTAGTCATTATATATTTAGGGAGTTATATGTCAGGCACAGTTGGACAATAACATACTATAATTTACTGATTAAGGGAAAATAAGAACTTATAAGGCAGGCACAGCAGCCTAGACATTGAGAAAGAGGGACAAAAATAAATTCATTGAGAATAATTAATTATGATTTTCTTCTCTTTTGCCTCATCCCCAAATTCCATAAGATAAATATTGAAGACAATTGGACAATCTTATTGAATCTTTCCCAGAGTGATCAATCTTGAGTTCTTCCAAAGAAGAAACCATTATAAGTAATACATTTCCTTTTTTATATTGCTTGAAATTAAGGAGAACTAGAAAAGAAACCAAATGTTCAAGTGTGCAGTAGGGGGCCCATCGATGATAAAAGGAAGAGATATGTGTGTTAATATCAATAGTTCTGGCTCTAAAATTTTGCCTGCTTTAAGGAAAGATTTGTGTTTAATCTAATAGGTTCAATAACACAAGAGCTAGATGAGTTTCCTCTCATATTAGTGAAGATGTCAAAAGTAGAATCCAAGCTGGAGGAGCCTACTTCAGACTTGGCCATAGAATGTGGAGCTCCTGAGCTCCCCTACCTGCTATTTTTCTAAAGGACTTCTATTCTGGCCTTCAGGAATCCCAGGCGGAATGTCAGAGATTTGGTCATAGATGGAGAGTACGGGTAGGAATGGGTACAGAGAGCAAGATGCTACTTGTGGTTAGAGGTGGGACTTCGTAGTAAAGGAATGTGAAGATGTGGGCGTAGGGACTCCTAGAAAAAGTCTCATGGATAAGGACCCTCATAGCTCAGGGTAAATGAGAGAGCTCAATATCCAGGGAACACCTATAAGGGTATTTCTAGGTAATTCCTTAAGAATGTTTACTTGGGGACTCTGGAGTCAAAATTAATAAGAATTTTACATTTCCCTTTCTAGTCATAATAGCCATTGATATTATCCCATATGTTTAATTACATACACAGTTGTGCCAACATGCTTACTTTTCTTAGGAAAACTGAAGAAGCTACGTGAAAGGAAGTCCTGCTCTGTCTACCTCCTTCAGTGGAGATAATGCATCGTCCTATTCAGAGGACTCGAGATTTCTTTTGGTGGCTGGGCAGTCCGCACTGCCGAGAGGGAGAAAGCAGCTGCTGACACTGAGGGGCGGTGGTCCTTCATCATCTCCTGAGTTCTTTCATTAGCATGTGGCTGGCATTTGAAATGGGGAGAGGGCCGTTATCTAGGCAATAAATTAGAAAACTTAACGATAATTAAATCACATGCTGGATAGTTCAGAGTAATTCATTGAAAATATTATTGTTAACATCATAAACTGCGATAATAAGGGGACCTTCAAATAGTATTACAAAGGGAATAATTTTAATAAGGAAAAGTAAACCTTAGAATGTAGATAGTTATGTCCTGGCATAAGCAAGTTTTTTCTTTCTGGATGTTTTTAAAAACATTATATATCTTACCTGTGTAGAATGCTTTACGGCTGACCATGAAGTCTGGAACTAAGATGGAGAGGAGGTAGTGAAGGAATTATCCTGCTGTGTGGTGAGATTTTTGTTTTAGAAAGCTCTCTCTGATGTGAATGGAGTTAGGAACAATAGACATGACACTGTATACATTATATATAGTACTATATTGTATGTGGAGCGCACTGACAATGGGAATGGAGAAAATGGATATTAGCAGGAAAATGTCACATTATTGTAAGAGTCTGGGATGATTCTCAAGTTTCTGGCTAAATGGTTATCTGGGTGATAGTTCCGTCCACTGATAAAAGAAAAAAAAAAAAAGAGGAGTAGATTTTTAAGGAGATGACACTCTATTTTGGAGTAAGTTGCCTAATGAAATATTGCTAAGGAAATGTCTACTAGGTAATTGGTTATGAGTCCAGTTGCCCCACATGCCACAGAACACATCGGAACCACTGAACCGCTCCCCTTTGCTGCCATGACTTCAGGCGACTCACTTTGTTAGCGGTTGTCATGAAGAAGTAAACTCCATGTTTCTTCATCCACTGGCTCTCCACTGGGAGGAGCGCTTGTGGAGTGACTGCCTGAGGCCCGGCAGGGCAGCCTGCGCCTGTTTTCACTCGCCCCTCACCCCACCAGTTTTCAGGCTGCCTGGTGCTTCCCCTCTCATTCCACTGTTGCTGTTGATATCTGCGAGTGACACAGGCTGTGATTGTCTCAAGAGGTTCTGGGGGACAAGCAAGAACGTAGTTTAAATATTCCCTCCTAGCCTCTCCTTCCACAACAGTGTAGGGTCATGTTGTCACAGGATTTTCCACTAGTCTTACCACTCCCGAGACCCTATACTCACGCGCATCCATGTGCACAAATGCACACGTGCACACACGCACACGCGCGCACTAGCCCAGGATATTTTTTGTTTCATTCTTTAAGTATCAGTTCTCATTTTCAAATGTCAGTTCCTTAGATCTGTGCTTCAATCTTACTTGCATAGTTTCTCCCAGGCTGGTTTTAAAGGAGGGAGCTAACAGCCAATGCTAGTTGGCCAGCTTGTCAGGATTTTAGGGTGTTATGAATCATTAATGTCCATTTCACTTGTAATTCTTCTGAAATAACAATCACTATGTTCTTTTCTGAAGTTCAGGCCTCTCATTAGCCTTAAACTTATGCAGTATTTACCTCTCAGTGACAACTTTCCCACTCTAATCGTGTATTGTCTTGGCATCTAGAAATATATCTGTATGTTTGAGACCAGCATTCCTGTTATCATTCGTTAAAAATCAATGACATTTAAATCAAAAGTACCATATAGAGCTAGATATTTCCATTTAAATGAAGAGAAAGGTCACTTTCTTTCCCTGTGATCCTTAGTAAATTGGCATTTAAAGTGACATTATGGGTACATGTTTATTAAGAAGTATCTTTCAAGAAAATCTTTCTATCAGGTCCATTTCGATATCAGAAGGCTTTCACATAACACATTGGGACCTGTAGTGAAATGATGTTTTCTACAAGTATTGTTTTTGCCTATTTTTATCTGTACCATCAATGAGAAATATAATATAGAAGCTATTTACTCCAAATTTATTTATCCATTTATTACTGTAATATGGCACAATGTGTTGTGACTGTTCAAGGTCTGACAGGTTCACGGTGTTCAGGAAGATAAAAGAATATTCATGGAGCTGCTGGGATGTCTGGCATGCCTTTATTCATGGGTGGGCGAGTCTCGCACACTGCAGGCTGCGTGTCCCCTGCATGTCTCTGCATGTCTCTACATGTCACCTGTCCTCCAGCATGTTAACTGTCATGGCCCTTGTCCCCCAGTGGGGATTCCCTACCCCCTTAAATACTAGAGACAAACAAAGCCAGTAAGATGCCAAGATAGCTTATGCTACAGAGCTTCATACTATGCATGTGAGCCCACTCAGGGCTATGGGAGCACTTTATCGGACCTAGTCTCAAGGCTATGAGAACACTACTTATCAGGCCCAGTCTCAAGGTTATGGGAAACTGCTTCTTCCCTTGCTTGCCTAGACACCTGGGTGAGGTAGCCAGACTGCATCCTTTTACCCTACACACAACAATCTCCCTCTCGGCCCCAATTCCTTTATATTCAAACAGCTACTTTTTTGTCAACCTCAGTACTATAAAAACAAGGACTGGCTTGTATTTCTCAAGCATTCCTGATACTCCTATGAAACTTGACCCATTAGTATATATGTATTCCTGTCTGCTAATAAAACCCTAGTTTATGCTTTCTTTTTTTCTTAAATAGCCAGGCCAATTGCATTTATTATCTGTTGATGCAAAAGGAACCACCTCAAATATTTGTGGCTTAAAAACAACTATTGTACCTCACAAGTCTATGTGTCAGCTGAATGCCTTTGCTGATCTGGCCAGGATTGGTCTTGGCTGCATGTCTCTATGTATCTCTAGTCAACTGGCAGTTCTATCACGGCCACAGAGTAACTGGACCATGTGCTTTCATGATTGAGCAGGCCAGCCCAGGCTTGTTTGCATGGTGGCAGCAAGTTTCAAAGAAAGAGTTTGGAAGTGTGCATGTCTCTTGCAGCCAAGGCTCAGAATTGGCACAACAATTCTATCATTGGTCAAAGCAAATCTAGGGCCAGTTCAAATTCAAAGGAAAGTGAAGTAGACAGCGCCCTATTGATGGGAGGTGCCACAAAGTTACTAGAATGAGGCTGGTCACTGGAGGGGAATAATTGCACCAGTTTTTCAAACTACACCAATGTATTAGATGTTATGGAGAAGAAAAGAACTGGGTAGTTGTGGTGCTCCACTCTCTGACTTTTCTTCTTTTTGTCTTCCCTGGGCCTTTTTACTGTGAGCTAGTGAATTAAATGCCAATCAGAGAGGCTGCCTTCCAATGTAAACATCAATGATAGTACACAATTTTAGAAGGCAGAGTCTGGTCTAATTTTTCCTTCCTCCTAAAGCACCTCTTTCTGGATGCGTACTAGGCTGATATAATAGTATAGGAATATATATATATATTGTTATTTATAACAACTATCTATTCTGATTGGATTGATATCAGTTTTCATTTACCACAAGCTAGTCTATATTTGTGTTGACAAATATGTAAAAATACTTTAAACCATCTGTGGAATTAGAGTAATTGACTGTTTCCCCTTTTGTTAGAATATTTTTTGTGCTATATTTTAAAAACAACACATACTGGTAGTTTTAGGTTAGCCTGCCCAAGATCTCATCTCTCTCAGCTGAAGGGGAACTCCTACCCAAGTTTCATCTTGAGAAATGGCTAAATTCAACTAACAGTTAGTATTGTCATTCTATAAATTATACAAAACTATTTAAAAGGGGGAATAAAAGAGAATGATTTTTTTCACCCCACACAGACTCATTGAAAATATCAGTTTTGATTTGTCAGCACTTATGCCACATGTAAGATTAAAGATTTTGAATATCATCCCTGATTGAATGATAATTATGTACAAATTTATACTCAGTCACTGATTGATTAACTTGCACTAAGAAATCTGGTATTCAGCTCAGAACCAGGTAGAGATAGTTAGAAACCTCATTCTTTTTTGCTAAGGAGTATACACTGTTACTTCCATTTCAGCAAAAATAAGACTTGAATTCTGTATGCTGAATATAGAACTCTGGAAATTACATCTAGGCAACTCTGCATCTCGAATTATTTTTACAGGACCAAATTGTTTGACTCATAATACTGCACATGCCAGACAATTTATATGGATGCACCAGTGCTTGGCACTAAGTAAATAAAAGCTCTTTCACCTACCCACTGGACTCAATTTAGCAGCAGCAGAATTTTCAGCTACCTGTATCCATCATTTTTAATGGTGTTCCTTGCGATGTGCCTCATGGTAATTCTCTAAGTGTCTCCTTCCTGCAACTGAGTGGAAAGTCATTATTTTATTTTAAATTAGTAGGTTGGGACTTACACACTTCCAAGGAAATCATTTTTACCTAGTAGAGATATAGCTTTTTCAATTAAAATTGTCTCGATTTTAGTACCAAAGAAACATAAACATGCTTGCTTAACAAATACAGGTTTAAAAAGAAGCTACAGTTTGCATTATCTTGGTAAATGTTAACTTGAGTAACTTTTCATTTTGTTTTCCTTAATATTTCATTATGTTTTCCTTAATATTATCCTAAAATTCTTAATCTGACTATGGTTAATGAAACATATGGGATTTTTGAGGGCACGTACTAACTTTTCTAAGTGACAAGGCTGGTTTTATTTAAGCTAGTCAAGTAGAAAGTTTATATGTGGTATCCAGAGTCTCTTTTCTCCAACAGTACTCCAACTTTTCCTCTCTTTTTCAAACTCTTCTGAAGGAATTGTGGCCACATGTTTTTTCCCATCTTTCCCCTGTCTGCACCTGCTCTCAAAAAATCACTGTCATGAAGAAGATGTGATTAATATGCATTAGAACTGTTCCTTCCAATGGAATCGAAGTTTTATTTTGTATTCTAGATCATAATCTAATATCAGAGGTCCCTAACCGAAGGCCTGCTGCCATCATCTGGCCTCCAGATGTGTTTTTGAAACATTTATAATTAATTGCTAAAATTTAGAAATAAGATTTCACAAGAAACTCCAGATTTCTGGTAGCTCTTGAGAGATTTGAAGATCCAGCAATCCTAGGCCTGCCTGCTTGGTTGGCAACAGCAGGCTGAGGCTGTGTTTGTCAGATAAAATGCAGGATACCCAGTAAGACTGGAATTTCAGTCGACAACAAATGATGTTTTAATTAATACAAGTAAATCCCAAGCAATATTTGGGACAAACTTATATTTAAAAATATCATTTGTACACTAAGAACCCTGAAACACCAATTCAAAAGAGCCTATGCACCCCAACGTTCATAGCTGCATTGTTTACAATAGCCAAGTGCTAGAAACAGCCTAAGTGCCTGTCAATAAATGAGCAGATCAAAAAATTGAGGTACATTTATACAACAGAATACTATGTAGCAGAAAGAGAGAAGGAACTCCTAGCCTTTGTGACAGCATGGTTGGAACTGGAGAGGATTATGCTAAGTGAAATAATCCAGGCGGTGAAAGACAAATACCATATGATCTCACCTTTAAGTGGAACCTAATCAACAAAACAAACAAGCAAAACAGAACCAGAGACATGGAAATAAAGAACAGACTGGCCATGATCAGAGTGGAGGGGGGAGGGGGCTAATGGGGAAAAGAATGGGAAGGGGCAAGTCAAGGAATATGAGTCAAGGATACATGGCCATAGACAACGGGGTGGTTATTGACTGTAGGAGTGGGTGTGGGGGCAGGGGAGAGCAATGGGGAAAAAGGTGGGACAACTGTAACTGAACAACAACAATAATTAAAAAACATTAAAAAGTCATTTGTGTATCTAAAATCCATATTTAACTGGTCATCCGCACTTTTGTCTGTAAATCTGACAAGCCTGTCTGGTGGGGGGCAATGATTCCCCCTCTTAGACGGGGCACAGCTTGCTGCAGACCCGCTGAGTGCAGTTCACTTCTGTCTGTGTCCTGTATGACCTGTAAGTCTTTGGGGATTTTTGCCCCCATCTTAAACCAAAAAAAGTAAGTCTCTAATATTATTTCAGTCTTCAGTTCTACAAATGAGTATGATTATTGTAGCCAAAATCATCCAATGAAAGTACCTGTTAGGTGTGAGGGTCCTTGTGCCTGCTTATCTTTTCAAGAGTCTCAGCAGTGGCCCCTAGACCGGGGCTTGACCTCTGTCTATTCTGAGCATCTCCCAGCCTTTGCAATGGCCATCCTGCCAGGACACAACCTCAGTGAGGTGTCCTGCTGTTAGACCATTGACATGCCTTTAAATCTTGAGAGTTTCCTGTTAAGCCAATAATTATGCCTCTGTGAATAGATTCTAGACCTAGGAAAAAGTGTAAGGGGAAAAAGTATTTATGCTATTAATATTCATTATTGCTAAAATTTGGAATCAATGAAAATATTTAAAAATAGCAAAGAGTAAAATATATTGTGTTCCATTCCCCTAGGGGCCCAGTTAATCTTTATTAATCCTGATGTGGAGTGTTTAGAATCATACGAGAAATACCAGAGTTAAGGAAAAACAATCCCAGTGGGAAATTGTATATAAAGTATTACCATAACATCTAAAGAACAATATATACAGAATAAAGAACAACTGGATAGAAATAAATCAAAGTGGTATATTGTTAGTTGTCTATGGATGCTGGCCTAATGAGGCATATTTTTCTCTGGTGTTTTTTTTTCTGTACTTTCTTTTTTGTTCTATTTTTTTCTATAGTGAGTATATACATTTCTGCAACCACAATTTTAATTTTTTAGGAATTGTTTGATTTTTTTTTTATCTGTGGTAAGAGGCTACCTTGAACCATTCTGTGTAAATTATGTCTAAGGTCTGATGACAGTAGAAATAAAAAGCCACAGTAAATTACAAGGTAGGCCACCAAGAAGGTTTTGCAAAAAGTAGGTGGCCATGCATTTGCTTGATAATTCTCAAATCTCTTACATATATTGAGGGTATATAAAGTTGAGGAAGGTGTTTAGGAGAGAGTTTTTGGAAAAAATATTTTGGAAAAATTCCCTTTCTCACCCTTAGAAAGGGGTCAGAGATTTCTGCCCACCACCTTAAACCAGGTAAGAAGACCATTGAAAGAGTATTAGGTATGTATTGTGCAGCTGCAGGGAATCAAGGGTCTGATGTCCAACTTCCATGTGGGAATGTCTAAAAGCAAATGTGGGCTGCTTTACTAACTCAGTGGTGGGGCAAAGGAGAGAAGGCTGTCTACATGGCCTGCACTTTCAGAGTTTGTCAGGGTAGATCAGAAATGTTTTCTGTGCACAGATGAGGTCCACACATACCAGATAGGGCCAGCATGGGATGATATCAAATCTTGCCTAATAGGGCCCCCTAGAGAGGTAGACAAGACTCAGGACAGAGAAACTAACTAAGGATTTCCTGTGTGTGCAGGAGAGAAAGCTGAGTTAGAAAAGACTGTATTAAGGGGACCTGTGGAAGAGAGGTTGCTAAAGAACCTACAAGTGTGCCCATTAAAGAACAAGCTTTATGCATTGGCCAAGTCCAGAGGGTATGTGACAGTTTCAGACAAATCAGCTCTTTTCAGTCTCCCCTACTTCCCCTCCTTTCTGTTTTCCAGCTCTGGGGGGTTCATAGGCTGGAGTGAGCTAATAACATGGGCAAAGGGGTATGGATAGAAAATTGACAATGATGATCACTTTTCTAGGGGGAGGTAGTGTAGCTGTACTTCTGATTCACATTGGAAGAGTTGACTACATGGGACTGGGCATTTTAAAAGTACAGAAGCAAGGCTGTTTTGTGACTTGAAATGGCCAGAAAAAGACACTCATATTTCTTTGGTTCTCATAATTTTATTGTGTAATGACATCCAATTCATTACCTAAAGGCTTCTTCTGATGCTGGTAATTTTCTCCTTTAAGACGGACAGGCTATTATATTGCTAGGTAGTTGATACTTATCCACTTCACCCCCCATGAGTAGCCCTCATTCAATGACTGACTGATCATGATGGAAAACTATCCCAGCTCACTAGCCTCTCACATAGCATAGGCTCAAGGTACATGTTACCTTGTTACTGTGTTTCCCACTGGGACTGAACTCCAGGTGTCTTTTTCAGTTAACTGCTCTGTAAGGCATCATTTGTTGGCTTCTTTCCCAATTCCTCTCATTTTCCAACCCTTCTACCAGTGCTTCTGGGAATCAACTTGCAAATATCTATTTTCATTAAATATATGTTTCTGAGTCTATTTCTTGGGAAAGCCAAGTTACAACAGGTGGTACCAGAAGTGGTCTTAGTAGATAGCTGTCAGGATAGCATTTTGGAATTTAACCACTAATGGCCAGATGTTAACAAATACCCTATTCCTGTTTGTTCCTGGCGTGACTATCGTTCCTGGCTTGCTGTCATGTCAAAATTACTAAAACTCTCACTTATAGAGAGCTGATATTAAATATATAGAGAAGGAGATTCCATAGTTCATACAATGTCTCTAATACTTGAGCAATGTAAAGGTATTATTATAAAATTTGAAGTATTTTTGGCTGTTAATTGCCATTGAAATGGTTAAAAAAAGAAAATGAAAGGCCCAGCTAATCTATGAACTCAAGGAAGAATCATGTATTTCATGTAGCCAGAGAACGAATCATGGAAAAATCAGACCTAAGTACTATTAGTAAGAAAAGCAGAGTGTCAAAGACAGTTGAATTTATGATACTGGCAAGTTTCCTGTGCTGAAATCAGAATCTTGACTGGAATATAATGAAACCCTGAGTCCTGGGGTAAGGATATATGGCTGGATACCTTGAGAATGTTGAATCCCTAGAGTCTCACGAATCCGATGGGCCAGCATAAAGTACCCTTCCACCAGGATAGAGGAGAATGACTTCCCAAGGCCTGAATATCATGGAAAGACTTTACCTGAGGCTAAGTTTTCACACAATAATGCTATCCTTGCTCTAAATCTATTCTTGAATCTCTTCATGGCTTCCAAACAAATAACTGGAATTCAAATATTATTAGGGAAGTATTGACTCAACATAAAAGTAATGACATGCGTAGGGAAGTACCACCCCTGCTGCAGAGTGATGTTATCTATTAAAAGGTCAGAAGGTCTGGCTGAAAGGGCCGGGATCACCTATCCTAGAATAGATTGTGACAGTACTGAACCCCAGGTAATTCAGAATATAGAAAGGCTAGAGCCTATTGAGATGGGTTTCTCTCCCATGAGTCAGGACTCAAAGGAAGGAGAATTAGAGCCTATCCCATTCCCTTTCTAGCATTGTTCTTTGAAGTTTAGAATCAACAATGGCTTAGAATAAATGAGATGGCATTGTGGGACTGCCTTAGAAAAGTATTGGTAAAATGGTCAGAAGCCTCAGAGAATATAAATACTATAATCAATGAATGATATTAGATCCAAGAACACATGGCTTACTATGTGCTTTGGCAGATCCCATGATACATTCTTCCCTAAAGCAAAATGAATGCATCGGTGAAGAGGACACATGCGTTGCTGAGAAGCTAGAAGTGGACTGCTATGGACCTGTGCTGCTGCTGCCCATGGTGACGATAGGAATACCAAAGAGCAGAGCCAAGGTGTTGGCACCTAACAGTCAGAGCCAAGGTGAGCTGCAGTATGAGGGAGCATGGACAGAATGGCAACTGGAGAACCTCACTGACCAAAATTCAGGGGTTTGACTAGTAGATCATAGTGATCCTAAGGCTGAAAAAGTTGAGCACCAATCCAAGGTACTGCTTATTGTAACTATCACAATATTCTTTTACTTAATACCTTGAACTCTATCTCTTTCTCCAGTGGCTCCCAGTAGTGTCCCATTGGGGAACATCCAGCAATGTTTGGAGGCATTTTTGGTTGTCAAAATGGAGAGGTGCTATGGGCATCCAGTTGGTAGAGTACAGGGATATATTAAGCATCCTGCAAAGCACAGGACAGTCCTCCACAACAAAGAACCATCCAGCCCAAAATGTCAGTAGTTCCACAGTTGGGAAGCAATGCCCTGCTCAATCTACTCTTACTACTGCAACCAAGTATCAAGGACTGTGAAGAGTATGAGACTTTACCCCATCGTTCAAGCTAATAAATTAAACTGCAAAAGTTGTTTGGATGCTCAGAGAAGACTCTGGAATCAGCGACAAAGGAATTTATTTCCCACATACCAGCAAACATAATGAGCATCAACGTATATGCATCAATTTTTCTTGCCCTCAGGTTTAGCAGAGTGATACAATGGTCCTAGGTGAATGCTACTTGTGCAGTGGGTTTACTTCTCAGCTGAGAAACCCAGGTGTCTAGTACTTTTAGGGCAAGCAGCACACATTGTAGCAAGAAGCAGACAAATCGACACTTCTTTTTTTGAGATGTGAGCAGTTATATGGTAGTTATGATGTAGTCAACTTGCCCTACTTATTTGCCTAATGACTCCATATCTGGCAATGGGTAAGCCTTGTAACGTGGTGCACTTAGCAAGGACATGTAGGGATGCAGAAATACCATGGTGAACTACCTTTACTGTACTGTTTTTACAATATCACATTCAGGATGTTTCATGTAGCAACACAAGACCCATTGTGATTTGCCTTCTAACTCAACCTCCACTTCTTAATTCAAACATTAGTAACAATGACTTAAAGTTATGTCTTTTTATTTATCTTATGCTTTTTTATCCCCCTTTTTGCTTACCCTTCTTTATTCAGATAAATTATCCTGATCTTCCAGGATTTAGTTCAGGAATTCTCTCATCTAGGATATCTTTGCTGAACTTTATAATGGAGTTAAACATTTCTCTTCTGCCTCATTAGTAGTCTTTCAGAGTCTTTCTCAGAGTCTTTACAACTTTTGTCCTTGGATTTAAACTCCTACAGTCAGGAGTCCTGTTCCATGTATATTCCTAGCATTCAATACAGCCCCTGCCACATGGTAGACATGTAAACATGGTTTCTCTTTGCTTCAAAATTTGTTATTGTTGCTGTTGTTGTTATTGCTGTTAGTACTCCTACTATACTCAGCTGGATTCATGGTGTCCTCTTACTACATCAACTCACCGCCCTCCAGTTTCCCCTTGTTCCCATGCCCTCTTCTTCCACCAACACACACACACATGCATACACTGTAGGATGAATTTTGATAATATATAGCTGAGACTCACGTTCCCTAGTCCTGAGCTACCTTCCTATTGGCACAATATATTTACCAGGGAGATATTTAGAGAACAAAACAAGCGAGCAATTTCACATTCTTGGGTACCAGCAGGGCCTTTGCCTCCCAAATCCTGACCTGAGTTAGACGATGTGGGGTGGAGTATTGCCCGGCCTTGTCTCCAGGCATACACCTGTGTCCTTGGGCATCGCATGCCCATCAATTGAGAGGTCCTGGGACCCTGCTTGATTTTCTTTCTCTGGCACTCATGTTGCTGTCAATTTTTCTCCTGCTACAGAAGAAGCTGCCATCATTAAAGAGAGATGATGAAACAAATGGTGATCGGATAGTTATTTTATCAGGACGTTGTTTTCTTTGTGCTTTCAAGTTGATGTGTTTATCCCTACAGTTCTTTAAGAATTGCAAAGTGGCACATTAATTCCCTCTGGGGAATTAATTGCCCCATTAATTAAAAGTGCTATGCAAGCACTGTGGAATTTTTAAGCTGCTTTTAGTTTATAATTTTGAGTTTGCCTTAGCAAAAACTAATAAGAAAATAGAACCTTATAAGCTCTTATCAAACTAATATGTCCCCTATGGGTATGCAATAAACTCAGATGTGCAAAAACGATAATAGAATTGATACAGATTGCATTCTTTCTGATTTTGGTTAGTACTGTAACTGAAATAATGGGAGTGGCATGTTACTCTTTTCTTAGCAATTTATTTTTCTTAAAAGTCCACCTAAACTAATGGTGGTGAATGATACCATATGGGGTGAGTTTATCCACATTTTAATTCAGCCATGAAACAACTTCAGCCAGATGTGCATTGTGTACCTTTCAAATCTACATCTACATCCCTCCCCTGCCCTTCAGGGAGAATGACATTTTCAAATGAAACGTGAGCTAA
Source organism: Desmodus rotundus (assembly GCF_022682495.2). Taxonomy (NCBI): domain Eukaryota; kingdom Metazoa; phylum Chordata; class Mammalia; order Chiroptera; family Phyllostomidae; genus Desmodus; species Desmodus rotundus. The sequence goes on from NC_071387.1 coordinate 134,624,574, forward strand.
CATTCCAGATCCAGATTTTGTCTCTGTTTTAAAGCTGCAACATAGATTGTGGCTTCAAAAAATTGAACCAAGTTTTTCTTTTTAAGTAAATTATAATAAAAATATATGCAGGTACTTTTTTTTCAAAGAACAAAACTTTGCTCCCAATAAGCCAAAACTACAGCCTCAAGTATCAGGACAAAATTTAGTTGCATTATCATTTGATGCAGATTTTCAATTTTTCTAACGAGAAGAAGCCTCACTATACAGTATGGAAGCTAAATTAGATGAGCTAATTGCCAAAAATGGACAGAGACAGGTTTTATTTCTGTAACTAAAGCTAAATATTACTGGAAGCTTTGATTAAATGTTTGGTTGTTCTTAGTCCAAACCTGAAATGAAATGACTACGGTGCCTTTGGAATTAGCCAAGTTAAACCCTCTACTTAATTTTCATCACTATTATTCATTCACTCAAGTGTCTTCTTCCTCTAATATTTATTTGCCTTAAGGCAATAACAGAAACAATAGTGCACCTATTTAAGTATCTGTGAGATATCTGCTCAATATTTGTAAATCCAAAATATTTCTCACTAATAGATTACCCACTGTCAGATTCTTACCATGCTTCTTTCCTGTGAGGTAAGGAATAATACTTCCCTTTTGTGAATCAGCAAACAGGTTAAGTGCTTTAAGGCTATATCCAAAGTCATATGTCCAATCAGTTGAGTTACTGTATTATTTTTCTAATTTTTCATTATGATAAGATATATATAATGTAAATTTACTATTTTATCCACTTTAATTTACAGTTTTGTGGCATTAATTATATTAACATCATTAAGCAACCACCAGTGTCATCATCTCCAAAACTTTTCAAGGTAGAAGGTGCCTGTCTTCCCTTGTCTTTCTTGTCTTGATCATTCATTTATTCATTCATTCATTTATTTTTGATGCTACAACACTGAATCAAAGTGGACATTGTTCTTGGGCTTGTGGAGCTTCAATTTCATGGAACTGATTCAGAATAATCAATCATTACACAAATATTGGTTAGCTCCTTATTTGTAAGACAATCTAATATACTCTACAAGACCGTAGACATTCAAGCTTTATAGATAGATATCAATCACAGAAATAACACATAATCGTGAACTTTATATTGGGATAAGTGCTATGAAGGAAGAAGAGGTGTGCTGGGTCCATAAGACTATAAAATAAAAGGATTTGATTTAGCAGGAAGGCAAGTGTAGCTTCTCTGTTGAAGTAAACATAGAGCTGAGAGCTGGAGGAGTATGACAGGCAGGAGGGTGTGGGTAGAAGAGCTTCACAAAGGGCTGCATGTGCAAAGGTACAAAGGAAGGAGGGCAGAGCATTCTAAGGACCTGAGAGAAAACCATTTCCTTTTTAGAGTTCAGAGTGGGAGCTTTCTGTGATATGAGCAGTTGGAGGATCAGACCACAAGGTACCTTGATGACAATGTTAAACACTTAGTCCTTAAAGTGCAAGGGGAAACCTTTGAAGTGTTTTAAGCAACAGAGACTATAATCAGATTTGCAGTTAAAAAAAAATGACGTTTGCTATTTCCAGAACAGATAGCATGGAATGCCAGCCAAGGGGGCATTGGAAGGCCAGTTAGTGGGAACTTGCTATAGCTCAGGTGAGAGTAATGGTGGCTTGGATTTTGGTAGAGGTAGAAAAAAATGGAAAGAAGTAGAATGGAAAGGATTAATTTCTGGGAAGTAATGATATGTCCAGTGAATGTGTTGATAATGTCCAATTGAGGTCCTTCAGGGCAGGAAATTAAAAAATGCTTTCTTTTTATAATATTCAGTATAATTACATACAGGATATTAATAGCTTTTTCTGGTAATAAAATCATATGCTTATAAAGATCCTGAAAACTCATTCTACTTCATTAAAATAAGAAAATATAACAGTGTCTTTATTCTTCTGGTCCTCTAGATAAGGGTGTTATGGATTAATTTTGGATTTCCTCTCATTCAAACATCCTTCAATCATTCAGCCAGGAGAAAACCCACTGGTATTTTCATATCCTCTCCTATAATCTGGTTTTGGATTTTCTTCATAACCCACTTGGATTGTTTCTCATAGCTTCTGAGTTAGCTTGTTTGACTTCAGCTTTAGAGTGGTTTAATCAGAGAGAAGTTAACTTTTTTAAAAAATACATAAATAGAACTCTAGAGGTAACATGATTGCTGATTTTGTTAATTGTATCTGCATATGTATAAATACCCAATCAGATGAATATCTCAAGGAGGTCTAAACCAAGGTTTCTATTATTCTCGTGGCTTTTTCACGTAAGGACACAATGTAGCTGCCCTATGCCTGTCCTGCTGACAGGAAGGTGAAAGAGGTCTAAGGAACAAAAGAGTGCCAGCTACCTGAGGAGAGCCAAGGGTTTGGCAGATAGTCTGAGTTCTTCTCTTGTCTCATTGGCTGAGATTGTCATGATTTCTCCGACATCAAAAAATGTACTTTTTTAAAAAAATCACTGTCCTTTACAGTTAAGGAGAGTTACAGAAAAGGAAAGTGGAAAAATGCTCTGAAACAGGTAAACTACAGTATTTACCATACTTTCCTAAATAATATTTGGGTTTTTTTTTTTGATTCTTTTTCCTGTTAACTTTCCCATTCACCTACATTTCCCAATACAATGCCAAGTCTTATCAAATTAATCTTTGTAAAGCATCACTTTGGTCATATATGCTTCTTAACCTGGCATTCAAGGACCTTACGGTTGGACCCAAACTACTTATTAAATTTTATCTCCAACTATTCTCACATATAAATGCTGTGCTCCAAGCAATATCTGGCGTGTCACTGTGTCATGTTTTGGGTTTTCCTAATTGCATTCTCTTTTATGTGACCTGCACCTTACACAGAATGTCCTTTCTCTCCTTTCATAAACTCATCTCATATACAATTTCCATTTTAAATTTAGTCAGACTTTTCCCTCCTCTGCCGCCAGTGATTATCCCTGCCTTTTAATTTTTATATGTATTTACTTATTTGCCTTGTGTTTCCACTTTGGTTTTATTGATTATTTTATGCATCTACCAATTAGACTGCAGTTTTATGAAGGCAGGGTCTATATCTTTTGCCGTTTTTGTTCTCTTATATGCATATTATGAAATGAAATGATATGATATGATATAGCAGTTACAGAACACAATTTGTGGGTTGATAGACCATGTTGAAACAATTTCACACAAGAAAATATTTTTATTTTAAAATCTTTCCAGAAGTGCATTGGAGTTTAAATACTTCTACTGTTAAGAAATCTCTCTTTAGGTTTAGTCAATTTTCTTTGTATGTACCCCTAAATCAAGATGGACAGATATATTACATTAGGCTATTTTGAAATTAATTTACAATTATAAATGTTTAATTTTTCAAGATCTGATTGTGTACAAGATCAGCATTTTGTATTTATATTGAATTTTCTTCCTCATATAGTCTTATTTCCTTAATCATTTGCACATTTGACAACAAAATTGACTGTTATTACATATAAAAGCTTCATAAAACAGAATTCACCTCATGACCTTTTCTTACTGTGATTTAATGGTTTATATACTATAAATTGATATAATTATGTTGGACCATAACTGACACAAACAAATCATATGATTTCAAAATGTTGTTGGGACCTGAAAATACATTTTAAATGTATTTATATTTTGGGGGATACCTCCCAGACACTCTACTGTGTTCAATTGAATAACATTTCAATGTATATGTTTATAGTGTTTTACAATAACAAGAACATTTACTACTAGACATTTTCAGACTAGACAAATTTAATTAGGCTAGCCAAGAGCCAATGAGATTAAGGAAAGAACTCTTTACCATTAATTTTCTACTTGCCAACTTCATTTTAAATACAGCAACTGCTCTCTGGATCAATTATAGGTGTCTAGAAATAAATGAAAAGAGACTTTTTATAACAATACAATAAGATGAAATACATCATGGACTAGCAGAGTGGGAGTGGTATTAAGCAGGTATATAATTTGTAAAAGGAGTTATCTTGAAATGGGTATTTTCTGAAATAATTTTCTTAATAGTGATGTGTAAGCCCCTACTCAACCTTATTTTGAAAAGGTGTCATTTTCAATCCAAATATTTTTAACAAATACAATAGAAATATTTGTCTTTTTTATATCTTATTAGGATTTATAATTAGTTTGTTTCACTGGCATACCAATTTCTATGGCTTATACAAAACTTGGAGGATATAGCAGAAAGCTCATAAAATTGAGAATAAGATATGTAGGTATGGAGGAGAGAACCAAGATGGCGGCGTAGGTAGACACACTGCGCCTCCTCGCACAACCAGAACCGACAGAGAATCGAACAGCAAGGGGGACCAACACCAAGGAAACAGAAAATAATCATTCATCCAGACTGGTAGGAGGGGCGGAGACGGCACTGGGGTGGAGAGGACTCGCGTGGCTGTGGTGGGACTGAGACTGGCGGAGTGTGGGACAAATGGCGCAGGCAGTCCGAGCACTAGCAGACCCTGCGGTCCCACATTTGCACAGATAAACCCAGAGGGCCGGACCCAGAGTGGCGGAGAGTGGGGCAGGCAGAGTGGCAGATAGCACCCTGCGGCACCACATTCGCCCACAGATAAACCAGACGAACCGCGGGCAGAGAAGCAGACCACTGCGCAACCCAGGGCTCCAGCTCGGGGAAAATAAAGCCTCAAACCTCTGATTGAAAGCGCCCCTGGGGGTTGGGGCGGCAGGAGAGACTCCCAGCCTCACAGGAGAGGTTGTTGGAGAGACCCACAGGGGCCTAGAGTGTGCACAGGCCCACTTACTCGGGAACCAGCACCAGAGGGGCCCAGTTTGATTGTGGGTAGCGGAGTGAAAGACTGAAATCCGGAGGAGAGTGAAACGGGCGCCATTGCTCCCTCTCGGCCCTGCCCCCACGTACAGCATCGCAGCGCAGTGACCAGCATTACCCCGCCCCGGTGAACACCTAAGGCTCCGCCCCTTAAAGTAACAGACGCGCCAAGACAAACAAACAAAAAAAATGGCCCAAATGACAGAACACTTCAAAGCTCCACAAAAAATACAACTAAGCGACGAAGAGATAGCCAACCTATCGGATGCACAGTTCAAAGCACTGGTTATCAATATGCTCACAGACTTGGTTGAATCTATTCGAAAAACAGATGAAAAAATGAAGCCTATGCTAAGAGAAACAAAGGAAAATGTACAGGGAACCAATAGTGATGAGAAGGAAACTGGGACTCAAATCAATGGTATGGACCAGAAGGAAGAAACAAACATTCAACCAGAAAAGAATGAAGAAACAAGAACTTGGAAAAATGAGGAGAGGCTTAGGAACCTCCAGGACACCTTGAAACGTTCCAACATCCGAATTATAGGGGTGCCAGAAGGAGAAGAGGAAGAACAAAAAATTGAAAACTTATTTGAACAAATAATGGAGAACTTCCCCGATCTGGCAAAGGAAATAGACTTCCGGGAAGTCCAGGAAGCTCAGAGAGTCCCAAAGAAGCTGGACCCAAGGAGGAACACAACAAGACACATCATAATTACATTACCCAAGATTAAACGCAAGGACCTACGTCCAAGATTACTGTATCCAGCAAAGCTATCATTTAGAATGGAAGGGAGGATAAAGTGCTTCTCAGATAAGGTCAAGTTGAAGAGGCTCATCATCACCAAGCCCTTATTATATGAAATGTTAAAGGGAGTTACCTAAGAAAAAGATAAAAAATAGGAACAGTAAAAATGACAGCAAACTCACAGTTATTAACGGCCACACATAAAACAAAAACGAGAGCAAACTAGGCAAACAACTAGAACATGAGGGTTGTCAATAAGGGAGTGGGAGGGGGAGAGGGAGGTAAAGGTACAGAGAATAAGTAGCATAGATGATAGGTGGAAAATAGACAGGGGGAGGGTAAAAATAGTGTAGGAAATGTAGAAGCCAAAGAACTTATAAGTATGACCCATGGACATGAACTATGGGGGGGGAATGTGGGAGGGAGGGGGGTGGGCAGGATGGAGTGGAGTGGGGGGGGAAATGGGACAACTGTAATAGCATAATCAATAAATATATTAAAAAAAAAAAAGATATGTAGGTATGAATCTCTTTGGTGTGGGCTAACTAACCCCTCTGAATCTTGGTTTACTTATTTACAATACAGTGTGGCTTTGAAAATTAATACAAAAATACTTGTTTATAAATAAAATACTACTTGTAATAATTGATGTTTAAGAAGTGTTAGAATTCTTTTTCACTAGCAACTCATATTTCTAATCCATTAAGTAATTTTCTAATTGTCATCGCAGTGACGCACATGGCCCAGTTTCAGTATCATTAAACAAACCCAAACAAACAAATGAAAAAATACAGTACAAAGAAAAGGTAACAGTTGCAATTTATCTATCTCTGAAATTACTCTAAATGTAATCAAATTCATGTCTCACAAAAATACTTTAAAATGTCATTCGTAATCTTTTTATTTGGCTCTTCCTGACTTCTGGCCAAGATGGAGGCATAGGTAGACACACTGCACCTCCTCGCACAACCAAAAGAAGGATGACAACAAATTAAAAACAAAAACCAACCAGAACTGACAGAAAATTGAACTGTATGGAAGTCAGACAACCAAGGAGTTAAAGAAGAAACATTCATCCAGACCGGTTGGAGGGGTGAAGATGGGCAGCCAGGTGGGGAGGACTCATGGTAAGGTGGCAGCTGGTGGACCTGGTGAGGAGGCAGCTGGCATACAGGACAGTCCCACATTCGCATGCAGATAAGCCAGGAGGAACAACTGGGGATCAAGATAGACTGCTCAACCCAGGATTTCAGTGAGGGGAAATAGTCTTAAAACTTCTGACTGAAAAAACCTGTGGGGGTTGAGGCAGAAGGAGAAACTTCCAGCCTCACAGGAGTGTTCATTGGAGAGACCCACAGAGTCCTAGAATGGACACAAAACCACCCACCTGGGAATCAGCACCAGAAGGGCCCAGTTTGCTTGTGGGTAGTGGCAGAAGTGACTGAAAGCTGTCAGAGAGCTGAACAAGTGGCATTGGTCCTTCTCGAATGCCTCCCTCACAAATAGTGCCACAGCACAGTGATGTGGGTTGACAAGTCCTGGCAAATACCTAAGGCTCTCTGCCCCTTACTACATAACAGGTGCACCAAGACAAAAAAAAAAAAGTCCAAATGAAAGAACAGATCAAACCTCCAGAAAAAATACAACTAAGTGACAAATAGATAGCCAACTTATCAGATACACAGTTCAAACCACTGGTAATCAGGATGCTCACAGAAATGGTTGAGTATGGTCTCAAAATAGAGGAAAGAATGAAGGCTATAAAAAGTGAAATAAAGGAAAATTTGCAGGGAACCAACAGTGACAGGAAGGAAACCAGGACTCAGATCAATGGTGTGGACCAGAAAGAAGAAATAAACATTCAACTAGAACAGAATGAAGAAAAAAGAATTCAAAAAAATGAGGAGAGGCTTAGGAACCTCTGGGTCAGTTTTAAATGTTCCAACATCTGAATCATAGGGGTGCCAGAAGGAGAAGCGGAAGACCAAGAAATTGAAAACTCATGTGAACAAATAATGGAGAACTTCCCCAATCTGGCCAAGGAAACAGACTTCCAGGAAGTCCAGGGAGCTCAGAGAGTCCCAAAGAAATTGGACCCAAGGAGGAACACACCAAGGCACATCATCATTACATTACCCAAGATTAAAGATAAGGAGAGAATCTGAAAAGCAGCAAGGAAAAAGCAGACAGTTACCTACAAAGCAGTTCCCATAAGACTGTCAGCTGATTTCTCAAAAGAAACCTTGCAGGCAAGAAGGGACTGGAAAGCAGTATTCAAAGTCATGAAAGGCAAGGACCTATATCCAAGATTACTGTATCCAGCATAGCTATCATTTAGAATGGAAGGGCAGATAAAGTGCTTCCCAGATAAGGTCAAGTTAAAGGAGTTCATCATCACCAAGCCATTATTATATGAAATGTTAAAGGGACTTATCTAAGAAAAAGAATAAGATAAAAAGTGTGAACAGTAAAATGACAACAAACTCACAAGTATCAACAACCAAACCTAAAAACAAAAACAAACTAAGGAAACCACTAGAACAGGAACAGAATCACAGAAATGGAGATCACATGGAGGGTTATTAGTGGGGAAGGGAGGGGGTGAATGGGAGAAAACTACAAGGAATAACTAGAATAAATGGTAGGTAGAAAATATAGAGGGGAAGGTTAAGAACAGTATAGGAAATGTAGAAGCCAAAGAACTTATAGGTATGACCCATGGAGATGAACTAAGGGGGTGAGGGGAGGATGCAGGTGGCAGGAAGTATGCAGGGTGGAGGGGAATAAAGGGGGGAAAATGGGATGAATGTAATAGCATAATCAATAAAATACATTAAAAAATCTTATCTGCTCATAGTTTAAGGTTCTGAAAAGCCTCTTCAGAACTGTTCACCCTTCCTCTCTAATAATCAAAAACAAACACAAACAAACAAACAAACAAAAATCCCCTATCTGAACCTCAACTTGTGAAGATTCTTGTGTCTTGTCTTGATTTTCCTCCTGCCTCTTTAGGCTTCTTTCTCTCCACTCATTCTTTTAAGTCCTTATATGAAATTTGGGATAATGGGCTGGTGAAGGTACATTTTCTTGAGGGATAGAGGAAAGTTAAGGGAGAAAAGAACAACAAAAAAATAGAACATTTTCATTTCAATACATAATTTTTCTCTCTTCTCACAGTAAATGGACTACATTTTTAAATTATTAAAGAACAAAGTTTGGTCTTGAGTTATCAAGTACGCCTGAAGCCTCAAAATAGATTTTTCTTATGATTTCAATTAGAATACAAAACTGTAAACTACTCCTATTTCTCAGAAATTCAAACAATTTATTTTTAAGTTTTTCATCACTACTTCATTGATAAATCAGGGATACTCTTCTACATTTTATTCTTCCTGTTCCTTTCAACATTGTCATTCAAAAATGTGTCCTTTCCAAAAGTATCCTATTCATAAAAATTATAGAAAATTTCCCTCTTGCCTTCCATTTTGAAGTAGTGATTCAACAATCAAGATCATTTACTCTAGGTATATGTTATGGACTGAGTCATTTCTGGAAGTCAAAAAACCCAGAAGATCTATCCTTAAGGCAATTGATACTAAACTCCATGTTGTCCTAGGTACTATATAAGAGCATCTGTTGTTGGAGGCAGGTAACTAGTTATTAATAAGAAAGAGAGCAAAGGGAATGAGACATTGAGTTTTACAAACTGGGGAGCATAGTACACTTGCTTAGCAAGGAAGCTACAGTATTTACAGACTCATCATACATTTCACTGGGGTGCCACTGAGGAAACTTAATCCTAGGAATCTCTCTGAAGGAGCACTTTCACCCTCACGTACTGCATTGTTTTGGGGCACAGAGGGAAAAAATTGACCATAAAGGCCTGTCAGACTAACTAGGGGGTGTGAACTCATGAAATAGAAACCTTGGGAAGTTGATTGATTATTTTGAAAAGGTTCCTGGTTATAATCCCAGGGGAGCAAAGGAGCTCTGTGTGTGTGTGTGTGTGTGTGCGCGCGCGCGTCAGTGTCCTGTGCTTGCCCAGTGCACTTGCACATTCTTTCTTGCCTGGGAGCACACAACCATGAGGTCTAGCAGATACCAGGGCTGGAGACAGACTGTGTGGGCTTCAAAGGACTAAACTTTATTAAACTTGATCAGAAGCCATGGACACTGGCCTTTGTTTTTGCCTTGTTGTAGACATGGTTGGACCTTTCCCACGGCAGGAAATATGGAGATAGAACCCCAGGGCAGATTTCCACCTGAATAAATCTTGCCACGTCACAATCTCCTGTCCCTGGATCCTTAAAATGCTTTCTTTGCAATCCTGTAAAAGAGCCTGATTTCCATGGGTATCAGGTCCATTTAAGAAGTTACAATTTCTACATAACTCATGATGACACATACCAAACTATATGGACTTGTGCTGCATTCTTATGGGAAACAGAAAATTAAAGGGATAAAAAAACGTTCTTCCTTCCAAAAAATTCAACTACATTTTGTTGCATTTTCACGGACAGTTAAGATACAGGGAAGGGCCACAGATGTCAGAGGAGGACAGGACTTGAGAAGTGTTTCTAAAGAGCAAGAATAACTGAAACTGGGTAGCTGGAAGAGAAATAAGACATGGTTAGTTGCTTTTAGGAGGTAGGAGCCAAAGCACTGTTTTCTTGAGGGAGGGACCTCCTTTTCTGGTATGAAACATGGCTGTAAATGAATTGGAACTTATCTAAGAGAAAAAGGGAGCTTAGAAAAGGGGATATACTTAATAGAAGATTAAATATAAAAATATTAATAGTTAATTTTAAGAGCTCATCATTCATTCGATTCAGTAATTATGGATTGAGTATCTATTATATGCCAGACATTGTATCAGATATTAAGGATACAGCAATAAAAAGACCTCTCTCTGATATCTGGGAAATCCCTGTCTAGAAAACATCTATGTGTCTGTCTATCTCTCTATCTCTCTCTCTCTCTCTATCTATCATCTATCTATCTATCTATCTATCTATCTATCTATCTATCTATCTAGGCTATGTATACACACACATAGATATATACCACACACATACATAAATATATATTTTCATGCTTTCTCTAAGTGTTTAATATTCACAAAAGCTTTTATGATAGGCAAGCACTTGTGAAATATTCAGTGAGTAAGACCTGCATGTCACTCAATAATTGTTGGGTAAACAAAAGACAGTCTCTGATTCAAGAAACAAACAAAAACCTAACAGGAACTCACATCTCTTGAGCTCTTTCTGTGGGTTAAGTGCTTTATGTTAATTTTTTAAAATATCAAATCTTAGTTATAAATCTATGAAATAAGTGCTGTTACTATATTTTTAAATCATTTTTATTGTTATTCTATTACAATTGTCTCAATTTTCCCCCTTTGCCCTCCTGCACCCATCCCCCCTCCACAGTGAACTCCCGAAATGTTGTGCATGTCCGTGGGTCATTTATACATGTTCTTTGTCTACTCCCTTCCCTTTCTTTCCACCATTATCCCCCTCCCCCTCCCCTCTGGTCCGTCAGTCTGTTCCACGTTTCCATGCTTGTGGTTCTACTTTGTTTGTTAGTTTGTTTTGTTCATTAGATTCCTCTTATAGGTGAGATTATATGGCATTTGTCTTTCATTGACTGGCTTATTTCACTTAGCATAATGCTCTCCAGTTCCATCCATGCTGTCGTGAAAGGTAAGAGTTCCTTCTTTCTTTCTGCTGCTGTTATTATAGATGAGGAAACTACTTTAAGGAAGTAAGTTGGTCCTGAGATTCTATAGCTACTGAGTGGCAGACCTAAATTTGAAAGGAACAGTCAGACTCCAGGTTGCTCTCTGAACCAATGTATTACACTGGATTCCACTGCTTGCTTGCTGTGGTTGACATGTTCCCAGGATCTAAATGTCTTACATGAAAGTTTTTTTACAGTGATTTATGCCGGACCAAGTTATCAGTCATCAAATAGAATAGAAAAACATATACTTACTGGGAATAAACAATAAAGCTGCATGTCAGAGTTCCCATTATTAGTTGTTTCTGGAATAAGACAAATTCTCAATGAAAAAATAAGCTTAGTTGTTTGGGTTTTTAAAACTCACTTCTCATTGAATATTTTTTAGTAATTAGTCAAACAAATTCTACTCAGTATCCTGTTTATTAAATTGATACAATGTTTGGAGCATCTTTTTTTTTTTGTTTTGTCAGGTACACCTTTTGGTATTGAAAACACCACGGTAAAAAGAGTATATATGTTTTCATGGATCTATATTATGGGCAAGTGGGGTAGAGGGGGAATGGTAAGGATACGAATGTAAATTATCTATCTGCCCATCTATTTATTGATCTATCTCTTTGCCTACCTACCTACCTACCTGCCTGCTTAGTAAGTGATGATAAGTGGTAAAAGGAAAACTAAAGTAGAGCAAGAGGAGAAAGGTGGAATATGCAGGTAATAGGTAGATGGGGAAGGACCTCTCGGATGAGGTAACATTTGAGCATATATTTACGGGAGGTAGGTGAGAGTTGGCTGAGCAGAGCCTTCACATCAAGGAGACTTTGGGACAACTCTATGCTGAGTGAGGGCATCCTGTAAGGGATGAGCAAGGAGGAAGCCAGAGGGTGTAGTGAGTCTGTGAGAGAGTTTGAGTATTGCAAATCTGCACATATGTGTGTATACTCATAATAGCAATTTGCATGTCTCTTTGGAATGCTTATTTAATTGTATTCTCTAGAATTACAGTAAAATAATTGTTCTATAGAAAGACCTCTTTACTTCATCCTGATTAGAGGGTTGATGGTCTTCCCACTTTTCAAAGCTGATGTGTAAGAAGTGCAGAATCCACTGGATTTTTATTTTGTAATATTGAGTCCTCCACAATGATATAAACTAGTTGTGAGCATTTTATTTCTATATGCATTTCTTTGTTCTTTTATTAAATATTTGACCTCTTTTTATCATTTACTGATTCCTGTGGTTGAAGATTTCATATTATTTTAAATGAATAGCAGAAATAGATTTCTAAAGCCCTAGTGTACTGAAGGTTATTGCAGTTTTTTATTAAATGTATTGGAGTGACATTGGTAAATAAGATTATATAGGTTCCAAGTGTACATTTCTATGATACACGATCTTTATATTGCATTGTGCGCCCACCATGTCATCACTATGTATTTGACCCTTGTGTCCTTTACTGCCCGGCCTTCCCTCTGTAGCCACCATACCCTTGTCTGTGTCTGTGTCTCTGTTTGTTTGACCTGTTTGTTCATTTCTTGTTTCAGCTTCATATTCCACATATGGTATTACAGTTTTTAAAAAATTATTTTGTCAACCATAGCATGATTCACTACAAATACACTGGTCCAAGATCAGAAAACAAATGATATTTTAACTAGCAGTTATCGGGTGGTTTGTGAATTCTGCAGCTAGTAGAATGTCCTTTCTCTTATTAAAAAAAGGTAACAGTGTGAACATATTTTAAATGAGGGAGATGTTCATTTGTTTTTTTGAATGCTAAATACTGAAACTTCTTAGAATATCATTTTAAAAAGTAAAAAATAGAAAAAGTACATTGGCAAAGGAATATAATCCTGTAGGAATGATATAGTTGGCATTTGAAACTATTACTAAATGATTTGGGAATCTTGCTAAATAATAACAATTTTTTCATTAAAATATATGAAGTCAAAAAAGACCACTGCTATCATTTGCCTGTGTTTGAATGGGTGAGCAACCTTGTAGGACTGGTTTCTAATTTACAGTGTGGATGATACTGAAACATGCAGTCAGATTAGCCCCATTTATGATAGTAAATCACAAGCATAAGGAGAGTGTGAATTTGCCAAGTATATTAAAGCAAGCTATAGATGTGATTTCCTGCCTGCCTGAATCTGATTTATTTGTGTCTGTGCATGTACCACCCAAGCACAGAGCTTATCCTTATTTCATGAGAAAGATGGCTCTGTTTGGAACATTGCTACTGCTAGTCAAAATATGAGTTCTTCTGATACTGGAATTTATTATTCTGTTTGACTTTGAGAAGCAACTGATCAAAAATCTGTTTCAAAATAGTTAAAGTCAATGATATTTTGTGTAGTCAATTTGAATGTGATTATGAATTTAGCATATCATACAACACATGTTAAAGTTTTTAATTATTTGGGACTTATTTTGATAGTATTTCTTATATTCATAATTGATAAGATGCTTTAGAGCAAAAGAAACCAACTACTGCTATCTGCTTTTTGCAGGTTACTTTGGATACATTCTGTTTTTAATTAAACTCAACTTACATATAAACATACATATTTTATTATATAATGTCAACTACATTAGAAAGAACCTTGCCAATTAGACAATAATTGGTAATCTGAAATTTTCTTTGTGAAACAAAAAATTGTAAAAGTATAAACCTTGCCTTTGGTATAGAGTTAGAAAGTAGTCATAGTTTTCCTTTAACACCAAAATCTCCATCCAAAGGAATAAAACACAAATTAGAAAGTAAAAATTAAAATAGGGGGATGAAGAGAAAGAAAAAATGTATATAGTAAATCTTTAGAAAACAAAAGCTTATTTTTGTCCTGTGGAATGATGTAATAGATAAAATAAAGATATTTATAGGGAAGATTTTTGTTTCTTTTGAAAACTAATATGTCTCTATTAAGTAATTCTAACAGTAGCGTAACAAAAAACAAAAATAAAAGCAAGTCATCTTTCCACAACTGACCTAAGTCTCCCAGAGGCAATCCTTGCAATGGTTTGAATGTATCGTTCTAGAAATGATTTACACAAATGCGAGCAAATAGATTACATATATATGTGATTTGAACATATTCAGATGCACACTTGCATTAGACAATGTTTTGTACCTTGAGTTATTTATTCATATATCTTGGAGGTAGTTTAATTCCTGCATTTAGAAATATACTTCTTTCTTTTTGTGTTGCTTTTTTATAATTTTATTTGGTTGAGCCGATAATAGAGACACTGTCACAAAATTTAAAAGTCACGAAAATTATAAGGCTTAAAGTTAGTTGCCTTTCCTCCAGCCACCCAGTACTATTCATTAGCAACAACCTAGCGACCAATTTATTGAATATCTACCCAGAGACTGCCAAATATTCTATTTAGTTACAAACATATATTACACCTCTTCCCCCACAAACTGAAGGTTATTTAATATTAGAACTGATTTACACTTTAAAAATGAAACAAATTAGTGTTTCAGGTTTCTTCGGATATATTCCCAGAAGTGGAATTTCGGGGTCATAAGGAGTTCCATTTTTAAATTTTTGAGGAAACTTCGTACTTCTTTGCACAGTGGCTGCACCAGTCTGCATTCCCACCAAGAGTGAATGAGAATCTCCTTTTCTGCACATCCTCTCCAGCACTTGTTTGTTGGCTTCTTGGAGACAGCTATTCTGATGGACAGGCATGAGGTGATACCTCATTGTGGTTTTAATTTGCATTTCTATGATGATTACTGCTATTGAGCATCTTTTCATATGTTTATTGGCCATCTGTGTGTCCTCTATGTAGAGGTATATTCAAGTCCTTTGCCCATTTTTTAATTGGTTTGTTTTCTTGGTGTTGAGTTTCATAAGTTCTTCACAAATTTTGGATATTAACCCCTCATCAGAGGTATCATGGGCAGATATGTTCTTCCATTCAGTGGGTTGTCTTTTCATTTCATTGACAGTTTCCTTTGCTGTGCAAAAGGTACTTTTTCATTTGATGTTGTCACATTTTTAAATTTTTCTTTTGTATTTCTTGCCTGAGGAGATATATCAAAAAAATATTGCTAAGAGAAATGTCTGAGATTTTACTGCTTATATTTTCTCCTAGTATTTTTATGGTTTTACAACTTACATTTAAATCTTTAATGTATTTTGAGTTAATTCTTGTATGTGGTATAAGAAGGTGGTCTAGTTTAATTTTTTTGATGTATCTGTCCAATTTTCCCAACACCACTCATTGAATAGATTATCTTTGCCCCACTGCATGTTCTTGCCACCTTTGTCAAGTATTAATTCACCATGAATGTGAGGATTTATTCCTGGACTCTCTGTTCTGTTTCATTCTATAACACATCATCTGCATACTGCATTGTGTGCTTACCACCCAAAGTCAGGTTTCTTTCTGCCACCATTTGTGCCCTCTTTGCCCTCTTCCACCCCCCTTTTGCCCTTTTCCCTCTGGAAATCACCATACTGCTGCTGCATCTATGTTTCATTTTTTTCTTCTTAATCACTTCACCTTTTCTTTCACCCAGCCCCCCACCTCCTCCCCTTTTATTAGCCAATGTTTCCCCAATAAATTCAATAAAAATAGAACAAAAATATAACAAGTTGTTTTGCAGATGATTCCATTTTAGCATTTATACAGCTGCTTTATATTTTTCCACAGCTGTATGATACACCATGCATGGTATAGTAGTACTATAAATAATAGCCTTCATTGAGGGAAATTTTTATTTCCCATATTTTATTATTATACGCAAGGCTACAGTGCATGCTTTAAAAGCACAACAGAGCATATGTAAGGCATGTATTAGGATTTACTCCTAGAAATTGAATTGCTAGAACAAAGACTTAACAAATTCAGTTTTTACAGATGATACCAAATTGCTCTCCACACTTGCTATACAGGTTTATATTTCTACCAGAAAAATATAATCATGCTTCTTTACCCACACCTTTTATATCATCCACGAAAAATTACTTCCTTTTTGGCCTAATTGATTTTTTAACAATGTTCCCTCATTGTGGCTTTAATTTGTATTTCTCTTTTTATGAGTGAGATTGAGTCTCTTTGCACATATGTAGGCCAATTGCTTTTCCATTTCTGTGAACTCCTTTCCTATACTTTTCCCATGTTTCAGTTGGGCTGTTGGTCTTTTCCTTATTGATTTGGTGGAACTATTGTATACTGAAGTAATTTACTGTGTGTCTGTGATATAACTATATATCTTTTTTTCCAAGCGTGTCATGTGTTTTTTGACTTTGCTTACTGTACTTTTTTTCAATTGCATGTTTTTTATGCACTAATATTTCTAACTTTTATTTTATGGCCTTTTCTTGGGATTTGGGTTATTTAATAATCTGAAATTTAACTTGTAATAAAGCATGATATTTGAATCTATTTTTCCCCCAGATAGCCATAGTACCAACATCATTTGCAGAATAATAAATCTTTAATATAAATTTGAAGTGTAGACTTTGTCACATTCCAAATCACCAGATGTATTCAGTACTGTCTCTGGGTTTCTATTTTATTCCTTTAAAATTTCAGGTCTTTCATGAGCCAACAGTGCATTAATTATTCTCACTGAATAATATTTAATTTTTTGGAAACCTAGGCTCCTTTATTGACTTTTTGGGTTTTCTTGGCTCTTATTACATGTATATTTTCCAGAGCTACTTTTATATGAACTCATCTGGATTTTTAGACAAACTTATTCAATGATATGACAATTGAATGAAAACATAACTGACAACAGAAAAAAATATTTTAAGCCAACATATCATTTAAGCTCAGAAACAACTGATATACGTTCTCAATCATGAAAGAACTCATGTAATAATGCACTCATGAGTCCTTTTCAACGGAGATTCTGACGAGAGGTGAATTTAAATAAAGAACTCAGTGATGACATCTCAGGAAAAGGACCGGTGAGCACAGAATTTAGTGAAGTCTGAAAAACTGTGGGAAATTGTTATACAATAGAATGTAAATGCAGTAAACCCTGATGATCATGAAGTAATAAACATTGAGGTGATGAAACTTTTTATAACAGTATGAGTATCAATTATCTGATAATTTATAAAAGAAAATAAATGTATTCTATCCACATTTGAAATACGTAAAACACAAGCATGATTTTGTCCTATGAATGTTCTAATAACTTTTCTAAATAGAGATTTTATTTTTAGAAATAGTAAATGCTTTAGCATTTCCTTCAGTTTCACTTTAAAATCTTATCTGCTCCATTCAAGTAAAAGCATGTTATCTTAATTTAAAATAACACATAATGTGATACCATTATTTATAAAATTACTTCTATTTTTGTATCTCTTTATCTCTATACATACCTCTTTGGAATATTAACAATTTTGTACTCTGTGTGAATGGTTTATTTTGCATGCTTTTAAAATATGTCCCCTAAAGCAAGGGACATAAAGGAAAGAATAAGCAAGTGGGACCTCATCAAGATAAAAAGCTTCTGCATGGCTAAAGAAAACAGCATTAAAATGAAAAGAGAACCAACCATATGGGAAAACATATTTGCCAATGATACCTCAGACAAGGGCCTGATCTCCAAAATATATAAAGAACTCACATGACTCCACTCTGGGAAGACAAACAACCTAATTAAAAAATGGGCAAAGGACTTGAACAGACACTTCTCCAAGGAAGACAGGGCCCAGAGACATATGAAAAGATGCTCAGCATCACTAGCCATCAGAGGGATGCAAATTAAAACCACAATGAGGTATCATCTCACACCAGTCAGAGTGGCCTACATAAACAAATCCACAAACAAATGTTGGAGAGGATGCGGAGAAAAGGGAACCCTCGTGCACTGTTGGTGGGAATGCAGACTGGTGAGGCCACTGTGGAAAACAGTATGGAATTTCCTCAGAAAACTAAAAATGGAACTGCCCTTTGACCCAGCAATTCTGCTGCTGGGATTATACCCTAAGAACACTGAAACACCAATCCGAAAGAACCTGTGCACCCCAATGTTCATAGCAGCACAATTTACAATAGCCAAGTACTGGAAGCAACCTAAGTGCCCATCAGCAAATGAGTGGATCCAAAAACTGGTACATTTACACAATGGAATTCTACACAGCAGAGAGAAAGAAGGAGCTTATACCCTTTGCAACAGCATGGATGGAACTGGAGAGCATTATGCTAAGTGAAATAAGCCAGGCAATAAGGGACAAATACCATATGATCTCACCTTTAACTGGAACATAATCAATAAAAGAAAAAAGCAAACAAAATATGACCAGAGACATTGAAGTTAAGGACAATCTAACAATAGCCAGAGGGGAGTGGGGTGGGGATAGCGGAGAGAGGGGTTTTCAGGAACTACTATAAAGGACACATGGACAAAATCAAAGGGGAGGGAGGTGGGTTTGGCTGGGGTGGGTTGGAGGGGTGGGGAGAAAATGCAGACAACTGTAATTGAACAACAATAAAAATTAAAAACAAAAAAAATCATATCTTTGGAAATATTTAAGCCTTTTTAAAAACCCAAATTAGAACTCTAAAAAGCATGTCCAATCATACTATTGACTCGCAGAAAAGAAATTTAACTTTTCATAATATATCATTTTATGAAGTGTCATACTAGGCCAAATTAAAAAAAAATGAATTGTTTATTCTATTATGCTTATTAAAATAAAAATAACTTGTAATAAAAAATTTAAAAAATATATCTTCTTTGGAATTTTATATATATTCCGAAGATGTGTCTGTCCGGAAGGTATCCAGCCATGTACTATGAAAAATAGAGACATTTACTGAAGAAGATATGGGATACAAGAAGCATTGTACATAGGACAATGACACCTCAGTCCCCTTCAAAGTCGGCACCTTGGGACCTCACACAGTTCTCCCAGTCTCCATCAGCTGCCCTGTCATATGTTTTGAATCTCATCTAAGTTCTGAAATCTCTTCCTTTTCAAAGTGATGTTAGTTTTGGGAAAAGCCAGAGTCTCAGGACACCAAATCTTGGCCATAAGGGGACTGAGTCACCTGGGTGATTTGACATTTCTTCAAAAAACTCTGCACCAGATGTGATGCATGAGTGGACGTGTTTTTGTGATGAGGCTGTGAATCACCATTTGTCCATACCTGTGGCCATCTGAATCCAAATAGTTTCTGCAAAGAAAAGTTCAAGCTTAATGCAAAATTTGATGTAGATTTGTTGTTCTATTCACTCAGTCATTTGAATATGACAGCCACACAGTACACATGCTCACTCAACAGAATCTACTGCCCCACTGACTAGTACAATGAAGTCATCATTGTTCACACATGCACATTCCAGTCCACTCTCTATTGCTGACAGGTTACACTGATGTTGTGCAAATCATTCTCATCGTATTAACAATGGCTGGACTTTTTCTGGACAGACTGTGTGTGTGTGTATATAGGTATACACACATATATATTTTATACAGATCTGCACTTATTATTTATTTTCCAAAAGTGTTACTTGGTTTTAATAGTTTATTTTTTATTGTATTTTTCCATTACCATTTAACCCCTTATACCCTTTTTCACCTCCACCCGCCGCCTCTCCCCAGCAATCATTACATTATTGTTTGTGTCTATGAATTCTTTTTCTTTTTTGCTCAATCCTTCCAAAAATGTTGTTTTAAAAACTGCCATTGTAAGTTTAAAAAATTAAAAGCAAATTTTTAAATCACTGCATAGACATCTTCAAAAGAATGGGCCATTTTTTAAATTAACCATTAAGCTATAGTCTAAACAGTTTTTGTTATTTCCAGTTTTCCTGTGTTTATTCGTTCACTCAGGAATTATTTCAGGTCCTACCTGGTATGGCTTAGTGGGTTGGGCATCATCCCGCAAACCCAAAGGTTGCTGGTTTGATTTCTGGTCAGGGCACATGCCTGGGTTGTGGGCCAGGTCCCCCAGAGAGGCAATCAATCAATGTTTCTTCCATCATTACACTGATGTTTCTCTCTCTTTCTCCCTCCCTTCCCTATTCTCTAAAAATAAATAAAATCTTTTTAAAAAGAATTATTTCAGTATGGTTAGGATATAATCATTGTAGTAGTTGGCTATTCCCACAATAATGTGGTATAATAACCTACCCCAAATTAACAGATTTAAAACCAAACCATTATGGTTTTTCATTCACAAATCTCTGGGTGGGCCTGATTTTGCTGAACTTGACTACAGGATGCACTTGAAGGTAGTTCTACTCTAAGCATTTCTCGGTGTCTCTCTGTCTAGTGCACCTTCTTCTCATGGTAAATGACAGAATAGCAAGAGCAAGACAGCAAGTGGAATAGTACAGATGAGGTCTATGTTTGTATTATCTTTCTGAAGTTAAGAGGATGTTTTCTGGAGCTCATATATCGCTGATAAATAGGGTTTCATTAGGCAAATAAGGAGGGGGAGTAAAAGAGTGCTTAGCCAAATGAAATACTATCCCAAAACACTCATTTACACAAGAAGTGTAATATGTTGAAGGGACATGCTTTAGTGTAGATAGGGCTTGGTGAGAGAATCTGACAATATGACTTTAACTTTCTGAGGAAGAAAACTATTAGTCCTCAGAAAGCCAGTTTGCCAAATGACCAATTTGTCAAAAAGTAATTTACTGAACATCAATTTACCCAGTAATCAAGTCACTATTTTAAAAATTTCAGTAGAGTTTATAGCAATTTATGTTGCATAATGGCTTCTGTAAACTTTTAAATATTCGTGTTTTATTTTTATTTTAATTTATTACTGCTGTTTTGCTGAGCCTGCCAAAGTTTAATGTATTCATTTTGCTTTTTGTACTTTGGGCCTTTGAAATTAGAAAATGAAAATATCTTCCATACTTCTAATTTTAACATTTACGTATTTTGAATATCAAGGATTTTCCCCTCAAACTGCAAAATTTTTCTCTTTGAATAATATTGTAACCCACTCTTTTCTCAAACATATTTTAGTTCATATATGTCTTGACTTGATAAATTAGTAGTTTACATTTATTTTGAGAAGGTAATGCATGCT
Source organism: Desmodus rotundus (assembly GCF_022682495.2). NCBI lineage: Eukaryota > Metazoa > Chordata > Mammalia > Chiroptera > Phyllostomidae > Desmodus > Desmodus rotundus. The sequence goes on from NC_071387.1 coordinate 134,645,946, forward strand.
AAATATCTGAAATGAAAAAGTACTCAGAGGATATACTTCATTTCAGCTGCACTGAGAATCCATGGCCTGTTGATGTTGGGAAACTAAAGTAAATTAAAACCCAGCTAAAAAAAAATGTTAAAAGACAGTCAATTTAATTCCATGAAGACAAATTCATAAAACTTTAAATATTAATGGAAGCATATTTTAAATTTGGGGAGAGGTGTGTGTGTGTTTGGGCATATAAGTGAATCTTTGATAACGTTGTTTTCACTATTTAAAATAACCATTTTCACTTTAGGGGTGGGCACACAGTGCAATATACAGACCTAGTATCTTAGAAATGTATACTTGAAACCTTTAGAATCACATTAACCAATGTCACTCCAATAAATTTAATAAAAAATTAAAAAAATAAATATGCATTTTCCATTTCACACAAAATTTAAACCTACCACCTTTTGTTTGCATATTGTGAACAGTGTGATTATCAGTGTATATCAGATATTAGTTTACAGTTGCTTTATAAATGAGTTCCAAGATTAGCTTTCTTTCCAACTTGACTTATGGCCATTGGGACTCCCTGTTCATTTATATTTAAAAGTGTTAGCATTCAGATATCCAGAATGACATCAATATACCCCCAAATATTCCCTAGAATAAAGTTACTAACCAATGATCCAACAAATTGAAACACCATCAAAAAATGGAATCCCAATTCATAATTTCTTCCCCATCATTTTTCATACTGCCTCTGTTCTTCCTTTGGAAGTGTTTGCTTTAGGTGGAAACTACTGCCTCTACTCTTGATGCGGATAACCCCAGGAACTACTGATTAAAGATTAGATATAATGCTCTCTTTTAAAACAGAAAATTGCTCCCATGATTCATGAGTTCCTATAGTCTCTAGATCCAATCCAGTCACACTTTTTCCACTATTTTTTCTCCCAATCAGCACTCTGAGACTTAACATTTCTTCCTTATTTCTTACTTACTTACTTAATTTACTTAATTACTTACTTATAGAATTCATCCTTTTTCAGGACTGATGACTATGTGGCCTCTTGCTGTATACCAGGCATGGGTAGGCCTTTTCTTGACCGTTTCTGGAATCTTATTTATACAGCTAGCAAAGGAAGTATGTTCACGGAGGGACAGGTGTATCCTGCTTTCCTTTTTACCTCCTCTCCTTTTTAGGTAGGACAACTAGCCATCCTGTTACGTCCTATTCCTTTAAACATAAGGCAAACTTGTTTACTACTTTTCCACTGTATGAGACTTCTCCTCCTACTCACATTTACATTTTTGAAAAAATAAATTTAAATGTTTTTATGATTGCACAAAGGAAAATATAGAAGAATATTAGGATCTGACTTTATTGTGTGTTTCATGTTTTTTTTACATTTGGTAAGTATTTTATTATTTTTAGTCCTAGCTCATAGCATGTCTATTTAAACATTTAAAACAATAGATATTTTACAAATACCATATTTGTTCTTTTGACTGCTCCATTGGTACAAATTTATAACATAATCAGTTATTGATAACCCTTACTTCAACAGAACATGTCCTTAATTTTAAGATTTATCTACTAGTCTTCCTGTCTAGTTAAGTCTAGATATATATACATGCATGTATTACATATATACTTTTGTCTTAGGTATTTATATTAAATAAATCAGTGTACTTGATAAAAATACAATACAGTGTGCAAGTGATGTTTCATTGAGTTATACACTTGAAACATGTATGGTTTTGCAAACCAATGTCATCCCAGTAAACTCAATTAAAAAAAAAAGATTCTTCCCCTTAAGATGCAGAATCACTTCCCCTTCCCCACTTTATAAATTATTTGATAAAGAACCTCTAGTGTTTAGCCTGCCATTCATTTTACTAGCAGTCAGAAATTTACTTTCAATATGTATTTGTTTTTTGTTTGTTTACATTTGTTGATTTTCCTACCATGTTTTCTGAAGACCATGAATAGTAACAACTAAGTCATATTTTTATTTTTTAGTTATAAATATTATTTAATGATCTTCACAAACTATGAATTATTGGGTTATTTGCAGTTGTTAGATTTGTGCTTCTTGCCTATCCAGAACTCATATTTTTGAATCAAAGAGCAGGCTGCATTTTCTCTGCATTTTCTTCCTTCTCTGTATTTTACTTTACAAAACCAATATAAAATATAAAGAAATCTAAACCAGAACATAATATATTTGAATTCCTATTTCATGTAGAAAATATGTATTTATAATTTATTTTTATATTTGTTTTTATTTCTTTCCTATAATTATGACTTTCCTCAAGGGATCTGCTCATATCAAAGCCCTAAATAAAATCTTTTTACTCACATTTCAAATTGCCTATAGATTTTTAATGCCTTATAACCTATTATAGAGTCTCTCACTTTAGTAAAAACTTTGCCCATTCTCTTCTCACATCCCACTCCATGTGCCAAGTTCATGCTCCTTTTGGTCATGTGTATATACTCATTTTTTATTAGAATTTATTAGATGGGATAAACAGCAAAGCCAATTTTTTAAAAAAAGATTTTATTTATTCATTTTCAGAGAGAGAGGAAAGGAGGGAGAAAGAAAGGGAGAAACATCAGTGTGAGGTTGCCTCTCAAGTGCCCCCTACTGGGGACCTGCCCCACAACCTAGGAATGTGCCCTGCTGGGAATTGAACCGGTGACCTTTTGGTTCACAGACCAGCACTCAATCCACTGAGCCATACCAGCCAGGGCCCAATATTTTGTTATTTTAGTTATTGATACATTTAATATAAAGCCTTATCAATTGTATTAGTCCTTTATTAAGTATGATTTTATTTGATTGTTAAATTTCTCTACATAAATTCTTCTTAAATTTTATTGCACTTCAAGATTCCTATAATAATCCATTTTATTTTCTATATTATTGAAACTATATTGAATCTATAAGATCATATAATACTTATATAGTCTTTTAATTGTTTTTTTAGAGTGAATCTTGACATGTACAGTTATTTGGTTAGAGTTATTTAGACTTACTAAATAATCATCCTCTTTTATTATTTTGCCTTCCAATTGAATCAACCTGGGAAAATTGCACAACTTTGTTATGACTTATTATTAAAAAGGACATAATTTCAGTCATTATAAAGCTTTTTGGTATTTTCTTCACTAATAAATTTTTTGGGATGGCTATATCTTATTTTTGTCAGTAATATTTTAAAATACATAGTACATACAATTTTTGGTGTATCGAAATTATACTAGGAATGCACATTGACTTTTTCCTAATATGGAGCATTATATTTAATTTTGGAACACATATTGTCTCCTTGTTTGCATTGATAATTATGAATCTGCTGTCTACCTAATTGTCATACCCTTTCTCTCTAAATGTCTGTTTAAACTTTCATTCCTTAGCTTGGGTTTCTGCAATTTTTCTACTGTTACGGATTTTTAAATATTTTATTTTGTTTCAGGGTCTGTACTATCTGAATTTTAGATTTATGTATTTAATCCTATCTGGGAATTTCTTAGCTGATATGTGAGATCTGTCCAGAAGGTATCCAGCCATGGGTCCATCCAGAAAGTATCCAGCAATGTAATATAAAAATAGAGACAATTATTGAAGAAGATACAAGATACAAGACACATTATACACAGGACAATGACTCTTCAGTTCCCTTCAAAGTAGGCACCTTGGGCCTCCCACAGTTCTCCCAAACACCATCAGCTACCCCATCATATTTTCCTGAATGTCATCAAAGTTCTGAAATCTCTTCCCTTTCAAGGGTGATTTTGGTTTTGGTAAAAGCCAGAAGTCCCAGGGTGCCAAATCTGGACTATAGGGGGACTGAGCACCTGGGTGATTTGATATTTTGCTAAAAAACTCTGCATGAGATGTGATACATGAGTGGGCATGTTGTCATGATGAAGCTGCCAATCACCACATGCCCATAGCTGTATCCTTCTGAATCTTCTGAATCATCTGAATAGTTTCCCAGGAGGAATGTTCAAGCTTAATGCAAAATTTGATGCAGATTTGTTGCTCTACTTGCTCAGTCATTTTGAATGCGACAGCCACACAGTACACATGCTCACTCAATGGTGTCTACCACCCCCACTGACTAGTACAGTGAAGTAGTCTTTGTTCACCCATGCGCTCTAGTCCACTCTCCTTGGCTACATCATTGTCATACAGACGCTTCTTATTATATTAACAATGGCTGGACTTTTTCCAGACAGACCTTGTATTTTCAAATATTTCAGCTAATCCAATATCTCTATACTCTGTTTAAACTTAGATTGGGTACACCTGTTACATTTTCTCATTCTATTCTCTATCTCTAAAGTCCTCTCTTAATATTTTTACAGTTTTATATCTTTCTGTTACATTTGGTAATACTTTAGAGATCTATCTTGTGTTTCACTATTTTTATTTTCAGTGATATATAATTATATTTAATTATCCATTGAGATTATTTTAAATTAATTAACTAGTTAATTAATTTAATCACTATAATGTATTTTAGAGAAGTTTTAGGTTTACAGAAAAATTAAGTAAAAATTAATAGGAATGCCGTAATCTCCCTCTCCCCCTGCCCACAGTTTCCCAAATTATTAATGTTCTGTATGGGTCTGGCACATTTGTTATAATTGATAATCCAATATTGATTCATTATTATTAACTATGGTTCATAGTTTACATTAGAGTTTATGTTTTGTTTGGAACATTGTATGGAGTCTGCCAAATGCATAACATCATTATTCACTACTACAGTACTCATATGTGCAGATTAACTTCCCTGGCCTAAAAGTTCCCTGGGTTCTACCTGTGTATTGCTCTATATTCTGACCTTTTCCCATCTACACCCTACCAAACCCTTGGAAAACACTAATTTTTCTAATGTCTCTATAAAAGTTTTGACTTTTTCAGAATGTCACATAGTCAGAATCACACAAGGTGTAGCCTTGTCAGACAGTTTTCCTTTACCAGCAATATACTAATAAGCTTCCTCCTTGCCTTTTCATGGCTTGATAGCTCCTTTTTAATTATTAAATAATTAATAATCCACAGTATGGGCATACCACAGTTTATTTACCCATTTGCCTGCTAAAGAGCGTATTGTTTGCTTTCAAGTTTTGGCAACTATAAATAAAGGAGTTATAAGCATTCAAGCACAGGTGTTTGTAAGAACATAAGTTTTTAGCTCATTTGGATAGAAACCAAGGAGTTATTGGGTTGTACAACAAGACTGTGTTTAGCTTTGTAAGAAAGAGCTAAACTCACTTCCACAATGACTGTACAACTTTGTAGTCCCACCTGCAATGATGTGGGAATGCAAACATCCTCATCAGCATTTGATGTTGTTTATGTTTTGGACTTTTACCATTTTAATAGATGTACACTGGTATCCCTCATGAAATATGATTTTGGTCAGTAGATGAGTCCATAAAAATAGCTGTGGTACATTTACACAATGGAATACTACTTTGCCATAAAAAAGAAGGAAATCTTTCCCTTTGGACAGCAAAGATGGACCTGGAGTATATTGTGCTAAGTGAAATAAGCCAGTGAGAGAAAGACAAGTAGCATATGATTTCACTCATGTATGGAATCTAGTGGACAAAATAAACTATCAAACAAAATGGAAACAGACTCATAAATACAGAGAACATACCAATAGCTGTCAGAAGGCAGGATGGTTGGTGGCTGGGTGAAAAAGGGAAGGGATTAAGTAAAAAAAAAAACCCATAGACACAGACAACAGTATGGTAATTTCTAGAGAGAAAGAGGGTTTGGGTGATAGAGAAGAGGGAGAAGGGGGAATAAATGGTAATAGAAGGAGACTTGATTTGGCTTGGTGAACACACAGTATGATATACAGATGATGTGTTACAGAATTGTACACCTGAAACCTATATAATTTTATTAACTAATATCACCCCAATAAAGTCAATTAAAAATCTTTAATTTGCTTATTTGCACCTTGTATATCTTCTTATGAGATGTCTGCTCATATCTTTCACCCATTTATTTATTTATTTATATTGTTGTTCAATTACAGTTGTCCCAGTTTTTCCCCTGTTGCTCTCCCCCTACCTGCCCACCCCCACTCTTACTGTCAGTTCCCACCCTGTTGTCCACATCCATGTGTCCTTTATACATGCTCCCTTAACTCTTCCCCTTCTTTCCCCCATTGCCCTCCCCCTCCTCCCATCTGGTCACTGTCAGTTTGTTCTTCATTTCCATGTCTCTGGTTCTATTTGGCGTGCTTGTTTGTTTTGTTGACTAGGTTCCACATGTAGGTGAGATCATATGGTATTTGTCTTTTACCACCTGTCTTATTTCACTTAGCATAATGCTCTCCAGTTCCATCCATGCTGTCCCAAAGGGTAGGAGCTCCTTTTCTCTTTCTACTGCATAGTATTCCATTGTGTAAATGTACTGCAGTTTTTTGATCCACTCATTTACTGATGGGCACTTAGGCTGTTTCTAACACTTGGCTATTGTAAATAACACTGCTATGCATATTGGGGTGCATATGGTCTTTTGAAGTGGCATTTCAGGATTCTTGGCATATAGTCCCAGCAGTGGGATCATCGGATCAAAAGGCAGTTCCATTTTTAGTTTTTTGAGGAAGTTCCACATTGTTTTCCACAGTGGCTTCATGGCCATACTACCCTGAACACACCCAGTCTCATCTCATCTAGGAAGCTAAGCAAGGTTCAGCCTGGTTAGAGCTTAGATGAGAGATTGCCCATTTTTTAATTGGGTTGTTTGGTTTTGTATTGCAAAGTTTAAAGAGTTATTTGTGTATTTTGAATACAAGTTTCTTTAGGTAAGAGTTTTGTAATTATTTTCTCCAATCCATATCTTGACTTTTAATTTCCTTTACAGTGTTTTTCCAGAGAAGAATTTTAAAATTTTAGTATAGTCTAACATCAATTTCTCTTTAATAGATCATACTTTTGTTTTTATATTGATAAACTCATCACTAAACCCAAGTTCACATATTTTCATCTGTGTTATTTTTTTAAAGTTTTACATTTAAATTTGGGTCAAGGATCCATTTTGAATTAATTTTTGAGGACTGTAAAGTCAGGTCTAGGTTATTAGTATTTTTTGTATGTAGGCATCCAGTTGTTCCAGCACCATTTGTTGAAAAGACTATCTTTATACATTGGATTACTCCTTTGTCAAGGATCTGTTGACCGTTTGTGCTGATTTCTTTTGGCACCTTCATATTGGTATATCTGTCTATCCTTTCACCAACATCACACCGTCTTGGTTACTGTAGCTTTATAGTAAATCTTTAGGTAATATCAGTCCTCTGGCTTTATTCTTCTTCAGTGTTGTGTTGACTATTCTGGGTCTTTGTAGTCCATATAAACTTCAGAATCAGTTTGTTGATGTCCACATCCATTGAGATTTTAATTACAAAGATAGAGATGGAGTTATTTAGATGAAAGTAATTAAAAGTATTATTTGGGTTAGTTTTAAAAATATTTTTCAAATCTTTGTTATTTATTTATAGTCTTGTAAATTTTTCCTGTTTATCAATATTTTAAATAACATGACTGTACATTATGCACCTATGTATCCTTGGGTGGGTAATTATGCTTCTAATTGTTTCTGCTGACTCCTATATAAGATAGCATGTTTTAGCGTGTGTTTTGTTATTGTGGATCATGAACTCATAGTCATCAGGTTTTAAATGTGGGAAAAATATTAGACCTTGACTGAGCATCCCTTCAGAGAGAATTTGGTTTTGCGTCTGAAAGGGTAGAGGTACATGGGAGTATATTACAATGTGGATAGCATCCGGTTAATTTTTGAAGTTTATTTTGGGATTTTAATGTGATTTTTCTGGACCACAAAGCTAATATATATTCAAATTTTAAACCCATATGATGGAAAGTCTATGGTTGCAGATTCTCAGAGAATTTTTCATTACTCAAATTTCAGTCCAAGAGGACTAGTTTTTTGTCTTTATTTGATAGCAAGATAGTTTTCTCTCTCACTGTGATAGTTCAGGCTCCCTAGATGCAGGGTGTGAGATGGGGATCCTTGTTAACGTGATTTACTGAGGAAGCTTTCTCAGAGAAGACGAGAATGGAACAGGATAGGGCAAGTGCACTCATCCTGCAACTTGCTTGTTTAGTGACTTTTCTCTATAGGATAGTCTCTCATGGCTACACTTTACAGCCATTCGCATAGTCCCATCCCCATGCTTCTCCTACAGTCTTTTGATATTGTTCCTTTCAGGCTCTTGATCAGTCATCCAGGGCCTTTGCTACTTCCCAAGGATCTGAGTATATCTTTGGCCACTTCTTTCTCCAGACAAAGCAGATGACCTGAATCACTGTCTAAAACTTAGCTCTTCAGGAGGGTTTCTTCTCACTGTGGTTTTTCAGGGTACTCCTGAATGGGGTAGTCCAGCAGTAGTTCATACAAAACTAATCCAGCTTTGAACTAACTTTGGACTTTTTCTTCCTGTCAGCTCATCACAGAGAAGCTCCCTTAAGGCCATGCATGTGAGTTGCGGGAAAGGTCACAGAGAAAGAGTGCTAAGGGAAATGGGGGGTCCTGGCCTTCAGTTTTTGCGATTTACTTGTGGTCTCTGGATCTGCTTAATCACAATTCTAAATGTAACCCTTTTGTATCATCATAGATTGTCCCACAGCTTCTCTGCCTCCCTCATCTTGTGACATTGTGGGTGTGTTAATCTTGTCCAGGATGCTGTAACAGAATATTATAGATTGGGTGTTTTATAAACAATAGAAGTTTATTTCTCACAGTTCTGGAGACCGGAAATCCAAGATCGACTTGCCAACAAATTTGGTGTTTGGCAAGAGACAACTTCTCGGTTCATAGACAGTCATCTTCCTGCTCTGCCCCCATATGGTGGAAGTGGCGATGAAGAGCTCTGGATTCTTTTTCAAAAGGGCCTAATCCTATTCATGGGGCTCCACCTTCATGGCATAATCACTTCCCAAAGGACCCACCTTCCAATAGCATCATACTGGGAATTAGGTTTCAACATATGAAATTTGGGAAGACCCAAACATTCGGTCTATAGCAATGGATTAGATAACATCCACTTTATAATTAGAAATTCTAACTGCATGGTCACCTGATGTTGTACACGCAGTCACTCAGCTTCCATCAGAGCTCTTTAGCATAACAGGAGCTATTTCTCAAATGATGTATAGGTTTCTCCTATGGATAGCATGGTTTTGTCCAGGATCCAAGGGGCTGCATTGCATATATTCTATTGGGATTTTCCAGAGCCTCCACATGATACTCTTTCTAACACAGGTACTTATATTACCACAAAATATTTCAAATTATATATCCCAAGCTACAGGACCCTATTTTAGTCCCAATCAAAGCCAGGCCTTCCTGCTTTATCCAATAAGCAGGACAAGGCAGTATTGCTAAGTAGAACTATCCGGCCTCCAAACCTCAAAGAGATCTACCATGTTTTCTGCTTTCAAGAGGTGGTATAGGATGCAAGGTGCAAAACTTGTTCCTTACTTTGTCTTCACTGCTGTACCAGGCCCTTGGGTTTTTTTAGTGTTTGCTTCTCACTCTTCAGAGTGCAAGATATTCAGAATCTTTGCCACTTCCTGTTCATCAGGATCAATTACATATTAGCATCAATCTGGTGAATTAATTAATGCATTATCCACTAAATGGATTATTATATTTATTCATATGGCTAGGTAGTTCTTGTTCCTTTACACAATATTATGACAGAACAAGAAAAATGATATAGTCTTTGGACAAAATGAGAAATATATATTATTGTTTATCCCAGGTAATGCAAACTGATTTTGCTTTTTCCTCTTAGTGGTTGTAAACAAGAAAATACTCTCCAGAACAATAGCCATACACTATGAAAACAACCTGTGGCAATTTGCTCTATAAGAGAGACCACATCTAGCGTAGCAGTTGCAGTTGGGACTATCATCTGGTTCAGCGTGCTGTAGGCTGCTTTTATTCACCGTGATCATTTGCTTTTTGCACTAGCCAGACTGGTGAATAAAATGGGGGCTGCTACGTCTGTATCATTGAAGTCTTTGAGAGTAACATCGACCCCTGCCCTTCCCCTTGGATGCGTTATGGACTTACTATCGTAGCAGAGGAAAGATGTTTCAGGGGCTTTTACTTGGTTCTTATCTTGTAGGTCAAGGTTTTGCCTTTGATGATTTTGCCAACCTCTAAGTAATTCTGTTCCAAATGTACATTTGGGAATGAAAGAAATGATCAGCAGATGAGTCTGTGGGCCCAGTGAATTCACTGAGAGATGAGGCACATGAGGAAACAAGCCATGATTTTAGAAAATCATGAGGAAAAAAAAGAAACTGTAAATATTCCCACAGAGGATCCACATAATGTAATTACTAATTACAGACCTTAAAATAACTAGCTTAATATGATCAAAGGAATAGAAGACAAAATTGAGAATTTTAATAAGTTAAAATATAGTAGAAAACAAGTAAATATTCTAAAATTGAAAAACTGAAAAAATAATTCAGCTGATATGATTAATTTTAGACTAGAAACTGATGACAAATAAAACTGGAAAATACTACTAGAATGAAGTACAGAGAAGATAGAGTATGAGTTGTAGAGGGGACATGTGACATTAATGTACAGTTCCAGAAAAAGAGAATAAGGAAAATGGAACAGAATCGATATTTGAGAAGGTAAAGGCTGAAAGTTTTCCAAAAGTGAAGAAAGTTTTTAAGCTACAGATTTAGGAAGACTTACAGATAGCATCAGAAGTGAAATAAACAACAAGAAATCCTTTGGTGTTTTATAATAAAACTTCTATGGAGGAAAGAGAAAGAGTAAATATTACGAGATGCCAGAGGAAATCAAAATTGCAGTTGATGCTTCAACAACACGGGTTTTAACTATGTGGTTCCACTTATACACAGACATTTTTCAGTAAATACCTGTACAATTTTTGATTCATGATTGGGAGTCTATGGATGTGGAGGGCCAACTGTATGATTGATTCATACCATTTTAAATGGGGTCTTGGGCATCCACAGATCTTGGCATCTGTGGGGTGTTCTCAAATCTGTGGGGACAGATACTGAGGATAAGCTTTTGGGGAGTCAAAAGTTATGTGCTGTTTTTTTTACTGAATTGGGTGTTGGTGCCCCTAACTCCTGTGTTGTTTAGGGTCAATTATATTTCAAAAAAACAACAACTGTCCCAACAGCTGTCTTTACAGCTGACATAATGGAGGCAGAAGACAGTGGAATAATATATTAAAAATGTTGACAAGAAAATAGTGTATTCAGTGAAAAATGTCCTTCAAAAAAAAAAGGAGAGAGGTCATAAGGAATAAGTTTGTATATATGATAACAACAATAGGATCTGAACAAAAACAACCAAAGAAAACAATTGGTGGCCTCTGTAGGACAATAAAACAGGAAGGAATGTGCGGGACTACAATCTGAAAAAATTCAAGGATATGAAGTGAGCTTCCCAAATCAGGAACTTTTCCTTGAAAGTATTTTCTGGTTTCTGGGGCACTAGGAAAAAATGTTTAAGTCCAGGTTTCATTCTTACTAGACTGAGGAGAGCACAATTAGATTTCGGGAATGCAGCATGAGTAGAAATTGTGGGAAGAGAGCCACAGAAAGTGATTTGTCAAGCATAGATATTCTAATGTACCCTTATTCCTTATTCTAGTCCTTGGATTTTATGCCAAGATATGTTTTCTTCAGTAGAGAGCACAGGAGACCTTCCTTTACTTTGTCTTTGTGAATTAACTATATTTTCTCCCTTTCTGAGTTCTTAGTGCTCTGGCACTTGGGGCCTTGTGGACTGGAACACGTCTCTCCTAAGGTTAATTCATTTCTAGTGATAACAAACACTTTGCCTTTAATATGAAAATCAATCAATCCCCAACAAAATCCATACCTCTCACCCACAAACATCTCCTTTTATCAGACTGCTATAATCTGGGATGTTATCCCCTGCCATAATCACTAGAGGTCCAGGTAACGGACAACCAGGGACTACCCCTATAAGCCAGAGACCCCAATTATTCAAACTATCTAATCATAATTTACACAGTTTGGTTACCTTGCTTTGCAAATTCCCTTGAAACCTGCAATAAAGGCTCCTGCCCCCAGTTCTACTCTATCTGTTGGCTGCTCTTGCTCAGGTGCTTCCCTGTGTGGCCCTGCGTGGTGTGCCGTGTCTCCTGTTTCTAGGGGACTGCGAGTGCACTGAAAGACTTCTTTCATCATGGCAGTCACTTGTGTCTTTGTGACTTACTATACCTACTCACAAAAAGTCCTTGGTGTGGTTTTAGAGTAGTCTGCATTTTTAGTAGTCAGCTTTTTATCTAATAAACTAAGAACTTTGCTCTTGACTTGACTCAAGGACTAAAGATCTCTTCTACTTCAGTCTGAAATATGTAGACTGGTAATCCACAGAACTGGCCTAGTACCATGCCAGTTCTATCCCCACTAGCCAATTTGTGTTTTAGCCTGATGAAACCATCCCTGAATTGAATGGTACCAACCTGATTGGGACCATTCAATTCTTTACATAGACACAAAGATTCTTATATTTCCGCCCTTAGTGGAACTTAGGCTGACTCTTCACAGAATGTTTACAGAGTTTGTTTCACCCTTTTTTTCTATAAATAGCACAAAAGAAAGTGTTGGTAAAATCTGCTTTGTTATTTTGAGGAACAGAATAAAATTAAAATAAGAAAATTGTAAATTATCTTGTGGAACTATCAAGAAATTGACTGTAGACGCACATGACAGTAATCTTACACCTATTTTTTTCCCGCTCTTTGGAAAAGCTAGCTAAGTGCCTCACCTCTAGATAAATTAAGCAGTTAATTCAATCAAGTGGAGATCTATTGCTCATGCCCTCGCCCCTTTCTGTCTTCTTTCAAAGCAGTAATTCTGCATTTCTATTTTCTTTTGTATTGTTCTATATATGTGCATAAAATGTGTTTCACTCATAGGCATGAATTATAGATTTACTCTTGTAACAACTCATGAAAATAGGTGGGAGAAATAAATATTGTGATTTAGAGTATTCACAAGTATAGCTGTAACATTAGCATTGTAATACATATAGGCCCTCAGCTAATTACATTAATTGCACATTAGAGCAATTCAAAAGTATACACTTAAAAACCATAGGGACACACTGTCCTCATTGCAACTCAGCTTGCTCCAAATTCTGTAGTGGTGATGGGGGAAAGCCCTTTACGATTTTTAAATGGGTCTATGTTGCTAGTCAGAAAGTTGCAAATTATTTCAAACACTTATTTCATTTTATAGCTTGCTGGATGTATATTTTTGGAAATATTGCAAATTGCTTTAATATATTTTATTTTTATAAATATTTTTCATTGTGTGATCACTTTTCACAAGAGTTTGTAAGACTTTGTAGGAAAAATATTTATTTTATTTGTGCTTTGTCTGATTTGAAAATGAGTATGCAATTAAGGCAAATAACAATAGTGACTCCTAAGACATACTGAGCCCTTACCGTGTGTCTGGCACTGAGCTAAATCCTTTATGGATGTTGCTTAAAACAACCCTCTGACCTGCGTCTTAACAGTATGCCTTTTATTATTATTTGCATTATTCTATTTTCTTATCACTTTAATTTTTAGAATAGTTTTAAATTCACATCAAAATTGAGAAGAAGATACAGAGATTTTCTACACACACACCCTGCCCCTACACAAGCATAGATTCCTGTGTTACTAACATCACCCCCAGAGCGGTACAGTGGTTACACTGATGCATCTTAATCACTCAAAGGCCGTAAGTTACATTAGTGTTCTCTCTTAATGTTGTACATTGTGTGAGTCTACACAATATATAATGATATGTATCCACCAGCATAGTATACAATTTCACTGCCACCAAAATCCTCTACCTGCTCATCTCTCCACCACTCTGTCTAACCAGGCAACCACTGATCTTTTTACTGTCTTCATAGTTTTGCCTTTTCCGGAATGTCATGTAGTTAAAATAATATATTATGTAGCCTTTTCAGATTGTCTTCTTGCCTTTCTTTCATCTCAGTGTCCTCCATGTTTTTCATGGCTTGATAATTCATTCCTTTGTGGTGCTAAATAATAAATCTTCTATTGTCTGGACATATAGCAGTTCATTCATTTGTTTGTTCACTGAAGGGGGAATCTTGCTGCTTCCAAGTTTTGGAAATTGTGAATAAAGCTGCTTAAACATCTATATGCAGGTTTCTGTGTGGACATAGATTTTCAAGGAGCATAATGTCTGGATTGCATGGCAAGAATATGTTTAGTTTTTTAAGAAACCACCAAACAGTTTTCCAAAGTAAATGTATTATTTTGCATTCCCACCAGTGATGTATGAGAGTTTTTGTTGCACCACATTCTCATCAATATTTGGTGTTGTCAATTTTCTGAATTTTGGCCATTTTGGCCATTTTGGCCAATAGGTATGAAGTTGTGGTATCTCATTATTTTGTCATTTCCCTGATGACATATGATATGCTTTTCACATGCTTACTTACCATCTGTGTATCTTTTGATGAGATATCTGTTAAGGTCTTTGGCCCATTTTTAAATTGGGTAGTTTTCTTATTGTTGAGTTTTAGAAGTTCTTTGTATGTTTTAGATAACAGTGCTTTATCATATTTGTCTTTTGCAAATATTTTCTCCCAATGTGTGGCTTGTGTTCTCCCTCTTTTGACTTTCTTTTTTTCATTTTAATTAAATTCAGCCTATCAACTATTTCTTTCATGGATTGTGCCTTTGGTGTTGTCCCTAAAAAGTCATCACCATACCAAAAGTCATCTAAGTTTTCTCGTATGCTATCTTTTAGGCTTTTTATAGTTTTGTGGTTTACATTTAGGTCTGTGATCTATTTTGAATCAGTTTTTGTGAAGGGTGTAAGGTCTGTGTCTAGAACCACCGGGTGCATGTCACTGTCCAGTTGTTTGAGCGCCATTAGTGAAAAAGTGTGTTCATTCTCCCTTTTATTAGCTTTGCTCCTTTAATAAGTATTAGTTAACTCTGCTTATGTGGATCTGTTTCTGGGCTCCCTGTTCAGTTCCATTGATCTGTTTGACTATTCATTCACAAATACAACACTAGCTTGATTGCTGTGGCTTCATAGTATATCTTGATGTTGGGTAGTGTCCATCCTGCACCATTTTTCTTCTTCAATATTGTGTTAGCTAGTCTTATATTTCATTTTTCACTCTACTCATGTAAGAGAAACACCTACACAAAGGAAGGATGAGAGCCCTACATGCGCATGCCTGGTTAGTGCTACCAGGATGAAGTAGTTCCTGAGGAGGCACCAATCTGTTAGAGTAAGTAGATACAGTGACACGTGTATTTAAAAAATCGTTTTTTAAGTATTGTCTATGATCCTATCACTGCGACATGTGTCGGTATAGGGGGAGTGATATGAAAGTTAATGGCATACACTTATCTTCAGTGAGCCATTATTCCAGCACAACAGGTAGATTTATAGCCCTTTCTGCTCATGGATTCAATGACACTGCACCCTCCTGATTTCCTTCCTATTTCTATGAACATACTGTCCCTTTCCCTTAGGGGATTTGTTCTTAGTAGATTTCTACTTTGCTTCCAGAACAATGTTTCAAAGCATGCGTTAGGGCACACTGAACAGATCAGACTGCTGCCCAGTGCCCTGCCCTCAAGCTCATGCCTATCATCAGTCCCCTCCCTGCACTGTGAAAGGTCACGAAACTCATCACGGTAAGCCCCGATATCTGGCCCCTCTTTGCTTCCCAGGCTCATCTCTCCTTCACTCTCTGCAACAACCACTGCAGTTTTACATATTGTTTTTAGGTGCTCATATTCACCCTGCTCCTTCCTGCTATGGGGCTCTGGGGCATAATTTCTTCCCACTGATGTGGCTTTTCTTCCTCCTCTGATTTACCCTTCAGCTCTTTAGTTACATGTCACTTCCTCAGGGAAGTCTTCCCTGGCCTCCCTGGGTAGGAACACTTTCTTTTCTACATTATTATAGTACTTCCCTTTCATTTTACTCATTATTGTTACATTATTACATTTATTTGTGATTCATTCATCAATGTCTGCCTTCCCCCGTAAAATCACAAGCTCTATTATGTCAATTCCTTGCCTACTCTTGCTTAACATTGTGCACCCAGTAACTCGCCCAAAGGTTGGTGTATAGCTTACGATCAGTGCATGCATGTAAAAGGAATGAATTTAAACAGATACATATGGTACCACATGAATAGAATGGCAAGTAAACACATAAATAAAGTACATAGCACAATAATTGGCAGGGCTGACTCTGGATAAGTTTTTGTTCAAGACCCAGTTGCATATTGCAGGAGCATAGAATCTCAGTAGGAAATATGTCCTGCTGTCTAATTAAGAAATTAAGTAGTTTAATTCCTCACATAGGTTTGGGCAGGGTTTAAAGCAACCAACAAAGGATGTGTAGGATGTTCCTGAGTCATAAAGGGAAGGGAGTTACTGGATCCCAGAGAGCCTAGCTGCATGAGAGGGCCATTTGGCAGGAACAGTGGCTTTCCATAGAGGAACTCATTCAGCTGATGGCAAATTTGCAAGGTGGGAGCTGAGTGAAGGAATGCCCTGTGCTCATGCCATGTTCTCATTTCTGTTGTTGCTGTAACAAATTTTCACAAACTTAGTAGCTTACAGCAACGCAAACTTATTATTTCACAGTCCTGTAGGTCAGAAGTCCTACATGGGTTTTACTAGGCTAAAAAATCAAGGTGTTAGCAAGGTGGAATTCTATCTGGAGACCTCAGGGGTCAGTCTACATCTTTGTCTTTTCCAACTTCTAGAAGACATTTGCATTCCTTGGCTCATAGCTCCTTCTTTTCAATTCTAAGCCAGTAGTATAGCATCTTCAAATTTCTGGGTGACTCTCAGACCTCTGTCTTTTCCCCTGCATTTTTTTCTCTCTCTCTCTGACTTTGACCCTCCTGTCTTTCTCTTATAAAGAAACACGTGTTACATTGAACCTGTGAACAAAAGGTCAGTGCTACCAATCTAATGCAATAGGTATCCCCAATCTGAGGTGCAAAAAGGAGAAAAATTTTTATTCCAGTAAACAGTTTGCAAACCATAGAAATGTAGCTTCTGGTGGGAACCAAAACTGTACTGTGCCTCAGACAAAGGGGAGACCCACTTTTACAGAGAAGGTTCCCACCCTGGTCCCTGATTAATCTATTTCTATGCAAATAAAGAATCCAAATTTGCATAGTCTGACTGGTCCAAACAGCACTGTCCTCATTGATTGGAATCAGGTGTTCTGATTAGTTATTATAGAGCTGCTCTGATTGGTCAAGATGCAAATGAGTATCTAACTGTGTAGCTCCTATTGGACTGAGAAGGTCTCAGCCCACTGGTTGAAAGATTATACCAAGAATACCTTTATAAGTGTCAGCTCATGTGGCAGGAACACCCTGCAAGAGTATGGCAGCTCCATCTTGGCTTTTCCCTGAAATGCACTGTGTGAGAGAGGCCCCTGGAAGCATTGGCTGCTGGACTCTGATTATGAATCTGAGCCCAGTTAACCACAAGGAGTCCTTCTTGGCAGGCATATTACCCTCTGCAGGTCAACAGTCCCACTGGGATAATAGAGAATAATCTCCCTATCTCAAAAATTCTTAACTCAATCACAGGTGAAAATTCCTTCTTTCTAAATAAAGTAACATATTCACAGATTCTGGGGCTTAGGAATTGGGTATCTTCAAGGGCTCATTATTCAAATTACCTCATTCTCTTTACCCTCTGTTCTTTTGCCAGTACTTCCCATTAGCCAAACCCAACAGGAAGCCAGAGAATAAGGGTACCTGTTGACATAGTCTATAGGGCACAGGGCTTGATGGCTTTGAAAGGGTAGATAGAATAGAGGCATACCTTATTTTATTGCCCTTCACTTTACCGAGCTTTGCGGATACTGCGTTTTCATCAACAATGAGGTAGGACCTTCCACTAGCAAGAAGATTGACTTGCTGAAGGTTCCGATGCCAGTTAGCATTTTTTAGCAATAAAGTATTTTTAAATAGCATATGTATATTTTTAGACGTAATGCTCATGCACACTTAATATACTATAATATAGGATAAACATAACTTTTATATGGGCTGAGAATATAAAAAATTTGTGTGACTCACTTTATTGAAATATTTGTTTTATTTTAGTGGTCAGAAACCATATTTAAAATATCTCCAAGTTATCCTTGTATAGGAAAAGAAGCTCATATATAGAAATTAATATCATTAGTCAGTTGTATTTTGGTTCTACTCTATCCATTTTACAACTTGAATAGGTCTTCTCATTCCTAACTATGATTCTTTTAATATGTGCCATGCCTCCACTATTTTAAAATTTAAAATAACTGTGGCCCTGGCTACTGTGGCTCAGTGGATTGAGTACCAGCCTGTAAGCCAAAAGGTTGCTGGTTCAAATCCTGGTCAGGGCACATGCCTGGGTTGCAAGCCAGGTCCCGGGCCAGGGATGTGTGAGAGGCAACTGATCAATGTATCTCTTGCACGTCAAGGTTTCTCTCTTTCTCCTTCCCTTCCCATCTCTCTTAAAATAAGTAAATAAAATATTTAAGAAAACAACTATGAGCATGAAGTAAATTATAGAAATGCCCAAATTGGATTCAGTTGATTTCAGTTTTATTCCTCTGAAATAAAAATTTCCTACATACAGAAAAACAGGAAAAAAGTCATCTTACTTTAAATGTTTTACAATATATAATCATTTAAATAGTTTGAACAGAATATAGTAACTGCATATTTGATTCATTGGCCAAAGTTTTGCCCTTTCCATTTTGGACACTTACAGTCATAATTGGGTTCTAGAGAATTATTTTAAATTTAAACAAATGTGTTTATATTTATGTGGGAGATTCTTAGAGCAGGCGTAGAATAATACCTGCAAATATTTAATGCCTGTAAACCCGAGGAATATGTAAATAGTCATAATTTAAAATGTGGGAAGAACAGTTTAAGGGAATAGTTTAGAAAAGACTATAAAACCAATAGAAAAATTTCTTGATTTGAGATTGAAAAGTGAAAACCTCTTCTTGGAACTACAGAAAATAACCAAAGTGATACTTGTAAACAGTTATGGGTTGGATATTTCACCTCCCTTTTGCAGTCTGGATTCTCTGTTATGAAGGACTCTAGGTTTACATGGCTAATAGCTGTTATCTTCTGAAATGTGGCTCAGGCTCCTGAGGATGTTTGTGAAATGTGTTATTGTAGTTATGAATCATCCTGGCTACTGCCAATATCTTTTTATTTTCAGGAGTTACAGGAAAATGACTCAGTGAAGCCAGCCTAACTGATGTAACACATTGGTGAGGATGTGTCACTATGAGTAACTGTTACTGAATATTGTCTTTCTCCGTTATATTTTCTTTGGGGGGGGCACATTTATCTAGTGTATATATCTAGTATATATATATATACTATATATCTAGTATATATCTGGTATATATAGGAGGTCTTTCATACAAATTATTTCTTCTCCTATGAAGTTGACAGACATTGACCTTAGGTATTGAAACATTTAAACATGCCTGATTCTGTAAGTAGGTTTGCCAGTACAATTAAGAACCAATTTTCTCCATCAACATTTCCATAAGTCACACATCACATTCATAATAAGCTATACCGAGGAATCACTAAGATACACCTTGTTTCCAGAGATCTAGTCAGTTTATAACTTATTCTTTCTTATTGTAACCTTTCTTCTGATATCTAGGTACTCAGTAGATATCAAACTTTCTTTAGCATTTAGGGTTTGGCAAAATTACATTCCTGTCACTGAAGAAAATTGCAATGTTTTAAAATATATTTTTTTCTAAATATTTTCTACATTTTTCCACATTTTATACCTCTCATCTCATTCTATTATATTTTGAGTGATGAGCAAATAACGTAATTACCACTGGTGCATTGAGAACTTTTATATAAAAATCCATTTATATAAGATAGACAAATTTCTCTAGTATTTTCACATCAAACAATTATTCAAAATTATTATCATAACCACTCTAAGATGAAGGTAGAAGTAATTTATTTATTAAGAACTTATTTATTTTTATTTAGTCATTTCACGAACATTATCAAACAGGCACTATGTAGTTGCAATATGATACGATGTTGCCTGTTTGGGCGAGTGGGTATGTTTAATGCAAGATTTTCTTTCTGAAGGATCCCACATTGACTTGTACATGTTATGTAATCTTTCTGTTTTTAATCCTCAAAGCCGTGTTTAGGTTTAAGGTGAATTTAATAATCAGTAGCATTGTGCAATTGAGGTGTTATTAGTCTGGTGCAGAGTAGATGGCATGGCACTAGTTTACCTCAAAAGAGATAAATAGATAATTTATAATTTACTTGATAGGGTCAGTGAAGAGAAAACCATAGGGTATTTATGGGAAGACATAGGAGAGGTGTCAAGACAAAGGGGAGGCAATGGAGGGAACTTGCGGTAGGAGATACCATTGTATTTTCAAGGATAATTAAGGCCAAGTACGGGAGGACATGATGATGAACTTGAGAGGGAATTGCTTGTTCAAGGAATTGACGTAGGTTAGCACGGTGACGTGCAGGCGTTCAGGAGGGAGGCTGGCTCCCAAGGAGACCAAGGATCATATCAGGGCAGGTCTTGTATATTAAGCCAAATATCCCTGTTTAAGCCTCTGGGTGTAGGTGACTAGTGACAGGTATGTTCCTCTCTGAGCCTCAGTTTCTTTATGTGAAAAATGTGGACAATAATGCTGGCTACCTCATATGGCACTTGTGAGAATAGAATGATCTTATCTCTCTCATAAAACAGTGTTTGACATAATAAGTACTGGGTAGATGCCAAGTTAAGTATTGAAGAATTTAAAGCAGTGAAATGTCACCATATATAAAAATTTGATCCCGAGCACATATCTTTTTTTATGATATGTTTGATATTTCCTTTATTATTTTGGGATTTTCCTGGTTTTCTTAGAAGAATAGGGTAAACTAAGTGAAGAATTGCAGGAAATACACTAAAAATGGTTTAATTAACACTAAATTTTTAGACCATTTAATTAATATCACCCAACCTTTCCCTTTTAAGACTGATTTATCATGTTCTTTTCAGTCTATACTTGGACACCTACCATAAACGCGGCTCGGTCAGCTCAATATTCTGCATAAATCTAACAAAAACCAGAGGCTCTCTGGCTGTGTCTGTTTCCTGAAGAGAGCAGTTTGTGCCAAGTTTCTGTGGCAGAGGTCAGTACTTAATAGATACTGTGGTACACTTAATAACCCTATGAAATCCTGGATGTTAAACCACAGCTTGGAATTGCAGCCACAGTTTTCACATGTGTTCTTTTGCACACAGCTTTATATACAGAAACAGATTTCCTAATAATTTCCACTTCTTTCCTTTCAAATATATCTAATATAAAAATGTATGTTTTTGAGTCATTTCCATGGTGCCACCCTCATTTCTTTCACTTACACACTCTTTGAAGATAAAATTAGGAAATCAGTAATGGCAAAGAAATTATTTCATTGAGTAGCAAAGTACAACTGCTAGTGCTATTCAGACTTATGTGGGAATGAGCAAGGACATACTGCTTCGGAAGCTTCAGTCTTCTCTCCCCTTTCACTTCCTTTCTCTCTCTCTCTATGAAATCATTTCTATAGACATAATTCTGGTATTTATTTCCTTTAAGATGTTGGATGTGGTCCAAATCATTTAATATCTAAAATTGTAAATGAATAATTGAGAAGTGTCAATGTTAAAACATTCCACTTAATAAAGAAATACTTGGAAATTTAATAAAGCATGATTACCCATAAATTGGGAGTTGTATATTGAGATGCATGTATGTGTATGTGTATATGCTAATTGGGGCAATAAGATGATTTTCTACGAATATAAAGATTCCTCCTTCATCTGCTTGCCTATTTAAGTGCAAAATGAAATGAAGAGCACTCTGTCGAAAACATTGGAATTTGAAGTGAGGCTGCAGAGAACACGGCCAGTCCAGTGTGACTGCTGGATGTGCCCTGTTGATTCCTTGTCTATTGATTGAATCAATTGTACCTGAAAGCATCTACGTGCAATCTGATTACAGCTTTAAAATTAAGAAAGGGAAATGATTCAGTCTAAGTAGTGTTTTAGTAATGGCCTTAAACTGTGAAACGGGAAAGAAAAAGTAGTTTCACCCCCAAGTGGCCAGGAGAGGACACTAAGAACCAGGAAGGTGAGGGGGATCACCATTGTTGCTGGAGCGTGGGGCGCCCACCTCAGATGGAAGGAAGGAGCATTCGCTGACCCTGCCACGTCCAGCTGGTCTTTCCGTACTTCTCCTTGATAATCATCATTATTGTGCCTTCTCATAAAGACAATGGGTTATTTCTTTCTCACTCTGCCTGTGCCAGTAGCCTGTCGTAAAGTTCTTTTTCAGCTTTGAGGGAGAAGGTGACAAAATTCAAGCACCTTCCAGCTGCACAACTAATCGTCCTCCAGCTTCCTCATGTTATGTTCATCATTTTGTAATGCGCCCTTAGAGAAGACTTTCATGTGATAGGATGTGAAATGCCGCTAGTAATGTCGGGCAGTGCTCTGCTTTTAACTTAGAATAATTTCATATTTTCCGTTTTTCTAGTCAAGTTCTTTTTAGTCAAAGAAATAAACAATTTATACTGATGCCCCTCCCACATCAGGAACCTACACTAACTCACTAATGTATTACTGAGAACTAGAAAAATGTAATATTAACAATTCTGTAATGGATGATGGAACTTGATTGAGGAGGGCAAATTTTATGCCTGACCTCGGGGAGCGCTCAGGACAAAGTAGACTTGCAGAGAATTACCACATCTTGCAGGACGGACTAGAGTCAGTGTCCCTGCTGCTCTCCATCATTGGCTGGCATCAGCCCCCAAGAAATGCTGCCTTTGCATGTATATGATGGCAGACTCAGAGTGCAACAGTGAAGCGGGGTGTCAGTCAATGACTCTCACTGTAGCAGATTTCCACGTGTTGCATTTTCATGGTTGCCGCACACGCTCCCATCAAATGTGGAAATTATTTTCCTTCTTCATCAATCTGTGCTGGGCCTATGAGCTGTCGTGGCCAATAAATTGTGACATAAGTGACTGTGTGTTAACTTCTGCACCTGAGCCTTAGGTCCACAATGTCCTCCTTTACTGCTTGTATGCTCTCTTTTGGAAAACAGATGTCGTATAAGAAGTTTGAATACCCTGAGATAACTAAGAAGAAGCCTACCTTAGCCATGTAAAGAAAACAAATGTCTATAGGGAAGATCACAGAGGCACCGAGCATGTGATCTAAGTAAGCCTTCTTAGATCTTCTTGCTGGGCCCCAAACCAGGGACTGCAACCAAGAGACTGCATGAAACCCTGCCAAACCCTGCTCAAAATCCTGGTCCAGCGAATCTTGAACAAATCGGTGCTTGTTGTTTTAAACCACTAAATTTGGGTGCATTTTTTACTGTATAGATGGACCTGTCTTAGCATTCCTGACACACTCAATTACCACTTATGAAGAGCCTGCAGGAGTTATAGTCTTTGCACAAATATCATGGTGGACTTAGAGTGAAACAGCTGAGGATGCCGATCAATCACACACAATCAACTGAAACAGAAGTCAGTATCTTCTGCACTAACAAAAACTTTATGTGTCATTGGCTTAGTGGCCAAGTACAGGTGAAGGCCCTCAGGAGGACAGGAGTCTGTTTTTGGAGGCTGGAGAAATTTCAGCTTGTTTCATTTGTGGGTGAAATGTTTGGCGACACTGTATCTGTGGTGTCTTGAAAGATAGGAATATATCCAATTAACTCGTGGATCTAGCTGCAGTAGTTTTCAGGCTGAATACTTTAAAGGCTAGCTGACTTTGTTTAAGTGCCTGTTTTAAAATGAGGTGAAAAAATAAATAGAAAAGGAGCTGTTTCATTTTCAAGCAGAATTTAGAGGAAATATTTCTAACCTTTATTTCTAACTTGCCAGGTTAGAAAATAAAACTGTTCTCATTCCAAGCTTTTCCAACTGACACAAGGTCCCCAAAGTAGGATATATACACAGAGCCAAGATCAAGTCCAGGTGTACTTGGAAAATGTGGCCTTAGACTCAATAACAAATCAAGAGTTTTCCTGGAAGACCCTTTGTTTAGACCTCCAAAAATTTAAAATGTAGTGCTTTCAGGTCACAGCTTGCAAAAGGCTCCTAAGAATCTTAAGTGACTTTTTCCCATGATACACTGACTCACAACCCAAAGAACAGGGCAGCGTGTCTGAAGATGTTTGTGGATGTGGCTTTTGTCTACTGGAGTACATTATAGCTGGATATATAGGAAAGGCACATTTCTTTTATAGGAGCCTTACCCATCTGGACTGAAAGGGAAAAGAAAGTTTGGAATGAAAGGAGGCCTCTGGGCCCCCAAACTTCTGCAGGCAAGAAGAAAGCAGCAAAAGCCACTGAACTGCAAACATGGACAAGGCCTTCCAAAACATAGAGCAGAGGAGAGAGCCGAGCTCCAAGGAGAAACACTCCCTGGGAACAGAGCTGGATTGTGATCAATGCACATTTCTTGTCCCACGAGCAATGGGATTGGGTGACAAGTTGTTATAAATGAATGACTTTGCATGCTTCCTAATTCTCCACCCCCCACCATTTGAACAGGAGGACCTACTGCAGTTATTCTGTCTCTGTTTCCTATTACACGTTGGGTGACATCAGTAGAGGAAGACAACTTTTTTGTTTTTTATTCACATAGCTGTGAGGCTGAGATGCTTCACACAAAAAACTGCACTTGAAGAAACTCTCACCTGAGCTCAGCTTAGATAAAGAAATCATGATGCTGAAGCTGGGGCCTGGGCCTGATGTTATAAAATGAAATTTTGGGTAGATGGGGCATGTATTTTGCCTGAGGGAAGAAATTGTGGACAGAGGACTGAATGTGAGTTCTCAATATTGGTCACAAAAATGCTTCTCATCCCATGTGCTAGTTTGCAATGTGGTTTTTCCTTGACCTCAATAATTATGGAGTCTATTTCCCCTCTGCGGGAAACTAGGATGACCCTACAGGATATAGCAGAATTGACTTTGTGGAACTTTTCAGTATGGGCCTTATAAAGTCTGTAGTTTGTGTCTTTACCAACAGGAAGTCAGTAACCCTGCAAGAAGATCCACTGTCCTGAGGGCACCATTCTGGAAGGAAACCCAAATTAGCCAAAAAGAAAGAGAGCAGCCACGTGGAGCAGCCCCGAGACACCAGCAGTGTAAGTGAAACTTTCTTAGACCTTCCCGTGCAGCCCAGATGCTGGCTGACTGCAGCTGATGGTGTGGCCCTCGTGCAGCAGCAGAACTCAGTGCCCTAAGTTCTGGCCCATGTATTCATGAACAGGGAGAGTGGCTGCTGTTTAATACCACTGTAGGAGAAAGTTGATTTTTAAAGCAATAGCTTTAATGAATTTGTTTTTAATTGAATAAATGTACAATTATTCAATGTTTTATTGGAATAAGTGAACTTGAGTATGTAATCTAT
This sequence comes from Desmodus rotundus, assembly GCF_022682495.2. Taxonomy (NCBI): domain Eukaryota; kingdom Metazoa; phylum Chordata; class Mammalia; order Chiroptera; family Phyllostomidae; genus Desmodus; species Desmodus rotundus. The sequence continues at coordinate 134,671,527 of NC_071387.1, forward strand.
ATTCTAGAACAAAAAGTCCACATTCTAATCAACATTTATTTATTCATTTTCTTATTACTTCAACAAAAGGATTTTGTTACACAAAGTGTCATAGTAGGTCCTGAGCTTGTCTGTAGGAGCTTACAATACAGTGAGGAAGACAAGCACTTAAGCTGGCAACTAACTCAAGTCAAGAGAAGTGAGAGCTGCAGGGCAGTTGCATGCAGGGTGTGGTTTGGTCGCAGAGAATGTTGGTCTTAAACCTGATGTGGGATGTGGGGATGACTTCACAGAGAAAGCAGCATGTGAGTTCCTAGCATTTAACACTCAGCATAGTGTGCTTGAGTAGGCTAATAAAATATATTCATTAACTGAAATATTTAATGAAAAGTCTTGAGTCTTGTATAGATTTATTCAAATTGGCAGAAAAAATGAGATGGATTTTCGTACCCAGGGAAAAGCAGGAGTGAAGTTTGAAAGAATCAACAATGGCAGCAGAAAGTCTTTTAGCATGTGGGAACGCTGGATTTGTGGAGTGATGAACGGGTTCATTTGACTTGAAAAGTACATAGGAATGGGTGTTACAATAGTATGTATAATTTTGAGGATACATGCATAAAATGCTGTTTTGCTGACACTATGAGGATCAGGAACATTCTTAAATATGGTAGTGGTAAAATACATGAAGTAAATATGATGGCGTTATATTGACTTGGCAGTTGTTAGGATGTAAAAGATAAGGAATAGAAGAAAATCAGATAATTTCCAGATTTTTAGCTTGGAGACTGATATTTAGCAGTGAAAGAAGGTGGCAACAAACTGCTAAAAGTTACAAAAAATCTGAATCAGAGCTTTCCAATTATAGCTGTTTATATATAATGTAATTAACATAGAAATCGTGGCGAAGGATCTTTTTGTGGGTCAGATGCTCACTCCTCCATAGTGATGATCACATGACCTAGAGTGTGAAATTGAGCTGCCACTTAGTCTGATTCATTAAACAATGTCCTAAATATAGACACTGACGTAGTAACATGAAATCTTAGCAAATGGCTGTTAATGGAGATCTCAAAACCCATTATCTGGTAACTTACCCATATATTATTTTTTTCTGATAAAAATACTAGATTATTTTGACCATAGGTAGCTTGTAATTTAAAGGAGCTCACTGCAAGAACCGATTTCTACTGAACGTGCAATAAATCCCTTTACCTCAGTCTCAAGAAAAGAAGAAAAAAATGGTTCAGTGATATTGTAAATCAAAACTATTTTTAAATTAATTTTTATGGACAATTTTGAAAATTTTGTAACACATATACCTGAATGACTAAAAAATAACCTCATTGGATTCACAATCTTAATAATGATTCCAACATCTTTGATATTCTTGATCTTCATGCCACATATTATTTCATCACTTAAAAACTTTTTGAATTGTTAAGTGAGTCTCCCAACTTCCTATGCTGCCTGCAGGTGTGTTTCTCCCTTGAGTATGCTCATTTTACCTGTTCTCTGCTTAAAAAAACCTGCTTTCAATGAGATAGAAATCATATTCATTGTTAAAAATGAGTAAGTGATAAGTGTACTTCCGATTTCCCTAGGCCTTAAAATCCTAGATACAAAATCAACCCTTTCTAATCTGCAAAGTAATCTTTAATTTTCTCCCCCTCATTCCACTCTGCCTTCCAATGAAACTAAGTTCATTAAGGTGTCAATGGATGATATTTTTCCCTTAGGGTTTTTGCATTAGTAAATCCTTTGAACAAATATCTCAAATATTGAAGTAAGAGTTTTTGTAAGATCATTAAGCATGAAATTCAGGGAATATGGACAAGATGAGAGATTTTCAACTTGAAATTTCATGAAGTGAGGTGACTAGGGAAAGGAATTTAGTAAATAGGGAACATGTTGGGGAAGAAGAATCTTCCTAGGACTTAAAGATCACACTGTGAACTATGTACTTTTCTAATTTACATGACCATTTGACCAACTGGTCACATTTCCTGTGTTTATGTTATCTCAGCCCAGACCACCTGAAATCAACTGTGAAACATAGACTAGTGAAGTTGTCGACTATGAGGAAAAGTCAGGGAAAATACCTTTACTGAGAGTCGTGGGGAGTCTAGTACTTCTCTCTTATGGATGCCATGCTGTTGGAAAAAGGAGGCGGTTGCCATGCAACCTGGAAGTAAGGGGAATAAAGGAAATTAGATGTGGCAAGAGGAAAATAAACACACAATATAGATTTAAAATATTGACTTACACTGAGGGAAATAAAAATGGGAACTGGCAATGTTTTATCATTGTGCTATTAAAACATATCTCCCAAATGTCCTACACAAACAGTTCCAATATTAAATACATTAGCAATTTATATAGAAGCATATAAACAAAAGTGAGATTAGAAATAATAGTTCTAGAGGGGACTTTAGCTCTATATCTGCCTGGTCATAGAAGCCTTGATAAAATTAACATGACCTATTGTAATTAAGACTCAGCCAAGATAGAGCACTAAAGACAATTTATGGAATTGGACGACGAATCATCTTCCCAGTTTCTGCTATGGTTCCAGGGTGTTTTTATTTTTCTTTTGATAAAAGCACCTAAAACAGTTCTAAGAAGGCAGTACGTTTAGCAAACTTTACTAACTGTGTTATCCTATGGCCATCTTAGCTCTACTGATGAGACCCTAAGGGAAAACTGCTTCCTATCAAAGTAAGCTGCTGAAGACTACTGTCAAAGACTCCTAACCTCTACTTAAAGGGAGTCGCTTTTCTCCTGTAAAAAAAAAATTGTCAGTGAAAAAATTGTTCTTTAATTTTTATCCCGGAGAAAGTTGAACATCAAGCTATAAAATAGTAGAAAAGTGTCTTCACCACTTCTTTCCTAATTTATACCCATTGGCCGCACCCTACTGGTTATGCCAATAGTCATAACTAGTGTACAATAAAAGCTATATGTCTGGATTTATTTTTAATTATTCAATTTTGTAAAAGTATAGTAAAGCATGAATATAATATGCTATTTCAGTAAGCACCAAAAGGTTTATACCTGCTATTTCCTGCTTCTCCACTTCTCACTGTTATTTGTAGATTCAGAGAGAACCAAATGAAACTAAAAATAAGATTTTTAAAATTATAATTTATTTTTAAAATCATGTTTATTTCTGTGTAATTTACATATGATAAAATTCACCTTTTCAGCTGTGCAGTTCTGTAAGTTTTGACAGACACACAGAGTTGCGTAGACACCACCACAATCAAGGTATTGAACATCGAAATGGGCTACTGGTCTACAAAGTCCTTAGAGACGTGGTGAATTGAGGGATGATTTAAGTATAATAAAGTAAGTTGATTGAAGTGAGTGAGTCCATGAGAAAATAAGGCTGAACCAGAGGGAGGACAAAATAAATGGTTGAGAGGGAAAAGGGAAGTAAAAGGTGAAGAGTCTGGTGAAGGAGGTAGGGCCTGCGAGAATGGCAGGAGAGTGTTAAGGGTTGAGGATGTGGATGCCATGGAAGGGAATACATGGTCTTCTTACCACCCCATTTGTTTCTTCCAGTCTCCTCTGTTTATTTATTTATTTTTCTGAAGTCCTACAGGGAAGGATACTGCTTTAAATCATCTATTCTTTATTTTGATTGTTTAATATTATGAATATATGGAACAGTAATGTTCAGATTTTAGTAGGATTCATAATGGTCTGTGGAGCATTTAAAATGCATGTAATTACTGTATATTGTGTAAGAAAGTAGTCCAGTTTTTATTTATTTGCCTGTGTCTGTTCAATTTTTCCAACATCATTTATTGAAGAGACTGTTATTTTTTCCCATTGTATATTCTTGGCTCCTATGTAATAGGTTAATTGACCATATAAGTGTGAGTTTATTTCTGGGCTCTCTACTCTGTTCCATTTATCTGTATGTCTATTTTTGTGTCAGTACCATACTGTTTTGATTACTATAGCTTTGTAGTATAATTTGAAATTAATGAAACTGGACCACTTTCTCACACCATATACAAAAATAAACTAAAATGGACATGGGTTAAAGACTTACTTGTAGTTCAAAAAACCATAAAACTCCTAGAAGAAAAGATAGGCAGTGAGCCCTTTGACAGTTGTCTTAGCAACATATTAAAAAATATTTCACTCAGACAAGGGCAACAAAAGCAAAAATAAGCAAATATCATTATATCGAACTCAAAAGCTTTTGTACAGCAATGAAAACCATCGACAAAATAAAAATAAATTATTGAATAGAAGATATTTGCAAATGACACATTGGGTTGTCCAAAAAGTCCATTTAGTTTTTTCCATAAAATAAAAGACACATTTTTTATTTTTGCCAATAACTTTATTGATTTGGATGTTTTGAGTATGTTGGCCATCTCCCACGTGAGTGTCATTGATTGTTATCAATTAATGTCTCAATTAGATTGCTATCAACTTTAACTACTCCATCTGACCGTGGAGCATCATCCAGCCAGAAACCTCCAGTAGGAAACCTCGCAAACCACTTTTGAAACATTCAACCCATCACAAGCACCTTTTCCATACACTGCATAAATCTTTTCTTATGTGTTTCAGTTGTGTTTTTACCTTTCTTGAAATAATAAAGCACAATATGCTAAAACTGTTGTGTATTTTCTTCCATTTTCATTTAAAATGGCTACATAAAAATTCACTAATTTTGGTAAGATTTTTTAAATGCATGTTGATATGACAACTGTCACTATAGAATCTAACAAAATTGTTTTGAATGAAGTTAAAGATGACTAAGTGCTACTAGAGCCATCTTATGGAAAAAACCCAACAAACTTTCTGGTCAACCCAATATTTGATAAAGGGCTAATATACAAAATATATGAAGAACCCATACAAACTGATGGTTGCCAGAGAGAGGTGGGGAGATGAGTAAAAAGGTGGAGGAGAATAGGAGGTATGAAATTAAGTTATAAAATAATTAAGTTATAGGAATGCAATGTAAAGCATGGGAGATATAGTCAATAATATGTTAATAACATTGTACGGTGACACATGGTCACTAGACTTATCGTGGTGATCTCATAAGGTATATAAGTATCAAATGACTGTTGGACAGCTGAAACTAATAATATATTGTATGTTATTTATACTTCAATTATATATGTATATGTGATTAGACCCAACTCTCAAATATCATGATTCAATAATTCTTATGTGGACCCCTTTGAAAGGTTGAAAAAACACTGTAATTTGATGTGAGAAAACAGAGTAACATACTTTAGTATCAATGATACTTAAAGGTACAAAATACGCCTGAAGTCATTATGCAGTGAGCTATGTTCCGGCCAAGATGCTGTGATGTATGCCTACACAAAGAAGACCCCTCTCTGCCCCAGCTACTACTCCTCACCCGACACGAAGGAGGACGAATGTAATTACTGACTGCAGAATTGGGAGAGCTTCCAGTTAGTTATTGTGGTCTTCGTTTCTTCTCTGCTCTCCTCTCTTTTACGTTAGAATATCCTCCTCTTCATTCCCTTCACACTCTTTAAATATACCTCCTCATGCATAAAAGGACTGGTAGTTATTTATATTCAAACTGTAATTCATTCACTCGCTTATTCAATCTATTATCAGAATGTTTTAACTCTTTAACTTAACTAAAAACAAAAAATATTTAAACTTTTATTAAACAGGGTGCAAGAATAGGCAAGCCAAATGGATATGTGTATTGTTTGGTAAGCAATATTTAAAAAATAAATTGAATTAGGTGCCAATATTTTTAGATGAAGATATTTTATAGAAAATATGTGAATTTCCTTCTTGGTAAAATGTCTGTAATGTAAACTACTTTAGGATACGATGCTACATAGCTACCTGTTCATTTAATTTTAATTCTGAGGGAGGTCACCCACAGTTAGTGATTTGTAGGAAGTTCCGTGCACCCGAGAAAGTAATTAATTTTAAGCCTGTTTTCCCTTTCTTTCAAAAATGGATTTTTATCAGTACAGTTTTGGTCTTTTTACTTAGTTTGAATGAATGTTAGGTTTGGGTTATAGCAGTGAACTTAAAGATATTCAGCAGGAAATGTGCATTGGAAGCTCACGTATCTTCTAATTCCTGCAGAGATTATTATGAGTTGTGCCTGAGCCTGTACCCCACACCTCATTTGGGTGGCACCCCAGGTTGCCCTCTAATTTGTCCTGTGTATAGCCGTGGTTTAGGAGCTTTTTTTTGATATATTTATTGATTATACTATTACAGTTGTCCGATTTCCACCCCTTCACTCAACTCCATCCTGCCCATCCCCTCCCTCCCACATTCCCCCCCTATAGTTCATGTCCATGGGTCATACTTATAAGTTCTTTGGCTTCTACATTTCCTACACTATTCTTACCCTCCCCCTGTCTATTTTCCACCTATCATTTATGCTATTTATTCTCTGTACCTTTCCTCCCTCTCTCCCCCTCCCAATCCTCTATTGATAACCCTCCATGTGATCTCCGTTTCTGTGGTTCTGTTTCTGTTCTAGTTGTTTGCTTAGTTTTCTTTTGTTTTGGTTTTAGGTGTGGTTGTTTATAACTTTGAGTTTGCTGTCATTTTTACTGTTCCTATTTTTTATCTTCTTTTTCTTAGATAAGTCCCTTTAACATTTCATATAATAATGGCTTGGTGATGATGAACTCCTTTAACTTGACCTTATCTGAGAAGCACTTTATCTGCCCTTTCATTCTAAATGATAGCTTTGCTGGATACAGTAATCTTGGATGTAGGTCCTTGCCTTTCATGACTTGGAATACTTCTTGCCAGCCCCTTCTTGCCTGTAAGGTCTCTTTTGAGAAATCAGCAGACAGTCTTATGGGAACCCCTTTGTAGGTAACTGTGTCCTTTTCTCTTACTGCTTCTAAAATTCTCTCCTTATTTTTAATCTTGGGTAATGTAATGATGATGTGCCTTGGTGTGTTCCTCCTTGGGTCCAGCTTGTTTGGGACTCTCTGAGCTTCCTGGACTTCCTGGAAGTCTATTTCCTTGGCCAGATTAGGTAAGTTCTCCTTCATTATTTTTTCAAATAAGTTTTCAATGTTTTGCTCTTCCTCTTCTCCTTCTGGCACCCCTATAATTCGGATGTTGGAACGTTTCAAGATGTCCTGGAGGTTCCTAAGCCTCTCCTCATTTTTCCGAATTCTTGTTTCTTCATTCTTTTCTGGTTGGATGTTTCTTTCTTCCTTCTGGTCCACACCGTTGATTTGAGTCCCAGTTTCCTTCGCATCGCTATTGGTTCCCTGTACATTTTCCTTTGTTTCTCTCAGCATAGGCTTCATTTTTTCATCTGCTTTTTGAACAAATTCAACCAATTCTGTGAGCATGTTGATAACCAGTGCTTTGAACTGTGCATCCGATAGGTTGGCTATCTCTTCCTCGCTTAGTTGTATTTTTTCAGGAGCTTTGAAGTGTTCTGTCATTTGGGCCTTTTTTTTTTTTTTTTTTTTTTTTTTTGGTCTTGGCGCATCTGTTAGTTAAAGGGGCAGAGCTTCAGGTGTTCGCCGGGGTGGGGTAACGCTGATCTCTGCGCTGTGATGCTATATGTGTGGGAGGGGCCAAGAGGGAGCAATGGCACCTGCTCCACTCTCCACCGGGTTTTAGCCACTCCCTCCGCTACCCACAATCAAATTGGGCCCCTCTGGTGCTGGTTCCCGAGTGGGTGGGTCTGTGCACACTCTAGGCCCTGTGGGTCTCTCCAACGACCTCTCCTGTGAGGCTGGGAGTCTCTCCTGCTGCTGCCCCAACCCCCACGGGCGTTTTCAATCAGAGGTTTGAGGCTTTATTTCCCCCGAGCTGGAGCCCTGGGTTACGGTCTGCTTTGCTCCCCCCTCTCCCCCCATTCATCCGGTTTATCTCTGCACGAATGTGGGGCCGCGGGGTGCTACCCACCACTCTGCCTGCCCCATTCCTGCCACTCTGAGTCCGGCCCTCTCAGTTTATCTGCATGAAGGTGGGGTTGCAGGGTCTGCTAGTGGTCAGACTGCCTGCCCCGTTCATCCCACACTCGGCCAGTCTGGGTCCCGCCACAGCCACGCGAGTCCTCTCCGCCCTGGTGCCCGTCTCTGCCCCTCCTACTGGTCTGGATGTATGTTTCTTTTTTATCTACTTGGTGTCTGGACTTCCTTGCCGTTCGATTTTCTGTCAGTTCTGGTTGTATGAGGAGATGCAGTGTGTCTACCTACGCCGCCATCTTGGTTCTCCAGTTTAGGAGCTTTTAGGATTGCATCATGCCAACAAGGGGGCACATATCACTACCTCAGGAGTATTTCTGTTTCTGCCTTGACTAAACCTTTTATAAGTTTGTGACTGGCATCTAAAAGGCCCGTGTTTGACTTCTATAAAGAACATGTTGTATTAACTATTTTTTTGCTTGCTGTCAACTCAGTGTTTGTCTAATAAATATCTGTGTGGCAGGTTTTGTTCTGAAATGTGCTTTCCTTATAATTTGGTATAGTTTGTGGGTGAGACACTAACCTTCATCAGCCCACACTTCCTTAGCAGCCACTGCTGTCTGGAAAAACCTGAGTTGACCATGTCCAAACTGAACTAGGTCTGTTTGCCACACTCCTCTGGAAAAATAAGAAGGCTTGACTACTCTGGGCCCCTATTAGTTGACAGGAAACAATCAGAATGACCTGAGAAGCAGCTGTATCCTTTACTGTAAAGGATACTGTATCCTTTACATGTAATCTCTACTTCCCACAATAAACACCACTTGCTCTTGCCTTAATCCCAGCCTGCTGCTCTTAATGTATATTATCCAGTCAGCCCCATGGGCATTGAAACCCACGATCCCTGCACTGAAGGACTTTCAGATCTGGTCAAACAGGTGTGGGAGCAGCTTTATGCTTAGGCTACTTCTGTTGGTGTTCAAAATCATGTGTATGAATAACTCTTAAGATAAACTTGTGTTGCTCATTTTGGTCTTGGACCAAAGAATGAATTACATAGCATTCACGATCACCGGACTGTCCTCATTTCCTTCCTTTCTGTTTCCTTTCCCATTATCTTAATCTTTCCTGTCTGCCCCTGATAGTACAAATGAGGGAGGCAGGGGTCTTGCCACCTGTCTCCCATACTACCAATTCCAGCTAACGGCAGTCATAGCTCAATTACCCATGGCTTTGAGCAGGCCAGCAACTGAGGCAGCAAAACACAGAATGAGGAGATACTTCCTCTAAGCAGTGTGTGGGAGAGGTTGCATCAGAGAGAATGTAGGTCCCAGGACACACACTGCGGTTGACACTGTGACCCAATGTGTTATGTGTTGTGTGTGGCTGTGTGAATTATGGTGAAATAAGGAGTATGGTAAAAAAGGGGTGAGGAAAAACTTGAAGTTTAAATATTGAATGACCAAAATGAGATGAGAAAACTAGGCATTACTTTACTGCACAAAGTAAATGTTCCTCTCTGCCTTCTGAGTAAGCTGCCTCCTATGTATTCTTATATCCCAGTAGGGCCAGGACTGTGAATACCATTAAATAGAGCTTAGTTGTAATAATATTGATGTAAATAGAAATATCTCCATTTATTACCATTCTTATAGTTTGTTGCTTATTTTGTTAAATCGTCATGTACAAATCTTCATAAGTAATTATTTACATAAAATATATGTAAGATTCATGGCAGTAGGGGTTTTGTTTGGTTTGCTCACAGCATTAACGTTTCCTTTTTGGCACAAAATATGATGGGTTTTTTTAAATGAATAAATGGTTGTGGTGCATGTGTGCGTGAGGGGGCAGGTGAGGGGGAGGGGCATGTGGGGTCTGAGCATTTGGGCAGAAAAATGTACTAATCTCTGTAATTAAGTCTTTCTTGCCTTACTTAGTAAAATTATGGAATAGAAAGTATTCCAATGCCTGTGTACATATGTCTACATAAAATTTGAATTGTTAAAGATTTTCACATTGAAAATATTAAATCCCAAGGTATATTCTTTTATTTGCAAATAGAAATTTTAGTTCATGAAATAAGAGTACCAGATCCTTACAGAGAGTACTTTTCTCTCATCCTCCACATGGTGGTAAACAGGTTTTCTGAGTTAGGTCTCAGAAAGCTAAGCTCTTCTTTCCTTCCCCAAACCAAATAAAAGTCAGTAGACTAATCTTGGAATAATCTTTACCTTTTTGTCAAGGATGATTTGAATATGAGAGCAATTACTCAGTGAGTACTGAGCTCTCCCGGTGAAAGATGGTACAAAATGCCACCGGTACTTACCTAGCACTCTTTAAAATTAATGTTGTACAGAAATCAAATCCTCATCACTTGACTGACATGTATGTCAGAAATCCACCCCTCAGGAATCTAAAGTAATAATTTGTGGTATATTTCATTTGGATTGTCTTGTGTTAATATCTCAAAATATTGGGAGAAAAATAATATTGATTTTGACCAATTTGTCAGGGTGCTCCTAGCTAAGCATGTAGAGAAGTATAACACAGAACTAAGAAAAAGGAAGAATGCATGAGACTGGATGCAAAGCCCCCCAATGTAGAAAAGAACACTTTGCTCTTTGTGTTTTCTTTCTTAGACCACCTAACCTCTGTAGTGACATAAGAGCACTGCTATTCCATCTCAGCCTTGGCTGTGGGGAAACCTGGTTTTGGGTGACTTACTAACACGCAGAGAAGAGAGGTTTCTTCTTCCCACAGTGCTTGGGCTCTCCACAGTGTCTAGGACCCACCCTCCACTTAGGAGGGTTGTGACTGTCCTGGGCCATTGAAAAGGCAATAGTCCAGAATAATTCAAACAAGGTTGAGAAAAGTCTCAGGGCAGATACAGTAGACACTGATCAGCAAACTGTAAAGTCCTCACCATACAGGAGCCATACATAAGGCAGATGGCTCTTTGCCCCTAAGGATAGAGAGTGCATACTCAGGGGCACCTGGAGCTGGGGGTGGTGCTCCAGCTTTCCTGAGACTCTGACAAAGATAACTGACCGTGTGGGACTAGGTTGGGGCAGGGCACCTTCCTGGCCATGGGGTCCTGGTTGTTCATTTGTTTGTTCACCAACCCATTCCATTTATTACCCTTACTCCATCCCCCTTTTCTTTAACCTATGGAATGTTATCCTTCTTAGGGGATAGATGACCTGGGTTTCTTTCTTTCTTTTTTTATTATTTTTTTATTGTTGTTCAAGTACAGTTGTCTTCATTTCCCCTCACCACTCCCCCCCACCCCAGCCATCACCAACTCCCTCCCTTGATTTCACCCCTCCTTGGTTTTGTCCATGTGTCCTTTATAGTTGTTCATGAAAACCCTTCCCCCCTTCCCCACCTTTATCCCCTCTTACCTCTCCTCTGGTTACTGTCAGATTGTTCTTAATTTCAATGTATCTGGTTATATTTTGCTTGCTTTTTTGTTTTGTTGATTAGGTTCCACTTAAAGGTGAAATCACATGGTATTTGTCTTTCACCACCTGACTTATTTCACTTAACATAATGCTTTCCAGTTCCATCCATGCTGTTGCAAAGGGTAGGAGCTCCTTCTTTCTTTCTACTGTATAGAATTCCACGATGTAAATGTACCATAGTTTTTTTGACCCATTCATTTACTGATGGGCACTTAGGTTGCTTCCAGCACTTGGCTTTGTAAATTGTGCTGCTATGAACATTGGGGTGCATAGGTTCTTTTGGATTGGTGTTTCAGGATTCTTAGGGTATAATCCCAGCAGTGGAATTGCCGGGTCAAAAGGCAGTTCCATTTTTAGTTTCTGAGGAAATTTCATACTGTTTTCCACAGTGGCTGCACCAGTCAGCATTCCCATCAACAATGTACTAGGGTTCCCTTTTCTCCACATCCTCTCCAACACTTGTTTGTTGATTTGTTAATAATGGCCATTCTCATCAGTGTGAAGTGGTATCTCATTGTGGTTTTAATTTGCATCTCTTTGATGGATAGTGATGCTGAGCACCCTTTCATATGTCTCTAGGCCCTCTGTATGTCCTCTTTGGAGAAGTGTCTGTCCAGGTCTTTTGCTCATTTTTTAATTGGGTTGTTTTCTTCCTGGAGTGGAGTCATGTGAATTCTTTATATATTTTAGAGATCAAACCCTTGTCTCAGGTGTCACTGGCAAATATGTTTTCCCATACAGTTGGTTCCCTTTTCATTTTAATGCTGTTTTCTTTAGCTATGCAGGAGCTTTTTATTTTGATGAGGTCCTATTTGTTTATTCTTTCCTTTATTGACCTGAGTTTCTTTTGCTTTTCCCAACCAGTGGTTATGGCAGTCAGTTTTTCAGGGGTGGGGATTTTGGAAATCACAAAGACCAATCTCAATAGTGATGTTCCAAGTTAGCTTAAGTTCAGTGCTATGGCTATGCAGGGGGTAGTGATCACTGTGTACTTAAAAAAAAATTCTTCTTACCTGATTTTGAAAAATGTGTGCTTAGTGAAATATCAATACATTAATATTTCATTATAGTGATTATCATTAAAATCTAATTAAAATTTTACTTTATTATAAGAACATGAAATATAATCATTAGCCATAGTAAAAATAATTTTATAATATTGTTTTGCACTTTAACTCATATTCATTTGCAGCAGTAATTTATCAACTTTAGCTTTGCTGTTATATTTATGAAATTTGCTATTATCTGTTTTTTCCTAGTACTTAATATTGGCATATGTTTAAAAAGGGAGATATATTTCTATCAAAAGAAAACTACAAAACTATTCAATAACAAAGGCCAAAAACACCCCTGCATTAAAAAGAGTGAGCAGATAACAGAGAATAACAGATAAATGAAGAGAGGGGAAAGAAAATAGATAAATGGATGGATACAAAAGCCTGTAAAAAGGCAGAGACTGAGCAATTCTAAAATAAGCTAGAAATAAACACACATGTGTAACCACATGTACAGGAAAGGAGACAGAAGACACACCGACAGTGGGTTTAACTCAGTGTTTGATGTATGCAAGCAACTCAGCACATGTTTATTGAATGAGAGAATGAAAGAAATATAGGCGGGAGAAATAGCTGCATGAAGTAATAGTATCCATATTGTGGCCTTCATATTGCACCTGAACACTTACATCCTAATGAAATTTTGCAAATACTGTTTAGGCATAAAATACCTTCCAGAGTTTGAAGTACAGTCTGATTCATACCAAATAAAAGATTTTATTTGTTCAACCATAGTCAAGTGTTGGCAATCTCTGCTGTTGGAAGGAGAAAACCATATATAATTTAATATGGAAGAAAATTTTAAAGTTTTTCAAAAGCACATCTTGAAGCAGTGTCTATAATTACACATACTCAGATAAATCATCATGCCAAAGGACTTTTCTCTATTAATTATGATTTTCATAGAAAAATATTAAAATTACTATTGACTTTCTCTGGAACATAAGATTTTTGAGTAAGACATTTTAGAAAACTAAGAAGTCAATATAGTCTAAAAAGTTATCATAACATTGTCCAAAAAGTTATCCAAACATTGAGAAATCATTATAGAAATAATGTTATATCCACTGAATTGAATTTTAAAGGCTATATAATCAATTATATGCATTATTACAAAAAACGATGATATAACTGTGAATGAGAGTGAATGCAAATACACAGGTCTTGAGAGAAAAGTTAGAAATATAAAAAATTTAATTTATTAAAATTGTAGGATTTGAGTTTTCCTGTTTTTATTTCTGACTGACATCATTTGTTCCATAAAAAGTGAAGAGTTGTCAATGAGTATTCACAAATTTTATTTTCTCTGTGTGAATTTTCCAAAGTTGATATTTGTTTTATATTCCTTTGAAAAACTTTGAAGTAAAAATATTACATGAAATTAAACTTTTCAGCTATGGAACTCACACTTTGTCATTAGATGAGTAACTACTATACTAAATAGTATTTAGTATACTACGAGTAAATACCATACTATTCTATTGTCTAGTATGGGTAAGGTCTAACATTTACCTGTAAGAGAGTTTTTCAATGTCTGTTTTCTCTAGTGAATTTGTAGACGAGATGAGGTCAGGGATTTTCCAACCTTATTCTCCCTCAGGTCATATTTTGGTCGTTTAAGGTCATCACTCTGTTGGAGGAGATGGATGATTGTTTCTTTGAGGCGAAAAGGAAAATTAGTCTAAGACATTTCATCGATATGTCTTATGCAAATTATAAGGCTGTAGTTTTTACTGCAATTATTGGTAACTAGTTAATCTAACCTTTGGAGTCAGTAAAGGGCATTGAGATGAGACATTTGTTTAAAAAAAATCAATGTTATTTTTTTCCCCTGAAAAATGGTCCAATAAAATAATGCTTACAATTACTCAGTTGTAGAATTCTCCTTACTTAGGCAAAAACAAAACATTTTCACTCTATCAGCAAAATCTCATATTGTGATGGTGATATTAACAGATAGAATTAACACTAGGTCCTAATGAAACCTAGCAAATATATTTAAAAATCATGAATGTCTCCAAAATTGTTTTTGAGTAAGCAGTTGTCATTAACTCACCTATTTATCAATGCCACCAACTTCCCTCCCTGACCTTCTGTGTCCTCCAACAGTTCTGGAGCTCTGCTGGTCTCCAGGTTCAGTGAGAACCTGACAGCATCCTAGTCCCCTTGTGAACATATCTCGGGATGGGAGGGAAGGTGCTCTTGATTCCCCCCTGTTTAATTTTATTCACATCAGTGAGTGTTTCATTAAGTTTGAAACATATATTCAGAATTTTAAGACTAAGAATGTCCAACAGTTAAGCTGATTCTGGTAAAATGGGAAGCAGTAGAAGATGAAAAACAAAGAGGACAATGAAAGTTATCATAAATTGAAGTAGAGTACAATTATTAAAAAACAAAACTGTTTGAGAATATCATATCCAAACTCCCTATATCTGATATATGATATTTGACTTTGAATATTGGGTCCACAGTCTTTAGTTACTGGTCAGCGGTTATTTTTTTTTTACCACATCCTATTTTTTTTCTCCCCTGTGTTATTATAATTAGTGGCTTTTTCTACGTTTGTACTCTTAGGAGATTTTTACTTTTATTTTTTAATTTTTCAAATTTTAATTTTTTAGTTACAGTTGATATACAATATTATATTAATTTCTGCATACAACCCATTGATAGACATGCATATAACTTATGAAGTTTTTACCCCAGTAAATCTAATAACCATTCGACACCATACATAGTTATTAAAATATTTCAACTATATTCCCTATGCTGTACTATTATAGTCATCCCCATGACTGTTTTTTAACTACCAGATTTTGTTATTGTTGTTCAAGTACAGTAGTCTCCATTTTCCATCCACCACTGTCCCCCACCTCACCCACCCCTACCCCCCACCCTCAATCCTTCCCCTCTTTGGCTTTGTCCATGGGTCCTTAAGTCAATTTTAACTGCACAGGATTTATAATTTTTTGTATCTATTTTTCTTTCTTAATTATTTGTATATATATATTTAGTTGTCTGTATTCTACTTAACTAAAGACATTTGAAAGGATGAATATTAGAGTTTACTTGAAGAGTGAGACTTCTCATTGAAATGTGAATAAAAGTAGGGATTCTGTGTAATATTTAATCTGGCAGCTATAAAACAAAAGATGTTTTTCTTTGGAAAGCACATGTTGACCTATAACTACGAGCCACTTATTTAATAAGAGTTAGATGTTTTCTGTTTTCTTGCTACAGAAATGTATGAACTAGGCATTTACATTTTTAATATAAATTAATGAAGTCTTTAAAATACACCCTATTAACCGAATGTTGTCTCTCTGAAAATTTAATCTTATGAGGTACATTCAAGTTCAGCTTTTTGTCTTGGAAAATAATGTGCGTTTTATAAGAGATACTGACATCTCATATATATTATATATAAACACACTGATCAACCTTTTTAGAACATTGACATAGTACTTCAGACATGGTTTTCAGTACTTACTCATGGAGATTAAAAATATCTATGCCTAAAGTGAACCACTTGAAATCTTACTTAATGGTTCTGGACTTGGGTCCAGAAATGCCTTTTTTTAAGAAGCGGTACGGATAATTTCATAGATGAGTTTGAGAAAAACTGATGTACATAATGTCAATGGTCCAACATTTTGGGAATCATTTGCTTATTACTTTTTCTATTTATTAACTAATCATTGTATATAAGTGCATGTGTACATAGCTTTATATAACATTATATACAAGGGAGGACCCCCCAAATAATGGAATTATCTTCTGGACAGTGGGCCCTTGCAGTATAGGCCTTCACCACTACGTGAGTGTTCTAGAAGCCCATCTGCATCAGTGTAGCAGGTGGTGGTGTTGTAAGAGGCTCTGTTCTGTTTCAGTGACATGTTTCTGAGGACTCACTGTGTTTGCCCATCGCATGATGCGTGACTTACAAGTGCATTTGCCATGCGGTGCTGAGTGTCAGCAGTTTTTGACCCAAAACAGCATGACCACCATGCCCCACCCTCCCTATTCACCTGATCTCAACCCCGAATGCCTTTTTTTTACCTGCCCTGGATGAAAAAAATCATCAAAGGGAAATGTTTTACCAATGTGGAAGAGGTGAAACAAAAAATGGCAGAAGGACTGGAAGGCATCAAAATCAACAAGTTCAAAAACTGTTTGGAGCAGTGGAAAAAACATCTCGATAGCTGTATTGCATCAAATGGGGAGTATTTTGAAGGTGACAGAAGTTTAAACATGTAAGAATAAATACACATTTGTAATAAATAAATTCTGGTTTTGGGGGGATCCCTGCTCATCTGTATGTAGCTTTCTATAACATTATATGCATAGTTAAAGTTGTATGATACTTTATACAACTTTAAGTGTATATATCTCACCTATTATTTTCTGAGCACAATGGAAGGCAATGATAGTTTTGGAGCAGAGGACCACTGTATTATTTTCTGTGGCTGCCACACCAAATTACCACACACTTCGTGGCTAAACAACAGAAACTGATTCTCTCACATTTTTGAGGCCAGAAGTTTGAAATCAAAGTGTCAGCATGTCTGTGCTCCCTCAGAAGGCTCTATCTAGCATGGAATCCTTTGCTTATACTGGCTTCTGGCAGCTTTTGGCATCCTTGGCTTGAAGCGATATAACTCCAGTCTCTGCCTCTGACTTCACGTGGCCTTCTACTCAGTGTGTCTAAGGGCCTCAAATTCTCCTCACTTTTTTCAGTAAGGATACTAGTCATTGGATTTAGCCCCCCCCCCTAAATTTAGCCCAATTTTATCCTGAGATCCATAACTTAATTATATTTGCAAATACCCTATTTCCAAATAAGGCCACATTTACACGTACTGGATGAAGGACTTGGACATACCTCTTCCGGGGATGCAGTTTAATCCACTACAGCCATAGACTGCATACGGTTATTTTCATTTTAAGACAACTTTCATCTGTCGTGTGAGCAGCCCATGGCTTTTTTCAGTTATTAAATTGTAATAGTGACCTATTCCTTTAAAAAGTATCTGACTTACAAATCATTTATTTATGTCTCATTGAATTTTTACCAGATATCCGGATTGTTAACAATATTTTCATACCTGCACCTGCACAGGGCCATATAGAAGGTAGCATGTGAAATTTGGTGCAAATGTCTAGTTTGTGTTTGCAGGGTATAGGTGCGTGGATATCATGGATTTTCTCTTGATACTAAGCTGTCAGGTGACCTTTTCTACAACTGCAGGTGACTGGAAAGGCCAGACATTTATTAAAGAACTAAATAATGGTCATTTGAGAAATATATAAGAAAACTCATTTGTGAAGTCAGTATCTTACAAGTCATAGTAGAGAATCCCATCATTTCCTCCCTGCTTACACCATTCATTTTAGAGCTAATACCATGTTCTGGTCATGGATAATTGAATCAAAGGAGAATAACTGAGAATTTCTAGTCTAACCAGATTACATCTCCAAGAAATTTGAAGTAACCCACAGGTATGAGTCAGTAATAATTCGCATAGCATAGTAATTGTATGACCTGGCAACACAAAGCCACTTGAATAGTGTCGGATGGGGAATCATAACTTGAGTGCTTTGCTGAGGAAGCTGGATTCACAAAGGTGAATGAAACCCACAAACACAAACATGTGGATGCTAGCAGCATAAGAGTGCATGAAATGTGAGAATAGCTGCCTGTGAGATTTTACAGGACTTCCTACCAATGGGGCCTCTGAGATTTTCCTAAATCATTACCTCAAATATGACGTGAGTTGGTTTCTATTCAGCAACCAAGCTATTCCTAAGATCAAGCTTGACAACCAAAGTACAAACCCCTAGAAGTTCAAAATATCGATAGCTGAAAAAAATGCATTTAAAATTGGAAAAAAATTAATATAAATAAAAATGAGTATCTTGACGTGACTGTGGTTACTTGAAGTAAATGTTGAATATCATTATCAATATGTAGTTAGGTCCTGCCTGGCTTTATTAATCAACTCAAATTTTATACAAAGCATACAGTTGAAAGTGAATGGATGCTCACAATTAATACAAAGTGATTGAAAACAGCTTGCCCACGAGGATGCTTAAAACTTCCTCTGCATATATTTATCCTATATGGTTGCTTCTAATAATATTTTTGCCAATAGCAAAAATGTAAATTTGGGTTCCATCTATGTCAAATAATCACAGCTCCTTACTTTTTACAATAGTAATAGTGATATAGTAAAATTATTATATTAAGAATCATTTATTATTGAAAACCTACTAAGTGCCATGTCCTGAAAATCTCTATGTCATTGCTACTCAAGCGGACTCTCTGACGGATACTGTCACTGCCCACATTCACCAGATGAAGACATGGGGGGATCAGGAAATCTAAAAGATTAACCCATAGATTCAAAACTAAAGCATGACACAGCTGGGATATTGACCCAGGGCTGTATGATTGCAAATCCCATACTGCATTGCCTCCCAACACCACTGAGATTTCATGCAATTCACATCAATACCTTAAGAATAAAAATGAAGAAAGCATTCAACTAGCTTCCCGAGATGAAGAGAACAAATCTGGAAACATAGAGGTGTAGGAGATTTTAGAAAGTATCAGCTCCCACTCCACACCTTTTTTACAGTAATGATCAAACAAATAGATTGTATTAATTAAGCTAACATTTTGCTTTTTAATAACAATTTATAGTGTTTCTTTTGAAGTGGAAGAGTCACCATTGTTTTGAATGGGATGCTGTTACATAGACTGAAAGATTCTCTAGTAAAGATGTGGGGGGTGCTTAGCATAACACAGCGAGTTCTTGTCCCAAATTTGCCATATATGACCTTGAACATACCTAGTGATCTTTGCAGGGCTCAGTTCTTTCAGTGTAAAGCAAGGATAATTAATTTTACCACCTTGCCTAGGTTCTGTGAAGGTTAATGAGTTAATCGTGTGCAGAGTACATTCTGTAACTCTTTAATAACAAGCACATGAAAAATGTTCAATGCATTACTGAGACAGAAAGAAGGCTGTGTTTACTGTGCATGCGATGTAATGGGCTGCTGTAGAGGTTAGGACTAAATTCTTTCCTTTTTAGTATCAGTAGTGGGAGTCGACTCCTTCTAAGGACAGGAGCCTGCAGGAATGTTTGTGAGGTGACTGGAAGGCAGCATACCACTCAAAGTAAAAATTGTTTTTACAGTCAAAGTGTCCAGGTTCTAATCTTGGCTCTGCCACTAGCAACTAACACCAGAAAACTTTCTTCACCCTTCTGATCCTTAGACCCTGTAGCTGTAAAATGAGAACAGTAACATCTATTTCAGGTGGCACTTATGCCAGTATATGTAGCATACATTGATTATTTATCATATGTTAGGTGTCGTTTTGGATGCAAGGGGCACAGAGAAAGATAGAAAAGACTCCTTACCCTAAAAAAAAGCTTGCATTAAAAAAAGACAAAAAAATAAGGGGAAAATAAACAAACAAGATGGTTTCTAATAATAACAAAGACTACAGGGGGAACAATCAAGGCGTGGGGATGGGATATTATGTGGGGAAAAAAGTTCGATTTACATATGGTCAGGGAGGCCTGAATGATGTAAAGAAATAGGTCATGTGGGGATTGGGGATAGAGTGTTCTAGAAAGAGGGAACAATAAGGGAAAGGTTCTGAGGCTGGCAGGAGCTTGGCATGTTTGTAGAAAAGCAAGAAGGCTGGTGCGATTGGAGCAGAATTTGTGGGAACAGAGGGGAGAATGGCAGCTGAGAGCCATGTTATACAAGGCCTTCTGCTCCTGATAGAGTTTCCACTTTATTCTAAGCATTGTGAAACTCCACTGGAGAGTTTTAGCCCAGGAATGAAGTTTTACAAAGGTTTTTCTGGCTGCTGGTTGAGAACAGGTACACAGGAACACAAATGGAAATGAAGACTACTGCAGTGAACCTGATGAGATACAGTAATGAATTGAAGTTAGTGTAGTTAAGAGGTAGCTGTAAGATTAGGGGTGCATTTTGAAGTTTGAGTAGACAGTTTGTTCTGTTGGGTTATGGGAAGGGAGTGAGAGACAAAGAGGAATTAAAAATGGTGCTTAAGTTTGCTCCTGAGACTTGGAGATGATAGCTTAAAATAAATACCTACAAAAGTTTACCGATATGATAGGAAAAGGGAAGCCAGGCCAAATCCTCGATGAAAAGCAAGCAGGGAAAATATTCACACTGGTAAAAATGTAACTCGGGGAGGATCATACGAAGCAACTTTGAATCCTTCCAAACAAATATATACACCACAGTGGGCAGTTGTTTGTGAGAATGGATTGAAGGATGGAGATGCTAATTATGTAATGGGAAAAAACCATCAGCCATATATAACTTCTTCATAATTTGTATCTTGAATTGAAGTCGAAACTTCAAAACAAATAAAAGAACATATTAGTAAAGACAAGTTAGGCAGAAATTTTAATGCAAAACAAAGCAAGCCCCAATGTGATAATCTGGTATACAAAATATGGTTTATTTGGGTAGAAAACATACAGACATCTGCTAGCCAGGAGAATACACTCAGTTACCTGTCACTTCAGAGGTCTAGTACAAAGGGCCATAGATGATAATATGTGTAATAGGAAACCAAAAGGCCAACATATCACAAGTAAACAATTAGATTTGATCATGGATAGATGAAAAAATAATGACCAAATATATATTTGCAGTTTGCAATGTAATTGTAAAACAAATTCCAGAGAGAGAGAGAGGGAGAGGGAGAGGGAGGGGGAGAGGGAGAGAGATTATAAAAAGAAGAAGAGGAAAAAATACTGCTGAAATTTATTTCTACTAGATAAGAGTGCTCATCTCTCTCCACATAAGTGAGTCTGAAACATGAAACATGTCCCCGTGTTCCTGGGAGAGCATGGAATTAGGGAAGATAAAGCTTGTCTGGAAAAAGTTTAAGAGAAACCAAAAATGGTGCACAGAGTGAAAACTGAAAACATTCACTGAAAATCTGTTTCTGATTTAAAATTTTCCTAAATGTACAGATGAGCCAGAATTATGAATTCAACAATTTGATACATTTCAAGACAATTAGACTAATGCAGGAATTAGACGAGATATAGATGCAGGTGATGAACAGCAGTCCTGCCACACATGTAAGCAGACAGAACAGGGGAAAGATTGCTGTGCTGTGGGAATACCTTTGCTTACAGTATGAACATCCCAGAGCTTCCCTCAACACAGTCATTGTATTTTTCTTGACAAATGATTTACTAGTTTCTCATAATTTGAAATGGTACTATGGGTAAAGAGATACATGGATATTCTACATCTTTTATGGAATTAATATTCCTCTACTACTTGTGAATAGGAACAATATTTGCAAATAACAATACAAATTAAATATAAGCAGTTGAAAGTTCTTACTTCTTTTTCCTGAAAACCTAGAACTAAAAGTTTATAATACATCATTTTGTGATAGGAAAATTAGATTTCTCTGTACTATAAATTAAGTAATGAGGTTTCGTGGTTGGCAATAATCACAATTTTGGCTCGCAAATTGCTCTTTTACTTGTTATTCAAGAATATACAATAGAATTAAGCCTTGGCTGGGTAGCTCATATGGTTAGAAAATTGTCCTGATACAACCAAGGTTGTGGGTTCAATCCCTAGTCAGGAAAAGTACAAGAATTAACAAATGACTGCATAAATCAGCGGAACAACAAACTGAGGTTTTCCACCCCCTTCCTCTCTCTCTCTCTCTCTCTAAAAATCAACGAAAAAAAGAATATAGAATTATTGAACATTCTTGAGTAAGTGGCATAGGAGTAATGCTTTGGAATATCAGCAGAAATATGCTTTTTGTAAACTAGACATATATTACTGGAGGCATTGTCATTTATTTTTATTAAATAGTTTTTCACAGGCTCTTTCTTAGACTTAAAATAGCTATTATATCTTTGTGTTTCAAAGATATAATAGCTTTCAGTCAAGGACCCATTTACTCTGCTCAGGATCCATTCTATCAACGTAAGTGATTCTGGTAAATGGAAATGAAAGTTTAGTGTGTGCCAAAGATATAAAACTGTTTTTGCTTGTATCTGCTGCACAGATATTTTAATCTTTATTCAACTGAGGACATAGTTATGGTTCTTCTCATTGAGAACATTTTATGACAATCAAAAAATATGAGCAAGCCCTAACTGGTGTGGCTGAGTTCGTTGGGCATCATACCCAAAGCAAAGGTCTTGGGTTTCATTCCTGTTCAGGGCACCTGCCTGGATTGCAGGTTTGGACCCTGGTCAGGATACGTACAAGAGACAACTGATCGATGTTTCTCTCTCACGTTGATGTTTCTCTCCATCTTTTTCTCCCTCCCACTAAAAAGAAATAAATAATAAAATACGAACAACAATAAAATTTAATGTATTGTGTCTTGGAAGTGGCCCTGGTTCAGCCTAAGTCAGGAGCTGGTGTCTATATATGTAAATAATATATATGAAGGGTATGGGATAGATTGATGAGGAGAATGTTTTCCTGAAAATATTGTTTGAGGCAAATAAAAGGTGAGGATGAGAGGCAGAAGAGAGTAGAAGTTGAAGGAAGAGTGTGCATGAGTCCCAATCTGGACTCAGGGACCTGTTCTGACTGTGCCAGACAGAGAGGAATTTTCTCCACTTCTGTAGAAGGTGGTATGACTCTGGTCAGTGAAATGGAGGGAATGTACGGTAGCACAATCTTGACACCTGGAATTGGTAAGTAGGTTTTGCTGTGGGTAAACATGGGGGAGGTATGCCCTGGGAAGGGTAGTGTTATTCTTGGGGAATCGATGGTAAGCAGGAAGACCAAGATAAGGAACAAGAGAAGATGAGCCTTGTCCTACAAGCAGCAGCAGCAGTGGGACCAATCCAAGCATTAATATCATATAAAGTAGTTATTTAGCACCTGCCATGTGCCGGTCAGTAAACTAAGGACAGAAGATAAAGCAATAATGTGACGATTAATTCGGCTCTCAAACAGGGGAGAAGGAATAAACGTGGATGAGTATGTAAACACACATATATGTATGTATATCTGTGAGAACATAAAAGGGGCAAATAGCCTAAATTAATTGGGGGGGGGTCAAGAATGTTTTTTTGCAGTTTTTTATTAAATAACTAGAGGTAGAGTAGGATTTTGTCTAAGGGAGAATATTCCAGATAAAGAGAACATTTCATACAATAGAATACTGATATGAATGAGTATAGAGAATTTAAGAAATTAAAAGTCTGACTGGAAAGAGATAATGTAGTCTTTCCACCAGTGCTGCTGGTGGAAGGGTAAAAGTAGTTAAAGATGAGGACAGAGAGGTAGTCTGGTTCAGGATGATGTAGCTGTACAAACCTTAATAAAGGGAATGTCCTTATCCAAAGGGGAATTAGAAGCCACTGATTGGTTTTAATGCAGAATAATGATTTAGTTAGATTTGTATTTTACAAAGACAACTCTAAACGGAGTCTTGAGAATGTTTTGGGAAGAAGTTAGGGCAAAGAACCAGGAAGCAAGCTGCTTTAATAATAGTACCAGAGCAAAAGGATGATCAATGAAAACTCACATCACAGGAAGTATCTCATTGAGACTAGGCCACCCAACTCTATGGCCACCAGATACTGGGAGCCACCACTGCCAAGATCTGCACTGCAGTAACTTTAAACCATATCCTGTTTCTTTGGGCTACTCACTTTAGATTCAATGGCGCTTGGCTTCAGCCAATTTCTGAAGTCTCTTTCTTCAGTCTTCCTATTGACAATGAAGTCAGGGATAGGAATACAGATAAATGAATGGATTTGAAGTACAGCAAGTAGAATGAGTATGACTTAGTGATTGGATGTTAGGGATGAAGAAGAGAAAGTATCAGAGGAAAAGACTCAGCTCATGATCTTGGAACATTTCAGTGTACTGTGTATTTGCTTTGGGACAGCACAGTCAAACTTCATCATTTTTGTTTGCCCACTATGTGAACAGTAAATAGAGGAAAACCTTAAGATGGAAAGGAAATATGTGAGCAAACGAAGCAGATTTTTTTTTCTTTCAACTTATCATCTAGAGCCCAAGTGTATGAGCTGAGCTCAAATCAAATTGGATACTGCCACCCAAGCCTCTGAATTTGGAATTTGAGATTATTTGAGAGTGTCAAATCCTGAAAGAAATCATACATAAGAACTGAAACATGGCCTCTTTATTTAGAACAGGTTTTGCCAACCTGTTCACATATTTTGAGCTGGATAATTCTTTGTTTCTAGGGTTGTTGTTCTGTGCATTGTAGGGTGTTTAGCAGCATCCCTGGCCTCTACACAGTAGATGCCAGTAGCATTCCTCAGTTGTGACAACTGAAATGTCTTCAGATATTTCCAAATTTCCCTTGGGAGTGGTAAAATGATCTCTGGGTACTTGTGAGGTTGGCAAGAGTAGTTCTAGTGGAATGTTTGAGATGGGAGCTAGACAGCAGAGAGCTGAGGAAGAAGGTGGAGGAGAGGGCAGCCTGATAGTTAATATAAATTATTCTTCCAAACCGCTGTGCTGAAAAGTGGAGCTGAGCTATACAATGGTAACTCTAAGAGAGAAACATGAGTTTGCTTAAATAAAGGAGGAAAAAGATGAAGGAGAGAAAAATTAATATATGAAAGTCTCTGAAAAGATGGGAGAGATCACATTCTCACGAACATTACTCAAATCAAGCCTAAGAGCCATTGCTGGCTCAACTTTCCCCCCCCACCCCCGATTTGTGATGCAGATGTACAGAAACCAAAGAAAAACATTTAGAAACTTTTATCATAATTTGACAGGTATTTTATATTTGAATCTAATAACAAAAATTCTGACTTGCATTTGATACCTAATTTTATTTTATTTTTGTAGTTATTCATTGTTGAGTATTACACACACACACACGGTGGATTGGCAACAGGAAAAATCTGATTTTTTAAATATAATTTAAGAAACTTGTTCTAGAACATGGAATGATTAGATATATCATTCCACATCAAAAGAAGGAGGAAAGGATAGTGTAAGAAAAAGTAAATGTTACTGCCTTCTCTTTTCTTTGCAAAGTCTTCCAAACAGTCATCTGCTGAAAGTGAGGTGAAAAGTGGTTGAGTCAATGGTATGGGGGAGTGGAATTTGGAAAAACTACTCTGAGGTACAACAGGGCAGCCTGACCAGAGGGACAGAGAAAACGTGCATGGTTATCGAGGGCTCATTGGAGTTCAGATCCGTGTGTTTATAGTGCTGCCAGTCAAGATGCCCAGGAGGACTTCCAGAAACTGGAAGACTTTGCAAAGAAAAGAGAAGGCAGTAACATTTACTTTTTCTTACACTATCCTTTCCTCCTTCTTTTGTTTTAGAATGATTTATCTAATCATTCCATGTTCTAGAACAAGTTTCTTAAATTATATTTAAAGAATCAGATTTTTCCTATTGCCAGTCCACCATATAATCTCACCTTTAACAGGAACCTAATCAACAAAATGAACAAGCAAGCAAATTACAACCAAAAACACTGAAATTGAGAACAGATTGACAGTGATCAGAGGGGAGAGGGGAAGGGATAATGGGGAAAAAGGGTAAAGGGTTTGCAGGAACAATTATAAAGGACACGTGGACAATAACAAGGGAGGGGTGGAAACGGGGGAGGGAGGTGGGGAGGGCTGGGTGGTGGGGAGGGGTGGGAGGAAAAGGCAGAAAACTGTACTTGAACAGCAATAAAAAATGTAAAAAAAACATTAAATTAATTCACTGCAGAGAGCAAGCAGAAGCAAAAAAAGAGAAAGAAATGTTGTAGGTGGTAATACCATGTGTGAGCTAATGGGGGGAAATAAACCCATAAAATTGGTGAATAAATGCTAACATAATGTGGGTTCATAATAGGCTGGTAAGGAATTGAAAAATTTTTTTATTTTTTTCTTGTTTAAATTATTTCTTATTGTTGTTCAAGTACAGTTGTCTCCATTTTCCCTCTCAGTTCCCCCAACCCCAGCCATCCCCACTTCCCACCCTTGATCCTACACCCTTTCACTTTGTCCATGTGTCCTTTATACATTTTTAACATGTTTATTTAAATATATTACATACCATGATCAGTGTAGGTGCTGAAATGTTTTATTTTATTAATCCTTGTGAAATTAGCATTTTATTTTATTTTCTGGTTCTGTTCTGCTTATTTGTTTTGTTTTTTTAGAATCAGTTATCGATATATATGTATTTATTGCCATTTTACTGTTCATATTTATATCTCCTTCTTTTGCTTCTTCTTAAACAAGACCCTTGAATACTTCATGTAATACTGTTTGGTGGTGATGAACTACTTTAGGTTTTTCTTGTCAGGGAAGCTCTTTATCTTTCCTTCAATTCTAAATGATAGCTTTGCTGGGTAGAGTAATCTTGGTTGTAGATCCTTGCTTTTCATTACTTTGAATATATCTTGCCAGTCCCATCCAGCCTGTGAAGTTTCTTTTGGGAAATCAGCTGATAGTCTTAGGGGAGAGCTCCCATATAGGTAACTAACTGCTTTTCTCTTGCTTCTTTTAAGATTCTCCTTCTGTCTTTAACATATGTCATTTTAATTATGATGTGTCTAGCTATGAGCCTCTTTGGGTTCATCTTGTTTGGGATTCTCTGCACTTCCTGTACTTGTGTGTCTACTTCCTTCACCAAGTTAGAGAAGATTTGTGTCATTATTTTTTCAAATAGGGTTCCAATTTTTTATTGTCTCTCTTCTCCTTCCAGCATCCCCATGATGTGAATGTTGGTGTGCTTGAAGTTGTCCCACATGTTCCTTACACTATCCTAACAGTTTAAGATTCTTTCTTCTTCTTACTGTTCTGATTGGTGGTTTTTTGCTTCCTTAAATTCCAAATCACTGATTTAATTCCCAGCTTCATCCATCTACAGTTGATTCCATATAAATTGTTTTTTTTTTAATTTCAATTAGTGTATCTTTCATTTCTGACTAGATTTTTTTTTAAGCTGTTGAGGTCCTCACTGAGCTCTTTGAGCATCCTTATAACCAGTGTTTTGAACTCTGCATCTAGTAGATTGCTTATCTCCATTTTATTTAGTTCTTTTTCTGGACTTTGGTTCTTTCATTTGGGCCTTGCTTCTTTGTGTCCTCATTTTGGCAGCATGCCTGTGTTTGTTTCTATGTATTAGGTAGAGCTGCTACATCTTCCAGGCTTGGTAGAATGGCCTAATGTAGTAGGTGTACTATCGAGTTAAGTGGCACAGCCTCTTATATTTCCAAGCTGGATACTTAAGATGTGCCCACCATATGGTCTGTGTATATCCTCCTGTTGTAGTTGAGCCTTGATTCCCACTGACATGTCCAAGGTCAGCCACCAACTATGTTCTGACTGGGGTCACACAGCATAAGCTACAAAGAGATCTGCAGATGGCTGCTATTTATGCTGGGCTTGGGGGTGCCAGGATAAGGCCAATCAGTGAACCAAGGCTGGCTGCTGCTAGTGCCAGGCCTGGGACAACTCAGCAAGAGGTAGGGGGGTTGCTGAAGCCAGATGATGCTTGTTTGAGAAAATAAAGGAAAATCTGAAGCATGGTCCAAGATAAGCCATTCCTGTGGAAGAGTCACTGGAAACAGCTTGGGTGGGCCTGAAAGATGGATGGGGCAGAGCCTCAGGAATCACCAGGGTGGGGCAAAAAGCAACAGACATATGATGGAGTCTCATATATAGAACCCACCTGCCAGCTCTGTGGTTCTCTGGGAGAGAGCTGAGAAAAGGAACAATGGCCTCTGCCAGCACTTCTGCTGGGAGAAAGTTGCCCCTGCCAGAACTTGCCTTGATGCCAGACAATTCAGTTCCTCCCCATATGTCTCTGGTGCCTTTCTAGCTGCTGCCCTAGCAATGGAGCCCAGAAGGAGTGAGTCCAAGTAAGTCTGTGTGTGGGCCCTTTAAGAGGAACTACCTGAGATTCCAGTAGTTCCTGTCTTCCACAGCCTCAACTCCTGCTTGTTTTTACAGCCAGAAGTTATGGAGACTTACCTTCCTGGCACTGGAACCCAAGGGCAGGGAACCTAGCAGGGCTGGGACCCCTCACTCCTGAGATATTCCTCCTGATTTTTATCCACCACATATGTGTGCGTGACCAGCCCATTCCGAATTTCTGTCCCTGCTGCCAGTTTCGATGTGTTCTTTTCTTTAATTCCATAGTTGATTTCTTCCTTAATTCCATAGTTGTCGGACTTCCATTCAGCTTGATTTCTGATGGTTCTGCATGGTGGTTGTTCTATAGTGGAGCTGTAATTTTGATATAGGTGTTCAAGGAGGTGTGCTGTGTTTACTTATGCTGCCATCTTCACTGGAAGTCCCTGATTCACTGAAATTGGCATTTTGACATAAGTAAACCTGAAGTTTGAGAGATTGAGTACGATTGTAGATATGTGGTCAACAAGAAATAAAACTAGTGCCAGAATCTAGATTTCTGCTTTCCTGTGTGTACTCTTTTTTATCTATATAAAAGCATTTTGAAAAGACACATACAATTCCCATATATTGTGATAAAAATAAAGGCACAAGTTCTTTTCAATGAGAACTTCTTCAATTTCTGTGAGTTTTTAAAAAATATTTTTCAGATTATTCATTTTGTTTACTATTTCAAATATAAAAGGAACTTGGGAATTAGCTCTGAGGCATTATATTCGTTGTCTTCTAAGAATGCTGCTTTGCAATAGATTTGGCTGCCATCCCTCTGGTATACAGTTAGGAGCACAGAATAATTATAATAACAAGTTGTATTTATATACTGCTTCAGTTTCCTAAGTACTTGCATGAACATTATGTTATATGAGCCTCATGACAGCCCAGAGATGAATAGATTCACTGGCACTTTGTTGTATTCATGCCTGTCATATTGATATTGGTCAGGCACATTGCCCTCATTCATATAGTTGATTAGCTGTGAAAAGCTTTAACCAGACAAACAGAAAGATACAAAGTGAAGAGAGGTTTAAGTGTTATTTGTAATTCTGAATTGCTTCTTTTATTTGGTTAGATTCTCAAAAGTTGCCTTTTGCCTCTTTAAGAATCAGCATTATTTACTACATATTCTTATCTAGTTAGAGCTCTTATTAGTTATATGGTGGTAACTGAATGAATATTTAAAATTTAAAAGCCATTTTCAATGTATTCTTTGTAAATTTGGAGCACTTTATTTTATTTTATTTTTTATTATTCAAATATAATTTTCTCCCTACCACTCTCCCCTGCCCCACCCACCTCCACCCCCCACTGTCAATCCTACCTCCCTCTGGCTTTGTCCATGGGTCCTTCATACAAGTTTCTTGACAACCCTTCTCCTTCTTTCCCCCCTTATCCTCCTCCCCCCACTCCCTTCTGGTTACGGTCAGTTTGTTCTTAATTTCAATGTCTCTGGTTATATTTTGCTTATTTGTTTTGTTGATTAGGTTCCACTTGTAGATGAGATCATATGGTATTTGTCTTTCACTGCCTGGCTTATTTCACTTAGCACAATGCTCTCCAGTTCCATCCATGCTGTTGTGTAGGTAGGAATTCCTTTGTTCTTTCTGCTATGTAGTATTGCATTGCGTAAATGTACCATAGTTTTTCATCCACTCATTTACTGATGGGCACTTAGGTTGGTTCCAGCACTTGGCTTTGCAAATTGTGCTGCTATGAACATTGAGTGCATAGGTTCTTTTGAATTGGTGTTTCAGGATTCTTAGGGTATAATCCCAGCAGTGAAATTGCCAGGTCAAAGGCAGTTTCATTTTCAGTTTTTTTGAGGAAATTCCATACTGTTTTCCACAGAGGCTGTACCAGTCTGCATTCCCACCAACAGTGCACTAGGGTTCCCTTTTCTCCACAACCTTGCCAGTACCTGTTGTTTGTTGATTTGTTTATGATGGCTATTCTGACTGGTGTGAAGTGGTACCTCATTGTGGTTTCAATTTGCATCTCTGTGATGGTTAGTGATGCTGAGACATCCTTTCATATGTCTCTGGGCCCTCCTTGGAGAAGTACCTATTCAGGTCCTTTGCCCATTTTTTGATTGGGTTGTTTGTCTACCTGGAGTGGAGTCTTGTGAGTTTTCAACTTGTGAGTTTTGGGAGATCAGACCCTTGTCTGAGGTATCTATCACTGGCAAATATATTTTGCCTTACAGTTGGTTTCCTTTTTATTTTGCTGATGTTTTATTTAGCCATGCAGAAGCTTTATTTAAATAAAATATTTAAAATCTAAGAAAAAGATATTCTGGAATTTTGTTTTTCATTATATAG
The DNA here is from genome assembly GCF_022682495.2 of Desmodus rotundus. NCBI lineage: Eukaryota > Metazoa > Chordata > Mammalia > Chiroptera > Phyllostomidae > Desmodus > Desmodus rotundus. Next base: position 134,702,215 of record NC_071387.1, read on the forward strand.
GAAGTCTATATTTACCCCAAAATTTAAAGACTATGGAATTATTGCTTAAAAGATTGCTTTTCAATATTAGTCACAGTATTCAAAGATTTTAAATTTGCATTAAAAGGAATAAAATGATAAAGTTATTCTTAAACATAGTTTATTCTTTCTATAAAATTCATAAACAATGGGTATCTTTATAACTAAAATATAACAATTTAAAATAAATCCTGTTGAAATTTCATTTTACACAGAAATTAACTTTTTAGTTTTCTCACCTTTTTAGTGCAGGTTCTTAGTAACAGTAAACAGAAAATTTTTGAATTTTTATTTGTTTCATATTTTATAGAAAAATATGGTAGAGCAGAGTGGTTTAAAAAATCAATCTCATTGCTCCCTTTGATTATTATTATAGTATGGTCTCATAATCTTTGTATGAAATTTATAATATAAAAAGTGGCTAACCAACAGAATAAGAAATGTTGATTTATTATCAAAATACTGCTTTCATATTTGTGACTTAATATTAAATATACTTTTAGCTGTGTTGGGAAGTTATTTTCCCTATAAAACAGTGTTAATAAATAACATTAGAAAGAAACAATTACTTATACTTCTAAATTAATTATCTTTATAATTAAATTATTTAGACTTTTAAAAAAGCATTATTTCCAAAACATTATATCATAATATTTACCCTAATGTACTGGTGATAGTTCAGAAAAATATTAAAGAGAATTTAATATGCTTGGTAAACAGTTGTTATTTATCAAAATTGTGTTTAATTGTTTATAGGCAGAATATATAATTTTACCACTTTGAATTTTATTAGAAATAAGGAGAAAGAGTTAAATTTTAAGCATTACTAAAACTGAAAACCTTTTGGTAACCTCTTAGAGTCCTGCTAGTTGGTGTGAACTGGACTAAGAGATATTTTAATTGAAAACTTTAGCTATGCAGTTTAGTGTCCGACCCTCAACATTTGATAGAAAAAAGATCTAAGGTGTCATGAGGCATGAATAATGCCCTAAAGAAATAGCAAGTAACAAATTATGTCATAAATTATCTCAATATACCCTCAATTAGTTATTCTTATCCAGATTTATATTTATAATAGAAAATGGTAATACATTTGGGTTGAATAAAAATTCCATATTTGATTTCAGTTGTGGTCAATGTTTACAATAAGACATTCATTCTTTCTGTATACTTTTAAATTCACATAAATTAATAGTGATTTTAAAGAGCTTGTGAAAAGAGATAAAATTGTGCCCTAAATCTTTCTATTGTCTTTGAAAATATTTCTCTTGAATTCATTAATAACTTTAAACAACTTATCCTTTATGTTTAACCAAATGGACCAGACCTTGTATCTACAAATAGACACTGGTGTTTGCATGTCAATTACATAAGGGGTGGTAACCTGGACTTTGAAAGATGAAATGTTTTTAAAGTTAGGAGATAAAACTATTATTGCTTTGTGGATAATGTATATAAAATACAGCATTACGAATATTTGGGAAATATATAGATAAAAAATTAGCTACTGACTTATGCTTTTATTCTTTTATTTTTTAAAAAGTGTAAAGGAACATTGTGAGTTCTCCTTAAAGCATCTGATTAATGTCAAAATTTAAACAATGCAGTGAATATTTAGGGTCAAAATTGATTCCATTGATGTTTTGTTACTTATTTCTCTAGCTGTAAAAGAGCAGATGTTTGATTCATATGAATTATTTTAATAGTTTTCATTAGGTTTTTATCTGTAGTTTGTCGATGCGGTTCTGCAGATATATTCAGCCATCTGTTCTTTGGACCTGTGCTTCAAGTGACTTACAGGAGTGTATTAATTTTATTAGATCAGTCATTAATGCAATCAGAAGTTTGTTTGCCCTGGATGTGTTCCAAAAAAGGCAGACTTCATCAATAAAAGCCATCCACTCTCTTGCTAAATAGCCTTTTTTTAATACATATAATTTATCCTATTTAGCAGTCAAGATTTTGAAAAAGTATTATTATAGTAAGGTTTTTTGTTTCTAGACTTTAAAATTCATTTTCCTCAGAGCTTCCATGAATAATACTCAGAAACATGCATGTTCAGTATTTTTGAGGATTTGCTCTTTCTGGCAAAAGGAATAATTTTGTATTTTTGTTATCATTTTCACATCTATCTCTGAAATGGCACATTGTGAAACTTCTGGGGAAAATACTATGTATTTCTGACTGGAAATTTTAAATGTGTGGCATGTAATATTTATTATAAAGGCAGTTTTTCAAGATCTAGGTTCTACAAACCAGCAAACGAAGCACCATTAGAAATAGCATCAGCTCTCTCAGCAGCTATGCTGCTTCCTGGATAGGTAAAATTAATTCTATCTTTCAGAAACTCACTTGCAGCACTGAGAATAATCTTAGGTCAGGCATTTTGCTTGTGCCGCCCAAATATCTCAGTTTTCTCTAGCTTTTAGGTCATTCTTTGCTTTAGAACTCTAAGGTGATGCCTTTAATCCCCAGCCACTCACTATGGGAAGTCTCATTTGTGTGAGTTTCCGAGAAGCTCACCTTACTCTGCTTAGTCTGCTGTTGTGCTGTGCCCTGATTCCTACCTGTTATTCCCTCTGCCCCTTAAGATAATTGTTCTGAGCTCTTCAAGAAACCAACCTATTATAAAGGACATGGACAAAATTGGGGGGGATGGTGGGGGTGGGGGAGGGAGGTGGGTTCAGCTGGGGTTGGGGGGAGGGCAGGGGAGAAAAGGCATACAACTGTAACTGAATAACAATAAAAATTAAAAACAAAAGAAAGAAACCAACCTGAACACTTCTCAGACTCCTTCATTTCCCCCAACATTTCACTGACACAAGGCTGCTTTGAATGAATTGTTACTGACTGAAGATTGGTTCGGGAGTAACAGAGAGGATCCTAAGCAACCGTATAAAATAGAATGTTAAACATCACTGCCTTAAAAGGTCATCAAGCATTCCTGGCTGGGAAATTTCTGAAACTTCACTCACCCTAATCTCAGGATCTATTTTTACATTATCTAAAATTAATGGATGAAGGTGCTCTGGTAAACAAATCATTAGTGTAGGCAGCTAGGAGTTAATAAAAGAGAAGGGAAACAGACTGGCTGGGCCTGATTCAGTCTGGAAATTACACTTAAACAGAGTTAAGTCTGTAAATTACAGCTTCCAACAGCCCAGGGGATACCTGAATCTTCCCCCAAGGGGATTAACATCCCTCTGTCTCCCCAGCCCCCCGGTTGGGAGGAAGGACCAGCTTTCCAATCTCCCCAGAAGCCTTGCTGGACCACTCACCTGTACTGCTGAGGGGTAGGAATAACCAATAAAGGAGAAATTCCTTTGCTAGATGCACGGACAGCAGGAACAAGATGGTGACCATACAGAGGAGGTACCTAGCCTGGGAAAAGGATGGGATTGGATGAGGGCAATGCAAGCCAGGAAGATCTAAAAAATAGATTGGATAGGGGCAGGATCCGACGCAAGCCCACAAAGAGCCAGAAAAGAGATTGCTTAGTTTGAAAGAAAGCTTCTTTCTCCCAAGCCTGAGGTAATGTAATCAAAGCTTAATAAAGGCCTGTCTTGGTAGTATGCATTTGTTCATCCACAGGTTCTCTCTTCCGTGTAGCGGTAGGGCAGGCAGCTACGTGGCTGCTGAAGTTTCTGTGGGCTCCAGACCTGGGCCTCCGTGTGGCAGCCAGCGCTGGCCTGGCTGGAGCGTAGCCAGGCATAGAGACTAAATTACCTAGATGGGGACAGACTAATCCGCGCTGCGTTTTGGCATGGGCTAAACTGAACCACGGTAGCTTTGGATGCCCTGCCGATTCCAGGTAGTGGCACATCTCTGGACCCTGGCCCTTCTTCTGGCACAGGTGAAGACAAGGCTGGATTTGTTCCACAGCCAGAAGAAGCTGCGCCACCTGGTCATCAATGAGGCACCAGGCACCTGGGGGCAGTCCTTTGTTTCTACTCTAGTAAATCTTACCATACACATCTTCCTATGCGTCGGTCCCCAAAATGCCTTTTTTTTGTGACCCCATGGAGGAACCTTATTTCCACTGGCAACAAAATGAGTTTGTTTGGGGTCCTCACACTTTAGCATCAGTGAAGAAATAGCAGTAACTTTGGTATTCATTTCTTTCATTCATCAAATTCTTAAATTCTTAAGCAATGATCCCTCATTCCAATCTCTATAAATTATAAAGATTTCTTTTCCCTCTGTCCCAGAGCAAGTCCTTGCACTTTTAGTATATAAAGAGAGAGTTGCGTTTCAGAGAGTTGCACAGGCTGTGGTATGGAGCAGATACGATGTGTAGCTTTGAGAAATTTGCTTAACTCTCTGAGCTTCTGTTTCCTTCTTGGCACAGCAAGAAAAGTATATAACTTTCAAGATTGTTGAGAAACTAGAAATATTGAATGTAATGTAAAAACTCAACAGTATGACTGCCTTCCTTCTTAGCAGAGGTATCATTTAGTAACTAGAAATACATTTTTGTATTCCTATATGTTATATTCCTAATTTTCCAAAGGTACAGGGTGTCCTCATGTACAGTAGAACAAATAGTGGACCAGCCCCAGGGGCTTCTCTAGCTGAGAAGTCCCCTGTGGCAGCTTCAGTTCATGCTCTTTGACTACTGAGAGCCAGTTTGTGGTCTTTACATGAATATACCCACTCTGACTCCAATATTTTAAATTCCTGTGGAAGAATTAGAACTTTTAAATGTATCCTCTTTATAAATAACCTTGATTGTCTGCCTCTTTCTCTTCTCTTTATAACAGTTAAATTCCTACTTATATCTCTTTAGCTTGGTGATTTTTAATTACTGTCACATGTAAATTCTGGATTAGTTAATCCCACCAAATGGCCCCTTAAGATTCATGTATATTATATTTAAGCATTAGCCCTGCTCATGAGACAATCCTAGTAATAATATTTTTGCTCCATCCCTGATACTGAGTCTCAGTTGACCCCAATTTTAAGCCTAAATCAGGATTTAGGATTGAATGACTCATAATTGTTTCCATTTGCCTCTGAGCAAAACCTGGTTAGCTCACTTTGTCTTACTTTATATTCACATGGTATAGTTTTGCCAATAATTTTACACTAGTTGCCCCAATTTTCCATATTAAAAATTAGATATTATTTAAGGGCTCATATAGACATTTTTTAATGAATATGATTAATATATCCTAGAAAGTTTCCTTGGATTATTATTTTATCAGTTTTTTGGTAAGCATAACCAATTTTTAAGAGGTAACCATGAAAATTTGGTCACAAATAAATAAATTTCTGAGTAACTCAGAAATTATGGAGAGATCAGGCTTCTGTACCTGGGTTTTTCCACAGGGGAGAGTGGAGCGCTCCTCTGCATACAGAAGCATTGACCTCTCCTCTACTGCGAGCAGTTCACCGGGATGAAAATACTAAAACCCAATGGCGTCAGTCGTGGGAGCCAGTTATGCATAATGTTCCCAACTCTGAGTTTAGTGATATCACATTCTTAGCTAGAAATTGACCGTATGATATCTTGAAATTGGCAAAAGCTACAAATCAGGTGCCTTTGTTTTTAATGCCCCAGTCAGCCCGTTGTTTTCTTTCATCAGCGTGCCACAAACCCTCAGCAGTAGGCGTGTGAGATTTCTGGGACTCCTTCCTTAGGAACACTTCCTATCTGCTTTTAGACGGTTTCTGCAATAACTTTTCCAGTTCCTGCTGATGACGAGTGAGAAACTTCAGAGAGATATTTTAATGAGAATTTCCCAAACTTTTCTGATGCACGTAGAGTATTTTCAGAGAGGTAGTAAATTAAATAGCATGGTTTTGTATATTCTAAAATCCCTTAACTGTTAAAATGATCGTAGTTATAATTTGGATTAAAGGAGGTTACCACATACATGTGATAGATAGAATTAGTCAAGACTGAGAAACTGTTTGCATCAGCACATATCAGAGAAAGTAAAAGGTCCATGTAAAAGTTTCCTTATTTTCCTTACTTTGACTCTTTGTTAGTATTGAGAAAAATATATGTGACTTTCTATTAGTGTAAACATGGTTCCCAGGATCCCTTGAGTTCTTGTCTCTGGCCACCAAATTGTAGCAATAGTTCACAGGTGTGAATCTACCTGCAAAAGTTCATAATGAGTTGTATTTAACTGAACCCATGTCCAACATGTGGATATCACAGGCATACCAAGGAGTTGGTGCTCATTCAAATAAATATTCTTGAAATGTTTGCCCAATATCTTTTCAGGTGGATAAAAGGGGGCACTGAAGACAATTCCAACTTTCATGCACCACACATTAAAACAAAATCTTATTTTTTTTACCAGTTTAATAATAATTGGAAAGCCAGTTGATGACTTTTTTTTACCCGTGTGTGTTTCAAGGAGCCTCATGATATTGACCCAATCTTCCTGAGATGAATTACAATTCCACTTTCATCATTTTCATTTTCAGAGATATTTTTTATTGCTCTGTATAGTTTTTAAAGGGAACACTGATACTGGAATGAGATTTTCTCGATTATTTACTAGTCTGGTGACTTTGGAAAGTTATCTAGACTTCGGTGACTCAGTTTTCCCTTGCACAAAGTAGGGATCATAAAACAATACAGCGTCAGGCAAATCTCATTATATAATTAAGAAATGATTAAACTCACTACAGTGCTTAGCATTTAGCAAGCATACAATGCAAAATATGATAGTTACAGCTGGGTGCTTGTGCCGGCTGCCCAGTTAATCTGTTTCACCTGATGCTGATTATCACCATGTCCAGGTGCCTCGGCCCTGCTGTCTCCTGGTGGCTGCAATGACCTCTGTGGCTCTCTAGGGAAACTAACTATGCATACTGCAAAAAAATTGTGGGATAAAGACATTTTTTTCCTACCACTTCCCTTCTCAATAGGTAGATGTTCCCAGGAAATCTCCTTCAATTTTCGATTTTCGCTAGAATTGCCTCTTCACTGTTTTTGTAACTCTTCTCATGACATTTGCTCACTCACTATTGCTCCCATAACCATTTATCTAATTCTTACTATCCCTAAAAGTATAACTCAAGTCCAAATTTTCTTGAAGAAAATTTATTTATTTATTTAGCTTCAAACTTGATAAACCTTTGTCTTCATCAACAACTTGACACCTGCAGTTAATTCTCTGCACTAGTACAGTCTCCTCCTGCAAATTACTTCTCTCATTAAACTGTAAATCGTTTGAGGGGCACACCTTATCTTAATTTTTTGAGCTTGCCTGTTACTTAGTGTAAGGTCCTATACATATCTTTTTGATGATGAAGAATTATACATAACATACAACATGGGCCTATTTTTATTCAACATTTTACTACGAAACCTTCAATGTACATTAAAGTTTAAAGTGTAAGGCAGTGAGCCCATATATCTAGCTGGCTGTATAATCGTTGGACATATTCATTTTCTATAACATTCTTTTTTTTTGACTTGACTAATTTTTGAAAAGTTTTAAAGTGAAGTATCAAATTTGGAGACATTATTATTCTTTATTATAAAATGGTTAATATTGCTTTGTAAATCTTTTCACATTTTCTAAGTTTCAGAACATATAAAAACATGTATATTTTAGTGCACAAATCTCAGTTCCTATGTACATTTCATTGTCTAGATTTTTAGATCTACATGCTATCATATATAGTTTTTAAGCCCAGCAAAATAGTAATTTTTATCTCTGTGGTGGTGCTACATATTTATAAATGAAATAATATTTTATATGGAGTATGTGTAATATTTAAAACCAATTTTAAATGCATGATATTCTAATTATAAAGAAATGTTTTGTTCCACTGAAATAATAAAATAACCCTAGTAGATTTGATGAGTACAAACTGGTGAATAATTAAACTATATATTAAGTAAGACATGTCTGATTAAATATTGATTGTGCTTGAAGTTTGCTTGTTTAATCCATGGTAAATTTTGTATGTAAGGATTGCTGTCCTTTCTTATTTTTTTATTGTTGTTCAAGTACAGTTGTTTCCATTTTCCTCCACCACTCCCCCCATCCCACCAATCACCCCATCCCACCAATCACCCTTGACCTTACCCCCCTTTGGCGGTGTCCACGTTAAGGACTGCCATTCTTAGAGACTTTACCGTAACTGCCTTGACCAACTTAAGACAGGGGGTTACCCAAGAAGTGTAAGTTCCAAAGCACTTTTTGCCTATTCATGTTTATGAAATTTCAGAGTTATTCAGAGAGAGTTTTAACATTTATCTCATGTATAATTTAATTTATACTCTCCTTGAGGACAGATACTCTGGGTCATTCCCAATGCTTAGGGTGTTCACAGTGCCAAGCTGTAATTAAAAATATGGCTGTCGAATGAATACTGGGAAGAAAATAGAGCATTCTTGCCTTGAATTTGCCCCCATTTTAATGCAATAAATATTTATTGAATCCTCAAATTGCCGGGTAATAGGTTATACTGAGGTTTGGCCTAGTTTTGCAATATACACGAGAAAATATTTTCTTCCTCCTGCAACAAATCATATAGTCCTTTTTGAGAAACACCTTTCAACTTTCTATGCCTAGAAGAAAGGGAACTATCTACTTATGCTTTTTTTTTCAATAGTAGTCAAAAGACAAGCAAAAATTTAAGTCTATTTTATGGTATTTTCTTAAATAACAGTGAACATTTGGGAGACTATTTAGTTATAGATATCCATGGGAAATTGGTGCATTGCAAATATTGTTAAAATTCCCCAATGCAAACCAAGGGAAGGAAAGTGTAATGTTCAAATCAAGTGTATTTAAGATTTTTGCTATGGCAGGTACTTTTACTGTTACTGCTGGAAGGGAGGGAAAATATCACTAAAATAAATTTAATTATAAACATATAATTTCATAATAGTTTTTATTTTATTTTTGTGTGTATATAGGTGAGGTGCATAAGTGAATACAATTAGAGTAATTATCAAATGTGTTTCAGACACTCAAACACTGACTCTCCTCCTGCTAGTACTTGAGGAACATAAAATACTTTGTTCAAATGTTCCTGTCCATTTCTTGAGAGTTGTTAAGGAGGGAACCAGGAAACTCCCTGATTCTATTTTCTGAAATGCTTTCTCTTGTTTTCACGGATTCCTTCACCAATTTTCCCTATTAGGTTAGGTCCTCACCTTCATAAGAACAACGTTCTGTAGAAATTTCCTTTAAAAAGTCAGTATTGTTGAGCTCTCTGTGATGGGACATGGAGTTCTGTTCTCTTCTGTAGTCCATTTAGATATTGCTTCCATTTTTCTTCTTAAGAAAGAACACAAGAGCTGTGAAAATGGAGTATGCCAAGAACATTTGGTCTGGAGGACATGTTACAATAACAAATACTACTTGAGCTATAATAGAGGTGAAGTCAAAACTAACTTTAGTCCTACATCATTTATAAAATTAGGGTTGAGTCCAGGTTCTAAATCTGGCAATAGCACTGTGACTGGAAGTGTTCTACGATGATCGTGCTTCCTAGAAACCAGTACACAGAATAGGATATTCTTAAGAAGATCTCATATTTAGTTGTCACAGATCAATCATTGGGATAGTGGAATTGGTAATGATGTCATAAATGTGACCAATGTATATGTGTATAAAAGCATTGATAAAACTAAATATTAATTCTTTAATTAATTAACAGAAATAAATATCAGTAAGTATTAGAAACCTATTAATTTAAGAGGAGAAATTGTCTAAAAACTCAGCATTTCTTCTTATACATATTACTTTTAAGAAGTTTCTCTGGGTGCCACAACTAGCATTAACATATATAAAATACAACACTTATTTTAATAACATTTAGGAAGTTTACCTATAAAAACATTAATCATGTTTAATTCATAATAATAATAATGAATTTGAATTTAGAATTGTTTTTCAAGGTCTGTTAAAAGCTTTTCTCCCATTAATATAGATACCTTCTTACTAAAATTTTTTTATTAAGGAAGATATTGAAAATTCTGGCAATTTTAATGGAACTGTGTTTTACAAGTAATAAATATCTATTCATATACCATCATATGATTTGTTTTACTTAAGTACACGTGGAGATCTAAATGAGCAACTCTCCATGTTGAAGAGTGAAGCCTGTCCTTATAACTGCAGACTTCTTGTATGTGAGTTCAGATGGAAACTTCCAGTTTTTGATAAGTAAACCCAAAATAAGCTTTTTCTGAGACAACTGGACTGAAAGGTTTCAGGATCAGTAAAATTGCCTATATATTTTCTTTCTATTCATACCCCAGGCTTCCATCACATTTAAGGTTGGACTCTTTTGTAAGCAATATGTTGATACATCGAATAGTGGAACATACTGAAACACCTCCTGAGAGTCAATGCTTTTTATGAACATTAGTGAAAGTCAAAACTTGTGGAAAAAATATCAGAAATATTAAATAACTTTACATTTCCTTATTCTTATCCTATACTTATGTTTTTATATTTCCTATTAGTATAATTTACTACTTATTTGTATCAAAGTATCCATAAGTATTGTCAGTGGGCATTTTAAAATATAATAATCAATTTATGTTGTTTGTATAATTTCATAGTTTTTAAAGGTTAATGCTTTGTGAATATATATATTTAGATATCATTTGTGGTATTCAATTTCCATTCTTCTTATATTTGACATTGTTCAAAATAAAAATTCAGTTTAAAATAAATGAAATAATCCATTTAGATATTGCTTCCATTTTTCTTCTTAAGAAAGAACACAAGATCTGTGAAAATGGAGTATGACTTTCAAAAATTTACACAAGTCCTGCAAGCCAACAGCGATGTAGGGAAGATACAAGTTAGACCTGCACTTCCTAATAGGAAACGCGGCTATTTGAAATGCGGCTGGTTTGAACAGAGGTGTGCGGGAAGTGGAAGATGAACACAGGATTTAAACTTAGTCTGGGAAAACGAGTGTACAATATCTCAATAAGTTTGTATAGATTACATGTTGAAATGATAGTTTTTGAATATTATTGGATTAAATATTTTAATCTCAAAGTTAACTTCACTGTTCTTAATGTGTATATTAAAAAGTCTCAAATTACCTATGTGGCTTGCATTATATTTCTATTGTACAGGCTGAGTTAGTACAGCACCTGATGGTGTCTTACATGTGTTTTACTCACTGATGCATTAGTGAGTAGTGTCATTATTCACTAATCAATCAACTTGCAAAGACCTTTTCACTTTCATGTTGACTTTGAGAGGAAGTCCAGGTGATGAATTATTCATTTTTAGTACCGAGGAAGCATTTAGTGAATCCCAAGAGGAGTGTTGAGCCAAGGGCAGTTTTAGGTAGATGGGCGTCTGACATCTGTTTCAGTCTAAGCATATATCCCTGTATCTCTCCTATCACCCAGCTGTAGATTTACTCTCGGAAACTGCCATTGCTTTCTAATTTTTATAGAAAAAGCCATGTTGTCTAAATCATGCTAAGCTTTTTGTTTTTGTTACGGCTCATTTTCAGCTGTATTGAGATATATTTGATATGTGACATTGTGTAAGTTTAAGGTGTATAATGATTACCACAGTAAGGTTAGTCACGTAGTTACAATTTTCCGTGTGTAGTGAGAACTCAAGATGTACTCTCTTGACAACTGTCAAATATACATGACAGTATTGTTAATTACAGCACCATGCTGTACATTATATCCCCCCAAACTTACTGTCTTACAACTAGAAGTTTGTACCCTTAGACCACCCTCACCCTCCCTTCTGCCCCAGCTCCTGGCAATTACCAATCTTCTTTATGATTTTATGAATTTGGCTTTTTTGGGAGGGAGATTCCACATATAAATGTACAAGTGAGATCATGTCATAGCTGCCCTTCTCTGACATTTCCATAGCATAATACACTCAAATTTCATTCATGTTCTTACAAATGCCCAGGTTTCCTTTTTTATGGCTGAATAATACTTGTGTATGTGTATGTGACATCTTATTTCTTTATTCCTTTGTCAATGGACACTTAAGTTGTTTCTATGTCTTGGCCATTGTAAATAATGCTGCAATAAACATGGAGGTGCTTATACTGCTTCAAGATAATGACTTCATTTCCTTCAGATATATACTTAAAAGTGGAATTGCTGGATCATATTGTAGTTCTTTTTTTATTGTTGTTCAAGTACAGTTGTCTTCATTTTCTGCCTACCACTCTCCCCTGCCCTAGCCATCCCCACTTCCCACCCCAATCCTACCCCCCTTTGGCTTTATCCATGTGTCCTTTATGCATGTTCCTTGACAACCCTTCCCCCTTTTCCCCCCATTACCCCTCCTACCTCCCCTCTGGTTACTGTCAGTTTGTTCCTAATTTCAATGTCTCTGGTTATATTTTGCTTGCTTTTTTGTTTTGTTGATTAGGTTCCACTTATAGGTGACATCATATGGCATTTGTCTTTCACTGCCTGGATTATTTCACTTAGCATAATGCTCTCCAGTTCCATCCATGCTATTGTGAAGGATAGGAGTTCCTTCTTTCTTTCTGCTGCACAGTATTCCATTGTGTAAATGTACCACAGTTTTTTTATCCACTCATTTACTGATGGGCTCTTAGGTTGCTTCCAGCACTTGGCTATTGTAAATTGCGCTGCTCTGAACATTGGGGTGCATAGGTTCTTTTGGATTGGTGTTTCAGGGTTCTTAGGATATAATCCCAGCAGTGGAATTGCCAGGTCAAAAGGCAGTTCCGTTTTTAGTTTTCTGAGGAAATTCCATACTGTTTTCCACAGTGGCCTCACCAGTCTGCATCCCCACCAACAGTGCACTAGGGTTCCCTTTTCTCCACAACCTCACCCGTACTTGTTGTTTGTTGATTTGATTATGATCGCTATTCTGACCATTTAATTATTTGAGGAAGCTCCAAACTGTATTCTATAGAGACTGCACCAAATTTACATTGCCACCAACAATGAACAAAGGTTCTCTTTCCTTCACACACTTGCCAGAACTTTTCTCTTTTTGGTAATAGTCATTCTAACAGGTGTGAAGTGATAACTCATTGTGGTTTTGATTAGCATTTCCCTGATGGTTAGTGATATTGAACATCTTTTCATGTACCTGGGCCATTCAAATATCCTTTTTGAGAAAAATGTCTGTCCTTTGTTCATCATCCTGTAACACTCATAAAAACTAACTCAAAATGGCCTAAATATTAAGATAAAAGACCTGAAACCACAAAACTCCTAGAAGAAAACTTAGGGGAAATATCTTTGATATTGGTCTTGGTAATATATTGCTAAGATATGCTTTTGGATATGACATCAATAGCACAAACAACAAAATAAAAAATAAAAAAATGGGGCCACATCAAACTAAAAAGCTTCAGCATAGCAAAGGAAACAATCAACAAAATCAAAAGGCAACCTATGGAATGGGAGAAAATATTTGCAAACCACATACCTGATAAAGGACTAATCTCCAAAATGTGTAAGGCAGTCATACAACTCAAGAGCAAAAGGAAAAAAAAATCCAATTCTCACTTATTTTTGACACAATATTCTCAATATTAATATTTTTGATAATTTTTTGATGCTGTTGCCTTCCTGCCAATGTAATACCCTGCCCAAGGGAACTAAAGCATTTTCCATTAAAAAAAATCAAATGGCCAATGAAACGGAAACTTATAGAAATGAAACTGATAGCAAAATCATGGGTAATTATCCTGGCCAATTTGACCAGGGAAAATGATTAAAATGTTAATGAGATTAACAATAGATATGTGGAAAACCTGGGTACTCTCTGTCAGGTACAGGCACTGATGTGTCTACAGCTGTCGGGAATAACACATTTGGCTAGTTAGCCCTTCATCACCATGCTGGGAAGATGAATAAAACAATTGATCCAACTATGAATGTCCTTAATTTAACTATTCTGCTGTTATAATGTCTATAACTCAATATTTATTTATTTAAAGTGATCCCAATGCCAAAATGAGAACTAAACTCAAAGAAAATATCAACCACCGATGTCTTTTTATGCAAACTAAACAACCATTGATTTTACTTTCTGTACCACTTTTTAGCAATTAATTTAAGATCTACCTGAGTATAATTATACAAATGGCAGAATAGTCATTCAAAATTTACTTCATTGACTCGATTAGCAGGCTTTTATTAAGACTTTCTTGTATGCTAGTCACCAGGCTGGCTTTTATGGGAAATAAAAGAATAGTTCTTGAACTTGCATATCTTATACTCTAGCTGTAAGTTTCCTTCTACCTCAGTGGGGATGACTCTAGATAATAGATGAATTCTTCTTTTTGATTTTTTTTGTTAATGTTTGAATACAGTTGTCTCCTTTTCCCACCACCACTTTCCCCTGCCCTACCTACCCCCACCTCCCACCCTTGATCTTGTTATTCTGGTGAAGCAGAAAACCACATTTATGTTTCTGTTTCTCTTTTTTTATTTTTTTAAGGATCTTACAAGGGCTTCATTTAGAGACATAGCTAGGATATATATACACACAAATATATGATATGGAAAAGCTTCTATATATAACATTGTATATATACATATTACAATATATAACACATATAATATGTGTAGGACATATGGGAAAGCTAGTATATTTTTATGAATAAATCTGTTATTAAATTGTCTGATTTATGCAAGACAATATCTTTTTTCTCCCCTAAATGATCCTCTCAAATAGTACTGAAATTTAACCTGAGGATAAACTAAAAACTCAGTGTTTTTTGTAAGACCTTGTCAGCTATAGTCCTTATTTTTTTCCAGCCTCATCTTTTCTCTTTATTCCTTACTTTCCATACTAACTGACTTGCAAGTACTGTGTTTCCCTCTTTTGGGGCCTTTGCAGCCACTGTTTTTTGGCTTACTCCTACTTACCTCTTGTTCAAGGCATGTAATCACTACTTAAGAGCTTTACCCTGATATCCTGAGCTTAGGTAAGTGCCCATGTTATGTGCTCCCATTGCATTCACTGCCTACCCTTATCATAGCACCTACTGTATTATTCATTTCCTTGGTCATCCACAATATTACCTTCTCTTTAATGGTAGGGGCCATGTTTATCTTTTTTTTTATTGGATACTCAGAGTTGGCAAATAGGACCATTCCAATTTAGCATTAGTTAAGAAATAAGTGAGAGAAAAAATGAAAAGAATAAACAAAAAGGGAAGAAGAATGAAGCCAAAATGATTAAAATAGTTTATGAATACTGCAGAAATTGACCAGATGACTGTCAATTTCTCCTTTTATTCTATAGAATAGCACCATATTCTATCTATTTCTTGGCAGCAATTCCCATGTTAATTTATTTGAATCCTAAATCATAATTTTTTATTACATAAAGTCACTATGAGTTGTACACCTTTTACTTGTTCTTATTTTTTTTTTGAGGGTGATAATAATTTTCTCAGCTACAAAAAAACATATCTTCCACAGAGCATTAGGTTCATCAGTCTAGGTTAAGAAAAGTTTCGTTTATGCTTATATGCTTATAGCACCAGATGTTGAAATTGCTTCATTGTCTCATCATCTGAAACAAAAGCAAATTTTGTTTATTTACTTCAGTTTTGTTGAGCTTTGTCTCTGTGGGGGAAAAAAAGCCTATTTTATATCACATGTCACCATTACAAATCAATCCATAGCATAATTGCAAACTGAGCTATAGTTATTTATGTTCTTGTATTTTATATTCACTAATCATTTATATCATGTTATATTTTTATAGGTACATATAATTTTATGTTTCAAGTGTCTGAGATAGTAGAAATCTGGAGTAATGCAGTATGGTAAACGGACTGTCCTTTAGAGAAATATACCAAAAGGAAACTGCCTGCTACTAGCTTCCTTTGGAAGGATGACATCATGCAGGTGGCCCACAAAGAAAAAGGTGCATCCTCAATTAAGATCACAGCTAGTGATGCTGGGTCCACATGCCATCTGCACGGGGTTGAATAGTGTCCCTTCAAAATTCATATCCACCTGAAGCAACAGAATGTGACCTTATTTGGAAATAGGGTCTTTGCCCATGCAATCAAGTTAAGATGAGGTCATACTTGTTTAGGGGAGGCTCTTATCCAATGACTGATATCCTTATAAGAACAGGGAAATTTGAAACAGAGATGGACAGACAGGGAAGAAGGACATATGAACAAAGGCAGAATTGTGAGAGAGCACATTTCTGTTATTTTAAGCTGCCCAGTTTTATTTCAAGCCTCTATCCTTTGTTCTGGCAACTCCAGGAAACTAGCACACTATCCTAGAACACTAGACTTAAAAAGTAGGCACCTTTTACCTCAGGAAAGCAGAGGACATACTGCAGAGAGGCCACGTTAGAACTCCCTGAAGACTGAAGCCTTAGAATATCTCTGAGAAGGAGAAATGGAGAGTGCTCAAGGTCAGTGGCAGGTGAAATCAAATTCAGAAAAAAGCAATTTCTAGTACTATATGCAGCAATCAGTTTTTTATCTCCAAAACTGGAGAGTGAGAAGGAGTAGAATATGGAATTTAGGGGCAGAGATAATGACAAGGATTCGATAGGTTTTGAGTTGTGTGGAAGTTTTTATTAGGGCTGTACCTGTTATAGACCCAAAGAATTGACTATGAAAGGGTGGCATCCATTCTCTAGTATTCATTCCTGGTAAAGTTCGAATAAGAAATTTGGATCAGGATTTGGTGTATTGAAAGTTATATGAGTGCAATTTAGAATCTGTGGATTATGACCTCACGTTTATGTTTTTGAGGCTTTAGTTTCTTTGTGCTTCCTGTTCAATTGCTTTAAAAAAAAAAAATATATATATATATATCAACCTTACCTCAGATGGACTGAGGACTTATTTTACTCATCTTAGAAAGGATCTTCCAAATTACATTGCAACCACTGTTCAACTCAAGAGCTGAAACAGCAGTGGTGTTGCTGTAGACACCAAGGGATACAAGAGGGTCAGGCTTGATGTGAGCTCGAGGGTTTATCAATTTAGGCCTGAGATTTTAACTCATACTTTCAAATAGTCAGCTGGCAATTACTTCTGATAGATGGTGGTCTTCCCTGGCTGCTTGAGAGCAAAGGAATCAGAAGTGCACCTGGTGTTGGCCAGGGTCTCATTGCACCACTCTCTGTGGTAGTCCAAGCAGGGATCCCTTGATGAAAGCACGTGAGTTCACTGTGATATAGTTTGTTGGCCTGTTGCTGACAACTCACTCTGATTAGTCATAATCATTAGAGTTTTGCCATTTTCTGTCTGGTTCTAAAATGTCCTGACTATTATAGCCTTGATTAGGATATCCTTTAATCTCCCTCAAATCCTAAGAACCACTTTAAGACACATTCCAACACAGACTCCCTCGGAAGTCTTCCACTAAAGAGGGACACAGATAAAGAGCTTCTCAGACAAGAAAAAGCTAAAGGAGTTCATCATCACCAAACTGGTATTATATGAAATGTTAAGGGGTCTTCTTAAAAAATATGAACAATAAAATGGCAATAAATACATATATATTAATAATTGAATCTAAAATAAACAAAATAAGCAAACAAGCATAACAGAAACAGAAGGATAGACACAGAAAACATCGACAGTTGACACATAGGAGGGGAGTCAGGGGGATGGGCAAAAAAAGGGAAGGGGATTAAGAAGTACAAATTGGTTGTTACAGAGTAGTCATGGGGATGTAAAGGACATTATAGGGAGTATAGTAGTCAAGGAACATATGTCCATGACCCATGGACAGGGACAATGGTGTGGGGATTTTATGAGGGAGAGGGGAGGGTCTGTGTGGAGGGAGTCAAAGGGGGAAAATTGGGAAAACTATAATAGTATAAACAATAAAATATAATTTAAAAAAGATGAAC
The DNA here is from genome assembly GCF_022682495.2 of Desmodus rotundus. Lineage (NCBI taxonomy): Eukaryota > Metazoa > Chordata > Mammalia > Chiroptera > Phyllostomidae > Desmodus > Desmodus rotundus. The sequence goes on from NC_071387.1 coordinate 134,720,046, forward strand.
ATTGACTTCCAATGAAAAAATGTGTGGCTGCCTTAACCATCTCTTACCAGTCCCAGGGCACACACAGAAGGAGCCCTAAAAACGAGCTTTACTTTTTTTACTTGTCTTGTTTGTCATCTCTTTTAATCAGTGAGACTCTTAATCTCCTACTGTCATGGCAAGAATAAAATCTAGTGAGCCCGAATGTATAATAAATTGAACCGTATAGACCTAGATGGAGGAAGTACAGCCTTGAAAGGAGAAGATATTAGGCTTCAAATATCCTGATGAAAAACTGACCCTCATTGGGATATGTCTAGTGTTACATAAGGAACTATCTTGGATTTAGACAGATTTTATGTAAAACTGGCTATACTTGGCCGTAAAATCAATAGATATTAGAGTATCGGTAGGCTGTTATTTGTTTGGTCAATTCGTATGAGCCCAGCTGTTAGAATGTTGAGGATGAATTTAGGTAAGGAAAAAACATTGATCTCATTTGTCTAGGCCCCCCTATTATGTTCTTTTTACCAATTACAGTTAATGTGGAAAATAAGCTGAAGGAAATTTTTGGTAGTAATGAAGTAGCTGACAAAGGGAAAATGAGCTTAGTTAAATCCTAAGAGCATTTAGTTTTCTAGCCTTTATTCATTAATTGTCTGTCTTGTTTCCTTTGCTTTTTCCTCTTTCTCCATCTCCAGCTTGTTTTAAATTTCCCTTCCTGTCTTTCAATTATGTGAAATATCAATCAAAACTATATTTTTCCTAAGTGGTGGAGGCAATGGCTAATTGTTAATAGAATTATACTTTTCCCATTTTAAATTTCCTCTCAGAATTGACCCAGGCTTGTGTTAGTCCCAAATTTTACTAGACAACTCTCGGTACAAAAACTCATACAAAACTGTGTAATAGAAAAAACAGCATTGAATAAATGTCTGAGCACGTAACTTAAATCCAAGCATTAAAGACAGATAGACAAGGTTCTGCTGCATTCATGAAAAATAATGTATTTGATATGAAAAAGGCAGATGTGCCTAAATCCAAGCTGCTCCCCAACCCTGATCATATTGAGTGGGCTCCCTCAGGTTTTGACTCTGCTGGCCCTGGGGAGTTCTTACTCTGAGTGCAGAGCCACTTACAAATGTGTTTTCAGTCAAGTATAATTACTGAAGAACACAAACATAATGTTTGCCATCCAAGACCTTTGCAACACGAAATCCCAGATTAGCTTGCACTAAACGCCTTTTGAGTGAAGTTCAGTCTGAAGAGATTTTGTAGAAGGACAGTGTAGCTAACCAGATAGAGGAATGTGACTGTGGATCTAGCTGGCAGCCCCTCTTATTCACAAGCACCAGCCCTATCTATTACATGTTTGCCTCATTAATATGACGAAGTGAGTCAAGAAAAGAGGAGGGTGTTATCTTTATCTTTCCTGTAATACCAGTGTTATGTTTAATATTTTGGTAGAAGATTAGGTTTGTTTTTCAAGGAGAGATTTATACATTAATGAACTTAATTTGTGTTCAATAAGGTTTTTGTTCTTTTGTATTCACTGTAATTGGAAGTAATTTTAGTCTTCTGCACAGATGTCTCCACTGGCTCACATTCCAGTGAGGTCCTCACGGGCAGAGCTCCAGCCACTGTCACGCAGCGGAGCACACCATCTCTGGTCGCATGTGGCTGACTGCCTCTGCAGATGGGGTTTGCAGAGATAAAGCATTACTTCCCCATCCAATACTGCCTAATACACCAGGTTTTATTGTGTTAATTGTTAACTGACCTCCATGAAATCATAATCTTTCCAGAAACAGTCAGTTGTTTGTACCCTTCCTCATAATACTTCCGTAGTATGCACAGACTGAATTTTTATATCATCAGAACAATTAATATGCTTGCCTTCGACATATATAGACACACATAAAAATATGTGTATCTGTCTATATCAAAATAAGGTATTGTGGAGCAAAGGTAAATATCTTGGTAGAGCTAATGTTGAATTTGCTTGACTTTTGAAAATCTGGAAATTACTGAAAGGATCATCATTAATAAGTTAGGAGTTGCACTGAATGGTATTGCAGAGTGAGTGTACTGCTTTGGGCATCAGGAGATCTGAGATCCTGCCCAAGTCAAGTGTGGGTCCTATGACCCTGGGTAAGTCCTTTACACTCTGAGCCTTTATTCCCTCTGTGGACTAGCTAATCTGTAAGCTGCCCTCCAGGACCAAAAGGTTGTGATCGTGACCAAACGGATGTACAAAAGAACGTCCCTTACAGAAGTTTCCAAGCTGACGAGAGAGAGCTGTGATAATTACAGAGGAACACTGTAATACTGAGAGTTATATTTAACATTGCAGGACTCAAGAGTAACACTGAGTAAAATAAAAAATTCACACTATTTGGAGTTCATAATTTGTCAACATTTGTTTGACTTAGCAGGGATTTTCTTCTTCTCTGATCCAAAACTATATATTTTTGGATACATGCCATAAAATCCATGTCCCTAAATACATCTCTATAAAGTCTCAATACCTTATTTAAGACTGCTTCAGTTACCTATTTCTGCATAACAAACTACCCCAAAATTAGGCGCCTCGAAGCAGCAATCTCTTTATTTGCTCACACGTCTGAGGGGCAGAAGCGTGAGAGTGGCTCACCTCCGCCTCAGGGTGTCAGGGGTCTGATGTGGGGAAGCTCAACAAGCTGTGCCCCCCTCTGGGATTGTTTACTTAACTAACTGATTGCTGCCTTGGTTCTTTCCGTTGGCTGAGGTCTCTCACTCCCTTGGCCTTAGTTGATGGCTGCATTGGCTAGAAGAGCCAAGAAGGCTTCTCATATATTTGTTGACTCATTCTTTGTCTATGTGGCCATTCTCTCATTCTGTGTAGCTAGGGTGGGCTTCCCATAGCATAGCCATCCCAGTAGTTAAATTTCCTATGTGGTGACTCCCTTTCAAAAAGGAGGAAGCAGAAGCCATCAATCCTATTAAAGGGTAAGCCGGAACTGGCATAATGTCAGTGCCATCATATTGGATTAGCACAGACAGATTTGGTGAGTAGAGAAACAATCTCCGCCTGTGTATAGTAGGTGGGCAAGAACTTGCAGCTGTATAATCTCCCAAAGCAATGACTCCTCATTGGGTTATTTCTCCAGAAGCAGATTTGTTTGGATTCTGTCACCTCTGGGGCTATATACTCCTTTTTAACTACTGATAAGTATAAATTTCCAGATTTTTTTCAAAGGGATATTAAACCAGATTCAGGGCATAATATTCAGAAGGCCAATCACATGCCTTGTTTGCAAAATTGCCTTCAACAGTTCAATATAGGCACCTGAATATAAAGTACTTTCTGCATCAGAAACTAGCGCTTTGACCCCAAGTTGAAATGATCTCATTTGGAAAAATTAGAGCCTGTTGTTGATAGATAAAGAATTAATCCTGCAGAAACTCAGTGCGTTAGTTCACTAGGGATACTATAAAAAGGTCCTAAAAACTGGGGGCTTACACAGAAATTTATTTTCTCACAGTTCCAGAGGCTAATAGTCCAAGATCAAGGTGTGATCAGGGTTGGTTTCTTTGGAGGACCTTGAGAGAAGAATCTCTTCCAGTCCGCTCCCTTTGGCTTGTAGATGCTTGTCTCCCTTGTGTAATCACATCGTCTTTCTTCTGTGCCTTGTGTCAAAATTTCCTCTTATAAGGATCTAAGTCATATTGGATAAAGGTTCACCCACATGACCTTATTTTATTCAGTTACCTTTTAAAATACCTTGTCTCTACATACAGTCATTTGGAGGTTCTGAGTGTTAGGATTTCAACATGCAAGTTTTGAGGGGGACGGAATTCAACCCACAGTACCCAGATACACTGCACTCTCTCTTGCAAGCCCCATGCCTTGGTGCCGCACTTTGTCTTTATACTAGCTGTATTTGGAGAGAGTAAGAGGATGGGGTGGGGAGAGAGAAAGAGAGAGAGAGACAGACAGACAGACAAACAGACGTGAATGTAGATTATATGCCCTTGAAACAGACCTCACAAAACTGGAGCAAATCTTAGGGAGGCTGAAAGGAAATCCCCTTTTGTCTCTTTTCAGCCCACACTACTCGGTAATTAAAGTCTGCATGACATGTGCTGTATTTTCTATCTGGGCCACTGACAGTATACTGCCAGGTTTGGTTTATTTGATATTTTAGGTTTATCAACCAGTGAATCATTTGTTTTCATATTACAAAGTGGCTCAGCTGTGCTTCATTACACACGGACAGTGTAGTCTGATGGGCAATTATCTGACACGCGCACGCCGTGCTTGTGCGGTCAGTGAGGGGGGCTCAGCACACAGAGGACGTGACGTGGGCAGCCAGCTTGCCCTGCCCATCCCACTGCCAGATCTTCTCACAGGTCCTGACTCAGACAAAAATCAGAATGATGTGGAGAATTATAGGATAATGGAACTCAGATGATATTGAGACCAGGGAATTTTGCCAGGTTATAATCACACTTGTGATGAGAAAAATATTAGAATATTTGAAATAGAAAAAATGTTTTAGTAGTTCTTTAGCTAGTAAAATATGTTGTTGTAGAAAACAAAATAAACTAACACACTACACAAAGTATTGTAAAATAAATTTAGCAAGGTTTACCAGTTTTCTTGGTTGAGAATATGTTTCCAATTTATTGCCAACATCTAGCACATTATTTATTGATTTAATGATCATACATTTTTACTCTCTTCTTCCCCACTCTACACCTTAAGCCATCTATGGCAAACAATATACGTCTGGCAAATGATGCTGGGATGAAGGGTGGAGTCTGACAAGAACTGGCCAAAGGGATGAGGGACCACGCGACGCATAAGCTCAGCTTTGCAGTACTGCACGAAAATGGGCCGTTGGGCTACAGTGTTTGAACGTGGCTCTGGGTTTAATTTTCTGAGTGGTACTATTTTTCAGTCCAAGAAATAATTTCAATTTATGTAATTTAGAGTACAAAAACTCTAAGTAGAAGGCAATTATAAGAGCATTAGAAAAGAAAACTTACTGGGATAAATAGTTTTTAAAAATTCACTTTTATTACCTGATAAATAGCATGACTAACAAGCTTACATGTTAAAGAGCCAGTGAGAAATATATTTGACGACCGGTATTCAGTAGGAAACTAAGAATTGAAAACTTCTATCAGAGTGGTTTGAGTTTTCACACCTCGTAAATAATTTCAGAGTATACTAGGAACAGATTGACACCTTGAAAACCTCACCGAATTCATCTTTTATGACAGTATTTGAAGACGGCCATCACTGTCTTTCCCTTAGCAAGTAGTCACTGATCCGAGAAGTACACAGTGCCGGGGGCTGGGAGCAACGCAGTGCTGGATCAGCACGGCTCTTACATCAAGGCGACCGTGGTTTGTGTTACTTTCTCGATAAGCATTTATCCGGTACTACCTATACAGTAGGCATGGCATATGCCTGGGAATTACATAGGGGATTATGATATCATCTTGTCCTCACGGAGTTAGCTAACTGCTTTGCCTACACATTCCTGGGAATTCTGGAACTGGATTTCTATTTACCCAGAAAAAGATATTAGCTAACCGAATACAAATTTTCTGCAACGTTATTTCTCAGCCTCCAGGCAACCCATGTTTTCTTTCCCAATTCCCCTTTTTATTCTTAATTTGTTGCTTTGCCCAGTTTTGGTAACTAGTGTTTCTTCTGGATTCTGTATTTTGGATCTTCTGCTCATGGAGGGTGTTTCCAACTCTGTGCTGAACTTTTGAACTAATTCTTCTCTATTTTGGCCACAGTTTTCTCAGTTGTCTTTTATGGCAGCTTCTCAACCTCTACTTGCTTTGACCTCTCTTCTGTATATCCTGTAACTGTCTGAAAATGTTTCGATATTTCACTTTGTCGTCATACCATCATAGGAAATTTTTATAATCTGATCTATTGGAGAAGTGACCAGGATCCCTACTGAACATATATTTTGAATCCTGATGCACAAAATGAAAATGCTGGTCAGTTTTAGCATATTAAAGAAAGATAAACTTACATATAAAAACAGAAATTCATCTGATTCTAGTAACTTTTTCTACATATTTTGGACAACAGTGTGGTAATAGTGGGGTGGGGGTAGGGGTGTAAGATAAATAAATGGTAATGGAAAAATACAGTAAAGAAAAAAAAGATGGAGAAAAAAATACACAGAAGATTGAAAAAAAAAGATTTACTTCGCCATTGTTGAATTCAGTGTCACCAGAAAATAGAATTTGACATCCAAGCCTTTTTTGTGTTTTGTGTTTTCAAATTTCCCACCGTATCTTAGACTGTGGTTTATTTTTAACAACTGGAATGCTTCTTCATTCCAAGGAATTCCATAAATCTTTCAAACATATGAGTTTAATTTGCATTTGATACTGATTTTTCTAGGGTATTATAGAGTGCCTGTTCTTTTACATCATTTGTCTTACCTTGTTACAGCAGCAAACAAGTGTGTCACTTGTTCTAGTCATATTAAGAGGGCTTCCTGTAATCAGATTAAATCCCAGTTTTACAAGCGTATGAAAACATGTCTTAGAAAACTTGCTAGGAGAATCTGATAACAATTAATGTCAAAATTACAGGGGCTTATTTTTAAAGTAGTATGTTCCTTTCTACTTGAGAGTTTAAAAATCAAAATAGACCTAACTATTAGAGTTGTGTTTCTGAAGCCTTAAAAGGTCTAGTTTAAGAAAATTGTCTAGAGATTTTTTTTCTACTTGAACATTCCTAGAACCTAGGTTTTCAGATTTTGTTTTCATGAGATCTATGTTTTGTATAAAATGGCTTTTCATTGATCTTATTTTAAACATGATTAATAAAACCATTTGAAAAAGGAGATACTATCACCTAGGAAATGATTTATTTGGCCTGTGTGATATCGAATTATCAGTTTAACTATTTCTCTACCTTGTACCCCCTGTCTCTACCCTTTCCACTGCCACAATTTGAATTGATTATTCATTTTTTAAAATTTCAGGTATATGAAATTTTAGTTCAGTTTACTGTACCACAGTGTAGAGTCATGGTCTGGGTTGCTTCGTTTTCTGCACTGAAGAACTTACAGAGGGCGGTCTCTCAGTCATCAGAGCCATGCATTCATGAGCAAACAATTCTGAAAAAATATTTTAGAAATCACCCAAATGTGTCATATTTTTGTCTATGTTTTTGTGTTAACATAGGTACCAAAGTTACCAATGTTTCACTTATTCTAAAATTATTTAGACTCTGAAAAATTATAATATACCTTTGTTATGCCTTTAGGGATTCTTTTAGTTCAGTAATGTTTGAAAATACTAGTGCGTATTAGTAATGGGCTGTAGACTTTTGCAGTCAGCTTCCATTTATAATACTGCAATTGAAATGCCAAAGAACCAAAAGCTCTTCTAGATCTGTGCTTCTGCCTAAGATGGAAATGTAAAGGGAAGGTCAGCACTGAGTCCACTTTACCAGGTGTTGTTTTAGGCACTATAGGTACAGAGGTAAACAAAAAAGATAAAAATCTGTGCCTTCTAATGAGGGAAGTTAGAAAAATTAATAAGGATAGATAGATGATAGTGATAGATAGATAGATAGATAGATAGACAGACTACAGGTAGACGTAAGGAAGGAAGGAAGGAAATATGGTATATTAGTGATAAGTGCTAACGTAAAAATAAAGCAGGTGAAGGTGATAAGGAGTATGAGGGTGACATTAAAATTTTAAATAGACTACAAAGGAAGACCATACTGGAAATGGTGACATTTTATTAAAGGGTGAAAGAGGGTGAGAAAACAAACTGAGAAAACTCTTCATGGCATAGGAAAGAGGAAGTACAAAGGCTTTGGGGGCAGGAATGGGTCTGGTATGTATGAAGAACTGCTAAGCTGTCCATGTAATTAATTTGTCAGTTTCACAGATGCCAACTCCCCATTTGGAAAGTTAATTACAAGAAAAAAACACTAAAATGTCTTTAAATTATAAGAAAAAATGGTTTTGTGAGAACCCAGAACCATCCGTGCCAACTATTCACTTATTTCATCAATTTTTATGTGGATCTACTTTATACAGCATGAGGATGTTCCTGTGCAATTTTATAATCTAAGTCAGTGATTTTCGACCGGTGTGCTGTGGCACACTAGTGTGTGGCAAGAATTTTTAAAACATGCAAAACCTGACTATTTAGTCGGGGCACTGACCTTGTTTTCTCTTACATTGTCAAATAAAAATAGGACAACAGCCAACACAACAATAGTTGTCTAGTGTGAGTGAATCACAATTGTACCTAACTTTGTTTGGTGTACCTCAGAATTTTATCAATTAGTTTATGTGTGCCATGACGTGAAAAGGTTTGAAAATCACTGGTCTAAGCTTTTTGGAAAGGTATTTTTTTAAAGACAGGTAAGATTGTGGAGGAGAATTGTAAATCAAGGCAGTTGCAATGGATTTTGCATTAAATATAGACCTGAGAATTTATCAATCAGGATATGATAATGAAAAATCTCAGAAGTAAATTATAACACTTTTTCACTGTTACTAAACTTTCTGTAGGTTGACAATATTTTAAAGATTTGATAATGTAATATTTTCCCTAGGCTACTTGCTCATTTTGTTCAATGTCATAATTTTCTGTAAATCAGTACTGAACAGTTATATATATGATGTATACATGTATGTATAGATATTCACATATATGTATTTATAGATATTCATGGTGTAATGGTGTATAGCATAAGATATATAATAATTACAATGGCTATTACTTTTGTGTCAGGCACTATTCTATGTATTTCATATTTGCTAGATCATTTATTCCTCATAATAGCCTTATAAGTTGTATGTTGTTATTATCACTATTTTATAAAGAAAAAAACTGAGGTCCACAGAGGTTATATATTTTGGCCAAGATTATCTAAAAAACAATTGAGTTTATAAATGGATTTGGTTCCAGGGGGTCTAACTAAGGCTCAATATTTGAAATAAGGAATGAGGGAGTCAGCATGCATATGGCATCTAAGAAAGAAAGAAAAGAAAGAAAAGAAAGAAAAGAAAAAAAGAAAGAAAGAAAGAAAGAGAAAGAAAGAAGGAAAGAAAAAGAAAGAAAGAGAGAGAGAGAAAGAAGGAAAAGAGAGTAGTTTGTTGTTATCAGAACCAAAAGTGGGGCGGGAATGGGACAGGAAACAGAGGCCTAGAAAATACACCCGATCTGATCCCGTTGTGTACCATAGTAGGGTTCTTTGAGATAAGCGGAGATGTAAGCTCTGGATCATAGAAACTCTGTGCACTCATGATTCTCAGAACCAAGAATTACTAAAGCTGATACATAGCCAACTAATGAACCAATTACAATAGTTAAGAGGCTTACAAATCTACACACACATTGAGTATTTTTAAATTCTTATAATTTATTCTTAATTGTGTACCATATACTATTTGAGGGCAAAAATTTTAGAGCAGACACATTTAAAATGAGTTTTTTAACTTTTATTTTCATAATGTTTCTACAATAGAAGTATTTTTTATATTTTTCTGTTTAAGCTAGCAAAAATAATTGATTTACAAAAAAATATTTTGATACTATTTTTTACTATACAACATAGTGAATCAAAAAAGATTTTCATTTTTTTCACTAAGTTGGAAATTTATAAAATTATTATTGCTAATTTCCCTTGTTTTACAAATATCTTTCTCCCTCTGTCTCATTGTATTTTTTATTTTGTTTTAATATGCTGCCTCATTCTAAATTTATTTTCTGGAAGCAATAAAATATTATTGTATTTTTTATCAGAAAAGAAAATCATATTTCTACTTTTAAACAAGTTAAAAATTGTGCAAATGTACCACAGCTTTTTTATCCAGTCATCTACTGATGGATACATGGGTTGCTTCCAAATCTTGGCTATTGTAAAAAATAACTCTGCAATGAACAATGGAATACTACTTGGCTGCAGAAAAATAAAAGGAAATCTTACCTTTTGCAACTGCATGGATGAACCTGGAGAGCATTATGCTCAGTGAAATAAGCCAGTTGGAGAAAGACAAGTACCATATGATTTCACTTATATGTGAACTGTAATGAACAAAATAAACTAACAAACAAACTAGGATATTCGTAGATACAGAGAACAGACTGACAGCTGTCAGTGTTGGGGGGCTGGATAAAAAAAGGTGAAGGGTTTAAGCAAAAACAAACAAACAACAAACAACCCTCATAGACACAGATAACAGTATGTTGATTAACAGGGAAAAGGGGATGGGAAGAAGTCAAGGGTAAAAGGAGGATAAATGGTGATGGAAGGAAACTTGACTTGGGGTGGTGAGCATGCAATATGATATAAAGATGATGTATTATAGAATTGTACACCTGAACCCTATATAATTTTATTAACCAATGTCACCCCATTAAATTCAATAAAAAACAAGTTAGAAATTGTAAGAATTGACCCATATGGAATGGTCTCTCTCTCTTGGGTGATGACAAGCTACATACCCAAAGGCCAATTATGAATTTTATTTTTATTTTTAGTTACAGGTGATGTGCAATATTATATTAGTTTCAGGTGTAGAACTGCATCATTAAACATATATATAACTTACAAAGTGATCACCCTGATTAATCTAGCACCCATCTGACACTAGTCATTACAATATTATTGACTGTTTTCCCTAAGCTATACTTTATGTCCTGTGACTACTCTGTAACATCCAGTTTGTACTTCTAAAACCCTTTACCTCTTTCACACATTCCCGAAACTCCCTTGCTATCTGGCAATGGACAATATGTTCTTTGTATCTATGATTTTGTTTCCGTTTTGCTTGTTTGTTTATTTTGTTTTTAGATTCCTCATACAAGTGAAATCATCTGGCATTTGTCATTCTCTCTCTGACTTATTTTACTAAGCAAAATACCCTCTAGCTACATTCATGTTGTTGCAGATGACAGAATTTCATTCTTTTTTATTGCTAAATCATATTCCCTTATATATATATATATGCACCATTTCTTTATCCATTCATCTATTGGCATACACTTACATTGCTTCCATATTTTGGCTATTGTAAATAATGCTGCAGTTATATGAATACATATGTCTTTTTGATTTAATGTTTTGGGTTTCTTCAGATAAATACCCAAAGCTGAGTTACTGGGTCCTTGTTTGTTTCTTGTCATAGTCTTTGTTTTAAAGTCTCTTTTTGTCTGGTATAAGTATTGCCACTCAGCTTTTTTTGTTTGTTGGTTTCCATTTTCGTGAAATATCTTTTTCCACCCTTTAACTTTCCATCTGTGTGTGTCTTTCAGTCTAAAGTGAGCCTCATATAAATAGCATATGTAAGGGCTTCATTTTGTTTTCATTCAGCTACCATATGTCTTTTGACTGCAGCATTTAATCCATTGCAATTTAAAGTTGATAGATATATATTTATTGCCATTTTATTATTCATATTTTTTCATTTTTTCCTTCTTCTTAAAGAAGACCAACATTTCTTGTAATATTGTTTTGGTGGTGGTGAACTCCTTTAACTTTTTCTTGTCTGGGAAGTTTTTTTTATCTGTCATTTTATTCTAAATGATAGCTTTGCTGGATAGTGTAATCTTGGTTGTAGGTCCTTGCTTTCTATCACTGAATATTTCATACCAATCTCTTCTAGCTTGCAAAGTTTCTGGTGAGAAATCAGCTGACAGTTATATGGGAGCTCCCTTAGGTAACTAACTGCTTTTCTGTTGTTGCTTTAAGATTCTCTATTTGTGTTTAACTTTTGGCATTTTAATTAAATTTATCTTGGTGTGGGCCTCTGGGTATGAGACTCTGCACTTCCTGTACTTGTATGTCTATTCACCGAGCTAAGGAAGTTTTCCATCATTGTTTTTTTTTTGGTTTTCAATTTCTTTCTCTCTTCTCTCTCTAGCACCGTGGTAATGAGAATGTTGATATGCTGAAGTCATGTCAGATTGCCTTACACTATCTTCAATTTTTTTCTTTTTTCTTTTTATCAAATTTATGAGAGTAACATTTGTTAATAAAATTATACAGGTTTCAGTATACAATTCTACAGTACACCATCTGTATATTGTATTGTGGGTTCACCACCTCAAGTGGATTCTCTTTTATTTTTGCTGTTCTGATATAGGTGTTTTCGGCTTCTTTATCTTTAAAGTCACTGATTTGTTCCTCTGCTTCCTGTACTCTATTGTTGATTCCCTGTAATTTAGTTTTTATTTCAGTTAGTGTATTTTTCATTTTTGACTGGTTCTTTTTTATGGTTTCCATGTTATTTTTTATGCTATTGAAGTTCTCACTATGTTCCTTGAGAATCCTAATAACCATTATTTTGAATTCTGTATCTAGTAGTTTGTTTGTCTTCATTTTGTTTTAGTTCTTTTTCTGGAGATTTCTCTTGTTCTTTCATCTTGGACCTATTTCTTTGTCTCCTCATTTTGACTGCTTCCCTGTGGTTTGTTTCTGTGTTTTAGGTACAGCTGCTACATCTCCTGGTATTGGTAGAGTGGCTTTATGTAGTAGGTGTCCTATAGGGCCCACTGGGACAGCCTGCCGAGTCATCTGAGCCAGGAACGCCAGGTGCACCACCTCCTCCAAATATGAGTTGTGTACACCCTCCTGTTGCAGTTGAGCCTTGATTTCTGTTGGCACATCACTGGGAGGGATTGGTTCCCAGGCCAATTGGCTGGATGCTACTACTATAGTGGAGAAGCTACTATACAAGGGTTGACCCCACTGAAACAGGTCCTTTGGTGCCTGTTGAGTCCATGTCATGAGTGTATGGCTGGTGGAGGTGGGACCATTGTAATCTGGCATGGTATGAAGCTGTTCATGGGTTACACTGTCTCTGGGGCACTCCAGCAGATACAGACCAAGTTCAGCCATCATCTGTTCTCTGCCTGGTGCTACCCAGCATTAACTATGGAGCAATCAGCAGATGGCTGCTACTTGTGCTGGCCTTGTATGTACCCAGGAGAGGCCAAGCTGTGAAACAAGGCTAGCTGCTGCTAGTGCTGGGCCTGGGGCCACTTAAGAAGAGAGGCACAGGGCACACAAAGGCCAGATGTTACTTATTTGAGAGATTTTAGGAATGTCCAAAGCATGAACCAAGAGAGGCTATTCATATGGAAATACCACTGTAAAGGGCTTGGGTGGGCTGCAAATGTGGTGGGACAGTGTCTTAGAGAATCACCAAAGCAGGGTAACAGTGATAGCCAAGTTGATGGGGACACAGATATGGTGCCACTTGCTGGCTCTGTGGCAGGGGAAGGGCTCAGCAAAGGAACAATAGCCTCTGCCAGCACTTCTGTGTAGGAGAAAGTTGCCGTTCCAGCATTCATCCTGATGCCAGATAGTTCAGTTCCTCCCATTACGTTTCTGATGCCTTTCAAGCTGCTGCCCCAGTGCTGGAGCTCAGAGCAGGTAAGTCCAAGTAAGTCAGACCATGGGCCCTTAAAGAGGAATGCCTGAAACAACAGAAGCCCTCCGTCTTACTCAGCCACAATCTCTGCTGGTCTTTACAGCCAGAAGTTATAGGGGCTTCTCTTCAATGCACTAGAACCCTGGGCTGGGGGTTCTGGTGTGGGGATGGGATATCTTGTTCCTCAGAGGGGAGCTCCACAATTGGAAATATTCTTCCAGATTTTTAACTGCCACACATGAATGTGGGACCATCCCTTTCAGATCTCCGATCCTCCTGCCAGTCTAAACGTGGCTTCTTGTTTATGTTCTTAATTGTAGGTCATTTGTTGAGCTATATTCCAAGTGATTCTGAATTATGGTTTTTCTGTAGTTAGTTGTAAGTTTGATGTGGTTGTGGGAGGTTCTGAGTGTCTCATTTATCTATGGCACTCGCTTGACCAGAAGCCCAATTATGAATTTCAAAAAGCAATTTTTGGTTTTGAATTAAAACAAGAACAGAATTATGCAAAGTAATTTTCTTAAAGTAGAATTCATTATGAGTGATGTATAGGTGTAAAAGAGTATATTAGACCCTAGATATATTATTTAAAATCCTTAATCAGCTGTCTCAAACTTGGTTAGGAACTGCTTTTCAATATCATACTAACAGGATATCCTCGTACATTCACACACCAATGAGGCAGTTGCATCAGATTCATCCAAGTGAATGACAAATTCTAATCCCCATGATATTTAAGTAATTTTATGTGATAGAAGAACTCAAGCTTTTGTAAGAAAGATGATTACTTTTATTGTGTTGGGAGGAGCTCTTTGATTGTTCACTGCCAGTTTCTTCAATGCCAAGTTTATTTTTCATATTAATGTTCTTATAAGAATCATTCCAATCATATTTTCATAGTAAATTTGAAGAATACCAAGAAAATCTCCCATGCTTGCAATTCAACCAGCTATCCAAATTGCTACAAAAGAGAGGTACCCCATATGAATTAACACTAGAGAAGGTATTGTGGAGGAAGTGCTAAATCTTTTGTGTAGCAGAGATTAGCATGTCTGCTTACAGAAAAGCTAGTCCTCTCAATTTCTTTTTAAAAATAATTTAATTTTAAAGTAAGAATTAGAAATTTATATTTCCACCTTTGAATTGAGTAGTGATACTTCTTTTATATGTTTGGTTTTGGTTCATAGAAAGATTTAAATTTGATAATTAAGCCTTATCACTTTTAGCTTTTTAACCAGATCGAATAATATTTTCTATTGTTGTTTCTGTGAGATAGAGAAAATATTTTGCTCAAAACAAAAGATTACTTGATTCTTCATATTGTTTTCCTTCTCACTTTGCCAACAGCTATAGGAAATAGATTTTATTATTTTGTTCTGATTACACAGAACACTTTTGTAACAACCAGATAGTTTGGATAGAGTATTACTGTTGGGAGACTTATAGAATCATCTGTATATTTTTATCCTTTTCATTAAAATAAATGCACTGTAGAAGTTATTTTATTAAACATTTAGATGATGTAGGATACCTGCTTTGTAATCAATAAAACACAATTATAAAATTCTTTTTTGTAATTGCAGAACTTGAGGAAAATAAAATGATAGGTTTTTTCCTTCATATTTGCTTCACCAAAAGTATATAAATTCCATATGTACAACACAAGGCTTGCTTGATTTGTTATGACATTGATACCTCAGACCTACTTATTTTTATTTAAATACTGAAGATTTAGTTACACACCTTGGTATCAAACAAAATAAACTAGTAGATATTTCTAGTTGTGTTTTGAATTGGGAATCAAATATAATGTCTTAGAACTTGATACTATCAATTTTATTATGTTGGTCAATAATTATACTGCAAACAAATTATCATCAGGCTGTTTTTGAATAAAGAACACTATAAAAATAATCTGAGATTATATTCGAGAAATGTGTTAAAACCAAAGATCATAATTACGATTGTAGTAGGTGATTAGCAAAACTATTTTTTCTCTTTGAATTTTGGAGGTCACCTCTAACAAAAACAACTTTGGTTATGGCCCCGAGTTACTGGTCACAAATATGGCTGAATACAGCCCCATCAGTTTTAAGCGTCATCTCCTACCATTCCTTTTTTCTTCAGACTCTTCTCTGTGCTGCACTCACCCACACACTACCCCTTTCCTCCGGTGCATACAGAGACTTTCTGTATGCTCTTCATTTGATGTGGGATACCCTTCCCATTTCTCTTCCCCAAACAAACCTTTTGATTCTTTAGGCTCTCTTAATACTTGCTAGATTTCCATAAATGTTTATAGTGTTTACCAGGTAGTATTGAAATGGTTTGTCCTGTCTTCTCTCTCATTCTTAATTTATGAATCATCCAGCAGAGTGTCAGATATCTAATTACTGCTCAATGAATGCTGACATAACTAAACTAAAAATGACTAGTCTCTTTAATAATAAATCAATGTACTTAACTAGCTAACTTCTGAATTCTGAAGCTCCTTTAAAGGCTTCTGCTCCTATAGAGCCTTTGTTCTGGTAATTAGTTAGATAGTGTAATATGCAAATCATGACTTTGATCAAATGTAAAATTATTTGAACTGACATAGAAACTCCAGATCAAATCAAGAAAATGGCTCTGCATGTGATCTGAGGGATCCCAATTTGATTTGGCATGGAAAGTTATGTGGATTCAAAGAGAAACTGTAGGCTAAACAGCCCTCAAGTTTGGATAGGCCTTAAATTCAATATGACTCATGTCCTATAGGAAGAGGGAAATTTGGACACAGGAACACAAACCCATAGGGGAGGAAACCATATGAAGATGGAAGCAGAGATTACAGAGCAGCATTTACAAGCCAAGTAATGCCAAAGATTGCTAGCAAATGCCAGAACTGACTGGCAAGGAAGAATTCTTTCCCACAGCTTTTGAAGGGCATGGACATACTGACATTTGTATTTCAAATGTCTAGCTTTGAGAACTGTGAAAGAATAAATTTCTATTGTATTTTTAAAAATATATTTTATTGATTATGCTATTATAGTTGTCCCACTTCCTCTCCTTTTTTCCACTCCACCCTAAGCACCTCCTCCCACATGCATTCCCCCCTCTTTAGTTCATGTCCATGGGTCATCCATATAAGTTCTTTGGCTTCTACATTTCCTATACTATTCTTAACCTCCCTCTGTCTATCTTTTACCTACCATGTATGCTACTTATTCCATGTACATTTTCCTCCTCTCTCCCACCCACTTCCCCGCTGATAACCCTCCATGTGATCTCCATTTCTGTGATTCTATTCCTGTTCTAGTAGTTTCCTTTGTTTTTGTTTTTCTATTAAGTTCGGTTGTTAATTACTGTGAGTTTGTTATCATTTTACTGTTCATATTTTTTATCTTCTTTTTTGTAGATAAGTCCTTTAACATTTCATATAATAAAGGCTTAGTGATGATGAACTCCTTTAACTTGACCTTTTCTGAGAAGCACTTTTTGTGCCCTTCCATTCTAAATGAAAGCTTTGCTGGATAGAGCAATCTTGGATGTAGGTCCTTGCCTTTCATGACTTCAAATACTTCTTTCCATCCCCTTCTTGCCTGCAAGGTTTCTTTTGAGAAATCAGCTGACATTCTTATGGGCACTCCTTTGTAGGTAACTGTCTCCTTTTCTCTTGCTGCTTTGAAGATTCTCTCCTTATCTTTCATCTTGGGTAACTTAATGATGATGTGCCTTGGTGTGTTCCTCCTTAAATTTCTTTGGGACTCTCTGAGCTTCCTGGACTTCCTGGAAGTCTATTTCCTTTGCCAGATTGGGGAAGTTCTCCATTATTTGTTCACATAAGTTTTCAATTTCTTGCTCTTCCTCTTCTCCTTCTGAGACCCCTATGATTTGGATGTAGGAACGTTTAAAGATGTCCTGGAGGTTTCTAAGCCTCTCCTCATTTTTTTGAATTCTTGTTTCTTCATTCTGTTCTGGTTGAATGTTTCTTTCTTTCTTCTGGTCCACACCATTGATTTGAGCCCTAGTTTCCTTCCCCTCACTGTTGCTTCCTTGTACATATTCCTTTATTTCACTTAGCGTAGCCTTCATTTTTTCCTCTAATTTGTGACCATTTTCAACCAATTATGTGAGCATCCTGATTACCAGTGTTTTGAACTGTGCATCTGATAGGTTGGCTATCTCTTCATCAGTTAGTTGTATTTTTTTCTGGAGCTTTGATCTGTTCTTTCATTTGGGCCATTTTTTTTTTGTTTCAGTGCGCCTGTTACATAGTAAGGAGCAGAACCTTAGGTGTTCACCAGGGTGGGGCAAGCAGGCCACTTCACCACGTAGCTGTGTTGTGATGCTATAAGTGGCGGAGGGGTCCCAGAGGGAACAGTGCCGCTTGCTCTGCTCTTTGCTGGATTTCAGTCACTTCCCCCACTACCCACAAGCAAATTGGGCCCTTCTGGTGCTGACTCCTGGGTGAGAGTGTTTGTGTACGTTCTGTGACCTGTGGGTCTCTCCAATGAATTCTCCTGTGAGGCTGGGAGTTTCTCCTGCCACTGCAACCCCCACAGGTGTTTTCAATCAGAGGTTTGAGGCTTTATTTCCCTGTGCTGGAACCCTGGGTTGCACCATCTGTCTTACTCCCCAGTTGTCCCTCCTGGTTTATCTGCACATGAATGTGGGACCGCCCAGTCTGCAACCCACTGCCTTGGCCAGTCTGCCAGCCAACACCTTGCCCACCCCGGTCCTCCAGCCTCTGCCTTGCCATGAGTCCTCTCCACCCCAGCTGCCCGTCTCCATCCCTCCTACCGGTCTGGATGAATGTTTCTTCTTTAACTCTTTGGTTGTTGGACTTACCTACAGTTCAGTTTTCTGTCAATTCTGGTTGGTTTTTGTTTCTAAATTTGTTGTTGTTCTTTTGGTTGTGCAAGGAAGTGCAGTGTGTCTACCTATGCCTCCATCTTGCCTGGAAGTCAACTTTCTATTGTTTTAAGCCTTCAAGTTTGTGGTACTTTGATATGACCTAGAACTAATTATGGAATCTATTAGTTTTAGGAAACTAATACAAATAACCTGCACTTACTGATAAGGAAATGCTGTTTTAGATCAGTTGATAAACATTTATTAACTTTGCTTGATAGACATAATGATAAACATTAGCAATATATTCTTGAAGTGTTTCAAAAGTATGGGAAAGACAGACATATTAACAGAAATGTCAATGTCACATGAAGCAGGCACCCAGCCACCTACCATTTACTCTGTGTGCCTCTAAATATAGTTGAATGAATGAGGTTTGGCAATATGACAACTCTTAAGTGTAAGAGAATTGCAGAAAAACTGACCCAGATACCTAACATTACTAAGCCACCAATCAAATCTGAAATGTCTTCCTTTCAGTCATCTTATATGGGAAACAATGAACCTTATTGAATTAACTATAGTAGGATTCTTTGAGAATTGCAGCTCAGGTATTCCAATGAATACATTGAAATATGTTCAAGGTATTAAAAAAAGAAAGAAAAGAAAAGAAACTCTTGTCCCAAACTGGAGAATCAGGCAAAGTTTCAGTCAGTATGGAAAAATGATCAAGAAACGTGAGAGTAGCCTCCTAGGAAAAAACAATAGCTGATAAAGCCAGAAAGCTGTAAAAGCATACGGTGGCCAGCCACAAGTGTTTTCCCATTATTATTATACATGACATAGAAGTAGATTGGGCCGGGGAGGTTCAGGTCATGAAAACTTTTGTATGCCCTAATAAAGTCATTGAACTTTATTCTATAAACAATGGGAACCCACAGGGATTTTTTAAGTAGAGTGTTTTGAGCTTAATTTACAGTTAGATATCTACTTCTGTTGATATTGTACCATTTAAATTTATAAGACTAGAATCATAGTTAACAATCTCTCTGTAATAGTTCAGGCAAGAGATGATGATGACATAAATCATAACTGATAATAGAACTATTAAGAAAGGTATATTTTCAAGAAAGTGTTCGGAAGTAAAATTAGAAGTACATGGTTTATTTGGATGTGGAGATAAGGAAGGTAAAAGGACTTACAATGATTCTTAGGTTTCTGGCTTGAGAAGATGGTGTATAAAGATGAGAGGAGAAAGAACTAGTTATTTTAGGAGGTCACCACTTAATTTCCAAATGCCAAATACTTAAAATTTTAAAAAAAGTCATTGCCTAATCGAAAGTTAAACACATGTTCCTACTACAGCACATACAGAATATAACTCAAATATTCTAGATGACTCATGGTAATAATTGTGAATATTGATTATTGTTTGGGGCTATAAATATTGATATACTCAGGGGCTTGAGTTGATATGGTAATTATGGAATATATATATCTATAAAGGTAATTATGGAATATTATGGCATTATTTAAATTGTCCTACATGATTTTCATAGTCACTCTTATCCTGCATTATTTTGAGGCTATGGGTTATCACTTCATTCTCTCCTTCAGTCATATACTCAATTCACAGCATTCACAGAGTGTTAGACATGGCTCTAGACCTGGAGGGTATAGTGCTGAGCAAGACAGACACAGTCATTCTTCCCAGTGGCCTTGTATTATACAGGGTGGGACACAAGTAGGTTTGGGTTGGTGACTATGCAACATACAGAGTTTGTTTTATTCTCATATTATTATCATTTATTAAGTGTTGTATTATTTTCCATATGAACAACTATAAACTTACTTTTCCCCACCCTGTAAGGATAGACAAGAAACAAGCAGAGACATAAATATCAATAAAATTCTACATAGTAATCAGTGCTTTTAAGGAAATGAAATAGAAATGTCCAGCAGTTGGTCCAAAAGAGAAATTGCCTTTCAAGAACCTTTTTTTAAAAAAATTTTTATTGTTATTCATTTACAGTTGTATGCCTTTTCTCCCCATCCCTCCACCCCACCCCAGCTGAACCCACCTCCCTCCCCCACCCTCCCCCTGTGCACCCCAATGTTCATAGCAGCACAATTTACAATAGCCAAGTACTGGAAGCAACCTAAGTGCCCATCAGCAAATGAGTGGATCAAAAAATTATGGTACATTTACACAATGGAATTCTATGCAGCAGAGAGAAAGAAGGAGCTTATACCCTTTGCAATGGCATGGATGGAACTGGAGAGCATTATGCTAAGTGAAATAAGCCAGGCGGTGAGGGACAAATGCCATATGATCTCACCTTTAACTGGAACATAATCAATAGAAGAAAAAAGCAAACAAAATATAACCAGAGACATTGAAGTTAAGAACAATCTAACAATAGCCAGGGCTGGGGGGCGGGGGGGGGAGGGGCGGGGACAGTGGGAAGAGGGGATTACAGGAACTACTATAAAGGACACATGGTCAAGAACCTTTTAAGTAAAGTCTAACCACATGACCAGGAGCTGGTGCTGCTAACCTTTGAGAGATAAGCATTTCAAAATCAGAAGCCAATTAGAGAAAAGATAAGAGGAAGCTAGTTTGCAGAGTTTGAAGACCTGAGAGATTGTCAAAGCTAAGTGATTAAGAGGTTTGAGGTAATAAGAATTGAGGGCAGAGCTGGTTGTGGCCCGCATCATGTAGCCCTTGAAGGCCATCATAAAGATATGAATTTTGTTCCAATTATTGTACACTGAGGAAGGATTGATGTGTTCTCAGCATGGGGATGATAGAATCACTTTTATACTTTAAAAAGAGAATTTATGTTGTTTTGTGAAGAAAGGAATGTACAGAAATAAATCAAAAGGAAGTTCCTGGCCAACCAAAAAGTTATGGGTTTGATTCCTGGTGAGAGCACGTACCCAGGTTGCAGGTTTGATCTCCCATGGGGGCACCAATTTCTCTCTCTCTCTTTCATTTAGATTTATATCCCTCCATTCCTCTCCCTCCCTTCCGTTCTATCTACAAACAGTGAAAAAAATTTCCTTGAGTGAGGATTAAAAAAATGTAAGTTTTTAAATTGAATTACAAGAAAGTAAGGAGACCAGTTAGGAAGGCACTGCATTAGTCCAGGCAGAAGTGTAGCAATGGGAAAAAGGAGTAGATGAATTAAGGATATATTTTGAAGGGAAGAATGACAGAAGCTATCGTCGATAGAATATTTTCCTCTCTCAATTTGCTACTACTTTTCTGTAGATTATGACATTCAGATTATCAAGTGGCTGGTATCATCTAAAATGGGTAATGCATGACAGTGTGCAGTTTTCTTATAAGTGCACTTGGAATTTTAGGGTATTTTTGTTTTTATGCTACTTTTTGGGTTCTCAGAAGGTTGTTGGAGAGTAGCTTCTATATAAATATGATTACTGTATTATAAAGTAATTTTAAGTTTTTAGTTTGTGGACATAAAAATCATTTTTAAAAATGTTCTTTAAAGAGCTTGTTTGATATTCTCAGAAAAGCAGAGCAAAGCAATAAATGTTTATCAAGGAATTATGTCTCCTGGAAGTCGAAAGCTTAGAACTCTGGGATATTCTGATTTTCACCCATCATATACTTTCTGACCTTGCTGAATACATTTAATGGCTCTGTGTTACAGTTTCTCAATCTTTGAATGGGAATAATGATCTTTTCCATCTAAGTTGAGATATATTTGTAAAGTACATAGAATTTGCCAAGAAAAAATCACTACATCCATGACAATTTATTGTTAGTTTTATGGCCAATTCAAATCCCCAAAGAATTGAAGTCATTGCCATTTGAAGGTTGTCCAGATCATATTTTAGACAGACGACTGACCCTACACAATAGTCACACACAGTCCCTGAGCAATTACACTCACACTCTGCCTTGGCTTTCACAGAAGAAAAATATGATTGTTAAATCAATGTGGCTATAAAAATGACCTGCGTTTCTTCAAAGCAGTTGGGAACTGTAAGAACATGCTGGATTTGGAGAGTTGAAGAGAAATCAGCACTGTTCTTGTAAATATTGTTTCAATTTGAAGGTGGGAGAATTGAAGACTGCTTATATTTTTAGGTAAATATTCATGAGAAATATTTCATTTAATCCAGAATTTACTGTGTAGCTAATAATAATAAAGTCAGACTCTAATGAGTGTGATGAGAAGTACTAAGTGTTTATAATAGCATGAATTGGTAGAAATTATTTACATTTGTTGAAATGAAGTAAGGTATATAGAGGAGGTGACATTTCAACTAGGTCTTCAAAAAAGAGGGTTTCCACTGTAAAGATAAGGGGGACAAAGGCTTTCCTCACGAGAAGACAAGGTGAATCAACACGTTCAAGTGGAAACATAGTGGTTACATTTCAGAAGAGCTGGATTCTTTGATTTCGGTGAAGCACACACCAGACAAAGAAACCAGATAAATAAGAAAGAGAGTGGCCATATTGGAAATATCCACTCTCAAATTAACCATGAGTAGTTTTTTAAAAAATCAGATCAGTTTAAAGGACTAGAAAAAACATTATTCTATTTTTAATTGAGATATGATTCACATGCCATAAAATTCACCCTTTTGAAATATATAGCTCAGTGATGTTTACTACTCACAGAGTGTACAACCATCACTACTGCCTAATTTTAGAAAGGTTTCATCACCTCCAAAAGATACTCCATATTCAATGCCAGTCACTCCTCCCTCCCCACTCCCTATAGTACCATTAATACCTGGTATCACTATCACTAATACAAATTAGTGGTAGAAACTGTCAACGTAAAAAACATTTGAGCCTACAGAAAATTTTTGGTGAGTTTATTTGAGCCAAACTTACAACAATTGCCAGGAAGTCAAATCTCAATGAATGTAGAAATGTTTTAGAAAATGGCAGTTTAGTGCCTTGGTTTATACATTACAATCAAAAGAGGAGGTGAAAGGGAGTTACATGAAATCCACTGGTGATAAATTAGGGAGGCAGGAGAATGCAAAGCAGGAAACCTCTGGGATTGGATAAAAAGTAAAAGAATAGATACTTCTTTTGCATAGGTGGGTATAAGATAGTTAAGAGTTAACAATTAAGATGATAAAAGTAACGATGAGGGAGTTTGTGGTCTCCCCTTGGTGCAGTGCCTGTGCCTTGAGTGGTCCAGAAAAAGGAAATTCAGCATCCAAAGCTATGTTATCATAGATGCGAAAAAGACAACATACAGGCTAAGTTAATCTAAAGATTGACCTTTGTTAGGGAAAAATACTGGCCTAGAACATGGCTACCTGTCCTGAACTGCTTTTAGTTAAGTTTTAATTTCAGACCATCCTCTGTGGTTACGTTAGGTCTCTGAGTCTGGAAGGCCGCCACGTTGTCCTCCCCTGAGCTGACAGGTTTAGTATGTGGCACCTTTTCGTCCACAAAACCACTAATTGATTTTCTTGTCTCTGTGGATTTAAATATTATGAACATTTTATGTACTTAAAATCATAAAATATGTGGCCCTTTGTGACTGGTTACTTTCACTTGTAGTTCCATTTATGTTGTAACAGTACATTACTCTGTTTTATTGTCAAATAACATTCCATTGTATGGGCTACCACATTTTGTTTACCCATTCATCAGTTGATAAACATTTGGGTTGTGTCACTTTTTATAAAGATTACTGCTATGAATAGTCATGTGTGAGGTTTTGTACAGACATATGTTTTCAATTGTCTTCAGTGTATACATCAGAGTGGGATTACAGGGTACTTGAAAACTCTATTTTTAATATATTGAGGAAATGCCAAGCTCTTTTTCAAACTGGCTGCATTATTTGACAATTCCAACAGCAATGCATGAGGGTTCCAAGTTCTCCACATCCTCTCCAACACATGTTATTGTCTGTCTTTTTTATTTTAGCCAATATGCTGATTATGAAATCATATCTCACTGACGTTTTGATTTGTGTTTCACTAATGAGCAATGATCTTGGTTGAAAATCTTTTCATGTGTTTCTTAGTCATCTGTATATCTTCTTTGGAGAAAAATCTATTCAAATTCTTTTCCCATTATTAAATTGGATTATTTGTCTTCTTATTATTGAGTTATGAGTTCTTTATATATTCTGAACATAAGTTCCTTCTTTGATATCTCAGATATATAATATCTGATGAAAAGATATATTTTTCTTGACTATCTGGATTGTCTGTTTCTTGATTTCCTTTGAAGAACAATTTAAAAATTTTTGATCAAGTTCTATTTATGTATTTTTATCTTTTGTTCATGGTGCTTTTTATGTCATATTGAACTATCCATTGCCAAAGCTGAGGTCATGAACATTTACCCCTATGTTTAATATGAGTTTTATATTTTTAGCTTGCATATGTAAGTTTTTGAATTAGTTTTGTGTATGGTGCGAGACAGGGCTCACCTGTCTCGTTTTCATTCTTTTGAATGTACACATGCAGTTGTCCCAGCACCACGTGCTAAAAGACTGTTCTCTTCTCTTGTACTGTCTTGGCACAATATAATATACACTTTGAAAGGTGTTAGCCATATAACCTCATAGATTTCTGGGATATTATTTCTAATTAAATTGTCTTTTATAGAATATGGATTTTTATAATGAGTCTCAATTTCTTAGCATTCTAAGGTTAAAGAAAGATAATAGTAATAAAAGTATATTCTTCAAGAGAGCCTAGCTAATACCAAGTTTTGAATGCAAATATATAAACCAACCAATAAACATTCATTAAATATGATATTCCATTACTTTTCAAAACAGCTTGAAAAAAAGGTAAGGAAGTACTCTCTGAGGCTGCAAGTTATAAATTTTCTAGAATAAAAAAAGTCTTATAATCTTTGTATTGTTTATTTCCTTGTCATAGCTTTGATTTTTCCAATGTGTGTGCTTTGCTATGGTTTTTCTTCTCTATATTTCCAACTAGAGGCCTTTTTCAAATGTCTGATGATTATGAGCTGTTGTGAGCTATCCGCTCGTATTAAAAATGAGAGAGAGGAAAGCAGACTGGGCTACCCATGAGTATGGACAGGACTTGTTGTATTTCACTGAAGAGTCGTTTCATGAGATAATTTCTTTTTTTTTTAAACCTTTTTTTATTATTCAAGTACAGTTGTCTCCATTTTCCTCCCATCACTCCCCCTACCCCAGCCAGCCTCACTTCCCACCCTTGATCCTAATTTCTTGAAACTTTATTTTTTCCTTTTAGGCTTGTCAGTTCTCACAGAAAGTGATTGCCAGTTTCCTTTCTTGGAGGTATAGCCCTGGCTGCCAGGTTTTGTAGAGGAGAGAGAGAGGGGAGGACCAGTACAATATTTAGACTTTCTTTTTAATTGAGATAAAATTTACATTTAAGAAAATGAACAGAATTTACATATATAGTCCATGAGTTTATGAGAAAGTAAACATCTGTGTAATCAGTACCCCTAGCATAGAATATATCCAACACCCTAGAAAGTTCCTTCTTGCCCCTTGCTCATCAATCTCCTCTGCAAAGAGGTGATTACTGTGCTGATTTCCATCAACTTACCTGAACACTATAAGCTTAGCTTCTTTTTTTCTTCTGTTCATCAAGTCAGTTGCCACTTGTCCCCCTACTTTCTAGGTTTCAATATTTTCTTGCTATCGAATTTTATCCTCTTTTACTAATTTATATCATTAAATAATCATTTTGGTGTCATTTTTGTGGGATTTTAGAAGAAAACAGAAGTAATTATGTGGCTGATCTTACATTTTGAATGAACATTTCAAGGTAATATAATTTTCTGATTATTGTATTTATTTAATGCTGAGCCACTGTTCTCATAGTTAGAATGAATTAAATATTTTACTGTTCTAATATTGCCATATCTCTTTTGAGTAACTAAATGAGTATTTTGAATTTTTTAACAGGTATTTCTTTTACCACCCTAATCCTTTGGTGTCAACCAAATATAATTAACTTTGACATTGCTCTATTCCCATATATTTTTTCATAATATTTTTTCATATATTTTGCAGATTGTTTTACTTAGATAATTATTTATATTTGATAATACTCTTCCATTTAAAGTTATTTATTTAGATAAGTACAAAAAACCTCTGCATATGGCTGTTGGCTGACCTTGAATATAATACTGCAAGATAAAGTGGGTTGTGATATGTCAACACTTTCATTTTCCTAGATATGACTACATTTTTGCAATTCTCATAAACCAAGCCAGTAAAAACATTAATATTTTATACTCATATACAAATATATCACTAAAACAATTTGGCAATTTCTTTCATAGCCATACTGCATGATTCATCTATCACTATATATATATGTATATATATATATATATTCTATAAACATTTAAATTATTATGTGTTTGGATTCAGATTTCATAATACTCATGGTCCTACTTTAAGATGAGCAAACTGGGCTATGGAGCCACAAGTTCATAACTGCTCCAAGTTCATGTAGTTATTTACTGGCAGTCAGTGCATCACGGGTCCCTTAAGGTTGATCCAGGGATTTTTTTTAGATTTCCTACTTTAATATATTGGTTGCCTAGAGTGGCAGAGATTAAATTAGAAGAAAAAAGTAATGGTCATTTGGCAGAATACTGGCAATATTCCCTGAGCATATCTAGGGAAGCCTTACATTTTTTAAAGTTTTTATGTCATTCATAGGCCCTGAAACTGAAGTACAAAATATAACACAGTAGAGCTTCCAAATATTGGTGAATGTTGTGATTTTGACCTGATTTGGAAGCTTTATTGCAACCAACGGCCTGGGGAGTAGAGGTATCCTGCTTCAGAGATAAGGCCCTGAGCTCCACAGGCCTTAATTTTTATTCCTCATTAATTACCCAGTCCTTGTCCCCTTCTTCTTCTGATTAACATATCCAGTGAAGTGTGATACCTTGAATCAGACATGTCAAAGGTACAGAGCATCTTAATTCAGTATGAGAAAATCTTGGAGGAACAAATTTCTAAGGATCAATAATGTAGTTAGTGAAGTAACCAGAGTGAACTCAAGGAGATGGGGAGGGGCCCCGCAAAGAAACTCTGAGCAGGACAGCTCACTGCCCAACTACTGGTTCTCTCAACCCTTTTACCCTGGATTCAGTTGTGCAGAATGAGTTAAGAGTGAGAAAAGTAAGAGCAGCCAGTCTAGTACCGCCTGCCAATGCCTAACACCAATACACTAAAAGTCAGAATATTAACCCTCTAAAGGTTGGCTCGATTTCAACTCTGCCCGCTTGTTATATGAACTTTTCTTGTGTCTGCATCCCCAGACAAAGTCTTCTAGCTAATAACAGTTTGCTCCCATAGGCTCTAAGTGGGGTGGTGTCTACTCATCCTGCCTAAAGCTGGTTAACAGAAGCACTAAGGATCTCTCCCAATGTCAGAAACTCACTCTATGCTAGGGTTTTTGTCTTTGAATGTTTCCTGTGCATGGTTCTTGTTTAATTTGTTAAGACAAAACTGTATAACAACAAAAAAGTGGACTTTAAGATGCTATTTAATAAGTGCCTAAGAAACACTTAAATCTTGTCAGCTCATTATACAGTGTACTTGGGGGGAAACTGTGTACAGGGACAATGGCTTGGTCTCAAGCCTTGGTTTAGACCCCAGTTAGAGAGGCCTAATTTCAGGTATAAAGTCTTTTATTTGCTAGAAGCATCCACAAACCTTAAAGCAAATTCAGCCAAATGGTTCATTCTGTCTTTTAGAATGTGGAAAACTCACAGGTAAGCTTTCAATCTTAGCATTACCCAAAAAAGAAAAATAAGACAAAAGAGTGAGCTTGTTCATATCTGTAGGTAAGAACTAGTCTAGGCTTCTCATTCCAGATTTGTCAAGAATAGAAAACGGTTCTCAAGAAAGCAACTCCATGCCCATTGTACCTAGTTGCAAGATAGAGAGTATTCAAGGTGTGGGGTGGGCGTGTTTGAAGGTTGGAGAGTGAGTCTTGGAAGTTTAAGAGAAATAACCAAGTTTAACAGGCCCCAGACCATTTTAATCTCATCACTACTCTGGGAAAAGAAAAATCTCTTCATGCAGACCGGGGTCCTGGAGAGAGAAAGACGGGACACACAAATAACAGAGCAGACTCTCCACTGTTTCCGCTCTCCAGGATGGCAGAAGGGAAAGTATCATGAGGAAAGTGACTACTGCATTGTGGGCACTGATGGCTTAACCTTTTGATATGAGTAGTGAAGGTCTATTCACTAGCGGAGTTGTTAATAAAAGGTCCCCAAAACAAAGACTGAACCATAACATGGCTTTACTGCCTTGGTAATGGAACCAGGGGACAGGAAGTAGAGCTTTCTTAAACTATTATTTATAGGGATATTCTCCCCCGTTATCTATCACTGTTACAGTGTTAGAATTCTTTTTTTTTTTTTTTCAGGATCTCTTGTGGGAATGATACCCACATCCAGTCTTAGATTGACATTGCATTCTAGCATTTCTCATGAATTCAGTTTGTAGACATCAACTCAACTTCTTCTTTTTTGCTTTTTCCCAGTTTGTTTCACAACTCTTTGGTGATGTGAAGTTCATACAATTACAATGGTCACATTTACAGTTCATGGTCATTTTTTAATGCAGTCATAGACAGTATGATTATGCTAATTCACATCTAAATTTAGTAAAAAGAAAGAACAAAACTCCCACCCAAATTTGAATGTACAAACATAAACAGAACACGCAGATTGAATAGCTTAGTGGTATCCCATGTCCTTGAGAATGAAAAGCAGCATTTCTGAGTACGTTAGCAATGGAAGTGAAGTTGTCTAAGTACTTTTTCTCTGATACCAACTAAAATGATTATTTTAGTGTAAAAATAGACAGTCACATCAGTGTCGATAACCAGGGACCTGTGCTAAAATGACAAACCTTATCATCATTAAGGACACAGGGAAAGTGGCATTTGAATTTGCTTAATTTGCTACTACTTTCCAGAATATAAAATTGTATATATTTTGATTTGGCCATTGTACTTCCAGGAATTTATTCTTAATATGTAATTCAGCAAAGTCACAAAGGTATAGGGAAGTGAATATTTTACAATATTGGTTATAAGTTTCAAAAATGTAATAAATTAAATATCCATCAAATGCAACCAGTGAAATACTATACAGCTGTTATTATGCGATGCAGCTATTACAAAGATGTTATAGAACTAAATTCTGAGGATCATGACGTATACTTGATGAATAAGTCGTGCTGCAGTACGGAATGTAGAGCACTGTCTCTATCTAGTTTTCTGTGTATGTGTCTGTGTAAATGTATTTTCAAAAAGTGGTATCTATAAGGATTATCCCCAACACATTATGAGCAATTAATTCTTATTGGTAACTTTAGGTTGATACTCAATTTTCTCCATATTGAGATCTAAAAATTAAATAGCATATATAGAACTCACATAAATACCAAATATGAAGTAATTTTTATTTTTCACATGGATTATTTTAGTAACACTGGGATTATTTAAAGGAACTAATTTGCCATTCAATATGTATGATTTCTTTAGGTTTCTTCCATTTGATTTCTTGAATAATCTAGAAATAAAGCTTCAAATGGAAAGTTGTTTATGAGTGATAAAACCTAAATGAACTAAATAAATTTCCCATATTTAGTCATTTTAAATTTAGTTATTGGGTTATTTATTTATAGGTGTTTGTAATTTCAATTGTAGTACTTGGTAGGAAGAATCCAGGCTAAAATTATCTTTCTCGAGGCTGGAAGGTGGGGAATTATTACCTACCTCTACCCTGGTGGCCTCACTCTTGGGTCTAGGACCAGGTTTGCTTTGGCTTTACTGAATACAGAAAGTAATAGGCATGGCTGACACTCTCATGTGGAGGCCAATTGACAGCACTCTACAAGACAACGATGGTTTCAGGCCAGCTAAGAATTGCTGCATGAGAAAGATAGAGCTTTGGGGAGTCTTATATAAGCCCTGGTAACGTGATTTGGAACTGACACCATTTAAATTCTACAAGGAATAAATGCTGACTAAACCCAAACAAGATTGTTTAAAGCCAATTGTCCTGGAGACCCAAGGCCAGTAAACCTCCCCAAACTGGATGTGTTTTCCACTGCAGGCACATGTGAAGATAACTAGCTGCACCTGTGCTGGCTTTTGCATTTGCTGGTAGGAACTGAAACAATAGTAAACCAGGCCTCCAGGATCCAGAGCTACAAGAGATGCATCTACCTACAAATAAAAAATTTCAAGCAAAAGATAGTTGTACCATTGATTTCCTCACATCTCTGTAGAGAACCTCTGAATTACTTTACTCTGTAGTGCATTGAATCCATTGAGCAAAACACAATAAATACTAAATTTATCCTTAATTCACCAGTAAAATCAATGCCACTAAGACTTAGCTGTGTTTTTCTAGACTTTTCTCACATAGTTCTGTTTTAGTTTTCTTTTTGTGTAGCCTTTTAATATTAATGGGAACTTTCAACATGGTGATGTACTGTACCTAGGAAAAAGTCTTTTCATGGGGGTAATCTCTTATTTCCAATAGGATTTATTGCATTGGAGGAAATACAAGTTATAATAAAAGTCAGCATTAAGCAAACATTTACTGAATCCCTACTCTATCTCAGGCTCCCTGCCCAGCCCCGAGAAGAGAGCAGTGAACACAACAGACGTGCAGCCTACTCTCGGGCCACTTCCATCCAGATCGAATATACTTGATCTTAGGCATCAACAGGACACTATTCTCAAGAGAGCACATTTCAAGGTAGTCTGACAGGATACCCCTACTCCGTGACTGACTAATAAGTACACATGGGAACTTAACTGTACTTAGCTTCACTTTCCTCCTCTGTGAAATGTGGATAATAATAGTCCTTGCTTCAAAGGGTTGGTCAGGGAATGGAATGAGATAACACATACCAAGTTCTTAGAATAAGGCAAGCACATGCTAAAAATGTAGTGAATGTTAGGTAGGAATTTTTTTTTTTGCTGCAACTTTATTTGCGTTACTTAGGAAATCAGGAATGGCTTGCAAATATTTCTCCTGAAGATTCATTCAGTGAAGAGAGGTAGGGCTGGTTTCTGTTGGAAGTCACACAGGGCAATCCTTCAGTCTACCGGACTACAAAGTCCTGAATCTTTAATACTCAATTCTGATTTATCATTTATTCAGCTGTTATATTTTCTTCAAGTAATTATTTTAAAGGTCATGTCCTTCTGTTGCCTTTACATATAGAAGACAATTGTAGTGACTATAAAAATTCTTGGGTGTAACTTTGCAGCAGATGCTGTTGGCACCTGCTCAAATCCCTACAGCACTTAGATTTCACTGCGCATCAACCACGCTTCCAGCTGCCAATGTTTGCATCTCTTTGCATGAGGCCCTCCTTTGGCTGGCAGAGCCCACCCTGCTCACTATGCTTATGTATGCAGTAAGTGGAAAGTGAAATGATGCTGCCCAGAAGCAGCCC
Source organism: Desmodus rotundus (assembly GCF_022682495.2). NCBI lineage: Eukaryota > Metazoa > Chordata > Mammalia > Chiroptera > Phyllostomidae > Desmodus > Desmodus rotundus. Next base: position 134,751,757 of record NC_071387.1, read on the forward strand.
TCCATCATAGAGCAATAGAAGTTGATAAATACTTTGGCTTCCTTTTCTCTTGGATGGGGCGACTCTGAAGTGTTATGTTTTACATTTCTCAGAGTTCCTTGAAAGGAATTGTTTCCAATTACCCATAGAGGAAACTTGCTTGGTAATGCACCCAACCTTTTTCTTGCCTCACTTCCCCATTCCCCTGTTGGTGTTTCTTGGTATTGTCTCTAAAGACACATCTTGCACTTAACAGGATGGGTATAAAAATGGATATTTTTCCTGTTACATTGTTTGAAACTTTGTGAACCATTTTAATTTGTATGTACAGATTTCTAATGGTCACTAACAGTTTTCCTCTAAGGGATTTCTGTTCCAGTTCTGATCTTGTTACAGAAATATCTGTAATTTTGACACGTTATCCTGTAATTCTGATATTTTCAGTCTAATTATTTCTAATATTCAGTAATTTTTCTCCCTGCATTTAAGGAGAGCGTGCTTGTCTTTCATGTAATTGATTAATTTCCTAGTGTCAGTTTCGTTGTTCGCACAACCTCCACAGTAGAATTTTGCTTTCAGGTTCCTTGCAGTTCTTTCCAGTACCACTCTTTTCGTCACAAAGGAAAGTCTTTTATTCCCACCTCCTTTTTAGGCATATATGCATCTGTTACCTGGCGATCATGCCATTTAGCATCTTATTAAGGTGAAAACTTATCTTCTCAAAGATTTTTAGATTTTCTCGGTGTTCTGTTTCAAACTCTCTTGGTCTGTGGTAACATTTTTCAGTATTTCATACAGTGTACAAGAGAACTCTGCCCTGAGTGTACAGCTTGCCACATGCTGGTTTGTGAATTGCCCCTTTCCCTCTCTTTCTGACTCAATGCTGGTGAAATCCTTCCTCATCTTTACAGTTGCATAGGCTAAAAGTAGGTACAGATTTTAGTTTCATTTCCAGAGACTGGCTTTTATCTGCTATGGTTTACCTTGCCTGAAATGAAAACTTAGGATTCCATTTGTTTGGCTTTCTGTTATTTAGAACATATGGAATACATGAAAGTAATTCTCATATGCATGTATGTATGTATTCCCTGTCTTATTTGAAATGTGCTTTATGACAACCCAATCTTGACTATGCATGCTAGCAGGTCTCTTTCTGTTTCCAATCCTGTTTATACACTTTAATTTCAGTATAAAATATTCCTCTTTAGGCATCCTTCTTTCTGTGTAGTTTTTTTTTTAATATATTTATTGATTATGCTATTACAGTTGCCCCATTTCCCCCCCCACTCCACTCCATCCTGCCCACCCCCCTCCCTCCCACATTCCCCCCCCCTATAGTTCATGTCCATAGGTCATACTTATAAGTTTTTTGGCTTCTACATTTCCTACACTATTTTTACCCTCCCCCTGTCTATTTTCCACCTATCATCTATGCTACTTATTCTCTGTACCTTCCCCCCCTCTCCCCCTCCCACTCCCTTAATGACAACCCTCATGTTCTAGTTGTTTGCCTAGTTTGCTCTCGTTTTTGTTTTATGTGTGGCCGTTAATAACTGTGAGTTTGCTGTCATTTTTACTGTTCCTATTTTTGATCTTCTTTTTCTTAGGTAACTCCCTTTAACATTTCATATAATAAGCGCTTGGTGATGATGAACTTCTTTAACTTGACCTTATCTGAGAAGCACTTCATCTTCCCTTCCATTCTAAATGATAGCTTTGCTGGATACAGTAATCTTGGATGTAGGTCCTTGCGTTTAATCTTGGGTAATGTAATTATGATGTGCCTTGGCCTGTTCTTCCTTGGGTCCAGCTTCTTTGGGACTCTCTGAGCTTCCTGGACGTCCCGGAAGTCTATTTCCTTTGCCAGATGAGGGAAGTTCTCCCTCATTATTTGTTCAAATAAGTTTTCAATTTTTTGTTCTTCCTCTTCTCCTGGCACCCCTATAATTCGGATGTTGGAACGTTTCAAGGCGTCCTGGAGGTTCCTGAGCCTCTCCTCATTTTTTTGAATTCTTGTTTCTTCATTCTTTTCTGGTTGGATGTTTGTTTCTTCCTTCTGGTCCACACCATTGATTTGAGTCCCAGTTTCCTTCTCATCACTATTGGTTCCCTGTACATTTTCCTTTGTTTCTCTTAGCATAGGCTTCATTTTTTCATCTGTTTTTCGAATAGATTCAACCAAGTCTGTGAGCATATTGATAACCAGTGCTTTGAACTGTGCATCCGATAGGTTGGCTATCTCTTCCTCACTTAGTTGTATTTTTTCTGGAGCTTTGAAGTGTTCTGTCATTTGGGCCATTTTTTTTTTTTTTTTTTGTCTTGGCGCGTCTGTTACTTTAAGGGGCGGAGCCTTAGGTGTTCACTAGGGTGGGATAATGCTGGTCGCAGCGCTGTGACGCTGTATGTGGGGGAGGGGCCGAGTGGGAGCAATGGCGCCCGCCTTACTCTCCTCCGGCTTTCAATTTTTCACTCTGCTACCCACAATCAAACTGGGCCCCTCCGGTGCTGGCTCCCGAGTAAGTGGGCCTGTGCACACTCTAGGCCCCTGTGGGTCTCTCCAACAACCTCTCCTGTGAGGCTGGGAGTCTCTCCTGCTGCCGCCCCAACCCCCACGGGCGTTTCCAATCAGAGGTTTGAGGCTTTATTTCCCTGAGCTGGAGCCCTGGGTTACGTGGTCTGCTTCGCTCCCCGCCGTTCATCCGGTTTATCTGTGGGCGAATGTGGTGCTGCGGGATGCTACCCGCTGCTCTGCCTGCCCCACTCTCCGCCACTCTGAGTCCGGCCCTCTGGGTTTATCTGTGCAAATATGGGGCCGCAGGGTCTGCTAGTGCTGGGACTGCCTGCGTCATTTGTCCCACACTCCGCCAGTCTCAGTCCCGCCACAGCCACGCGAGTCCTCTCCACCCCGGTGCCCATCTCCGCCCCTCCTACCAGTCTGGACAAATGTTTATTTTCTATTTCCTTGGTGTTGGTCCCCCTTGCTGTTCGATTCTCTGTCAGTTCTGGTTGTGCGAGAAGGCGTAGTGTGTCTACCTACGCCGCCATCTTGGTTCTCCCTCTGTGTAGTTTTTCTTTTCCTTTTCCTTCTTGTCCTCCCTCCCACCACCGAAAGTCACAATTTTTGAATCAGTACAGGTACAGGTGGATGTGAGGGTTCCTTGGCAGCCACAACAATGAAAGTTTTCCACTCAGTTTTCTGATTTCTTAATCAGGGGTCAAATAAATGTACATATGAGCTACTTACTATTGGTGTAATAAAATAATGAGTGGGCAATTTTAAATTTTATTTCCATTGTGTCACCCTTTATAACAGAAACTATGTATATTTTGAAATATTGTATTGTTACAATATTATGCATTCTTTTGTATTCTTCCAAGTTTTTATATTATTTTACTTAGTAGAAATTTTATAACCTCACATTAAGGGATGCAACCACTTTACCTGGAATCAAAAAGAAATGACTTCAAATTCTGACTCAAGCGTTTAGAACATATCTGTGAAGGTAAGCAAATTCAACTCGCTGAACCTCAGCTTCCTCCTGGAAAATGAGAATAATATTTACTACGCAAATCAAGGAACATGTGTAAAGGACCCATGGACAAAGACAATAGGGAGGAGGAGGATTGAATGTGAGCGGTGGGGAGTGGGCAGGGCAGGGGAGAGTATCAGGGGAAAATTGGGGACAACTGTAATTGAACAACAATTTAAAAAAGCCTTTGAGAGGTTAGATGAGACTTGATGTGCCTTATCAAGTGCTTAACACAAAATTTATCCTACCTGAATAAACTTTTTGAGGGTCAAGGGCTTTACCTCACCCATAATTGTAACCATGTAATAGTAAACATAATGCCTTATGTAATGCCTAATAAGTAATTTTTTAATTTTATATCTCTAGACATTTATAACAGAGTCTCCAATGTGGTCTGATAGTGAATTTACTTTATTAGAAGTAATTAAAAAGAAAGCTAAAGAAAACACTTGTTTTTATGAAAGAGAAGTAGATTCATCCAAAAAGGATTTTCACACTAAAAGTGATTTTTAAAAAGCTTGACCAACAAAGGTTAAAAAATTCAATTTACTTTGTTATTAATTCATTGTCTTTACTCTTATGGCACGAGAAAGTTGGTTATGCTTTTGAATATTAATACACAGGGAAAGATACAAGTTTGAGTCTTTTTTTTAAATTTTTTATTGTTATTCAATTACAGTTGTGTGCCTTTTCTCCCCAGCCCTCCACCCCCAAGTTTGAGTCTTAATAATAGAAGCTATCCTGTGTTTTGACATTCAAAGGACCCAACATTTCAGAAGATAGTATAATTGTTACCTCTTCAAACAATTGATTTTTAAATTTTGAGTAGTAGAATCCTTAATAAAATGGAAGCAGATGCAGAAGGGAAATATGTAAAAGCAGAGTTGCCCCAGTTGAGGCAAAAACTCCCACGTCTTTACATCTCTCTCATGTTGGTTGGCACCAGTCAAAGCACCTGTTCTGAATGGCAGGGTTCTTCTAATCACCACTGTCTACAACTGTTTATTCTCGGGATACATGCCAGGCATCCTAAAGTGTATAGAATACTGTGATGAGCGGAATCATGGTCCTCCAAAGATGTCCACATCTTTATCCCTAGGTTCTATGAATATTTACTTTACACAGCAACGGACACTTTGCTGTATAAAGTAGGTTTAATTAAGGATCTTGAGATTGATTATCCTAAGTCATCCTTATGAGCCTAATATAATCACGAGGGTCCTATTAAGTAAAAGGGGGGGGCAGGAGAGTCAGAGTCAAAGAAGGCCATGTGGTGATGGAAGCAAAGTTTGGAGTGATGCAGGTGCTGGCTTTGAAGGTGGAAAACGGGGCCATGAGCCAAGAAGTATCAGCAGGCTCTAGAAGCTGGAAGAGGCAAAGAAGTATTGCCTCCTTGAGCCTCTGGAAAAAGACAGCCCTTTTGACACCCTGATTTCCACCTTCTAGGACTGATGATAGAATTCTAATTACCAGAACTGAAAGATAATAATTTTTGTTGTTTTAAGCTACTAGTAGCTCATGGCAATTTGTTACAGAAGCAATAGAAAAATAAAATAAAATAAAAAGCTAACAACAGGTAAATGGTGTATCCTGGTTTATGGCTATTTGTGCTTTTTAAAGATTTTATTTATTTTTAGAGAAAGGGGGAGGGAGGAGGAAAGAAGGAGAGAAAGATCAATGAGTGAGAGAGAAAAATATGAGAAAGAAACATTGATCAGTTGCCTCTTATACCCCTCAGCCCAGGACCTGTCTCACACCCCAGACTGGGAATCAAACCTGTGACCTTTCAGTTTGTGGGACCAGGCCCAACCCACTGAGCCACACCAGTTAGGGCTGGTTTATGGTTATTTAAAAGGTGAAAGATTTGTTCATTCTGAAGAGAAACCAGAGTATGGTTTATGGTTATTTGATCCAATCAGCGGATTTCCCAGATTAGCATATAAGCCAAGCCGAGTTTATTTCCTTTAAAACATAAAATCAGCTTAGCATATTTATGGTTGTATCACAATTTTAAAATAAGCATAATACGAGGCAAGATTTAACAGAATTTAATATTTTTGTGCCCTTCGATTTTTGTGCTTTTACTTTGATTGTTTCACTTAGTGTATTCACACACACTTATAAGAGGATCTTAAGAATCATAACCCATTTGACCGAAATAAAAAGTTTAACCTCAGAGGTGGGAGGTAACAAAAAATTTAATCCAACAAATTTATAATTCTTCAGGTTCTTCTATGACTTTACTCTCAGAAAAGTATCAAATTTGTAATAGAAAACCATCCGTGCAGGGGATACACACTCTCTGACATATCAACCCATCTCAATGTTAAAAGCACTCAGCCTGTTCAGGAATTCTCCTTTTCTTAGAGCTTGCACACCTTGGGTACCAGTTTTATCCCGTGAGGTCACAGAGCATGTGGCCTCTGACATGCCTCAATAAAACATCTGAAGACACTCAGCCTGCTGTATGTTCCTTTCATTGCCCTCTTCTTTGCAGCTTAAATCTAAACAATGACACTGCTTTCTCTTCTTAACTCCAAATTTTGACACTTCTCCCTTTTTTCTTGTTCCAAATAATAATATACTCATAGTCATCCGCTATCATATGTACCCTGCGTCATTATCATTGTGTGGGCCTCATTTATCAGCTGTTGCTTAAAAGAAATTGATTCTGCATTTCCTCCTCCATCTTGGACTGCATCTTTCTCTCAGTTGTCTTTATTTTACTCTTTACCATTTGAACTTTATTTTTAACAGAAATATGTGTCCTGAGGAATTCTGTTCTATTTTGTCACTCATCAAGATTTTATAATTCACCCAGACATTGGGTCTATACTCTCTTTGACTTTATTTGAGAGATGATGTAATTTAAAATCACAGCAAATAAACAAATAAAAAGCTTGTCCAAAAAACCTTAAACCAAAATACCACCACCAACCCTACCAAAACATTTCACAGTGTATTTTGCTTTTATTTTATGATCATGGATCCACTGTGAATTCTAAGAAGCACCGTTACAGCTCCCCGAGACCTTCCCATTGCTTCATCCTAATGAGATGAAGGAAATAAGAAGTGTTTTCTTCTCTCTGTATAAAGCCACCCTAAGTCTGCTAATTGGTAGAAGTGGGTATCTCTCAGCCCACATCTAGTGTGACTTTTTCCATAACATTTTCCTTGGTCTCAATTCAAGCTACAGTGCTTAAAAAACTTGGCATTGAATTCCTTAGGAGAACATTTCAGATGCCGTAAGTATGCATTACACAAGAAGTAGGCTCTGATAAATTTCAACTATTATGAATCACTGCTTAATTTAACCTATTTGTTTGCCATTCTGACTCATTTGTCCTCATATTGGACAGGTAAACAACGACTGATCAAATGTGTGATTCAACCTGGTGTGGCTTCTCTAGTCTACTTGAAAATGATCAGAGCTGTTAATTGCTTTGCTGCTGGTTTTAATCCTCTCATCTTGTCTGTAATGTTTCCTGCTAATCTCATTCTTCACACAGGCAAGAGCTGCTTTCTTCCCATTCTGCTTCCAAACATGCCAGCATTAATTTATTTTCCTGCACTATTCAGCATAGATTTCTTAAAGCTTTTCCATCACAAACAACATTGAAAAATAAATAGAAAAGTCAAGTTACTTATTTCTCTTCATATGTTACTAATGTTTTGTTTTAGGAAAACATGACTTTGCTAATTATATGCTTATTACATTCCCATAGATTTTTCAACCAATAAATAAATTATCCAAATGGGATGAGCATTCTTTTATATTTTAGCCCATTTTAGGTGTCTGTTGCCTCTTAATAAGTGAATGCCTTTTCTCTTTTTTTGTATTTCGAAACAAATTGGAAAAAATATTAATGGTTATATTATTTTTATCTAATCATTGTATTTACATACTATATTGTTTTGTATTCTATTGCTATTATTTGTCTGTGGCCTCTAAAGACAAAAATATGTATGCAGCAAAATTTATCTCCAAGAAAACATTTAGTTATGTGTCTTTAGGCAGACTGCATAAACTCTTGGCTTCATTTATGCATTCATTTAACAGTGATTTGTTGAACCCTTTTCCCATGCACTAATAGGCCAGGGACTGGGAGGTTAATAATCACTGGGAGGTGCATACATTCTAGTGAGAGATGGGGCAAAGGAAGTGTGAGCACAGGTGGTTGACACATCCCAGAGAAGAGAACACTTGGGCTAAGTTTTAAGGGATGAGTAAGATTTAACCGAGTAAAAAAGATGTGGGTATTTCAGAAAGAGCAGATAGCTTAACAAAAGCCATGAGTGGATGGAAGAGACATATATCTGGGGAAGTAACAGCAGTGAGCAATCACCAGATCAAAAAGTATGAGGCAGGAAATGTAGGAAGAGGAAATTAAAGAATGATAGAAAACAATAAAATAATAGAAAGTGTGTATGTTAAGTAGTTTGGAATTCATTTATTAGCGGACCTAAAGGAACAATTGAAATATTTTAAGCAGGGGTATTGTGGATTTAATTTATGTTTCAAATAGATTACTCTAAAATTAATGTAGTGAATGGTTTTGAAAGTCTGAAAACATTGATAAGATTGTCCCAATTTCAAATATATCCCATTTTTTTGTCCCCATGACCCATTTGTGTTCCTCAGACAATATTTTATCTTTTGGTTTAATAAATGTGGATATTGTATTCTAAAAAATGAGGACAATAAAATTTGCTTGAATGGACTGAATGAAGGAAATCATACCTTATCACCTTGGAAGTTCTAGTACATGAAGTATTTGAATTTGGTGGGGAGTCAGTATCTCTCTCACATCTTGAATGAATAAGTACATTTTTTAGTATCTTTGACATGTTAGATATTGTATTAGATCCCTGGATCTAGGTACTTATTTAATTTGTACAATAATCCAATATGAAGATGTATGTAACTACAGATTACTGAAGGTATAATTGCTAACTCTGTGCTAGGTGTGCCATAATACCTTATTTTTGTTCCCAGCAGCCCTGTTAAGGAGTTGTGGTTATTCCTATTATCCAGGTTCTAAAACTTTAATCAGAGAGCTTGGTACAATGTTATATAACTAGTAAGTGAAAGGATGAAATTAAATCCAGGTTCATGTACCTTTAAAGCTCACTTTGGGAGAACCAAGATGGCGGGGTAGGTAGACACACTGTGCCTCCTTGCACAACCAGAACTGACAGAAAATCGAATGGCAAGGGGGTCCGACACCAAGGAAATAAAAAATAAACATTCATCTAGACTGGTAGGAGGGGCGGAGATGGGCACCAGGGCGGAGAGGACTCGAGTGGCTGTGGCGGGACCCAGACTAGCCAAGTGTGGGATGAACGGGGCAGGCAGTCCGAGCACTAGCAGACCCTGCGGCCACACATTCACGCAGATAAACCCAGAGGGCCAGACTCAGAGTGGCAGAGAACAGGGCAGGCAGAGCGACGGGTAGCACCCCGGGGGCCCCACATTCGAACATAGATAAACTGGACAAACGGCGGGGAGCGAAGCAGACCGCGTAACCCAGGGCTCCAGCTCGGGGAAATAAAGCCTCAAACCTCTGATTGAAAATGCCCCTGGGGGTTGGGGCGGCAGCAGGAGAGACTCCCAGCCTCACAGGAGAGGTTGTTGGAGAGACCCACAGGGGCCTAGAGTGTGCACAAGCCCACCCACTCGGGAACCAGCACCAGAGGGGCTCAGTTTGATTGTGGGTATCGGAGTGAAAGATTGAAATCCAGAGGAGAGTGAAGCAGGCACCACTGCTCCCTCTGGGCCCCTCCCCCACGTACAGCATCACAGCACAGCAACCAGCGTTACCCCGCCCCGGTGAACACCTAAGGCTCCGCCCCTTAAAGTAACAGACGCGCCAAGACAAAAGAAAAAGAAAAAAAAATGGCCCAAATGACAGAACACTTCAAAGCTCCAGAAAAAATAAAACTAAGCGAGGAAGAGATAGCTAACCTATCACATGCACAGTTCAAAGCACTGGTTATCAAGATGCTCACAGAATTGGTTGAATCTGTTCGAAAAACAGATGAAAAAATGAAGCCTATGCTAAGAGAAACAAAGGAAAATGTACAGGGAACCAATAGTGATGAGAAGGAAACTGGGACTCAAATCAATGGTGAGGACCAGAAGGAAGAAACAAACATCCAACCAGAAAAGAATGAAGAAACAAGAATTTGGAAAAATGAGGAGAGGCTTAGGAACCTCCAGGACATCTTGAAACGTTCCAACATCCGAATTATAGGGGTGCCAGGAGAAGAGGAAGAACAAAAAATTGAAAATTTATCTGAACAAATAATGAAGGAGAACTTCCCTAACCTGGCAAAGGAAACAGACTTCCAAGAAGTCCAGGAAGCTCAGAGAGTCCCAAAGAGGCTAGACCCAAGGAGGAACACACCAAGGCATATCATAATTACATTACCCAAGATTAAACGCAAGGACCTACATCCAAGATTACTGTATCCAGCAAAGCTATCATTTAGAATGGAAGGGAAGATGAAGTGCTTCTCAGATAAGGTCAAGTTAAAGAAGTTCATCATCACCAAGCCCTTATTATATGAAATGTTAAAGGGAGTTACCTAAGAAAAAGAAGATAAAAAATAGGAATAGTAAAAATGACAGCAAACTCACAGTTATTAATGACCACACCTAAAACCAAAACAAAAGAAAACTAAGCAAACAACTAGAACAGAAACAGAACCACAGAAATGGAGATCACATGGAGGGTTGTCAATAGGGGAGTGGGAGGGGGAGAGGGGGGAAAGGTACCGAGAATAAGTAGCATAAATGGTAGGTAGAAAATAGACAGGGGGAGGGTAAGAATAGTGTAGGAAATGTAGAAGCCAAAGAACTTATAAGTATGACCCATGGACATGAACTATAGGAGGGGAATGTGGGAGGGAGGGGGTGGGCAGGATGGAGTGGAGTTGGGGGGGGGAATGGGACAACTGTAATAGCATAATCAATAAATATATTAAAAAAAATAATAAAGCTCACTTTGTTGGTATAGAAAATGTCCATAGCACAGTGTGCTATACAGTTCTTCTGGAGGAAAATGAGAATTAAAATTCAAATAAGTTTTCCAGGGATTCAGTGCAATTGGCAGACCAAGCCCAACCTGGATCCTCTGATATTTAAGTACAGTGTTATTTCCATAGGACGAGAGCATCTTCCTGCTCTGTCCCACTGTATGGAGCTGCCCTCTGAGAACAAAAGCTCTTCGTGAACATCCTCAGATGGTGGGGCTCTGATTGCCTTCTGGACGTTTCCTACACCCCCATCTTCTGCTGTTTCCTACACCCTCATCCCCAACGTGAGACTTCCTGCTGTTTTAGGTATTTGGCTGGGGCTTGAAAGCAGAGCACAATGGGTATTAAGTGCCCACAAATTCTACCAAGGTACTAGACCGTCTACACAGAACTTGTTAGAAAGTGGCCCATGTTGGTTCTATACCACTTAACCCATCACCACCTCAAGCCTATATGTAGAGAAGGTTAGTAAATTAATAGGTGAGGACTGAAGAATAAGAAATTTCTTGAGGAAAATTTTGGAGTGCTATGCTTTTCCTCTCCCATTTTTTTTGCGGAGGAGAAGGATGTGCTCATTTTCAAATTAAGCTATGTGAATGGGAATTCAAAGAACCATCCAAAGAGCTCAAAGGTAGAGAAATTCATGCCTGACTCCCACTGAAAATGAAATAGCTAAAGACTGGCTGGTATTAGCTGGGAAGCAGAACAAAAAGAGAGGACTTTATGAGTGATGGCTCTTACTTCTAGTGTTTGATGGAAAAGGATATGAGATTTTCCTTACATTAAGAGGATGTGGAGTATTATAGCCAAGTTTGAGCCAGGATGGCATGACCCCATGAGCAATAGGTTGTGTTGGACATTAATGAGAAGAAAGCAGCTGAAGAGAAGCTCAACAGGTGGAATAGCACCTTAGTGAAGAATAAGAAAGTGGTAGATATTAGAACAACTCAAGAGAGATAGAGCTGATACTTAGGTATTGGCCATCAAGAGGACAATATTTTTTTTAGATTAAAATAGTATCAGTCAATTCAAATGTTTTGCCCATTTTTTAAATTAATTTTTTTCTATTGCAATGTATGGTTTCTTTATATATTTTTCTAAAGGTGCACATAAATAGGTGCTCAACATCCTCAATTGTCAGGGAAATGCAAAGCAAACCACAATGAGATATCATTTAACACCTGTTAAGATGGATGGCTAACATAAAAAAGACGAGAGGTAATAAGTGTTGGTGAGAATGTGGACAAAAGGAACCCTTGGGCCATGTACAATATGTATTGGTACAGCCATTATAGAAGACAGTTTGGAGGTTCCCCCCAAAATTAAAAGTAGAAATACCCTATGTTTTAGCAATTTCCCTTTTGGATATATATATCCCAAGAAAACAAAATCATTATCTCAAAGAGATACACACCTCCAAGCTCACTGCAGCGTTATTCACAATAGCCAAGACATTGAAAAAAAACCAAAACAAAACCCTGAGCAATTGATGAATGAATGGATATGTGCTCTACACACACGTACACATATTACATATGTGTATATATTGTAATGGAATATTATTCAGCCATGAAAACAAGGAAGTCTCACCATTTGTGACAACATGGATAAGCTAAGTGAAATAAGCCAAAGAAAGGTAAATACTGTATGATATCACTTATGTGTGGAATCTGAAAAAACTGTACTTGTAAAAACAGAGTAAAATTGTGGTTACCAGAGCCTGCTGCTAATGTTTCCTACCACTGCTATATACTCTTAGTAAATGGCAATAGTTAAAAATATATAATTGACTTCCCTCATGAGAAGAACAAGTAAGTGCTTCTTTTAAAGTCTTCTCAAGTGTTAGTGAAGAAAATGTTCTTTCGTCCTTGATACCATAGGGGTTTTTTTAAGGGTTTAAAGGAACATTAGCATAAAGCTGCTGATTTTCAAGGATATTTTCAGCTTCATATTTCTGTGATAAAATTCTGTGATAGAAGACAGATGTGGCTAAATTACCAGAAGATGCCACTGAGTAGGAGATCCAGAATAGGAAAAAAATGAGAGAGAAACATAGATGGGAGAAGTATAAACAGACATAAGAAGATACTCCTCAGCTCTCTCTGTGATATGGGCAGATACCACGAAAAAGGTCCAGGCCTTCGTTCCAGTTGATACTGGGTGGGCTTTGCAAGTCCTTCTCAATAACGGGCCGTGGCCCCCACTGCCAAAGACCTGCTGTTCTGAAGACTCTAAAGAGGGACATGGCCAAGAATGGTGATTAGAACCCAAATATGGCTTTTACTTATTATGTTCTCTACACTTTCCTTCCTTAAGAACAAAATCTTTTTTCAGATTAATAATTTAATAACCATCATTATTTTGTGCTAGGCATTCTACTAAGGGTTTATATATATTGTTCTATTCCCTAGTAACTGAAACGAATCCCAACCTGAGGCGGGATCCGTGTGCTGTGGCTACAATAGACAAATACACATGGACTACCGAGTCCTGTGGAGGAAAAGGGACAGTGCAGCCACTCTCGCAAGAGGAGAACGTTCTGACCCTTGCCTTGACAGGCTTTTATTGCTTTTCTGGGCACATTACATTGAGGATGACCCTCATTTACTATGCACAGGTTCGCTTTAGGCTGTTACAGAAAACAAAGGAGAGGGTGTTGCTAATTACATAAAAGAGGAAGGATATTTGCAAATGTAAAGGGAAAAGTGGTTAAGCTGGTTACACTGGTCCTTGGAAGGTTCATCATAGATTTTAGGAAGTTACTTTAAAGATATGCAGTAACATTTGCTACCTCAGTTCAGGGTGAGGGAGTTTTAGCAAAAAGCAAGTCTCATAGCAGCCTATGTACAATGCAGGCCTGATTCCCCACAGGAGAACCTACCCGTGGGCATGGATCCTGCCCACCAACCTTGCCCCCCACTGGCTTTTCCAAGTGGGGGCTGGGCCACATTTCCCACGCTTAGAACTGTTCCCCATAAGTCACTACATTTTTAGATGAGTCTCAGAGACATAAAGCATCTTGAACAAACAGAAGGCTTCAGGATTAAGAATCAAACTCAGAAGCTAGACCCCAAAAAGCATGTTCTTAGCCTCAATACTAAATCACCCTGTCTCTTGGGTTTAAGTATATGGGGCATTAATATCTATCTCTCCAGATTCTATACTCAATTCTACTGTCATATTCCTAATTTACTTATTAAACACATAATTCTTAAATCGGAAGCAGGTGGTAAAGACGTATTCTTATTTTCTTCTGAGTATATCTTTGCTTTATTAAGCTGTATCCCATTCTCTGGGGTGCCTAGTCTTAAAATCCATGTGGCTAAGTTAATTCAAGTAACTAAAGTACCAATTGAGAGATAAACTGTTATAAAACCTGTTATTTAACAAAACAGTACAAAAAGTAGTGGTTTTCATACATCTATTATCCAATTCTTAACATTTTCCAGAAAATAAAGTAGCAGAAACACATAAATAGAAAATAAAAATGGAAATTGATGGAAATAATAAACTTCTAAATTCTAATTTCAGTTTGTTATAGATGTTCAATGAAATTTAATAGCTCTAAAATATTGCTAATTTTAGGAGCTACATATAGTTGTGTATAACTCATGCTTCTTTTAAAGTGAAAAATAGGCCATAATTAAAACAGTTATGAAATAATACAGGCCTCATGACAGTAAGAAGTAACTGAGAATCACATAAAGCCTAATATTTTGTATTTTCAAATAATTTTGATTTTTAGGGCTAATTGTTACATAAAAATTAATGAACACCCTTTCTGAAATGAATTTCATAACTATCCAATGCCAGAGCTATCCATTGACCGAGACTTTGAGGTATGAAGTGGTCAATGGAGAGAAGGTGAGCGGTGCGTACCATGCAGCTAATGACCCCTCACACTTCACTCACTGGTCAGGGAGTCTTCCAGGTTAAGCCCAGTCTAGTGTTACAGAGCAGGGCAGGAGGTGGTTCACAATAAATTATTACAGAAAGGATTCCCCCTTTCTGTCTCTGGAGGTTCCTTCCCCCACGCCCACCTGCTAGGTTTGAAATGCCCGCCGCCAGAGGAAAGACGTCTCTCAATGCCAGAGACTGGTGAAAAGGAAAGGAATTGTTTATTTAAAAGTTACACAGACTTAGAGTAATGGCTTAATGTCTTCAATAAGATACTGAAGTCCTTTACAATACCCACAGATGCACAGTCCTTCCATCTCCCTGTGCCCAGTCCGGGGTACCGTGTCTCAGGAAAGAAGTAGAAGTCCGTGATTCAGGCCCCCAGCACCATCAGCTGTGTGGCTGCTGCTTTCTCCAGTTAATCCAAAGCCATGCGGCACCTTCTCATGGCCCAGCAGCAAGAGTCCTTCCTCCCCTTTCTTCCTGGCAAAGTCTCTCCTGCTGCCTAAGCCGCGTGGCAAAAAGAAGCACTCCAAAACCTTGTGGTCCTCTTCCTTTCCCTTCAGAACCTTGTGGTCCTCTCTTTACTTCACCAAAGCTGCCTGATCCTGGCCCTCTTTCTTTCCCCTCAGAACCTCGTGGTACTCTCCTCTTTTACTTCAGAACCACATGGACCTCTATCTATCTACTTGCTTCAGAGCCTCGTGGTTCTCCCATTTACTTCAGAGCCACGTGGTCTACTCCTCTCTATGGCTGCTGGGCCTAGGTTTAAATCCCAGCGCCCATCTTCCTTTGCAGCCCCATTTCTGACTCCTCCTACAGTCAGTTACACCTGCCAGCATCCTTGTATTCTTCTACCTTTTCTGGGCTGCCATAGTAAGTCTGGGCAGGTGTGGCCCCATGGCATGGAGCCAATCATCTCCAAGCTCTCCCATAGGCCCTGTAACCAGGGGGAGTTGCTTCCCAGTCCCATCTTGGGTGGAATTTGGTCCCATCCCCCTGGCTCAAAGCATGGCCACAGCTACTTAACACATCCATGAAACCAGTTAAAGGTTATAGATATGTTAAATGACTGTGCCAGGGGTTAGCTGCAAAGCTCTTGCTACCCAAAACAGCTCTGAATGGCCCTGTTCCATGTGTCCCATCCCCCCTGGCTCAGGCCTGTGGGGGTGAGGACATCCTATATACATTTTTCTAATATTTCCTGGACACCCTGAGCTCTGGACCCCATTACAAATCCCTTCTTGAGGCCCTCCTCTTGGCTGCACCCTGCTTCACTAGCATATACGATTGGTACGGGAAAACCAAAGCCAAGCATAGAATTTCAAAGCAGTGTTTCTGTTATTTTTCTCCTGATGTTTTATTTTTGAAATCACGCTGTTATAAACTTGCATTTCAACTTGCATATTTTCAAATTTTCATTGTTAGGACATCTACACATCATCTTTGAAGGAAGTTCATAAGGTTTGTACAATTTCAGATGAGAAATCTATGAAAAACTAAGAAGACTCTAGGAGGTTCTTATACATATAAATAGGGAATCATTATCAGAATATCTCACTCTTCTTTTTTCTCCAATACTTGCCTGAGAAATATATTGGAAAGAAAACTACCCTTTGGTGTAAGGTTCATCCTTGTGTTTCATTTTTCTTGCTTAAACATTAAAAAAAGTGATTAATATTTACAGAAGCCTGATTTTTAATTTGTAGCTCTGAGCTCCTTAAGTCAAGTTTTTCATTTAATGTCAGTATACTGGTGTGATGGAACTTAGTTTTGTATTTTATAACCAGACACTCTTCCAAGTGTTTCCACATTACAAAACTTGAACCAATCACTGGACTCCAGCAGTTTAGGATTCAACTGATGTCTAAAAGGTTAATAATACCAAGGCCGACAACCACATGAGTATCACTCTTAGGAGAAAGAGTGGAAGCCACTGAGACTAGGATTTTGCAGGTCTTTTTACCATATGCAGCAGAAACATCTAGGTGGAAAGAGAGTATTGGAATAGTGTATTCTGCAAATTGGATGGAAAGTGTTTGCCAGAAGTAAAGTGCCCCACACTTCAATAATGCAACCACAAGAGTCTATGTGTGTGAATGTCTACTTAAAGCTTTGATATACATCCCACGAAAATTAAAATGATATTTGTTTTTATAATATGTGATTGAAATTCATATTATTTTATTTAATATGTCTTGATAGGGTATTAAAATACAGTTTTGACATTATAAATATATGTGTGTGTCTATGTATGTATCTTGTACAAACATGATTAATTATGTTGTATGTGAACACATATATCATTTTTATCAACTGTTCCTGGCCTCCCGTCATAAGGAACAATCTGTACTATCAACAAAATTGGACCTTAGGTAAGAATCTCTCAAACTAGGTCATGTCGCTTATTGTTTCTGATGCTTTGCGGTTACGTGAATAAACTAAATGATTAAAAACAAAAAAGTTCATCAAAGATGTAGATATGGCAGTGTTTATAGAGTCAGCTATAGTTCCATCACAACATGCACCAAATGTATCCAAGTAACTCGAATCGCTTTATTAATGTTTTGATGGTGCATGTGTGTGTAGGGGGAGGGGGACTCCTGTTTCACATCTCCCCTTAAGGGGTATGACTATTTATAGCAAAACTGTAGTAAGTTCAGATGAACCAAGAAATATAAATATTTATTTTCACGCTATCTTAGGCCAGAAGAAATAAAAATATAATTAAGTACCCAATCGAACATCCGTAAACAAATAACTACCTTTTCACACTGTACTTTATTCCAACAGCTTTATAATGTGTATCCCACATCGTGGAAATCATCTGTCAATGAGGCATGGATCTAGTTAATTGCTAGTCATTACAAATGATTTTTTGACACAGATACTCTTTTTCCCTTTTTTCCCTTCTTCCCTTCTCCTTCCTTCCTTGTCTTTTGTGTAAATAAATAAACCTCAATTTTTGTGTTATTTTTTGCTTGTTTATAATCCCCTCTTTGCATATGTTCCTGAAATTTTCAAGGAAAATACATGTGAAGAAGTGTATTGATTTTAAAATCAAGATGTGAAGAAGTATATTGATTTTAAAATTTAAATGAATATTTTTAATCAAGGATGTTTTGTAATTTGTGCATGCTGGAAGACACTGCTTACGTATTTCAAACTGGAGATTGTTAAAAGTCACAGTTTATGAAACTGTTGTCGCTGATGCCATCTGGATGCTTGGCAGTATAAAAAGTTGGGACACATACATCAGTTAAGGCTAATTTCTCATTCTGGGAGGTCGTAATGAAACTCCCTGTGGTAATGGGTCTATATATATAAGGAAAGAACATTGTTCACATCTGAAGGGGGCAACAGAGGCAAGTGAAGTACGCAGCAGTTTTATTGGCTATGAGATGAGGAACAGCTAATAAAGTTATCCCTGCATGACCGTGTATGAGAGGAGGGTCAAGGAAGTTGAGTGTTAAATTACCTAAGGAAATATTTCAAAGAAAATCATAGACTTACATGGAGTTTGTCCTCATAATTTAGATGTAGGATCTTAGTGTTTTAAACTCAGAACTGAACTTTACTTGGGAAAGTCAATGTTCAGGCAGGATAAGACAGCTATCCGTGTCTCTGAGCTTGAATTAAATGTCCTTTGGGGCACAATTTAAGAAGGAGCTTGGGAACACGAGGAGTGAAGAATCTACTGTACTGTTACCTACCAGCTTCCATATTCACTAGTTGCATGTTTATACCACGTCAGACTGGCCCGTAGAATAAGGCTGCGGTCTCCACCTCCTGGTGTCATAATACAGAATCTCACAGGTTCCTGGGAATTGCGTTAGAGGCGCCATTCCCAGGGTGATTTTCAGAGGTCTCGAAATGGCATCTCCATTCTGTCTTTTCTCTTTGAGATGAAAAGAACCACAGTCTCCATTTTTTTCCTTGGTCCACATTGCCTTTACATCCCAAATGGATATGCATAGTCAAACAATACAATAGTCTCTCCAAAATAAGTAGCCTGTCACTTTCACATTATTGTGATTCACAAACCTTTCTTTTTTAAACCACCAATAACTCTTCTATTATTTATTCCTCATCCATGAACTTTGATGTTTGAAAAAAAGCCTATAGAAAATTTACTCATAATAAATAAAAGCTTAATTTACATTATGTTTCCCTCTAGATAAGAGTCAATTGGAGATTCTGATAATCGTAAGTAGAGTCAAGGGCAATAAAATCCAGAAAATCATGAACAGTTTATTTAACCTTTCTATGCCTCTTCCTCATCTCTGATGAATGGGAAAACCATGGTACCCACATAATGTCACTGTGGGAATTAAACATGTTCATATACATAGAGCATTCAGTATTACTAGAAGAGTGCTTGCTACTCTTAATATTTTAATTAGCCTATGAAGATTTACAACAGGTAAATGTGTGACTTTCATAAAGTTTTATTTTCTATTACCATTAGATCTTTTGACAAATAAAATGAAAATTCTTGGGTCAAGGAGGTCTCAGATCAAAAATCACTGTAATAGCATGTACATCCCTGGAGGACAGGTGCTGAAATTACACTGATTATCATATCCCTGTTCTATGTAGTATGTGTTTTTATACACACTCAGTAAATTTGTTGGTAAGTTTATATTTTCATGATATTTTGAGGCATATATTATGTGCATGCATCTATTCTAAAAGGTTCATGATGAAATTTAGTTTAAGGTTTTATGATATACACTATTTTAACTAGTCATTTAACTTTTATCATTTAAACTAATCACATTTTAACAAATTGTATCACTTACAGTTAACACTACTTTGCCAAATTTTTTTAGCAGTGACAGCTGGAGGAATTGTCCCAAACTTGAGTGAAGCATCTCTTTAAATAACCAAAAGAAAAATAGTTAAGAACAGAAACTGGAAAAAATTAAAGATGATAAAAGGCACAATAAGCCAATCTTGGGCTGCTTCTATATCCTAGTGATTGTAAATAATGCTGCAGTGAACATAGGGGTGCTTATGTTCTTTCAAACTAGGGTATTGGGTTCCTTTGGATATATTCCCAGAAGTGGGATTGCTGGGTCAAAAGGCAGATTCATTTTTAATTTTTTCAGGTATCTTCATACTACTTTCCACAGTGACTGCACTAATCTGCATTCCCACCAACGATGCAAAAGGATTCCCCTTTCTCCACATCCTTGCCAGCACTTGTTGTTTGTTGATTTATTGATGATAGACATTCTGACAGGTGTGAGGTGATATCTCATCGTGGTTTTAATTTGCATCTCTCTGATGATTAATGACATTGAGCATCTTTTCATATGTCTATTGGCCAACTGTATGTCCTCTTTGGAGAAGTGTCTATTCAGGTTCTTTGCCAATTTTTAATTGGATTGTTTTGGGGGTTTTTTGGTGTTGAGTTTCATAAGTTCTTTATAAATTTTGGATATTAACCCCTTATGAGATGTATCAGTTGAATATGTTCTCCCATTCTGTGGGTTGTCTTTTCATTTTGTTGATGTTCTTCTTTGCTGTGCAAAAACTTTTTAGTTTGATGTAGTCCCATTTGTTTATTTTTTTTCTTTTGTTTCCCTTGCCTGAGGAGATATATTCAATAAAATATTGCTACAAGTAACATCTGAGATTTTGCTGCCTGTTTTTTCTTCCACAATTTTTGTGGTTTCGAGTCTAGCATTTAAGTCTTTAATCCATTTTGAACTTATTCTTGTGTGTAGTGCAAGAATGTGGTCCAGTTTCATTTTTCAGCATGCATTTGTTCAGTTTTCCTAACACCATTTATCAAATAAACTATGTTTAGCCCATTGTGTGTTCTTGTTTCTTCTGTCAAATATTAATTGACTATAAAGGTGTGAGTTTATTTCTAGACTCTCTATTCTGTTCCATTGATCTCTGTCTGTTTTTATGCAAGTACCATGCTGCTTTGATTACTATGGCCTTATAGTATAGTTTCATATTAGGTAATGTGGTTCCTCCAATTTTGTTCCTCTTTCTCAGGATCACTGTTGCTATGTGGGGCCTTTAGTGGTTCCATATAAGTTTTTGAAATGTTTGTTCTTGTTCTGTGAAATATGTCATTGGTATCTTGATAGGAATTGTGTTGAATCTATAGATTGCTTTGGGTAATATAAACATTTTAATGATGTTAATTCTTCCTATCCATGAACATGGTATGTGCTTCCATTTATTAGTAACAACAAGTGCTGATGAGGATGTAGAGAAAGGGGAACTCTTTTGCCCTGTTGATGGGAATGCTGACTTTTGCAGCCACTGTGGAAAGCAGTGTGGACATACCTGAAAAAATTAAAAATGGGTCTGCTTTTTGACCCAGCAATCCCACTTCTGGCAATATATATGAAGGAACCCCAAACACTAATTTGAAAGAACATAAGCACCCCTATGTTCATTGCATCATTATTTACAATCACCGAGATATGGAAGCAGCCCCAGTGTCCATCAGTAGATGAGAGGATAAAACAACTATGGAACATTTACACAATGGATTTCTACTTGGCCATAAAAAAGAAGAAAAGTTTACCTTTGCAACAGTGTGGATGGATCTGGAGAACATTATTCTAACTGAAATAAGTCAGAGAAAGACAAATACCTTATCATTCACTCATGTGGAATCTAATGAACAAACTGAACTAACAAGCAAAGTGGAGACAGAATCATAGATGGGGGGGGATGACAGCTAGTGGGTGGGGGAGGTTAGGGAGTGGAGGGATTGATCAAAAAGGAGAAGGGCCTCATGGACATGGACAGCAGTGCAGTGATTGCTGTGGTAGGGGGTGTAAAGGGACTAAATGGTAATGGAAAGAAAAGCAATAAAGATTAAATTAAAAAATAAAGATGCAAAATTTCTCATTTATTTCATTAAAATGCTGTCAAATACTCAGACCAAGCAATCAATGTATGTTAAAAGGGAAGAATAATTCTGGTGGCTGTTCCTCAGTTTTCTTCCTCGTAAATCTCAAAAGCCATGTATACCTTAGCCAGTTTCAGAAACAAGTTTGTTTGGTGCAGAGGAATTTTCAGTTTTAGCTGTTAACCCTAGACGAGTGTTTCTCAAAATTTAATGTATAGCTCAATTACCTAGAGATCTTATTAAAATGAAGAACACTTCAGGATATCCACAGTGGGGCTCAAGATTGTGGGTCTCTAACGAGTTCCCAGTTAATGCTAATGTCGCTGGTCCCTATCACTACACTTTGAGTTACAAGGTTCCAGGAGATTTCTTACCTGAGGTTTAAATGTCATCAGTATTATTTTATAGTCACCTCTAACATAGATTGTTTCCTAGTGCTACTTCTACAAGTCAGTTTATCTACAATAAAGATGATTTGAGTTTCGAGTATTCCTCAAAAAAAATGTGCATCAACTAAGCTGCCTATGGCTATGCTCCACCTTGATGGTGAGAGAAACTGATGGTTAAGGATGAAGATTGGGCAGTATCAGATGAGGACTATAAATCCTTTAGAAATAATTGTGATATTAGTGAATAGAAATCCTATATACAAATACTGTAGGACCACATGCCAAACTCTCCTTTTTACTTTAAAGACATAGTTATTGTCAAAATATGCGGATCATAAACAACACAACTCTAAATAACCCATGGGTCAAACAATAAATCTCAAGAAAAATTAGAAAATATTTTAATGTAAGTGAAAATAATATTTATTAAATTTTCTGTGATGTGCCCTGTCTGGTGGTGTGGCTCAGTTGGTTGCATGTCTCCCGGAAAGTAAAAGGCCAGTCAGGTCACATGCCCGGTTACAGATTCGATCCCTGGTCGGGGCATGAGTGAGAAGCAACCTATCAATGTTTCTCTCCCATATCACATCTATGTTTTTCTCCCTCTCTTTCTCCTATCCTTCTCCCTCTCTCTAAAAATAAATAAACGGACAATAACCAGAGGGGAGATGGGAGGGGATAATGGGGGGGAAATGGTGAAGGGTTTTCAGGAACAACTATAAAGAACACACGGACAAAACCAAGGAGGGGTGGAATCGGGAGGGAGGTGGGGATGCCTGGGGGGGTAGACAGAAAACTGTACTTGAACAATAATTTTTAAAAAATGTAAAACAGAAAAAATAAAAATAAAGATAAATAGGTAAAATCTTAAAAATAAATAAATTTTGTGGGATGCGGCAGAGCAATGATTAAAGGAAAATTTATAATATTTACTGTATATATTAGTAAAGAAGAAAGATTAAAATCAATGGTCAAAGTTTCTACTTTAGAAAATTAGGAAAAAAAGTACATTAAGCCCAAAATAAGCAGAAGAAAACAAATAATAAGAATTTGAGCAGAAGTCAATAACATTGAATACAGGAAATCAATAGATAAAATAAATGAAAACAAAAGCTTGTCCTTTGAAAAGATCAATAAAATTGATAAGACTCCAGTCAGCCTAAGAAAAAGAGAGGGAGATCACAACTTTTTAATATCAGAAATAAAATAGGAGACATCACAGATGACACGATCACCTAGGGAGAAAATCAAACAGAACTGGCCACACACACAAAAACAGACAAACAGACAGACAAACAGCTCCTGGAACTAGTATGTGATTGTAGTTATACTGCAGGATACAATGTTAAGGTGTAAAAGTTATTTTTCCCTGTGTACTAGCAATAAACAAGTGGAGTTTGAATTTTTAAACTCAGTGCTATTTACATTAGAAATCCAAAAATGAAATACTTAGGCAAATATCTAACACAATATGTACAAGATCTATGTAAAGAAAACTACAAAACTCAAATAAATGATATCAAAGAAGAAATAAATAGGTATTTCATGTACATGGATAGAAAGACTCAATATTGTCAGATTGTCAGTTATTTTTAATTTGATCTATAAGGCAATGCAATTTCAATCCCAGCAAGTTATTTAATGGATGAACTGGTTCTAAAGTTTATATGGAGAAGCAACAGACCTGGAATAGCCAACTCAATATTGAAGAAGAAGAATGGCAAGACTTACTAGAAAGCTATAGTAATAAAGATAGTGTGATATTGGTGAGAGAATAAATAAATAGATCAATGAAATAGAATAGAGAGTCCAGAAATAGACCAAAATGTGTATAGTTAACTGATCTTTGGCAAAGAAGCAAGGCAATACAATGAAGCAAAGATAATCTTTTCAACATATGGTGCTGGATAGCTGGACAGCCCCATGAAAAGAAAAGAATGTTGACACAGATATTGCACCCTTCTTAAAATTTAACTCAAAGTGGATCAAGAAACATATATAAAGAGCACATGGACAAAGCGAAAGGGGGTAAGTTTGAGGGTGGGAGGCAGAGATGGGTGGGCCAGGGGGTCATGGTGGGGTGAAAATGAAGACAGCTGTACCTGAACAACAATTTAAAAAAAGCATAACAGGTAGGTACAAAATAGACAGGGGAGGTTAAGAATAGTGTAGGAAATGGAGAAGCCAAAGAACTTATATGTATGACCCATGGACATGACCTAAGGTGAGGGAATGCTGGTGGGAGGGGTGTGCAGGGTGGAGGGGGATAAAATGGAGAAAGAAAATGGGACAACTGTAATAACATAATCAATAAAATATAGTTAAATAATTTAAAAAATGGATCATACACCTAAATGTAAAACACAAAACTATGAAACTTCTGGAAGAAGACAGAAGAAACCCTTGATGACCTTGGGTACGGTGATGACATTTTAGATATAACACCAAAGACACGTTCCATTAAAGAAATAATTGATAAGCTTGACTTCATTAAAATGAAAAACTTCTGCTCGTGATTTGTAAGATAAATCAAGAGAATGAAAGACAAACCACAGACTGGGTAAAATATTCTGAAACATACCTTATAAAAAACTATTATCCAAAATATATGAAGAATTCTTAAAACTCTAAAATGAGAAAACAAACTATCCAAATAAAAAATGGGCCAAAGACCTTAACAGAAATCTCACCAAAGAAAATACACAGATCGCAACTAAGCATATGAAAAGATGCTCTGTATCACTTGTCTTCAAGGAACTAGAAATTGAAACAACAATAATATACCACTACACACCCATTAGAATGGCCAAAATCTGGATGCCGACAATGCAAAATGCTGACAAGAACGTGGTGCAATGGGAGCTCTTATACATTGTGGTGACGGTGCAAAGTACTACAGCCACTTTAGGAGATGGGGTAGAGGTCTCTTGTGAATCTAAACATACCGTTACCATGCGATCCAGCAATGGTGTTCTTTGGTATTTACCCAAAGAATCGAACACTGATGTCTACACAAAAACCTATGCACAGATGTTTATAGCAGCTTTTTCAAATGACATATTGAATTAAAGCTTTATTTAATTGCCAAAACTTGGAAGCAACCGAGATATCCTTCATTATGTGAATGGAGAAACTGCGGTTCATCCAGACAATGAACATCATTCAGCATTAAAAAGAAATGAGCATCAAGCCATGGAGGAAACTTAAATGCATATTACTAAACATTAAAAAAAGAACCCCTGAAGATCCTCCAAACTGTATGATTCTAACTAAATGACATTCTAGAAAAGGCAAAACTATGAAGACAATAAAAAGATCTTAGTTGCCAGGGTCTGTCAGGGAGGGATGAACAGGCAGAGCACACAGGATGGTTAGGGTAGTAAAAATATTCTGTATTATATCCTAACATTGAGTATATGTCACACATTTGTGCAGTGTTATAGAGTGGGTACCAAGAAGAATAAACCATAACATAAACTATGAACTTGGTAACAAACGTACCACTCTCATGGGGGATTTTGAAAATGGGGGAGACTGTGCATGTGTGGGACAGGGAGTTTATGGGAAATCTCTGTGCCTTTCCCTCAGTTTTGCTGTGGACCTGAACTGCTTTTTTTTAAAAAAAAAAATAAAGTCTTAATTTTAAAAATAATTAGCTTATCATGGAATATTTAGAAATGGGATTAGAGACATTTTTACTTATCTTTCATGTTTTCCGTTAAGAATTCTTGATCTAATAACTTCTCTCATTACAAACAGTGCGAAAGTGGTGTCAATAATTTCCCCTTTCCCAGGCCTGCAGTGTCAGAGCTATGTATATTTCCACATCTTGTCTGCCAGACTCTGCCAATGATTCTGGCTTCCATCGCACTGGCCCAAGTCATTACCATCTGACACCTGAACCATAGCCAGAACCCACACGTGGTCTTATGCCTCTGGTCAAGTTTGCTGCTTATTTCACTTGCACAGTACTTTTTCCTTCATCTTCTTACTCTGCTTGTTTTGACCATTCCTCTCTTGAGCCAAATAATTCTAATGGTCTTCTAGATAAAATCTAAAATCCTTTAATTATCTTTCAGAAATAGTTATAATTTGATCCTACAATACCTTCTCAGATGCATCTTCCTCCTTTCCTTCCCCTGGGAAGGACATTCCTTCCCAGCCCGATGCTTATGCTCACGCACCTTCTGTGGCAGGAAGACTAACATCTCCAACTCTGTCCTCCAGGCCCACTACCCCTGTAAAAGATGCCTGTATCTTAATCCCTTTAAACTCTGACTATGTCAGGTTATATGGCAAAGGACATCAAGGTTACAGATGGAATTAAGGTTGCTAATCAGCTGACCTCAAGAGGGGGAGATTATTCTGAATTTTCCAAGTAGAACCAATATAATCACAAGGATTCTTATAGGTGGAAGAGTGAGGCAGAAGAAAGTAAAAGAGATGGCAGTGTGAGAAGGACCCAGCCTGATACTGTTGGCTTTGAAATGGTGAAAGGGGACCATGAGCCAAGAAAAGCAGGTGACCTCTAGAAGCAAGAAAAAAAAATCTCTAGGGCCTCCAAAAAGGAGCACAAATCCACTGACACCTTGATTTTAGCTCAGTGAGAAATATTTTAGACTTTTGACTTCCAGAACTCTAATAAATGTGTGGTGTTTTAAGCCACTAGGTTTGTGGGAATTTGTTACAGTAGCAATACAAAAATAATGTCTTCTACTAAATTCACTCTAATTGCATACAGCACATTCTACCTTTAGGTATTGGCTACTTACATGTTTTTTCTCTTTAATTATATTATAAACTATTGAGAGCATTCAATAAACTAAAAATGGGACTGCCTTTTGACCCAGTGATTCCACTGTTGGGATTATACCCTAAGAACCCTGAAACACCAATCCAAAAGAACCCATGCACCCCGATGTTCATAGCAGCACAATTTACAATAGCCGAGTGCTGGAAACAGCGTAAGTGCCCATCAGTAAATGAGTGGATAAAAAAATTGTGGTACCTTTACACAATAGAATACTACTCAGCAGAAAGAAAGAAGGAAGTCCTGCTCTTCATGGATGGAACTGGAGAGCATTATGCTAAGTGAAATAAGCCAGGTGGTGAAAGACAAATACCATATGATCTCACCTGTAAGTGGAACCTAATTATTAAAACAAACAAAAGAGCGAAGTAGAACCAGAGGCATGGAAACAAGGAACAGACTGACAGGGACCAGAGGGGAGGGGCAAAGAGGATAAAGTAGGAAAGAAGGGAAGGGCCTAATTAAAGAACAAATATAAACGACCCATGGACATGGGCAACAGGGTGGGGATTGACTATGGGTGCAGGGTGGGGTGGGTGGGGCAGGGGACAGCAACAGGGGAAAATTGGGACAACTGTAATAGAACAACAATAAAATAAATAAATACTCTTGAGAGCAGGGTGCTAATATACTGCACTAAGAGCATGTTTATATACACTATGTAAGATTGGATATGGCAGATGCTTGGTTGTCTTTCATGATAATTTGATTATGTTGGGTAATTTTTAAAAAAACTTCCGGTGAATATCCACCATAAAGTCCATGGAGAAAAGATACAGCTATGGTCACACTACATCACATTTACTTATCAATTTGCCTAGTCAAGGAAATTTGCCATCTTAATATGGTTAATACAAAGAGCATCTCTGAGAGATTCCTATGTCAACTTACTAAATCAGGAACTAGTGAGGCCAGCAGATTTGTGTGTGATTAAGTAGTTATACAGAGGAAGAATGCAAGTTTATATTGATCATGGTTGTCTGATTTCAAGTTCCTGAACTATTCTAATTTCCAAAATACTTGCTACAACAAGATTAAATGAGCCATCCAGTCCTGGGCCCAGCTCTATGGATTTAATTTACATATGAGCTCCTATGATTCTTAATAGACCCTTAGAAGGCTGCAGTATATTACAGTCGGTGATGCTCTGGAGAGTGTATCTAATGAGTATGAGGGAATCCGTAAGTCTACATATTGGGGGAGGGAAGAAAAGTAAATGAGAGGAAAACCCATTTCTTTTATTTCCAATGAAGAGCTAATTTGACTGCAAATTACGATGGCCAGTAAGTGCATCCAAGTGCTATAATTGGATTTTTAAAATTATTTTCCTTAATTACAAAAAAATATGTTTTTCAATAACACAATTCAGTCATACTTATTGACTAAAATCCAATATTTCAATCTAATTTATCTCCCTTTTATAAAGACAGCTACAGATTTAAACACCTGCAAGATGCAAGAGATGAACCGGTGCCTCTAGAATCTCCTGGCAAACCTTACTCACTGCTGCCCGGGCTCCACGGCGACAGAGTCTCTGGAAGTGCAGCCACGCCTGCGCTCTTCCTAGTAGTTCCAGTTAGTTCTAACGTGCACACACTTTTCAAGGCCACTGGGGTGAAAGTTGAAGGTGTATTCATTTTTTTAATGTCTTTTTTATTGTTGTTCAATTTTAGTTGTCCCAATTTCCCCCCATTACGCTCCCCCACCCTACCCGTCCCCATCTCCTACAATTCAAGATATATTCCTTTTATACAGTCAATCTTCCTTTCTCTCGGGTGGAGTACAAAACAGAAAAACAAAAGATTTCATCAGTTGGTGAAACTGAAAGATAACCATTTTTCTGTGGCACTACAAAAATCAAAGGTGTTAAGGTACATAACTGCTGCGTGGTGCATGCTTAACGAGAATAGTTTTCGTATCTTAATAAAAAATATATGATATTTTGGTGAGGTCCGATATGAAATATCAATCACTAAGGGACATAATGTGTTCATAAATTTATGTTCTATAATGCTGGAGAAATATTGGCCTTCACTGTGCACCAGAAACAAGTATTTTTTGAAGTTATGTGGTTGTATTCTTTTTGTGTACTGTTGGTTTTGGCCTCTATAGTAAATTCTGGGCTCAAAAATACCCTATAGAAAAATTAGGATCAAGCATAAAAAAAAAAAGTAGCCATCTACTTCATGGATCAACTATCCATTTATTTAGAAGAACTTTTTTGTGAAATTTCTATGTTCCATGAGACATTTTTCTATTTTAAACTAAATCTGTTTGTTAGAAATACAATAGTAAACGTAATGATAGGATATTTTAATAAAAACATGCAGAACATTAACACATTTTATCTTTATATTTCCATTTTAACATTGAAATTTACTAATTTAAGATTAATCCCTATAAGAGAGCAATAATCATAAGTGATGACAAATCGGTACTATAAACCTACAGTTGAAAATGAGAGAGTTTGGTAAAAATTCCAGGTTTCAACTATTAGAAAATGTATGGTGATTTATGAAGAAAATATTCCAAAAGCTACTTCACATTGAAAGGTCAAAAGTGAATGAACCTAAATGTCAGAATAAATTATAAACAATAGCACGAGATGGGCCATTAAGGCTAATGGCAATCAAAAAATGCTCCCATAAACTGTGAACACAGATGTCATTTGGGCATTGAGAATACTGTGTGTAAATGTGAACCTGCTTTATACAGAAAAAGGAGTTCTTAAAAGTAAACCTATTGTTTCTACCAAGACACAGTAGTCCGCTTCCTCCTAGATACTCACTCTTACAACTGGACATTCCTGTCGTAACACAAAAACAAACAGCAAGAGATTAAAAGCCTGGAAGCCTAGGAACCTCAGGACTTTCTGAGTGGCAAGCTGATGAATTATGAGTTTCCTTACTGCCTCTCCTGTATCTGGGAAGAACGCATCACTGAAGCCAACAACCTGGAACTGTCAATAGGTACACACAGACACAGAAAAAAATAAAAGAAAAACAAGCCTGCCTTCCTTAGCTGAAGGACCAGGAGAGGAAAAGCCTAACAATAGAAAACCTTTTTGCATTACCTGCCCTAATTCAGCTGAATACAAACATAAAAATGTGCACACACATACCATGATTTCTGTGGGGATAGGGGCAGTCAGCCTGGCACCCTTACTCTTCCCCATGGAAGCAGGGGCATTGCTCTAATCCCCAGCTGATTAGCAGGGCACAGATGGGAGCTGTTCTTCCATCTTCCACCTGGTAGGAGTGGGCAGTGCTCCAATGTAATGCATCCTCTGGTAGTGTGAGCCCCAACCACCCAGCTGCAATGAGACTTAATAGTGGGCTTCAAACATCCCCCCTCTATAGTATAAGAGGTCCCAGTGGGAAGCCGAGTCTCTACCAGATCTGTCTTCGGTAAGGATGAACAAGGCCGTGGTACAAATCAAGGTTAGTAAGCACTTCACAATGGCCCTACTTGTGTCAACTCCCACCCTAACCTGGCTGTAACAAAACTGGCAAAGCAGAGTTCTGAAGGAGACCTCATGGGCATTCCCACTCCTCTGGTCAGCAGGTCCCGATGCAGAGCTGGACTCCCATCCGTTTTTTGCATCAACGAGGCAGAATGAGATGATGTGAAGAAAGGTATTTGATACCCATCCCTTGTGTAAACAGGGCCCATTAGAGGGCTATGCCTCAATCCCCACCTGAATGAAGAGGCCAGAAGAGGTAGTAGGAGGCAGAGCTACTGGGCATACTACTTCCCTCTCCCTTTCTCTGGTTTCGGATGCACGAGTGGGTGCTAAGCGTACAGGAGCAGTGCCAAAGTAGTGTGAGTCAGGCCTCCATATGCGCCCTCCCTAGTGTCCACAGTGCCTAGTAGGGAACCGATCCTATACCTCAGCTTAGGGGCAATGAGGTGTGGAGAGTCAGTGCCCCACTCTGGCCTTTAAGCAGGTGTGAACTGGGAGCTGAACTTCCACTCTAGCAGTCTGCACATTGTCAGTGTCCTCAGTGACTCACTTTTACCAGGGTAGTGACAGTGGCATCTTGCTTTTTTTTCACACATGCACTCCCTTTGTCTTTCTTCCTCTGTTCATATACCTAATTCATATTCCACAGGAAGCTAATCATACACCACACACACACACACACACACACACACACAACCCTCTTACTACACCTCAACAGGGGACTGAACACTAAGAAAAAATGGGGTACAAAGGGGATACGAGTTTCCATAAGGTAATATCCAAAATGTCCAGGGTACAATAAAAAAATCACTTGTCCTTCCAACCCCTGGCAACCACTGATCTTTTTATTTTCTCTGTAGTTTTGCCTTTTCCAGAATGTCATATAGTTGGAATGATAAAATGTGTAGCATTTTAGATTGGCCTCTTTCACTTAAAATGCATTTAAGTTTCTTTCATGTCCTTTCAGGTCTTGATAACTCATTTCTTTTTAGCGCCAAATAATATTCCATTATCTGAATGTACCACAGCTTATTTATTTATTACCCCAGTGAAGGATACCTTCTTTGTTTATTGCCACATTATGGCAATTATGAATAAAGAATCTATAAACATCCATGTTCAGGTATTTTGGGGGTATAAGTTTTCAGTTCATTTGGGTAAATGCCAAGGAGTGCAGTTCCTGGATTTTATAGTAATAGTATGCCCAGTTTTGTAGGAAGCTGTCCAACTGTATTCCAGATTGGCTGGACCATTTTGCATTTTAATCAAAAATGAATGAAAGCTCTTGTGGCACCAAATGCTGATTGGAAAAAGGCAGCTACATGCCATTTATGTAACATTTTCTAGATAACAAATTATAGAAATGGAGAACAGGTCAATGATTGCCAGGGGTCGGCAGCAGGGCTGGGGTGTATTGTGGAAAGGAGGTGGCTGGGACTATAGAAGAACAACTCCAAGAACCGTGTGCTGATGGATGTGTTCTGTGTCTTGAGTGTGTCGTCGTCAATATGCTGGTTGCTCTGTAGTAGTATAGCTTTGAAAGATGTTACCTTAGGGAGAAACTGGGTAAAATTATGTGAAATTTCTCTGAATTACTTTTTCCAACTGCATATGAAACCTCAATTATCTCAAAAAATCTTAATTTAAAAATTAATCAGCTACCCCTACCTCATAAAGATAACAGATAAAGTTCACTTTTTGGCATAAATTCATCTGAACTTGTGTTTACCTAAAAATAAATATCATATGCATATGAGCTTATCAGTTTTCAAAGCAACTTTGCAACTTCACAAATGTTAACTCATTTAATTCTTCCAACAACCCCATTAGTTTTTATCTCTTTTTAATAGATGATGGAATAAGAGGGAGAATGCCCAAGGG
Source organism: Desmodus rotundus (assembly GCF_022682495.2). Taxonomy (NCBI): domain Eukaryota; kingdom Metazoa; phylum Chordata; class Mammalia; order Chiroptera; family Phyllostomidae; genus Desmodus; species Desmodus rotundus. The sequence continues at coordinate 134,783,627 of NC_071387.1, forward strand.
GAGCCTGTACGTGGCAGGCAGGGTAAGGTTCAGTCTATGTACACACATCTTCCTTTTCTCACAAATGCTTTGTCTTTCTTCCTCTGTTCAGATAACTAATTCATATGCCAGGAATGACCTTCTTTGTCTAGATTTATTGCTTATAGATTTTTACTCTTGCTATGTGGCCATCTGCTTCTTCTTAGGCATATCTCTAGTGCCCACATTCGCCATCTGGGACTTCTCAGCTTCAGCCCTCCGATCGCTCTTCCCTGAGCCCATGGCCCCCCTAGCTCCCAGTGGGCCTGGGTCTCGGACCTGGTCAGTCCTAACACTTTTTCTTCACAGAAAGCTTCTCCTGAGTCAACAAATCCCCCTCGCCACAGCTGGCTCAGGTCTTCTCTCCCATCAGGCTGTGCCAAAAATAAAGCACACATTTCTCCAAATGCATTATTTGCGTCAGTATGTGGAATAGAAAGACTAAATTGCCCAAGGTACAAAAGTGATCCTCAGTTGTAGTAATTGACGCCTACAGTCATGCCCACTTATGGAACTCGAATTTCCATTTGGTGTGCCAGGCTTCTGAGGAATGTCGAAAGTGCTTAAACATTTGTGAATAGCAGTAGGAAGAAATGTAGTTGGCCCAAAGAGAGAACTTCTTTACCAGTATTTTAGAACTCTTATATTCAATGTTACAGTTATAGTTAGTATTCTTCAAGACTTCCAATTCCTAAAAGGGATACCTTTTGAATTACATGACATTTGGATAAATCATAATATTTCTTTAATATGTGTTATACATATATAAAATCAATATTACATGTAACATTAATGAAGCAAGAAATGTCAGTCCTAAATCAAGAGGTCAACTGAGATTATAGTCAATATTATCTATATTTTTGTTTTGTTTTTAGTTTCATTTTTCAATGGTTTAGTGCATATTATAAATAAGGCTTGGTAAATCCAGTTCCAATTTAAGAAAACATACTTTTTGATTGAACACCTTGGCATAAAGTTGCTCCTTTGCATGCCAAATTCTGGCATGTATTTTTTATCTCATCATTTTATCATAAGATCAGTCTCATAACTCTGGTAATAAGTTGCAAATTTTGGGTATGCACTGACTTCTCTTCAGAGGAAGTATTCTAAAAGCAAGTGGTTGTTTAATCATAAAGAAATAAGCCACTCCTTCATATATTTGCTGAAATTTTTAAAGTGTGTCTGTCCACAAACTACCAAAAATGCTTCCATAAAAGCACATATTTTTGCACATATTTAGATTTATAAAATAAAGAGGTTAAGATTGTTATAATCTAAAATGAGCAGGTATTTTATATAGTGCTATATAGTTTGAGATTTTTAAATATTTAATAACAAGACAACTTATAAGATTGTCTATATGTTTATATCATTTTTATTTGAAGTAGTAGTTACAAATTATTTAGCACAGAAGAAGGAAATGTTCAGAAACTACTCTAATCTGTTTTATTTGCACTTTTGTCAATAGTAAAGCCAAAAGCTTCATTTTTTCCAACACTAGTTATTCACTAATTTTCCCCATTTCTGTTTGGTTATTTCTTGTGTTTATTGGACCAAGAAAAGATTATTTTTACCATGGATAAGTATTTACAACTATTTTAAAGAGAAGTGTTGGATTGGCAGCTGTCTAGGGAAATGTGTGTATTTCTATTTTTTTTCCTCCACATAGCTTTGTATGCTGTTTCACAGACTATCATGTGTGTGAATTAAAATGAGGTGAACTTAAGAAACAATTCTCAGGAGAGCTCATTTCATTTCATTTCACTTTTTTGAAATGCTTTCTAGAAGACAGGAGAATGCATAGTGCAGGGGTTAGGTGAGTAATCTTAAGAGATCTGTACCTCTAATGCACTCAGAGAAATGATAATATTTTTAAACTTTTTTATCTTGATAGAATTACTGAGTTAGTTTGAAAACAAAGAACCCGAAAGATCTCTCTATTGAAGCTTTAGCTCCATTTGTGCGAATGGACCATTGTGTCCAGAATCATTATCTTGGCCCCTTTGCTAACACGATGTGGAAATTGTTCTCTCTGACTCCCCCAGTAGCCTATCCAGTGACATCTCTCATTGTAGTTTGAATCAACTCATCCTTCCAAATACAGACAATGTGTTCACTTTTCTCATTTAACAAAACATATTGATATCTTCAATGATCTGGCCAAGGTTTGATTTCCATTTCTACATCCCCCCTCATCTTACTCAATTTGGCTAGCTAACATCATCTGGATTAAGTTTACATGTTCCATAATTCCTAGTTTCACAAAGGATGTTGTTCAATATTTACATTGTGTAAAGTTTGGATGCTTTATATTTGGTTATATGTTCCTTGAGGGAAGGTATTATATTGCAGTTATCTTTGTATCACTAGTATTGTGGAAGATTTCAAGAATCTTCCTCAATAGCAAATGCTCAATAAACACTTATTGAAAGAAAGATGGGAAGAATTAATAGTCTGTAGTAACTTGGGAATAGTTGGGAAAATGCGATTACCTTTTCTTTATTTTTTCCTGCAAAAAGCATTATTGTTTCCATTTGGTCCAATGCATGGGAGAGGGTTCCAGGGTGGTTAAAAGGAAGCCTAGTGGTTTCAGGGAGTCTCAAGTAAAAGCCAGACACCAGGGGGATGCAGAGGGACACCTTGAAGGCCTCTGGGCTCCACAGGCTCCTAGTTGTACTTGAGGATGAGACTTGAAGAGATACTCGCCCAGCCTGGTGTGAGGCCAGCCTGCTGAGGTTAGTCAGGTGGTCACCCATCTTCTTGATGAGTTTCACCTGCTCATCCAGGAAGTGGTTCTCCAGGAAGTCACAGAGATAAGGGTCTGTGTGGGTAGACCCAGGGCGTGCAGATCCAGAAGGGCCTGGTTGAGGTTCTTCTCCAAGGCCATGGCGGCTCTCATGGTGTCCTAAATTTCACCCCACTCATCTTGGATGGCTTCTGCACTTCCTGGAAGAGGGTGTGGCCACTGCGCTGGTTTTGCATCTTGAAGAAACATTGGGAACTTCTCAGCCAACATGAAGAAGTGACCCAAGGTGTCCAGAGTCACACCGTCCAGGTCCAGATAGAAGCCCAGAGAGAGGTAGGTGTAGGAGGCCCACAGATGCAGGTGGACCTGGGGGTCGAGACAGCCTCCACCTCAGGGGAATAATTCTGACGAATTTGGGAGCTTGTGGTTGTTCGGCAATAAGGAGTTAGGGTCAAAAAACAGTGGCTGGTCTTGGAGACTGAGGGTGGCTGAGGTGGTTCCAAAAGTGGTGACTGGAAAAGAGGTTGGAGGATGGTCGGAGGCTGGAAGAAGAGGCGTCCCTGGGTCTGTTCTGTCCAAACACTGTTGAAGCGAGAGACACCTGAGGGATCACCCAGGGCACTGCCTGTGATTACCTTTTAAGAATTTAGTTTAAAGTGCAATTATTTTGCTGAGGAGGAGGATATAAAGGGTGAATGAAAACTCAAAAAGATCTAACTACACTTGACTATTCATTATCTGTGACAGTGTTTAACAAAAGATTCGAGGTCCTTTAGATGGACAGATAGATCAGATAGCTAGGAGGAACTTGCAAATGGATATGGCACGTAGGCCCAGTAGCCAACAGGTGTTTGGGAGGACTACCGCATTCCCAGTAGAAGGTGAGTACTCGCTGGAGCAAATGACTAAAGAAACAGTGGAAAATACCTAATGGAGAGAACTAAGTAAAAACTAAATAATCAAATATTTGAAGACATGAAGTTTACAGTGTCACAAAATAACCATAATTGGTTGAAGAAAATAATAACTTAATATTTACCCTTTATTTCTAATCCTAAATGTATCTGTATTATTTTAGGTTTGTAAGTATGATTTACATAATTTTTAGTGCTCCTTTCCTCTTATTTTTAAAAATTAACATTTTGAGTTTCATGGACCTAGGTTTTCCTGTAATCCACACTTGAAGTAAGGTTTGTTTTCAAGCAGAATTTTGTGCTGTGGTAAAGCAACATTCTGTGTTGAATGCAGTTCACCCAGCGTCATCTAATCTCAACACAAAAATCTGGACTGTGTTGGACTGACAAGGGCCAAGCAGTCATGATATCTGTGAGAAGGCATAAAGGTATTTTTTTTAATGTCACGATGAGATCTTTCCACATTTTGTTATTCAGCTATCAGGAGCTCATTTTTGCAGAACAAACACGATACAGAGGTGTTCTGACATCAATGCAGGGGCCTTCTCACAAGATCCCTGCTGTGTCTAACATCCGTTTTCTTCATTTTTATCTGGATTTTGTCTTAGAATATTGTGTGTTCTGGATATTGCTCTTGTCCTGTGCTGACCCTTGGCCACTGACAGTTTGCACAGAAAAGTGTATTCTCACATATCAGGGCTCTTACTCTCATGCTTTGCTCATGCACTTTATTCAAAGTTCATTTTAACTATAGTTTATATCAACTTTATTGCCAATGGTGCTCCTTCTTGCAATGTGTTCTACAGGATGTCTACTGCTATTTAACTGCTACTTCTGAGCTAATATTTGTATGTGTGTGTGTGTGTGTGTGTGTTGAATCTGAGTGTCTTACTGTCCCAAGCTGTTGTGCTATAGTCTTAAAGGTGGAAAAGCAGTTTTTACTTATTATGTTAAATAATGGTCACAATAAATGCTGAGCGTTTCCTTAATAGTAATACAGAATTGCTATTGGACAGAACATAGTTGCCCTGACATGTTATGTAAAAATTCAAACACTGTTGTGTAAGATATTTTTGTCCAACAACCTTAACAGGTATTACCAATCAGTTGAATGACAGCTGCCCAAACCACAGGCTGAGTGATTAGAAATATTAATTCTGTCTATAATTTTAACCACCATTTACTGATTGAGGTACCACAATATGACATATGAAGGGAGGCACAGAACATTCATGAAGAAGGTGGACTGTACATCCTGAACTTTTAAAGAATACAGAAGTCCAGGGAAGTGGAGAAACAGGGCACAAATGGCAACTGAAATATACAGATGCTCTCTGGAAAGGATGATGGTAGAAAAAATGGACAAAAGAAAGGGAAACTTTAATTTTAATTAACCCACAGAACAAAATATCCTTTAGCTTGTGGAAAGAGAAAATTCATGTAATCAGGAGATTTTCTTGGTGAATGTTGAGAACATTGTTTCTTGGGAAGAAGAATCGTTCCCTATATCCTCTGATTTCCCTTTGGTGAACCAGCCTAGATATGTTTTAACTGAGGAAATAAAATAGTTAGTGTCACCCTGGCTGATGTGGCTCAGTGGATTGAGTGCCAGCCTGCAAACCAAAGTGATGCCAGTTTGACTCCCAGTTGGGGCACGTGCCTGGGTTGTAGGCCAGGTCCCCAGTAGGGGGTGTGTGAGAGGCGACCACACATTGGTGTTTTTCTCCATCTCTTTCTCCCTCCCTTCCTGTCTGTCTAAAAATAAGTAAATAAGATCTTTTAAAAAAAAGAATACACTCCTTTTAAAAAATAGTGTATATTTCTGTGTTTTCAATTAACTTAGGAGAAAGCAGAAATCCACCTGCAGTTTTGTTTTTTACCACCTGCAGTTAATGTAATGAGATTCTGAATCTTTCCACATTGCCTGCACGTGAACAGCTTCCTGACAGACTCAAATTTTTGAACTAACTTGGATTTTCTCTAAGAGAACTAGATAGATAGATAGATAGATAGATAGATAGATAGATAGATAGATAGAGATATCCGCAATGAAAAGATTTCCTTACATAATCCTGAGTTTTTCAAATACTTTTGTTGTTTTTAAAACAATTTATCTATAATAACATACCATTTAATATAAAAAGCAATAATACCATTACCATCACTACCAAATAAAATGGGGTGTTTCAGTTGTGGATGGGGAAGTTGAGAAACTACTAGCTTAAAATGTTTTCTATTTCTTCTGTAAAACAATGATTTCCTGTCATTACATCTGAATACAACCACAGGTAGTGATGATATTCTAAAAATTATTTGAAACTTGGTGGGATGATATAAGAAACAAAGGACTAAGATGGTTTGCACGGAATGGGTAATTTTGTGTGTCTTGCAATGCTCTTTGGTGTAGTTTTCTGGCTCTCAGTCCGAGCTCATTTGATCTGAACTTGGTCAGTTGGTCAGTTAGTAGGAATTCTGATGGTTAGGTTTGTTGGGAATCTTAAGGCTCAGGTCTGTTAAGGTTCTCAGAATTGTCTTTCGGGAGTGTTAACTTCTACTTATGCACTTTAAAAAACTGGAGCTGCTAATCTGGGAAGACTCAGGTAACTTTTGACACTTATAACACAGGTCCAAATCATGATTTCTATACTTTGTGGCATCTCAATTTATCTAAGCTCTAATCAAAACAGTACCCAGTGCTTCTAGCCCAAAGGCAACTCATCTTCTTGACAAGTTCCATTTCCATTTACCCATTATGGGCCTTCTCTCTGGAAACCTTGTAATTATCTTTGACACCTCCTCCTCCCTCACCCTGAAAATCAGTTTGTGGCCACCTTGTGTAGTTGCTCTCTCTGCCATGTCTCTTCTATCTAGTCTGTCTGGTGGCTTTCAGTGCTAGTACCCAGAGGAGAACCTTATTATATCTGGCCTGGCCTACTTTGACCCATTTAATTTAACCTCCTGACAATAGCCAAACACATTTTCTAAAATTCAGCTCGTGTTTTATTACTTCCCATTTCAACAAGTGAAAAGGTCTCCCTTTCTTAAGTTCCCATAATAGTTCTCCAACCTTCCTTTTTACCTCATTGTTACTACAGTACTACTGGTTTCCTGTACTTTGTCATTTAAATGACTGATTTCCAAAATATTGCCAGAATCCTTAAGTTTATTCTTTCTTCTCTTCTACCTAAAATGCTATTTTTCCTTTTAAGTATCCCTCGTTTCCAGCATAATCTTAAATTACAAAAAACGTTTCTAAATTTATGAAGGATGAGCTAAAATGCCATATAATCTAGATACTTCTAGATTTCAGATACCACTCATACTCATGCTCAAGCTGCATATGGGCCTTTTAACCTCTGGCACATTTAATTACACTTCTCTTTGGCACTTATCCTACTTCTTCCTTATTATATTTTACTTTATTTTGAATTTGCTTACCCCCCAGGCTTTCTATCCCTCCCCAGAGCAGGAAGCAAATTCTTCACGGGAACCTATTCATCATTTTATAGGGGTAGGATGTAAAAAAAAGAAAAAAGTCTGTTCAGTGAAGGTGCTCCTACCAACTTATAAATGTTTTCTTGACAGAAACACTTTCCAATGTATGTCTGATCTTATTCAGAAAAAAGATAAATCACTTACATTCAGAACCTGCTATTCTCCATTTAGTTAATTTGGCTTATACAGAAATTCTATTAGTACTACAAAATGGCAAAGTCTCATATCTGTACTTGTAAAATTACTTTAAAATAAGTCTAAATGCAAAGTCAATGGAAATAATATGTTGTTTCCACAAAAGAGAAATGATGGTAATCACTCATGATTTTCTAAGGGGAAATAACTTTTAGGAATCTCATTTTCTCCTGATATTCAGAATAGAAAGGAGCTTAATGCAAGCCGTGACATTCTGACCAGACACCGGGTCTTTGGCAACACTGCAGCGGGGCTGCACACATGTTTTTGGTAAAATTCACCTGTTATTTTAATGTTTGTTTTTTAATGTGCTACTCATTGACATTTAAACTTTAGAAATTAAGAAACTGAAACTCAGATATATTTAATAATCAGCCAAGATTACAGAAATAGAGACTATCGGAAGTAGGACTTCAGTTGTGATCTTCTATTTAAAGAATGTTTGCTTATTCCATGTCACTCCATGCAAGTCGAGCTAATTCATCAGGCACTAACAGGAATTATGGACATAAAGCTCATTGATATCCTAGTAGAACGTACTTTTATTTCAGATAAACTTCTCTTTCCAATATTTTTTCCAATAATTTGAGATTTTACTTCTTCCCATGCTACATTTCCTCATTCATTCAACACTTTTTAACCAAGTGTTTATTGATAGTTTACTATAAGCCAGGAAGAATGTTGGGTGCTACCTGGAATGACAAACCATGCCGACCACGGAGCCCTTTGTAGCAGAGATTATAGTTTAGCCAGGCAGGCAAAGAGTAAGTAGTCTACTTCTGTCAGTGTGGGCAACCTACCCCCTGGAAGGACTAAATGTGCTTAATAACTTTTTAAAATTTCAAATTTCATATTGAATAGAAATGACTATGAATCAAGAAATAGAGATCTCAAATAGAGTGAAAGAAGCCCACCAAAAAGGTACCTGTTCCCTTAAACTGGCTTCTATTTTGGGACATTTGCTGCTCTCGGGTGACATTGGGATTTTATTTTTAATGAATTCATGTGAATCATGTGGTGAAGAAAGCCAGGACAGTGAGCTTCATAGGAGACCCATCTTCAAGCTGTCTCCCCAAATGGCTATCCCTTCACACTAAAGGTATATTAGAAATAAGACACAAGAGAACCTTTTTTTAAAGTCTGTCTCTAATTGGGTAGGAGAGAAAGCAAAAATCTCTCATCATTTAAACCAAAAGTTAATCTTTCCATAGGTTTGCAACATAAAGTCTGACTGCAGGTTTCTCACAGAAAACAGAGAAAAATAAATTAAAAGGAGGTAATATTTTACAGCCATTCCATACGCAAAAACTTAAATCTGTTTATAAGTACAGTTTGCAATGTGATGAAATGGAACTACGATAAGATGGTAGCAGGAGTAAAATCAGTCAGCCACTTTGCAGAACATAAAGTCACTACTTAGTAAAATTAAGATGCCCATATTCTATGACATAGCAATTCAGTATCTAGGAATATATCCTTGGCTAAAATGCTATACATACAAATAAGAAAAGTTATACTAGGATATTTATTGTAGTACTTTTTGTAATAGAAGAGAAATTAAATAATTGAACTATTTATCAGTAAAGGAATAAATAAACACAGAATTAAGCACATAGTGGAATAATATAGAACAATAAAAATAAAGAAAACACATGTTCATCTATCCCAATAAATCTAAAAAATATATGAATAAGTCAATCTAAAAATAGAATATATCAAAAATAGAATATTGGTGGAGAAAACATAAGTCACAAAAGGACATACAGAGTGAACCTTTATGTAAATTAACATTGTTTATAAAAACATGTATATGTAGTAAAAGTGTAAGACACACTGATGATTGGTAGAAAACAAATTCAGTCTGGGGAAGGAGGGCGAGGAAAAGGATGAAAAGGAAACTTTCAGATGTGTTTATACAGCATTGTTTCTCTATAAAAAATGTCATTTAAATGTGGAAAAATATTATCATTTTTAAGTCTTTAAAAATTTTTTTTGTTCACCTAATCATTCATTAATATTATTATGTAATGTTGGTGTTTTCTAAATATTTGAAATATTTTATTATTACATGTAAAATTTTGAAAAGAAATCAGTGGCTGGAACTTATCACATGAACTGATTGAGGGAGAAAAATACTATGATTATTGTTGTCAATGCAATAAAAAGTCTGGATAAGACTTGACCTGTACTTGAGATTTTAAATATTCTGGCAAATTAAATACAGATGGAATTTTCTTTGATGTGTGAAAGGGATCTACTGAAACACTCCAATACAACAAACTTCAGATTCTGTCATGACATTTAGAGTCATTCTCTGAAGTTAGTAGTAAAGTGAGGTGCATGCTATCATCCCATCTATTCAAAATGATGTTGAAGGTCATTGTCAGTACAAAGAATAAATAAAACTTATAAGGAAAGGAAAAGAAAAAAATATTATTTGCAGATAATCAGTTGAATCTGATAACAATACTTAAAATTAGACAGCATATAAATGTTAATAGTATTTCTATACAGCAACAACAGCTTACTAAAAAAATGCATTGAAAAAAGATCCTATTTTCAAAAGCAAACTGTTTTACAGTGCTAAGGAAAAAAATTAACAAAATATCTTTAAGAAGTGTAATTATAATGTTATAAAATATATCTGAAATGTATGGAAATGATCTAAATCGATAGCTGTTCTGTGATCCTGAAAGAAAAATGTAAATATCATGAAGTTGTTAATTTCCTAAAACCCAAGTAAGTCCTGAACAGTGCTGACTGTGGAAAATGAATGAATTCCTGTGGCTTTACATTCTTGCCAACATTGGGTGTTCAGGGTTTTGAATTTTGGTCACTCTGGTAAGTATATAGTGGTATCTTACTGTCGTTTGAATTTGCAGCTCCCTAATGGGAGTTGACGTTGCACGTCCTTTAACATGCTTGGCTGCCGTCTGTGTATCTGCTCTGGTGAGGCATCTGGTAAGAGCTTTAGTCATTTTTTAATTCACTTGTACATTTTCTTACTGTTGTTGAGTTTCTTTTATATTTTGGATAACAGTTCTTTTTCAGATGTATCCATTGAAAATGCTTTCATTTGGTGTGTGGCTTGCCCTCTCTTTCACTTGGTATTATCTTTCACAGAGCAGAAATTTTTATTTTACTGAAATCTAGGTAATCAATTATTTTTTTAAATGGATCATAGCTTTGGTGTTGTGTCTAAAAGTCCTTGTAAGTGAAATAAGCCTGGTAGTGAAAGACAAATACTATATGATCTTACCTGTAAGGGGAACCTAATCAACAAAACAAACAAGTAGGCAAAATATAACCAGAGACATTGAAATAAAGAACAAACTGACAGTAACCAGAGGGGAGGAGGGAGAGGAGATAAAGGGGGAAAATAAGGGAAGGGTCATCAAGGAACATGTATAAAGGACTCATGGACAAAGCCAAAGGGGGTGGTTTCAAGGGTAGAAGGTGGGGATGGGTGGGACAGGGGGTGTGGTGAGGTGAAAATGGAGACAACTGTACTTGAACAACAATAAAAATATAAAATAAAAAATAAAAGTCCTTGTCATACCCAAGGTCATCTAGAGTTTTTTGTATGTTATCTTCCGGGAATTTTATGATTTTGTGTTTTACATTTAGGTGTATGATACATTTTGAGTTAATTTTTATAAAGGTTATGAGGTCTGGGTCTACATTCTTTCTTTTGCATGTGAATGCCCAGTTCCTTCAGCACCATGTGTTGAAGAGACTGTCTTTGCTCTAACTTTGCCATCGCCATTGTTTCTTATGCAAACATCAGTTGACTGTAGTATTTATGAGGGTCCATGTGTGGATTCTCTATTCTGCTTCATTGATCTATTTCTCTGTTCTTTAACCATCACCACACAGTGTTGATTACTGTAGCTTTATAGTAAGAAATCAGCATCAGACCTCCAACTTTGCTCTCCTTCAATAGTGAGGTGGCTATTTGGGTTCTTTGTCTCTCCACATAAATTTTAGAACCAAAGTGTCAATATCTATGAAATGACTTCCTGGGATTTTGATTGGGATTTTGTTTATAAGCTGATCAAGCTGAGAAGAATTGACATCTTGAAATATTGAGTCTTCTTACCTAAGAACTTGAAATAATTCTTCATTTAATTGCTTCATTTTCTTTCATCAGAGTTTTGTAATTTTCCTAATATAGATGTTAAGCACATTTTGTAAGATTTTGTCTACTTATTTAATTTTGAGAGGCCCACAAGCTTTTTGAAGAACAAGTTCTTATAAATTTTAGTAAAGAAATATGCAGGAATCCTACCCATAAAAAACTCATGTATTTATTTTAGAAAAATTCTAACACATGTTTATATATATATATATATATATATATATATATATATACACATACAAACTGTTCAAAGAGCCTTATTGTATGTAGCATTTCATATGAATAAATATTTTAAATGTCTACCCATAGAAAAATGAATAAGTTTTGTTATGTTTATGAAATGGATTAGGATGTAGCAGTTTTAATGGAAAAATATACATGTATCAACATGGATAATTTTAATTAATAATATATTGACTGAAAAAAAGCAGGTAGTAAATGATACAAGTAGTAAATGTTATATAAACTTTTAAAGCAATACTTACAGCATTTAACATAAATATCATACATGTATGAGTATGAATGGCAAAGATACACACCAATATCTGAATAGCAGTTATATTTGTGAAAGGATGGAGGGAAAAAGAGACATTGAGTGGAAAGATGCTTCTGCCTTATCTTGCTGTAAAAAACAAACAAAAAAGCATGGAAGGAAATATGACAACCTGTTGACATTAATTAAATCATGGGTTCCTCGTGTATTATTATATTTACTTTTCAATTTATAATTGAAAAAAATATTAAAAATTAAAAACCAATATTTACAATTAATTGTGATTCCAGTTAAAATAAAGGAAATACTAATGAAGAAACACACAGTAGTAAAGCTGGAAGTAATCTACACAACCAAGAATAGTTTTCCAGTAGAACTTCCTATCTGAAGGTGGGATTGAACCAATGAGGTGCAGAGTTCAGCAGAAAGAGCCAGGTGGGGAGAGGTTTCAGACAAAAGGAACGACAGGTGTGAAAAGCCTAATGTTAGATATATATCAAGAAGGACTCAATTAAGTAAGAGTAGGTATAGTAAAGTAGTACCTCTCAAACTTATCTGAGTATTAGAATTACCTGGAGAGCTTTATTTACCAATGATATATTTTATAAGGAGTTGATTTTCCAAAATATATAAAGAACTCATACAACTCAACTCCAGAAAGACAAACAATCCAATTAAAAGGTGTACAAAGGACCTGAACAGACACTTCTCCAAGGAGAGCATACAGATGACCAATAGACATATGAAAAGATACTCAACATCACTAATCATCAGAGAGATGTGAATTAAAACTATGTGACACATCACCTCACACCTGTCAGAACAACTATCATTAATAAATCAACAAGTGTCAGCAAGGATATGAAGAAAATGGAAACCTCATGCAGTATTGGTGGGAATGCAGACTGATGCAGCCACTGTGGGAAACAGTGTGAAGTTTCCTTAAAAAATTTAAAAAAAACTGCCCTTTGACCCAGCAATCCCACTATTGGGAATATATCCTAATAATCCTGAAACACTAATCAGAAAGTATATATGCACCCCTAATAGCAGTGTTATTTATAATAGCCAAGGTCTGAAGACAGCCCACATGCCCATCAGTGGATGAGTGGATAAAAAACTGTGGTACATTTACACAATGGAATACTATGCAGCAGAAAGAAAAAAAGAAAAGAAGAGAAAGAGAGAGAGAGAGAGAGAGAGATAGAGAGAGAGAGAGAGAGAAAGAGAGAAAGAGAGAAAAGAGATAAAAGAAAGGAAAGAGGAAAGAGAGAAAGAGAGAAAGAAAGAGAAAAAGAAAGAAAGAAAGAGAGAAAAAGAAAGAAAGAAAGAAAAGAAAAGAAAAAAGAAAAGAAAAGAAAAGAAAAGAAAAGAAAAGAAAAGAAAAGAAAAGAAAAGAAAAGAAAAGAAAAGAAAAGAAAAGAAAGAGCTCCTACCCTTTGCAATGATGGAACTGGAAAGTATTATGCTAAGTGAAATAAGTCAGGTGGTAAAAGACTAATGCCATATGATCTCACATGTAAGTGGAACCTAATCAACAAACAAATAAGCAAAATAGAACCATAGACTTGGAAACAAAGAACAAACTGACAATGACCAGATAGGAGGGGGAAGGGGTAAAATGGATAGTGGAAGGAAGGGGAAGGGGCAAGCAAAGGAACATGAAGAGAGGACTCATGGGCACTGACAAGGGGGGGGAATGGGGTAGGGGCGAGCAATGCGGAAAAAGGAGGGACAACTGTAAGTGAACAACAATTAAAAAAAAAGAAAATACTCTTTCTAAATAGTGAGGCACTTACTATGGTTGTCTTTCACATTTGTGCAAAAGGGTTTCGATTAAAAAGTGAAATAGATTACAGAGCAACTTGCAAACCTTTATTTTGTTATTTTGATTTTTCTGTAATTATAGTAATATAATTCTGCATTTTATATAATGAAAGGACTTAATTGATGGACGATAGAGGCTAATTGGAATAGAATGGTGATAAATAATTGTGATAATGAGGTGACTGTCAGGACATAATATCTTTCTAATCATCAGTATCTTTTCTGAAGATTATATAATTTGACAGCTTGTATTCTTTAAAAAAAACTGGATATTACAGTAGAAGTCAAAAGGCTATTTATTCTTCTGTCAGTTTGCTGTATGATCTTACCTGTGAATATGCATATATTCTCATGTTTAATGCTCTAACCCTTAACCAGGAAAATAATAACTTGATCTTTAGGATGTCCTGAGAATTAAGCACCTCAAAGTATGTCAGTTTCTCAGACATTTGGTAAAATGCAAAGGGCAAGTAACTCACATAAAAAGAATCAGTAAAAACAATGTGTGAGGTTGTCTTTCCCATAGCCCTTATGTTGAAGAAAAAAAATCATTTTTAAAAATATATTTATCTTTCTAATAGCATCAGTTAAAGACATTGGATCATCTTGGAGAGTATTTGGGGAGATGGTAGATGACAGGCTATCAATGAAATATCAAAATTAAATAATCCCATGGATATCTCATCTTGTACTCAATAGTTTTTCTTTTGAGGCAACTGGTCTTCTGTCAGAGTACTATGAAATGATGTCAAAAACCTAGTTACTAGCTTTGTGACCACTTAAAATTTTCTGTTTCCCATCACAAAATGAAAAGAGCTCTTTGTACATAGAAGTTCATTATCTTTTCAGCAAAAGAACACATGAGCCAATTAGTACTTAGAATCCTTCATAACAATGAGTGATGAAGGTATATCCAGCTCCTATTTAATGAGTACACCAGAAAGCCTTACAAATCACCACTAATTTCCAATGGCAGCGTTCTCCCGTCTTTCTGTCCCCCCTTCACCCCTCTCTCCTTTCCTTCTTCTGGCCCTCCCTCCCTCCCTTACTTTCTTTCTTTTAAAAACTGACTCAAAATCTTTCCACCTCAAAAACCTGGATTGTGGCAGAGATTTGCAAGTCTGCCCGAAGTTGCTAGAAAAATAAGGTCATTCTTACATGTAAGGACAATCATTATAAAGGGGGTCAGCAAAGAGAGAGATGTAAGAGGAAGAGCAGATTTGTTGAACCATTGTGACTGATGAAACTTTTCTCGGGAGTAGAGTGTGGTGAACGTGAGACCTGCTGACAATGCACAGCAGAGATTAGGCTCTGCAGGGAAATCAGCAGAATCAGGCTTCGCTTTACAATACAGTGAAATTTCAGAGTAAAAATAGCACAGCACCTGCCTTTTCAGCCCCATCTTGGATATATTTCCTGCTTCATAATTTCTTAGTTCTTACAGTCCATTGAGTTATTCAAACTGGCCCACACTCCCCCAGTTCAGGGTCTTCCCGTATTTTGTATACCCTGCCGATAAAGGTGTTTTCTCACTCTTTACCTCCTCTATATTCATTCTTCAAGTCTCAACTTAAATGTTTTTTCCTTCAGAAAGACAATTCCTAGTTCTTTCCATTGCTTCAGTCCAATCTATACTTCCTCTATATATATAGTTCTATATTTTTATAGTCTCCTATATGTATCTATAAAATTCTTGCCAAATTAAAATTATATATTATTTTTAAATTATATATTGTTGCACTAACCTGTAAAATCCATGAAGGTAAAACCATGTCAGTTTTGTTCATTGCATGTATCCTCAATATCTGGCACAATTCTTTTCACATGGAAGATGTTCAATGCATATTTATGGAAGGGAGGGAGGGAGGGAGGGAGGATGGGACTCTCTGTATATTGCCATCCAAGAAATTATAAAACAAGTTATATATCTCTATTTGAGTACAGAAAAATAAAGTAAAATTGTGGCCTTAATGTAACCACAGATGTTTGCATGGAATAAATGTTTGTGAAACATGAATAATTTACATAATGAAATTATTATAATTTCAAATAAAATTTAGTAACTTCAAGAAAAGTGATAAAAATATTCATGCATTTAGGAGTTACTTTTAGTTAATCAGTTTATGTCGGTATGTTATTTTTTGCTTTTGAAATGATTTCCCCAAAAGATTCCACCAAAATGGTGACATCCTTTTATACAAATTGAAGAGAGGATATTTTATCCTTTCTGTATTGTTTTAAAATAAAATGTGGTTATTTCTAGGTTGCTATAACAGTTGTTTCAATATCTTTAGCTATTTCCTCTTTGCTTTAATGAAATTAGTGTTAACTTTAAAACTTTAGTTTTTATGCAGTCTTCAAATTTAGCCTCTAGAACCTTATCCTTGAAGAGATCATGACTTCTCATAAAGCTCAATATCTGAAATACACTTCTGAAAACTGACACTCTAGATCAGTTCATTGTAATCATTATTTCATTATGTCTCTAGGGAATAGCTCATCAACACAGGTGACTAGAGACATTCACAGCAATATTGTCCCCATAGTTAGCCAGAAAGGAATGATAGAGATGAAGTGAGGAAGGAGCCTTGGGCCTCAGAAGAGAATCAACCTCTAGTGGTAACACCACCTTCCAGGTTATGAGATGTTAGGCAAAAAGAATTCACCTCTCTGTCAATTCTCTCAATAATGAAATAAAAGAGCTGTGCTAGACAGAGTTCCTAAGTCCCTTCAATTTCCAAAACTTCTGCATATGCTTTTCTTTTTGAAGTTTGTGATGATGACATTGTGACATCTGGAAGACATGGGGAAGCATCACCACTCCCTCTACAGGTTTATCATTTTCAAGTCTATTTCTATGGATAAAACTGTGGGGCACATTCACAATTTAGTGCTACCCTAACAGATTCTAGAGAGAACCAAAGGGTAATATAGCATCTCCTAATTTATCCTCCTAATTCTCAGATGAGGAAACTGAAGCCAAAGATGGTCATTCCTCAGCATCACACACTAAGTGCCCAGCAGGCCCAAGACTGGAATCTACAGGTGTTGATTTCCATTCCAATGTGTTTCTCAGAACACAACACGATCTGCTTGTCAATGATGAGGCTCCATGCCTTGCTGTGGACTCTGTGTTCTTACTGTAAAATCAATTTAGTCTTCTAAAGCCATATGAGTAGAAGGAATTATTATGAATAATCCCTAAAACATAGGGGAGAATGTAATGAATATGTAGAAAGATATTGAAATTATTAATAATTATGAAATGTACCTTATTCACAAAAATGTACACTTTCCACAAAAATTAATTACCCAAAGATGATTATGTTAAAATTATAAGTCTGTAATTTATGGATTTAACACTTTTATGTTAATCACATTGAATAACCATTCATTATTTTCATATTTCTTATTCTACAAATTGCTCATAGATGCTGCATTTAATTATATTTATTGAAATAAATTATCTGTATAATTTACACAGTTAAATACTATTATGAAAATTTTTATTAGTCGGCTTTCCTGGGGTTATTTTGGCTGTGTTTTAAATTCATTACCATATTCTTTACATAGTTTAATGTGTTAATTCTTGCATTCAGTTTCATTTATTTTCATTATGTAATTCAGATTTTTAAGTATTACAACTTACTGTAGTCTCTAAATCTTTTCTGTATGATTTCTCTTCATGCTTTATGATTGATTGTTTTACATTCTTCATCTGTCCCTATCTTAGTCAATTAATGTATTCCTATTTTAAGTAAATTTTGAGGAAACAGCTCACACAATATGTCTGAATGTTTGAACTTAGTGAACATTATTAAATTTTATTATATTCCTAAAAATAATTAAAATGGTCCTCAAAAACCAAACTACTTTCAAAACAATCTTATAGAATTTTTTTTTGATTTTCCTTGAAAGTAAAAGCAGTTTGTATTGATTTATAAGAATACATTCAGATGATTTCTAATGAGTGAGCTGAAATGAAAAATGAGATAGATTTTCCTTGGTTTACATCACTTTCTTTTGCCCATTTGTATTAATTAGTTCTTTTAACATTATTTAGTAATATTCTGTTACAAAATTATATTTTTATGTTTATACCTTTCCTTGTTTTTAAAAGGCCTTGATATGACTGTCATAATTTTAAATTCCTTTTACCTTAGTGGTAAAAGTGCATAGCATAAACTCTAGAATCTATATTAGGTGTTCAACACCTTTTATTTATTCATGAATGATTTATTAAGTATATACCATGTACGAACACTGAGCTAAGTATCAAGCATCGTTCTGAGCAAAATGGACATAATCTTAACCTTAACTGGGGAGAGGGGAGTATGGACAAGGGAAAATAATGGGTTAAAATATAGCATGATAATAAAGTGCTCCTTTAACACCCCACCTAGGGTGGTCCAGAAATACTTCCAAAGAAGGCAATGTTTACGCTGAGCCTAAAGGATGTATAGTTACTACCCAGTAAATATGGAGGTATAAAACATCCAAGATTATTGTAAGCAAGAGAACAAGAAATGTGATACACTTGATAAAATAGAAGACATTTTTAGTGGCTAAAGAACATAAAATGAGGGAGGCAGTGATGAAAAAGGAGACTGGAGAGGAATAGAGAGATTCATCACTGAAATTCTTGTAAGCAGACCATCTTAAAGAGTTTTGACTTTATTACAAGAATACCAGGAAGCCTTTCAAATGTATAAGCATAGAGATGACATGTTCAGAATTGAGTTCAGTAAAATCTCTAGTTGTAACAAGGCAAAAATGTTACTGGGGCAGGGTGAGACAATAATAGAGGTGTTAAGACCAATTAAAAGGTAGTTAAATTTATCTAGGCAGGACACAGTGACAATGTAGGTCAAGATAGTGATAGTGAAGGTGAGAAGATGCTTAGGTAGTAGAGGGGTACCTTCAGTCAATGCCACTGTTATCTATGCTAAGTGTGCCTCTGTTTCAATCCAGGTTTTTAGTTTGGTTAATTCAATGCCAGAAAATCAGTCATACCTATTCTTTGACTGATGGAAATGGACAGCTAAATAGCATATATAATCAAGTGACCAAGTATGGGCTGATTACATCAATACAAATGACTGATTACTCTTGTGAAGGGACTAGTAATATCACTTCAAGTAACTAATCAGTTTTATAAATGGACTGATTATGTTAACCCAAATGGTCTTCCTTTTTTCCTACTTCCTTCTGTTTTTTCCCAGTATTATTATCTTTTCCAGAGAACTCTGCCTTCTCATGACATGCCATGAAGGCTAGTCTGCTTCTCATTGCCATCTTAGATTTGGTCAGAGTGTTTACTTTTTCTGCAGAGTGTGGATGTGCCTGGTCTTTCTCCACAGAGACAAGGAGGCCAAGAGGAAGGACATGCTGTGCTGAGCAGCACAGACGCTGGACAGAAACTATGAGTGTGATGGAGGAAAAGTATTTGTCAAATTTTACAATAAAAATTAAAATAGGAACCCAGTAAGAACCCAGAAGATTAACAAAGATTAGACCACCTATTAGGTCGTAGGTACGAGGTAGTAAACAAGAAAAATATATGCTATGCTTTTGAAAAAATTCGTTCTGAAGGTAAAGAGTCAGAGATCACGAGCTTGAGTTAGGGCTGGTTGGAAAAGGTTTGGTTTTTTGTCAGTTTTAGAGATTGGTTATGTTTTTGGTTTCAAGGGAAAGAACCAGAAGGAGAGGCTGAAGATAAAAGACTTGATCTAGTGAGTAGATCAGAATCCTTAATGAGATGGCAAGGAGTAAGAGCAAGGGATAAGAACAGAGAGTTAGTTATGGAGTAGAGGCTTCCACTGAACCTGAAGGAAGGGAACCATGGATGGGGAGAATAGACATAAATTTAGAAGAGTAAGGGGAAGTTGAGGGAGTTTATACCTCACGACACTGGGGCATACCAAATAAACAATTCAGCTCAGCAAAGTAACCTCTGTACTAAAATTCAGTAGGAGTTAGGAACTGGTCATACAAGAATGGCATTGTCTCTGGTGAATATTATGATTTTTCAGTTTTAGTAGCAAGGAGAGAAGTAAATAATTCTAGTAGCTAATACAATCTTTTTGAAATGAAGGGCCATATAATGAGGAACCATTTTGGACTACCTAGTATGTATTATTTTCTGCTAATAAATATCATTAATATATTAGCTAATAGAAAAATGAAGATAATTTACATAAAGTAATCCAAACTGATGTCACTTTCACAAATTGTAGAATATCAAAATGTCACAATAGATCATAGTACATGCTTCAACTTAATCTCTATTAGCATTAACAGTTCAGCTTGGTGTGAAAATGTGCAAGAGTCACTCAGTATCACCTTTTTTTTTTTTAATCAGGGGAAGGAAGACTTAAAACTGAGGAAATAGATACTGGAGTTGGATCAGGTGGTCCAGAAAGTATGGAGGAAAGGAACATGGGCTCCTAGTAAAGAATGGCTGAAGTAAACAGACTTGGAGGGCTTGGTTTTACAAGAAAAAAAATAGAACCATAAAGCATATGGGAATATCTATAATGGTGTCAGATAGTAGGAGTGACAAAAATATAGGCAGAAAGAAAATATCCAAAAGAAAAAAATAGGTCTAAGTCACATAAATCATTTCAAACATATGAGAAATTTATTTGTGTATATCATAACAAGGATAAATTTATGGCTCACATAATTTTATACATGCAAATGACAGAGGTGAAGATAATTGGAATTCAAATTGATGTCATGTGCGCAGACCCGATTTAATATCATCCCCTTTCAATGGTCTGTGTACTCATTGCCCGATTCTGATAGTTCTCACTTAATATTTCTGACCCTTAACCTTGGCCACTGGAACCAATTTTCCTCACCATGTTGATAACAACATTGCACTAATAAAGCAAGAAACTTGGCAATAAAGAAACTTGACAAACATTCAGAAAGAGATAGGGAATGATCTCAAAGGCCATAGGTAATAATAAACATAAAAGTAAAAAGGGTAACCAAACTTGATTTTTTTCATTCTGTAGTTATTAATTTGTTTCTACTGTGTCCTAAGTACAGTTCTAGGCCAGAGATCAGCCAGAGATATCTGGCTGAGCCGGAAAGTAGAGAAATTCTCAAAAACTAATGGGTATTATCAAAAAGATACAGGTGCCAACAGAAAGTGGCTCCGATTGGATAGATAGTGGGAAAATCTGCCCTGGCTGGTGTAGCTCAATGGATTGAGCGTGGGCTGGGAACCAAAGGGTCACTAGTTTGATTCCCAGTCGAGGCATATGCCTGGGTTTCAGGCCAGGTCCCTGGTGGGGACACACGAGAGGCAACCGCACATTGATATTTCTCTCCCTTTCTTTCTCCTTCCCTTCCTCTCTCTAAAAAATAATAATAAGTAAATTCTTAAAAAAACAAAACATGTGACTCCTTATTCAAAAAGTGGAAAAACTATTTAAAAAAAGAAAGTGGGAAAATATGAGTATTAAAAATAATGAATGAAATTGATTATAACAAATTGAATATACAGGAAGTCATTTGTCCTGATACTCAACAAGAAAGAGGGCAGTCCCTTTCACTCTTTCAAAAACAATAACATACTCTACAGTAGGAGAAATAAGTAGACACATTTTTTCTTGGCAATTAACAGTTGAAAGAAAGTGATTAGAAACAAAGAAATAAAATAATTATATATTTATTTTGCCTTTCCATGACAAACTCTATTTTATTGTAGCCTGTCTTATCAGGCTGTTAGCACAAATTACCATAGACTAGGTCGCTTAAACAGCAAACATTTATTTCTCATAGTTCTGGATTCTGTGAAGCCTAAGATCAAAGTCCTGGCAGATGTAGTGATGTCTGGTGAGGATCCATTTATATCTGGTTTGCAGATGGCCATCATCTTGTAGCCTCACACGGTGGAGAGGCAGAGAGCTAGTTCTCTGACCTCTTCATATAAGAGCAATAATCCCATTGATGAGGGTTTCACCCTCATGACCTATTATTCCCAAAGGCCCCATTTCTAAATACCATCACACTAGGGATTAGATTTCAACATATGATTCTGGTATATACAAACATTCAGAACAAAATACAACCAACTAGTTCTAGTTTCCTTAGTTGATTAAGGACTTTTTTTTTCCAATGGGAATTAAAACAAATGTGGAAGAAATTACAGAATTTGAAAATAAACATTTTGTAACTCCTGATGAAAGAACTTATTCAGACATTAATCATCAATTTTTTAAAACACTGAATAAAACATTGAGATCTTTGCATAGAGCAACTAGGTTTCTCATCAGCTGAGCCTGGTGATGATGGCATCCCTAAAAATTTGGCTAAGAGTTAGGCATCTCCCTCTCTTCCATGTGGAAAACAGAGTGTAGCATAACTGAAAAGCAGAGCAACCAGACACCATTTCCAAAGGTGATACAATAAAAAGCACACACGAGTTGTGAAGGTGTCTTGCCAAAAGTTTATCTGAATCTATTCAAGAGCTAATCTCCATCTACTAGAAACTAAGAGCATAGAAGAACATCAAACAACACCCAAAGAAAGTAACCATACTAATCTAGAATGAGGATCACTCATGTCTATTCTTCAGGACATTAGCTAGGTGTGTGTTTTAAGACAAAATCATGGGGGAAAGCAGGAGGCAAGACTGCTGTAGGGAGAAGAAACACAACAAAACTAAATGTAATATATGGACATTGCTTGGAACTTTACTTGACCAAACTACAAAAAAAAGATATTTTAACACAACTGAGGAAATTTAATTAATATATAATGGATATAAAATGATAATAGATAATATGTGTTAATTTATAAGTGTGGAAATACGGTTACTTAAGAAAATGTCCATATCCTTTTAGAGATGCACACTGAGCTAGATAATGGTGATACGAATTAGTCCTTTGTCTGGGAGTGCAGGGTCAGATCAGCAAAGACTTACAAAGGGCTTGAAGGATAATTACAAATTATTACAAAAGGGAATAAGAAGCATCAATGGTAGGTACAAAATAGACAGGGGGAGGTTCAGAATATTATGGTAAATGGAGAAGCCAAAGAACTTATATATATGACCCATTTACATAAACTAAGATGGGGGAATGATGGTGGGAGGTGAGTGCAGGGTGGAGGGGAATAAAGGGGGAAAAACTGGGACAACTGTAATAGCATAATCAATAAAATATACTAAAAAATAGTAAAATTTTTCAACAAAGAAAAGAAAAAAAACTTAAGTCGAGGTGAAGCAAATACCCAAATGTTGGCATAAGTGATTGGTGTATGGGTGCACTGTGTTATCCCAATTACTTTGGGTATATGAAAATAGCTGTAATACTTTTACAGCTGTTACAAAAATCTAGGTGAGAAATGAATATGGCTTGGGCATGGTAGTTGTAGTAGAAAGTGAATAGACTTAGAAAATATTTAGTGACAGTCAACAGAGTTTCTGAAGGAATTGATGATAGTTGAGGATGGTAGAGTTGAGAGAGTGAAACTGAAGAGCTGCATTTGGGGGGTGCTAAATGTGGATGGATACATCAACACTGATTGTGGAAGAATGGTCCAACAAAAGCAATATCTGGTATCCAAAAGGACACTGATTTACACTCCAGCTCCTAGTGCACAGGGCATAGGAGACTAAGTAAGCCATCTTCCTCCTTCCTAGTCTCAGCCACTGCCACTGCTTATTCATCCAATAGTAGGTCTCAGGTCTAGTTCCTCAATGTGAATTTTGGGCTACTTCCCAAAATCACAATTAGATTACTTTTAGAACTGTCGGAAAGTGGTCAATTATCTTTTCTATTCTCCATCCTGACCCCAAATATGCTTCTTCTCCTGCATTCCTTGTTAGTGACTTAATTAACCAACTTGACCTTATCTCTCTCCTCTCCCTTTTTCATACAGTGAGTCACAATGTCCTGTACCTCCAAAACATCTCTGATATTTGTTGTTTCTTTTTTATTCCCACTGCTTTTGCTGTATTTGATTTCTTCATCGTCTTATGTTGGGAAGGCTTTTAATTGACTTATTTCTTTCTGTCACTTCTTTCCCATATAACTATCAGAATTCTGTCTTTAAGCATGCCATATAAAGTCAACTAGACCACAACCAGAGCCCAGCCTTTCTTTCCAGTATTATCTTTTATCCCCCCCGCCTGGTGCAGTAGGTTCTACTAGTGTGTCTCATTAGCCAGTTCCAGAAGATAGTATGTTCATTTCTTCCCTTGGAAGTTGGCTTGATCTCTCTCCAATCATCTGTAGCAGTTTTTGATTATCCTTCAAGCCCTTTATAAGGCTTTGCTGATCCTACTTTGCATTCCCAGACAAAGTACCAACTCACAGCCCTACCTGCAGAGGTTTCAGTAGAAGTGCTACCACCTGCTACTGCTGAGTTAGTTAAGTACATATTCTCCCCTTCCAAGGTGTGGACAAATAGAGGACAAAGAGCTTTCCTTACCCACTTTTTAAAATTCTCAATTACAGTTGACTTAACAATATTACATTAGTTTCAGGTGTACAGCACAGTGATTTGACATTTAAATCACTGGCACAATGATCACACCGTTGTCTTACCCCCTTTTTATTTCCTTGTCACTCAATGTCAGACACATATTAAATGTTCATGACTATTTCTTGAATTGTTATAATCTACACTTTCTTTTGAAAGTATGAAGAGTTGTTTGATAACATAAAAATGTAATGTACATAAATCTTTCTCCTTTTTATCTTATTTAATTAAATAAACATAGTTTATCTTCCTGGAGTGGAGTCGTGTGAATTATTTATATATTTTGGAG
Source organism: Desmodus rotundus (assembly GCF_022682495.2). Classification (NCBI taxonomy): domain Eukaryota; kingdom Metazoa; phylum Chordata; class Mammalia; order Chiroptera; family Phyllostomidae; genus Desmodus; species Desmodus rotundus. Next base: position 134,808,242 of record NC_071387.1, read on the forward strand.
ATCAAACCCTTGTCTGAGGCATCATTTGCAAATATATTTTCCCATATGGTTGGTTCCCTTTTGTATTTGCTGATGTGTTCTTTAGCTGTGCAGAAGCTTTTTAATTTGATGAAGTCCCATTTGTTCATTCTTTCCTTTATGTCCCTTGCTCTAGGGGACATATCAGTGAGAATATTACTGCATGGGATATCTGAGATTTCCCTCCCTATGTTCTCCTCTAGGACTTTTATGGTGCTATGACTTATATTTAAGTCTCTTATCCATCTTGAGTTTATTTTTGTATATGGTGTAAGTTAGTGGTCGAATTTCATTTTTTTTGCATGTAGCTATCAAGATCTAACAACCCAATTAAAAACTGGGCAAAGGACCTGAACTGACAATTTTCCAAGGACAACATACAGAGGGCCCAGAGACATGAAAGGATGCTCAGCATCACTAGCCATCAGAGAGATGCAAATTGAAACCACAATGAGATAATCACTTCATACTGGTGAGAATGGCCATCATAAAAAAATCAACAACAAGTGCTGGTGAGGTTGTGGAGAAAAGGGAACCCTAGTACATTGTTGTTGGTAATGCAGACCGGTGCAGCTACTGTGGAAAACAGTGTGGAATTTCCTCAGAAAAATATAACTAGAACTGCGTTTTGATTTAGCAATTCCACTGCTGGGATTATACCCTAAGAATCCTGAAACACCAAACCTATGTACCCCAATGTTCATAGCAGCCCAATTTACAATAGCCAAGTGTTGGAATCAGCCTAAGTGCCCATCAGTGAATGAGTGGATCAAAAAACTATGTATGGTACATTTACACAATGGAATACTATGCAGCAGAAAGAAAGAGCTCCTACCCTTCGCAACAGCATGGATGGAACTGGAGAGCATTATGCTGAATGAAATAAGCCAGGTGGTGAGAGACAAATACCATATGATTTCACCTACATGTGGAAGCTAGTCAACAAAACAAATAAGCAAGCAAAATATACCCAGAGACATTGGAATAAAGAACAAATTGACAGTAACCAGAGGAGAGGTGGGAGGGGATAATGGGGGGGGGGGGGGAAGGGAGAAGGATTGTCAAGGAACATGTATAAAAAACACATGGACAAGGCCAAAGAGGGGGTAGGTAGAAAATGGGGGAGACAACTGTACTAGAACGATAATAAAAGAAAATTGAAAACAACATGGTTTAGTCATTAGTAACAGAAATAAAACAATGCACACTAAACTTCATTGGGCTTACTTGAGAATCCTGTCATGATCTCTTTACAAAATTAGGAAAGAGATGCTTTGTCAATTGTTATTTTTTACTTACATGATTCTCCTTTCCTCATTTCTGCCTAAATTTGTTTGCACAAGTGTCTGCTAAGAGATTACATGGGCAACATGCCTTCTCTCTGTTTGATTAATAGTCACTAGTAATGCTGCTGTAGGTGAGGGCAATGGATTGTGCACCTTCTTGTAAGTCCTGGCCCATGATGACTGTTCCCTGATTATTGACCTGTTAGCAGAGGTCAGTAATGCTGGGCACCACACAGAAGAAAGTGGGGATACCGACTCTACCCCTGTCCACAAAGAAATCTAATTTTATCTCAACACTTCAGAGTAAAATACAATATCAGAACTTAGCTCAAGTGACCATTTCTGAGGAAACCATTTTTGTCATATTTCTGGGATCTTCTATTCTGTTTGTGCTTAGCTTTGGTGTCCAGTCCTGTGGGGGGGTCTTTTCAGGTGTCTCTATTATCACAGGGTAGCAGACCCAGAAAGACAGCATGAGCCTCCATGCTATGTATCAGTTTTACCCTTAAGTCTGATTTGAATCATGTCTGGGTGTTAAATTGCTTACTTGTGAGATACAGGGAAATAGGCTTCTGTCCCATTGCCTTCTCACTCACAGACTTGTGGTGGCAGTTAAATAGGGAAGGGAGAGAGGCTGTAGGAGGGTAGTAAGCATGGAAGGAAGATACTTGCTCTTCATCTTTATCATGGTGATGGAGAAAGGGTGGAAAAAACCTGATTCACAAGTATGTAGAAATCCCTGCAAGAACTCTCATGCATAGATGAAATGTGCATTACATATGTCACATGGGATTGAGCTATGGCTCTTACCTGTCCCACCGACTTGTTTCTTCTTCCTTGATTGTCATTGTACAACAAAGAGAAACAATGGAGTGGACACTGTGGTATGGGTTTATTTGACATTGAATCTTATGTTTCATGTTTCCTCTTAGACTACCCAAGTCAGTTCCTGAAAACTACAGAAGCTTCTCAACAGTATAAATCATTACATATAGAATAACAACTAAAATTAAACTTATCAAATACAATTATTCAAATTCACTTACAGTTCCACGTTAATTGTTGTTAAAGTCACTGCCTATAAAGAACAAAGGAGCTGACAAATTAATTATCTTCAGCACTTTTGATAAACAATGGGGTATTTTTCTTTTCTATTTTGAATCTGAATAAGACTCAAGCAACTTGGATTAATGATTTTATTTTTTGCAGAACAAAAAATTGTCCTAAATGAAGAAAATTGCTTAGTATAGTCCCGCCTTTATAAAACTTGAAATTTTTGATGTTGTAACAAGGAATTAAGCTATAATCACATTCCTGGGCATTTGTAATATTTTTGAGGTTATCAAAAGTTGATCAATAAATATAATAATAAGTTGGATCCCTTGGGAAGTGGTAGTTTGTAGAATTTGCACCCTTACTAAGGAGATAGTCTAAAGTGATCCTGAAGATGTGCTTATGTGGCAAACTTAGAAATGTCATTAATATGAACAACAATGTGAATTGTTGGTGACTTTCTCCTGAGAGCACACTGAAGAACAGAAAACACACACACACACACAGAAATTCCACCTGTAAATCTAATACCAGGATGTTTTGCTCTAAGCTTAATCTCCAAGGGGTGGCAGAATATTTCAGAAAGGTTTTGCTAATTTGTGGCTTTGTTCTCTAAATTTCCTCTAGCTCTGCAAACGCAGTCTTAGGCTGTGTTTGCATGCACTATCTACAGCTATTCACTTCGGCATTTTGCAAACAAGTCCCAACAGAAAAGTGGCTCCTTCGTCCTGCTCAAGTGTGCTTTAACGAGGCCTTTGCAGGAAGTTGGTTGTCCGAATGTGGAAGGTCCTCTTAGAGCAATCCCAACCTTTAAGGACAAGTCATTTTCTCTCAGCAGTCACACTTCAATAACATTAGCCTGTTTTTTAGGAGCTGCCAGATCTCTTTTTCATTTCAAGGCCTTTTATTTTTAAATGAAATGTAACACCCCTGCAAATATTGTTGATAGGCATGTTCCTTCTCCATTAGAAACTGATTTGCTGGAATTGTTTTTAATTTTTTTAAAAGAAAAATTTTATGTAAAATTTTCAGTTGCCATGAAATTTATTAAAAATTAGTGATAATTATACACAATTCAATAAATAAAGAATATATTTGATTCATAGAAAGCTCCAGTACTCTTATATGACTAAATAAAATAATGTAAGATCTATAAAAGCTATGAAATTATTTTTCATATATTTTAATCAATTCTTTTTGTTGTAACTATCCATGTGGCACGTAAAATTATGTGCCTACAAAAAATTGAGTAACAAAATAGGATTTATTATCAAAATAACATACCTATGAAGAGTGGTTGCCAAAATTAACCCTAATATATACATGTTTAAAAATAGGGAAGGATTAGCCTCTGTGAACTTCTGTCATCATTTGCGTTGGGAATTGAGCCATACTCTGTCTTCATGCACAAACAGTTCATACTCAGATACATCGCGCCTTCCAATTTCAGGCCATAATTTATCCCACTACCTACAAGCAGCACTGTTTATAAAAGCAGTCCAGGAGAAGGGCTGTTCCTTGTATTCCAGAGAAGTAAACACTGGTGTAATTTTGAAATTATAGCTATCGAGGTTCACAGAGTGAAACTGTAAACATAAGTTTGCCTCACTCACGTTAGTTCTTAAAGATTCATAATCCTCTAAGCTTCCCTAAATGGTAAGAAATGTTGTTGGAATGTGGAGAAAAAGAAACATTGGAAGGTTTAAAAACATTTTTATTTTCTCAAATGAGCTCTTACTTTCCTTATATGACTATTCAACTTTTATTTTGAGACACTTGAGAATTTAAATTTTTTAGCTTATTTTCATAATGGGATAGTAATGGCCACTCTTAAAAGCTATATAAATTGTACCCTGTTTTAATAAAATAACAATAGCTACTATAAATTGAGTGCTTATCATGTATGATAGACAATGTTCCAATAATTTTACTTGCATTATTTTGTTAACTATTGGCTGATGGTTCACTAGGTAGGCTATAAGGAGGTAATATATAAATCATAAAGCATCTACTTACATGAATTAGTGCATCCAGATCTCAGGATAGATCTTGTTAAAGGGAATAACAATAAATGATAACCACCTGTCCTAGATTCTGGGATAGGACTAAATTCATATACTTTCTCTCATTTTAAAAGTATTTTTAAGAATGTAGAATATTCCAGGCTTAGAACACTGGTCCACATTTCTACTTTTTAAAGAAGCCAGAATTAAGGCCAGGAAAGTAGAAGTAACTATTTTGACCTGGGGCTAAAATACAATTTTTACTGGATAACTCCAAGTGAACATCAAGCTCCTGAGGATCTCTGAAAAGAGAAGTTAGAAGAAATTCAGGGAGTAAGAAAAAATGATGCTAGAATTCACAGTCACTCACAATTCAAGAAGTACTGGAGGCTCTATAGTCAGATGTTACTTTTATGAAATGTAGGGGGACCTAGGTGAATGCTGTTTGCCTAAGACAGTTATCAATATCAATGTGAACTGAAGTGAGTCCAGATACAATGAATGGAAGTCAATTATTTTATAATAAGAAATATAAGTATAGTAAAAAAATCAAACAGCACAAAAAAGGTATAAAATTATGTCACCCATCTAACTTTAGCTGTCAGTGGCAAACGTGGTTTCACTTATTTCTCAACCATTCCAGGCATTCTGTACATAAAGAATTTATGGCCATTTATACATTTTCAAAAATGAAAAATTGGGGAGGTGATGTAAATTATTGAAAACAGCAAATTATTATATATAAATATTCTCTTTTGAAAATTGTTCTAACCAGTATATAAAGCCATTCTTTTTCATTACTGTATAATATTCTACTTTGTGAATATAACAAATTTATTTAAGCAATGTCTTGTCATAATCTCCATGTCAATATTCATTTACATATCTTAGAAGTTGGAAGGCAAAGTCAAGGTCTATGCAGTTTTATTAATCATGGATATTAGCAAAGTTCTCCTACAAAATTGTAACAATTTGCATTCTTATGATATATGTACGGGCATTTCTTTTCCCAATCAGAGGCCAACACAGGATGTTATCAAACTGATTTTGGCCAAACCAGTACATGAAGAAAGGCCTCTCATTTTCAATTTGCATTTATTTAATCTTGAATGTCCTTGAGCACCTTTGCTTAAGTTAAATATATCCCCCCCGACCTCAGGTGCAAAGAGCATGCTGACTTAACACACTGCTATGCTGCTGGCTCCCTATCATCGCTAGTTTAAGAAAAGCTCCTCTATTGATCAAACTGATTACTACTGCTGCTATTCTCCAATCTACTCTCCAAAGACCACCATTCTAATATGTCTATGCAGACACATTCTTTTCTTTATGTCTATATAAAATATTTAGTGTGTGTGTGCCGAGAAGTACCTTAAATTTGCATAAATAATATTGTATTTTATTGCTTACTTCATTTTGTTTAATTATTTAGCAGTTTGTTTCTTTGCTTTATTTTTATTGGTGTATAGTTTTTAGGTTGCTTTCTAACTTATACAGTGTGATGATTTAACATATGTACACATTTTGAAATGATTGTCACAACCAAGTTAATTAATACATAACACCGCACGTAGCTACCATTTTTGTATGCATGTGGTAAAAACATGATCTGCTGTCTTTGCAAATTTCAAGTATACGCTACTGTATCGTTAGCTACAGTCACCATGCTGTACATCAGCTTCCCAGAACTTACTCATCTTATCACTGAAATTTTGTACCCTTTGATCAACATTTCCCCATTTCTCCACCTCCCTCCCCCTAGTAACAACCGTTCTCCTCTCTGGTTCTATGACTCCTACTTTCTTATATTCTACATATAAGTTCATACAGTATTGTCTTTCTCTGTCTGGCTTGTTTCACTTAGCATAATTTCCTTCAGGTTTATCCATGTTCACAAAGGACAGGATGATACCCCATCACAAGCGCACACACACACACACCTCACATCTTTCTCCATTCATCCAACTCAGCTTGATTTCATATCTTGGTTGTTGTAAATAATGCTACAATGATCCTGACATGACAGATATTTCTTTTGGCTACTGATTTCCTTTCCTTTGGATATACACCCAGAAGGTGGACCATTGGATCATATGGTAATTCTACTTTTAATTTTTTGAGGAGCCTCCATACTGTTTTTCATAATGGCTGCACCAGCTTACAATCCAATCAGCAGTGAACAAGCATTTCCCCACGCCCTTGCTACACTGATTATCTCTCATCCTTTTGATGATAACTGTCCCAACCTGTATGAAGTAATATCTCATTGTGGTTTTGACTTTCATTTCCTTGATGATTAGTAATATTGAGTACTTTTTCAGATATCTGTTGGCCATTTGTATGTTGGTTTTTTTTAGAGGAAATGTCCATTCTGGTCTTTTGTCCATTTTTTAATTGGCGTATTTGTTTTCTGGGTATTGAGTTGTGTGTGTTACTTATATATTTTGGATATTAACCCCTTATATGATATATAGCTTGCAAATGTTTTCTCCCATTTTAATTTTGTTGATGGTTTCCTTTGCTGTGCAGAAGATTTTTAGTTTAATGTAGTCTTACTTTATTTTTTTTCTTGCTTTTCCTTTTTATGTCATACCCAAAAAATAATCACCAAGATCAATGTCAAGGGTTGTTTCCAAGTCTGTAGCCAGGACCACAACCACATAGTCTACAACCTGGGCCTCAATAACTTTGGTTTGGGGCTCCACCAGGGTTTCACGTCTCCTACTTGGATCCCAAATTTCCCACAAGGGCACTTTTCTCTGTGGACACCTTCCAAATTATTATTGCTAAAGGGAATATGAGTGGAAAACCTACTGTTTTACCATTTGCTGATGTCACTCCTGCTTACTCTATCTTTTTCTCCACTAACCACTTGATTGTAATGTCTCTATATTGCTGCATGTGTATCTTGTTAGCAGCTTATCCAACTTCATAAGGAATAGTTACCCTATGTCTAATGAACACCATCACACACACACACACAGATGTAATGAACATTCTTGTTCTCACTCTCCTATGGACCTATATGAAACCTATGCTGGGATACATAAAACATTAAAATAATTCTAAATAAAGAGTTTTATAACTTAGAGTCTACCTTATCAACGGACATACTAACAGTAGGATGAATGCTTAAACCAATATAAAAGATTAGCAGTCTGTTAATTCCATCTGCCTCCTATGTAAAGGGAAAACGTATGATGATTTCTGCTGGTATGAAAACCCATAGAAAGGAATCCCCAAGAGTCTTTGTCATAAATATCCAGTAATAAATTTTTACAAAACATGCAGGACCAATATGTGGAAACCTATAAAAATTTATTGAAGAACATAAAAGATAATCAGAATAAATGGAGAGTCATAACATGGTTCTGGCTGAGAAGAGCCAGTGTTTTGATGACATTAATATCCTCCAAATTATTTTATAAATCCATAGAAATAAAAACACCATATCAACAAAATATTTTGTGGAACATTAATTCTAAAATTTGTCTTGAAAAGGAAATATATCATGATAGTCAAAAACTAATGGGAAAAATATAATGAAAGGACTTATGCTACCAGAATTCAAATGATAGATGAAGTTGTAATGTAAAGCTAGGATAATTAAAATGACAACACATTCATAAGGAAATACTCAAAACTATGTATTAAAATAGAGATTATAGAAACATTCCAATGTATATATCAAAATTTAGTATACATACATGGTGGTTTTTAATATAAAATCAGTGGGGAAAGAAAAACCTAGGAAAACAATATCAATTTAGACAAGAGTTAGTAAAATCTTTTATTTATTTAATTCCAGTCTCTTATTTATGCAAAGTTGATTCTGGATAGTTTAAGGATCTACAGTTAAATAAAGGTATGCATGTATTTGCACATATATAAGTATGTATATATATATATATATTTATGAACATGAATTTTCTAGAAAAACCTATAGACTAAGAGCAAATTATATTGGGATGGTAAATGTTTACCTAATCAAATGAAGACTCCAGAAACCATAATATTAAAGTTGAAAATAGATTCATTAAAAAACTGTTTTAACCATCATAACTGGACAAAATGGCTTATGTAGGAGAGAGAAACAGATGTGAATAAACATCTTCATAAATAAAATAAAGGCCTGGCATACATCATAAATCTCATAAATGTATCGTAAAACTCATTTTAATAAGAAAAATAACCCAATGAAAAAACAGGCAAATATATAAATAGGCAATTCCTAGAAAAATAATTGTAAAAATATATACATATGTATTGTGTGTGTATACGTATGCATACTTAACCTCACTAGTAATCACTTAGATATAAATTTATTTGTGGGCCATTAGATTTGCAAATAAAAAATATAGAATTTGATAATATGGAACATTGTTAAGGTGTGGGAAAAATGAGCATCTAAATTCATTTTGGACAATGAAGACATTCATTTAATGTCTTCATTAAAATGTGTGCATGTGCAACCTTTTTTGACTGTAGAGATTAATCTTACTCTTAAGACTTAGAAATAATGATACATATGTGCATATGTGTCCATGCACACAAATGTTCTTCACAGTATTGTTTGCAATGTTGGGGAAAATGAAATAATTTATATCGTCATCACCAATAAAAAAATTAAGAAACTTTTTGTTAATTTATTTATCTATTTTCATTTTTAAATTTATTGGGGTAATATTGGTTAAAAGATTATATAGGTTTTGTGTATGAATTACTATTTTATTTTATTATTTACTTTATTTTTTATTATTGTTTCTTTCCATTAGCATTTATCTCCCTTTAACTCCTTCCCAACACAATCACCACACTGTTGTCCATGTCCATGAGTCCTTTTTCCTTTTTGATCGATCCCTCCACCTCCTAACCCTCCTTAGCTGTCATCCTGCTCTCTATCTAGGAGTCTGTCTCTATTTTGCTTGTTAGTTCAGTTAGTTCATTAGATTCTACATTTGAGTGAAATCATATGGTATTTGTCTTTCTCTGCCCAGCTTATTTCACTTAGCATAATGTTCCCCAGGTCCATCCATGCTGTGGCATAGGGTCAAATTTTCTTTCCTTTTATGGCTGAGTAGTACTCCATTGTGTAAATGGCCCATAGCAGTTTTATACCTTCATCTCCGGATGGACACTTGGGCTGCTTCCATATCTTGGCAATTGTAAGTAATGCTAAAATAAACATAGGGGTTGCTTAACACCCATGTTTAAGAAATTTGAATCAGGGTTGCTTCCCTGTCAGATTTTGGGTTGTTTTCTTCTCATTTTCATTGATTTCCAGTTATCTTTTGATTTCTTCCTTGATCTTGTTGTTGACTCAGTCATTGTTTAATAACATGTTATTTAGCTCCCATATTTTTCAATTTTCTTCTTGTGATTGACTTTTAGTTTTATAACATTGTGGTCAGAGAAGATGCTTGATATGATTTCAGTCTTCTTAAACTTATTGAGACTTATTTTGTCTCCTAACGTGTGGTCTATCCTAGGAAGGTTCCATGTGCACTTGAAAAATACGTATTTTCTGCTGCTTTGGGATGTAAAGCACTGAAGATATCAATTAAATTCATTTGATCTAGTGTCTTGTTTAAGGCCACTGTCTCCTTATTGATTTTCCGTCTGGAAGATCTATCCCCTGAAGTCAGTGGGGTGTTAGAATTCCCTACTATGACTGTATTTCTGTCAATCTCTACCTTTATGTCTGTCAAGATTTGCCTTACATATATTGGTGCTCCTATGCTGGGTGCATACATGTTTACTTGAGTTATATCCTTTTGTTGGATTGTTCCCTTTCTCATTATGTAATAATGTCCCACTTTGTCTCTGACTATGGCCTTGGTTTTAAAGTCTATTTTGTTGGATATAAGTGTTGCTAACCCACCTTTTTTATTTCCTTTATATTTGCATATAACATCTTTTTCCATCTCTACTTTTTGTCTGTGTGCCTTTCAGTATGAGGTGGCTATTTTGGAGACAGCATCTATATGGGTCTTGTGCTCTTTTCCATTCAGCTACCCTACATCTTTTGGTTGGAGCATTTAAGCCATTTATATTTAGGGTGATTATTGATAGATACGTTTTTAGTAGCATTTTATTTTTTAAGATTTTTCTTTTTTTCTCCCCCTCCCTCTCATCTTTGCTCTCCTCCTCCTCTTCCTCTGTCTTCTTATTCTGTTAAAGCAAGTCCTTTAACATGTGTTGTAGTACTGCAGTGCTGATTTAGAGTTATCAAACTCCTTTAGCTTTTTCTTGTCTGGGATGCTCTTTATTTCTCCTTCAATCTTAAATGATAGCCTTGCTGGGTAAAGTAACCTTGGTTGTAGTTCTTTGCTTTTCATCACCTTGAATATTTCATGCTACTTCCTTCTGGCCTGAAATGTTTCTGTTGAGAAATCAGATGCCAGTCTATTGGTGCTCTGTTGGGAACAGCCCTGCCTGATTTCAGAAACTGTGACCACTTGTGGCTAAGGCTGAGTAAAAAGACCTTGGGACCATAAGCCACTTAGGAGACAAAGCTTATCTTCTTTGTAGGGGCACCACCTCAGCCCCCTTTCACCACGCCCTGCTTGGCCCCGGGCAGATGACTGGTTAGCCAATGACAGGTAAGGTTCCTCAAAGGACGGACAACCTAAGACAGGTACTGTCGCAAAGGGGCCCTCAGGGAAGGACTTGGAGGGCTACAGAAAAAGGGGGTGATGGATCGTTGACCCTCAGATTTGACGTAGCCTGAGTCCTCATCCGTCTGCAATCTCCTAATCTCTTGACTGCCTTACTTCCCCTACCCAATTTAAGTCTGAAACAATGCTGGAGTTGGGTGCGGCCCTGTGCTGGAAAGGGCGGGTTTCCTTAGGGCAGTCAGGCATAAGAAAGAATGCATAAAATCCTGTGAAACCTGCTTTGCTAAGAATGCCCTTAATTTTCTGAGAAGGGTCCATGCATGAAATGAGTTTGTTCCCCAAAGTTTTATGGCCTTTTAACTATCTGACCCTGACTCAGAATAAGCCCTCAGAGTTCTTTGAATGTTATCTATTATTTGATCATTTCTGCCTGACAATGATTGATGAGCTTTACCTGTATTCCTGTGCAAATTGAACCCAATAAAAGCCTATTGAGGAACAGGCTACTGGCCCTTCTCCTTTGAGAGATTGGCCACTTTTCCTCCCCAAACAGATCATGTCTTGGTAGACTTATTCTCATACATGGTGGACGGGGGACTCTGCAGGCAAAGCTCCCCCACAGTGCTCCTTTGTAGGCAATTACCAGATTTTTTCTTGCAGCTTTTAGGATTCTATCCTTGTCTTTAAACTTTTCATTTTGATTAGGATGTGTCTCAGTGCAGGCCTCTTTGGGTCCATCTTATTTGGGACTCTCTGTGCTTCCTTGACTTGTGTATCTTTTTCCTTCACCAGATTAGGGAAGTTTTTGGTAATTATTTCTTCCAATAAGTTATCAATCCCTTGTGCCCACTCTCTTCCTTCTGGTATTCCCATGATGCAGATGTTATGCTTCATGTTGTCCCCAAAGTTTCTTAATTTCTCCTTATTTTTTTAAATTCTTTTTTTCTTGTTCCGCTTGTATGTTTTTTTCTACCTTGTCTTCCAAAACACTGATTTGAAGTTCTACTTCATCTAACCTGTTTGTTCCTTCCAGTGTATTATTTATTTCAGATATTGCATATTTTATTTCTGATTGGTCCTTTTTTATGGTTTCTATGTCTTTTTCATGCTGTTGAGTATTCTTATAGTCATTACTTTACTCTATATCCGGTAAATTGCTTGCCTCCATTTCATTTGGTTCTTCTGGAAAATTATCTTGTTCTCTTGTTTGGGGCCCATTTCTGATCTTCCCATTTTGGCTGCTTATTCAGATTTGTTTCTATGTATTAGGTAGATCTGCAAAGACTCTGGTGCAGGCTGTCAGATGCTGCCTGTGACTCCCCCTGGGCAACCTATTTGGACCTATCAGAGATTCAGTTTTTGGCTCCCTCTGTTGGGCTTTTTTTTTTTCTTTTTGAAGGTTTTACTGTTTATTTTTAGAGAGAGGGGAAGGGAAGGAGAAAGAGAGGGAGAGAAACATCAATGTGTGGTTGCCTCTTGTGCGCCTCCTTCTGGGGACCTGGCCAACACAGGCATGCGCCCTGACCTGGAATCAAACCAGTGACACAGTGAACCTTTTGGTTCACAGGCCTGCATTCAATCCACTGAGCTACACCAGCTAGGGCTGCTGGGCCTTTTTGTGTGCAGAAAGAACCAGGCTGTGTACTAAGGCCACCTTTTACCAGCATCAGGCCTGGTGGAGAGTCAGCTAAAGTCTCAGAGCTCCCAGAGATCTGCCTTTGCTGTTAGACTTAATTACTCCAGCTATACTCAGCATCCTTGCTTAAGCTCCACAGGGTGGGGTGAGATAGAGAGAATCCTGTGGGTGAGGCTATTGCTTCCCTTCAGGCTACTGCTGCTTGTAGGGGAGTACTCTGTAAGGCTTTTGGCTTTTGTAATACAGGGAATGACTTAGCTTAGGGATCCTGGTGGTTGATCCTTCAACTCTTTCCCCAGATCCAGTAACCCCAGATTCTCCTCATGCATCTCTAGTCCACTCTACTCACCTCCCCCCACAGCTCAAGGTAAAAGGCTACAAACAACATTCTGTGCATTGGCTTTGTAAGAGCCTCTCTACATCTCTAGCCACCTCTCTCTGGCAGACAGAACCCCTGCTGCTTTCCACAACTGGATGTTATTTGGATTCCTTTCCTGGTTCAGGTACTCTATGCTGGGGAGCTCAGCTTGGGGTTTCAACCCCACACTTCTCAGGGGAAACCCTCAGGCCACAGAAATATCCTTCCAGACTTTAGCTTCTGCACATGGGAGCCCATCCAGCCCTCTTGTGCCTCCACACTTCCTACCAGTCTCATTGTGGTGAAGTGGTTTCTTCCAAATGTCCTTGCTTATAAAGCTTCTCTCCAGCTAGTGTCAGTTGATTATTCAGGATGGTTTTTTTTTTAATTTAGTTGTAATTCCAGTTGGGTCCTGGGAGGAGGTTAGTATACCTTCTACTGACTCCTCTGCAATCTTGGGTCTCAAATGTCGATTTCTATAATACATGATCTGTATATTATTTTTTGTGCCTACCACCCAAAGTCAAATCCTCTTCCATCACAATATATTTGGCTCCCTTTACCTTTACTGAGGCTTCACCCCTTTCCTCTGGTAACCACCATACTGTGTTCTGTATCTGTAAGTTCTATTTTTACAAGGGGGGACCACCAACAAAACAGAATTATCTTCTGGAGGACAGGCCCACTGTAGTACCGGCTTCCCCCACTAGGCGAGTGTCATAGGAACCCATCATTATCAGTGTACAAGCTGGCATTGTTGTGAGAGGCTGAATTCAGCTTCAGTGAGTATTTTTATAATACTCACTGCCTATTTAATGATGGGTGATTTATGAGCATCCCTGCCCCACACCATGTTGAGTATTCAGCAGTTTTTGACCAAAAATGATATTATCCCCATGCCCACCCTCCCTATTCACCCAATCTCACCCCAAGAGAAGTTTTTTTGTTTACCCTGATGAAAAATGTCCTCAAAGGAAAAAGTTTTCCCATGTGAAAGAGGCAAGGCAAAAAAACAGCAGAAACACTAAAAGGCATCAACTCGACAGGTTAAAAAACTGTTGGCTTGAGCAGTGGGATAAACCTCTTAATAAGTGTATTTCATCAAATGGAGAGTACTTTGAAGGTGACTGGTATTTCAACATGTAAGAATAAATTCACAATTATTTATAAATAAATAAATTCTGGTTTTTTTGGGTCCCCCCTTCTATCTCCCACATATGAGTGAAATCATAGTTCTTAGCTTTTTTTGAGTGACTTATTTCACTTAGCAAAATATTCTCAAGGTCTATCAGTGTTGTCAAAAATGGCAGCATTTCATCTTTTCTTATGAATGAGTAGTTTTCCCAAGTATATATGTGCCATATCCTCTTTATCCAATTAGCTATCAAAGGACACCTTGGTTGTTTCCATGTCTTGGCCACTGTGAATGGTGCTACAATGAACATAGACTGCATGTATCTTTGCAAATAATTGTTTTCAAATTTTGGGGGTAGATACCCAGAAGAGGGAGTGCTGGGTCATATGGTAATTCTACTGTTAATTTTTTGAGGAATCACCATACTGTTTTCCTTAGTGTCTGTACCATTTTACATCCTACCAGCAGCTAATGAGAGTTCCCTTTTTCCCCACACCTCTTGAGCACTTGATATTAATTTTCCTATTGATAACAGCCACTCTAACAGGTGTCTCGTGCTATATCATTGTTTTAGATTTGCATTTTCCTAATAGCCAGTGCAGGTGAGCATATTTTCATATATCTGTTGGCCATTTGTATGTCTTCTTGGAGAAGTGTCTGTTCAGGTCCTCTGCTCATTTTTTAATTGGATTGTTTTTTTGTTTGGTGCTGAGTCATATGAGTTCTTTTTATAGTTTGGATATTAACCCCTTATTTGCAAATATCATCTTCCTTTGGTTGGCTGACTTTTTGTTTTATTGTTGGTTTGTTTTGCTGTCAGAAACTTTTAGTTTGACATAGTCCCATTCATTTATTATTGCCTATACTTCCCTTGCCTTTGGGATCAAATTATAAAATCATCTCTAAGACCAAGGTCCTTGAGTTTAATAACTACTCATATGATTTTTTTCCATATAAGCATAGAAGAAAATCAATTTTGAAAAATGATCCAAAAACACATGATACATAAAAGAAAGCCTCTTTAATACTGGGAAAACTGGAAAACCACATGCCAAAGATTGACACTAGATTACAATTTGTCCCCATGTATAAAAATGAACTCAAAATGAACCAGAGACCTAAATATAAGATCTGAAACAGTAAATTACAGAGAAGAAACTCTTTAAATAAACTTTTAAAATGTTGTAATAATTAAAATTATGTATTTTTATGTTATTCTACATAATATAATTCTACGGCATGGACTCCTACATAATAGTATTCTAAATAATTCTATTAAATGGGCTACTATGAAGCTTTTCTTTCTTCAGTGAAGTAGTATTGAATGTCTAATATTGACTTATCTTGAGGTATTTTGAAAAGTATAATAAAGCTAGTTGCATAACAATGTATATGGTAGGATTACATTTCTGTGAAACGGACACAGCATTCTCTGTGTGTGCATGCACGTGTGTGTTTGAACATACAGTGAAATATCTGGAAGTAAATGTGGCATGTTTAGTAATGGTTATCTAAAGAGAAGGAGATTAAGGTGGTGGTAAGGGGTATATGTGTGTGGTGGGGCTAGGGTTTTTACTTTCTATTCTATGTATCCTTTTGAATTTTAATTCATCACATTTAATGCCATTTTAAAGGACTGTTTAGAAAGTGATAGTTCAATCCGGTAGCTGTTTACAATTGTTGACTTTCAAAGACATCTTTTAGTAGAAAATAAACAAGAAAGTTATGGACATTGTGTAAAGCAGAGAAGATCACTCTCTTTGTCTCAAATACAAGGGTTTATTTTTGAGTTGTTGTAGTCAGATATGAGGCTAAGATTTCAATCTGGCATTTCAGTTATTTGTTTAACTTGAGTCCTGACTGCAGAAAAGCGACCTGGTTGTTTTTCAGAGGGATGAAGGAAGGTCAGTGGCCCTCCCTCTCCATCTGCATCAGAGCACAGAGCCACGGGACAGCCATCCCGGGGCAGCGGGGTCTCAGCCCTTTTGTGTGCAGCGGCAGGGACTCATGCCCACAGCTTCATTGTGTTTGGTCTGAAAGAGCAGAAACAGTCATCAAATTGCCTGAACAGAGGGAACATTTTTATTGAACCATCTACTGGGCTAAATTAATTGAGCAATGGAACATGACAGTTCAATAGGTAAGATTATCAAAAGAAAACTACCCCCCTAGGGCCAAAAACCCAGATGGGTGCCTGAGCTTTTCTGAGAAAAGTGATTGCTTTGTGATAAAAATGTAATCACCCCCTATTGCTACATTTCCTTTTGATGCATCCCATCCAGCACCTAAATATGACAAATAGGGAAGGATGGTGGGCATGAGGGTTGATGTTAAACCATATGAGGCTACAGCTTTGAAGAGAAGATATCTTTTGTCTTGTAAAATCTAAGAATCCTTTCTTTGTTGCCTCAGTAGGACTTTTGATTAACAAAACTTAAAGAATATTACATTTTATTTCAAATGACCCAAATAAATTAATCTCACAAAAACAATGAGTAAAAGGGATGTTTTTGTGAGATAAACATGTAATATTAAATGGAAGGTGCTTTGTGATTTTATTTAATCATTCCTTTTTAATTTATCAAAAAGTAGTGACAATAAAGGGCCAGACAGAATGACAGAGGCTGTCATTTAATGTAATCACAGTTTTTATTTGGTGCACAAAATACCTTAATTTTTAACAACTAAACAGCTTAACTCTTTAATCAGCAAAGGTGTTTCCAGCTGGAAAGATGGAAAGCTATGCTCAAACTGGCTTAAACAACAATGGCAACAATAGCATGTATTGGTTCACATGTCTCAAAGTCCAGAGATAGGGCAAACTTCAGGGTTGATTTAATCTAATGTTTTCAGTGCTTATGTGTGTGTGTGTGTGTGTGTGTGTGTATGATTCTCTAGATCAGCACTATCCAATGGAACTTTCTGCAGAATTAGAAATGTTTTATATCAGCAACATACAATGGTAGGCACTAGGCACATGTGGCTATTGAGCACTTGAAAAGTGCTACTGTAATTTAGTAACCGAATCTTTAATTTAATTTCATTTTCAGTGAGTTAAATTTAGATGACCACATACAACTAGTAGCTATTGTATTGGACAGTGCGAACCACACTATGCCCCTTACACACCGTGCAACAACATCATCCACAAGCTGGTAATGTGTTGGCTGCAGCTAATCAGACATGAAATCATTCTTATCAGAACAAGGAATAGTTCTGAGAGTTTACTCAGAAAAGCAAATATCTGCTCCCCATATTATATTGGCTAAAATTAGATCACAAGCCCACTGCAGAAATGATCACTGGCAGGAAGATGATATATTCATTAGTCCTCTTGAGTTAATTACTGTTACAGAAATAATGGCCTTCCTGTGGTGTCTATAGGCTGGCTGGTGATGGATGACACCTGAACAGTATTGGATTTATGTAGCAGGAGGAAAAGGGAATTCGATGCTGGGGGTGCAGCTAACCATAATCCTCCTCACCCTCTAGACTGTAGTTTGTACCAACAGGCCAGAACGAGGCAAGTGTCTGTGGCCCTACCTCGCTCCTAACCTCCTTATTCTGCTGCTCTGCCAAAGTTGCTGGGGAAAAATTGTCCTTAAAAGGATTACTAACAGTGACAGCAAGCTGCCCCTGTTCTATCTTCCTATGGTCCAGCTGTGTTCTCTAGTAGGCAAAAAGGACACATCTGGGGCTGAATTTGCAAAAATCACTGAACTCGCATTGATTGCAGTCTCATGAAATTCTTATTTCGTTTGGAGGTAACCACATGTAGTCTCTTGCGGTTGTCCAGCCTTGCAGTTAGCTCAAGTATTCTAATTCACGGGATTCTCTCTGCATGCAACTTCTTGCCAGTCTTCAGATCTCAACTTAGACACCTCTTCTTCCAGGAAGTTTCTTTTTATCCACCTAAGTCTGGGTTAGATGCCCCGTTTTGTGACACATCATAGCCCCTTTTATACTTGCCTGTTTTCTCTATTTGCTTGTCTTTATGTTTTACTTGACTGAAAGCCCTAAAAGGGCCGGCAGTCAGTATTGTTCAGTTGAATATCCCTAGTGACTATCCTTAATATCACAGGCATGTAGCAGACCATCAATAACTATTTTAAATTAACAAATTATACATGCTGGTTAAATGAACTGCTTAATAAATGAAGAGAGTGGGTGTATTCATCATAGAAGATCATAGAATATACGTTTCTAGTCCTAAAAATTCATACATATGCACATACACATTGAAGTAGAAAGTTTCAGCTACATTTTAATATTCACCAGACTAGGAAAACATATTGTTTTGTAAATTAAAGATGGCTTGCTAGCTTAGTCCCCGATTCTGGTTCACAGCATTGGCAAGA
The DNA here is from genome assembly GCF_022682495.2 of Desmodus rotundus. Lineage (NCBI taxonomy): Eukaryota > Metazoa > Chordata > Mammalia > Chiroptera > Phyllostomidae > Desmodus > Desmodus rotundus. The sequence goes on from NC_071387.1 coordinate 134,826,706, forward strand.
CTCCTGGGTTTAGAAGCGTTATGAGACTTGGATCTTCTATGTACCTAAACAACTTTATTTTCTGTATATGACACAGCGGAAGTATTTCTTTCCAGATGGCTTATCTCATGTGAAGGCTGGAAATCCTTCAAGAAATAGATGAGCCATTGAAGTAGACTTTGAAAAACCTGATATCAAAGTTCTAAAGTGACACTCATTCTGTTTTTATTTAATATAAGCATGTTTTTTCATCATAATTTGCTCTGTACTGACTACAAAAACCCAATCCTTAGTTGTTCTGCATCATCAATTAAAAGTTTTAAGGAGTTAAAACACAACATAGCAACACAAGCTTGCTCTATTGTCACTCATAATGCAGATCTGCTGGGATATATGCAGTCCAGTACTCCCAGGAGCAGACAGCTGCAACCCTTGAAGCTCTTCCTTTATGGAGGGGAAAATGTATTTCCTAAATGCAGAAGATATATTTCTATATATACACACTTTATATGTATGTGTGTATGTATACACACATATACATATATTTATACATAGTATATAGACATATATATACACACATATACATACATACATATACAACATATACACATAATATATGTTGTATATGTGTGTGTATAAAACATATACATAAAAGATATATATACACATATATTTATATATATAATCTCAAAGACTATTTTAGCCCTTTTTTCTCATAGAAAATATGTTGAAGGCACATTGAGGACAATAACAGGGCCTCTAAAAACATAACCAAGAAGACTTATATTTAGACATGAAGTTCAGAAAAGGCGCTTTTGTAACAAATTTGTTCTTCCCCCTATGGTCTTATGGGAGCCCAGAGAGGAGCTACTTATAGGCTTCATCTCTTGACTTATGGGATGCACACACATATCCCAACGCTTAATATGTACATAAAAAATAACTCTAAGAATTTTTTCTAGCAATTACATCACAAAATACAATTTTAGCCTTAGATACATAATAATTAAAATTTAAGTTATTGGGACCAAAAAAGAATATTTTATAAAGCAGTACAAAGATTAGTTTGAATAAGATTATATAAGGTAGCTTGGCCTTTAATAGTAAAAAGGGAGATCATTGAAAAATGTAGTCATCACTTACAAAATTTAGTGCTTCTTTACTTATAAAAGTACTCCATTATTTAGTTAATACCTAAGTGCAATATTCCAGACACAGAAAGGTCTCTGTCCATAAGTGAACAATGGTATGGTAGATGGAACAGCCATTAGAAATAATTATACAACACAATCTATATTGTTAGATGGAAGTGCGTACCAAGTGCACACATTAAGAATGCGTTATAATGACTAATCTTGACTTTCAAGCTGTGGAGGAGGGGTATTTTTGCGTAGGACTTTAGGATTGTGTGAGTTTGGCAGGAGTGGGTGTATGGAAGAACATTTTTAAACAAAGAGATGTAGAAAAGCATAAGGATACAACTGCATGATATATTTAGGAAATGAGGGAGATCTATACAAACAGAAAGATATATTTAAAGAACTCTGCCAGGGGATGAATCTGAAAAGATAGTCGGGACTAGAACGTGAAGAGTTTAATATAATCTAAGGACCTGGAATTTATTCTCTAGATAATAAGTTGACTTTTTGCAGCATATGACTCACATGATGTGTACATCTTGAAAAAGGAAGAGAAAGAAATGAAGCAAGAAGGGACTGGATGAAAAGGATGAGTAACTAGGAAGGGACTTTAATGCCATTGGAAGAAATGATAAGCATTTTAATAAAGGTATGCCCCGGGGAATTAAGCAGAGGCTACAGACACAACACATTTGGGTGTAAGCAGTCTGTCTTGATAATATAGGCTGGCAGTCATAAGAAAGGAGTTAAGGAAAGTAGTGGAATTGTAAAGATTTCATGCTAGATAGGAACTACAGGGGGAAATGTACATGTAATTAAAGAGAAGGGAAGTTGGTACTTAGACATGCTGAATCCACCATGCCTGTGGGACCTCCAGGGGCTGTTGCTCAGTGGGCTGAGGAAAATACTGATCGGGAGCTCAGGAAGAAGATGAGAACCAGAGATACAGAAACTGGGTTAATAGCAATAAAGATGATGGTTCATTCTAAGAGCGTGGATGAGATTTTTTGGAGAGAGCACGTAAAATGAAAAAGGAGACCTGGAGTACAAAGTATACTTATGGAATTCACCCAGTCAGTAATTAAGTAATACATGAAGAACAACTGTAGAATATCTGACAGAGAGTTGGAATGAGTAAGGTTTGTTTGTTATGTTATGTTTGTTTTTTAAAACTAGGAGTGAAGAGAAATATGCAGGGCCAGATGTTATCCAGAAAATAAACCGGGTTAAATAGAAAAAATAATTGTGCTGGATATAGTTGAAGGGAGGGCTGTAGTGACTTGGGTGACACTTTTTCTGTTAGGTGATAGAGACAGAAGCTACAAGGACTATGGTGAGTTAGATTGTGATCACTATTGTAATAAGGTCGATAGTATAGGTAAAGGGAGAGGACAAGGGAAGGTGGAAATTCTGTGGGTGTCATGGGGATTAAGGGGTATACCTAATAACAAATGCTGAATTGCAAAACCTTAGCCAGAATATCACTTTAGCATTGTTATATGTTTTTGGTTTCACCAATTGTGTTAGCCTCTCCTTCACATACTCAATCTGTTAGTTGGAAATAAAAAACATCAAGTGAATAAATACCTGCAGTTAGGCTGGTATTTAATATTTTAGCATTAGACACTCTGTCCACGACAACATTTAATTATGTATTTGACAGCAGTGTTGGGAAGTATCTATCAGCAATACTTTCTCGTGATCGTTAGCATCATTGTCACAGTCATAATATGAAATGAATGGAGTATGGATTTACTCTGAGAGGCTCCATTTGCCTTTCCTTTTCCTCTACTGGCCGGCTACATCATTTAATTACTGAGGATACAATAAAAGGAATGTCTGTGAGCTACTCCATAATCGCCTCCCAACTCTTCTGAGAATCAGTTATGTTTTTCCCTTAAATTAAAATCGAACTAAAAATGTGAGATAGATGGCTCATATATAAGATCAAAGTTTGTAGTGTGTTTTTCTATTCCAGACACATCTGTCACATCTAAAATGAAATAGTTTATTTTCACTTAAACTTATACTTACATTTTTAAAATATTTTGAATCTAAATTGGACGTTGTTGGCTTTTAAAAACTTACGCTAGTTACGTGCTTTTTAATGTAGACACCTGCTTACACTGAAGGTTTTGGGTCTGGTTTAGCCTATTTATTCAACAACTTTCCAATGTGAGTCAATGTAGAAATCTTAAACCTACTCAAAGCAAGGACTTTTTAGCATGCCTCACACTGGTAGTATAATCCTGGTTCTGAAACTGAAGTGAATTTTATCCCATCATCCAAACCAAACTTCTAGGAGTGAATTCATTTTTACTTCCTATTGTTTTTGAGGCTGGATACTTTAAGTAGCATGTGCAAGATTATATTTTAAGTAAGAAGGGACCAGAGTTAAGAATAAATTTGCTGCCTATTAATCTGAGCTAATGCCCACCACAGTTCACTATCTTGTTCTGTCTGCAAAACTTTTTCTATTCATCCTTCTGAAGCAGCTCAGGCCCCGGGACAACCCTCCTGGCATCCTTGGCTTTGCAAGAGACTGAGTCTTAGGTCTTGTGTTTAATCTAAACTACACACACTCTAATTCCTCTGAACTCCCAAAATATTGCTGTTCTCAGTAAACTAAACAGTAATAGTTACTGAACAGTAAACTAAAATAGATGTTCAGTCTTCTTTGGTTTAAAATTTTTATTTGACTTAGTCATTTATCATAAGTTGGATTTCACATATTTTATTACATGCATAAATAAGCCTGGTAGTACACTTATCCAGCGGTGGGGGGGACCCGTTAGATGCATATACGTGTTTTTTATACCTGCCTGACTGAGCTATCAGGTATGGCAAATAGCATCTGCAGCTTCTCACATGGCTCCCAATGATCCCCTCCTCCTAGTATTCATGCCCCTATGTAATTTTCTTTCAGTTATGGACTGGATATAGTGATTTTTCATCTAACGAAGAGAATATGGCGAATGTGATGCATATCACGGCTGTTATTAGGTAGTAAAATAATGGAGAGGCCCATGTAGCAAGGAACTGAGGATGACCTCTAGCCAATAACCAATAGGAAAACAAGGTCCTCCTTCCAACAGCCATGAGAAATTGAGCTCTGTCAACACTACATGAGTGAAGCGCGGAAGCGGCTTCTCCCTCAGTAAAGCCTTCCAGCGAGACCTCAGACCTTGATGACAGCTCTGTAAAAAACTGCAAAGAACAAGGCACAAATAAGACGTGCCCATACTCCTGACCCACGGAAAACTGTGAGATAATGAATATAGGCTATTTTCAGTGGTTAGATTTTGAGCTAATTTGTCAAATAGCAGTAGAAAACTAACACATCAACATTCATCCAAATGGCAGTTCTGTGGGAATATCCAAACGCCTAGTAAAAACACAGAAGTGAGCACAAGAGTGTTTCTTAACCAGGTTCCAATCCTCCACTTTATCCCTTAACAATAGTCAGGTCTTCATTCAGTTCGTATTTACTTTTACTTCAGAGATAATTCAAATTTCAAACTTTTCAGATTTTCCAGCAAGCAACAAATGCCAATTAAAAAGAATAGAGATGGAAATTTCAAAATGCAGCCAAATCACCAGCAGCTGGATGTGACTCTTGGGAGTCCAGCAGGAAAAAAGGAAAAGAAAAGTTTTTGAGGCTAAATTTTAATGTAGGATGGATGACTCAATGTATTGAAAAACAAAGTTTAAAATTCTCTGATATTAATATATTTAACACATTAAGATCTTAATTATAATCTTGTCTAATTAATGAAAGTGTAAAACATAATTTAAGATAAATTCAACATATTACATTTTAAATAATTTGTAACTTAAATAAACTTGGGAAAGATTTATAACAAAACTGTTTACATTGGCATTGAAAATAAACTACTTGGTGCTTTATACAGCAATTCATTCCTGAATGAAGCTAGATAAATGAAGTGTTGGTACACAGTAAAGAATTCTGTTTCAAATAAGTCATTATGTCCATTTCATACTTGCGAGAAAATTTAAACCACTCTGGAAAGAGGAGAAAATGACTTCTATGTGAAGACCTCCAGTGAAGAGATTATCGTTTCATTGGCTACACATTCCACGCCTTAGTAAACATCACTGTCGGAAAACTCTCATATCCAACATAAATCTCTTTAGTTTCACTTCAAGCCCAACTTGTTGTGTTCTCTGTGTTGAACAGATGGAAGACAGTTGGTTGCTGAGCTCTGTGAAGGTCCCTTAAGAGACTTGAGAACAAGTTTCATGTGCTGGAATCCTTCACATTTACTGATTCACACACAGCTCAGGGCTTTTTAAGACATGTATTGAATGTATTGGGGTGACATTGGCTAATAAAATTTTATAGATTTCAGGTATGCAATTGTATAATGCATCATCTGTATATTGTATTGTGTGTTCATCACCCCAAGTCAAGTCTTCTTCCATCACCATTTATGCCCCCTTTACCCTCTTCTACCTCCCCTACTCCCTTTCTCTCTGGTAATCATCATATTGTTGTCTGAACCTAAGAGTTTCAAGGCTTTTAAATAATGGCTATTCCACTCCTTACCTCTCTCCCAACTCCACACCAGAGATGTTCTTCAATTGACCTTCACAGTATAGTCTTGAACAGGTGGAAGGCTTAATACTGTGAGAGTCAAGAAAAACAGTTGTTTCTATAAATTCTACTCATAAGGTAAGGTCCCTATGGCTCTGAAGATTCCAAACAAGTATATTCCAACTTTCACATGACATTTGTTTAAATATTTGAAAATCACACTCTAATCACCATTTTCTTCTATATAATAAAAGTCTTATCCTTCCTTCTACCAATTCATCCTATGTAGCATGAACTTGAAATCTTTTCATCTGAACACATTATACCATTTCTTCTCTGCTTTTCTTCACATAATCTTTGTGCTTTTTTAGTAGGCTATAAACTTGACTGATAGTAATGATATAATTTTTTGTCTATCACCATTTGTTTTCCTGCTTTATTTTGAGAAGTTGGTGTTACAAAAGAACTAAAATATTGTTTTTCATTTTCAAATACAAAATAAATATTATTATATTGAATATTCCTCTTAAACTACACATCTATCCCTATGATTTTGATACTACCATGGTCCTACTTTCGTTTACTTCAGTTCACTATCACTGCACATCAGATTAAAATTTTTTCTCTGAATAGGTGACATCAGTAATTACATATAATACTACAGACATTATTTGAAGCATTAGAGAGTTCATGGGAATGTTCAATTCAATTAACTGACAATGTATTCATCAGAGCAACTAATCAGGGAGATTCACTAGGGTTTTGCTGCCCAGAGATTTTATTGGGGCTTCATTAGGTAGACATGGTTGATTGATCAATTGTCCATGCAGTTTGACTCAGTCCCCAAGTTGACCCATCCTAGGTGACACACATCCCCATTCTAAGTCTTGTTGTTGGCCTTTCTGACATGACCAACCCCCAACCCAAGACTGCGTAGCAAACTCGAAAACAAAAGCATTCCTATCAGATATGATATAGATTACCTGCAGAAGCCAAGGACAAAGGCAAGACCTTTCTTTAGGCAAAAGGCAAATTATTTACTGTACACTGACAATCTCTGCTTTTTAAGAGGCTGGTAGACCACTAACATTTATGCAATTACAGATATACTTGAATCTAACTCCGCCATTTTGTAATTTGTGTTCTATTTGCCCTGCCTAATCATTATTTCTCTTTTCATGACTTCTTTTGTATTAACTGAGCATTTAATTTTAAGATTTTATTTTATTTCCATCATTACTTTATTAACTACATCTCTTTGTTTTTATTTTTAGTGGTTGGTTACTTTAGGGTTTAGAATGTACATATTTAACTATCACAGTCTAGCTTCAAATATTATACAATTCATGTATGGAATATGAACCTCATATCAATATGTATTCATTTTACTCAGTTTTTTCCAACTTTCATACATCTGACACCTAAATATGGTAAAAGACATTTAATACATTTACTCTCTTTGCTCTAGATAGTTACCACTTAGAGGTATTACATAAAAAATTAGAATTACTGATAATTTATTCTTTTTGGAGATATTTATTTTTTTAATAGTCCCAAATTTCTATCAGGTAGTGTTTTCCTTATGCCTTAGGAAATTCCTTTTAACCTTTCTTTCAATGAAAGGATTGTTGGTTATAAATTGTCATAACTTTTGATTAAATGGGAGAAAGTTATTATTTTGCTTTCATTTTTCAAACATAGTTTCACTGGCTCAGTCATTCTAGGAGAGCTTTTCTTCCAGTGTTTTAAAGATTTCATTCCACTGTCTCCTGGCTTTCAGTTCCCCTTGTTTCCTACAACAAATCTTCTATCATTTTGTTCTTTTTGGAGTAAAGTATATTTATCTCTGGGTGTTTTAAATTTTTCTTTTTGTCAGTGGATTCATGCTAATTGATTGAAATGTAAATTGTTGTTTTTTTTCTTTAGGTTTATTTTGCCTGGGTTCCATTTGGAAATTTTTCTGCTATTTCTTGCTGTAAGGTTTTTCACTCTTGCTGATGGTAAAAATAATTATTTGCATACTTGTGTTCTGGGGATTACTGCATCTAAACCAGTGGCTATTTTCCCAGCCCCAGTTAATTTCCCCTACATAAATGAGCTTACCAGTACTCAGCTGATAGACTTGAAGGAGGCCTTCTGTAGATCTCTGGAGTTCTCTCTCAGCATCTTTCCTTTCCAGTACTTTGCTATGTAAATTCTAACTACCTTGATCTCTCCAAACTCCCACTTCTATCTCTTCATTTTAGGGATAGTCTCTGGTCTTACCTGAGTTCCTCATTTATGCATTATGGTCTCAGAATTACCTCCAGGTCCTAAACTGGGACACCTGGGGCAAATGGGGCTTATCTCCCTTTCTTACTGTCTCTCAGACATCACAGTTCTTAATTTCCAGAGTTTTACTGTCTTAAAAGTATTGTTTAAAATATGTCTTTGTTTTTCTTTTCATTGTTTCAGGTGAGAAATTAAATCTACTACCTTTAATTCCACCATAGCCAGAAGCATAAGTCTTATCTACTTTTCTTATGTTGAATAAAATCAGTGGAAGAAAATTTCTAAATTTTCTGTTTGGTATATAAGAAAGAAACATTAAACATTAGGCAAAATTTCCATGTGATGCGAAGTATTTCGTCTTAAGTTGAATGGGGTAGACAAAATGATTAGTTGAGATTTCATAGTTTAATTTTTAAGTATTAATTGAAAGTATTTATTTAAATATAATCTAATGATAAAAAAATAATCTTGAGCAAATTGAAATTCTGTAGTACTTTTATATTAACAGACATGGGATAAAGAAATTTTTAAAAAGAATTAATTACATAAAAAATAGCAAAGAAAAATCTAAAACAAAAATACATAATAAAATCAACATAGGTTGAAATCCCATTTTTGAGATTTTCATAATTTGTATAGTGAGATCATTTCCTCCAAAAACAATCTTCTAGATTGAATTTTTAAATGTTAATCTAACAAGCACTGGTCAAAAATTAAGGAATAGGAAAAATAAAACTGATAAATAGAAATAATATTAGAAAAGTAGAATTTAAGACTAAAAAGACACAGGCAATAAATAAATTAGACACAATCAATAAATATATCTCAGAATTTGACATGACAATAAGAGAAAAAAACTGAATAAGATGCAGATGCTTTAAACATGATAATTCACTCTAAGATACCCACTTATGTGTTTATCAATCTTTTTATCTATCTATTGACCTGGGCCAGGAAGCTGTAGCTCATAACCCCAGATATAAACCATGAGGAGGTCAGAGCAGCCCTTCTGGAGTTGAGAAGACAAAACAGGGAAGGAGAGTCTCAGGCAGGGAAAGTTGCATTTGTCAAGTAAGGCACAGAGTCTTACAAAAAATGCTTCATTTGGGGCTGAAAGTACAGAGCTAATCAGTATAATGGGAACACGCGCTCAGGAAAACCGATTCTGAAGAGATGAGTAAGGAGCCAGATCAGAAGGACCTGCCAGATTGCTTCAGTTTTTGTGAGCTGGCAGTAAAGAAGTGTTACCAAGTGTTGGGGTTTCTTGGGTTTCCCAAGATAGAATCAAGAGGAAACCCTAGAGAAATTTCCGGACAGATTTTATTAAGCTTACACTCAAGCACAAGGGAGGCAGCATGTAGGAAAGGAAGGTCCTCTGAACTCTGGCTGTGGCTCAGAGGCTGCCTCTGTTTGGCTGCTTTCATAAGCTGGGGACAAAGCAGACTTACATGAACAAGTTGGCTTTTTGCATGTAGCCTATTTGAAAAAGGCAAGCTTGCAGAATTTTTCAGTTCACAGTTGGGTGACTTTCTTTTTCAGCTTCCTGGCCTGGTAACTATTTTCTGCCTGCGCTGTGGGGGCAAGATGGCAGACTGCTGTGCACAGTAACACCGCCCCAGGAAGGTCGCATAGCAGTCAGCCCTCGGTGGCCTACACAAGCGGGTCTGTAGTTTGAAGCAGGCAGTTAGAAGGGAGATAAAATCAGCTATCACTGCATTTCTGAGTAGGGAGTGGAGGGGTGGTGACTTTTGTTTTGTTTTGGTTTTGGTCCTTCAGGCCACCTGGTCTTACCTTGGCTTCCTGGCCACCAGTATTTTCCACTCGCAGGCCCAAGTTCCTACACGGTCTCAGAAGCAGCGTGTTTGCTGTTACCTCATGAACTCTGATTGCTGCCTGCCTAAGCTCCAAATCTTACTGACACTAGTTATGTAACCCTGTGTACCTACTTAAACTTTCTGGTCCTCAGTTCCTTTGTGAGTACAATGGGGGTAAAAGCACTTACTGTTGAGACTTTCTGTGAGAGCTAGGAGATACTGTACTATGGGACATATTCTACCTAGCTAACAAATATTAGCTATTTCTAATATTTATAATATAACATATAATATAAATTAACTATTTATAATATTAGCTATTCTTTTAGAAGCAGAAGAGTGGTAAAATGTTTCCTTTAAAGATGGTTGCATTTTCAACTGTATAAAACACCAGGGAACAAACATAATCAAAGTAAGGGATTTTAGGGTTCTGAAGTAGAGCAGTGTTGGGGGGTGATGGTGACTGAGTAAATTTGGGGCATAAAGTAGAGGGAGGATAGCAGATTAATTCCAAGTTTTCTCTCTTGAATGATTTCCTTAAAAGGGGTTGCATTAGTGTAACAGGTTGCAGGGTGGGGGTCCCCTGAAAGTTCTGGAGTGTATTCCCCAAAACCCTTGATTGGGAGAAGGAAGAAGTGGATGGTATGGCATTAAAGATACTTTGCATAACAATGGAAAGTTAATAGCTGTGCTTTTCCTGAAGGGAAGAGGACTGGCACCCGGGGCGAAAGATGTAAGTGACTTTAAGAGTATATAGTGGCTCGTGACATAGCCTTGGGAGGTGGATGCCCTCCCTGGATGCCCCTATGTCACATGGAACTCTTGCCCTGACTGAAAATGGCAGCTGAAAGAAGGTAAAATATACAGGGGGACTGGCAAAAATGGTGGGCACTAACACATCACAGGAGGGGCCAGAAATGAGGTCATGCAGGAAATTCTGGGCAGAGACTTTATAATGAGGGTGGGCTGAAAGAGGAGGGGGTCTGCCACAAGGTCTGGTATGTAAAAGGGTCTGCCACGAAGAGAAGAGGTCTGGAATGAGTGAGAGAGACTTGAGAGTGTACTACAAGGTCTGGAGGGGAAGAAGGTCAGACTACAGAAGACCGCAGCAGAGCTGATGGAGCTGTGGGGACCTGCCTGACCAAGCCTGGACTCATGGGAGGTGCTTGGAGCTGAACTGTGACTGGGAATGCTGAGCTGCAGGCTTCTGCTTTCCTGAAGGACGTACAGAGAAGTCACTTTCCTGGGACTGTGCCTCCCCGAACCCCACCATGACCCAGTGCAACATGGCATATGTTTTCCTGAACCACTGCATGGAGGCTGAGAACAGTGCACCCCAGGTACTGAAGGAGAGAGCTGCTGTGAGAGGATGGCGACTCTGAGACCCACATGTGCACCTTCTAGAGAAGATGGAGATCTGTTGTGTGACCGGCTTAAGAACAGATAAGGAAGTGGGAATTTCTGGGCATGGTTTTGGCTTGTAGCCTTCTGGGGAGCAGGGGAAGTGCTGGGTCTCACAGAAGAGGAAGGCTCTGAGCAGGAGTGCTCTCAGTTTCCACTAGGTTGGAAACCTGTTAATAAAAACCTGTTTCCTTCAACACTAATTGTTGGGTCATGTGTCAAAGCACCACATGGCCGAGCCCCAGTGTGCTCGGGAACATTAGTAGAAGCAGGTTCAGGAGTAATAATAATGACAGTACTTATATAGCACTTTCTTGCGTGAGGAATCTAGTGATTATTATAAAAGTGTAACTATCATTTAATCTTCACAATCAGCATATGTGGTAAATGCTATTTCCATTTCACAACTAAAGAAACAGACATGTAGTAATGAATGGACTTGCTCAAGGTCATCCAGCAGGTGGATGTCAGGGCTGTGATTCAAACCTAAGCAGAAAAGTTTCATTAACAATGCTTTAACCACTCTATTGCTTAACAATGAAAATGGCGTGGGATACAGAGGGCTGATGAGGCAATGGATCTTTGCACCAAAATATTTAGAATAGTGATCTCAGTTTCCTCATCTGTAAATTGTGCTTTATAGGAGTAGATAGCACATGATTAACTTTCATTTATAAGATTCTATTAACTTACATTTAAATTGATAATGGCGAATGGAGCACCCAGTGATATACAGATTGTTTGCTGTAAAGAATAATTGAGAAGATAAGATTCTAAAACCCATGATTATTGTCATATTTGGAGTAAAGGTTTTTGTTTTTTTCATTGTTGCTTTAGATTTCATTTTGCTCACAGTAACTGACAGCACGCACACAGGCGAGGGTGCAGGCGAGCTTCTTTTTTCTCCGTCTCTCTTCTTCCCCTTCTTTGTTTGACCTTTATTTCATAATATCCTGCTACTGCTTGCAACAATTTTCACAACAGAAAAAATATGACAGTAACCTCCCTAAAGTATTTTTTACCCACAAAAACAATGGGTTGTGTGGTTATTTTAAGTATAAAGGAATTTTTCAAAGAGCACAGTGCAATAAAATTAAAGAGACAAATTCCCCATGAAATATGAATTATGGAATAAAAACCTTCATGGTTACTCCACTACCAATCTCTTTCTGTTCATTAATGCCTGACTTTTTTCTTTACTCTTTGTGATCCATATTTGGGAAACAGAAATGAATAAGACAGAGGAAGGGACTGCAGAGAAAAGTGAGGCTAGCTATAAAAGGAAAAGCTGAGAGAAAAGGAGGCAAAGGGAAAAAGAGAAGCTGACAAAATGAAAAGAAAAAATATGAACAGAGAAAATGAAAATGAATGGAATGACAAGAGGAGTAATGAGTTATGAGAAACTGCATGCCCCCAATAAATTAAAACCTTGAAAATAACAAAATATACACAGTGATAAGGCTTTTTAAAATAGGTGCTTATGTGGCTATTTTATATTCCAGGTTTGAGGTCAGGAAGGATTTTAATAACACCACTTGGACGCTCCAGATTGCACCATCAGTGCAAGAATAATTGATGAGAGTGCTGCTGTTGCTATGCCTTAGTATTCATCTCAGTGTATACAAAATGATCTGTTATGCAAATAAGATGTAAATGAATCCATTGTGACTAAAAGGCGAGAGACTTTGGATGACTCAGTGCTACCATATCCACCTAGGGCCTGCAAACAGAAAAACAGCATTAGCTATGGAGACTTTGCTATAGAAGAGGCCAGGCTGCTGGTGATTTGCCAAAGGGTCTGAATACTAATCAAGGTGGAGCTCTTTTTCAAATGTAGAATTCTATCTATGTTGCATAAACCTACAGTTAATTTATCTTCTTCCATCAGGATCCAAATCATACATAATATAATTGCCTTTGTAAGTAGACAATCCATCATGACTAATGAGGCAAAGATAAACCAGGTGGCCAAAGGCCTGATGCACTTATCTTTTACAGAATAAAAGGCAAGAACATCTCACTTTTTTGCAATACATAATAAGTCTCAAATAGAAATGTTTTGGATTCTTAACATAGTTCTGTTTTAATCAGTATACATTAGCCATCTTTAACTTAAAAATATGTTGACTATCAGCTATATATATCAATTTAACATATATCAACACATATTAATATCAATTTTCTTACAGGAAATGTTAAAATGAGATTAGGTGCCTAGGGCAGCCCACATAAACCTTCATTCCTTCAGTTCTTACATGTTATGGTCGCCTTTAATGTGTGAGGCAGTATTTCATGTGCTTGGAATACAGAAGTGAACAACAGGGACGAACCCTGGACCACACAGAGCAGTAAATAAACAAATAAATATATAACATTGTCTTAAGTGCTATGAAAAAAGAGCAGACAAGGAGGATTTAAAGCAGTAGTAGTTACAGTTTGGATAGGTTTAAGATAGGTTTTGTGAGACAGTGGTCGGCTACTGAGATGGAGTTTGTGGTTCAAGATGTTTATTTGTTAGTATCACCTCTGAAATGAAAGAAAAAGTAGAAATGGGCAGGAGAAGGAGTTAAATTGTGAAGCAGTCTAGACAAAGCCTCAGCCAACCCATTGGGGAACACTTACGTGAGCACTGCTCAGTAGAATGCCCCTGTATACAGACAAATCACAGGCCTTTTAATCTCTTCCTCACCCAGCCAAGGAAGGGGACTGATGCAGAAAAAGCAGGACCTTGAGTGGACCATTTTCTGCAAGGAGGCACACCCTGCAGGAGCTGACAGCCAGAGCCCATGTCCGGGTTGTACTGACCACAGCTGAGCAGTGTGTTCTTTCTTGAAATGAGATCTGGACGGCACATCTTCATGTCCACCACGGGAGGAGAGCAGGAAGGCTCTTCTGAACAGAAGACTGAAAGAAATACAAAACTGAACTTTGCTAATATATAAAAATGTGTTTTTATGAGAGTATGTGAATCTGGCTTTCGGTTTCCAGTTCTACATTTAAGGAGCTTGGAAGTTGCATTCCTAACTACAAGTAAAAAGTTGAACAGACCTAAAAATTAACAACTCTTCTTGGGTTGTAAGAGAGCAGAGGACACAGAGCAAACCACTGCCCCCAGGACTGGAGAGACAGACAGGCAAATACTGAGAGCCGTGGCTCACCAAAGCAGAAACCCCAGCGAGACCCCGTGTCAGGCAGCAAAACCTGAACTGTAGTTGATGAATTGCTGGAGGTTCATGGTGGACAAGTCTGAGAGTTAAAGGCTCTAAGGGATCCAGCTATAGGGCGAGGAGACAGGACATGAGTATACTAGACATAATAGTCAAAATATTCACGAGGCCAACATCTTCTAACAAGCAAAAGTGCTGTTGGAGGCAGCCAAAGCAACCGACCATATTTGATGCCAAGTGACCCTACAGCCAGCTTGGCACACCTGTCTGGAGCAGGCTTGCATACCTCACTCAGAGAAAGCTAATTCCCACAGGCCAGAAAGCACTGACGACTTGGCATAGCACAGAACCAATGGATGGCCGATCATATTACTGAAGTGGAATATTCGACTTTGAAAGATGACAATAGAGACATTAGAGGGTATTCAAGTCAAGAAGTAAAAAGAGGATTCACCCACAGGATGGATACAAGATAACTAATATTCAGAAGGAGAAGCTTCTTTTAAATTGAACTTCGAGTCACAGAAAAGACATAATGTAAAAGAAAAAAGTTCAAAAACATAAAGAGGGAATCTGTGCAAGCTGACAGAGACTAGTCGACAGGGCTCCCGGCAGCAAAAGCGAAGGGCCCCGGGCTCTGTGGCCATAGCTCATGTTGCACAGCGAGACGGCGTGGCTCTCCTGTGTGTGAACCCCAGGGCGTCTCTGTGTCCATGCCTGTGGCTGTGGTGATGTCGGATCCTAGAATCTAACATCCTATCTAAGTAGAAATCTGAGAAAAGAAGTGAGCATCTCCCACTAGGACTGTGGGCTCAGTAGACAAAGCTGTTGCTTAGCATCATTTTGTTACTCCGCCCTGTAAGTTTCATGTCTTCACCTTCTTTTGTATTTTTCAACTGCAAATTCATGTAAGACTTGGAAGGATGCCATCTGGTTATTATTTTGACATGAGGTCAAGGACTAGATACTCATGTTATCACTGTCAAGGTGAAACTCTAGATCCCCTCTCCATCACCTAAGTTCAGACCAAGAAGTATCTGAGTTCAAGTGAGCTCTGTTGCAAACTCTGACCTATGGCTACCTCCCCATCTGAGAAATGGGGATAATTAATCCCTTTTTTTGGTTTGGTTATGAGGGTAAATAGTTGCAACATGCCACTTAATAAGTATTTGACTCATTGTAGCCATTCATGTTAACAACGAGAGTGTGTTTGATTGCTCTCACGATTTTAAGGCTCGGGGGAAGGGAAAGGGGGAAGGGAAAGGGTGAAGAGTGGTGAGTGGCAGACCCTTGCTCTGCACTGGAATCAACTGTAGTGAGTGTCAAGGAGGAGAAATTTTATCTTTTCTCAGGAAAACATCTGTATAGAGAGGAATCCTTAATATTCATATATTAAAAAGGAGATACTTACTGTGTGTTGAGTGTGGAATTGCCTGTATTTCAGACTCTGGACAGTCCAAGAAAGTTTTTCTTGACACCTTGTTTAATCAAGAATTGAAGCCTTTTAAAAATTACACAGGAAATAAAATGAACTTTTAGCCTTTCCTGAATATCACAGATAATATTTGTGTAGGCAAAAATCAGTTTATTTGGCACTTAAGTAATTGATTTCCTCCTGAAGAACTTAGAAGTAATTAATTGAAAAATACAGAATTTTAAAAGTATTTTAGCTATCATATTTTAAGTATGTAGAATAGAAATAAGCAAACTTTATGGATGCTCTTATCCTTGCCAGGTGGCACAACATATTAATTATTCAGAAAAGTGCTGACTTATTCAAAATATTATACTTTTAGGGTTTGTTAATAATCATGTTCTCCTCTATATGAGTAAGTTGTTGCTTTATATATGAGATTTCCCTACAAAGCCAGGATGCTCAAAAATTTTGGTTGTACTTCTTTTTACTTATATCTTCATTTGAGCAAAATAATCAACAAACTAACAAACATCTTCTGTAAGCTGGTCACCAAACCTAGTCACACCACTTGGCCACACATTTGATTAATCTCCATAAACGAAATCCATTTCAAAATATAAGTAGTTACCAATCCTGGGGCTACTTAACAGTGTACAGTATGTTCTGGAAATGTTTCTGAAGATGATGAATTGAAACACATTTTGAACAATGGAAATGAACCCCCCCAAAATGACAACTTTGAAGGGGACAGTGCTTGTTCTGATGAAGATTTTTGTTTTAAATCACTCTCCTTCATACTCACAGTTCCTATTAGATTGGCAATACATTTTTTTCACAGCCCTGTTCACTCTGACCTCTCAGGCCACCCATGGCTTTTGGAGCTGCTCTGCTTTTGTTGTTTTCTAAGCAAACATTTGAGGGGAAAGGAGCCTGGTAAAGTGGAGATAGGATAAGGCATGGTATTGGGACCTGGCACGGGGTTCTCACATTTTCTTGGTATTTATCTTCTGCCTCACTTTGGGTATAGCTGTGTCATGCTTTTACATATTTCTCAGATAGTTTGGGTGGGCTGGCACAATTTATGACCACAAATATAGCTGTCACTCACTCCTTTGAGACTAGGATATTATATTCTGGCTTTTCTGGTTTTCCAAAAGTTTGATGAGGTGGCAGATTCTATGCAATAAAATTAATGTTTCTATCACATGAATTACTCTTATGTACCCAAAATAAATAAAATTCCAAACAAGAATCTAAACATGAACTCAACCATTGTGGTTTGATTATTCCTCCTCCTCCCCTTCCTCCATTTCCTTCTTAAAACAAAAGTTATAATTGACATGTAACAACACATTAGTTTCCAGTGCACAACGTAATGATTTTACATTTGTGTATGTTGTGAAATGATAACCACAGTAAGTCTCCATAACATTCATTATCACACAGAGTTATAATTTTTTCCCTCCTCCTTCTTACTTTCTCTTTCTTTTAGAATTGTGTAACGCGGCCATAGCTAGTTTAAGGGAAGAATGAGTATTTAGTTGCTCCAACCAAAAAAATCAGGATTCTATTGTCAGGAAAGAAGGGAATGGATATTGAGCAAAACACTGAGCGTGCTGCACACTTTATGTTCACTGTGTTGTGGTTGCTTCTACTCGTCTCTTACTTGAATCAGAAGCCATGATCTAGTGCCTAGAACAGCGCTCAGAACATAGTTCATGTTCAGGAAATGTTGGTAGAACTTTAAAATATAAATTTTAACAATTTCCTGGCTTTTTTCTGACATACTTACAAAGCTAACTTTGTAAAATAACAAACAGTAAAGGTAATCCAGAAAACAAACTAAAACTCTGTGCTTGTTTGGAAAAAAATATTTGCTGATTTATTCTACCTTGCTTGATGTGTATTATTTAGCTTCACAGGACTACTATAAAATGTATCAAATCCATTCATAAATGTTAGAATAGAATTTTATATAAATCATCATTTTTAATAATCTCAAGTAAGCAACTGGCTACAGGCAATAAAAAGGAAGAGGAGTTGAAACATTTCAGTGTGCAAATGAAAGAATGAGCAAGACCAAGAACACCAAAAGGGAGAGAATCAGCAGTTTGTACAAATAAGAATATCTGTACAAATCCATTTTCTAGAGGATCAGATTTTGGGTATATTGTACAATATGCATAGATAAGTCAATATGTTTCAAATTACACATTCATAGACAAACCATTTATCTAGGATTCTGGTATATGTAAAGATAGAAAGACAAAAAGAAAATGGCAGGTTATTAAAACAAATACCTAGAAATTCAAACCTCACAGCCCACCATTGCCTCTTATTATGCTTCCAATTAATAGGAAAAATCTTTTATTTTCCATATAACATGTCTCTGGGAAAATCATAAAGTTGAAGGAGATCTATGCCCTGCCTATCACTCACTGGTGACAGACTATAAACGGAACTGAATTTCATTAGGTGCCTGATATTTAGTAAACAGCAGAATTACCATCTTTTTCCTTTCCATTAATATTTGCCAAAGGAGAAAAAATGTTATTTCATTCCACCCAGATATCTATTTTCCTACCAATTAACATTTGTAAAACAATTAACTAAGGCATATAGTAGATGTGTTAAAATTTTGTGTCTTTTTTCTTGTGGTTGAGTAGTTAATGATAGAAAAAAATGCTTTCATTTTACCAAAAGGTAGTTGTGCTGGGAAAATATTTAAAAATTTTTCTTCAATTAGATAATATCCCTATTAGAGTGTGGTTCAATGTGGATTTAAAAATTATAATTTCTTTTTCCAAACCTCTAGGATGTAAAAACTAAGAAGACAGAAGCCAAAACCATTTTCTGGTTTAGCTCCTAAAGGGTAACAGGCACCTAAAAATGAAGTCTTTAATATTTATTTTGAAATTGCCTGGGAATATCTGCTGAGTGTGGCATGATCCACTGTCTTCAGATCTGGCCTCTACTTTTAGGAGGGCTGGGAAGACAGAAGGAGACTCAGGGAGACATAGGGTAGAATGGAGAAACTGACCTATCCCCTACTAGTTAAAGCCCAATGTCAAAATATATGACAACGTGGCAACCGGTCACCAAAGAGTTGGAATCCCGTGGCAAAGCAGGAGAGTGTTATTACAGGTGGCAGGGAGTAGAGGGGAAAATGATGAGACTTAGGCCGTCGTGTCAGGAACCAGGTCCTTGTCACTAGACCATGATTTCATTCAATAGAAAGTTCACCTGAGACCTATCCACGAGCATACATATGTATGAGGAAAATTACTGGAATGAAACTTAAAAAACAAACCATAGATCAAGCATAGTTATGAGATCTGAAGTACCAGGCGTGACCTCCTCTCTGGAACCAGACAGATAAACTACTGAGCTGACTGTGCAAAGATGATAGAACTGGCAAACGTATTCTGTACTTCCCCAAACCAAATCAGACTTACAAATAATTCTTTTTACTTGGCCGTTATTCCTTTTTGAACTACTGTCATCTTTGTTCTTCCTCTCTTCACCAAACATCTCCATTCATTGAAATCTCACTTTGACTCTAATTTGTACTCACTGATATCGCTAATGCCTTGGGAGATCTCATGTCCATTGACTGCGGTACTCACCCTGAAGCATGTGTCATTGTAGGAAAGTCCACCTCATTGAAATCAACTCCTCTCTTAGCATTCATACACAAATTTTTCTGGTCCTTTTCATTCTCGTTACCCTTCCTTAATTTACTTCATTGGCCCATTTCCTAGATTTCTAAGGTTTTTCCCAGGACTTTGACTTTGGTGGTTCTCTTCTATCCCTAAAGGATCTTACTGAGCAATTTTATTCTTATTTGTGGAATAACACTATTTTATTTGAGACTCTTCCAGTCTTAATTAATTTGACGCTGAGAAACACATGACCTCAGCAATAGTTGTCAAGTACCCCATATTTCAAAGTGAAGTTCTATACCACCTATTTAAAATGTAAAATTTTGTGGTAAAAATAATTGATTTAAAACTGTTAGTCCATCAATTGCCTGGAGGATATAAAAATGTTGAGGTTGTCCCTCACCGCCTGGCTTATTTCACTTAGCATAATGCTCTCCAGTTCCATCCATGCCATTGCAAAGGGTATAAGCTCCTTCTTTCTCTCTGCTGCATAGAATTCCATTGTGTAAATGTACCGTAATTTTTTGATCCACTCATTTGCTGATGGGCACTTAGGTTGCTTCCAGTACTTGGCTATTGTAAATTGTGCTGCTATGAACATTGGGGTGCATAGGTTCTTTTGGATTGGTGTTTCAGGGTTCTTAGGGTATAATCCCAGCAGCAGAATTGCTGGGTCAAAATACCATATGATCTCACCTTTAACTGGAACATAATCAACAAAAGAAAAAAAGCAAACAAAATATAACCAGAGACATTGAAATTAAGAACATTGTAACAATAACCACAGGGGAGTGGGGAGAGGACAGTGGGGAGAGGGGTCTATAGGAGCTACTATAAAGGACACAAGGACAAAATCAAGGGGGAGGGTAGTGGTGGGGGAGGGAGGTGGGACTGGCTGGGGTGGGGTGGAGGGAAGGGGAGAAAATGCAGACAATTGTAACTGAATAAAAATAAACAAATAAATTTTAAAAAATGTTGAGGTTGAAGGGAAAGATAGAAATCGAGTTTCTTTGGAGAGAGACATTGGAATGCTGTGAGATGTTCTCTACCTTGTGGAGGAGGGGAAGAGTCAGCTTTCCAGTTTCTATAATCATCCAATGCTTAAAATTTGTCTTCTAAAGTTTGCTGGAATACAAGCATGTGTTGAGTGACTGAGATTTTTAAAGACTAGAGTTGGACACCTTGTGTTGGAGCTTAAAGAAGGGGCTATATTGGGAGCCAGCTGTGATTTCTCAGATGGTAAGGAATAGCTATATATTTCCCAAGACCCAGAGAGTGAGGCCACCTCACTAAGAAAGCCTTTAGTGTATAGAGGTTTACAATTGTTTGCAGAATCTAAGGATGGTTTAGTAAGAAGCCAGCTAGAGGAGAGCATTTCTTGCTGATACAAGGAAGCTATAGTCTGATGCTCTTGGAAGGAGAATCTTCAAAGAAGTCATGGAAGTATCCATGCAACTCAACTTGGAACATGCTCCAAGCCCTAAAATCACAGATGCCAGGTCATTATCAGCAGCCTCATAGATGGGGATTTTAACACCCCATTGACTTCAATGGATAGATCTCCAGACAGAAAATCAACAAGGAAACAGTGGCATTAAACAAGACACTAGATCAAATTACTTAACTGATATCTTCAGAGCTTTACATTGCAAAGCAGCAAAATATACATACTTTTCCAGTGCACATAGAACACTTTCTAAGGTAGATACATGTTAGGACACAAAACATGTCTCAATCAATTTAAGAAGATTGAAATCATAAGCATCTTCTCTGAACACAATGCTATGATATTAGAAATCAACCACAAGAACACTGAAAAATACACAAAGACATTGAAGCTAAATAACATGTAATTAAACAGTCAATGGTCAAAAACAAGACTAAGGAAGAAATCAGAAGATAACTTGAAAAAATGAAAATAAGAACACAATAATCCAAAATCTGTGGGACACAGGAAGAACAATTGTAAGAGGATAATTCATGGTATTACAGGCCTATCACAAAAAAAGAAAAGAAAAAGCTCATAGACAATCTAACTTTACACTTAAAGGCCCTTGAAAAAGAACAACAAACAAGACCTAAAGTGAGTACAAGAAAGGCAAAAATAAAGATCAGAGCAGAAATAAACAAAATAGAGCTAAAAAATGATACAAAGGATCAATGAATCTAAGTGTTGCTTCTTTGAAGAGATAAACAAGATTGACAAACCTTTATCAGACTCATCAAAAAAAGAGAGAGTAGAACCCGTAAATAAAATCAGAAATGAAAGAGGAGAAACAACTGACACCAAAAAAAAATGAAGGATTGTAAGAAAATATTATGAGCAACTATATGCTAAAAAATTGGACAACCTGGATGAATTGGATAAATTCCTAGAAACATACAGTCTTCCAAAAGTAAATCAGGAAGAATCAGAGAATATGAATAGACAGATTACACCTAGTGAAATTGAAGCAGTGATTAGAAAAAAGAAACTCTCAACAAACAAAAGCTCTGGACCAGATGGCTTCACAGGTGAATTTTAACAAACATTCCAGGAAGAACTATATCTGTTTCTCTCAAACTATTTCAAAAAATTCAAGAGGATGGAAAGGTCACAAGCTTATTTTATGAGGCAAGTATTATCCTAATTCCAAAACCAGAAAAAGACACTGCAAACAGGAAATTAAAGTCCAGTATTCCTGATGAACATAGATGCTAAAATCCTCAACAAGATATTAGCAAACCGAATACAGCAATACATTTAAAAAATCATACACCATGATGAAGTGGGTTTTATACTGGGAATACAAGGTTAGTACAACATTTGCAAATCAATAAATGTGATTCATCCCATAAACAAAATGACAGGTAAAAAAAAAAACATGATCATATCAATAGATGCAGAAAAGCATTTGATAAAATCCAGTCCCAATTTATGACAAAAAATCTCAGCAAAGTGTCTCTAGAGGGGACATCCTAAATATAAAGGCCATATATGACAAAAAAACAAAACAAAACAGAACTGTCAACATTATACTCAATGGGCAAAAGCTACAAGTGTTCCCATTAAGATTGGGAACAAGACAGTATTGTCTGCTTCCAACTCTCTTATTCAAATAATAATGATACAAAAGATACCTTGAATGAAAGAGGAGAAAGAGCAACTGACACCAAAAAATGCAAAGGATTGTAAGAAAGTAGTGTGAATAACTACATGCTAACATATTGGACAACATGGATGAAATGGAAGTCCTAACAACAGTAATCAGAAAAGAAAAAGATATAAAAGGCATCCAAATTGGCAAGGAAGAAGTAAAACTGTCCTTATTTTCAGATGACATGCTACTGTACATAGAGAACCCAAAAGATTCCACCAAGAAACTATTAGAACTGATAAATGAATTCAGCAAAGTGGTAGGATACAAAATATCTAGAAATCAGTTGCATTTTTATATCCCAATAACAAACTAACAGAAAGGGAAATTAAGAAAATCCTGTTCACAGTTCCTTCAAAAAGAATAAAATACCAAGGAATAAGTCTAATTAAGGATGCAAAACATGCATACTCAAAAAATTATAATACACTGAAGAAAGAAATTGAGAGATTCAAATAAGCGGAAGAATATACCATGTGGATGGACATGAAGAATTAACATTAAAATGTCCATGCTACCCAAAGCACTCTATATATTCAATGCAATTCCAATCAAAATTTCAATATCGTATTTCATAGAACTAGAAAAAATATTTCAAAAACATATAAGAAGTGACAAAAGGCCCTGCATATCAACAGGGATCATGGGAAAGAAGGACAAAGCTGGAGGAATCATACTACCTATTCTCAAACTACACTGTAAGACTATAGTAATCCAACCAGCATGGTACTGGCATAAAAAAAGACACACAGATAAATGGAACAGAATAGAGTGCCCAGAAATAAACCCACACCTTCATAGTCAATTAATATTTGACAAAGGAAGCAAGTACATACAATGGGCTTAAGATACTTTATTCAATAATAAGTGTTGGAAAAATTGGACAGATACATGCAAAAAAAAAAAAAGAAACTAGACCACCTTCTTATACCATACACAAGAATAAATTTAAAATGAATTAAAAACTTAAATATTAGACCTGAAACAATGAAAATCCCAGAAGAAAACATAGGCAGTAAAATATTGGACATTGCTCATAGCAATATTTTATCTGATATATCTCCCCAGACAAGGAAAACAAGAGAAAAATAAACAAGTGGGACTACATCAAACTGAAAGTTTTGTGTAGCAAAGGAGGCCATCCACAAAATAAAAAGATGACTCACAGAATGGGAGAACATATTTGCCAATACTTCTGATAAGGTGTTAACATCAAAAATTTATAAAGAACTTATAAAACACACACATCCAGTTAAAAAATGGTCAAAGGACTTGATTGACACTTCTCCAAAGAAGACACACAAATGGCCAATAGACATATGAAAAGATGCTCAATGTCACTAATCATCAGAGAAATGCAAATTAAAGCTGCAATGAGATACCACCTCTCACCTGTCACAATAGCTATCATCAATAGATCAACAAACAAGTGCTGGTGAGGATGTGGAAAAGGGGGAACCCTTCTGCACTGTTGGTGGGAATGCAGATTGGTATAGCCACTGTGGAAAGCAATATGGAGATACCTGAAAAAATTAAAAATGGATCTGCTTTTTGACCCAGAGATCTAGGAATACAAGTTCTGCCCAGAAGGCATCCATTATGTAATATGAAAAATAGAGACATAATTAAAGAAGATACAAGATAGCAGAAACATTGTACACAGGACAATGATGCCTCAGTCCCCTTCAAAGTAGGCACCTTGGGACCTCACACAGTTCTCCCAGTTGCCATGAGTGGCCCCATCATATTTTCCTGAATCTCATCGATGGTCTGAATTCTCATCCCTTTCAAAGGCAATTGTACTTTTGACAGAATCCAGGAGTCACATGGCACCAAATCTGGGCTACAAGGGGACTACATCACCTGGGTGATTTCATTTTTCACCAAAAATCTTAGTATGAGACATAATGCATGAGCGGGTCCATTTTTGTGATGAAGTTGCCAATCACCAGTTGCCCATAGATGCAGCCTTCTGAATAATCTGAATAGTTTCCACAGAGGAATGTTCAAGCTTAGTGCAAGCTTGATGTAGATTTGGTGCTTTACTCACTCAGTCATTTTGAATGAGATGGCCACACAGTACACATGCTCACTCAATGGCGTCTACTGCCCCCACTGACTAGTGCAGTGAAGTCATCATTGTTCACATATGAGCATCCAATCCACCCTCCTTGGCTGGTTATATTGATGTCACTTAGACCAGGGGTGTCAAACTCATTTTCACCGGGGGCTACATCAGCCTCGCAGTTGCCTTCAAAGGGCCAAATGTATTTTTAGGACTGTATAAATGTAACTACTCCTTAACTGGGGGCAAGGAGCTCCGCACTGCCACTGGGCAGAAACAAGGTGCCAGGCCAGATAAAACAAAGTGGAGGGCTTGTGTTTGCCACCTGTGGCTTAGATTGTTCTTGTTATATTAACAACAGCTGGACTTTTCCTGGACAGACCCCCCAAAACATTAATTAATTAATTTATTTTTATTTTTTGATTTATTTGTTTATTTTTTACTGATGTTCAATTACAGTTGTCCCCAGTTTCCCCCCATTACTCTGGGTAGGGCAGGGGGAGAGCTTGGGTTTTTTTGTTTTTGTTTTTGTTTTTAATTTTTATTGTTATTCAATTACAGTTGTATGCCTTTTTCTCCCCATCCCTCCACCCCACCCCAGCTTAACCCACCTCCCTCCCCCAACTCCACCCTCCCCCTTGATTTTGTCCATGTGTCCTTTATAGTAGTTCCTGTAATCCCCTCTCCTCACTGTCCCCTCCCCACTCCCCCCTTATACCCTTTGCAATGGCATGGATGGAACTGGAGAGCATTATGCTAAGTGAAATAAACCAGACAGTGAGGGACAAATACCATATGATCTCACCTTTAACTGGAACATAATCAACAGAAGAAAAAAGCAAACAAAATATAACCAGAGGCATTGAAGTTAAGAACAATCTAACAGTAGCCAAAACATTAATTTAAAGAACATAAGCACCCCTATGTTTATTGCAGCATTATTTACAATCTCTAAGATATGGAAGCACCTCAGTGGCCATCTGTAGATGAGTGGATAACACAAGTTTGGGACATTTACTGAATGGAATACTACCCAATTGTAAAAAAGAAAATTTTACCCTTGGCAACAGTATGGATGGACCTGGAGAACATTATGCTAAGTGAAAATAGTCAGTCAGAGAAGGACAAATACCATATGATTTCACTTAAATGTAGACTCTAATGAACAAACTGACCTAACAAGCAAAATAGAGACAGAATTGTAGGTAGACAGCTAGTGGGTGGGGGGAGGGTAGGGGATGGAGGGATGGAGCAAAAAGGAAGAAGGACTCATGGACATGGACAGCAGTGCAGTGTTTGCCTGGGGGCGGGGTATAAGTGGACTAAATGGTAATGGAAAAAATACAATTAAAAAAGAATCAATTCATTTATTTTCTCAGATCCTTTTCATTTCAAAGGTCAACGTTTCACTGCCATCATTTTATAGTCCTAGTGATTCTTGAGCTGGCATCTTATGTTGATTTATTTAAAAAAAAAAAAAAACGCTTTTATTTTATTTTATTTTATTTTCTTAGCACAGTATTCCTTCAGGTCATTTTTAGTTGGTCTTCTGATTTTGCAACTGATTTGCCTTACTTTGTAGATTTTCTTGTTTTGCTCCCTTGGCCAATTGTGCCATTAAAAACACCGTCCCTCCCCCTCACCCACAAAGACCATTTTGCTTTACCCGTTAGCCATACAAGGATTTTGTTTGAGCACCTGGTTTTCTTGATCCTTGGCACACATTTTGCCTGGGCTTCTAATAAGGTGTTTTAAACAGTCTCCAGGTTTCTGGTAGATTATTTGCTTTTTTTTTTCCCCAAGTCCTTGCAGTTTTTCTAATATCCCCATTTCGATGTAGGTCTCTTTATAAAATGGAGTTAGCATGTGTTCGGTGTTTCTTGGCTTTCCCACTCTCAGCAGAATGTGAAACTTAATCATATACTGATCACTCATATATAGTGGTTTGTATAATTTCTGATTCACTTCCTGTCTTTTATGCAGGACTCAGTAAGTGTATTTCCTTTCCATATGGATTCTAAAATTACTTGATCTAAGAAGCAGTTATTTATTCCTCCCAAAATGTTTCCTTCATATCTCTTCTCACTGAGAAAATTCATGAATCCAGATGTGAGTAATTAAGATTTTATGTGATTACCATCTGTCCTGACTTTGAGTATGCACACTTAGGGTTAATATTTTTAGCATTATATATATTTGAACATCAGATGAGAAGAATTAGAGTAATCATAAATCTCAGTTGAAGGCACATTATCTCTCTTTATTGATTAGTTGATTATTTCTCTTCCTCGACCCTCTATTTTCCCTCTCTGGACAGGCAATGGTGCGAAGAAGTCTAATAAATGTCATTTTGTTTATTGATGTTTTTGCAAAATGTGTATTTTGGTTTTTATTGTACTTGTTATATTGTGGAAAGTAAACAGATAGATATTTCACTTCGTTTCTTACTTTGTAATCAATGCTATGTTTTTGGTTAGTGGTATGCATATATCTAACCTGTTTCTTCTATTGAAACTGCTGTATAGTACCCCCTGGTAGACATCCATCACTTTCTTCTAGTTTGCTTTCCTAGCGAATGCTGATGCAATTTGTCTCCAAATTACCAACATCATCCACCACTGATTTCTCAGTTGCAGCTGATTTAGAAAAAGAATAATTCTCCTTCAAGCAGTTTCACAGTGAAATCTTCATTTACACCAGTGTTTCTCAGCCTTGGCAATAGTAACATTTTATACTGGATAAATCTTTGTTGTGGGATCTCCTATGCATTGTAGGATTCTTAGCACCATCTCTGGTACTACCCACAAGACAGCACCCCCAGCTGTGATGATCAAAACATCTCCAGATGTTGCCCAAAGTTTCCTGGGGGTGAGGTGGAACAAAATCACCCCCTGCTGAGGACAACTGATGTGGAGTTTTAAAATATTTACATGCTATTTTTTGTTAGATCTTACATATTCTTAGTTGTCATTGATAACCTATGACTCAGTGGCACTATAACCAGGCTTCCCCCCAACACGCCCCCACCCAAGCTTCTTCCTTG
This sequence comes from Desmodus rotundus, assembly GCF_022682495.2. Taxonomy (NCBI): domain Eukaryota; kingdom Metazoa; phylum Chordata; class Mammalia; order Chiroptera; family Phyllostomidae; genus Desmodus; species Desmodus rotundus. The sequence continues at coordinate 134,854,356 of NC_071387.1, forward strand.
TTACTGTTGCAACATGTCAATTACATAGGTTAATCGTTTCTTGACAAGCATCCCACTCCTCTGTCTGCTTGATTTATATACATTTTACATAGTCACCTGGGAAGAAAATCTTGGCTTCTCTGGCAACATACCTTTCAGTGACTAGTCCATTACATGTTCTTTGTATGTAATAATGTTCTTTTTTTTAATAAATAAGCTAGGCCTGAAGTTAAACAGAAATTTTAGCACTGGCCTTTAATTACTTTATTTCAGATTTGTAAGTAGCACAAAAAACAATCCTGTGATTTTATAGTTGTACCTTAATTTTATTTTTATTTTTTTATTTATCATTGTTCAGTTACAGTTGTCCTGTCTTCTCCCCATTCTTCACCCCTACCCTGCCCCGTCACCCCCCTCCCACAGTTGTCTGTGCCCATAAGACCTCTATTCGTGTTCCTTTGCTTGCCCTTTCTCCTTCTTTCCCTGTTGTCCCCCTCCCTCTTCCCCTCTGGTCACTGTCAGTTTGTTCTTTATTTCCAAGTCTCTGGTTCTGTTTTGCTCATTTGTTGGTTTTGTTGATTAGGCTCCAATTATAGGTGAGATCATATGGTATTTGTCTTTCACCACCTGGCTTATTTCTCTTGATTTTAATTATGACCTTAGATATCCAATTATTTCACTTATTTGGCCTGAAGCTGCTTCTGTCTATATTAAAAATAAAGCCTAGCCAAAAGGTCCTCAACTAAATGGCTATCAATATATACCTTCTTTTCAGTTATTATTATATATGGACAAGGAAGGCATATGTTTGGTTTGAATTAATGTTTTCTATCAATGATGCCTGAAATTATGAAATAATTAGGAGATTATGGTAAAACCTCCAATTCAAATGGTCTCAAATAACGCAAGTAAAATATTTCTAAAAGTTTAAATGAATGAAAAGGTCACTAGATTTAGAGTCAAAATATTTGAGTTTAATTAATAGCCTGTTTGTCCATTAGTCATTCCATGTCTTTTGGCTGAAGTTCTCTAAATAGAGTTTCCTCAACCTAACAATAGCAGAATATTTTTAAAGATAAAGTGAAATTAAAGTTAATGCAACTCTGAGATGTCAAACACGAGATTATTTTATTACTTGATATGATTTTAACAAAATTTTGATTCTCCTCATGTTGAAGACATTACTTTTAGTGGCAGGCACTGATCCAGAGAAGTTCACTTGTACCTCACAAAGCTACTAGAAATAGTGGGCATTGTTGGTTTTAGATTCCTCTTTGATCCCAGGTTTGTGGCTCTATGCCTCCCCCACTCCTCTATCCCTGCTGCAGTATTACAGCTGGCCACTTTCAGTTTGTTACTTGCTTTTCCTCCCTGTCTTAGCCATCTACCCTTGGCCAACCCAAAGTCTTACCTGTTTCTGGTTTTTGGTCCAGCAGCCTTCTAACCCGCCCCCTACCATTTTCTGGTTAACAGATCTTTCTCTTTAAGTATTCCATTAATGGACCTAGTCAAAGTCTAGTTAAAAGACTCATGATCTTGTATAAGAATATACAGGGTCCAGCAGAAGTAATGCCTGCTTGAGTGTGGTTGGTAGGGTAATAATATGGGTGTCATAATTTATAGTTTTAATTCAAATATTTTACCTCAAATATCATATGGTGTTCTTGATACGGTTATGTTACTGAATTACATGCTGATGATTTTGTAATAAGAGATTTTGTCATGAAAAAGTGGTGTTATTTGTGCCAGACCCTGTATGTTGCCTATAAAGATCCAGCTCACAGATGAATAATATTTATTAAAACAGAGCAGCAAGTCCAGATAGTATTGGATTATCAGATCATGCAATGTCTCTATTGAATATCCTCCCCCGTCTTCCCATTTTACTCATAATAAAGCTCAGTGTCCTTGCAATAGCGTCCAGTGCCCTGTTTGCTCTGACAGGTCTGTGCCGTCTGGTCTCATTGCCCATCACTCAACCCCAGCTCATTTCACTTTAGCCACACTGTTCTTGTTACTCATTCCTGAGTAAGCCGCAGTAGGCCTTGCAAAGTTGCTCTTTTTCTCTGCTTAGAATACACTTCGTCCACAGTGGATGCTCAGTAAATAAATGTTATTTATGCTGTGCTTAAATGGACATAGTTTCCTCCACCTCCATTCTCCTGTCTTACCTCTATAGCCATTTTTGAGGGCTAAGGATGGGGGCCAGTTCTCTATTATGTGACTTACAATGCCACGTATGCTATGTCTATTGCAAGTTACTTAATGATAGTTATCAATTAAACATCTTTTTACAAATAAATGCATAAATGTGCATCAAATGAATATTTGCATAAACCCAAGAGAAGATTAGTTTATGATAATGTATCATATGTTAAACAGAGCTTAAGAATTCAAAATACTCATTTTATTTTGTACTTATTTATTTTTTACTTATAAAAATCACATAAAGAATCTATTGAATTAATATGTTAAGAATCAGCGAATGACTAATCTTGCTATTAGTGTGACTTTTTATTAAACTGTGTTTATTATTTCCTAAAATATAAATTTGTCTGTATGGAGAATGGATAAATAATAAAGTTAATAACAAATGGAAACATTTACAACATTCAAAGGGGAAATCTGTGCTACAAATATGACTTTAAAAAATAATTACAGGAAGCTGGTAGACCCCTGAACAGCAGGTTAAATTAGTTTTGATTTATCCTTTCTATTCATGCTGAACTTTGCTAATACTTTCTAACACATAAGGAAGCTGGGAGCTTAATCTTTGCCATAATCAGCAAGTATAATACAGATACTACATCACAGGCTCCCACAGAACTGTGTAATGCTTCTAACCAGCTACAGTCTATGTCTGGCAGCCAGATATGCAGAACGACATCTCCTGTGGGATGAAGAAAAGAAGAGAGAGTACACTTGTGTATTCTAACTGACTGTATCCAATTTGAACATTTTCATCAACAAGAAAGACACTTTATGCTCATTTTCCCATGCTTCCATTTTTGTGTAAAGTGTTCCAGAGAAAGGGACTAGGAGGAGATTGCTAACCACAGGTTCAAACGTATTAGTTACACAAACTACCTAAATGAACACCAACACCAACATGTTGATAGGCCATAGGCTTTAAGTCATAAATACATCTAAACCCCAGCGCTGCTATTTGTAAGTGACTTTGGGCAAGTTATTTCTTTGTTCAGAGTCCAGGATTCACCAGCAGTAGATAATATGTAACTCCCAGTGCTAACTGGGAGGATTATACTTAGGAAACGGATTTAAAGCGCCTACCAGAGTCATTGACACATACAGAACACTCAGATAATTTAGTTCTTGAACGATCACATCCCGCATTACCCAACTGACTGTAGATTAAAAGCCAAAGGGCAGCACCATATTAAGCACCATATTGAGGGACTTTTACATGTATTATACTTAGGGACCGTGTCTTGATCGACTTCGTGTGATTAGGATCTTGCTCTATGGCTGTCTCATAATTGGTGTACATTAAATGCTGCTTACTGTTGGAAGGTACTCAGTTGTCCAAAGTGAACACGAAGGAAAGGCGGTGGGGAGAACATGGAAGTTGGGTTATATGCATTTATTTACCTTTCTTTCCCAGACTCTATTGATTCTTCCCATCCTAATGACTTGAGTGTTCTCCCACCACTACGTAATTCCCGGCAGCTATGAGTGTGGCGATTTGAACTTTTCACCTTGTACTTACTGGCCAAAGTCTGGGTTATTTCTCCAACCACTGGGTTATGTCCTAAGTGATGACCACAGCGCCCCTTTCTACCAGGTCATCTGCTCCACAAAGTCATACAGAGCTTTTTAGAAATCGAAACCTTAGGGAAAATGGTTCATAATAATTTATTTGTAACTAAATTCCACTGTTTGCACCTCTGAAATCAGTTCACTAAGGAAGTAGCGTTCAGTTTTCTTTGCAGAATTTTTGTGTGAGGCACAAGGTGAGATGTTCAGACCATATTGAACCAATTTAAATGGATAAGCCAATCTCCGACCTGAGTGCTTCTCTCCTCCCGTGACCTATATTCTTTCTCACAGGGGAAGGAACAGAGCCAGGAAAGGAGCTGGTCCCTGACCATATCACATCGGATATCACTCAAACGGAGCTTTCAGAACCCGTGCGGAGGACGCATTGCACTGCGCAATTAAATCGCCAGTCCCATTCAGGGCTGTTAGCGGGGCAGCTGTGGCTCTGCCTTATGTCAGTAGTGACTTCACCCTGACTGGTGTGTGAAGGAAGGAGGCTAGACTCTGCGCAGCAACAAAGACAGATGCAGAGTAAGATAAAATTACATTTTAATGAAGTCTCACAGCATTTTTTTTTTTTTTTTTTGGCAGGGAGGGGAAGGTGTAAGGGGGAAGGAAATGACTTACCATTATCTGTCACTCTGAGTCTGAAATTGGTTTCAATGATTCACTTGATATTGCTTTGCACTATGAAACCTTTATTTAGCTTCCCATTTGGGGATTTTACTCCCTTTTTCATTTAAAACTGACAAGGAGGGAATATCAGTTCATGAAAGAATAATATCCTTCATATCATCCCTCAAGGACATTTTTCTCCCTTTTCCAGAGACCCTGAATGTTTGCATCGATTTGCTTTCCTATCTACAAGTAAGCGGACGGCTGTAGGAGTGGCTTGCTTATAGTATCATAAATGATTTTTTTCCTCATTGTTTCCAGTGTCAATGATCACAATATCCACTTCTAAACAAGTTGCCAGGGTCGTCTATGCCTCTCCTCTCCAGGCTGGCTTCAGTGTGAGTCTGCTTTATACTTTGTCTCAGAAAATACCCATTGACTTTAATGCCAGTTGGATTAAAAGGGGAAAATTCATTTTATGATTTGTACAGCTGTTTCTGAGCCCAGATTGTTATAAAAGGTGCCCTGGTGGCATTTTCTTACCACAAGACTGACAGACTGGGGAAAGCTAAACATTTTCTTTTCTAAAGAACTGGTGGAAAACAGACCTATTTTCAGGATTAGCTTGTCCTTGGTAAAAAGCTTATAACCGCGGAGTTGCATCATGGCCATAAAGCAAAGAAGCTGTTCCAGAGATTTAATTTCTAACCAGTGTTTAAGCAGCTGCAGAAAAAAATAATTTCTTCTGACCTTCCAAGTCACTCTCAGTAAACTGATTTAGCTGAGAAATTTCACAATGGCCATTTTCTTTTCTGTCCAAACAGAGGATTAGTGTCTTTAAAACCCTTTCTCTGAATGCCATATGGTACATGCAGGATAATTTAGGTGTATGCCTGGTGGCAGGCTGCTGACTGAGAGAAGGTGAAAGACAATTCAGAGAGTAGGAGGACAGGAGCTGTAGGTGGGGTCTGGGAGGGAAATGCATGTGCACACGTCTCTCAAGGAGCTGACATCACTGAGATTTAGTAGTTGGAGTGTCATTTCACCTGGCCCTTTCTTGCTCATAATTTTTTTATTTTAATTTTTATTATATTTTATTGATTATGCTATCACCGTTTCTGTGCATTCCTCAGTGAGTTTCATTACCACTCGGAGGCCAGCTCTGCAAGGGATGGAGAGGCGTCCTCTGCTCCCCAGGGAGGCACGGAGGCTAATATAACAGAATTTCAGGGTCTGAGCCAGAGTGCAGAAACAAACCTCCCGTGGATTGTGGGAAACCAGAAAGCTTTCCTTTTGATATGTCTCAAATCTGAAGGAGGAAAAACCACCATAAAACTACGCATTACTATCCGAAAGTAATCTCCCTTCTCAACAGAAAAAGGTTGTGCTTCTAATTGATACCATACTTGCACTTTTTCCCACCAGCAACTCTTCTTACTCCTAAACCTGCTGGCTGTAGGCTGTTCTATTCTCTACCACCTGAGAAGCCCACGATTTCTTCCCATGTCTGCTCAAATGAAAAATTTGTTGGTAAGAAGTAGGTAAAAAGAAAACCCTTAATTTCTTAAAATGTTTTAAACCTAGGTTGGTTTCTTTTTTTCTGCTTTCCCTATTGATGAACTATTTAGTGACCTAGAGTTATCATTTTAGTTTCTTTATGATTTAACTTTCCTATCTATGCAACAGAAATTATAAATGGCTGAATAGAAGTAATATATTTTTTTCTCACACATAATGAGTGGTTAGTTTGGATGGGTCAGAGATGAAAACAGTGGTAGAAACTTTAGGCTGAGCTTATTGGACATTTAAAAAATTGTCTTGAAAGATTAGAAATTGAGGCAGGGATGTAGAACGTTAAAAGAAAGAACTTACTGCTGAGAATAGGGAAAAAGGAGGGAAGTGGCTCTGAGATAGTGAGAACTGTTTTCTACAAACCACATTAGACCCCTATCTAGTTACCCTATAGACATGGAATACATACACAGTAAAACATGTGTAATCTGGCATTTGAGAGGATATGAGGTACCAGCGAATGTCAAGTTCATGTTGTCTCAGGTGGTATCCTTCGCATATTCTCCTTATCCTCCCCTGATAGACTTAGCCATAAAAAGTATGAAAGGGCAGTGGTTAATACATATAAATAAGCATCTTATTTTAAAAAATGACTTTGGTAGAGGAAGGATCTTCCTCTCCACTCTTTGCAAAAATGACCGCCTGGCAGCATGGCCCTATTGAATTAGATTCATGATGTGTAGAGGATTCTGATACAGATGTAAAACTATGTCCTGAGTGAGGTTTTCATCAGTTAGCTTGGAATCAGGTAAAGACCAAGTGAGTCAAACAAAATCTATACTTGTATTTTAGTATTTTTCAGAATTCTATATAAAATATTTTAAAGGCCTGTAATGGAGTATATTTTTACAGCAATTATTTTCTTCCTGGTCTTATGCATAGTCACAAATTCCCACCATGCATAATATAGAGAAGAGATTTCCTTTGCCAGTATATTACCATAGATAATTCAGAGGGATGCATAAAGACAGACTGGATTTTTTACTGCATAGATAGATGTAATTTGATTACACAATTTTACAGTCAGCCTGATCATATTTTATGTAAATGTGTGCAGTGTGTGTTTAGTCAGAGAGAGGGTCCCAAGAATATAACCACAGATAACTGCAAAGGCTTAGTTCATAAGATTTTTTGCATCAGCCCCAATGAAACATTAAAGCCCCCAAAAGGATATATGTGGACTAAATACAAATTTGTACCTCCCTCTGGAAATATATAGTTTTTACAATGCATGTGGCCTCAGACAGCTCCTCTTTACACCGTGAAGGCCTTCGGAGTTCTCATAGAGTGGTGGAATCACCTCTGACTCAGCTGCTTCCGCATCTCCGCCTTTCCCACCCTACGGAGGTGACAGGCAGAAACAGCCAGCCTCTGCCGCTGTCCTGTCCAGTATCCATGTACTGAGCTCTGTGGGTCTTGGCCAAAGATACTCTGGCTAACTCTGTCACATATGATTCTGTGATTTTGACCATTGCCTTTTTTCCCTTTTCCATTTTTTTCCTTAGTTCCTCAAACCTTTTCATTCTGAGGGTGGCCTCTCACATCAGCCTGTATGAATCATAAACCTCTCAGATTATAAGTGGAAAAGACCAAGTGATTCAGTCCTCTGTTCACTAATAGGAAATCTTCTGTGGGTTTGTGTTTGTGCATCCTTTGTTAAGTTCTGTTCTAAAGGAATATGGACTCACAGACTCCTGGCATGTAGTATGCTTCCAGGAAACCCTATGTGAGGTGCTTGTACTGAGGCATATTTCTCAGTGAGGTGAAATGACCCCTGGATTCAGAGCTGACTTCAACTCATACCTCCCAGTGCTGTTGCTCATTAAAATGAGCACGTGGAGTGGGATATTCTTTAAAATTCTTACTTTATAAATCCTATGCCTCCTTTTAAGAAATCTGCCTTCTCTCTTTTGACTTAGTTCTCTCATGTTTTATTTAGCTATTATATTTCCCCTATATCATTATTTATCCAAGTGAAGATGTCTTTCTCTCTGGAGGCTGAGTGGTTTTTCTTTAAAGCTCTGCAGACTGCTTGCAAAACTATCCTGAAGCGAACATAAGCACTGACCAGTGTTTATAAATCCCTGGCAGCACACCAAAGTTGGTTAAAGAAATAAAGTGCATTATCTCATAGGCTTAGCTAATCTCAAAGTTATGGACCATCTCTGGATGTGAGGGCTTAATGTGGACGCGAGCTGCAGAGTGACAAATTAAAGCTGATAAGTTTGCTGTTCTGCCTCATCCTGCAAATATGCCTAAGTTCCGAGCTGAGCCACGGGTCGCAGGAGCCATTAGGAAGGGATGTTCTATGTTGTATTTGCTTAACAAATGTGTGAACATGAACCACAGGAAATACTGGGAAATCATAATCACCTGTTATCCAGATTAAAATGATGCAATCTGGGTAAAGAAATGCTGATTTTAATTTAATTATATAGTGTGAACAATTTTTTTTTAACTTAGGTATCAGCTAAGAGGCCTAACTAAAGACATTTTCAGGTAAAATCAATCAAACAAAATTAGCTGTGTGGGTTTTTTTAAAAAAATAATTCACTGAGCTTTATAAGGATTATCAGCTCATTGATCCCAAAAGAAAAAGAATGTCCTCAAATATTTTCAGAATTAAAAAGATGATCAGTATCTTTATTGAATTTTCTCACAGTTTCATTAATTTTAGCTTAAACTGGAAAAAGTAAGCTCATGACAAATTCTGTGTGTAGTGAATCAGAGCTCTCTAGGTTTGTAGTAACATAAAGTACTTGCATCAGAAAAGGAGGAAATGAGAACACATTTTGGTCTGGATTCCCTTTCCTCAAATATCTGAGATCAAACTATGTCTATGAATGTATGTACGCATTTATAAATAATTATATATAACCTCTCTTAAGTATACCATAAGCCTAAATTATAATTTTTTAAAAATTGAATGCTTAATAATAGTTTTCCAAAATAATATCCCAAGGATATAATCCTATTATTATTTATTGTAGTGAATATCAGAGAGCTATGTACTAAAGAAATTAAATTCTTTACTTTTAATATTGAATCAAGCAATTCTTCCAATGGTGGGAAAAAGGCTGGAAGAGTAAGTGATAATTTGTCACAAACTGGATGAAAGCCAGTAGGAAAACCCCATCAGTGTCTTTCTGTTCCTCCAGCAAGACAGACCGGGCTGTAGGAGCAGTAGCTGAGAAAGCTGTCTTCATGTAGCAGCCAAAGAAAAGGGCCAGTGCATTTTTTCTTCGCTACTTTTAACTCATATTGGATGCCAGTAGTTATTTTAGAAAGTCACATTGTATACCCTTAGGACGATCAGTTAGTGTATTTAGTTAGGTTCAGGGCAGTCAAATGAAAATAGAAATGACTCTTTCTTAAGTGGCTCTTCCACAAAAATGAGCATCATGTTTACGCGATTCAGTTCTCAAGAGTCTCAATTTCTTCCCCTACGAAACAGCGTAGAAAACCTTACTTCCTGCGGTGGGTTGCAGGAAAGAGCATGTGTAAAGCCTCCCGTTCCGTGCCGGCACGCGGTGATGTTAATGACACAGATGATGACCAACTGCCAGGTGCCAGCCATCGGGCCTAGTGCTTTACAGACATTATCACACTCAGGTCTTCTCACACACCCGGAAGTAGGTCGTACACTCCTTTTCCCTCACTGCAGAGAGAGGTTCAGCCACAGAGCTTCTAAGTGGCAACACTGACTCGAAACCCAGATTTGCTCAGTCCTAGTCTGGGCTCTCCTTAGATGTCCACTGTAGTTCTCCCCACTCCAAAAGCTATTATTTACTATTCTCATTTTATTTCAAAAATAGTAGTAGGTTTAGTGAGGGCAGAGATACTAGAAAATAAAAGAGGGGGAATTATACACATTTCCCACCAACATACTTGTCAGTCATCATTAATTTACCAATTAAGCTCTCAAATGGAAAAATTATGGGTTTTCCAACTTTAATGAAAGTGGACAAAGTGAAAACAGATCTCTTTCATGTTTGTGTTAATGTGTTTTCTCTCATGTGGTTGGGATTGGAAGAGATTCAGAGCCTGGCTTAAGCACAATGTAAACTGGTCATAAAAACCCACATGGATACAGTTATTTATTGCCGATGGAGTGTTGACCAAATTGTCATATACATTGGCTGCCTTGTTCAGAGGCCTGGGGAAAACCATTCCATCTGGCCTGTTCCAAAGTTGTACCACTTTTCAGGATGACAATAGTGGGGCTTTTACCAAATCCTGAAGGCTTCCTCAGAAAATTCTAGTAAACTTCAAGTGAGATGTAATGATCACTGAAAGATATGGGGTGTGTAATTAGCCCCTGTAAATAGAGCAGACCTTCCAGATTTAAGGATGTATGGATATAGTTTAAAATGTTGATCATCAGGTCTCTACAGCATTGATTTGCCTCTGACTCACTTAAACCATTTACGCCTTTGCCTACTATCCCTGCTGCTGCTCTCTGTACACAGCCCATGCTCTGGTACCTCCTGCCTCTTAAATTATTAGTAGTTATAGAAAAATATATCAAAGGCACATAAGCTTCTAATGTTTCTTCCTGGTATAAGAAAGATTGAAAGAATTAGAAAGGTTGCAAGAAAATGGACTGTTCATATATTAACAGAAAAAAAAATTCTACAATAGTCACTTTGAAAAGGGTCCAAAATAGATTAATAGGGGAAAAAAACCTCATCGTAGCATTATTATCCTTTAAAAGCCCCTGCATTGAAGTTAATATGATATCTTTTTGCTGCTACTTTGGGGTTTGAGTTTAATGTTCTGTTCTCAGCATGAAATGATGAAAGTAGAATGAAGGAAGGAATATAGGAATATAACTATGGGCAGAGGACTGACTAGACACTTCTCCAAAGAGGACATACTTATGGCCAATAGACATATGAAAAGAAGTTCAACATCACTGATCAGAGAAGTGCAAATTAAAACACAGTGAGATAGCACTTCACACCTGTCAGGTTGGCCATTGTGAATAAGTCACCAAACAACAAGCACTGTCAAGGATGTAAAGTAAAGGGAACTCTTGTGCACTGTTGGTTCCATAATGAACTGGTGCAGCCACTGGGGAAAACACTATGGAATTTCCTCAAAAAAAATTAAAATAGAATTGCCTTATGACCCAGCAATTTTGCATCTGAGTATCTGAAGAAATCCAGAACACTTAACTCAAAAAGATATATGCATCCTCATGTTCACTGCAGCATTAGTTACAATCACCAAGATCTGGAAGCAACTTAAGTGTGCATCACTAGACCATTGAATAAAGATCTTGTATATATGTGTGTGTGTGTATGTGTGTGTGTGTGTGTGTGAATACACACATACACAAGACAGAAGTGGGCAAACCTAGGTTAATAATAATGCTATATAATGCAATAATTGATAAATAATACAAGAATGAAGTCTGTTTCATGGGCTCACAACTGTAAACCTGCTTTACCCACTTTTACATACACAAAGAAATATTGCTTAGCCACAAAAAAGAATGAAATCTTAATATTTGTGCTAGTATGGATGGACCTAGAGACTATTATGCTAACTGAAATAGGTCAGACAGAGAAAGACAAATACCATATGATCTCACTTATATGTAGAACTAAAGAACAAACAAAACAGAAACAGACATAGATACAGAGAACAAACTGATAGTTCACAGGGATATTGGGGGGCTGGGTGAAAAAAGGGAAGGGCTCTGGCTGGTGTGGCTCAGTGGTTGAGTGCCAGCCTGCAAAGCAAAGGGTCGCCAGTTTGATTCTCAGTCAGGGCACATATCTGGGTTGCCAGCCAGGTCTCTGGTAGGGGTCCATGAGAGGCAATCGCACATTGATGTTTCTTTCCCTCTCTTTCTCTCTCCCTTCCCCTCCCTAAAAAATAAATAAATAAAATCTTTTTTTAAAAAAGTGAAGGGATTAAGAAGTACAAATTGGTAGTTACAGAATAGTCACAGGGATGTAAACTACAGCATAGGGAATATTGTCAATAATATTGTAGGAACTATGTATGATGCCAGGTGGGTACTAGAATTATCCGAGGGATCACTTTGTAAATGGTATAAACATCTAATCACTATGCTGTACACCTAAAACTAATATAAAATAATATTGAATGTCAAGTTTAATTGAAAAATAAAATTAAAATAAAAAGACTATAAATGATCCTGCCAAGGGACAGGATGCAAGGAACTCTACTAAAGAGTGAGATGGTGTGGTCTCATTGAACTCCGTAGCTTCAGAAACAATGTAATTAAAACAGATGTGGCTAGGGGTGTGGACTCTTCCTACTGCCTGCACTTCCTCCTCCCTGACAGGGGAAGTAGTACCTCATCTGGGGGATATATCGTTGAGTAATTTTAAAAGGGACAGAAAAATTGGGATGAAGAAAAAGTAATAGCAAGGGCTATTTCACATATATGAACTTAACATTTATACTCATGTTGTATATTTAAAAAACAAATCTTTCTCTTTTCCCCTTGGACATCTAAGGAGACTACATTTTCTAGGCTCTCATGTTTGCAATTATGTATCCATGGAAATGAGGTTACCAGGGGTGTCAAATTCATTTTCACCGGGGTCCACAGCAGCCTCCTGGTTGCCTTCAAAGAGCTGAATGTAATTTTAGGACTGTATAAATGTAACTACTCCTTAACTGAGGACAATGAGCTTGGCGCTGTCACCAGGTAGAAACAAGGTGCCAGGCCAGATAAAACAAGGTGGAGGGCCGACTTCGGCCTGCGGGCCTTGTGTTTGCCGCTTGTCAGTTAAACCATTAGAATGGAGGTGGAAGTGATACAGGATACATGATCTTTGCCATATAAACTTCCTATGTGAAACCCTCCATGACCTTCACCTATGGTGAGATATCAGGGGAGATATCAGATGACTTAGAGGAGGGCAGAATCAAAGATCCTGCATTCCTAGATCATTGCTTTAAGAATAACTGCCAAGAACAGGAACACTCCTTTTGACTGCCGTGTGAATTCCATTTTGTTAAACTAATGATAGTTTGGCATTGCTTTAATAGCATTTAACCTACTCTGACTAATATAATCAATTACAGATAAACCAAAGTCCTTGAAATGTACAAGTGGTAACTAGCTTATGGGTCTTAGAAATGTGCGTTAGAAATGAAAATCGCATGTCTTACTAAATTGTATATAAGAGTATCCAATGACCTGAACCCCTACTATAAATATCTAATTCTTATACAAGAAGCATGGGAATATCTAGGAACAGGGTACAGTGGAAAGTGAAAGGCCTTTAGAGTGAGAAAAGTGTAAATCCCATTTCCGCAACTGTCTCTTTCGGATATTTGGTGTCGAACAATTACTCTGAACCTTATCTCAAAAAGGTGAAATACCATCTCCCTCAAAATGAAATGGTGTGTTTAATGTGCCTGAACAATAATAAGTGCACTAAATCGAGATATTTTCCTTTTACCTTTATCATTAAATAATCAAGGGTAACTTCTAAAACTTTCTCCCATCCCTGCAAACATACTTATACAATTTTCTTTTTGGAACCAATTTTCTATTGTTAAGCAAGCATTCTATTCAAAACAGATGCCACTTTTATTAGGCAATATTATTTATCCATCATTTAGTAGATAGTAGATACTAAATATATATTTGTTGAATGAAAAAAGGAAGGCAGAAAGTTAGGAAAGCAGAAATGGTGGAATTCTGATTTAATTGGTCTGACATACAACCTGGGCACTGAGATTTTTTAAATCTCTCTAGCTGACTTTGATATTCAGCCAAGGCTGGGAAACAGTCACCTAAAACCTTACTCTTCAAAACATGATCTGTAGGCCAGCGGCATCCCCATCATCTGCAAACCGGTAAAAAACGCAGAATCTTAGGCACCATCTTCAACTTGACTGAGTCAGAACTTGCTTTTTAATAAGATTCCAAGTCTGTGTGGACAGTAAAGATTGAGAGGGTACTCTGAAACTTGCAGCAATCTCAGGTGTGATTCAGATGGGTTCACATGCCACGAAGTCAAACCCAGGAGGGAGAGAACCACGTTATTTCAGGGGGCAGTGCCCTGCAAGAGCCAATAAAGCAGCAGCCCAGCTGGGGGACCAATCATAAGAGCAAGAACATATAGGAATGGGCAAATAGGTTTACAGTTGTTCGTATGGCAAATAATCTTACAGTAACTAATAAATAATAATACAAGAATAAATTGTGACTTGTGTACTCACAACTGCAAACCTACTTTTGCCAGCCCTGTGCTGTGCACTAGGCAGCAGGCCAGGCCCAGCGCATGATTGCCTGTGCACAGGAGCCAGCCCACAGGCAAGTGCCGTTCTCTCCATACTGCAGATGTGAAAACTAACATATACGGAAATGATGTAATTTGACCACAGTGAGGCAATTAGTAAATAGAGTAAATAGAGTATCCTGGACACTGGACGGGTTCATCGGGGAAGGTGAGAATACTGTTTGGGGGCTTTACAAGGGCACCAGAATTCACCCCTAATGTCCCAGATCTCAGGACTTTTGAAATTAAAGACATGCAGGAAAGCATATGGGAACTCAACTGTCAGAGCCAGACTGTTGTCTTGTCAGTTAAACGGCAGAAATATCTAGCATCAGCGAGGACGGCCTGAGCCAGCCTAGGAAGACGGGTCACCTAACAGGAAGAACCAGAAGGAAGATTGGAGCTGGTCTAAAATGGAAGGAGTTTGGTAGTTTGCAAACTTTTAAATTTCCATTGTAAAAAAGTCTCAATCTAGTTTCATTTTTTCAGACTAAAGTGGAAGGGATGTCTTTTCTAGCTTTGGAAACCCTGTTTTGTCTGTCTTGGGATGGAAGCAGACACTCCACAAACTGCAGTGATTTTGACGTTAACCTAGAGTTATGTCAGCTGGAGGTACACTGTTTAACTGGACAGCTTGCGAATTGATAAACGATGCTTTGGCACAGTATGTAGGCTTGTCATCATTAAAAAGTGGTCAGAATTGGATAAATGTATCCACTAATAATAGTAATGTGAAAACACCGCGAGGCCTGCAGTGCTAAAGAGGATTTCCACAGTAACTGGCGCATTTTTCTTTCAGATTGCCTTGAAATTTTGCCAGTGTTCCCAAAAGAAAAAGAGCAAAATATGCAGTGTGAATTTAGAAGTTTTTTGAAGTATTTTTTAAAAACTGAATCTATTGATGTGACATTGGTTAATAAAATTATATAGGTTTCAGGTGTGCAATTCTATAACACATCACCTGTGTATCATATTGTCTGCCTGCCACCCTAAGTCCTGTCTCCTCCCATCACTATTTGTCCCCCCATAGTCTCTTCTACCTCCCCAACCCCCCTTTACCTCCAGTAATCACCATCCTGTTGTCTCCTGTCTATGAGGGAGCCAAAGAATTCCCTAAGTTTAGAGTCCCTGACTGCCTCATCTATAATTCCCACCATGTTACTATACCCTCTTAAAAAAAACATAATAAAGATAATTAGGATACATAATAATTAGCAAGGAACTCACGTCAAGATAATACAATTTTATTGATCTCACTCCAAAATTAATTCATCAGAGTGAAAGCAATTTACATACAGAATAAAACTAGAATATTTTAATCTAACACCACAGTTGCGAGAAAAATCTTGAGAGACAATGCAACAGATGTTTGCCTGACCAGGCTGATAGAAATGAAAGCACCCAGGGAGGCCTCTGGAATGATGGGTAATGAATGGCATGCTCATTTTGTCCAAAGGCACAGACTTTAGTTCCTTCAAACAAATACAAATATAGAATTTTTTGTGTCGAGGCTGAAAACATATAAGAACTCCTCCTACCTCTGAATTTGTAGATGAATGACTACTTAGAGCTGGAAGTATGAGCCTAAATATAACAGTGAAAATAAAACGATGTTCACATCAGTTAAATACAATGATATTCGGATAAGGTGAACAGAATAATCATGCATTTATTGAGCTCGAATTAAGTATGTGCCTTCTTTCTTAGATTCCAGTTATTTTCATATGAGTACGACACAGTTCTTGACCTCAGACTTCTCACAGTCTGACAATTTGATTGCCAGATGGAAGAGGAGTGGGAGGAGGTAGGAGAAGGGCAAGGGGAGACAAATGGTGATGGACAGAGACTTGACTGAGAGTGTAAACACACAATACAATATATAGATGATGTATTATATAGAGTTCTATATCTGAAACCTGTGTAATTGTATTAACAAAAGTCATCCCAATAAATTCAATTAAGAAAAAGGAAAATTAAAGCTGTTGTTTCATTATTCTTTATTTCATCCTGGCATCCACTGACCTCCTAAATAATCTTTTTCAATTTTCATACAGTAAGGTTGTCTTGTGCTGTAAAGTTCTGTGATTTTTCACAAATTCATAAAGTCGTGCATCTGCCATTAAAGTACCATATAAATAGTTTCACTACCCTAAAAAAAATCCCCTGTGCTTCACATATTCAGTCCTCGTCAACTATATCCAAACCCCTTGGCAACCACTGATTATTTTATTCTCTATACTTTTGCCTTTTCCAGAATGACATATAATTACAATTATATAATATGTATTGTGGCAGGGCTCTGCCCGCAGGGCCCCCACCCCCGGCCACCACAGAAGAGAATAAGTCTACCAAGACGTGATCTGCTTGGGGAGGAATGATGGCCGATCTCTCAAAGGAGAAGGGCCAAGAGCCTGTTCCTCAATGGGCTTTTATTGGGTTCAATTTGCACAGGAACACAGGTAAAGCTCATCAATCACTGTCAGGCAGTAAGGATTAAACAATAGATAACATACAAAGAACTCTGAGGGCTTATTCTGATTCAGGGTCAGTTAGTTAAAGGACTATAAGATTTTTGGAAACAAACTCATTTCAGGCTTGGACCCTTATCATTTAAATTGAGGGTATCAGCAAAGCAGGTTTCACAGGATTTTATGCATTCTTTCTTAGGCCTGATTGCCCCAAGGAATCCCGCCCTTTCCAGCACAGGGCTGCACCCATGTCTGGCATTGTTTCAGGCTTAAGTCAGGGAGGGGAAGTAAAGCAGCCAAGAGATTAGGACACTTCTTGCAGACAGAATGAGGACTCAGGCTATGTCAAAGCCAAGGGGCGAGAGTCCATTGTCCCCTTTTTCTATAGCCCCCTGAGTCCTTCCCTGTGGTCTTTTTTCGTGACCATGCCTGTCTTAGGTCACCCCTCCCTTGAGGAATCTTACCCGTCACTGGCTAACTGGTCAGGCTCGGGGCCAAGCAGGGTAAAGTGGGCAGAGGTGGTGCCCCTGCCAGGGAGATAAGCTTTGTCTCCTTAGTGGCCTATGGTCCCAAGGTCTATGACTCAGCCTTAGCCATGGGGGGTTACAGCTTCTGAAACCAGGCAGGGCGGTTCCCAACAATGTATCCTTTTCAGAATGGCTTCTTTCATTTAGAAATATGCACTATGGTTTACCTGTATCTTTTCATAGTTTCATAGTTTATTTCTTTATTAACTGAATATTATTCTATTGTATGAATGTACCAAAGTTTGTTTATTCATTTGCCTTTTAAAGGCCAACTTGGTTTCTTACAATTTTTGGCAGTTATGAATAATGCTGCAAGAAACTTGTGTGCAATTTTTGTCATGGATATAAGTTTTCAGGTTAGGTGGGATAACACCTAGAATCACAACGTTGTATGGAATAGTAAGACTACGTGTATTTATAAGAAACTGCCAAACTCTTTCAAAGGAGTGTGCCTTTTGCACTCTGGACAGCAATAAGTGAGAGTCTGTTTGCTCCTCATTCTCCCCAGTAATTGCTTTAATCAGTTTATGGGGTTTTTTTTGGGGGGGGGGTAGGGGGAAAGGACAAGATATTCTAAAAATTATATAGTAACATCTCATTGTTTTAATTTGCAATTAAAACAATATGACATTCTTTGATGTCATATGAAGTTGAACATCTCTTCATATGCTTAGGTTTTGTTTTGTTTTGTTGTTTGCATCTAGGTACCCAATTGTTTCATCACCTTTTATTAAAAGACCATGTATTTCTCCATTGGATTTCCTTTATTCCTTTACAAAGAATCATTTTATTATATTTATACAGTTTTATTGCTGTGTTTTCTATTCTGCATCTAGTTTTTCACCAATATCACATTGTTTTGATTACTGTAAAGCAGGGGTGTCAAACTCATTTTCACTGGGGGCCACATCAGCTTCGAGGTTGCCTTCAAAGGGCTGAATATAATTTCAGGACTGTGTAAATGTAACTACTCCTTAACTAGGGGCAAGGAGCTCAGTGATGCCACCGGGTAGAAACAAGGTGACGTGCTGGATAAAACAAGGTGGAGGTCCGGATTTGGCCCGCAGGCCGTGAGTTTGCCACCTGTGCTGTAGATTTGAAGCTTTGAAATATAATCATGTAAATTTCAAATTTTTCACCAATATTGTATTGACTACTCTAGGTCTTTTGCATTTCCATATAAACCTTAGAATCACTGTCAATATCAACAATATAGCTTGCTAGGATTTTAATTGTGGTTGTGTTTATCTATAGATCAAATTGGGAAGGGTGGATATCTATACAATACTGAGTCTCAATCCATGAACATGGAATACCATGCTTTTCATTTAGATCTGATTTGATTTTCACAGAGCTCTGTGGTTTTAACCATATAGATCATGTATATATATTATTAGATTTTTGCCTAAATATTTCATTTTTGTTGCTATTATAAAGGTCTTTGTTACATTAATTGTTAGTATATGCAAAACAATTAATTTTTATATTAAAATTTAATTTTTTATTTTATATATCCTATGACTTTACTATAGTTGCTTATTAGTTCCAGAACTTTTTTGTTGATTCTTTGGGATTTACTACATAGACAATCATGTCCTTTGTGAACAAAGATAGTTATATTTTTTCTTTTTCTTTTCTTGTCTTATTGCATTAGTTAATTCTTCCAGTAAAATGTTGACTAGGAATGATGAGAGAGAATACATTTGCCTCATTCCAGTCTTTGGTGAAAAGCATCCAGTTTCTTACCATTAAGTATTATACTATGTGTAGGCTGTACATTATTTTTTAAATTTTAACAGCTTTATTGAAATATAATCTGTGTTCAATTTACTCATAAGTATATTATTGGATTATTTTTAAAAATCAGATTTATAGAGTTATACAACCAACACCACAATCCAAATTTAGAACATTTTCAAAATTCTAAAAAGTACATTCATGCCCATTTGTAGTTCATTCTCACCACCATCCTCAGCCCCAGGCAATGAATGGTCTACTTCTTGTGTCTATAAATATGCCTTTTCTGGATATGTCATATATATATGGAGTCATATAATATGTAGTCATTTATATCTAGCTTTTTTAAGTCAGCATAAGGTTTTGGAGTTTCATCCATGTTGTAGCATGAGTAGGTAGGGTTTATATATATATTTTTTATTGCTGAATAGTATTCCCTTATGCCATTTTTATATCCTTTTATCACTTGATGGACATCTGAATTGTTTCATTTTTGCTATGAACATTCATAAGTTATGTGGACATGTTTCTTATTTTCTTGGGTAGATAACTAACTGTGAAATTGCTGAGTCAGATAAATTTATGTTTAACTATTCAAGAAACTACTAAGCTGTTTTTCAAAGTGGCTGTACCATTTTCCATTCCAGTCAATTAATACATAATAGTTCCAGTTTCTCTACTTCTTCATCAACACTTGGTATTATATGTCTTTTTGTTTATAGCCATTCTAGTAGGTATGTAGGTGCTTTAAAAAGATTCCAGTAGAGATGGCAGAGTAAATAAACTGTACTCACCTCCTCCCATGACCACATAAAAATTACAACTAAATTATAGAATAACCACCTGAGAACATCTAAAATTATTGTTGTTATTTTTACTTTCAATATCTTCTCCGTCTTATTGCTCAAATAAACAACTTAGTAACTTGAAAAGAACTATGAATTTGTTTTGAAGTAAGGAATTTCTGCAAAACACTAAAAAATAAATGTCTGATCGGAAGCAATAACTTGAAGCTGGTAAACTATTCTCTAGTACCATAATAAGATGAAAAGAGAGAATTTTAAGTTTTGTTCCCAGGGTGGGATTGTCTTCTTGGCAAGCTATTCACCTGATCTCCTTGGTGCCATAGATCATGTTACAGAATAGTTTATTGTAATTCCATCTCAGGGAGATATTGTCAGTAATTAGTAATTGAATCAATAGTAGTTGAGGGATTTTTTTTATTACACAGGAAATGGAAAAATGAGGGAAGGAGATTTTAAATTTCATTGCCTGGATGATCTGTTTCTCATATTCAAAGTTGGAATTCTGAATGAATACTGCCATAGTTACATATTTATATCTAGTAGTTATTTTCTCTAGAACTCTTGATAGGCTACTATACTGCATTTCAGGTATTATACATTCACTTAACAAATATCCATTGAATATGTTCTCTGTGAGAAGCATTGGAAATTTACCCAGGAGACAAATTATCCCTCTGCATGGGTATGCTCTGAATTCTATACCTGGTTTCCTCATACAATTTGGGATCCCAAGTGTCTGAATGAGCTTATTATCATTAGCAGAGTTTTTCCTTTGCATGAATAAGGAACAATCGTTATGGAAAAGGTCATTTCAGCCCCGATGAGAATAATATCTTTGAGTTTATCTTTCTCCTTTTTTTTCAGGTCAATTTATTTTGATCTAATATCTCCAATTCTAATTTTGGTTTATGTTACCTTTTGTGAGAGGAATACAAGAAAATATAAATTATAAGTCATTATTTACCATCCTGAATTGATTTACATAAAAGAGTTCTCCTGAAAGAAGAGAAGAGAAATGCAAAAATAAAGAGTAGAGAAAATAATGTGGACCAGAAGGAGATGCAAGAGAGAGAAATATAGATAGGGTGAGAGGGAGGAAGGGAGAGAAAGAGAGAGAGAGAGAGAGAGAGAGAGAGAGAGAAGTACTTTGTAGGTAACCTTGATGAGAGAGACTTTGAGTTGAGAGAAAAGCAAAGAGTAATTTTGCTGTGTGTTAGCAATATAACCTTTTTCAACATTGGAATATTGTTTTATTGTTATTGTGAACCCACTCATGTAGTTTACTTAGGTATACTAATTTCCTTCTTTCTGCCTAACACCTTGCATATTAACATTCTAATCAGGTTGATTATGAGGCTTTGCTCCTGGAAACTATGGCTCAATTCTCTCTTGATTCCAGTCTGATCTGCCTGCCGAACACAAGCCCATGCTCATGCATCCCCAACTCACATCTCATAATATGCATTCCCTGTTGCCCAAGAAGGAGTCTTGGATATTATTCAATTGTATCAGAACCCCCATGCCAAGTGATTAAGTAAAGAAAATCGACTTTTATATGACGGATTAGTTACAAAAGATTCCAGAGGGCTGAAAAGTAAAATAAAAAGCTGCTAGCATTATGAAGACTGCAAAGCCATAGGGAGAAGATGTTACTGAAACTCTGAATCCAAGACCATGTAGTGAGACATCAGAGCCTATTTTTGTGAGCTGGGACTGTGGAGGAGACACAACCGTTGTTAAAGAATACTGGAAGCAGAAAAAAATAAAGATAAATATTCTGGCTTCTCTCTTCTTTCACCTTCCCGTCTCCCCTCAGTGGTTCCAATTGACCAAGCCTAACCAGAACACAATAGGCAAAGAAGCTAAGAAATGTAATTTGCAGGATCAGTGCTCTACAATTCAGAGCAGAACAGGAGAAGAGGGAAAGGATCTGAAAGCAAAAAAGAAAAATTATATACACAGACAGCTATTCCCTGAAGGTCTAGTTCATATTCTACCACTTGACTCAATTCTCAGGACTATTGCTATTACCTTCACTGTCTGCCCATTTTATATTCAGTCATAGTTATAAGCATTCTGTGCCAGCTGATAAGGATATGCCCAGGGTTTTGAAAACAGGGTTCTTCAGTACTCTTCTATGATGGCCTACAGTTATAGACAGTCTATGTACCAATGCGGAAACTACAAATGGTTCTCTGAACCTGGTCTGTCACAGAGTACTACTTTGCTGGTCCCCATAGAAGGGCAACTTCTAGATAAATATAGGTGTCATCTTCCTGATTTCATGCTTTGTAGGGAGGCCAGATACCTAGGCATACCCTTCTTTTGCCAGACTTATTGAATACCTTATCTCCAAACAGTATTAAGCAACATCTTTCACAGCCTCATCCCTGGATGATGCCTGCCAATGAGATAGGTAGATTTTGGCAGGGACAGATCAATGACCTGTTACCCTGTGGAATTTTGGCCCTAACTCCAGTACATAAAGAGGAAATGACTCAGTTGTATAGGCCTAGGTCCAGGAAGGCTTCAGGGAAGTTCTGCATGCACAGATGGCTGAATAGCCTGAGGCTTCCAGACCTGAATTGGGAGACCTCCCTGGGAGCATCAGAAGGACTGTAGTAATAACTTTTCTTTTCTCCTTGACACTCTGCCATTAGACCTCCCATTACTAATATGGAAATAGAATAACGCTCTGTTGTTGCCTGCACAGGCTGACCACCGGCTGATGCCCATGGAGAGAATAATGTGCTCAGTGGAGAAGCTATATTTCCAATTTGGCAAGGTGGCCAACTTTCCCATGTGTGTTGAATCCATGGTGGTGGCACACACCCAATGGAGAAACCTGATGAATCCCACCATGTGCCGAATTTTAAACCATAAAATGAAACTATCCTCTACCAGGGTGTCCAACCCATGGCCTGCGGGCCACATGTGGCCCAGGATGGCTGTGAATGCAGCCCAACACAAATCGTAAATTTACTTAAAACCTTATGAGATTGTTTTTGTGACTGTGCGTCACAACGTATGGCCCACAGGCCACAGGTTGGCCTAAGACAACTCTTCTTCTTCTAGTGTGGCCCAGAGACAACAAGAGGTTGGACAGCCCTGCAAACCATAGTAAGAAGAAAAAAGTACAAAACTTTACTCTGCATCCTCGTTCAAATGCAGTGTGCACTAGGTCTCTAATCCCTTTAATAACATCTTCCTCACCCAGATGTGATTTTTATCTCCTAGGATAATGAAGCCAACTAATTTCCTCTTTAGAACTAGTTTTGGAGTTTTCACAGACCTCAAAGATTCTAATAATTATCTACAATCCACCATTCTCCAACCACACCCCACTGCTAATAGGTAAACTAGATCACATAATTCAGGAACTGGAAGAAACTTCAGTTTACATAATTTCTACTCATAAAATCACTAATCCATTTAACTCTCCACCACAGAATTGACATACAATTTGTTGCTAATTTTCCACTGAAGGCACCCTTATGGATAACAGCTCTGCTTTTTACTTGGTTCTTATCTCCCTGAAAAACAGTTCTCCAAAAATTGGCCATCTGAGCAAAGTGCCTACTGCCTAGAAGGATCATCGGGACATTTCCTGGTAATTGAATGTTGGCAAATGCCATGAATTGGGCCTAAGTCAGAATTTCTAACTGAAGACCCTTTCCAGCAGGCTTCCCGTGACAGAGGCACTAGGGCCTCTGCTGGAGGTGGAGGACTGCATCTGGCTTCCATTGGTGTCCCAATGATCATCAGTTCCTTCACCCCACAGACTTCCGCCACTTGGTACACCAGTGCTCTCAGGCCATCTGAACAATCTCAATTTCTTTAACATGCCATCCCCTCTCCAACCTAGGAAGCAGGCAGGAGAAGGGCCTTGTTTCTGCACCTTAGCTCTTCAGGGACTCAACTTATATCCGGTCCCCATTCTCTTTCTGAATGTACATGTTCTGTTCAGATGCCTCTCATTCCTATCCCCTTATTCTGTGCTTTATTCCCTTTTGTCTATTCAAATATTCATTAGGAAGTGTACTGCTATGGTCTAATTGGATATCTGCTCTGGCTTTACTTCGTGAATTTTATTGTTATCTCTGAAACTTATGGGACAGCTTTGACCCAACTCTGTGCCTAGCCCAAACTCTCAGAAACCATGTGGCCAGGCTCTGGGCCCTGTTCCTGTAAGAGTTAGGTTAAGGCTTAAGTAAGTAAGGACTATATTTAGCTTATATATATACATGGTTTGCACGATGAATAACACTGGGAGTTGTTTTTGAGTCAAGCTCGTGATCAAAGGTGAAGACATAAATTATGTTTTTATTTTCAGTTTCTAAGTGTCCAGATCTCAAATACAATATAAACACACACACACACACACACAGTGTTTTGCCCCTATTTTCTTTTTACCTTCCATCCTGGGATGTTAATTAAGTATATATTGGACCTGATCTTCCTTAAAAGGCATTAATAAAGCCTTCAAAAAGAGTTTTGATTGCCTATTGTAGTTTTAAAGATTTAGTTCTCCTTCTTAAATATGCTTAATTTTCTTTTCCCTCATTTCAATTAACCCTGTTAATTTTCTATAAAATCTACTCTTGAACATCACCTTAAAATCCAAAAGAAAATATTTTCTTGAACATTAAACACATTCTTAATATAATAGAGTTGAACCACCAGAAGTATTCTTTATACATGATGTAATAAACTAAAACCCCAGAAAAGTATAAAATATGCCAAATTTCATTTTAGAGCTGCTTTCCCTATATCTTTTTCTTAAGCATCACTATCTATATACTCTTTGAAGCTCTTGCCTTAAATCCAAACAATCTAATCCAGTGTTTCGAAAATTCTAATGTAGGTATAAACCTACCTGGGTACCTTGTTAAATAGAGATTCTGAATCATAAGGACTGGGATGGGCCTTGGGATTCTGAATTTCTAATAGGCTCTTATATGATTCTGAAGCTGCTAGTCTCAGAAGACACTTTGGATAGAAACTATCTAATCAACTTTCCCATATTACCTGGTGACGTATAAGAATTATCTCTCTTCTCTCAAATGTTGGTATTTTTGAGGCAATCAAGCAGAAGCTAAGTAACATTTTCCTCCTTATGGCATTTCAGACAGCAGGTCTGGCCTGTGGACATTTCAGTCAATTGCAGTGGCAGATCTGGGGCAGCCCCGTGGGCTTCTGCTTAAAGTTGTGGCAAAGGTGGCAGATACTCTGGTGGGCCAGTTGTCTGGTGTTGTTCCAATATCATGCGGATAAAGGTGCTTTTGTAAACCGGAGAATAGAATTGCAAAAGTTATAGAATTAATATATTTTCATCACAATACCCAACACAGAGTTTGGACTATTTGGGGACAGCTCACTTCCACTTGATTGTTAGGAGATAGTCACTAAGTGTCTTTGACTTTTCCATGATGTTGAAAACATCTTTAAAAAATAACATTCTTTACATATTAATGCACAGTAGAAAAGTAATAACTGTTGAGACACGTGAGAAGTACAAAAATATACATAATTTCATATTCAGTTGTCACTCTGAAATTGTAAACTCTGGTAAAAGAAGCACATTTACCCACAATAACCTGGAGGGATCAGGGCTTGAACTTGAGCCCTGCTAAAATGCCTCCATCAAACCATCAGTGCTTGGGGCCATTCTCACCTATTAAGGTCCTTCAGGTTGGACCCATTCAATTTAAATCTTGTAAGAAAATAAATTCTACTTTTCTCTTTTTTTCTAAAATAAAACTCTTTTTTTAATGTCATTTTATCATAATTTCACAGCAGCGATAGGAGGATGCACAAAGGCTTGAGCACCTCTTTTATCAGCATCTCCAGGAGAGGAATGGAAAAATTAAATTTCCACATGAGACACTGAGATATAAAAAGCATGACTTAGAAGCAAGATTAAAAAATGCAAACGGACTAAATTCTAGGGCTAGATACCATCTAGAAACTGTGGAAAAGCACCCATGTTTTCCACACGGTGCCCCTCCACGGTGTGAAATTAACCTGGGTCTTTGGGTGTGTTGGCTCCTTCTTTGTGAGTGGTTGAGTAAATTTATCATCTCAGTGTCACATGAGCTCACCGCTGGCACTGTTTCAAGAAATCTCATTATTTTTTGATGTCTATGATGGATTAAAGATGAGAATATTGCTGGCCTAAGGGTTGGTTAGCCTCGCCTGTCATATTCATCAGCTACAAAGCAGCTCTGTGGAAGGGTTAGGAGGGCACTGGGGATAGTGGGCCATTAAAATGCGGTTCCATTACTTACACTCAGTTAGACTGAGGAAATGGAGGGTAACAAGTGTGAGAGTCGCCCCGTGGGATCCATTTTCATTGTTACACACCCAAAAAGGAAAAAGTCAAGGTGACAGCAGAAACAGCAAGAGCTCTCTCAACATGGAATGGCCACATCTTGTCATTTCTCACTGCGGGTGAAAAGTGCTAGTTCGGGTAACCTCACCAGCAACTCTGGGAGTTCTGTCGCCAGGCAGCATCCTGTATGCTCAGCCCTGATCCCTGCAGTTAACTCATCTTGGATGGCTCTCTGGCCCCCTGGAGCAACAACCAGGCTGTCTGAAGACTTCTGAGTCCTAAGTAGAAAAAAAAGACTATCACAGCACATGTTAAGAATAACCAATAAAATATTGTGACTGGAAATATTCAAAATATTCTCAAGAACATTTTAAGTGCCTAAGAGCCTGGCGTAAAATGACACTTACTATTATAATTTTAAAATAGCCATTATGTTCACTATTTTAAAGAAATGCTGTATAGTACAAGGTAAAGCAACTGACATCTACAACATAACTGAAAAAATTGATGATCTTATTCATGATAACGCTTTCTGAGTTTCTCTGATGCTCATATAGGAGGCACTGCTTAAGGGCGAGCCTACCCAGGGCTTTAGGGATCACTGGGGATGGCTTCTCTGAAGTCTGATATAATAATCATTTATTGCAGCAAGCACTCTACTAGCTGATCCAGTAGTACCTGCATGATGCCTACAGTCTTGTGAGACAGAACTACGTAGACAGAGATTATTATAGTAATTAGTAATATATTGTATGCTGCTAGGGTTCTGTCTGATTCAGTAAGCTCCTTCCCTTTCCTTCTCTTCCTTCTTTCCTTCCATTTAAAAGTACTTCTGTTCCCCCAAAGTTCCTGCTACTTCCGCAGGGCATGTTGACAATAACTAATGCAATTGACAAGTTTTATAAATTCAATAACAACTTGGAAAATGTTCTGCAACAATAAAGAAAGATATAATACCCCAAATATCTTGCAGGTATTCATTTTAGCTATTTGCATTGACATCTTTGAATTGTCTCGAGTGTATGGTATGCATCTTGTGTTTTAAAACTTTATTTTCTTTTACTGGCCTCCAGATTAGTGTCCCTAAAGCTTCATTTTGTCCATACATCCTTACTCAAATCTATTCAGTAATGTACCCCATCGGCCCACCTTGTCCCCTACATACGAGGTCTGTCTGGAAAAAGTGCAGCCATTGTTAATATAAGGAGAATGGTTTGCACAACATCCACGTAACCTGGCAGCCAAGGACAGTGGACTGGAATGCTCATATGTGAACAATGATGACTTCACTGTACTAGTCAGTGGGGGCAGTAGACACTGCTGAGTGAATATGTGTTGTGTGGTGGTCACATTCAAAGTGATTGAGCAACTACAGCAATTAATCTGCATCACATTTTGCATTAAGCTTGAACATTCTTCTGTGGAAACTAATTGGATGATTCAGAAGGTCACAGCTATGGGCAACTGGTGATTGGCAGCTTCATCATGACAACACACCCGCTCATGCATCATGTCTCATGCAGAGTGTTTTGGTGAAACATGAAATCACCCAGGTGACTCAGCCCCACTACAGCTCAGATTTGGCACCCTGCTACTTCTGGCTTTTCCCCAGACTAAAATCACCTTTGAAAGGGAAGAGATTTCAGACCATGGATGAGATTCAGGAAAATATGATGAGGCAGCTAATGATGACTGGGAGAACTGTGTGAGGTTCCAAGGTACCTACTTTTAAGGAGACTGAGGTGTCATAGTCCTATGTACAATGTTTCTTGTATCTTCAATAAATGTCTCTTTTTCATATTTCATGGGTGGATACCTTCTGGACAGTCCTCATATGTGACTAATGGCTACAGAATAAAATCTGTAGTCTAGAACAGAAAAAAAATTCAGTCCAAGTTCCCAGAAATGTTTCCCATAATATTCCCATAAATTCAAAGATTTTGGGGCATAAGAACCATGTCCATTATTTTTTTTTTGAATTCCCTAGTGTAGTATCTAGAATGGTGACTTAAACATCAAATGCCTTCATTAGTAGCAGAAAATATTTTCCTTTTTAATACTTATTATTTGTTTAGTCAAAGACATATAATTTTTAAACATTAGTTAAATTACTTATTTAGAAGCAAAAGGTATTAGGAAATGAAGATCATTTGTCCATAATTTAAAAAATTTTGTTTATCTATGATTCCTCTAGGCAATAACATATTCTATTAAATTTTCAAAATTCACTTTTTGCTGTCCATACTTTTCTAAGACAAGGAGAATGTCTACTGTATTTGGTACAAGTGGAGTTACCGGAGCTTGGAATTTTACACAACAGAAACATTGATCTTTTCTACCCTTTAGAGCTCAGCTGGTGTTAGTACAATCTGCTGTTCCATTCTGTAAGTCCCACAGAACTGTCCCTTCAGGGGTGTAGTCTTCTTGCTGTCCCCGCCCCAGTGCTTTCTAATCTCAAGTAAAGAATAGTCAGTGTTTTCCTTGTACATTATCCATATATTCCCTGTATTTTCTCTCAGTTTGAACAATATCCTGGCACTTTATTAATTTTCTATGAGAAATTAATACTCATATTAAAAGTCTGACTATTAGATTCTTTAATTGGTCTATTTTTATAAAGCAAGGTAAATTTTAAGTGAATTAGAGATTTAAAATGTTCTATTGATATATAAATATTAATAGCTTATATTAATATAGATATGGATAGAAAGATGAAATAAAATAATGAACAACTAACTAGATGCTGAAAAATTTTATACCAAATAAAAAAAGCTTAAATTAGGTAAAATACAGAATTTAGAAACATTTTCTGGCATCACCTGACCACCCCCCCAAAAAAAGAGGTGGGTAGAGAGAGAGAAACACGGCATCATTCTGCTCCTGTACGCCTGCTTCAGTGAGAGCGGCAAATTTTGCAGTGCCACAGAGGTCAAAGTGGGAACCTCTGAGCCTAGGGTGACTCTGAACCCCAACTGTTTAGTGCAAGAAATAAAATGTTAAAGAATGGAAGGTAACTAAGTGTTTTATTCTTGTAAATTAACGTAATCATAGCCGTCACTTTCTATGATGTGAGTTTGAAACATCACATGAATATTCAGTATTTATACTTGTGCTACTATTATAAAATAGTGACTTCATTAAATGTAAAAACCTTTGCTGTCATAATTTCATCTTATTTGTGAATATTAACCATACTGGACACAGGAGGCATTCAATAAGCTTCCTAGAAATATTGAATTGTAAAACAGACTGCCGAGCCCTTAATTCAAAGACAAAAATAAATTCCCACAAACTAAACCTAGGATTATTAAATCAGGGAGATGGTTATTTTTTAATAACTGAGCACATGGATAAATGAATGTATGAATGAGGAATACAGAAGTTCTCTTTCCTTTGAACTTTTCACATAAGTTCTAAATATGTTACATGCACATATAGCGTGTGTATATTCAAAACTTTGATTTCATCCTTTGTGTTTTATGGCCAAAGCTGTCACTTTATTTATGACACCTCAAAAACATTATAAAAAACTGTGTGAATGAAGTCACACGGTTGTCTGCATTTCTTCTCCAAACTCACTAATTAAGAACCAAGTGGTCATTTGTCCAAGTGTATCAGGAAATGATTGTTCTGCTCCTTGTTTGTGGTTGTAATGGCTCTATACTTATTCATAAGACCCTAAATGTAAATATTTATAAATTATCATTCTGCCGTTCTAATATTTATAGTTGACTAGAAATTAAAGGAAGATTATTTTTCTCTAATTTCCAAATGTTATTATATATTAATACATATAGTAGTAGACTGAGATGTTAAAATACCAACTGAAATGTATAAACTACCCAAATGGTAGTAGCCAAATGAATCCTGCTAAGAGGAAAACATGTAATAAAACTTAAAGGAAAGAAAAATAATTTAAACAGGACTTAGGACTTATAGATTTTACTTCAAGCTGTCTAAGTGAATAATGAGGATAATCAAATGACCCTTAATATGCTCAGTGAATTTTCATCAATCACTTTTTAAAGTGTCTGTAACTACAAATCCGTAGTTAAATTCTGATAGCAAATTGCTGTTTCAAGTATCAGGTCCATAACAATAGCATTTTCAGCCACCGTAATGGTGAGTCACTCTACACAGAAGGTGTGGATCATGCAGTGATGAGTCTTGTTCACAGACAGCATTGGTAGACTTAGGGAGGTGGGGTTAAAGGAGGTGATTAATCCAGCAAAGGAAGCTTGTATATTTGGAGAAATTATACCCCTAGGTATGTGAAAAACTTTCAGCAGTATCTTACCAAAGCAATCTTCACAAAAGATGGGAAAGGCATCCAAACATGGAAGACAGACCACTAAGATACGGTTTTCTACATGATGTAAAAAGTGGATACTTGACAGTAACCCTCCCCCCAAAATATTATATGTTACACTCTGGCAGATCACCTGAAGACTTAGTTAAGCACCCACTCACTCACTCACTCATCACTAGGAGCAAAGGTGAGTTTACTAAAAGAAACTCATTACAAATCATTTTGCTTCCTCCTTTGTTGACTTTGTCTCAATTGAGGGAAAAGCAGAGGCTGATTAGCAGTTCTGATTTGAATCTTTGGAGTCAAAAATTGGGGGAGAGAAGACAAAGTAAACCAATAAAGATCATATACAGGTGTAGCAAAAGTAGATATGGTTGTTTGTATGGAAAATAATACAGTAAGTAAAAGATAATACTACAAGAATAAACTCTGTTTCATGTGCTCACAACCTCAAACCTACTTTTGCCCCACCCTGTATGTGTGCTGTCTCAAAACTAAGAAGGAGGATTTCATGAAGTCACATTTGAAGTTGCAACATGGAGTTGAAGAAGTAAAAAGGCTTTTCTGTAGCACATAGATGAGTAGCAAATTACAGATGCTATTTCAAGTCAATTCAGATCACAGCTCTGGCAACTAACCCATGAAGTACCAGTCCTGGTGAGATTTAAGTACTTATTTCACTGAATATTAACACATTTTAATAGTTAAGTCAAATGTTCATTAAGGTTTAAAATGAGAATTCAATTTAAAGATAGTTTTAGGAGACACCTTGCTTTTATAAACAGTATCATCTTTAAATATTTAAAGGTGATATTTGCTGCTTTCTTATCCGTTCTGGCTTCAGTAGAAGTTGAAAATGATCAAGAATTGCTCTATGACATTTAAAATGCAGTTTCTCCTCCGTCTGAACTCTGGAACAAGTTACAGAGCTTTGCGATCTCCAATGTATTGCAAAGGGTTTCAAACGCTACAAAAATAAGAAGGGTTAATTAATAGAGATAATGAAAAGCACACAAGAGTTTGATTACAAGCTGGAAAATGTGCCTCAAAATTAGGCAAAACATTTACACAACCGGCCCTCATTTTGTCTGTATCAGAAACATAATGTCATCCTTTTGATTTTTATTTGCTTGATTAAATTTCACTAAACAAAATATATGAGCATCAGTAATTTCCTCAGGAGCATTGTTATTTGAGAAAAGCATAACTATAAAAAGACTGGATAAATGCACAATAATCAAATCCAAGCTGATTACATTTAAATAAATTTGTTAAATCCTCTCATTTTTAATTAAATATTAAACAAAATGAATAAATGCTTATATACCAATTAAGCTTTTTAAAAATAAGAGTATTTATTCCATGACTCAAATTTATCTGCTTACAAAAACAATGAACCTATTAGACATTAACCAAATTTAATTTGAATCTCATATCTCTAGATTTACTCAAAGAATATAAATCCATTAATTAATTATCATGTGTGCATAATATCACTACTTGCTGCTTAGGCCATAATTAAAATGCAGCATAGGGAGTTAGGATTGGGTCCACTTATTTTTTTAAGTATGTTGTATTGATTATGCTATTACAGTTGTCCCACATTTTCCCCCTTTGCCCTCCTCTTCCCAGTATCCCCCTTCCCACCAGCAATCCCCCTCTTAGTTCATGTCCTTGGGTCATACATATAAGTTCTTTGGCTTCTCCATTTCTCATACTATTTTTAACACCCCCCTGTCTATTCTGTACCTACCATTTATGCTTCTTAATCCCTTTACCTTTTTCCCCATTCTGCCCCTTCTTCCTCCCAGCTGATAACCTCCAAATGTTCTCCATTTCTATGATTCTATTCCTCTTCTAGTTGTTTGCTTAGTTTGTTTTGTTTTTGTCTTTTAGATCAGTTGTCGATAGTTTTGAGTTTGTTGTCATTTTAATGTTCATAGTTTTGATCTTCTTTTTCTTGAATAAGTCCCTTTAACATTTGATGTAATAATGGCTTGGTGATGTTGAATTCCTTTAGCTTTACCTTGTCTGGGAAGCACTTTATCTGCCATTCCATTCTAAATGATAGCTTTGCTAGACAGAGTAATCTAGGTTGTAGGTCCTTGCTTTTCATCAGTTTGAATACTTCTTCCAGTCCCTTTTTGCCTGCTAAGTTTCTTTTGAGAAATCAGCTGATAGTCTTATGGGAACTCCTTTGAAGGTAACTCTCTGCCTTTCTCTTGTTGCTTTTAAGATTCTCTATCTTTAACCTTTGGTATTTTAATTATGATGTGTCTGGGTGTGGTACTCTTTGGGTCCAACTTGTTTGGGACTCTGTGCTTCCTGGACTTGTATGTCTATTTCCTTCACCAACTAGGGAAGTTTTCTTTCATTGTTTTTTGAAATAAGTTTTCAGTTTCTTGCTCTTCCTCTTCTCCTTCTGGAATCCCTATGATTCAGATGTTGGCACTTTTGGAGATGTCCCAGAGTCTTCTTATATTCTCCTCATTTTTTTTTTTTAATTCTTGTTTCTTCTTTCTGTACTGGTTGAGTGTTTATTTCTTCGTTATGTTCTAAATCATTGATTTGAACCCTGAGTTCCTTCCCATCATTGTTGGTTCTCTGTGTATTTTTCTTTATGTCACTGAGTGTAACTTTCATTGCTGCCCTTATGTATTTGCCGTACTCAGTGAGTTGTCTGAGTATCCTGATCACCAGTGTTTTGAACTTTGCATCTGATAGGTTGGCTCTCTCCACTTTGTTTAGTTCTTTTTCTGGGTGTTGTTCTGTTTTTTCATTTGGACTATATTTCTTTGTCTCCTCAATTTGGCAGTTTCCCTGTGTTTGTTCCTGTGTATTAGGTAGAGCTGCTTTGACTCCCTGTCTTAGAGTACCTGTTAAGTTGTATGGGGTGGAGCCTTAGGTATTCACCAGGGCAGGGCAACTCACTTCTCCATTTTGTAGGTCTGTGTGGTTGGAGGGGTCAGAGAGGGGACAGTGCCACTGCCTGGCTTCTGGAGGTTTGCCTGGCACTTGCCCCATTTCCAGTCACTTCACCCCCTTTCTGTATGTGACTGGCACCCCTCTAGCTGTTGCCCTAGTGGTGATTTCCAGAGTGGGTGGGTTTGTGTATGTTCTAAGTCTGTGCAGGCCCTTTAAACAGACTCTCTTGAGAAACTGGCAGTTTCTTTTGCCACCCCAATCCCCACTGATTTTTACAACCAGAAGTTATGAGGTTTTATCTTCCCAGTGCTGGAACCCTGGGCTGTATGGTCTGGTCTGCGGCTGGGATCACTCACTCCCAAGGTCTCCCTCTCGAGTTTTATCCACCACACATGAGTGTGGGACTGCCCCTTCCACCTCCATCTCCCCACGCTACACCACGTCCTCTCCACTCTGACTCTGTGACTCTGCCCCTCCTACCCATCTGGATGAATATGGCTTCTTTAAATCCTTGGTTATTGGACTTCCATGCAGTTCAATTTTCTGACAATTCTGGGTGGGTTTTGTTTTGACATTAGTTGTAATTCTTCTTGTGGTTACATGAGGAGGCGGAGCATGTCCATCTACACCTCCATCTTGACTCAAAGTCTGGGTCCAGTATTGATTTACAAGAACTCTTAGGAAATGTAAAGAAACTAAGCCTGTGGGTTCCTATAGTCTTTCTTTATACTGTGGTCCAGAGAGGTAGCATTCCTCTGTCCGACCCCCTTTTTTTTTTTTTTTTTTGCTGATCATTGGAAACAATACAGTGCAGCCTAAAAGAACTATTAGGAAGAAATCTAGAAATTTTCTTTGTAGGGTGACAAAAAATTTATAGCAGCTGTACTAAAAGATTATAGACCCTTAAATATCCTTCAAAAACCAACTAGCTTAGTCTTTACATATAATCTGTGAGGAGATAACATGTGCTACCTGAATTCTTGCTGATTTTCTTATAACACATGAATGTGGAGAATGAAGAGGAGAGATGGAAACTAGCATAAAATGAGATTGTATCATAATGAGCAATCACAATTTTAGTCTCTTACCTTACCTATAGTGACACTATTTGATTATTTTCTGTCTTTCCAATCACTTTTTTCTTCTCATTGTCTCTTCTCCTTATGCTTATTCTTTACTTTCAATGTTTTCTAGGTTCTATCCTTGTATGGCTATTTGTTTCCCTTGATTTTTCTCTCCCTATGGAATCTTGCTAATATACACATCTTTTCCTATCTCCCACCCCTCCCCAAATCTTAAAATCCTTCCCCCTTGCCTTCCATTATCCACAGTACATCATTTGCAAAACTCTTCAACCTCTTCTTTGAACAGTCAGCTCACCTTCCTGATCTATAGGAAAACTAACTTTACTCTAAGAAAACTGCCTCCTTTTCATATCACCCAAGAAGTATTTATTTCTTCTCAAACCACTGAGCTTGGGGGTGGGTTTTTCATCATTTCTAATTCTGCAATGTTCTCATTCCCCTTTCACTAGAAGCCCTTAGATTATAAAAGTATATGACCTGAATTCCATGTCATACCCCTTATTTCTGGGAAATACCATTGTCATCACTTTGTAACTTCGATAAACAACTAGGTTAGTCTTTAGCAGTCTGACCTCTCAATTACTACTCTAGTCTGATGATCTCATCTATATCACTTATTCATCCACTCACCCCTACAGTCATACTC
Source organism: Desmodus rotundus (assembly GCF_022682495.2). Taxonomy (NCBI): domain Eukaryota; kingdom Metazoa; phylum Chordata; class Mammalia; order Chiroptera; family Phyllostomidae; genus Desmodus; species Desmodus rotundus. Next base: position 134,889,406 of record NC_071387.1, read on the forward strand.
CAAACTTATTACCGCTCCCCTTTCCTTTCAGAAATTCAGTTGCATGCCTTTCACAGTCTGAGCACCCTTCCTATATATTGAGGTCACTCATTCTAGTACTCTTTTCCTCCTCCTTCAGTAGCTGAAATTCCACTGTAGATCATTGTATTTATTCCCTTGCATACACTGTCTCTCTTGCCCCCTCTCCTTTCATGACACTCCCTCGGCAAAATAAAAATCCCAGTTAAATGAATCTTTTTATCTATCCATAGCTGTGCAGCTGAATTTCCTAAAGAAAAACCCAGAACAATATTAACTATTTCCTCCTTAATATTATAGTCGCAATCCAAAGTTGGTTTTTAATGCTGCCTATTTTTCCATTTTGTTAGATAACTACTTTGTACATCTTTTCTCTTCAAACCTCCAATGTCTTCTCCCAGCTTTACACTCTTCAATGATTTGATTCTAAAATCAACAATGAAATATAGCCCAAACTGAACTCTTAGTCTAGACATCCCCATTTCAACTGATGGTAAATTTATCTTCTACTTGCTCATGTCAAAATCATTGGCAGTCAGCCATAACTCCTCCCTTTCTCTCACATCCCAATAAAGCCTAGTGGCTCAGCCTTCAACCATTTAGAATCTGATCATCATGTACCATTTCAACTGTCACTACCTTATTGTATACTCTTGCTTGAATTACTATAGTAGTTTCTAATAGTGTCTTTAACCCTTATCTCCTACTGTCTATTCTTAATCAAATGGTCAGCATGAATGTTTAAAAATGTAAGCCAGATCACAGGATCCCGCTCAAATCCTTCTAATGGTTTCCTGTTTCTATCTGAGAACAAATCAAAATTCTTAAGTTTGCCTATAGCTCTATATCTTCTGTCTGAAATCCTTCCCTCCCACCCCCCCCCCCACAGGAGATGAGTATTCTCTGAACTTATCTCCTACTACTTTTACCTTCACTCTCTGTCTTCGAGCTCAGTGTTCTTTTTGATCCTTCCACTTTTTCTCTCATAGCATGTATTGCCTTCTAAAATACTATATTTAATTATTTAATATGGTTATTGCTTAGTTGAAACAGAACCTGAGGTAAGAAATCTATAGACATATTTGGAGGTGGGGAGGAAGGAGAAACTAGACTAGGGGAGAAGGTAGGAAAAGGAGTGGACCAGTAATCATACATCAAGCAAGGTACCACTGTGGGCAACTGGAGTTAATGTTACTAGAGATCCTGTGAGACAACATAAAACACACACATAAGAAGTGTAAAGGAGCTGGAGTATGTTTTTTGTGTGTGTTTTATTTTCTCTCCCCACCCCCAATTCCTGTACATTAATGTTTGAGGGCTGCTCCTGGTGAGTCACAAGAGGGTCCTCAGAAAAGAGGTACAAATAGTTGGAAATTGGGTGAACAGTCATGGGAATCGTTAGTGCCAAGAGGCTACGGGTAGGGCACTAACAGAGTTTTCTCTGTTTTGGCACATTGTCTGTGCTGCCCACATGAAAGACAAACTCTCAGAGAGCAGTAATGTTTATCTGCTTAGTTCATGGATATATCCAAATTACCTAGAACAGTCCCTGACTCATAAGAGGTACTCAGTGAGTATTGAATGAATTTGCTTATGAATTGACCTGCTTCCTATATGTGATGACTTGCTAATGTGTTTCTCTAACCCTTCTCTGACAGCCACGTCAGTATTTCAGAAAGCCGCTTGTATATGTCCATGTAGATGTTGCAAATCACACTTATCTCCACAGTACCAACATCAGCCTCAGACCTGATTACTCTATAGTTGTCCCAATTATTCCATGAACATAAGTCATCGTGTTAACACAATTTTTTCTTTGTCATGTACAATTTATAAATTTTACCACTGAATCACTTCCGGCATTTATACTCTCATTTTCATCTTTGAGACAAGTATTTTAGATCAAACCTTAATAATATATCTTATGGAAAATTACAGTGACCTTGGAAATATCAAAAAAAAACCCCACACCTCCTCTTGTTAATTTTAGTCTTTAAACTCTATATATTACAATATTCCTAGAATGATGTTTATAAAACACAAATCTAATTGGTTTTTTTTCTTTTCTAATTTTTTATGACTCTTAGTCATTTAAAGAATAAATTATAAAATTATTATTATGGCAGCAAGACCTTTCCTTTCTAACCACCACTTTTCTTTCTCAGACACACTCCAGTTTAATTCATTTATCGATTTATTTAACTAATATATGCTAGATGGTTGCTATGTTCCACACCCTGTGCCGAGTTCTATTACTTAAGAGTGTCTCCTTTAGTCATATGTGTGTGGCTTATAATATATACTTGTATAAGGGTTTTATACTATTTTTTCATAATAGGAAAGACATTATATTTTAACTAAGTTGATGTGACTCTTTCAAAGAAATCACACCTTTTCTAGCCCTTTTATCATCTTCCAGATTCCAAACTGTTTGGTCATGGTGAGACTTGATCAAAACACCACTACCTCATTTAAAATATATTTGATGATTAGGTCCCTCTCTATGCTCCAATAAGTTTATTAGCATAACAACAAAGCATTAAATGTTTCATTTATTGAAATGTGTATATTTAATTTTGAAAATCATTTAGATCTTAATTTGATTGTCTAGAAACTATAAAAAGTAATACTTTTATAATTCTTCTTTCCATGAAAGAGAAATATAGTAACTTTATATTGGGTTGTGGGGGCTTCAAGCTCATAAAGAGGAATTTGATCAAGGGATTCTCAGAACAAGTGAACAATTTAAAAATGACAGACATATATCCTTCCTTATGGAGCTCACTATTTAGTGGGAATGATAGAAATAACAAGCAAGCAAATACATATACAATAACATAAATACGTATATAATTACAAGAAAAATGGAGAGAGGCCTAATTAGATAGGGTGGTTGAAGAAGGCCTCACTGGGGAAGAGTTTGATCTGAGACCCGATGTGAAGAAGGAACAGCCCCATGAAGAACTGATAAGCGAGCCTTTAGAGCAGAGGAAACAATATGCAAAGGGACTTAGTTGGAAAAGAGTTCATTCTGTTCAAGACTGTGAAAGTTTCTGTAGCTGGAGCACAATCAGTCAGGGAAGAGGGGATGGAAAGGAATTTGGAAACACGGACAGACTAAGAGAAACCTCAAAATCTTGGTGAGGAGCTTGCATTTCATTGTTGGTTCTATGAGACGTCTTCAAAGGGGTTCCCAAAATGGAATTATTTACGTTCAATATATTAACAGCATTATTCTGACATGTGTGTGAACGTTTGTAAAGAGACCAAAGGGAAAGCAGAGAAACCACTGTGAGATATCTGTGGGATTATTGACACGGGAGAGTGTTGAAGGAGCAGCTGGATACCCGGGTGTGGAAATACAGGATGTATTAGTCTGCTCTGGCTTCCATAACAAACACTATAGAATGTGCAGCTTCAACAACAACAAACACATTTTATTACAGTTTTGGAGGCTGGGAAGTTCAAGATCAAGGTGCCAATCAATAAAGTATGTTTCCTTTTGATACATTTTCTCCTGGCTTTCAGGTGGTCACCATCTGGCTGTGTGCTCACATGACCTCTTTGTGTATATGCAGAAAGAGAAATCTCTCTGATGTCTCTTCTTATAAGGCCACTAGTTTTACAGGACCAGGGCCCTACCCCTATGACCTCATCTAGTCCTAATCGTCTCCCAGAAGCTCCATCTCCAAATACCTTCACATTGGGGATTACGGCTTCAACATATGAATTTGGAAGGATGCGCTTCAATTCACACACAAGGTGAAGTCTGGCTAAACATGTGAAATTAAGGAAATTACAAGAAGCAAATCAGAGCATACAACATATGAGCCTTCAAAGTGTGAGAACAGCAGGGCTTTCATTTTTATATCTTTATGATTTTACATAAACTCTTCCTTTGAACTTGAGTCTGCTTTCTGCCTTGGCTTCCATGAAAGACATTGTGATCATTTATTGAGTGCTACCAAAGTGCCAGGCACTTTGCATCCATTAGCTATAATCACAACATTGTCACGTGGGCACTATTATCTGCATATCACAGGTGAGGACACTGAAGCCTGGAAAGTATAAATCTATTGACCAAAGTCCCATAAGGACCATCTGAGCACTTGTTTATGGGACTTAATTCATCGCTTTCATCTATGTCCTCCTCTCCCTAAACCAATTCCATAAGGCCCCCGATCAGGTGCTACCTTCTGATAAATTTTACTCACAATTCTTTTCTCAAGTTTCATGAGGAATTTACCCCTCATTTGTATTGATATAGTATCTTTGAACACCTTCATTATAATAGGTTTCTCGTTGAGTTCCAACTAATCTCAAGTATGGCCAGGCCATGTAATGTAGCCCTTGTACACTTCCACCAGGAGGGAAGCAGGCAACCAGCAAATTGCTATTGAAATGAAAACCTAGTGCTATATTCATTTTTACATTTGTGCATGAATTTTTGAGAAATTAATTTCTCTATGCAACATTCTCATTTGATTTAATCCATTTAGTCTTTACAGACTCTACTCTTTAATTTTAATTATTATAAAATTTAATAATGTAACAAAATAAAACCTATTTTTTCTCTGAGATTTGATTATAGAATAGGGATTTAGGGATTTCTCTAATCATCCAACATTTATCAAAATGTAATGGATATGATACTAACAAACCTATGGGCATGACTTAGCAATTTTTTTCTTCAATTTCATCATCAATAAAATTAAAAGCAATATTTAGCCTCCCAAATTTGTTGGATTTCTTTGGAGTTTTATGTTAAACTATCAGGGGGTGGGGGAACAATTATTATTAATAACCAGAAATGGTTATTAATAATAAATGGTAATAATAATAATAATAGTAAATGGTTTCTTCATTTGTGTAATGTTTGCATCTCCATTATACATACATATATTAGTTCAAGTATTACAACAAAATTAAGAATCCTACTGTTTTCAAACTTCTAACTTTACGTATAAAACTGGTTTTCAGCTTTGAAAAAATAATGCTCACAGCTTCCTACAAAACTGAGTGCCAAACAGGTATGTTTTGGATATTCTCACTTAAACGAGACAATGTGATACAGAGAAAAGAACAATGGAGTGATAAGAAAACCACTATTCTAGTCCCATGTATAATAATATCTGTATTACTTGTCTCAACTTCTGGAGGGCTCAACTTCCTCACCTGCAAAATCATCAAACTTTGCTAATTACCTTGTTAAGTTCTGAGATTCTAATATTCTATGATTATTCTTTTGAGGGTGAGACTCAAATATCCCAATCATTTCTTTAGTACAGATGATTCAACTTCAACCTAATCCGAGTTTATAGACCTTACAATTTGGATACATTGTAATTTATCATATTACAATTATAGTTTTTTATCATCTCATAGTGGCATTGTTGTTGTGGTAGAGTTATTTGAAATAAGATATTCTGTGTTCAGATTGCCATTTTTCTGTCTACTTTGTATGAGGCACTTGTCCTCACTGTGTAGTGTAATATTTCCTCATCTTTAAACTGGGGTTGTTTTGAGGCTTAAATGAGTTTGTCCATATAAACATATGCCTAGAACATGTAGTGTTTAACACGGGAAAACAGTTCATCACAGCTATTTTGTCATTCTTGTCATCATCACCATGAGTGGCCAAATGCTCCTTCCAAATAGCCTTCCCTTCACCCAGCTTTAAATGCTTCAGGAACAAAGTTGGATGCTCCATTCAAGAGAAAAAGGAGGTGCCATTCTCTGTGGCTTTAGGTCACAAGGATTGACGTTCAAGTTTTTATTCAGGATAAGAATATTCATCCATCGCCTTTTTTCTTTTTCCCCATTTATGAATTTAAATCAATGAAAAAGAATCTCATACAAATTATAAATCTTACATAATTTTCTTGTATTCTGAGTATTTGTAATTCTAGTGAAATCTCTGACACATATAAACGTTTATAGGTATAGGTAGAATACATCTGTAATGCGTATCTGCATATATTTTTGTGTGTGTATTTTATATATAGCTGTGTCTGTCCAATGGTTCTCAGTTTTTATTTTCACCTATTATCTATGAATACCTTGAAGAGTTAGTCTGTTTGTTTTTTTGTGCTATACATTTATAAAACTATACCTATTTTTTGATTGATTTGTGTGTGAAGGAGTTGTTCTGTACACATCACGAGGGCAACTCTGCCTCACCCATTCCTGTAGAGGGCAAACCATCCACTTGTCTTTCACTTTTGTAGTGGAGCATTGCTCACCTGGTGCCAGAACCCTTAATATAAACCCCCAGGTCAGAGTTACGTCCCCAAGGACATAGTTATGTCCTTCATGTACTATGTACAGATACTCTATGTTAGGATATTATTTATTATGATGCCAGCAAAAACTGCTCCTTTTCCTAAGGGGTAGTAATGGGTTTATCTTTGTATTAACCATAATATAGCTCCCTTTCCTCCTTTTAGTTTGTGGTAAACTTTCTTCTGTGACTTAAGTGGAGAAAGATACATATTGGCATGTAGGTCTTGAATTTATGCCTAGGAATGTAGTTATTTTACCAACTAATATTCAGAGTTGTAGAATTCAGACTGTAGGTACTTGTGGAGACATATTTCCATGCATATATATTGCTATATATTTTTTAAATTAATACATATTTTATACACATTGTCTGAGAAAATTAGGAAATGCCTGCTTTCTTTCAGTTTGCCTCAGTAGTGAAAATTCATAACTTATCATGTATCTGGAAAGTAACATATTTTTGAAATTGTCTCCTGTTTTGGGTCTTATTACATAAATACTATAAATAATGCCATACTCTTTCTTTTTTCCAATTTTGATGGAGATCCAAATTTTTCCATTTCTACTTCCACTCTCCAATCTGTCCCTTTGCATCTTTTTCTCTTCAGCCTCATTTTGGACTATATGTTCAAATAACATTTCTCCTTGAAGAAAAACCTCACTCTAAGAGCAATAGGCACTGTGTTTATATATGATTCAACCTCAGACATGATTAAACGCACCAGGTAAATCCATCTGTTCTCAGCAAGCTCCCCGCAGCACAGGATCTCAGGGTCTATGTGTGTGCCGAGAGGGGCATGTCGTGTTTCTGTGGCTGTCAGTCATTTGAGTTACAAGGTGTTTTTTTGTATTGCTTTGTCCCTTTAGTTAAATCGTATCTCTGGCATATGAACATAGAACATATAATCAAAATTTTTCAGTAAATCAGAACATTTTACTTCTGTTTTGAATGCTATTGCCACAAACGTAAAAGGAAGAATTATAAGTCTACTTCACCACAGATATCAGCTTGTATTCTCTTAGCAAAATGAGAGTAGGAAGAATTAGTAATAGCATATAGAAAGGTGAAAACGTAGGTATGTTGAGGATTTGGGGACAATCATAGGTGATTTGCATATTAATGCAAAGATTTTAAAAATAGGAATTTTTCTCTTTCTAACATTCCTTCTCTGGAGTAAATTACAGAATAAAAAAATTTATCTATTATATTTATTATCCATTCCCATTTTGAATAACCAAGATGGAAAAAGACAACCAGAGAATAAATAGACACCAAATACTCTTGCTTTAGTGCATTTTCCTAATTTGAAAGGATCCTTGCAGACATCCCTCTGAATCCTCTGATGTGACTTAGATTAATAAAGATACCTCAAGCCACAAGAAGACATTCTGAACATGATTAGTAAATGTTCATTGTTTTCCTGGGTAAACAATGTATAGTCAGTCAATTTAGGCTGCACTAAATGACCTCTAAAGCCCTTGGCAGTCCTGGAAACAATTAAACAGAGTGAGATCCAGTGTATGCACCTGCTCTCTTTATCTTAAGGGAATGGCAAGATGATATATCCCAATAGAGAACACAAACTAATAAATAAGCAAGTTGGAGGTGGTTTTTGCCCAGTATTTGGAAGGCTTTTCCATGGCTTGGCTATAAAGAGACAGCTGGTGCATAAGGTAGATTTATAAGAGTAGGTGTTTTGAAATTCAGGTTTGGTTTACATACACTGTATGAAATTATTTCAGGTTTGTATATACAGCATCATACATGGAGTACATACAAAGATGATGTGATGTCCCCAAGGTTACATTTATTTTATTATTTGAAAGGGATAGTCCAATATTACTAGAACTATAAAGCACCTGGAACTCTACAATGAAATAATACTTTGTATTTTGATGGTGGTGGCAAAAACTATTTCTCTCCTTACACGCGTAAATGGAACATGGAGCCCATGAAAGAGTTCCCACACACAGGTGACCCAGTCTTGTTTCTGCTCTCTGGTTATTAAACCAAACGTGCAAAGTAGATTCAAGTGATAAATGCCTATTCCTATATGGTGAGCTGCTCTCATTATTTGCCTGGATTCAAAGGTGACTGATGCAAAACTCCATGCCAAAAGGACTTATTAGAGTAAAATTGTGTCTCTCCATTGATATTGCAATTTGGTTGACTAGGTAGTTCTGAATATTCAACCAGCCACAGAGGAGATGACTTAAATGAAAAGCATTGAACAGTAAGATAAGACATTTCCCTAATCTTTAATATAAACTTTGGTCAAAGAATTGGCTGACTACCAGGCAGCTCTAAAGGGAAATGTCTTCTTGTATTGTTGCTATGAAAAGCGGTGTTAATGAACTCTTCACAGAAATGTTTATAGGCCAGAAGCAAGGACATCTTGAGAGCTTTCCCACTCGTGACCTTTCACTGTGCCCACTCTCAACGGTGAGGGATGTCAGATGCTGCCAGGGTAATTTTCTAAAGAGAAGTCAGAAGGGGTTGCTCGAAAAGGGGGCTGGTGCTTTATATAGCTCATTTTCCTGTCAGAGTTTCCTAAATACAGGTATACCAGCCTGCTGCCCTTACTTCAGATACTCTGATTTAGAAAATGAATGAAGATAATTGCCAATTTTAATTTCATTTCAGAGTTGTCAATCTTTTGTAAGGGTTAGTTCATACCAAACTGTTCATTAAGCTCACTTGAATCTCCTTTTTTCTTCAATTTTTAAAAAACCTTAATTGTTGTTCAAGTACAGTTTTCTGCCTTTCCCCCCACCTCAGCCATCCCCACCTCCCTCCCCTGGTTCCTCCCCTCCTTGGTTTTGTCTGTGTGCTTTTGTCCTTTATAGTTGTTCCTGCAAACCCTTCACCCTTTCCCCCATTATCCGCTCTCACCTCCCCTCTGGTTACTGTCCGTTTGTTCTTAATTTCAGTGTCTCTGGTTGTATTTTGCTCACTTGTTTTTTTGTTGTTGTTGTTGTTGATTAGGTTCCACTTATAGGTGAGATCATATGGTATTTGTCCCTCACCGCCTGGCTTATTTCACTTAGCATAATGCTCAAAAGAGAAAAAAGAAGAACAAAGAAAGAAGTCATTTGTTTCACCACTTGTGCATCTGCATACTCCCTACCGAGGAACTTAGTCACCGCTACATATTTTCACAGTGTCACACTTGCATGTTACTTTTTCTGTTTTCCTTGCTCCAGCTGTTGTTTTCTAGGAGGGTGGAAAGTCTCAGAAAGAAGTGCTTTTGAGATATGTCTTCCCATCTGCAGTGCATAAGGGTGTATTTGTATTCTGTGGCTAAGTGTGCTGTTTTACTCAGCATCTCTCTTGTATATTTTACATTCCTCTGGGAGGAATTGTTTTCTTTTCCATATTTCACTTGCTCCATTACAATCGCTAATTTACTGAGGCAGGTAATATTAGAGTGACAGTTACAGTGTAGGTAAATCATTCAGGCAAGTGCGGTATGGAGCCACATGTTTTCTTTCTCCCACTACAGGCTTAAATCTATTAGGGCAATTACATCTTTTTATACAAAATCCCTCATCAATGTTATTTTGGCGTCAGTATTATAAATTCTCTTTGCTTACATATTGTTTCTAATGAATTAGTGAGGTTAATGAGGCACACAAATAAAGATCCTTCATTTTCATGCATTGTGAGGTGCGTGCGGTCCTCAGTAAGGACCAAATGGAATATTCATTTGAAATTTTCAGAATTGGCAAAGCAGAAAGCGAGCCTGGAACATTACCTCGAGGCTTTAAGCAAAGAGGCTAAGGCACTCTAACATCGTTTTCTGCTTCATGAACGCTTTACTGTGAAAACCCCTGATGTTTTCCCCGCCTCAGCTCCCTTCTGTAATGTCAGGTGCCAAAACGCATTCTGAGGCAGGATGCTGGCTGCTGTTCAAACTGCAACATAAGTGATAGTTCCCCCAAAAGAAACAGGCAACATCACATCACTAAGATTATTGCCCAAGTGTCCATGGTGAGCAGCCAGGTGCTGATTGTATTAGTTTTCTAGAGCTACTATAACAAAGTACGGCGAATTGTGTACCTTAGAGCAACAGAGGTGTATTGTCTCATAGTTGTGGATGCTAGAGATCTGAAATTGAGGAGTTAGCAGGGTGGGTTCCTTTGAGGACTGTGAAGGAAGGACCCATTCCAGACCTCTCTCTCTTTGGCTTATGGATGGCCATTTTCTCCCTGCATCTGTCTGTTCACATGGTGTTTTCCTCGTTACGTTACTACGTGCAAATCTTCCCTTTTTTATCAAATCACTGGATTAGGGGCTCACCCTACTCCAGTATGACTTTATCTTAACAAATTTTATCTGAAACAATTCTATTTTCAAATAAAATCACATTCTGAATTCCTGGGGGCCAGGACTTCAACATATAGATTTTGGGGTACTAATGAAACCAATAATGCTTATATATTTTAAGGACATTCCTCCTGCTTGCAAGAGGATGTGACAGGGATATTGAACATCATGTATCCTCAGGGAAATGAAATTTGAAGCCACAGAGAAATACCATCAAGTCCGTGCATAATGGCTAAGTTCCCACATACCTTCCAGTAGTAGAATGGATATATGAATTGTGGAATACTTGTAGTAGGATACTACACAGCAACTAAAAAGAAAAAAGGAAACTACTGCCACAAGCAGTAGTAGGATACTACACAGCAACTAAAAAAAAACCCCAACAACTATGCCACAAGCAATACAGTTGAATCACACAAGTTTTGGTGAAGCTGCAGAAAAACTGGATTCTCATGTATTGCTATGGGGCTGTGAAATGGCCCAACCAGTCTGAGAAAAACGTTACTCTTGTCACTTATGTTATGGCCCAGGCATTTTACTCATAAATAGGTACCCAGTGTTGATGGTATATGTGCAGCAAAAAGAACCAGAAGGCTCATGGCAGCTTTATGGACTATTATTAAAAGCCTGGGCACAAGCAACAGACGCTTCACCAGTAGAATGCAGAAGTGACTTTTAAAATGTTCATAGTCAAAGATTACAGTGATTAGAAAGAACTACTGCCACAGGCAGCATTATAGCTGAATCTTACAGACAGAATGTTTAGCAAACCCCCCTAAATAGGTAGGTAGATAAATAAATACATAAATAAATAAGTAGTATACCATTTACTTGTTCAGAAACAAGCAATAGTAATAAAGGTTGCCCTCAGTGGGGCGGTATTGACTGGACAGGGCAGGAGAACAGCCTCTTTGGGCCAATTAATTGGATCTGGGCTATGGTGAAATGGGTGAAAATATATGTAAAATTTCACTACTTTTTTGTATGTATTATACCTCAAAAAGAAAGTTTAAATCACACAAAAATACAATAACAACTAAAAAAACGAGAATAGGTAACCTTTAAGTACAGTGTCCATGAAGCCATTAACAAAGAATTAAAAAAGGAAAATCCAATTAGTAAAGGCTGAATCTGGTCCTATGGTCCAGTTTTAGAAGGTTATACTCCTGCTCTCTGATGATCAGCTCTAGGAGGTAATTGGGGATTCCCACTTAGCCTGAGAAACACTCCTTCCCCCTCCCGCTTCGGTTAGGAAGTAGCCCTAGTGAAATGGGTCCTTCCTCACTCTCTGCCCCACCCCAGCCCTCTCGCAGACGTGAGGCTCACACTACACTCTCCTAATTCAATACGTATCAGGAAATTCCCTTTTTATAATGGGTATTTATGGAAAATATAGGGCTCAGGGGGATAATTAAGATGTTCCTATATGTTACATTTATTTTCAATCTTTTACATTTGATCAAAAGTCAAGGCCCAGGCCTGGGGCATTTTCAGATTGTGCCAAAATACCAGAAGGGGGATATTTCCATTGGAATGACTCAGGCTACTCCCCAAATATTTACACTTCCTTTCACGCCCTTAACTCTGCAATGAAGAATTTGTGAATTTGGAGGTATTCCAGAATCATATAAATCCCCCTATTTTGAATTCAAAACCAAACCTCATGAAAGAGAAGACTAATCCCTGTTGAAAACATCGGGAACACTGTTTATAAATGTCAGAAAATAAAGATTTTAAATAATTTGCCTAGCATTTTCTGTGGCTCTTCAGAGAAGAAGGAATACATATTTACCAGGTTAATAGGTTGAACCTTGAGGAACTCCACATGCTTTTAACTAGGGGCTGTGCGTGGAGATAGGAAAGTTCTTCCGAGGTCCATCAGATAATGGACCGATGTATGTTCTGAGAAGGGTTACAAGAAGTGTCTTCTTGCCTTTCATTGTTCTCTTGTTCAGTTGCCTATTTAAGTGCTTTCTTAGCAATAAGGCCTGAGGCCACCAGCTTCTAACTCCTAACAGGAACAGTGACTTGTGGCCTTGTTGCCCTTAATCGGTATTTTGGACTCAAAACCTTCTCTGTCACTTTTGAGGGACAAAGATACTAAACTATCAGAAATTTAATGGATTAGAGAGCATCAAATAGTATGAGTTAAAGAAAATAAAGACTGAAAAAAAAGCAATTAAATATTTTAGTTATCAGGCCGTTAATAACTTCTAAAAATAGTTTTAGTAAAGTGATAGAGTAAAAGTCTGAAATTGCTTTTTCTAATTCAATAGACATTTATTTATTGCTCATTTTTGAAAACTGTTGTTCATTTACAGTTGTCCCCATTTTCCCCCCATTTCTCTCCCCTTCCTTACCCACCCCCTACATCTCACATTCAATCCTCCACCCTGTTGTTGTCCACGAGTCCTTCATACATGTTCCTTGACTTGCCCTTCCCCTTCTTTCCCCTATTATCCCTCTCCCTCCTTTGCTCTGCTCCCTTCCAGTTTGTTCTTTATTTCCATGTCTCTGGTTCTATTTTGCTTGCTGTTGATTAAGTTCCACTTATAGGTAAGATCATGTGGTATTTGTCTTTCACCACCTGGCTTATTTCACTTAGCATAATACTCTCCAGTTCCATCCACAGTCTTGTGAAGGGTGGGAGTTACTTCTTTCTTTGTGCAACATAGTATTCCCTTGTGTAAATGTACCATGGTTTTCTGATACACTCATTTACTAATGGGCACTTAGGCCGTTTCCAGCACTTGGCTATTGTAATTGTGCTGCTATGAACACTGGGGTGCATAGGTTCTTGGTATTTCAGGGTTCTTAGGGTATAATCCTAGCAGTGGAATTGCCAGGTCAAAAAGCAGTTCCATTTTTAGTTTCCTGAGGAAATTCCATACTGTTTTCCACAGTGGCTGCGCCAGTCTGCATTCCCACCAACAGTGCACTAAGGTTCCCTTTTCTCCACAACCTGGCGAGCACTTGTTATTTGTTGATTTGTTTATGATGCCCATTCTGACTGGTGTAAAGTGGTATCTCATTGTGGTTTTAATTTGCATCTCTCTGATGGCTAGTGATGCTTTCATATGTCTCTGGGCCCTCTGTATGTCCTCCTTGGAGAAGTGTCTGTTCATGTCCTTTGTCCATTTTCCTGCCTATGTTCTCCTCTAGGACTTTTATGGTGTCACAACTTACATTTAAGTCTTTTATCGATCTTGAGTTTACTTTTGTATACGGTGTAAGTTGGTGGTTTTCATTTTTATGCACATAGCTGTCCAGATCTTCCAACACCATTTGTTGAAGAGGCTATTTTTACTCCATTTCATGTTCTGCCCCCTTTGTCAAATATTATTTGACCATAGACACATAGGTTTATTTCTGGGCCCTCTACTCTGTTCCATTGGTCTGCGAGTCTGTTCTTATGCCAGTACCAGACTGTTTTGATTACAGTGGCCTTGTAGTATAGTTTGATATCAGATATTGTAGCTATCAGTAGATCCCTCCTACTTTGTTCTTCTTTCTCAAAATTGCTGAGGCTATTCGGGATTGTTTATGTTTCCATATAAATTTTTGAAATATTTGTTCTATAACCATGAAATATGTCATTGGTATTTTAATAGGGATTACATTTTTAATCTGTAGGAAGGACTGATATTATTAGTTAAAGTATGGACTCCAAATAGTTATTTCAAAATTGCCATTATATTTTTTGGATATTTTTCTCCTCCAAATTAGTAAAAGGACTGTTATTTATCATTGACAAAAGCCTTTAACTGGGATTCATCCCTATCAATGATGGAAGGTTGATTAGGTTTGGTCCCAACACCTTTCTATTTAGTTCCTTCTCTAAAATCCAGGAACCCATTCTCAGGGACAGCCTTTGTGGAGGAACAGTCCACTGTGCAGTCTCTCTTTCTAGAACCCACGCTCCCCAAATCCCTGGCTTCATTATTCTCTCTCTATTGGACTTTCACTCTACAAAACACTGAATGCTGCTACCATGAATGGGGGTGAACTAATATTGATGGCACCCTAAAAATTTATCAATCTCAGTTCAAATGGTCAACCTTTTATGAAGGTGCTTTAGGAGCAATTTAATATTGGAAGGTTCAACAACTTTAAGAAACAATTGAAGGTAAAGGTCCATCTCTTTATTTCCTTCTAGTCATACCACATAATGTTTGCTGGCTCTGCTTCTCTAATAGTCTTCTCAACTAGAGTATTGAAGATAGAAATGGTCAAAGTGTGGGAAAGTGAAATCACCCATCAATTTGGGCTGTGCTCTCTGAGCCCGGGGCACAGGACTGTGATACTGCGGTCTGTCTCTGGTTTCAGCAGCTGTGGACCTGCAGGTGCATGTCTTCTTGATTCTGAGATATAGGTATGTTATTAAATCGACTACCTCTTCTCTAGGGGATTCTTCCCTTGAAGCTTCCTGTGACACATGTAGGAGTTTTATGGCAGGAAACAGAATAGAATTAGGCCCACTGGGAATACTTTTATTGGAACCCAGCATGCACTGAAATGAAGTCCTACTGCAGTTGGGACAATCTGCAAACCCTCTTCCTATGAGTGCATCTCTAATTCCCAAGAGCCCATCTCATTCTTGCACAGAAAGCTGCCTGGAGAAAAGTCAGCTGACTTATGTAACTAAACCACAATTGTGTGTTATTGTTCATGTCCAATCTACTAAAGGGGTGGATTCAGTGTGTACAGAGATGAAGGTGATTTCCTGTTCTCTAAGTTCTCTGACATCTAAAGCACTGACAAGGGTTTTTGAGTAATGTGTGAGTAAGTACTGGTCTCTTCTCTTTGGCCCTCAAATCAGATCCTTGATATGAGAACATGTGGAATTCCCCGTTTACTAAGTCAGCCCCTGGCAGCAAACAAAGTTGAATACTGCTGAAATCACTTTTCTCTGCAGCTGCAAAATAGTGATCCCAAAATAGTTTCTCAAAGAGCTTACAAGAACACTTGAAGGGGAAAATTATTTCCACCATGTCAAAACTTTTAATCAAAGAAAAATAGTTGGAGAATTAGGAATACATAGATATATTCGCTAACCTAAAATGCTTATTTGTTCATTCCTTTTTTCATGCTGATATTTTATCAGGTCCTCCTGTGCAATTATTGCAACTTAATATTATAAAGATATTTTTTTACCATGTGCCTGAAAAATGCTGAACTGAGGTCAGAAAATGTTAGCTCTTAATTTTTTTATTTATTGAAATATATTTTGGGAACTTAGTTTGCACATAAATTTTTGCTAGATACTGGGATTCTGGGAGGGAGAATAAGAAAGACTGTACTTAGAAACACTGCTTTTGCTAGAGGAAACACCTTCCTAAATCCTTTTATTCCTTGCTACCAATTTATATATAGATAATTGTTGCTGTGTGAGACAACCTGGCATATAGAGAGGATGTAGGTGATATAGGCAACTAGTTGAGCACTTCAATGTCAAAGATTTGCATGAGCCTTCATCTAAAAATAGTGAATGAGAACAATCATATGTTTCATGTATTTTTCTGAGCTATTAATTTAGAAATAATTTCTTTGGATTAAAAAATACTGTTTTTTTTTCATCAGAAAAGACTATAATTAGAAAAAGTTTAATGCCAACAAAAACACAATAATAAACTTGGAAACTTGTTTATTATCTTACATAAAATCTACCTATGACATGTTCTTTTTGCACATTAAACAAGGCTGTGTGATCGGTGTGACTGAAAGATTCCCAATCCTGGAGGCAGAAAAGGTTTGTACAATATTGTCCAAGTGATGAGAATGTGCCATAAATAATTATGTAAAACCTAGAAAACTACCTATAGAAACAAATGCTTCCCCACAGCATCAGTCACGCAATGATTATTACAATGTCCGGTACTAGAATTGCGGGAATATAAACAATATACAGGCAGTCTTCTTAGAGCAATCGTCATAGAAACAGCTCCATTCTGAACTTTGGAAAAATAGGAGATATAACTAGAAAACGGGAAGAACAAAGCAGGGAAGAACCACACAAATAGTGATGAGCTTAGTTTGTTTGATGCAAAATGGAGGCAGAAAAGAAGCTCTGCTCTTAGGTCATTGCAGTTAGTTTTTGGAACAGGAATCCTGTGATGCGCCATACAAGGACAAAAGGTAAAAATCACTCATATACATATACAGTATTAATTTTAAAGTTAGTCATAATCAGGCAGTTATATTTGTATGAAAGTTCATTTAATAATACTACTTTAAATAGTATCAAAGTAAAAAGCAATTTAAATTGGGATTGAAAAATAAAAGTAAATATATCATTTTATTATTCATTGCATATTAATTTAATGGTGTCATATATTAATATGTAAAAAATGCATTTGACCCATAGTTTTACTTTTTGGTATGATTTTGGCATCAAGAAAACTTTGTTCTAGAATAGAATCTCCTGCTTCCAGAATCAGTTTGTACAACTATAACTTGGTTAGTTACAGTTGGTTTGTTTTTTTTTCCTGCCATGTAACAGGAGAAGTATTTCAGTTGTTGAAGCAAGTATGGATTCATCATCTCTGGGAGGAACTTCCTTACCTAGTCCCTACTTGAATCTAGGGTACGGCCAGCCTCTCCCTGAACTGTTACCAAGTCATCAGTTTCACGATTAGAGTAAATAGATCCATAAGAGAAATAGAATGTGCTCTCAGCTTATAGGTGGATGAATACTGAGGTCTTACCTTATTTTTAGTGACAATTTTTTTCCAAATTCACTAACCACAGAATCTTTATGAACAAAGCAGCTGAAGACTTACTACTACCGTTAAGTGAAAATTTGCCCTTATGGGATAGAAGGTCTCTCAAAAGAGTGCTTCTATGTTTATTTGAGAAACTCCAAATTATGATAAGACTATTGCAAATGTATATGAAGACCATAGGAACGTCAAGCAAGTTCACTGTAAATAGTTCTGTTTTCTTAGTTTTCTAAATTCTACTTACTAATACAAACAGCAACAGAGAAATATTTTGATTCCAAATTGGACTTCAGCACGTATTCTGGCTTTATTTGCTCTCTGTGCTATGATTTTGATTTAATTAACAGGAGTTTGTTTCATAATGAAGCAGAACTCAATGCTGTGTAATTCAGGGTTTTAATCATCCTTCATTTACAGTGCTTCCTTTGTTTTAAGCAAAGAGCTTCACAGATTTGTCATGTTAAGTTAAATCTGAGTAAGCACATACTCAAAGATTTCATCCTTTAATATGTATTTACCTTAAATATTTTGAAACAGAGTTATTGTGTTCCTCAAATTATTTAAACACTATGTATTTTTCAAATGTCCCTGAACATTATTTGGATATGTCTTAATGGGGGGGGAAAGTCAGGTGTCAAATATAAGTGCTAGAAAGATTTTTTGGGTCTGTATGTGTGACATTTAACCATGAAGTTTGTATTCATGAAAAAGTTCAATTTAGAAAGAAGAAAGTTTCTATAATATACACCTCATTTTAAAAACTGGATATATAATAAACATGTGGGCAACCCAATATTTTCCTTTAAAGGAAGACTCAACTTCCTATCTATGTCTACCCTAAAAATCACCGATTGTTACATTTTGTTGATTCCTTAACAGAGTAAATCAATCTTTTTTTCTGCCATATTTATCAGAGCTACAATGACTCACTCCATCTAGATAAAACCCAATATTGAGGAAGATTTTGTGCCATTAACTAGTGAATTCAGGTTCTGGGAACAGTCACAGATTGCTCAAAGCATCTGTAATGTACTGGATACATTCTAGGTGTAGGGATACAGCAATTTTTAAAATAGGGAAAAGGTCCTGCCCTCCTGGAACTTACATTCTAATGGGAAAAAACAGGTAATAACTGAAGAAAAAAATTAAATATTCAGTTAAATTTCTTAAAATTAAGTATTTTAAGAAATGCACTGACCTAATTCAGTTTATGCCCTGAGAGAAATATACAGTTTTACTGAAGAATCAAAATGGACATTTTTTCTTTCAATGAATTGGCATAAAATATTATAAGAAGCATGATATTCAAGAAGTACATTTGAAATAAATGCACTAATATGTACAGATGAGTTTGGTCTATCTCTTTCAAGATATTTTACAAAACTAGAAGATTCTGAGAAGCAAGTAAGTCATTTCACCTAAGTTGGAGGTCCAGAATTGCAAATGAATTAACAGTAAGGGATAAAAAATATTTTGGCTCCAAACTTCAGTCCATGTGTATTAGAGTGGATTATAAAAAAACACAAGAACAAGTGATCTTTCATAGTACCTGGCAAACTAAATCTAAGCATCTTAATATAGGAATCGTAAAATAATATTGCACATTTTTGTAGCTCCAATAAGTACCTTGCATTATTTTTATATAAAATTTTAATAAGTAATTTTGACTGAAGGTAACTATCACAGTCATTATGCCAAATCTACTTTCAAAATGGGATATTCCTCACAGGAGACACAGGAAATGTGTGTGCCTGCCTTTGAAGAGATGTCAGCGTGTCAAGGTGAAGTCATCTAGTTTTTAGGAAGACGATAAGGCAACATGTCATTCATGTAAGATATCTCAGATTCCTCAACCATTTTCTCAGCAAAAGAACTTGTAGATCTCTTCAATCCATGTTCAAGCCACCCTATACTTTATACTCTTTAGAACATTTGCTTCTATTATCAAATTAAAACACGGACCCTTTATGAGCATAAATCAGGACTACCATCATTCAGGATTATTTATGGACAAAAAGGGAAAGACTTTGACCTTGCTGCAGAATCTAATTAAGGAGAAATCAGACAGTGGAGCAATCAACCCTTTTGTCAGCAATCTCTTTCTAGAAGGGTTCTGGATCCCAGATCCATTGCGATTGTCCTCATGGGACCAAAGGCTGCTTTCTCTTGTCTACAGCAAGAGCCAGTGTTCTTCTGACAGAACGTCTTTCAGATGCCAGTCTCTTGGTGAACCACCTCCTGCCAGGGCTGATCCCTATGTGACATCCAATGAAGTACTCTGAACAACTGGCTTCAGTAACCTGAGTCCTGCCGGTTGCAGATGAGTTTTCTTAGCAAGTTGCCAAGGCACTAATTTTGCAATTTTAAGAGCACCACTAAGAATTGCTTACAGAATTACTTGCTATTAAAAAAATAAGCAAAAAGTTGATTTTTAGAAGTGTCTTATTGTGCAGACATGATCCTTTCTGCTCCACGTACCCACCTACCTCTCTAAAATCAAAGAGAATGATACCAGTTTGAGTAGTGCTAATTTAAGAGAAGATTATGTAATCTTTTAATTCTGAGCAGAGTTCTCTCTTCCTGAACATGGGTCTACTTAGCCAATTATTGTGAACATAGAGATCTTCAATATATATGACTAAATATCAGTGATGACAGTCTATCTCTAGGAAACTTAATTCATGTAAAAACAATCCTTTTAAATATTTGGACTTTTAAGCAAAAGTTTCCTTCTGTAAGGAAAAAATCCCCCCCTACACAAAAGATGTTTTTTTCTAATTATGCATGAAACACACCTGGCAGTGCCTGACACCTGTGGCAGTAGGGGAATGCTCATTAGCACTGTTGTAGTGACCAGGGTCAGGTGGCTCAGGTAAGAAATACCAGGTGTACATGCCCCAGGCCAGTCTCACAAGCAGCCTCTGTTCTCTGAAATCTATCTGAATGTCAGTGATGTACAGCCTTGGTGGAGCTAGTTTGAACAGTGTTGTGTATCCAACTGTGCTGGAAATTACCCAGGGAAGCCTGTTTCAACAGGACTTCTAGCTGCAGTTGTAGGTCCAAAAGGTTCAAGGGAGTCTTTGAACTTGAGGATGCCTATCATTCCCAGGTTTTGAAAGCTTCTAAGAACTGCTAGCTGCCAGTTGCCAGGAAACCAAGAAAGGAAGTTAATAAGCTAACTCACTTTAGCCATAATTTATTGCAGTTCATGTTTTTCCCTGTCTTTTTCACACATTCGGAATGCAGTGCAACCACAGGAAGATCTATTCCTCAGAATACATTTTAAATCTTTTTTCTGATCCTTGCTTCACAGAATTGCATAATCTCTAAAAATGCAGTTATTCCTGTTTATAAAATTTGTATAGCATCTAGTCAAAATCAAGCTCATAGGCACACCTGTAGATTAATGACATTGAGTCTAATGGGTTTACCTTCACTCCTACAGAATAACCTAGTGGGGTATATACAGCCTGATGCACGGCATGGCACAGTGAAAAATAGACAAGAATCCCAAACCTGGAATGTGAGGCCTCTCTCCACAATTACTACTTGGAGAGTTTCCTTAACCTTTCTAAGCTCCAGATTCAAATCTACAAAATGGACATAATAAAAGCTACCCTATATGTCAAGAGGCTGGCATATGAACCAAAGACTATTTTAAAGCACTTTGTTAAGAGTCACATGTTACAGAAAAGAACAGTTTTTATTTTTGAAGATACCAATACCTCTGGGGCTTTCCTGGATTGGGTTGCCCTCTATTAAAGGTCTCATCTCTTGGGCCTCTTGCATTTACATGATGGTATAACCCTCCTGTCTGATGATTGTTACATGCATAGGAAGGGAAGCCCTGGGTGGAGGGAAATAGGAAGGGGAGAAGAATATCTTCCCATTCTATTCTCATCCCACTGCGGGTGCACTGCCCAACTGACAGGCCAGAAGAGAAGCATGCAGTGAACAAATGGCTTCATGATTTTGAGCTTCTTTTCTGGGAAACAAAAGTTAAAGCACGTTGGAAACACACAGTTTGAAGAAAACTGTGAAGAAATGAAGACATCTGGAAGAAAAAAGACCCATTACTACCATTATAGGGATAGAATAACTACTGGGCTCAACCAGTGACAGGTATTTAGAGACAGTATATTTTAAAGCCTCTAAGTGCCCATTAGCAAGTGAGTGGATAAAAAAACTATGGTACATTTACAAAATTGAATGCTATGCAGCTGAAAGAAAGAAGGAACTCCTACCCTGAAATGCAAAAATTGATTTGTGAAGTGTATGAAGAAGGTGCTGTGACTGATGAACATGTCGAAAGTGGTTTGTGAAGTTTGGGGCTGGAGATTTCTCTGTGGACTATGATGCTCCACAGTGGGGTAGACCAGTTGAAGCTGATAGAGATCAAACTGAGACATTAATTGAGATCGATCAATGTTATACCACGTGGGAGATAACTGACATACTCAAAATATCCAAATTAATGAAGTTATTGATGAAAATGAAAAATGTCTTTTGTTTTATGAAAAAAAAATCATGCATACTTTTTTGGCCAACCCAATACTTATGAGTTAATTATGGATGAAAGAGAAGAGTATATGCCTGCTAAGTTCACCAACGTGGTTTTAAAAAAATACTGATGTTCTGATGTCATCTTTGCATGTTCGTAAAGTCATCTTATAAAGTCCACTCCTTCATTTGAATAATCAATAATTTTATAATAGCCAACTATTTCTATTCTATTTCTTGCCTTTTGTTTGATTCTCAAAATGTTTAATTTTTTCTTCCAATAATTCTTTCTAGTTTCTCTAATAAAATCCTTTGAAGATTCCAAGATAGTCCCTTTTCCCAATCAAGCCTCTGAACTGAGGCTTCTCTCTAGCTCATAATTATTTTATTTTATTTTTCTACTTCAGGTAAACTTTCCTTCTTTGGGGGCTATTTTTTCATATTTTGGTTTTCAAAGATACTCAATTCTAACCACACCTTACTCTGAAGATCAAGTATTTGCTCTTTCTCTTTTTAAGTTTCAAGTTCTTATAGATGCAAACAAATAGTGTGAATTCTCAATTTTTAAAAGAGTGAACAGCTGGAAAAATAGATATTATTTTAAAAGTTTAATATTCCCTGGAAATAATGCTATTTGATATATCTGAAGCAATTTAATTATTAAGAATGGTGGTTTTCAAACAACTCTACACAATGGAATCATGTGTGGAATTTTTAAAAACAATAATGCCTAGATCCCACATTTAGAAATTTAGATATAAGTTATATAAGGCACAGCCTAAGAGATAAGGATGTTTTCAAGTTCCCCAGGTAATAACCATGTACAGCCACCTTTTATAACTAGTTATGTGGAGGAATAGGAAAATCAGTTAATGCTTGTTTACGTGAGTACAATAAGCACAGTCACCTGCTTAAAGTACTCTCTCAATTTATTTTCCAGCTAGGACTGAAATTATTGACTACAGAGCATTTATGCAGCTAGTGACACTCATTCCAATTAAACACTAGTAATGATTTTCTTTCTGTTGTTTCTTTCTACAGGGTTGTACAGAGGTATTTGATATTCTGAACAGGTGGCTCCATTAATGTGAATTTGCAAAGACAAATATCCACAGAGCTGCGGGCCATGGTGATGGCATCTATTTGGGATGGTTGCCAGTTCTGTCCTTCCGAACTCACTGTATGCCACCAAGAACAATTAATAATGGGCATCTGCTACTCAAATTCACTATATAAGAATTTCAAAATGATTTTAATATTCTAGGTGATAACAATACCCTTTATCAAATAGAAAATTTACCTAGGCAAGCCACTGACTTTCAACCAATGAATAATAGTTGAGAATTTTATAAAACTTGGAGATATAACATATCTTAGAGATCATCTATAATACACTCTCACTTTTCCAAAGATGAGGAAATTAGTCACCTTTTGGTGAGTAATTCACCTATTGCCACATGTCTACTAATTTAGTAGACAAAGCCTTGCCTGGAATGAACACCTTCTGTATCCCAGTCCTCTATTCCTTTGTAATAGATCACCTTCCTTTGGAGCTTTCCAAATACCAAAAGTAAAAAGTCATGGGAGAGAACCAAGATGGCGGCATAGGTAGACACACTGCGCCTCCTCGCACAACCAGAACTGACAGAGAATCGAACAGCAAGGGGGACCAACACCAAGAAAATAGAAAATAACCATTCATCCAGACTGGTAGGAGGGGCGGAGACGGGCACCGGGGTGGAGAGGACTCGCGTGGCTGTGGCGGGACTGAGACTGGCGGAGTGTGGGACAAATGGCGCAGGCAGTCCGAGCACTAGCAGACCCTGCGGCCCCACATCTGCGCAGATAAACCGAGAGGGCCGGACTCAGAGTGGCGGAGACTGGGGCAGGCAGAGCAGCGGGTAGCACCCCGCGGCACCAAATTCGCCCACAGATAAACCTGACGAACGGCGGGCAACGAAGCAGACCGTGCAACCCAGGGCTCCAGCTCCGGGAAATAAAGCCTCAAACCTCTGATTGAAAGCGCCCGTGGGGGTTGGGGCGGCAGCAGGAGAGACTCCCAGCCTCACAGGAGAGGTTGTTGGAGAGACCCACAGGGGCCTAGAGTGTGCACAGGCCCACTTACTCGGGAACCAGCACCAGAGTGGCCCAGTTTGATTGTGGGTAGCGGAGTGAAGGATTGAAATCCGGAAGAGAGTGAGGCAGGCGCCATTGCTCCCACTCGGCCCCTCCCCCTCGTACAGCGTCACAGCTCAGCGACCAGCGTTACCCCGCCCTGGTGAACACCTAAGGCTCCGCCCCTTAAAGTAACAGAAGCGCCAAGACAAAAAAAAAAAAAAAAAAATAGCCCAAATGACAGAACACTTCAAAGCTCCAGAAAAAATACAACTAAGCGAGGAAGAGATAGCCAACCTATCGGATGCACAGTTCAAAGCACTGGTTATCAATATGCTCACAGACTTGGTTGAATCTATTCGAAAAACAGATGAAAAAATGAAGCCTATGCTAAGAGAAACAAAGGAAAATGTACAGGGAACCAATAGTGATGAGAAGGAAACTGGGACTCAAATCAGTGGTGTGGACCAGAAGGAAGAAACAAACATCCAAACAGAAAAGAATGAAGAAACAAGAACTTGGAAAAATGAGGAGAGGCTTAGGAACCTCCCGGACGCCTTGAAACGTTCCCACATCCGAATTATAGGGGTGCCAGAAGGAGAAGAGGAAGAACAAAAAATTGAAAACTTATTTGAACAAATAATGAAGGAGAACTTCCCTAATCTGGCAAAGGAAATAGACTTCCGGGAAGTCCAGGAAGCTTAGAGAGTCCCAAAGAAGCTGGACCCAAGGAGGAACACACTAAGGCACATCATAATTACATTACCCAAGATTAAACGCAAGGACCTACATCCAAGATTACTGTATCCAGCAAAGCTATCACTTAGAATGGAAGGGAAGATAAAGTGCTTCTCAGATAAGGTCAAGTTAAAGAAGCTCATCATCACCAAGCCCTTATTATATGAAATGTTAAAGGGAGTTACGTAAGAAAAAGAAGATCAAAAATTGGAACAGTAAAAATGACAGCAAACTCACAGTTATTAACGGCCACACATAAAACAAAAACGAGAGCAAACTAGGCAAACAACTAGAACATGAGGGTTGTCATTAAGGGAGTGGGAGGGGGAGAGAGGGGGAAAGGTACAGAGAATAAGTAGCATAGATGATAGGTGGAAAATAGACAGGGGGAGGGTAAAAATAGTGTAGGAAATGTAGAAGCCAAAGAACTTATAAGTATGACCTATGGACATGAACTATAGGGGGGGAATGTGGGAGGGAGGGGGGTGGGCAGGATGGAGTGGAGTGGGGGGGGAAATGGGACAACTGTAATAGCATAATCAATAAATATATTTAAAAAAAAAAGTCATTAGATGCTGGAATCAAACAATTTTATAAACCTAAAAGCCATTTAAAAACTTTGATGAAAACATGAATTGATTTCTAAGAGCAGTTAGATTTCTTATAGATGAAATGTAGATCATTCTAAGTTAACTACTAAGATAAAATGACTATCATTTAAATCTCTCAAAGCTTGCATCAAATTTCTCCAAAAATAATTCCATTAATTGACTGCATTTCTTTAAAATTGTTGACTGATCTATTAATTTCCATTTCTTAAGGATGATATATCTTAAGTATACCTCTACTTTGGATCAAGAGCTCCAATATTCCATCTATCTGATGCGAGATGGGGGAGCCAGTCCAAGGTCCAATTTCCATTTATTGAACAAAGTTCATTAAGCATGGCTTTCATCCATGGAATAGCTTACACAGCTCTATGGCGGGGCTGTGCTTTATTGTATTTTGAAGGTTTCTCAAGTTCTAACCAATATTCAAGCCAGTGTGGCTAGCCTCTAAGTTTCTATTTTAGTTACTGGTACGTTTCTTTTGCCCTCCTCCCCAAAATGTCATTATTTTTGGCTTTAATTAGATCTTGTTGACAAATATTTCCATATTTACAGGTTTGTGTTGAAGACCCAAAGTTCTAGTCCACATAGCTGCCTTTGCAAGTTTATTTGACCTGTCCTGTGGCTGTCTTTCAATGAGAGAGTTAGAGAATAGTAAGGGACATTACCTCTATGTGAACCTCCACAATTTCAAACCCAGAGAATTGTTTTCTATTTCCTTTATAAACTTCAGTGCAGGAGTATGGCCTCCCATTACCTGACATTGCTGTGTGGCATACTATTTCCAAATACACGATTCTGTGTTTCTCTAAAATCCTTTTATTGTTCTTCATTGATTCTTTTTACTATTATAGAAAATAAGTAGACCCATTATAAAACTGAAATTCCTATACCACATTAATGAGTCAAAGTTTTATTATTTTGTTTTATTTTATTTTGTTTTCCAGAACAGTCAGCCTCTAAGTCTCTTTCTTATTTTCTATTTTAGTTATTGGTGGCTTCCTTTGACCCATTATGTCATTCTTGCCTCAATTTAATTTTCCTGGCACCCAAGACTTGGGTTTGATTTCCAGCTCCACCATTTCCTAGCTGTGGGATTCTCAGAAATGTATTTATTTCAACTTTGTAATCCCAGGGTTCCTGTTAATACAAATAAAACTAATAGTACCAATCTTAACAAATTATTGTTAAGGCTAATATAAAACATATAGCACAGTGTCTGGTACAAAATAAAATTTTTAATGTTAGTTGTTTTTTTTTATTGTTTGTACAATTGGGAACAATTGTAAAGGTGAAGAACAGCTAAAGAGAGAGAAAGGAGCCAACTCCACTTTTGAGTTCTCTGACCAGTGAAAACCATGTTCTCTGTTACAGTAAAAAGAGGGATTCCAAGATTTCTAGTTAGTTGTCTCCCATCAATAGAATAAGAAAAAATATTTAGTCTTGGGTATCAAAAAATTTAATGGCCACTCTGAGTTTAATGCCTATTGATTGATTCTACAGTATGATAAACATAGATACTACTGTGCTAGCTAAACATTCCTGAAGTAACAGGAATTTAGTATGAAAAGGTAGCAAAAGACAAGAGCTTTCAATAGTTCTTATGAGCTTTTAGGAAACTCATATATTTCACTCATCTTTTTTAACTGCCTTTACTGGAGACAATTTCTGGCTCTCTAAATAATGTTTCAAGACATATTCTCTCCTGTATCCAAAGTGTTTAATTAATGTACACAGGAGCCTGCTATGTACTAACAATGCAAAAGACAATACCATGTGCAGGTTAACCTTTTCTGGAAGAAAAAAATAAAATAGTATATCAAGAGCTCTGTTTTCTCAACTATAATAGGAAGATTCTATGTACTTTCATTTTCTTAAGGTTATATGTTTTACAATTTTTTTATTTTGGTAGCAGGACTTCAAGAAAAGACAATACAAAATAAATCACAATTCCTCTGTTCTGTACTTTGTTTTTCACATGTATGAAACTCTTCCCAACACGACACCTTCTACTTCAGTGGATACTGAGATGACAGATATCTTCATCGTGATTTGAATTCCAACACAAACATGCTGACATTCTTCCTTTGCTGCCAGATCATTTAAACAGATAATTACAAAAATTTGATGTGTGTGTATGTTGTCTTAAACTCTTTATTTAAAAAGTGTCAGGTAAGAACATAAAGTAAAATCCAAAGGGTTAATAAGCCTAAAACATAAATTATTTTTGAGTAAATGAGATATAATACAGCCATATTAAGTTTTTAACTAAAATAAGAATTAAAAGAACATCTGAGAAATAGTGCAGAAAATCAAATTAGGGAGGGGTTAGGCTCCAAGACGAAAGGATTAATTTTCTTTCATAACTCAATTGAGGAAGAGATTAAAGCACTTCAGAGAAGAGTTCAGAAGTCCCAGAAAAGAGATTTAAAAAAGAAATTAGGTATGATTCAGTTTAGCACATGAACTGAGAGAATAAAACTTACAGTCACTCCTGATGGAGAGTCAGACATCAAACTAATGTTTTATTTTCATTACCAGCCAGAAATGTTCACAGGTGATATGCAAAGGCAAAAATTTGACAGGTTTGCCCAGGTGTGGGAACCTTTGACCAAGAGTTTGAAATCTCTTCATTGTTGAATTTGTAAGCAATAACAGTGAAAAGAAATTCATCAAGATTGATGGCCTTACTGTCAGAGTTAAACCAACATAGTTGCCAATATTAAAAGCATGTAAAAATAATAAAAACACTGTATAATTCTATAAAGTTTTTCAAGTTATGAGAAGTTTCAGAATACTATCTTACTCAAGGATTTTAAGGCATATGTTACAGGTATCGTTATTCCAATTTTACAGAGAAGAAACTGAACCTTAGAGAGAGAGTTTCCTAGGTTAAGAGTCATAATCAAAACTTTAACTCAAGTTTTGTTTGTTTGACTCAAGGTCTTATGCTCTTTTCAATATGCTATGTAGAAAGAGAAGGGAGAAAGGATATGTAAATATATATATACACACATATATATTTAAAATTTACAATTATCAGGAACATCACATTTGTGGTTCAATTTAATCCTAATAACACCCCAATATTAACCAATGACAAAGAACCAATTTATTCAAAACCTATTATATATCACACAGCATACACATTTATTATCCCTAAGTGCCTGTCATAGCACAATAAGGTAGTATAAGTATTTCCATTATAAAGATCAAGGAAAATGACTCTCAGATTATATGACTAGCCCATGACCATAAATCTATCTTTCAAATAGTTTTTCAAAACACATACCTTATATCAGCTGGTCGCTTCTGTTAAACTCTCCACCAGATTCTCACTGGTCTCGATTTGCTATGTAGAATGTTGACCTTCTTCTTTCTCCACTTCATGTTGACCCGTGTCCTCCTTGCCCCCATCCCTACTCCATCCTCTGTGCACAGAGTGCCACCGCCACCCATCCGTTTAACTCATGTCCTCAAAGAAGCCTTCCTCACTAAGCCAGTACCTGCTATCATCTTCTCTCATTGTTTACTCTCTTACAGCCTCTTTTATGAAACTTGTAATAGTTATAATTTTATATTTATCTCTAAAATTATGAGTATTGTTTCTTTCCACTTCAAACAATAAATTAGATAAGGACTAGACCCCATCTTTTTTTCTTACCCAGTTTCCAATACAATGCTAACCACAAAAGTCTTTTTTTTAAACAAAAATATATATTATTTTATTTAAAAAAACAGTTGTATAGTACAATGTACCACACTAAAATGAAAGAATGATAATCAAACAGTATCTTGGATGGATCTGCTTTTTCAGAAAGTAACTACCATTATTGATATATTTCTTCTGCCTTTATTTGACTCAATCTTATGTAGGTGAGAAACTTTTCAACATCTTGGTGGAGAAAAGATTTTCTAAATCTATGCACATGCCTTTAATTGCCTCCATCTTTCAGAAACCAATCCAAGTAAGCACTCTTCACAGTTTTTTTTTTAAATATATTTATTGATTATGCTATTAGTTGTCCCATTTCCCCCCCCCCACTCCACTCCATCCTGCCCACCCCCTCCCTCCCACATTCCCCCCCTATAGTTCATGTCCATGGGTCATACTTATAAGTTCTTTGGCTTCTACATTTCCTACACTATTTTTACCCTCCCCCTGTCTATTTTCCACCTATCATCTATGCTACTTATTCTCTGTACCTTTCCCCCCCTCTCCCCCTCCCACTCCCCTATTGACAACCCTCCATGTGATCTCCATCTCTATGGTTCTGTTCCTGTTCTAGTTGTTTGCCTAGTTTGCTCTTGTTTTTGTTTTAGGTGTGGTCGTTATTAACTGTGAGTTTGCTGTCATTTTTACTGTTCATATTTTTGATCTTCTCTTTCTTAGGTAACTCCCTTTAACATTTCATATAGTAAGGGCTTGGTGATGATGAACTTCTTTAACTTGACCTTATCTGAGAAGCACTTTATCTGCCCTTCCATTCTAAGTGATAGCTTTGCTGGATACAGTAATCTTGGATGTAGGTCCTTGCGTTTAATCTTGGGTAATGGAATTATGATCTGCCTTGGTGTGTTCCTCCTTGGGTCTAGCTTCTTTGGGACTCTCTGAGCTTCCTGGACTTCCTGGAAGTTTATTTCCTTTGCCAGATGAGGGAAGTTCTCCTTCCTTATTTGTTCAAATAAGTTTTCAATTTTTTGTTCTTCCTCTTCTCCTGGCACCCCTATAATTCGGATGTTGGAACGTTTCAAGAGGTCCTGGAGGTTCCTAAGCCTCTCCTCATTTTTCCAAATTCTTGTTTCTTCATTCTTTTCTGGTTGGATGTTTCTTTCTTCCTTCTGGTCCACAGCATTAATTTGAGTCCCAGTTTCCTTCGCATCACTATTGGTTCCCTGTACATTTTCCTTTGTTTCTCTTAGCATAGGCTTCATTTTTTCATCTACTTTTCGAACAGATTCAACCAATTCTGTGAGCATCTTGATAACCAGTGCTTTGAACTGTGCATCCGATAGGTTAGCTATCTCTTCCTCGCTTAGTTGTATTTTTTCTGGAGCTTTGAAGTGTTCTGTCATTTGAGCCATTTTTTTTTTCTTTTTTTTTGTCTTTGCGCATCTGTTACTTTAAGGGGCGGAGCCTTAGGTGTTCACCAGGGCGGGGTAACGCTGGTTGCTGTGCTGTGATGCTGTACGTGGGGGAGGGGCCCAGAGGGAGCAATGGTGCCTGCTTCACTCTCCTCCGGATTTCAATCTTTCACTCTGATACCCACAATCAAACTGGGCCCCTCTGGTGCTGGTTCCTGAGTGGGTGGGCTTGTGCACACTCTAGGCCCCTGTGGGTCTCTCCAACGACCTCTCCTGT
Source organism: Desmodus rotundus (assembly GCF_022682495.2). Classification (NCBI taxonomy): domain Eukaryota; kingdom Metazoa; phylum Chordata; class Mammalia; order Chiroptera; family Phyllostomidae; genus Desmodus; species Desmodus rotundus. The sequence continues at coordinate 134,920,075 of NC_071387.1, forward strand.
GAGGCTGGGAGTCTCTCCTGCTGCTGTCCCAACCCCCACGGGCGTTTTCACTCAGAGGTTTGAGGCTTTATTTCCCGGAGCTGGAGCCCTGGGTTGCACGGTCTGCTTCGTTGCCCGCCGTTCGTCAGGTTTATCTGTGGGCGAATTTGGTGCCGCGGGGTGCTACCCGCTGCTCTGCCTGCCCTGTTCTCTGCCAGTCTGAGTCCGGCCCTCTTGGTTTATCTGGGCCGCAGGGTCTGCTAGTGCTCGGACTGCCTGCGCCATTCGTCCCACACTCCGCCTGTCTTGGTCCCGCCACAGCCACGGGATTCCTCTCCACCCTGGTGCCTGCCTCCGCCCCTCCTACTGGTCTGGATGTATGTTTATTTTTTATTTCCTTGATGTCAGACCCCCTTGCTGTTCGATTCTCTGTCAGTTCTGGTTGTGCAAGGATGGCGCAGTCTATGCCGCCATCTTGGTTCTCTCTTCACAGAGTTTTTAAATTTTTTTATTATTAGCCATGACTAGTGTGGCTCAGTTGGTTGGGCCTTTTCCTTGCAACGTGAAAGGTGCCCGGTTAGATTCCCAGTCAGGGTATATGTCTAGGTTATAGATTTGGTCCCTGGTTGGGACACATGTAAGAGGGAACTGAGCGATGTTTTTCTCTCACATCAGTGTTTCTCTTCCTTTTTTTCTCCTTCCCTTCCCCTCTCTTAAATAACTAACTAAATAAATGAATATTTAAAAGAAGAAATAACTTTCTTTAAAAATTATGTTTATTACTCATTGCTTTCCTCTGACATAAAGGAATTGTTCAGTTCTACGTATGTCCATGATAATTTGCTTTTGATATATTTCTTTTTTATGGTATAGCTCTTAAATATGAATTACCTTTGCTAGTAAATTCAGATCCTACATTGCAGAATCTATGTCTAATTCACCTTTCTGGCCTCCCTAGCCCTTGAAGAGTGACATGCACATAGTCAGGTCTCAAGAAATTCAGGTTAACAGCTGATAACTGCAAACTCAATGTGGTGGGGAGGGTTGGTGTTACCGGCTTCTATTTCCAAACAGCATGTCACATGTTGCAGTGTGTGCATTTCAACACCCATTCTGCAGCACCAGCTGGGCACCCTACAATAATCCCACAAGGTGCCCTGACTTCAGCAGCTACCAACCTTGCTGCTAATGCCTCATATTGAGGAACTTTGAGAAAAATGAAATATCTTGCCCTCCTTCTGACTGGCTATAAATTGGGGGGCTCCCATACTGCCCTTCGGATCTGGTAATTCACTAAATCAACTAACAGAACTCAAGAAAATATTCTATTTATGATTACAGTTTTGTTATAAAGAATACAACTCAGGAAAAGCCAAATGGAAAAGATGCTAAGGACAAAGTTGTAGGGGCAGAGCAGGCAAGTGCACAGCTTTTCACACCTTCTCCCAGCACCATCTCTCCCGACACAGCCACGTGTTCCTCATCCTGAAAGCTCCAGGAGCCTCATTGTTTTAAGGGTTTTATACAGGCTTTTATTACACAGGCATGGTTGATTAAATTGTTGACCATGTGATTGAATTCAAGCTCCAGTCCTTCTCTCATCTCCAAAGGTTGGTCAGAGGCTGAGGCTAAAAATTTCAACCCTTTAATCACGTGGCTGGCTTGTTATGAGTAAGCAAAGGCAATCCTCTCACACAGAAAATTCTGAGAGCTTCAGGAGCACTGTGCTAGGAGTGGGGACAAAGGCCAAATGTAGATGTTTGTATGAAAAATAATATAATAATTAATAAATAATAATACAAGAATAAGCTGTGTTTCATGTGCTCACCACAACTGTAAACCTACATTTGTCCCTCCATGTATGTATATATTTATGCCATCTGGTGAATAGGGAAGAAAATTTGGTTGGCAGTCATAGCCCTGCTACCAACCTTGCTGCTAATGCCTCATATTGAGGAACTTTGAGAAAAATGACATGTCTTGCCCTCAAAACTTGCTAATGACTCAAGAATATAAATTCAATAAATGAAAATTACCTATATTTTAAATGATGTTTGATAAACTGGAAAATGTCTTAAAACAGCATGCAAATATTCAGGTTCGGTTTCAGGATTAAAAAGAATATGTCAACAATTTCAAAACAATTTTTGCTAAGGCATCAACATATGTATGTTCTGGGATATTCAGCAAAGGTTTAGCACTTATAAATGGGCTTTAATTCTGGAGAAAGTCTCCCTCTCTCTTCAACAGCACTTCTCTTTCCGCATACAGAAGAGCCATCACTCAAGGGCTACAGAAACATGAAGGTCAAATATTCCACATCTCCAAGTGGCAGGAACATTGAAATATTCAGCTCAGACCTTGCTAATTCCAGAGCTTCCATCCTGCCATTCTCCCCAAAGCAAGAACCAGAAAACATTCTATCGTAACAACAAGAAAAGAAGGGTATGAGGAAACAGAATCTTCAAAATGTGTATGCATTCTCATGCCTGTGTGTGTGTGTGTTTATATGTATGCATTTGGGAGAGCACATATGAAAGAGTAGATAGGTTTCAACTACATCAAAGAGGTAAAAGAGGCAATGCATGGGACATCACCATTGTGAAATTTATGAGAAGGAACTCACCAACAAGCTGCACAAGCTTTCACATCCAAAGCCATCATGCTTCATTGAAAATATTTAATAAATGAAAAAGTATATTTGAATTGACTGAGATATTTTACTTGCTTGACAGAAAAAAAAAAAACTGTTAAAGCTTGAAGGTTTCATCTGCTCTGTTCCGGATTCATTTACATTTACTAAGATGGAAGTTATATATAGCTTTCCTTCATTTCTTTATTTTCTTCTTACTGTTGTTCAATTATAGTTGTCCCAGTTTTTCCCCATTGCTTTCCCCTGCCTCTCCACCCCTGGCTTCCATAATCCCCACCCTGTTGTCCATAACCATGGGTCATTTATACATGTTATTTAACTAGGCCCTTCCCTTTCTTTCCTCCCTTATTCCCCTCCCCCATGGTCACGGTCAATTTGTTTCTTGTTTTCATGTCACTGGTTCTATTTTGCTCCTTTGGTGTTTTGTTGAGTAGGTTCCTCTTATAGGTGAGATCATATGGTATTTGTCTTTCACCGCTGGGCATGTTTCACTTAGCATAATGCTCTCCAATTCCATCCATGCTGTCACAAAGGGTAGGAGTTCCTTCTTTCTTTCTGCTGCATAGAATTCCATTGTGTAAATGTACCACAGCTTTTTGATCCACTCATTTACTGATGGGCACTTAGGCTGTTTCCAGCACTTGGCTATTGTAAATAATGCTGCTGTGAACATTGGGGTGCATAGATCCTTTTGGATTGGTGTTTCAGGATTCTTAGGGTATAATCCTAGCAGTGGAATTGCCAGGTCAAAAGGCAGTTCCATTTTTAGTTTTTTGAGGAAATTCCATACTGTTTTCCACAGTGGCTGCACCAGTCTGCATTCCCACCAACAGTGTACTAGGGTTACCTTTTCTCCACATCCTCACCAGCGTGAGTTTGTTGATATGTTTATGATGGTCATTCCGACTTGTATGAAGTGGTACCTCATTGTGGTTTTAATATGCATACCTCTCTGATGGCTAGTGATGCTGAGCGTCCTTTCATGTGTCTCTGGTCCCTCTGTATGCCCTCCTTAGAGAAGTGTCTATTCAGATCCTTTGCCCATTTTTTAATTGGATTGTTTGTCTTCCTGTCTTCCTGTGAATGAGTTCTTTATATGTTTTTGAGCTCAAACCCTTGTCTGAAGTATTGTTAGCAAATATGTTTTCCCATACTGTTGGTTCTCTTTTCATTTTGATGATGTTTTCTTTAGCCGTGCTGAAGCTTTTTAATTTGATGTAGTCCCATTTGTTTATTCTTTCCTTTATGTCCCTTGCCCTAGAGGATGTATTGGCAAAAATATTGCTGCATGGAATATCTGAAATTTTTCTGCATATGTTCTCCTTTAAGACTTTTATGGTGTCATGACCTGTATTGCAGTCTTCTATCCACCTTCAGTTTATTCTGGTATATGGTATAAGTTGGTGATCTAGTTTCATTTTTTTGCATGCACCATTCCAGATCTCCCAGCACCATTTTAAAAAGGCTATTTTTACTCCATTTTATGCTTCTGCCCCCTTTGTCAAATATTAATTGACCATAGAAACATGGGTTTATTTCTGGACTCTCTATTCTGTTCCATTGGTCTATGTGTCTGTTATCATGCTAATACTTTCCTTCATTTCTACCTGAAAAAATGTATTGGGTCATTACAAAACTCAGTAACCATCCCATTATTAGATAAAGTAGGTCTTGTCTCTTCGTTTTTTAAGAATCTAATGAAAGCCAATAACCTCTTCTCCAAAAATATAAAATTCATGAAAACATAATTTTAGGTGGATCACAGACATGCTACAGGCTTAGGTATTCCTCAGACAGAGGGAGGAGTATACAAATACGGTCTCCCCAATCTCCTCACGCTCGGGCAGACGCCGTTGGAGGGGGACACTGGAGAGCGGAGCTGCCCTTCCCTCACCAGAGAAACTAGTGCAAGATCCATGTTGTCCTTTGGACCACACAGAAATATCTTTTTCTAAATAGAATAGTCTAATTTGCCACATTTTAAATATTATAAGAGTATATTTCCATGTCAAATCCTTAAAGCTTTACTTAGTACTAAGAGAAAAACAAATATAAAGAGGTATACATAAATTTGACACCTCTATCCTTACAACTTCATCAGGCTATTTACATTTTAAAGTTAAAAATACAGGATTCTATATATGTAAATAATTTTTCCTTTGTGATAAGACTCATACCCTTAATTTAAACAGTAAGAAATATAAAAACATGCACTTTTGATGATCCCCATATATTTATCTCTTTAACAATTAGTGATTTCCCAATTTCAGGTAAATTCCCACACTCCTTAACTTTGAGTTAATAATAAGGCCTAATAATATTTGTTTCTAATAAGGATCTCAAGTGATGGATTAGTTACAAACTGACATTAATTTGAACTCTTAGAATGAAACCCTTGGTTCATGTATATTAAATCAATATATATCTGTATTTACTTCGGGGCTTACTGAAAAATTCAAACTGCAAGTAGCTTCACAGACCCACTGAGTCAGCCTCTAAGGTACAGAGTCTGGAATCAGCCTTTTCAGGAAGCTCCCAATACTATTCTAATTCGCACCAAAGTTTGAGTCCTCCTTCACTGGAGATTCCATTTAGCCCTGTGATTTCACGATTTTGGTTTGTGACTAATCGGGCTAAGTTTTAGTTGGTAGACCACATAACTCCCTGCCAAACTTTCTGCACCAAATATAGCAAAGTTGACAGATGCCCAAGCGGCAGTGGTCTTTGTGTGTGCCCATCCTAAAAGCAGCTGGGCCCACGCAGCCTTCGCCTCAGCTGTCTGGAACTAAGCAGCAGGTGCTGGGATGGCCAGCTGTTCTCACGAGGCAAGCCTGGCAGCTCTGCTTGCCCAGGTCTCGAATTTTCCTTGGGTGGCCTTGCTTTTGTGGGTGGTCCAGCTCAACTCTAATCCTAGTGAGTGTGCATTCCAAAGCTGAAATACCCGAGCTGGAGCCTACAAAGAGCACGTATGCGTTTTATGTTTATAAATATGTGTTCTCATATTGGATTGAATGACCACTTAAAGTCACTTCCAACCTTAAATTCTACGTGTATGTGTGTTCATGTCTAATTATTATGCAAATGTTCCCATATGTGAGTTTTAATTGCAGATAAAGATGGGCATGGTCCAACTGTCTCTATTCTCTCTCAACCCTCTTCAATTTTTAAAAACTTAAACCTGTTTTTAAGAACAGAACTAAAAAAGCAGAACTTAAATACCACCAAAATACTACCAGACTAAAATAACTGCATGTAACCAAACCCAGAGAAAAGAAATTTTGCAACAATACGCTGTCCATGTGCAAAGGACATAAAAATTTATAAAAATTTAGAAGGATAAAGGAAATATATTTCTTTGCAAGACTCTAAGGGAATGTTATGGCTTTAAATTACTATTTTCATTTTTCTTCTTTTATAATATAGGTAGCAAAATAATATATAACAATTTAATACTATTTTTAATTTGTAAAATTACTACAGAAGTAGGTTTAAATTTAAAAGTTGCTTTAGTACATTTTATTTGTATATTATTTACATTTGTATTATTTTCATAGTTCATAAGATATGATAAAAATACTTAATTTTTTGAAGGAGGACATCAGATTTATATACCAGCCTACTCCAACAGAAATGTCTGGGACAAAAGACTAAAAGTTGTAGTCTTTTAGTCTTTAAGTCCACTTAAATGTCAAGCCCAAGAACTTCATCTCATTTCGAGGAAATTAAGAGAGAACTCCTGCTAGGCAAAATTTGGCATAAGTGGCTGAGATCTCTAGGGCCTCCTGTTGGATGTTCCAGGTTTTACCTGTTTGTTATTCTGGGCACAGCAAACTTCCCAAGTCTCTAAGGCTCTCAGTCCCCTCATCTACTCCACATATGGATTCTTGGTTTGCAGAAATTATCTGAAAACTAGTTACCAAAAGTGTAAACATAAATGAATATTTTTTATTGTGGTAAAAAACATGGCATAAGGTCTATCTCTTAATAAATGTTTTGTATGATACAAATTGTTAACTATAAACACAGCTTGTACAGCAGATCTCTAGAATTTTCCCATCTTGAATGACTGAAAATCTAAACCCATTGAACAGCAATTTATTTCCCCCTCTCCTGAATCTCTGGTAAACACCATTCTACTTTCTGTTTCTATAAGTTTGACTCTTTTAGATACCTCGTATAAGTGAAATCATGCAGTATTTGTTCTTCTGTGACTAGTTTTTTTCACTTAGCATAATGTCTTTAAGGTCCATCCATGTTGTACAATATGACAGAATCTCCTTTTTATGGCTGAATAATATGCCATTGTATGTATATACCACATTTTCTTCATCCATTTATCTATTGAAAGCTAATCTGTTTATCTTTGTCCATTCATCTGTTGAAGTAGCCACCAACTACTTTTCTTCGTTTCCAGGGGTCCCCAGGTGTCCAAGCCATTTTGGTCTGTCAGCACTCTGCATGAGTCCAAACAGAAATCATTCCCTTGGGCAGTCTTCTGAGAAGCTGGAATGCCTGAACCATGCTCCATGCTTCGTTTTCACCCTAATGAAACAGCTGTGGCCGCTGACCAGTATTCTCTTTCAGCACTGAACAGTGCAGCCTTAGGAGAGGAATGGACGTAGGTAAAACATTTTCTTATCCATTTCAATGCACCTGTTCCAAGTTGTGTGTTCTCTTGTGGTACTGTAACTTCTTAACTAGGTCTATAATCCTCATGAAAGCATCTTGGTTCATGGGCCATTGTGAAGCCAGCATTTGTATGGGGGAACAAGGGCTGGGACTTCCTATTTTGCCATCTTCTCCAACATGAAGAAATATTAGGGCACTATCCTTATTAATATGTGTTCAATTAATTAATTTTTGATAATCTCAAGAAGCATAAAAGTCTGAAGAAAAGCATTGATTTTAAGATTTTATTCAACAGGTGAGGGAATGGGGGTTCTAGGAGAATTGCTAGGGAGGAAGCCCCCTATGGATATCCCTACATGTACAGTTAGTGGTCCATCTGCCCATAAAGCCAGCCTTAGTGTACTCCTATCTTTTGTGACATGTTCTCCAATATCCTACCACCCTGACGCTAACTAGGGACTAAGGCTTTTGTGAGAGATGATGTAACAGAAAGACTAATGGCATAGGCTCTGCAACCAACAGTTTAGGTTCATGTCCTAGTTTTGCTATTTTCTAGTCATTTATATTTAGACATTCAATTAAGGCTTTAACTCCACTGTGCCTCACTTTTCTTATTTGTTATCATTACAGTGATAAAATTACAACAAAAGAACTTTGGTGGTAATGAGTGCTAAAAGTATCAATATTTATAAATCATTCAGAATATTGCCTAGTACATGTGTTTATATAGCTATAAACTATTACTGTTATTTATAAAAATAGCTTCTTAAAAAACCTTCTACAATATCAAAATTAAATGCCATAAATAACCTTCAAACAGAAAATCAACACTGAGAGGAAATATTTACAACATAAGTAATAGATGAAGAACTTTTACAAATCAGTAGAAAGCAAAAAAAACATGAAAGAAAATTGAATTACATGAACAGGCAGATCCCAAAAGAATTATAAAAATGCAACTTTTAAGGAAGCATATGAAATATGTTAAAATTCACTAATATATCATAATAATAACCCTAAAATTAAAATAAAAATGAAATTCTATTTCTCTATGATGTTGGCAAAAACAAAGAAGGTTGACATTCAGCACTAACAAGGGATTAAATATTCTCAAACAAAATGCATAAATGAAATCTCTGGGAACATTTTACAGAAAATTTATCAAAGCACAAAAGTATTTATTAATGTTTAAAATATTCTTAACTATTAAACAAGAAATTTCATCTCTACAAATTCCTCCAGAAATGCTTAAAGTGTCCTTTAAGTATTTGAAAAATATGTGGAAGCGTATTTGCTGCAGCATGCTTCTAACAGAGAATGTTTGGCAATAAACTAACATTTGATTATCAGTTAAAGCCAATACATTATGCTCCAGTTGTACTATGGACTGTTAAGCAGCTGTTTTATAATCACATCACACAACATAAATTCATTAAAGAAAATTTACCAATGTGCATCAGACTGTTAATTTTGGTTACATCTTGTTACCTGTAAGGAATGGAAATATTTTAGTCTTTGACACATTGTACATTACATACTCTATTTTAAACTTTTTACTGGGTGTATTTTAACTTTAAAAAAAATAGCATATTTCAATGCAAAATGAATTATGTTGCATTATCAATCAATCAGTAGCAAGGTACAAAAGAGTATATGTAGCATCATTCCTAAGGTATAAAAGGGTCAGTAAAATACACACCAAATGTTGGTATTTATCACTCCTAGGTAGTGGGACAACAAGTGATTTTTATATTTCCTCTTACTTTATACTCTGTAATTTTTTCTAATTGACTAAAATAAACTTTTATTATTTTCATATTTAGAAAAAATAACTTAATGTTCTTTTAAAAACTTTAGTGTTCCCAAAATCATGATTGAAGAAAAGAAAGCATACAACTCTGATGTGAGCCTTAGAGTGAAAACAGAAATATTCTTCCATCTTTTTGTCCACTTTGTAGGCCTGCGTTTCTGCTGTACATATGTCCTCATCTGTTTAATGAACCCAAAACACAGAATATTAGAGGCAGCAACATAGCAACCTATGTGGCTTATAGAGCCTATATACAGCAACATAGCAACATATATAACTTAATAACTGACAAAATATTTTAAAACATCTATTAATCATAAAGGGCTAGGATTTAGAAAATGTGTTATAGTAAAGTCTCCACAAACCTAATAAAATAAACCTGTTGAAAATCAATCTTTAAAATTTATATTAAATAAATTGAACTGTACTGTTGAGCCAATGTATACCTGTCCTTTTTGTTCACTTAAAAATATTAGCCTCTAAAATTATGTAGCTTTTTTTACCTTTCAACTTTCTTTTAGATTTTCTTTTCTATTGCACTTGGCCGAAAACCTCTGAAATTATGTCAGAATTGTAGCTTTTGGAGGTAAAGTCTCAAATGACCAAATGGATCAAATCAAATTTAATATGATGTGATTTTAAAGAAGCCAAAATACTAAATTTTGAAAATTGATGTTTATTCTGGAAATATTAACTAAATATTTTGAAAAAATTACTAAGGAAGCAAACTTTTTTCTTTGTACAGCTTTGTTACATTTGGCAGTAATTTTTAAAATCATTTCCTATAACCATATTCAATTTAATGAATATATATCCAAAAATTGTACCATAGTGACATGGGTGGGAATAGTACTGCTTATTAAAATTAAAATTCATAAATGGGTTATTCTCAATTATCCACATAGCAAGAAATTTGAAATTCAGAGAGAAATAGAATTTCATATTAACAATAGCTTGGAGCCTACATTTTTTTCTAAGCTTAACACAAGCAGTCCAACTTACTGATTAAAGTTTTATACCATTTTTCTGGAGCTCACACATGAGGGAAAAGTAAAACAGAGAGAGAGAGAGAGAGAGAGAGAGAGAGACTATACAATCCATACTCCTAAAAGGGAAAATGGTTAACACCACAGTCATAATCAAGGACTCCCCATATAGTTAAGAATAAAGAAAAATCTCTATGTAAATAAGTTATACAAAGTGAGATTCTGAGACTGTGATCTCTCTCTATGTTCTTGACATCAAAGGCATTAATTATTTCCCCAGCCAGTGTGGCTCAGTTGGTTGGAGCATCCTCCCATAACTGAAATGTTTTGGGTTTGTTTCTTGATCAGGACATGCCCCCTCCCATCCAGGTGCATATGGAAAGGAACCAATTGATGTTTTTCTCTTATGTCACTGTCTCTCTCTCTCTCCCTTCCTCTGTCTCTAAAAAAGCAATGAAAAAAGTCTTCAGGTGAGGATAAAAATACAGTAATTATTGTGAAAATCCAAAGCCCTTACCAAAAAAAGAAACTGAATCTGTTCTGCTTGGAAGATAGAAACGCCATAGCTTAGAGTCTGAAGCAATAATGTTCTAGCTCTCATGCATCCATAGTGTTGAAAGAGGCAAACCCTATCTTTTCCAAAAAGACTGGCCCTCTTCCCCATGCTGATATCAACATGGCTTGAAAAGAGAATGAATTAAATTAGGTTAGATTAAATTAAATTAAGTGGTATCACCTTTTTTGGGGGGGGCATCAGAAAAAGAAAATGAGTGTGATAGAAAGAGAAAAGATACAAAGCCTAAAGTATAGATTATTTCCCAAAGCTCTACTAATTTTAAAATTAAATTATGTATATAGTCCTGCCCTATAGTGTTTTTCTTATGCATTTTAATATGTATAAGAATCATCTAATTCGTGTAAAATACAGATTTGCAAACTCATCCCAGAAGAGGCTATTACTGGTTCACTTTGAAAAGCATTGCTGGACTTTCGGTCAAAATAAAGGTGTAGGTAAACATAGCTCACCTCCTTAAACAACCACATCAAAATTACAACTAAACTACAGAACAACCATCATTCAGAACTATCAGAAATGGAACTGAATGGAAGCCTTACAACTAAGGAATTAAAGAAGAAATCAACTATGAAGTTAAAGAAAAAAACACATCCAGACTGGTAGAAGGCACAGAAATGTGGAATTGGCTGATCCCATACCCATGTGTGGTGGATAAAAATCAGGAGGAATACCTCAGGAGTAAGGGGTCCCAACCCCACAGTAGGCTCTCTGGCCCTGGGTTCAAGTGCCAGGAAGATAAGTCCCCATAAATCATGACTGTAAAAACAAGTGGGGATTGAGACTGTGGAAGACAGGAACTGCTAGAGTCTCAGGAAGTTCCTCTTACAGGGCTCACACACACACTTATTTGGACTCACTTCTTCTGAACTCCAGCACTGGGGCAGCAGCTAGAAAAGCGCCAGAGACATACAGGGAGGAACTGAATTGTTTGGCATCAGGGCAAGTGCTGGGAGTGGGGGGGGGCAGCTTTCTCCCAGACAGAAGTGCTGGCAGAGGCCATTGTTCCTTTTCTGAGCCCTCCCCCAGAGAGCCACAGAGCTGGCAGTTTGGTGCTATATATGAGACTCCATCAACATGGCTCTTGCTGTTTTCCCAATCCTGGTGATTCCTGAGGCCCCATCCACCTTTCAGGCCCACCCAAGCTGTTTCCAGTGGCTTTTCCATATGAATGGCTTGTCTTGGCCCATTCTACAGTTTTCCTAAATTCTCTCAAATAAGTAGCATCTGGTTTCAGCAACCGCCGTACTTCTTGCCAAGTTGCCCCAGGCCTGGCACTAGCAGCAGTGGACTTGGTTCATAGCTTGGACTCTCCTGAGCTCTTCCAAGCCCTGTACAAGTATCAGCCTTCTGCAGATTGCTTTGTAGTTAATGCCGTGTGACCCCAGACAAAACCTAGGCAGTGACCGACCTTGGACATGCCAACAGCAATCATGGCTCAACTTCAAAAGGAGGGTGTACACAGGCCACACAGTGGGTACACCTAGAGTATCCAGATTGAGTAATAGGGGATGCTGTGCCACTGCACCCTACAGGACACCTACTATAGGAAGTTGCTCTAAGGAGCCTCTGGGACCACTTCAAGTTACCAATGTTTACATCATAGGAGTGTGGAAGGAGAAGAGAAAGAGCAATAAATTGGAAACCTATTTGAAAAATAATGAAAGAAAACTTCCCTAATTTGGTGAAGGAAATAGACATGCAAATACAGGAAGTACAGAGAATCCCAAACAAAATGGACCCAAAGAGGCCCACATCAAGACACATCATAATTAAAATGCCAAATGTTAAATACAAAGAGAGAATTTTAAAACAAGCAAGAGAAAAACAATTACCTACAAGGGAGCCCCCAGTAGACTGTCAGATGATTTCTCAAAAGATACTTTGTGGGCTAAAATGGACTAGCAACAAATATTCAAAGTGATGAAAAGCAAGGACCTACAACCAAGATTACTCTACCCAGCAAAGCTATCATTTAGAATCCAAGGACAGATAAAGAGCCTCCCAAATAAAAAGCTAAAGGAGTTAATCATCACCAAACCAGTACTATATGAAATGCTAAAGATTATTCTTAAGAAGAAGAAAAAATGAACAATAATATGTCAATAAACACATATCTATCAACAATTGAGCCCTGGCTGGTGTTGCTCAGTGGATTGCAAAGCAAAGAGTCACCGGTTCGATTCCCAGTGAGGGCACATGTCTGGGTTGTGGGCTGGGTCCCTGGTAGAGGGTATGCAGGGGGCAGCCACATATCGATGTTTCTCTCCCTTTCTTTCTCCTTCCTTTCCCCTCTATCTAAAAATAAATAAATAAAATATTTATAAAAAAACAATTGAATCTAAAAAACAAAATAAACAAACATGCAGAACAGAAACAGAATCATAGATACAGAGAATATTTTGATGGTTGCCAGATGGGAGGTGGGTCCGGGGATGGATGAAAAAGGTGAAGACATTTAGAAGTACAAATTGGTACTTACAGAATAATCCTGCAGATGTAAAATACAGCATTGGATATAGAGCAGCCAAAGAACACATATGCAGAACACATGGACATGGACAATGTTTGGGGATTGCCTGAGGAATGGGGGTGCTGGGTGGAGGGAAACAAAAAGGGAAAATTTGGGACAGCTGTAATAACATAAACAAGATAATATAATTTTAAAAATAAATAAATAAGTGGACCTAAAAAATAAGAAAAAGGAAGCACTGCCTACCATATACTTATCAATTATAAATAAATGGATTGTTTTCTGATAAAGAAATAAAAGCAATCCCATTTACAATGTCATCAAGAATAGTAAAGTCCTTTGAGATAAATTTAACCAAGGGTGTGGATGATTTCTACTTTGAAAGCTTTAAGTCTTGATGAAAGAAAATGAAAAGATATCCCAGGTTGATGGATCAGAATAATTAAATGTGTTAAAATGTCCATATTAGCCAAAGCTCTCTAAATCAATGTCACTTTTTCACAGAAATACAAAAAAATCTAAAAACTCACACGCAACTACAAAAGGTGCTGGAGTCTAAGCAACCCTGAGACAGAACAAAGCTGGAGGCATCCCACTTCTTGATTTCAACCATAGTAATGAAAATAGTATGGTACTGGCATAAAAATAGACATATAAACCATTGAAACACAATAAAGAGCCTAGAGATAAATCCTCACATATGAAGTCAACTAATACTGCACAAGGGAGCCAAGCATACTCAATGGAAAAAGGATAGTCTCTTCAATAAATGTTGGGGCAACTGGAAAATCACATGTAGAAGTACAAAAGTGGACCTTACCTTACACTGCTCATGAAAATTAACTCAAAATAGATTAAAGACTTAAACATAAAACATGAAACCATAAAATATTTAGAAGAAAACATAGGAAATAAAACTCTTTAACCTTGGTCTTGACTATGCTTTTTTGGATATGATGCCCAAAGCACAAGTAACAAAAGCTAGAATATACAAGCGGGACTACATCAAAGTGAACAGCTTCCACACCCCCCAAAAAACAACCAACAAAATGAAAATTCCATCTGTGGAAAGGGAGAAAATATTTGCAAGCCACATATCTAATAAGGAGTTAGTATCCCAAATATACAATATAAAATATGCAAAAAATAAAAATAAAAAAAATGATGTAATAAAAAATGGTCAGCAGACCTGAACAGACATTTTCCAAAGAGGACATACAAATGGCAAATAGTTACATGAAAGGATGTTCAACGTCGCTAGACATCAGGGAAATGCAAATCAAAATCACAATGAGATAAAGCCTTACACTTGTTAGAAGGGCTATCATAAAAAAGACAAAAGGTAAGTGTTGGCAAGAATGTAGAGAAAAGGGAACACTTACACACAGTTGGTTATACTGTAAATTGGTACAGCCACTATGGGAAGCAGTATGAAGCTTTCTCCCAAAAATTAATAATAGAATACCATGTGACCCAGCTATCCCACTTCTGGGTATATACCCACAGCAAATGAAATCAGGATCTTGAAAATATACCTTCTCTCTCATATTCATTACAGCATTATTCAATTATTCACAATAGCCAATATATGAAAGCAATCTATGTGCCCATGAATGTATGCGTGAATAAAGAAGATGTAAGATACACATGCACACAGAGGAATATTATCCAACCATAAGAAAGGGAAATCCTGTCATTTGTAATACACTGAGTGAGATAAGTCAGACAGAGAAACACAAGCGGTGTAGGATCTCATTTATACGTAGAATCTAAACAAGCCAAAGCCAAAGAAACAGAGAAGGTGGGTGGCCAGGAGCTGGGAGTTAGGAGAAACGGGGGGAAATGTAGGTCAGAGCATGAATTTTCAGCTGAAAGCTGAATGAATTCTGGAGATCCAACCTACAGCATGCTGACTACAGTTAACAATATTATATACTTGAAATCTGCTGAAAGAGTAAATGTTAAATGTTCTCACCACAGAGCAGGTAATTATGTGAGGTGATGCAGGTGTTAACTAAACCCAAGGTCGCAATCCTTTTCAATAGATACATGTAACAAATCATCATATTGCACATCTTAAACTTCCCCAATGTTCTATGTTAATTATAGCTCAAAAAAGCTGAGAAATAAAGAAATGGAAACAATACCTTCAGGTTGTTTATTAAGTTAATTCATATTATTACTATTTTAATAAATTCTTAATGTTGCTAATATAATCACTCTTGCTCCAGTACTAATATTTTCTACCTATTATGTTAATAGTTAAATTTAAGAGTCTATGATCATTAAATTTCTCTATAATATTTTGGTATAAAAAGTGGTCAAATGTTCTGAAAAATAACAGATAATTGCTCAGGCTGTAACTTCCTTAGACATTAATTGCATAAAGAGTAGTGTTTTAATTAATGTGTGGATGGCTTTCTCACTTCACGGGAAGTGTTCTAGGAAAGACCTGATAGGTGCAGGGCCTACTTTCTGACATTTCTAAAAACATATTCCCTAGAAAATATGCATTTATTTGCCAAGTAGTATCCTTCTAGTGCTTCATGGTAGCATTTTAAAGACCAATACACCCAAAGTGAGACAACCTGACTAAAAATTCTGACATGACTAGACCAACTCTTGACCATATGTATAAAAGTTCCTTCTTCTCTTAAATGAGGAAAATAAAATACTGTGAAATCATTAAAAGCAATTTGTAAACTATACATTATGATGATATCCAATGTGTTTTTTTAAAAATAAGAATGAATTACCCAATTTAAACCTAAAAATTAATTTATATTTTAACCAAAACATTTTTTAAAACATAGCAATATGGATTCAACAAACTGGCTTATAAAACTTTAGCACCATTGCCAGTTTAACCATTTGTGAATCTTAGGGAAAATAACTTTAAAAATTCAATGAAATATTACTAATTCAATAAAAAATGATTGGATATTATTTGAACAAACATTAAAACATCATTATAAATTATTCCAGGTTATTAAAATGTTTTATGTCATTTGTTTCACATATACTTTAATTTCTGTCTTAGGTTTTACAAATTAATATTTATTTATTTATTATTTATTTATTTTAAAATTATTATTATTCAATTACAGTTGTATGCCTTTTCTCCCCATCCCTCCACCCCACCCCAGCTGAATCCACCTCCCTCCCCCACTTCCACCCTCCCCCTTGATTTTGTCCATGTGTCCTTTATAGTAGTTCCTGTAATCCCCTCTCCCCACTGTCCCCTTCCCACTCCCCCCTGACTATTAGATTGTTCTTAACTTCAATGTCTCTGGTTATATATTGTTTGCTTTTTTCTTCTGTTGATTATGTTACAGTTAAAGGTGAGATCATATGGTATTTGTCCCTCACCGTCTGGCTTATTTCACTTAGCATAATGCTCTCCAGTTCCATCCATGCTGTTGCAAAGGGTTTAAGCTCCTTCTTTCTCTCTGCTGCATAGAATTCCATTGTGTAAATGTACCATAGATCTCTGAACCATTCATTTGCTGATGGGCACTTAGGTTGCTTCCAGCACTTGGCTATTGTAAATTGTGCTGCTATGAACATTGGGGTGCATAGGTTCTTTTGGATTGGTGTTTTAGGATTCTTAGGGTATAACCCCAGCAGTGGAATTGCCGGGGCAAAAGGCAGTTCCATTTTTAGTTTTCTGAGGAAATTCCATACTGTTTTCCACAGTGGCCTCACCAGTCTGCATTCCCACCAACAGTGCACTAGGGTTCCCTTTTCTCCACATCCTCTCCAACATTTGTTTGTGGATTTCTTTATGTTGGCCACTCTGACCAGTGTGAGATGGTACCTCACTGTGGTTTTAATTTGCATCTCTCTGATGGCTAGTGCTGCTGAGCATCCTTTCATATGACTCTGGGCCCTCTGTATGTCTTCCTTGGAGAAGTATCTGTTCAAGTCCTTTGCCCATTTTTAATTGGGTTGTTTGTCTTCCTGGAGTGCAGTCCTGTGAGTTCTTTATATATTTTGGAGATCAGGCCCTTGTCTGAGGTATCCTTGGCAAATATGTTTTCCCATACTGTTGGTTCTCTTTGTATTTTAATCCTGTTTTCTTTAGCCCTGCAGAAGCTTTTTATTTTGATGAGGTCCCATTTGTTTATTCTTTCCTTTATGTCCCTTGCTTTAGGGGGCGTGTCTGTGAGGATGTTGCTGTGTGGAATGTCTGAGGTTTTCCTGGCAATGTTTTCCTCTAGGACTTTTATGGTGTTATGACTTATATTTAATATTTAAATCACTTTAAAATCTAGTAGTCTAGAGAATTTTTAGGTTTTGAAATTAAAAAATGTTTATAATGTCTTCTCTTCTAAAAATTGTGTCACACCTGATATTGCAAGTTTTTTATAACACACTTTTTTCATGTCTGACTTGATTGAGATGGACTTTTCTTCCAGATCAGGAAGGATGATACAGCACCGGACTGTGGGTTGGATGGCAGAAAAAGAAATTTGAAAGAATTAATGAGTTGGCATGATGGTTTTTAAACCATGTCGTAAAATTCCAGTTCAGTCAAATAGGAACAATAAAAAAGAATTTAAACAAAAATCATTAAATAATGGAAGAAATTTTTTAAATTTAAGTAATTAATTATGACCAAACATAATTTGTATTTAAATTCTGTTAAAAGTAGGTTTTGTTTAACCCCTGCTCTACAGAGCTTATACAAAATAAAGTAGCAAGCATTCAAATCTTTCTTTTTATTAATATATTAATACCATATGCCCCATGTAATTCTCCAAAATGTGTTGATGTCATTAAATACACTGATATACACACCCACAGATACACAGTATAAATTCAGGAAAAAAATTAGAGGAGATAAAAATACATTTTAATATAGACTAATATCACAGCCTAAACCAAAAAATGAATACAAACTTTTTTGAAGAAAGGTATAGGAAGAATTTAAAATGTGAATGCTAAATAGTCTTTAATATCATTTTTATGTAACATGCAGAGACATATGATGAACTAAGAGGCTAAAGAAATGAACTAAGAGGCTGAGATAGCAAGTTTGTTTTTAAAAACTTTCTAGACAGAACTTAGAATGTAAAGGGAACTGTTTCTGCCCTGCCCAGGTATCAATTATTCCATTTGGTTTTTTGATGTAAGTACCCCATTTGCCACGTATAATGTGCACCTCTTTTGCACAAATTTTTAAGTGAAAAATAAGGATGCGCATTATACATGGGTAGTACTAATTCCATATCTATATAAATGTTCTTAATTCTTTTTAAAATTTCTCGTACCTTGTATCTGTTCTTGTGTTTTTTCACTATATGTTATATAAAATGACTTGTAGTATAATATGTTAAAAAATAAATGCTAAAATTCCTTTATAATACAAAAATAAGTCTAAATGTAAATAAATGATTGAATTAAAAATTAAAATAAAAGATTTTTTCCTGAAAATTTGGTGCAAAAATGTGGGTGCACATTATACACATATATACACAGGAGCACATTAATGGTTCAAGCTTACTGTTGATGATGAAAAATGGAAAGACATATATTCTATTTTTCTAACTAAAGGAAAATGTATATGCTTTGGATCTCTAAATTTTGAAAATTAAGGCACTTGATTTAATTTTTTCCAGAGGCATTTCTATGGAAGGTAATGGTCCAACTCTGATAAAGAATTTTTTAATAAACTGACTGAAATAGAACTTAATTAAGAGGATAGATTTTTGTGTACCAACAATAATACACCAAACAGAGGCAGACATAAGGGAGTTGAATGCCTACAAGGCAAAATTCTCTTCAAAAATCATCTTTGCATCTAAATATTTAAAGCAGCACTAAATTTAGTCACCTCCCCTTTCCCCACCTCCACCCAAAATAACCAGTGATTCAGTGGTTAGCACATGGAAGAGATTATTTTATCCTGAAAAAATATTATGACCAGGTTGCTTTTATTAACTTCCTTGATTACCAAGTCATTGCTTTGCAGCTAAAGAAGGTACAGTTTAGGCTAGAACTACATGAAGGAGGCCTCATCAAGAAGAGGTAACTGAAAAATTATTCTCAGATAATTGAATCAATTGGCTTTCCAAATTGGTTTATTTAGCATCATTGGTTTGGATATTTGAGAACATGTGCCAAAAACTGATGTTGGTTTTAACATAATTAATATTAAACTGTTCCTTCTGGATACTTTTGAAAAACTATCATTGCTTTGTGAACTATTTCTGGCTGCCAATCATAAAATTATGTCATAGAAAAGGATAGTTATTTCCTATTGGTTATGGCAGGAGGACATGCTTCAAATTCATTAAAAATGTGACATTAAGTTACTTAAATGCACATTGAAAAATTAAGTAAAAAGTAGAGGGTCCTACACAGTTTTTTTTTTTTTTATTATTATACCACTTGGGCATGAAATTTGATCAGAATTTCATGAAATAATTTTTGTACAATCTGATTCTGACACTGGGGTTTTAATTCAGAGCACTGACATCATGGGTTAAGTTTTGTAAAAAATGGAAAATGAAAATAAAAGAAAGGAAGAAAGAAAAACAGGTATGGAAGATTAATAAATGAAAGCTCGTTGAGGGCAGCTTTTGGTGGATGTTTTGGTTCACTCCTTCAGCCCCAGTACATACAATATAGCACGCACTCAAAGCTGAATGTTCATTTTTAATTATCATGTCCTTTTCACATCCAAAGTGGTTTGAGGCATATGATACATCCATTAATTAGTCTATAAAGCTTTTGTTTTGTAAATTTTTTTATGCCACTAAGTATGTGCACAGCAATGCACTTGAATGTACATAGGATTTTATGAATCAATATAGGTAATAGGAATCAGTTCCAGTGCTATTCCTAAAACAGAAACCACTCGTTTCCATTTTAATGATTTGAACCACAATTCATTCACTTTTAATTATATATTCATTTCTAACTCAAATCACCAAGTACACCAGCGTCTGACATTATAATGCTGGCATTAAATGATATAGATTATTTTGGATTTGGGAAAAGAAAGAGTATTTTTTTCTTTCTCTGGATAAAGGAAGTAATTGGACTCAGATATTAATATTTAGAGATACCTAAAAATTTCCTTTAATAGCCATTCAGCTGGCTCCCAATAAACTGAGATATTTCAATAATGGGGTTGCATTAAATTTATAAATTAAGATAGGGAAAACAGACTTCTTGATCAAATAACATCACCAGTAATGACATACTGACAACGTGTCCCTCCTGATACGATACCTTGAGAAGGACATACATCTCACCTAAATCTAACCGTGAGAAAATATCAGACAAACCCAAATGGAAAGACATTCTACAAAATAATTAGTCAGTACCATTCAAAAACTATCAAGATCATAAAAGACAAAGAATGATTCAGGCTGTCTCAGATTGAGGAACACTGAAATATAATTAATAACAATATGGAAACTGGTTGGCCCCTGGGTCAGAAAAGAAATTACTTGGATAGTTTGTGAAATTTGAATAAAACCTAATGTTAGTAGTGTCTATCAATATTAATTTCTTGATTTCAATAATTGTACCATGCTTATACAGGATGTTAACATTTGAGGAAGCTGAATGCAGACTATATGAATACTTAATATGTGTTTTTTAAAGCTTTGTTAATAAGTCTAAATTTATATCAAATTAGAAATATATTCACTTTTTTATCCTGGTTTTCCCATCACTTCTTTTTTAGATTAAGCTATAAACTTTCCATTCATATTATCATTTAATTAATAATAACATAGAGTGAAGTGTTGAGTCAGAAGTGAAAAGTGTTATACACAAGGTCTGTCTGGAAAAAGTCTGACCATTGTTAATACAATGAGAAAAGTTTGCACAACATGGTTGTAACCTGGCAGCCAAGGAGAGTGGACTGGAATGCACGTACATGAACACTGATGACTTCATTGTACTTGTCAGTAGGGGCAGTGGATGCCATTGAGTGAGCACGTGTACTGTGTGGCTGTCACATTCAAAATGACTGAGCAAGTAGAACAATGAATCTGCATCAAATTTTGCATCTAACTTAGACATTCCTCCATGGAAACTATTGGGATGATTCAGAAGCCTGCAGATATGGGCAACTAATAGATTGGTGCTTCAACTCAACAACGTGCCTGCTCATGCATCACATCTTGGGCAGAGATTTTTGGGGAAACATCAAATCGCCTAGGTGATTAAGCCCCCTATGGCCCAGATTTGGTGCCCTGTGACTTCTGGCTTTTCCCAAAACTAAAATCACCTTTGAAAGGGAAAAGATTTCAGATGGTCAAAGAGATTCATTGTATCTTCAATAAATGTCTCTATTTTTCGTATTACATGGCTGGATACCTTCTGGACTGACTTTGTATATGGTAATGTCAAAATTGTACTTTAGAAAATGCTGCATAATAGTTTCTGCCATTTTAGATTTAAATTAAATGCAATTATACTTTCCTAAAAAAAACCCAGCAACTATTTTGATTCTAGTCTCTGCCAATCCTGAGATATTAAATGACTTTCATCTTGGCAATCAAAGTAGATGCAAATCTTATCCAGAGGAAATGCTTGTATAGTAAATCTGCAGCTGGGTCAACCCAAAATCTGCCTTGCAATGGCATGTAATTTTTTTATTGTTATTACTTTTTTAAAATAAGCATATTGTCATTAAATATATCAGTAGATAATGTCATTTTAACTTTTTCTCTTGGTGAGCCAGCTTAACTAGCACATGCTCATGGAAATAATTTACATTACATGTTTTCCAAGTTAAGCTTCTTATGCATTTAAAGCATTTGAGGTACTTTGTTTTTTAAGGCCATGAACCATGTAGCAACATTTATTTCCAGTAAAAAAAAGTCAAAATTCCTTGTTATTAAAACAGATTCTAAGCTTTATTCTTAATTTTTCTTCATAGATACTATAGCAAAACCTATAAACCTATTCATAAGTCTTTAGAAATTTTTAAAAATATTTTAAGCGCAATGAAAAATTTCCTTCTCTGAACTCAATATAGCATACTAAGTAATGTGCATAACAAAAGCCAACTATCCTTCCATATACATAGTCAAACGATTTTTTTCCTTGGTCTTATATTTTATGATATTAAATATTTCCAAAAACTACAAATATTTTATTGTTTTTAATGTGTTAATATCCTCAAGTCAATTGGTATAAAAGGATAGTTCACATATGGAGAAAATGAATTTTAGTATGAAAGAAAATAATAGTAAACATGTTCTTTGTGTCATGAACTATATATTAGAGAATTTCACTGATTTCCAAGGATCTAAGAAATGTTAGATATATTTACAGTAGAAACTTGGTATTTAAAAAGTTAATATTTGCATTTTCAACCATTTGAGTTAAAAGTGAATGCCATGTCATAAATTATAATTTTACGAAAGAGCACAGCACAACTTGAGTCTTAGGCAACTGTAAGCCATTGGGAAGGAAGAAGTTACTGAGCCAAAATGAACCTAAGTTGGCTGAGATCAAGTCTTAACTGTTATTAACCTATTCAAACTTCTATTGTTTAAAAATAAGCTCCAGAGAAATCCAAGTGTTATGTTTTACAAAGACAAGAAAATATGAAAAAAATCCAAAATAATTTTCTTTTTCAGACTTTTAAAATTTTGAACAAAATACAGCAATGACTTATCTTTAATAGATCAGTGGTCCTTCATTTTTATTTATGGGAGAATTATGCAGTGAGGTGACATTTCAATTGGAAAATTGCAATGGTTGAAAAGCACTTGCACCAATCCAGTAATAATTCATGACCTTAATCTAATTCATTTGTTTTCACTCCTGTTCTTTCCTTGTGTTGGAGTATTTTCTTTCTTAAAATATAAATTTCTTAGTAAACATATACTTAGATGATTCTTTAGGTGCGCTTTATCAAGTCTAGGGCCAGCTACAAAAATGGCAAAATAAATGTTATTTTTTTAAGGAGAGTTATCTAATTAAAATATTTATAATATACATTTTAGAAATGCCATGTGAGTAATCCCAAAATACATACAAATTGAAAATAGATATATATCTGTCTAGCTGTCCATTCTATGGAAATAGAAATATCCTTGAGTTATAGAAATTATTGTGGCGTATAGGCACCTCAAAAACAGCATTAATCTCTGGCTGGTGTGATTCAGTGGATTGAGCACCAGCCTGCAAACCAAAGGGTCGTTGGTTTGATTCCCAGTCAGGGCACATGCCCGGGTTGCAGCTGGGTCCCCAGTGTGGGGTGCATGAGAGGCAACCACGCATTGATGTTTCTTTCCCTCTCTTTCTCCCTTCCTTCCCCCCTACTTAAAAATAAATAAATAACATCTTTAAAAAATATTTTGAAAATAAACCACATTAAACAAACTTTGCCCTGTATTTCTTTTCTCTAAAGCATATTGTCTAAAACTTTTTATGATGGGTTTGGTTTTCTGACTTGTTGGGAAACAAACCATGTATAGCAAGAACTAAACCAGAAAACTTCACTAAGTCTAGAGGGGAATTTTTATGTTCTAAGTATTAGGTTATTATTTTAGCCCTGTTTCTCCACCCCCAGTCTGTTCTCTGTTCTCCCAAACACATATACACTCTGAGTAAAGCTACTATATTACGTGTAGTCATCACCATCACTACATGGACTACCACTATAGATACTGAAGATAACCACAGTCAGCCTGGATTGTTTTTTTTTTTTTTTTAGGTTTTATTTATTTGCTTAGAGAGACAGGAAAGGAAGGAGAAAGAGAGGGAGGGAAACATCAATGTGGGATTGCCTCTCCTGTGCCCCCTACTGGGGGCCTGGCCTGCAACCCAGGCATGTACCCTGACTAGGAATTGAACTGGTGACCCTTTGGTTCACAGCCCACACTCAATCCACTGAGCTACACCAGCAAGAGCAGTCAGCCTGGTTTTAATCATGTGGTAAGAGATGCAATGTAAGGGGCAATGAACATTGACATTCTAGTCAGTTACAAAATCTTGGCCATAATTACACTAATAGGGTTGTTTCAATTGTTTTGACCTCCAGAAAGTTAAATTGTTCATATTTCACATGTTTATGTAACAATCTATACAGCTGTAAAAATCTTCTT
Organism: Desmodus rotundus; assembly: GCF_022682495.2. Lineage (NCBI taxonomy): Eukaryota > Metazoa > Chordata > Mammalia > Chiroptera > Phyllostomidae > Desmodus > Desmodus rotundus. Next base: position 134,944,260 of record NC_071387.1, read on the forward strand.
GGATAAATAGCCTTTTCAGAAAAAAATTTATGTCTGTTATATCTCTTCTGCTGTCCCTTTTGGCAGTTCAGTCTTAGGATACCAAATAATCGAGAAAGGGGAAACCTTTTGCCTATGCTGATGATTTTTTGTTCCCTAAGATTTTACTTCTTATAATATTCAAATGATTTAACACCATAATTTTACTGATATATAGTGTCTATATGTTTCACAAAAACACCACAGACTTTAAGTTAATAACCCACCAAAATACTGATGTCAAAGAGTAAAATCCTTATATGTCTATCTTGTAACATTCCATAGTGCGAGCTCTTAGAGCTAGTGTCTCTCATACCTGTCTCTGGGAGTTCCCAGTGAAAATGGTTACTTCTGTATCGGTAGATCTTGAAATGTGATTTTAGGACTATTGTTAATACACAAAAGTTACCTCAGGTGATCGACAGGCTGGTCTCTTGGAGTACTCAGTTTTATTATACAGCAATGTCTAAATGTCTTACTCTGTGATGAATTAACAACTGTAACATTTAATTAAAAACAAGTAACACCTCACACCATTTTATTGAAATAGCAGTAATCTCATTAATGCAAATGTTTACCTGAGTTTTGCTCTCAGTGTGAGTGAGATATTTGGTATGTGATATATTTTCTTCCTTTTGAAGTGACCTTTGTCATGAAAAAATGTTCGATAATTTTGGTTCAAATGGTGACAAATTACTGTGTGTGTCTGTTCATGTTTTTTTTTTTACTGAATGCCCATTTTGTTTTTAAAAATAAATGTTGAATTCTATTAAATATACTTTTGACATCGATCAAAACACTAAATGACTTTTCTGCTTTGGCCTCTTACATAATAACTTTCGTTATAGTTGCATTATTATTAAATTTTTGGACTGAACCACGCGGGAAAGTATTGTATGAAGCTTTGGGCCAGAAATTAGCATTTGACTTTACTTCTAGCCACATCATTTCATAGCCTCTGCTTTTCATTTCCCTCTGTCTGTAAATGGGAGATGATAATACTACTGAACTCATGGTTTACAAAAATTAAATGAATTAATGTATGTAGGGCACTAAGGACAGTCTCTGAAAACAAAAAGCATATATTCAAGAAATGTGAACAGTTATTAGCACAATGGAGTTTGGATGCTCTCTGTCAGAGTTAGGAATTCGTGTTACACTGATTATGTGTAATATCTTAGGAAACGTGGCTGTCCATTTGTAAAACCTTCCAACATCTTTTAAACAACTTTTCAATTTCTTCCTTTGTTACCGGTTTAGCTGAGTTTTCCTATCTCTTTTAATAGTTAATTTTGGTAATGAACATTTTACTTTAAAATACCCCTTCCAGCTAAATTTCCAAATAAAGAATTCTCTATTTTCAATTACTTTTTAATCTATTATTTTCCCTTTGTAATGGCAAACTTTGTGTATTTATGAATCTTCTTTTTCTGTTGTTGTTTAGTTCAGCCAGTGATTCATCTATTTAACTGTTCCCCCAACACACACAAAAAAGCAGCATTTTACAAACCAATTCAATGAGAGTTTCTATTTGTTTGTATGTAACTCATTAATTCCTGCTATGTCTTTATTAAATAATTCCTTCCCGTCCATTCCTTTATTGCCTTTATTTATTTCCAGTTCCTGATCTGTCTTGTTTTACCAGCTTGAGTACAAAATGAGGTCACTTTGTATTTAATATTCAAACTAAATTGCACAGAGGCCTCATCCTGCCTGTCTCAAGAGTGGCATTGGAACTCCTCCTGGAGATTCAATTCTGTGACAGTGTTCTCTGTCTCGAGTTTCAGTCCTGTTTATTACTATTTTCAGAGGGACAAAATCTGGAAACTCTGTTCAGGAACATACTGTAGAAGCCTGTGCCCTTCCACTGTATCACCATTGTTCCCTCAGGCAGACTCGATGGGCAGACCCTGTCCTCTGATGTGACTAAGGCCTGCACCACCTTCACTGGCCTGCGGAAGTTTATCTGGAGGGCTGAGGGGAGGTGTGTGAGCAAGGAAAGAAGAAATCTGTCTTCTCCAGTATTTTATTCAAGTGTGACTTGATATTTTATTCAAGTATTTAAAGAAACTCATTTCTCTCTCCTAATACACACATGTATACATATATGCATATAAATACCTGAACACATGCCCAGTGGTCACTAGCCTACCAAAACCCTTGTGAAATTAGAAAAAGATGGAGAACCAAGATGGCGGCGTAGGTAGACACACTGCGCCTCCTCGCACAACCAGAACTGACAGAAAATCGAACAGCAAGGGGGACCAACACCAAGGAAATAGAAAATAAACATTCGTCCAGACTGGTAGGAGGGGCGGAGATGGGCACCGGGGTGGAGAGGACTCGCGTGGCTGTGGCGGGACTGAGACTGGCGGAGTGTGGGACAAATGGCGCAGGCAGTCCGAGCATTAGCAGACCCTGCGGCCCCACATTTGCAGAGATAAACCCAGAGGGCCGGACTCAGAGTGGCAGAGAGTGGGGCAGGCAGAGCAGCGAAGCAGACCACGCAACCCAGGGCTCCAGCTCAGGGAAATAAAGCCTCAAACCTCTGACTGAAAGCGCCCCTGGGGGTTGGGGCGGCAGCAGGAGAGACTCCCAGCTTCACAGGAGAGGTTGTTGGAGAGACCCACAGGGGCCTAGAGTGTGCACAGGCCCACTTACTCGGGAACCAGCACCTGAGTGGCCCAGTTTGATTGTGGGTATTGGAGTGAAAGATTGAAATCCGGAGGAGAGTGAGGCGGGCGCCATTGCTCCCTCTCGGCCCCTCCCCCACGTACAGCGTCACAGCACAGCGACCAGCGTTACCCCGCCCTGGTGAACACCTAAGGCTCCGCCCCTTAAAGTAACAGACACGCCAAGACAGACAGACAAACGAAAAAAAAATGGCCCAAAAGACAGAACACTTCAAAGCTCCAGAAAAAATACAACTAAGCGACGAAGAGATAGCCAACCTATCAGATGCACAGTTCAAAGCACTGGTTATCAATATGCTCACAGACTTGGTTGAATCTGTTCGAAAAACAGATGAAAAAATGAAGCCTATGCTAAGAGAAACAAAGGAAAATGTACAGGGAACCAATAGTGATGAGAAGGAAACTGGGACTCAAATCAATGGTATGGACCAGAAGGAAGAAACAAACATCCAACCAGAAAAGAATGAAGAAACAAGAACTTGGAAAAATGAGGAGAGGCTTAGGAACCTCCCGGACGCCTTGAAACGTTCCAACATCCGGATTATAGGGGTGCCAGAAGGAGAAGAGGAAGAACAAAAAATTGAAAACTTCTTTGAACAAATAATGAAGGAGAACTTCCCCAGTCTGGCAAAGGAAATAGACTTCCAGGAAGTCCAGGAAGCTCAGAGAGTCCCAAAGAAGCTGGACCCAAGGAGGAATACACCAAAGCACATCATAATTACATTACCTAAGATTAAATGCAAGGACCTACATCCAAGATTACTGTATCCAGCAAAGCTATCACTTAGAATGGAAGGGAAGATAAAGTGCTTCTCAGATAAGGTCAAGTTAAAGGAGTTCATCATCACCAAGCCCTTATTATATGAAATGTTAAAGGGAGTTACCTAAGAAAAAGAAGATCAAAAATAGGAACAGTAAAAATGACAGCAAACACAGTTATTAACGGCCACACATAAAACAAAAACGAGAGCAAACTAGGCAAACAACTAGAACATGAGAGTTGTCAATAGGGGAGTGGGAGGGGGAGAGAGGGGGGAAAGTACAGAGAATAAGTAGCATAAATGACAGGTAGAAAATAGACGGGGGGAGGGTAAGAATAGTATAGGAAATGTAGAAGCCAAAGAACTTATAAGTACGATCCATGGACATGAACTATGGGGGGGGAATGTGGGAGGGAGGGCGTGGGCAGGATGGAGTGGAGTGAAGGGGGAGAGGTGGGAAAACTGTAATAGCATTATCAATAAATATATTTTTAAAAAATGAAAAAAAAAAAAAAAAAAAAGAAAAAGATGCCCCATTTGGGCAAGAGGACAAGCTGGATTTCAGTGTCCACTTACCACATGCCCTAATGCCATGAAAAGTCTGCAAAACCACTTACATTGTCCCTGAACATAAACACAGGCACATATAAGCAGCTATTTCAGAAGTTCACTCATGGTGTTCAGTGTCGCTAGGCTGGAAGTAGTGTGGTACCAACCTCCTACTGTTGTACAGAAACATCCTTACCTGGGACTGGAGGAAAGACTTGTTTTTCTCCATGTCCTCAGGATCACATTTCCCACCTGGCTAAGTGATAAGATTTACTGAACTTGGAAGCTGGTTTCTCACACCCCTGCCGCTGCTGTCTCTCCCACCTGCAGCACAGATGGGTAATCACTTATTCCAACCTCAGGCTGTCTCCGCCAGTGGCACATTATACATGACTCCTCTCCCAAAAGCCCAGCATAACCCCACTCCTGGTGTTCCTGTCCTGTTCCTAATTCTGAGCAAAGCAATTCCCTCCTTGCTCTCAAGGCTCATCCAGGTTCTTCAGGTTCTTCCCTCAGACTGACCAATAGAATATTCATAATCTTGGCCCCATAGTCATCTGCAAAATAAACAGTCAGATAGCAATTTATCTTCCATAATCATATATATATACACAAACATATACGTGTATATGTATATATATATTTCTAAGTTGTCTGAGGACTTTTTTTATTCTTGGAACAAATATTTTATGAGTACTTACTGTGTATCAAACAATATCTTAGGACTAAACAAAACAATAAAATGTCCCTTCCCACAGTACAATCTAGGCATCATAGACAATGAACAAAAATCTGTGTTGTAAATAACTATCTCATTGACAATCATATAACATTATAATAAAATTATATTTTGTTACATATAGCTGTAGGTGATAGATAGATAATAGATGTAGATAAAGATATAGTCCATGATGGGGTAAAAGGGGGGAAGTGTGATATCTAAGCCAAAATAGAATAATGAGAGGGACCAAACCATGTAAATAACTGGAATAGTGCATCCAGGCAGAGCGAAACAGCCTTTGAGAGCCCCGAAGGAGCTTTCGGACAGGTTAGGCATGAGGTCACAGTGTGCCAGATTACGTCAATCCTGGCATTCCGTTGTGTTTTTAACCCGTGTGAGATGAAAGCCGTTAGAAGGTTTGTGTTGAACAGTGACATGATCTAAGTCTTACGAGGATCACCCCAACTCCTGTAGTGAGAACTGGCTGCAGGCTAAATGTTACACATCAGTGCAAGTGATGGAAAGCCTGCTGCGTGCACTCGTCAAGCAATGACAGTGCCTATGCGGTGTAGGTGTGGAGAAGTTGTTGGATTCGGAATGTGTTTTTAAGGTAGAGCCAACAAGATTGGCTCATGGATTAGATGTGGGCCTTTTTTTCCTGAGCTCTAAAATTGTACATCCAACTGACTGATGTGTTTCTCTTCCATTCCATCTTTCGTTTATTCTTTGAGCGTTGTTGACTCACTGCCATGTGTCAAACACTGTCACACCATAGGGAAAACAAATAAGGCATTGTTTCTTTCTGAAGAACACAGTTTCTTGGGTCAGAGAGCCACAGGAACAAAAAAACATTCAAAGCATATGAATTATAACAACACAGAGAAATAGTGACTGACTGTATCTGGGAGGGTCAGTTCCATTGTCCCAGAAAATGGAGAAGTGAAACTGCTTTTGAAGAATGAGTGACACCTGAAGAATTGGAAGAAGGCTGTTCTCTGACCCATGTAGTAGAGAAGATGGAGGCTCATGTAGATGGGTTCAGAACAGGTATGGCAGGTAAAATTAGTAGAATTTGGTAAATGAATTAAGTATTTAGAAAGAAGATCAGGGTGGGATTTAAAAAACTCTAAATTTTCTAGTTTTAGTAACTGGATGATTATGACTGTTTTAATCAGGATGGAAAACAAGTTTGGACAAAAATAACAGTATTGGTTTTGGCAATGCCATGGGTCAGTTACTTATAGTAGTTCAAATGGAAGTATCCAGAGGCAAAAGTAAAAACAGGTTGGTGCACAGGAAAAAAGACACTACAGAATAAGCATTTACATGGTAGTTAAAGCCAAAGTGATGCATAGTATTTACTAGAATTTGTGCCAATACATTTCCAAAAAAAGTTATTCTGAAATACATAAATTCATTAACTACACAACTCTTTTCCTATATGCAGGCCCCAGACTACAGAATTATCATTGATATCTCATACACTCTGTCTTTGAGTATTCAATTGTGCTGAACTCCTTTGGTTTTTTACTTATAGGATAGTTCTATTGTATCTCTTTTTTCCATGCACCATGCTCTTTCTCATTACATCTGCCAAATCCTGCCCAAACTCTACCACACAATTTTTCAAACACCACTTCCCCAAGCCATTTTAGAACTTCACACCCAAGTGCATCCAAGTCACCAGATTCTCCTTGACTGGCTTGTTTTGTCATCTGTAAAATAGCCACAGTAGTTAATAACCTCATAGGATTATTGTCAGGATTAAATGAAATAATACATTAAAATGCTTAAAATCATGTTCATTGCATAGTGAATGCTCAATATGGCCTAGCAATTATTGTTTTGGAGATAGCATAGAGTAAGTGGGTAGCATGTGGGCTTTGGAAACCTTGGATTTGTCTGAAGACAAATCAATTAAGTTTGAATCCAAATTCAACCACTTAACAGCCTGATGATATGTATCAAGTTATTTTTATCTATAGCTTCAGTTTTTTCATCTGTAAATTGTTAAAGCTGTAGAGATGCATAAAATCTACCAGAACACTACACCAGTACTTTTTAGTAGCTTACTTTAACTTTTAATCCCAAATATCTTAAAAATTATTATAGAGGGAAACATTCTATTTATCTTCTGTGTCACCTTAATAATCTTTGACAATTCCTTGCATGAGTTATCTACCTAATAAATATTTATCATCTTGAATAAAGAAAATGATTATGTAAAAATTCCATAAATCTAATATGTAAAAGAAAATTTTGGTTTGCAACAATAGAGGAAAATTAGTCTTCACCATGAATTATACAAAGTAAAGAACTGAAGAAGTTTCTTGGTTCAAATTTCACTTTTTTTTTAAGCTCCTTTTAGTTTTAAGTTAACTAGAGTGAAAGGAAAAACCTAAATTGGATTTATTACATGGAACTAAGAATCTGTACAGTATTTGCCTAATTTCGGGCAATTTGAGGGCAATGAAGAGATAATTGAGTAACTAAAATGGTAAAATAAGGGAAACTCAAATCCAAGTTGTTTCTACATGATTTAGTTTCACTTACCATATCCTCTATTTTCACTAAACTTTTAAATGATAATATAACTCTAATATGGATGAAAATCAAATTACAGAGATAGACATTTAAAGGCCAATATAGAGAAAGAAAAAAGAACCATCTGGAGAGAAATTATCCGCTAGGAAATAGCAAATTAGCAAGTGACAAAATGGGAAGAATTATGCTGAGAACTTCAAGTTATTCAATGATCAAGAAAGTTTTTATAAGAACTTGTTATGCCAGCATTTTTAAAATGCTTACTCTGTTCTTCCAATGTATATGTAGTCTTTAGGAAAAATACTGCTAAGTTTTTTTGTATTTGACAAATAATCTATGACCATGGTAAAAAATTAAATACCTCAAATGTTAAATTTAGTATCCCTCTCATACCAGTGTTTCCCCAGAGCCCATAACTACTTCAAAACTCATACAGTCATGTATAACCTTTGAAAATTGGGAACAGTCTGTATATACCATGCTGCCCACTTGTTTTTAAAAATGTATACCTGTATCATTCTATATAATGCATCTAGATCCACTACATTCTTTGTATTGGTTGGAAAACATTCAACACAGTTCCTTATATCATATGGAGTTATCACAATTTACTTACCTACAAAGGGTCCGTACAGATGGGTGATCGAGTTGTTACTGTGTTTTGTCTTAATAAATAATATTAAAGTGAATATTCTTGTACTTATCTGGCCTTACTTTTATAAATATAAATTACTAGAGTATAATCTTATGTGGAATTTCTGTTTCAAAGACTATGTTTAATTTGGCAGCTATTAGTTATGGCTAAGAAATGGAATTTTAACAATTTAAAATTCTACTATGTGTTCATGAGTGAACCTGTCTGAATGGTGTACACTCACCAACGTGTACTCTGACTCTGCATTATCAGACATTTGATAATATAATTCATTCCCTGCTTTGTCCGTTGGTCCTTGAATTAGCTATTATTTTTATTATATGCAAGTTTTAGGGTATTTTCCTTAATGAATGTTGAGTATTGTATATTCTATGAACATATTTTTATAAGAATTTTTAATAACCTGATTTTCTTCTAGTACTTTTATAATTTTATTTTTAACTTTAATTCATTGATTCAGGTGCATTTTATTTTTTAATAAGGTGTGAGCTCAATTTTTTCTGTTCCCCCCAAAGAACTAATTAATCATTTCAATACCAATACCATATATTTCTTGTTTTCACTAAATAGATTATCTTGTCCTCACTGATTTGATATGAATATTTCAAATATATTTGTGTACCTGTATATGTATGCTACAGTGGTGAACACAGAACTATTCCTTCCCTAATGGAGTTTAAGTTTTAATGGGAGATATTTAAAAAAGTAAACAGATGATAAATAAAATATTGTATTATGCAATTCACAATAATAACTAACATTATTGAGCATTTACTATGTACTTGACTCTATTTCAGGGTTGACTTTCTACTGCCCATGGCCAAATCCAGTCACATCCTGCTTTCACAGAGCCGGTAAGCAAAGACTAAAATTATATTTTTGTAAGACTGTTAAAAAAGGAAGAAAAGAAAAGAAAGAACAAATAACGTGAAAGACAGATCATATATGACTTGAAAATCCTAAAATATTAATTATCTGTTTTTTTACATAAAAGTTAAATGACCCCTGTTTTAAACCTTTTATATGTTTTTACTTATTTACTCTTCACATGTAACCTTTGGGGGAGTTAATGTTGTTAAATAATATTTAATTCCTACTATTATTTCAGGTGAAAAAACTAAAACACAAATGTGTTTTATAATTAGAACAAATAAACAGGACACTAAATTATTCAATGTGGGTGGAATATGAGGAGGATTTCTTATGAGAAAAAGAAAAATCCGAATGGAAAAAAGAAGAAGAAGAATGCCAGGCAGAGAGAGGAAGTGTATTTAAAGAATTTGTGGTAATTTTAAGTTTGGTGTATTTAAGGAACCTGAAGATAATAAGTATGGGTGACATGTCACTGGGTAAGCTCAGGAAAAGTGGAAAGTTTGGAGACATAGTAAAGGCCAGATCATGTAACAATTTGTAGCTCATGGTAAGAAATTTAAGTTTTATTAAATGAATGTGTGGGAAGCTGTTGAAATTCAAGAACAGTGGGTAGAAAGTGATCTAATTTGTGTTAAGATAACTTTTGTGGATGTATGAAAAATGGAGTACAGGAATACCACTTTTGATAATGCTGCAATTATACTGGCAAAATATTATGATAGATCTAAAGGAGTAGCATGAAATCAGCAAAAGTATAGAGAAATGAAAGGATTTGTTGTAGAATTACATTGTCGGGATGGAGGAAAGAGAATAATGTTAGGTTTCTGTCCTGAGTAATTAACTGAATGGATGGTGATATTCTTTGCTGGTATGGGTAACACACAAAAGAAAGAGTTTTCTGAAGAAACGATTTTAAAACAATTTTGTTTTGAATGTAAAGGTTGAGATCACCTATAAGTCTAAGTAAAAGAAGAGCAGAGCCTAGGCCCAGTCTCTGAGAGGCTCAAGCATGTAGTATTTGGATGGACTACGGGAACCAGGAAAGGAGATAAGAAACAGCAGGTAGAAGAATAGAAGGAAAGCCAGGAATAAAGGGAAACCAACACCGGAGAATGTTGCAAGGAGGGCAAAAATACTTGTTGTTGTTGGGTTGGACCAAGAGGACACAGGGCCAGAACACTCTCTGAGTCCTAGCCTAAAGAGCAGAGCTTCACTGACCAAGTCCTGCCATCCGGGTGTCTTATTTTACTGAGTCCTTTGTTCTGAGAAAGAGGGATACCAGGATGTAAATGGGGAGTCACATAGACTGCCGGCAGTGTCTGTCTCTAGAAATTAGGTTTATAACTAATTCAACTTCATGAACTGAGTAACAAAAACAAATAAATTAAAAAATAAATAAATCAAAAACCCTCATGTAGAAATTTCCCCTCATAACAGGATTCTGTGAAGGATTCTGGAATATGGCACCTTATTACCCCCTCTCCCCGTCCAATATTAGCTTCAGTATACCTGTCTTTTCTGAGTTACACACTTCTTGGATATATAGGTCTCTCAATGCCCATGAGGCCAGGGTCTTTGTTAGGGTCTCAGGAGAGAGAACTAATGTGAACATTACTCTGACATAAGCCAAAGAATCCCAAAGAAAGTTTCAGATCATTGTCAAATTCTGGGAAGAGCCTGGACTTCACAGAACTCTGGATACCAGGAGAATACTGCCAGGTTCCTATGAGTATACCAGTTCTTCTCCACTCCTAAAAGACCAAGAAGAAGCCAAAAATACAGTCATCCAAGCCTCTGCAGCTAGGAGATTACTGCAAACTTTTCCCTGTGTGCCTCGTCAAGGGACTGGAGACCTACCACTTCTGTCTCTGTCTGTCTCTGTCTGTCTCTCTGTCTCTCTCTCTGTTTCTATCTCTCTCTCTCTCTCACACACACACACACGTACCAAATTGAAAAGTGCTGTTGATGAGATGTCTGATGCCACTCTTATACTTATTCTTGAGCAGTTAACCTTTTTACTCCCAGAAATATTACAAAATTTTCTCTGTGTATCTATGGTTCTGTTATTACATTAGATAAAGCTAATATTAGCTTGTCAATTTGAAGACATATTTTAGCCTAGCAAATGTGTGCTACTAGATTTTAAATGATCTTCACCTTTATATTGTTATTATTCCCTTCCTTTCAACTTCATACTAGATAAAATCTGATGTTTCTAGATTCATTCTCCATGTGATTACTTTTTAGTTCTTGTTTTCTTTTTTGTTTATCTTCCATCTCAGTAGTTATTATTGTGTAACAAACACCCCAATCTCAATAACTTAAAATAATAATTATTTATTATTGCTCCCAAGTCTGTGCTTCTTGTATTGGCTAGCTTCACACATATTCTGTGGTCATCTGCGCCTGCTTCACGGACTGAGGCAGACAATGTGCGCGCTGAGTCTCTAGCAACTTTTCATATGTCAGATGGCACAGTAGCTACTAAAAATGAGTAGGATGCTAAAAAGGACTTAAGGGCCAAATTGAAGATGCTTCTAATGGCCAAGATGAGACAATGTGAACATTAATAAGGGTAATAACTTCAATGCATCAAAACACATTTAATATGTTTAAATCCATGAGTACATTGTGATACTCTCCCCCAAATACCTAATCAGCTACTTTTGAATGATGTTAGGGAATAACTTTTTGAAAATTGGGAAATAAAAGTACAAAATCAAGCATTTATTAGGTGTATCTATACAGACTATATCTCTAGGAGACAAAATAGTAACTAAAGTGGCATATCTCTTCAGACATCATTCCAACAAATAAATCAAGAAGAAATGGTCAAACTGGATATCACTGTTTGCAAGTCTTAATGAATTAATGATTTAAGTGATGAGCCTTAGTAGTTGCTAACATTGCCAAAAAGACAGACAAACCAGACTATTCGATAGTCTTGTCAAAAAAGTAAGGCTCTAAGTCTAACTCAATTTACAAAAAATACAGAGAAATATTTAAAACTACACCATGTGAACACTATGAACAAAGTCCAGAGGATGAGAAACACTATTAGACAAGTCCTCCAGTTTCTTCAACAAATATAAATTACAGGAGAAAAAAAAGGAGAGAGAGGGTAAACCAAATTATGATTAATATGGATGTACACTTGATAAAATTATTTAAAAAACAACAGAGAGTTTACCGTAAAGTTAGCACAGTAGCTACTCCTGGAGGGAGGAAGGGGATTGTGTTTGGACAGGAGCATATGGAAGGCATCTATGCAAACCACAAAAATCTACCTGCAAGGGCAAGGGAGGTGGTTAAAGGGTGGTCAAATTACAGTAATTGATTGAGCAACATATGTGTTTAGGTGCTTTCTTTTTATGTATTTGTATTAAATTTAACAAGGAAAGTTTTTCTTAGAAATGCATCCACTAAGCCTCCTGCTTCTGAGTTGTAATGGAATGAATAGCCTGTATCAGACAACACTTCTTATGAAGAGCAACCTAAAAAAGGCAAATAAAGAAAAGAGAAAAGAAAAAGAAAAACCTGTTCAAAAGCATCAGAGAGACCAAGGCAGCAGGATTTAAGGCCTGACAAACCCTGTAGAGAGGAAAATATCATTACATTTAGCACAAATGTATAGACAGTGCTTAAGCTAGAAAACAAATGATATATACATAGATAAGAAGAAAACCCATAACTATTGGAAATGAAAGAATGAACTTTTATTTCATTTTATTGTTGTTCAAGTACATTTGTCTGCATTCTCCCACACCACCCCCCACCCCAGCCATCACCACCTCCCTCCCCTGCTTCCAACAGCTCCTTGGTTAATGTACCATAGTTTTTTGATCCATTCATTTACTGATGAATGGATCAAAAAACTATGGTACATTTACACAATGGAATACTACATAGCAGAGAGAAAGAAGGAGCTCCTACCCTTTGCGACAGCATGGATGGAACTGGAGAGCATTATGCTAAGTGAAAGAAGCCAGACGGTAAAAGACAAATACCATAAGAACTTTTAAACATTGTTAGTTAAAAGAGAAATCACCACATGGATATTCAAAAATATTTTAACTTAATTAAATATCAAAGCTGTGGGATGCAACTGAAGAAGTGCAAGGAGTTCAATAGCCGTAAATACTTGTCTTAGAAATAAAGAAAGCCTATAGGTCCATGCAGCCCGGAGTAAAACCCTGACAGTCTGAGCACTAGACCTGTCTGCCAGGGAACTCTTCTCCCAAAGGGTCGACAGTCTGGCAGGTGATGTAGGAGTTCTGCAGGGAAGTCTCTGTGGAGCCTTAATCTTTTCCATGATACAAAACAAAAGTGTAATGATACATTTGAATTAATAGGGAGAATTTTTCTAGTTATATTAAGTATTTAAGAGCTGCTTTGGGAAACGGGTACAAAAAATATTTCCCAATCCTTTCCCATAATTTTCACACACAAGATATGAGCCAATTGGAATCTTAAAACTTTCATAGTCACCTATCTTTATTCCATAGTAATAATTTTTATTACATAATAATTTATTATTATTTTTGAGATAATAACTTCTTTTTCCGTGCAAAAATTTTAATTACTTAACTGCAAGTAATCATTATCTTTAAAAATCTTTCTCTAAAAGAGTCTTATAAACCACATTTCATGAGCACTTCTGTTTCTTTGCAGTATTCTGTATTAGAGCTGGGAGCAATTGTACAGGCAATCATAAAAAATGACATTATTTATGTTCTTAAATATGTATTTAATCTGAACTGAGCAGACTGGAATGAACATTTTCTTTTCCTGAATGAGATCTGTCATCAATTAAACCTAATAATCAGAGCATTAATCTCACAATAGTATTTGTCATTATGCCATTATCAAGTCTACTTAATACCCTTTAGCAGAAATAATTCAATCTTTATTACTCTTTAATGAGCTCTGAATAGTAATTCTAGTTTGAATTTGGAATGATCACTGGGGTACAAAAGACTATGAGAAAGAAGAGACACAATGGACGAGGAGGGGCTTCTCAGAAGCTAAAACTATTTAAAAAATACCTTGATATTTACAAAGTTGAATGATACAAATTGAAAGCTTTAAATCTAAGATCCCGGGAAGCAGACAAATGCTGCACTGCTGGACAAAGTCAGACAGGAAGATCAGCTCCCCTGAGTCCTCATGGCACTCTCGTTGAACTTTTAGAAGGTAACACAATTTCTAATTTCAGGATTAACAGGAAGAAAATAAAATTTATTCTTACTTAATTATGATAATGATAATTCAATTTTTCTGGCATCTGGATGTAAAATTTAAAATTATTGGGATGGTTTTAATTAAAACCAAAAATAATGTTTAACATGACTAATGGCAATTCTCTTATGATAGGCTGGCTTATAAAATAAAATCCAACTACTAAATTTGTTAAAGAAGTACATTTACCTAAAGTTAAAAGAAATATAAAAAATAAATTACTGTGTAAATATGTAATAAAATTAGGTGAGCATATTAATATCAAATAAAATGGTATTCAAAACAGAGGGTAAAAATGAAGACATAAACAATACATTTAAAATGTAATCTTTCCAAGAATAACCTGTAGATTTAATGTAATTCTAATTAGAAACCAAATATTGATATATTCTCTTTACTGCTATTAATATTTTAAAATTAATATGGAAAGCTGAATGAGCAAAAATTACCAAAAATATTTGCAGGAAAAGAAAAGAACCATAAAGGATGACTTGCCATACAAGAAAATTGAAACCTATTATAAAGTTATCACAATAAAATGTAAATGCAGTGTTGGTAAATAGGTCAATGAAATAGAAGCAGAGTCCAGAAATAGATCTATTAGAAATGGGAAAACATAATATATTATGGAACCACCATCTTAATTTAGAGGGAAAATGTCCTTTTTTAACAAATAATACTGGAAAAATTAGCTGCTCATCTAAAATAAATAAAAACTTGCATACTTGTATCATACAATATCTAAATAATTTCTACATAGATTAAGTATAAAATAATAATAAAAATGTTAAAAAATTTTAAGAAAATATTTCTAAATTTTTGGATGAAAAAGTCCTTTAGCAAGATACTAAATCCAAGAGAAAAGACTGATAGATTTGATGACTGAAATATTTGCAAAGTCCAGAGAATATGTAGAAAAATAATTTTTGCAAAATATATGATTAATTTTCTAAATACCAATGAAATATAAAAAAGTCATTTAATAGAAAAATATGTAAGAGGAAATGCAAATAACTAAAAATCTTAAGAAAACATGCTTAACCTCTTTAGTAGTCAATAAAATGCAAGTAAAATAAGATACCTCTTTATTTGTTACAATTCAAAAGAACCCATGCACCCCTATGTTCATAGCAGCATTATTTACAATAGTCAAGTGCTAGAAACAGCCTAAGTGCCCATCAGTAAATGAGTGGATCAAAAAACTGTGGCACATTTACAGTATGAATACTATGCAGCAGAAAGAAAGAAGGAGCTCCTACCCTTCATGACAGCATGGATGGAACTGGAGAGCATTAGCTAAGTGAAATAAGCCAGGTGGTGAAAGACAAATACCATATGATCTCACCTATAAGTGCAACCTAATGAACAAAATAAACAAAGGAGCAAAATAGAACCAGAGGTGTGAAAATGAGAAACAGACTGACAGGGACCAGAGGGGCGGGAAGAGGGGGATACGGAAGGAAAAAAGGGGAAGGACCTAGTTAAAGAACAAGTATAAATGACCCATGGACATGGACAACAGGGTAGGGATTGACTGTGGGGGGCGGGGACAGGGGAGAGCAATGACAGGAAAATTAGGACAACTGTAATAGAACAACAATAAAAAATGTATATTTACACAACAAACTAGAAAATACTGGGATAATTTAATAAATTGAGCATGTACATAAAAAGGGTATTTAAACACTTTTAAAATATTGAACATTTCTAAATACAACATCCAATATTGCTGAGCTTGTAAAGAAATATTGGCTCACTGATGGAACTGAAACCTTCACAAACAACAAGAAATAACCTAGGAATTATTCAAAATTAAAAAGTAAAAAAATGTAACTAACTTTGGAACATGATAACTTCCGAGCTAAATCTCTTTGCCGTAAAGAACATTATTGTGACCTCTGGGAAAACTTTCAAGATTAGATAGTAGTATGAATCGGTGTTAATTTCTTGATACTTAGAGTTGTATTTTAGTTATGTTGGAGAATGACCTTGTGTAAGAAAATAGAGGCTAAAAGTATTTGGGGAAACAGGGACGTCATTTCAGTGACTAAGTTCTTTGTTCTGTACTTAGAGTTTTTCTTTAAATTTCAGTTTTTTTCTCTCACACACAATAAACTTTAACACAAAAAACCAAACTCTTAGAACTCTATTCTACAAAAGTAAAAAAGCAGAATGGACCAAGTTATTTATGACCAGTGGGGCTTAGAAAAAAAAAATTTATGTAGTCATCAAAAATGTAATAATTAAATTATCTTTCATCTGTAATATACAATGCTTTTCAACCAAACAAATGAATTAAAACTGTGTGTTTAATTTCCACATCTGACCATACATGATGGGACCAATGAAAGAAAGCTCTGCTGAAAACAGCTACTCACTCATGGTGAGTGCCTGAATACAGCTACTCATAGTGAGTATCTTGGCTGACGTGTAGGATGATAATGCAGCAGAGAGAAAGATGCCAACAACCTATATACCTGGGCACAAAATGCTTCAAAAGCAAAGTCATGTTTTTCATTCCAACAAATCATTGGAAATTTTTGTTCCTTCTTTCCTCCCTCCCTTCCTTCCTTCCTTCTTCTTTTTCTTTTTTTGGTAGTAGCAAACTAAACCCGTCCCATCTAACAGTTGTTTCTCATATCAAAATTTTCAGACTGCCACACAACATAACTGTGTGTTCCCGTTGTTCAGAGCCCCACATTCCAATAAAATAAATAACTAATGTCCTACCAGTGTTAGTTAGAGACATTTACTTATTTCATTTAAGTTATGATCTCCATGAAAAAATATGGGAATTAGTGGGAAGCTGAGGTAGCAATGCAGAAAAAATAACAAGTTTTTTTTTATCCCTAGAAGAGTAGGATTCTTCTTTTTATAATGAGCTGCTATTCTTTAATGAAACTCCAGGTTAAATATTTGTCAATTTCAAGATTTAGATTGTTGATTTTGGTGTCATAGAAATTCAGACAATCAGGAAAAGAAAAGCGAGGCTTCGCAAACAATACGATGACCTGCTTGTGCAGGTGTTTTGTTTATCCAGGCCGTATTAAGAACAGGCCATTTTACACTCGATAATATGGGAAAAGGGTAGGCAGAAAGACATAATCAGCACTCTAGGATCAGACCGAAAAAGAAAGAAAAGAAAATATAAGGTGGGGGGCTCCCCCCAAATGGAATTTATTTATAAAAATTGTGTGTTTATTCTTCCATGTCTAAACCTCCGTCAACTTCAAAGTGCTCTCCTTGATGCAATGCACCTATCCAGACTTTTCCCCACGGCTCAACTAAACAATTAAGGAAGGTTTTAAACACTGAAAGATTTTGTTTTCTTCTTCAAATTACATTGTAAATTCCTCAAAAGTGGGACTTTTTTAGCATAATGCGATCCTTTTTATCCTCCTGGCATGTCCCATCCACACCAATGTGCGTGAACGCGCATGCTCCTCAACAGCTCCTATACTGATGCCCTGCTCTCTGTATCCCTAGTGGGCAGGGTTGGCCCTCTGAGGCCTCTCCCTTTGCCTCGCAAGTGACCGCCACCTGCCTCTTCACGTGACCCTTCTGTGTGCACACATTCCTGGTGTCTCTCCGTGTGTCACGGTCTCCTCCTCTTATAAGGGCACCAGTTCTTAATATTGAATTAGGGCCTACCCTAAAAACCCTGTTTTACCCTAATTATGTCTTTAAAAGCCCTGTCTCCAAATAGAGTCACATTCTGAAGTACTGGGGTTAGGTGCCTCCATGTACGAATTTTGAGACACATAGTTCAGTCCATAACATCTTACTAATAGCTATTCAATGGATGTGAAACTTAGTCTCTGGTTTCAATGAGTATTGCATACTTTAGCAGCAAGATAAATCAATAAGCAAATAATAATATTATTTGGCAGCAAGATAAATCAATGAACAAATAATAATATTAATGAGAATATTAGTACCACAGAATGAAAACTGCAAATGGTTCATTAAAAAGGATAACACCCATTTGGAAAAATCAGGAGAGAGTTCATGGAGCAGGTGGCATTTGATGAGCCTTAAGGAATCCTCAGGATGGGAAATGAAGATTTGACATTAATTAAATGCTTTATGATGCTTTAATCTTCAACATACTCATTGGGTTGATAGTTCTCACTTTTATTTATTTTTATTTTTTAATTTAATTTGTATTACATTTTCCATTACCATTTAGTCCCCTTATGGCCCTCTCAAAAGAGGAATGTTAATATTTACATCACTTAGTTATAACATCAAACAGCTTTCAAATAAAATGTCAGGATCCATCTTACTCTATTTCCCTGAGATGAAGGGCTGACAAAGGGCTTTAAGAGGAAAGAATACTGTAAAGAAAGCCCAAAATGAATTCATCAAAGCATTGCAAAAGCTGTTTAACATGAAAAAAAATCTGTATAACTCACCCAGTAATATATTAAAAGAACAATTCTCATAATCACTGTAAATAGATATAAACACAATGATTTGATAGTTCACATTATTTTTGTTAAGAAAAAACATTCTTGGCAAAATAGAAAAAATTTTAATCTAATAAAAGAAATATGTGAAAAATCTATAACAAGCATTAATCTGAATAATGAAACTTTGAAGCAGTCCTATTAAAATCTAGAAAAAGACAGTTTCTATTAAGCTTTGTACTGGAAGTACTGGCCAAAGTAATTATACAAGAACAAGAAATAAAAGGCATAAATATTGGTAAACAATACAGGATTGATGGGGTTAATATTTTAGCAAAAAAACAGTACATGTTACTAGAGGAGAATGAAGATATGGAATAAGGAAGGGATACACAGGTAGGTACAGCCGTTTTGTTAGAATTTGGTTCTTAGGGTCTGAGATTTTGTTTTGTAATTTACATCATATCTTACATATATACTGAATACATTTTTATGTATTAAATGTTACAAAATAATAATCTTAAATCATGCAAAATATGAACTTTCATTTGAAAAACAACAAGCTTATGTTTAAAAAATTTCTCCAAACTTATCTCCGTGAAATGTCCATGCATGTGATCAAACTTTGGATTTACACTCGCACAAACCAATTTTATTAAAGTTAATGTTTTTTCCAAAACTTAGTTCTCTTAAAAACACCATTGCTAAGTAAATACAAGCTACTGAAATAACTCTTCTGTATAAACTATTTCACACATAATAAAATGCCTGTACTCCTTTATAGTTTATCTTTATTAATCATATTGGAT
Organism: Desmodus rotundus; assembly: GCF_022682495.2. NCBI lineage: Eukaryota > Metazoa > Chordata > Mammalia > Chiroptera > Phyllostomidae > Desmodus > Desmodus rotundus. The sequence continues at coordinate 134,963,530 of NC_071387.1, forward strand.
CTTTCCAAACTACATTAGTTACATTTCTTTTCTCATCTTTATCTAGGAAGAATTTCTAAACTTAGCTATCTATTCTCAGGGTCATGTAAAAGGGGCTACTAGAAAGAATGCACCATAGCAAAACATTTGCTCTGGCGTTTGTAACTGAATGCGTACGTTCTGCCTGTCTGAATGGCACAGGGACCTCTGGAAACTGTCTCCTATTAGTATTTGGAAGGTCGCAGGCACCGAGTCTGCCTGGGATGAAAAGCACCTCAAATAACAGCCGGTCCTACTGCTTTTCTTAAATCACGTCACTTGGAGATGCTGCTTTCTGCCACTTGTGCTTATTAAAAACTATTTACTTTCCAGGCACTGATATGCCATATATTATAAAATAATGTACTGTGAACAGTAGGACAAGTAAACAAACAAGCAATTACATATTAAAGGCAGATAGAAATGCTCAGGAAGCACATGAAAACAGCTTTCCTCTGAGAGTTAGAGGAAAAGTACTTAGACTGCTGGTGAGATTTTTGCTGAAGGGATTTAGTATAGGCTTGTGGTCCACAGAATTATTCCCCCAAATCTGTCCACCCCCTAGTTTCTGGACTGTGTGAATAACTTACGCTACATGCCAAGGGGACATTAGTGTTGCAGATATAATTAGTGTTACTAATCAACTGATCTTAAAAAAGAGATTATCCAGAATTATCCAAGTAGGCCCAATAGAAGCACAAAAATCTGTTTAATGTAGAAGAGGGAGGCAAAAGACTCAGTGTCAGAATGCGGCAACATGAGAGGGACTGAACTACCTATTGAGGGCTTTGGAGGTGGAGGGGCGTTATGAGCCAAAGGCTGTGAGCAGTGTCTACAACTTAGAAAAGAGAGGAAAAATGGATTCTCCTCTACAGCAGAGACTTGATTTTAGCCCAGTGATACCCATTTTACAACTCAGAATGGACAGAACTGTGAAATAATACAAATGCATTGTTTTAAGCCACTAACTTTGCAGTCACATAAACTAATAAAATGCCCCTTATCAAGTTAAGAAAGTTTGGTTGATTCCTAGCTTTCTGAGAGTTTTTATCATAAAAGGATGCTGAATTGTCTAAAGTGTATTTCTGTATCTAGTAGTATGGTTATGTGGCTTTTCTTTTTTAAGTTTTAAATGGTGAATTACAATAATAGATTTTTGAATATTGAAATAGACTTGTATTTCTAATATAAACCACACTTGGTCATAACGTATTATTTATTTATATTATATATATATACACACACACACACACACATAATGTATATATCACATAAATAATATGTATATAATTATTAACACACATATAATATATACACAAGTAACAGCTTGTATATATATACATTATGTATAAATATGTGTGTATATACATATATACATATGCATTATGTATATATACATAATGTTTATATGCATTATGTATATAATATATACATATTATTTATGTATATATACATAATGTATGTATGTATATAACTTTGATAAATATGTAGCCACAATTGATTTATTAATATTTTATCCCAAGATATTTGCAACTATGTCTGTGGGAGTTTTTCACGTATAGTTTCTTTCCTTGTAAGATATTTTATTCTAGTATCAGGAGAATGTGGTGGAAAGAGAATTAGGTAGTAAAGATTTTGTAGAGTTGATAGAAATTTCCCCACCTCCCCAACCAGTTGTGCCTGGAGTTCTTGAGTCCTCAATAGTTGCTTTTTGTATTGTATCTGTAGATTTTAGGTAAAATTAGTGTAACTAATGTAGATACGCTGTAGTGGGCTTATTCAATATTTGCTGGCACTAGAGGGCTGTATGTAGTGTTTGGTTTGGTTTGGTTTGGTTCATGCCTGACACAATGTGCCTCTAATATCTGGGAATTTGCATCTTTTTTTAAATTATAATAAATTTTTGTCATTATTTCTTCAAATATTATATCTCCTTCTTTCATTTCATTATTTCTTTCTGTGTCTCCAATTAGACATAATTAGAACTTTTTATTCTCTCCTTCTTATCTCTTAACTACTCCTTCCATTCCATTCTGTATGATTTCTTCAGATATATCTTCCACTACAATAATTTTCAATTTAATTCTGTTGACTCCGCTACTACGTTCTTCAGCAATTTTAAAAATTTCAATAAATATATCTCTTTCATTTTTAAAGGTTGATTTCATTTGTTATTTTGATGTTTAATTTTATATGTCAAATTGACTAGGCTATGATGCTTCATTTTTTGGTCAAACACAAGACTAGATATTACTGTAAAAGTATTTTGTACACATGGTTAAAATTTACCAGCAGTTGACTGTGTGTAAAGCACAATACCCTTGATTATGTGGTTTGGCTTCATCCAATCAGTTGTAGGTCTTAAGAATAAAATCTAGTTTGTTAAAGAAGAAGAAATTCTACCTAAGGACTGCAGTATAGAAGCCTGCATTTCCAGCCTACCAACTTGTGCTATAGTTTATAAACTTGCAAGCCTCCACAAACATGTGAGCCAATTCCTTTAAAAAAGGTGTAGATAGGTAGATTATCCAATTGATGATAGTTAGATAGATATCTTTCTTTCCATAGATTGAGAGGCATCTAAGATATGGATACATACAAGTACCCGTATCTAGGTCAGTGGGTATGAGATGTGTGTGTATGCGTGTGTAGATAGATAAATAGACCCTAATGGTTCTACTTCTCCAGTGAACCCTAATTGATACAGTTGTGGAAAGTCTGGACATTTCTACAGTTTCTTATTAGTTACTGTTTTTGTTGTCTCATTTTTATTTTGGTAAACATTTCCAACATAGGAATTTGAAAGTGTATGTCTGATACTTGCAATTTTTAAATCCTAGGAAATTCTAATATGTTGTTTATTACTTTGATAACTGTCTTCCTTGGTGATTTGGTTCCCTGTGTATCAAGTGATCTTTAATTGTGAGCTCCTATTTGATTAATTTTATTATATTGATAATGTACTAACACAAATTGAGAATATATTCTCCTTGGCAGAATTTCCATTTGCGTTTGCTAGGAGCTAGCCAGTGTTACCAAATTAGGGCCACTTCTGCCCCCTTTCTTGATCTCAGGTTGCCTCAAAGTCTCATATTTAGCTACTCTTTACTTTGTGTTATTGGCCCAAAACCTAGCTTTTGGACTACTGAGTTGATATTGTCACCTGACCTCAGATAATTTTACTCTTTGTGTTTTTTTCCCCCCACTGGCTGCCTGGGTCCTTTATTCTGTGGCTATACACATGCACACCCTTTATGCAACATCTAAACATTTTGTGCAGGAAAATCCCCTTGCAATATCTGGTCTCACATATTACCTGCAGCACATTGCCAGAGCTGAGGATTTTCTTAATAAATTATGCATATAACTAACAGATAATTGGGTAGTCACAGAAATAAAATATAATTTCACCATAATTGAAAACTTATAGAATTTGCTTATATGGGTCCTTTTAATACATTTAATTATTTTTGTTTAATGCTTTGAATTTTGTTTCTAACAGAATGTCAGAGAATTCTGGACTTAGACATCAAATAGGGGGTGGCTGAACAAAATGTATCTCTAGAATTGTATAAATTCATCTTCAAGTGATTTAACATCTCAAACAGCAATGTTGAGGGTTGTATTTATCAGTTGGAGTCTCACAGAGCCAAAAAGTCTACTTGAAATATTTTTATACTTGGAAAAATCTTATTTTGGGGGGACAGAGATTGGGAGGACCATCAGTCAAAAGATAAAACAATTTCTCTTATGTATGAATCACAGACTCATGGAAACCAAAGTTTGAAAATAACCTAAAAAGTCATCTATTTCATCTCCTTGTCAAGAAAGAATTACTTCCTCTGGAATTTAAAGGAAAGACTCATTCCATTCATTTCTTAAAATTCTCTTCTGGCCTTTCTCCATTTAAACTAACTGTCCTAGTTATATTAAGATATGTTTGACATAAGAGTCCTTTCAAAATGCCAGGAATTAGAAAGGTAGTGTTCTATGAAAATGTTAGGAATGACATATAAATCAAGAATAAATGTTCTATTGTATAAAATTTAAACACTTCAAATCAGCTGATATCATGAAGCATCATAATAGTTAGCAAGTATCCTAAATAGAGATTGCTTTAGATAATAAATAAATCATTTATTTATTATCTAAGATCATAAATAAGACATTTAAAACTTAGAATATACACGACAGCTTAACTTCAGAGCAACCAAAATTGAGTATAAATGCCATAGCCAAAACAATAGTTCAGTAGCTCATTTCCTCTTATACTTCAACTAGACTCCCTGCTCCTGTCCAAGCCACCATTCACATTTAGTGATTACATGTCCTTGTAAATCTGGCCTTTTCCTGTGACAATTCAAAAACTTCTGAAGGCTCCAACTTGCTACTGAATAATGTTTAAAGAATTCAGCTTAGAATGCATCTTCTACCTAATTTTTTGGTTTCATTCCCTATATATCAGTGTCTCCCTCCCTGCTATGCTCTCTGTGGTTTGCCTTTTTCAGTCTACCTGCAATATTTCCTGAACATATCCTCTGTTTTCTGGACTCTGTCTTTGCTTGGATCTTTGCCAGCCGCCCCTTCCCCAAAGTCTGTAATTACCTGCTGGAGTTCTCAATATTCTCTAAATTTTATTTCAGTTCATACTGTCTTTGAAAATCACCTCACGGTCCTCTAATTAAAAATCAACCTCTTTTCTGTATCCTTTACTAATTGAATTTTCCCTCTATTATGGCATTTAGCATAGCATTGTACTTAATGTTAATCTGCTAACACACGCCGGGTTATCAGGATCACACTGTAGTTACCTTTTGTTTCTTCTACAGAACTCGGGTTGCATCAGTTTATTAGCATCAACTTATTGTAGCATTGAGCGAACGGTTCATATGACCTAAGGTTTTGGACATCCATAAACATACAGTGTAGGAATTACATATATATAGTTTCTAGAGTCACAGAAGTGGAGATTGGAATCCTTATTTAACCGTGGACAATTTACTTAACCCTTCTTAGCATTAGTTTTCTCATCAATAGAATGAATTTACAATAATATCTAGCTTATTAGGTTTTTGTGAGGACTAATTGGTATAATGCTATGTAAGACACGTATAGTACCTGATGTAGTAAACACCTGATAAATATTAGTTATTACTATTGTCATGATCATTTTTATAATTTCACATGGTTGTTATTTAAAATAAATCACTTAAAACCAAAAATAAAAATTCAAATACAAATATCACAAATATTTGATATAATATGGGAATACTTTATGGGTATCATAGATACCCAAACCTATGTCATGTGACATAGAGTTTAAGCACTTAAATTTATACTGTTGGAAACTTTACATGGAAACCAACACAATGTATTGCAGTGAAGCAGGAATTTATCATTGACATGCAGTTCATCTCACCCTGCCCCAGCCCTATGTTATTGGCAAGCATTCCTTTTGTCCCATTTTGTACAAAACAAAATTTAAACAAATATAACTCAGGCAACCAAGAAGTAGGATTCAGTTCTAAATCTCTAAAAAGCAGTTTATTTGTGAGGAACATTGTATATGTATACATATCCATCCTAAATGTACTTTCTCCAGGGAAATATTGCTTTTTCATAGAAAAGGTTTATGGAAGTTTTACAGTATGTGGAAATTAAAATTTATTATTCTAATTATACAAGCAACTAAGCCCTTCTTTGGATTGGCCTGGCAGGGTCTCCCAGAACAAAAACCTATGATATTTTGTTGCATCTACCATTACCCAATAAAAATCCTAGCCTAGTTTTCAGGGTCCTGTCCAAATACCCCTAACAACAAATCTTTCTAGGATGTTCCTATAACTCTGAGAATAAAAGGTTGTTCCCATAAATGGGTGCTGTACCTTCTCAAATGCTTTTTTCACATGTATTGATATGATCATGTGATTTTTGTATTTCCTTTTGGTTATGTGATGTATTACATTTATTGATTTGCAAATATTTTACCATCCTTGCATCCCTGGGATGAATTCCACTGATCATGGTGTATGATCTTTTTAATGTATTGGTGGATATGGTTTGCCAAAATTTGTTGAGGATTTTAGTGTCTATGTTCATCAGTGATAGTGGCTTGTAGTTTTGTTCATTTGTTGTGTCTTTATATGGTTTTGGAATTAGGATGATGCTGGCCTCATAAAAACAGTTTGGGAGTCTTCCCTCTTCTTCAATTTTTTGGAATACTCTGAGAAGGATAGGAGTTAGCTCTTCTCTAAATGTTTTGTAAAATTCTCCTGTGAAACCGTCTGGTCCAGGGATTTTGTGTACCTGGAGTTTTTTGATGACTGCTTCGATTTCATCAGCTGTTATCAGTCTGTTTAGGCTTTCTGCTTCTTTTTCATTCAATTTTGAAAGATTATGTTTTTCTAGAAATTTGTCCATTTCACCCAGGTTTTCAAATTTCTTGGCATACACTTCTTCATAGTAATTTCTTACAATCCTTTGTATTTCTGTGGTATCTGTTGTAATCTCTCCTCTTTCATTTCTGATTTTGTTTATTTGGGTCCTCTCTCTTTTTTGCTTAATGAGTCTGCTTAAAGGCTTGTCAATTTTGTTTATCTTTTCAAAGAACCAGCTCCTGGATTTATTGATCCTTAGAATCATTCTTTTACTTTCTATGTCATTTAATTCTGCTCTGATCTTGATTATTTCCTTCTTTCTACTCCTCTAGGCTTTGTTTGTTGTTGTTCCTCCAATTCTTATAGATGTACGTTTATGTTGTTTATTTGAAATGTTTCTATTTTTTTTTAGGTACGACTGTGTTACTATGAACTTCCCTCTCAGGACTACCTTCACTGTGTCCTGTAGGTTTTGAACTGTTGTGAGTTCATTTTCATTTGTTTCCAGAAACATTTTGATTTCTTCCTTGATCTTGAGGGAGCATACTTCAACATAATAAAAACCATGTATGAGAAACCTACAGCCAACATCATACTCAATGTGCAAAAACTAAAAGCTTTCCCACTAAGATCAGGAACAAGACAAGGGTGCCTGCTTTCACCATTTCTATTCAACATAATATTGGAAGTTTTAGCCACAGCAATCAGATAAGAAAAATAAATAAAAGGCGTCCAAGTTGGAAAGGATGAAATAAAACTGTCATTGTTTGCAGATGACATGATAGTATACATAGAAAATCCTATAGCCTTCACCAAAAATCTACTTGACCTAGAACGTAAATCCGTTAAAACAGCAGGATATAAAGTCAATATGCAGAAATTGAAGGCATTATTGTATACCAGCAATGAAATATCAGAAACAGAAATTAGGGAAAAAATTAGATTTGCTATAGCAACAAGAAAAATAAAGTACCTAGAAATTAACCTAACCAAGGAAGTAAAAGACCTATACCCAGAAAACTACAGAACCCTAAAGAAACTAAGGAAGACACAAATAAATGGAAGTATGTACCATGCTCATGGATTGGAAAAACTGACATTATCAAAATGGCCATACTACCCAAAGCAATTTATAGATTCAATTCAATCCCTATTAGAGTACCCATGACATATTTCACAGATATAGAACAAACATTTCAAGAATTTATATGGAACCATAAACAGCCCCAAATAGCCTCAGCAGTTTTGAGAAAGAAGAACAAAGTAGGAGGGATCACAATACCTGACATCAAACTATATTACAAGGCCACTGTAATCAAAACAATCTGATACTGGCATAAGAGCAGACATATAGGTCAGTGGAACAGAAGAGAGAGCCAAGAAATAAACCTACGGGTCTATGGTCAATTAATATTCAACAAAGTGGGCAGGAGCATAAAATGGAGCAAACATAGCCTCTTTAACAAATGGTGTTGGGATATCTGGACAGCTACATGCCAAAAAAAAAGAAACCTGACCAGTAACTTACACCATAAACAAAAACAAACTCAAGATGGATAAAAGCCTTAAATATAAGTCATGACACTATAAAAGTCCTAGAAGAGAACATAGGCAGGAAAATTTCAGACATTCCATGCAGCAATATTTTCATTGACATGTCCCCTAGAGCAAGAGACATAAAGGAAAGAATAAACAAATGGGAGTTCTTCAAATTAAAAAATTAAATTAAAAATTCATCAAATTAAAATTTTTCTTCTGCATGGCTAAAGAAAACATCAGCAAAATGAAAAGGGAACCAACCATATGGGGAAACATATTTGCCAATGATACCTCAGACAAGGGTTTGATCTCCAAAATATATAAAGAACTCACATGACTACATAAACAAAAAATAGGTTTTTCCTCCTATGAATTTTCCTTGGTACAAAGTAACAAAATGAAACTAGGATTGCAATTGATCAAAACTAATTTAATCAGTAGAAATTTACTTCACCTAATAATTGTGACTCCATTAAGGTAGAAACAGAGTATTTCTCAGCTCTCTCCCATTTGATCCCTAGCCCCTCCATGACTCATAGGAGGTCCTCTACGTGTATTTGCATGAATTAAAAAATAATAGGCAATGTAGCCCCGGCTGGCATAGTTCAGTGGATTAAGTGCAGGCTGTGAACCAAAGGGTTGCTGGTTGGATTCCCAGTCAGGACACATGCCTGGGTTGCAGGCCAGGTCCCCAGTGGGGGTCATGTGAGAGGCAACTACACATTGATGTTTCTCTCCCTCTCTTTCTCCCTCCCTTCCCTTCTGTCTAAAAATAAATGAATGAAATCTTAAAAAAAATAATAGACAATATAAACATGATAAATTAGGAAGAAATCAAAAGAAAGACTGAAAATTTTGCCTCTAGTTTCTCTTTCTCTCACTCACACATAAACACACACAGGTACACACACAGAGTTAAATTTCCTGGGCTTTTCCAGCTGTCCTTAATGAATGACTTTACTATCCTTCTAGTGGAGTTATCATTGCAAAGGACAATTCACCAAACCTCAACTATAAACTCAATCACAAATCTCTCACATACAAGTACTGCTAGTCTTTACATATATGTGTAAGTGTAATTGAAAGGAGATTTTTGTGCCCAGAATAGGCTCTCCACTCCACTCTTTTCCTGGGTCACTCATGAATTTGTCTTTTTCCTCCTGGTTCACCTAAGATCAAATTGGAATTTTTCGAAAGAAACATTTCTAGGTAGCTAAGGGTACCAGTGGCGAGAGGAGAGAAAAGGAAATGTTTGAAGATGAATGTTTTACAATATACAGAAGTTCAAATGCATTCACCAATTAATTAACTATTAACCCCTATGGGACTTGCCCCACAGGGCCTCCCAAAATAAAATCCATGACACCTTGTCTTACTCTTAATCAATTGAAAATTGTAGCCTTACAGCTGTATCATTTCAATCCAGGGGCATTTGGAAAATGAAGGGTATGTTTCTGCCTTGATGGCAGTCCACAGTCTGCAAAGGACTTGAAAGAGACTCCCAACCAACAACCAAATAAATTAGAAAACAGAGATGACTGTGTGCTCATATCAGTAACAAAAAAAGTGATGAAACATGCATGGTATAAGAAAAAACATGTCATTGAACTTCAAAGATGTAAATTTGTTCTTTTGAAGACACATAGATAGTTGAGGCTATAAATTACAAATTAGATAGACATCTTCAAGTAGTTCAGTCACAAAATCATGCAGGGTTCTTTTGGCCTCAATACTGAGAGAGATTCTATCACTTGTGTCATAGAACAGAGAAGTGCAACGTGATAATATTTTTCATATGAATGATGGGCCTGCACCTGGAATAAAGCATCCAATTTTATTCTGGTAAGTGCCCAAAAGATCTAGATAAATTGAAAGGATTTCAAAAAATAGGGAGAAAAAACAGTTAGTGTAATGAAGAACTGGGTGGATGGCCTGAAGACAAAAAGTGCCCCAGGAGATATCTAAGCAAAAAACGAGGCAGAATTTGGAGCAATTCTACTGATAGATCTTGGACAAATTAATCTTTGTTACAACTTAATCTGTAGTATCTTAAAAGTATAATAAGATAATGACATAAAATTATGAGTAAGTACATTATCAGTGAAAAATTTCCAACTTCAGATTACTGGACATCAAATAAATGCTACTCAAATACAAGAGAAATACAGCATCAGCAACCCCCACAGATACAGAATCTCCACCCACTGCCCCTGTTAAAGTCAGCATTTTCAACAAGATCACCAGGTAATTTAAGGATGCACATTAGAACTTGAAAAGTGCTGGTCACATACCAAATAACAAGTTTTTAGTTTAGTTTTTACTTAGAGTTTAAATTTTCACTTTGCCACTTATTAGCTATGTGACTATGAATAGGTCACTTAATCTCCACATACTCAAAATTCCTCATTTATAAAAGGGGTATAAGAGTATCAACTTCTGAGCATTTTATTGAAGATTATTGAAATAATGCATATAAAATGTTGATCAGATGATTAACGGAGTTATAAATTGTAGCATATGTAAGTGATATAATGGTTGATTATTTCTGAGGGAACAAAAAATGAAAATTGGGAGGAAAGAAATAGGAAGGAGAAAGAAAACCATTGAATAAAGAAATATAAAAGATCATATTCTGAAGAGCAGTTTCCATCTTTCACTCATGAACTTTAGACTCTCCACCCCTGGGTGCATTTTTGCTTTGTTACTAATTTCTCCCCACTCCTTTGAATACATATCCTTTTGTTCTTATTCTGTGGTTCAAACATTTTTCCCAACATGTCATACCTGCAAGACCTCCCAAAAAGGAATGGTAAGAAATCTGCTCAAACCTTGGTGTGGAAAAGTTGGAAAATCATTGCATCCATTCCCCATCCATATTTATATCAGCTGTAGCTCTAAAAATGTGGAATATGCACACAACATCCAAGTTTCTTCCTCTTGGTGCAAACTCCAAAGAGAAGGTGCACAGCAGCAGTCAGGAAATTCTGTAAGATAAAATTTCCAATTCCATTGGATTTCTTGTTATGTGTTCAGAACTGAGCTGAAGGGCTGATGACAAAGATGTTAAAGGAAAGAAATTATTCTGACACTTATTAAAGGAGAAAGGAAACCCTTATTCATAATTATTGTGGTAGGTGTCAAGACTAATGCAATGGGGGGAAGAGATTAGCTTAACTCCAACACAGCAAAGACAGCTGTGAATGTGAGCAGTGAGCAGAATGAAGGGGCCAATGGGTGGAAAATTACCAAGAGGAGGCATCAAGGTTAGGAGGATTCTTGCTAAAAGCAGGGCAGTGTGATCAGATATGAAGCACTGGGGGGATAAGAAATTTGATCTTATATCAGGAGTGGAGGATTCTCTCTAAACTGATGTAGCAGGATTTTTACTAAACAGGGCTGTGCAGGTGAAGGCTAACAGAATATACCACCCCAAATTATACCACTTTGGCATAAGAATTATTTAGAGCCGAAGACAATTAAAAAGAAGCTCTCTGCATAACAAACCTACATAACAAGCTTTACTAACTGGCTCTTAACTTCTATCAGTGCCTCCATGTACCATTTACCTTCACACAAGTTCCCACCCCAGAAGCTCAACGTTCTTTTTCTTCGTCTTGCCACTTTTCTGCAGAATATTTCTCTGCTAAGATGCTACATGAGCTCAAGTTCAAACCATCCCTCTGAGTTGCTCATCATTGAGCACTCCCATATGTATGTGTGTTAATGAACATATGTGAAGTCAGGGCTCAAGGGCTAAGCCCACAGAAGGGCTCAGAGGGCCCAATTCTGTTCATACCAGGAGAGAATCTGTCAGGGTCAGGGTCCAAAGTGCACGCACTCACACACCCCACCTGTATAGAAAACCAACTCCCTAAAGTGCCATCAGGAAAACTCTATTTTCTAGGGACAGTTTTACCATAAATATAAATGAACAAGAAGGAAGGCCTTTCAGACTTGGCTTTTGTTGAAGAAGCAGGCAAGGTTTAGGCGAAACATAGAGCATAGTTTCAAGATCAAAGGAATTACTTGCCACTGCTAGCATTAACCAAAACAACTCAAAACAAAATAAACAAACAAACAGCCATCGTGGCTTAAAGAAATTAGGGAAGGAAGCTCCTGTCCGGAGAGACGCAGCCCTGCGGGGTGTGTTGGGGGGGGGGGGCATGAGAGAGAGAGAGAGATCCTATACAATTTAAAATGAGAATATATTTTTGTTAATCGATACTTTCAGGTTATCAAGTTGCAAAAAAATAAGACTTGCTGTTACACTGAAATACATTTCACCTAATATCAAATAAGAGGTGATTATGACATTAAGGTTAATGCCGTTACTGCTTGTATGGGTCCTTGAACCTCCAGCTCTAGAGTCTCTAGGGCAATGGCTATTCCATGTCAGATACTGTAAATTTCTATCAAAAACTATAAATATTATTATCACTTATGAAACACCCTTTTACAAATGAAAAAATCCCTTTGCTAGTAAAACAGATAAATGGATTTCAAAGCACACTTTTCACTCCAAGGTTAGTTTCTGAAACACTCCCATTTAGCTTCTCTTTAAAAATGAACTTCCTTAAAGTGGTCCACACTGTTATTTACAATGTCTCTGGAATACTACAAAGAACTCCTGAAATAGAATTATCTGAGAGTAGGCATCCTCTCAAAATTATTTCCTAATGAACAGGAGTGTCCTGTGGAGGTGGCAGTAATTTACATTAAAATAAAATCCAGAAACATCAATTTCATTGGCACAGGAACTTACGCTCCACAAATGTATTTTGGGCTTGTGCCTTTTTGAAAAACAAAGTTGATAAATGCAGCCTTCATATTCCACACAGAGTAAAACTCCATGGAGGAAGTAAGATGTACCTAGCAGTTGTCACACAATTACTCAGATGTAATAGTGAGAAAGAATAAGTAATAACGTAAAAGGAAATGCTTATTAGTCTCTTTTTTGAATAATAGAAGCTCAGTATTTGGTTCCCTATTGATAGTTATATAATACAAACTTCATTTAAAAATGTACTATTTGTAATGTAGATATATGTAATAAATAAATTTATTTAAATTTTTAAAACACAGATTAGCCCTCAAAATGTTGGGTATATGGGTATAATCAAGGGGCATCCAGAAAACAGAATTATCGTCTGGAAGGGTTCCCCTTGTGCTACGGGCTTCCCCTACTACATGAGTGTTCTAGGAACCCATCTGCATCAGTGTACCAGCTGGAATTGTTGTGAGAGGAATCAGCACATTCAAAAACTGTTCTGAGCAGTGGAAAAAACATCTTGATAGGTGTAGTGCATCAAATGGAGAGTACTTTGAAGGTGACTGAAGTTTAAACAGGTAAGAATAAACACACATTTTTTAATAAATAAAATCCAGTGTTTTTTGGTCCCTCTCATATAACCCATGCTTTTAGTTGACGTCTTTCTTTTTCACACTTTCAAAGTGTTCACAAGCTGTTTCAGCAATCTTTTGTTTTAATTCAGTAAACATGGCTACAGCATAACTGAATATTTTACTATTTCTTAATGAGAGAAAAAATTATTTTTGTCTGAGGATTTGAAGAAAGCTGATTACTTGAATTCAGAGACAAAATTAAACACATGGCCATGAAAAGACTTGTATTTCTGGCACCCCTAACAGTCTGCAAAGTCAAAACTTCACATGGAAGAAAACTGAAAACATGCACAGGGCAAAAAAAAAAAAAAATTAAAAGGCCCTCAAAATGCATGTTTCATAGTCACTTTATTTCTATTGCCACTAGAAACAATTTTACAGGGATACCCTCTGGGAAAAAGCAGATAGTTGCTTGCTTTATCAACTATTCACAGCTCGTCAACTAATTAGTTATCTGCCCCTTTCCCACTGGACACAGTTGTGACGTAGTTCAGCCTGTGTGTGTGTGCCTTGGAGATGAAGACGTGGAGAGGGGCTAATGGGAAGAGCCTGCCTATAGTGGATACAGGAGGAGAGAAGTGGATGTGGACCCAAGAAGATAAGGGCTGAAAGAGAAGCATTGAAGATGGGATGTTCATACATCACATCAGAGGCTAGTACCTTCCCTTTTGTGGGAAAGGAGTTAAAGGAAGACATCTTCCCTAATAGAGTATCTTTTCGGACTTTTGTCTATAGGACCATTATCTCTGTCTCCCGATGACTTCCTAAAGAGCCCACAAAAATACCTTGTTCATCAGGTGAAGCCAAGCTTATTGTTTACTGCACTAAGAGAGGCCACTGTCTTAACAGAGTCATAGGAGCATTTTGGAAGAAGAGGATAAAATTGGGACCGCTGTAGGTTTGGGGGAACTGGCATATAGGTCTTTTGATACTGAGGGCCTTAAAAGGTATTAAAGTTCTGATATTATTTTTTAAGATTAGTGAACATGGAGATGTGAGGATTTTAAAGGAAACTTGAAGAGTAACAAGCAGTTGGATGATCCCAGTTCAGATGCATGGATTTTCAGGAAGTCTTTGAAATAAAAAACACAGTATTTGCATCTTTATCTTTCTGAGCAAGAATTTCCTGGAATAATAAAGTCATGGTGTTATCGACAGTAAGTCTTGTTATTAAAGATGGGACTGCAAGATCTTTGATTTGTTATGCATCCACATTGTTCTTATCTTTACAAACTTCCAGAAGTGATGCCTCAGGCTCACCACTCATCATAGCGTTTGACAAAGAATAGAATACCTACTGCTTCTGGGATGCTGCTCAGGAATTCTGGGAGATAAAGAATTTGAAAAAAAGTAGCCAGAAATTATCCTTTAATGATGCCTCCTTCTTTCAACACACTGCAACCCCCAACTCACTATTGTGCAAGATGGGAATTGCAGGGCTTCTTTTTAAGTCTTTGTGTTGAACTGTTGGAGCTGATACTTCTAATACACAGGTCTAATCTCACTCTGACAAGGGAGACTGGCACACACGAACGACTGAAAAAGAAAGATTCTTTGAGCAAATGATAATCTGAATGATCAGAAGGCTTTCTAAAAGGGGACAACCAAGAAAAAAATTAATGCATCACATAATGCATTATGCATATACTACTATGTCTCTTTTCATTAATAAACACATATTTATGTTGCATAAAAAATCTTTATGACTTGATAAATCTCAGAACTCATGCAGCCATATCTAAAACTGGTAAGTGCAGGGAGGCAACACTGGGCTGTGGAAAGTGCACCATCAGCCTGTGAGTCCCAGCCCAGGGTGGACCAGCTGGGGCAGTGCTGTCACTTGCTCTGATCTGTTTACTGTGCTTTCATAGGAAAAAGTATGAGGGTGACATATTTCACGAATTAGTTATGAGGATTAAATGAAATACTTGAAAGATTTTTAAAAGTTAAGTAAAAATGTAAGTAGGTAATTCTACTTGATCCACGTGCAAAAATCAGTGCTGTCATTTCAGCCTTTCTCTCCAGGCGTGGTTCACACAAATGCATCAGTGTTTTAGGGAGGAAATCATATCGCAGAAAACAGATTATATGTAGCATGCTTGGAACTTTGTTCTCTTAAAAAAAATTAAAAAGAATTCACTCTTCAGGTAACATGACCAAAAAGTTCCATGTGCAATCTTAAAAATCATAACATTTATACTTTCTTTTGCGTGAATATGGAAAAACACTTCAGCCACCTAATTTAGTTCTTACTTTATATCCATCTGTGAACTGTCAATTCAGGAATTTTAAAAATGTTTAAAAATTAGCACATTCAGTTGATTAACTCAACCAAAAAATGACTGGGGAAGAAAGGTTATAGCAATTTCTACTTTTAGTTTACTGTTTTTGCTATAGCCATATGTACAGCAAAGTCATGTCTGTGTGGGTGTATGGAATAAGAGTGAGCATACTGACATTGTGACAAAGACCACAGATATCCTGTGTATTTTAATACAATCATCTGGTAAATTGCTTGCAACAGCATACTGGAATATTGAAATACTATCCACTCTTGAATATTATTCTCAAGCACTTTTCTAATTTTCTATGTTGTATTTATTCAGGAAGATTAAAATAATTATCAGTTTGAGGACTATATATGCAATTTCTTTTGATTGAAGCATAGACACTAGTAGTCTTCAATACAAAAGTGGTCCTTAAGTATGTATTATATGATTGAATCAGAGAAACAACTATGCAGAAGTTATCCTAGGCACGAAGGAAAAGAGGACTAGATCCTATTGTCCAGTGATAAGATGGTGAAGAGTCACTGAAACCTTAGTATAAATATCACACTAAGCTGACTTGGTGAGGAAAAGAAGAAAAAGTCTTCTGTTATCTGGGATTTGTAGACCTTGAACTATGTCATTGCTTGCTGATGAACAGCTCCATTCTGCAAAATTTTCTCTCTCTATGCATTTCTGTCTATCTCCTTCACTATACACTGCGTTCTCTGAATCAAAAATTGCATCTCATTCACCTTGGTTGCAATGTAGCACTAGTCCAGCTTCTTGCAAATAACATATACATTATAAGTAATTATCATTTTGGTTTTATTAGACTTTGCTAATGGTTCAGGTTTTCCTTGCATGCATGACCTCTTTTGAATTCAGGAAATCCCTTATTTATTTCTTCCTTTCGTTAGTTTCTTCTAAGTATCTTTGCTCAACTCTCTAATGTTTTGATGACAGTCCATGGTAACTGATTAGGGACACAGTAGGTGCAAAATTCTTCCGAGGCAAAAGTTAATGGATGAAACAGTACTTTAGTGCAGAACAAATCAGAGTGTTAATCTCATTTTGAGCTGGTAGAAGCTTCCAGTTTTTTATTGCTTCCAGCTCACCTCCTCGTCAACCTCTCTCGTTCATCTCTTCTGAAGAGGCCTTTTTCTTTGGTTACAGGCGGGATTTTGTTCACTAATAGGATGCTTTTGTACTTGTTTCTGCCCACTGTCCCCTGCGAACTTCTGCAGGGAAGCCTCAGCAGACTCTGCCCCTTCAGTAGACTCACTCTGGGCTGCTCCTTTTGATTTGAGTAGTCCATGGGAGTCTTTCTTTTCCTTTCATTCTCTTCTGAGGGATTTTAGGAGAGTCTTACAGGTTTCAGTTCTGTAGCTACACCAGTGGTCATGCAGGCAAACCTTGAAGAGATGTGCAGCGCAGCTCCAGCTGTTTCTAGGCCATGGAGACCTGCAGGTTCCAGTTAGCTAAACCCCTCAGGGTGCCAGAGAAAGACCCTCCAAAGCAGCAGCAGCAGTCACGAAGCAGGTGGTTATATTTGTGCTTTCTTTATACCTTGTAGAGTTGACCCTTTTTGTTTTCCTTTTAAGCTAAGTTTAGTTATTGTCATGGACGAGTCAAAGGGATAAGTCAGGCTGAGAGAAATAGGAGAGATTGAATTTATAGAGAAAAAGAAGTTTAGGTGCAGTGCTGGCAAATCTCTTTTCAGACTGAAGATGAATAGAACAGACTGAGTAAAGGTAAAAGAGCGGTCTTATACCAGAGGAAATGGAAGTTCTTTGTCCCTGAGGTCACCATCCTGAGGTCACTTTCTGCAGTGCCTGTACGCAAGTGGAGGACGCCTGGCCAGGAACAGCAGAATGAAAGAGGGCAGGACTTAATTCTCGGCTGTTCCACACATTCTTCATTCACTCTGCCCTCTCAGCAGGAGACAAAAGGATACTTCTTTACGAAGAGTCCCTTCTATTTACCTCCCTCAGTTAGAGCTAGGTGCACCAGGGTATGGTCAGTTCCTGTCAGGGTAAATGCTGCTATTGTACACTTTCTCAGAAAATCTGTCACTCAGTCCAACACGTTAACTTTCCTGAGAAGCAGAAGTGCCCTGAGTTTTACAAAGTGGGAAAGTATATAGGATGCTCCCAGGAGGCTTGCTGTCAGCTCACTGACAGCTGACTCAGGCTGAAAGCTCAGTCGTAAAAGGCCCTTGGAGGAACCTGATGGAAATAGGCTTCTGCCTCACCTGCAGGTTCTAAATGCCACCATGTATGACCCCAACCCAGAAGACAACGTTTTATCAGGAAAATAGTCTACAAATAAGTTATCTTTGTTTTCCTGTCTCTAGTCTTACTAACTTAGTAAACAAAAAATAGAAAATATTCAGAGATTAAAAGACAGGTTTAATATCTATAGTGGTAGCAGAAGGTACCGTTAACCCATCTGTAACAATATTCAGGAAATGTGAAACTTCTTTTTCTTTTATTTATTGTTATTCAAGTACATTTGTCTCCATTTTCACCCCACCATGTCCCCTGCCCCACCCTGAAACTTCTTATTCTACCAAATTCTATACAAGAATGATGGAAAGAAATGTTACTTTGTTGGAAAATAACTTATAAGGAAAGAAAAGAACACCCCCCCAAAAAAGGAAATTAATCAAGTTATTTTTCTCACCTTTATGTGACTGTTGTAGATGTTTCCACAAGTCTCAAGGCATCTGCTATTCATCAATTCCAGCAAGTACACGGGGTCACTATAAAGCCAAAGCCGTACTCTCGCGTTTATAATCTAGACGTCTCCTACTTTTCTTTCATACTCTGCTTCTATTACTTACACTCCTCAAGGAATTTGGTTTTTTTAGGTAGCTTTTGTTCTGTAGTAGTGAGATGGACTCCCTTAATTCAAGGCATCCAAGATAGAGAAATCCATGCCCTTTGAGCAGGCAAAGAAGCAGAGGATGATGTATTTGTACTAAACATCTATTTTGTCTGCTGGTTTTTTTTGTTTTTTTATCTGATACTTATTTTCTCAAAACAAATTAAGCATTTGGCAATTAACTTAGACTGCATCACCAATCATTACAGAAAAATTTAAGGACCAAAAATTGTTTATTAAAGCAATCCTCAATTTATTAGCTGTCAGACTTTTAGCAAAACTGTTTATGATGGCTGTTTATAATAATTTCTTTTATGGAATGGCTTAATACTCATATTTTAAAGAACATTTTTAATAGAAGACATTTAGTTAGAAAAAATTAAATTCACAGATACTGGAAATTATATATGCAGAT
The DNA here is from genome assembly GCF_022682495.2 of Desmodus rotundus. Lineage (NCBI taxonomy): Eukaryota > Metazoa > Chordata > Mammalia > Chiroptera > Phyllostomidae > Desmodus > Desmodus rotundus. Next base: position 134,982,435 of record NC_071387.1, read on the forward strand.
TTTCACAGGCAGTTTATACCTAAATCGAAAAACTTAAAATATATAGGGACATTAAAAAATCTGAAACCGTGAAATAAATTTTAATTTATAACCCAATAAGATAAAGGGATAGAAATGCAAAAAGAGAAATCTTTACCTTTTCATCTCATGACTTAATTAAAAGGAAAAATAACAAGGAAAGAAACAAGTCCACGTGCTGATATGGAAATCTAATTGCACATGTGTTCCTCCATTGTTTAAATCACCCCTGTTGAATAAGTGCTTTTGTTTTCCGTGTTCCTGTGGGACATACCAGGTCAAATGTCAGCTCTGGCCTCAAAAAGTCCTCTTAAAATCCCGTCTCGCCTTCCTCCACAAGCAGGTGCATGAAATAAACCAGCAGGCAGTCAAAGTTGAAATTACATTTGTGTGTCCTAAATCATGACATCCAGCCTTGAAAAGAAAGAAGAAAGCACAGATGTCTTTTCACCAAAGGACCTATCTCTGTGGAAAAAAAGAGGGGTGGGGGGAGGCAGGAAGTCACAGAGACATGCCACATTCCTGGCTGTTGCAGCTGAGCACTTCCACAGGCCTCCTTTGTATCAGACAGAATGGAGACCAGACTCACAAGTGTCCAGACCGAGATTAGTGCTGGGAATACTCAGAAATTCCATGTTCACCCTGCTCCCCTCATATGATGAAAATATTAACATTATTTTATACGTGATCATTATGAGTCTCATTTCCTGGGCAAGTAGGGAAACGGTTTAGAATATCAAGAGAGGGAGAAGAAAACCCTGCTGAGATACGCATGTGGGCCCCTTCAGGTCCATGCCTTGGACACAACATGCAGCAGCACGGCCCTTCCATACCAATGACCTCAGCAGTCTCCCTGAAACGAACCTGTAGGTGACTTTTAAAGGAAGCTACTTAGAGGTCTAGAAATGTACTTTAAACCCTAAGATTAAGTTACGGTGTGCACCTGCATTTTCTTTCATCTTTAAATGTAAAATCTAAGATATTTCCCAAATTATGCTGCTGGTTTGTGTTTTACTTAATTATGTTTCAAATATATATTTTTTAGATTTTTGAAAAATACAGGAAATGAAAACAAAACAAAAAATAAAAATAAAATCCACACATAACCCATCTTTTTATGTAATGAATCTAGAAGAGAAAGGTCTACCCTTCCCCAACCCCGCCCCCAAGGTTATGATTACTAACACTTGGTTCCCAGCTTTCCAGACTTGTATTTCTTACTTATAAGGATATGTGTACGCATGCAATGTATGTAAAGACACATATTACTAAATAGCATAGTCATAAATACTCTACAAAATTTGACTACAGTGTATTTGAAATTGCACTTGAAATTCATTTTAAAATATCCTAAACACATTTTTATAGAAAAATATGTACATTTACCTCATTTAACAGCTACAACAAGTCATCTAGTTCCAAAATTTGCTATTACAAATGCCTGTATGTTTATAGGCAGATATTTGTGCATGGTTGCATATTACTCTAGGATCAAATCCCAGAACAAAAAAGCAAATGTGTGTCAAAGGGTTTAAACCTGTTAAAACATTCATGGATTCTCCCTAATTGTCCTCCATCACTACCAGCAGGAGTGTGTGAGAGTAGCTCCCTTTCCTCCATACTTCCTCCATAACGAGATACACCAATCTTTACAATATGCACTAAAACTGGTAGAGAGGAGTTTTATTTTGGTAGGTTTACTTCTAAGTTAGTGAAGTTAAGCATTAGTCATCATGTTCAGTAGTCTTTTATAATTCCTTTTCTGTGAATTGCCTGTTCAAATTTTGCATCCTATTTCTGTTATTGCATCTGTATCTATTTGCATTTGTCCTTCTATTATTGCTTTATAGGTGCTGTTTGTATATTATGATCCATAACTCTTTTCCTGCTAAAACTGTTGTAAATATTTTCTGAATCTGTTTTTTATCTTTTAAACTTATTTAAGGTATATTCCATCTAGAAAAATTTTAATTCAATTTATTTAAGCATAGAGATTTTCTGAGTTTGTGGTTTTATATCTTGTTTAGGAAGACTTTCCTTTAAAAAACATATAAAATATTTTCCTATATTTTCTGTGTTTGTTAAAGTTTAAGTCTCTTATGCATCTGCTGTTTGTGTGTGTAATGAGTCAGACAGGCATCTAAATCTACTTTATTTCAAATATATTGCTCATTATAGTAAATCTCGGAGGAGAAACATTTGCTAGGACAGACTTCCTGTCACTATTTTCTACTTTTAAAATCAAATTTTATTTCACCTCTCAAGGTCCTACCCTTTAAACACATACACACACACACACTCACACACATTGAGCTATAGATTAATTCTAAATGCAATTTAAAAAATGCTTATATGAAATGAAGATGAATTGATACATTTATAATGTTGAGCTCTCTCATTCAAACTTTGGTAGAGTTCTCTATTAACTAAATTTATATTTTATGCCTGTCAATGATCATTTCTTTACATGGGTCAGATATGTGAATAGGAGATCTTAGTGTATACAAGAAGCAGTTTCATGATATTATCAGAAAGGGGAAAGGCAGCTTAGGGACTTCAAAATGCAAATTATGCAGAAAAGATTAGGTGGTATGTCTATAGCTTTGAATATCATCCTGTGACTTTTTAAAACTATGACTGTTCAAGGGTTTCCTGTAATAATTAGGCAGGAAATGCGATTACTTAGTGCTAAGAGAAGAAAATTGAAAATTATAGTGAGTATGTTACAGCCATGGTACGTTAATAAAACTCTTAACCAATTCTTACGGATAGTTGCTTTCAGTTTCTAAGTAACAGCCCACACGGGGTTCTGTTGCCCTCGCGTCCATCCAGTGGCTGTCCAGATGGAAACACCCGCCTGGCTGGTAAAGCCTCATGTACCGACCCAGGACCCGCTGCAGACATTCCCATTCAGTTCACCCTGCTGCTCCCCAGGTCCAGCTTCTACACGGAGCACCAACTAATAAACTAATTTTCAAATAACTGGTACAGATTTGAGCTTCTGATTACTTTCAGTGCTTTAGGCAGTTAGCTTTCTGTTTCCAGGAGTTAAAGTATGAAGAAAGGTTTGGCTTCAGGAAGATCCACCAGGCATTAGAAAAGCAAGCAGAACCTTATTATGCCTTAGAGGCCAAGTAGGTATATTTGCTGGATCCCTAAAGAAAGAAAGAAAAAAAAAAAACCTCTCTTTACATAATTGATTCTCATACACAACAAATTTACCTACTTTGTATGATTTTCACAAAAATTTTTTTACAAGAGATTATGTTTAAACATCATTCTAAGAAGAAGAATGTGCTTTAAATTATTCAGTGTTTTCTTCTCCACTAAACCTTGTCTGGAAGATGCTATTAAAGTCACCATATCAAATTGTTTCATTCAATGACATCTCATGAGACTTTTTAGGAACCTAAAATAAAAAGTAAACATTGGCAAAAATAAAAGTTTTACATTGGCTTTAAAAAATCTTATAGTGATTTCACATTTGTTATATAAAAAAGACAACTGTTGTATGCCCACATAAAGGAATATTATTCAGTGATAAAAGGAACTAGGCTGTCAAGCCATGAGCAGGCACATCGCTAAGTGAAAGAAGCCAATCTGAAAGACTGCATACCGTATGATTCCAGCTATTTGACATTCTGGAAAAGGCAAAACTATAGAGACCGTAAAAAGGTCAGTGGTTACCGGGAACGTAGGGGTGGGAGGAAGGATTAATAAGTAGGAGCATGAGATCTTTAGGACAGTGAAACTATTCTGTATGAAATTGTAATGGTGGATGCAGGACATTATGCATTCGTCAAAACCCATGGAATGTCCAACACAGAGGGAGTGCCCAGGTAAACTATGAACTTCAGTTAATAGCAATCTATAAATAGTGGCTCTTCAATTGTAACAAATGAATCACACTAATGCAAGACGTTAGTAAGAGAAACTGTGTATGTGTGTGTATTGGGGGTTGAGGATTGGGGATGCAGTAATATGGGAACTCTCAGTTTTTCACCCAATTTTTATGTAAACCTAAAACTGCTCTAAAAAGTAAAGTCTATAATTAAAAAATGCAAAACAAAGGAAAAAGCTTGAAGGTGAAGTGCTGCATTCCTTCAAGCACACTGTTCACTAGACTGTGATAAATAGTGCTTTTTACAACCATATTTAGTATTCTTCAACTGACTGGGCTGATGACCTATTTTCCACCAAGTTTTCTACAGTAGTTTATTAAATAACTCCCTTTTGATTCTATTTTGAAGAAAACTTAAAGAAAAGAAAATTATATCTGAATCAATTCACAAAATTGGCCGAGGTTTGGGAGGGTATGAAGGGACAGGCACAAGGAAGAGATTGTGCCTTTGAAGAGGTGTCTTGAGTTGCATTTAGATTGTTTCTCTTTTTAGGGTCTTCAGGCTTGTTGGCATAAGCTTTGTTCCATTTCTGTCATAACTATCAAGCCCGGCTGTCCAGTTTGAAGTCTGCTAGATGCAGCCAGGCCACACAGGCCGACTGCATGTGGGCCGTCTCTGCCTCTTAAGGGTGAGTGCTGAAATCCGGATGGCAATGGCTGGTCGCAGGCACATCTGGTCCGGTGTCAAAAACAGGGAGCAAGATCTCAGAATGCATCTTTATATAAATAAACATTACAGTGGATGTGAGCCAGGGATAAGATACTGGGATGAGCTACAGCATAGGTTTCATTTCATTTAAGAGAGCTGTCAAGCTGGGGATTGAGTCTACGCAGTACTGAGATGTACATTGCCCAAAACTCCCCCTGCTCTAAACCACTCAAAAATAATGAGGAAAATCTTCCCATACATTCCTGCAAGCGGCAGAGCTCGAAAGGAATGGCTGGTTTTAAAAATACATTTTCCATTCACATGGATTCTATATGGTAATATGCTATATTCCCATGGCTTTTATCTTTGTAACATCATCCTGTGTGCAGTTTTCTAGCTGGAGCAGCAAAACAGGCAAAATATTTTTTGATTAACAAAGAAAGCTTTAGTATTCTTTGCTGAAAATCAATTTTTAATTTAACTCCTGTACTATTTTGCCCTCTTATCTAAATTTACCTAAACATATGAAATGGCTTTGCAAACGTTAGACCTGTGCCTTCTCAGCACTTGGGACATGTGCGTCTAGGGCATGGAAATTACGATGACCAGATACTGTCTTCATTATAACAGCAGCCACATTTAGGTTTCTGTCCATTACCTTGAGGACTCTCTCCTTTTGATCGTAAGTCAGGGTCACTATTTTTGTAATAAAAATTCCAGAAAAGCATTTGGCCCAATGTACCCTGTTACAATCATATACAAAATTATTCACACATACTTTAAGGGGCACTCAGATGTTTTTCAATTATATCCAGGGTGTAATTAACTCTTCTGTACACCCAAAATGAATGTGTGTGTTTTCTTTTAAAGCTCAGTCTTAACAGACATTTTCAGACTCTTAGTGTTGACACAAACTGCAGGGGTTAGTTTGAATCTAACCAGTACCCTCTAAGCCAATTTCTCACCCTTGGCAACACTATTGATATTTCAGCTGGGTAACTCTAACCTGTGGGGTGCTGTCCTGTGCATTGTAGGATGTTTACTTAGCAGCCTCCCTGGCCTCTCCCCACTTGATATCAGTAGCATCCCCCACCAGTGTCACAACCAAAAATGTCTCCACACAGTGCAGAATTTCCCCTGGGGGTAGGGGGCAAATACCCAAGTTGAGAACTACTGCTCTAAACCTCCCGCAAGTGCTTTTTATCTGGAATCTGCTTGAATGCATCTCATGATAGGGAAGTTGCTATAAAGTGAGGGTGCCAATTAAACGTTTGTAACTTTTAGCTGCACTCAAATCAAGGTGACTGACATGTTGTTTGGATCACAGCCCTTGTTTGTTCAACACCCTCTACCTAAAAACATACCACATTTTTCTTTTTTTAAGATTTTATTTCTTAATCTCAGACATTCCACGCAGCAACATCCTCACAGACACATCCCCTAAAGCAAGGGACATAAAGGAAAGAATAAACAAATGGGACCTCATCAAAATAAAAAGCTTCTGCATGGCTAAAGAAAACAGCACCAAATTACAAAGAGAACCAACAGTATGGGAAAACATATTTGCCAATGATACCTCAGACAAGGGCCTGATCTCCAAAATATATAAAGAACTCACAGGACTGCACTCCAGGAAGACAAACAACCCAATTAAAAAATGGGCAAAGGACTTGAACAGACACTTCTCCAAGGAAGACATACAGAGGGCCCAGAGACATATGAAAAGATGCTCAGCATCACTAGCCATCAGAGAGATGCAAATCAAAACCACAATGAGGTATCATCTCACACCAGTCAGAGTGGCGAACATAAACAAATCCACAAACAAATGTTGGAGAGGATGCGGAGAAAAGGGAACCCTAGTGCACTGTTGGTGGGAATGCAGACTGGTGAGGCCACTGTGGAAAACAATATGGAATTTCCTCAGAAAACTAAAAATGGAACTGCCCTTTGACCCAGCAATTCTGCTGCTGGGATTATACCCTAAGAACACTGAAACACCAATCTAAAAGAGCCTGTGCACCCCAATGTTCATAGCAGCACAATTTACAATAGCCAAGTACTGGAAGCAACCTAAGTGCCCATCAGCAAATGAGTGGATCCAAAAACTATGGTATATTTACACAATGGAATTCTACGCAGCAGAGAGAAAGAAGGAGCTTATACCCTTTGCAACAGCATGGATGGAACTGGAGAGCATTATGCTAAGTGAAATAAGCCAGGCGGTGAGGGACAAATACCATATGATCTCACCTTTAACTGGAACATAATCAACAGAAGAAAAAAGCAAACAAAATATAACCAGAGACATTGAAGTTAAGAACAATCTAACCTAATAGCCAGGGCGGGGGTGGGGGGTGGGGGGTGGGGGCGGGGACAGTGGGAAGAGGGGATTACAGGAACTACTATAAAGGACACATGGACAAAACCAAGGGGGAGGGTGGAGGTGGGGGAGGGAGGTGGGTTCACCTGGGGTGGGGTGGAGGGATAGGGAGAAAAGGCATACAACTGTAATTGAATAACAATAAAAATTTAAAAAAAAAGATTTTATTTCTTTATTTGTACAGAGGGAGAGAGAGGGGGAGAAAGAGAAGAAGAGAAATGTCAATGTGTGGTTGCCTCTAGAGCACCCTCCACTGGGGACCTGGCCCACAACCCAGGCATGTGCCCTGACTGGGAACCAAACCTGCAACTCTTTGGTTCGCAGACCGGCACTCAATCCACTGAGCCACACCAGCCAGGCAAACCACATCTTTCAAGACTTGGACCAAAAGTAAGATCTTCATGAAGCCCTTCTGACCGCTTCTCAACTCTAAAAGTGACCTGCTGTGCCAAATGTCTCCCATGTGTACCCTTCTCTCCTCCTTTCTTCCTCTCTCTCACTCTTTTCCTTTCATTTATTTTCTTAAAAAAAAGTAATGAACTCCTGCTATGAGCCAGGCACTATTCTAAGTTCCAAAGCAGTAAATAAAACAGACAAGAACATCCCTCCCTCATAAATTTTATATTCTATAATGAAGGTGGAGAATGACAATTATTAACATAGTGTCAAATTCTTAGAAAAAATAAAATAAGAAGTGAGGTCATTGAAACTTTGCAGAAGATCATAGAGGTCTCACTGAGCCAGTGCTGTTTTGAAGGAAAGCGTGCCAGCCTGAAGGAAGCGCAGGTGGGTGGGACTGGAAGGTTTCAGGGTATCTCATTCTGGGCACACGTGAGGAGAGACAAAATGAATAGTTTTGGTTATCTACATCCTTCTTGGGTTATAATCAAGGCTTAATATATTTTTTCAGTTAATGCAGACATTTCAAAGCACCTACTCCAAATGGTAGTATCCTAACTGCAAGAGTAGGAAGGTTTTACTCAATTCAGACTCTTTAATTTGGGACTGTATCAAAATGTCTTACCATATGATATGGGATTCTTATGAAATTCTTTAGCTATCTATGTATGTATCTCCCTATCATCATCTGTCTGTTGCTACTAAACACTACCTACCTAACGCTATTGTTAAATTGCTACCTATTTAACTAAAGCAGATGTATGTATAACAAACCAAAATTGTATACAATAGGATTCTTATATTAAGTTTGAGAATTTTTTAAATTATTTTTTCTACTTGGGGTTGGGGAAAAGTGGTAGCAGGAAAATGGAGACAACTGTACTTGACCAACAATTAAAAAAAACTGACCCTGGCTGGTGTAGTTCAGTGGATTGAGCGTGGGCCTGCAAACCAAAGAGTTGCTAGTTTGATTCCCAGTCAGGGCACATGCCTGGGTTGTGGGCCAGGTCCCCAGTGGGGAGCATGTGAGAGGCAACAACACATTGATGTTTTTCTTCCTCTCTCCTTCCCTTCCCTTCTCTCTAAAAAATATAAATAAATACAATCTTAAAAAAAAAAAAAACTGATGAGAACTCTCAATCAGCTGTTTCCAGGGGTAGTCTTTCTTCTGGCCCGAGTATCTCTCCCTCCTGGGCTGCTTCCCTGTGCTGTGAGACTTTGCATCTCTCCAGTTAGAGCATAGGTTGGCCTGATGTGGACTGTTTCTTCTTTGTATTGAGGGACTTTTAAATACTTGTGAAACATCCTCAGCCTCTTCATCTGTGACCAGTTCACCCCAGAGACTCGTAACCCTTTCTGTGATTATGCACTCATTATGTGCTCACCGCGCAATCCAGTTTCCCCCTGAGAATGGCTTTCCTTTCTCTCTCTGGGACCCTGTGAGAGGCTCTCTCCCATTCAGCTGTCAGTGCTCCATCCCGGGTGTCACTCTCGTCCATCCACCCGCCCCATGGCAATGTGTGGGGAATCATATACTGTGCCTTCTGGTCAGGGAGAGGAAGTTCCTGGGTGATGGCTGAGACAAAGCTAGTACCTCCAATATCCGAGTTCTGAAACACAATATCCATCCTTCTCTGTTGTAGCAGCCCAGGGGTTTGTATTCCTAGTGAGTGAGGAGCCCAGAAGGAGACTGATGCCACGCAGCCTGGAATAATTTCTAAAGACTCTAATAAAGCAACTATTTGCAAAGGCATGCTCAGAGAGTAAGGGAATCACAAAAAGGAGTGTATACGAAAGGGCCACTAACATGGGCCAGAAGGAGCCTGCAGAAGCAAGAGGAGAGAGTAGTTACTGTCACTTAGACAGGACTGACTGGCAGGGCCTGTAGCCCTTAGTCACATGGCCAGCCTGCCTTAATGCCCTACAGGGAGGAAGCAGGGAGAATATGTAGATAACCCCACTCTTCATCCTTCCCTCTTGTCTTTGTACAAGATCCAGGAAGCTTATTGGGGCAGGCCCCGGAGACCGCAGCCACTGGAGCACAGCAGTGCAGGGAAGGATAGAGTGGGACCCGCACGTGGAAACTCTTCAGCACATCTTGTCCCAGCATTTCATCCCCGTTATCCTTTGGTCAACATCCACATCCCACAGATGTATTTCCCCACTTCAAAATACTCATAAAATAGTCATATTAACACTATTGGAACTAAGATCTTAATAATCAATCATTTAGTCATATGAGGCTTGGAGTCATTTCCTCCAAGCATATGAAGAAATTGAATGCTGCTCCATTGTACTGTGCCAGATCTGAGACAAAAAGCCAGACCTCCTAATCTGCAATCCAATGGGAAATGCTTTCATTTTAGAGGGAAACAGAAACCTAAATGGCAAATGTAATTTGGGTTTTCTTACCACATGTGATATGTGTGTGCGTGCATGTGACTTTGTGTGTGTGACAGGTATAAAGATATAGACACAGATAAAGATATAGATAGATATAAATACTAGCCTAAGCTAGAGTGGTTGAAAAGCATAGATAACATGTCAGTAGGTGCCACTGAAAACACAGGCAAACTTGCCAAAGTTTAGTCCAGTCCCGTTTAATATACCACAGGCCCTGGACTTGACAATGTCATATAATGACTTTGGGAAATAGAGATATTTTTGTCCATATTTTGAATATTTTTATACTTTAAATTCAATACATGCTTCTAATAATTTTCTCTCTTTGTAACATTTAAAGTAGTAGTAGTATCACATCTGTATTTCCCATCAACCAATTTTTGATCTGAATGTAATTGCCTATAGACTTTAGAATTGTTTGCAGAACTGCAGTAGGTCTTATTTGCTACTATTGTTACCATGTAAATACGTTTTCCAGATCACTTAAAACCTGCCATATTAAACAACATGTTTTTTTATAAGTTTAAATTCTTGGTGTGGAGACATTTCTGAACAATGTTGAAACTAACTTTGTCTACTTAAAAATCACTTTAAACAATACTACCTCTCCTTGGTAACACACAGATGTTACTATAAATATATTATTGAACTAAACTGTAATCAGATTCCCCTTGAAGTGGAAGGGGAAGGGCTATTTTTCTCTATATAGAATAATACCAAAATATCATGCTCTATGAGTTCTCATTTCTAATTTTTGAAGGTTTTGGGCCTCCTTAAAAACTTCCAGGCCATGAGCTATCAAGTCTTACGGTCAAGCTATCTGAGTCTTGCGTCGGCTTCACAAATTAGTTCCACCCAAGCCGACTATGCACTCATTTGGTCAACAACATTTATCGCATATCTTCTAAGGAAACTTCAAGGAGATAAGTTGATATAAGTGAGCTTTCTACCAAAATTACCCAAAGATAAAATAAACTAACTCAACGTATGGTAAATTACCTATCACCGAATGTACAAGGCTGGGCAAAAGTAAGTGTACAGCTCTGAGTGTGTGAAACAGAGTGTTTATTCTTTCATTATTATTTATTAGCTTGTATTTTTCCACATGAACGACTGCAAACCTGCTTTTGCCCACCCCGTATGTAACTACATGCTGGATGACCATCAAACAAGATACTAAAAAAGGGATTTTAGTATCAAAAAGCTGTATTGTCACAGAGGCAAATTTGTAATATTTTCCAAAGATGTCTAAATCTAGCTATAACTTTCATATGAGCTACCCTTTCTTATTGCTGTAGACTTGGCTCACTTGACTATCCTTTACATTGGTATTATGCCTAAAATAGAACCCTGAAATTGCTTGTATCTGGGTTTCCAGCTGTGGCAAGGAGGAATGGTCTATAAGTTACCACTGAATGTTTCGTTTTTGTTTACCCTAATAAGTCTTAACTAGTTTACTCAATATTCAATACCATAAATAAGAATCAAGGGTAATAATGTGTTTTTGTTTGATTCAAACCTAAGTTAAACTCTCCAAAAATCCCCCAATCAATCAAATCATAGTTCAGTACTTCCATAAAACTTTGAGTATCTAGAAGTAGGTCTTTAACCTCCATTGTCTCCACTTGTTGAAAGGTGCAACTTCTTTTCCCAGTTTCCTTTGTCAGTATCTTGTCAAAGCTAATGGGTACATGCCTAGGTCTAGAGTGAAAATAGGGCATCATGGAAAACTGGAGCTTGACTTGATATAAGAAGCTGTGAAACCACGTGTGTGACTCGGAATAGGGTCATTCCCTCCCAAAGTAGTTCGGGATCATCTGTCCTGCCCCAGGAACTCTTCTGGCACAGGAGATGCATCTGTGAACAATAGAGGCAAAAAGTTATTCTCTTGATGAGTCTGAATTTTAGTGTCAGGGGAAGAGTCAGAAAATAAACAACATAATTGTTTTTTTGAATTCCGTGTGTATTATATACTAATAAGAGCTAGAGAGAAAGAGAGTAAGTGTGTGTGTGCACGTGTGTCCATGGTTAGGAGTACGCCGAATAAAGGTAGATCTCCCCCAAAGAATGACTTCTGAGTCCAGACTGATTAAATGAAGGAGGTAGCCTTGTTGTAGCCTTGTCTGGGAAAGAGGACTTAAGCATAAAAAAGGCTGTGTGAAGCCCCTGAGCATATCTGAGGAAGACTGAGGAGGCCAGTGTAGCTGGAGCACAGGAATTAAGGGAGCGTGGTGGGACATGTGGTTGGATCAGGTAAAGTTTCATAGGTCAGAATAGGAAAGTTTACTTGTACACGGAGTGTGATAAACTGCTTGGGACTTTTGAGTACAGGGAAAACATAATCTGGCTTACGTTTTCATAGACTCACTATGGCTGCTCTGTTGAAAACAGACAAAAGAGGTCTGAAAGGGAAGATAGAATAGTATTAGCAGATACAGTAAGGACTTGTGGACTGGATAACGGTACTCGGATCAAAAGGATAGCAGTGGAGGTGCTGAGAAGTGGTTGAGTTATTCCAGACATATTTTGAAAGTACTGCTGACAGATTGAATGTGAAGGGTGAGTGCTTGAGAGGGTTCAAAGACAAAAACCAAGCTTTTTGACCCAAGCACGTGTAGGGATAGAGTTGCCATTAACTCAGAATACACAGAGACCTAAAACTTCATTGGGTTGACTGAATAACCCAAAATCCATGCCAGCACGCTACGGTTTTAATTCATAAAAAAGCTGCAGTGTAGTCTCTTTCAAACCAGTGGGCTGTACAGATTCAACAACGAGAGGCAGAGAGACTGATGCCTGCAGGGAAGATTTGTAAGCAAACAATATGACTAGTTATTTTTAACCACTAAATGTAATTTTAAACATTTCCACTGAGGCAGACTAAAATATTTGGTTAAAATTAGCTATTTTATTTTCAGTTATTTCCCCATCAATTGGACTTTCCCATCTACTGTCTGTTTCTCAGCCTTCCATAACTGTGTCTAATGACTATTAACAAAATATACTTCACTGAATCTTTGCATGTTCTCTAGAGCATATTGTGCAAAAAAATAAGAAATAAAAATCCCATTATGCAATTCTTGGCCTAGACTGAGGGTCAACTCTGAGGAGATCTCATAACTAAAACAGTCACTATTCTGATTTCATGTCTTATGCCAAAACTTTTAAATGCTACCTAGACAGTAAAATAAAATCACTTATAAAGTGATTTAGACTGTAATCGGTAGCTACAAAGTATTTAGAAGGTTTGGGTTAAAAGGTATCTTAGGAGAGCAAATTATGCTCTTTCCATCCCACTTCTTAAATTAAGCTCTCCAACAACATCTTGTAATGACATCCTATTTCCTGTTACTGCTGAAGATTTATCACAACGAATCTGGTGAGATAATCCCTGGAATAATAATAGTCATCATGTAGCAATTTCATTAAAATGTGTTATAGAATGGTGAGCACTTATTTCTTTTTGTTGCCAACAAATAAATGAGTCTTTAATTGACTAAAAGAAACACATTTCTTCTTTATCCCCTTAGTACAGCCTGTTCTGATTGGGGGGGCGGGAAATTATTCAAAATGTTCCATGATATCATGCTTCACTGGAACACAATGCTGGAGACATTGGGGTGCGGGGCTCTTCTCCATGGAGGAGCTATGCTTTCTCCTTTTCACGGCTTTTGTCTGGTTAACACACTGCTAGTTATTAATGACACACTTGGGATCGTGGTGACCTCTCTCCACCTCCTCCAGCAGATGTAGCCAGACTACGACAAAAACAAAATGTCAAACACAGGGGCCTAATCCCTCTTGGCATACAAGTCAGCTGGGTATGAACTACTTCAGAAGATTCTATAGCCTGAAACTTGTCTCTGAAACGAATGCCCACACTTGTCACCGGGGGGGAAGTGGTAGTGCTGCTCTCCGTGAGCGTAATTTCTAACTGCACCCTTCATTCCTAACTGTCTCCACCAACTGTCCAGGGCCTGGAGGCTTCCGTTTGTTTTTATTATTATATCTCCATTTAATTGGGCTTTCTCCTAAGTACAAAATGACCTTTGTTGGGGGTGGGGGGTGGCACGGCTTGTTAAACCTGATTCACTTGGTTCAACCTTTCCCAGCATGTTTCATGAACACACCATGTTTATATATCTTCACGAGGGACTTTATTCTGCCGGCTTCAAATTAAAGTGAAAATGGGAGATGGGACTGATGTTGGTCGACTTAGTCTTCGTAATGTCCCTTGTGTCTCACTTTGTTTTACACTATCATGAGTTGAAAAGCTTTTCTGAAACAATGTCCCTATACATGTGCCTGGGTGTGCAGGCCCCCAAGGGAATGTCAGTAAGTATGCGCTGGGCTCCTACTTGGTGTGAGGCATTAGCGCAATAGCAAGGTGGATACCAAAAGGGACTGCAACCTGAGACAGCTTCGAGCTACTGGGAAGTCTGAGAGAAGTAAGTCCACAAGGACAATAGAAAGGCGGTCTGGGCACAGGCAAAGGGAGATTGAATCCAGGAGGTCATAATTTACTTAGCATTATGGTATTTCATACACTTTCGTGTTTGATCTTCCCAATGGTTCCTAGGAATGGTTATGATTCCTACCTGACACACGAAGAAACAGAATCATTGCAGGTTATTTGCAGAGCAACTGCTGGTAGAAACAAGATCTCCTGAACCTTAGTCTGTATGTTTTTTAGGTTAGGTGGTGAAAGGATTCGCCCAGGACTCAAATGTCACCACTTTGACTTCATCCTCTAAGTTTTTCGTTTTTGCCGGACTTTGAAACAGCTCTGCATCAGTATCTGAGTTTTGGTTCCCTGGGAAACAGACCCTGAGGCAAGTTTGATGAGGAGTGCCCTAGGGAACAGCACCTGCAAGGGAATGAGAGAAGCTAGAGCTGGTGGAGGAAGAAGTTAAATTTAAATGCACTTTCTACAGGGAGCTTTCATGTTCCCTCTTCAAAGCTCTCCCATGTTGAGGCAACAGAGTTGGGCCTTTATGCCGCCTCATCGACCAGTCATCGGAGGTAGGATGCTCTGTAGAAGCAGTCAGCCTTGGGCCAGGGAACTCCCTTTAGCACGTTCAGTTGCCGGAGATGTACTCATCTATGAACAGCCAGCAACAGTTACTCGAGAAGTGAGTGAACTTTCCAGAAGTGGAAGTCTAGATGGTGCGTCGCAACCTCCACTACAACTTGTCAACAGAGGCTGAGTTATGAGATGGAAAGAAATGAAGCTCCAAATGCCAGTGACTTAGTTCAGCCTGGGTTTCTTTCTTGCTCACGAGACACATCCAGTGAACATCAGGTAACTCTCCTGGGCACCTATGCCCAGGGCAGTGACTTAGTCATTTGTGCTGCTCTTCTTATGTCTTTACCGTTTCTGTGTGTGCCCTCCACAGGTGTGCAGGGACTTTTCACTGACTCAGTTTGAAGGTGAGGTATCACTTCCTCTCACAGCTTATAGGCCAGAATTAGTCACATGGCTCTGCAAGAAGACTGGGAAGCATGTGCTTCTTCGTGCCCAGGAAGGAGAGAGGAAGAAAATTATCTCCACATAATCTTTTGGAGTACCAAGATAAATTGTACTAAAACATTAAAACATTAGCCAATCAAACAATGTACAATATATTTTCTGATCCCGTTTTATGCAATAGTGCTACCTTAGGTGTTTTGGCAATTAATATAGCAGAACAACAAAGCATTATAAGTCTAGATGGAAGACTAGATGATTACATCTGCAGAATAACAGAAAAGTTCTTCAAGACAGTATATAATCGAGAGTTAAATTGTGACTAGTGATGCTAAATGCTATATGAATATAGGGAAGAGAGGTCAAAATGGGGGGAGATGTCAAAAGAAACCATGAAAAAGACAGAAATTGAGTTAGACCCTAAGAATGAAAAACCCTGTAGAAAGATGAGCAGTTTACCTCCACAGTTAGAATAAGATGTATCTCATGAACACTCTAAGAACATTTGAGATGGTCCTTCTTTTCAAAAGTCTTTCTCAAAAATATGCAGCCATTATTAGCCAAAATAATTCCTTAACATGAGGGAGGGTCAATAAATAATGGAAGAGCCTCTCATACACTGAGAAACAATTTGTTGAATAGCAAAAATCAGTCAGGTGCAAATATACCCAGAGTAAAAAGCACTGTGCTAAAATTGCCTGCTAAACTACATTCCTCCTCTTTCAAGACCTAACCTACACTGTTAACTTCATGTATGCCTGAGTGCTCCCCCCACCACCACCTGATTTTACTACTGGGGTGATTCCTAACATTGCTCTAATTCCTCCTTTTTACTCCCAAAGGATCCCCAAAACAATGAAGCGATTTGATCCATGGCCTTTTAAAAGAATCAACTCAGAATATGTTAAAATTTTACCCACTCATTTTTGTTGAAGAGAGCAAAATATAAAATACACCTGTTTTGTTTGAGCTATGTCACGTGTTCTCTAACTTAATCCTCACAATCCCTGAGGGTAAACAATTTTATCCCAATTTTATATATGATGACATTGAGGTTTAGAGAGATTGAATCACTTTCCCTAAGGTTAGAGTTGGTTAAATTTTGTTCAAAGTGAAATCTAAACCTCTCTACAGTCTATCCATTTTTCACCATAGAATTCCAATCAAAGCCAACAATTCTTTCAAAGTCAGCCTACCACAACATCCCAGCTTTCTTCCAGAATTTTCTATAAGCTGAACCCAATTTTGAGTATTAAAGTAATTTAATTACTAAAGTTCCTAATAGAGAATTTCCTAATGTGTCTGCACCATATGGCCATCGTAGGCCGCGGACTTTCAGAAACCGCATTATGAAAGCTCATACATAACTCATTCTGTGGTTGTCAACATTTGCTCCACATTGGCAATCTGTAAAAAATTAAGCTAAGACCACCCAATTTGTGGGACTGGGGCTTCAGCTGTTTTTAACCTGGGCTGTACTCACAGCAATGACCATAAGGTAGAACACACTGGGCCCCATTCTCACCCTGCTGGACAATGCTGTTCCTTTTGAACATTTGAAAACTACATGCTTCAAAGCATCTGCCTACATTATTATGCAACAGCAGTTTTCAATGGACCATGCTTGAGATGAATGGAACTCAGGATATGTCTATCACATATAGTAAGGCACTTGAGATTAATGAGACCAGATGTTCCTAGGAGTCAAGGGAAAGAACAATGGAATGTGGCTCTGTTCTTCCTATTGACTTTTTCCCCCTGTCATGCTTGCTGAAACAAACTGCATAATTTCATCTAATACATAAGCAAAGCTACTCCAAATAATTCAGAAAGTGTTACATCCTGGTTGCTAGGTAACTATATAAACAGTCTGGGGCCCCAGCAGGAAATTCCAATCATTTGTTTTATCAGTTCAATGATCAAAATAACAAATAAATAAAAATAAGCAATCAACACAAATAAAAGAATGTAAGAGAAGAAATCACCCAGAAAACACCAAAAAGGTATAATTTTAGAAGCTCCGTATTTGGTGGGGGTTTGGGGAAGTATTGAAAACAAAACTGCAAAGGAATTTGAATTTTGAGTTAAATAAAAAATAATTCAAATCCCCAGCACTGATTTTGCTATTTATAGAGCTGCCTTGTTAAATGTCCCTGTATGTAGCCTTGCCCTTGAGAAGAAGGCCTATCCTAAAATTCCCAGTGAGAGGCATGTCACTCCTAAAGCCCCAGTTTCAACTGAAGAGAAGCAGTACTCAGAAGGGCTGAGTCAGGGAAGCTATGGACACCTGCCTTCAGTCCTCCACACAGAGCAGAAGCCAAAGGGGAGTGGAGGAGGAGGAAATGCAATCACCCCTCTCAGCAAGCTGATCAAAATGCCCTCTGTGGTAATCACCGGGCAGCTGCTGGGAAGAGAGCATTCAATCTAAATGTAAAATAGAACATACTCCTGACAATCAGGCTTCAGTCCACTGAGGGGAAACATGCCATCTCCGTACCTTTCCCTTCCCTGGAAATGAATCAGCGTGTTCCGCTTTGAAACTCATCAGCACTCCCCTGTTTCCACTTTCCCCACAAAGAGATAAGAAGTCTGTAATTTTGAGTGAGAATGAACACCCTGCAGGCATGATGATTTATGTCAGATAATGCAATTGGTTCCAACAGTGTGATGTGAGATGACATGCAATGCGAACAATCTATCTGCAAAATAAAATGTCTTCAGGTCCAGGATGATTAGTCAACAGCATACAGAAAAATAGCTCATGCGCACAACAACTCTATTCACAGGTAACCAGCTCAAACTATGCTGTTTGTTTGTTGATGGCTTTATTACTGGGATCAAAATGGAGAAGTGGGCCCAGGAAGAGGTTACATTTTCAGTGTGAATAAATTTTGGGAGATTACCAGGTGTTTAGGGAAACTAAATCTTCAGTTCAGGAGTCAGCTTCTCTGCCCAACTCTACAATAATGCTAAGAAATTCATCTACTTTTTCTGCAAACTTAACATAACTTCTTATCTAAAATGTTGCTTTACCATGGTGTCCTCAGATTCAAATCAGCAAAGACTCTACATTCTCTCTCTTCGTAAAAAAATGTTTCTTTGTGGGACATTTCTGCCTAACACTGATGTTCTTTTCAATGGAGCTCCTTTGGTGGGACAAGCCTGGACCCTCTACACTCCTTTGAAACACATTGGCTGGTGCAGTTGAAAAAAATTAAGCTAGGCGCTCAGCTCAGCTCCTCCCCTCCCTGGGGCTGAGTCCCATGCAGACTGAGGGCTGAAGGTTTCAGTTAGTGTGTCTGCTTTTCCTCTTATCTGTACCAGACCCTTTAAGTGCAGAGGATTAACTTAAACAAAAGATTTCATCCCCCACCTCACAGTCTGTCCTAGAGCAGCAGGAATTCTCCTCCGTGCCTTCAGGGTCCAGCACTTCTACAACTAGCTAAAGTGTCACGTCCTAGGGTCCAGTACAGAAAAGTCATTTGTTTTTCTCACAAAGATACTTCTTACAATCTTTATCAGTAATGTGATATGTAGATTTCCTGTCTGCCTTTTTCTTTGCCCTTTTCTCAGTGTGTTAGCTTATTAGGGAAGGATACATTTTATCAAAACCCAGAAATCTTAAGAGTTTTACCTTTGTGGAAAACTATATGAAAATGATGGATCATAAATTTGGTCTTTTGGTTCGTGATATCTTACATGTGGTCACATACATTAGTTCTCCATTCGCTTTGCTTTGCTGCGCTTCAGACCATCACATTAAGAAAAGAGTACGAATGCTAGACTCAATGACTTCTAAATAGGACGGCCATTTAATTCAAACCAAACAAACAGTTGCAAGTTAAGGGAGTGGGAGGTGGGACAGTTAATAATGGCACTGGAATAAATGCTGTACACCACAGATATTCCAGGAAATAAGACCTATTGGACTCTGTTTTTATTTGCAACTTTCCAACCAGAGAATCTATGAAGTTTCCACCATTTGTCATTTTTGCCTTATATTTTCTCTCCTTTTAATGAAGTTCTGATGCAGCTGCCTAGCTGAAATGAACAGCTCTGTTTGGCAAAGTTTTTAATTAATCCTGTTTCAAGTATACTGAAATAACTGAACCTCGGCTATACCTCTGCATCCGTTTATAGCCCAGTCTACTCTCTGTGGAAGTTCCTAAAAGAAGGAAGCATTTTTTCTTGTAAAAAGGGGCACTTGAAAGGTTGGAGGCCCCATGAGGCATCATGGCCGTAGGCCTGGGCTGCTTCGTGACCAGCCTCACCGGGAATGCTGCCTCCGTTCTCCCCTGCATTTTGAAGTTGACATAACCATCCTGTGGGGTGTGGAGGACACTTGTTCCCTGATTCTCAAGGAGAGGATGTCGTGAACCACTGCTCCCCAATAGTTCTGCATTTTGCCAAAAGTTGACTTTAATTTTACTTGTGGTCTTAAAAGCCCTAAAAGATGTATTAGAAATTCATTTCCAGGGTGTTCACAGTAAACAATGCTTTACTGCAGGGGCCTCGGCCCACGGTAGGGGTCCGTGGCCTGTTAGTGGCTGGCCCGGTGAGAGAAGCTCACCTGAGCTCCCGAACTCCTCCCCGGCCTCTCCCTGCCATCTCCCCCATCCCCATTTTTGTCTTCCAGTGGTCCCTGGTGCCAAAAAGGTTGGGGACCGCTGCTTTATAGCACAGGACTGACAAGCGTTTCCCTGTTATTTCACCAAAGTGAAAGTAATGGGGTTTTCCAGGCCGGTGGCACAGTATTTCACTCTCCCTGCCCTCTCAGAAGACTCAATATTACTTGGGAAATTCTCAAGGAGTCCCTAACTCATAAAAGATATTGTTTGCTATCAATGAAGTTTAAATTATTTCCTCTAAGAAAAGTTAAATATATTAAAAAATAGACCCTGTATTTTCATCTCCTTAAGAAATTTTATATTATTCTATAAAAATAAGAGTTGTAACCCAACATAAATGTTGGGAATCTAATGATTTCCTCTATCTTTTGGGTGAGACAGAAATTCCTTGGATGGAAATGTTGTCATTAGGTGAATTAAAGTAGCAAAACCAATAAACCAAGGCAGGTTGCTCAGCTTCTGTGGGCCTGAAATGGTGCAGAATGAAAGAGCAAGTCCTTCCTTTTCCATGCTAAATTTACTTTCTAGATAAATTTAGGCAACATCATTTAACCTGCCTAGAATCAATCTCTTATCTGACGTGCAATGGCAGTAAAATTAATAATAAGATATTCTAAAAATGTTTCCTGCGCAGCTCCGAATCAGCCATTTCTCCAAAGAGTCCTGCTTCTTTCTCTGGAGAATGGTGTTAGCAGCGCATCGTGGGCCTGGTGAGCTCAGTACTACTTGAGTGCCACTGCTTCAAGGTGCTTTCAGCAGAGAGAGCTAAGAAATGCATTGACACGTGTTCAGCCATATGTATACAAGCCCACCTATAGTTTTTTCTGTATCTATTATTTGTATCTCTTTCAAGTTAAACTTGAGTTCCTACTGATGTCTCCAGCTTTAATCCAGTACCGCATAGCTTATTCTAGCTTATTCCTTACTTATTCCCACTCCAACAGTAAAAAATTCAACTGCCACCATCATTATCCTTTTACTTATTTGTTCAGTCCCATTATACATGTGTACTAATTTCAGAATTATTAATATACTCACTTGAGAAGAAAACTTGATCAACTAAAATACCGTGTTTGTGTACAGTTCCTTTTGTATTTAGTCTTAGTTTCTAGTCAAAACACAATTTGTCAAAGCTACTTAGGTCCGAACCTTTCCCCCCACCCTCAGTGAGACTGTTACACATGTGTGATACAGTCTGCCTTTCCTCTGGGGACCCCTGGATCTCCTGATTGATCTTTTTCATACATTGAAGTGCTTTTCTGGGTGCTGCAAAGTTCTAAGGGTTGTGACAACATGGAGTGGCGTGTAGGCACCACGATGTCACCACACAAATTAGCCCCACTACCCTGGAAAAATCCCCTGCGTTTCCTAAGTATAAACAAAAAGTACAATCTTTTACCTGCTTAAATGTTTAACTTTTTAATTTTATTTATTATAAGCTCCTCAATAGTAACTAAATCAAATTAAAAGTAGATAAGTGCTTTTAATTACATTATAAACACCCTTAAGTACTACAAATGTAAAGATATTGAAATGTAAAGAAAACTGTAAAAAATATTCCAAGGAAAAAGCAAAAATGTAAGAATAAGAATTCAAAAATATTCCAAATGCAAATTGAGAACTAACTCTCCAATTTCCGATCTTGTCTTACTTTCTGTGTTTTGAGCGCCCATTGTCTACACCTTCCTTATTATCAAAACATGGGTCATTACTCCCAGGACAGAAGGGAGTAGATCCTTAAGCAAGGAGTGAGATGAGGCTGGGAGGCACTGTCGGCCTGGGAATGGGTTCCCTTCCCCGACCTTCTGTTAATGTCATTCTAAAAATAGGAGAAGCATATTTTGTGTGGCACGTTGAGCTATCCAGTTATTAATCTACATTTCAAAAAGAACTGGCACTTAAAGTGGAAACAAAATTGCTTGACTCTTCAACATCTCTCCAAATATTGTTCCAAATTTTTCAAATTGTTGTTCCAAATATGAAGTCTTCCACCACTTTTTATAGATTCAGTGAAATTGGCTTTGGACCAGTGGAATTGTTTATACTTACCATTGAGAAAGAGGAAGATCCCAGATTTTGATCAGTCTTTCAGCTCTCAGAGGGCCTCTTGACTTAAAAAAAAATTCCAGTGACTGACTCTAAACATGTTTTTTAAGGAAGTTTTCCCTCTATACGTGGACACAGTTATGTACCTGATTTTTGAATGAAAATATACACACACGCGCACCCTAACCAGGTTTACATTGCTGTCTGTATTCGCACCAGCCAAGCATGAGAGTTCAAGTTGCTCCATATCCTCACCAGCACTTTTTCTGATTTTTTATTTTACCCATTCTACTAAGTATGCAGTGGTATTTCATTTTGTAAAATTTTAATATCCCTGGTGAATAAACATCTTTCTATATGTTTATTGACCAAAAATATAACTTCTTTTCTAAAGTATCTTTTCAATTATTTAAAATTTTTAAATTTAGTTGTTTGTCTTTTTATTAAGAAGCTATGGGTTCTTACACATTTTGGTTGTAAGACTTTTATCAACTATGTTTTGCAATATTTTTCCCAATCTATGGCTTTTATTTTGTTCATGGTATCTTTTGATTTTTTTTTGAATTTTTTATTGTTGTTCAGTTACCGTTGTCTCCATTTTCCCCCCATTACTCTCCCCTGCCCTACCCCCCCCACCTCCCACATTCAGTCCTCACCCCCAACCATTGTCTTTGTCCATGGGTCCTTTATACATGTTCCTTGACTTGACCCTTTCCCTTCTGTTAATGGTATCTTTTTAGAGCAGAACTTTTAGATTTTGATGAAGTCCATCATATTCTATAAAAGATGTTGCCATAGGGACAGAGAACAGATCAGTGTTGTGAGAAGCTGTGGATACTGGAAGGGAATTGACTGCAAATAGACATGAAATAATTTATTGGAGTGGTGAAAATGTTCTATATATGGATTATGGTGTTGGTTATACAACTACATACTGAAAAGGGGTGATGATTTCTATTTTACATAAAGCATACCTCTGTAAAACTGATTTTACAATAAAATAAAATACCTGTTTGAAATCCCCACCAATAGAATCATCTTCTCAGGTGTGCTTCACAACTTTGTGTTTATTAATTCCCTGTCTCACTTGGGAACAAAACCGAGCATTTTTAAAAATGAGAGTGGGGTGAGTATGCAGGATCACAGTCTCAGTACTGCTTCACAAACCCAGGACCACAGGAAAGAAACAAGGTCAGTGCACCGGGGCAGAGAATGCAGCTTGAAGAAAAGAAGGGAAAGAATAGGAGAGAGAGAGAGAGTGAAGGAAAAGAGGGCATAAAAATAAGTTAGCCATTAATATCCACGGTCATATTATACATTTCCTCACAATTCCTTCCAATAATCATTTAACCAACTCAGACATTTCAACAGGATAAACTCCACTGTGTTTTCTCTCAGACCCAGAGCTTTGCAGGGCTGTCACTTATGCAAGAAACCATTTTTATAGTTTATCTAGAGAAAATACTGGATGATAGTCAAAACAGTTTATTTTTTGCCCATAAATAAGAGAATTGCTTCTCTTAGTGCCAGCCTTAGACAGACTGTATTTTCAAGAAATGAAATTTTGTACAAACTATCACTTTGGGGTCTAAAAAGCTTTCTCTTTTAGAAAGCAATTTCTAATCTAAGATTACCGTTTCGATATACAGTTAAGATATAAAAAAAAGATATCACTTATATCTTTTTCTTACTAGAAGATTTTGGGGGCACTAGATGTTTTTTGTATATTTATTGAACAATTCAGTTTGGGTTATCAGTTTCTCATTTATATTCTACCACATCTGCACTAAAACTTTGAAGAGTTCAGCCACTATTCTTTTGGAAACTCTAAAATACATATGTTAGGGGGGATCCCCCTAAATGGAATTTATTTTTAAAAATTGTATATTTATTCTTACATGTTAAACTTCAGTCACCTTCAAAGTACTTTCCACTTCATGTAATACAGCTATTGAGACAGTTTCCCCACTGCTCAAAACAGTTTTTGAACATATCAATTTTGATGCCTTTTATTGCTTCTACCATTTTCTATTTCACCTCTTCCACATCAGCAAAATGTTTCCCTCTGAGAATTTTTTCATCCAAGGAAACAAAATAAAAGTTGCTTGGGGTGAGATTGGATGAATAGTGAGGACAGGACATTGGGGTCATGCCATTTTTGCTCAAAAACTGCTGAACACTCAGCACAGTGTGGGCAGTTGTGTACCCATCATGAAATGGGCAAATGGGTTCAAAGAATCTTCAAAAAAAAAAAATTCACTGAAGCCGAACGCAGCCTCTCACAACAATGCCAGCTGATAGACTGATACAGATGGGTTCCTAGAACACTCACCTCGTACAGGGGGAAGCCTGTACTACAGGGGACAACCCTCCAGAAGATACTGTATTTTGCCGTGTATAATGCACACTTTCCCTTTAGCTTTACCTTGTCTGGGAAGCACTTTATCTGCCCTTCAATTCTAAACGATAGCTTTGCTGGATAGAGTAATTTAGGTTGTAGGATCTTGCTTTTCATCACTTTGAATACTTCTTGCCAGTCCCTTGTAGCCTGCAAAGTTTCTTTTGAGAAATCAGCTGACAGTCTTATGGGAACTCCTTTGTAGGTAACTGTCTCCTTTTCTCTTGCTGCTCTTAAGATTCTCTCGTTATCTTTAACCTTTGGCATTTTAATTACGATGTGTCTTTGTGTGGGCCTCTTTATATCTATCTTGTTTGGAATTCTCTGTTCTTCCTGGACTTGTATGTCTACTTTCCTCACAAAATTAAGGAAGTTTTTTTTGTTGTTGTTTGGGTTTTTTTCAAATAGGTTTCCAATTCCTTTCTCTTTCCTTGTGTTTCTAGCGCCCCTAAGGTGTTAGAAACACAAGGAAATGTTGGAATGTTTGAAGTTGTCCCAGAGGCTCCTTACACTATCCTCAATTTTGGGGGTTCTTTTTTTCTTTTTGCTGTACTGATTGGATGTCTATTTCTTACGTACGTTCCAAATCATTGATTTGATTCTTGGCTTCATCCTCTCTGTTGTTGATTCCCTATAAATTGCTCATTCCCATTAGTATACCCTTCATTTCTGCCTGGGTCTTTTGCATACTGGTAAAGTACTCACTGAGTTCCCGAAGCACCTTATAACCACTGTTTTGAACTCTGCATCTGATAGGTTGCTTATCTCCATTTTGTTTAGGTGTTTTTCCAGAGTTTTGTTCTGTTCTTTCATTTGGGCCATATTTCTTTGTCTCCACATTTTGGCAGCCTCTGTATGTTTGTTTCTGTGTATTACGTAGAGCTGCTTTGACTCCGTGTCTTGGTATTGTGGCCTAATATACTAGGTGTCCTGTAGGGTCCAGTGGCACAGACTCCCCCCTCTCTCAAGCTGTGTACTTGAGGTGCGCCCTCCATGTGGGCTGAGTACTTCCTCCTCTTGTAGATGAGTCTTGATTGCTATCAGTAGGTCAATGGGAGGGGTTTACATAGTCCAGACAGCTGGTAGACTGACTGTGATCCCTGGCCAGCAACCACCTCACTCCATGGCTTGTGGAGATGGTTGAGTGGTGCTCTGACATGGTCTGTAACTGTCTGCTGGGTGCACAGGCTGTGGGGTTTCCCAGGTGGTACAGGCCAAGGTCAGCCTCCACCTCTATTCTGGTGGGGCCTCTTGGCATAAGCTATAAAGCAATTTGCAGATGGCTGCTGCTAGTGCCAGACCTGGGACCACTCAGCCAGAGGTGTGGGGGCTGGACTCAGTTGTTGCTTGTTTGAGTGGATTTAAGAAAGTCTGAAGCTTGTGCCTACCCCAGCCCTTCATATGGAAAACCCTCTGTAACCAGCTTGGGTGGGCCTGTAAGTTGGTGGGACAACACCATAGGTAATTGTCAGGGAGGGGCTTACCACGTGAGGCAGACTGATGGAAATTCAGTTATGGTGCTGTCACACCATGGCTCTGTGTGGGGGAGGGCTCAAAAAGGTACAATGGCTGCTGTTGGCAGTTCTGTCTGGGAGAAAGCTGTCCCCCAGCTCTCACCCTGAGGCCAGACACTTCAGTTCCTCCTCATATGCCATTGGTGCCATTCAAGGTTCTGCCTTGGTACTGGAGCCCTGAGGGAGTGAGTCTGAGTATATCCATGTACAGCACGAGGCCCTTTTAGAGGAGAGGCCTGAGAATCCCTCAGTTTCTTCTGCCACCCCAACTTCCACTGGTTTTTATAGCCAGAAGTTATGGGGACTTATTTTCCTGGCACTGGAACCCTGGTCTGGGTGGTGTGGTGTGGGGCTGGGATCCCTTGCTCCTGGAAGATCCCTCTCTTTTATATCCACCACACGAGTGTTGGGGACCAGCTGGTTCCATGTCTCCACATCTCTGCCCCTTCATCCCTCCTACCTGTCTGGATGAATGTGGTTTCTTTAATTCCTTAGTTGTCAGACTTACACACAGCTCAACTTTCTGATGTATCTGAATGATATTTGTTCTGTAATTTAGCTGTAATTTTTCTGTGGTTGTACAAGGAGGCAAGCTGCATTTACCTATGCCTCCATCATGACTGGAAGTCTAAAGCTGATTCTTATAAAAATACAGGGAAAATATTATTTGTTCCTTGTGAAAAAACATTATAAGGTTCAATATCCAAAAATAATATGTTAACAAATTATCTTAAAACTTGATTTGAAAATTTAAAATAGCAGGTTACTATCTTGGGGTATTGAATGAAGGGGACTAGCCTGCATACTCCAGTGAACATTTACCTGTGACTCAGAAACTTATCGTGGGCTGGAGCTAAATATTGAGTCTGAAAGATAGTACAAGAGTTCACCAGATATCCTGAATCGCTAAGAGCCATAGGCTTAAGGGAACTATCTGCGTCTTCTCACATGTCTTTCAGTATAGTGTCAGTGTAATAGGGACCCTTTCTTCCCCAAGTGGCAAAAGGTACAGGTGGCCAATATAATATTTATGACATCTCCTGATCCTTTTCAGGAGATTAAAAAAAAAATAAGAAAAAAAAAGAGATAGAGATCAAAAGACCAGATTAACTGCAGGAAAATAGTAGAATTTGGTGGTAGCAGTATTGTAAATATAACCTCCATATTTTCTGGAAAAGACCATGGGTGGTAGTAGGGCAGCTGGAGTGTGAACCTAGACCATTTGGCTGTTCATCAGCTAATGGGTGGGCTAGACCTGAACCAGAAAGCTATGGGAAGTGATGATGGCCTTCTTCAAATTGCTTAAGATAAAAGGAGCTTTGCATGGATTTGAAAAAAGAACAGTTAGATATGTTGTAAAAAAAAAGACATAATGATGTAATAGTGAGAAAAACATAAAACTTTTTTCCACACAACTCTAAAAAAATGTGTCACCAAATACTTGACTTTTTTAAACCCCCTTAAATTAGCTGGAAATAAATCAGTTAGGCAAAAAAAATAGGATTACTGAGTTTAAAATAGCTGTCAGGAAATTGTTTTTCATTATCTCAAAACTAAATTCTGAGTGGCACAAACTTAGACTGAATAAAAATATATCAAACATGCAATCACATGAAAATGCTATAGTGTCACAGAACTTTCTTGTTGGCACTTCTCTTTCCAAATCTGCGTTTGTTCAACTGGATTTTTAAAAAAACAATTTATTGCAATTAATGCCCTCCTGCATACAACCAAGGCCCCATCCCCTTTCTTTCACCTCTCTTATTCCATGCAGAGATACCAGTGGTGGGTGCTCATTGTTCCTCTGGTCGTTTCTCTATTCACAGCCCTCATTCTTTCAAGGTAGAGGCTATTATAGTCCAATTTCCTCAACTGCCATCTTTGTCTAAAGAAAAGCACAACTTCTTGACATATTTGAAGCCCTTTCTTAGATTCCAAAAGCAAAAAAGTAATACGTGAATTAGGAGTTATAACAAACCTTTAAAATCCTGGTTGTACCAGTCTCTGGCCTCCGTGTAAATGGGAATGGAGGTGGGCTCATCTGAAAATTGCATTTACCATCTTCCTTACCACTTACTTTCTTTCCTTCCTATATCAGACACTAATCCAACTTGCTGAAATTGGCATGGGCTCAAGACACTGATTCAAATTAAACAATTCCATTCTCTTCCTTCTAGTCTTCTATTTACCCCTGAGTCCAAGCAAACCTCCTCTGACCTGGCTGTGCCGCATGTTCAATTTTCCAGCTCTTTGATAACCTTGGTTCTTGCCTTATAAGCCTGGGTTCAGGAAAAAGGCAATTCTCTGTTGGTCAGCTAAGATGCCTGCCTTGATTTTTTTTTTTTTATCAAGACTCCAGTTTCAGGTGCACAGCAAATTTGAGGGGAAGGTACAGAGATTTCCCATATACCCCTGCCCCACACATTCATAGCCTCCTGCATTGTCAACATCCCCCACCAGAGTGGTGCATTTGTTGTAACTGATGAACCTACAATGACACATCATAATCACCCAAAGTCCATTGCTTCTGTTATAATTTACTCTTGGTGTTGTACATTCTATGGGTTTGGGCAAACGTATAATGACACCTTACGGTATCATGCAGAGTATATTCAAAGCCCTAAAAATTTTCTGTGTTCTGCCTATTCATCTTCCCATCCCCACCGCCCAACAACTTCTGGCAACTACTCATCTTTTACTGTCTCCATAGTCTTGCCTTATCCTGTGTGTCATGTAATTACAGTCATACAATATGCGGCCTTTTCAGATTGGCTTCTTTCACTTAGTAATATACACTAAGTTTCATTCATGTGTTTTCATGGTGCAATATCTAATTTCTTTTTAGTATTTGAGTAATATTCCATTGTCTGAAAGACTCATAGTTTGTTTATCTGTTCAGCTACGGAAGGACATTTTGGTTGGTTCCAAGTTTTGGCAATTATAAATAAAGCTGTAATAAGCATCTGTGTGCAGGTTTTTATGTGGATATAACTTTTAAACTCCTTGTATAAACATTAAGGAGTGTGATCTCAGGTCGCGTGGTAAGGGTATGTTTAGTTTTATAAGAAACTGCCAAATTGCTTTTTAAAGTGACTGCACCATTTTGCATTCCTATCAGCAATGAATGAGAGTTCTTATTGCTTTGCATCCTTGACAGCATTTGGTCTTGACAATGTCTGGATTTTGGCCATTCTAACAGGTGTATGGTAGTATCTCATTGTTTTAATTTGTGTTTTCCTGGTGACATTGTGAGAAGCATTTCTTCATATGATTATTTGCCATCCACATGTCTATTGAGGTGTCTGCTAAAGTGTTTGGCTCATTTTTAACCATTTACCAATTTAACCAATACCATTTTACTATTTTGTTTTCAACTGATGAGTTTTAAGAGTTCTCAGTATATTTTGGATAACAGTCCTTTATCAGATGTCTTTTGCAAATACTTTCTTCCAGTCTGTGGCTTATTTTCTCATTGCCTTTTACAGAAAATTTTATCAATTATTTCTTTCATGAATCATGCCTTTGGTGTTACATCTAAAAAGTCATACTTAAGTTCACTTAAGTTTCCTCTTATATTATCTTCTAGAAATTTTATGTTTTGCATTTTACATAGAGGTCTATAACTTTTTCACTTTAAATAGAGGTATATAATTTATTTTGAGTTAACTTTTGTGAAAGTTGTAAAACCTGTGTCTAGATTCCTTTTTTTTTTTTGCACAGATGTCCAGTTGTTCCAACACCAACACCAATTGTTGAAAAGATGTTCATACTCCATAGCATTGCCTTAATTCCTCTGTCAAGTGTCAGTCACCTATGTTTATATGGGTCTATTTCTGGAGCCTATGTTGTTCTATTGATCTATTTTTCTATCCTTTGGCCAATACCACACTGTCTTGATTATTGTAGCTTTATAGTAAGTCTAGAAGTCAGGTAATGTCAGTCCTCCAACTTCGTTCTTTTCCTTTAATATTCTATTGGCCATTCTGATTCTTTTGCCTCTTCATATAAACTTTAGAATTAGTTTGTTGATATCCACAAAATTACTTGCTGGGATTTTCATTGGGATTGTATTGAATCTGTAAATCAAGTTGAGAAAATCTGATATCTTGATGATATTAAGTCCTCTTATCCATTAAGATAGAATAACTTATTACTACTCTTATCTCTACTTATTAAATTCTTTGATTTCATTCATCAGATTTTTGTAGTTTCCCTCACACAAATCTTATATTTTGTTAGATTTTGTTAGATTTATTTCATTTTGTAGGGTGTTAGTGTAAATGGTATTGTGTTTTTATTTTCAAATTCCACTTGTGCGTTGCTGGTCCTGCCCTGATTTTGAAGTCACCTACTTTGTCCTTTCTAGGGGCCAGTGGACTTCTGAAAATCCCAGCTTTCCCAATGGTACAGTGTATCCTTTCCTATTCGGCTTACTCAGTTAATTAGCCAGTCATTAATGTAACATGTTTGTCCATTTAAGATTGTTTATTTTAACAAATTCAGGCCTTATGAAAGTTGTTTCTGTGCCAGGCTTTCTAATAGTCAACAGAAAGACATAGTGCCTACACTGATAGAGCTTAATGAGGAAAATATATAAAATGATATTACAAAGTAGGTACAAAAAAGGGACCCCATAAAGGAGAAGAAGGGATGTACTTTAAATAGGATGTCCAAGAGGAGCTTACCTGAAAAACAAGAGTTTTTAAATTTATTTATTTATTTATTTATTGAGCGAGGAGAAGAGAGGGAGAGGAACACCGATGGGCTGCCTCTCACACATCCCCGACCGGGGTCCGCTTCCCAGGCATGTTCCCTGACTGGGAATCCAACCGCAGACCTTTGGTTTTGCTTAATGCCCAACCAACTGAGCCACACCAGGCAGGGCTGAAAAACCTAAGATTTTTAACTGAGACGTTAACGACCAGAAAAAGCCATTCTGAAAATGAGTGGGAAGTATAAGTACTGAGGGCCCAGTGAACATCTGAGAGAGTCCTAAAGCACATCACAGTGACTTCAGTTCATGCAGTGGCGTAAGCTGGACACAGCTTACTCCTTGAATAGGTCTTGTTGTGGTATCCTGGCTCTTAACCTGTACTTTAAGTCAGAGTTTGGGACCACCTCATACATGTACTTGATACCCGGTGCCCCCATTCATGAAATCAGGCTGTGCCTTCAGAAGACCTTCTGCTGAACTTCATTTTCAAACAGAGAGGCCTCTCTAGCCTCAGCTCGTTTTCAAAGCAGAAGTTTTCAAGCCCTGCTTGTGCCGGCTGAGTTCTTCCCCCTCCCCATGCTCCTCCTGAGGGCTAAGGTCCAAGCATCTGTCTACAGTTTGAGCCAAATATTGGAGAGTATGAGTAACACTGTATAAAGCAAAAATATTGTTGAAAAGAAATTTGCATTTTAACTTTAAAAAAATCTTAGTTTGTATTCCTTTTTGGAAAAGGTCTTTCTTACTTCTGTATACTTACAGCATAGTAAGAGATTTAACACAGCAGCCATATTTCATGGACAATAGTTTAAGAATTAAGTTTTAAATATATGCAAATATAATCATCTACCTCCAGAATATGAAAACATCTCAAAATAAAAAGTTTTAGTGTCACAAAATAAAATTTCAAAGTGACATATAAGCTTAGAAAAAAGTTTTAAAAAATGGGTGCTTAATGTAATTAGAGTTATTGATTCAATTTGAAGGTGGATAGTAAACTGTTTAAGCAATAAATAGGCACAATGGAGCATTTTTCTAATTCTTGTGAAAACTTCAAAAAATATGTCAAATACATAGTAGAAACAATTTGAAATTAGAAGTGTAATTAAGTAATGAAAGTGTTCCTGTAAATGTATTCTATAGGTTCAAGTGAGTTTCACATCTGGAACTGTTTATTGGCAGCTTACTTTCAAATCCTATAATGATAATGTCAATAAAGCTGGCATATTTGCAGATAGAAATAATAGTTCTCAATAGAGAAGCACAATTTTTCATTTCATGGTTATGAGTATTAATTGTGCTATTTTCTTATGCTTAAACTATGATGAATATACTGATATTGTCACATCAGAGTAAAACCCTAAATAGATTATTGATTAATTAGTTTTTCCAGTTTATTTGGAAATACCAAATTTGTTTCCAAAAAAGAACTACATTAAGCATGTTTGCTAAATCTCTGAAATTGAAGAAATATAATTTACAAAATGTCTACTATGGTATACATGTGTATTTTAAAAAGAAAATCCCATTCTTGAAATATTTACTTCCTAAAAAATTGAACTAAAAATAGAACCTTTCCAAATTAAATAGGATTTTTTAAAAGCTCTATCTCATCAAGACTATAGAGGTCTTTTAAATTGGGGAATAATATAAAAGTGATACACAAGGAATGCAGTGAGTGACAGGTGTAGTGCTGATTGATAGAGAAGAGAGATGATATTCTCATCAACACGGTAATCGGAAAGTTTTCTGCACATGCCAAGCTAGGTAGCCATCTCATACATGCTTTTAAGCTGCATGTGTCTGTCTGTTCTTCTCCTGTTTGTTGCCCTGGAAGCCGCAGTGTTGAAACTGGAAATCTCGCCTGGAGTGTAGAAACTATCACAAGGGCTGGCGCTAATCCCGAATTACAGGGGAGCTGTTTCTTATCTCTGTGTATCTCCATCTGAATTCTGTCACTCTTTCAGGCTTCTTTCTCTTCTGGGTTTCATCTGCTTTTTGTTTTGTTTTGTTTTGTTTTGTTTTTGCCCCCACACTGCCCACCATTCTTTTAAATTCTCCTTAATCCCAAAGACTTAAACAGAAAATGGGAATTACATAACTCTTGACAAGTCATTAAGAGCTCTAATTTTATCCAAATAAGATTTGTACATGGAAGAAGGAGGAAGTGAACAAGACACAAACTGTGACCCTCCCCCAGCCCACACCCTCAAGCCCTTCGCTGGGCTCCCCTCACACTCCTGAAGCCACCAGACTGCGCACTCAGGAGATTTAGACCCAGAGGACTCAACAAGAGAAGGCCAAGAGGAGTGACACTACTGAAGCTGACACAGCACATCTGGTGGCCTTGTGGCATTAGTCACTACATTTCTGAGGCCTTAAATAATAACTCACAAGTTAAAAGCCATGTCTTCATTGAATAAACTTTGTGAAAAGACAAATAGGATTGATTTTTTCAAATTAATTGTATGTGTGGGGCCAATTAACCATATAAGCATTTGGTTAGAAAAGCAAGTCATACCCTACAGGCTGCAGAATTCTACCCCACTGTCTATTTCTAGAATGGAGAAAAGACTTCACTGACCTGCCCCAGAACAAAGTCCTGGCAGTACCACAGCCTGGACTTGTCTTTATAGCAGCTGTGAAAAGAGTGGATGTTCACATTTAACCTTTCTGGACCCTGAATTCTGGCTGCAATTTTACAGCCAGATTTGCTCATGTGTAATGCAATCATCTCTGACCCCAGCACTTCACAGCCATCTCACTTCCCTCCACACCAACTTTATTTACCCATTATCTCATCTTCGTGCAGGTACTGAGTCAAAGCTTCTCCCATTTAACAGCCTAACAGGTAATTTGGGAAGTTAGAAATTATTAGGAATACTCCAGAGACAAGGCTACAGAATTTTTATTTGTTTTAGAGAGCTTGTAACAAGTCCATAAACTTTGAAAGTACCTAGTTGAGAATGAACCAAAAACAGCAAAAAGCAAAAATGTATGCCTCTTAGTAATATCTCAACTCTAGACCTACAACATTTGAGGCCGTTAAAATTGAAATGACTTCCAATTGCATTAACTTAAAGGGCTTATATTCAAAATTTGTTAATTTCATCAATTAGAGAATAGCTTGCCCCATTTTTTTAAAGGGAGAATCTTAATATTTGTAAAGTCTCCAAGATAGCAGCACTCTATGCTAAATTTCTCTGGAGCCAGATTGCCCTGCGTGGATCTTGCTCCGTATTTTACTACTGAGCAACTTAAGTTAATTATCAAATCTGTACATTCTTTGAATTCCTCACCCGTAAAATTGGAATAATAAGAAAGTTTACTGTGCAAGTTTTCTAGGGACTTGAATGAGTTAGTATGTATAGAGAACTGGAAGAATATTTGGTCCATACTATACATTCAACAAATGTTAGTAATGATGTCAGTGTTTAAAAACAGGCAATACCACATTTTAGCTCTTGAAATGGCAAAATAATGTGAGAAGCTGGTAAATGAAATGAATTCTAACTGTTATTAGTATGAACAAGTTTTAAAATCATTTATGTAGATTCTAGTCCATAGAAATAGCTAAAATACATAGCATGGGATTTAACAAATGTAGGCATGTTATTGTTGAGGAAGGCAGCATTTTGCAAATATCTAAATTAATCTCTCTGTGTGTAAGACACCTTTACTTCCACATTATCTTATCATTCAAAGGAAAGCTGCCGAATGTTCTGTTCAATGTATGTCCACTTCTTAAACGATAAGTAGGCACT
The DNA here is from genome assembly GCF_022682495.2 of Desmodus rotundus. NCBI lineage: Eukaryota > Metazoa > Chordata > Mammalia > Chiroptera > Phyllostomidae > Desmodus > Desmodus rotundus. Next base: position 135,016,716 of record NC_071387.1, read on the forward strand.
GGCGGTATCTCCGTCATCCCTTTGCACTCTGTTTTGGCCAGTCTTCTCTTCTTCCTGAACTGAATTTTCACAGCCAAGTATAAACTCTGCTTGAGCAGCAAGGCTCTCACCTTTTGGGTTTTGATACTCTTAGAAATTAACAGGGACTCCAAAGAGCTTTTGTTGATATGGCTTATATCTATCAATATTTACTATAATTTAAATCAAATTAAGAAACTAAAAATATGTATTTGTTTATTTAAAGAAAACCATAATAAACATGTTATACATTATTACAAGGTGGAGCAGAAGTGGGTTTATAGTTGTTCATATGGAATATACTACTTAATAAACAATAATACAAGAATAAACTGTATCACACATTCATAACTATAAACCTACTTTTACCCTTCATGTATAGCATATTTTTATAAAATATAAGTATTTCCAAAGCCAAAAATAGTGAGAAAAGTGTTATTTTTACATTTTTCCAGTCTCTTAAATAAAAAGAAGACAGCTGGATTCTCAAACCTGTTTCATACATTTACTCTGTTACAACATCAATAGTTGCATAGCCTCTGGAAAACTTCACAGAACACTTGAGTGAGTGTAAATAGGGCAAATAACCTCTTAATATTATTATGAACTCACAGATCACCTGAAAGTGTTTGAGAAATCTCCAAAGTTCTCTGAGCTTCACTTTTAAAATCCACAGTTTTTTGAGAATTCTTTTGTTATTCATTGATACCAAGTATTTACTATGCAGCGCTATATATACACTGTAGGGCATACAAGAAAAATAAGATACACAAAACCTCTTCAAAATACTTATATCCTTGCTAAGATTTAAAATATACATATTGAAAGCAAATAACATTTTTAAACGATTTTTCTTCCTTCCTGCACTGTACTGTGCTAATAAATTTATATGTCTTATCTCCTTAAATGAGATTATATATCATAACATTACGTGTAAACCCATACTAGTTCAAAGTAGAACTTGAATTGGGCCCAGAGTAATCAGAAAGGCATGAATGAGAATGAAATATTGTGAAGGGGATTTCAAACAGCTTGGTGTGACATGGTGTTTTCAGGGTACTTTCAAAAGAACGGAACGGTTGCTATGGAAAACATAGATACAGGTGATGTGAAAGGTAAGATTAGATGTGCACTTAATTGTGGAAAAATTTAAATTTTACAGTGAGGATGTGTGGGGTTATTTTATGTAAGTAGTGGGAATCAAAAATGCTTTTGGGCAATGGAGTAACATTTTAAAAAATGTGTGGTCTAGATAAGGAAAGAAAGAATTGGAAAGTGGGAGGACAATTTGGAGGGAGATGGAATAATGTAGTCAGGCACTGCGCACTCATTAATAAACATTTTAAAGAATTTTAGATTTCATGGAAAGTACCTTGATGATATATTTCACTATCAGCTCACTCCTCTTTATCAGCAACGCTGACCAAGCCCTCTCTGATCATACAAAATTGACAAAGACTGGAAAGGAAGTATCACAAACATCCACATAAATTCTGAATGGCAACAGTGTGTGAAATCCATATACTGCCTCCTAGAGCAGTCCTCAGGGTTTCATCGTTGTCCAAAAACCCCACGGCAAATTATGGCTCTAGTCCTTACTGTGACACATCTCCCTCTGAGCCAGCTGCTCTTCTGGGGGCTTGCGACGTGATTGGCTGCAATTGGCACCCTCTGCTGGTTTCTGGGGCATGCACCCTATCATTAAGGAAAATCTATGTGACCATTCTGGTTTCCAGTGTTTTTCATCCAAGGAAAAAGTGTGGAATGGGAAATTAATGTTAGCAGTCATCACTTTGTTCTATGTTCCGTGGTCTTTTCAGTAACAAAATTATTATTGTTTTTATTATTTTTAGCTATATTTATTAACTGCTTACTATGGGTCAGCTATTTTCCTAAGCAAAGGGAAACAGAACTACCTTTTACTTTTTTTAAACATTTTTCCAGACATAGTACCTAGTGGGTTTTTAAATATACATATATATTCCATTGTTGCAAATCAATGTATACCACTCCTAACTTCAAGAGAATCCAGAAAAGTGAATTTTCTAGTCTTTCAGCTTTTCAAGCAGAGAAAATCAGGGAACAGGTGACTTTGGGGCTACCAATCACAGAGTCTGCCACAGTACCCAAGGCAGGGCAGCGTTATGACTCTCCTGGGCCCTAAGTACTTTCACTTATGTGGGTCTCTTCTATTTACAAAAAAGGTTTTATTGCTGTTCAGTTACAGTTGTCCCCATTTTTCCTCCATTTTTCTCTCCTGCCCTACCCACCTCCCACCTCCCACCTCCCACATTCAATCCTGCACCCCCTCTGTTATCTCTGTCCATTGGTCCTTTATACATGTTCCTTGAGGACCCTTCCCCTTCTTTCTCCTGTTATCCCCCACACCTGGTCACTGTCAGTTTGTTCTTTATTTCCATGTCTCTGGTTCTATTTTGCTTGCTTGTTAGTTTTGTTGATTAGGTTCCACTTATACGTGAGATCATATGGTATTTGTCTTTCACCACCTGGCTTATTTCACTTAGTATAATATTCTCCAGTTCCATCCATGCCTCTATTAAAAAGTAAAATAAAATAATAAATATATCTGCACATAAATATATACATATATAAATTATATTTTGTGACTACATTGGTATGGACATAAATGTTAATATTAATATGTTATATAAATAAGTGTAAAATATACTTTCTCAACTTTAAAGAAATTAAAATTTTTGTGGCTTCCAGAAGCATTGTGGGTCATAAACCCACCGTACCTAATGTTGTTTTACATGTACGTCATGTCCCCCACGCTCCAGTCTCTTCCTCCCTCTCCTCTCCCATCAACCCTACTGCTTATCTTGGCCACATAGTCCTGCTTTCCCCCTAGCAGGGGATATTTGACTCCCAAATGTGTACTTGATTTCTAGCTTTTCTTATCTCATTCACTTCAGTACTACTTCCACTTCTGGTAGTTAGGGTTCTTTCATATTCCTTAGAAAAACCTCTGATTTGGGGCACAGATACAACTCTGTTATGATTACTGGATGATGTTTTGTTCCAATGAACCACAGCCCCAATCCTTCCAGACTAGGATCTGTGCTTTGCTCTCCCTGCTCCCTCTCTATTAACAAACTTGATTGTCCTGCTCATGGGCCTATGACCTCTGCTGATAGACTTCCATTATTTTCATATCTCCCCAACTGGGTCTCCAAATATTGCCTGAATCCAGATTATTCTGCCTATGCACTTTTGTGGAAAACTGCTAAATAAGACAGTATTATTGGTTACATTTCACTTAAATTGAAAAAGAGAATTTATTGGCTAAAGTGAAGAGATGAATTTAACATTTGGTTAGCTACTGCCAGGGACCTAAAGGATTTCATCTATACACTGCCTTTCTTTTTGGCCCTTGGCTTTTCTTCTTTTCTGTTGGTTTTATTTCAAGGCAGGCTCTCTCCACAAAGTGCCAAGGACATAATTCACAAATGTAGCAAACCAAGCAAAATGAAATTTATAGCAAAATGTACAATACTTCCACTTGTTGGCCAGGGTCACAGGGCCATCCCTAAATCAATCAGCATCCAAGGTCTGTCTAGCACTTCCATTGTCCAAGCCTGGAACTTAAGCCCATGCTTGGAGGCAGGATAAAGGTCAGTGCCTGCAACTGCGTAAATTGGGAGTATGGATAAGATGGTTCCAGAAAGGAATATCTGGGAGATACTCTTGCCAGTAGAAGGGACTCTCATTAAGCAAACAAATAAACTGAAAAACAGATTCTGTTTAGTTATTTATTATTTTCTCAGTTTTTACCCAGTTAGCACCATATTGCTTAACACTGAATTCTCTTGATACTCTAGTCTACCTATTGGAGAGATTTTCTTTTATAACTGTCAGGACCATCTACCTCTAGGACTTTCTCAGCCTTAGCAGAGCTGGCTGTGTTTCCTCCAAGTCCGTATCACACCATCACGATCTTACTCTAGGTTCCTGATGAGATAGAATGCCTATCTCATCCTCCCTACGGTTTAACATTGAAGAAACCATCAGAGTCCAAACAGGACGGCAGCGAGTGAGCACCGTTCCTGTAACTTCGAGAGCCGAACTGTAAGGGAGGTTGGGATTTGTGCCCATGACCCACATGGTGACATTTTTACAATAAGTAGAATAACAAATTAACCTGGAGCCTTACACTTAATATATGTATAGAATGTTATATTGCAATTTCATGGAAAATTTTTAACAATTAGTTACTACTTTTTATAGAATATATTGGGTTTACGTTTTATCCTGCAACCCGTCTGGGGCTCATGACTCAAGAGTCAGACCAACAATTTTATGTGCCTACACAACATGCTCTCCATCTTCAAGGTCCATGGAGGAATTCACCAGGCTGTTCTAGAGATATTCTCAACAGGGAAAGTAGGATCCACAGTGTTTCCTCCCTCAGAGGATTTACAGGTCAAAAATGACCAAGAAATCAGCCCCAGTCATACACATATTGCACAGACATGTACTTTTAAAGGCTTAAGTAGAACGAATACTCTCAGTGCCTCTGAAAAGGAAAACCTCTTTGTGCACATGCATCTACTCTCTCACACATCATCAGGTAGAGAGAAAGAGTAAGGAAGGAAAACCAAGTGAAGCACAAAGACATCAAGTCAACCTCCATATTTTCACATCAGACAAGGCCCTCGTGATGACAACTGAGGAAAAGCTAACAGTGATGCCTGAAGTACTGACTCCAATAATTGTATGCTCATTTTTAAAAGAGTTGAATATTTCCCGTCATTAGCAAATGAAGCTCAAAGTCGGGAACTGTAACAATCCTACTGCTAGATTACACTGTCTGACTGTATATTGTGCACTCAGGCTTATGGCCCAAACTTACCATGCATTTGAACTTCACTCACGCAAAATAGTTTCATTAAACATACCAGTTTTTGAAGATATGAGGCAATCAGAACTAACATTAATGAATCTCTATTTATAAAACATTTGTAAATGTTTTGGTACTTTGGAAGAACTATAAGTCAAAATATACAAAAACTAAAAAAAATCAACAATCTAATATTTTCATAAAAATTTAAATACATAGCTTACATTTAAACTTAACATGTAACATTTATCCATGATTCTTCTGGTTACGAGTAAAAGATGAGAGGTTGAGAGGTTTGCAGAGATTATGGCATTTATGGAAATTAGCTCTAGACAATTGAAGAAATATTTCTTGGGCTTTGTCTGTGAGCCAGAGTTAGAAATTACAATGCTTTCCCTATTTCTCTTTCCTATTGCCTCTTTATTGTTTTCCCACCATAGCCAAAGTTTGGACAGGAGAAGGGCTAGTCTAGGACCTTCATCCTTGATAAGTAATTTACATACATTGTTTCTAATCCTCACAATAACCCTATGAGGTAGGGCTGTGTTGTTCTAATTTTACTGATGAAGTGACTGAGTTTTAAAGAGGATTAATAGTTAGCCCTAGGTTAACACAGTTACTAAGTGGCAAAAGCAAGGTACACTCCAAGTTTGAATCTGTTTACTTCACCACGCTCTTATAGTATTTCATTATGGCCTTGGATCCAACCATGTCCCGAAGTCTGTTCATCAATTGGGAACTACTCAGCAAGAATTTAATTGGGTATCATATAACACAAGTCCATTTTGATAGGAGGATAAAGTAAAAGGGACGAGAGCCACACTGCAAGAGAAGAAGCAGTTCAAGGGTCCTGCTCTGTTCTAAGTTTCTGGCTTCTTCAATCCCAGAATTCTTAGGAAGAAAAACAGAAGGAAAGAGGGAAAGGGAATAAAGATACGGGTGATAAAAGTAGAGGGAATACTGATGATATCTTCATCTCCTTCTTTTTTTTCTGTTTATTCTTTCTTTGCTTAATCATACAGAAACTTGTTATGTTCCTGTCATGCTCCAGGCACCCAAGCTCATGAAATCATACCGTGGTAAGAAATACAGGCCTGTAAACAGATACTTGTAATGGACTGATAAGTTCCATATACACATGAATGTATGTACATACAACCCTTAAATAAAAATAAGAAGAATATACTTGACACAGTATATGTCAAGTATACTCCAAAGAAAGTATACTCGGGAATTCAAAGAAAGAAGTGGTTAGATCTTAAGCAGTTCAGAAAACTTCTAATAAGAGATGATAAAGAGGGAAAGCTGAAATGAATCTACACAGATTAAAAAAGAAAAACAATGAGCTAGCATGGTGTATTGGGAAGCTGTCAGCTGTTCATTACACTGAGATCACAGAATAAGTTCAGCTCAGTGACAAGAAATTGGAAGGCATGAAACATCGTGACTGTCCCTCAAAGGACTTCAGACTGTACCCTATAAACACTGAGAATCTGTGGAATGGTTTTAAGCAGAGACATAATATGACACTTTTGGCACATTGAAAATCATTCTAACAGAAGAGGGATTTGAGGAGAGGGACCAATTAGTTTGTTGTGATAATAATAGTAAGAGATAATAAGAGATAAAATTAAAACTGCACATCATGGGGGGAGGGACGGTGGTCATATGCCAATGAGATGAAAGAGAATTAAAAAGAGATAGACTGGATATTGAGAATGGGGTAAATTAAAGTCTAGTATAATTTTTAAGACTTAAGATTAGAAGCCTACAGGGAGAGTGAGGGCTTTAACCATAAAAAGCAATAGAGAGGTTACCTTTCTAGTTCTGGACAAATGCAACAAATTGTTAATTGAAATAAAATACAACCAATTGTAATCCTTCTTTGTATATTGTCAAGAGTGCACAGGCCAAAGCAAATACAATAATGATAGATTGATGTTGATAACAGGACTCACTTTATAATGCCCAGCACCCCGTTTTATATCATGAACAAGGCATTCATTATATGCCCTGTACTGACCTTTATAGGATGGCCCCAACTTACAATGGTTCATTTTGATTTTTCAACTATGCAATGGTACAGAAACGATTTGCATTCAGTAGAAAACATATTTCATATCTTGAATTTTGCTCTTTTCTAAGGCCAGTGAATGGCCCTGACTCTCTGATGACTCCGGAGCGGCAGCAAGCCGCAGTCCCGTCAGACGCCCCACCATGAGGGCAGGCCGGGCACTCTCTGGTGCGCTCCGCTGTCAGGGGTTTTGGAGATTGTGTTTGGAGCATGTTTAAGGTAGGCTACACCAAGCTATGATGTTTCGTAGGGTAGGTGTATTAAATGCATTTTCAATTTATAGTATTTTCAACTTATGATGGGTATATCCAGACGTAACCCCATCTCATTTTGAGGAACATCTGTACTAGGGATAATGGTAACAGCCATCTTGAATTGCTCTGAGGATTTGCCATGTTGGTCTGTATTAAAATGCTTTGGGCATTATAAAGTGGATCATAAAAACCATGTATCACGTTATCATAATGTCAGACAACATCTGGAACATGAGTGGGGAGAAGTACATTCACTGTTGATTTTCATTTGTAATAAACATGATGACCGAGACTGAGGCACTGGGAAGTAAGTTCCATGAGGAGATAGAAACTTTGTATATCGTATTCATCAGTGTGCTCGGGACACCCCAGGGAAGTGGCAGATCCTCTATACCTTTGCTGAAATGAACAGATGCCAGTCCCTACAGGAAGTGCACACATTGTGACTTCCTAGAATTCTTGTTCTTTGTTTCTTTTGATTCAGTGTTGAATGTAATTATTAAATTTCAGAAAGTCAAGATGAACTTAGAGAACATAATTTTGTAAACTTGTTATTATCATCTTAGCCAAACAAATATCCATATTTAAAAATACATAAATTGCTTTCAGTAAATTTTGAATGTTTTAAAATAAATAGTGAAGAAAATATGCCTAATAAATATTTAATCAAAGTAAAAACAATTAAAAGAAAAACTCTATAAACAAAACTCATTCCAAACTGGGAACAGATTTGTTGTAGTGGGAAGTGTAATATGATGTACCAAATAGGTTTTGTAGTTTGCATCATTTTGTTGCAAAATAATTCAAGCAAGACTGTCACTTGCAATTCTATTCCCACAATGTGAGGATTTAAAGTCCTCTAGCCAGGATTTAAGCCCAGTTCATCTACACTAAATAATGCCATCATCATGTAACCTCAACCTAATTCCTTATCCTAATGTCCAAAATATTATTGATTATTTCTTATGCCCCAAACTTCTGTAGCCATGGAGGGAGTTCAGCTACACATGAGGACCTGGCTGTAGCATGGCCAATAGACATCCAGAAATTTCTCACATGCAAGAACTGTTTTATTCTTCTTTGTACTCCTATGCTCAGCACAGTGTTTGAAATATACCTATACTCAATACACAAATAAAGAATAAATTAGGCAAGAATAAATTAAGTGACTCCTATACAGTGATTGTTAATGGTTGCCGAACAATTGGATCAAAAGCTGTTGACACAGTCTCTAATATATATTAGTCCGCTTTATCTGTGGTTTTGCTATTTGAAGCTTCAGTTACCCATGGTCAACAATGGTCCAAAAGTATTAAATGGAAAATTCCAGAATTAAATAATTTGTAAATTTTAAATTACAAACAATTCTGAGTAGTGTGATGAAATCTATGCCATCCCTTTCTGTCATGCCCAAGAGAAATCATTCCTTCGCCCAGAGTAAACACAGTATATGCTCTACCTGCCTACTAGTGGCTGTCTTGGGTAGCAGGTTTACTGTTGTGACATCGCAGTGATGCCATGCCTATGTCATTCACATCACTTCATCTCCTCACATAAGCATCGTATCGTCTCATACCATCGTAAGAAGGATAAATGTAGTACAATAAGATATTTCAAGAGAGAGAGAGGCCATGTTCACATGTTTATTAGAGTACATTGTTATAATTGTTTTATTTTATTATGAGTTGTTAATCTCTTACTGTGCATAAATAATAAACTAAACTTATCATAGGTATATTTGTATAGGGAAAAATGCATATATAGGATTTGATACTATCCACAGTTTCAGGCATCCACTAGTGGTCTTGGAACATATCCCCCACAGTAAAGGGCACTACTATATGGATCATGCTGACCATACCTAGTCCTACTCCATGTCTCAAAGAGAGACTGGTAGATAGTATAGGTCTCCCACCATGATGGACAAGGAAGAACATAATATTTCCTATGAAGTATTCTGCCAAAAATTCACCCTTAATCTGCTGAACCCTCTAGATCTTCCTACAAGTTTGTCAGGCATACAAAGACAGAGGAATGGGTTTAATGGCAGCAGGCAAGTTTCTTCAGCAAACAACCTGTAAGGAAAATAAAAGGGAAAGATAACCTATGAATTAAAATAGGGAATGTGGGGGGAAACTGTAAAAACAATAAGGGAAATTGGGGATAATTGAACCCTGAATAAACACTAAGGAATTATTGTTATTTTTAAGTCTGATAATATTTTGCTTATGTTAAAAGTAAATGAAACAAAATCCCTTGTATTTTAGAGTTTCCTACTGAAGTATTTGCAAACACAATTATACACAGTCTTGAATTTACTTTAAAATATGGCAATGGGGCAGAAGAAGTGAGTAGAGGTAGAGGAGAAACAAGATTAGCTATGTGTTACTAATTATTGAAATTGTTTGCAAGGTACATAGAAATGCTTTATTTTTTAAGTATAATTAATATATAATTCAATAAATGTAAAACAGCATTCAATAAGTTATTTTAAAAACATCATTCAATAAATGTAAAACTCCAGGCACTCTATCTAACATGCGATAAGCATTTAATAAAGGTTAACTAACAACACCCTCTCCCACATACAGTGCTGTGTGTGGCATTTACATGAATCTGTTCCCTTTGTGATGGGTATGTATAATGTACTTTAATTTTTAAAGGTGTATGTTTCTCTTCTAGTAAGAGCAGAATAGTTTTATCAAACTAATTCTCCCACTCTTAATAAGATATTCTTAAAAAAATCAGTTCGAATGCACTGAAGGAAAGACATAAGAATACAGGTGGGAATAAAATTCTTGGAAAAGGGAAGCAAACTAAATGAGCACCAATGAGCTCCAGTGCACTAGAGCTCAGGCAGAAGGCAGCAGCACTGATAGGCTGAGGAGAGTTAAGCTGGGCTGTTGGGAAAATGCTGGAAAGGAGGAAGCCACAGAGAGGAAAACAAAACCTGCATAAAAATGTTTGTTCGTTCAAATTATTGGCTGACTGTTGAGCTGCTTATGTACAAGACATGACTCAGAACCTGAAAGAAAGCAAGAGCTATAAGGCAGTATTTCCTCAGCCATCCAGTTCTGGAGACCCTTAATTTAGTTTTTAAGTCCTATCAAGTTAGATGGGGTTAGTAAAAACCTCAGGCTTTCCATTAAAACCCCAGAAGGGCCACACCGTAGGAATAAGGCCTCACGGAGGATTATGCACTAGAACTAAGGACTAAACTAAAAGAAGCCCACACTAGCACAGCCGAAAACCTGTCATCCACAGGTCAAGATGACAATTCAATCATTTAACTGCCCAGCAGAACAAGATTACAGGTAATGAAATCTGGATTTTCTACAACATATCAATCATAATATCCAATAGACAGTCCAATAATACTAGACATGCAAAGAAGCAGGAAAATCTGACCCATAATCAAGAGGAAAGTAACCTCAATAGAAGCCACCCCACAAAGGCCCCAGCTGCTTGAATTAACAGGCAAGAACTTTAAAACATCTGTTACAAATATGGTAAAGGATGTGTAGGAAAAGATGACAGAATGGAGAATCTTGGCAGAGAACTGAAAATGTGAAAAAAATTAAAAATTTATTTTATGAAGGGATTACTTACCTTACCAATCAAACCAGTAAATAAGTATTACATAGCACAATGGGTCCGATTGGCCATGTGTGGCAGCGCGCACAAGGCGGGCGGGAGGGGGACTTGCTGCTGTTCTTCAGCCAGAGCAGTTTCTGTTCCCTCCTCTTCCTGCCCGGCAGTCCTGGTCTTGGAAAAAACTGTACTCTGGAACATATCCAGGTAGATAATAGCTTATGGGTTCCAGACCATGCAGGTGGCTTTCATGCTTTCATAAGTGATTGAAACTGAATACTAACCACAGCACTGACAAATTACATCAATAGATTTTTACATCCTTATACTGCTTCATATTTAGCAAAGCCTATCACATACATCCTTCCAATATTCCTAGAGAGTCATGTGTAATATGAGTGTCATGGTCTCTTTATTAAATAACTATGTCCCTCAGATAAGGTTTCAAAATGATGATCATGTCTTTAATGTCCTAAAAGGATTGCTAGACAATTAATTGGAAAAAAGCCCAAACTTCATTAGAAAGAATGGCATTAGCTCTGAGCTCGGGGACCCTGAGCATATGGGGGTACCAGGTGATCTACTTACTTTGTAATTATCCAAGAGACATGGCTGGAAGGCAATTGACAATCCCCCCAGGCTCTAGATGTTGATTTACTTCAGTTTCAACTGTAGAATCTGGCCCATACCAGCTCTGATTTCAGAATCCATCACTGAAAGAATAAATCCTTATAAACTGACAAAAAAAATCCCACATATATGAATCCTGAATTCTACCATTCCCAGAATTTCTAAGACTGTCTTAAAAAAACATTAAAAATCATTAAATTCTTTTTATCAAGCCAGTCTTTAAAAGTTCAGTGTTTCATTTGCAAAAGAACGACATGCAGTTCACAAGTTAACAGCCCGGTTGATGCCACGCCTTGCCATCAGGAGGCGGGAGGGGATTCTGAGTTTGATTTCTGATGATGGCGATAACAGCAGGTAAGGGGGTCTGAAGAGCAAAAAGGTACACAGACCGACCAAGCAGTTTAGACTGAATCCAGAGGCAACCAAAGTGGAATGTGCTCATCTAAATAGCACTTATATTCCTCACTGAAATATCCAGTTAGATCTCTTCATGACTGGAAGTCCATAGAAAACCTGAGTTTATTTGGATCTATATTAAAATTCTCAAAACAGTTGCTATGTGCAAAAAATGTATAGTATGATTTCCCATAAACCATATTTAAAAAATAAGACATTTTTATCTATGACCTCCTCATCAAGGGGAAGAGTCATGTTTCCGGGATGGCTATGAAAGTGTGATGTATGTATGAGGTCTGTCCAGAAAGCATCCAGCCATGTCATATTTAAAAATAAAGACATTTCTTGAAGAAGATACAAGATACAAGAAACATTGTATATAGAACAATGAGGTCTCAGTCTCCTTCAAAGTGGACACCTTGGGACCTCTCACAGTTCTCCCAGTGTCTCTTCCACTGTTTAAAACACTGCAAAATACTTTGTTGGAATCACCATCAGCTGCCCCATCATATTTTCCTTAATCTCATCGATGGACTGAAAATTCTTCTCTTTAAAAGGTGATTTTAGTTTGGGGAAAAGCCAGAAGTCACAGGGTACCAAATCTGGGCTCTAGGGGACTGAGTCACCTGGGTGATTTGATGTTTCGCCAAAAATCTCTGCATGAGACATGATGCATTAGTGGGCGTGATGTCATGCTGAAGCTACCATAGCTGTGGCTGTTTTTGTTGTCATATTGCATCTCTCAATCAATGAAGAACAATGAGGTAATACTCCTTATTAACTGTTTGGCCTGGAGGTGTATACTTGTAATGGACAACACCTTCCCAATCAAAAAATACAGTTAACATGGTCTTGATCTCATTGCTACTTTGCTGCACCTTGTTCAGGCGTGGAGAACCAGACAACTTCCATTAGGATACCTGGGCCTTTTTTTCTGGACTGTAGCCATAAACCCACCATCCATCTCCAGTTATGAACTTCTTGAGGAAATCTGGTTCATTGGTAGAGGTTTGAATCAAGTCATTGGCAACTGCAGCATGATGTTCCTTCTGCTCTGGTAGTAGAAGCTGCAGAACAAATTTTGCCATGATACATTTCATACCGACATCCTGCATTAAAATCTCACACACAGTAGTTTTTGGAATCCCTTGATCAGCTTCTAGTTCTCACACTGTCAGTCACCAATCTTTGTTGATTGCAGCCCGTACACCTTCAACATTCTCAGGGGTTCTGTTTGTTGCGGGTCTTCCAGAATGTGGATCACTTTCAAGATATTCTTCACCAGCTTTGAAGTATTTGTGCCACATTTTTATTTGTGCTGCGCTCATTGCATTGTCGCTGAAAGCCTTGTGGATCATCTGAATAGTTCCTGTGGAGGAATGTCTAAGCTTAACACAAAATTTGATGCAGACTCATTGCTCTACTCTCTAAGTCATTTTGAAGGAGACAGCCACACAGTACACATGCTCACTCAACAGCGTCTACCACCCCAGCTGACTAGCATAGCGAAGTCTTCATTGTTTACACATGTGTATTCCAGTCCACTCTCCTTGGCTGCCAGCTTACAATGATGTTACACAAACCGTTCTCGTTATATTAATAATGGCTGGACATTTCCTGGACAGACACACGTGAATATCCTGAGGATATTTGTAGATAATTGTCTAAACCATTTTCTCTAAGTTGTCACTTGAAAACAATTAGTAAAAGTGATTAACCATTTCCTTATAGGCTAATTCCAATTTAAAAGTTTTCTTTCAATATTCATGCTCACAAAGTAAATATTATACCCTTAACTTAAATGTTGATGAAATCTGGGGAAAACCTACTAAAATTTTATATATCTCACAACAGAAAATGCAGCATATAAATCCATCAAAACTTTGCCATCTTTTTTAAAAAATTATTTATTAAAAAGTTAATAACGCAAAATTCTGCTTAATGCCAACCCTGATATATAGAACTATATGATTTATTGCTGTTTACACAGTGCCAAATAAATTATTAATTTAATTTTAAAGATTAATCAGGAGATGTTATTAATTGTCTCACTTGTCTTATATCTAGAAAGTTTAAAATACATTTCCTCTATCCTAATTAGTGTGAGCCTTACTGGAGAGTTCTAAATTAAATTATTTTCTAAAACAAAAGGAAGGCCAGAAAATCATTTCCCTTTAGTTCCTAAGGAAGTGATTGGCTCTTCAGGATGAACCCTGTGGTAGCCGTAAATTTAATGTGCACTTAGGTCTAGAAGTTGCAAGCAGTCTCTCAAGTTACTCAAGAAGGAGAAGCCTTCTGTCATAGTCAAGAAACACTGCCATTAGAAACCCATCACGCCCACTCCTTAAGTGACCGTTTTCATCCAGCTCTTCTGTCTGCCTTGCAAACTTCCAGACCAGTCTGCAGGCTAGATGACAATATTTTTTAATTAACGGGCAGAAAATGTATCAGGTAATATCAGAGTAGCAACAATTCACTGAATTAGTTTCCGAAATGAATTGCAAAAAGTACTGTGTTCTGAAACAGAGAAGTGATTTACAATACATAAGACTAAAACAGTTTCTTCTGTTTTCTTTGTTCAAAGTTTCAATGCAGAAGTCTAGCATTCTCGAGTCTTCCTCACACACTGCAGTATTTTAAAATGTACACCGTAAGAGTTGTTCTTTTCATAGAAAGTTCAAAATAATTACAACTGAGAAAAATAAAGTGCAATAAAAGCCATATTAGAGAGTGACCAAAGGAGCATTGCCATAAAAAGACCCCATTCTTTTGTGTGGCATTTGTAACTGGCTTGATACAGTTTACTTGTTCTCTTTGTAATGCGACGGGATGTCACTCAGGATGAGTCATTCCACATGCAACACCCAGGTTGAAATGAAATGAGGTTTGTCTGCCCCATTCTGGACAAAGAATGACTGGTAAGAGGTAAGGCAGGATTTACATAAACTAGTGACTACAGAATGATTGTTTGTGTCTTCTTGTGTCTGTGTTGTTTTCAAAGGGAAAGATATAGAATTAGGTGGTGAAGGGGAAGGAAGAGATATGTAAGATCTAGAGAAGGCTAATCTCCGCTGCATTAAGTCACGTTCGGAGGGTTAAATCCAGGAAGTGACAGGCCACAGATGAGGCAGATTAGAGAAGGTAGAAAGTGCACTGACTGGAGGATTACTAGGCCCTGGAAATTTGAGAAATGCTATTTAGAAGCTCTCACCATTTCCTCGCTTCTTCCAGGAAATTGGAACTCAAAAGAAAGGGCAATAGTTTGTAACAAAATAACAATAATCATACCTAACATATGGGTAGCTCTCTATATATTTAATTTCATTTTAATCCCTAGTATGATATGATTCTGTAGGGTATTGGCTCCCCACTGTAAGGAGGAAGAAACTGGAGCTCAGAGAGATTGAATGATGGCTCAGTGCCAAAGAGCTGGGAAGCAAAAGCTCAGAAGCAGAACCTCTGTTTCTAAGTTCATATTCAATGCACCATAAGATAGCTGCCTCTACAGCAGGAAAAAAAAATGATGCAAAACATTCTTTCTTCTCCTTTTCAATCAAATTCACTTCTTCTCAGTAACTATGTATCAAACACCTACTATGTTTCATACACTCTGTGATGCACTAGGAATATATTAAGAAAGCACAGACTCTTTCTTCTTTCAGAGATCTCCAAAATAATTCTGGGAAGAGGAAAATATAGAAAAAGAAATTGAAAATCAGTATGGGTATAGATACAAATATCAAAATATGTGTGAAATATATACATACATGTTAAATATAGAGACATATTTTTGTACACTTTACAAATTTAGGTTTACTAATTCTGGGGTGATTATAAGAAAGTTTAAAATACATTTCCCAAAGTTATCTGGTGATGATAATAATAACAACAGTAGCAAATAGTTATTAAATGCTCACTGGTAACTCATTTAATCCTCACAACAACTCCCTAAGGCAGAGAGCATCAGAACTATTTTATAAGTGAGGAGGTAAAATAATTTGACCACGGTCACAGCTAATAAGTTGCACAGTCAGAATTACAAGGATAGAAAGATGGTCTCACAGATGAACATGCCTTAAAAAATATTAAACCCCAAATATCCACGAACTCCTAAAGTTTTATCAGGAGTGAAGGGACATAGGTGTACCCTTGTGTTTAAGAGAGATTGAATATCTTCCAGCCCCCAACTTGCTTCTGAAAATTCAGTCGCACTTATTTTCTTCTCTTTGAGCAACCATGCTTTGCAACTTGGGATTCAACATTCTGGCCTATGGTCTCACCTAAGAAAACCACAGTTGTTGACAATGGTGGTTATCTGTGTGTGAGCAAATGGCAAGAAAACCCTAAGCAGTAAGCATGCTCAGTAATGGATAATAACAATGCTGCTTAAATTAGAGATGTTACAGGAAAGTGGTCAGGAGAGCAATAGAGTGTGGATCAACTTAGAGCACCTCACCTTTTCTCTTTACTCCCCTGTATATCCTTAAAATACATTCTATAACTTTGGAGAGCATACATGTATTTCTGTCCTTGAAACCTGAATCCATTCAATTAACACAACCTGAAGAAAATTATCCCAATAAAATGGACCAAATTTTTTTCAAGAATATACTCACCATTTCTTTTAGGCTAGAGTTATTTTTTTTAGTGTGTCTATACAGCTGCACAAAATATATTAGAATACATACACAGTATTATATACCTCACTAGAGTACTCATCATTCTTTCATTTTTTAAAAGAAATTAAGACATTCTTCAAAATAATAGAAAATAAATTCTCCCTCATTTAAGAGAATGATAATCGAATTCTCACCCCCTGGAGATATACTAAACTTGACTCAATGAACTCACAGTTACAGACATTTCCACAGTGATGGGCTGGGGGGTGGGGGCTGTTAATTCTTGGAATTTACTAATAGTTCTGGTCAACCTGTGATAACAGGGACTACATTTACCCCATCACTTGAAATAATAAGAAAACTGGAAAAGTTACATTAAAAAATGGTTTTCAAGACACTGGACATCAGGCGGTAGAAGAGACATGAGAAACAAATAAGATAATCACTGTGGTTACGCCAGACTCCCGCTCTGAGAGAGTTTCCAGTCCTTGGCACAGAGAGGAGTAACCAACCCAGTGCCAGGAGGACTTCCTGAGCTGAGGAGGTGGGACTGAGAACCTAGGGAGACCAAGGAGGCCAGAGATTGCAGGTCAGAGTATCTGAGAGGACAGAGAAACACAGAGGGAGCTTCGTAAATCTGTGTTTCTTCGCTCCATTTTGGATAGTTTCTATTACTACGTCTTCAAACTCACTAATCACTTCTTCTGTGATGTCTCATCTGCTTTTCCCACATTTTTCATGTCAAGCATTCCAGTTCTCATTTCTGGGAGCTTGATTTCAGTCTTTTTTATACATTCCACGCTGCTACTTAAATTTTTGAAGATGGGGTACAATGATAAACACCAGTTTAATGTTGTTGCCTGCTAATTCTGACATCCAGGATGTTAGATGTGTCAGTGCTGGGTGGTTTTGATTGTTTTTATCCCCTCAAGTTTGGGTCACATTTTTGTGCTCCTTTGTATGCCTCGTAATATTTCAATGGATGGCAGACATTGCAATTTTACCTTATTGAACTGGATATTTTGTATTCCTACAAATATTGAGTCTTCTTAGGGCATAAGTAACTAAGGAAGAGTTTGATCTTTATGAATTTTGTTTTTAAATTTTTGTAGATGAAATGAGTGCGTGGGCAGTCTATAGCTAATCATTTCCTATGACTGAGTGAGGCAAGACCCTTTTGACCTTTTGAGTATTCCATCGTCGTCCACGAATTGTGAGGTTTCCCATTCTGACTGACAGGAAAAAGCACTCTTTTAAGCCCTGCGTGGGCATCAGGCACCACTCCCACGAATTCCTTCTAGTGGTTCCTTCCACAGCCTGGGGCTGTTTCTTCACAGACATATACCCATCAATAAACACTCTTTATAGAATACATAACCTATTGCACAATCTCCACAGTGTAATATTCACAATGCCCAAGATACAATCCAAAATTACTCGATATACAAAGAACCAGAAAAATGTGACCAAGTCCAAAAGAGCCCAACTTGGAGATAACCCAAATGTTGAAATTATCTCAGAAAGATAAAAACTAAGACAACTGTTATAATTATACTCAATGAGGTAAAGGAAAATATTCACATAATGAAATAAGGGGTGGGAGCCCTGACCGGTGTGGCTCAGTTGGTTGAGCGTCATCCTGCAAAGCAAAAAAGGTCACCAGTTCAATTCCCAGTCAGGACACATGCCTGGGTTGCAGGCCAAGATCCCTGTCTGTTGGGGCATATACCAGAGGCAACCAATTGATGTTTCTCTCCCTCTCTTTCTACCCCTTTCCCCTCTCTCTAAAAATAAATAATAATAAGTAAAATCTTTAAAAAAGAAATAAGGAATGTGAAATAGAGAAGTGAGAAGCATAAAAAAGCTGATGGAAATTTTAGAATTGGAAAAATACCATAGATAAAATTTTTAAGTTCACTGGAAGAAACTTATACCAGAATGAAGATGATAGAAGAAAAAAATGTGTGGACAAGAAAATAATTAAAAGAAATACATTGTAATAAATAGAAAGAAAAAATACTGTAAAAATAAAACAGCCTCAGGATTCTGTGAGGCAATTATTTTTTTAAAAAGAAAAGCCCCAGAGGAAAGAGTAAAAGAAAATTCAAAGAAAAAAATGTCTAAAGTTTTCCCAAATTAAATAAAGATATAAATTTATAAATTAAAGAGTTCAAATGCCCAGATAAGATAAATATGAAGAAAACCATGTCTAGATACATTAAAGTAAAACTGTTGAAAACTAAAGATGAAGGGGGATTTCTTTTTTTAAACAGAAGAGAGTAAGAAACAATAGTACACGGAAGGAACAAAGACTTGAATGACCACCAGATTTCGGGAGAAAGCATGGAGGCTGAAGACAGGGAACAACATGTTTAATATACTGAATAAACAAAACTGAAACCCAGAATTCTACATCAGGCGAAAATATTTAAAGAATGATGGTAAAATCATTTTCAGATAAAGAAAACTAAGAAACTCTCTCTTTACTAGACCTATTAGAAATGCTAAACAAAGTTAAAGGAAATAATGCCAGAGAGAAATTGTACCTTCAGAAAAAAAATAAAGATCACTGGAAATATTTATTTTTGGTAAAATATACCTCAATAATTATTTTTCCAAAAGTTAAAAAAAAAAACTCTGCTAAGCTAATATCATAGTACCAGTTAGAAGAAATATAGCAAAGATTAGAGGAATAAGGTAGTATGTCAATAGTATTGTACAAAAATAACCCATAGAGACTGAACCTAAGAACAGATTCTAAGCTTTCTTTGATTCATTGCTTCTCAAAGCAAATTTATTATTTCAATGGTTTAAAATGATTGCTACATCTAGCTGGATGTAGATGAAATGCATTCCATGTTGGATAGGTTTTCAAACCCCCATAGAACTCAGCTAGTGGAGAAGAATTAGAAAAAAGCTGTGGCTGCTGTACAAACTCTAGTTTTTAGCTAGATTGCTCAATGAAATGCAAGTTAGAGTTAATGGTAGAACTAAAAAATTAAAATGTTGCAAATTCACTAGAGCTAAATGTGGAGAGCAGAACCAATAAAATGACATTGGTCCAGTCAAGATGGCGTCAAGTATATAAAACAAAACGGAGTCACTCATGTCAACCAAGACAGCTGCCAGTCCGCCTTGACACTTTGGTTCAAGAGGGAAATTACCTAAGTCAGAGCAGATATGTCTGGCAAGGAGACGCATTGAAGATGTCTGCACATGTGACTAGAACAGCCGTGTCTGCAGAGCAGGACCACCCATAGATAGGCTCCTGGGGAGATTCTACACTTGCCAGCTGGGGTGCCAAGACACTTATCAAAGACCCAGAAGGGTGGCACACCCACTTCCAAGGTATGACTGAGGCAGGCTCCAGACCACTGCTGGACACCTGAGCTCCACACACTAAGACACTACTCCATGCCATGCTGACCTCCCTTGGCATCGGCTGCCAGAGACTCTGCCCTGCTGGTCTGAGAACTTCTTCTGTCCTGCTGCCCACCTGGCTGCGAAGATCCTTCCCTGCAAGATGCTGACAGCTCCCTTGCTCAACATGCTGTCCCTGGACCTGAAGACTGAGACTCTGTGACTCAGGTTCATTATTCCCCCAATTCTCTCATGTGATGTTACTACTGATTGTTTCTGAGTGATTAATACTGTTATTAGGTTAGTATGGATTGGGATGAAATCTGCACGAATAAAAGCTGAATGAACCCACATAAATAAAGTCCGAGTGAATAGTATAGTCACCTGTGTGGGCTCTATTACTTCTCAGTGTCGGAGTCACCTGCAGGACTGGTGGTCACACAGGCGGCTCAGTGCTATCGGTTCTTCAGGCCCATGTCAGAGGATCCGAGTGGGGACCGAAGGCTGGCTTATAGGAAAGACCATATTGTGAACGTGTGCTCGAGACACTTAAAAAAAGAAGAAGAAGTCTTTAAGCCTTGACAAGCAAAACATTAGAAATCAGATTTCACAAACAAAGAAAAGCCCATGAGGTTAATTTATAAGAGCACAGAAGAAAAAATATCCGAAATTAGGAATTGAAAATAAAATGAACTGATGACGTGATCAACAGATATCTATGAAACCAGTGGAATTAGACCCAGTTTTTGTTATCTAATTACTGTTTATTTAAAAATCGAAGGTTAAGTAGTTTGACATCTCAGAGATTCTGCTGGAAATAACATTAGGTGTTATTTTGAGTAAAATTGCAGAGCATTTCTGGATAGGAATGTTTTACTTCCAATTTGTTGTAAGTGAAGTAATTCTAATAGCCATTTGATTCCATGCATCGATGTGGGACAGATATTTCTAACCTTTTTGTTTATTTGCAATCCCCACACTTCCCAGACAAAAATACGTTCCCATGAAGCAGACTTTCACAATTTCAAATATACATTGCTCTGTAAATTAGTGGCTCACATGTGTGTCTCCCTTGTTATGATGAGCTCTTAATGACAGGAGCAATTCATTTACCTTCGAGTTGCCAGCCCCTAGTGTACTGCCTACTACATAAGAGATGTTCAGTAAGTTACTTTCAAATAAAATGATTTCTGCATCTATTTATGCAGGACTGACTGGCTACACAACCTGAGAGCCCACTGCATAATATGAAACCCCTCATTTTAAAAAGCATTAAGAATTTCGAGATACCGGTTGCAGAGCGTTACAACAAGCCTAAGTCACTTCTGAGCATGGGGCCCTGTGCCTCTCCCATAGGTCACTTACCCACAGCCTTTTGACACTCATTCAGCCTATGAACCACAGGCTTTTACTTCTCCTGGGTAGGAAGTAATTTAGGAAAAAACTCAATTTCATGATTTAAAAAAATATAATGACAAAAAATTAAAAAAGACAAAAAGCACCAGCTTTTGGCCTATTACCTAAAACAAAATAAAAAGCAGGAAGTTCCCATGGAAGGTTAGAGTTATAAAATAGCAAAAATTGCACTGAGCTGATAAGAATAAATGTTCAACATATAATTAGCAAGCTCTGTAGCTTTTTTCTTCCTAAATCTACCTATTTACAAAAACATCACAGTCTACCAGAATATTTGATTAGCTTGAACATTTTCAAATAATTTAAAATAAGTTCTCTATAGTCACATGTAGTATTCTAATGTCATATATTTGGAGTATAATAAAATGTCACTGATACTAAACATATTTACGATTTCTTGCATGATTCAAAAGGCCCTTCAGGCTCTTTCAAGGTCATTGTTATGAGATATCTTTCTCCCTTGACCCTTAGGTGCAGAAAATTGAATTAATCAGGCTTCATAGTTCATGACAGGTTATTAACATTGGGCTATAAGAAAGGTCTCTTTTGTTTTATTTATTTAGTTCCTTTCATTCCCTTGCCTACCTCACATTCACTATTCTGTCTCCAGGCAGCCATTCTATCCTGTTCAATGCATGTTTTGTTTCTACATCTTGTTTTAGAAATGTGATTTTTAAATTTGTTTTAAATGAATGAATTCCAATATATGGATTCATTTAGGTAAATAATTTTGTATTATTTATTTCACTAAGCATTATGTCTTTAAGATTCATCTATACTTGCTACATGAACAAAATACATTGTTTCTAACCAGAACATAGTATTCCGGGGGGTACACCCACAGCATTCTATTATGTGTCCTCCCGGTGATGGACATCCAGGCTGGTCCTACCCTCACCACCACAAATAACACAGCAATGAACATCCTTATACTGTCCCTTATGGATCTGTGGGAGACATTCCTTGCATTTTATGTATGTTCAGGAAAGGAAACGTTTAGACATAAGGTATGAGAAAATTTATTTTGAGAGAGTTAGCTCAGATCACTCTTCTGAATGGCTGCATCAGTTTTGTCTCCCACCAACAATAAATATGGAATATTCTATCCCTACAACCCTGTCAATAGTTGGCACTACCTAGCTTTCTAATTATTGCCAGTAGCATAGGCATAAAATGATAGCTCATCATTCTTTTGACATGCATTTTCAGCACTACAAATAAATTTGAGCATCTCTTTGTTAACTTCTTGAGCTTCCTCTTTAGAAATCTAATGTCATTTTTCATTGAGATTTCTGTCCTCTTCTTGTTAATTTGCAAAAATTCCTTTTATATGATAGATATCACCCCTTTGTCATTTTGAGAGAGTACAAACATTTCCCCCTTTGCCATTTTGTTATCTATGCATTATCTTTGTCCATAATGTCCTTTGTGAAATGGATCATTTGTCCTGATAAAAACATGATCAGTTTTCCTTTATGCTCTACAGTTTAGAAGTTTTGTTCCTAAGTCACAAAAATATTCCCCTGCATTTTTTCCATCACTTTTACAGGCATTATATAGATAGATATAGGTATAGATGTAGGTATTTAATTAGGCATATGTGGTACCTAACAAACCATAAAAAACCAGTTTTCCTAACACTACCAATAAACAACTTTCTATTGATTTGTGCTGCAACATCAAAATATCATTGTGCTAGTTAAATGCTAAAATGTACAGAAATTAAATGATAAAGTGGTCTATTGCATTTCAGATAAAATAATATACTGTTTTATGATTTGCTTCTGACAGAAAGGAAGGACTTTTTACTTTGTTAAAGAACAATTTGTATGACAGGTTAAGATGCTCAAATGTAAAAGTGGTAGCCACAGAAAATTGGTCTCTCTGTCACTGGAGGTATTTAAGCAGAGTTTGAATGTTCACTAAAAGGAGCCCATATAGTAAGTGTGTGGTTGATAACCCGATTCTCAGTTCTCTCATATGCAAAATAAGAGGGCCAGGCTGTCTGTATCTAGGGTGGTACATGAGATTAAGTTCAATGATTCTATAATTCTGGGCCATCTAAATTTCCTTCCAACTGACAAAGGAACAGTGATTTTTTTTTTAAAAAAGTCTTCTTTCCTTTATAGAATATTCTTATAATTGCAACAAATGCCTTTGCCCTGGAACCTTATAAAGTAATTTTCATATATCTTCATACATAAAATACTCAGAGATCCTTGACTACAGCTCCTGTGTGAATGAGATGAATTATCCCATTTTGTTATGCGCCAGGATTACTTTTTTTCACCTTTGCAGAGTCCTTGACTAATTTCTTCAAATAAATAATGCATCTCTTACAAAGTTTTCCAAAGAATTGCGGAACTGTCCGTGAAGACATAAAAAGTGAAGTTCCTCCTTTACTCACTCCCTCCCTTCCTTCGAAACTTAGTAAAGAGTTCTTCACACACGTAGAGGAGGGAAAGAAACCTTGTCTTCTACCCATCTTAGGTTTTCCAGCTCAGGCCTGTAAATAGAAGTTTACTAATATGTGCATCACACAGGGAGCACCCGAAGGACTCATATACCACCTTCGGCGGCACAAAGGAAAGGAGTGTTGTGCTTCTGAGAGGAAGAGGCAACCTCTGAGAATCTGACCGGGAAAACATGGTAAACAAAGGCTGTGTATTGAAGTTCGTTATATAGTTTTAAGTCCCACCTTCTCGTTAAAGTGTTCCTCTTCCCGGTGCTGGGGGAAAGGAGACAACTGCAAATGGAAATATCTTTTACAGAAGGAAACCCTGTGCCCTGTTTTTCTACCATTCTTCGTTCTCAGTGTCTTTAGCTCGAAATAATCTGTATACCAAAAAGCATGTTTTGAGGTGGTACATTCTGGTACCTGTCATACATATCAAGTACCCAATGAATACTTCTACATTCTACTTCAGTTTTAGTTGTTTTTTTTTAACCCTGACTACATGCAAAAAATTTGTCTATAGTGGTGAAGGAAAGAGTCAAGTTTTAATTTCAAATATTATTCCTGAGCCAGAAGAAAGGGGAAAGAAATCTCTCAAAAGTTAGTTGATGTCATTAGCCTCAAAACCATGCCAAAGTCTTGCCTTGTGTTGCCTCTCCCAAAAGAGCTTCCTATTATAAAATACTGAAAATTAGCATCCAAATTAAACCTCACCTTATTTTGTCTCATTTTGTTATGTGAGACCTTAGTGATGCAGCTCAAGTTAGAGAGGTGTTCATAGAAAAGTGATATTTCCTGTCAAATTTAAGCTGGAAATTCAGGGGACAATGAATCCAATACTAATGAGTAAGTGCATTTGCACAATAATTGTGTTGAGAAGGTTGTGTTATAGCAATATATTACTCTCCAGCACTATTTGAGCCAGGGTCATTACATTGCCACGAAATGACTAGAACAACAGTAAGATGCTATTTGATTTTCTAATTATTATTGAAGAATGCCTCCTGAGCCCAGCCTCGAAGGCTTTGCTTCTGAATCATCTGCAGCTCATGCTGCTTCTCATGCATTATACATTAAACCCAGATGGCTGTCTGAGCTGGAGGGTCTCTAGAGGGAAGTTCCATACTGCTCTTTTCTCCGCAGGAGGGAGAAAGGTAGGCAAACAAAAACAGAGATGGCGGCAGGGACTGGTGAAATAGAAGGAAGGAATGCCATTGGGAAAAGTTCAGAATCAGGCAAAGGTGGGTCAAGTTAATAAACATTAAAAAAAGATGGCAGCCACTTGCAGCAGACTTTTTATGTTTAGGATTTTATTACGAAGCTTGAGAAAGCTCCTGAACGAGGCTGCTCTAAAATCTGTCAGTCTCTAATAAGCACCTCGATCCTATCTTTTGTTGAGAGGAGAAAGAGCTAGAGCTATTTGGCAAAATGGTGTATGCAACTGTGGATTGATTTTTATGGAGTTATGTTTATAATTGATGTTTACATTCAACTATGTAATATGATACATATAAAATATTTCCTAACTTTGAACAAATGTATGTAATTTATTTTTAAAATAAAGTGTAGATATTTTCTAATATGCTCAGATCTTCCCCCAGGGGTCCTTTCAGCGGAAATAATAGATTATTAATTCCTTAGAAATAAATCATAGAAATAATTCCTTCAACTCTCCTCAACAGGGTAATGCATCTAAACTCTAATTTGTACAAATCTTGAAACTTACACCTATTTATTATTTATCTTTATTTCTATATCCTCAGATTGCTGGCGACCAGACAGTACCAGGTGTTAGACTGGTGGGGTCAGACCAGACCTTGGTTCAGCAACCTTAATACTTGACTTCTCGCTAAGAAAGAATTCAGAGTGAAGACTCGAACTACAAGAAAAAGTTTATTTAGGAAGTCATAGAGGTAGAAGAAGTGAGCCTCGGAAGAAATGGGCTCAGGAAACAACTTTACAGAGGCAAAAGAAGGTCCCTTGGGCTTAGGAGAAAGAGGCAAGGAAAACAGACCTGGGAGAAGGGGGCAAGGTGGGGAAAGGCACTGGGGTGCTCCAAAGAGAGAGTCACACTGGGTCCTCTGTCTTGATGGTATTTATCTGGAGGTCTCAGGGGAGGACCCCAACAGCATATTCATCACCTTTCCAGGTGCATCCTTTCACAGTCCTGGTCTCTACTGATTGGTCAGCACACGGGCAGGGGGTGAAGTGAATGCAGCTGGTCCTGACGTCAGCCATGGCATCACTTGTCTGGTTTTGTTGCTTTTCTGGGCCTGGAGCTGAAACACAGCTGAGGCCTAGACGTGTTTGATATGGGTCAGAACCTCATTGTCCTGGGGCTTAATGCTTAAGAGCTGTTCTCTGGCCCCCTTTTATTCTCTCCCCTCTAAGGGGGTCTACTGCTCATGACTAGCAACATGCCAGGGGAGGAGAGGTCAGGAGAGGGTCCGAATCACATGACCAGAAATATGAAAAGTTGAGGAGGTCTAAACCGCATGACCAGAGATATGCTAGTAGGGTAAAGGTCACCCTGGGGGTTGAGGTCCCAGCCCATTTTTGTCCCTTTGCTAGGCACCTGGGGCTTTCTGCCTTGGTGACCTTCTGGACCTTCTGCTCATGTTTGTTTAAGTGCCTACCACAGATTTAGTTACAGTTTTCAGATCTGATAGACTTTAAAGATCAGTTGAAACACTAACCAGGTGCCAGGTCCTATCAGATATATATTTCTATTACTCTTATTATTTCTTATATAAGACTGAGCTCTATAAAGTAAATGCTATAATTAAAATATTAATTACTATAAAATGCAAATTTTACTTTTGTTCTTTCAACTGGGTACATGAATTCATGTAACTCCACATTTAACTCGATTAGTCATAGACCCACAGAAGTAAATGAAGCCTTGAAACTTAGCAGGTAGTTTTCATGGTGCTTCCTTTTCCACAGGACAAAAACAAAACTAAATAACAACAACAAATAAAAGTTACATGAATTAAAACATTAATGACATTCCAGCCAATAGGCTGTTAAATGTCACCCCATTCATTTCAATTATCAACACCTCTTTATAAATTGGGTAACATTGGTTCTCATCTGCAAGTGTTAATTTTCCAATTAAATATTTACCATTTAAAAATACTTTTTAGAAACTGTGCTACAGGCTAGTAAGCACAGGATCAATGGAAGAGAAGTATAAGAGAGGAAAATTTTCACTCTACCCTCTCAGGTTCTTTTGGCTGGTCTAGTAATTAAATTGACACAAGACAGATTAACAGTAAAAAGCAAATTTAATTTTATACACACAGGAGCCTCACACAGAGGTGGGAGGCTCTCTGGCAGTCAGGCAATTGAGCTCCTATCTGTTCTGAGCCAAGGAGAAGTGGACAGAGGTCTGGGGCTACAAAGAGAAGGAAGACAGACCATTTGCAAGAAGATGAGAAGAGCAAGTGTTGGTAAACAGGTCTTGGGCGCGCAGAGACAATGGGACACAGAGACATTTGGACAAACAAGCCCTGCTGAGCTCCCCGCAGCTTACCGGACCTAGTCCACACTCTTTGTAGTTAACGCTGGTGCTAGTTCTCGTCCTAAGCTAGGTCCTCTATCTAAATTTGGGGGAACAGTTAAAAAGGAGGTAAAAAGCTCTTCCTGAGTCTTTTGGGCCCTGATTATCTCCAGTTCAAAGTCAGCCATATGCCAAAATGGCACATTTGGGGGCAGCCTGTTCTCCCCTCAAGAAGCATACAGACGACTCTGAACAGATCCTCCAAATTTATACTTAAATAGAGCAGGACCCCAAGGAGACTTTACATTCTCCTTGGAGTTTCCACAAAGATGGTGTTTTTCTCTTTACAATTCTGGCTCCTTGCCCCCAAGCTCTTACGTGATTAGGAACGTAAGTGAGCTGCAGATTTGCTTCCTCACCCCATCAGTGACAGACCAGCCTCCCTCGTGCTGGGTCTGAGATGCAGCCTGCGCCTCGGGCATCATCTCTCCGTCCCTCGTTAATCAGGGTGAGCTATGCACCGCTGCTCCAAATTATGCAGCTCACGGATTATAATGTTTGAATAAAAACTAAAAATTAATATTTGACATATTAAGCTGTCTGGTATACAAAGTCCTGAATACTTTTTTTTTTAAATAATATAGTCAGAAGTGTGTTTGTTTCTCTTGTGTGCAAGTAGTCCTCATAAAATATTAGTTTATTTACAATAAGAAAGCACATTTTTAAAAGAAATATATAAATATTCACTGTTCCACTTTTTAAATTAGGGGACAGGTGCTTAAAACTCCATTTAGTAATTGTGATCATATGCAACTGAAGGGAAGGAAAAATAACTCTTGTTCTATGCTTATGAGTTCTTGCCTGAGACACCCCCCATAAAATAAAAGACATTAACAAGAGAAAAATAGCACATGTTTATCAGCATGTATACCTTGGGTGTACGTAGGAAATACTCAAGGAAAAACCAATTACTCCCTAACGTGGCCTAAACCATGAGCTTAAGTATCATCTTCAGCTAAAGGCAAAAGAAAAAAAGGATATCTGTTCGGTGAGCAGGGAGGGGTGGGGGGGAAGGCTGATTTTGAGAGTGAAGCAGGGTGCAGCCAAGAGGAGGGCCCCAAGAAGGGATTTGTAATGGGGTCCAGGACTCAGGGTGTCCAGGAAATATTAGAAAAGTGTATGTAGGATGTCCTCACCCCCACAGGCCTCAGCCAGGGGGGGATGGGACATATGGAACAGGGCCATTCAGAGCTGTTTTCAGTAGCAACAGCTCTGCAGCTAACCCCTGGCACAGTCATTTAACATATCTATAACCTTTAACTGGTTTCATAGATATGTTGAATAGCTGTGGCCCTGCTTTGAGCCAGGGAGATGGGAGTGACTTCCACCCAAGGTGGGACTGGGAGGCAACTCCCCCGGTTACAGGGCCTGTGTGAGAGCTTGGAGATGATTGGCTCCATGCCATGGGGCCACACCTGCCCAGACTTACTATGGCAGCCCAGTAAAGCTTGAAGAATACAGGGATGCTGGCAGGTGTAGCTGACTGTACGAGGAGTCGGAAATGGGGCTGCAAAGGAAGATGGGCGCTGGGATTTAAACCTAGGGGCGGCAGCCATAGAGAGAGAGAACTACAAGGTTCTGAGGGGAAAGGAAGAGGGCCATGAGGTTCTGAAGTAAAAGGGAGAGAACCACGAGGATCTGGAGTAAATAGGAAGGACCACACGGTTCTGAAGGAGAGTAGAGAGGACCATGTGGTTTTGGAGTGCTGCTTTTTGCCACACAGCTTAGGCAGCAGGAGAGACTTTGCCAAGAAGAAAAGGGGAGAAAGGACTCTTGCTGGTGGGCCATGAGAAGGTGCCACAAGGCTTTGGATTAACTGGAGATTGCGGCAGCCACACAGCTGATGGTGCCGGGAGCCTGAATCACGGACTTCTACTTCTTTTCCTGAGACACGGTACCCCGGACTGGGCACAGGGAGAGGGAAGGACTGTGTATCTGTGGGTATTCTAGAGGACTTTAGTATCTTATTGAAGACATTAAGTCATTACTCTAAGTTTGTGTAACTTTTAAATAAACAATTCCTTTCCTCTTCACCAGTCTCTGGCATTGAGAGACGTTTTTCCTCTGGCGGCGGGCATTGGGAACCTAGCAGGTGGGCGTGGGGGGAAGGAACCTCTAGAGACAGAAAGGGGGAATCCTCTCTGTAATAATTTATCGTGAACCACCCCCTGCCTTGCTCTGTAACAAGAGGTTACCAGAAAAAGCATGGGCAAAGTTTTACGTAAGGTTTGCTACGTAAATTCAAGTCTGTGCCTTCTCCACTGATAAGAGGTGCCTTCTCTGGTGATTTAGTCATCCTTCTCTCGGTACACCATGAATAAACAGTTATATAAATAAAAGAATAATACATAGAATGATAAGAAAGAGAACTTTAGAAATCATTGGCTCAACAAACAGGAAAACTGATGGCTTTCGATATATGAAGAAAAGATGTAAAGAGAAAAGGTCTGAGATCTGGTTAGTGGCAGATCCGCTCACCATGACTTTCCACTATTCCACACTTTAAAGTCTACCCACGTAATAATGAAATACAAAGAAGGGATGAATGAGTAGAAATGTGCATGCGCAGAGAGAAAGAAACTTAGACAATGTCAGACAGCACAGAGTAGCACAAAAACACAGTGAAACAGACTCACAACCACACAAAATGTAAATAATCAAACACAGAGATAGGCTTCTATGATCTGGTATCTCCATCTTGTGGTGTTTTGTGTAATTCACCTAAAGACTTTTAAAGTTATGTTGCATTTTCACAACTTTAAGCTTTGAAACATTGTTTACCAGTTGGAATGCACTCCAAGATATCCATCAATAAGAACCCAGTTAAATGAATTGTGGTGCAGGTGTCGCTGCTGGGGGGAAGTGGCGTCCTTTCACTGCGTCAGAAGAAAGCATTCCAGGGACCACCGTGGGAGGCCGGGTCTCATGGTACGGTTTAGTGAAGTTGGAGTGAACGCAAAGGGCTGTCCTGAGTTCAGTACTGACCCACTGCGAAGAGAGTCCAGGCTTGTTTTCAGCAAGGCCAGAACAAAGGCCTGTGTCAAATATCCTGTGCCATATTTAAACCTAGTCTGGTCCACGTTTTCCCATCATCTGGCTAGTTTAGCTTGTGTTCCCAGGTGCCTTACAGCAGAATCCCACCTGGAGCCTACTTTGGAGTCTGCACAGGCTCCATGAGGCTGCTAGGGCCACATAGTTCTGAAGAGAGAACATGGAGCAAGCAGAGGCTCCCAAATGAGAGAGAGAGAGAGAGATCTCTTCTTTGTTTCCTGGAATTACATTATCCTGGGTTTAGGAAAGACCAGAAGCTTTTGCAAAATAGCCAAGCAACTTCCCAAGCTTTCTCAGCCTTCTGATGGGTTTACTCCCTAGTTAGACTGAGAGGCCTCTATGTCAAGTGTCCGTCCCGCACCATTTCGACGTGTGTTGCACGCGTGCTTACCTCCCCCGCTCTCCCCAGCAACCCAGTCTGGAGGGGGAAGAGAGGGATGGTAATCCTGGCAGGACAATGCTCGGATCCCCGCGAGTGTGTGAACCTGCAGTTTACTGGCTAAGCAAACAGGCTTAGGCTTCCTGGTTGATTATGCTCAACAATGTCCAGTTTCCTTTGCTTCCTTATTTATTAATAATTAGCTAACTATGTACGGTAACACAGGTGTATAATGGAATACCATAAAACTGTTACATGAATTATATACTTATACTGATATGGGCCAAACATTATTTTAAAAAAAGATTGTAAAAAGCAAAGCATACAGAAGAATCATGCTACTAAATAGGAAAAAAAAAGAGGTATAGATATGTATAAACACACTTGACAAGACTTGAATATCCCTGGATACATATACACAAGAATTTGTAAACAGTTGTCTTTGGAGAGGAAACTAAAGGACTAGAGATAAGAAGTAGGTATTTGTTTTGATATATTTCCCTTGGCAATGTTTGAAATTCTCACTAGATACAGATATAATTTTCTAGAAAATAAAAATGGGCATAAAGAGCTAGTCTGTTTAATAAACTAGTAGAATCCCATTATTGACAGTTTTTTTAAAAAAAATTCTTCAAGTTTTGCCAGGATTTTTGATTTTTGAATACCTATAGTCACAAACCAACAAAATACAATTAAAGGAAAAGTATATTATTAGTTACTGGCTGAATGAAACTGTTCGTTCTAGTGCGGAGCATGGTCTTTGCATCAGGTAGAGAATAGGTCACAAAAGCAGATCCGTCGGTAAGTCACAGACGGGGGCTGCACTCCTCCACCTCGCTTCTACTCACGTCCTGGAAGGTCTACCCACCACTCTCAGATACACCAAGTCGGAAGTGCTTTTTTTTCTGCCTATCACTTATGTTTTATTTTGAAAGCATATTCCATCCCTCTTTACATAAGCCTACAAAACGCAAACCTACCAACATTACTACACTTGTGGTTTGATGTGCACATTTCAGTCCACCCATGAGATTAACAGAGTTAGCCACTTTGTATCCACGATGGCAGGTATCATGACTCTTGAAAGAAGACATTTCTGGAAGGGAGCAGCTGGAACAGGGGGAAGAAAGGTTGCATGAAAAAATCATGCCCTTGGATGGAAAAATAGGCTCAGTAGTCTGAGTGCACTTTCTGAGAGCTCCAAGCAGGAATGGCGTAAACTATCTCTAGCTGTCTTAAGTCTTTCTTGGAATAAAGTGAAGATGTAAATTAACAAGTACTTATTCATTAGCTCATTAATTATAGTACATATTTTCTGTAAAAAGGGAAGTATGCCTTTCAAGTCTCGATGACACAACTTGATCTGGCAATATATAGACTCCACCCCTTGAGCGGGAGTGGCAAGTCACATGGCAGGAAAAAAACCTGTGGGTGGGAATTACTATTGCAACCATCGTTGGAAAACCAATAAGCTGGCTTCAAGTGTCTTCCAGAACCGACAGTATCCACGCACGGGCTGGAATTGTGTTATAGCAGAAGGACCACATGCTTAGGAGTCAGAAAACCAAGTCCTAGTTTCATCTTTTAATAACTTCATAACTTGTTATAAGCAACTCAAATAAGTTTCCTTGATCAAAATGCAGAAAATACTGATTACACAATAATTTTGAAAGTAAAAAAGCTAATATAAAAATTAAAAATTGAACTGCCTTATGACCCAATGATTCCACTTCTGGCAGTATATCCAAAGAGACCTGAACCACTAATTCAAAAGACTATAGCACCCCTGTGTGCATTGCAGTGTTATTATAGTAGCCAAGACTTGGAAGCAGCCCGAGTGCCCATCAGTATGTAGTTAATAAAAAAGCTGTGGTACATGTACACAATGGATTAACACTCAGCTGTAAAGAAAGAAGAAAATCTTACTCTTTGTGGTGGCATGGATGGACCTGGAGAGTTATGCTAACTGCAATAAGCCAGTCAGAGAAAGAGAAGTACCATATGATTTTCCTTCTACGTGGAATTTAATGAACAAAATAAACAAACAAAATTGAAAAAGGCTCATAGATAGAGAACAGACCAACAGCTGTCAAAGGGGAGGGGTTTTGGGGGGCTGGGTGAAAAAGGGAAGAGATTAAGTAAAAAAAACAACAACAACTCATAGGCACAGACAACAGGGTGGTGATTACAAGAGGGAAAGAGGGCGGGGGAGGTGGAGAGGGCACACAGGGGTGAGTGGTGACAGAAGGAGGCTTGACTCTGGGTGGTGAACACACAACACAGTACACAGATGATGTGATACAGAATTCTACACTCGGAACCTGTATAATTTTATCAAGCAATGCTACCTCAATAAATTCAATACAAATTTAAAACAATAACAACAAACATAATATGAAATTGTCTTAAGGTTCTATTCTTGATTAACGTCACTTTTTACTATCTCTTTCCAGAGTGATCCCACCTATTAGTAATATCACTTCCATGCTAGTGACTCTCAGGTCGATATTTATAGCAATAAATTGTGCCCCAGCTCTATACCAGAATCCCAATATGGATGTCCTTCCAGCAAACCAAAAGCTATAAAAGACATTATTAGAAATATTGGGAAAATGTGTACAGATTGTTTATTAGATAACATAATAATTTAAAATTTTTTGAGGGTGGGAATTGCATTTTGGATATCTAGGATAATGGGCTGGTTATGAAGAGATATATGCCAGATTACTGAGGAGTAATGTGTCTAAGAGGGAGAGGAGAGAGAGAGTGAGAGAGAGAAGGAGAGAGGTATCACATGGGCAAAATGTCAAGAGCTGGTGAACCCAGTCAAGGGTAGTTTATGGGTATTCATTATACTACACTTGCAAACTTTCTGTAGATTTAAAATGTTCAAAACTAAAAAGATTGGACAATAATAAGCTTATATCTCTACTTTCTCTTCTAAGAACAAAATTTGGTCGCTGACACCACCATCCTCCCGGCACGCAGCTTAGCATTTGAGGTTGGCTTATGTCTCACTTCTCATATTCAACCAGTAGCCAAATCCTGATGACTGTTTGATTCCCACTCTCTTTGCCTTCGCCCATATCTTGATGGACTTGCACATGGATTATTAAAGTTTGCATATTTTAATATCATTTTCCCATTCTTCTCATCTTAAATTGCCTTTCTAAAATATAAATCGAATCGTGTTGCTTTCTTCCTGGGGAAAAAAAGCCTTCTGTTTACATCTGTGACCAGTCTGCCTAGTGCTCTGGTACTGAACCAAGAACAGTTGTATTTAGAAGTTTCTTTTTATCGGTTACTGAACGCTTAGGAAAAATTAAAACCTGAACTAAGAAAATGTATTTACGTGCCTGGCTGGAACTAGGGCCCTGCAGTTTGCCATCTAAGTGGGAGGAGCCTGTGTGGAGTTATGGATTTCTAATATGCTCTGTGGGATTAGGAAATGTTGCCTGGCAGCTTTATTAATCAAAGTTTTAAAAAATTGCCTAATAGAACCCAGCAATTCCAAACACTAACCATCTAATTCCTTCCTTCCTTCTTGTACAAGCATGCCACTATGAATTTGATTAACACCTTTCTCTAATCTCTGTGTTCAACCCTATCACCTGTTTTATAAATTATCATTATGATTGGCCAGGGATTATAATTGGTTTATTTGTTTTCAAGTAAGGAAGATCCAGAGAGTAGAGTTTTCTGGCCAAATCACAGGTTGGTTTTTTTTTTGAAACAGGTGTACCCAACATTCTTACGAACTTGGCAAGACTTTTGACTACAAATTGTGATGTTCTGATATGCAGTAAAATTATTTCACTCTGAAGTAACTTTAGATTGAGCCATTTATCTCAGAACATCAAGTGCTGTCTTAAAAGATAAAATGAATTATGGCTCAATTGCCTAGTTAATTTCCTTAAAAAGTGAGAGCCATTTTCACTGAGGGTTACTCATGCCACACCCAGTCCCCCTCAACTGGACTCTAAGCCTCTTGCTAAGATCCCTACCCTGCTCAAAACACACACCAACACACCTTCACAGCACCTAGCTCAGCACCACAGACATAGTAAATGCTCAGTATATTTTGACAAATGGATAAATCGAGTTTTCCACCTTGTCTTTCTCTTTAGTATGTGTTAGATGTTGTTACCAGAATTATCAAATTCAACTGTCCAGTTAACTTACCTTCTGGTCATAGCATGGTAGATTTGCAGAACTGTAGAGCTCATGGGCAATATCAGGGTTTGTAGGATGCAGTTCTTTATTCCCTGGATGAAAATATTGAGGTTAAAAGAAATAAGACAGTTATCTGAAGTCATGCAGCTAAAGAGTAGCAAACATGGAACCAGTCCCTGCCCTGAGTTCCAGCACCGGCAGAACACTCCCCCGCTTTCCATCAAAGTGACCTCGTTGTGTGGTTCAAACACAACCATGTAAAGCCTGGTGTATCTGCTCCTGTTTGTGTGGAACATGTCCTTTTGCCTTCGATGAAGAAATATCAACATCTGTCTAAGATATACATTGAATAACCTAAATATGCACAAAGAAATTCATTGATTGAAGGACACCAACAACCTCTGGTGTTACCCCAATAAATAATGGAAGGAGAAAAAGTCCTTGTGATTTTTTCCCAAGTTGATCCATGTGAAAATTTATTAGGTATACTTATTATATTTAGAATTCCAAATGCAAAGACAGAAGATTAAGAAAAATATATACATTGACTTTATCTAGTCATTCAGAAAACTTGATTGAGAAGCACATTTGCTGGACTCTGTGGGAGAGAGGTAAAGAAATAGACTGGCCTCTTCAAGGGCCTAACAGCCCGGGAAGGTGAAATCCAGCAGTGCTTATCTCCTAGGAAGCACAAATGGCCTTCCTCACGGTCTATGAAAGGAGAATTGACTTTTAGATAGTCACACCTCAAATGCATAAAAGCAGCTGAACATTAAAAATGTCAATGTGTAAATAATTGATAAGCTCCATCCCCTCTCCCACACCTCAAAAAAGTGTTTAATTGAGAAGAGAGACAACTTAGTACTGTGAAACAATGTTCTGTAACCGCTTATATCATGATTATTTCCATTTCCAATGAATACTATTTCTGATTTAGGGGAACACAAATTATCCAGCAAAATATTATTATACTGGAAACCTTCTTAAACTTTGGAATTTGTATTCATAAGTAGCAGTAGTGTTCAAAATGTTTAAATGATTGATGACAAGAGGTAATTTTATATTGTGACACGAACATATAAAACTGGAATTAATTTTTATAAAATAGTGTTTATCCTTATGGTGTACAATACATTTGGGTTATTTTCTATTTAATACTTTTATTTCATTTTTTTAAAGGCTTAAATTGATTTCACAGCCTTTAGGGTTTTTTTTTAAAGCCATAAACATTAGAATAATGATAGCAATTAAACTTGAACAGTCCTTAAATATATCCTTCTCTCCAGAAATTCCTTACAATTCCAAAATAGATACTTCACCTTTTATTGAAACTCTAAGATAGACAGCAATGAAAATGAAAGCTGTGCGTGCGCATGGGAGTTGGTTCAGGGTTCTCACGTTTTGGTGTGGGGTGGGTATGCCAGCTTTGATTCATAACTGTAGAGTCAGGCAACCGCAGGTGCAGACACAGGTATGGAGCTTTATCCCCCACAGAGATGAGTTCTTGAGACAAACAGTGAGGGGAAAACAGAAATCAGAAGGGAGGCCATGAGATGCCATTGAATAAAGATAAAACTAGTAACTAATCTTCTGGCAAAAGTGAAATTCCTCCATAGACAACATCTACTTGCACTTTCAAAGCAAAAATGGACAACAAAATCACTGAAAGATAGAAATTATAAAGGAGGAATAGTGTTCTTTATTTTCTTAAAATTTGTACTTATAAATTCAATGGACAATAAATAATTTCAGCTATTGTATGTAATACTTGCCCCTATGTAAGCAACATTGTGTAGAAAAAAATTTATTGTGGTAATGTTTGTTGAATTAAACATCAATTTATTTGTGCCTACTTCTATGATAAATACAAGGGAGGACCCCTAAAATGGAATTTATTTATTAAAAATTGTCTATTTATTCTTACATGTTAAACTTCAGTCACCTTTAAAATACTCTCCATTTGGTCACCTATTGAGATGTTTTTTCCACTGCTCAAAACAGTTTTTGAACTCGTCAATTTTGATGCCTTTTAGTGTGCTTCTGCTGTTTTTGTTTCACCTTTTCCACATCAGCAAAACGTTTCCCTTTCTGGACTTTTTTCATTGAGGAAACAAAAAAAAAAAAGTCGTTTGGGACAAGATTGGATTAATAGGCAGGGTGGGGCATGGGAATCAAACCATTTTTGGTCAAAAGCTGCTGCTGAGCACTGAGTGCAGTGTGGGCAGGTGTGTTCTTAAGTCACCCGTCATGAAATGGGCAAATGTGTTGAAAGAGTCTTAAAAAAAAATTCACTGAAGCTGAACACAGCCTCTCACAGCAACACCATCTGGTACACCAATACAGATGGGTTCCTAAAACATTCATCTAGCGAGGGAAGCCTGTACTACAAGAGCCCTACCCTCCAGAAGATAATTCCAGGGTTTTTTGGTTCCCCCTCATACTCAATAATATTTTGTTAATGAATGAATGAAAATCTAAATAAAGAATTTAAAAGTCATTTTTAATATTGCCCTCTTCTTATAAAGCCATATTTGAAAAGATAAGTCCAATTTTTCTAAATATATCTGTTTATTTATTCAGATTTACTATGTATGATTATTAAATTATTCAAATAATTATATTCATTTCAATGTCTCCTTGCCTCTACAGGCGGACTTCATCTTATTGCACTCACAGATGTTGCATTTTTTTCAATTGAAGGCAAGACCCTCCACCAGCGTAAAGATTACGACTTGCTTTCTTGCAATACTCACTTTATTGTGGCAGTCTGGAACCGAACCCACAACATCTCTGAGGTGTGCCTGTACTTCCTTCAAATCCCAATCCCTAAATGAAATAATATTCTGCAAAATCAATGATTTATTCTATT
Organism: Desmodus rotundus; assembly: GCF_022682495.2. Taxonomy (NCBI): domain Eukaryota; kingdom Metazoa; phylum Chordata; class Mammalia; order Chiroptera; family Phyllostomidae; genus Desmodus; species Desmodus rotundus. The sequence continues at coordinate 135,054,424 of NC_071387.1, forward strand.
ACTCTTTTGCCTCAAATTTCCAGTGTGTTAAAGTTCACATCCAAGGTCCTAAAATTGCCCTAAAATTCGTCTTTGGACCTCCCTAACCTGGACCTCGCCTATCTCTCCTAATTCCTCGGTTCTCCTCTTACACCGTAGACAAACCTGTCCCTTTGAACACAGATGGGTCTGCCTCTCAGCCTTTGTTAATGTTCATTCCTCTTTCAGGAAAGTTTTCCCATTGCCTCAGCACCTGTCAAAGCCTACCCTTTACTTAGCTATTTAAACTCTCTCTTCATGACTTTCTAGCCTAGGAGTAAGAATGGAGATCATACATATTTGCATTAGCTGTATTTTTGGTATACATAACACTCTATAATTTAGTGACTTAAAATAACAATAAACACGACTATTTCCCTCTGCTTCTGTGGGTTAGGAATATGGAAAGGGGTTGTGTGAGTGGTTGTGGCTCGCTCCCATGGTTGGCAAACACTGGCTTTCAGTGGGAGGCCTCAATTACCCTCCCCATGGACCCCTCCACGGAGCTGCTTGAATGTCCTTACGATGTGGAGACTGGCTTCTCCTGCAGTGACAATCCAAGATACTGCAACGCTTTTTCCAACCTAGCTTAGAAGTCACATACCACTGCTTCCATGGTATGCCCCTGCGGATATGGATCAGCACTGATTTGCTGTGTAGAGGTTCAGAACAAGGCCGTGAATATCATCAGGGGCCAAGACATAGTAGCAGACATCTGGGAGGCTGAATATCACAGCATTAATGGTAATAAACAGCCTCTTTAGGGCTCTCCCTCTATCCACTATTTGGAATCCCTAGAGTCCCTTAAAATCTCCCCTAATATTTTCTCAAAGTACCTCACTTGGATTCAAGCACAGGGCCCTTTCAAATACCATGCAGTTAAATTCCAATTTTCCCATCTTTTGTTCTGTTCCTGGCTCTCAGTGGTGAAATCTGCTACCCAGGCTTCAGGCTTATCAAACCCCACGAAGGCCGTTTTCTTCCAGGCCTGGCACAGATCCTGATAGTGGTGACTGAATATGCACTCTGAGGGCGTCCTGCAGGGCTAAAACTCCTCTGCTGTGCCACGCACGACGTGGTATCCAGTGCTGCAGACACCGAAGACACCTCCGTGCTGGCTGCCTTCCGGGTGACAGCAGTGTGGTGTGTGTGTTCTCTGCGTAGGCGGCAGAGAATCCCCAGCAAGTCTTTGCATCACTCGTCACCGCGCACAGAGCTCCCAGCGATTTCTGACCTTATAATGAAATTGCCCTTTCAAATGTTACCTGCTTCTTCCGCGCATGCAACCTGAGACCTCTGGGGCTGAAAAAGGAGCTGAATGATAGACACCGTTGTATATTAAAAACGAGTCTTCTTCAATACCAATGACATTATTGGGCACAGATCAGTGCCAGGTTGCCTGTTCGTTGTAACAGTTATTTCCCGGGAGGTTTGCTTTCTCATAAAAGTCTCCCGTTGGTAGACCGCTATGTCAAGAGTCCTCAAGTGTGTTCAGTTGAGGCTCAACTAGGATTGCGGCTACACTTCTTATGATGTCCTTAAAATGTCTCTATCCCCAGAAACTGGCCATCTTTTTAGGAGAATAAACTGAGCCTTTTCCTAGGCTTTATCCTGAGGGATGATGAGATTCATACAATAAATACCTGAAGCCACCTGTGTAAAAACTTTCCTAAAGTTCTGATGGCAGAAGTGTTGTAATCAGTCCTGATTCAGACTGTCTTCGTCAACCTCTTTGTGAAAAATTAATTATTTGTTCAATAGCCTTCTCCATTCCCTCAGGATTTGAAGTCAAACCGACTGAGATTAAGAGCTCAGTTTGTCCACATAGTAGTTAAATAAATTTGGTCAAGTTACTAAGTCTGATTTTCCTCATCTAATATCATACAGTTGTTATTATAAGAATTATGTAAGACTATTTAGGTCTGTGCTTGACAAGTAAGTGCTTAAGAACATTAGCTATTATTATTATTATCATAATCACTATTGATGCTGGCTCTTCTTTAACAAAGCTTTTTGGCATTCTAGAAAATTCTCTTTCATACTCTGGGGATTCATAGTGAGCTGAAATCAAGCCTGGAGCTGATTTTCCAGGCCACTTCATCAGCTAGCTATACTCTTCTCTATTCCCAGAGTCAAATTTCACTTTTGGATTTTCAGAGCACAAATAATTGGAGGGGCTAATCTTAGCTCACCCCCTTGCCTTTATTATGGGTTCTAGAACATTAACAATCGAGTTCTGCCTATGAATCTGTTTCAAAGGCAGTTTACTGGGGTTCCTGGCCACTTTCTCTGCTCTGCATTTTTTTTCTCAAAATAAATAATGGAGAGAGAGAAAGTCCTTGTCTTCATTCTACTACCTTTGCTCAGAATTCATCAGTCAAAAAGACCTTAGAATTATTTTTTTCAAAGTATAGTCACAACATCACTTTGAGAAGGGGGGTATGCTGGTTAACATTTAGAATCTGGGTCCCACTCCAAACTACTGGAGCAGAATACAAGGAGGCAGAACTCAAGAATATATATGTTTTTTCAAAATACTCCTGAGGTGATTGAAATGCAAGGAGCTGGGGTCCAAACTTTGAGTGGCACCACCGTACTACCCAAAAAGTTTGAGAACCAGGAAATCAAAATGTTATTTACTAAGCCTATATCTTTAAAGGGCCAGTAAAGCAAGAGTTAACATGACCCACCAAGGAGAGCTGGACTTCTAAGATTTGGCTTTTCCTGTTGTCCCACACCCCATGGGAAAATGGTGTGAATGAAAGAGTTAAGAAAATGATTGCTAGTTCCCATTCACAGTTCCATATATTTATTACATACCATATTAGCAAAGGAATTGATGATCAACTCCCTCAAATGTACTTCCAGCTGTTCTAAGGACATGTGCTTCCTCTGACCCCTTAAATGTTGCCCCTTTTAGTGCTAAAGGTGACATCCTATTCCTCCTCCTCGGCTATTAGCTTGTATTAATTATGGGAGCGGAGGGTGCTGTACTTTTCTTTCCCTGCAATCGAAGCCACCATTAAAACATTTCACTAGGGCAGCCGTTTGCTGACAGGGAGCCCCGTCTCACCTCCTGTTTCTATTACTCTCTGTGAAAGGTGCGTCCCTTAGACATTTGCAAAACGTTCCTGCATTCTTATATATCTTAAGAAATTAAATCCTACAGTCATGTGACTTTCCATTGTTTAAAATCCTTATTTACATGTCTTAAAGCAGCCCCACACAATCATAGTCATTCTCCATCCTGAGAGAGTGGATGCTGTTCTACAGACCCTGCTGGCTTCTACTGCACCCTCCTCCTTCTATCCCTGTTCCGGCCTCCTTTTACAGTGCCTCAGAGGAAAGTTCCAGCCAGGGTAAAAGGCTTCCTGGAAGGTGGACAAGGCTTCCCTGACCTCTCCGAGAAGACCATCACTTTTCTCCCAGAGACGGAACAGCCTTGCCCACTAGCAGCGACGGCATTTTCACATCGTTTAGATCAGTTTTCTAGCACGGTGTCCTAGGGCTGGCGCTTGATGGAACAATCTCTGACCTTACACAGTAGTCTCTCCACGGTCCTGCCACTAACCACGAGGCAGTTAGTTCTAATCTTTGGGTAGTAATTAATCCATGCTAAAAACAGATGTTGTACTAGGATTACTAATTACTAAGAGCAGCCCAAAGCATATAATCCCTATTTTATAGGCCACACCAACCTAAGGATATTTTTTTTAAGTCACCATGGCAACATATCACTTCTCTACTTTGGCTTCCTTTCATGATAGTAGAATTTCTAGAATTCCTTCTCCTAGGTGCTCATGAACAGAGACAGCTCAGCTATCATATTGCCTCTGCCAGTCCCCCCTTTCCTGCCCTGCCCCTGACATCTGCAGCAGCCCCATGGCTTATGTCTGTGAAGCCCCTTCTACACCCTGCCCCGCCCTGGCAGGGAAGGCAGTAGCATTTTACACTGATACCTGCTAGAGAGCAAGGTCCCTTAGATGATGCTCCAGTTGGCTGGTGAGGCTCCTCTCCCCCACGGCAGAATTGCACCCTGGGAGCACACCTTGAGGCAGCGCTGCTTTGTGGTCAGCATATTATCTCCCAGGAATTTTGGCAAAACTTCTCTGTTTGTTGGAACATTCCTGTTTTTCCAAGCCAAGCAGTAAGTGAAGGAGCAAGCTGTGTTCACTCCTTTTCTGACACGAGTCCTCGGGCCAAGTTCATTTCCAAGATGCTGTTAAGTTTCCACACAAGTATATTCTGAGCATGTTCACCTTATTTCTGTCATGGGCATACTCAGACTTTTTAAACTCTTAGAGAAAATAGAGCTTTGCCTTATATTCATATCTTCTCTTCCCCAACTGCTGCTTTTACTGAATTCTATGAAGTACTCAGTATCCAAGACTTACTTGCAAGCAAAGCCTTGAGTCATGCACTAGGTTTTTTTTCTATGAGCATGTAAGTTCCATAAGGCTGGTGTATTAGCTATCTATTGCTGCGTAACAAATTACCCCCCAAAATTAGTGACTAAAAACAACAACCATTTATTATCTCACGGTTTCTATGAATTGGGGATCTAAGAGCAGCTTAGGCGGGTTTGTTTCAAAGCCTTTTATGAGATGGCAGTCAAGGTGTTGCCGGGGCTGCAGTACTCTCAAGGTCAGCTGGAGGAGGATTCCCTTATAAAGTCACTCCCATGTCTGTCGGGAGGCCTCCGGTCCTTGCTGACTCTTGGCTGAAGACATCAGTTCCTCTTCAAATGGGTCTTTCCACAAAGTTTCTCACAATAAGGCAGCTGGACTCCCTCAGAATGAAGACTCCAAGAAACAGAGAAAGAGAGAGACAGGGAGATACAGATACACAGAGACAGACAGCAGCAGACAGAGGGGAAAAAAGAGAGAAAGAAAGAGAAAGAAGTTCTCAGGACTCCTATGCCATGATATACGGATTGTGTGTATATATGACTCCTCCATTATAATTTGACAATATTTCAGGATAGTCATTTAATGGTGTTTATTAGGAAGTTCTGATGGGTGTTGTACTAAGGTGGAACTCTTAAGAAATGGCACGTGACAACTATGTGACTATTAAATTAATTTATTGCCGTAACACTAAACAGCAAAATACCAAAGAATCCACAGTAATTGGCTGTTTAAAATCACATTTTCAAAATAGTCTGTGATTAAATTATAAACTGCTTATTAGCTTAGCAATGGTAAAGTAGGATAGATTTATACTAAAATGTTTTCACAAAATATTTTTGCCAGAAATAAGGATTTCCCCTGAAATGATTTGTGAAAGACTTTGACTAAAGCCATACCACAAACAAGGCCACCAACTTCATGTTTTATGTTTCAATATTTACACTTTATTGTGGTGGACTAAGTAATGCCTCTCACCAAAGATGTAACATTCTAAATCCCTGGAACCAGTGAATGTTACTTTATATGGGAAAATGGACTTTGCAGACATGATAAAATTAAGGATGTTGAGATGGGAAAATTATTCTGGATTACCTGAATAAGCCCAGTGTAATCACAGGGTCCTTGCAAGGGACACAGAGGAGCTGTCAGAGTGATACTGACAGTGATTTGATGACAGAAGAAAAAAAAAAGTGATTGACGATGCTAAATAGCTAGCTTTGAAGACAGTGGATAGTGGCCACAAACCAAGGAATAAAGGCAACCTCTAGGAGCTGGGAAAGTCAAGTGCAGTAAATAGATTCTCCCATGAACTCTCTAGAAGAAACCAGTCCTGCTGACACCTCCGGTGAAATTGATTCTGAACTTCTGGCCTCCCAAATTGTAACAGAACAAACCTGTGTTGTTTTAGGCCCCCAACTAATTTACAGTAATTTGTTACAGCTGTGATAAGAAACAACTATACTTCTAAATGAAATAGTGAGAGGTCTCTCAGCATTTTCAAAAGTATTTCATGATGGATTACACATCTTGAAGCTTTTTCAATAAACACGTAGTCCGTTCTCCAAATACAGAGGGAGACAACACTCTACATGATTAAAGGCCTGGACTAGGAGCAGATTCCTCCTCAAGGTGGCCTGTCCCGACTCCGGAGGGAGGCGGGGCTGGGAGGAAAGCTGTGGCACAGCTCCTGCATCCAGGGACGAAAGTGGGAGAGGCCCTGGCAGCGATCTTCATGGGGTCGCTGGTGGGCAGAGCCCAGGGAGCGCAGTCACGGCTCCATCCATGGAAATCCAGGGATTCTGAGATTGCACAGTGGCTCTACCCCTGAAGAGAATTAGGGGTTCCCACCCATCTCTATAAACGGGTATCAGGTAAGGAGTACAAACTTATCCTTGTCTCCCATGGTCCAAGCCATGCACTCCAGTCCTTCCCAGAACTATCCATCGCATGCTGCGTAGCCAGAGAGATGACATTTCAAGCAAGGTTAGAGAGAGTTGGAGTGTGAAAATACTTATTTCACAAAATATGTATGCCTCCCCTCAAAGCACTCCAAAAAAAGTCTCAAATAATCAGACTAATTTATGAGACAAAACTTGGAATATTTTTCTAGCCACTGTGGGATTAATTATTTTATTCAGAGACAAAGAAATTTTAGCATGACATTTAGAGATGCCCTTGTTCCTAGAAAATGAACGGTGGACGGATCCTCTTCTTACAAAAAAGGGGAGGTCTCCACAGGAACCTCACAAAGTTTCCAAAATTGAACATGTGTGACCGCCTCAGGGGTGCTGCTCACTGTCGGGGGGGTGAGGATGGTCGGCAGGGGGCCTGGTGAGCTGTTAACCAGTGCCGGTGGCTTAGCTCTCATAGACCCAACTTAAGAAAGCACTCCAAGCTCAGTGGGCAAAGAGTCTGGAGCTCAATGTAGAGATGTGTGAACGGCCTCTGGCTGCCTGCCCCTTCTGCTGGCTGACACCACGGAGGGGCTCACTGGCAGGCTGGGCTGCTGTGCCTGTTCTGTGGCAGGGTGGCACTTCAGGGGACGGTGCCCAGCACAAACTCCAGTGTGCAAAATGAAGAAAACCCTATGCTTTAATGCTCAACAGACTCTGGCAGGGTCTTGTCCCCAACCTCACAGCACACCATCCTTAGTCTTTAGGAGAAGGGAGAAGCCCCCAGTGACTCCATAGAATATCTCCCATGATAAACTAAGGCCTCTGCTGACAGCGCCTACCTTCAGAACAGCTTGTGCCCCGAGCAACTTCCCTCATGAAGCTGGACTCTGGGGCCATGGTGCCTGTCCATCAAAGGTTTTCCACATTTCCCTGGCCATCAGTGTCTCTTTACAAGAGAGCCACGACATCATCATCATGTGAGGTGACCCAAAAGCTACACTTGGTCTCTAAACATTGCCATCAGCACTGCCTGCAGACCCTAAAGGATGCCATCCCCAGAGGAGAGACTGGCAATCCTAAAGTTAGAAGCCCCAAACGAAGATGTCTGATGGCTCCTGGGTTTTTCTTAAGTGAGCACCTTGAGTGGCTCACCGATTCCCCAGGTCACTCACAGATTCCTTAGAAAGGAAAGGGATTCATTGGATAGATATCCCAAAACAAAGCATTTTAACAATTGGTATCCTGCTTCAGCCTGATTTTAGTTCACTCCGATGCAACCCAGGACATCGGAGATGAAAATCAGTGTCCCGACATCAGAGCGGAGGCCTCCACACTGGTGGAAGTACCCCCTGGGCCTGCTGCATCTTTGGGAACTTGGTCCCAGCCACGGACGCCTGCCTCGTGAGGAAGCAGAGATTTCTGATCACTAGAGACATCAGGGCCCTGGTGCAGGGTACGTAGTCTTGTCACCGCAGCATCGACTCCCGGGGCAAAGGCAGACACACAGAGTTCCTGCTGCATGAAATGGCAATGTTTTTAAATATTTTTTTTTAATTTTTAAATTATAGTTGACATACAATGTTATATTAGTTTCAGGTGTACAATGTAATGATTAGACATTTATATAACTTACAAAGTGATCACCTAATAAATCTAGTAAGATGAAAGTATTTTTTAAGTGCTTTAACTCAAATTATTTAGGGGTCAGACTGCATAAACCACCTAGCAAAAGCTTTGCTTTGCAAGAAGCAAAAAAAAGACGAGGGGAAGATTGCTCTGCATACCTGTCTTTACAACACAGTACCCACCACAGGCCTGGCTGCCTGGCCAAGGACAGATGTAAAATCAAAACAGCTAATAAAACTTCTTGCTGTCACTGGTCACTCCCGGGACATCTCCATAATAAACTCTGGCAGGGATTAGCCCCTCTTCCAGGACTTGCTGTCCTCTGGAGGTGGTGGACCACTCCGCAACAAAAAGCCTTCATCCTGCTCCTTTTCACCAGTCTGCTCCAGCCACTACTACCTTGCTCACCAGGGAAGTCTTCCAGCTGCCCTCCAGACACCTGAGCTATGACTCTGGGTTCCAGTAGAAGACCTAGTAAGGCATGGTTCAAGTTCTTTGGCTTTTATATTCATCTGTCTGCTAATCTTTAGACACATAAGCCTATAGCCAGATGGAGTACATTAACCACAACATCCAGCAAGAGAGAGTAACCACTCAAATTAACCCCACAGTCAGAAGAAAATGTAAAATATGTGGCCAGAAAAGCAATTATGGGCAGGGCTGGCTACGTATTCACAAGGCCCAAGTGCAAACTAAGTCGGTGGGGCAGCTGGTGAAAAAACATATTAAGAGTTTCAAGATGAGGACAGCAGAGCATTAAACCAAGCATGGGCCCTTCTAAGCATGGGGTCCTGTGCATGAAGCCAGCCCTGATCGTGGAGAATCATTGTCTACTTCCCGAATGACCACTTTTCACCAAGGACTCACCAGAACATATCAAGGCTTTCTACTCAACAATCCACAAGAAGCCTCAGCCCACTCCAACTGGAGAAGAGAGCTTGTGGGTTATGAGGCTGGAATTCCTCTGAGCCTGACCCAGCACTACGGCTACACCTGGGCTATTGCATTAAAAAAGAAAAACAGATCTCGATCTAGGAAGAAGTTCCAGACACCTCCCAATGATTTTCAGCTTGCTTGTGCTTGCTCTAGTCTTTGTAGTTTCTGCCTTCCTGGCTCCACAACTCGGCTTTGATATCTGATTCTGGCATCTGCTCTTTGGTAACCATCCAGATGCCCCCTTCTCGCTTCTCAAACTCTAGTTTCTGGCACTGGTTTCTGTTTCGCTGGCTCCTCAGGTTTTCATTTTCCACAATTTCTGTGAGCAACATTCTATTGCCTCCCCTAGTTCCATGTAATCCCACTGGCCAAACTAGCCCCCTTTCCTCTGCTAATTAGGAAAGACAATGTAATCAGAAGATACCATATGTAGCCACAACCTGGTAGTTAATTTTATTCTAAAGAGCTGATATGAAACCACTACTATGTTCTTTCTTGACTTGTCTATTTACTCCTCCTTGAAATTCACTTTTCTTACCTTTTTTGACACTATACTTTCCTTGCCTGCCTCATACTTCACCCTAATGCCTCCTCCTTTTTCCTTTTCAGTTAGTCCTTTTCTTCTGCTTTTCCCATCTCTAGTGGCACAAGTACCAGCTTCTTACCTTACTTTGCCATAAATGCTGGAATTGCCCATGTTCGTTCCTCTTTTTCTTTTCTATGATTTTTTATTGCATATCTTTTATCAGTTTTTGACCTCCAAAGTTTTATCTCCATCCCTGACCTCATCCTAACATCCTAAACTACTTGTATATTTCATTGCCTTCTTCGTGGATTCATATATGTTGCCTATCAAAGAGGCACCGGTATTTTCTCTGCCTCTCGAGAATGTTATTTCCTCTGTCTTCCTGATCTCGACAAAAGGCACTATCAGGTTTCTCAAGGCAAAGAACAAAGTTGCCATCATTTATTCTGCTATCTTTTTCATCTGTTTAATCCAGTCAGTCAGTAAGGTCTACTGGCTCTACTTCCAAATGTTATCTTTTATTGATACACTTCTTGCCAAAGACTCTGCCATCTACCTGGTCTGAGTCCCATTAGTTCTTTCCTTAATTACATCAATAGCCTTCTAAATACTTCCTTCTTATACTTTTATCTGCTAAAAATCTTCTCTCCAAATGGACCAGAATGATCTCTTTTAAAAATAAATTGGATAAATGTAATTGCTCTACTTGAAACTCTCCAGTGGCTTCCCATTACATTTAGAATGAACTCCAAATGCTTTACAATTCTGACACTTACCTCTCTCACTTCAAGTCTTAACACTCTTTCTTTCAATTGATTTGTTCAATATCACTGCATTTTTCTCTTCTCTCAATCACACCACAGAGACTTTTACCTTGCTTTGTCTCAGTCCTGGAATATTTCTTCATATCTTCACATAGTTGAAACCTTCTCGTTACTACCTCTGCAAAGTATCTGCTGGCCACCCTATCAAATATTGCTGTCCCACCATCTGATTTTTCTAGATTATCCCCCGCCCCCTCCCCCGCTGGTTTCCTTCCTTCCTATTTCTCTATCTTTTTCTTCTTTCTCTCTCTCCCTTCCGTCCTTCCTTTCCTCCCTCCCTCCCTCCCTCCCTCTCTCTCTCTCTTTCTCTCTCTTTCTTTCTTTCTTTCTTTTCTTTCTTTCTTTCTTTCTTTCTTTCTTTCTTTCTTTCTTTCTTTCTGTTTTGTTTGTTTGTTTATTCTGGTAACAGCTTTATTTTGCCTTAGGCGGCAATGTGTCCTGAGCACTTAGAGGAGTTAGCACATAGTATGTATTCAATAAATGTTTACTGAACAAACATGTCCACAGAGTAATAAGGGAGACTGCAATCCAACAATATGTGGCCACCATCTGTTTTGACTGGAAAAATTTTTATTGAAACACAACCATATCCCCTTGTCTACAAATTGTCTATGCTGGCTTTTAAACTGCAACAGCAGAGCTGAGTAGGTGCAACTGAGACCATAAATCTTGCAAAGCTGAAAATATTTACTATTTGGCTCTTTATAAAAAAGTTGGTGATCCTTGCAATAGGATATGCTAGCTCAAATTGCCATTCAAATGAAAGGTATAGACATTGTATAACCTACATGTACTAAAGGAAAACTAAAGCCATGGGCCCTTCCAGGAGGTGCTGGGGACACTAGTTGAGGAAAAACTAAGCTAAGCAAAATGTGGTGCAAAATACAGCTTTCCAGAGCTGGAGAAGATAGGATGAAAGTTTTTGTTAGTGGTTTGAATCAATTTAAGTATAGGAACTAAGACTTAAAACTATCTAATTTTACTAACAGAACAAAAAATTTGGTAAAACAACACACCTTGAAAATGTGACCAGCAATAATCAGGGAGGGACATAGGATCAGGTCTAAATATACCAATTCTCCTCAGTAAGAAGAATAGCAAATTGATAAGGATGCCAAGATGATTCAATGGAAAAAAATAGTTCTTTTCAACAAATGGGGTTGGGTTACCGAATATCCACAAGCAAAAACCAACAACAAAAAAATAAGTTAGACCCCCTACCTCACAATATGCACAAAAATTAATTTGGCATGGATCAAAGACCCACTGTAAGAGCTTCAGTTACAGAACTAGCAGAAGAAAACACAGATGTATATCTATCTTTATGACCTTAGATTAAGCATTAATTTCTTAGAGAAAATACCTAGGACACAAGCAATGAAGGAAATAAATAAATTGGCCTTGTCTTCCTCTGACTGGCTTATTTCACTTAGTGTAAAGATCTCCAGGTTCATCCATGCTGTCTCAAAGGGTAGAATTTTCTTTTTTATGGCTGAGTAGTATTCTATTATCTTATATGATTTCATTCATATGTGGAATGTAATGAAGCAAAATAGAGAGACAGACTCACAAATGGAAGGCAGGTTGACAGCTGTAGGGGGCGTTGGGTTTGGGGTGGAGGAATTGAGCAAAAAGAAAAAAGCTCCTGGGCACGGGCAACAGTGTGGTGATTGTGGTGGGGGGTGGGGTTTGGGGTCGTGGATGAGAGTGTGGAGAGGTAAATGGTGATGGGTGCAGATTTGACTGGGGATGGTGAACACGCCGTACAATATACAGACGATGCATTATACAATTGTACACCTGAAACATGTATAATTTTATTAATCAATGTCATCTTAATAAATTCAATAAAAAGGAAATGAAAGAAAAAATAAATTGACCTTTATCAAAATTTAAAAAAAAGAAATTTTGCACTTCTAGGACATTGGCAAGAAAATGAAAAGACAAGCCATAAAATGGGAGAAAAATATTTGCAAATCATATGTCTGAAAAGGGTCTGGGATATAAAATATGTAAAGAACTTTTAGTACTCAACAACAAAATGACAATCAAATTTTAAAATGAGCAGAGGATTTAAATAGACACTTTTGAAAGATACACAACTGGCCATTAAAATTGTGAAAAAATGCTAAACATCATTAGTTACTAGAGAAATACAAGTCAGAACCACAATGCCATATCACGTCGCCCACACGAGGGTGGCCATAATAAAATAGACAATAGCAAGTTTTGGCAAGGATGTGGAGAAATTAAAGCCCTCATACCTTGCTGGTTTGGAATATAAAATGGTTCGGTTACTCTGGAAAACAGTTTGGCATTATTCAAAAGGTTAAATGTAGAGTTATCATATAACCCAATAATTCCACTCATAAGTATCTACTTAGAGTTGAAAACATGTGTTCACAATTAAAATCCATACAACTTTTCATAGCACCATTATTCGTAATAGCCAAAATGTACAAAAAAACAAATGTCTATCATCTAAAGAATGGATAAACAAAAACAATGGATAAAAAAATGTGGTATAGTCATGACAATGGGATATCGTTTGTAATAAAAAGAAATTAAGTACTTATATCTTATACAACATGAATGAAACTTGTACACAGTGTGTTAAGTGAAAGAAGCAAAATCCATATACTTTATGATTCCATCTGCATAAAAACTACTTGGTTGAGTTTGTGTTAGTCTACAATAAATTGAGTTAAGTAATACCATTTAATTTGACTGTCAGGACTATGCAGAATATGGATGAATCATTGAAAAATCAAATGGTTATATAACAGAGACCACAATCCTTATAGTCTTTAGGTCTATAACTGAAGCACTAATTCCCACCGTTGCCCTTGGTCGGGGCAGGTCAGAACAGTTTCAGAGGTTTCTGCTTAGTGCTGGCCTTCTTCACTATAACTCTTCTTCCATAGATCAAGAATTCAGTGTGAATGTTATCCAAATTCCAAGAATCAATTCCTACTATGTACCCAAAGACTAGGGAAATAATCCACCCATGGACCTAAGAGCCACTGTAAGCCTGACTTTAGTCAGGACTCCAGCTATTATTATTTGGCCCCTTTTACTTACTCCCTACTTTCACAAGAGAGCCATAATAAGCTTTGAGTCTCCTAGCGCGGATATCAACTCAAATTCTGCAAGCAGTAATTCTCAAAATGTTCGGGTATTCCCCTTTCCACAGTTTAAAGGCACTGAAGTTAAGTTATCATGGGCCTTTTGGGGATGAAGAGGGGAAATCATTATACTATATACTTGCTCTGGGTTGCAGGTCTCTCCTAGGAATCTTAACACCTTTTCTGTTAACGGTTCTGTATTTGCAAAGCAGCTTAGGTTCAGAAACTGAATGAGAAATTAGGACTGTTTATTGAAGTCACTGCCTTCAGCCTCCTGTTCTTCCATTCTTACCACCTTCTGGTTGTAGATATGGAACTGCACCTTTGTTAGCTGCCCATCTACTTTGCTCATCTAAATGCCATCCTCAATTAACCATCTCTACAAATCTTGACTGCCCCTGCCTCTGATCTCTCCAGTTGTTACAGTAATTGTGACCTTAGGATTTCTGGCTGTAGGCATTGCCCCCTGTTGTCTATTACTTTGGTGCCTCATAATCCACCTGGATAGTAAAGAACCCAGGTCTGTGAGCCCTTCTTCTGCTATGAGCTCTTGCCTACAGAGAAGATCCAGCCTTGAACTTCTCTTTCACCAGCACATCCCACATCTCCTCGGTGATGAGACTCAATCATCTGGTGGGTCTTCTGGCCTTATACAGTATATCCATTCCAGTATGTTCCCCTCTCTGAGGTTGTTTATTCATTTCTCTACCATATCCCAGAGAAATTCAACTATTTCCTCTTAAACTTTTAACAGCCTCCTCAACAGTGACTTTGTCCCATTCCCTGCAGTCCTTGCAAGGTATCATTAAATCACATGCCCCAAAAAAGTATCCCTAGGCAAATGAACTTTTGCTTATTCTGTCTGGTACTCTGGGCCATTAATCAAACAACCTTAAAGCCTAATCTCAAAGATTCCTCACAGGTCCTGCGGAGCTTTGTGACTTATCGAATATGCAAGCTAATTCTTGCCTCTTTCTTGGAGTGTACTCTCTGTCCGCCCTTATAAGTCTCAGAATGACTGACCTTTATTTCTCATTATCATACTGGTAGCTAAGGGAGGAGATGGGACAGTTTCTTGAGGGAATATGTATTGTGTTGCTGGGGAGAGGTTTTTGCAATATCTTTCTGCAGAGTTCTTCAGAGAGAGGGAAGCCAGCTCTGTAGTTTGACAGGTTTGTACAACCCAAATCATCAAGATCATCCACCCATACAATTATCTCCAACTTATGTTTCAGGTTCCCAAGAATGGCATTGTGATTTTTAATGAGAAATATATACTCCGTCTTTGTCTCGTTAAAACCCTTGGAATTTCCTAAGTGATCAGAGCAATAAAGGTGTCTTTTGTTATGTTAGTGAGGTAACTTTTAGAAAGCACTTAAGGTGGGGGCTGGTTGGGGGGACTAACCATGTGATTAGAGGGTTGGAACTTTCGGTCCAACCCACCTGATGTCCAGGAAGGACCTGAGGGAGGTTGAGTTCAGTCAACAATGGCCAGTTGCTTAACCAATCATGACTACCTCCTGAAGCCTCCATAAAAGCCCAGGTGGGGGAGTTTAGAGAGCTTCAGGTTGGTGAACACTTAAGATGGCAAACTTAATCAATAAATGTGTGTTCTGACTGCTCCACTGACCAGCGATGCTTCCATCTTTTTCCTCAGACCTGCTCTCCTCAGGCCTCTGTATTCCCCAAGACTCAACAATACTGGCGTTAGGCTGGTGAATAACCCTGCATGGCCTCTAAGTGTCCACGTGAAAGGATAAGGCGCATGTCTCTCATTTTGAGTCAAAAGCTAGAAATAATTAAGCTTAGTGAGGAAGGCATGGAATTTACTCCTGGTGAAGATACTATAAAGGTTGTTGAAATGACAAGAATTTAGAATATTACATAAACTTAGTTGGCAAAGCAGTAGCAGATTTGAGAGAACTAACACCAATTGTGAAAGAAGTTCTGTGATAAAATGCTATCAAACAATATCATATGCTACAGAGAAGCTGTTCATCACAGGAAGTCAATCAGTGCAGCAAATTTTATTGTTGCATCATATTAAGAAATTGTCACAGCCACCCCAGCCTTCAGCCAGCACCCATCAGCATCCGTCAACATCGAGGCAAGACCCTCTCCTAAAGGTTCAAGTGATGGTTAGTTAGCATTTTTTAGCAAAAGGTAAAGTGAATAAGAATAAGGAGTCATAAATTTAGTTCCTGTGTTCCATCTCCTCTTCACTCATTCATTCCAGCAGAGAGCAGCTGGTGCAAGCACTCTAGAGCAGAACAAACTTGGAGAATTAGAGGAGGAGAGTGGAGGCCAGCACGGCTGGAATGTAGATACAAAGGAAATAGAGTCAGATGAGGTAGAAGACTGCTTTTTATGTACAGCGTGCATTTTTGGCAGGATTGGGGCTTTTATATAGAGTTTGAATTTTATCCTAGGTAACCTGAGGAGACTTTGGGGGATTTTAAGCAGAATAGTGGTATAAAATAATTCATATTTTCAATTTGAAGGAATATTTTGTTGGGGTTCTTAAACATGGGATATTTTAGTATCTCACTGGCACTACAGAAAACAGTATACTAACAAAATCCTTACAAGATAAGGGAATAACTTTCAACCTAAAATAGTACTTATTTATTCAAAAATATGACTAGAATAAGTAATAATAGTCTATAAATTTGATGAATAGCTAAACTATCATTAATGTATAATTAGCTCCCATATTCCATGTAAGAGAATCAGACTACTGTGGATACAGGGACTTCCTCAAGATTTCAGCCTAAGTACAGAAAAGTAAAACCTGTGTGTTTTTCACCTCTCTTCCCAGTCCTAACCATGAAGTAAACCCCTGTGCTTCATAAGAATAAAAAATGTCACTTCTTAAAAGAAGGAGTGGGAGGAAGAGAAGAAAACAAAATTACTAATTGACCCAAGACGGAAGTTAAAACTACATTAGTCTTTGTCTTAATTCATACCACTTTCAACCAGTACCAAGGATTTATCTAGCTGTCTTCATTTCTTTATTTTCCATCGTTTATCTTTTTATCTTTTTGCCAAATTTGATATGAGATAGTTTTTAACAGAAAATAACATATAATATTATAGGAGAAAATAAATAGAGAATAAAAAAGAAGAAAGTGAAAGTCAGGTTTGAAATATGAACTAAAGACAGGGAAAGGCAGCGAACTGTAAAAATTAAGAGTCTGGCTTTATCTTACTTGCTGGCTAATTGTTTTGAGTAATACATGGAATTTTGCAAACAAAGCACTTAGAAGTGAATGGAAAATGTTCTTCTAACCGTCTTAGATACAGAACCAACAGGTAAATATAATTACCATAGTGTAGAGCATCACGGTACCAATGACATAGCTATATATCAAGTTTAACATGGCAGATGGGCTGCAGATATTTATCTCCTCCCATAAACAACTTTAAAATGACAGTAAATAATTTTTAAGTGGACAAAACAATGAAAAACATGTTGGGCAAGAAATTTCAACAAGTTTTTAGAGGGCAGAGGGATGTCAGGAAACTTAACGGCAAATTAAGAAGGTTCAGAAATACCTCTGCGAATAAGGTGGTTTAAACCACACAAGGCTCAAGAACTAGAGGAATCAAACACGCTGAGGTTGGATAAGGGTCAGGACTGCAAACAGGCATTTAAAGCCTGTATTAAAAACTGGTTGAATTTCTATTTTTTTACTTCACCTCCTCCCTAGTCAACTACTTATGCTCCCCACCACCACCACCATCCCTCTCCTGAAAGCCTAGAGCCCAATCAAAGGGTGAGAGGGTGAAATGAGATTTCAAAAAGTAAGAGGCGTGAGTGATTGAGGTGTAATTGGACCATGAGATTCTCACCTTTTTCCTACCCACACCACTAGAACCAGAACCCTGGCAGCGGACACCCCCCTGATGCAAGAGACTAGTAGTGTTACTCAGTGGAAAAATTGAACAGGTTCAGATTACAAATAAAAATGAAAATAAGAGATACATCTATTTGGAGCTATCACAGTGAAGAAAAGTTGATTTTTCACTACAGAGATGTCCACTTTTGACAAGCACCATCCACATGTTAGGTTTGCTGTTTGTTTCCTTGCACTTAAATATAAACAGGGAGACATGGATTATCAGAGATGTGAGCAAAACCTCCATATACAAGACAGAAAAAGAAAAGACACAAAATTTTAAAACGAATAAAGAAGAGACCATGGCAATGTAGGAAACAAAAGAATATTTTAGAACCTTATAATTAATATCCCGAGATAAGACAAGATATTATGTCCATTTAAAAAAACATTATTTAAAAAAATCAGAGAACAAGAAAGAGCTTTTTAAAATTTTTATAGTGTACCTAAATTTTATAATTGATATATATCCAAAATCAAAGATCCTTTAAAAAATATTTTATTTATTTATTTTTAGAAAGAGGGGGTGGGGGGAGAATGGGAGAGAAACATAGATGCAAGACAGAAACATCAATCAGTTATTTCTTGGACATGCCCTGACCGGGGAATGAACCCCAAACCCAAGCATGTGCCCTGACCGGGAATTGAACCGGCGACCTTTTGCTTTGTGGGATGACACCCAACCAACTGAGCCACACCAGTCAGGGAAATAAATATTTTTAAGACAAAACAATAACTTAAATAGATGGAAATAAGCAAAGATAGACTAAGTAAATAAGAGGACCACTTTAGGATGTTCAATATCCGATGAAGAGGAGGTCCTGAAAGAGAAAATGAACAAACAAGGGAGGATTTTTTCCTAAAAAATAAGTATATGAGAAAATTTCCTAAAACATAAAGACTTTAGACTCCAGATTGAAAGGCTCACTAAGCATTAGCACAATAAATTCAGAAACTTCCCAACTGAAAGATATCACTATGACACCCACAGCACACAGTAGGGAGAAGAGTGTAAGCATCTGCACATGTGCACACCGGGCAGTTGCATACAGTATCCTTACAGATCAGAATGGCGCTGAACTTGAACTACAAAACTGGAAGTTGAAAGACAATGGATTAATATATTTGAAATTTGGAGGAAAAATTATTTTTAAGTTAGCATTTTAACCAATAGGTCAATCAAATGAGAATATAGAATGAAGATATTTTGTACATGTAAAATACACTTTTAACAATTGACTCACAGACCCAGTGAGTCAACTGGGGGATACGGTGGGGGGGGAACTGGGGGACCAGGTGAAAGAGATAAAGGGATTCAGAAGTACAAATTGGCAGTGACGAAACAGTCAGAGGGATATACAGTACAGCATAGGAATATTGTCGATAATATTGTAATAACTATGTATGGCGTCAGGTGGGGACTGGGAATATGGGAGGGACCAGTGTGTAAAGTACATGATTGTCTGACCACTATGCTGTACACCTGAAACCAATACAAAACAGTACTGAAAGTAAACTGTAATTGAAAAATAAAAAATTAAAATAAATAATATAAAATAATTTAAGTAGGGAAAATTGTTTTAAAAAATAAAATATCCCAATGCCTGTAAAAAAATGTCCTTTCTTAGGATGTTCACCATAAAAAGGGTATAAAACCAAAACGAAAGAGATGTAATTTCAAAAAAAAAGAACATCCAACATGTGACCTTGAGGAAAAGAAGTTCTAGAATAACAGCAGTGAGGCAACAACAGGTTTAAACAGAAGGGATAGTACTATAGGAGAGGTCTTGAAGGCAGCAACTATTAACTCCCAAACAAAGGATTTTTTTGTTTTGCAAAAAGCGTTATTGTTTCCATTTGGTTCAATGCATGGGAAAGGACTCCACGGTGGTTAAAAGGAAGCCCAGTGGTTTCAGGGAGAGGCTCAGGCAAAAGCCAGATACCAGGGGGATGCGGAGGGGCCTATCCAAGACCCCCAATCATGCTTGAGGGTGAGCCTTTCAAAGAGATACTCGCCCAGCGCAGCCTGTGGAGGTTAATCAGGTTGTTGCCCATTTTCTTGATGAGTTTCACCTGCTCATCCAAGCAGTGGTTCTCCAGGAAGTCACAGAGGTAAGGGTCTGTGTGGGTAGACCCAGGGCGTGCAGATCCAAAAGGGCCTGGTTCAGGTTCTTCTCCAAGGCCATGGTGACTCCCATGGTGTCCTGAGTTTTACCCCACTCATCTTGCATGGCTTCTGTACATGGTGGAAGAAGGCATGGCCACTGCACTGATTTTGCATCTTTAAGAGACACCAGGAACTTCTCGGCCAACATACAGAAGAAGCAGCTCACACCCTCGAAAGTCACATCTGCCAGGTCCAGACAGAAGCCCAGAGAGAGGTAGGTGTAGGAGGCCCGCAGGTGCAGGTTGACCTGGGGGTCGACACAGCCTCCACCTCAGGGGAAAAATTCTGATGAATTTGGGAGCTCATGGTTGTTTAAAAATAAGGAGTTAGGGTCAAAAAACAGTGGCTGGTCTTGGAGGCTGAGGGTGGCTGAGGTGGTTCCAAAAGTGGTGACTGGGAAAGAGGTTGGAGGATGGTCGGAGGCTGGAAGAAGGGGTGTCCCCAGGTCTGTTCTGTCCAAACACTGTTGAAACAAGAGACATCTGAGGGACCTCCAAGGGCACTGTCAAGAAATTATTGTTCAAAAGTAAAATGTGAGGGAAAATGTTAAAAAAAATAGTGTAGGGTCAGTTGACAAAATTGAAACATGGACTGTATTAACTTTAGAGAAATAAAAACTTCTGTCTGCACAAAAATCTACATATAAATATTCATAGCTGCTTTATTTGTAATAGTGCCAAAGTGACAGTAACCAAACGTACTTTAGTAGACGAATAGATAGACTCTGGTGCATCATACTACAGAATACTACCCAACAACGAAAAGAGCAGAGTATTGATAAACACAGCAGCTGGGACAGATCTCAGGGATGTTATGCTGAGTGAAAAAAGCCGATCGCAAAAGACTACATGCTGTATGATTCTATCTATATAACTTTCTTGAAACAACAAAACTATAGAAATAGAGAACGGATTAGAGGATAGATACCAAGGATTAGGACTGGAGACAGAGTATGGTTATAAGGACTAACACAATACAGGTTTGGGGTTTGGGGTTCTGTATCCAGATTGTGGTGGCGGTTACACAAATCTATAAATGTGATAAAATTTCATAAAATGATATGCCAAAAATGCATATAAAAGCTCCTAAAATCCAGGTCTATAGTTAATAGTATTATACCATCATCGATTTCCTGGTTTGGATCATTGTATTAGATTTTAGGGTTGAGTAAAATTCTTCTCTTGAAACTTGTATATGAATCTAAAAGTATTTCAAAATAAAAATAAATAAATACTCCTCTCAAGGACGATTTCCAAAGATGCTGATTCATTTGGTCTGAAGCAGGACAGAGGAGTGTGTATTTTAGTAAGCTCTCCAAGTGGTTCTTATATAAGTAGTAACATTTCGAATCCTGCTATGTGATGCATAATGTCCTCAAGAGACCCTTTGGCAATGAAAACAATGGCACATTCTACACTACAGTTATAAGATGCCTCTTATTGCAAACTGAAGGCATCATACGAAAACACAAATAAATCTGCAAGGGGCTAAAACAGTGTATATTGCATCCCGGCGGCATGGCTCGCTTCCCAGACAACTTCTAGACTAAAATTAGACAGCATCACATCTTTCAAGTAGCACTCCATAGCATTGTTTCTTACCCTTGGATGTTTCATAGGATATTCCCCAATTAAAGGAAAAGGAACATGATTTGATATTATACCAACTGGAAAAGAAGGATGATATCCTTTTAAATACATTACAGAAGATTCCTATTTGAAAAGTAGCCCTCCCGCATTTGAATGGAGGTAGGCTGAAGGACAATCTGTGAAAAGGACCAAGATTTTACTAGAAAATCTACAAAGAATTTAGTAATTAATTGAGGCCTGAGGCATTATCTTTTCATTATAAAGAGAGTCGAAAATGTAGTTTATTTAATGAATATCAGTTGCATGCAAGGGAGGAAGAGCTATAATGTAGAAAAATTTAATACTCCATAATGCTTAATTAACATCAACTTTTACCATATGAAAATTTTACTCTTATGGATAGTATGACAGTCTAAATATTTCTCCCAGTTTTTAATTTAAGTGTTAATTTCTTAACATAAAAATTAGGTGGTG
Organism: Desmodus rotundus; assembly: GCF_022682495.2. Lineage (NCBI taxonomy): Eukaryota > Metazoa > Chordata > Mammalia > Chiroptera > Phyllostomidae > Desmodus > Desmodus rotundus. The sequence continues at coordinate 135,075,912 of NC_071387.1, forward strand.
AATATTATTAATGATCTCTTGGAATTTTAAGTATATACATTGTAAGAAGAAAATTATTTTGAATACACCTATTTTTAACATCTCTACTATGTGTCAGTTACTAAGTTAGATATTAAGATTCAAACATCAGTAATATATTGTTACTTTCTTTAAGCAGCCAGTGTCTATTGGAGTGAAAAAAAATTTAACAACTGTAGTATATTAATTGATTATAACAACTGTAGTACATTAACTGATTATAGCATAGGTGGTTCTCTATGTGAGTCTTGAAAACTGACCGGAATTTAGCTAGATGAAGAAAAGACGGGCGAGCACTGAAGGCACAGGGAACAGTTCGTGTGAATGCACGGACGAGTCCGATGTGATGCTGGGTTTATATAACAATGACTACGTCTGAGGTAAGTGATGCATTTGGGTGTAGGTTTGTGAAGGGCAAGAAAGCTGCCTAGAGCCAGGTCATGGTGCAGGTCTTTATCACGGCGATCTGGTGTGCAAAGCCACCCTGAAAGTACTCAAGCACTTTGAAAGGAGCAGTAGTAGCGTTGACATGGGTTTGAGTATGATTAAACTGAAGGCGAGAGAAAAATTAAATGATTGAATTAAGAAAATGGTTTGGGGTACAAAAAATTATCCATTGTGATTATTTGCAATGTGATTATGTGATTATTATTTTCAGTACAATATACCAGTTTCACACATTAGAAAGACACATGTTTGTTAAAGAAGCTGAAATTAATTCCTCAAAATCACAGAGGTTGGTCACATTTCACCTATAGTTAAATTATCTGGATATGATAATTTGAAGAAAATAAAAGAATAAAAAGAAAAATAATAAAAAGAATGTGGCAATGTCTCTGTTAAAAAACAAATTCTCCTTTAGGTTGGAAATACCATCTGGATCGTTTCAAGCTTCCCAGCCACCACACGTAGCAATGCAAAGCACAAAGTCTGAAACACAGAAACAAAAAAATCTTAAAAGAGATTTCAAATCTTTCAAAAATTCCCTCCAGTAAGGCTGCACTGCACCTGGATTTTCTTACATTAAAATGTCATGTTACTTCCTAGCAGGGATTTCGTGAAGATTAACAAGATCATGTTTTAAAGCTCTTTGGGTTCCCCACAGAGGGGAGCTCTTTAAGTACAAGGTGTAACATTTACTTTTCACTGCAACAGCCAGGGAATTCCTTACCTGTGGTGTCAGAGCGATCAGACCCCACTTCCTTTCAGAGGTCTTACTGCCTACGTGAAGTAGATAAATGAAGTTCGGTAGGGAGTGAGAATTGGTAATGTTTGAATTATTGAGGAACAAGTGTGCTAGGTACCTCTTTCTTCCATGTTACTTCTAGATGTCTTGATGGGCCCTTAAGAGTGTAGAAAAATTTTTAACCAAGTCAGGATAATGGAGGGATTTGCTCATTGATTATTTAGGTTGAGGAAGGGAATGAATATTACTGCAGGTAAAAAGAGTGTACAGCAAAAAGTAACTTTTGAAAATATGGACAAGTCCACCCTGGCTGATGTGGCTCAGTGACCTGAGCGTTGCCTCACAAACCAAAGGGCGACCCCTGTCTCACTCCTGGGCAGGGCACATGCCTGGGTGTGGATCAGGTCCCCGACTGGGGGCGTGTGAGAGGCAGTTGATCATTGTTTCTCTCACACATCAATGTTTCTCTCCCTCTCTTTCTCCCTTCCTTACCCTCTCTCTAAAAAGAAATAAATAAAATCTTTAAAAAAATAAATAAAATATGGGCAAATCAAATTTATTTATTTTAATCAATTTAGGCAGTAAACTGTATGCATTCAATAATCCTTGATATCAGGCATTCTGAGAAATTATAAAAAGTAAATTCAACAAAATAATCAGGAGATATTTGTTTAAGAGACTTAAATTTTAACCTACTGGTGAAGATATTATGGAGGCAAATTGGTACATACACAAACAACGGAAATATTACCCAATGTTACTAATAACATTGTCCACAAAGTCTGTGTCAGAGGCTGTTAAAGTGAAGATCTGCCTTTTTCTCACTTCTATTCGTTCATTTAAACATTTATTATTACTACCTGACATAAGTCTTCTTGTAAACAGGCTTCTGTGGCCTGAATTACAATTCCTTCTTTGATTCAGACACTTTTTTTGATCCAGAGACTCGGGCAAATACAACATAAAATCAGCTCTATCCAATGTCCTCCAGGTTCTTTTTCGATAGTGGTAGAGTCAGATATGCAAACATATGATAAAATCATCTTATATGTAAGGTAGAATAGTAATGAAAATATATACACCTCCTAATTAATTCTAAATGCTTCATTTAGTCAGGAGTTCTAAAACCCAGGTGCATCTTAGAATGACCTAAAGAGTTTTGTAAAAATACAAAGCACCTCCCCCACCTCCCACCAATTCTGCTTGAATGGGGCACCTGGGAAACTGGAGGTACTTTTTTTTCAAAGCTCCACTGATTCTAATGTGTATCCAGGGTTGAGGTGACCCCACCCCCCTGCCCAAAGGTTTGTTTAAAGATTAGGAAGAGACAAATCAAATACCATGTTGAATTGAAATTCTATAGAAGACAAGGGAAATTACCTTAGAATAGCTGTTACTAAAATTGAATGCAATGTATTAAATATATTCCAACAATTCAGAGGAAGATAGAAGAGCCAGCCACTCATAATATGCACTCCATGACTGAGCCGAAACCGAGGGCTAGGGAAAACTGTGAAGTAGGTGAATATTTATTCTTCAGCTCTCAATCACCCAGTTCTTCCAATCACCACACTGATAGGTGATTGAAGTCTCTAAGAATCTGCCATATGTTATGTCTGGAGTGGAATAAGGGTGGTCATGTAACATGTTACATTAGAGGGTCTGCATTTAAAACTAAATTGTAATTCCAGGCAACCCAAAGAACAGCGATGGCATAATCAGACCTTCCCAGCCACTGGAATACCAGGAGGCAATAGTCCACACTGGCAGCATGTTCCGTCAGGAGCTATAGTTCTGTAATTTGGGGTTCTCAGTTTTCTTTAGTAATAAAAACAAAATGAAAACACAAGGGTGTCTCTATTTAAGAGTGTTTCAAGAAATTCAACTTCCAGATGTTTTGAGCACTAGGTTCACCGTGTCACATGGCTGTGATGAGAATACAAGTCAGATAAAAGATGGTCTTTCACTGAGCCAAGCACAGGGAGGCTGAACATAAACAAAGCCTCAAGACCAAATGTACTATATTGAAATTTTCAATCACGAACCATCCAAAATGGTCTAAGACCAAAGTTTACAGCCTTGTAAAAATATTTTCTCAGTAGCATCACACCTTTGTGTAATATTTTAAAGCATGCCTAGCAAGTTGGATTCAGCACAGAGAAAAAGAATCATATAAATGAATAGGTAAGTTTCTTCATCAGTCGATTTAAAATATACCTCTACATCCACCCCCACTTGCTACTCTTTTTGAGGTTTCTTGCCTTGCATTCAATAACATGGCTCTGTTTAATCTCTCTAACTAATAAACGTAAATACATCCTTATACAAATAAATTATAGACCTAGAATTGTCATCAAATACCCATGATATCATTTTTGTGATTTAAATTGGCTGTGCACCTATAACTTATTAACAAGGTATTTCCTTCTTGTTTGGAGTGTGAAAGCATTATATAGGATTGTATAAACATGTACAGATAAAATTTGAGGTACTATTCTTCACAGCTAACATACATGAGTAGTATAAAGAAGTCTTTATAGGCTTTATTCATAGATGAGATAATAAAGACATGTTATTTTTTTCCTTTGGTTTTCAAAAAATGGCAAGGTAGACCATTGTACATTTGCTGTTGGGTTGTGTCATCGTTCATGGTGTTGGCCCCCTGAGGCACTTGTTTTTCGTTCCTAATCTATTGCTATTAACCTTGCAATATGAGCCTCACTCATATAAACCATGCTTAAAAGTAGGGCAGAATCAGTACAAAACAAGGTATTGCGAGGCTGAGTCCATTGGCCAAGCACTTACTGTCAGAGAAATCTCTGAGTAAATCAAAGTGTCTGTGTGAGGAGTTCCACTAGGTGAACTGAAATGTAATCACTCGTATGGAGCAGAAGTGTCAAGTCCTTGAAAATTCTCAGGGAGTAGCAGTAATGAGTGAGAGACAGAGCAACTGGATATACAGGGGCTCTTTTTTATCAGGCTTAGGGTAAGCAAGCTCTAGACAGTATCTGACAGCAACCAAGAAAAGACAATCTGCCCTTTCCCTGAAACGTGGCAAGGACACTTGGCTCGCTTTAGTCTTTCAATTTCACTATTATGCATAGCCAGAGATTGCCATCCATGGTGGCATCTTCTGAAACAAAGGGCAGAAATCAATATTTATTTCTCTGAGCAGAAGTCAGTGTCAACATAATAACCCAACCCCCTTTTTCAAGATGACAAAAGTGTTTTCTCAAGCTGATGGCTGAAATCTATTTTGCCTTATTTTTACAAACAAAGAACACAATGCTTTTGTTCCCCTAGCAACACACTTAAATGTACTAGCCTTCATCTTTGGCCTCTGATCTCTGTCCAAGCAACAGTCCAAACCCCAAATTAATTTTTGCATCCAAAGGTCAATAACATGGAAGGTTTAAGACAGATGTTCCTCTGGTCATCACTGACGTACATTCTATTAAAGATGGCAAAAATAAAAGAGGCTGCGTGTCTTAGTCTGTTCCAGCTGCTATAACAAAATACCACAGACTGGGTATCTTATGAACAACAAAACTTTATTTTTTACAGTTCTGAAGGCTAGAAGTCCAAGTTCAGTGTGACAGCATGGCTGCATGAGGACCCTGTCTGGGTCCCAGACTTCTCATTGTATGTGCACAAGGTGGAAGTGGCAGGGATCTCTTCCTGGCCACTTTTATAAGGGCATTAATCCTATTCATGAAGTTCCACCCTCATGACCTAATCACCTCCCAAAGGCCCCACCTCTTAATACCATCACCTCTGGGGCATATAATTTCAACATATGAATATTGAAGTGATATAAACATTCAGACCATAGTGCTATGACTTCCATGGTTTTCGATGGTTTTACTAATAGAAAGTGTGTCTAATCCTTTATAAAATAGTAGGTTCAAGGGATTTTGTATATGCAGGGGTGTTTTTTAGGTGTTTGGGGGTTTTTTCCTTGTAGGTAAACAATATTGCCTTGAATAAATATGTAGTATAGATAGATAAAAATATAAGAAATCGACTGGAAACCAATACATCAACTTCTTGACAGAAGTTGTCTTTGGGAAGGAAGAGCAAGTAATGGACTGTCAGGGAGTGGTTGTAAGACAGGGGCTACATTTGCAACATCACTAATTATCAGAGAAATGCAAACCCAAACCACAATGAGAGATCACTTCACACCAGTCAGAATGGCCACCATCAATAAATGAACAAACAAGTGCTGGTGAGGATGAGGAGAAAGGGGAACCTTTTTGTACCATTGGTGGGAATACAGATTGGGGCAGCCACTGTGGAAAGCAGTGTGGAGATACCTCAAAAAATTAAAAATGGATCTGCCTTTTAACCCAGCAATCCCTCTTCTGGGAGTATACCCAAAGAAACCCAAAACACTTAATCCAAAAGAACATAAGCACCCCTATGTTCATTGCAGTGTTACTTACAGTTGCCACGATATGGAAGTAGCCCAAGTGTCCATCAGTAGATGATGGATAAAACAACTATGGGACATTTACACAATGGAATATGGCTAAGCTGTAAAAAAAGAAGAAAATTTTACCCTTTGTGACAGCATGGATGTACTTGGAGAACATTATGCTAAGCCAGTCAGAGAAAGACAAATACCACATGATTTCACTCATGTGGAATCTAATGAACAAACTGAACTAACCATCTAAACAGAGACAGACCTATAGACAGAGAGCATGATGACAGTTACGGAGGGGGATGGCTAGAGAGTAGAGGCACAGAGCAAAAAGGGAAAAAGGACACATGGCCATGGAGATCAGTGTGGTGATCGTGGGGGGCAGACATAAGAGAGATAAATAGTAATGGAAAAAAAGGCAATAAAAAAATTCCTCTTAAAAAAACCAAAAAACAAAAAAGAAACAAAAAGTGATGGAGCAAATATGTTTTTCATATTGTGTGTTATGATGGGTGTTTCTTTATGTTTTTCTTTTATCCTTCCTGTATTTTAAGATCTCAAAAAAACTAAGAAAATCAGGCTATTAGCTAATCACGTCCATTGTGCTTTCTCTTTTCAAAGGAAATGATTGCAATTAGAACAGCCATCCTTATTGTCCAATTAGCAGTTTTCATCAAAGAAATTTCCATTGGGCATTAATCAAGTGAAGATCACAATTTTAGTGGTACCAGTCACCCTGCTCTTAAATAAATATATTACTATTCAAATTCTTATGTAAGTGCCCCATATATCTGATTAACTAAACGTAAAAATAAAGCCTTAATATATACAGAACACCATGCATGTGCTCTAAAAAGCAAATGAAGAAGCTGGAATAAATATATCATGAGTTGTACATGACTGTCTTTTATGAAAATGAAGAAGAATACCCTCTGGGAGAATCCAGATATTTGCTTGTTTTCATATTAAATATTTTACAAGGTATACAGCAAAGCACTTTACCCGGCAGAGCCTCAATAAGGATAAGAACAAGTATATTCACTTATAATAGTGAGCTGTGAGTAATATTTACATTACATATTTGTGTCAGATATAGCAACTACATGTGTATAGAATTTCTTTGAGTACAGTGTTGTTTGTAAGAACTTTTAAAAGAAGTCCCAAAATTATTGATGACTGTTTACTTTCAGTACATGAGTCACTTCCTGAACATATTTTACAATTGTGATGCAGCTGGGCTCTTAACACATTTATTTATTTTTTTTGTTTCCTTTTTAAAAAATCACCATTTCTGTTTTCAGATTATCCACAGGTTTGGCCTATCTCGGGGGGTAACAACAGACACATCTGTTGATTTCTCCCAAAATGACGGCAGCAACAATAGTGTGGTTACAAAATAAAAGGTGGAGAGGGAGTCTTTTCAAAACACAACGGAGAAAATAACCCCAAATGAGAGAAATGAGATAACCAGCAGATGCTCCAGAATGTGGAAGTCATCTGTAAGCGTTTAGTGGAATGGAGAATGCTGAAACAGTCCTCCGTGTGCCAGACGCCTGAAATAGAGACAGATGAGCTCTTCCTCTGAACTTCAACAACAGCACCAGCTGGAAAAGCAGAGCCTCTCTGCCAGGGGTCACTTGTTGGAACTGTTGACTGTAAATCAGCCTTCTCCCTTTGGACTAATAGTACCCAGAAAATACACCTAAAACGTTCATATGGACCCCTTATCCCGGGCACAAAGACCATCATCCTTGGTTGCTGAGGGTGTGTGGTGATGGAGACAAATTGTTTACATGTTTTAAACAAAGGGACTTTTTTTATGAGATCCACATGTTGTTCACACTGTTTCTTACCTTTCCTTGATGAGTCAGAAATGTTCCCAAACGAAATAACCCCCATTTCAACTGCATTGGTAAACAATGGTAAGGATATGTAGGTCTGAACATAGTCATGGAAAGGCCCTTTGTGAATTTGTCTTCTCCTGAAGTAATTGCTGCCGCATGACACTGCGTCTTCCAACCTGCGTTAGTAGAAGGGAGTGTCTTAGGGTGAAGCCTGCTATCTGGAATCCCTTTCCTCATATTGTTTAGATCATGAGCCTGGTTTTTGCACTTGCTCCCAGGGTGTCTGAAACATCGAACAACAACAGTGGGTAGTCAGAACTGTTCACACTGGCAACGGGTGCCTTACAACTTGCCATCTTATAAATGTCAGTTTTGCTTTTTTATGGAGCTAAGCAGAGATGAATCCCAGTAGCGTAGAAAGAGTTCTCTTAGATTTTGGAGTTCCTCCATTTCTGTGTGTGGAGTCAACCCAGAGCACCTCTGTTCCTCTCCATCCTGTTTAACTCCCTTGCTCTTTTCCTTGAACATTGCCAGGCCTGCCAAGATGCTGGGGGGTCTCTAGTGGGTGTAGGATACATTCTAGACCATCGGTAATCACTGTCTTGTCACGAGACCAGCAGCGTTGCCAGGGAGCTCGTCAGGATACAGATCGTTCTATCTCACCTTCTAAATCAGAAACTCTGAAGTTGAGGTCCAGTAATTTGTATTTTAACGAGCCCTTCAGCTCATTCTCATGAACACTAATCTTGAGAAACACTAGTCTTCACAATGCCAAAATTTCCCCCAGGAACTCTGCAAACCATCATCTTCTGAACTCTTGACCAAATATCCCCAGGGAATTCACCTGCACATTTTTAGATGTCCTTTTTACATCTAGACTATGGTGGGCTCGAGGTATACAAAGAATTCCATCTAAATTAAACCTGGTGTCAGTTTTGGGAATTGGTAATGGTGAATTAATTTGCATTAAGAATTTGTCCTAGATTAGGGAAACATAATCAGCTAAACTATAGCCCCGATGCCTTGTAAAAATGACACCCCTTTGATTGTTCTCCACTGCTGCATAACAAAGGGGAGATTTAAGAGCCTTGCAGAATAACACTGCCAGCTGTGCAGAAGACAGACCCTCCCATTGGTTGATGAATGGATTCTGCCTACCAATTGAGGTATTCTTATTGGTGGATGAAAACAACTGATTCATTATCTTCCTTAATAGCTTTTAATGTACTACTCAACTGAGTGAGGCTTTGTAGGATTTTTTTTCTTTAGGTTACTTTCCTAAAGAACATAGTCAAAATATGCAACTGAGGAACTACAAAGTTAATGTTTTATGACATTTAATCTGAAAACTGATGACATGACAAGCATAAAGAACTATCAAAAGGGATTTTATGAAGTGGGGAAGTTTATAAATCACCTTGAGGTAAATATATGGAGCTCACATTAAGAAAATAAATGATTCTGTCTACTTTTTTGTTGTGCTTCTCAAAAGTATTGTTAAAATCCATTAAGAATGTTTCCTCAATGTCATTTACACATAATCTTACAAGCCCCTCTCCACATTGCCATTAGATATTACAGTTTTTTTCTTTCCTTCTCTACCCAGCCTGCAGCCTAGGAAAATGACCTTCCCACATCCCATTTGAAATCCCTATTAACCCAGGTCAGGAAAAGGTCGCTTCACAGGGGAGAAACTGGAGTGAAGACTGGCCTAAGGAAATGCCTAGAGCCAAAGAAGTACTCTTGTCAAAATCAACAAGCAGTCTCTTTGCTTTCAAAATGGGAAAAATATTGTTTCTTCAAGAAACTTCACCATAAAGTATTGTTGGACATAGATTTCAAAATGAAAATGCTCTTTCATCCTTGTGTTTCTTATTTTTTAAGGATTGAGAACACCAAATTGTTATTTGGCACTGCCTGGGGTGCCTGCTGAGTTCTGAAGTTGGTGACTCAAAGGTAAATTCAGCACATCTGATAGCGTATAACTGTAGACTCAAGCCGTTCGTACCAGGACCACAAGTCAGGTCACAGACAAAGAATCCCTGAAGCTTGCTTAGCGGGAGCCGGCCAAGTAGCCAAAAGAATTTCCAGCCTTCCATGATGATTGGAACATACACTCAACACTAAAATGCTGCCCTTAATTATTAAGCATATACTTGAATACCTGCTATGTGCAGAGATAATCCAGAATGCTATAGAAAAGTATAAAAGACATAAAAAGTGTCCATCTCAGGAATAATTTGCAACTCAGCTGGAAAAAACAAACCAATAGGCATGAAAAGGCATCAGTATGCTATGAATGAGTCCAGTCACTTAAAGTCAGAATGGTAAGATCCATTGCTTTGAACTCGGCTCTACTTTTCTACCCCTCAACTCTCTGAAAGTTCAAAAGGGGCAAAATCTTCCCCAGGCAACCATGTTAAGTATGTTATCTGTAGGTCTTGGAGACATAATAAAATATGGACAAATGTAACAGGCATTCAAAAAAAAAAAAAAAATAGGGCCCTGGCTGGTGTGGCTCAGTGGATAGAGTGCCAGCCTGGGAACCAAAAGATTGGATTCCCAATCTAGAGCACATGCTGGGTTGCAGGCCAGGTCCCCAGTAGGGGGCATGGGAGAGACAACCACACATTGATGTTTCTCTCCCTCTCTTTCTCCCTCCTTTCCCCTCTCTCAAAAATAAATAAATAAATAAATAAATAAATAAATAAAATCTTAAAAAAATAGGGACTACCTCATGTTTCAATTACTTTTGACAAAATAATACATGTCATATTCTGAGCTCAGAAATGCAGGCCTTGTTGCAAATGTAGAGGCATACCATCCAATGATTAATCTGAATAGTCACAGTAGGAGGAAAAATTCACGGAGAATAACCCCTACCCTTCTCTTCTACTCTACAGGTAAATCAGGTGTCAGAGAAATTTTGCCTCTAAATGAAAAGTGAAGGTATTTAGCATTCTGGGTTTGGTGATTTTCCAAAATGATGCATTCGGGGAAGAAGAAATTATCCTCTACTCTTCTAGGTTCTTTTGGTCTGTCTAATCATTAAATCTATATATCTATGTGAAATGATTAACAAGAGAAAATGGCCAAATGAAATTACATACGTGCTTATGGGAACCCCACTGACAAGAGAGAGTCAGAGACCCTCGCATACAGGAGAGGTCCCATTGAAATGAGGTAGATATGGCCTACTGAGCTAAGGAATGAGGTAAGATGCCCTGAGGCTTTAAAGGAGAAGAGGGTAATTTGCAAGATGATAAGAAGGGCAGATGTTCAACAATTAGAACTTTGCCTTGCCCTATAAATAGGTCATAAAAAGTTATTTCTAGTGATAACTCTTATTATGGGTAAAGCTACAATTTAAATTTTTAAAGAAATAGTTAAAATTTTCTCTTGAGCCCACAGGATCTCAATTGCCTTCAGATCAAAATAATCCACATGCCAAAGTAGCACATCTTGGGGAAGCCTGATCTGAACCCCTTCAGACATCTTTTCTGTTTGCCTCTATAAATAGACCCAAAATTAAGAGCATTTACATAAATTACTATACACACACACACACACATAGTGTATAGCAGATGCACGTGTGTGTGTGTTTCTAGTACACGCACATAGCATTAGATTGCATTTGAGCAACTAAAATACCTTTTGTGAAATGAATGTTCCTTGCTGTGACATTTCATTCCCTAGCAAATATACCACGATGTTCCCAGAATATAATACCATGTTCTGGAATCAGAGCTATGTGAACAAATTCACACCTAAAGAAAAACTAGCAAACAATTTCTGCTCACGAAGACATTCCCCAGAAGTTTTAGTGCAACTCCAGTTCTGGTTTACACATTCCCACTCGATCTAACTTTGCTTTCTTGCATATGTAACTTATTGCTAAAGTATATAAACTCTCTTTTACCCCAAGGGGAAATGTACTGTTGAGGATGTCACTTTGGGGCATTTCAGGATACATAGGTAAGAGTTAAGATTAATCAGGTCTTTAGGTCAAAGGACCTAGGGGTCAAACTCATCACAAAGTTGTCCTCATACAGCAGAAAATGGAGACAGTTCATCATCAAGAACCACAGTTGGTGACAATTTTTCTTTTGCTTTTTTTAAAAAGTGTTTTTATTGTTGTTCAATTACAGTTGTTCAGTCATAGATTTTCAACATTTTAAAAGAAAAAAAATCTAACAACAAACTTGTCCCTTTTACAACTTCCTTTTCTTTACATTCTTCTCTCAGCTAGTTCACCCCCTCCAGTGCTTAAATGATTTTGCTAAACAAGTGATTCATTATGGATTTTCATTTCTAATTTCATAATCTTCTGTAGTATATTCAGCTATTTAAAGGGATGTTTTAAAAGTTTTAGAGCAAAAACAATTTTTATTGCCTCCCCACTCCCCAAAATTAATATTATTTGTATTCTTGGAAAATACATAAATGGTGGTATTAAGAATTCAAACAAATTTGAGTCATTCATATTCTTCTCCTATTAAAAAGTATGTAACTATTAGTGAAATAATTTAAGGGATTGAATTTTATTATTTTAAAATATACTGAAAATTGCAATTTAATCTATTGGCTTTCTGAAAGAAAAAAATAGCTCACCTGGGCCTCTTGACTTTTACCACTATTGACATTATATACCATTTGTGGGCAATTTATGCAACCTACAAACCTTGGCAAAAATCTTACCCAGTAGAATAAAACAGAAGCTTAAAGGGAAATTATGCTTATGAATTGTCTTGCTTTTTCTATTATAGAAAGCTCAGCCATAATAGCCCCTGTGCAGTAAGACCAGCTGTAAGCATAGTATCGAAAAATGGTTGTATGTCGATCATCTCTCTCCTTGCTTTTCCTAAAATCTCAGAAAATCCTAGAAATGTGAAGAAGCTAAGAGGGATTTTAAAGATCATCCAAATGAACTGCAATGTTTAAAGAATTATGAGAATAAGATCTGCATAAATTAACTGAGTTATCCAAGGCCACACAGCTAAGCTAAGAGAAACAGAAATCTCCCGGCCATTCCGCTGTCTCATCTTAACAAGCAGTGTACGAAACTTGCCAGCACAGAGCCGAAGGCACAGTCTAGACACACTACCTCAATGGGAACGGGACCTTTCAGATGTTTCCGGTCTCCTTTGTCAACTCTTCCCCAGTGGGTAGAAATAGCAAAACAAGAGGGAACACAAATCTACTTCTATGGTCAAAGTTCTTAACTTCTAATTCAAACAATAGTTTTTCTCTCTAGCTTAAAAGTCCTATTTTGCTGTTGCTTTAAAAGTAGTAATGGAAAATATCACGTTGCTTCTTGCAGTATCTAAACTTCTTAGACAAGCCTCCAAGCACCAGAGATAAATTACCAGTGGCTAGATACATTACTGTATAAAGCAAACAGCTCCAGAGCAGTGCGTTAAGTAGCCAAAACCCGAAGAAGGCAGCTTTCTTCATTCATTGCATACCTTGCATCACTGATGAATATATTTACCTCAAAGTCGAGTAAATAATAATAATAATAATAATAATAATAATAATAATGCTGTGTACTACCATGTGCTGCATTTCTAAGTTGGACAGAAGATTAAAGGATGAGTAAGGAACAGACCCCGCCCCCTCAGAGAGTTTACTTTTACTCATGTGAGATGTGGTGGCATGTACACAAATTTATACAATTCATAATAGGTTGGTTCCATGAAAAAAATACAAAATTCTGAAGGGGCTTGAAGGATATAGCTTTCTAAGGAACATAAAAGGCAGCATGAAATATGTGGCATTTGAGATAAAACTTGCAAGCTCCCATACGCTTGGGATTGGCAGGGAAGATGTAAATGGTCTAGGGCCGATGTGTCCTCAGAGCCACCTAAGACACTCTTATATGTTCTTTCTCCTTTTCCCATTCTGTTCCTTTGTTTATGATACTTATTCTTTAGAGATGCATTCTTCCATCCCTCCACTCTCATACCTCCTCCATTATTTGTAGAGCAGATGAGTATCAGGGGCCAAGCAGCTCCAGAAATACAAATAACTACTTGCGTTTCTGGTTGCACCCTCTCTCGGACTTCAGTGGACTCCACCAATGAAGCATCAGAAAGTGCTGCACACAGAGTAACTGAACAATATTCAGTCACTCATCCATTTTACAAATGGTTACTGAGCACCTACTGAGTGTAAGACACTGTTAGGAGGTAGAGGATAGAGACAAAATTAATGTGCTCCTTATTTCCATGGAGCTATAAATATTTAAATAAGCAATTGCAAGAATGTGATGGGTGTTTTGAGAGTGGAAGCACAGGATGCTAAGGTGGTACAAGGCAAGGACACCTGCCCAGATGGGGAGGGAAAAGGAAGGTTCCTGAAGAAGGGAGAGGTGGTTCTGAAAGGATGATTAGGTGTTAGCAGGTGCCATCTTGCCATAGAAATGTGAAACTGCCACATCTGGGGAGCACACATCTTTACAAGAAGGCACATTTAAAGACAGTAACAACTGGGAATGGCAGGCAGAGGATGCTGCCTAGCACTTGCAAGTGAAAAGCTCACAATTGCAGTGGGATCATGAATTTATTGACCACAGGTCAAAAGAAGGGGAAAGGGAGCTGAAGCTTTCCTAGGGTCAGTGAAAGGAAGGCCTGCCACTGAGATTAGAGGCAGGGGATTTACTCAATAAAAGGAAAGAAGCCTGAGATAAAGGATGGGGGTTGCAGGCTTTTGAAGCTCTTCCATCACTAATTATGGCTGGAGGTCAATCCATCAGAAGTCAGAACAGATAAAACTTCAAATGAACAGGACTTGTTTTCATGCAAATGTTTCTTGAAATGCAAACTAAGGGGGAAAAAAGTAAGAAAACACAGTATGAAGAGCAGGGGAGTTTCCTATTCAGCAGCAATTTCTTTAAACAAAATAAAACAAAACAAAAAAACAACTGCAAAAAATGTGGTGAAAAAATCTCTGTAGGGCAGGTTGCAAAGTAGATGGTATTCATCTACAACTCCAAATTCCATCTTTTGAAACACTATTCTAGATTCTGTCTAATGTTTTTTTTAATTTATTTTTTATTGTTATTCAATTGCAGTTGTATGCCTTTTCTTCCCTTCCCTCCCCCCACCCCGGCTGAACCCACCTCCCTCCCCTACCCCCACCATCCCCCCGGATTTTGTCCATGTGTCCTTTATAATAGTTCCTGCAATCCCCTCTTCCCACTGTCCCCACCTCACTCCCCCCTGGCCACTGCTAGACCAGGCGGTGAGGGACAAATACCATATGATCTCACCTTTAACTGGAACATAATCAACAAAAGAAAAAAGCAAACAAAATACCACCAGAGATTCTGTCTTTTTAAAACATTATTTCCCCAAATAGAATAGCCCTTATGAATGTCTTTGTAATACTCTATAATTTCAACAGTACAGGCTCTGGGAGCCCACCAAACCAAAGGAAATGTTCTTTAAATAAAAGAATGAGGTCTCCTGCTTAGGAGTTTAGAAAAGAAAATGAATAAATTAAAGATAGTGTACTTGATTCCCAAAATGGTGCTGTGAGCCCGAGTGTTACTGCACTGTGGGCTGTAGGAAATGTGCGTCGTTCTGTTCTGGTGAATTCTGAGGTTAAAAGCAGTGGTCAAACCTTGACAGAGAGGAGCTTTCTGCTCTGTTACATTACAGCTCACTTATTTCCCTCCAAATATTAAACAATGCCAAAAAGACTTTTAGTTATTTGGGATAAGATCCATTTTCATTTTACTCTTGTCCTTTTTTGGTTGTGAGATGACAGTTCAATATTCCAGGCTCCAAATGAGAGCTTGGCAAATGGATTAAAAAAAAAAAAAAGTTAAATGCTGTAGGGAACCAAAAAGGGCGTGCAATTAATTTTCCACAAGAAACTGTATAACTAGTGCTAAAGATGACTAGGTTTATCACCTATTCACTTCACACAGGCCTTGGAATTTTCCAGGCCTTCCTAGTACATATGTGATTTTATTAAAGTCAGTTAACCCTCGATTTTATTGTATAAAAATCAGCACATAATATTCCATTTCAGCATCTATTAAAAAGATAATTTAATTATCTGGAATTAAGCACAGGAAAATATCATGAAATATCATGATTAAAAACACAAATAGAAGAATCAGATTCCAGTTTAAATCACACTTGTGTCTCATAAGTTGCGTTACCTTGGGAACTATATTTAACCTCTTACCTTTAGTTTTCTCATCGTTAAAAGTGATAATGTTAATAATTCCAAATTTATTGTGCTTCTCTGGGAATTAAGTATTGTAGACTACATGCAAGAACTGATGCGCAATAATCTTTCAGTAAATAGGAGCTGTTATTTCTGTTGTTAAATGAATGTTAGGTTCCAAAGATTTAGAACTTGGCTGGGGTCACCTTTTCATTCACACACAATATGTTCCTAGGCATTTCTGCACTTTATGCTTTTGCAAATAAATGTCAATCCAAATATGTGGATAACATTATAACTATCTCTAAGAATGAAATAAAACATTTTGCCCAAATAATGGCCTTTGACTACATCTAACCTGCTTAAGAGCTGGAAGTTGTTCATTAAGATGTTACAGAGAAACCCCCCATTACAATCCTTATGCACACCTCAAAAAACCCAAAAAGGAAAAACCTCATTTGCCCAGTTGTCTTCTTAACACCACACATGGTAGGGAAAGCACTCTGTTAGTGACTAATTGCTTCAAGGCTTTCTTACAAATCCCAGTTTTAAGAAAGAGAGAGAGAGAGAGGGAGGGAGGAGGGAGGAAGGGAGGAAGGGAGGAAGGGAGGAAGGGAGGAAGGGAGGAAGGAAGGAAGGGAGGAAGGAAGGGAGGAAGGGAGGAAGGGAGGGAGGGAGGGAGGGAGGGAGGAAGGAAGGAAGGAAGGAAGGAAGGAAGGAAGGAAGGAAGGAAGGAAGGAAGACTGTAGCCAAGAGAAATTCCAATTCTGAAAATGCTCTGTGCTGTTGATACATTTGTCCTTTACTTTTTTTATTTTTATTTTTCTTTAAATATATTTTATTGATTATGCTATTACAGTTTTCCCAATTGCTCCCCATTTATCTTCCCTCCTCCCTGCATCCCCCCACCCTGCAGCATTCCCCCATTTAGTTCAAGCCCATGGGTTGTACATATAAGTTCTTTGAGTTCTCTGTTTCCTATACCATTTTTTACCTCTCCCCATCTATTTTATGCCTACTAATTATGCTTCTTCTTCTCTGTACCTTTTCCCCCCTACTCCTCCCTTCCCTCTCCCCACTGAAAACCCTCCATGTGATGTCCATTTCTCAGATTCTGTTCCTGTTCTGGTTGTTTGCTTAGTTTTGTTTTTATTGTTTGTCTTTTCTTTTAGGTTTATTTGTTGATAGTTGTGAGTTTGTTGTCATTTTACTGTTCATATTTTTTATCTTATTTTTCTTAGATAAGTCACTTTAACGTTTCATATAATAATGGCTTGGTGATGATGAACTCCTTTAACTTGAGCTTATCTGGGAAGCACTTTATCTGCCCTTCCATTCTAAATGATAGCTTTGCTGGATAGAGTAATCTTGGATGTAGGTCCTTGCCTTTCATGACTTCAAATACTTCTTTCCAGCCCCTTCTTGCCTGCGAGGTTTCTTTTGAGAAATTAGCTGATAGCCTTATGGGCACTCCTTTGTAGGTAACTCTCTCCTTTCCTCTTGCTGCTTTTAAGATTCTCTCTTTATTTTTAATATCGGGTAACTTAATGATGATGTGCCTTGGTGTGTTCCTCTTTGGGTCCAACTTCTTTGGGACTCTCTGGGCTTCCTGGGCTTCCTGGAAGTCTCCTTTGCCAGATTGGGGAAGTTTTCCTTCATTATTTGTTCAAGTAAGTTTTCAATTTCTTACTGTTGTTATTCTCCTTCTGGCACCTCTGTAATTCAGATATTGGAATATTTCAGGTTATCCCAGAGGTTCCTCAGCCTCTCCTCATTTTTTTGAATTCTTGTTTCTTCATTCTGTTCCAGTTGGATGTTTATTTCTTCCTTTTGTTCCAGATCATTGCTTTGAGTCCTGGTTTCCTTCCTGTCACTGTTGATTCCCTGAATATTTTGCTTTATTTCATTTGTTTTTTCATTTTTCAACCAAGCTCAATCAGTTCTGTGAGCATTTTGATTACCAGGGCTTTAAATTCTCCATCAGATAGGTCAGCTATGGCCTCATCACTTAGCTCTCTTTCTGAAGCTTTGCTCTGTTCTTTCATTTGGGCCATATTTTTTTGTCTTGGCCAAGCTGATAGGCTATAAGGGGGTGGGGCCTTAGGTATTCATCCAAGCAGGGCAACCCTCTTTGCTGCACTGTGGCACTGCCTTTGGGGGAGGGGCCAGAGAGGGACCAGTGAGGCTGACCTGCTCATCTCTAGCCCACTTTCCAATGAACTCTCATGGGAGACTGAGAGTTTCTCCCACCACGGCAACTGCCGTAGTCCACAGTCAGTACTGAGTCTCAGTTTCCTGTTCAGCCAGCCCTGCCAGAGCGGTCCTCCACCTCGCTGTGGGTTCTTACCTGTCAACTAGTTCTTGTTGACTGTTTCTTTAATTCCTTGGTTGTCAGAGTGCCATGCAGTTTGATTTTCTGGCGTTTCTGGTTATTTATTGATTATGGATTGGTTATTATCCTCCTTTTGGTTGTGTGAAGAAGTGAAGGGTTTCTACCTATGCCTCCATCTGGGATGGAATTCCCATTTGTTTTACTTAAGCAAATATTAAGTAGGTCTCCTGGGTATAATGGTCTTGGGTAATATCCCTAAGACAATGGCTTTGTGATTCTTTTATTCAGCAATAATGTGTGATATCTGTTATATGTGCAAGGTCCTTGGATAGCTCTGGAGCTGCAGTATGGACTGAACCATGTTCCTGACTCACAGAATTCACTGTCAAGGTGCGGGAATAGGAATGAATAGATATTGCTAATACAGTTATGTGGTAAGGTCTATGATGGAGAAAATAAAGCTTACTATAAGAATACATTTGCATTTAATTTCTGACAAAATGTGGAATGGCTGGCCTTTAATCAACTGATCAGTGCACATTATTTGAAAATTAGTATCAGTGGAAGAGGTGTTTTCACAATGAGAAAATGATGTAGAAAAATATACCCCATGATTTCTACTGGGCCTCCTCCCACAGCACACAATCTGAACACATTTTTCGAACCAGATGTGGCTTCAGGCCTAGCTCCCTAGCATCTTCACTTTTCTAACAGTTGTCATTTTTAAATCTTTCCCAAGTAGATATTGAATATAGCCATAATGTTGAGATGGTACAATGCAGAAAAATAATAATTAGTATAACCCAGAGCTTCAGCCCACATGGACTTTTGGTTATAAATTTACTTGTAGAGATAAATTCAATCCCAAATATGAAAGCCAATTCTCACCTCCAGAGGAAACTGAGAACTCTTGATGCGCTGACTATTTATCAACCTTAGCAATAGATTTTTGAGGAAAATGTGTCAAATTATATTAGCATTAACTTAGGGCTAGTTCTTTGGAAGTCCTGACACCATTTGGTTGAGCCAGATTTGTTTCTTAGCTTCTGGTTATCTATAACTATCTAAGTCCATCCCAATTAGTTAATCAAAAAAATGTATTTCTAAGATGGAGGGCGAGAATAACATTTAATCATGCCACTGATCTTCCCCTGAAGAACTCTACATATATGTCAAGAAGCTATTTACACAGGAGAAGACTAGCAATGATGATCTCATGATTTTTTTCCATTAAAAGCAGAAAAGCGACAAGTGCCTCTTCCTGCTCACTTTCTGATCCCAATGGATAGCAAGGGGTCTGGTCTCATTGACTGGTTGCCCTTATCTGTTATGAAAGGAAGAGAAATCATGCACATTTGTGCCATTTGGTATTCTGGCAGATACTTTTATCTCAATTTGGGACATCTAGCCAATGACACAGCTTGAAATTAAGGTGAGATAGATATAAAATTCATGCATATCTACACATATGCATATACATGAAAAACAGCCTTCATAAACAACCTTAAATCTTCCCTGTATTAAAGTAATAGTAAATTAGAAGTAAAATACAAACAAGTAAACACACTCATACTTGTTAAAGGGCATAACCTGGGCATGAAAAAGGTAGTAAAAGTTAAGAAAGCAGTTAGCTTTTATGAATGCCTCAATTAAGAAACCATCTTAAAGTCCATTTGATGATGGACTGATTATATAGTGCAATAACTTAAAAATTGACAGGAGCAAGTCTTGAAAATATTAATCAATATAATAGGGCAGTGGAATATGTGGAAGCCAAAAGAACTTAATTTTCACAAAGCTCTATTTAAAAACAAAAGTTTACTTTGATGTCAAAATACTTTTCTACCCTTATATGATACTAACAAGAGGAAAATTAATTATTTTTGTCATAGAGTTATAAAAGTACTTCTTAAATATTCTAACAGTTTAAAGACAGTGTTTCTTTTTTATTGCAGTATAATCTAATGTAACATTATATTAGTTCCAGGTGTACTAATATATTATGTTATACATGCTCCATTATGTACAATATAATGATTCAATATTTTATACAAGTATATTCCAGTGTGATCACCACAATATATCTAGTTAACATCTGTCACTATACATAGCTACACATTTTTTTCCTTATGATGAAAACTTAAAATTTACTATCTTAGAAACTTTCAAATAACCAATGTAGTATTATTTGCTATGGTCACCACGCTACAGCACACCCCCATGACTTTACTTTGTAACTGGATATTTAGACTTTTTAAACCCCTTCATCCATTTCTCCCTGCACCAGCCTTCCCTGCCCCCTGCTTCTAACAAACCACCAATCTGTACTCTACATCCATGTACTCATGTTTTTGTTTGTTTGCTACTTGTTTTGTTTGGGGTTTTATTTAGATTCAACATATAAGTGAGATCATATGGTATTTGTTTTTGTCTGTATGACTGTATGACTTACTTCACTTAACATAATGTCCTTAAGTTTTCTTCATTTTGTCACAAATAGGTAATGGCAAGATTTCATTCATTTTTTATAACTCAATAATATTCCATTATATATGTATTAACATATATATTTCATCAATGAGCACCAAAGTTGTTTCCATGTCTTGTCTATTATAAATAATGCTGCAATGAGCATAAGGATGCATATCATTTTTATCTTTTTGAGTTTTTAATTTTTTTCTAATAAATATCCAGATGTAGAATCACTGCATTGTATGGTAGTTCTATTTTTAACCTTTTGAAGAAACTCCATACTGTTTCCCACAGTGACTGCATCAATTTATGTTTCCATCAACAGTGTACAGAGGTTTTCTTTTCTCCACATTGTTGCCAACACTTATTCTACTTGTCTTTTTGGTAATAGCCATTATGACAGGTATGAGGTGGTATCTCATTGTAGTTTTGATTTGCATTTCTCCGATGATCAATGATGTTGATTATATTTTATGAACCTATTGGCTACCTGTATGGCTTCTTTGGAAAATAAAAAGTCTATCCAGACCTTCACCCATATTTTAATGAGATTATTTGGGGATGTTTTTGCTGTTGAGTTGGATGAGTTCTTTGTATATTCTGGACAGTAATCCCTTTCAGATACATGATTTCCAAATATTTCCTCCCATTCAATAGGTTGCTTTTTTATTTTGTTGTTGGTTTTCCTTGTTGTGCAGAAGCTTATTTAGTTGGATGCAGCCCCACTAGTTTATTTTGGCTGTGTTTCTTCAGACCTAGGTGGAACAGTAGAGTGTAATTGAGACGTTTGATGACATTGGGAGCTCAGTGACTGAAAACGCCACGTTAGAGCAGCACCAATGGAGCAGCACCCAGTGTCAGAGGTACCAGGAGCTTAAGTATCACTTCAGACTCAAGCCACCCTTAGGGTGCAAGATTACAAACATGAACAACCCTATGTGACTGAGAGTTAAATTCATACAACTCTCCAAAAAGCTCAAGATTTTATCTAGCTGTAATCTAAACAAATGTCAAATAAGAATTCAGGATAAAATATTAGTTTCCTGAGTTGAATTTTAAAAAAAAGTTAGTACTTAGAATAAGATTTAAATTCTTTTTCCATTCAACAAATAATCACTTCTTATTACATTTCAAACAGTTCACTTGATGCTAAGGATGCGTCTGTGATGAAAAAAAACTGTTTTTGCTCTCATGGAACTTAAAGTCTCATTGTCTTTAGTAGTACTAGAAATATACACATATGTATACTCTTTTCTCCATAGGTATATGTATAGAACCTTAATCAATGCCTATAATATGCAACCATATTTTATTGGTGAGTTAGATGTAAAGAATGGACAGTTATTGATATTTTTAAATTAGAAATTCAGTTACTTTGGAACAAAGTACTACGTGTGTGGCACTGTGCTGAACTGTAAAGGTACACTAACTCAAATCAGAAACTAAAAATAAATATTGTTTGGGTGGTTACTCATTGATATAATTAGTAACTTTTTTTCTTGCACAAACCATAACTTTTAAAATATTGGATATTAATATAACACCATGAAGAAGGTGTAGCTCCTGACAGAGGGCCTCAGAATCCAATGAACAAGACCAATAACAGAATATAAAAAGAGGAATAAATTTTGTCTGGATGTTTCGAAAGGGCTTCCCAGAGAAAAAATTTTGGCTGAGATTAGAAAGATGAGTTCAAAACCCCACACATCTAAAAAACAAACAAACAAACAAACAAAAAACCTCCACAGACAAAACAGTGTCCTAGCTAGAACACACAGACCTTACATGACAGAGGGATCTAAAAATGTATGTGTGACATAACTGAGAAGCCACATGCTATCCACCATGATTGCAGATGAGCACAGGGAGAGAGAGAAGTGTTTTAGCAATTGTTTTAAAAATCAATTTAAAATAGCTAAGATGGAAAGCTGAAGAATATGTGTTATACTCTTTGAAAGGGGAGGAACCCCTTAAGATTTTTGAACATAACTATTCCATAGTGAGAGCTGTGTTTCAGGGAAGAAGGATGATAAGTTGAAAGAGAATAAAGGGAAAACCAAGTGCAATGATAGTACAGTTTTCCAGGTTAGGAACAATGAAAGCCTCACACAGGGTCTGAGACATAGTAAACCCTCAATGAGTACTTGTCAATGAATTAAAAAAAGAATATAACTGAGTGGCATGGATATAGATTTAAGAGTCATTACCCAGATAAAATGTATGTGCTTTAGGAAGAATTTGACACAAGGGATGAAGGAGCGCTAGGAAAAGGCAGTGATCCAAGATTTCGAGATGAGCTAAGTGGGTAATTTGCATCGCCATTAACTGAGATGTTGAACTAAGATGTAAAGATGGTTATGGGGGGAAGGTGAGAGGTTGAAAAGATTGACAGGATTTAACAGCGTATTGAGTTTGAGCTGATACCTTTATAAAGATGAACCATTGTAGGTGGGACATCAGTATCTGAAGGTTACTCAGAGCAAGAGAAAGTTTGGCATTATCATCTGATGTGAGTTGAGTTACAGAGAGCTTGAGATTACATCAGAAAGTAGTATAGCATGAGGAAAAAAAGATGATTGTCACAAGTTGGTTCCTAAGGAAACAAGCTCTGAGATGGACACTAACAAGCATGATGGTTATTAGGGAGTGTGCTTAGAATCAACAGATTGGGAAAAGTGAGACTTCAGGGAGAAGTCTCAACTGAAGCTTCATCTAATCCTCCAGGGTGTTCTGAAGATGGTATGAACCTTTAGAGCAGCCCCAAGTTGGAGCAGAAGCTGGGCCCCACACCTCTGTACCAGTCAGTCTCTGGAAGTGGCTGCCCTGGAAAGAAGAATGATCTTTGGCCAAATGATTCTCTTCAAATGAGGCGCCTCCTTAGAGGTGTCGGCAGTTGAAAACTTTCTTCTGGCAGTACACTCAGCAGCAGGAGTAATAATTACTGTTTACCTGAAAGGTGCGCTTGGTGGCACGTCACACACCTGTCAGGAAGGGTAGCCACAAAATATTGTAAGAAAGCCTAAAATGAAGGAACTGGATAATGAAGAGTAAAATAGGGCAAATTTTCTAGAAATATAAGAACACTTTGATACAGGTGTGCTTTGGAAGCCAAAATTCAAGAAGGATGAGAAATACAACAGATGTATTATCTGCAGAAAGTTTAAGTTAAAAAAAAAAGTAAAAGAACATTGGATTTGGCATAAAAATAATTAAAATGTTGAATTTTACTATGTGCCAGGAGCCAAAATAGAAAGGAACTGAGAACTGTGTTTGGCCAAAAGTGACATTGCTGGAAACAGAGAAATGAAGATGGGAAGTCGATATGCTGGGAAAGAAAATAATAGGCTGCAGTAGAATGTGTTCTATTTAAAAAATTCACCTGCTTTTGCTAATCTCCTGCACTGCTCTGATTTCATCCAACACAAGAAGTAAAACTGCTAACCCCCAGAAAGAGATTAATTAAACTGACTCAGTAATATGTTCATTTCATATGAGAAAACCTAGCTCATGAAAACAGGCCTTTGTCCTCCTGTGGATTTTCTGATAAGTCCCTTTGAAAAGTTCCAAGTTATGTTTCATTCAGGATGTTCAAGAAATGCTTTTCTAGATATCCACTTAGAGTCCAGAAATTTTCCAATCAACTTTATGGTATGGTAAGCTTCAAGTTACAATATTTACCAGATTACCCCTTGTATAGAGTTAGTGCCTTTATCTGGTTGGAAGCCCAGATCTATGGTAATGAATAAATATTAATAAATGCCCTTATTTAAAATTGTGTATAGGGCTTGATAGAGTTCTTGACAGCATATTGCCAAAAACAGCTCAAATATCTTCAAGAAAGATTAAAAAAACAAGAAAAATTTCTTGACCAGTTATTATGCCAAAGATACTTTTTCTGATGTTTGCTTGCAAATATGCCACTTGACCTTTCTCCAATTCTGTGAGCTATTCCCCGTCTTATAAATAATCTTTCTGTGTTTCAGTTTTCCAAGTAACATGCCTAATGTTACATAGTCTATAAGGAATAGAACTAGGATTTAATAAATGAACGAATGCTTGATTCTTTCATTCTTTCAACAAATGCTATTAAACACCTGCTTTTTGCAATATTGGAACTCAAATCTGTCCAATTGTAAAGCTCATATTCTAAATTTTTGTTTTCATGTATTTATTTTTGTGCATTGTAATGTTTTAAAAACAAATTTAAAAAATCTCACATGGCTTTCAAAGATGATAATTTGAGGCACCTGAGTAGGACTCAGGTGGTCACCACTGCTCCTCAGGACAGGTGTCCCCGAGCATTCACACTGGGAGACATCCAGAACAGAGTCTGGAACTGGTGAAGACTGCAAAAATAATGCCTTTCAAATGATTTATATAACATAAAGTAGTCACTCGTTATTGAGCAACAGTGATAGGCCTTTTCCTCCTTTGTAAAAACATTTTTATTTATATATTTTTAAATTACTTTATTGTTCAATTACAGTTGTCTGCATTTTCTCCCCACCACTCCCCTCCACCCTAACCAAATCCACCTCCCTCCCTTACTTCCCCCCTCCCCCTTGGTTTTGTCCATGACATTTTTAATTAAAAATTCAAAGTGTACTGTAGGTGAATCACAGTGTGTCAGAAAAAGATAAAAAATGAAAGAAAATACAGAGATATTCCTTTCATTTTCCTATTTATTGGCTATAGAAATTCTATGAACAAGAAAAAAAGTGTTTTAACACTAAGTACCTACATTCAACTCTTATTTAAATTATTAGACTGTTCATGTGAGATCTGTTAAATTAATTAAACAAGGAGGCCATTAGGCTGAGGTGGATCTGATACCTTAGCAGCCCATGTAAACAAACCAAACTCTAAGCCTATAAGCGCCTTAAGGTTAGGAAATCGAGCCCTAAGGACAGCCAAGGACCAACAGCCACCCAGGCTTTTCCAAACAACGCAACCACTTAAGCTATAGCCAATGCAATAATTTTCTCACTTTGCTTCCACCTCTTCTCTATCAAAGTCTTTCCCCTAGCTCCTGGTGAAGTACTCTTAATGACTTGGGATTTGGTACTGCCCTATTTGAGTTGATTTTTACTCAACTGAACTCTTAAAATTATCGTTATGCCACTTTTAACAGTCAGTGGTCTCTAACTCAATTCTCTTTTCTATGGACTTGCTGATTAAGTGAAATGAAGCTCATTCCTATTTAAAGTCTATCTAATTAAACTATGGCCAGTGTGGCTTACTTGGTTGGGATGCTGTCCTAAAAACCAAAAGGTCATGGGTTTGATTCCCAGTCAGAGCACATGCCTATATTGCAGATTTGGTTCCCAGTTGGGGCACCGGTGAGAAGAGACTAATTAATGTTTCTTTCTCTCTCTCTCTCTCTCCCCTCACCTCTCTCTAAAATCAATTAGCATGTCCTCAGATGAGGGTTAAAAAAAAGTCATTTAGAACTAAATATAAAGAATGAATTGCTAAAGGGAAATGTGTTATATTTTCAAAGTATATTTTAGTATCAGTGTTGCAGGTGAAAATAAGTTAGTAAAGTGTATACTTACTAAGCTTTTAAGCAGAAAATGTTGACCTCATGAAAGTTGCCTGGGTATTTCTATAGTAAAAATAAATTGATAAATTAATAGAATATTTATTTTTGGACAGTATTTGTTGCATTATACCCTATTGCTCACCAATGATCTTTTCAGTAGCACATAAACACACAGATGTTAATTGCAACAATTAAAAATATTCTCATATAAAGAAAGATGAATGCATACCTCTGTATTACTCATTAACTCTCACATACATTTATATGCATGTTTACTTTGGATAATATAGAAGAATTTACTAATGTTGATAAGTGATTTAACAGGTTAATAGGTTAATATTTATGTTAACATTTTAACTTTCTGGTTATCTGTTTTCTTCACAAATGGTTAAAATAGCTTTTAAAATATTTTAGTGCTTCATAAAGATAAAACAGGAACAATTAAGTAATAAATAGATTAAAGATTAATCCTGTAGGCAAATGGATGTATTTATGATCAATATGTACCTCAATATTTTTTCTAAGAAATGAGTCACATTCATAGAAACAGAGAAGATGGTTTTCTTGCATCTGTCCCGTTTGACGCCAAGACAATCCGCCCCCAGTGCCTACCCTGGGAATAAGCACACCTGACCTGTGAAGCTGGCTCTCTTCTTTCTTCGTTGTTCCATGTGCATGCTGACAAGTAGAGGGGAAACTATATACAGCTGAAAAATTGAAGACATGTACTCCTGGTAGGACTGCTGGCGAGGATTCAATATATAATTATTTGTGGAACTAATAATGAGTGAAGATTAAAAAGAAAATATTTTAGTATGTAACACTATATGCTCTTACAATGTGAGTAAAGACAATTATTTTAAAAAATAAGGAGGAGAATGGGGAGAACAAGTGAAAAAATAATTGCTTTTGCAAGAATATTATTGGTGGTTATAGTATTATAATTGTGATCCTGAGATAATTATGCAGGTGACATGGAATAAAGGAAATGAGAAATTATGGGATATTTTAATTCTATGATTCACTGTGTCCTCAACAACTAGGGTTCCCAATGTGTAAGGAGATACAGATAAAATGTAAAACAAACTACGTAAAAACAATCTGTGTTATAAAATTGGTGTAGGAAGCATCAGCATAATCGTGCTCATGAGATACTTTAATATGCAGGTACATAAAATGTATTAGCTCTGTCACTAAAAAGGTTGCATTAACTCTGTCCACTGAAAAGATCTAGAACAATGATCCACCCAGTTGCAATGAGCAAACCAAATATTATATGCCTCCCAATGGGAAAAAAAAAAAAACAGAAAAAAACACCTGCTGTCTTGCAAAAGGGATCAAATCCGAGGTACGTTTGGGATCAAGGTATGTTTGAGTTTGGCTTTGACACGTGCTCTGCACAAGTGGAACAGTGTACTAACTGTCTGGAAACATGGTGCTGAAGGTTTTGTAAAGCTAGAATAAATACTCGGAAGCCATTCTTATGCTGTGGCTAATACAATAAAAATTAATGAGTTGCATGTTAACGGAAATAGCAGAGGTCTGAGGTACAAACCATTAGAAATCATCAAGAATCAAAACATGGCTAAATAATAATAAAGGAGATCCACTGCAAATCCCAGATAAAGTGTAAGAGACATTTAAGAGAAGTAATAAGATCTTGGGAGTCATATAAGGAGAAGGTTTAAAGTAGCAAACTTTTTGAGGTATCAGTTTTCAGCCAAAAACCTAAAACTACAAGATATGATCATCAGTTCCACAGTTTTATAATGTGAAATGTGAATAATAATTCC
Source organism: Desmodus rotundus (assembly GCF_022682495.2). Classification (NCBI taxonomy): domain Eukaryota; kingdom Metazoa; phylum Chordata; class Mammalia; order Chiroptera; family Phyllostomidae; genus Desmodus; species Desmodus rotundus. Next base: position 135,103,703 of record NC_071387.1, read on the forward strand.
ACCTTAAAGTTGAAAAAACCAACAAAAAAATGCTGGAAACTTCATTCATACTTCAAATTTATATAACCGCAAAACAACTTTTGCAAATGTATATTGCGCAATTATTAACATCCTCATTTTCCAAAGAAGAAAAATTGTTTCACAGAGATATCAGGTGACTTTGGAAATCCCAGTTATTTGATGGAAATGAGAATGAAGCCAGTTTTTTAAAAATTATCATCATCAGGGTCTATTTTTTAAGACTAATCTATCTCTATGCTTTAACATCAATATTTAGAATATTGAATAATTCTCTTATGTGATGTATCCATTATCAGTGTTCCTTTAAGAAGAAACTGCAAATTCACGGGTTGATTCTGTTTTGAGAAACTTCAGAGCAAGATGGACAATAGAGGGTGCCCTCCACTTTGAGCACAAGACGAGTGCATTGACTAATCATTTCCTGAGCCATTACTAAATGATGCTTCATAAAATTCTTGGCAATTGAGTCTTTTAAACTGCAACAGATGTGAAATGGTGAGTAATATACGAACTTATTTTTCTCCCTAAAGGCAGTTGTGATTCAAATCATCAAACTCAAATCAAAGGCAAACTGACTATACTTAATTAAATTCTGATGCCAATGGAAAGCCTTGTATGATATCTGGAGATGTTAACGAAGAAACCTTTGCAGAATGAAATCAGCAGGTACTTGGTGTTATCTGATTCCAAGTCAAGAGTGAGGGGCACAAGTAGTGAGAAAACCTTTATGCTGATAGTAACAGCTGACTTCCAGGGACATGTCATTTTTAACAAACAGTGCCTTGGCTAATTGCTTGTTTTAGATTTTTCCACGGAGCAATTACAGATTCCCCATACAATTTATTAGGGAAACATTTAGCTAAACCCTCCTAGACTTTTCAGTGAAAGAACAATAAAAGGCATTACCTTTTGGCACGTAGGTTGAACAAAATGCTTTCAGCCAAGTTATACTATATTTACAATAAACTAATTTCTCACAACGGATCAAAGTCCTCACGTAGGGAAGAAAATAATGGACCACTTTCAATATAGTTTGCAACAGATGCTTTCACAATCAAAATGAAGCTAGAATCCACAGGTTTCAAATGAAGAACTTATTTGAAAATAATGTGAACAGTTGGCAAACTTCCTATGTCCCCAAGAGATACAAGCTGAGAAGTCTATTGGAGCATTGGTGCATCCCTCCTCACCCTCCTACCACCACCACCATCCTCCTAATGTGCACGTGCATGCACGCAGAAACACAGAGAACTGGGCTCTTTAAAACCTACTAGACTCCATGTGGTCTGTCCAGAAAAAATCCAGCCATTGTTAATATAATGAGAATCATTTGCAGTGACATTGATGTAACCTGGCAACCAAGGAGAGGGGACTGGAATGAGCATGCATGAACAATGATGACTCCACTGTACCAGTCAGTTGGCGGCTGTAAACACTGTTGAGTGAGCATGTGTACTGTGTGGCTGTCGCATTCAAAGTCACTGAGCGAGTAGAGCAATGAATTTGCATCAAATTTTGCATTAAGCTTGAACATTCCTCCTTGGAAACTACTCAGATAATCAGAAGGCTGAAGTTATGGGCAACTGGTAACTGACAGCTTCATCACAACATAACTGCTCCTGTGTCATGTCTCATGAAGAGTTTTTGGTGAGACATCAAGTCACCCAGGTGACTGAGGCCCCATATAGCTCAGATTTGGGGCCCTGTGACTTCCAGCTTTTCCCAAAACTAAAATCACCTTTGTAAGGGAAGAGATTTCAGACCATTGATGAGTTTCAGGAAAATCTGACAGAGCAGCTGATTGTGATTGGGAGAACTAACTGTATGAGGTCCCAAGGTGCCTACTTTGAAGGGGACTGAGGTGTCATTGTCCTATGTACAATGTTTCTTGTATCTTGTGTCTTCTTCAATAAATGTCTCTATTTTTCATATTACATAGCTGGATACTTTGTGGACAGACCTCCTATGACCAATACTTGATCTTCTGAGAACTTGCTCAGAACTCCTGAGATCAGTTGTTTTATCTAAGTACATAAATGTTATATTACAGATTATGTCAAAACAAGCCTATTTCCACCTTCCGACCCTTTTGCTTTATATTCAATGTCAGTGAATGAATTTGTTTTATTAATTTCAGGTTCCTTCAGACATATAACTTTATATACCAGAGATATAAGTATTGCACCAGGAAACAAGAGCAGAAGTTCTCAACCTCTACATGAGTAGGAGTTTTTTTGAGTATCAAAAACTTAGAGATTCTGATCATGATAATAGTTGTACTGTCACTGTCAGGTGACTAAGGAATTACAGTGATGACAAATAGTTCATAAGGATCCAGTTTTATTTTTTACTGATTTGTATTTTTTCATTAATCAGCACCTATGAACACTTGAAATAATAATGTTATAATATTTATTTCATAATGATGACATTTATACCCATAAAAATTTGCAAATAATATAAAATAAATACCCTTCTACCCTTTACATTTTGCATCCTAAACTCAAGAACAGCAGCACTATTCTCCAGAGAGTTATTTTTGTCTTAAGATCTTTCATGTCTCAGAAGAGAATTCAATGCAGACATAAGCATTATTGCCAGAAGCAAGGCTATTTTCTCATTCAAGTTCAGTGGATCCACCAAGCTTCCTACAAACTAAGCTGAAACCAGCCAGGTGATCCTTTTTGATTCTTCAAACATACTATTTCTCTTTTCTCACTAATAACAACTAATTATATGCATCATTAATTTAGTAGCCCAAACTAGACACCTGGACACATCTGAGGTCTCTTGACCCATTCCATCTATCTCCATTACCTCTATTCCAGGTAAGCCCCTATTTTCTCTCCGGAACAATTGCTAGAAACTTTGGTCACATTGCTGCCTGAGTTACCTTCCTAGGCCCAGGCGGCCTGCAGTCACAAAGCCCAACTCATACTCACCTGCGTCTTCCCGCTCTACCTCTCCTTCCTTCTCACTACCTACCTCACGTCTTAGCTATCTATGAGCACCGAAGACTAGAAACAAATGTAACATCTTCTTTGAGGTTGCCTCAATATCTCTAAAACTATTTGCTCTTATGCAGTTTACATTTAATGTCACCTAAGCAAATCATTTTAAAACAATGTAATATCTCTGATTATAGTTTGTAGCCAAACAGGGCAGGGACTATATCGCAATTACTGCAGTCTATTCAATATATACATTTCCTTAGTTACCAGCAAACGTCTCCTGTATCAAAATCTTTTAATAGTTCTCCCAGGTTGTACAAAATCAAGTTCAAGGACCTTAAATGTATCAAAACTACAAATAAGTGGCCCCGGACCAATCTTTTCACTCACACCTCTCTATCATTACCTTTCACTCGCCTACTATTTTACCAGTAACTAGCAGATATTTCAGAAACATAGCTTTTTCTGCCTTTCAAATTTAGTTTTCCTTCCACAGAATGCTGTCATCATTCAGTTTGTACATTTTGCTGTGATATTCTTCCGTCCTGATCCCTCTTCCACTCCCTAATATTTCTGACTGTTGGAATCCTCCTCCTCTTTTATACACAATTAAAACCTCACTTATTCTGTGGAACCATCTTGGATTTACCCATAAGAATTAGTTGTTTTTTTCTCTAGTGTCTCAGAATAGTTCACAGCTAGTTTGTTTAAAGCAGAAAACACAGGCTAGTCTATGCCTTGCGTGGTAACGAAGAGAGCCTGAGATCCCAGCTGTTATCCCCACATGTTTATCTCTTGCTGACAAAAACCTGGGCCTGGAACTTCCCAGGACATCTATTCTCCAGGAAATGAGTTCATTTGTCACCAGTTGCTTTCACAGTGTGTCTCTACCATGGCAACATGAGGCCTTCCCAGTCACCGCTAGAGGGGAAAAGAAGCTGAGGGTCGTGCTGGGGCTTTCCATGCTCACCCCATGGACAGAATTAGTCACAGGGTCCAATTTCGTGCACAAGGGCCTCCAAAAGAGAGGATGACTGGATATTAGTGAGCACTCATACTCATTACCAGAGAGACTTGTTTGCATTATAGACATTTATATATTTACTTGCCTCTTTTGCTTGACTACAAGTTCCTTGAGGGAAAAAACATTATCTTCTTTATTTCTGAACCCTGGAAAGTCAGCCAGTACCATGTGCTGAGTATGACACCAATGAGTTATGGTTAGACTGAATTAAATCTCAAGAGGTATAAGGCTGTGCCTACCTTTGAGGAGAAGAAACAAATCGTGTCCTCCAACTTCCTTAGCACGTTACATTTACACCGTCATAAAAAGGAAGCTATAAGTTTAAGGGCGTCAGCAAGGACTATGAAGCCAGACTTCCCAGCTGCAAATCCTGGCACTCTTACTTAGCTGTATAGCTTTGGGAAATTATTCAACATACCTGTTCACCAGTTTCCTGAAAAGGTTGCTACAGCATTGTATAAGTTAATCCATGTAAAATATTAGAATAGTGCCTAAACTGTAAGTACCTAACGCCTCATATATGGTTATTCATTTATTGCATGAATAAGACTCCCATGTTTTCCCATTGTTTTTAGGGAAAAAGCCCAAGTTCTTTTCATGTTCTACCGGGATCTATGTGACCTGGCCCTTGGCAACCTCACGAACCTCACTGTCTACTATTTCTCTCTTTATTAATGATGTTTCAATAATTTCAACCTTTTTTCTGTTTAGCTTTGGTTTTCTGTTTGATCATTCCAAGTTAGCTTCTGCTTTCAGGCTTTTGAATGTACTGTTTCCCAAATTACAGCAATATCTCCCCAAAAAACACAGATTGGCCCCTTTGTATCTGTAATTGAATGTCTTGTCATCAGAGAGTTTCCCTGATCACTTCATCTAAGTTGCCAAACACTTTACTCAGTCACCCTCCAGCACATCTCCTTGTGTCCACAGCACTCCCCAGGACCTGGAACTATTAAGTTGTGAGATCAGGAACATTTTCTGTCTTCTCAATACTATGAAGTTGCTTAATAAAGACAAGTAGAAATGATTGGTTGAGTCATTTATTTACTAGTTATTTTTGGACTTTACCATGCATCCTTCCAGATGTGAAGACTAAGACATGGCTGATGTTTAGAAACTGTGGCTGAAGGCTAGATCAGACCTACTGCACGCGAACTGCGGGTGCCCTGGCCTACCACACATTCATGCGAAAGAGCCTCGCCCTCGTATCGGAGGAGTTCGCAACGCTCAACACTTCTGTTCCGTCTTGAACATTAAAGAGTGCCAGCACTTACCACATGAAATACAACAATGGTTTTGCTACTCTATGAAAATTTAGGTTCTGCAGATAACTTACAGTGCATAGGAGGCCCAAGGTAGGAATCACATGACACCTAAAGACAGAAAGCTTCAGAGAAATCACTCCAAATTTATTACATATTCAACCAAGTTCATTCTGTATACTTTATGACATAAAGGCTTTTATATGATTCAGTGGCCCTTATTTTTAAAAATAGTAATTATGTAAACATGTCAGTAATATAATGTGTCTAATGAAAAAGTCCAAATTACTCAATTTAAATAGAGACATTTTTATGTTTATCCGTTAAATCTACATCTGTCTCATATATTAAAATATAAAACTTATGAGGATTAAAAAGTGATAAATACTAGCTCAAGACTGCTGAAAAGATGACCATATGTAGTATAGGAGAAAGTGCCCTGAACTAAAAATTGGGTGACTTGATTGTTTACCCTGAAATTGCCCACCACGGCTTGTTTATGAAATGGCTAGACGGTCCTTAAGGTCACTGCACAGCCACAAATCCATAGTAGCAGCGTCCACCATTCATTGAAAATTTGCTAGACTACTACTAACATTTAATTCTTAATATAGAATTTTTATAGATGCCATTTTCTTTTTTTATTTAATCTTTATTGTAATTTTTTCCATTACCATTTAGTCCCCTTATACTCCCCTCCCACACCCCTGCAATCAATCACCACACTGTTGTCCATGTCCATGAGTCCTTTTCCATTTTCATAGGATTTTTGCATGTTCCCTTTATTCCTTACACAGGCCCTATGAGGTAGATGCTATCATTACCATCCCCATTTTACAGAGAGAAAATCAAAGCGCAGAGAGTGAAGGCAGTTTGTCCAAAGTCACACGGCTCTCACTCGCTTAAGACTCAGCGTGGCTGCAGTGCCTGCGCTCTCCATCACTATGCTCCACTCCCTTGCTAAGCACTTCATCCGCATTATCTTACTTAATATAAAACATTGTGGTGGCTCCAACTGCAAGTCCTAGCATAGCCAACTAAAATTGGCTGAAACAATAAGCGCATGTATTATCTTATGTAAAAGAAGTTTTCTGGGCTGGTGATGTCATCAGAGGCTCAGGCTCTCCGTCTTTCTGCTCTGCTGTTCTCTGTGGGTCAGCGACCCCTCCCTTACAGTCACACGCATGAAGCGATGCAGACTTCACTCTTGGGAGTGACCATACTCAGCAAAGAAGACCAGCACTTTTGTCCGTGAATGTATTTTGAAGTGCTGGGTGGGAGGGGGAAACTTTTCTCAGAAGATATTCTGGTATTTTTCTCAGTCCAAGTGACCAGGACTGGGTTCATCTGACCCTAATCTGACTAGAGGAGAACAGAGAAAGTGAGGACCTGTCTTGGGAGCCTCTAGAGTGAGAGACCGCCTGACAGGAAAGGTGTGTGTGTGTCAGAGAGAGCAGGAGCACGTGCGGTATGGAGGGAGTCGAGCTGGAGGAAAATGGATGGCCATGGGTAAGAAGTGATCAGCATCCTTGCCATAAACAAGGATGACTGTCCTTTCTTTCCAGATGAGAAAAAAGACACAGAGAAGTTAAAAATTTACTCTAAGTTGCTTAATTAGTAAGGGACAATGTTGGATTCAAATGCAGAGTATGGTGTTACAGTGGAAACTCTAACCGCCATGCCTACTGACTCCACAGTAACACGTAATCTTGCCACGCTGTTTGGGTGAGTTTCTGGTCTGTGACTCCTGGGTTGGTTTGTAAGTTGGTATCTTCATGTTATATTCAGCTTCCTTTTCTCATAAAAGTTATCTTACCTTTAATGGCTACAAGGTACTTAGGCTACATGTTGTTAATATATTATTCAACTATGGTTCTTGATATTTTTGAATTCTTAAAATCATATTCTATAGGAACTTAGAGAAAAGGTACAAGAAAAGCTCTTTTTGAAGACTCAGTTGAGCACTGTCTGTGTAACCACGACTGACATATCCTTTTAATTCTTAAAGGAAAACTGCATAACGTGAAACTGCATAGATGCTTAAAATAAAATTTTATATTTGTTTATTCTGAAATGTAACCATATTAGCCCTGACTGGTGCGGCTCAGTGGGATGAGTGTCTTATTGCAGATCGAAGGTCTCTGGTTCGATTCCTAGTCAGGGCATGTGCCTGGGTTGCTGGCCAGGTGCCGCATGGGGGCAGGCGAGAGAGAACTGATCCATGTTTCTCTGGTATATTGATGTTTCTTTCCCTCTCTTCCCCTCTTTCTAAAATAAATAAAATCTTTTTAAAAATGTAACCATATTAAAAAACCATACCATAAGCTGTCATCCTAACTTAGAATGTAAGTTCAGTTCCTCTCAAACCTTTCTTTAAAGTGTTACATAATTGAAATTATAACTTATTTAGCATGTAATGTTTATTTTTACTTAACATTGTAATAAAATTAATCTTATGCTTGCTATATGTGCTTTGAAATCTCAATATGCAATTTTCATCCATTAGATGCATTTTACTAAATCACTCCCTGGGGCTGAACACTCAGTGTTTTCCATTGTTTTGCTATTATAAGAAGTAATGTGTGACATTCATCTCTATGAATATTTTGAATTATTTTCTTCTATTACATTCCCAGAAGTGGGATGACTAAGTCCAAGAATATGAAGGTTGTTTTTTTTTTTTTTTTTTTTCTCTTCAAGGATTCTGCCAAGGAGCTTTCCAAAAAGATGGGGTCAATTGCAGCACGATCAGTAATGTATGGGAGAGCTAACTCTCCTTTGCTCTCACCCTCAGTGGAAAATACATTTCCAAGTTGATGCAATAAAATGAGCTTTTACTTTGTGATGAAAGAGAGATTAAGAGAGAGAACTATATATTCCAAGCACCCTGACAAGGGCTTACAGTTTACAGGATACAAATTAAATGCAAATAAGTATTGACAAAATAGTACAGTAGACGGAGAGTTGACAGAGAAACCATGTAGTGAGAGAAATGTATCCTGACTATTGTGGAATCTTGGAAAGGGCAACAGCACTTGAAATACCTCTTTAAAGAGTAAGGAGAAGAAAGGTAGGTGAAGAGGGCATGGAAGTTATAGGCACAAGCAAGAGCACAGAGGATTGAAATGGCAAAGGTACTTGCTAAACTCAGGCAGTTTGAAGTTACAGGAAAATCAAGTGGGAGTCGGGGAATGGGAGAGAGAATCCTGAGAAGTACAAGGTCTTGGAATGTGTTATACGTGTGACATAATAGGAGGTGTAGGTTTAATCCTGTAGGTTATGGCAGACCACTGTGAGGTTTTATGAAAAGGAGGGGTAGTGATACAAAGTTCTTTAAACCAGTCTTTTTCAACTGTAGCCTGGAACATTGGCATCAGCATCACCTGGGAACATTAAAATGCAAATTCTCACATCCCCCAGGGGACTTACTAGGTGAAAATTCCAGGAGTGGGGCCCAGCAATCTATATTTTATTAATAAACCCTGCTGGTGAATCTGATGCTCAGTAACGTTTGGGAACCATGGCCTCAGACTGACATTCTGGCAGCTGGGTGGAAGGTGCTTTGGTTGGGTAAGTCTGAGTGCAGGCAGATCAGTCAGGAGGCTGTTGCAAAGGTCAAGTGGAGAAGTGACATGTCCTGAGCTTGAGCAGTGAAATTGAAACTGATCAAAGATGAGTTTATGTAGAAAAAGTATGCAGTTCGAGAACTTCTGACTGAAGACAGAATCCTGGGATATACAAATTCTAAAAAGGCAGGCTGTAGAAGCACTTTCAAGAAAGAGAAAAGATAGAGTCAGGAAGGTGAGTGTTGTGGATGCCAAAGGAGTAGAGCTTTAAGAGAGTCAGATGGAGAACTGTAGCCCGAAAATATAGACAAACAAGTATCTAGATTTTCAATGAGGGCACCATTTTTAACCTTAGAGAAAGTAGTGTAGTATAAGTCTGAATATGGACCCAGACTGAAGAAAGATAAAGAGGAAATAAGATTTGAAAAAATACAAGAAATTGTGGTGCACTACTACTGTGGAGAATGCTGAATATAAAAAAATAGGAGGTAGGACCTGAGGTCTACAAATATTTTCTGCAAAGGCCAAATAGTAATATTTTAGGCTTGTGGGCATATGGTCTCTACGACAAAGATGAAACTTGTAGGGTAGGGCAAGAAGCAGCCAGAGGCAATGTGTAAATGAGTGGGCATGGCTCTTCCCAATAAACTTTTATAAAAACAAGTGGTGCTGGTGAGCCAATGATCCCTGGGCTAGACAATTGCTGCCAGAATTAAGGGGTTTTTTCTTCTTTTATTTGTTTGGTGGTGTTGTTTTTTTAAGGCAGACAAGTAATGCACATATGTACAGGCTGAAAGGAAATAGTATGTAAAAGATATGAGAAGATACAATTATTCTTTAATTTGACAATATTTATTGAACCCCTACTATGTTCCAAGCATTGTTCCTGGCACTGAGAGCTTCAGAAATAAACCAGAGAGACAAGGCCATTGCTCTCAAGGAAGTAAAACATGAGTCAGTAGCCCTGGCTGGTGTGGCTCAGTGGATTGAACACCAGCCTGTGAACCAAAGGGCTGCTGGTTGGATTCCCAGTCAGGGCACAAGTTTCAGTTGTGGGCCAGGTCCCCAGTTGGGGGCACATGAGAGACAACCACACATTGATGTTTCTCTCCCTCTCTTTCTCTTTCCCTTCCCCTCTGTCTAAAAATAAATAAATAAATAAACAGGTCGATAAATAATACAGAAATGAGGCACAGTAGAGGGTAATCGCCATGAGGAACAGTACACCAAGGTGATGTGACGCAAGTGCCAGCTGGGTTATTCTATGTTCACAATGAGGAAAGGCCTTTCTGAGGTCCTTGCGCTTAAGCCTTAACTGGAATGGGATAGAGAGAGGTTCTGACTAGCAGGACAAATCCCTAATGAGACAAGAGCAGAGAGGTCAATGGGATGAGCCGAATTTAAGTGGAAGAGAACTACTCGCTATATCAGACAAAGAATAGGTAGAAAAGTTGGGCATATATTTTCTTTAAGGTCCCAGATGGAGGCAGCAGGAGGTTGAAGATTCATCACGAGATTTCATACTGAGCTAAAACACAAGTTTATTCAACTATGGTGGTTAGCAAAGAGTCAAACAGAGGGTTTGGATCAAATAGTGAGTAATTAAGGGGGAAAGGAGAAGGAAATTCACTGGAGTCAAATAAAGAACTGGAAGGTGGCAGTGGAGGCCCATCCATATTGGAGATATCTGTGAGGAATGTCGGCCCGCAGGAACGTTGCCAACACTTTCAGGAAGAGGTATTTGCAGCGTGTTCTGCAGAGCATGTGGTATACTTCAGACACACTTAATCCTGCCTAAAGAATTACATCTAACTTGTATTTGAAGATCCAATGGTATAGAGCACAGCTTTTCCAGAGAGATGAGCTCACTCAAGAGAATATATTTCAGGAGATGCATTTAAAGACTAGGAACTATGGAAGCAATTTGTACAACATCACCTAGTTTGATCAATCACCATTATTAAAAGACAATGGAATGGAAGAGCTATACGTTATTTTTTAAATACACATAAAACTGCTGCAGGACACTGCAGCCAGTGCCACAGGGCAGAGGGGGTGGCAATACGTGTCTGAGAAGGGGCAGCCTGGAACACTCACAAAATCTAAGAAAGAGGAGAGTCAGAACAGGCCCAGAGTCTGGCAAACAAACTAAGGTGGGAAAGTAGGGTTAGTCAGCTGGATAGAACCCAGGGTTTCTAAACCCAGGGGTTATCTGGGTGGGAAAAGAAACATGGAAACCCTGATCCTGGAACCCACTTCCTTGTCTAAGTGGACCGTCAGAGTTGAGTCTGAGATAGATTGTTACATCCTAGAATTTTTGCTTCAAGAAACTCGTAGATGAGGTTTTACTTCCCCAAGTGCTAACTTGCAAGGATCTGGCAAGAAAATTCTGGGGACAAATTCTAAGGAAAAGTTGAAACAAAATGTTGGACATAACATCAAAATAAGCCAACAATCTGATCAGTTAAAGAAGGAGAATTCAAAAATTAAGCCAAAGAGAAATGAGACAAAGAAAAATGTTTTGAGTTGAGGATGGTAAAATATAAAACAGTTACATTCTGTGCCAGTGAGAGTAGAGAAACTGTGGATTGTTCTGGAATGCTCAGTTCTTGATGTTACTAGGGAGGTGGCCCTGACAGTGTGTAAGTGGATCCGGGAGGCATCCTGACCTGTCTGGCATGGTAGACTGACGGACATGTTGGTTTCACCGTGCAAGGGGTATTTCCTCTCTCAGTCATAGAGAAGCCAGACTTTATTTTTAAATTCAGCTGGTACATTAGATGAGAGCTATCCTCACACGGTTTTCATGACTGTTCCATGTTCCTAGGATTAGAGCTGACCATCCTGCCTTAGAAAGTGGGAATGAGCTTAGAACAAGGTGGTAAATGGCAATCAATCACAATTACCACATATTAAGACAGAATTACTGATTTTGGTAAGTATTTCTATTACTCCTAGAATTTTTTTAGTATTCCATGGAGATTTTCTGCCTATTCTAGAGTATATGTCATGTATTAAATTTTATTTATGTATCAGAGACAAAATAAAAAACCCACATGGTGTTATAGGTTTGATGCAATATATCAGTGTATCTCAAAATTTGTTCAATGGAATATTGCTACTGTGAGATATTAATGGACATAATGAAAAAAAGAATTCTATGATCAAAATTTAGGGTGAGTAGGGGAAGTAAAGGGATTGAATAGAGAAGGAACACACAGGTAAATACAACAGTAATAATAAGTTTTAGTTATTAATTGGGGATTATTCATGGTGTTTATTTTACTTTTTATATTTCATAATACAAATAGGTATTATGATTTTCCTTTGTATATTAAATATTATATACAAAAACTGTAATTTAAAAAATCATTACCTGGCCCAAAATGATTAAGCCAAGTTGGGCCCCAAAGTAACAAAGCAGCCTACTGGCCATTTAGGTGGTTGCTGATGACCAGTGTCCAGAAGGATGTTAAAAGCACAGAAGCTCATGCAGAGCCTGAAGGATGGTAGGACCTACAAATACCTGAGGCTGAATTTTCTCCCATTCCCAAGGGATGGAGGGATGGAGGACTCAAAGTCAGATCTAGGAATATTTCAATGAAATTAAGAAAAGTGGTATTTCACACACCTGGATTCATAGGCCAATATTCATATTTGATACAGGCTTTGCTTTTCAAAATAGTCAACTACTATAGACTAAATCCAATACCCAGTGATATAAAGTATTGAATTTGACTCAAGAATCCTAAGATCCATGTGCTTTCTGCATATTAACTTCTGCATCATCGTGGTGCATTACAATAATATGAATTACTGTTTGAATTACTGAACCTCTTCTTTTTGAAAACCGGAGATGTGTTCAGCCACAAAATGCTGGATTATCTGAGACACCAGATGTTTACTCAAAAGAACAGAAACCACAACAGAACTAAGTCACAAACATAGTAAGGAAGCCTTTGTAGTTATTATAAACACCAAAACTTCCGAACATGTCTCTTTTTATTGAGATATAATTGACATATACTATTACGTTGGTTTCAGGTGTACAACATAATAATTCAATATATGTATATATATTGTGAAGTAATCACCACAATAAGTCATGTTAATTTTCCTTACTATATAAATTTACAATTTTTTTTCTTATGATGAGAATTTTTAAGATCTACTCTCTTAGCAACTTCCAGCACAGATAGGACTTGAGGGTATTAAGATAAGTAAACTAAGTCAGGTAGAGAAAGACAAGTACCATATCATCTCACTTATATGTGGTATCTAAAAAAAAAGTCTTTATCATTCATTAAGTAGGAACACTCAGTACCCAGACTCCATGATGCAGTGGTTCTTAAAGTGTGGTTCTCCAGACCAGCAACATCAGCATCACCTAGGAAATTGTCAGAAATGCTAATTCTTAGGCTGCACCCAGACCTACTGAGTCCAAAATCTGAGGGTGGGGCCCAGCAATCTGTGTTTTATCAAACCCTCCATGTAATTCAGACACTCGTAAAGTGTGAGTCCTACTGCCCTAGAAGAATTGAGAGATCCACACACAAAGAATAACACTTTTCTGGTTACTTAGCCCAGGCATTTTGTGGTTTTTATACATCTTTATGCCTTTAAAGTTTCTCAATTAAGAAAGAATTTGTCCAGATGACTCATCCCAACAATGACCCTTAAAGTCTTGGCTATCCCTTACCTGTTTCACTTACCAAACATAAGACTGTGACAAGTGAGCCTCTCAGGAACCACTAAGAAGTATTCTGCAGAGAAGGGTAAACTCTGAAACTAATTTAACAGTAAATCAAGTGCTTGAGTGATTTTCCCAAAGCCTCAGAACTCTTCTGGGTAGAAGGAAAAAGATCTTATTTCTGTGTTTACTACAAGAGGTTAATATGAGTGTGGAATTTTTTTAATTGTTAATGTTCGGGGTTGGTGACAGGTGGAAGCACTGGGGTCATTTGGGAACAAAGATGAGACCAGCACAACATGGTACAACCTCCTCTCAAAAATGTTAAAGATTATCCAAAGCAAATATGAACATTCAGGTTTTTCCGTGTGTAAGGAAATCTCTCTTTCCCTCAGGGGCTCTGACTTCACAGAATAATTTATATAGAAAATCGAGGATTCTATGGGCAAAGGATACAAATTGTTTAAACTAGAGAAAGAATATGGATAAAAAAATTTTTGCCAAGAAAAGTCAGCTTCAAAGGATCTATAAAAAGGGACTCTTGGAATACTTGAAAAACTATTTTAATTTTTAAGAAGTTTTCAGAAGTTCTAAAGAACTCAGAAGTTTTAAAACCAAGATATGAGAAAGAAGCATGTGATTTGTAAAGATGAGGTAGCCAGAATCTGCAGATGAAGTGCAGAATAGTAGGCAGAATCTAAGTGATGTGAAAATTAATTATTCATTACTTTAAAACATCTCCATACTTTTAAATTTATCATTATTGAAAATATCATTGAATGTCAATGTGTGCTTGTGCTTTCCTTTCCCACCCAATAGACAAAGATAATGTAGAAATGGTCTTTATTTTCTATCACAAGACATTCAGAGAAAGGCTGTATCCAAGTGAATCTTTGCAAACTAAAGTGTATTGTCCAAAACTAAAATGCTATAACTGAGGGGTAAGTTTCTATATGATCTCAACGTCAGCTATATCACAGTCTTGTCAATAATAGGCCTTAAGTTCAAAGACACAAATATCAACCTCACTGACTATTATCAGAGCTGCCATCTTCTATGACTTGAGGATGACATTCTTCTTGCAGTCGTTTGAATAAACTTCCTGGAGCTAAACATCAGCATGGCCCTGAATTATTTAGAATGTCATAAAATTATAGGACATTAGACCTAGAAGTTTAAAATTCATCTAATGTAATGCACCCATTTTGTTGATGAAGAAACTGAGACTGCTGAAGTCACACAATTAGCAAGCAAAGTTAGAATTAAAGAACAGATTTTGTGACTCACATCCAAGAAAGACAAAGCCTGTATCTCTCTCTTCTGCCATAGCTTTTACTACTCTTTACCTTGCTCACTATGCTGTAGCACATTATGATGGCTAGATTCCAAGAACAAGGGTGCCTAGAGAATGAGCAGAGCCTCTATAGCCTTTTATGACCCACCTTCAGAAATCATAAAGAACCACTTCCACCAGGGACAAAAGCTCATCAGGGTTCGGAAGAAAAACTGAACCACAAAAGGCCCCACATAGCAACAGCAATCCTGAGAAAGAAGAACAAATTTGGAGGAATCTAACAACTAATAACACTAACAATGCTACCTAGTATCAAACTATACTGTAAGTCCATAGTAATCAAAACAGCATGGTACTGGCATAAAAACAGACACATGGATCACTGGAACAGAATAGGCAGCCCAGAAATAAACCCACACCTTTATAGTCAATTAATATTCAACAGAGGAGCAAGCACATACAATGAGCTAAAAATAGTTTATTCAATAAATGGTGTTGGGAAAATTGGTCAGATACATGCAAAAAAATGAAACTAGACTACCTTCCTATGCCACACATGAGAACTCAAAATGGATTAAAGACTTAAATGTTAGACCTGAAACCATAAAAATCCTTGAAGAAAACATAGGAAGTAAAATCTCAGACATGGCTCATACAAATTTTTATTTGGTATATCTCCCCAGGCAAGGGGAACAAAAGAAAAAAAAAATGGGACTTCATCAAACTAAAAAGTTTTTGCACAGCAAAGGGAATCATAAACAAAATAAAAAGACAACCTTCGAAATGGGAGAACATATTTGCCAATACATCTGATAAATGGTTAATATCCAAAATTTATAAAGAACTTATAAAACCCAACTCCAAAAACAACAAGCAATCCAATAAAAATGGGCAAGGGACCTGAATAGGCATCTCTCCAAAGAGGAGATACAGATGGCCAATAGACATATGAAAAGATGCTCAACATCATTAATCATCAGAGAAATGCAAATAAAACCACAATGAGGTACCATCTCACACTGGTCAGAATGGCTATCATCAATAAATCAACAAACAACAAGTGCTGGCGAGGATGTGGAGAAAAGGGAACTCTTTTGCACTGGTGGTGAGAATGCAGATTGGTGCAACCACTGTGGAAAACAGTATGGCAATACTTCAAAAAATTAAAAATGGAGCTGCCTTTTGACCCAGCAATCCCACTTCTGGGAATATATCAGAAGGAACCCAAAACACTAATTTGAAAGAACATAAGCACCCCCATGTTCATTGCAGCGTTATTTACAATCACCAAGATATGGAAGCAGCCCAAGTGTCTATCAGTTGATGAGTGGATAAAACAACAATGGGGCATTTACACGATGGAATACTACTCAGCCATCAAAAGAAGACAATTTTATCCTTTGCAGCAGTATGGATGGACCTGGAGAATATTGCGCTAAGTGAAATAAACCAGTCAGAAAAAGACAAATACCATATGATCTCAATTATATATGGAATCTAATGAACAAACTGAACTAACAAGCAAAACAGAGACGGACTCATAGACAGAGAGCAGGATGACAGCTTGTGGGGTGCGGGTTGTGGGTGGAGGGATCAAGCCAAAAGGAAAAAGGACTCATGAACATGGACAATAGTGTGGTGATTGTGGGGGAAGGGGGATAAATAGTAATGGGAAAAAAATACAATAATATAAATAAATAACCTGAGGATAAGGGGAGTGGCTAAAAAAGGAGAAGGAAAACATGACCAATCTCTTGATGGAAGGAGTATCATAGTCACATTGAAAGAGGAGCATAAGGAAAAGGAGATATTGTTGTGATCATCTTAAGAAAATTCAATCAGCCACAGATTGAATACATACATCTAATTTTGTACCCTCCTAAAACTTCACTAAAGCAATAATAAATTGATTTACCACCCAATGCATACACCCACAAACACAGGGAAAATGAAAGATGAAGCAACAGCAACAAAATTTTAGAAGCTGGAAAGCAGATGTTCAACTGGCACAAGACTTAACAGACCCCAGAAAAATGAATTTTAAACTAGCAACAAGGAATGCTAAAAATTCATCAGATTTCTAACACAGAATCCCCAAAAGTCTAAGGATATGGTAGTATCAGAAACCATTATAAGTGTGAGTAGAAAGAAAAAGCTAAAATAAGGAGGATTTTAAGTAGCAGTCAAATCTCTAGATTCCTTCCCCAGACTTAGACAGCCAAATGACTGCAGTGCTTGAGTGCTTTCCCAGTAATGGGGAGGCAAGCTCTCTTAAAGGAAAGAGCATGGGAGGCTTTGGACACCTCACAGGGGGAGGGCAGAGGAAACATGATAGAAAAAGAAGAGAATTAAGTATGAACACTGATGAGTAAGGGCTCCAGCCCTCCTCCCCTAGATGGCTTCCTAATAACTAGTGGCTAGGCACTCACCCTCTAGGCAGAGGACTTTCTCAGGGAATCTGACCACTTTGAGATAATGTATCCAGAGGTCATAAAACTAAAATGCCCAGCTACACCATCCTACTGTGATGTTCGCAGATGGCTATCCATTCATGTCTCCGCCCTTCCAATCGGCTTTTCCAGTCCTCTAGAAATACCAGATATCTTTGGAAACCCTGCAACATGGAAAGTAGGAAAAACAGAAAAAGCAACTTGGAGGAAATATACTGTGCAAGCGGGAGAGAGCTTTAACAATACATGTATTATTAATATCCACCGAGATACAAGAGAAAATACTGCAGCTGTGGAGAAAAAGAACAGGGATATTCTGAACCGATAGAGCTCTTACATGTAAAAATATGACAGAAGATGAGGTTTACCTTAACGCTCTCTAAAAAAAAGTAGAACAAAGTGCTAAGTAGATGGCAATGACTATCCGGTCATGTGACTTGCAACAAGGAGATAATGCATTTGAGCTGGTAAACTAAGAAACATAGATTTAATGAAATCATTTCAAATTAAAGCATAATAGAAATAAAAATTTGTCTGAACACCAATTCAAAAGGCAAGAATTCAAAGAAAATATTTATTTCATATGGCATAACAAAAAACAAGAACGGTGGCAAGAAATAATTTTAAATTAAAAACAAAAATAACAAGAAAATACAGAAGGTCCAATATTTTAAAAATTATATATTCCAGAAATGGAAAAGTAAATAAAAGGGGAAGAAAATGACAAGTAAAATAATTTTTAAAAAATTTCCCAAACTCTAGGAACATAAGTTTTCAGATTGAAAGATCCATTACATGTCCAGTGTAATAAATGCAAAGACCTGTATCACAGCACATCATTGTGATACTTCAGAACACTGAGGACAAAGAGAAGATTCAACAAGTTTGTAGGAAAAGAAAGAGAGAGAAAGAGAGTGAGAGAGAGAGACCCTAAAAAGGAATAGGAATTAAAATGCTTCAGGTTTTTGTCAGCATCAACACTTCAACTGGGAGCATTGAAAGCCAAAGAGAATTACTTTCAGATTTCTGATGGAAAACTGATGGAAAATTGGTAGAGAATTCTATATCAAGACAAACTACAAATAAGATAGAATAAAAGTCAAGACATTTTCATGCATGACTAAACCTCAAAAGTTGTACCTTCCTACATCCTTTCTCAAAGAGCTCCTAGGTAGCTATGCTCCACCAAATTAAAGTTGAAAAGGAAACAGACAAACAAAAAATAAATGCACAGGAAATGAGGAAAAAGGCATGTCCCCAAGATGGAAGTGACTGAAACTCCTTGGCAGCCGAGTAGCCAGGCATAGAGGGTAACCAGTCCAGACTGGAGCAGGTCAGAGGTCTCAAGGAAATGCTTCTGGAATACTAAATCAATAGAATGCTTGATGCACAAGAAAGTTTGTGAGTGACAATATTGTATGTGCATATAAACCTAGAAAAACTAGATAATTTTTCACTTCATAGAAAAATTAAAACTTGTCCCAGAAATGAAAAGTAACAGAGTTTACAAAATAGATCAGCTGTGACAAGTGTTTACATGGTCATAATAATGTAAGCAGTGAATATTGATCTATTCAAAATTAACGTATAACTTTAGTGGGAGATTGGAGAGAGGGGAAGGGTGGCCCTACTTGGTAGAGGTGATGGGAGAGCACTATTCCGCCAGGAATGATCACACCCCAGCATATTCAGAAATGTAAGCATTAAGGCGCATTTCCAAAGTGGCTTAACCATATGACGAGGAACTACCACCAGAACTTTGCTTCCTGAGTTCTCTATTATCTGGATCTGTGTTATTCCAGTAGGAATCATCTCTTTAAAAATCGAAGACATGAAGCGTTCTCTGCACTTGCACCTGCCAGGCCATGGGTCCACTGTCACCACCATGTCATGACCTCTAGGCAGTTCAACTAGGGGTCCTCCCACCGGCTTTGGAGGAGGTCAAGAAACAGCTTTTGTCCTAGTATGACCCTCAGGAGAAGGTGAACTCCACAGCTGGATCAAAGGTCTCAGGGGCCTGTCTACTGGTCCTGACTCCCAGAAGAGTGTGAAGGACGGAATTATCCTGTGCACACTCATGAATAAGCTGCAGCCGGGCTTGGTCCCCAAGATAGCCTGCTCTATGTAAAACTGGTGCCAGTGAGAAAACCTCTCCAACTTCATCAAGGCCATGGTCAGCTATGGCATGAATTCCGCAGACCTGTTCCAGGCCAATGACCTATTCCCGAGTGGAAAGTTGACAGAGGTGCAGGCGTCTCTTCTGGCTCTAGCAGGGAGGGCCAAGACCAAGGGGCTGCTCGGTGGCATGGTCATCAGCATCAAATACTCAGAGAAGCAGGAGTGGAACATTGATGATGCCACCGTGAAGATGGGCCAGCGTGTCATTGGGCTCCAGATGGGCACCAACAAGTGTGTCAACCAGTCAGACATGATGGCATATGGCACGAGAAGGCATCTGTACCACCCCAAGGACCACAGCCTGCTACCCATGGACCACTCCGCCATCAGCCTGAAATGGGCACCTCCAAATGTGCCAGCAAGATGGGCGGACAGCTCCCCGGAACCAGCAGTACATCTGTGACAGGAAGCTGGGAACTGACAAATATGACAACTCTCTGCAGATGGGCTGCATGCAGGACATGGGCCAGACTGGCCAGGTTTTGGCCTGGGCTCGCAGATATATGACCCCAAGTACTGCCCACTAGGCCCAGTGGCCTATGGGATCCCAGGGTCAGTTAGCAACTGCCCAAGCCCAGGGAAAGCCCTGGAGGACCCTCCTACTACCACCAAAAGGAGACAGGCTACTGTGGCCCTCCTTGCAAGGTGTCTCCCCACATCATCACTCCATCTGGGATTTCAGGTTTTTCTGTGTTTTCATTTTGTTTTTCTATATGTTCAAGTGCTTCCAGCTGAGGGTCTGTGAAGGCCAGACCAAAATGCATGTAGGGTGGGGGTCCCTGCCAGGGCCCATCCAGCTAGCAAATCTCCCAGCAGACTTTCAATCATGCTGTGGAGGGCAGAAGAAACCTGTGCGGGCAGGGAAACTGCCCCAGTTGATTCTGTCCGTCTTCCTTTTTCTCTGCTGATCAGTTTGTGGTTTCTGTACCCACAAAAGTTTCAGGCAATTTTAGCAAAACAAAAGTAATTTTTTTTTCAGGGGAATGTGGTGGGGATGGTGGAGGGGGGCAGTTCTTTGAAGTCCCCTGGGAGAGGGCCAGGGCCAGGCCACAGTCCCCAGATACTTTAGGTATCCGAGGGACTAGATTTCCTCAGGACCCTCCCAGGGGCCCATGGAGGAAACTAAGGCCCAGACAAGACAATGGAGTTCTGAGTGGTTGAGGCAATGCCAGACACCCCTGCCCCTACTTCCATACTTTGCCCTCTCCTTGCCAAGTACTGCACAGGGACCACCGCCAGGAGGCGCTCCCTGGGACCAGGCCGACCCAGGAGTCCAGGGACCAAGGGATACTGTGAAAC
The DNA here is from genome assembly GCF_022682495.2 of Desmodus rotundus. Classification (NCBI taxonomy): domain Eukaryota; kingdom Metazoa; phylum Chordata; class Mammalia; order Chiroptera; family Phyllostomidae; genus Desmodus; species Desmodus rotundus. The sequence continues at coordinate 135,124,438 of NC_071387.1, forward strand.
ACCCACTGTGGACCAACAGTAGTAAAAATGTCTTTTTAGGGGAAAAAAATCAAAACACTATTTAAATTTTCAACATCATTTCAAGTCAGTTTCATCATTGCATCTTATTCTTTCTCTAATTATTTCAAACAAACATTCATTGACAAGCTGCATCCAAGGCAGCCACGAGATTAACAGCACCCATGTACAATTGGTTATGCCAGAATATATGTCTTACAGTAAGATGGATTTTTAATCTAATTATATAGTTATTTACAAGTTCTGAATTATTCTATAATCTTGAAAATGACACTTCTTAACCATTTCTTTGAGGTATCACATGATTCCTTAATTTCTCCATCACTTTAATTGCAAATGCCTGTTTCTGCAAAACTATAAAAATTCTGCTTTAGCATACTTAGTGTGATCTAGTTTTTGAACTTGTTAAGACAAGCATGATATTCAATGACCAGAAAATTTTATAAATAGGTATTTTCAATAACAATAAGCTAAATGTTGAATTACATGTGTACATAAAGGGCTTTGACTTGATTTCCCCTATTTTGATCAATAATTAAAAGCTTAAAACCAAATATTCTTGATACTGAGATCTTGTGGTTCTATTAGGAAATTGTCCTAAAATATTACCTTTAAATTTTTCTTAATTTTTGCAATTTCATTGCAATTTCTCTGATTTTCCTTACCAGAGGACACCAATGAAGTGTCGCTTCATTATAAAGTGAGGAAGTATTTAAATATCAATGAAAACTAAGTATGTTTTCTTCAGATCAAATACTATTAAAATAAATCCCCTTACAATGAAAATCTATTTTAAAAATAAGGATATTTTTAAGTATCTAGTTTATGTTTATCTTAGTTAATAGCTAACATAATAGAATCCAACTAGAAGCATTTGGTCAAATGGAATCCTCTTACAGAGAAGATTCTCCCATTTGCAACACCATGCATGAACCTGAAGGGCGTTATCATGAGCAAAACAAGCCAGACACAGAGAGACAAACACCGCATGATCTCGCTTAAATGGAGACTCTGAAGAAGTCAAATACAGACAAGCAGAGAGCTGAACGGCGATTGCCCAGCGGGGAGAGACACGGGGAATGGGAAGGCATTGGTCCAAGGGAACATAGTTGCAGTCATATAAGGTGAGTAAGTCTAGAGACCTACTGTCCAGAATGATGACAATATAACACTGTAGTTAATACTAGATATTTGCTAACAGAGTAGATTTCAGGGGCTTTCATCACACACAAAAAATGGTAACTATGTGAGGAGATAATATGTCAAATAACGTGACTCTAGTCATCATTTCACTATGTATATGTATGTGAAATTATCATGTTCAATTTTTATTAAAAATTTTAAAAATTTGGTCAAACTCCTACAGTTCATGATAATTCAATCTGGCCATAGAAGTAGGTAATCAGAATTTGCTTAATTTCCCTTTAAATTAATAATGGACACCAGACACATGTGCACTCAATATACCCTGAGTAAAGAATAGCTCAAAGGGGAAAAGAGAGGATAATATCACTTGTAATTCATCACAGCTTCAAAGAAAAAAAAAACAAAACATTTTTTGTTGAATTGTAAAATTTGCATTGGCATTTCACCCAAAATAAAATTCCTCTTACTAAACCATCTTGATGCCATTTCTATATTAGCATTCTGGTTGGGATAAGCTCAGTATAATCCATTTCTCTTGAAAACCCTGTGAGTAACTATGTATTTCATGCCATGAGCAGAGGCTTCCGAGTGCCTGCAGCCTGGTTGGTCTGTTTATTTAAGCATCTTATCAAAAGTGCAGAAATGATCATAACTGTGACCCAAGTAAAGAAACGTTTCTTCCCCAATCTGATTTCCCTACAGAGATGAAACAACCTCTGTGTCAAATGAATGTCATCCTCAGTTTCCAAAAGCAACTTTAATATGTTTACCATCATGGATTATGCATTTCTAAACAATGGGAAATGTGGAAACCCACTTTAGGTTGAAATATCATAAAAACGAGCATCAACTCATTTTCTCCTAAATTTCATCAGCCTATTATTGCTGAAATTTTCAACTTCTTTTTGCTTTTTTGCATCGCTATGACAGATTTATGTGAAAGATAATGCAAGGCCATATAAAATATTTCACCACATTAAACTTAACTCAGCATACCAGGAACTCTTGCGTTTCCTAGAATTAAAAGTCATTACCTTACACTTCTTGTGATTTATCTTGAGATTCTATTTTGCACACTCCTCAAAGCATTCAGGCCAATTCTGAAGGCCAATGGGGGGTTGAGAGACTAATGAATACTGGATCTTCAGTCTTAGAAAAGGATACCCACACAGATGTTAAAAACATTTTGGGTATGAAAACGATGCCAAAAGTCCCAGTGACATCATATAAGTGGTTGCTAAAGAGTGAAAGGCTGTCGACCCAGCATCCTCCTGAAGGATTTGATCATAATCCAGCATGTATCTTTCAACCTGTAAATTATTAAGCATAGCTACAAAGAGGTTTAGAACATTTCATAGTGATTTGTAGTCACTCCTGATATTTGATATTTGCGTAAATAAACTCTTGGAGATTTAATGTCATCTTGTCCTTATGAAACAAGAGATTGAATTTTGATCTGAATCATCCTATTCAAAAATGTCAAGCAAAGACTATATTAGGCCAATACCTGGTGAATGAGAGGGAAGTGAAAGAAAAGCCCAAGTAAACATACACAGAATGAGACTTTGGCCAGTTAGATCTGAACATAGGGGAAAAATAGGAACAGGAAATGAGAGCAAAATTGAAAGAACATTGCAAGTTATGGTATAACTGAGATGGCCTAGATGTGCTCATTGCCTATCTCTTGTCTCTCTCTTTCCAGTGACAGGTCTCTGTTTAAAGACAGCTTATATGCTGGCTCTAGTATACAGACTACACACTAAGTAAAACAAAATGCTTGGGAAACAACATCCTTGTTAATAGGATGCAAATCAATGGTGTGTGTGTGTGTGTATGTGTGTTTGAGTGGTGTGAGTGGTACATGTGTGATTGTGTGTGTACCTGTACGCGTGTGTATATGCACATATACATGTGTACAGATCCACCATCCAGAGCAAACTACACACTGGCTTCTGTCCTAGGACACTCACAACCCCTGGATATCTCACTGGCCCACAGTAAGATCTTTAGCAATGAGCAGATCATAGGGAGACGCTGCCATGCCCAGATTAGAACATCTACTCCTATACTCACAAGCTGCCTATCCTAAGTCCACAAACCAAAAGGAAAACAATCTTGAGAAGCAGTTTACCCACTTACTTTACAGGTGTCCTGCTTCATACTATAGGGTTGCAGAAGAAATTAAACCCTATATTTTCTTTTCTTTTTTATTTCCTTCCTCATGATCTCATGAAGCAGTTTTGAATTTCTAGCATGATCTAGTTTAGGTTTATTCTCATATGAAATATCTAGAAGTAATTAAAATGTAAATATTTTATTTTATATTGAAGCCTAATATTTTAATAAATATTTCATTCCTTGTTTTATTATCAGGAATCAATCCTAGTCATATTTCAGAACAAAATGTATATTTGAAAGGTCCATAATTCTCAGATTTCTGCAACTTCCCCCAAGTTGAATTTTGTAAAAAAAAACAAAAAGCAAAACAGACTTCTCCTTCTCACTGATCTCATTCAATTTTTAAAATCATAGATAATCTTAACTTTATAATTTTATAAATATTTTTGAAAGTGTTAACAGGTTTGTGTTAAGATTTAGAGATAACAGTGTTACACTTAAAACTATAGAGGTTGGTATCATATGTGCGCACACAGACAAGGGTTTAAGATTTGGTTGTTCATCAGAGAGTTTGTTTCTTTACCTCCAAAGTTCAACCCTTTAAATAAAATAGCTTTCAATTTACTAGAAAACTTTATTGTCAGAACATTCTATTCCCTACCCATGTGGTCCTTCACTCATTCAAATAATAACAATCATATTAGCTAATAGCCTGTGGTAGAGTTTTAGTTCCTCTAACCTTTGCCACCTCATGTTATGCCTGTGAAAATGTTACATTTCATGGCAAAAGAAACTTTGCAGATATAATTAAAGTTACGAATCATCTAACCTTAAAATAGGGAGATTATCCTGGATTATCTGGGTAGGCCCTGAGTAATTACAGGAGCCCTTAAAAGCAGAAGACAAAGGTAAATGGTCAAAGACACGTGGCAAAAGAAGTCGGAGAGAGGCAAAGCTAGGGACCGATTTAAAATGCCATTGCTGGCTTAAAAATGAAGGGGCCCAAATGTGAAGGAACAAGACCTCAGTCCTACAACCATAAGGAACTGAATGTTGCCACTCACCAGAATAAAGCTGGAAGCAGATTCTCCTTCAGAGCCTCAAATTAGAGACTAGACTGGCCAACACCTTTATTTCAGCCTTGTCAGACCCTCAGTGGAGAACCCAGTAGAGCTAATCCAGACTCTGATCTACAGAACTAATAAGTGGGTGTTGGTTTAAGTCACTGAAGTGTGTGCTAATTTGTTACAGCCACAATAGGGAACAATACTCAACCATAGAGCACTTACCGTGAACCAGGCCCTAAGCAGTTTATGCATATAAACTCATTAAACCTTCCCAGAAAAACCCGTATAAGGGTTTTTAATGCCATTATAATGGAATTATAATGGAATTAAACCCTCATAATGCATTTTTTAAGCAAGGAGATTAAGACACGGAGATTATCAGTAAACTGGGACACAGTGGGAAGGAGCAGGCCAGATGTGAACCCGGTCTGAGTCCAAACACTGTAACATTAAAACCACCACCGAGCTACACGGAAGTAAGGTTAGACTTAAACTAATATATGGGTTCAGCTTAAAAATAGAAAGGGAGAGAATGAGAGAGAGATAGAGGATTATATGGGGAGAGGAATGAAGGAGAAGACTATTAAAAGCAAAACAGGTGGCTGTCATAAAATTGGAGGAAAAAATCAGAATTCCAGCTGATTTTATCTATCATCCAGTCACCAAAACTAAGTATTTCAGAATGACTTATTTATGAAACTGTGGTTAATATCCCATGAATTTTGTTTTTTTAAATTTTTATTGTATTGTTTTCATTACCACTTAACCCCCTTATATCCCCCTTCCCCCTGCAATCACCACACTGTTGCCCATGTCCATGAGTCCTTTTCCTTTTTGCTCAACTATTTTTGACAGGGGTTTGGGATCTACATAGGCACTTCCCTGCGATAAATGCACAGAGCACTTGCTTCCACAGTCCTGTCATATCTGCTCACTTGCTGGAACCTCCAGTGGATTCAAAGCTCCTGAATGAAAGAGACTGACTCCCACATTCCCATCTTTAACACCTTCCCATACCTCAAAGCAGATGCTGTGTTTAAAGAGTAAATAGAAAAAAATGGAATTAATGTTTTCATAACTGTTAAGCATTATGTTTTTTAAAAGTAAGCTTGATTATACTATTCCTCAAATGACATTATTCCAAATTACTCTAATTCAGAGAGCTGGGAAGCCAGTTACCAAGCACATTTCCCCCAAAGACTTCTGATACACGTGACCCATCCTATTAGGAAGAACTTCCGACACTTCTCTTTGATGCCTGTACTTTCCCATGGCTCATGCTAATTTAGTCCTGAGTTCCATACACACAAAACTTCAGGCCACAAACAGCTCAGCTTCATCAAGGCAAGGGTAGACTGCCCTGAATCTCTCCACGAGTTTTCCCAGGGTGCTCTTCACATTTGGATGAGACCTGAATGTGCCTCACTCCTTTCCCTACAACAGGCAGGTACAAAATTTTTGTTAAAACGTTTTATTTAAGAGTCATGAGGCTTGGGTTCAAATACCATTATTGCTGCTATTGGCAGGAAGCCCTTTGGTGCAGACAATTGCTCATATTTTCTCAGAATCAATCCTTCATCTTTACCTATTTTATGATTGGGTTGGCCAAAAAGTCCATTTAGTTTTTTCTCTACAGTGGCTCTAGTAGTGCTTAGTTGTCTTTAACTTCATTTAAAACAATGTTGTTAGATTGTATTGTGACAGCTGTCATATTCACATGCATTAAAAAATTATCAATATTGGTGATTTTTTGTGCAGCCATTTTAATATTGAAGATGGAAGAAAATAAATGTTTCAGCATATTATGCTTTACTATTTCAAAAAAGGTAAAAACAACTGAAATGCAAAAGAAAGATTTGTGCAGTGTATGGAGAAGGTGCTGTGACTGATCGAATGTGTCAAAAGTGGTTTGCGAAGTTACTTGGTACTATGGACATTTTGGGCAAATAATTCATTACTGTGGGGCTGTCTTATGCATTGGAAGATGTTTAGCAGCATCCCTGGGCTCTATCTACTAGAAGCCAATAGAAGGAGATAGAGACATACTCAAAATATAAAAATCAATAAAGTTATTGGTGAAAATGAAAAATGTGTCTTTCTATTTTATAGAAAAAATAAGTGGACTATTTGGCCAACCCAATACATATTCAGCATTTCTAATTGTAAGGAACATGTGAGATAATATATGTAAAAATATTTTGTAAAATTTAAAGTGCCAAAAGAAAAGTATTGTTTCTCTCTCTGAGGGGTTTCTGGATTTTTGCTTTTAGCTGGATTCCACTGATATATAGAAAACAGAAATGGACATATCTGTGGCATTTACTTTCTGTATTTACAATGCTGATTTACTGGTTTATGATTGTAATTTCTTAATGGTTGACCCACTGCCCCCTTCTGGATTTGGTTCAGCTAAATCAAGAACTCTTAAACACCCTTCCTTAACACAATTTCTTGATCTTATCCAAAATCCTCTACTCATTTTCAGGTTGGTAAAACATTTCACTAGTCTTTGTCTTGTTAAATGAAGTCTCTGGATTTACAGCTGGAGCTGATTTTGCAGTTTACCCAAATCCTTTGTCTTTCTTTTTGATCTTCATTCACACTATTTTGGTCTGGTGGTCTGTAATACATTCTCATTGATTCTCATTATAAAAGTGATATTTCTATCCAAGAGATCCTAATTCTATTCTTATTATTTTTATGTATTTATTTATTTTATTGTTGTTCAAGTACAGTTGTCTCCATTTTCACCCCACCCCACCTTACCCATCCCTGCCTCCCACCCTCAAACCTACCCCTTTGGCTTTGCCCATCTGTCCTTCATAGATGTTATCCTTCTCCCATGGAACATTACAAATTCTGCCTCCTCATACTCAGAGATGTTCCTTAGTTCAAGGTAAACAAAGCAATATTTCCTACAATGGTGTTTATGATATTTCCTTGCCTGAAAAGTCTTTCACTTGTTACAGTAATGTCAGTAACAATGAAAAATAAACCCTGAAATATCAGTGGTCTAATGGAATAGAAATCAATTTCTCCCTGAATTCAGTCCAGTTATCCCTAATGAACAAGCAGCATTTCCTTACACGTTAAGTCAGAGACCTGTGTTCCATCCAGGTTGGGCTTTATCGTGTTCTGCACCCAGCCAGCAGAAAGGCAACGACACATGCTTCTCTGCTCTGTCCCATTAGCAAGAACCAAGCAAAGGCCTCATCTACAAGCTGGGGGGAGCTGGGGAATAGAGTCTCCACCTGTGCAGCTGCTTCCAGGGATAACTCCACTTTGGAGGGAACTTGGGGACTGGTGGGCATTTGAATGATTGAACGAATTAGAAAACCAGAGACTAATGTGTCCTTAAGGATCGAAAAGTAGGCACCAGAGCAGTTTCCTCTAAGTGCAGAAGAGGGATTAGAGGAGAGGACTTTCCAAAAATACATAAATATAGTCCAGGGACAGAACAGGGCAGTCCTAAATTGTGGCTTAGATACAAAAAGAAACTATACAGCCAAGTAAAACTCATCAAGTGAGCCAAATCCCTTAGCATTAAAGAGACTTGCAGAGGTTACCTCTACGTCTCGTGACCTGGCTAGCATCCCAGCACCCGCACAGCCTAGAGCAGGCTGAGAAGTTGCCTCACGGGGCTGGCAGTCACACTACACATAAATGATTACGGACAAAGAGAGTAGTTGTTTAACTTTTTAATAACAGCCTGGACTTATATGACCAACTTTCTTCACGTTCACCTGAACATCAACAGAGCCTCACCAAAGGCAGCTGGCCCATACCGGGGACAGCCATGCGATGGTGTCTTTCTATTTTTCTGGGGTGCAGGCAGGCGTGTCTGAGGTAGCAAGCCACTTTGACCTACAAATTTTCCTCCTTAAGCCGTGACCGTGTGTGTACACAGGGAATTCCACCCCCAAGAGGCAGCATGCACGTCGCAGGCTCTTCAGGCGTGTGGGTCTTCGTTTAGTCTCTTTAGCACGGAGGTGCAAGGCTGACCCAGGCAAGGAGTCTTCTATGGCATTATCAGAAGATTCTGCCCAGCAACCTCAAAACGATCCAAAGAGAATCAATAGATAAGTCCATAGAGATACTGGGGCATGAAATCAGAGAAATATTTGTCAAAACTTTCAGATACTCATTATAAACAGGAAGCTATAAATGTGACCCGCATTGCACAGATTCTAGTGGTAGAGACACTGAAAAGATGAGTTAAGTCAGAAAAGGAGGTAGAAATGTGGTTAGATAAAGTTTAATATACGAAAAAGCAAGATAATGCATTAACAATAAATAATTTAAATTATAAGTACAAAGCAAAGAGTTCTGAACTAATAGTTAAGATCAAGAAAAAGGACTAAGGATGGGTGAAAATTATTTATATGAGGTTGCCATGATTTTAAAGGTGAACCAAACATTAGGAGTAATTGGGTAATTTTAGTATGTAAGGGTGAACAGTCAAGTAATTGTTATTTTCCTCACATAAAATGATGGCGTGCCCACACCCGAAATGTGAGTACAACCGTGGCAGCCACTGGAGTGTGCTGCTCAGGGATCTAACACGGACTCACACTTGTGCAGTCCACTTATCCCCTGTCATCTCTGAATGTGCAACACACCATCAGTGCCGAGTTCCCAAAATAACACTACTTTGAATCTTTTATCTTGGAAGGACTGAGGGTTTTTCCTCAGGGAAAAATACCTATTCCATGGATGAGTTTGCTTTTCCTGCCCAAAGACCCTCAGCTAGCACCACTATCCAGGTACTGACAGAGTCCAAACCACAGACATGGGACCCCCCACACAGAAAGGGTAACCTGACCCGGATCAGTGGATCTGTGCAACATAAGGGGTGCATTAGGAAAGCCGTGAGAGTGAGCTGCTCAGATCTCCCTCCCAGAGAGCCTCCTCTGAGGGGTATATTTAGGAACAGCCTCAGCTGCCACCCATTTGGGATCCACCACAGCATTCACACTTAGCCCATGCTCTCCCTGGACACCTGCCAGCCCAGCATCTGTGGGATGCCAGAGTTGGACCATTCCTATCCCATGGGAACTTCTGTAATGTTCCGCTTTTGCTCTGAGACCATACATTGACCTGAGTGAGTGCTCTTCCCAAATGCACTGCAGTGGGAGGTCTTTCCTGTCATATCCTGCTTCTTTCTCCCTTTCTGCCTTCCCAGGTGTCAGACCTGCATCATGGTCTGAAGCACTCCTTGCCTACTTCTGCTCCCTCTCTCCTTTTATTTGTCATAGGAATTTCCCCCAATCAGTCTCTTGCACATCTCACTATCTGTGGACTTCTGCTTAACAGAGGAACTGAGCTACACCATAGCAGTCCATTTCAATAATTTTGTAGATTCAAGAAGGACAGCTAAAAAGAGCAAGATCATAGAGACTACTAAACTAGTAAGATGTGAAGATATGAAGACCACATAGCCTGAGAGTTGATGAGATTGAGAGCTACAAATTCAAGTGAGGTGTTGATAAAATTCCTAAACACAAGCAGCCTTGGCTGCAAAATTGTCTGGATTCCCACAGAGGGTCAGAGAAACAACAAAAGAAGGGACAGAAAGGTAGAAGTAAGAGTAAGACTAGAACAGGTCTTACAGAGAAGTCCTTCCAAGGCAAGTAACCAACCCCATGCTGATTATTTGGTGAATTAAAAAAAGTTGTAGAAATAACAAGTATTGTACTTATAAAAATTATAAACTTAGCAAATAATAATGATAAAATGTAATGATTCCCGCCCCCCAAAATTTGTCAAGTTAACAAATGGCTACAAATTGCTAACAGGAAAGCCCGTGCTGTTCTCCCACGCCATGATCTTAGGGGTGTTGTTGGCAAGACAGTGCTGTCCAAAGTAGCCCATGCAGCCCGTCTGGTTAGTCAATCCCATTTATGTCCTTAATATAAACTTGGTGATCTTTAGTGACATCTGTTTTGAAGTCAATTTATAATAAACAATATCTTTGTTTCCTGTTAAAAACATGCATATGGATAAGATTATACTATCACCTACTTGGTGAATTATTTAAGGCCTTGGCCTAAAGCATCAGCAGTTATAATGGACAATTTTGCATTGAGAATGAACTTAAATTGTGAATTTATTTTACACAGACCAAAAAAGAGCCTTCAGGTAATAACTGTTGTTTGCTCCAGACTTAGTCTAAATTTGAATCTATGGTTTAAGTTGACATTGGAGAATATTTTGTAATACATTTAAATAATATCAAACCTAACCGAGGGCTCCGTTTATTTTGTTTTCCCTTTTGCACAAGCTAAACTTAATTTTGTAGTAGGTTTAGGTATTTGGGAGTCATGAATCATTCACTTAAATCAGCTTCAATTTCATTTACCTTTCCATAATCTGAATACATAATTGTTCCAGTTTATTTTTAACTTAGAAGGAAATGCACAGGACAAGTTTGGCACATCTTCACTTGTTCTTAGTTGTTTATATGGTCAGATTCAGTTATTAAGGCTTAGATCTATTTGTGTTCATAGCTCTGGCCTGCGGCTTCCTTCTGCACCTCTACCTAATTCTGTAGGGGCATCAAGAGAGGCATTATATTCACTGATATGATGGAAAACCACTGAGCTCATCCAAGGTGTCAGACTCCAGGGGTGATCCTTGCTTCTTTCTCAACGTGTAAAAATAAACATTCTGGCCTCCAGTTTCTCTGATTGCACCAGCCACAAGTTGTCAGATGATTCCTTTGTCCCTAAACATTTTTAATGGCTGGAAATAACAGTTTCAGCCTCATCTTGCAAAGGCAGTTTATTTTATCCCAACTATTCCTAACAAATCTAAATCGGAAGATATGGTTTTAAGTTTCTGCGTTGAGTGGCAGTAAGTTAGTTTTGGGTTTGTCAAAGGCAGATCTTCCTTTGGTAGACTTAGTCCTTGAGGAGATTTTCTGAATGAGAATTCTTAGGTAAATATTGCAATTTTTTCTAGTTATTTTTTTACTTGAATGTGTATATTTTTTATTCCCGTTTGCCCCTCCCCCCACTTTGGCAAACATCAGCTTGTTCTCTATATGTATGAGTATGTTTTTGTTTTGTTTTGTTTATTTATTTAGTTAGGGTTTTTTAAGGTTTTTTTTAGATTTCACAGATAACTAAGACCATACAGTATTTTTTTTCTCTATCCTATATATTTCACTTAGCATAATTCTTCTAGGTCCACCCATGTTGTTGCAAATGGCAAGGTTTCATTCTTTTTTATTGCTGAATAATATTCCATTACATATACATATACCACATCTTCTTTATCCATTCATCTATTGATAAACATCATAGGTGTGAGCACATCTTTTCAAATTAGTGGGGGGTGGAGGGGTTCCTTTGGATAAATACCCAGAAGTGTGAATGCTGGTTCATATGGTTCATATTTTTAATTTTTGGAAAAACCCCCATACTATTTTCTATAGTGGCTGCATTAACTTACAATCCTGCCAATGGTTTAAGAGGGTTCCCTTTTATCCATATCCACACCAACACTTGTTTATTCATTTATTGGCGATGGCCATTCTGGCAGGTGTGAGATGACATCCTACTGTGGTTTTAATTTGCACTTCCCTGATGATTGGTGATGTTGAACATCCTCTCTTAGGTCTGTTGTCCATCCGTATGTCCTCTTGGGAGAAATTTCTCTTCAGATCCTCTGCCATTTTTAATTGGATTTTGGGGGGAGATTTGTTAAATTGTATGAGTTCTTTACATATTTTGGATATTAAACCTTTATCAGATGTATCATCACCAATCTCTTCAACTCAGTATGTTGTGTTTTTGTTTTGTTGATGGTTTCCTTTGCTGTGCAAACTTTTTAGGTTGATGTAACCCCATTTATTTTTTTGTTTGTTTGTTTCCCTTACTTGAGGAGATAACTCAGAAAAGATATTGGTAAGAGCAATGTCCAAGCATTTACTGCCTGTGTTTTACTCTAGGAGTTTTGTGGTTTCAAGTCTAACATTTAAGTCTTTAATTCATTTTGAATTTATTTTTGTATATGGTTTAAACAAGTGGTTCAATTTTATTTGTTTTGTATGTATCTGTCCAGGCTTGCCAACACCACTTATTGGAGAGACTGTCCTTACCCCATTGTATATACCCTTGCCTCCTTTGTCATAGACTAATTCACTCTTTACATCAGTATTTATTTCTGGGCTCTCTATTCTATTCTGTTGATCTATATATCTGTCTTTACAGTGCTACTAAACTGGCTTGATTATTGTAGCTTTGTAGTATACTTTTATATATGGGTATATATATGGGAGGGTATGTGATACCTCCCACTTTATTCTTTCTCACGATTTCATTGACTATTCAGGGTCTTTAGTGGTTCCATGTAAGTTTTAGGATTAGTTGCTCTAATTCTGAGGAGAATGCCTTTGGTATTTTGATATGTATTATATTGAATCTGTGTATTACTTTAGGTAGTAAGAATATTTTAACTATTAATCCTTCCAATCCATGAGCAAGGCATATCCTTCCATTTATTTGTATGCTTGCTCGATTTCTTTCTTCAATGTCTTATAGTTTTCCAAGTACAGGTCTTTCACCTCTTCAGTTAAATTTATTCCTAGGTATTTTATACTCATTGCTTCAATTATAAATGGGGTTGTTTTCTTAATTTCTTCTTCGGTTTGTTCGTTGCTGGTATATAGGAATATAACAGATTTCCATATATTGATTCTGTATCCTGCAACGTTGCTGAAGTCATTTAGTAGTTCTAATTTTTTTTTTGGTGCAGTCTTTAGGGTTTTCTAGGTATTGTGTCACCTTCGAATACTGAGAGTTTTACTTCTTCCTTTCCAATTTGGATGCTCTTTGTTTATTTATTGTCTGATTGCTATGGCTAGTACTTTTAATACTATGTTCAATAGAAGTGGTGATAGTGGGCATCTTTGTTTTGTTCCAGATCTTAGAGGAAAGGCATTCAGCTTTTCAACATTGAGCATGATATTAGTTGTGAATTTGTTATATGAGGTCTTTATTATGTTGAGATGTATTTCTTTTATACCACTTTGTTGAGAGGGTTTTTTTTTATCATAAAAGGATGTTGAATTTTTAAGAAGCTTTTTCTGCTTCTATTGAGATGTTCATATATTTTTTAAGATTTTATTTACTTATCTGTAGACAGAGAGGAAAGGAGGAAAGAGCATAGAGAGAGAAGCATCAATGTGTGGTTGGCTACTGGGCACCTGGCCCACAACCCAGGCATGTGCCCTGACTGGGAATTGAACCGGCAACCCTTTGGTTCACAGGCCAGCATTCAATCCACTAAGCCACACCAGCCAGGGCTGATCATATGGTTTTACCCTTTATTTTGTTAATGTGATGTGTCTTGTTTGATTTATGGATGTTGAACCATCTTTGCATCCCTGGCATGAATCCCACTTGGTCATGGTAAGTGGTCTGTTTAGATTTTGAATTTCTTCCTGGTTCAGCCTGGGAAGGTTATAGACTTATAGAAATTTATCCATTTCTTTTGGATTGTTGCATTTGTTAGCATGTAAATTATTCATAGAATTCTTTAAAGAGTCTTTGTATTTGTGTGGTGTTGGTTGCAACGTCTTTCATTTATAACTTTATGTGGGCTTTCTTTGTTGTTCTTAACAAGTTTGGCTAAAAGTTTGCCTATTTTATTTGTTTTCTCAAAGAACCAGTTGTTTCATTGATTTTTTTTCTATTTTTTTCAAATTTCTATTTCATTTATTTCTGCTCTGATTTAACTATTTCCTTTTGTCTGTTTACTTTGGGTTTTATTTTTCTTCTTTCCCTAATTCCTTTAGGTTTACAATTAGTGTTTATTTTAGATTTTCCTTGTGTCTTAAGATAGGCCTGTATATAACCATGAACCTCCCTCTTAGAACTGCTTTCACTGCATCCCATAGTGTTTTTGTTTTGTTTTGTTTTTCCATTTTCAAGACTCTGTAGCAGCGGCCTAACAAGCTGGGGAAGCACCAGATAGGGAGGCCAGGTGCATGTAATTATGCCCTCTTGATCCTGCCTGCTCCCTTTGTTCAGGCCGAAATGGGCTCAGGCAGTATGTCCAGGAACACAAGGTGGAAACCTTGCAGGCAGACCAGACAGCTGGGTGCAGCTCCCCCTACCCTATGGAGGTGGAGGGGGAAGTAAAGAATGGCGCTCACTGGCCCCTCCAACCCTGGAGGACTCCCACCGTCCCTGGAGAGCTCCTTGGCTGGCTACATAGTCTTCTTGACACGGTCTCTCTCAGGTTTGTTGTACTGAAGGTGGTCCCATATAGACGAAACCTTTGTGCAGGCTTTTTGTGCTGGTAGTTTTGGGAAGCCACTTGGAGCCAAGCAGCACAGCACCTAGGGCACTAGCCTGCCCACCACAGCAGCCCTCTGCAGGGAGATCTGGTGGGTGTAGTGATGCCCTGTGGTTCCTGTTTGCTCCTTTTGTTCAGAGGCAAAAGGTTCTAGTCAGTGCAGCTGTGAACAGCTGAGGTGATCTAGCATGTAGGCCAGAGCACCTGAATAGAGCTCCCATCCACCCCAGGGAATGAAAACAATGGTGCTTGAGGCTCCTCTAGCTCCAGTCCAGTCCTGCAGCTCCCACAGGACTCCCTCCCCTCCCCAGGTCTCTTTCTCTTCTTTGTTTGTCAGAAGTTGTTAATTCAGTGTTCAGCTGTCTCACAGGCGTAATTGCTACCTATTTACATGTATGTTTGATATTGCTCATGGGGAAGGAATAGACTTTAGCGTCCTCCTATACCACAGCCATCCTGGACCTCCAAGTATTGCAAATGTAACATTATTTTTTATCAGTTAGTTAACTAGGACGTTTTTCTTTACCATCTCTACTATCTAGATACTGGAATATACAAAAGAAGTAGCACTTAATTCCTATTTGAGACTTTAAGGTCTCAAGGGAGAGATAAAATGAATACCCATGAAATATATGTATAGAATGAATAAGGGTGAACAGCATGGTACTAAGTTTAAGGGTAACAGGTGTTTGGTACAAAAGTGAGATCAGTGAAGATCAACATAATAAAAGAACGCTTTATGGAGGAAGCGCTGTTTGAACGAGGCTTACAGGGTGAAGAGCGGAGGCTGTGGGGACCTATGGGGCCCTGAGAAGCACAATAGCTTACCTGGCCAAGCCTCGTTTTCCCCGTCTATGTGATGGTGTTATTAACAATAGTAGCGCCTACTTCATAGTTTCGTTTCTTTTGTTTTAGAGAATGACAAAATATATGTAAAGTGCTTAGCCATTAAAATTATCTATGATTATTAGTCAGAGAGATGGGAACACACTCAGGAAAGAAAGAAAGTTGAAGAACAAGGATGGAATGGAGCTGACTTGCAAGTCTGTTTGGCCAGATGGCAGAGGGAGGGGAGTCTAATGAGAATAAAACCAAGTAGATGAAGTAGCACATGTCAAAGGGAGCTTAGAAGCTTGCTGTACGTATTCAAACGTTCGTTCAAAAAAAAAAAAAGTAGTATCTACTATGGACAAGGTGTTGTGCGAGGTCCTGGGGATTCCGTGGCGCTTAGACTAACATTATCCCTGCCCTCATGGGACATCAGTCCTTCAAGGAATGCAAATGTTAAAAAGTTACAAGAGGGAAAGGGGAAGTACAGAAGTTTGGAAAGTTCTTTGTACTATTCTGGATTTCATAAAAGTTGATTGTATTAAAAAGAAAGCTTTCCTAACCATAAATATCATTACTATAAACCTGTGTGTGATAAGGCCTATGGTTAGATGAGAGACAACGGCCTCAGAGAGAAAAAGAAAACCAAAACAAATCACTCTGTCTACACAGCACAAATCAATCAATTTGATAGAAAAAAAAAATCGATCAGGTATGTAAAACCAATAGGGAACTCAATCAAACTTTTAATATCATGTAGACACTTCTTCAGTTCTTAAAACCTCTTTGAAACCTTTATAACCAGCTCTTTCTTTCCTCGAACTTGAGGCTGGCTCAGTCAGCGTACTTCCATTTCTCTGGTCTGGACCCGCTCCCATTAGGCTGATGTATATGAAAGTCCTGCAGCCTATGGGGCCTTTCTTTATCGCGGTCTGATTTCATTCTTCTCTCCATATCCTTTTCTCTGTGTTATAAGGCAGTACGTGGCCAAAACCTCCTCTCCACACACTGGCGTTTTCATATAACCTATTCCATTCAGAGAATATTGTCTGAGTACCTCCTGTGTTCCTGTCACTGAAATAGCCACTGACTTGGGTTTTATTCTTTCCTGGGGTATTATCTTGTCATAAGGGTGGAGGTTGCATACAAGATAGTCTTAATAGATGTAGAGCTCTAGTTGGTTAAATATTACACACATATATTCTATGTATCAGAGCTATTTCCAATTCCAGCTGACTGTGTCACATAAATAGCAGCTTTTAAAACAAACCCTATGTGTGGGTCAGGATGGCTGGTTTCTAAGCAATAACAAAGACCACCCACTGTCCATGACTTAACAGAGCAAAGGTCCGTTTCTCATATACCATACATGATCCACCTTGGCCAACAGGAGAACTTGGCTTATGGTAGTCCCTCGGAGACCCAGGTAGACAAATGTTCTCCCTTTCCATGAGCTGCTATCCCACAAAAGCTCTCAGGTTTAGGCGGGGTAGAGAAGAGAGCAAAGAGAATCATTCACATGCTCTTCTGTGCTTTAGGTCAGAGGTGACTCTAGTCACTTAACTTCACTCTTGTTTTCTTGGTCAGAGCATGTTTGTCTGACTTTAATGGGGCAAAGACATGCAGTCCTCCCGTGCTCCCAGAAGGATTCAGGGGCTGGCAATGTTAGTGAGTAATATCTGTTATAGCCTATGAGACAAATTGACCTGCCCATTTAAAAGACATGCTTCACAGAACGCCATTTGTTTGCAGCAGAGACATCTGAAGCGAACTGAGCTGCAACATTGAACAGTTCTCAGGTCATTTGTCACATAGCAACCTTCTGTCAGCTTCACTACCTCAAACGTCCCCGATCCATAAACATCACTCAGATAAATTCTCAAATAGCTACCAAATACAGAGAATGAACCTTGTTCTCTAGCATTTGAAGAGGAACGACAGCTTCTTGACATGGGCCAGATTTCCCCATAATATACAGAGAACTGTGTATGTCCTCTTCTGCGAATTCGCTTCAGGAGGCTTCAGCAGCTTTCGGCCAAATCCAGTTTCTGATTCTATTCCAGGAGAAATTCCATGACGTCAAATTATTTAGACTCCCTTTAATCTTGTTCTGATAACGTTCCCATAAACCTAGAATATCAAACGAACTGACTATCATTACTAGGGTGATTGTTTTTCTAAAAGTTGGCATGGGGCTTACTCGGAGCCTTAGGTGATCTGAAACCCATTACGCATATCAGGAATGACACATCCCTGCAGCTTAAAGAGGGAGAGCCAGTAAATGGATCTAAAATGGAGTTCTTTAGCGCACCAACGGTAACTGAAAATGGAATGTAATCATGTTCATTAAGAACTTCGAGTTTGGGGATGCAAAAAGTACATAGGCCATTTTTTTTTTTTAGAAAGGACCCTGTCATTTTTATTGTTCTCTTACTTCAGAGCAGGTGTATTTGCTCTGTTTTTACTCCTGTCAGTTGCTTCGGTTTGGGTTTTATACTTGTCAGTTTCTTGCACCATGATGGAAACACCTTTGCTAGTGATAATCACTGTGGCCTTTTTATAATGGTTTTAAAATAAGAATAATACTTTGCACTGTGTACTTTTCTCCTAATCAGCTCAAAGCTTATGTCACAATCAATATGATAGCTTTTATGTTGCTGTCGCAGGCTTTCATTGACATTCTAACACAACCAGCTGTCATAAACCAGCTAAAGAAGAATGAGGCCATTATGCTGGTCTTATTGATTTAAACTAAGTGAAAGTCACCCATATGTCTTCCATTCCTTTTAGCACAACTTCGGTTATGACTTAAAACTGTTTACTGAGAAGAAAGATAGGAGTTTTAATTTTTGTGTATATTTAAACTAATGTTTCTGCTCTGATTATAGAAATATGTAGCTACTGAACATCGCACAGAAGGATGAGTTTTCATAAAGGGTTTTTTTCTCGAAGTTGTAATGCTCTGCGCTAAGCTTTCTTGCGAGAGATTTACTGCACATCTCCGCGCGACATTAATTGGTCTGAACGGATATTCCATCGATGTTCTCCATCCTACAGTCTCACTTACTGTCTGAAACACCCAGGTTTCCTAATCTGCTTATTTCCTTTACTCGGTTTATTTAACTGATTTGAGACTGTTAATTCACCTGGGCATTGACACTGTATGCCCTAATGTGGATCCTCTCTATGCAAAGTTGAAGACAAGGCCTTAGATGTGAGCTACTTACTTAGGGGCTAACCTCAGAAACAGGAGTGAAGGAGCAAGGCAGGGAATATGTATACATATATAAGAATGTGTGAGGTACAATTCACCCAGACCTCTGAGAAGCATGGAGAGTGGGCCCCACAATTGTCCCAACAGAAGGATGGGAGGCCAAGGACACCCACAAGCTCACTCCAGGGCATTGACACCCAGTATGTTCCTAGATTGGTTTTGTCCATGGGCTGAGCAGGAGCTGCAACTTTGGAGAGAGTTTCAGCTAGAAAATGGGAAGATGCAATGGGAGGTTTTGATGCAGGATGTTGTGAGCATGAAGCTGGATTGCTTAAAACTGTACCCTGCAGCTATGGCTGAGTCAGAGGTCAGCTGAAGAATGGTGCATGAGGCCACAGAAGTGTGTGCTACAATTTACATTTAGTATTAATATTAAACATACAAAATTAATTTGTCATATCTTCTAATGATGCATATAGCATATTGGCATACAGAAACTGAAACTGTTCTATAAAATGTACAACTCAAAGAACCTCTGTGACATGCTACCCAGGTATTATGATTTAGGCCTTAGAAACCTTAGATACCATCTTGTTACTGTAAAATTAAGGTAACTGTATAAACCCTCTCTTTCCATCATGCCTCCCCTTTGACGTGCATGTCTGATACCCTTGGGGCATAATTGCTGGTCTCTTGAGCAAGCTCCGCCTGCGCCTGTCCTGTGAGACACCCAGTGCAGGGCACAGACGGTGGGTGCAGCACCCCGCACCCAGCAACAACCACCAAGCTGCCAGAAATGTCACACAGACGCAGAGAACAGTTAGTTCATTTTATCTAACTGTTATTATGTATCTTTACAACTTTCCTTTGCTCTGGGAAATTTATTAGAGTATTTCCATATAGGTGATTCACTTATTTATTTGTACAAACACATAGAATACACAGGGTCCAGCACAAGTAACGCCCCTCTTTATTACAAAATCTTTTATTGCAAAACTATAAACATGTAATTCTGTAACATAACAATATCACACTCAAACACACCATATGACATTTTAGGTGAAATGTTCAAATTAAAACTATAAATTATTACACCCATATTATTTCCCTACCAACCACACTCCCACAGGCGTTACTTCTGCCGGACCCTGTATATTACAAAGTATTTGCATTTATTGGTATTGTGTCTGGTTCATGAACATGTTTTATGCTTCCAACGGCAAGGACTTTATTTTGTTTAGCTTGTGTATCCCAGCACCCAGCCAGTAGAAGCTGCATAAATATTTGTGGAATACAAAATTGTGATCCAACAACGTAATGAAGGAGAGAAAAGGGAAAAACATGTATTACTGAGTACTCACTGTGCTAGAATCTGTTAAGTACTTCCTAGAGCTTATCTCATGTAATTCTCACAGTAACCGTTAGTAGGTCTTATTATTAACCCTGCCTCACCAAAGGGAAACCATGATGGAGAAAAAGTGTGGTTCCTGGACCAAAGCCACAGAACCAGTTAGTTGTGGAATGGGGATTTGAATCAAGGCATTCAGGCTGCTGGTGTCTGCAGAATATCCTTATTATGTTTTTTCTGTTTCAGAAAAGGCTGGAGAGGAGGCAGTGGTCTTTAGGGTTTGTGAACCCATTCTCTAATGCAACACAATGTCCTTCCGGAACTTTGCACTTCTACCCTTTAGTACGCTCTTCTCCTTGTTGTACCTTTGCCACGTGCTCGTCAAACCTCACCTCGGCGCTCGCTCGCTGTCCACCCTCGCCTGAGCCGGCAGCTCCTCTCTTGGCCAATAGATCCGTGCAGGCCCAGGGCCAGAACACTCTGAGGCTTTTGCATTGTCTTTACAGTCAGTTAAATGCCTGGTGTTCTTTGGCCACATATTTGGATGAGTTCCTCACTTTTGTCAGGTCAACACCCTATCTCCTATTAAAAAGGGAGTACTAGTTAGAACTACTTAACAACAGCCAAGTGCTAAAGCTGCAGAGGCAACGTGCTCTGACTGCTGTTATGATACCTCTGTCTGAAGCCGCAGGTAGCACCTGTACTCCAGAGTCCAACAGCCAGAGTTCAGTTCTTGGCCTGGTCCCATGACGTTTATAGCTGCACCCTGGTCCTTGGCAGGGTATTTAACCGTTCTGGGCCTCAGTTACCTCATTCGTATAATGGGGACACTAATTACTATCTACTTTATTTGACTAGTCTAAGGATTAAATTAATCATTACATGTAAAACTTAGAGCACAGTGCCTGGCACATAATGACCTCATAAGGATCTGATACAGAAATACAAGCCTGTCCAGTAGTATAGATGCTGGATTTTCCATTGATTCGCGTGTAACACCACGTGTAAGTTCTCTGAACAAAGAAAACTTGAATAGCCAGCAAGAGGAGAAAAATGCTAGTTATAAAAAATCCAATGCAAAATAAATTCTCATGTGCGATTCTCAGTATGTGACTTCTAGAAAATAAAATGTCTTCAGAATTGCTCTCAGGAGCCTTTCTTGATTCTAACACCTCTCTTTCTCTCCCCACCCTCACTTTCTCTCTCCCCCTCTATGCAGCTATAAACTATTACTTCAAACATAAACCATCACTTCAAACGTTTACTATTCCACTTCATTTGCGTAAACATTATCTCCAGAGTTAATTCCTTGACTGAGTTTCCTGGAAAATGGCTGAAGACAAAGACCACATTATAATATGCGGGCCACAAGTACCACACAGTCTGGCCCCTCTGGTGTCTTATTACCTCAGAAACACCTTGCCTGCATCAGGCAGGACTTGTCCTCTATTCTTATCTGTTTTCCTCTAACATTGACTGCCCTCACCACCTGCAAAGAGAGCACCTTGAAAAGATTAATTATTAATGTCAAAGAAAGTCACTTCAAACACTTCAAAAGTCAGCGGGGAAGAGGGAAAACCCCAGTAACCGACTGTATAGTCACACTTGACATTGACTTGATCATTTTATTTACTCTTTTTTCTGTCTTGAAAAACAATAGGTCAATTCAGTTTTATGACATCTGAGATATAAATGCATATGAGTTTAAGAAGTGCTGGTGGTAAAATATTTATTGGTTAAATCTGACAGTCATATTTATAGTCTTATCTCCAAAGACCTGTGAGGTATATATTATTAAATGGAATCTATATTGAAAAGTTTTGCCCTCAGAATACATAATTAGCCTGTGTGGTTTCTTTGTACATGCCTGTTTTAAGCTAAAGAATTTCAAGGGCTTCTGGATATTCAACTGCTTTTTAAATGTCTGTGGAATGGACCATGTAATACATCACCATGACTGACAGTTTGGGCACGTCACGGAGGTGAATCTTTAATACTAACTATGGGACTGAAGAGTTTCAACACAAACCTGTCAGAAATAGGTTTTTCTTTCTTTTTCGAACAAAATATCAGGTCACTTTGACCCATATGCTCCTTTCAAATAGCTGTAAAAATGACTTGAAGATGATTAGCTATCAAATATGTATAGTATGAGCATTTGGGGCCTTTTCAAGCTCCAAAGAACTTAGTACTTTTGACATATTTTAAGTGCCTAAGATGTACGAGAGACTGCCCCTCTCCCTGTCAAGATAAAGCATGCAACTGACAGTCGCTAACATTGAGTGGGTTCTCGGTTTGTGCGGGGCATTGTTCTAAGTGCGTTCTGCGTATTCATTCAGTTAATTGTCCACAACCCTAAAATAAGCTGGTATTATTCCTCCAGTTTAAAAGATAAGAAAACAAAGCCCAGAGAGGAAAACAATTTGCTAGAAGTCACAAATCTAGTAGGAGGCTGAACCAAGATTTGAAGCTAGGCCACCCAACTCTAAAGCAGCTCCATTCATGTTTTATTCCGGCGCGTGAGGAGATTTCAGGCTAATGGAAGGAAGAAAGGGAGTCGAGTACAATGTACAAATGTAATAGAGCAAGCCAGAAGATTTAGAAGTAAAAATGTCATGGAGTGGAGAAGCAAGGAATTACATCCCTTTTCATCAGAACGGAAAAGTCTTATTGAAGAAAGTGGCATATTGGTTGGCACACTAGGGAGGGTTTGTATTAAAAGCATAGGAGCTGGCCCAAGGCCTTCTCAGGAGAAGGAGGGGTAAGGATTGAGGTGCAGACATGGGGTAGGATGAGCATGTTGGGGTGACAGCAGGTAATTCAGTTGGGTGAGGGACAGGGTACAGAAAGAATGGTAATAGTAAGTGAAACTGGAGAGGTAAAGGGAGGTTTAAAAATGTTGAGGAACATGACATGCTGGGTCAAAGAGTTTCAGAACTCAGCAATGTGGAGATTTTAGAATTTCTGAACAAGTAAAATGACTAAGCACTTGCTGGGGAAATATTTATCTATGGCTGGAACTTTATTATATTTATCATCTATTGCAAAATATGTAAGATGAAATATCTATACTAAGAACAGAAAATAAAGAGAAAATGGAAGTGAGATATACTTTTATCTAGTTATTATAATGGTTATCAAGTTAAATCTAAGAAAGTGGTTTGCAGGATGGAATGGGTGGAGGAGAGCTTGTAGTCTGTGGTCATTGGTTCCACTCCCTGGCCATACTCCTGAATCATCAGAGGTACTTTCAGGATCTCAACGTCCAGGGCACATCCCAGAGCCATCATATCAGGATCTCTGAGATTCCAATTCAAATGTCAGTATTTTTAAAGCTCCCAGAGAGATTTTATTGTGCCACCAAGATTGAGAACTATTGCTCTACTAAGTTAAGTAATGAGAATTTGAACTTCAGGGCTCACAGTGATAATGGAAAAGAAAGAAGGGATATGTAAAATAATTTGAAAGGAAAATCAGTATTTCCTTTTGAAAATGCTATGAAAATTGTACCCACAGCTCCATTTATTTTTTTAAAAAATTCCCTTTTCATACACGATGAACAAGTTTGGAAAATTTGACAGGCTTTTTAGGAACCTAGAGCTCCACCGTCACCAAGGCAAGGGTTGCCCAGGGTGGGACGCTTAGGCGGCAGAGCCTCACTTTCCTGGTCTGTAGATTTAAGTTATTAACACCTCTCCTATCTCCGTAACAGGGATTTTAAGAGCATCAAATGCAAAAATACAGAACTGAGAGCCCACATGAAAAGGCAGCACTAGATCATAAGCTGTTCCTTGAATCAAAATTGAATTTAGTAGGTCCACATTAAAGTTACCATTTCTACTTCCCTGGGGTGATAAACTAACTTGGTGATTCCATGCTTTTGAAGGTGTTTCTGGCATTTCAACAAGTTGAGTCTCACATTCCAGATCCATTGGTGTGCTCATTGCTCCGCCAAGGGAGTTGGCTCTTTTGTTACCTCACTTTAAATAACAGCAGCAACAAAGAGCTGCATATTTTGATACTCACATGTAGAGTTGGCTATTGGTTACCTTTCACTGAATGAATGACTGGTAGTACCAGCCAAGGGGTTCGGCCTGGCTTCTTTGTGAGCCTTTCCCATGTTTCGCTTGGTAAAGTTCAACTGGCTGCACCAACCAGGCACATACAGTTACTCTACCCTCTGACTGCTGACCACTGTTACTCTCCGGAGTTGCATTCAGATAAATTCCAATATGCTATCAAATAATTAATCCACTTTCTGTTACAGTTTTACTAGCACATAAGGAAAAGAGCTTAGAAGAGGGATGAAATGAGTTTGAGCCATTCATTCCCTTTAGAAATGCAATGCGGTTGCAACTTGCCTCACACTATTACCTTCGGAAATCCTATCCAATCTCAAAATTATGAATATTAATAATTTTACCCATTATTTTATGTTCTACGAGCACATTTACCTAATCCTCATAAAATCCCATTGAGGCATGCTAGTGTTAATATTCTCATTTCATAGCTAGAGAAATCAAGGTTCAGAAACGTGGAAGAATTCATAAGCAAGCCGCTTGCAAAGTGAGACTGAAAGCCGATGTACCCTCTTTCCTTCCCTCAGCTCACTGCCCACCACTAGAAGTGTTTCATGTTAAAGGTCTCCACTGAACAAGTTGTCTGTCCTGTGACTCCAGGGCCTTATTGGGCCAAAAATCTTCGTATTTGGTAATAGGTCCACTAAGTAATCAAAGACAGAATCTTGAAAGGTTACTTAAGTTCTTTGTAATTCAAGCATTTTTGTAAAAAGGTGCTGATCTAGAAAACTGACAAACTGGGTCTAAGACAACTCCTGAGTCACACGCTGCTTCACATGGTTGAAGCAGTAAGAAGCAGAACGCCAAATGGAGGGTCCAGCCCAAGAAAAAAACTGTAGACGTGTCCAGTAAAGGCAGTTTTCCCTTATTTTCCTGTCTCTCCCCTCCCCCGTGTATCAGTGTTTAACGAACAAAATTTATTTATTCAACATACTGTTACTGGGAGCCTATTATGGGTCAGGCACTTCATGAAATACTAGAAGTATACAAAGAGGAATAATAAATCCACCATCCCAGTTCTGTGGCTCTCAGCTTGGTAAGTGAGATAGATATATAAACAAACAGCTCAGACTACAATGTGCTACATAGTGGTGCTGAGTTGGAAACAAAGTGAGGTGAGAACACAAAGGAAGCACCAATTACTTGCCTAGAGGAAGGCTGCGAGGAAAGTCTGCAACAGAAGCCTCTCTCAGCTAGGTCTTAAGTGAGTGAGTAGGAGTTTGCTGAGAAGGGACACAGCACATATGCAGGGGAGGGGGGAGGAGTGACATGTGACATTCTTTCTCAGGATGCTTAATTACATTCTAACGGGATTCTAAATAATAAGTATAAAGAGCAAGTATTTCTTCCTGACTTGGGGACTTCTCTTCCATTTTCTCCAAATTACAACACAATCCATATTCAGCAGCTCCTTATATACTTTCTATTCCACAGTTTAAGTCTAAGCAATAGTAAGAAACCGTGGAAATATCATACGGTGAAACGATGGATGGTTTTGAAGTTGGGAAATTCAAGGCCATGAGTTGGGGAAGAATAGAGACAGAGAGACAGTATAGAAAGAGAAAAGCGGGGACAAGCAGCAGTTGGCACTAGTGTTTGTAAAATAGTTCTCTTGGATATGATTGCATTTGGACTACGTCTTATAAGGTTATTATATCAAATGAATTGATTGTGAAAGTGCTTTGTAAAATGAAGAAACCACCCAAATAAGTGCCATTATTGAGTGAGCTTCAGCCTGTAATGGAGATGAGTCCTGAGCTTGCCAGGTCCAAATGCAGCTGTGCTCTAGGGCTGCCATATCTGAAGGGACAACAGAGATGAGAGGAGTTCTGGGAAGATCTGAAAGAGCATATGTGTGCACGGGGGTGTGACCTCCTTCGGCTCTGTTGCATTGAGAACGAATTTCCTGTGCCAGCTCAGCCATAGCCTGCCTTTCCTACAGGATATCAAGCTCCAAGTTTACAGTTCCTATCAGGGAGTCTCTTTGTTTGAACAAAGCCTCATTTGTTAGGAAGTGTCACAGATCAGCGTGTATCAGATGCAAGATTGAATGTCCCTCAAGCACAAAGACATGCAAAGCTATGCCAGGATACCAGCAATGGGGCTTTTCACCATAAGAAAACAGATGGCCAGAGCGAAAAAGGCCGGCCTTTATGGAAAAGAAATTCTTCCACCCCACCCCACCCCCGCACCCCCTTCCTGGTACTGCCCCTCCCCTGCTCTTCTTTCACTCCATTGCACC
The DNA here is from genome assembly GCF_022682495.2 of Desmodus rotundus. Taxonomy (NCBI): domain Eukaryota; kingdom Metazoa; phylum Chordata; class Mammalia; order Chiroptera; family Phyllostomidae; genus Desmodus; species Desmodus rotundus. The sequence continues at coordinate 135,150,800 of NC_071387.1, forward strand.
GACAGTGAAACATTCGATATGCTGCAACATCATCTGATGTTTGTGTCCTTTTAATTAAACCAAGAGATCTGGAATAGGGACGCCCTTGTCTTTCCAGAGAAATGATTTCAGAAAGAAGATAATAGGACCCCTTTTTCTTCAGGCTTGCAAGAGGCTTGTGTGTAATTTGTCCTTTGCAAGAGCAATCAAAGATAACCGGTGCGCAATTGATTACGGGCTTTGTGTTCTTTTAATTACTTGTTTCTACACACTGGTTAGTTACATGCTGAAAGTAGATCCCTCTGAGTTCTCTCTAAGCTGTAGTGCTTTCTTTTGCTTACATGGTTTAATAATAAAGCTATTAGTAAGCCACTGCCACATAGAACAATCCTATCAGACAAGGATAGATCTTGAATCTCGGCCTTTTTTTATTCTTCCAATAGACTGTTAGATGTTTTTATGGAAAACAAGGTTAAAGAATGCTACATTGTTGCTTAGATATACAAAAATATTCTACAGTTTCAGGAGAGTAAAGTTGTTCTTATTCCCCAAAACAGAAAGGTTAGAACTTCTATAGCAGGGTTTTAGTTTGGTTTTTTCTTAGTTGAGAAAAATAGAAATAATTTTTTTCTTTTTACTGAACACTAACCTGTCAACTGGTATAACTGAATCTTTTGAAAAACTATAGAAAGAAACCCTAAAAAGTTAGCACAATATATAGACCAGATTATTATTGTTAGGATTCCATGTACTGAAAATGCTATCAAATCAATTACTGCCAGATGAAAATGTAAGAACAATTTTATTATTACTTTAAGTTCTCTACCTAAAAGCTGAACAGTAAAAAAAAAAGGAGCTTTCTAATGATAGAAAACTTAATTTCTATACCATTATTTACTTACCTGCTACTAACTATGCCCTAGAGAGAAAGAAAAGCTAAAGGTTGTAACCACATAAAAGAAACCCATCTAATCTCACTGTGTAGACTCTGAGACTATAGCTGCTGAAATAGGGAATGAACGGAAAGCTTGGCAAAGTGCGTGATCCCCACTTTGGACACTAGACCCAGGAGCTCAGGCCCCTGCTCTATCTGCTCTATCTGCTCCATCTGCTCCATCTGCTCCATCTGCTCCATGGATGTGAGCTCACTGGCAATAGTGAAACTATCCCCAGACTTTCGGAAAACCTCTGGTATAGAGCCCCACCCACGGGCCCTTTAGGCATCGGTTCTGCCATGGCGTTGGATCCCTCCTGCTTCCCAGCCATACTCTGCTTTACAGGCATGCATCTGCCGAAGACATGTCCAATGTGTGCTTGGTGACATGGAAAATACGGAAACCTTCTTTGAAGTATGGTTCCTTCTGTAATCTAGGCAAGGGTATTAGTCTTGAACAAAGGAAAGAGTCAATGAAAAATGAACTTTTTTAGTTGTAACTTAGAAAAAGAGGAGGAACTCAACATACAAGGAGCAGACAGATGATACAGTGCAGAGCACGTGGGACGGAAGCTCTGCTGAAGCACAAGTTGGGATACAGCAGGCTGGCAAAGGCAAAGAGTCGAAGGGGAAACATTCTAGCAGGGCTTCAGGAGGCAATAGGACAGGAGGTAGACATAGGGAGAAGGGGACAATGGAGAACTATGGATAAGATGAGGCTGATTATAAAGAATCTTAAATGTCAGACATTTAAAAATTATTTATCCATTGCTTTCTGTGTGTGTTGAGCTAGGCATTGGAGATTACAAAAGGAATAAGACATCGTCTCTAACCCATGAAACTTACCATCAGATGGAAGAGACAAACTGAGCATACCAACCATCAAAAATTACCATGTGTCTATATTCTATATTCATAGTTACAGAATAAGAATATTTTTACTTGACATGTTTACGTTACACCCAGCCTAATGTATGATCTTGCTGGTGGCTGTAACGCGTTCCTCAGTTATACTCCTCGGTGTTGACTGTTACACTGTTTCACAAACCCTACCGTGTTTCTCTGTCCTTCCCCTTCTCAACCACTTTCTTACCAACTGCTTTTGTTCCCCAGCATTTTCTCTTTTCAGTATCACAGAAGTTCATTTAGCTCTCATTGGCTCTCTCTGACGTTTCCCATTGTCAGAGTTCTTCCACAAGGTTCAGCCACTTGTACATTTCTTAAACCATTTGATGAAATGATACATATCTGAGAACTGTGAGATTCTTAAAATGCCAAAGTGTCGATGTGAAAGCCATGGTGATGTGATCTTTGGGAAAACATACCTAAGCATTACAAACACCCAATTTAATGAAATCTATGTCTAAGCACTGCATTTATTTGATTCTTTAATAGTTTTGAGCAAAGTACTAGGTTAGTACAGAAGGAGGGGCCATTAGGAAGATCTGAGGAGAATTTGATGTAGACCTACTTCTTAAAGTGCAAAATGAGTATTTTCATGGAGCATAACCAAAAAACAGATATGATAAATTTCCTGTCTTCTCTCTTCCTCATCTTTTAGTGAATGTCCTTCTAAATTTTTTAGAAATGCAGTATTTCCGGTTTTCTTCTCTTACAAATGCCCGCCCTACAGAATGTACATTATCGGTGGGCTCTGATGCAAATCGCTTCTCAGCAGAAGCCACTCTGCCATTATACTCTAATTTGCAGCCACGCTGGCTTTCAGCTGGTGCCTTTCCCTGGGCTATCGTTCACTGTCAGGGCCTCTCCAGGGCGCACCAGCTGTTCTCTCAACAACAGGGAAGGAGGGAGGCCATCATATGTCACTGATTCCCAAGAAAAGCCTGCCTTCACTGCCTCCTGGGTCCCAGGACTAAGAATCACGTAGCTAGGATCAGGGCCGCCCCTGGCAAACTTGTGAAGTACATAATGTTTTCCTTAGTTAATATCTGTTTTCCTTTGGCCCCTAATTTTCCCAGGCCTTAGGCTACACCTGGCAATTCCGGGACTTAATTTAGCTTACCAACCCTCTCTGGATAAGGAGTCCATCTATAGAACAGTGGTTCTCAGATGAAGGGCTAATACTTACCCCAAAATGGACCTCACATGTGCATGTATGTATGTATGTACACACATGCAAACACATACAAGTACAAAATTTTGCATAAAATGTCAGGTAATTTATAAAAATTTTCCCTGATGGCAGCCTAGGATAAGAAACCCTGTCTGAAACTTCCTTTCCCTTCTTTCTCTCTCTCTTTTTCTGTTGTCCCCATTTCCCCCCATTAGTCTCCCCGCCCCCACACACCCACCTCTCCCTTCTTTCTCTTTATTTTCTATCTCCATAATTTCCCCCATTTTCTCACACCTCATTCTCTTGGCTCCAATCTAATTCACAAGAAAGTGTTTCAAAAGATTTTTAATATAGTTTTTAACTTTTAACTTACTTTTTAATAGAAGGGTCAATAGATTATAGAGCTGGTTAAGGCTGACCTCCAACTAAAAGGAACCCTGGGTTTACGCCTGTGCCCGCTGTTCACACAGCTCTTGTCAAAACGACTGCGATAAACCTGTTGTGTGAAACTTTGGGTGTGACTCATGAGGAATTCCGAAGAGAAATTTTGTATTTCTCCTTTACGAGGGTCGTTAAACATCAAGTTAGAGAAATGAATAGTTAAAATTTCCTTCTCTTTGGACACTGGGCCGCGATGACTCACGTCTAACAGCTGCCCACTGCCTCCCAGTGGTTACGTTTTCCAGAAGCACCGCGAGTGTCATGGCCCAGCTGCAGGTGGTGCTTGCTCGTCTGTAGGCAGGATTCTAGCACGGCTCACTTGGCGCCGTCTCTCCTCTGAGTGGCTTTTGAAATAACTGTGGCCTTCTCCGGGAAAGGGAAAAATTAGCAAGGTTAGTGAGAGCACATCTCAGGTAATAGAAATGCAAAGTCATGGTGTGTGGCATTGCTCTCATGTTCCCGCACACCAAAACTAATAGGTTTCTCACCTGAGTATCTCATAAGATGAATTGGCCCTGAAATCCTGATTAAGTCCACCTGATATTTTAAGTGATCTTCTCATTTCTGTACTAAACTTAAAAAAAAAACCCAAAAAACTGAAAAGAGAGCAATTGTATTGGGTGACACCTTTGGAGATCTTGGATCCTTGTTAGGCTCTTGAAAAAAGCTAGAAAAAGCTTTTGAGGCACTACAGTGGAAAATTTTCAGTATGTGAAAGAAGATGAGGCCTTATCAGTCCTGTGTTCTAAAGCAGAAAGAACAAAAATGCAGTATGTGCTACTACATCTCCCTCGGCGACTGTTTTAAACACTGCTGTTTAATGATGACACATTTTTTCTGCTTAGCCCAGATGCAGTCGCAGCATCCTTCTGGATACAGTTACATAGGCATTCGTCACCTGTTGTCTGAAAGGGACAGATGAGGTAAAGTTCTCTGTTTCTGTGCTAGGTAACTGACAGTCACCAAGCCATTGCAAATGCAGAACGACCTGAGTGCTATCCTGGACAGGGGACGAGGGTCTATCTAATGTAATAGCTTCCCCAGGCCATGTGACTGGAGCAGGTTCATAAATCACAACCTGTGGGCCAAATCTGACCTGCCAAGAGGTTTTTGTAAATACAAGCTTATTGCAACAAGACCCACACCCATGTGTTTATGTATTGTGTGTTACTGCTTTCCCAGCTCTAGATTACATACACCAATAATTTAGCAAGCTGGTTTGAGTCCGATTTTTTTTTTTTTTACTTTCATTCAAGTATAACATGGAGAACTTTGACTTCTGGTTTGGCCTCCATGGAGATGATTATCTCCTCCAAGGACTCCAAAGTTTCAACATTACAGGAAAGAACAAAATAGGAGCCCATGATTGGCTTACAGATCTCAGTGGCATTTGGGTTTTGAGAGTCATGAAAGTATGACTCCATCACGAAAATCAGATATGAACTGTGATGCAAAGCCATCACACCTCTTTTTGCTCCCCTCCCTTCGCAGCAGCTCTTCCTCCGGAGATTCAGGCTTAGCATTTACAGGTTCCGTGAGGCTTTTTCTGAGACAGAGAAAACTACTCCCTGGCGAGTTCCATGATCAAACACCACACAAAAGCTGTTTGCTCTTTTGCAGTGGCCTGGCCACGAGGGTCACCAGTGCTCTGACACACAGGTGTCCCGGGTCACAGAGCGCCAGGCTGCAATTATAAATTTACACGGGCAAGCTGCTGTGCAGCATTCGTGTGCCAGTCACCTCTGATCAACCTCCTGTAATTCTTTTCATAGCACTCTGTCCTCGCGTGTTGTTTATCTGTGTAAAGGGCCCAATCAAAATAATTCCTTCAGGAGTTTTAAGAGACAATAAAGGGGAAAGGGATGCAGGGAATTCACATTTCTTAAGCACTTCCACCAGGCTAAACATTGAGCTTTACGCTTTCCCAAGCACAGCCTTATTTCCCATAACTTCCTGTGACTTAAAATTGATTCTGTTTACATTATTGAAATTTTCCCGACATGGATGAACCCAACAGACAACTGGTCCTAACTCTTATGACTAAACGGATTAATGAAACCTCATTCTCTCCTTAAAGAATGTTTTCTACAGAGAATGATCCCTTATATTTGGGAGAATGGAAAAGGAAGGGGGGAAATACAGAAAATGTTAAAGAAGGAACAGATGAAGATCTGGGAAAGAAAAAAGTGTGGGATTTCACAACTTGAAATTACTGTTAAAGCATATTCCCAAAAGACACTCCCGTCTCTAGCTAAAGAACCAGATGAAACCACATGTGGGGCAGATATGAGCAGACGTATGTTCCACAATCCGTGTTGAGCAGAAAGCAGCCCTTTGATGAGAGCTTCAAGGAACAGTGGCAGCCCGGCCTTGCTGAATGCGGCCTTACCTGGCACTCGCAGAAGAGATTTCTGAGAGGTTTTACTGTGGCGAGAACAAAAGGATTCCAAACAGGAAATTCCTGGTGGGGCTGTAGTGAAAAAACTGGATTTAGTGTGAAACCTGCAAACTCAGCTTAGGCAACACAGTTAATAGGATGGCTAACTGCTCGATGAATATGTCTCCTCCTTTGCCACAGTTCCAAACCCATGGCCAACTCACCATACAGGGTGATATGGTGGGAGTGGAAGAATAGCAGGAGCTGTAAAATACAATGAAGACTTTGTACACTGGAGGGATAAGAGGTTAGCGGCAGCCTCTGCATCTTTAAGAGGCATTTTCCAAATGACTGACAAATGCTCAGCATTTTCAGCACTGTTTATCATGGAAGAGAGATGAACTGCAACCATATTCTGCTGAGTTTTGACGGCAGCCAGACTCGGTGGATGTCTTTCAGGCTTACTCAGCTTTGTTCACATTCTTCCAGCAACTGAGCTTTACTGCAACACTGCTCAACAGCACCAGCTCAGACGCCATGCAAACGACTGTGCTGTTTTGGCTTTGTCCCGACTCCACACTTTGCAGCAAAGGCCAGATTTCACCATACACTGGTATAATGGAGAGACTTTTCTCTTTTTGTGTGCTCATCTACATTTAGATGATCCAGATTAGCAGTTAAACTGCTTTGTCCTTAGGATATTCCCTAACCCCTAACAACCAGTGCTTCCCCACACAGCTCTCCTGGCAGCTACGGGGCAGAGGTAAAGAGGGAGAAGTCTGGGGCAGACGACCTGAACTCACATTCTGGCTCTGCCACTGTGCAACCTTGAACAAGTGAATTATCCTTCATAAGCCTCATATAGTTCACCCATCTATACAATGAGGGGAACTGTGCCTTGTAGGGTTTTTATGAAGTTCAATGAGCTACTATAGTCAAAGCACTTAGCAGAGTGCTTTAAATAGTATATATTCTGTCTAGCTAGCTAGCTATCTGCATGCTGCTATTGTAATCATTCATTCTCATTTTTAGAATATTTTGTGATGGCCTTTTTAAAAAATCTTCCCAAAATGTCTTATTTTCCCTTTATATTCAAATGGTAGGCAGTTTTTTCTTTGGAGCTAAATAAAGTACACCCAGTTCCCCATTTACCCATGAGCTATGACTTCTGACCCAGTTCTAATAGAGTGTTTCCTGGCTCCCTGTGTTTCCAACAACTGTTTGCCTTCATATTGCATTGCAATATCCTTCTCTCTAGATCTAGCAGTGAGAAAAGAACATGAGAGGAGAAATACAGGTGAAATAAGAAACAAACAAAGAAAGAAAGCTAGATGTCTCGTGTTTGCTTGGCTAAAAGATTATATAAACTTTCCCTGGTATCTTATTTTAGTGGTTGAGATTTACCATCTTTTTGGTACTTAGGTCACTTGCATTAGAAAAAAAGAAAATATATAATTCTTTTGCTTTCAGATCCTTTTTTATTTTTTGGTGCAGCTAACATACTTTTATACTCAGTAATTGATAACCCTTAAATTGTTAGATGGCGCTAATAGAAAACTGGATCCATTTTAAAAGTCTGTGTTTGCAAACAGCAACATCACCTTGAGACGTTCCATGTAAAGTGACTTGTATTCGCAAAGCAATGCCTCCAGCTAGATGAGTTGTTTAGTTATTGCTATTCTTGATCATGAAAAAGAAAGTGACTGCAAATCGAGGTAAGGAAAAAGAAAAGAATGAAATAGGAAGGCCAAGAACTCTGGTGTGCTGGAGACTTCAGTGTGAAATCTTCAACATCCTTTCCATTCACTCTGAGTGCAGCCAGGAGTGGATGACATGTGCGGAAGTGGCAGCACAGGCTGCACAGATGTGCCCATCTGGTGCGCAGTTGTGTGCACTGATATTTCCCAGCCAGACTTCCAGGGGGTAGCATTTTTGTGGACCTGGCTCCACACTAGGACAGGGAAAGGGAGAGAGGGGACCACCCAGTGATAATAAATGTGGCCACTTCTAGGTTGACCACATACCTTCAAAGCGTAACTCAAATTTGGTATGCATCAAGATCACTTGAGCAACTTTATACAAATACAGAATCCTGAGCTCCTCCCCAAAGAGGTTTATATTGAATATATACCTATGGTATGTTCTAGAAATCTACTTTCAACATAGGTTATTCCAACGTAAGTGTTCCTTAGCCTGCACTTTGAGAAACAATGCCCCAACACATAGACTAAAATGGGTAAAAGAACATCTAGATAATAAGACACTTTTATTCTATAAAGTTTTCAGCCATCCTGTTCGTTATGTGAATACTGTCTAGAGCATTCACTGCCATGATAGGAAATTTAGCAAGAAAATGAGAAAAAAATTGTTTGACCAATTAGTTTTTGAATATTAATAAATCTTTAAAAATAATTTGTCTTTTTATTGATGATGCCCTATACCTATAAAGGGCAACAAAGCACAACTCAAATTGGGAATGTCAATGATACACAGGTACCAAGGGTGGCAGCTTTAAACTCCATCATGAACCTTTGCCCAATTTCACATAACTCTTTTGACAGCTGGTAACATGTCCTGTGTATTGGTGTTCAGTGTGTTTCTATGATCAATACCAAATACTAACAGAGGTCTCCTAGGAATTCTTCTCTGAAGCTGCTGTCAGCAACCAAAAACCACTCGCCTACTCACTCATCCCAAGATTGGGACACGGAAAGAAAAGATAGACCTAAGGAAACATTCAAGAACCAGATCATGGACGTAATCCAGGATCGTGTTAAGTTTAGAATTTAGTAATAATGCACAGTCACAGAAGCTTTTTGGTCAGAGAAACATCATGATCCCAATTATTTCATAGCATCCACATAAGCTATAAACTCTTGGGGATTTGTAACAACATCTATGACAAAATTCTGCTTGAACAAAAAGGATATCTATTAATAACATATTGATGTGATACAATTGCAAGTCAATATAATTATTTACACATCCATACATTCCTCCCTCATCTAAAGTAAAGAAAAAAGGCAGAATCTAGCACCTCTCATTAGTCTTGAGAATACATTTCTGAGAAAAATGTCCATTCAATAAATGTTTATTTCTTGCCCGTGTTATGTTGGGCACTGTGCTAGCTGTCGGGGAGCAGAACAGGGAAGGTCTCCACTCTCAAGGTGTTTACAGTCTGCTGAGGCAGACATTGAACAAATAATCAAAGAAGCTCTGGTTTTTCCACTTAGCTAGCTATTCCTGCTATTCCTAGCGATGTTGAGCTTTGACTTTTTTTTTTAATGTAAGCCCTTTCCCCTACCACCTTTCTTTAAGGGCTCCTAAGCAATCCTCAGAGGTCTCAAACTGACTGCCCGCAGACCTATTTTGCTTGATCCACACAATGCTGAGGCCCACTGTTGTTTTTTTTTATTTTTTATTTGAATTTGTTGCCAACATAAAATTCGAGGTTCTAGTTTCTCTTGAGTATTTGGCCATACTGGACTTAAGTTTCTACAAGGCAACAAGGGTCTGGAGACACATAGCAGCTGCCCACTTCAGAAGCAACATGTCCTGTCCATTTGGCCCCATTCAGTCCATTTCATCCTAGTCTTTATCCCCACCTGACACGCGAGCCAAGGATCTGCTGGCATTGATCATCTCCCTGCAGTTGCTGTTTTTCCTACATCTGGATCAGTACACTCATCTACATTACTTGCCAGACTTTCTTAGTTCAGTTTGCAACTTCCAGTCTACAGAGAAAAACTCGTCAATATTTCTGCAAAATTCACTTCAGCGTGTTCCCTCCTTTGCTTCTATTATTCATTAAGTCTCTCGACTAAGTAAATAATCAAATGTTGTTCATTACTGTGTTTATTTATTTAAATATTTCAAACTGTGCCTTTTCTTGAATCCCTTTGGTTCAAGTGAGCCAGATTATCCCTGAGTTAGCTGGCCTGCAGACATGACCTGCTACTTTCTGCTTCATTGTCTTCAACCCTGCTGGCGTCTCTCCATCTGGAGCTCGCACCAGCGCTCCACACTCAGACCGTCCAATTCCATCTTTCCTCAGGTCCAGTTAAAACCGTACACCTAGTCTACGAAGCCCTTCCTGACCTCCCGGCTGGATGTGGTGTAGCCTCCCTGTGAGCTCTTATGCCACTGCATCCAAACCTCTGGAAAGCCCCTCAAGCTTTCTACGTCACAACATGGCTTTCTACTTTTGAGCTCCTTGAAGGCAGGCAGCCTGTCTAATATACCTTCCTTTTTGCATTAACAATGCCTGGCAGAGAACAATGATCATTTGCATAGTAAAGGAAATGACATAGGAAGACAGTTCCTACTGAAAACAAATTGTAAAGGGACTAGGAAGGTGCTGAATATATTTAACCTCTTCAAGGACACCAATAAGTTGTTTTCAGTCCTCAAGCCACACGGACGTGCACTTGTGTGGAGGGCGGTTTTAGATTTGCTTGAACTATTACTCCCTACCTGTACTGTCCCCATGCGTATGTCCAGCACAGACATGCCCATTCATTGCGTGTGTTTTTCCAGTTCCTTGTTTAGTATTCTATTCCAAGAGATTTTCTCTCTTTTTCTCATTAAGAATGGTACCCAAACCAACTTTCATTCTTGGTTCTAGACCCTAGAGCCACAACAAAGTTTGCAGTTTATCATGTTTTTACTTGACTACAAGCCCTCGTGGGCAAGAACTCTTGGCTATCATGGCTTATACTAGGAAATAAATGTTTTCTTAACAAGAGCCTTTCTTTTATATTTGGAATCTATTTGGACATTGAATTCTGGAGCCAGAATGTATCTTTACATGGATGTTAATTTCTCCTCATTGTAACGACCATATGCTGGTCTCTAAAATGAGAAAAGAAAAACAAACATACATCCAGAGATATTAAATTTCTTATGCAATTCCATACAATTAGCTACTGGAATCATCTGGACTATTTAAATTGTGAATGGAATGAGCAGGAAATACAAGTGCATTTTGAAAAATGATCTTGCTTCCGCACGCACTGCTCTAGGCAAGAGTGTCCTGAAGTCACCAGCAATCCATTCAGCCGCTCAATTAGCACTTCTTGATAGCTACGTGCTAACCCCCCTGAGGCACACACACAGAACTTTCCCACTACTTAACAATTTCACTCCCCAGGTCAAATGAGTTTTATTTTCTCTTTGTAAAGCAGCCTTTTGATCACAGTCTTGTCTCAAACAACCTTGCCTCCATGTTCCTGGTCTACACCTTCTTCTGTGTCAGCCAGCCATTTTCAAGTAAAAATAAATAAATAAAATAAAAACAGTGTCTTCTAAAGGGTAAAAGATTTCAGAGCCTAAAGGACCCACAGGCAGATCACTTATAAATGCCTAGCTTAGTCACAGAGCCCAAGCTGGCAAATCGCAATTCAAAAGCCTGTTTTAGTTCCAACCTGTTTCATACTCAGGCTAGCCCAACTATTTCCCTTATTTTCAGTTCATCGGGGAGGCCAGATCCTTTCTGGCTGAATCTCAGGCACAATGCACTAAACTCAAGGTGCAGCTTCACATGTTGGCCTCAACCTGACTGACACCCTTTACCTGATGGCTTCTCCTCACAATGCTCTGCCTGTCACTAGACCTTCCCCGAGTGCCTGTATGGAGCACACAGTCCAGGTCTGTTTCCACCAATTCCTGTCTTCTTCTGCTCTTAATTCAAATCTCATTTCCTCTCTCTTTGCTGTTTCCAGGCAAATTCACTAGTTCTCTTCCTCTGCCAAGCCTGGCCAATCATGTTGAGTCCTGGTCTCATTTCCTGATGTCAGTCAGCCCCAGCTCCTCTTAATCGTTTGTTGATAAATAGAAGGCTCTTTTTTATGATTGGTGGCCTAATCCTTGTGTTTCTAATTTAGGGGATAAAGAGGTGAACAAAGACTGAAAGAACTCCCATTAGTACTTTTGGTGAGGAAAGGGCACAAAGTGGAATGGTGAAAGAAACAAAGTCACTAAGTTTAAAATATTAGTTATTCAGTATATATAAGTAAAAAGCAGGTTCTAAGGCAGTGTTTCTCAAAGTGTGGTTCACCAGGCCACCTGCCCCAGAATCATTGCGGAAAGGTGGGGGTGGGGCAGGGGGCTGCTTGATACAACCCTGGGGTTTTCCCACCAAACTGGCTGAGCCAAAACCTCTCAGCATCTACTAAGAATCTGAGCCTTTTTTTTTTTTTTACAAACTCCCAGTCCTTTTTTAATGCATATTCAGTTTTAAGAATATTGTACAAGTGTCTCTATTGTCCTTTAAAAGCAGTTTTTCTTTATCCTTTGTTTGTTGAGTGTCTGATATTTAGATTTCCTCTACACTCAACACAGTATTTAATATATGCTCCTATTGGCCCTGAGAAGTGAGAGAATCTCAGTTCTCATTTCTTCTTCGTGAGTCTTACTTACATTCTGGTGGGGAAATAGATCTATGGCATCATAGCAAAGTATGAAATGAAAACCAATGAAGACGCCTCACCACTTTCTGAGGAGCAAAGATTACATACACGTACACAAAAGTGCAGTTATACATGCGTATTTTATATAAATTTCTGTATTCACATAAAATAAGAAAACATAAAGTGAGAAGTTAACAATAGTTAGAATTAGCTTATGCCCTGCTGATTCTTAGAATATTACTTTAGATTCTTCTAGAATATTTTTAAAATATAACTTTAAAAGCTTGTGTGTAGGCTTATACAAAATATCCATTCTTAATGAGTTAAATTTTTTTAAATAAAAAGCAAGGAGAAATACATTCTTAGTGATGAACAAAAATCTTAATTTATATCATAAAGAAAGCAGCACCAAGAGAAAGCATGTGAGTCAGCCAATAGGCACCAGGGTATATACCCAGAGTATACATGGGCTGGATGGGTGCATGACCCGCTCCCCAGCCTTCAAGCCAAACACCTACTACCAAGTCATTTGGAATTGTTGGGTCTACACTCAGCATCTCACTACTAATATATAGAGAAAGTCACAAATGAATGCCTTTCTGGATTTAAATAGAAATGGGGGGGGGACAAAAAGCATAAAAGCATCTGTGAGCCAAGCTGCCAGCTTCACTCACTCTCTTCGCTCTTGCACAAATATTTCATTTGGGGGTGTGAATGTATGTGTGACCAACATGAAAGCTGAGGATTTTAAAATCAGCCAGCAATCCCTGGGCCATTTCAGATGTGTTTCTACTTCACGGGGCCTCTTGGGGACGGCTGGGAGCAGGTGTGAAGTTCCAGTTTATTAACAAGTTAAGTCAGTGTTGCTGTGCATTTTGAGGGGCCTAATAGGCTGGCCATTCTCAGTGAATATAGAGTAGCACTATATCAGAAAGACACACAAAAATTTTAAATACTGTCACCGTTACTATTAAAAACAGTGCATGTTGAATGTGTACTATATTTTAGGCATTGTGCTAAATGATTTAGAAGCATCATCAAGTTTATTAAATTGTTTAGATAAACTAGTAAATCTTTCTTTCCTGAATGAAGGACATTGAAAGTACAGCTGACCGTAAGGATCTAACCTGTATCAGAGAAAATCTCTAGGTTGTCTTCTCCACAGATTGGCTTTAACTTCTTGCTTTGCTTTGCCAACAAATCTTAAAATTGAGGCTGAGCCTGTCTCCTAGTAGAGTGTAACCCATGGCTTGATTCGCCCTTGAAAAGGTTTCAGAAAGCTATAATCTCCACCTTGGAGGGTGGAATGTTAACATTCATTTTTATTACACTATGAGAGGGCACCAAAAGGAAGGAAATAGAAAATAAAATATTAATGCTGGAAAGAACTTTAAGAAACTATTTAGTCCAGTCCTCTGATTTTTCATATATAGTCTCTCTCTCTATATGAAAACCAAAGATATAGTCTGAGTTTGTATTGTCTCTCATATTTCCTTTTGTATTTAGGCTTCTTCTCCAACCATCTGGCTTTCAACTTTTATTTAGTTCTCAACCAAATAAAGCTCACTGATATTTTCGTCCTTTCTAGAACACTTGCCTACATAGCCAGCCCACAGGCCTAAGAGGCCAGACCAGACACAAGACTTTTTACAAATGACAGCCATTGAGGAACAAAGTGGCGTGCTCGGAACCACAAGTAATTATAATTGTGGCTGGCTAGAATTGATTTTATAACTTGGAGGTGTTAAAGTTTAGTTGCACTAAAATTGCATAATGGTCCTGGGATATAATGAAGAATAACCAAAAAAATACACATAAATAATGACTCCCATTATCTTGACTCATGTTTGTGTTAACTGCATCCAAAATAAAGCTTCTTTATTCACCATTGTTATGGGGGGAAGGGGGTTGCAGGCTGCTCAAACATGATTTCTGATTATTTAGCTCACTATTGAAAAATGAATAAAGTCCTTTTCTTACCCCTTCCCATTCCTTATGCAAACCAGGAGACTGGTTCAAAACTGCATGTACTCAGAAGAGACCTAGAAACCAGCCGGCCCCAACAAGGAGAGACTGGAATTCAATCTGAGAAGTCTCGGAGAAAACTTGTAGGTTATCTCCAATATCTGAAGGCCCGTCACAAAGGGAAAACCCAGACTTGTTCTTCTGTTCCCCAGGAGCGCTAATGATAAGAGTTCCAGTTATTACTGAGTACTCACCAGTGTCAGGAGCCATGCAAGAGCTTTTAATCCATTATCTCTAATTCTCGTATCAGTCTCAAAGGAGATAAGGTTACGGTATTTTACAAGTAAAAACAGGGTGTAGGGGCACAGACTGGCTGAGTGGAGTACCCAGACTCACCCTCTGAGTGACAGACAGGGATTCTAATCCAGGCCTCTCTCCACCTCAGTAAACCCAATTCCATCTTTCCTGTTGCATAGGCCAAAAACCTTGAAGTCACCTTTGACTATATTCTTTTTCTCCCACCCCTTACACCTAATCCTTCAGCAGGCTATATCTGCTCTACTTTCAAAACATATTCAGAATCTGAATAGTTCTCATCACCTCTGCCATTGCCAGTTGCTCCTGACCCCCAACACATCCCATCAGTGTTATCACATAACTTCCTCTTAACTGCCCTCCCCACTCCCGCCCATGGCCCCTGCTGGTCCACTTGACACAGCAGCTAGAGTGTCCTTGAAAAGTAAGTTCAAGTGTATCGCTCCTCTCTTCAGAAGTATCCAATGACATCTTCCCTCAGTATGGGTAAAAGCCAAACCTGTCATTATAGTTGCCTATGTAAGACCCTACTCAATCCGGTTGCTATTTCCCACCTATTTCCCACTGTTCAAATACAGGGTTGGGGCCTTGCACTTGCTGCATCCTTTGCCTGAAATGCTCTTCCCTAAAACATCTACAGAAGTCACCTCACCTCCAACTCTTGCAGGTTATTATTCAAATCATTCTCTCTGTGAAGCTTTCCTGCATTCATTTCAAAACTGCAACAAGCCTACCAAGCTTTAATTTTTTTCCCATAGCACTCATTACTACCTAACAGACTGTACTTGTTTTTTTTAAATTTTTGCTTCTAAGCTATCTTCTCTTCTCAGAATGAACTCTGTAAGAGCAGGGATTTTTTTTTTCTGTTTAATTCTGTCTATCTAGCACCTAAAACAGTGTTTGTTACCTACCAGGCATTCCATAAATGGATAAATGACTATGCCCCAATACTGTATGTCCCAAGATTATCTCCCACTGACCTAATCTGGCTTGAAGAGAGGCATTGCTAAGCTAAGGCCCTCCACATTATGAGAACACAGATGACCAAAGCTAAAATGCATCTTCAGAATCATCTAATTCTCCAAGTAGGGTCAATGAGGAGACACTAAAGACACACACAGAGATTTCTTATAGAGGCTTCAAAAATGTAACAGAGCTCCGTGAAGTCAAATGGACTGCACAGCCGCCCAGGGGGAGTGCTGGGTTGGGGGGGGGGCGGTACATTCCTAAACTTAGAAGACCTTCCCAGACCTGGTATTCTGTGACTCTCAGCTTGTTCCACCTTGGTCTGGGCCCCTGTCCCGAGCCCGTAATGCCTTCTCCAGCTGTGTGCGCTAAGCTATGCTTCTGCTCATACTGAGCATCTTCCCACAGCACCAGACTAAAGGCTAGAGAAGGAAAGATAAATATCCCACTCTGCCCCAAGTCCTAGGGAATGGGGAAAGTCAGGAGCCAGAGTGAGCCCTTTGGGAGAGTCATAAACAAGGCCCCCAGCGCAGCGGGGCTGCTTTTGGTGGCAGAGATCACTGCGTTTCCATGGCTCTGCAGTAGCATGGGGGGACCTTCCTAGGGGTCACTCACAGGGCCCATGCAACCCCTGGAAGTGTCTGCAAGATTCTGTGTCTAATTCCTCCCTGTATGTAATACCTTGCAAATGATCTCATACTTTCTGTACAAATATAATATAATCAAATAAAATGATGCCTTCATTCAAAATATATTGTTTTTCAACAAGTTTTAGAAAATATTGAAATCTTTTCTTAATTGAAGGAAGAAAAATTCAGGGAATCACAACCTTTGCCAGGAAACCCTACACAACTCCAACTTTTGATCAAACTTCCTCATTTTTTGCATTCATGGTTATCTACATCAAAAGACTTTTGCCAGTGCAGAGAATATTAAGTGTAATTGCCTCTGGTTCTGAAGAGAAACAGAATTAAAATTCTTAGAATTCTGTTTCATCATACTACAGAAGTTTCCCCTCGAAGAAAAATAGAACTCACAAATCAAAACGTCCAACAAAAGACTTTATTGGCTGTAAGATAAAACTAATTGATTTCAGACACCTTACAAGGGATAGTATTTTTATTTTTATATTTTTCTAAACCTGAGAAAGTAATTGTTCTTGAAACAACTGCAGGATTCTTGAATTACCAATTTAATTACAATCTTCACTGTGCCCAAAGGACCTACAATGTTGCAAAGTGCCTCCAATTTTCTTTTTCTCCTGTCTTTAAACCAAAGATAAATTATCTCAAAGGCAAATTTGAACCCGGCATTAAAGATACGGTACACACATGGAACTGAATTTAGCAAAGAGCTATGTGAACCAATGGATTACTATAATGAAATTATGCAATATCATTATCTCTTTGTGAGTCATTAAGTAGGAATGACACAAACATTCAAAAGCCCTTTCTAACTGACAGTGAGCTAAGATTTAGGCGGCATTTTGAATCCTTTGCTGTCTTATTGTTTGAATGTGATAAAAGTTAACAAAAGACCCTACCTACAAAGGCAAAAGCATTGGTCCATCTTTAGTTTTAGACTTAATCGTTTTTGAAGAATCATGACCTGTGAATAACAAAATTAGTAAAAAGTAGGTATCACATTTACTTGAAAGAGCAATTCCTACATGATACATAGTAAATACTAGTAAATATTTCTGGAATAAGAAATAATGCTATTTTTACTATTCTTCTGGGAGGTACTATTTCCTGTCAACTTTGATACATGAACAACTTTCCACCCAAGGATGACTTTGTGTGTCCAGAAAGTTCAACGTAAAAAATTCTCAGGATGTTACTTTTGCATGTATTTCTGGAAAATGAGAGACACATTCCAGAACTCAGGAATGGGCATGAGAATATTAGCAGATGTCAGTGTGGCTTGGGTTTAAGATCAATCCAGCAGGAGGAATCCAGGGGCAAATGTGTCAGGAAAGGTGCATATGACCCAAGCTAAAGGCATTTGCTGTTGAAATCTCCCCCAGTCTATGTGGCTTTCCAGAGACTAGTACTTGGTCTTTAGCAAAGGAGGGAAAGAGAGAGGACTCTATCTTTTACAGCAACCAGTCCCCATGGTCATTTTCTTCAGACAGTCACAACACAGAAGTCAAAGACATTTTGGGTATCCCTTTGGCTGAGATTCATACAATAGAAAAGGCTGAGATGATTCTAAAACATCTGTTAGAAATTCAACTACTTGGACCTACACAGTTAAAACCTATGACTATGACTATTACCAGCACTCTTACCAAAATAATTTAACACCTACTTTTATTTCAACCCGAGGTAACAGGAAATTGTTTCTAATTCTGCAGCACTAGGTGGTTTTTGTTTTTGTCTTCCAAATAAACTCCAGGAGATAGAAAAATGCTGAAGACGTCCATATAAATCATCCCCCTTATGTTTACATTTAACTGCCTTGCTCTATTCATCTAATGACTTTAGTCAGTTTTCCCTTTGCAAGTTCAGCCTGGTTTTAAATACAATAAGGAACAGCATTTCTTCCACCATCACCATTCCCAAAACAGGCTCAAGCCAACACACTGCAAAGATTACACCCCTCTTAAAGCTTTCTTATTACCCTCACTTTTTTTTTGTACTATTTCTATTAATAAAAATTAGTGGCCATTCTTCCCCAGTTGGGACCAGCTTTATTAAGCCAGTTGGAATGAATTCCTCTCAAAGCCACTGGTGTGTCCTCTCTCCTGTCAGCACTTCGCTGGTGGAGTGTGTCCTCTGTGAGCGCTTTCCCCAGAAATGGCGAGCAAGCACATCTCCGGCTAGAGTTTTCTTGGCAGCGCAGCCACCTGTTTTCTGTGAGAATGAGTTGTCCTTTGGGTCTTCAGCTCGTTGCTTCCAACAGCTTACCCCTGTCACGTGATTACACTTTCAGAGTAAGGTATCACATTTAATTTGTGAAAATCTATGTGTTTTTATTGATACTTATACAGAGAGAGTTACAATATCTGACTTCTCAGTATTTGAAACAATTAATTAAACCAATTACTTACTTACTTTGAATATTGGTAAATTATGGAAAAGGTTGAGCTTTCCAGTAGAAAATATATTATAAGGTGACCAAACAGTTTCAGTTGTAAGCAAAAGTTTCCATTTTAAAAAAGAATGACAGCTAATATATGTAGGAGTGATAGAATTAACATATTCTATCATTAATGAAATGATAAACTTTAATGAAATTATTGATTTAGTCAAGAATTATCAAGTGGTATTAAACCCATCAGGTAACAATGTGTGCGGAATCAGACGTTGGTGTAGTAACAGCACACGGATCAGTTTCTGGGAGCAGGAAGAAATGTAGTACCAAAGAGGACCATCGGGAAGTCGTTAACGTGCAGTCCAAGCAGTGTGGCGTACACAGCGTCAACTAGTATGCACTCCTACCAAAATATTTAAGCCTTTCCACAAGAATGCAAAACAAAACCAGAAAAAGGAGGTATTTAGCAGGATAAACGGCCCTCTCTTTCTGTCAAGTCGGGGTCATGAAACATAGAACTACTCTAAACTAAAAAAGGTTTAAATGACACAAGCCCCAAAGGCAGTATGTTATTATCTTGGATTAGACCCTGGTATGGACAAACCAGCTGAAACAACATTTTAGAGAGAATTTTAAGAAATTTGAATATATAATAAATATTAGATGATGATTAGTAATTATTATTAACTTCCTTATACATAATAATGCTATTTTGGTTATATAAGCAAATGTTCTCATTTTTTACAGATACGTACTAAAGTACTTAAGAGGCAGATTGTCACAAAGCCTATAGTTTTCCTTAATACACCAGCATAGTAAAAGTTAGTTAAAAAGAAGAAAAAAATGAAACACTTTGTGCAGAATAAATAAACACAAGCAGCAGATGATATCTTCAAATGAAATAGTTCTGGCTCATAACTTTCCACCAAAACTTCTAAGACTCTTTTCCCTGTTAATATTGCCTTAAAAGAATGATAAACTCTTTTCATAAGTTGGATATTTAGTCCTTCTTTATTCATTGTTTTTCAGAAAAAGAGTACTCTAGCATGAAAGTATTGTTTTCCTTTTCTTCCTTTTTCTATTTAAATAATCCACAAAGGGTACTCCCCAGAGCCGCCGCAGCAGCATCGTCTGGGAAGTGTTGGGAACGCAAATCATGGGCCCTGACTCCAGGCCTCCAGGATCACAAACCCTGGGGCTGGAGACCAGAGGGCTGTGTGAGGCTGATGCACACTGAGGTTCCGCAGCCCTTATTCTAGAGCTCCGTTTCTCCTTTTGTGAGTCATCTAGTCACTGCTAAGTTGGCCTGCACAAAATAGATGAAATGAAGGAAGATTCAGAATTGTAGAATTGATGTGTAGTTTCTACTCTTCTCTACCAATGCCTCTAGCCATGAAATTAAAAAGTGGGAAGACAATACTTGTTATTTTGGATGTTCCATTACACTTACAACACAGTATTTTGGAACATTATTGAGAACAATGAACATGTTCTATGTAATCATCAGTATACTTTCCAGAGTCCAGGAGAGCCCCCTACTATAAGATAAAGTAGGGCCCATTTTTCTCTCCTGGGTACTTCCAAGCCCAGCACAAGTAGCAGCCATCTGCAGATTGCTCTGTAGCTTGTGTCAGGTGGCCCCGGGCAAGGCACAGGCAGTGGCTGACCTTGCACCTCCCAAGAGGCCCCAGAGCCAGTGCACCCAGTGGACAGCTTCAGACCATGCCGATTACAACCCTACCCCCTCCACAAGCAACACACTCAGGGGGCGGGCTCGGGGAGCACTAAAGCCCCACTGAAGCAAGTTGTGCTTTGTAGGGTCTACTACGGCAGAGCAACATCCTCACTGTAGTCACATCTGTCGCAGCCTGTCCTTGTAGCTGAATGGCCTGTGGGTCAATCTTTCCCAGTGCCACCCACAGCAATCAAGGCTCAGCAACAACAGGACAGTGCTCACAGCCCACACAAAGGCACACCTGGTGTACCCAGCACAGGTGCCTGGGGGAGCTGTACCACTGTGGCCTATTGGACACATACTACATAAGGCCAGTCTCCCAAGTCTGGGAGATGGAGCAGCTCTAACCGAACACAGAGATATAAACATAGGAAAGCTGCCAAAATGTGGAAACAAAGAAACAGATCTCAAATGATAGAACAAAAGAAATCCCTAGAAAAATAACTAATGAAATGGAAGCAAGCCAGATATTGGGTTCAAAATAATGATTATAAGGATGCTCAAGAAACTTAGGGAGGAACTCAGCAGCATGGAAAAGGACATAGAAATCATTTAAAAAAAAACAGTCAGAAATGAAGGATACATTAACTAAGATGAAGAATTATTTAAAGGAATCAAAACTAGAGTAGATGAAGCTGAGAATCAAATCACCAATTTGGAATATAAGGAAGTAAAACAGGCAATCAGAACAGCAAAAAGAAAAAGAAAATTCGAAAAAATGAAAATAGTGTAAGAAGCCTCTGGGACAACTTCAAGCAAACCAACATTTGCATCATGGGGGTGCTGAGAGAAGAGAAAGAACAGGAAATTGAAAACCTTTTTTGAAAAAATGACAGAAAACTTCCCTAATCTGGTGAAGGAAATACACATACAAGTCCAGGAAGTGCAGAGTTCAAAACAAGATGAACCCAAAGAGGACCACACCAAAACACATCATAATTAAAATGCAAAAGTTTACAGACAAAGAAAGAATCTTAAAAGCAACAAGAGAAAAGCAGTTAGTTACCCAGAAGAAAGGTCCCATAAGTCTGTCAGCTGATTTCTCAACAGAAACTGTGCAGGCCAGAAGGGAGTGACAAGAAATATTCAAAGTGATGAAAAGCAATGACCTACAACCAAGATTATCCAGCAAAGCTATCATTTAGAATCGAAGGACAGGTAAAGTGCTTCCCAGATAAGAACAAGCTAAAGGAGTTCATCACCACCAAACCAATATTACATGAAATGTGAAAGGATCTTCTTTAAGAAAAACAATAAAAGAAATAAAAATATGAACAATTAAATGGCAATAAATACATATCTATCAACAATTGAATCTAAAAGACAAAATAAATGAAGAAGCAGAACAGAAACAGACTCATGGATACAGAGAATATTTTGCCAGTTGCCAGATAGGAAGGGAATTGGGGGGATGGGAGAAAAAGGTGAAGTACAAAAAGATTAAGTACAAATTGGTAGTTACAGAATAATCATGGTGATGTAAAGTACAGCACAGGGAGTACAGTTAATAATATTTTAATAACTATGTATGGTGTCAGATGGGTACAAGAATTATTGGGATGATCACTTAGCACATTATATAATGTCTAATCACTAGGTTGTACACCTAACATGAATATAGTATTGTCTGTCAACCATAGCTGAAAAATAAAAAATGATTTAAAAAACAGGGCTCATTTTATGGGCTACAGTTTTGTGACAGCAATGTAAATTATCCCCGCCTTTAAACACTTCACAGGATTGCACTAATGGGAACTCCTAGCATGCCTATTTACGGTGTTCCAGGTCTCTAGTGGTCCACCTTGTGTTCTTCGCAAGACTAGTGACCACGTCCAAATGCTGTAAAACCCATTGCATTCATATGTCTTCTGGGTACTCAGTAAACTGACTCTTTCTTATCATCCGTGGGTAATCAGAGCCCTGAGCCACCCCCAGCACCATCATTTGCTAGTGTGCAAGCTAGACACCGAAACCAAAGTGCCTGCTCTATCACTGCTTTGGCTCCTGGACATTGCCAGCTGAAGAGAATGCAGAATATAGAATTATTGTCCCATCCTCATGTCAGAAGTTTGAGGACATAGTTAGCTAATTTTTGTTCACATAAGAGGCGTCTGAGACTAACTAAAGTCAGACACTATTCATAGGAGCAAATGGTGTTATTCACGGTCTGTGTTAAAGCATGACCAGGCTGGTTCCCTCCTCTGCGCCTTCAGGAACGAGAGTCTCTCAGCTGCCCACACAACACGGGCCCCAGTCCTCACTGCCGGGGAATTTCGTGATAATGTGCACAGATCCTTCTGTGGGACCGCTTGGGAAACTACGTCTACTTTCCTGCCGTGTCCATCAGTTTCACCACAATCCATTCATGGCCAGACGCAGTTGTAACACAGGCCAACCAACATTTAAGGCAGAAGTCAAGAGACGCAAAAAGAAAGAGGAAATTAAATTATACTGAAGCAAGAGAATCCCACTCAGGTATGAATCAATGAAAAGGAAAAGAACACACTTGCAGAAAATGGCAGATGGAACTGAAAGAAGGCACCGTGGAGAGGTAGCAAAGATCCCCTGACAGCTCTACTGTGATGTTGCTTTATTTTTACTCTTTAATCCTCCGGTCTCTAAACAAAGTTATGGCACTAATTATGCTACGACCGTCTGTACTGTAAACCCTTGAAGAAAGCCATTGTCCTAAACATCTCCCTGTGTGAAACCACAAGCTGCCTGTGGAGGCGATTACTGATATATCTGTATATACACAAATATGCATACACATATTATACACACACGCATCACAAAGTTTAAAACAGCATTAGATTAGGTAGAGACGGATCTCTTAATTGTTCTGTTTTCAAATGTGCCAATTGTTACAGTGTGTTTCTTTGATGAAAATATCCCTGTAAAAATTAGGCTTTGATATCCTTCAGTGTGGTTGCAGTTTTAATAACTTTCTTTATTTTAATTTGACTGATGTACCACTCCTCCCATTTGGCTATCTGTGCTTACTGAATTTCATCATGTTCTCTCTGTATTTGTCATTATTTCATCATCAACATGAAAATGGACAATTCTCTCTTGTTGTTTTCTTGAAATCTAGGATATCATCAGACAGGTTGTAATCCGTCTCACACGACATTGAACATGGAGTTTGTATGTGCGCTTTTGTGCCTCCGTGCCTGTGAGTGTGTACCTGTGGATGGAGATGTAGATCGGGACGTAGTCAAACAAAGCCCTGGTCAAATGAGAACTAATAAGGATCATTCATAATCAAGAGAAGTCTCAGCACTTTTCAAAGTAACACAATTGCAAATGTTATTACTTAATGAATACAACTAGCAAAAGCAATGAGTCCATTAAAAAATAGATTGCGTAGAACTGCAATTTCATGAACCTACCCTGACAAAAGGGAGAAACAGGCAGCAGAATTAGTGAACACTATTCCCTTTTAAATGAGCTTACGAGTCCCATTACATAGATTTAGGTAGGCAGTTACAGAACACGTTCCACAGAAAAGCCACTCAGGTCCTGGGAGAATGTCCAGTGTATGTGTCTGCGTGTGTGTGGATTAAAAGCCCTGGGCTTGATTACTGGCTCTATTAACTAGGCAAATTACACGGCATTATTAAACACATTAATAAAATTGACTTTAGATGATTGTTATAAATATTAAATGTGGTAGTATTTGTAAAAACCGACATGTTAACTGCACACAGAAAGCAAACAAAAAATAGCAGCAGCAACAAACACTTTTGTGGCACTGACTATATGCGGCACACTGGTCTATGGGCTTTGTTTACACTAACATCGTAAATCCTCACAGCAGACCTGGGAGGTGGGTACCATTATTACTCCTTTTTAACAGGAGGGGACAGAGGCATAGAGAGCTCAAGTAACTCCTTCAATGTTACACAGTTACAATATGTTACAGCTGGAATTCAAACCCAGATTCACTATTCCAAATCTGTGTACTAGATTATTTTCTCAATAACAACAATAATAAACACTTCTTTATCATTGTGTGAAGGGAAAAGGCATGTGCTAACATGGGAGCCGATTTCATAAACCTTGCAGCTATATGTATATGGACATATATATTGCAGAATTTGAACTTGCACCAAATTGCCTATAAACAACTTTGGCCTATATTTCTTTATGATAGCCCCATAAACTACTAGCATGGAGTGCTGAAGAAAATGTAGATTTGAAGCATTAAGGTGCAAAGCAAACAAAATAAAAGACCTGACCAAAGTTTTAAAGTTTCTCAAGACATAAAAAAAAAAACCCTAAGATTTTTGTTTGTCTGAACAGCAAACTAAGAAGGTCTTATGACACCCAAAGCCTCTCAGTCCTAAATTGAAGGTTAATAGTTATCGGAGCCACTGGACACCCAGACTGTCTTTCTTAAAATAGTGTCAGAGAGTAGAGTGGCTAGATTTCACAACTAAAAATGTAATATTTGAGACATACTAAGAAGTATTCATTATTTATGTGAAATTAAAATTTAACTGTGATTTCTTTATTTGATCTGACAACCCTAGAGTCAGAATATTAAGTAATTTAAGCTTCAGAGATGGGTATATGTGGCATTTATGAATTCTGCCTGTTATTGGAAGTTTCAGAGAGAACTATGGAAGTCTATTCTTAAAAAAAAGTTTGTGCCTTTTAATAGACATCCTCCCCATATTTTTTAAGGTAGGAATCAGAATTTATGAACAAAATTAGTATGATAAGTAAAGCTTTCCACATTAGTGCCTTCACAAAGAGCTCGGTGCACTAGTTTAAAAGACAGTTGGAAACACCTCCCCATGAAATCCACGAAGCTGTTGCAGCTTGGTGAGGGCTTTCTCGGCATTAAATTAAATCCTCTGAGTTCCACGAGAGCCAATTTACCATCTTGAGATAGTCAAAATAAAACTTCACATATAGAGAAGAATCTCTGCAAAGCAGGACTGCAGATGATGTAACAATATAACCCCCGCGAAAGGGAGCAGATCCACCCTGGGAAGGGAAGAAGGAGGAGAGAAGGGACGGAAAGTCTCAATCTGGTCAATAAAAACAGAGCCGCTTTGAGTGCCATGTTTCCCGGTAAAGCTGGGAATGAGAGCAAGGCAGGACTTCAGCCTGTGCGTCTCATACAGTTTTCCGAGTTTGTCATACAGAGCAGTTTCTGCAAATCCATTTTTCACCAGCGAAAATCTGCCCTTCCGCCAGAGCAAATCTAAGCCAATGCTCCCGTGATCGTGTGCCTGTCTGTTCAGTGGAGACACCATCTTTTTCAAAACCCAAGGGAGCCACGTTTTGGGCTCCATGTCAAGCAGCTGTTCTATGAAGAGAGGGTCTCCCACAGACAAACAACACAAAGCCTTCACTGTGCCTTCGCAGGTGCTTGTGTGCTAGCAGGAAGAATCTCTGCTCTTTAACGTATGTGCTGATGGGACTAATGTCCATCTGGTGAAGCACCACAAAGTTTGACACTTTGACCGTACAGTGAAAGAACCGTGTCTTCACAACTCAGTTTTATGTTCTCACCATTGTTAATGAGATTCATAATATACAGTTTATTCTGAAATTGTTTCCAGGCATTTTTCTTTTTAAAATCATAGTGGAACACATCTGACAGCATAACCAAACATAAATTTTGATAATGATTTTTTACAGTGACTGGTATTACAATATCAACAGCAAATATACAAACACACATATGTATGATGCTGTCCTGGAAAAATCTCTCATTTATTCAAGTTTATCCAAGTAGTTGACATGAAAAAAAAAATCAAGTTCCTTTCCACAAAGGCAAAAGTAATGAAGAAAGCATTTGAAATTTGGGCTTTTTCTTATTTTCCTGCAATTAATGACATAAAAAGCAAAGGCAACAAAAGCTAAATAAACAAGTCGGACTACATCAAACTAAAAAGCTTTTAGTTTCTCTGCTCATTTTTAATTGAAAAACAACAAATGAAAAGGCAAGTATGGAATAGGAGAAAATATTTGCAAATCATGTATCTAAAGAAGTTAGTATCTAAAACATATAAAGAGCTTACGCAAGGTGATAGACAAAAATAGCATTTGATTAAAACACGGGGAAAGGAACTGAACATTTTTCCAAAAGACATATAGATGGCCAACCAGCACATGAAAGTTACTCAGCATCACTAATCATCAGTGAAATGCAATTCAAAACCCCAATGCCATATCACCTCACATCTGTTAGAATAGCTATTATAAAAAATCAGAAGATAACAAGGGTTGGTGAGGATGTGGAGAAAATGGGACCTTTGTGAACTGTTGGTGGGAATGGAAATTGATGAAGCCACTATGGAAAATAGTACAGAGATTCCTTAAAAAATTGAAAATAGAACCACTATATGATCCAGCAATCCTGCTTCTGGATATATATCCAAAGGAAATGAAATCAAGACCTCAAACAGATATCTGTACTACCATGTTTATTGAAGTGTTATTCACAGTAGCCAAGATATTAGATATTCATATACATATATCTAATATTATATACATGCGTATCTGGGGAGGCTCCGCCCGCAGGGCCCCCACCCCCGGCCACCACAGGTGAGAATAAGTCTGCCAAGACATGATCTGCTTGGGGAGGAAAGGTGGCCGATCTCTCAAAGGAGAAGGGCCAAGAGCCTTTTCCTCAATGGGCTTTTATTGGGTTCAGTTTGCACAGGAACATGGGTAAAGCTCATCAGTCATTGTCAGGCAGTAAGGATCAAAGAATAGGTAACAAACAAAGAACTCTGAGGGCTTATTCTGAGTCAGGGTCAGCTAGCTAAAGGGCTATAAGACTTTGGGAAACAAACTCATTTCAGGCTTGGACCCTTATCATTTAAATTGAGGGTATTAGCAAAGCAGGTTTCACAGGATTTTTTGCATTCTTTCTTAGGCCTGATCACCCTGTGGAATCTGCCCTTTCCAGCACAGGACTGCACCGCCCTCTGGCATTGTTTCAGGGGAAGTAAGGCAGCCAAGAGATTAGGAGACTTCTTGCAGACAGAATGAGGACTCAGGCTATGTCAAAGCCAAGGGGCTACGGTCCATCACCCCCTTTTTCTTTAGCCCCCCAAGTCCTTCCCTGTGGGCCTTTTTCGTGACCATACCTGTTTTAGGTTGTCCCTCCCTTGAGGAATCTTACCTGTCATTGGCTAACTGGTCAAGCTCAGGGCCAAGCAGGGTAAAGTAAAGGGGGCAGGGGCGGCACCCAGGCCAGGGAGATAAACTTTGTCTCCTTAGTGGCTTATCATCCCAAGGTCTCTGACTCAGCCTTAGCCATGGGGGTTTACAGCTTCTGAAACCAGGCAGGGAGGTTCCCAACATGTATATATATATACAGCCATATGAAAGAAGGAAATTCTACACTTTTTCACAATTTGGATGAATCTTGATGGCATTATGCTAAGTGAAATAAGTCAGAGAAAAAGAGAAATACTATATGATCTCACTTATATGTAGAATCTAAAAACACCCAACTCATGGAGAGCAAACCTATTGCTTCCAGGGCCTGGGAGAAAATGGGGAGATGTTGGTCAAATGATACAAACTTTCAGTCATAAGATTAGTAAATTCTGGGGCTCTGTGTACAATGTAAGGGTTTCAGCTAACACTGTATAATATACTTGAAAGTTGCAAAGTAAGTGTTAAATGTTCTCATCACCAATGAAAAAAGTAATTATGTGACATGATAGAGATGTTAGCTAAAGCTACAATGGTAATCATTTTGCTATATATAAGTGTTTCGAATCAATACATTATACCCTTTAAACTTATATGATGCTATACATCAATATATTTCAATAAAGGTGGAAGTAATGCTACAAAATGCAATATTACAGAATTGCAAAATGTTTACAAATGACATTATACTCTTATAAACCCATACTGTATTTTCTTTATGAAATATATAGCTATAAAGCAAAATCATAAAAATTTACAGGAAAATAAGCATAAAACAGATGGTGGTAGTTAACTCTGGAGAAGGAGGGAGGAGAATGGGTTTAGAGAAGAATGTACTGGACCCTCAAATGTATCTGAAATTTTTAATACTATAAACAAAGAAAATATGTCATCAAAAAAACATAATAAAAGCTAAATAAGAAAAAAACAGTAAGACCCTCAAATAATTTTAAATGGTTGGTGAAGGGAAGTAAGAATTGTGTGGTGAAGAAGAGAAGGCAAGTGGAGAAATTTTTTTCATAATAAACTACATAAAACTGTCTTTATGCATATATAACCTATGGTATAATAAAAATACAGTTTTAAAAACAGTAGTTAACTACTTTAAGGCTACTTAATTTCTAATGACCCATATCCACTATTTACCACAAGTCTTTCCAGAAATCCTTCTATGCTGTTCATAGTTAAATCTTCACAATTTGAGATGTAAACTCAAAAATATTATATTTAACAACAGAGAGCATAGCAGTTCTCACATACGAGAGAGGACACAGACCTGAACCTGTGAATATGACATTTGCTTGATAACAAAAGTTCCCATTTCTCATGTCTATTGTAAAATGCTTGTGCATCTGTCAGATTTCAAGGATTAGGACTTCATACCTATCTGGTGGTTTGACCCCCATTTGCAACTAGTGAATGTCCCATTTTATCTCTACAAATTAATTTGTATTATTGCTTACTTTGCCTTATAACTATATCATTTTTGTTAATGATTGCAAAGGTCATTTATTTCTTTTTTTCATATTTATTAGAAGCAGATCGTTGTTTTATTGGTTTTTAACTAATCTGATAATCTTAGTCTTCTATTTGGAGCTCTGAGTCCATTTACATAATGAAATTTCATCATGATTGTGTTCATATGTTCCATTTTATTTATTCTCCACTTTATCCAATTATTTTATTCTTTCTTTTCTTGCCTCTTTTTGGGATAATCAAATATATAAATTATTACACATTTTCCATGTTAAGTCAGAACATTTAACTCTTCTTGTCTTCTTGCTTCAGAAGTTCTGAGATGCGTTTAATAGGTTATTTTTGTGTTTGAGTCATTCATTCTAGTTGTTATTTTATATTTGATTCATTAATTCTGGTCTTGGTTGGCTACAACCACTTCACTATACCTAGAATCTTTTAGCTTGATTTGTCTGGTTATTTAACAACAGTTTTTGGTCCCCATTTTCTCTAAGAAAATAATTTGTGCTTAATATTTTTGGGAATAAGTTTATCTTCAGATTATTTCTAAGCATAAAGGGATAAAAACAGTGTGTATGTTTAAATATTTAAATTTTTCATTGGCATATTTCCTCAATAACAGATTCTATTTTTTAATTGTGTGTATACTAAAATAATTAGAAGTATCCGAGAACATTGATTTTACTGTCAAAATTTTACTTGTTTTTAACATAGAAACCTATATTTTAATATGGCTAAAGATTGACTTGGGGGATGCATTTGGAGATTATTATATGGAATAATCTAGTCAATAAAACCATGAGATATAACTAATTCATAATAAAAACATGCCAATCAAAAAAAATTAGCAATGACCAATTTATTGTCACTCAAGATGGAACTGAGACAAAATGAGCAAACTGCTAATAATTCTTGTTTTCAAATCAGCAGAATGACCTATTTCTCCCAAATAGGCAAAGTAAATAGCATAATTCTAGATCACCTAGAAGTTTCTAGGTTAATGGAACACTATGGTATGCATTTTTTTCTATAAAGATAAAATTAAAACCTTAAGTTACCTGTGGACCTCATGACCTATTGGAAATATAACGTGTCTTGTCCCAAAAAAGATTCAAGATGATTTAAATAGAAATTAAAGATACATTTTTAAAAGAGTCGAAGCCATTAGGAACAAGAAAGCCTATAAAGAAGATAACCAGGTGGAGGTAGAGGATAGTTATGTTCGTATAAGGGCCAATGCAAGTGAGCCAGGCGATGTACTGATAGTCATGCCCAACTTGACGAGCAACACAGAGTTTACTCATTTCTCTCTTCTTCCTTTATTGTTGAGCTAATCAATCGAAGTAGATCTGGTTTTCCACAGTTTGATAAAAGATTCCTAAATAGATTGGAAGATGGTTTTTATAATTACCTCCAACATTACAATTCTGTGACCTAAGCCAACTCTGAAGGAGAGTGCAATTAACACCTATCTATGAGACATGCTGTGAAGAAGGGATTTCTGTTTCAACTAGCTTTCTTCTCTCTAAAATTTCATTTTCCCCAGATTTGGTCAACATTGTGTAAGCTATCTAACATTTAATAGTTCACAAAGCTCAAATTGAGAAATAGAGTATTAATAGAATTAAAACACCTACTAATTGCATATCTGTAATTTTATTTTTTAATTATATTTTATTGATTATGCTATTAGAGTTGTCCCAACTTTTCCCCCTTTGCCACCTCCAACCAGCACCCCTCACTCCTTCAGGCAATTCCCACATCATTGTTCATGTCCATAGGTCATACATATAAGTTCTTTGGCTACTTTCTTTCCTTTACTGTACTTTACATTCTCATGACTGTTCTGTAACTACCAATTTGGACTTCTTAATACCTTCATCTTTTCCCCCATTCTCCCAGACTCCCCTTCCAACTGACCACCATCCCATTGTCCTCCATATCTATGATTCTGTTTCTGTATTGCTTTTTTCCTTAGTTTGTTGTTTCAGGTTCAGTTGTTGATAGTTATGAATTTATTGCCCTTTTAATGTTCATAGTTTTGATCTTCTTTTTCTTAAATAAGTCCCTTTAACATTTCATGTAATAATGGCTTGGTGATGATGAACTCCTTTAGCTTTACCTTGTCTAAGAGGCACTTTATCTGACCTTCAATTCTAAATGATAGCCTTGACGGGTAGAATAATCTTGGTTGTAAATCTTTGCTTTTCTTTTTTTTCTTTTTTCCACATTTTTTAATTGTTGTTCAAGTACAGTTGTCTCCATTTTTCCCCCTCCACTCTCCCCCACCCTAGCCATCCCTACATTCCACCCTTGATCCTACCCCCTTTTGGTTCTGTCCATGTGTCCTTTATACATGTTCCTAAAAACCCTTCCTCCTTTCCCCCACATTATCCCTTCCCACCTCCCCTCTGGTTACTGTCAGTTTGTTCTTAATTTCAATGTCTCTGGTTATATTGTGCTTGCTTATTTGTTTTGTTGATCAGGTTCCAGTTATAGGTGAGATTATATGGTATTTGTCTTTCACCATCTGCCTTATTTCACTTAGCATAATGTTCTCCAGTCCATCCATGCTGTAGCAAAGGGTAGGAGCTCCTTCTTTCTTTCTGTTGTGTAGTATTCCATTGTGTAAATGTACCATAGTTTTTTGATCCATTCATTTACCAATGGGCACTTAGGTGGCTTCCAGCACTTGGTTATTGTAAATTGTGCTGCTATGAACACTGGGGTGCATAGATTCTTTTGAATTGGTGTTTCGGGGTTCTTAGGGTATAGTTCCAGCAGTGGTAATTCTGGGTCAAAAGGCAGTTCCATTTTCTGAGGAAATTCCATACTGTTTTCCACAGTGGCTGCACCAGTCAGCATTCCCACCAACAGTACACTAGGGCTCCCTTTTCTCCACATCCTCTCCAACACTTGTTGTTTGTTGATTTGTCTATGATGGCAATTCTGACTAGTATGAAATGGTATCTCATTGTGGTTTTAGTATGCATCTCTCTCATGCAAATCCTTGCTTTTCATCACTTTAAATATTTCTTGCCAATCCTTTCTAGCCTGCAAAGTTTCTTTTGAGAAATCAGCTGAAAGTCTTATGAGGGCTTCCTTGTAGGTAACTAACTGCTTTTCTGTGCTGCTTTTAAGACTCTCTCTCTTTATCTTTAAACTTTGGCATTTTAATTATGATGTGTCTTGGTGTGGGCCTCTTTGCATCCATCTTATTTGGAACTCTCTGTGTTTCCTGGACTTGTATGTCTATTTCCTTCACCAAATTAGGTAATTTTTATTTCATTATTTTTTCAAATGGATTTCCAATTCTTGTTCTTTCTCTTCTCCTTCTGAGATCCCTATGATGTAAATGTTGGTTCGCTTGAAGTTGTCCCAGAGGCTGCTTACACTATCCTCATTTTTTTAGATCCTTTTAACTTCTTGCTATTTTAATTGTTTTTTTGTTTCCTTATGTTCCAAATCCTTGTTTTGATTCTCAACTTCATCCACTCTACTGCTGGTTCCATGTAAATTGTTCTTTATTTCAAAATAGTGTACCCTTCATTTCTGACTGGATCTTTTTTATGCTGTTGAGACCTTCACTAAGTTCCTTGATCATCCTTATAACCCGTGTTTTGAACTCTGCACTTGATAGATTGCTTATCTCCATTTTGTTTAGCTGTTTTCTGGAGTCTTGTTCTGTTCTTTCATTTGGGCCATGATTCCTTGTCTCCTCATTTTGGCAGCCTCCCTGTGTGGTTTATTTTATTTTCTTTTTTGGAGGGGGGGTTGTTTTTGTTTTTGTTTTTGCTTTTTTGTATTATGTAGAGCTGCTATGACTCCCTGTCTTGATAGTTGGCCTAATGTAGTAGGTGCCCTGTAGGGTCCAGTGGCACAGCCTCCTTATCACCCAAGCTGAGTTTTAAAGGTGCATCCTCCATATGGACTGAGTACATCCTCCTCTTATAGTTGAGCCTTGATTGCTGTTGGCACATAAATGGGAGCGATTTACCCAGGCCAGTCAGCTGCAAACACTGGCTATGACCACTGACCACCAACCTCCACCCTCCATGGAGAATAAGCTGTGGTGGGGCTCACTCCATAGAGTATTTACTTCATCAGGGCTCTGGTATCTGCTGAGCCCACACCTTGAGTGTGTCATTTGTGGGGGTGGTTGAGTGATGGTGCTCTGATGTGGTCTGTAGCTCTCCACTGGGTGCACAGGCTTTGGGGTTTCCCAGGAGGTGTAGGCCACCGTCAGTCACTGCCTGTGTTCTCTCTGGGACTACATGGCATAAGCTATACATGATCTGCACACGGCTGCTACTTGTACTAGGCTTGGAGGTGCCCAATCATGACCAGTCTGTGAACAAAGGCCAGGTGCTTCTGGTGCCATTCGTGGGGCCACTTAGCAAGAGGTACGGGAGCTCACTCATTCCAGCTGCTGCTTCTTTGAGAAGACTTAGAAAGATCTGAAGCATGAGCCAATATAAGCCATTCATGTGGAAAAGCCACTGTTAATAGCTTGTTTGGGTCTGTAAATTCAGTGGGACAGAGCCTTAGGGAATCACCAGGTCAAGGCAAATGGTGGAGCCAGGTTGATGGAGTCTCAGATACAGTGCCCATTCCCTGTGCCTCTGTGGAGAGGAAGACTCAGAAAAATAATGATGGCCTCTGTCAGTTCTACCAGCAGTTCTGTCTGGGAGAACGCTGTCACCCAGCTCTCAGCCTGCTGCTAGACATTTCAGTTCCTCCCCGTATGCCACTGGTTCCTTTCAAGCTGCTGCCCTGGTGCTGAAACTCAGAGGGAGTGAGTTTGAGTGAGTCCATGCACGTGCCCTTTAAGGGGAACTACTTGGGAATTCACCGACTCAGTCCCCACTGGTTTTTACAGCCAGAAGTTATGAGGACTCATATTCCTGGCACTGGAACTCTGGGCTGGGGGACCTGGCATCGTGCTTAGACTCCTTACTCCCAAGATATCCCTCTCAATTTTTATCCACCACATGCGGGTGTGGAATCATCCACATCTCTGCATCTCCGTGTATCCAACCCTCTTACCAGTCCAGATGGATGTGGTTCCTTCTTTAATTCCATAGTTATAAGACTTCCATTCAGCTCAATTTCTGATGGTTCTGAGTGATGGTTGATTGATAGTTTAGTTGTAATTTTGATGTGGTTGTGCAAAGTGGTGGAGCATGTCTACCTAGACTGCCATCTTAGGAAATCTGCCTCACATATCCGTGATTTAGAAAGATAAGGCCCATTACCAATTGTGCACTCATTTATTAACCTAAACTCAAAGCACACCATCAGTGGGCTCTATGAGATGTTTCCTGGCCCTACCCTACCAATTACAGTTACTTCAACAAATCACTGACAAATCCAGGGCAATGGGTCATAAAAACCCACTCATCACTTCAATAGTTGACAAATCTTAATAATCTGATTATACATTTCAGTATGAACCAATATTTTGATGAAGCTATTAAAAGTGTTCAGCGTACATTCAAGTATGAACCTCCACTAAAGTTAGTAATACCTTCAATATATTCTGACTCTTCGGGTCCATGCAGTAACATTCAATTTGGGGCATCACATTTTAAGGGGATTATGATAAACTAAAGTGTGAATTAAAGAAGTGAAGAGAAAAACAAATAAACAAAAGTGTGTCTAAAAATATTGAAAAGTTTGGGAATGGCAAAAATAAAACATTTGTGAAAATAATCACTGTCAACAATAGTTAAAGAACAATCTTTTGGAAGAAAAATTTATTTCTTCTCTGCTGTTCCACAGACAAATAAAAGAATAAAAATGAATAAGTAAAAACTTAAAAATATCCATTTCTTAACAGTTCTAAAACACTTTTCAATTATTAGAAACCTCTAACAGTGGAAAGGGTTGCTTTTATGAAACTATGTTCTCTTTGTCATTGAAAGTATTCAAGCAGAGTCTGAACTATTATCCACTCTATGATTCATTTATTTAATAAATATTCATGGAAGGCTATTATGTCTAAAACACTGTGCTCAGACTATGTGAGTGGCAAAGATGAATTAGACTGAATTATTCCCAGATAGTGGAGCTACAACTTGAATTGATAATCAGAATACAAGATAGGAAAGGAGAAGTGCACTAGGAGATGCATAGATAATGTTGTATAGGAATGCAAAGGAAGGAGGCACGACTTCCAGTTCATGGATGTGGGAGGAGTGTTAGTCTATTGTCTTCAATAATCCTCTCTACAGAGCAGTAAGAAATCAGTTCCTGTTACATTTCTGATCAAGACTCTTCAATTTTTCTTTGCACATGGAACGAATCAAGAGTTGCTATTTTGGCTTCTAAGGTCAGATATGATCTGGTTTCTGCCTATGTCCCCACATTTATGGTCCCTGGGCACAAGCCACAGTAGTCTTTCTGTTTCTGGACACACCAGCCTCAGTCATCCTCAGGCCTTTGTATTTGTCAGTTATCTGCTAAGCAGACATTGGTTTGGTTGACAACTTTTTACTTTCTAATTTTCAGCTCCCATGTCATTTCCTCCTAGAGGCCACCCTTGGGGGCTCCATCTAAATTAGCTGGGGGTGCCTTCCTTTATCCTACTTATCACCATCTTATTTTCTTTCTAGTACTGTAAAAATCTGAGTGCCCTTTTTCTTGTCCATTTATGTATAAATTGTCTGTTATCTGAGAGCATGTGCAACTAGAATGGAGTTAGAGTAAGAATTTGTCTTCTGTGTCTTCAACATCTAGATTAGAACAATACCTAACACACTGGAGGCATACAACAAATTCTTGTTGAAGGTTGACTGAATAAAGAGTTTTTGATACATGGTAAGAGTTTAGAGAAGAATCTTTAACTCTTCACTCTTTTATTTTATGATAGCCATTCTCAATACTAATTCATCTCAACTAGGTCAGCCTTTTTAGTGTGCCTGGCATCTGGGTCATTGCTTTTCCTCTTCTCTGCAGACATTCTTTCCAATTCTCAAGTTCAAACAAAGACACATCTTTAGGTGATTCCTTTCTAACTCTTTATGAATCTTGATCAACTTTTCTTTTTATACATTTCTAAAATGTCTATTAACCAATTATTCTTGTTTACATGTTATTTCAATACTACTTTGTACTTGCTCCTTGTTTGATGGATGTAGGTTTCCTATGCCAACACTAGCCAATCAAATATAAAGAAAGCCGTATATGTAATTTTCAGTAGCCATATTAAAAAGAGGTAAACAGAAATTAATGTTAATAATATACCTTAATTTAACCTAGTATATCTAAAATATTATCATGTCAACATGGAATCAATATGAAAATCATTAATGAGATATTGTCCATACAAT
The DNA here is from genome assembly GCF_022682495.2 of Desmodus rotundus. Lineage (NCBI taxonomy): Eukaryota > Metazoa > Chordata > Mammalia > Chiroptera > Phyllostomidae > Desmodus > Desmodus rotundus. The sequence continues at coordinate 135,187,021 of NC_071387.1, forward strand.
AAAATTGTGACTAATGGGAAATTATTTTATACTACTTCAGTATTAAAATCTAAGTAGTTAAAATTAAATAAAATTTAAAATTCAGTTCTTCAGTGATCCTAGCCACATTTCAACTGAACCATGTGGCTAACGCTACATCTAGGCCAGTGCAGAACTATACAACTAAAGGACAGATGCACTAAGTGTGGGAACCAGCCCTTAAACAAAGCAGGTAGTACTTAATTTGTTGGTTGGGTAAATTAATGAATAGGTCACTATTTAATTTTTCATACACAAATAAGAAAATATAAATGAATTGTTTGTATCACTTCTCCAGATATGCATTTAATTACTGTTGTTGCCAGGAAACAGCATTAATAACAAACAGCAAAAACAGCATTAGAAAGTAAAAATACTGGTGTCATTAGTGATTGTCAGGAGATTATGCTGCAGGCGTAAAAATTAAGGGCTCCAAATGTATTAAGCAAATCTTAATCATGAGGGGAGTTAACTCAGGGCTGCCTTAAGCCTCTCAAGATTGTGCTTCCTTTCTCACACATGCTAAAACTTTTGTTAAACATAGTTGAAGGAGCAGCTGGATAAAAGGCTGCCGCCAACCTTTTATGATAAGAAAAGCTATTGCCTGCCTACGGCCTTGCTTTCTCCTGAGCCTCTACTATAAAAACCAAGTCATAAAATAAATAAATAGGTTTATGTACTCATACACGTCTATGTAAATAGAATAGGAAAAGAAAAAGTAAAGTAGAATAATAATAAATGGAAAATAAAATTTTTAAGAGAATTAATACAGTGGGGGAGGGAGGTGGGTTCAGCTGGGGTGGGGGGGAGGGAAGGAGAGAAAAGGCATACAACTGTAATTGAATAACAATAAAAATTAAAAAAAGAGAGAGAATACAATATTTTAAAATCTAATTAAATAATCATAAGAATTTAAACACAAAAAGTATTTAACTATGTTTGGTTTTCTTTAAAAAAGATACAGAGAAGGTGAATCATCAATAAAAAAAGGTTAAAACTTTTTTAAAAACTGAGGGAAATATAGAATAAAAGCAAATATGGATAAAGCTAAAAAGAACTAATGAAAATAGAATATTTCTATCATAACAACAACTGTGACTATTTATTAAGTTCCCATGATGTGCCTGGCACTGTGCTGGATGCATTAAACTCACCAGCTCCTCCTTCCACAGAAAACTCTAGGTAATGTCCCCATTTCAGGGATGAGGAAATTAGGACTTGGAAGTTATTAGCAATCTATGCTGCTCGTAGGGGAAAGAGCTAAAATTGAAAGGTGAGACTATTCAGTATAATTTCTATTTTAAATGTTTTGTTAGAGGGTAGCTGGACTCTTCATCATGAGAAAATGAATTCCACTCTCACAGCCCCTTCCACAAGCAGGGATGCCCTGAGCTGAGAGCATCGCTGGCAAAGAGGCAAGGCCTGTCAGAGATTCTTGGCCAAGGCTCCTCTGGAACAGAGAGACATGTGAGTGTAGAATTCACTAGTGCAGGTTGTTCATGGAGGAGAGGAGGTAGGGGTCTACCAAAAGATATCACTTTAGTGGCCCAAACATCTGTAACCCAAATTCAACTGAGTGGTAACACCATGTTTCTACCAATGTCGTCAAGACGAAATTTACCGAGTACCAACGTGCAACACAAACTGAATTCTCTTCAAGGGCATTTTTTTTTTTTTTTTGCTGTTTCGAATTAAAAAAGAAAAAAGAATGTTCAAGATGTGTAAGCCACAGCCTATCAGGAAAGGAAGAGCAAAATGTTACATATGCTTTGAGAAAATAGATTGAAGCAGCAAAATTTACCTCAGACACAAAATGCCCACCAAAATATCTTTTAAAACAACCAAAATAATATTTACTCAAAGTAAAGTTTGGCCACAAATGATCACTTATGGTAGATGTGCTTTATCAAAAATGTTTTCATCATTTTATAACTTATTTAATAGTGGTCTCTAAGGCTCTCTTTTTTTTTAATCTCAGTTCTTTTTCAAGTTATTCCATAGCATAATTTTTTTCCTTCCTCCGTGAATTTTTTTCCTGAATATTTTTCTGAGATCTTCTCCTCCAACCTACCCTTTCACATATGCTTTTCTAAAGTTGTGTCTTATGTTTTCTAAACATCAAATTTACCTTGAAATCTCTATTTCTCAAAATGGCATGGACAGAGACCCAAGAGTATGGTATCAGAGGTGGGCCTGGGCTTTGACCAGCCCAGACACCACCAGAAAAAGATTCATATGTAGAGAGGATCCCCTGGCTGGGGAAGCTTTCTTAGTCTCCCTCCAATGTTTCCAAGGAGACAGGGGTGAAGTTCAGCCTCAATTCCATAAGAATGTCGGTGATGAGACAACAGGAAGTCCTGCAGTCACATCAGGCTCTCTAAAGATTTATTTTGTCAGCCTGCACTAACAAGACAATTTGAAATATAATGCTCAAACTGTTTTTTCAAAACAGGCAGGATATAAATGATAAAAGAAAAGTAAATAACATGAAAATAAGCTGTATTCTTAGAAACTGTAAAATGAGGTCCTAGAGGATTAACATGAACTTTGTTGATTGTTAAAGAAAACTGAAAAAAACAATGGACTAATCTATTTTCTATGCAATCTTTGGCTCTATTCAGGAAAAAAAAGGCTAGTAATTCAACATAAATATCCTGGGTCAGCTTGGGAGGAAGACATTTTTGCAGACTGGTCTTATCAGACTATCGCAGATTGATTAGGCAGCTCTTTTGAAAAATCCGGTTCTCTGTACTCGACCTTGGGATTTCTCCCACTCACCTGACCATAACAATTACTTTGGCTTCTTTGGAGACTCTGATTCGGTGGATCGGGGCTGAGACACAGGGATCTATATTTTAAAGAAGCACTCCTGGAAAATGCCTAGGATCAGGCCAGTAGTTTGAGCAGCCCTGCTTTATAGAGCAAGTACGAGTAATCTTCTAAAGTTAATTCTTTCCTACTAAAAATAATAGACACTTCAGCTGTCACAAGACTTCTGGGATGTTTGATAATCGTATCTCGGTAGAAAATGTTGAGAAATCATTTCAAGCCTTGTTTGTGTAAATGAGCACCACCACCCACCCCACCTCCAGCTAACTGGTTTCCCTGTGTAAACAGAGAAAAATGTTCCTAACACTCCAAATACCCCAGACCAGAGGTGACTCTATGAAGATAATTTCTTTTAAGGCTTTATCTAAAATGGTCTACTGGCTTCTACCTTTATATTTCAATGGCGCTGAACAAGTACTCGAGTATAAACACATCTTCTATGTAGACCAGAAGGGAAAAAAGGTGGCCATGTGGGACGTCTCCTTGAGGTCCCTTCCTCATCCTCTTTCCCACTCCAAACACAGTAAGCCTGCTGTACCCGTTCCCACTTCATCCTTTCCCCTCCCATCTAGCTTGCCAACAATTGATTCTGTTGCTGTTCTTCAGCTTACTATTCCCTCTAAACTTCTGCACCTACTTACAAAGAGGTGTTTTTTCAGGGTGCTTTAGCCAGTAGCTCTCCAAACATTGTCCCTTGACAATGTCGTTCAGTTTCTCTCTGCCACTGACCCTACCCTATATCTGGTCACATTAAAGTAACTCCTAACGTGTATTGTAAGCAGCAGATAAGCAACAAATATTATCAAAGAGTATTATCGTACTTTGTACTTGAAATCATAAATCTTATCTTTTGCTTTCTCACAAGAGTGCCATTATCTCCATTTTCCACGTGGGGAAACAGACGCAGGACGAAGTGACTGGTCTCCTTCATATCAACTGTGAGCCTGGAACCGGCGCACACACACTTGCCCTTCACTGTGTTCTCCAGTTTGCCCCCGTGCCTGTCATTAAAATATTATTTGATACAAGAATTACTTTCTCTTTCTTCCAGATTGTTAAAAAGAACACTAAACAAAAACAGACCCCATGCTGATACTACAGGCAACACATTGCCCTGAGTCATCAGGACCTGTCCTCCAGCCAGTTCGCAGTCCCTGTGGCAGAGCACACGGCAAAGCCGATGCTAATTAGGTTGGCAAACAAGATTTACTGAGATACTGTGTCAAATGCATTACAAAAACACAAATAAATGTGTGTCAAGGTGCATTCATTGTGCTCACTAAGTTTTTCATTCTCTTGACAGCCCTATCAAGACTGGCAGGCACTATCAGTTTTTAGAAACCTATTCCTTTGTAGCAGAGCTCTCTTAGCTCTTCTGATTTCATTATCCTCTCAGTGTTCTAATCTTAATGGTGGTTCTGTTATTTTTTAAAAGGACTGATTTCACCATGGGAACTCAAGAATAGATTCCTTATTCCAAAATGATTATTACTAAAAATTAACAAGGTTAACCCCAAAGAGAACTGTGGGCATCTTAGCATCTCAGGACCAGAAGGAGGATCTCTGATTTCCAGATCTCCTCCCTAGCACTAAGCAGCATTATTTCAAAGCCAAAATTATGACGCCCAAGAAAGAGCTCCGAGAACTGTGCTTGCAATTGTGTCCTCCTAATGGAGCAGCTCCCATTCACATCTGATTTTGAGGCTTGTTTTTCTGTGCCTCCACTCCATTATGTTTCTTTTCTTGTCATAAGAGTTCTTGTACTTAACCGCTGCTTAGGAATCTTTGCTGATACACTGTAAAACTTCACCTATATATTTTTGTACCTTTTCAAGTCATTTGTTTTATAGAATTTTTCTGTCTTTTAGTGAAAATTTGAAATGTCATAAATGGCAAGGAAATTGCTTTTAAACCAAAGTCAAAGTGGTCTCCTGATGACCGCCCCAAAGCCTAGTTTCTGTGAAAGGAAATTGGGTCAGCTAGGAATTAAATTAACAACCACCATGTCTTCCTAACCACAGTTGCATAACCTTATGTCCAAGATAGTCACAGCTCAGGACATTACCACTGACTTGCCAAAAAAATGCTACATGCACACAGTTTTTGGCCTGCCTTTTAAAAGCTCCTTTCTGGGCAGGCTTTTTATTTTTACTGTTTGTCTGAACCATTTCACCAGGACCAAACACTGTACAGAAGTTCCAAGTAACACAAACTTTAAAATTGAAGTATCCATTAACAATATGGTCATCATGGAAAATAATAGCTAATTTAAAATGTGGATATCACATATAAAACTCTCTGCGAATTAATGCCACTCCTCATTTGTGTGAGAACAATAATGTGTCTAGTATTATTATTTTTCATTAAAAGTATAATATGATATTTAAAAGGGTTTGAAATCTGCGTAGGAGGAAAGAAAACTACACTTTAGCATTAGGTAAGGAAACCTTATATGTAAAGAGATTCCACAACTTTAACTGTATTTTTGGAAATACATTCATGGGGCTCATTTTATATGTAAAATACTCTGAACTCATTTATTTATGATAATTGCAAATATACCAGCAATTATAAGTATATATTCAGTAGTTTCAATTAATAGGAAGTGATCTTTACATGCAAGAAAAATGCATGATTCAGATTTGAAGAGTTGCTTTGTTGAATTTGCCTTTATGCCTCAAGGATATTCTGCACAGGCAAGTTTATAGTTGTCCTAGACTGAAAAAGAACAGGGTGCTTTATTATTAGCAACAAATGTGTGTGTGTTTTCCTTTAAGGGTATCAGCTGCTACAAGAACAAACTCGCAAAACGTGTTTGGGTGTACTTCTATGTGGCAATAAAATGGCTTTCTCCAAACTGATTCTTTTGAGTTGGTATCAAGTCACCATTGTTATTATCTGTTGAAATACACAAATTATTCACGTAACTATTTTAAATGCATACACGAAAGTAATCTTATAGAAATTGATAATATCAAGACCTGATTCAGAATGTAATTAACATTCTTAAGTAACATGGTTTCACTATTGATAAATATTTGTTTACAAGTTTCATAGGAAATGATATGGAAAGTGACTCACATTTCATGTGTTATGAGTAGAACTGTCCTAAAAAAGAAAAAATGCTAATATTTTTAGCATTTCCTAGGTTTTACTCTATACTAAGTACATTATATACATATCTTGCATTATTTCATCTCCACAACAAACTCTGAGGCAAAGTATTATTACTCCCATCTCACCGATGAAGACTATGAGGCACAGAGAGGTTAAATAATTTACCCCAGGGATAGAAAGCAGGATGTGAACTTAGGCAGTCCTATACAGAGCTTTTGCCCTTGAACTCATGTAATATATTAGGTTTATGGTTCTCAGACTTGGGGTCAGAGTCCCCTGGAGGGCTTATTAGAGCACAGATTCTGAGCCTCAGTGCTGGAGAGACAGGAGGTCCAGTCTGAGACAAGAATTTGCATTTCTAAGAAGTTCCCAGGTGATGTGATGCTGCTGTCCCGAGGACAACTGAGATGGGTCCTATGGAGATTTCAGGAACTGAAGATGCTACCATGTGACTAGAGAAAGAAAAGGGGACAAGGGAACACTGAGCCAGAGACCAAAGCAAGATGTTCAGGAAGAGGGAGTCTGAGGAAGAGGAAATCAGGAGGCTGGGGCTGGTGTCTACGTGCAAGTCTATATTCATGACAAGGCAGGTGGGAACTCCTTCCAGGAAAAGAGATGTCAGACCCAAGGAGAGAACTTTAGAAAGGAACATTGAAAGTACCACAATAATTTCTATTTAAAAACTCAACTCTGGGGAAATATTTGACTTTTCTAAAGCATAAAGAGATAGCAAAGAGCAGACAATAGTGGCAAAGGCATCAATCTCGGAGACAGGAAATGACACTCGGCCCTAAGCTGCTGGATCCTATGGTAGCCACTTAGCCTCTCTGGGCCTCAGTCTCCTAGATCTTCGTCTTATTCTGCTTCATCCCTAGAGTCCTCTCTTGTTTTACAGGCCTACGTTTCAGTTGATGGGAATAGTGGGTTATGGCTTTCCGATATATTTGCTTTGCCAATCTAGTTCTCTTTTTCCTCTATGTTGCTTATAGATTGATCATCCTATTCTCCAGGCTGAGATAAAAGGAGACATATGAACTTATTAATGATTTCTTATAAAAACATGTGACATTTACATTTGTCTCTGGTTTGGGTTTGAGTCTTTAGGTATCACTGCAGTTAAATTGTGATTTATTTTTAGCATCCAAAAAGTAGAGGATCACCTAATGTTTGTTGCTTCTTGAGCCCTTCTGTGTGGAAGTATAGGAAAGCCATCGACACAGTAAATGGGAAAAGCAAGGGGCACCAAGCTTCTGTTCTTGGTTGTAATTGATGAAGGCCACTCAGGAGCAGGTTCCATTGACTGTCAAATTAAGATGGCATGCAATGTCTCCTGCTCACCCAATTCCTTGTATTAAAAAGTCAAGGCAATTTTTTTAAATCAATAGAAGAGGAAGATTGGTTTATTTCCATGTCTGGGTCTCAGGAGAGTTTAAGAAGGAAATATTCCAGGTCAAGGGACCTGCAAAGGAACGTCAGATAGCTTCTGTGTACCAGTTCACATCACTCCCATGGATGTCCTCTTCTCACCCAGGGTGGGGCCAGCAACATTTCAGCCTCCATTCCTGTACTATTTTAACTATAACCCAAAAAGTATGTGACAATGGAGCTTGAGCCTGCTCTTGAGTTTATTAAACATAGCCTCCCGTTTCCAGCTCTAGTTCAGCTTCTCGTATGTAGTTAGGCAGACTGGAAAGAATCATGACGGTGATTATGCAGCACTGTACTTTCTGTAGTCCAGGAAGTTTGTACCTTCCATGTACTCGTTTTTCATATAGAAACTGAGATCCAAGAGACAGAAAGTGGCTTCCTCTAGGTCATCCAGCGAAATAGTCGCTGAAGCAGAATTAAAACCTGGCTCACTTGTCTCTCAGCCAAGAGACCCTCTGGCATCCCACTCCTCTACAACTGTGCCACCAGCAAAGGTTTTCCTGTCATAGTTATTTCCCACTTGCACGCACACCCACATGCTCACATGTGTTTACATACTTTCACACACTCACAGTCATTCAGTCCCACCCTCCTTCACACTCATATAGCTGTAGGAGTTCCTGACATCAGCTTCCCTCCATGGCCTGTGCTGGAGGCCCAGTGCGCCTGCGCAGACTCCTCTTGTTGGATCAAAGGGATCCGTGCAGGGTCTATGACCTGGTGTCAACCTCCAGCCATGGGTTCAGGCAGGACCTGACCTGCGTGGGAGTCCCCTTCAGAGGCTCTGACTCCAGTGTTCCTAGTGTTAGGTTGGGCAGCAGACAGTGAGGAATAGAACTTTCAAGAGAAAGTGGTCAGAAAAGGATCCAATGGCAGGATTCTAAGGTGAAATAGTAAGAGAGTTGATGCCAGAGAATCAATGACTACTAGTGTGAATCTTAAAGACAAGAATCCAGAAGAATTTAGGAATTCAATTTAAGTAATTGAGCAGGGCCAGAAGCCAGAAACATAATCCAGGTACTTAAGAGCAAGGTAAGCAACAGGAGGTGGATGCTATTGAGATTTCCGTCACATCAGGCTAACTTGGACTCTGGTGCTGTCCCACAGCTCACACTAACCACATGGGAAAACAGTTGGATTGTAGCTGGGTTGCACTGGCCTTTTTATCAGGTAACCCTCTTTGCTCTACTCTGTGGCAGCTTCTGACATTTAGGATGTTGGCCTCTTGCTCAGACAAAGGAGGCAAAGGTGACAAAACATAAAGAACATTTAGATTTTGTAATTAAACTATAGGTCTAGTCCTCTCGCCCCAATTAACAGTCTGACAAATGTCGCCCAGGTGAGACAGGGTTCTCTGGAGATGGCCTGAATTCTTCTGGGCCAACAGTGAAGCATCTCAGGAAAACACCCGACATCTGGTGTGAGAACAACCTACAACATGTTCTTGCAGCCTCCCAGAAGCTGAATGTCAAGTTTATCTGGACTTAGATCACAAAGATCACTGTACACAGCTTTTAATTAATCAACAAATTAGGCAACAATAAGCAGATGATAGGTAAGATAATTACTTGGCATAACTATCACCTTTTCTCTTTACGTAGCCTGTTTTATATCTGAGCAAGATGGATGGCCACGGGCCAGGTGGGATTTAGGCAGAACAGAGGCAGAAAGGACGTTGCCTCAACTATAAACTTCACCTCTTGTCGGGGCACAGACATAAACTATTTCCAAGAGCATAACTATTTCTTTACAGATAATAAAGCCAGAGGTTTTCATCCTATGAAGAATGTATTTAAATTTTATCTTGCAAAATGCTCTCCTTAAAAACAATTTTGCTAAGAGGCCACAGAGAGACAAAAAGAGAACTACCAAGCTTCGGGTCCATCCATGCACCAGCAGGAAGTTTGCGAATACAGAGGTCTCACATTTTGTCAAAAGAACGTACAGACCTCTTAGAAGTTAAAAACAAGTATCATTTCCTATGGAACTTGGCTTTTATTCTAAGCTGATATATCTGGACTAATTTGCCAAAGAAGGCTTTGTATTTTAAACCATGAAAGGAATAAATAGACTAAATAAATTATATTTTAGGATTGATCTGATATCCTGATTTTTATTTCCATACAAACCTCCACTTAAGGCTAAGTTATGATAAGGGTCTTCTCTGATCTTTTTACATCAGTTGGCTGGTGAGTCAGCTATCAGTGTTTACTTTGTGGTATCGTGACAATAAAAATATTGTAGCGGTTTTGTTTTACTATTCAGACTTTCTCAAAGAAGTAATCCTAATGCCGAATGAATAACCAAAACACCAAAGTATTTTATTAGTTGTTAACATATCAAACACAAGAAAATTCTTCTCTAAAAGAATCACCTCTCTACCAGTGAATAAAACAGCAATCAATTGTGGAGCAATTTTTTTAATCAGCATATTAAATCTGAATAGCCATCCAAAATATAAATATCATGTTTCTACATAGCATTCACTAGTTATAATTCTTTTCTACAGACCCTGAAAAGTTCTCATGGCAATCATATTTGCTGTTTTTGTTTTTGTTTTGTTTTGTTTTTTATATTGCCAAACATATGCTATTGGCCATATAAGGCAAAACGGCCCTGTGTGTGGAATACCACATGGCAAAAGCTTGCGGTTCAATTAAAACCAGATCTCCTGACATCTTTATGCATCTGAGCCCCGGCCATATGAGGGTAATTCTGTCAGCTTTCCCCTCTCTTGATCAGGGTAAGCACATCTATTCTTAGACTATGAAATATGTGCCTTAGGTGTCCGGGGAAGAATGGCTGGCTTGTCGCAGCTGCAGCCTGGCGGGGAGTACTTTGTGTGGTCTGTGTGCGGAGCTGTCCTGCCTGTCTTCCCAGCTGTGCACCTCTGAGTGGGAGAAGGTGTACCCCAGGCTCGCCACTCTCCTTTGTGCTCTCCTGCTAAATGGGGAGAGTTAAAAAGAGGCAGGCGGGGCTGAGAGGTGCAGGGGCCAGTTTGTTCCCACTGAGCAAAAGAATCGCATAGAAGAAGAGACCAAATAAGTGTTCCTCTTAGGTAGCCTGGAAAGAAGACGGAGGCCACTAAACGAATGAATCATTCTTTGGGAGCTTCTATATCAGGCTGGTAACTGTATTTGAGTCAAAACTGAGTAACTCAAGGGGAGAAAAAAATCTGAAAAATGTTCGGTAGAAGATATCAAGGGGGAAAATGTTAAAATAGTAGTTTATTTTTTTATTCATTGGTAATTAACTTGGAATGTAGTCATTTGATGACCTCCAAGGCTATTTAAATGGTGAAGACATTTTTTTCCAGCATTTTCAAAACAATAAAAGATAAATTTTTGTATTTCTACATTAAATTGTGGTTCAATTTAAATAGTTTTAACTAAAAAAACCTTTTTTTTCAAGTCATTGCTGCCAGAATCAATCAAAAGTAATTAAAAAAAATGTAAGTAAGGCATGATAATTTTCATTTGGGTTAAAAATAAAAGAATAGGTTGAATGCTTAGTTGCAGGAACCACTGCTAATATTTCCCATACCATCTGAAGCCTGGGAATTACATTGTCACTTATCCTAACCCAGGCCTCCAATACATCTTAGAGATCATCGTGAGAAACCCCAGAGTCTCCTGTTTCTAGTTACTTTGAGGATATGGTCATTATTCATTTCATTCATTAAAGAGGCTAAAATACAGTTTCTGCAAAATCAAAAAAGGTAAAAATACCTTCCAACTTTTCTTAATTCTTTCCTACAGTTTATGTTTGAGCAAACATTTCAAAAGACTATATAAACCAGTTTACCCACTGCTATTACAGAGGAATCAAAATATAAAATAGATTATTATAATAATAAGTGTCCTTAGACTTAAATAACAGTCTTCGAAGAAAAATTATTTTAACTCAATTAGTTGATTGCATTTTCTCCAGTAGCTGAAAGCTAAGTTTATTTTTGTTGGAATACACACGACTTTCAGAAATAGAAAGTTTTGTTCGATTTCATTGTTCCATGGAGTAACAAGCCTGAGGTTCAAGCTGTTCATTTGAAGACCACTTTAGTCTTTCTTTCAGAGTAAAATACTTTGCAGATACACTGCACCTGTTTTCACAACCGTGACATTGTCAGAAAATTTTCTCCTGCTTAACATTAGTTGCTAAGCAGAATGTATTTCAGTATGCCAGCTGTAAAATTGTCAATCAAGCAAACATTGCAAGTGTTTGGTAATCCGATAAAACCTTAAATTAACAGCCTTCTCTGATATCTAACAATCAATGCTAGGATATTTAACTTTACCAAGTCATGCTTTTTATTGTGGGAAATCAGAGACGTGATGAAAAAAGTCTGAAATCTCACTATTTCACACTGTTTCATTGGGGCTCTTGTTTGACTCTCTTAATCGTTTTATCGGAAGCACTCTAACGTGATTGTCCAAGTTCACAAAGGTAGAAAATAGAATAAAATTGTTTTATAAAAACATATTTTCACTTCATCTTACCAACACGTTTTTACTTCATTTTACACAAGAACATATGAGATCCAGTCCAAGACTCTTAAAACTGTTTGGTGACTTTTTTCATTAAAAGTGTTGATGTAATTAATTTATTCTTACCAGATATAAGGCAACATGCGAAGGATGCACGCCCTTTGTAAGCTCTGGTTTGAAGAGCTGCTTGTCAAGTGGATAAGGTAAAGATCTGGCAGAGATTATTCGTCCTCAAGCCTGAATGATAGTATATGGAGATATTTTGTGTGTAAGTGTTCTTTTGAACACTTTATAAATATGCCTTAGGCAACCTTGTGTGATAAAACAGAAAGTGGAGTATAGGACACTGTTCTCTTTACCTTGAAGCTAAAGAGACACTGATATAAGGGATTATGCTCTGGAGCAATACTTCTTATAATGGAGTTTGGTGCTGTGTTTGTTATTGCCTCTACCTTCCAGTGGATTGCATGTGACTGTGATAAGGAAACAGTCTATGATAGCTAAACAAAGGGGTAGTCATTTCAGTTTACCTTTGAATTTCCACTCTTCTGTTCAAATCAAACAAAGTGGTATCCAGCTGCTTACTTACTCCAACCATAAAACTGTTTTATCATATACTTCTGTGCGTATCTACAAGTATATTATATAAACCATTGTAATTTGAGAAAGTTGAGGTTTCAATGGCATCAGAATCAGGAAATATGGAATTAGGATTGCCAAAGCACTTTAAACTCAGACCCCCTCCCTCATCATCAGCAATATAATAGTGCCTTTCATTTCATGAATTCATAGTTTGTTACCCTTGTGTTATAGCATGGCATCTGGTCATGGGCGAATGAGTACGATGGCAAACCTGGGAGAACCATTCTTCCTTAGGAATGCAGTCCATTCTAGTTCACCACTTTACTCTCACAATCCCGAAAGAGCGCAAGCCTGAGACCGCTGTGAGGGTCTTCCCATTGAAGGCACCTATCCCAGGACCCACACTGTGTCATGTGGGACACAGCCTACAAATTTAACCAAATCATTAAACTCAGAGAAAGAATGGCCTTTGACTATTAATGCCTTTTTAGTAGCAATTATGGGATTAGGTCTAATCAAAGAAAAAAATTGGAAAATGTAAAAAAGCATAAAAAGAAAAATAATATTTTACATTTTGATGAATGTCCTTCCTTACTATTCTTACAGATGTTTTCATGTCTATTTTGTAAAATAGACATGCTACTCAAATAGCTTATAGGTCACTTCTTTTGGTTAATATATATTTTTATAGATTTTAAAATTTTTTTTAAAGATTTTATTTATTTATTTTTAGAGAGGGCAAGGGAGGGAGAAAGAGAAGAAGAAAAACATCAATGTGTGATTGCCTCTCGCATGTCTCCCAGCTGGGGACCTGGCCCACAACCCCGTCATGTGCCCTGAGTGGGAATCAAACTGGCGACCCTTTGGTTCACAGGCCGACACTCAATCCACTGAGCCACATCAGCCAGGAGATGGTTAATATTTTATGATCATTTTTCTGCCACAATAAATACTTTTTTACAATATGATTGTTTAAGGCTACATATTTCATTGTATGGATATAATATCTTTTGCTTAACTATTCTCCTATTTTTAGACTTTAAAAAAATGTACTGTTAAAATGAGGGTACATTGTACCAACTTAATTTTTTTAGAATAATATTTTAGAAATAAATTTTTGATTCTGGGGCAAGCAAATTTTTAAGGTTTTTGCTAGCTATTGCCATATTGTTTTTCAGAAAGCCTATTCTGTGCTAATTTATATTCCCAGCACAATATTCTTTTAAGTGTAACTCTTTATGGAAATTTCTCTGCTCATATTTTACTAAGGAACTTTTTCAGTAAATTGAACAGTTGTGTCTAGTCCTATATGATAAGCAAAAATGATTACAACAACATCTAGACCAACCCTTCATTCTTATACTGACTGAGGGCAAACTGTTGAAGTTACATTTTGAGAATGTACTTATTTCCTCTCTGTTGTGATTTTCCTCCCACCTCAACACCCTGACTCACACACACCCACACAGGCCCCCTTGAATTTGTTAACGTTTCATTGCTGCTGTGTCATTACACTGAAGGGAGCATGCATAGGAGACCTCTTTTCAAGCTCCCTAAGCAGCTAGAACTGAGCAGAGTGCAATTTGCCAAGCTATCCACGCTCAGCTGGCTGTGGTTGAACACATGCACAAGTGAGGCAGGTAGGTGAGTTTTAGCTTTGGAAGTGGAGGGTGCCTTCTCCACCCTACAGAACCACTAGTCCGTCAGCAGTGTGATCCGTCCGTGGTCTTAATGATAATCTCCCTTTCTCTCTCTCTTTCTTTCTCCTTCCCTCCTTCCCTCTCTCCCCCTGCCTCTCTACCTTTCTCCTTTATGAGGAAAGAGTCAAAAAAAGAATAAAGGAATGCAATCAGTAAGAAAACACTCCAGTGAAGGTAGTTGATAAGCAGCTGCTGCCTATACCCGCAATGCACAGATCAGGCCCAGCCTTGTTGCTTGTCAGCGGGACGGACCACCGACTTCGGCAAACTTTGGGATGACATCACTTTTAGGCTCTTGGATCTCTGAGTAAGTGAACAGATAGGAAGGGGTTTCGGTCGTCTAGAGGTGCAGGGAGGCCGAGTGCACTCACCATACGCACACCTCTATGCGTATTTGTGGTATTATCTTAAACCTATAAAACATGAAGTAAAATGATAAGTAGCTAAATGGTCGAGAATATAGAACAAAGAAAATATAGTGCAATATTTGAGATATTTTTATACCACAATCTCATTATCCCATTGGAGATAGATGCTGTATTTGCTCCTTATCTTTATTAGAGAGAACAGACACAGGCAGATTTATTAAACCTAAATCTTCCGATTTTTAAACCAATGTTCCATATTTCTAATTGAGTGCCTACATCAGCATCCCTATACATTTTTTAAAATAGTATTTTATTTCCCTTTGTCTCCAATTTCATGTAAGTTCCCATATCCTTCCCTTCTTATTAATTGTGGATGCGTTCCAGCGTATTCACCCTAGTAAAGGAGGCACATTTTTCAAGCATGTAGCAAATGTTTATCTGATTACATTTTAATGGGGCACCCATTATTGTTGGGGTTTTTGCTGCAGCAGCATTTCAGCCTTTACAGTGTGTTGGTCTTAAATGGGTGGGCTGTTGTTATTTGCAGACTCCAAAGATCAATGCGCGCACACACACCCCTCCCACACAAAACCACAGGGAAGTTAGGGCAGCTTCTATTGAAAAGAAATGCTATGGTTAGGCAGTGAATATCGTGACTCAAAACAGGGAAATCCATCAAAAGCCTGCATTTTTCTCAGGCTCCATTTCTCGTTGACAATTTAGCCACAGGAAAGCACACACACACACACACACATATACACACTCACACCCGCACCTGGGAACCCCAGGCACTCCATAGCCCAAAGCGTCATTCCCCGGTGTATGAAACGGAAGGGCTCCCATAAAAACCCTGCACACGCACACTGTGCGCTTTCGTTTCAGTGTTATTTTGGTGGTAGTGGTGACTGGTTTCTGTCGAACCCCAGGTGCAGAGAGTCAAGTTAATTAATCATATTCAATTCAGTACTCTCGATCACCCGTGATCTGGACAAGGGTCCTCACTTTTCTGTATAGTAGTTATTCCTTTCTGGTCCTATTTTCTCCTCCACATAGAAAGCTATTTTAATGAGTTTAATATATACCTTTCATTTGTTAGGGTGCTCTATAAGACATTTGATAAATTTGTGGAACCATTCTGTTAAATTTTAACAGATGAAAGCATCTGTTTTTCCAGTTTTTAAATGTCTCGAAGTTCAGCTTGTGCTCCTACCTTTACAGCAAACCTCTCCCTCCTATGCTATCCCTGTTAAGAACAAAAGCCCCAGGTGTCTTTTCTGTCCTGTCCTAGTCTGCCTGCTACCCTCCCAGAAAAGTCCCATAGTTCTTTGCTTCTTTGCTCTTGTTTCCCTTCCAGCTCTCTCATTTTCCAGGACTTTACCAAAGTACAATGAAAATTATGCAAATTATTTGCAGAAATACTAATGCACAGCTGGAGCCAGGAAATTTCAAACATACTTTTCTTAATAAACCATATTTGTCATGACTTTTTTATTTGCATGATCTCCCTTACATAGTGTGGTTTTTAGAGAGCACACAGGCTAAGGCTTACACATGATCTGTGCTAGGTGCTCAGGATAACAGAGAAAAAATGCTTGCTCTTGAATCCCTTCATTCCAGTCATTATATTAAGATTTCAGAGGTGGAAACCTGTTTGGGAACAATCAGGGCAGTATTTAATTGAGTCATGTGTTAAAGGTAAGTTTTTTAACTCTAACACAATCATTAGGGTCGATGTGGACAAACAAGTCTCTACACCCCTCCCCTCTTCTCCACTAACCCATTCTTAACCCTCACTTACACATGAGGGAATTGAGACCTAAAGGCTGCACTTACTAGGGCCACGCAGTTGTCAGGTCTGGAATCTACATATTTTTAATTCCAAAGTCCACACACTAAAATAAGTCCTCCAATAGCTTCCTAATATGGTCAAAATCTGGCTTGGCATATAGGTATGCCTGTGTTACCCCGTTTTCCTTCCTCGTTCAGTAATCTTGGCCCACCCTGTGTGCCAGATGCTGTGCTGAGCATTGAGTCTTCCCTCGTGAGCTGAAGGTCTGAGCAAAGCAAGCAAGGCGCTTTGAATAAGGCCCAGACATTCTTATTCAGCTGAAGTCTAGTCAAGTGCACATCTAGGACATCTTTAAAGGGCAAAATATAATAAGGAAGCCTAAAGAACAATGAACATAAAATTGAACCCCCTTTTGGTTCAAAAAGCTTCAAGTGCTTTTTCTACAGATTGAGTCTCCTATTCCCAACTACATTCACCTCTGACTTGTATCTCACATATTGGACTCAATCTGATAACTTTAGATCCAACATTACATATAAGCACACATTGGTTATCATGATAACACAAAGTGGTTATTTGGATTTTAGCATCCAATTCCTAATTTTGTAGGCATAAGAACAAATTAGTATCTGCCTATAATCAAAAGAAGAAGACTTACTAAGATCCATCCAGCAATCTATAGGTTTCACTCTTGGAAAAGCTGTTCATTGAAGTCCATGCAATAGCAATGGATTGAAATCAGAAAAGTGCCACTTTGCAACTTTCCTAGAATTTTGTGTAAGCACTCTAAAAATTATTGCTTATGAAGCCACAGTGTGGTCTCTTAGACCAATGCCACCAAACAGAACATTCGATGTTCTAAGCGACCTCCTAACAAAACTAGACATGATATGACAACAAATACTGGTCAAGAGGCTCCCACAGGTCACCTCCAGGTCACTCCTCCACGAGAGCAGCATCCCACGATTTGGTCCAGTGCTGCTCCGAGGTGCACAAAGTGAACCAAAGCGAACTGCTGATGATTTCTTCAGGAATGAGTCCAAGCAATTTCCCTTCTTTCTTTTGTAATGTGTTGACACTAATTAGTACCTAATTCCTGGTGTGTGTTCAGGCTTCAGTGACAGACAGGAGGAGCAGTTTCTGAGCAGATTAGCACACAGCCTCGCCCGGCTCCAGGGGACAAAAGTACCTACAGTCTGGCTACTCCCAGGAGCAGGCCCTCATCAGGCTAGGTTACATTCCTCATTAGGCCCCAAAGATTTTCAAAAGAGAACAGGAAATGGTTCTACTAAACAGTAATACTCACTTTTCCTTAAGAAATTCAAGGTACTCTGGGTTATTCAAGATCTATGAAGAGAAAAAAGGTAATCATTTAATGACCAGGCACAGTGACTGAGCAAGTCAGTGTCAGAAGCAGGTCTGATTTCAGGACCCTCTGGCTTTATCTTATTTTAAATGTATGTCTTTCTTCATGCATCCCTGATCTCACATCTGCACAAGCAGTTTCTATGTTTGAATAAAAATGAGCTTTTTGAAGGATAGCTTCATAATATCAATCAGGTTATCTGTAGAATTAAAGCACAGGGGAGACTGAAACAGTAATATGTATATTTCATGTATATTATATCTTCATCTGCTAAAAAAAGTCATCTTGGTCAGAGGGCCGTGATATTCTGTGCCATTATGGAACTTCACTGGGAAATGTTACTAAAGGCCTCTGCATGCTCACATCCTGGCATGTTAGGATCTTCATTTACAAACCATGTTCGATTATTAGAAAGACAGAGCTGGAGAGTGAACAAACTAATAAATAGTGAACCTCAGGGATAGTACACAAAGTGTACTGTCAAAAAGTAAGTATGAATAATACACAGATCCTACACAGCAGTGAGCAGCCTGGAGAAGTAGAAATATACGCAGCAATGTGAATAGAACCTGAGAGAAACAAGAAAAAAACAACTGAGGTTTATAACCTAGTCCAGTTATGAAAATAAAAATACAAGAGCACAGAAGAACACGTTTCTCAATAACACATATAAAATTACATAAACAATTGGGACATTTTTGGAGGGAAGAATGGAAATAGGCATAAAAATGGCAATGAAATAAGATAAAGAAATAAAGAGAGGGGGTCTCCCAGGACCAGTAATTATAAAGAGCTGTGAGCCGAGAGATAGCATTAGCTCAATTCTGAACCAGAATTTAAAAAAAAAAAATTAAGTGTCATACTAATGTCTTAAGTAGCATAGACAGCTTAGAACTCCCAGTTCCCAATTTTAATCACATTCTGCTTTAGGATAATTGTGAGGCCGACTCCCAAGCACACATCACAAACAGTCCTCTTGCTCTATGTACTCAGGGTTATTATTGCTCATGAAATATTGTAAGTAGACACAGCGACTTTAGTGTAAGAACACTACCGAGAAATCTGCAGGGAAGAAGATCAGGACTCTGCGATCCGGAAAAGCACACACTGTCGTGAAGTACCAGAAGGGAATAAGAATTTAAGTACATATGATTTTCTTGCATTTCTTTCAGCCCTTTTAGTTTGTTACCATCTATTAGGAAAGTATTAGCTGAACTTGTTCCATATTCAGGCAAGGGCAATGTTACCCATTTACTTTCCAGCCAAGATACTTAGATTTACTGGTTAGAATAGACATATTAAAGAAACACAGCTATATTTTCAGCAAGACAATATCTCATCAAATATTCTTTTATCTTACCTTTAGCCCACACTCCACGGTGTGAGTGCCCATATTCCTGCATATCTATAATAATAGCCCAACATTATAATTAACTTGCCCATAGAAGGAAATAGTGATACTATTTGAGCAAGACTTCACAGAACTTATGCCAATAGAATGTGCTACAAATTAATTTTAAAGCAACTAATAGATATTTTAAGCACCATTTTCTGTTACGGCATTTTGTACATGCTTTGCATTAAAGTTTTAATACTTGGGAAGCTTTCCGACTTCACGAACTGAAACAAAACGCTTCTATGTACGTACTCGTGGAAACCTCCAGCTGGAAGCTCTTTTTCAAAGAAAAGCCTGAATATTGAAAATTCAGCAGATCTGGTTTTTAAATAGTTGAGCTTTTCAAGGGGATTGGCAATCTATCATAATGTATCATTAACTTCACTTTAAATGCACACACTTATGTTCTGGCTTAATGACACCATTATGATCTTTACTCCTCGTATGGTTATTCTGTGATCAGAATGTGAAAATACTGCAGAGATAAGTGACAAAGAGTTTAGTCGCCAATTAGTTGGGATTTTAAAGTTAATTGCCATTAGATTTTTAATACAACATAAAAAGGCGGCTGTTATCTGTCATTGTCAAAGAAATGTGGGCAGTATGGTTCACACAATTAAAGTAACTTCTAATTATAAGGGATTGGATTTGCTTTCTTTGTAATACATTTTGAATGGAATGAATCAAAGAACTCATCTACTTTTTAAATAAGTATCCTTTGACATGGGCCTTCTTATTGAATAACAGATAAGACACAGTTAGGATGCTGTGTGGACCAACCTGGTAACCTAAACAAAGTGAAAGATAGCCCTAGCATTACCTCCTCCCAGAAGTTGGAAGTTATTTTAGGGTGAATGGATAGAACTCTGGACCTTTTCCTTCCTGCTAATGCAATTTAGCATACACAAATTCTTTTTATTGAAATTACTGATTCATTCCTTTAAATTCTTATAAGGGAACCCTAATTGTGCAGCCAATCAAAAATATTATTCAGCACTCAAAATAGGTTGACCATTGTTCTAGTCTTTACAGATATGTTTCTCAAAGTGTGTCTCAAAATCAACTCAGTTACTGGAAGTACTGCAGATAAAGTGATGACTACTCTCTATCCCAGACCAACTAAATCAGAATCTCGGAGAGTAGAACCTAGGAATCTGAATTGTTAAAAGTACTCCCAGATTATTTTGGAAACCCCAACCAAAACTATATTCCCTGCTATGAAGACCTAATAAAAGATTTTTTTTAATTATGCAAATGCAGATAGGAAACAGCAAATGCAGACTTATGGTCAATAAAATCTGAGCAATGATTTGGGTCACTTGTGGGATAAGCCATTTAATTGACAATATCCTCTTTTCTCTTCTTCTTCAAACATGGCAAACCCTGAAACCTCATGCTGAATTGGTGGAATCATTAAGTGCTAGCACCTCTACAGTGACTAGAACCTTCTGCCAACTCACACTGGACATGTAGTGTGAGCAAAAAACAGGCCTTCATTATTTTAAGTCACCGGACTCCGGGGACTGTTGCTACTAGAGCATAACCAGTTTGTTCTGACTAGCGCGGGCACACCTTCCATCTTTTCCCCATAGGGCAGCTTTTTACTATGCACTCTTTACCTCAAAAGCAGGTAAGAGTGAAAGAGGAAATCTTATTTAAAAAAAAAAAAAAAGAAAGGACAACTCTAAGAACAGAAGAACTTACAAAGAACAATATATTATAAGTAATAACACTTAATGACTCTTTCCGTATGTTAGGCACTGTGCTTCCTGGTTTCCGTGTGCAGATCTACAGACTGAGCTTGCCACATAGAGGCAACAGCAAAAGCAGAGACCATAGACCACAGTGAGTTTGACCTGTTTGTGGAACAGAAATGTAGGTCAACACAACTAAAGAATGTTGAAGGGTAGGGGAGAGTGGTGAGGAATGAGGGGCAAGAGATAGAGTCAGGGAATTTGTTAGGATTCAGAAGCAGGCCTTGCAGGCCATGGGAAGAACTTTAGAATTTATTCTTGGTGCAGTGGGAGCCACTGGAAAGGTTTAAGCAAAAACCTACATGACATGATTTATATTTCCAAAATATCAGCCTGACTACTTGGGGGACAGTGGAGAGGAGCCCGAATAATCATTGGATGTCCTTGGGCTTAACTTTCATCTTTAGTTCATTTTATTTATACTTAATCTAGGTTTTATGAAAGTATTATTTCTCCAACATTGATATTAATAAAAAATGCTTGCCTTTGTGATGAAATCGCAACACTGCCTTTTGCCTCATTTAAGGCCTTATTATGTGACAGACACTGTGGTGCAAAGATAAGGAGACGATATATCACAACCTTGCAAGAAATCTCCCCAGGCTCCCCAGCCCCTACTTCCTAAGACCATTTCACCCTCTTTCCAATGGATCCTCCCTTTGTCTTCAGCTACCATCAATCCTCTTCATCTACGGACTCGGCTATAAATGCCTCAACTTCCTTGGTTCCTTGTCCCTCCATTCCTACTCCATGTTTAACATCATTGATCTGACCTTGACTTCAAATAGTTGTCCTTCTGAAACCATCCTAGAGACTTAGCCCTGCAAGACGTGAGTCTCTTTTTGTCACTGTCCATGAGGTGTACATGTGAGCAGTGGCAGCGGGGCTGGGAAGGGGATAGCAGTGAGGAGGGAAAGTACCTGGTGTAGAATAGGAGGAAACAATCAGCTACTCAAGTTAGACCGAGCTCAGCTGTGCTGTGGCTTCAGAGGAGCAAGAGGAAATTTAGTTTCCAGATTCTGTTCCATGTCAGTGAGTCACCTAACAGGCATGATTCTCCATAAAATGGGGAATTAGTTAGCATGGTTTAGTTAAATAACGCTGGTCCCGCAACCTGGTTTACATTTCCATTAGCATGGTATATTAACTGTAATTACATAAAGTACAAACTTTGCTGCTAGCTCTTCATTCCGCAAATCACTACATACATAACAGAGACCTATCCTGATCGATGACCAATCATGTCGCTTCTTTCAAAGCCTGTCAGTGACTGGTCACTGTATATCTGTTGCTCAGTTCATGCACAGACAGCACAGCATGTGATTATGTTGCCTCCTTGTCTCCTAGTGTTAAATCCACATGACATTTTGGTAAAATGGATAATTGAAAGAGGAATTAGCAAACAAAGGTGCAAATGCAACAAAGAAAAGTAATAAAGCTGGAAATAAAATTCAAATTAAACATTCATAGAGATATAAAAGCAAAAGCAGATGTGAGAATCTTGATATTGCCACTTTAGTGAGACAACGTGCATCAGAGTAGCTGAGAGGAGGCAAACTTATAGACAGAAATGAGGAAAGAGGTTGTGACAAACAGGATGAAGGTGTCCCAGAGGAAATGCTTAATGCTGGCAAAACACTTCACAATAAAGTCACTCTTAGAGACACTTCATGACACCAAAAGAGCCAAAGATCAGTGTTGGAAGCCCTCAGCAGATGTGCCCAGAAGAGGAGAGCGTGGAGGAAAGACTACCCGTTAGGTTTTATGGCTGTCCCAATAAAAAATCCCACAGCATGATGAACCTCATGAACTGGGAGTGCACCACTACAGAAAGAAAGGAACCCTTGGGAAGGAGGCTTGTTTGATCTATGGATTCTCTTGAAAGATGACTATCCATCTGTTGGGAACTGCCCTGCCTGGTTTCAGAAGCTATAACCCTCTGTGGCTAAGGCTCAGTCGGAGACCTTGGGACCATAAACCACTAAGGAGACAAAGCTTATCTCCCTGGCAGGTGTGCCACCTCTGCCCACTTTACTTTACCCTGCTTGGCCCTGAGCTTGACCAGTTAGCCAATGACAGGTTAGATTCCTCAAGGGAGGGGTGACCTAAGACAGGCATGGTCATGAAGAGGTCCACAGGGAAGGACTCGGGGGGGCTATAGAAAAAGGGGATGATGGATCCTCGCCCCTCGCCTTTAACATAGTCTGAGTCCTCATTCTGTCTGCAAGAAGTCTCCTAATCTCTTGGCTGCCTTACTTCCCCTGCCTGACTTAAGCCTGAAACAATGCTGGAGGTGGGTGCGGCCCTGTGCTGGAAAGGGTGGTTTCCCTGGGGCATCAGGCCTAAGAAAGAATGCACAAAATCCTGTGAAACCTGCTTTGCTAAGAATGCCCTCAGTTTTCTGATAAGGGTCCAGGCATGAAATGTGTTTGTTCCCCAAAGTTTTGTAGTCCTTTAGCTAACTGATCCTGACTCAGAATAAACCCTCAGAGTTCTTTGTTTGTTATCTATTCTTTGATCCTTACTGCCTGATAATGATTGATGAGCTTTACCTAAATTCCTGTGCAAATAAAAGCCCATTGAAGAACAGGCTCTTGGCCCTTCTCCTTTGAGAGATCAGCCACCTCTCCTCCCCAAGAAGATCATGTCTTGGTAGACTTATTCTCATCCATGGCGTCTGGGGTGGCCCTGCAGGCAGAGCCCCCCCCCCCCCCACATCCATACTCACCTCTGAAGTGCAAATTTGAACCACCATTATTTCACCCAAATGTGTACCCTTCAGGCACTGTGTGCCTGTCCATCCTTGAGGAAGACAAGGACTAGAGTCCAGACATCATGATTAAGCAGATCTTACTGGGAATATGGGAACTTCTAAATAAATGAAATATCCAAGATCAAGCTGAAGCAGAGGCCTACACAATTTACTGCCCAAACAGAGTAGAATATGTGTGGAAAGCAGGACCAATAAAATGGCATTGGTCTGATCAAGGTAGGATAAAGTATATAAAACAAAATGGAGTCACTCATGTCAACCAAGAGGGCTACCAGTCAGCCATGACACTTTGGTTCAAGAGGGAAACTACTTAAGTCATGCTAGATACATCTGACAAGAAGACACACCTAAGATATCTGCACACTTTATCAGAACAGCCATGTCTGCAGAGTGGAACCACCGTAGATAGGCTCCTGGGCAAATTCCCTCCTTGGCATCAAGGGTGCTATGACATTTATCAAAAGACCCAGAAGGGTGGAGCACACCACTTCCAAGATATGACTGAGGCAGGCTCCAGACCACTGCTGAGACAGCAACCAGAGTGCTGTTCCACACCACACTGATCTCTGTTGACATCGGCTACCGGAGGCCCTGCCCTGCTCAACTGAGGACTTCACCTGCCCGGCTGCTCACCTGGCTCCGGAGATCCTTCCTTGCAAGATGCTGACAACTCCCTTGCCCACCGTGCTGTCTCCTGGGCCTGCAGACTGAGACCCTGGGACTTAGCTTTGTTATTCTCCATCAATTGCTCTGTGTGTGTGTTGTATTTCTCTTAGACTGTTACAGTGTGAGTAGGATATTAATGTATGTTGGTGTTCTACTTTGAGTGAACCTGCATTCAATAAAAGATGAGTGAATCGCACAGTTACTGTACGTGACTCTCGTCTATTCCTTAGTGCCGGGCTGCTCAGCAGGCAGCTAACCGTGCAGTTGCCCAGCTGACTTATAGGAAAGACTGTATCATGAACATACGCTTCTGACAGTATGAAAAAAGGACTGGAGCGCAAGCCAAGAAGTTCGCACCCTCGTGAGCAGCAACTTGCAACAACATCAAAAGGAGGGGATTGTTTTGGCAAGAACTTGTTTACAACATTTGCAGATCTCCATACAATTTATGGCATTGCTCTACACAATTACTCGTCACCCAGGGGAGGCAGGCGGGCGCCATTTTCCATTTCCTCCACTGGTACACAGTTCTCCACTTGCTGAATTGTCCAGTTTTTCATACAAGGTCTCATCCTTCAGTCTTTTGTATTTTCGATTATTATGTAAAACTTGCTTTTACTTTAATATTGATGTCAGAATTTCAACTGCTGTAAAATTACAAACTTTGACACTTCTACCAGTCCCTGAGGAGCTAGTTCCCTTTGCCCGTGGGTGCAGGCATGCTTCCCACTGTCAGAGCTACGCGTGGCCTCCAGCTGGCTGAACGAAAAAGAAACCGGCCTGTCCCCTGCCCTCGCGCCTCTGTCCTTCTCTCTGCAGAACCCCCATTATATTGCCATGAACTCAGGTCCAAAGTCAGCCAGCCTCTTGTTCCCGCATCACTTCCTTTGTGTTTATACGGCTTTTTGTCTGTGTTGCTGTTTAGAGTAAATAAACTACTTATATTTTTAAAAATAAGGCAAGCACTGTTCAATCTACCTTTGATAATTTTTTTACAAAGAAATAAAAGAGAATTTTTAACGTTTGTAATATTTTACATTACAATGTATTAATATGTTAGTGTTGCTATTTCCTCATTTCACCAGGCAGTACATTTATTACCAACACTGATGTAAAATGGAAGAGTTTTCAGTGTTTCACAGGAGGCTTTACAGGTCATGAAACAATCTTAATTCTCTTCCCCAGCATGAGCCCTTGCAGGGTTCCAGACGCACGGTCATGCTCAGCCCCCCACTGCAGCACAGAGCAGGGGTCTCGGTGCCAATCTGTGTGTCTCCTCCCTCTATCCCGTGGGGGCTGCAGTTCCTGGTTTTCATGTATTTTGTCTTAGAAACTTACTTTTATTACCTCATGCTATTCTCTAATGCTATTAAGTGATTTCAAATGCAGTCATTTCATGGGGATAACCTGCTAGAATAGAGGGATTGCACATGGTACTCAGTTCCTTTCAAAATTTTCCCTACTAGCTAAAGACTGGTCAACAGTCATTTCTTAAAAATAGCAATAAGGCTGTAAACTAACTGGAAAAATTAGGAGATTAAAGAAATAACAATTCATTTCTGCCATCCACTGCTTACATTTACTTGAAAGGACCATGGAGAAGAACATTAAAACGATGTGAAGATTTTTAGGGCTCTCTCACTCAGTGGGAGAAGGGGGCGACAAAACACTATACAATCTGGTTCCATTTTCAGAAAATACACATATATGTGTATGTATGCATATATACACACATGTATACACACACCCACATGCCTGCATATGTGTACATAACTAATCATAATGAAGGATATAACAAAAATTCAAGGGTAGTTATCTTTGGGTGAAAGAGTTATGGGAAATTGTTTTCTTGTCTCTGTGTTTTCTGATTTGTCTGCAAGGGGCATGTAATGCTTTTATAGAAATGATCTTTCAAAAAAGATTCTCTCTTAAATTTACATTTACTTAATATTCTAGTAACAAAATGAACATTGAAGCAAGCATTACAGTGTTTTGTTTTGTTTTTTAACTCTCTCTACCATTCAACTCACTTTCCATCCAATCATAGAGTCAGCACATTTCCAAACAGTCTAGTGAGGCATCCCTCATAGTGCTGACTCTGGGGGGGAAGGGAACACACACACACATACACACACACATATATACATGTGTGTATTTATATACACACACACAACTAACTGTTCCCTTATCAGAGGTGAGGCACATGGCAGTTTAGAGGCTCCCCAGAGGCTCAAAATTCAAAAGCCTCTAACAAATTTTCTTGCCTCTAACTTTTAATAAGTCCAGTCCCAGGTGATGACACGCCCAGGCAATTCTGCTGGATTGAAGAAATCATCTGTGTCATGTAGATGGCATTGCCTGTGTGTGATTAATTGAAAGTAGTTGACAAAATCCAAATGGATAAATAAATCAGAAAATGGTAACCAAAACACATATGTTTACAATCTTCCTGCACAGTCACGTAAACATCATCTGTCAGGAAAACAATGCCTTCTGGATTCTCTCTCACATTCACACACTTAATTAAAACAATTTAAACTATTTGTTTAAACTTTGCACCAAGTCCTATACTTAACACTCAGATTCGTTTTTTATTTAATCCTCACAAGAACCATATAAACAGAACGCTATTATTTTCACTTTATAGATTTTACATGAAATTGCAGCTCAGAGATGTTGGGTAACTCATCCAGGGTCAGGCACCAAGCCCCTAATAATAACCACGTAATGAACAGGAGTGCATGGTTATATTTCTGGGTTTTGTGTCTACTTATTTAGAACTATACTCTACTTGGTTTAAAAAAAACCTTCATCTGCAAACAACCAACAAGACACAACATAATAACTAGTCGTAAAACAAACAAGTGACTGTGTGTAATAATGTCTCACAGAAAACCCCATGTAAGTGTATTTATTTCATTAACTTCTTACATAATTGCCAATTGCTTACAAGAAGGCAACAGATTTTATTTAAAGCATGAAAGATTTAGCACTGTTTTTAAAAGTAACTTTGGATAAAATTTGACAAAAATAATGAGAAACACTAAGGGGCAATTAAAATAACTTTTTAGCTTTACTAAATAAGGAGAATTGTTTTGCTGAACCAACAATACTATTTTAACTGGAAATCAAATGAGGACAGCAGACTTAACAAACAGCATCCTTTTTAGACAATTCAGTGTACCTCTCACCTCCTCATATAGACAAAATTCTATCCTGGTTGAGAATTCTTACTGAAGACATTAATCCTGAATTTCCATAACTCTCATTCTCACTCTGATTGTTGGTTATCACTGCAGAAGCTCAAAGCCCCCTTTTTTTTCACCTTGGCCTTCCATCTCTGACCTTTCAAGTCTTCCTGAAATCAAATTGCCAAATCCTGTTTTCTCCTTGCAGAGCATCTCCTAATCCTCCTAATGTAATTTAGACTGACAGGGCTGAGCTGCAATTCTCAATAATATATCTGCAGATGAAAAGAAGAGTGGCCCAAGGGGCACGCCAGACAAGTTTCCTGTGGGACAAACTGGACTAGATAGGACCCATCCCCAACCCTGGGTGTTGGCGCCACAATCACTGCCCATTCACAACTATGGCTTGCTCCTGGCCTCCAGTGCTCAGGCTGCTGATTATACAAAGGCAGATTATTTTTATTAATAATAATAGCCAGTATTACAGAGTGCTTATTATATGCTAGACACTTTGCCAAATGTTTTTATATGACTTTATAGTACTTACCTAATTAAATTATATATCTATGTGTTTTCTATACTCAAGGAGGTTAGTGGGCTTACTTGGTGAATAAGAACAAAAATGGCTGTTTTCATCTCTCCCCCTTTCTGTCACTAATAAAGTTTTATTGAACATCTATTATGTGTTAATAATTGCGCTGAGTATAGATCTCACCTTTGTGGAGTAACAGTTTCTTCAGAGCAGAAACACACAAATAAGTAATACAATCTAAATACATTAAGAAATATGGTATGATTCCATACCATAAAATTCAGCTCCTGCCCTGGCTGGTATGGCTCAGTGGATTGAGTGCTAGCCTGCGAAGCAAAGGGTTGCTGGTTCGATTTCCAGTCTAGGGCACCTGCCTGGGTTGCAGACCAGGACCCCAGTAGGGGGTGCAGGAGAGGCAACCACACATTGATGTTTCTCTTTCTCCCTCCCTTCCCCTCTTTAAAAAAAATAAAATAAAATCTTTTAAAAAATTCAGCTTCTTAAGATGTACAACTCAGTGATCTTTAAATATATTTACAATGTGCAGTCATTACCACGATCTAATTCTAGAACATTTTCATTACCACCGGAGAGAAACCCTGTACCCATTAGCAGTCATTCTCTTGTCACCTTAGCCCTTGGGGTCCACTAACCTAACCTCTGTCTCTATGGATTAGCCTATTCTGGACATTTCAAAGAAACGGAATTATACCAAAAGAGAGAGAAATATGTAGAAAATAATCATACTTAAGGAATGGGGGCTATATTAATAAATTTGAATAATCCACTGTCTCCTTCATTATCAGAGTTCTGCACTGGGTGGTCTGGAGGAAAACCGCTATCCTTGTTACAGAGCCATCCAGAAAGATCCGAACCACACCAGGTGTTAATCACTCTCACGTTCAGTCCTATGTTTGACACCCTCCTTCCAGGCCATTTTTCTGTCCAAGGTCAGCTGCCACTCACACAGGTAAGTTATGTTTTTGAAGTATTATTTAAGAATATCTATAAATGATAACATATGAAACACCAAAAAGAAAATTGCATATAAGTTAAGAGTCCATGTTGAACCCCCCCAAAAAAATCCACTAGATAAACACATATATGCAAAGAAAAATGTTAAGAGGAAAAGTGACATAGTATTAGAATAATTGGAGATTTTATTTTCGTCTATCATACTATATAGTGCAATTCTATAAATATAGCCACTTAGAAATTTTATTATAATCATAAGAAGTAAATGTTTTATACAAGTTAAAATCAAAAGAATGATTGTAAAGTCTGCTTGGCATAATACACTGCTATTGTTTTATTCTACAAGCTAATGAGGTTAATCGGTATGGTTGTATTATTTTCAAGTGATTTTTTAAATTGAAAATCCAAAAGGAAACAAAGGGAAACAGGTTTTAAGTAGCAGTGCCTAAATCTGAACAGATGCTACTCACTATTTGGTCATCAGAATTGAGTTCACAGAAGAATGGCCTCTTACTACCTACCTGTTGAAGAGAAAAGGAGAAAGGCGACTGGCTGCTCACATTAATGGTTCCACACACTCCTCTTCTGAAGACTATCCTTCTCAAGGTCTTTCTTCTTTTCAACTTCCTTGAAAAAAATGTAGAATCTTCTCCCTGTACACACATACCGTAAGAATTCATATTTTTAAAAATATATTCAAAATGTTAGAAGTGCTGTAGCTGGTGATAGAAACAAGGAGTGATTTCAAAGAGTCAGAAAATCTTTTTGGAGTGATGGAAATGCTCTGGAACTCCTTGTGGTGGCGGATGCATAGCCATATGAACTTCCTGAAAATCGTTGAGCTGTACACTAAAACAAGTAAACTTTATACTTCAGTAACGCTTTAAAAAAAAAGTGTAATTTCATTGGATAGAGGACAGAATTGCTGTTACCTAGGAAAATGTTTAAGGAATTCTGAAAGCTATTAGTGAATCAAGACTGTATTGAAAGAGGTATCAGACCAACAGGCTCAGCTACATGATTTGGAAGGCCCAGTGCAAAATGAAAATCCAAGCTCCCTTGTTCAAAACGCACTGAAAACTTCAAGACAGAAGAGCATTCAACTGAGCACAGGGCCCTCTGAGTGCCAGGCTGGGTGGAACTCTGAAGCAGCTTTTTAATTTCCACAAAGTGAAAATGCTGAGATTTTGATTGGAAATGCATTAAACCTATAGATTAATTGTGGGAGAGGGGAAGTGCGGATTGAGATCTGTAAAACTTTAATCTTTCCATCACTGAATAGGTTCATCCCTCTGTTTATTTTTTTATCCCTCTATTTATTTAAATCTTCTATAATTATCTCAATAATGTTTTGTAGTTTTCTTTCTTGAAAATCTTCCTAAGTATTTGTTAACTTTTGATGTTTATAAATGGTATTTTTAAATTTAATTTTTTTAACTTTATAGTACTTGTTGATAGAAATAAAATTGATTTTTATATTGACCATAACTTTAGACTTGTGGAATTTTCTACATAAGAAATATATTATCACCCAGTCATGGCCGCTTTCCTTATTCTTTTCCAATATGCTTTCTTTTTCTTATCCTCTGCTCTGACTAGAAAACTACAGTACAATGTTGAATAGAAGTTGTAAGTGCAAGACTTCTTGCCTCATTCCTGATCCCATACATTTTGTAGGGTATGCCTAAGTCAACTTATTAAATCACATGGTACAGATTTCCAAAGTGTTGGCACGATTTGACTCTGCTGACAGCAATGCAATGGTTCTGGTGGGAGCACTAAGCCTCTTGATACAGTTAGACCTCTAACACTCTTTCAAAATATTTACTCTCTTTTCCCTTCCATTTCAGAATTCAACCATTAGAAGAAATAAACTAGTACAGCAACTTTCTTTTGAGAATGAAATGAGACTGGAGAGGTGGCGGGTGGCAGTAGGGTGGGGCAGAAAGCAGAATTCAGAAGAAGATATTTGGTTTTCTCTGATTGTTACATTAATTTGTGTATATTTTTTAATTTCCTAAGAAATGAAATTAGGGGAAGAAAAATAAAATAGAAATAATATTTAAAATAAAGAAGCATGAAAACATTAAAATTACGTAAGTTTACCTAAACAAAAATGCATTTTTACTGAACAGTGTCTTGGCTAATGACACAGAAAGGAAGATGGAATGTGGGGAGGAACCCCACATACCTGGGCATGACTGCATCCGCAGGCCGACCTCATAGTCTGAAGCCTTTCTTCACGTTCCAGGGGGCTGTGTCAGAATAACACAGAAAGAGGCCCGGATCTTCAACTTGTACTTCATTTGAAGTTTTTGTTTTAGCGTTTTTCACAATATTTGGATATCCCAATAATTATCTGGATCTGAATGTTTGTTTAAAAAATTTATTTTCTTCCCAATGAAAATTACATAGTGGTTTTTCACTAATGAAAAACCATATTTTATCTTTCTTCTTCTATATATTTTGAAGAAAAAAACTAGTAAGAATCTGGAAACCAAAATGTATTTAATCTTCAAAACTTCACTCAAACAAAATCGTATTCACATCTTCTCCACATTTTCACTTGCTTTGAAGCTCTCTTCCAGAACACAGAGATTTTACTGGAGGATATTGGAGGGCTTATCTGCTGACATGCTGTTAATTCTGTCTTATCAGCATCGTTTTCTTCGGTGCAACAAAAAGAAAATTGCATGTTTTCCCCTTTTCAGTCCAATTTTTGTTACGAGTTTTACGTACTTCTCTCTTCCTTGTCAAAAATTTTCTTTTAAAGAATGTAAAGATCTTATATAAACCTAAATGCAAGAGCTAGGAAAACAGTGTTTGAGTGGATTTTCTGATTCCTCAGCTTGACAGACTGGATGTAGGGCTGGCCTTCCAAAGTGGGAGGACACCTGTCCATGTCCTTTAGGTGTGATCCTATTTCTAAGTTATCCCTTTGCACACTGGCGATCTACGGTCCAATTTTAAAATGACTCCATGTTATATAAGAATAGAGCATGTCATTTCGTGCATTGTTGAAGAGGGAACTCAGCTGGGCTAAAGAAGAGTGGGCTTCAATCCTGGTTAGTAGCCACTATTCAGCTACATGACGTAGGCCAAGTTTAACTTCTGGAGGCCTCAGTTTTCTCACCTGGAAATGAGGCATTTGAATTAGATGACTATTAAGGGTCTTTCCAGGCCTAATAATCTATGTGAAGCTCAGAAAGGGAACTATTCTCTTAATTTCCTAATGATTCAGTTTTAAGTTGTGTTGGAGAGGGAGAAAGAAAATAATGCTAAATATTTTTGTATTTGAAACTGAATAAAACAGGTAGGTGAGAACATTGGTATTTTGTGACATCTTATGTTCAAAGGAACTGTTTGAAAGGATTCTGAAAGTTTGTTTTTTCCCCTTCACTCCTGGGCTTCCCATATACCCCTCAACTGCTAGAAATACAAGGAAGAATGGAATAAAATCTTTAGCAACTGATTTCAAACTGAGAATGTAAAACCCTAGAGTTCTATAAATCCTTTCAGAGGGTCTGCAAGTATTTGATCTGAATTTCATTTAAAAAGTATATTTGTATATTTTGCATATAAAACAATATATATCTTTATTCAAAAACTTTATGTTTACTTATTTGACAAATAGTTATGGAGTGCACATTTTATTCTGAGAACAGGTTGAAGGGCTCAGGATCCAAAAATGAACAGAAACAAAATTTTTTGCCCTTTATTAAATTTACATTCTAGCAGTGGTAGCAAAAAATAAATAAACAAAATAAGTATATTATATAGTATATCAAAATTTTATAAGGCCAAAGAAGGAAAATTAAGCAGGGGCTGCAAGAGAGTCAAGAGGTTAGTGTAGGTCTGTCTGAGAAAGTGGCAGTTTAGTGAAAACGTGAAGGAAGTGGGAGGAAGCCAGAGAGGTAGAGGATGCAAAGGCCCTGAGTCAGGAGCAGCCTGGAGAGTGGAAGAGCCGACCGGCCACCAGCACGACTGGAACCAAGGGGCGGTGGACAGAGAGGAGGCTAGAGGAGGAATAGAGGCCTGTAATACCATCAAAGGTCTCTGGCTTTTAACACACTGGAAACCTCTACTGCCTTAATCAAGCTGCCCGATACAGTACTTTTATGTGGAACTTTCCTGTATTTTTTTCATATACACTTGAACGTGGCACTGAACAAGACTTTATTTCTGTACTAGTATTGTTTAAAATCAGGCTTATACCTGCCCATTTAAGCAAAACCTATATTTTTATGACAACACAGGTGTGCCTAGTTAAATTACATGCCAGGCGAGGTTTGGCTATACCTGATTGTGTCACTTTTCTAGCAACAAGCAGATTTGTAACATGTTGATAATATTGTCTTACAATTCACTCTAACCATCATTTTAGGTTTAGACTACTTATCTTACATTTATGGATAAGGAATGCAGGCTAGTTTTGAAATGTTATTCCATACAACTCAATAAAAAAAAATTTCATTTTCATCCTCTTTGAATCTCCCAGAACAGTTTATTAAAAGCATCTTGAGATTTCACAATAAGCTGCTATCTTGAACAATTACCTGCATAAATCAGCATTTTCTTCTTACTAAACAAACAAAATTCAACTATAAGACTGATGTGACTACAAATATCACCTAGAACTCCAAAATTAAATTATTATGTTCATCAAAACAGGCTCAAGAATCTCACAAATTGAATTAATAATAAGCAAATGCTATAAATTCGAAGCTATAAAATAAATTTATGCTAATAAAATTGACCCTTTATCTGGTAAACCTATGTGATTTTTGCCAAGCTGGAGCCCAGTAAGAAATGGATGGAAGGTGATTCCGGAGAAGTCAGAAGAGCAATCAGGCAAGCGGCACATCCTCTCCGGGTTAAGTCTTTGGTTCTCCACGCCCCCGTGTAAGGTGGAGAGTGAGTCCCTGTCATGGTCTGCTGGCCTATTCTTGGTGAAGCCACTGATGCCACAATCATTGACCGAAAGGTTGTTGGGAAACAGGATATTTATGTTATTTGCATGATAACAAAGCATCATCTCATAGATTACTTATTAATTGACAAAGGAGAAATAATGCCTTTATTAAAGAAAGATCTTCATAAACTACCTCAACCAGGTGATTAAGGTTAGTGTCATGTGCCTCCAAAGAGGATGAAATGGAACATATACAACAACTCCTGTGTAGTATTCTTGTCGACGAAATTTCTAGGGTCTAATCATGAGGAAACGACCAGTAAAATCCAAACTTGAGACTTTAACAACTGAACTGGACTGTTCAAATTATTCCTGTCATAAAAGACAAAAAAGTACTTCGAAATTAAGGAAAACTGAAATATATCACAACTAAATATAATACATGAGACTTGATTGAATTTTTAAAAAAAACTATAAAGGACATTTGAGGGTCAATTGAAGAAACTGTAATATATACACTATGTTAGATATTATTGAATATTGCATCACTTTTTAAATTCTTGGAAGTGAAAATGCCATTGTGGTAATGTAGGAAAATGTTTTTATTCTTAACTGATAAATACTTAAGAATAAATAAGTGAAATATTTAGAGGGAGAGTTACATGATGTTACAGTTCAAATGGCTCAGAAAAAAATTGAAGAGAACATATATTATGTATGCACGTAGACGATGGATGGATGGATAGGTAGATAACAGAGAGTATACAAATGTTATAAAATATTAACAATTTGTGAATTTAAGTAAAGGGTATATGGGTGTTTATTGGGTTATTCTTTCAACATTCCCTCAGGCTTGGAATTTTTCAAAACAAAAGGTTGGGAGAAACAAAAGAGAAAGACTGGTGTCACTGAACAAAATAGTCTGAATAGCTCGACCTCAGTGTCACTTCCCACTTCAGGGGGATGTTTGCCCACGCCCTTCCTCAAACGAGGCTGAAGAGCGGCGTCTGCGCGCCAGGAAAGCCTCGGTTGGACTGCAGAGCGGGGTAACCTAATCGGCAACCCTCGCCAAATCCCCATCCAGGGAATTTACTGCCTTCACTCTCGAAAAAGTGCCGCACAGAATGTTAGCCTCTCTACTCAAACACAAGACAGAGATTTAGAGCACGTGGAACTTATCACCAAAGGAATTGTGAACTGGTGTTTGCTCAGATCTGTTATGTTTATTTACTCCCGAAGAAAAATATTAGCCTTTTGTAACAAGATTCTTTGAATTCACGGGAGAGCATACCGGATCCTGCAGGTCTGGCTGTGGGGAGTTTAGAGGTGAAACAAAATCACAGTTTGGATCCTCAGTCATGGCCTCCAGGAAATATAGGCCCTTGGCTTTCTACCCTCAAAGCTGAAGGGAAAGGTTTCAAATATTGCACAAGTCTTAACTGCCCGGAGTTCAGAATAAAGGGAGCATTTCTGTTTGCAGTGGGACTGACTTTCCAATCCTAGCCTGCTCCGCGGTGCCAGATCCCTAAGTGTCCCTGGCTCGCTGGCAGCATTTTAGCTAGACTGTTAGTCTTCAAGGGTCATGAACCGAAGTCATAACCAGAAACCAAGCGGCCCAGGCCTTCACCTCAACTGTCATTTGTGAGGCTGATAGAAACAGCGCAGCTATTGAACAATAGAAAAGGACCTTTCTTCCTCTCACCAGTGACACAAACCCTAAAACATGAAGCTCAGGCACTGCTAAAGACAGCGGGCACCAGGGAACTGGAACCTCTTAGCAGCAGGTGGTGTCAGTGGGGCCTTTTGAGAAACGTGTCAGATCCTTTTAGGACTCACTAAAACACTTCTAGTTCCTGTGGTGCCACTGATAATACTTTGTCAGTCATTATGATGATCTAGATCTACATTAAGTAGTTTGAAAAGCACCTTGAAATGTTTGACCGTTAAATTAGTTTCTCCTCTAGACTGCTTGCTGTCAATTGTCCTTGCGATGATTGCAGGAGCTGTACTCAGTTTGGGAGAAATACTGAGCAATGTTTCTTACCTGTCTAAAGTACAGAGAGAAGCCACAAACTGAGTTCCTTCACAACAGCTCCAGACACTAATCAAAGTCCATGTCTTCTTCTGAGTGGAAGAGACTAAGTAATTCCTTAGTCTGTGGGCTGTGCCCAGACCTTCAGTTACGGAACGTCATTCTCTGTACTATTTCCTGATCTAAAGGATGGCAGTTTATTTGCCTGGTTCTTCCTTAATTAATTTGTTCCTTAGGAAGGGCACTTTCTAATAAACTTTTGTGGAGTGATTTCCACAAGTCCGAGGCAGGAGTAAACCACAAACCCTGCCACTGATCCATATCAAAAGCTGGGGTTTCAGGGGGTGTTAAATTAATAACCAGTCACAAATTGTGTGATTGGGAAGTTGGAAAAGATGGGCTTTCTGTTTTTTCTCTTTCACTGGCCTTTGCACCTTTTAATTCTACTAACAGTAAATAGAATTTTGACAAGTTGTGAGATAAAAAAAAATTGAATTTCCAGGTAGAGAGAATTCCAGAAGTTTTTTGGAGCCATCCCTTCAAAATCTAGGTTGGTTACCATACAAACTTTTATGTACCACACTCTGAACCTTTGCCGGTTTGTCTTTTGCAGTCAGGATGACACGCTGTCCTCCCAGCTGCAGGAGTCTCTTCTCCTCAGTTCCCATCCCGTCGCTCTCGAACGGGACAGCGCTGTTCCCGGGGCTGTCAGGGAAAGGAGGCGTTGCCCACCTGCTTCCAGCGACAGACGTGCTCTGTGCCTGCAGTGCCACTCTCAAGACGTTATTTTCAACGAGTTTGTGCATATTCTGTTATCAAAACAGGTCATTATTCCTCAGAACACGGAATATGTTTTTGTGTATTTAAATACTTCATGACTTACCTTGAAAAAAATCATTTTATTTATTTTTTATTTTCATATATTTTTAGTTTGTTCTAATCTATTATTTTATTTTTAACTTTTTATTTGGAAATAATTCAGTCTTACAGAAAAGTTGCACAAATAGTACGTGGACATCCTGTGTATCTTTACTTATATTTCCCAGATCTTAACATTTTACCACATTTACTCATTATTCTATATGTACTTACTATTTTTTCTTGGTTATAATTGCAGATTTAATGCTTCCCCCCCCTAAAAAATAATTTTAGAACAATAAGAAAAAGAATATCAGAAAACTAAAGTGTTTTTTACCATTGATATACTTCCAAAGTAAAAAGAAAAACTAGTTTTTACTTGTACCATTAAATCAAAATACCAATTTTTTTAATTTCTAATTTTATTTTTTACTTTTTAAAAGATATTATTTATTTATTTTTAGACAGAGGGGAAGGGAGGGAGAAAGAGAGGGAGAGAAACATCAGTGTGTGGTTTCCTCTCATGTGCCCCCCACTGGGGACCCGGCCTGCAACCCAGACATGTGCCCTGACTGGGAATCCGACAAGCGACCCTTTGGTGTGCAGGCCAGCACTCAATCCACTGAGCCACAACAGCCAGGGCTAATTTTATTTTTTAATTACAGTTGACATTCACTATTAGTTTCAAGTATACAACACAGTGACTAGACATTTAATAACCTGTGAATTGATCCCCCAGTAAGTCTAGCACCCATCTGACACCATACAGTTATCACAATATTATTGACTCTGTTCCCTATGCTGTACTTTGCATCCCCACGACTACTTTTGTAACTGCTAATTTGCACTTCTTAATCTCTTCACCTTCATGAGTATAGCATTTGTTGTTTTAGTTTCTACAGGATCATAAGTACATTTGTTCATTGTCATTACATGAAATTCATGCTATATTTTGTCTATTTTCAGGGTATAATAATATTAATAATAGCTAATATTAACTGAGTACTTACGGTTATGCCTGCTATGCCAACTCACATAATCCTTGTATTGACTTCATCACTGTTCCAATTTTGCAAATACAAAAGCTAAAGCCCAGAGAGGTGACGAAAGAAGGATGACGGGGAAGGTGTTCTGACTGCTCTAGTTCCTGAGATCTTAGTTACCAGACTCAGCATGTGCCACAGCCAGCCTTGCCCTTCAATTTCACATTCTCTCACATTTCACGGAAGTTTGCAGATGTGTTTGTTTGCTTGGGGTGCCATAACAAAATACTGTAGACTGAGTGTCTTAAACACTTAAATTTATTTCTCACATTTATGGGGGCTGAAGTCCAAGGTCAAAGCGCCAGCATGATAGGTTTCATGCTGAGGCCTCTTGTCTCGGCCTGCAGGTGGCTGCCATCTTGCTGTGTACTCACAGAACTTCTCTCCGTGAGCTTGCTGAGTGCGAGAGAGCTCTGTGGTGTCTCTTTACAAAGACAGGGATCCTAGCTAATGCTATCCTACCGGATCAGGGCTCCACCCTTATGACCTCGTTTAACCTTAATTACATCCTCAAAGGTCCCATCTCCAAAAATAGTCACACTGGAGGTTAGGGCTTGGACATTTTAATTTGAAGGAAGGTGGGACACAAACATGTAGTCTATAACAGCAAGTAACAGTATTATTTCCAAAAGAAAAGATTCTAAGTTCATTAAAATGCTAACAAACAGGTACTTACTTCTCAATTCCAAAATTCCCCCTTAAAAAAAATTGCAATATCACATGTATTACAGACCTCATATGGACAAACAGAGTAGTAGACAAGAAGTAAGATTCTTCACTGCTTATAGCAATTTAACTAATTAGATGAACAATGGGTGACCTCAGAGGAAAGCTGTGTCAGAGAACTGAAGCAAAAATTCAAGCAAAACAGTGAGTCGTGCCTGCCTCATTGGGAAGTCAGCTCTGATTCGACTCCAGATAAATTCAGCAGCGACTTGTGTTAGGTTGATACTTTCACCCTCTGCTTCCAGTTATTATGATAGGAAAAAAATCATTAATTAATCACATATTATAATCTAAGCACATGTATATTTACTCACTTAAGAGATTAGCACACAAATTCCAAATAATATATATAAAAATAATCAGTTGTAGCATTTTCCAGAAATGCAGTTTGTACTTCTTTTTTAATTAAGCTTAAGCACTTTATGATTTATGTGGAAAAACAAAAGACTAGAAATAAGCATGCATATTGTATACAGTTCTTGATTCAATAGAAAGGAAGGTAACTAGAAATAAAGCTGTGAGGCCTCCATAAAAATACGTGCTCTGTTAAGAATTTCAATTGTCCGACATGGTTCAGATTCTACTCAATTCATTACGATGTTCACTGCCAGTATTGTTCACTAGCACAATGAAGCATACCACAGTATTTGAAACTATAGCCTATAAATATTACTGTTACACAGCCTTCTGGTCCCACAACAGTGGGATAAATGCTGTGGATTTTCTAAAATTTATTCTTTCCACTGCATCATAGGCTGGTCGAGCAAAGGAACCTCTAAATATCTCAGCAACTAATTTAGGACCTTCCAGGCAGCCATAATCTCTATTAGCAGGTGCCAAATTAGAGTGTTCCACAAAGAGAAACAAAGAATATTGTGTCAGCTTCCTGCTCTTGTAGAATTTCAGTATGATGAATGGCTAGCTGGCTGGAACTGCAAGCCATTTACCAAATATATAAATAAAAAGATTATAGAGATGATAGATAGATGATAGACAGATAGATAGATAGATTGATGATAGATAGATAGACCTTCCTACTTGTCTACCAGTCTTCCAACTCAATGGCAATTGGAAAAGATAGCTCTTATTTGGCACAGAGGAAAAATTGCCTTAGTGTTGAATTTGTTTTCTTTTGGTAGACGGGTTGATACTTTTTGTTCTTTCTCCTAATTTTTTATTAATCTTGCTACTCTGTTATTGGTTCACCAAGAGTGAAGGAATATTATGTTTAGGGGAGAAATATCATTCACACACCTACAACCTGCTAATTCTTTCCCAAACAGACTAACAAAGTACTTTTCCCTTTGGAGGTTTGGATCAAATGAATTGCAAGAAAAGGTTTTTGTCTTTTGTTCTATTTCAATCCCTTCCCCGTGACCTGACTTGTTTGTCTTCCTGTCAACCTTCTACTTACCTTGGCGTTTCTCCTAATCAGCAAGCAGGACTACATAGGAATGTCGGTCTGTAAGTCAGTTAAGGTAAACCTGGCCACCTGCCTTCCTGTTTGGACTTCCTCAGTGACCATAAGCTCACATCATCCAGTGCCAACCAGACAGAAATAACCATGGAATGCCACACTGGCCCTTCCTTTGGGAGGATCACTATCCCTCTTCCCACTCCTTTCTGTTGGCCCTTTGGAATCAGATACCTGGCTGCTTTTGCCCTATAGTATCTTGTTCCTTTGGCACAGGAACATTTCCGTCAGGAAACCACTGATACTGAATGAGATGCTAGGAATGATATTATTTTTATATCTTCTAAAAGCTGTATTTTCTGTAATACTGAGATATCTGATTCCAACTTTGATTTTTGCCATCATCACTTCTTCATTGGTCAACATCTAGTATTATAATTTTGAAAAAATCTCAAAATTTAAACATTTTTACTAAAGAACCTGAAATGTTACCACTCTATTTACCAACTAAACAATGAAGATCCGTAAAGAGCAGAGATGAGGCTTTTGTACACTAACAGGAGGACACTGTGCTTGGAGGGCCCTTCATGACTCTTCAACAGTCTATTCCTCAAAACTAAGATCACTTGGGAGAAAAGAATTATGGGAAGAACTAGACCTGTTTCTGCTGTGGTAACAACAGAACTGAACACACTCCTCCAAAGATACTTCCTTTGGGGAGCCCGGAAGGAGAGGGTGGACGTTGTGCGTTTGTCTTGCATTACTCAAGATGATTAAGAAAAAGACCAGGCCTCCACGTCTCCCTTCTAAGCCAAGTGTTTACACCAGAATTGGACGCCAAATTCCTGTCCATCTACATTTTCTTCCATTGCCCCTAATACGCTGGATTAAGATTGAGGCAGTGAGGCATCAGTGCCCATTGCTCCATTTCTCCTTTTAGAGCCTGTTGAAGATCCCACAAAAGAACCAATCCTATTTCTGTAACAGGTTCCTCCCTATTAGAACAGGACAGAAGACAGAGAGCCCTTATCCTATTTAATGATTGCCTCTTTCTATTTCTCTAGGGATATTAACTTGCTGGTTATTTCACGGATATGAAATGGTTTATAATGCAATTAAATCCCAGTTCTTTGTGCTTAAAAGAAAGAGGAAACACCCTTTTGGTCCACCCCCTAGCAGTAAAAATTCAGTTTAAAGTCTATTACTTCCTTTTCTTTAAAACCCCAGCTTCCCAGTCAATAGCGCAGTGAACGTGGAAAAGTCTTTACTTCAGTGAGATGGGTTTTAAATGGGACTTGAAAAGCCTACGTTCTTTTATAGTTGCAATACCTCGTCTAACAGTTTGCTTAGACTCAGACTCCTATAGGAGTAGCAAATGTATTCTTTTGCAAAAAATAAATTTCTTTATATTTAAGCATAAAACAAATGGTAAACTAGATTTAAAAAAAGACCTGGGTATGATTCTCTTTTTTCTAAAAAGCTATCAATTACACTGAAACAATTTCAGGAAACATTTCTTTTGCGGGAACATTTTATTCTCCTAGTCTTCACTTTTCTTTTCCCAACTGTTTTTTGATATAGCAAAAATAAACTAAAATTTCTCAAAGAAAATAGTGATAATATGGGCCCCTATTCTTCACTCGGAGTTTCCAGACTAGCTGCATCCAGCCACCATCCCAAATTTCACCCCGGCTGGGGTGACCATCACTCCCCTAGGGAATACCTTCTGCCTCCCCTGGCTCTGTAGCCTTCTGTGATGCTGATGCACACCAGACAGCATTTTTACTTCTTGAAAGAATAGGTAGAGCATCAGAGAAAATGGATGGCCAATCGACCAGGGCTAAATTAATTGGTGGGGACATCCAGCAGGCTTTAAGGGCGCCTTCGAAACTGAGGCACTAGATAGAGATAGAGGAAGACAACATTTCTGCCTTGATGAATTTACTTACAACTCTAATTTTTGCAATCAGAATATCTTTAAGGAGCTATTTAAACTTTAGCACACATATAGTTATGGCATTTGAAACAATTAACTCTTATACTTGATACAAGAAGATAGCATAATCATTTTACAGCTCAGGGCCTGTAAGTCAGGTTCTTCAATTATCTCCAGAAGGCCAATTGACAGCCATAGCCTTGATGATATACAGGAAGTTACAGTATGGTTTTTATCCAGAAAAAATCTGGGGAGTGTACCTAAAGCAAAGGCACAATTGGGACAACAGAGCTTTCTGAAAGCAGCTTTTCTGATTTCCTTTATCCAGCTCTCAGGGACCCCTTAATTGCATCATCAAAAGGTTTGAGATCTCTTTCTTTATTTCCAAAAATAATCTCTCCAGTAGGATTTCTCAAACTGGACTAAGAGTCACTGGTCTCAGTATCACCTGGAGTCTTACTTTTAGAGTCCTAAAAATTCCAATTACTCCACCGGACTCTGAAGTTTGGGGGCAGACATCTGCAATTTTACAAAGTACTACCGGCACCCCATTGAATTTTGAAAACCACCTTGTTGACTGTTCATTCACATATATACATGTTTGGAAAAGTAATTTGCTATATCAGGAAAATGTTAAACACATGAGTTCAAGGAAGTCTGTGACACAGCTGTTTAATCTTGCCAGAAGCATCTCTTATTTGAATAAAACTTAAAGCAGAAATTACTACAATTAATCTCAGAAAAGGCTACTTAAACCTATCAACAACTTTCCTTCCACTCATCTACATGTCTCCCACTGTTTACTTTCTATCAGAAAAAAAATAAATCTTCCATAATATTGGAATTTTTGTTTTAAGAAAACACACTTTATTTAAATATATTGGTCATTAATTGGATTGAATTTTTAAAATCTTTAATGGAAGAAGATAGAAGAGAGAATTATGACCATATTAAAATGAAATGGAATTCTCCTGTAGAGTAATTAAATTATAATGATGATTATTTGTAGTAATGAACTATAGGGTACAAGTCTGGAATTAATAATATAATTTTTGAGTATCTGGCTCTCTTTATACTGACCATAAATTTTAAAAAGTTGCTCCCTCCCCATATACAATTTCTGTTTTCTTCTGAACCCAGCCAGGTAGAATCATTGATACATTTCAAAGGGCTTTATTTCAGATTCAATTCAAAGGGAGGGCAAAGTTAACAACAGAATCCTTTATGAAAGCTAACCTTATATGAGAGAATCTAATAAAGGATGCCACGTATTGGTAAGAGAAACAATACAACCTGAACATTTTCAATGATGCTGCACCAAAACATTAAAAAGTTAATATGACAATGGGTATTGATTAGATTTTATTGTGGAAACGTTGAGATGCGGAGGATAAATGAGATCTGACTGTGATGACCCTGCCATCCTGTGGATTTCAGAGTTCTAAATATCTGCAGCCAGGAACACGTCTGCTTCTGTTCCTCTGAACAAGTTTACCCTTACTGAAAACTGCTGCTGTATTTCTTCGCTATCTATTTCACTCCCTTCCTCTAAAGACAAAACTCCCAGATGAATAAATGGATATTTGGAAGTTTTTTTAAGCCACCATCTAACTAATGCACCACACAGATAAACTCTTGCTCAGATGAAAATATTGGTTAGCTATCTGAAACTTGTTAAAATGTGACCTGTAAAGTTCTGTCTACTATAAATGATACACTTGATTTTGATAATTTGTTTTCTATACATATGAAATTTACTTTGCGTTAAAAAGCTTCCCAGCCTGGTAGCGCCAAGGTGCTTCAGTTTCAGGCAGAGCAACCCTAATCAGAGAGTACTTGGCTCCTTTAGTTCATTTTCTCTTGCCTACGGATGTAAACGTCTGTGGGACAGACACTGCCTTGGGACAGAAAGGACCTGACTTCACAACCGCATGTTCCATTGGAGTAGACTGATACACAAAAAACAAACAGTAAACAGAAAACATAAGGAAAACATTACAAGTTATAACATATATTATGGAATAAATAAACAAGAAGCTGTGATAGAAAATAAAACTGCGAGGGGCAGGGGAACTCCTACTTTGGACAGCATGATTAGCTAGCAAAGGCTTCCCAGAGCTTGTCAGATTCAGCAGAAACCTACAGGATAAGAAGACAGCCATGTGAAGAAAGGAGGAGATTTCAGACTGGAGACCCCGCATGTGGTAAGAGCCTACACAGGGGAAAGAGCTCAGCATCGCTGGGGAAGTATATGGGCCTAATGCTCCTGAAGGACAGCAAGAAAGAGCAAGACACAGGAGGAGATTAAAGAAGTAGTCAGGGGAATGAGTCAGGGCCTGGAAAACTGTGGTAAAAAACTTGGAACCTATTCTAATGGCATGGGAAGCTGTAGGACAGTTTTAAATATCCAAAGCCATTTGTACATTTCTAAATGTTTAAGTAGAATAATAACCACTTGATCAAAAGCTCTTATACTCCTACATCAAAATGCAGAGCACAAAGCTTTGTCTTCACTGCCACATGCTCCTCTCCTGTTTGTAAGCCCTGTCCCCTTACAGTGAACCTGGTTCCCCAAATCTGTCTGGAGCTCCTACCCGCCCATATGCCCAAGGGAACACTCCATACATGCAACACCATCCCTCCACATCCCATTCTGAAAAAGTTACTCTCTCTTTTTTTAATTTCTCTGGGTTACAGCCACTTCTGTCTTTCCTACTTATTACTATCACTTTTCTTAGCATTCAGCACAATGTATAGTTACTTGCTTGGTTTTCCCTGATTTGTTCTTTGTTTCCACTGCTAGATTAGAAGCCCACAAGGGCAACTGTATCTGACTTGGGGATTATTATATCCTCAGTCCTCTTCAAAGTCCCTGGCAGTGTTCAGTAAATGAAAGAATTTATGAATCTTTGCTTCAGCTATGAGAACGTTAAGAGCAATTTGGGTTATTTTGATAGTATGGACAATTGTCACTGCCCAGCCATGACATAAGGACAAATTTTCCTTCGCTATTATACTTCGAAGTCCACAGAGAGACACAGAATGGTCCATGTGTGTTCCACAGTAGACCAGTCTTTCTTACCCTGGTCTAAGTTTCCAGACCCTTTCCG
This sequence comes from Desmodus rotundus, assembly GCF_022682495.2. NCBI lineage: Eukaryota > Metazoa > Chordata > Mammalia > Chiroptera > Phyllostomidae > Desmodus > Desmodus rotundus. Next base: position 135,232,017 of record NC_071387.1, read on the forward strand.
TCTTCTCTGGTGTGGGTTAGGTTAGACTCTCTTAATCAGTCTCAAAATCTCTAAGAATCTGCGCTAATTTAACCGTGATTGCTATTTCAAAACCAACTGTAGGTGGGAATTTGGAAAGAGGATTTGGAAAAAACAAACATAAATATATATATATATACATATATATATTTAAGATTTTTATTTATTTATTTTTAGAGAGAGGGGAAGGGAGGGAGAGAAACATTGATATGAAAGAGAAACATTGATTGGTTGCCTCTTGTTCATGCCTTGACCAGGAGCAAACCTGCAACCCAGGCATGCGCCCTGACTCACAGACAAACCAGGCACCTTTCATTTTGCAGGAAGATGCCCAACCAACTGAGCCATACTGGTCAGGGCAAAACATAAATATTTTTAATCAAAACATGGAAGTCAGATATTGGAATGACACAAAAAATATGTACAAATTTAAATTTACATTTGATTCAAATAAAGTAACCATCCTTCTCTAGATCGATATTTTCTTATCTTACTCAGAAGTAAAACAACTGAGAAAAATTAGTAAGAAGCACTCCTCTCCTGAGAACCTACCTGCCTGGGCTTCGAGGATCGAGTAAAAAAGGCCCAATGATCATTTCACAATTTTTAACCACTCATTAATTTTTACTGATCTTTGCCTATGAGAATAATTAAAATTTCATAGATTTAGCTATTTCACCAAACCAGTTTACAGTTTAAACAATTTGTAATGAACAGGTTAAATGCACATGCATTTTGTTGCATATAAACTGGGTAAAATACTCCCAAACAAGTATAAAAATTACTTTCTGGTCATATACTGTACATAATCAGTATTCAACAAATATGATGTACTAAATAAGAAAATTGTTTAACATTGTACAATATAAAACCAAGGATTTAAATATTTTCAGGTAAGTCAAAATGTTTTTTTATATTTTTAAGTATATTTTATTGATTGTGCTATTATAGTTGTCCCATTATTTTTCTCCCCTTTACTCCCCTCCACCCTGTATCCCCCCACCCTCCACATTCCCCCTCCCCTTAGTTCATGTCCATGGGTTGTACATTTAAGATCTTTGGCTTCTCTGTTCCCTATACTATTTTTAGCCTCTTCCCATCTATTCTGTACCTACCAATTATGCTTCTTTTCCCTGTACCTTTATCCCCATTCTTCTCCTCCCCCTCCCCACTGATAACCTTCCATGTGATCTCCATTTCTCTGATTCTGTTCCTGTTCCATGTTCTAGTTGTTTGCTTAGTTTTTGTTTTTGTTTTTTGTTCAGCTGTTGATAGTTATGAGTTTGTTGTCATTTTACTGTTCATAGTTTCGATCATCTTTTTCTTAGATAAGTCCCTTTAACATTTCATATAATAATAGCGTGGTGATGATGAAGTCCTTTAACTTACCTTATCTGGGAAGCACTTTATCTGCCCTTGCATTCTAAATGATAACTTTACGGCATAGATTAATCTTGAGTGTAGGTCCTTGCCTTTCCTGACTTCAAATACTTCTTTCCAGCCCCTTCTTGCCTGCAAGGTTTCTTTTGAGAAATCAGCTGATAGTCTAATGGGCACTCCTTTGTAGGTAACCGTCTTCTTTTCCCTTTCTGCTTTTAAGATTCTCTCTTTATCTTTAATACTGAGTAACTTAATCATGGTGTGCCTTGAGGTGTTCCTCCTTGGGTTCAACTTCTTTGGGACTCTCTGGGCTTCCTGGACTTCCTGGAAGTCCATTTCCTCCACCAGATTGAGGAAGTTCTCCTTCATTATTTGTTCAAATAAGTTTTCAATTTGTTGCTGTTGTTCTTCTCCTTCTAGCACCCCTATGATTTGCATGCTGAAGTGCTTAAAGGTGTCCTGGAAGTTCCTAAGCCTCTCCTCATTTTTTTGAAATTCTTGTTTCTTCATTCTGTTCCAGTTGGATGTTTATTTCTTCCTTTTGCTCCAAATTGTTGATTTGAGTCCTGGTTTCCCAGAATGTTTTTTAAACATATGTTGTTAATATTTCTGTAAATCAGTAGGACTTGTTGTACATTTGAATCATTACAAATTACATTCTCCTCCTGCAAATATTTTTACAAATTTTTGTTAATTGTCATAATAATATTATTATTATGTTGTTAATAATAATATGGTACTATTACTATGTTACCATATCATGTTAACCAAAAATGTGGAAATAATTTACACATGTTCATAAACAAAGTCCATCCACAAGCAATGAAGCAGCATTTTCTACAGTATGACCTAAAGAAGACAAACCATTTCAGATTTGGATAGTTTCATTCAGAAGGTGTGGTGAGCAAAAACTTATCAAAATGACTTCAAGTTGTCATTTTCCTAGGGAACTTAACTAACATAAGTACATTTGTCTTTGCACCTTGCAATGTTCTTCCTTGGAACTTCATTCATGAAAGATTTTCAAATCATGTTTATTTCCAGATTTATCACTGTTACAAATCAAAATACTAGAAACAAACAAGATCAAGGTTCACAGGTGTTAATAAGTTCTTGCTCACGTTTAGCATCAAAAAATGACTGGTAGTAATTAACTATAGTTCAAGAATTCTGATATAAAAAGTGCCTCAAAGAATTAGCTGGGGAAGAATTAGCAGGGAAGGACTTCTTAAAATTACATGAAGCTTAGGGCCTGGGAGAAAACTTTTCTCTGATTTAATAGGCAAAAACCTGCAAGTAAGTTGTCCATAGGCCCTTTGCAAGCTGTTTTGAAGTATTTTATCTTGTTGAAAATAATTTGATTTGGACAACGTTAACTAGTAACAAGGTGTGTGTGTGTGGGGGGGAATCTCCCAAGGATGTTGTTTTACATGGTGAAATAACATTTGAAAAGCTGAGTCAAAGCTCAAGGGCAAAGAAAGAATAAACTTCAGAATGCTCGTGCCTTTTTTCCTAAAATAATTTGGCATTCCCAATAATGAACCATGAGCAATGTTATGATTAGAGTTACTTTCTTTTTAAAGGATGTTTATCTTGAAATATTCTCAAAATTAGAGAAGTTTCAAATAACTACAAAGCATTTTTTTCTAGAACCATTGAAGAGTAAGCTGTTGATCTGGTGCCCATTCTCCGTCAGATACTTTAGTGGGGAGTTCCTGCAGACAAGAACATTCTTCAGCTAGGTCATCACAACACAACCGCCAAACTCAGGAAATTAACACTGACATATTACTGCAATTCATCTTCATATCCTATCCCTGTTTTTCCAATTGTCTCAATCACATCTTTTATATTAAAAGAATCACACACTGCATTTCCTTATCCTGTCTTTTCAATGTCTGTCACTCTGGAACTGTTCCTCAGTCTCACATTGACTTTCTTCACACTTTTGAGTATTGGAGGTGAATTATTTTATAAAACATCCTTCAGTTGTGATATTATCAAGTTTGTCCTCGTGATTAGATCCAGACTCTGCATGTTTGACATGAATATCACATAAGTGATGCTGTGACTCTTTTTCTCTTTGTATTGGTAATTAATTTTGTGACAGCTTTCTTTAAAACTATGTAAAAATTCTATTTTTATTATACTTTTAATGTCTTCCTATGTTTATTTATATCAAAGTAAATTTACGCATTCCAATTTTGTTCAATGTCTTACAACCCACTACAAGTATTTATACTGATGTTCAGTTTATCCCAGATTTAGTGAATAGAGCTTCTTTCAGCCAGATCCTGCATCCTTCTAATACTCTTATTCCTTGAGCACTTCCTTACGTGCTAAGGCCCAAGATGTTGCAGCATTGTTTTGTAATCTTTCCATCCATGCTGGAATTACTCATTCCTTCCTTTCAGTAGAAAATAACTGTATTTGGAAATCAAGACCTGGACGTTAGATGTGTGACTTTCATTGGGGACTTGTGGGTCCAAAACCCTCTTTGAGGACAAAGCTAGGGAATACCTACCTGTTTGTATGTGTTTGAATTCATTTACACTTATGTTTATTTCTTTATTTATCTACATACTGAAAACCAAGTATTTACACTAATATATGGCTTTTTACACTTATTCCAATCTAACACCATAAGGTTCATTCTAGTTTTCTCCCTTTTTGTATTTGTAACCACCTCCTCTGACAGTGAGAAACTAGATTTATATTATTCTTAGTATAGTTGTTTAATCAATCTCTCCATAATTAACCAGTTGCTCCTCATCACTGACTCCACCTGCCATTGCATGAGAGCCCTCCTCACATGTTCGGTTTCCACTTCCTGTTCTGAGCTGCCCCCTTGATGAACATTCTCATTGTGCTTGGCCTCAAACGCCATGCTAAGCTGACCCCATGCGTACATGCTTTCCTCACTGAGCTCAGTCTCTGACCTCCACACTGTATGGACTCTCTCACCCTCCTCAGACACCCACACTTAGCCCTGGCCATCATGAAACCCCTCCCAAACCGTTTCAGTGTCCTCCCAGCTCCCCATCCTCTCCCCTCCCCCACCCACTCCCCTACCCTACCCCAAGACACCTTCCTTGCTCTGGCCCTAAAGGTTTTTTAGACCAAATTATTTAAGAGGAAAAAAAAAAGAAGAACAAGAAGGAAAGGGGGAAGAGGCAGAGTCACTGTTGCTTTTTATTTATTTTTTAATTATATTTTATTATTATGCCATTAGAGTTGTCCCAATTTTCCCACTTTGCCACCACACGGCACCCCCCACTCCCTCAGGCAATCTCCACACACTTGCTCATGTCCATGGGTCATGCATATAAGTTATATACTGTACTTTACATCCCCAGGACTATTCTACAACTACCAGTTTGTACTTCTTAATCCCTTCACCTTTTTACCAATTCCTACAGACCCCCTCCCCTATCCCTTCTGAAAACCATCAAAATGTTCTCCACACCTATGTTTCTCTTTCTGTCCTGCTTGCTTGCTTAGTTTGTTTTTTAGATTCAAGTGTTGACAAATATATATTCACTGCCATTTTATATTTATAGTTTTGATCTTTTTCTTAAATAGTACTTTTAACATTTCCTATGATAATGGTTTGGTGATGATGAACTCCTTTAGCTTTTCTAGTCTGGGAAGCTCTTCATCTGTCCTTTGATTATAAATGATATCTTTGCTGGGTAAAACAATTTTGGCTGTAGGTCCTTGCTTTTCATGACTTTGAATATTTCTTGCTAATCCCATCTAGCCTGAGAAGTTTCTTTTGAGAAAGAAGCTGACAGTCTTATGGGCACTCCCTTGTAGGTAACTAACTGCTTCTCTCTCTCTACTTTTAAGATTCTCTCTTTATCTTTAATCTTTGGCATTTTAATTAAGATGGGCCTCTTTGCATCCATCTTGTTTGGGACTCTGTGCTTCCTGGATTTGCATGTCTATTTCCTTCACCAAATTAGGGAACTTTCCTTTCACTATTTTTTCAAATGGATTTCCAATTCTTGTTTTTTCTCTTCTCCTTCTGGCATCCCTATGGTACAAATGTTGGTTTACTTGAAGTTGTCCCAGATGCTGCTTACTATCTTCATTTTGGGTGGATTCTTTTTTCTTCTTGCTATTCTGATTGGTTGGGTTTTTTTTTTTTTTCTTTCTTATGTTTCCAATCATTGACTTGATTCTCAACTGCATCCACTCTACTATTGAATCCCTGTAAATTGTTCTTTGTTTCAAAATAGTGTATCCTTCATTTCTGGCTGGATCTTTTTTAGACTGCTGAGGCCCCCACTAAGTTCCTTGAGCATCTTTATAACCACTGTTTTGAACTCTGCATCTGATAGATTGCTTATTCCATTTCATTTAGTTCTTTTTCTGGAATTCTGTTTTTTCATTTGGGCCGCCTTCTCATTTTGGCAGCCTCCCTGTGTTTGTTTTTATGTATTAGGTAGAGCTGCTGTCACTCCCTGTCTTGGTAGCATGGCCTAATGTAGTAGGTAGCGTCCAGTGGCACAGCCTGTTTATCACCCAAGCTGAGTATTAAAGGTGTATCCTCCATATGGACTAAGTACTCCGTCCTCTTGTAATTGAGCCTTGATTGCTCTGGGCACATCAATGGGAGCGATTTACCCAGGCCAGTCAGCTGCAAACGTTGGCTGTGACCACTGACCACCAACTTCCACCCTCCGTGGAGAATAAGCTGTGGTGGGGCTCACTCCACAGAGAAGGTTAGCTGCTGCCAGTGCTGGGCCTGGGGCCACTTAGCAAGAGGTATGAGGGTCTGCTGAGGTTAGCTGCTGCTTGTTTGACAGGATTTAGGAAGATTTGAAGCATGAGTCAAGACCAGCCACTTGTATGGAAAATCCACAGTTCACAGCTTGGTTTGGCCTGTAAATTAGGTGGGACAGAGCCTCAGGAAATCACGAGGGCAAGGCAAATGGTGTGAACCAGGTTTATGGAGTCTCAGATGTGTGCCTTGGGCTCTGTGAGTCTGTGGGGGGAGGGCTCAAAAAAAGGAGCAAAGCCTCTCTACCTGTAGTTCTATCTTGGAGAAAGCTGTCTCCTAGCTCCTGCCTTGATGCCAGACACCTCTGTTCCTCCCTGTATGCCACTTGTGCCTTTCAAGCTGCTGCCTGGGTGCTGGAGTGGGAGTCAGTCTGAGTAAATCCATGTGCAGGCCCTTTGAAAGGAATTGCTTCGGAATCCAGCAGTTTTTCCCATCAACTGAATCCCCACTCTTTTTTACAGCTAGAAGTCATGAGGACTTATCATCCTGTCATTGGAACCCTGGGCTCTGGGGCCTGGTGTGGTGTTGGGACCCCTTGCTTCAGAGACATCCCTCCCAATTTTTATCTACCACGTGTGGGTGTGGCACCAGTCTGTTTCATGTCTCCATGTCTCCCTGTTTCTGGTTGGATGTGGTTTCCTCTTCAATTCTGTAGCTGTAGGACTTCCATTCATCTCAATTTCTGATGTTTCTGAGTGATGGTTTTTCTATAGTTTAGTTGTAATATTTATATGATTGTACAAAAAGGTGTGATGTGTTTACCTGGGCCTCCATCTTGGAGAATATCTGATCTCCTACTGTTGCTTTTCAAAAATTACTTTCCTGTTTTTCTTGCAGAGATAGAAGTCAATGGTGTGATGAGAGTATTTGTGGCAGATTTGATAACAGAAAGAATAAGTTCTACCTGTAGAATAAACAATTCTTTTACCCTAACTCACAAATTTATATATAGGAGTTATACAATATTATTTGATGTAATTTACTCTTTAACAATTCATGTGTTAAATTTAATATTTCCTAAGGACATAGATTTAATAATGCAAGAAAGACTTTTTATCTACTTACATTAGGATCATTAAGATAGTATTGTCACACACATTAAATTTAATGAAAGAGTAAAGCCATTTTTTGGAGGCTTTAAGACGAAAAAAACATTTCAAATTAGCCAGATACTGATAAAAAGAATTATTTGCCTGGAGTAGCAAGATAATTGCTTTAATTCTCACAATATAAAGTGTTCTTTACCACTCGCAGGTCTTCCCTGCTCTATTAAAAGCAATTATCTCTTAATGCAGACTCTGACGATTTGTAGTACAAATATTTTTCTACCAAAAATTATGAGCACTTAAGGATTCTAAAAACCAGTTTAAAAGAGAGAGACAGTAATGTTGTAGATGTATTTTCTACAAGGGCTGTCTATGCATTTAATTCTAGGAGAGAACATGAATAATTTTGATGGGTTCTTTTGACTGGGAATGAAAAGTAAATGAATTATGGAAGTTTATTGGACAGCTATGTAGAGATGTCCTCGCAATTAGCTAGCATCTGATCTGTTAGCATCTGATTTTTTAGCCAGATCAAATATATTTCTTTCCCCCATAAAGCAATACACACAAATATTTCATATTATGTAAAGTCTTTTTTTTTCCAAGAAAATATCATCATCTTATCAGGATAAGTCAATTCTAAGAGAATCTTCATAATGAGGAACAGATCTTTTGTGGACAATTCTCTCCAATGTTTTCTCTCTGTGTGGCATTTATTATTACACCTAGTTCAATATGGTTGTTAAAAAAAAATGGTAAAGAGAAAGAGGATAAAAAGAGGGATACGAGATTCAAAAAATAGTGTACGTTAATGTCATCTATGATGTGAAATTGTGCTATAATATATTAATTCATAACTTCTCAGTGGTCATTCACTAAAAGATCCAAAGAACAAACAACGTTCTCAACTCTTTTTTTAATCTTGAAAATTAGAACACTCTTTTCTGATTTTGGAAAACCTAGTTTTCATCAATCACTTTTAAATATTTAAATGACAGCATGAAAGGGAATTTTTTTTTTTACTAAACAGATCTCATTATTCTGCACATTCTCTTTTAGTATATACTACAGTCTTGCCAGTTACGTAGTCTTCCTGTAACTTTTTTTACTTTTGAGCTCACTCTGAGTCTGTTCCCTCCTAGATAATTCTCTCCCTTCAACCTCCCTAAAATAAAGAAATATACTAAGGATCAAACAGAGTCCTTTGATTTGCTAAGTCACGTTTTTGAAATTGGCGTCATAATATTCATACCACTGAGATTTTTTTCTCCCATTTTAAAGTGTGAAATTGTACTGATTTGCTTTCTTCTTTAAATGATTTAATAGCCTCTGCAGAAAAATTCACCTTTGAAAAAAATAGTGAAAAATAACCTCGTGTTTTTAAACTCAGTTATTTTCCCCAGAATCATCCATGTGTCCCCTATTTCTCTCATCTTCTTCATTTAATCAGTCAGCAGGTCCAGGACAATCTATATTTTAAGTATATCTTGAATCTCTTCCATCCTTTCTATCTTTTCTTAGAATATAACGGTATTGGCTGTCATCATCTCTTACTTGATTAGTCTTTCTCCATTCCATTTTTGTGCTACCATCAGAGCAAAATATTTAAAAAATCACAGATCTAGTTGTGACAATTCTCTAAAACCCATAGTGTCTGTATAAATGAGTCTATGGGTACAAGATGGTTAAAATTTTTTAATTTAGTTAAAGTAAATCACAGGCTGCTATAGCCAGAAGATACGTACCCTTATGATACATAGGGGAGAATCACCAAGTTTATAGTTTTCCAAATTAAAGTAGCTTTTTTCAACTTGGCCTATGTTTGGATGTTTTCTCACTTTCCAGAAAGCAGAACTAGCTAACAATTCCCTTCCCTCTGACTCAGTACACTAAGAATGAAAATAGTAGAGTTCTCTAATTGGATAGACAAAATATAGAGCTATAAAACTATGAAATATAGAGGAAATGGAATTTGTAACCTGCTACTCTGCTGAACTCATTTTTTAGTTCTAGTAGTTTCTTGGTGGAATCTTTGGGATACCATGTGATCTGCAAATAAAGAGTTTTACTTCTTCCTGTCCAATTTGGGTGCCTTTTATTTCTTCTTCTTATCTGATTGATGTGAATAGGACTTCCAGTACTATGTTGAATAAGAGAGGTGAAAGCGGCCATCTCTGTTGTTCCCTATCTTAAGTGGAATGCTTGTAGTTTTTGCCCTTTGAGTATGATGCTGCTCGTGGTTTCGTCATATATGGCCTTTATTACGTGTAGGTATATTCCGTCTAATCCTACTTTGCTGAGGGTTTTTATCATAAATGAGTGCTGGATTTTATCAAATGCTTTTTCTGCATCTATTGATAAGATCATGTGGTTTTTATCGTTCATTTTGTTTTTGTGGTGAGTCACATTTATTGATTTGCAGAAATTGTACCATCCTTCCATCCCTGGAATGAAACCCAACTGATTGTAGTGTATGATCTTTTTGATGCATTGATCTATTCGGCTTGCTAATATTTTGTTGAGGATTTTAGTGTCTATGTTCATCAGGGATATTGGCCTATACTTTCCTTTCTTTATAGTGTCTTTATCTGGTTTTGGAATTAGGATAACGCTGACCTTATAAAATGAGTTTTGGAGCCTTCCCTCCTCTTAAATTTTATGAAATAGTTTGAGAAGGAGAGATGTTAGTTCTTCTTGGAATGTTTGGTAAAATTCCCCTGTGAAGCCATCTAGTCCAGGATTTTTGTTTATTGGGAGTTTTGTTTTGTTTTGTTTTGTTTTGTTTTTACCACTGCTTCAATTTCAGTAGGTGTAATCTGTCTAATCAGATTCTCTGATTCTCCCTGATTTAGTTTTGGAAGATTGTATGGTTGTAGGAATTTGTCCATTTCATCCAGGTTGTCCACCTTGTTGGCATATATTTTCTTACAATCCTTTCTGTTTCTTTGGTGTCAGTTGCTATTTCTCTTCTTTCATTTCTGATTTTATTTATTTGGGTCCTCTCTCTTTTTTCTTGATGAGTCTGGTTAAAGGTTTGTCAATCTTATTTATCTTTTCAAAGAAAGAGTTCTTGTCTTTTGTATCATTTTTTTTAGACTCTATTTCATTTATTTCTGCTCTGATCTTAATTATTTCCTTCCTTCTACTCAATTTGGGCTTTCTTTGTTGTTCTTTTTCAAGTTCTTCTAAGTGAAAAGTTAGATTGTGTATTTGATCTTTTTCTTGTTTTTTGAGATAGGCCTATAATGCTATGAATTTCCCTCCTAGGATTGCTTAAATCTAGGACATTGCTCATAGAAATATTGTATCAGATATATTTCCCAAGGCAAGGGAAACAAAAGAAAAAAATAAATGGGATTATATCAAACTAAAAAGTTTTTGCACAGCAAAAGAAAACATCAACAAAATTTAAAAACCCACAGAATGGGAGAACATATTTGCCAATACATCTGATAAGGAGTTAATGATCAAATTTTATAAAAAACTTACAACATTCAACAACAAAAAAACAAACAACCCATTTAAAAACTGGGCAAAGGACCTGAACAGACTTTTCTCCAAAGAGGACATACAGATGGCCAATAGACATACGAAAAGATGCTCAATGTCACTAATCATCAGAGAAATACAAATTAAAACCACACTAAGATATCACCTCAAACTGATCAGAGTAGCTATCATCAGTAAATCAACAAACAAGTGCTGGTGAGGATGTGGAGAAAGGGGAACACTTTCATATTGTGGGTAGGAATGCAGACTTTATAAACACTGTGTATGCTTAGGCTACACTTAACTTATAAAACAACACAAATAAAATCAGGCACAAGAAAAAATGATGCAATCAATAGCCTCGGTAAAGACAAAGTATATGAGGCTGCTCCTGGGGTAACATGCGTACTGTTTTACAACCAAATGTTTTTTTATAAGTAGAAAGTATACACTCTATATTAAAAGGTCCAGAACAGTACATAAACCAGTAACATATTGTTTATCGTTATCAAGTATTCTGTGCTGTACCTAACTGTATGTGCTATATTTTATACGACTAGCAGTAAAGTAGGTGAATTTACACCAGCTTCACCACAAACACATGAGTAACGTTTTACACTATGACATTGCGATGGCTATGACGTCACTAGGCAATAAGAATTTTTCACCTCCATTATCATCTTATGGGACCACTGTTGCATATGTGGTCCATCATTGATCAAAACGTGAGGAGGTGTAAAACTGTATATGTACTATGTACTATTAGACTATCATAAACTGCATATCGTTCCTATTCCACGGGATCTTCAATTGCTTTTAATTTAATTAATCCTCTGTTGCATTCACAAATTACATATCATAAAGTCATTTTAGTTATCATTTTGGATGGGTGATTAGAGTAGGTAGACTTCACCTGGAAATCATGGAAAAACTTCAGGGGCCCAGAGTGTACGGACAAGATGAGCTGATTCCCTCCTGAAGTGAGCACCACCCACTGTCTGCGCACACAGAGTTTATTCAAATCTCTGTGCCTCTGCTCATCCCGTACTTTATGCCAGGAAGGTTTTACCCACTTACTAAGGTCCCTCTCAATCGTCACATCATCTCTGACTCCCTTTCTAAACTATCTAGTCTAGTTTTATTTCTCCTCTCCCCCATCTTCCCATTACCCTTTGCACATTTTTCTGCAGTGTTGGTCACAATGCACTATAAATACTGGTTTATTAGATTTGATTGGGAGGATGAAACTGAGTCCAGGCTTGTCCCTCTTGCCACTGAATAGCCAAAGAATCAAGTGACAAGATGTTGGGGCAAGGAAAGCAATTTTATTCAGAAAGTCAGCAAGCCAAGAATATAGCAGACTAGCATCTTAATTAGAACCATCTTAAGAAAGTACAGAATTTAGGCTTATTTTATATCAAGGGGAGGGAAAAGTGGGAGGGGCAAGAGGTAATTGATGGCCCAGACATCTGGGTGCAGCAGAAAGTAAGGAAGATTGTGAAACTTTCTTCTTAGTCTGTTGACTCTAGCTGATCACAATGGCAAACAATACATATTTGCTTTATTTCCTTGGGAAAGGCAGTTTCTCATAAGGGATTATTTTTGTAAAGCTCAAGGTGCAAGCAGAATTCCTCTAATGTTAACACTAAGCAGAAGCTGTTAACCTAAAGGCCATGGGAGCAAAGCAGACTTGAACAAGATGGAGTCAGAGAGGCTAAGCATTTCATTCTGATACAAGGATTTTGAGAAATTGTTTGGGTATTAGCAGTTACTAGATCTTAGTGTAAATAAATTTTGGTTCTGTTTCCTTCTGAAAAATAGGACTTCCTACTCAAAATAAGATCTCTTCCATATTAAGAGTGGTTAAATTTTTGGAAGAGACACAATCAAAAAAAAAAAGTATGGAATTTATCCTAAAAACAAATGGGCAAAATGTGAAACTAACAGCAGAAGGAGAGAAAAACAAAATCTACGAACATTAAATACAATACATCCCTAAATGGCTTTTTAATTTTTTTTTAAAGTTTATACCAGATATTTTGTGCAGGGTAGCAGAACTTGCCACCCCAAAATATGCCTGTTTTGATATATGGATTGTTTTAGGCTGATTATTTTTTAAAAAAGAGTAGACAGGGCAGAAGCTCTGAAAACTAAGTAGAAGTCACTCTTTGGTAAGAGAAATTTACATTCATAAGGAACATCTCCATTTGTAAGAGCATCTCCCTTTCTGTACCAGGAAGAGGATGAACAAATCTATAGAAACCGTTAACAATGAACAGGGTCGCATATACATCTGCAAACAACCTTATCCTTCTTTGTTCCGCTTTTCCTGGTAACCTCCCACCACTGCCCTTCCCACCAACATCTTGTTTCTTCAGTCTGAGATGGTATTTCAGGTGAAATATTGGGCCATTGGAAGTTACTCCATTTCCTGGATATCTCCCATGTAATACATGTTATTAAACTTCTGTTTTTCTCCTGTTAACCTGTTTTGATTACAGAGGGTTTTTACCCAAGAACATAGAAGAATAGAGGGAAAATTCTTTTTCCTTCATTGCCCTGATAGACTTTCACATCCTCTGAGCACTGTCTCGTCCTGCAGCCATACCTGTGACAACTGGTTCCACACAAGCTTTGGGTATATTTATGCATTTGCACCTGAAAGCACCATGACCTTGGGTCCTACACATCTATTCATCTCTCCTCCTGCCCTAGGACTTCTCTGATGTTGCAGCATGGTGCACTTGTAGGAAGCTGTTCAGTACTTTGGTATGCTTAACCTTGAAGTACAAGGGCCTTAAGACTCTTACAACTATCCTTGAGCTACTGAAAATTGGGAGCTGATGGTAAGTGTATCCACATTTTATTTTCAGGTGGACAATTCTAAGACATATTTCGAAAGGCTCCTCCAAAGCTTCCAGGAGATATAACACCTTTGCCCATCTTGATAGGGCATCCTGGTCCTCGCATTTCTTTCTTCCCTATTCACTCCCACTGTCCCCCACACCTGACGCCTAGGCGCATATTCCCCAATAAACTGCCTACATCCAAGCTTTGTCTCAGGCAGTGCTTTCAACGAAACCCAGACTAAGATGTAAATCAAAACTGCCATTACCACCTATTTAGAAATGAACATGAATAAGAACTTTATATATCAGAAGTTGTAGGAGATGTCCAGAGAAGATGTGTTATAACAGAAGACAATGAAAATAAATGAACTGAGCTTTGAATTCAAAATGCTAGAAAAGTAGCAACAAGACAAACCCAAATAAAGTACAAAAAAAGAGTAAGATAAAACCGGAAATTTATAAATGTCAAAAAAGTAGACACAACCTAAAACACCCTAAATTAGTAGCAAAAATCAACAATCTAAATCTAGCTCTTTAAAAATATCAATAAACTAAATAAACTTCTTTTTAACAAGTGTCATTAAATCTGATTGAGTTCATTAAAGCGAAAAACTAAACAATTAACTATTGTTAATACATTTATTTTTCTAGAAAAAAAAATATACATGCCCCCAATGTCACATAGACTTAAAAAGATGCTGGTAGTGAAAAGATATGCATGTTATTTATGCCCTTTTTAGTATCCAAAATCCGAAACACTACAAATATCTGGATGTTTTGTTTGAAGCATATCTTTCATCTTAATTTTAAATATGTCTTCAAAAATTGCTTCCTAGAAAATTTTACTTTTTAAGTTTTAAGTACCATATTTTTCAGACCATAAGACTCACCTAGGTTTTAGAGGAGGAAAATAGGGGAAAACTTTTTGAAGCAAAAAATGTGGTAAAATATTTAATAAGATAAATAACACCCCCCAGCAAGTCAGGTAAGCTACATTTGGACTATAAGATGCACCCCCATTTTCCTCCCAAATTTGGGGGGGGGTGCGTCTTATAGCCCCAAAAATACAGCATATGTGATTAATTGATTTGATTCTCTTTCCCTTAGTAAAGTGGAATGCTTTTTCTCTAGTTTAGCAAATAATTCTGATGTCTAAGAGTGGGACAAAGATATAATTATTATCTCTTGACTATGCCCATACCAGGTGAAAGATAAATTAAACAAAATAAAGAAACAAAGCTAAACTAAAACAAATGACATTCAATCAGATGGTACTTCTCATTCTCACTGAAATATCAGAATCCATGTAGTAAACCAGAAAGTGTCATTTTGAACTAAACTGTTAATATTTAGTGGACTCATTTAGCACTGTGGTAGAGTAAATTTCATATATGCATATGTAGTGTAAGCTCTAAATTAAGATAGACCCAGAGTTAAAGTATGGCTTCATCTGGCTACTGCGCGACAATGGGCAAGTGTATCAATTTCCTACAGTCTCAAGTTCTTCATTATAAAATAGGAATAATAATAAAGCATTCCAATTCTTTTACAGATAATACCTATAAACATTGGAAAAATACAGAGGAAAACCACTTGAAGGCTCTGGAGATTTGGGAGGAAAATTGAGATTTTAAATAAAAGACAAGCATATGGTAAGTTTCTGATTTTTGTTGGTTCACATGGAAAATCCAAGGGAATCAATGAAACAATTATTACACCTAAGTGAATGTATCAAAGTTACAAGATATAAGGTTAATAGACAAAATCATATCTTTTTACATGTCATTGGCAGACAATTCAAATATAAAATAAAAATTGTTTCTGTTTACACTAATATTTAAAAAGATAAAACATGAGTAAATTTAACAAAAATGCAAGACCCCTACACTGGAAACCTGAAAACATTTCTAAGAAAAATTAAAGTCTAAACAAATATAGAACTAAACTAGTTCAATGATTAGATGACTCAATTTTGTTAAATATCATTTCTCCCTTAAATTAATGATTTGTAGATTCCATGCCATCCTAATCAAAAATCCCTGTAGGTTTTTTTGTAAAAATTGTCAAGCTGTTTTAAAAATGTATATGGGAACGCAAAGGACAAAAAATAGCCAAAGTCATTTTAAGAAAACCACATTATAGGGCTCACTTCACTGTACTATGTCTGACTTCAAAGATTTCTATAAAACTGCAACAATCAAGACAGGGTGATATTGGTAAAAGAGCAGACATATATATCCATGGAACAGAATAGACCTCGTAAAAAGACTCATCTCATGTGGTCAATGATTTTTTTGACAAAAACCCCAGGAGGCTTTAATGGCAAAAGAAAGCTCTTCCTCAACGAAATGTTGCTGGACAGCTGGATATGCACTATGTGGGAAAGAAATGAACACGAAGTCTCACCTCAGACCATATCCAAAGTTACTCATAAATGAATCATAGGCTTAAGTGTCAAAGCTGAAACTATAAAACTCCTAGAAGAAGCCATCGGCAAAAATTTTTGTAACCTTTTACAAAATATCCTGGGGTAGGCAAAAATATCTTAAATAAGGCATATGAACAATTGTAAAAGAAAAAATTGAAAAATTGGACTCCCCAAATTTTTCTTTTTAATTTTGATCTTTGAAAACTACTATTGAAAGAATAAAAATTTAAAGCCAAAGGCTAAAAGAAAATATTGTAATACATCTACATGGCAAAGGATTTGTATCCAGAACATATAAATAACTATTACAATTCTGTAAGAAGACAAGGGGCCCAATAAAAACCAAGCAAAACACAAATATTTTGAAGACAAACAAAGAAATGGCCATCAGTAGGTGAATGGATAAATAAATATGACATTTCATGCACATTAAAATTAATTAATAAATGAACTCTTGATACACACAACTGAAAGAGTAAATCTCAAAGTCATTATTCGAGTCACAGAAGCCAGACCCACACATAAGACTGTGTATAAAAATGTATATACAAATGCGAACCAACCTATAGCGAGAGAAAGCAAAGCAGTACTGCCTGGGGCTAGAGGCAGAGGGAAAAATGAACTGTGAAGGGGCGCAGGACACTTGTACAGGTGTTGGAATTCTTCTGTACCTTGATTATGGTTGTGGCTTCACAAGAATATATATCTCTCAGAAATTGTAGAATATGTGTAATTTATTGCCCTCAAATTATGCTTCGCTAAAATTGATTTTTGAAAATAAATAAAAATTAAATTGGGATAAATAGTACCTACTTCACGGAATTTTTGTAACATATGCACTTATTATAATGTCTAGCATAAAACATATATTTAATATGTTTTCTATTTTTATTATCATTTTATTGATATGAGTAAGATTAACCAATAAATCTTTTGTATATAATGAGAAGCTGAGGAGGTTCCCAACTATCCTTGATGATGGTACTGATTTTCAATAAATTGAGCCTTGTTACAGTTTTCTATTTAGTCTCAAAAATGAGGTCTTGAGCTAAAATGATATCAAAAAGTCAGTTCTTTGGCTTTAGGCTTCATTCACAAAGCCCACAGTCTGGTCAGTTGCAGAAAAGTGAATGTAAAGAAGCTCCATTTTGTAGCGCACCCCACCTTCCTTCTTTTTCCGTTTCACAGGCTGGTAATTTATGGGTGCTGGCCTCCTTGCCTTCAAAGAAAAGTATAGGTAGATCTTTTTCTGGGATTTTTATTCTTGTTGCTTGCTGAAAAAGAAGGCAAAATAATGTGAGGGATTATCCCACCAGATCTCAATCAAGGACAAAAGTAAAACCTGCTCCATGGTTAACATTGTATCTACTCCAAGCTTTCTCGTAATAGATCAAGAACACAGGCACTACAGGTCAGAGTGATCTCAACACACTTCCTCCACTCCGAAGCTGAAGTAATCAGGAGATATGACAGAGATGCCACCAGGACCACACAGCCATACTTGGAGTTTTAAAACTCTCGAACATTACAAACAGGCCCTGAAAATTTAAAGATTTAAAAAGTTACAAAGTAGTTAATTGACCTAATTAAAAACAATGAATTTTATAGATGCTTATACAAGATGGAAGGGTTATTTGTTGTTTTTTTCTTCTTGTATTGGTGTGATGTAAATTTTAAGTCTGTTTACTTGATTATATGCTTAAATTAATTCAAATTTTACAGGCTTCTTGAGTGTTCCTGGAAATTAAAAAAAAAAACAACAACAACCTTATAGACCCAAAAGCAGCCATTGCCACTATCTACCTTTACGGATATAAAAATCTACACAAATACTCAAGACAGTTTCTGGACAGCTTTCCTAGCCCAGTTGGCAAACCATCAAAAATAAACTACAGGATCAGAGATACTTTGAACATAGGTGAAAACCTTGAAAAGTGGACTTGTGGGAATAATATTTTTAAACAGTGCAAATGTACAGCATGCATAAGGAAGCACATGCCTGAAGTTTATGTGTAGATAAACATGTGTGATTAAAGGGTGCCTGTGGCTGACTGAATTGGGAAAGAAGGATTAGAGAGGGGAAAGGAAGAACAGTTAGATTCTGGAGAAAGCAGAAACTTTTGGAATGCCCCATCATCTTTGTGGGGTTCTCTCCTGCTGGAGCACCTCTTTCAGAATAAGATATTACTCAGGGGTGTCCTGTTTATCTAGTAAGAGTGCAAGTGGGTCCTATGCCTTCCTGTAGTATATGATTAATCTGTCTTTTGAAGACTTCCAGTCTGGGATCCAGCCAAGGTATTTTACATAATTATCAGGTATTTCACCTGATGTATGAGGACCTATAAACACAAAGAAATATTGTGTTCCTGAGTTAGCGTTACCAACACCATGGGTGTCTGTGCTGAAAGTCACAAAAACATCCCTGGATGTAAAGTCACTAGGCTGTGGACTTGCCAGAAAGGGAGGTCTAAGAAACTTGGCCGGTTGAATCATTCAAAACCAAGACCAGAACTGGCCATGGGCACAGTGGGCACATTCAGAAAAGAGGCTGGACAACTCCAATGAAATGGGCCTTTTCCACTCCAATTCCTATATTCCTTTTGGAAATTTGTTCCTCTTATTCATAAACTCAAGACTACAAACAACTATTTTTTTGTAGTTGTTTTTTCTGATTTGCAATCCAGAGGTCTGATTTTCTTGTTGATGTGATGGCATTCAGGAATGCTTCTCTCCTCTGGAAAACCCTTATTTGAATGCGAACAAAAGCTTTGAACCAAAATTGGAATATATGGACTGAAATTACTTTAACTATGGAAACAACCTTTGAAATCTAGGTAATTTGGTTGCCATAGGCGCCTGCTAACTGGCTGCACAGAACAAAGCTAATGAAAAACAGCAAAATAAATCAGGATATCATGAAGTTCATGTAAGAATTACCATACTACTTATCCCATAGACTACTCCTCAAGCTTCTTTTATGATCATCTTAATCATTTGATACCTAATTCTAACAATCCTTTGTGATACTGTGATAAAATGAAAAATACATATTTGGTTTTCATCCCCCATTTTTCTGGCAAAGAGCTTCTAAAACCCTTGGAATTTCCTGAGGGATACAGGAGAGAGAAGCATCTTTTGTTACTCATAATAAAGCTCTTTAAATCATAACTTTGTGTTAACAAGGTGACTCTCGGTGAGCCCCTGGATCGCTTCAGGATGGGAGCTGGTAGCGGGAAGAACCAACCATCTGATCAAAAGGATGGAACTTTCATCCTTTCAGTCCTACACCTCCAGCCTCCTAGGAAGGGGAAGGGGAGGGCCTAGAGACTAAATCAATCACCAATATCCAATGATTTAATCAACCGTGCCTATGTAATGGAAACTCCACGGAAACTCCATGGAAACTGTGGACATTCTGAAAGTTTTCAAGTTGTTAAGCACACAGAGGTGCTGGCAGGGTGAGGCGGTATGTCTAGGGAGGGCATAGAGGTTCCATTCCCCTTCTCCCAGAGTTTACCTTTGCATCTCTTCTGTTTGGCTGTTCTTGAGTTATATCTTTTACAATAAACCAGCAAATGTAAAAACAAACAAAAAAGTGTTTCCCTTGAATTCTGTGAGCCTTTCAAGCAAATTATCAAGCCTGAGTTGGAGGATCATGGGGACCCCTACTTATAGCCTGTTGGTCAGATGCACAGTGGGAGAGACTTGCGATCAGCGTCTGATGTGGGGGAGCCTTCAGGAACTAAGCCCTTCGCCTGTAGGACTGTGCTAACTTCGGGTAGATGGTGTTAGGGTTAAACTGAGTTTAAGATATCCAGTTGGCGTCTGGAGAGTTGGAAAATTGGGTAGTGTGGGGAAAGAAAACTCACTCATTTGGTGTTAGAAGTGTTTGTGTAAGAAAAGATTACAATATCTACTTAACTGAGTCTCAGAGCCCTCAGTAATTATTAAAAGCAAAAAAATGGGGACAGGAAAAAACATTCACAGGCATGCTACAACAAAGGTAAGTGACCCATCACAGGTGGATATGAGACAAGTATTAGGAGTATCAAGAACTTCAAGTACTTGTGATCTTTGCCCTGTATTTACACGATGTCTAGCATAGGGGCAAAAACCCTACAAGACGCAGGAATCCATCCTGAAGAGTCTGCTGGAATGCAGCACAGCGTCACGACGAGGGGCGCAGGCTCCGACACACAGCCCGGGTTTGAATTTTGGTAGGGGTCTCCTGGCACCTTACCTGTTTTTTACAGTTTTCTCAATGGTAAAAGGGGAATAAAAATAGTATCTACCTCATAAGATTTCATGATAGTTATACGACTTAATGTATGTAGCCTGCTTAGAACAGTGCCTCAGACCTTGTAGGCACTATGTAGAGATTACCTGTGATAACTACGTGTGTACATATAAACTGAAGAATTTGGATCATAATAATAATTATACCATAACTTCGCAGAGTGCTTCAGAAGATCCCTGAAAGGTAGACAGGACAGACATCATTATCACAGCTTCCCCCTCATTTTACAGATTAAAGAAAGCAAAGCTCATACCTTAATTAGCATCCTGTCCAAATCATGAAATCAATGTAAAATGGTAAAGATTAAAAACTGGTTTCTAACCCATTTTAAGAAATATCTATTTTTAAGAAGTCATTGAACTAAGATAGTTTTTATTGGTGCTTAGAGGAATAGGATGGACCTATCTGGAAAAAGAGTTGCATATGTAGGTATTACCTCCCAATGACAGGTAAGAGGTGGTTTATGTAGAACCCATATAGACCGTATACTTTCTTCTTCATTATATTTTGTTTTCTGACATTTAAAAACAACTTTCCACTTTTCTATCTCCTCTCTTACCCAAAGAACATCACCTGAAAATTCAAACTGAATTCTGATCTCAAAGATGCCACCAAGAGGTAACAACTTATTATTGGCTTGATTATTTAAATAAAACACTTAAAGAAAATTGGGAAATACCAAATATCTGTACTAGAACTTATCTTCTAGTCTTCATTTAAATTAGTCATTCTAAATTATATGATTTGCATAGATTTGTAACAGAGTTACAATAACTTCTAAGTATTAGCTGCCACACAGGAACCCTAAACACAGATTTCGCTGGACAAGGCTTTAGATAAGCTGGTTCCTAACCTAATGGTTAAGTCATGTACTAGGAGCTGAGTTCAAGTCCTAAATATGTCATTGTTTAGCTGTGAGCTTTTCTTCTTATCTTTGTTCTTCTATACTACTTGAATTTTTCAAACTTCTTTAGTAAAAAACAAAAAATGTTGTATTTAAGCCTTGAATCCTTTTTCTGGCTTCTTCATCTTCATGATAAAGTTTAAATTTCTTGGAATGTCTATTAGGCCCTTCATGACCTGACCTCTCTGTGATTCTCCAGGCTTCTCTCCCTACAGCCTCACATCCATTTATTCCCCGCCCCCCCCCACTTGATCAATCCCCATGGAGTGCCCCTCCTGAAAGTAATGTCACTGTCCCCCATGCCTTGTCTATCTCTTACCCTCTGACCTGCAGTAAGAAAAAGATTTGATAATATGACATATAGAGACATATTCAGAATTCTATAACACAATACTTACACATTCAGTACCTTCTCATATTTTCTGTTCCATTGTATTTAACTTTTTAAATTTCAGTCCTGACTTTGTCTGTGTTGGTCATTTATTTCATGAATCACTAACTGTCACCAATTTCAGTCTGAAAAACACCTTCACGGCACATTCTGATTCCTTGATCTACAGTTGGACCACCTGCTCACTTCCTTTTAGCCTCCAAATCTCAGCTCAAGCATCACCTCCTCTTATAAGCCTCCCGGGACCAACAGCCAGATAACATAAGCTGTTTCTCCCTTAGGCTCTTCCTCTTTGTTCCGAAAGCATTACTATTGTGGAACTTTCTCTTTCACTCTCTCTTCCACTAAACAGTAATTTTTCTAACATTGTTTCATTCAGTATTAAGCATCCAATCTATGGCATATAAGTATGTGCTCATTAAATGCATCATTTTAATGTTGAATTAATGAATCTGTCTCTCAGTTTGAAAGCAGGCAAATTTGTCAAATGACAAATTCATTAAAATCATTAATTTCCCAAACATGTTTTAAAGAACATTTTTTAAAATGTATTCAATGGCTATGCACACATTCTTCTTCTTATTTTTGAATAATTATTGTATTGATCATTTAGTGAATTTGCTGGTGGAAAATTAGCTTTCAGCAAATTGGTTTTAGAAAAATTGTTTTATTAGTGAATTGATCTAGATCCATAACTTTTCCTATTTAATAAATAATAACAATGATTTTTTTCCAAAAACATACATGATGAAATAATTTATGTAAAAATTCAATATGGGGTACTTTGGAACTTTCTATAATTCCTAAGAAACTGTTGTTACCTAGTTTATGTACGTGGCTAGTATGAACAAATGAATTCTGCCTGAATTAGCTATGTGCTACTCAGAAAAATACTTTTGCTTGTCTCAGCCTCAGACTCCTCAGCCTCAGCCTCAGACTGAGGGCTTAGTTGACACAAAAGCATTTACATTAACTTATCTTGTAACTACTCCATGTGAAATCCAGCTAGAAGAAGAGAACTTTTCCAAGTTCTGATCGTGCTGCTATGACAACATGCCATAGACTAGGTAGCTTAGAAAACAACACAATTTTATCTCTCACGGTTCTGGAGGCTGGTAAGTCCAAAAACCAAGGCACTGACAGATTCTGGGCCTGGCGAGTGACACGGACAACCATCTCACATGGCCCAAGGGACAAAGACACTCTCGGGAGTTTCTTTTATTAGGATATTGATCCCACTCATGAGGGTTCTTCCCTCAACACCGAATCACCTACAAACCCATCACCTCAAATCCCATGGGGGAACCCAAGCACACCATCCACGGCAGATCTCAAAGGAGGACCACGTGCACTGTTGGCCACCCAATATGAGGTCGTACTGACTACTCGGCAAGCACTCTCTTTCACCGCTATTCTTCAGTGTTATTCATTACTCGTTCATAGAAGGTGGCTTTAGAAATAATTAATTAGGTTTAAAGATTCAAAATAAATCTAAGGAATTTAGCACAAGGCTCAATAAAAACTAGTTATTATTGTTGTTAGTACTACTGTTATTAGATTAAACTCATGGTTTAATCTATTATCTTGAAGTGATGTACAATCAAAGTTTTAATCAGTCATATCCCCTGTAACATTTCACAGTAAAATGTAGTAAAAAGAAGAGACTCTACTAGACCGCCAACTTACACCATACACCAGAATAAACTCGAAATGGATAAAGGATTTAAATAAACTTGTGATTCCATAAAAATCCTAGTGGAAAACATAGGCTGTAAAATTTCAGACATCCCACATAGCAGTAGTTTTACCAATATATCTCCTATGGCAAGGGAAATAAAGGAAAAAATAAACAAATGGGACTACTTCAAATTAAAAAGTTTCTGCATGCCTAAACACACCATTAAAATGAAAAGGGAACTGACTGTATTGGAGAATGTATTTGCCAATGATACACTGGACAAGGGTTTAATCTCCAAAATACATAAAGAACTCATATGACTCAACACAGGAAGACAAACAATCCAATCAAAAAATGGGCAGAGAACCTAAATAGCCACTTCTCCAAGAAGGACATACAGATGGCACATAGACATATAAAAAAAAATACTCAACATCAATAGCCATCAGAGAGATGCAAATTAAAACCACAATGAGATATCACCTCACACCTGTCAGAAGGGCTATCATTAATAAATCAACAAACAACAAGTGCTGGTGAGGTTGTGGAGAAAAGGGAACCGTAGTGCACTGTTGGTGGGAATGCAACCTGGTGCAGCCACCATGGAAAACAGTATGGAATTTCCTCAAAAAACTAAAACTGGAACTGCTTTATGACCCACTGATTCCACTGTTGGGAATATACCCTAAGAATCCTGAAACACCACTTCAAAAGAACTTACGCACCCCTATTTCATAGCAGCACAATTTACAATAGCTAAATGTTGGAAACAGCCCCAGTGCCCACCAGTAGATAAGAGGATTAAAAACATTCATACATGTTCTTTGATTAGTCAAAGAACATGTCCATGAATCACAGACATGGACAACAAAGAGAGGGTTGATTGTGGGTGAGAGGGGAGGGTTGCGTGGAGGGGGGCAAAAGGGGAAAACTGGGACAACAGTAACAGAATGAACACTAAAAAAAGAAGCGACTCTACAGCTCAGAAATCCATAGTAGCTTAAAGAAGTGTATTACCCTACAGTACATCTGGATTTTTTCTTCCCTGTAATCTTTAGTAACATCCTTATGATATTCATTTAACTATATTTTACCACCTAAAGAAATAAATGGGTAAGAGTTGAAAACTGTCTTTACTTAGCAGAATACTTATAACACCTCCACCAAGTCAATTAGAAAATTCTCTCTCAATAACGGCCTTCACTCTCTGCTGTTAACATTTATGCTAAAATATGAGTAGTGGTGCCTCTGTCCACAGCTCAGCTATACCACTTTTCCACATTTCCTGAAGGAGCTACGATCTAGTAGTAAAGGGGAAAAGAGGGGCTATTGTCCCTTTCTCCCCACTCTCCTGCACAAAGTGCTACAAAGATGCTATTAGGTCTTCCAAGGCAAACAGGACAAATTGGGGAAGGGTTCACCACAATCTCTCTGGAGGAGGAGGTACATATTTCTCTATAGTAACAACTATTGATTTCTCCAGTGTATCTCACATACACAAAACGTAAGATAGCCATGCGGTTGTCAGTTCTGTGCTGGGTGTGGTTCAGAGATGGATAAATTCTGAATATTCATAAACTTTTCCATCATGCTTAAAGTAATATTCACTATCTAGCAATAAAGCTCTTTGGAAGCTTTTCCTTACTCTGTTTCAATAGCAAACATCCTGCCCGCTTCGTACTTAATGTTTTTTTCCACATGAACATATTTCCATTGGGGGGCATATTATGATGCCCGTTCACTGTGTGTTCATTATGGCAAAGACCATGTGCAATGTCCCGGGCCCTCCTTCACTGATGTGTCATGTGTGTGTGCTGAGACAATGCTCATTGATTGACTGAGTAAACACAAGGCAGTTAAAGGTGTTCTTTAATAAACGTTCTAATGATGTAAGTTTTCCTGCACCTTTACAAAGTACTTATACCCGCCTGATGTTTTTATGAGTTGTGTGCCTGCCTTTTCTTATCTGAGCATGGCCAGTGTGCCATCTTTTGCTGTTCTCTGAACACCAGAGAGCAATGAGCCCTTCAGACCTTGAGAGATAGATTAGAGAAGGAGAGTAGGGAAGAAAAACAAAGTCTAAAACTTTCAAGTACCTTAATATGTTGACAAGAAGCCATGTTCCAAAATCTCTGGCTGAGCAGTGAAAAAATAATAGATATTTTCCAACTGTAAGGGCACCCAGTGAAAGGCTGTGTCTGAAACTTCCAGGTTTATGGTTCCCAGGAAAAGAAGTGTGAGAATAGAATGATTCAGCAGGCCTGAAGTGCTTATTTCCTTACAAGGAGGTTAAACTCAATGTCAAGTGCTGGAGTGAGGTTTGACTGCTTTTGCAGGTGCCCTGGACATCTTCGTAAACACAGGAGTTAGAGATGAATGCAACTCATTTATTCACGTATAAACCTTTTCGCATGTGCCTGGACTGAGGCACTCAGAAAGGTCTGAGCAGATCCCAGCATGACTGATGACTCGGAGACTCCCCCTCTCACATTAAGACCCCACCCACTGAAGGTGAATGCAGTCTGAGGCAGTGGGAGAAGCAGTTTCCTCTACCATGTTGAAGAAGTGAGTGAGGCCCATTCCAGGAAGGCCTAGGAAAGGCCCACTGAAAGGATAACCTGCTCAATAAAGTCCAAAAAGCTCCCATTTGGAAGAAGAAAAATAAATTTTTCTGCAAATGCAATTGCCTTTAACACCCAGGTCTATAACAATTTTACATATATAAAAAATAATTATATATGTATGCATATATATGTATATATGTATTTATAATTGTTATGTGTATATATACATAGCAATTGTTATGTGTATATACATACGTATGCATATAAACATATGAGTATATATATATATACATACATACACATATGTATTTGTTTCAGCAAAAGAGAGAAGAAATAACACACCACATACTTGGGAAAGGTATTTCGAAGGAACGGTGGAATGACTTAGGATGAGAAATAGGCCTTTTTTTCCCCTCTAGTGGCATATTGTTGAAACTAAAGATTTCTAGGGACCATTGACCATTCTTTCCTCTTAAGGTTGACCCCGGGGTGAGCTAACACTCTATCAGTTGTTTACCCTCCCAAGCCCGCTGGAGAGTAGAAGTAATGTGTTTCCTCAGAACTTTTATTTGCGAATAGGGCAGTATTTGCTTTCCAGAATTTTTGGAGGACAGATCCTCTTTTCACCATAAATGACACTGACAGCTATCAATTTATTTCACATGCTGAGTGTTCAAAGGAAATAACTTTGTAAGTAATTGTTGATTGTGGTAAGATGTACATAACACAAAATTTACTATTTTAACCATTACAAAGTGTGCAGTTCTGGTTCACACCGCTGTGCAACCATCACTACTGTCCGCCTCCACGACTTTCCCCCGGCTTAATGAGTTATAATGGACATGTAACATTGTACAAATTTAAGTTGCACATGTTGATTTGACACACTTTATATTGCAAAATGATTGTAATCATAACCTAGCTAACACCTTTATCATGTCACATAATTACCATTTCTTTTTTGTGGTGCAAATATTTAAGACTCTCTCTTAATAACTTTCAAGTGCATTATACAGTCTCATTAACTACAATCACCATGCTGTATATCAGGTCCCGAGAACTCATTCAGCTAATAACTAGAAGTTTGTACCCTAGGACCAACATCTTCCAGCTTTCCCTCCCCTCACTCCCTCCCCTGCCAGGCCCTGGCAATGAACACTCTACTCTCTTTCTATAAATTGGGTTTTTATACTCTGCATATGAAAGATATATCATTTGTCCTACTCTGTCTTACTTATTTCACTTAGCATAATGCCCTCAAGTTTCATCCATATTATCACACATGGCTGGATTCAAAGGAAACAGCCCTGGCTCGTGTGGCTCAGTGGATTGAGTACTAGCCTGTGAACCAGAGTTGCCAGTTCGATTCCCAATCAGGGCACATACTTGGGTTGCAGGCCAGGTCCCTAGTAGGGGGTGTGTGAGAGGCAACCACATATTGATGTTTTTCTCCCTCTCTTTCTCCCTCCCTTCCCCTTTCTCTAAAAATTAATAAATAAATAAATAAAATCTTTTTAAAAAGCAAATAACTTTTGATTGGTATGAATTAATCCTGAAATAATTTCAGCAGTTTAACTGTGAACAATGATCATGATACTCTTAACAATTTATTTTTATAGAGTTTTGATGAATAAAATATTTAAAATATATAAAAACATAGAATATAAAATAAACCATAAAATAAAAAATTCTGATAGTATTATGGCATTCATTTAATTCCCAATGTTTGTTCCCAAGACAAAAATGAATAAATACAATTCCGATGGAAATTTCATAAACATATTGCTCCATAAACATTGAAAACCTTTCTATTAATTTATAAAATGAACAAAGTTTAAGTATAGTAGACTCCATGGACATATCTCCAAAGTCCACATGTAAATGGACAGGAAGAACTACTCAGCTGCGTGTAATAAAGATTATGTAAACCGTCTGGAGGCTATTTAATTTCGCTCACTCTATTCCAACTCTAGAGGCCAGTACAAGGAACCGTGCCCCCATCTCCACTTGCCTTGCCAGAAGGGCACTGCCCAGAGAGAAAACCAAGTTAATGAGGGCTGGGAGAAGAAGGATGTCAAGGACCAGCTGAGTCCCCCAGACATAACTGAAAAAACATCCTAGGAGGCTGCCAGACTGTAATAGTCACATCTCAGGACCATAATGCAATGAATCACAATTCAGTGGTTTCCTGATAATTTGAAAGCATTTTTTAGGGGACTAGATCATTTCAAAGTCTAAGGAGGCAATCCATTATGGACGCCTGCTACTGAGTTATTGTAAGGCAAACAGCATCAGGTAAATTGTCTTTCTTTGTCAACCTGCTTTTGACGATGAATGGAATGGAGCTGGGGAGGGACTCATCAAAGCTTGATGGGTGTGGGCTTGTCTTGAAATAAACTCCTCCCCTGGGTTTTTAAGGCATCAGCTGTGGCAGATGAGACCTACGGGCAATCAGACGTGTGATTGCCTCATGTAAACAACACCCGCTGGACGTGCCTTATTTGCTCTTATGAAATTCCTGTCAGTTTTAGGACATAAATAATTCAAGCAAATGACTTTGGACATCAGAGACTGCCAATTATTATTGTGTCACCAACTCACCACCATTTGTTTTGGTCACCAGAGTATTTCTTTTAAAAAACCAGCACTTTCAGACTCAGAATAAGTTCCACGTTAAAGCAATATTCTTTCCCTCCAATATCTTCCAAATTAGTTTTATTTGTATTTTAAACAAAGAAATGAGCATTTATCACTTAGAATGCCTTTTGTGTCTCTCTGATTTCTCTATAAAAGTTCAAATACAATAGAGTCGGGAATTAAATAATACAAGCAATTACATCAGAAAAATGGAGCAAAGCTTTCTGTATTTTTAAAAGAACTATAAAATTCCCAGAGTACAATCAATGCATGTAAGAATTCAAGAGGGAGAATTACAATGCTTACATCAGCCTAATAACTGAAATGAATCCAGCATTTCCATTTTGAAGCCACTAATCCAAGAATAAAGGGGAGAGGAAACAAACCCAGACAGCTACGAAAGAGCTCTTTGGGACGGAACCTTGCGGCTTTGCCTCAAGTTTAGGGTTACCTCTAAAAGAGGCAGAAGTTGCTAGGTGGACGTCAAGGCCATGTTGCTTTGCTGATCCTGTCCCCTTTGTCGTCAGCAGCATGAAGAACAATGCCATTGATGTCTATATCATTGCCTCCATTTAATAAGAATTTTATTATGAAACATCCCTTTCTCTTTTTCTGTTCTGCACTGTGCGTTGTAAAGGACCATCAGTCGTGTTTCTCTTTTTATACTTTAAAGTACAATGCCACAAGTCCTGTAGCCTCACCTAGCTGCAAAACAAACTACTGAAAATTATTAACAGTAGCATGTCTCATCCTTGAACACAAGCAACCCTCAGAAATAAGGTTACTTCATTTTAGTTGTCTTCACACCTCCATAGGAAAAAGAAAAAGAGTTCCAGACTCTAAATTAGTCATTGACCTTCTACAGTTTAAATTGCTATTCTGAAGTGACTAAATGAAGGTCCATGAGGCACTCAGTCAGAGCCAGTCAATAAGTCATTAGTCCCATCAACACTGTTTTATCATAGCTCAGACCGGAATTTGATGACTACTCCCATTATCGAAGTCTTAGTCACACCAAGCAAAGCACACTGTTCAAATGACTTGTGATATCTTCCTGAAAAGTTTCAGTTGAATCAGCTCTATCTTTGCTGTTAAGATTTGGAGAGAATGCTCCTGATGTGAGAATGGCAGATTTAGCAAATAAAAATATAAGCTGTCCAGTTAATTTTGAATTTCAGATTAGAAAATGAATAATATTTTTAGTATAAGCACTTCTCATGCAAAATTTGGGACATACTTATATTAAAAATTATTTATTATTTATGTGAAATTCAAATTTAACTGGGCATCCTGTATTTTAGCTGACAATTCTACCTTATGACATCACTATTAGGTAGACAAGTGAGACTAGAGAAGAAAGATGGACGGCTGCAGGTGTTTCAATTACCAGCTGAAAGTCAGGTGGTAGCCAGCACAAAGGCCTTTAAAAATATTTTTCCTTCAAGCAAAGGGAGATCCGGCTGCCAGGTAAATTAAGCTGGACTCTGAAGAAAGGCTGAGCCCCTGGGAGGGCCCTGGCCCACAACAAAGGCCTCAGGGGTGCGCATGGTCTCGCAATAAAAGACACACACCTGCTCTCAATGAGTTGTCACCATGAGGTGGTTTCCCTGTGTGTATTCTTTTCAAGACTAATGACGTGTGACAAAAATAGTCAAGCAAGGCCAGGAAAAAACCTTAAATGGAGAAACTCGCCATCCAGCTTGTTTTAATAATCACCCCTCTTTTACGTATCTCTGGCTGTTCCACCCCATCATTCAAATAAATCAAAGGTCAAAGGACAATAATATATTACCTGAAGCAGATTTTGTTTTAAAGAAATTTCCTGAGTCTTTTAGTACAAATCTCAGTTAAATATTTTTGTTGAAAACATATTAAAATAGTAGAATACAAACTACATTTATATAATACATGTAATATTTAAGATTGTGGATGAGATAGGCTAATAACTAAGGCTAGTTAACATTTTGGAGATAATTTTTGCAACATTTTCCTAAAAACCCACAATTATTGTGTTTATCTTCATTGTAATGACTCTAAGCACTACTGTGTCTGTTACCCATGCAAATGCCTAGATATGGTCCCCAAAAGCAATGTACTCCCTGGTCCTCTGTGCATCCATAGAAACATTATCAGATAAAAGAAGCATAGGAAGAGTGTGCCTATGGTTGCTCTCTCTCTCTCTCTCTCTCTCCTTATCTCTCCATTGTGTCTAGTCATGCAGGAGCTAGTTGCAGACATACTTATAATTAAGCAATTAGTATTATTTTCATAATAAATATTAAAACCTGCTTAATAAGCAAATGGGTTCAAGATCTGTTCCATGCAATAGAGTAGCCACTAGTTGCATGCATGCAGCTATTCAAATTTAATCTAAAGTTAATTAAAATGAAATAAAATTTAAAATCCAGTTCTTCAGTCACACTAGCTACTTTTCAAGTACTCAATAGCCACACATGGTAGGACATTTCCATCATCACACAAAGTTCTGTTGGACAGTGTTGTCCTATTACCTTTTCCTACTGAACCAGGAAGGATGAGCACATTTTGAGAGTACTGTCCAATAGTTATTACAGAGGAATAGATAAAAAGAAACTTAAAAACTGAAAGACATAGTTAAGCAATTTAACTGGAGAAAATTTACTAGGTTAAAGACCCTAAGTGCAACAATTTCAGGACAGCTTTGAGCAAATAAAGACAACAGATACATGAATATGCATTTCAAAATTGAGTAAGGATTGCTATTGCAACTTATTAAGAATAGCCCCATTGGGAACTCTCAATCAAGACTGCCAGGGTAAACCCCTGTATATGACTTCCTAGCTGTGTGATCATGGGCAAGCTATTTAACTTCTCTGTGCTTCTGTTTTTTCATCTACACAATGGCGAAAGTAATAATAATATCTACCTTTTTCAGCAGGGCCACCTCATCATAGAATATGCTGACTTGGAAAGAGATAAGGGGAGAAAAAGGGATAATATTCCCTTTCTTTATGGCTGGGATCTCACCTTGAGCACTCTTCTGACGGGGAAGAGGTAAGACACCTGAATGCCACTTAAGAAATAAAGGTATTAGGCAAGAAAAATTCCCATTGAAAAGAGACACATTCAACATCTACACTGCAAAGATCTCTCTGGAATGATCTGTTTTCCTTCTTTATTATTTCTTAGCATTTCAAATACATGTGGATGTATGATGCTGCTGAGGTCCATGGGACTCACAAAAGCGACGATGAGCAGTTGGGGCTCGCTCAATAAAATCCATGTTAGTGCTCAGTTGAAGGAAGACTTGTGGAGTGAGAGGGCCACTTGGGTCGTGGTGATCCCTGATGTTGGGTAGCACACGCTCTGTGTACCTGTATAAGTCAGCCCTCCTTATTGGGCTTTGAGGGTATTAAAAAATCAAATTCATTTAAAGGATTCAGAGAGACAGTACTTAGCATATGTTAAAGCACTCACTAAAAGTTACCTATACTTAAAGTATTTCTCAGAAGAAAATGTCCCAAAGGGAAGACTCAAATAGTAGTATCGGAAAGTCATTTATAACTAGCTTTACCAGCTGACTTGGTTTGCCCTGGACTGAACAGGTTCTCATCGTGCAGAAATTTCAGTTTTAAAACCAAGCAAACCAGGATGAGTTAGTTACTCATTAAAAACAAGAAGCATATTTAACCCCAAGAAACCTCCAGAAGTTTATAAAATTTATTCACTCTATTCAATGATTACCAATATTAGTAACAGCATCTGGCTAAATATTAGGAAGTCTTCAAACCAAATATAAGGGTCACATGGTTCTTTCTGGCATTTATTTGGAGATCTGCATGAAAGTCAAAATTGTACAGCTGGAGCAGAAAACAGCACAGTCCCTATGTCTTGTGGCTTTGAAATGACGGCACTGGATACCTCAGCATAGCATCAGATGGCCAAGCTAGGACTGCTTTTTTTCTTTTCTTTGCTTTTTTGACCAAAGTGAAAAGGGTTGAATGCCTTCCCCTAGGCTCTTGCCCTAAAAACCTCAACTCCAAAAGAAACTGCTGACCAAGAAATGTTTCATTGCTACAGGGCATCTTGCGGTGTTGCTCTAGTTTTTACAAACCGTAAAAGAGGAGTTGCATTTTATCCCCATGCATTTATTGTGTCACCATTGTTCAAATGCAATCTATACCTTGGCACTTGGAGAAATGAGGCGAGAAGTGAGTTGGTAATGGCCTTAATTAAATCAAGTATTTATGATTTCCTCTAAAGGGTTTTATTTGCACGGCCTAGAGCAAGAGCACAGCAGGGAAGCAGCAGTGAAATCAGCAGAAGAGCAGATAGATTAGCATGGAAGTCCTAAAGCACAAGTGGCCCTCTCACTCCACAAGTCTTCCTTCAACTGAGCACTAACATGGATTTTATTGAGCGAGCCCCAACTGCTCATCGTCGCTTTTGTGAGTCCCAAGGACCTCAGCAGCATCATACATCCACATGTATTTGAAATGCTAAGAAATAATAAAGAAGGAAAACAGATCATTCCAGAGAGATCTTTGCAGTGTAGATGTTGAATGTGTCTCTTTTCAATGGGAATTTTTCTTGCTCAATAACTCTATTTCTTAAGTGGCATTCAGGTGTCTTACCTCTTCCCCGTCAGAAGAGTGCTCAAGGTGAGATCCCAGCCATAAAGAAAGGGAATATTATCCCTTTTTCTCCCCTTATCTGTTTCCAAGCCAGCACCTTCTATCTTTGTCCTTATAAACAGGTGTGCAAAATTTTACACCAACCCATTCCTCTATTAGTTCATCCTTATTAAATGAATCACTAATGTGGTGAGCACACGATGGGGAAAAGGCAACATGAATACAGAGAAACCCAAAGTTAACCTCCAGTTGGGGTGACTGTAAATGATGGGAGACAGGAGGAATAGAAATAAGTTTCTGGAAGTAAAAACATGACATTTTTATCTCACTTTAAAATATTTGAAATAGTCTGAGGAGACAGTCAGGAGGAAGGGCCATTCTACTTTTGAATGATATTTCACCAGGATCGACATTAAAATCGGTCGTGCCTCTGCATGCTCACAAAGTGATTGGCATTATTGGGTGGATTAGGAGAGTAGAGGGGAGAAAAGGAGTTACTAAAATCAGATAGTGGATACGCCACAACAGTCTCATGTCGGTATTGGGGAGATGACCATGCAAAATGGTTTGGCTTTAAAGAGCATTAAATAGACCCTCATAGCTAATAGTTCGAACCATTTAGTTTGTATGATGCAGCTGTATCATTGTAAATAATAGGTCAAGGACTGAGTTTTCTTGATGGAGTCCACATTATTAACTAAGCTCATGGTAATAGTCTTCAACAAACATCTTTGTGAATCTCAAGGCGAAATACCAACCAAGCCAGGCGTTTGCTCGCTCTCCTCTGTATAGGAGCACCTTTGAAGTTCGTGAAGCTGTGTGTGTGTGTGTGTGTGTGTGTGTAATAAATGGAGAGATGCAGGCCTTGGGATGGAAATCACACTGAAAGGAAAGCCAGCAAGGGAGAGACTTTTCTAACATGATAGTGAGTTAAGTGACTTAGGTCTCATTCAGCCATTCTGTTGGCTTGTGGTGCAGTCTTTCACTTTATTATGTCTCTTGGGTTTTCTGTCTGCAAAATTAGAAGCAGTAATCTTTTACTAATGTGTGGAAAACTCTCGGTTATCTCTCCAAGTTTTGCAAACTATCACAGATACTTGGTCCTAAGGCTGGAAATGAGTTAGATCATGCCTAAAGTAAATCAAGTCCCAAGAAGATAAACCATTTCATAAAAATTAAAACGATCGCTCCTGGCAACTGGGCTAGACTTCTCAAAGCCTCCAATAGTCACTAGACTCGGCCCCTGACACTGTTAAGTGAGGGAAAGACTGTCATCAATTTTGTAGACTAATAAAATTTCTTCACAACTAATTTCTTAAAATGGCTCTCTGCAAAACAACATTTAGAAATACCTCTTGAATTCAAGATAAGAAAAACAAGTTTATCTCGTCATGGAGAGAGACTTGATTTCTGAAGATTTTCTGTAAGGAAAATTCAGTATTATCCTCCATTTACAGATCCAAGCTCCCTATACATTTTATGTACTTGTCGAAAGAAATCACTAAGAACATTGAAGACAAAGCCATTTGCTCCTAGAACGCACCATGTAAATACCAGCTGTCCCTGTCCCGACATTGCAGGAGTGACACTACCGATGGCCTCAAACTCACCAGCTCTAGTTTCTAGGGATTCTGTCTACCTTTGACTCTCTGTTCATCAAAAATTGAATGAAAGTAGGAAACTTCTCCTTCAAAAGGAAGTTTTAAAGGGATTCTTGAAATTCAAAATTCTTTTCCTATAACTTTCCAAACTTCCAAAACAAAACTAAAGCAGAAGTTTAAAAAAAAAAAAAAAAGAAGCAGACAGTGAGATTAATAGCCAAGCTGGTAATAGTGTGGCACTCTGATGCTAAGTAGGAATAACTGAGAGCCGCTTACACACAGAAGCATTACTCTCAAGTGGTTCAGAAGGATGGACAATGGATCATTGAGTGAAAGGGACACCGAAACTCCGTGCACGTTACCGCAGTTTTTAGTAAATTCGAAGTTATTTCAAGATAAACACTTTTTCTTAAAAAAATGAAAATAGTTTTTAAACCAAAACCAAAAAATATCAAATGTTTTTCTAGATCAGCATTTCCCTAAAGGGTGGCATCTGGACTAGCATCATTACCTCAGAGCTTGTTAGCAAAGGAAATGTCACATTTAGTGAAGAGTCTGTTATGGCCTGTGAGAGAAACTTTGCCAGACTCAGAAGCCAAAGGATGAGAGAGACCCTGCAGGTCAGGATTAATACGCAAATATGCCTCTTGGTTAGCGGGGAGACATAGGTACCAAGGAGAGGTAGGAACCCAGGGAGAGTAAAATCTGAAGGACTGGTTGCACGGACAAACTAAAGTTCTGGGCCCTCTGTTGGATCTTTATGTTGCGATGTCCTGGTCTACCTAAATTTGGAAATCCCAGTACCCAGGGGAGCTAAAAAAAAGAACTTGCCTTTGGAAAAGTGAGCAGGGAGCGGGCAATGCGCCAATATTATAATACGTGATCCTGGAGAGTACATGCTCCTTGAAAAATATCTTTATTCACACATATAGCTCACAAGTAGTGCTTTAATACTACAATATCCATGATGGCTTGTAATGAGCTTTCACTTTAAATCTGAAGGTCCTATGTATGCTCACTGTCCTCATACAACTCACAGTCAAATAATGAGCCCAAGGAAAGCACACAGCAGCAAGTATTCCACAAGAAAGAAACAAATCTCCTCCTGGCGTTTTAGTGGAGGGACAGTTATTCAGGGGTGGCAGAGGTCAGAAAAGGTAGGGCTGAGTAGTGTTTGAAGTGGAACCAGAAAGCACAATCTTGAAAGACGAAGTCCATCTTTCTCTCTTTGGAATTTCTAATTAAGAGAAAAGCTTCTAGGGAAGGGAAGGCCAGGATGGAAACTGTTAGAATGGGCTTTGCATAGCAATGGTTCAACAATTCAGGATTACACATCAGGTTTGGGAGCCAAGATAGAACCTGAGATGAGATTTTAGGGATTCGTGTAGATAAAAATATTTCAGACCCAGAGAATCTGTGGAAAATAACACTCACAACAGGGCAGAGAGACAGCATTTGGCAAGCCGTCTGTGAGTACCAGCATGGTACAGTGCAAGGAGCTCTGAACCTGGACCCGGAATTCGGGGCCTCTAGTCTCCACTATGCCATGGGTAACCACGATCTGAACAACTCACTTACCCTTTCAAAATTTCAACTCCTTTATTTATAAAAAAGGAGGTGGGAGGGGATCAGAATAATTATCTCTAAAGTCTTTTTCTTCTCTGAAAGCAATATGGTAGTCAAGCTGAGGGGTAAGCAGTGAAAATAAAGAAGACAAAACACCTCTAGATCACAGAAGCGCAGGCAATATATTGACTTGAAAGAAAACTGAAAAGCCTAGTTCCTGCAGCTGCCTTTGAAGATGGTCTTGCAGAAGCAGGCACTGGGACCAATTTGCCAGGTCCCACCTGCTCATACCTGTGCCACCTAGCGAACCATACCTGTGCCAACCAAAGAGGTGGCTAGAGCCCACCATTTTCTGGAGAAGTGACTGCAAGACTCAAATCCTGACACCATCAAAATGTGGCTCCCAAAGAGGAGCTATCTCTTCAATCCAATAAGTCAAATTATTTTCTACTTTAAAGTAAATATTTTCAAGAAACTCACTTGAATATTAAGATTTTCACAAATTAATAAGCTAGTTATAGAGAGAATTCCATGCAAGAAATCCTTTCCTAAGCAGTTGTAGCCTAAGGTCCTGGTTTTTCCTGGCAGAACGAAGCTGAGGTAAACTCATCATTCTTCAACACTTTCAAACTAGGGCTTCACCAACCTGGGACACCTGGGCCCAATTAGACCCTTCATTTTCTTTGCATGGTAAGTTTTACTGTCAAAATTATTGCTCCAGCTAACAATGTATTTTACCTGGCTCTGGGCAACCAAAGAGACTTAATGCCAATCGTATGAACAGATTAAAGATCCAGCTGTTCCCTTTGACAAGCAGAGCCAAAGCCCACATTATCTTGATTGGTTGTCTAAATTTAAGAAGAAAATCTGGGCAAAGCAAATTCACTTGAATCTATATACCAAAGAGCATTGGAAATTGTGGAGAAAATTCATACATGAAAGACTATCATTTGCATTTATTTACTTTCCCCGTTAGTGATATGGCCTTTGAATTTGGAAACTAAATTACTGCAGACAGACACCTATTGGCTAAAACAATAAGAATGATAACCTTTTATGCTTCATCGTCATCAGCTAACATCTTAGATCTAGTCATCTTAATGAGCAGTTTTCTTGATAGTATGTGTAACTAAATACAAGAAAGAGAATAAGTCTCATATACTAGGTGTTTACTAAACACTAATTAATGAAGACAATGTTACAACTTTAATGGTGCCCTTCTTATTCTAAGAATATAAAGACAGGGATACCATGCTATGCTTTTATGAAAGTGGTCCTAATTAAAATTGGCGCAAATCTAACCATTCTCCCTCCTCAAAACAGAGAAATCCTTGAATTTAATACCTTCATAAACAAGCCGCACCAATAACTCATGTCATGTAAAACTTCTAAGTAACTATTACTTAATAACTTCGACTTATATTTGTTGAATTTCTTTTTATTTTTATTATCAATCTAAAAAGTCAGTTTGCAATACAATTTCCAGACTCTTGTGTGGGCTGAGATAGATTCAAGTGGATGCTTTTCTCTGTCCTAACTAGTCCCCAGGGACACCTTGCTGGTGCCCCTTTGAACAGCAGGAAGAACTAAAAGCACGGTTGTTCTGATCTATCACGTGAAAATAGAAAGAGAGAATGCTATTTAGGAAGAAATTTGCTTAAAGAGCTGGTTTAATTAAATAGAGGATTACATGTGATGAAATATAGATATTCTCTGCTGAAAGAAGCAGCTCTGGTTCTGGAAGGCGGCAAAGAATCAAATAGATTAAAGACACCATTCTTCTGTGTGTTAGTCTCAGCATCTTTAGTAGCTCTGGAAACAAACACATTGACAGGAATAAAGGAAAGTACTTCTCAGCCTTTGCTTTCTGTGTACACAATGCAGATTATTGTTACAGGTCATGGAAAATAGGCTACTATCTTTCATAATATAGAACAAACATAAATTCAAAGCATCTTTTCTTTTATTACACTGTTACCTACTCCCTGTTTCCAATGTTAAAAAATGTTGGTAGATTTTATTTGTATGAGATAAATACAGCCCAAAATACAAAAGCCTTCTTTAGTCTGCATTGGAACAGAAAAACTGAACTATAGTAAGTTGTACAGATGTTAACAGGTAACTTATAGGATGACAAAGAACTGGTCTATGAAAGTATAAAAGAATAAGTATACAGGGTGGGGCAAAAGTAGGCTTGCAGTTGTTCCTATGGAAAATAATACAATAATT
Source organism: Desmodus rotundus (assembly GCF_022682495.2). Lineage (NCBI taxonomy): Eukaryota > Metazoa > Chordata > Mammalia > Chiroptera > Phyllostomidae > Desmodus > Desmodus rotundus. The sequence continues at coordinate 135,270,493 of NC_071387.1, forward strand.
AATAAATAATAATACAAGAATAAACTCTGTGTGTCACATACTTACGACTGTAAACCTACTTTTGCCCCACCCCGTACGAGGAGTTGAAGGATTGGCAAGATTGGGGGAAGAAGTTTGCAAAGATGATTCCAGATGAAGGTAGAGGTTCTGCTCAACACACACCAAGGAAGGAAATTTAGGGTGGGCGGGGGGCAGGAAACTTGGTGCTTTGAGAACATAATTTAATCCAATTTTAAAGCTATTTAGAGGAAGAGACAGAAAAAGAATGGAAGTGAAACAGCAGTCAACCTGAGATAGTGGAATAAGATGTTGTGTTACCAAAATATAAAGGAGATAGTGTGAGAGAAAATGTGTAGGAGACTTTGGCAGAGAGCAATTCATTTGACACCTAGGAAACACAGTACAAATGAAACTGGGTAGTGTGCCCAGAGGGAAAAAAAAATCCTACTACTGGAGGGCATGAGGAAATTATAGGAATGTTCCATAGTGAAGTGGAGTGAGGGACCTAGGAAGAAATAGATGCATAGAGAGGAAGCCCATCAATTTAAAAGGATATAACATGACAGGCGGGGCGTGCATGACGTCTTTGGAGAGATATCCCCCTTCCCTCAGCACAGATGCACTCAGGCACGTGCACACACTGACACACTCACAAACACATTAGAATTTAGCTAAAACTTAACACAGGGAGTGGTGACCAAAGTCATTTTTGGATACTTCTTTTGATGGAAGACAGATACCCCTCCCATCAGAGATACCGGCTGTGACACAGATAGGGTGTCAGATAATGTTTGTTTTAAAAAAATGAATATTAAATTGTTTGAAATACTTCTCAATAAAGTGAACCACTTGAAATTAAAAAACTAAAAAGAAATTTCATTATAATTTTTGTCTCTGTTTTCCCCATCATTTTTTTTTTAGTTTCCTAAATTACATCAGCTTTGTGGGAAAACTAAATGACAACTTTCACAGCAGCCATAACTCTTGTTAAGAAATGTCTGCTATACTATCTGACTTAATTATGTACAGATAGAGCCATTATCATTAAAATAATTTGTTACACTTCAAAGTCAAATAATTCTTTTGAGGAATGAACATTTCATGACATAGACAAACTTTCTACCCTATTGTGTCTTAGTCTTTCTTTCACAAAGTGAGACACAATTTTTTGAAGAAAAAAAATAAAGAGGTACTCATACCTTGTGTGATGATGCTTTCCATAACTTTTTGGAAGCTAAATTGGCTGAGAATTTGTCCAAATGTCATTAAGGATGATATATTTTAACTGCCATCAAAGAAATGAGAAATAAGATTGACAGTTGGCACACACATGGGGAATTAGTGAAAAGCAAGGAGAACAGGAAGGCTAAATCTTATATCAGAGTAATTCCTTTCAGCCAATGTTTACTGGGGACCTTCTTCATGCCAGGCATTATCATAGACCAATAACCCATTCTGTATTACTTCCTAGAGTTCAGAGTCTGTTGGGGAAAATGGACAGGTAAAGCAATAATTATAAAGCAGTGTGATTATCTCTGGGCTTCAAGAAATACATATACCCTGGATTCCTCCATATTCAAAGGATAAATATCGAGTAGCTAGAAGGAAAAGACAGGGAGGTGCCCCAGGCAGTGGTATCAGCACAGATAACAATGGGGAGGTGTAAAAGTTCTGGTGCATTTCAGAAACTACATTGTGAAGAGAGAGAGGGGGAGAAGAGCAGAGTAAGGAGACGAGGTAAGGAAGTAGAAAGATGAGTCTTGTGTGATAAACTAAGGAGTTTGAGTCGAACTCTTCTCCCACAACATTGAGGGGATTGTTGGAGGATTAAATGAGAAGTAACAAACAAATTTTCATTTTAGGCTGCTCACTCTACAAACAGCACAAAGAACGCATTAATAGGTAAGACCATAAGCAAAGTTATGCCAGAGTAGGGGGTGTGGTCATTGCTAAGCACAGGGGCAAGAACGCAAATGTATTACTGGATGCTTTAATCTGCAGTTGAAGATACCCAAGCCCATTTTCAACAACAACAACAAAAAAAACACACCTAATTTATCAACTGCTGTAACTGGAAAAGACAAGCATGAAATTGGATTGATGCAAGACTACATAAATAGCCTCGGAGTGTGTCATCAGGACTCAGCCCCTCCTCCAACATCTGCCGGCGTGTTGGACCCACCTTGTCGGGTGTCTCTGGGGTGAGGATCTCGGCACTCTCAAGATCATGTGTTTTGAGTTTAGAAGACATGAGTAAAGGCAGAAACACCTTTGATTCAGAAAACTCCAGAGGCAGTGTCTGATGGCCTAGCTGGATCCCATGCTCCTTTTACCAAGCATTGTGGCTAAGAGGATGGAATACCCTAATTGGCCAACCCTGGGAATTCATTTCCATGGCAATGGGGGCAGAGGACTGTAAGAGGCCAGCTCAAAACACCTGGAAAGGTAGTGGGTAAGGATCTACTACCTACAGGAAGGTGAAGGTACTATAAGCAGAAAGTGGGAGGGGGTTTTGTACAGACAGAAATAGCAAATTTCCACTATGGTTTAGCAGCCAGGTGGAAACCAAAAAGGACATGAACTAACCTGGAGAATTTTTGGTCAAAGGAAAGAATAGAACTAGGAGAGATGTAGAAAGCAAAATTGACAGGACTTGGCACATAGCTGATAGTGGGTACCCAGTTTTGAACCAGATGGTATGGCATTGAAACTTTCTGTCAGGAATAGAAATTGTATAAATAGCAGAAACCCAAATGTAATATACCCACCACAAAAATGTGAGTGTGCCTGACATTTTGTTTAACAGATATAGCCACTGAGAAAAACACTGGGGGAGGTGAGAAAGAGGGAAAAGTTAGAGATAACTTTTAGTCCCTGCTTACTGCACTAGACCTGCTTGGTGGGGCGTGGTGTTGTTGCCCTGCTTGGGCTTGCTGGGAAGAATGGTCTGTTCAGTTTTGGCTGTGTCTGGAATGTTAATTAGGAATCTGACTCATCATCATAAAAAGGGATAAAGGAATTAGTTCCAAAGTGTCACCCCTTGTGGTGTCCTGATGCAGTGGTTTCAGAGCCGGACAAACCTGAATTTGGACCAGGAACCCTGACTGAATAGTTGTATGACTCTAAGCAAGTTTACCATCAACTGGTTCCTCAAATATAAAGTAGGAGGAATTGCAATAACTACATCACACATAATGTCCATGAACTGGCATATAGAGAGAATTAAATGCAGATTCCCTCTGACTGATACCCAAAATAAATAAATTGCCAAAAACTAAGTGCAACTCAGAGTGCAAACAGGAATATTTGTCCAGTCCATACTGCATGCCAGTCCTCCTGAGAGACAACACAGAAAGACACAACTGCCACGTCTGTGTGCGGCTGCCTGGGACAGTAGCGGAGAGGCAAAGAATGAGGGTGCTATGTATTGGCAGTGTTAATGGATCCAGATTACCATGAAGAGGTAGAGTTCCTTCCACATGGTGAGGATGGAGTGCTTCTTGTGGAATCCAGTTGATTCACTTACGTGGTACTTGGTGCTTTTGTGCCCAGTGATAAACGTAAGTGGAAAATTATAGCACTTTGGCTCAATGAGGATGAGACAAATAAGGGATCAGATGCCTTGTGGAAGAAAGGTCTGTGTTTTCCCACTGGGTGAGCACCCTAGACCAGATGAAGTGCTAGTTGTAAATGACAGAAATCTAAAATGAATAGTGAAAGAAAACAGTGAATACAGTAAGTCCTCACTTAACGTTGTCAATAGGTCATGCAGCTTTAAGTGAAATGATGTATGAGTATAATGAACCAATTTTACCATAAGCTTGATATAAACAAGAGTTAAAGTTCCTACAGTATCTCATCATTAGAACAAAATGACATTGAAGGATATGAAGTTATCCAAGGACTTGCTATACCAGCTTAGGTCTTAAGACTCTATAGTAGGAACCATAGATTGTTTATAAAAAATAGAAGACTTCTTGTCTTTAGTATTTTATAGAGATTATGAGATTATAGCTTAAGATTGTATGACTGATTAGACTTTATGGGGACCATGAGCAATCCAAGGGGTGGACACCTCTTATGCCCCACCTCACATCCTCTCAGACACCTTTTACTACAGCCATTGCTGAGGCAAGGAACTTTGCAAAGCTGTACCGTGAAAGCAATTCACCTCAGCTCTAAAACATATGTCTTGCTGTCTGCCCCAGGGTTTCTCGAGCTCTATGATGTAGGACCACTAGCAATCATAAATCTGTAACCTGTCTGCAAAGAAATGCACACCCCTTACAACAACTCTTTTCCAATGAGGGAGGAGAGCTTGTCAAGAATATCTGCTATTTTCTGTCCCTGATGGGGGAGGAGCAGAGGAGCAAGGCAGAAATTCTGTGATGCAGCTCATAGAGCTCCTCCGAAGATTCCCCAGAGGATCAACCTTAATTGATCACAACACTGAACAGCTAAAGAACACACCACTTTAAATTGGCTTTATCTCTTCCCCTGATTCATTCTCCCGTGCTGTACCCTTCTACTTCCCTGACCACCTCCTCACAGAAACAAGCCCTTCTCCCCAGCTCTGCTTCCTCATGACTCACACTAAGACCCTCCCTACCTTTCCTCTCACTTCTCTCCAACCCTTTTCTTATGTATTGTTTTTTGCCAGTTCTGTGCATTGATATTCAGAATATTGCTTGGCAGATACTTTGAAATGTAGCATAATGCAGTGTAATTTGTAGAGATTATATCATGAACTTGTCCCTCATACTTTCCAGTAACTCATCAAACATGACACAAAGAGTTCTTTATTTTGGATGTTCAATTTTATGTAATTTAATAGGAGGTATTCTTTGTTCAAGCTGAGCAAGCTAAGTAGAAGTTTTCTGTTAAAGGATATTTTTGGATTATAGATTTTCAAATTGCTATGAAACACACAGTGCTTGAACACTGGTCTCCGATCATTCCGCTAAAACTTGGGACTCTAAGATGAAGTCTTGATTATCCGTATTAATTCACTTGCTACTGAGAGACTCCTTTTAAAGTCTTTGAAGTACAGCAAGAATTATCTCCAGATTATTAATGTTCAAGAGAGCTGACTGTTTACCAGTCTGTGGGCTTAACCTTACACAAATATTATTTTAATATCTGTTAATCCTTTAAGTTGAACGATTTCTTTTTTTCAGAGGCAAAAATAAATTTGCTCATGTTCCTGTGATAATGGGTAACTGTTTCCCCAGACGAGGATTTTGGGAAATGCTGATATAGTGGTGCCAGGCTACCTGCATTGTTCATGCAAAGTTTAAAGCATACACAATATGTTGGCTTTGTATGAAAGACAGAGGCTTAGGAACTGGAAGGTGTGAAATGTCTTTCCTCAGTGTTGTTTGCTCACATCCTGGAGAGACCCACAAGGCTGATAAAGCTGAGCAATTGTTTGCTGGAAGTTTTGAACAAGTTTCTGTGGGAATGCTGTAAACTCCCATGGAAATGGAAGGATGTTAAAGGTCATCTGAGAGAAGTCTCAAAGTGCTTTCAGAGAACATGCCCAAAGGAAACCCTGAAGGAAAGAACTGTGAATTGCACACCTGTGAACGAAAATTCAAGACCCTGAGTCAATTCCCACTGATTGCACTTTCCCTTCTCTTGGTTTGTAGCCCCCTGTTGCCATCAATTACTAGCGCCCCAAGCTAGGAGATTTTCCGCTTTCCTGAACAAGAGGTCTTTGGAGAACTTAATAACAGATTTTTTTCTTTCAACTTTCATCACTTTAACTCTCCTTGAGTTGTACTGTCTTTACTTCTACTATTGTGAAGATGGGTAAATAAAAGTGCAAACTGCAGTAAGACCTAACAGAGTACCAGGTAAATTCAAAATAACTTACAACTGCAGTTTCCTCAACTAAAGTTTCCATACCTGGAAATTAGGGAGGCTTTCCTCTCTGGAAGCACAGCTGTGGTTGGAGAAGTCTGTATAATCCCTCTTGATTACAGGGGAGGTGGGCCAGTGACAAGACAACTGCACGGAGACCAAGACTGCAGGATCAGTTCCCGCCCGACCTGCCTGTCACTACCGATGAGAAAGCGCAGACTAAGGTCCTTTCCTCACAGCGATGCTGGCCTTTGACAAGCTATTCTTAAATTAGTCATTATTTTGGAAGTAAAGTAGCCACCATCCTCATCTTTAAGAGGATTCTCTATATGCTTAATGGAAAGTTTGCCCTTGTAAAATGTCTTGGGACAATAGATTTTTCAAATTGCTGTGAAATCTAAAGGACTCTTGAATGTGGACCTTTACTTCTTAGTGTTAAAATCTATTTAACTAACTGATGAAACACTGTTACAAGATTATGAGCTCCTGATGTCTTTTTCCCCAAAATGTCTCATGAATTTATGAAAGTCTAACTTAAACTGCTTTATGTGCTGTATATTATTGGAACATCTATAATCTTATTGTTACAGATTTTCATATATTTATTATCATTATTTACCTCTGTACCCTAAACAACTTAGCAATAAGCACACTAAAAACCAAGTTATACCCAGCAAAAAAGGGTGAAAGTGTTGATTCTATAGTTTGTTGTCTATTTATTTTTAGGGAAATAGGAGCCCAGTGAAAGTCTGTAGGGTGGCTTGGTTTTGCACATGTCGTCGTGCACTCATGCTGGAATCCCAGGTGCGTGTGTGGCAACCCCAGGCTCCTCGTTGAGCCAAATGTCTTCCTCCAGCTCACTGCTCAGTTCCTCCAGGATCACAGCTCCCACTACAACCAGAATTGCAAAGCTGCCAGTCCAGCCAGGCCGGCAGGAGATGGAAAACTCTTGCCACAGTCCACACGGAGATGAGCAGAGGGTTTGTTTAATGTTGCATTGAGTATTGCATTTTTATAAATATGAGCCCAACTGTTGCATGTGGATAAAGAAAAATAAGAAAAAATAATCACCCCAAGTCTATTATTTATTACCCAGAGAAAATCAATGATTAATATTTTGAGGTATAAGACTAATACACTCAAGGATATTCAAAATATTCAAGTATATATCTTAATTTGTTTCATTTATTACATATGACACATTTTTAGTATTCAACTTTATGTCTTCAATGTGTATGTATATAAACAAATATGCAGTTACTTTATTATTTACATTAAGAAGTTGAATGTCATAATATTTCAGTTCTGTAATCAGACTTTCCTAGGTTTGAACCTAAGTCTTCCTGACTATCTCTGGGGTCTTGTTCAAGATAATTAAACTTCTTAACAATGAATTTCCTTATTTACAAGATAGTTATCATTATAGTACCTACCTTAGGGTCATTGCAAGGATTAAATTAGTCAATTATATAAAGACTTATAAAAATGCCAGTCACATTAAAAATGCTCAATAAATGTCAGCTATTTTAAAAGTTTTACAATAGTCTATTAAATAGGAACTCTACAATTTTTCTGAGAAATCTTCTATTGCTTAGTTATTTGCAAATTTTTGCTATAAAGTACTGTAATTGATATCTATGTATATCTTTGCATACATTTCTGACTATTTTGGAGGGCAATAAATTTTCAGAAGTAGAATTTCTCAGTCAAATACTATACACATTCATGGATATTTTGAAGCTGGTTGCCAATTTGTCCTCAGAAATTTCGAACCATGTATTGTTCATCAAGCAGAGTGTGAGAATAATTGTTTCAAAAACATTGACTATATTATGTTTTTATATTGGAAACTCTTATCAATCTAATAAGCCCCCGAAAGGGCTTTTTTTTTCATTATTATTATCTCTTTAAGTGTTTTCAAATATTTGTTGCCCATTTTTGTTCCTTCTTTTTAAATTCTTGTTTGTGTTCTTTACCATGGTCAAAGTTCTTACTTAGATACTTATCTTATTCCTATAGATTTATAAGAATTGTTTAAACATAAGAGAAAGCAGCCTTTTGTCATGCATGCTGCAAATATTTTTCCTGTAACGAAGTTTTTAAAGTAACTCCCATACAAGTGGTAGGGAAAACATAAGAAGAATACAGGCTGCCCTGAGGAACTCACACACACGCTTTGAGAAAAAGCCAACATTTGCATTGCCAATTCATGTTAGCCCCGGGGAGTGGCATCAACCAAGAAAGGAAGTCTGTTTGTACCTGAGCTGACTTTGCCATCTCTTCTATTAAATCCACCACGGACAGGATAGGAACAGGAAGAGAGGGGGAGGGGAGCAAAAGAAATGGCTTCACCCATACCCCAGGCGTGAAATGGGAAGAGAGCGTGAAACCTCCTGAAGGAACAGGTAAGATGGGTCCCACTTAACTAGGAAGGATTGGAAAAGACAGGATTGCAGATTTAACTGACTAGACTGGGCTATCAGTTACTAGCTATGACATGGCCCAAGATGAGAAAGAAACTCAAAGAATATTATGGAAGGAAATGACTGGGGGGGAAAATTACAGTGTGTTGTATTTGTACCTCCTTGAGTTCAAGCAGTTTAAAGAAAAATATGCATTCTTAATTGAAATTTATAAAATAAAAGATTATTAAACATATTTTAAAACTTTATTCAACTAATTCCCACCATAAGAATGACATGTTTGATAAGTTCTCTAAACCCAAAGTGTATTTTGAAGCTGCTTCTAGTTAATATTTTTATAAAACACTTTTTAAATTATACAATACTAATTTATCTAGTAACAATTTATTTAGCACCTGCTATATACCAGCAACAGTTCTAGGTGATAAAATAGAGAAAGATAAAGCCTCCTTGCCTTGCTGAAGTTTACATTTTATTAAGATAGTCAGATTATGGACAATATTCATAATATTCATATAAAGTCAATTTTTTTTACAATATGTATGAAGAAAAGTAAATTTTAATGAGGTGCCAGAGGAAATCAGTGGAGACACTAGTGGGGCGATGAGAAAAATATACTGTGAGGAGTTAATATTGCAGCAAAATCTTTACTGTGGACAAGTTTGACAGGAATATGAAAGATTGCTGAATATCGCGGCTGCTTGATCTACATGAAATACTCTATATAAGTAGGTCTAGCTCTTGGTTGTTTGGTAATTCTGATTAGTTTTAAAGTGAAGCTGATTTTCAAAGTATACAAAATCCCTCTATAGTTAGAAAACAAATAGATCTTTTATGATTCAGCTGGTGAATGGACCAATATAGGTAAAATATAACACATTACATCAGAGTATTAGTTTTTTTTGTTTCTATTTTGTTCTTTCTTGGATACCTGGGAAGACAAGTAAGCGGGGAGAGAAAATCTATTTGAAAGAGTAAGATTAGATAGAGAAAATCTTGAAAATTTATTCATTCATTCAACTAATATTTATTGAACTCTTGCTATGTGTCAGAGCATGGTTTAACACTGGTTAGAATGAAAACACTTGCAGTTCCTCCTGGCACCTTTTTTAAGCACTTGGCACAGTGTCTTGCACAATGTCGAACCCCAGTTAAAACTGAATGAATGAAAGAGTGGGCGGAGAGAACAGTGGGTCTTTTATATCTTGTATGGAGTAAAATCAATAGACATGGCACTGTTTCCTAAAGGGTACTTTTCCTTTATCTATCTTTTAAGTGTTTATTTAATTTATTGATAATATATTATATTTGTAATAGAACTTAGCCTACATACTATTTAATCTCTATTTTATTTAATGATTTAGATTTTATTTTAAAATCAAATGAAATTGTGTTATTAATGGTAAAAGCATATAGGGGTAAATAGAATTAACATGTTTAGAATGTTAACATGCTTAAAGATGTGGGAACAGACTTTTATTATGCATTGTTGTATTATGGGCTCGTGACATACTTGAATTTACATAAGTTAGAAGGAGAAATCTACTGCAAAATTTATAAAATAAGAGATAATCTTCATTGTCATTATAAAAATATAACATCAATTGAAGTTAAGTTCAGAAAAAGAGTTGAATTTACCAACACTCCAACAAAGTTGGAGCGATACAAAGAAATGTTAAAATGCACCATATCTTCTGTACAGGGGAGACAGAGGTCTTGTCTGGTTATGTTTGCACTCCCCGGAGCATCGTGGTAACCCAGTCTTAACCATGCAGCCTGGCCTGCTCTGTAATTCTATTTTGGTAATTTTTCATTCTCTTTGGTGACATCTGAGATGAACCCTGCAATCTTTACTTTCGTTCTTAGCAGACAGATCCTGAATTCTACCATTAGAACTCGAGCTACTACTACATTCTGCTACTTCACACCTTCTCATTGTTCAACTTCCCCTTTCCCCAACTCCACCATGAAAATCCATTAGCCCTACTCATCACACATGGCTGTGAGAAACTTCAGGGTCCTTGTCTTCCTCTTGGAAACTTCCATTCCAATCTCCACTGTCAACATTTTAAAGTAGATTAAAAATGGTCAAATTCTTCCTCAGTTTAGGAGGACACAGAACTCCAGTCCTGACAGCCAAGATTTACTTACCCCTCATGATTTCCTCCTTATGGGAGATGAGTTAGTGTTATTGAGAGAAGGTTCGACAGAAAAGACAACACTGCATCCTATTGCTTAAAACTGCATCTGTCACCCCTTTATCTTGCACTCCCCCCTTCCTGTGCTGACTATACCTATACCTGACTTAACTGAGACACAGAACTGAATTCTAAGCAACAACTACCGCAAGAATAATGTGGCCAAAGATCAGAGGAGAATAGTGTGTTCTTTGGAAACCACTCGGCTCCATTCACAGCAGCATAATAATTAATAATTAATGAGCTGCCCTTTTATGCGTGAAGATAATAGCACTGGCTCAAGACTGGACATTCCCTTTGAATTGCTTTTTGGAAGTGAGGAATGACTATACAGAATCTTCCACAGCCCATTGCTCAGTCCCTGTTTATCAGCAAGTTGTAGGTTGGCGGTGTGGGTAAGTGAAGTCTGAGACCATATAGCACATCCAGTCTATGGTTTTTAATGTAAAGGTGGGATTAACGGTGAGTAAACAAGCAAAGAAAGCTGAGAGAAAGTAGTTGAATAGAACAGTCAAACAATATTAAGGTAGATTTGCTGCCAGAAGGAGGCAAAATAGATTATTAAAAGGAATATTAACAATTATTAAAGCATAAGAATAGCATGCAAGACTTGAAAATAAATGGCCACAACCCAGACATAATGATTGCATAATGATCCCAAGACTTTAAATTTTACAGCTACACATAAAAGTGGGTGCTCGGATAACAAAAAAGCAGTGACATAAAGAATGGGGAAAGTGACACATCCCACACAATCCCATCAGCCGATCCATCAGCCCTCCATCAAGGCTGCTGGCAAGAGCTCCACACCTTTCAACAAGGGACCTTGTACAGGCTCTCCACCAAGGTCGAGAATGGGCTTCTTCCCAAATATGACCCTCAAAAGGAGGCAGAACTCCACAGCTGGATCAAGGGACTTATGAGCCTATCGGTCCTGACTCCCAGAAGGGTCTGAAAGACGGACTTATCCTGTGCACACTCAGGAATAAGCTGCAGCTGGGCTTGGTCCCCAAGATAGCCTGCTCTATGTAAAACTGGCACCAGTGAGAAAACCTCTCCAACTTCATCAAGGCCATGGTCAGCTATGGCATGAACTCCACGGACCTGTTCCAGGCCAATGACCTGTTCCCAAGTGGAAACTTGACAGAGGTGCAGGCATCTCTTCTGGCTCTAGCAGGGAGGGCCAAAACAGAGGGGCTGCTCAGTGGCATGGTCATCAGCATCAAATACTCATAGAAGCAGGAGTGGAGCTTCATGACACCACCGTGAAGGCAGGCCAGTATGTCATCGGGCTCCAGCTGGGCATCAACAAGTGTGCCAGCCAGTCAGGCATGATGGTATATGGCACGAGAGGGTATCTGTGGGACTCCAAGAGCCATATACTGTCACCCATGGACCACTCAACCATCAGTCTGAAAATGGGCACCAACAAGTGTGCCAGCCAGATGGGCATGACAACTCCTGGGACCCGGCAGCACATCTATAAGCCCAAAGGGGGGACCAACAAGTGTGACGACTCCTCCATGTCTCTGCAGATGGGCTCCATGCAGGGCGCCAACCAGAGTGGCCATAAGCTTTTTGCTGATATTCTGCTGTATATATATGGAGAAGTAAATATTGGTGAATCTTGCAGGGGAGAAAAAAAAAAGCTTTCTTCTTCCCATCTTAGGTTATCTCTCTGAGGCCTTGTAAATTGGGCTGGCAAAAGAGAAATTAACAAGAATAAAAACAAACAGAAGTTTATTGATGTATGCATTACACATACACATGGGAGCACCCCATGATGAGTAACTCAACAGACTGGTTAGAACCTGTGCTTCTATACCATCTTAGGCTAAACAAAGAAAAAGGTATTTGAGCTTTTAGATAGGGAAGACAAGTATGAAGAGGTGACCAAAAAGAAAAGTGTGATAACAAGGGTCATTTATTAAGGTTTGTTATGCAAATTTAAATCAATGCTGCCTCTGTTGATTAAAGTTATTGAGTCTTTGTGGTATGAGAAATTTACATGGAAATTTATTTTATAAAAGGGAAGTTTATGTCTATTTTTAGATCTTTTCCTGAACCTGCTGGTTCTCAAAAGCCTTTAGCTCAAAATAATCCATATTCCAAAGAGGCAGATTTCGGGGTGGCATATTCTGTTATCCTTCAATTTTTACAGGCTAAGTAATGGGACTTTCATGTTTTTCCAAACTTTGTAAGATTGTGGATTTATAGAATAGTGGAACGAATACCATGCGGGCAAATCCTGCTGGTATGGGGGATATCTAAGGATCCCTGTCCCCAAAGTCTTGTGATTCTATACCTCTTTGAATAGGAGATACAAACAAGGAAGCTCCCATTCTTAGAGTGTAACTTCGGAGAGTAATTCACTGTTAGAGTGTCCAGATCCATGAGACACAATGACATGATGTATTCAAGTGCGAGTGTTGCTAGCTCTCAGTTTGCTTTGCCAACATGTAAACAAGCACTATTTTAAAAGTATTTTCAGTATTTAGCAAAAAGACTTTTTTTGACCAATGGAATAGAATCAAGTGACACCCAAATAATCCTTCCTATTTGTCTCCCAAACTCCACCTTGTCTGATGCTTGAAGAGCTGACAAGCTTTAGGTAGAGACAAAGCCTTGAGCAAGGAGATCACCGTCTCCATGGAAAAAATATATATAAAATACATTATATGGGTAACCCTGGTTAACATTGTTTTTCCATACCCTGAAGGAATGATCAAAATTAAGAAAAAACGCCTAGAGCTTATTTCCAAAACTATCACTTGAAATGTCAGTTCTTTGTAAGCAAGAAAATGCAAATTGTTATATTACCACTGTATTGGAGCAGTGGAATTCAGACTTCTTTCTGGCTTCCTTCTTTTTTTATTTGATCTGTGGAGACTCTCAGCCACTGTATTTTCCTTCTTGCTTGCTTTGTTCTTCTTTCTCTCATCCTTTAAACTTATTTTTTTCATTCCTTATATCTTGACGCCACCTCATCATGGTTTCCCTCACTTCATCCAAGATGGATGAAAGATTTCCCAGTGCCTTTGTGAACAAGCCCTGTTGCATCAAATAGTCCTTATTTATATATGTACATTTTTTTTTTCTGTGCATTCGATCAGACAAGATGGTTTTTAAATTTTATATTACATTTCAAAAACAAGTCTTGAATTTTTCAGTTAATCCTGACTGACAGAAATCTCATTACTATCTTAATATTCAATGTGAAAGTATTGTATTACTAATAATTTTGCACCTGAGCATACTGTACTAGTATTGAATCACACGACTGAGCTATGAAATCCTATTAAAGCTTGTTTTCTCTTCGTGGCACAAAAGACAGCATTGACAGCATATTTTGTCAACATTGAACCCTGCGAAAAAAGAGTGCTAAATTACATTTTTAATCCAATGACACCGTCTTGAATAACACCGTGTTCAGAATTTATCTAGGTATTATGAGAAAACAGTAGACTGTTATGAACAAACAGCTGTAGCTAAAAAAGCTTTTCTCCTGCTGTCCATATCGTGATTGAAACTCTCTTGCAACTGCAGACCTCCCACCCTCATTTTAGCAGTCTGTGAAATTTCCCTTGCATCATTGAAATATGCTCTAAATGGGGTGTTCTTTAAAGACCACCCAGAAGTTACAGCCGATGTAAAATGCAACTGATTGGTCCAATTTGCATTTATATGTAGTCCAGTCTGGAACTAGGCCTATGTGGGTTTGAATGGTTTACTTCAAATTGCCTTATTTCCTGTGGGTCAAGGTGGCAAGAAGATTTGAGATCCCTTAGCTTTCTCTCTCTGAATTCTATCTACAGTTAGAATGGCCATATAATTTATTACCCACACTGAAACGCTTCCCAGAATTTAAAAGGGTGCTAAAAATAACTGTACTCCAAGTAAATTGCGTCTGTTGGGAGAAGGAATAAGGCAAATTCGGGATACCGATGAAAGATCTACAGTTATAGAACCCCTTGCCCATGATGAATTGGCATGAATCTACCAGCCATCATCAAGGCACTGATATTCCACTAATATCACACTGGTCGATGTTGCTCTGGTTTATTACTAGTATGTGATTGCAGCCTACCCCAAGCATTGTCAAGTTAAATAATCATATAATATAAATATTTTTATATATCTTAATTCTTACTATTTTTCTATAGCAAAGCATTTTTGCCAATACTTAAACTCTACAAGATTAATTAAGAATAAATTATTTCTCACTTTTTTTTTTTCTTTCTACCTGTATGTGAAGCTATGGCTAGGAAATACTGCAAATTTTTTTTAAATCTCTTTCCTCTCCTCTGTGTGTCCTTTGCATTCTTGTACATTGTATCTTCAAACACCTCTTCTGTTTCTCTTTTACAAGCCAAGAGAATTAAATTATTAAAGAGTCAGTTTAAAATGTCAACAGAAAATCCTTTTCCTTCCTTTTCATTGATCTTGGGCCTTTTCAAGCCTCATCGGTCAAAATATATTTGCATACTTCATTTCTATTATCTGGAATGAAATAACTTGAGCTTGATACTAAGACAATGTAATTTTAAAACAGAAATAAGACCTAAAATTGTTAGCATTAGGAGAAGCTGCTGTTCTTGTGACAACATGCTGCTCTATGACAACCCCAGACATCATGCTATTGAGATACACTGATAGATCAAATATTTGTTTATTGAGTAAACCACATGTCAACTGACCTAATGATGCAGGATGCTGTGGGCCAACTAGGGTGGGTAGGGCATCACATGATAAGGTGGCTGGTCACAAAAAGTCAGAGCATGGGTGTGGTGAGGAAAGCCTCTGCAGGTGGGAGGGATCAGGAGCTATAAAGGAAGATTGGTTATACAAGGTCTGTCCAGAAGGTATCCAGCCATGTAATATGACAAATAGAGACGTTTATTGAAGAAGATACAAGATACAAGAAACATTGTACGTAGGACAATGACACCTCAATCCCTTCAAAGTAGGCACCTTGGGACCTCACACAGTTCTCCCAATCCTCATTGGCTGCCCTGTCATAGTTCCCTGATTCTCATCAATGGTCTGAAATCTCTTCCCTTTCAAAGGTGATTTTAGTTTTGGGAAAAGCCAGAAGTGCCAAAGTGCCAAATCTGGACTGCAGGTGGGCTGAGTCACCTGGATGATTTGATGTTTCGCCAAAAAACTGTGCACAAGACATGATGCATGAGTGGCCATGTTGTCGTGATGAAGCTGCCAATCACCAGTTGCCTATAGGTGTGGCCATCTGAATCATCCCAACAGTTTCTGTGGAGCAATATTGAAGCTTAATGCAAAATTTGATGCAGATCCATTGCTCTACTTGCTCAGTCATTTTGAATGTGACGGCCACACAGTACACATGCTCATTCAATGCCGTCTACCTCCTCCACTGACTAGTACAGTGAAGTCATCATTGTTCATGTATGTGCATTCCAGTTCACTCTCTTCGGCTGCCAGGTCATGTCAATGTCATGCTAATGGCACAAACCTTTCTTGTTATAATAACAATGGCTGGAGGTTTTTTTGGACAGACCTCATATATGTAGAAAATACTAGATGAGAAGTTAATATCAATTATTTATGGGTTAAGACCAAATAAAGGAAAATTTAATAAACCTTATGATATTATATTTATATTTCTGCCTTCATCCATATTTATAAAATAAAATTTATTAAAGAGACATTGGATGTTAACAAATTCATTTTGCAACTGAGAAAAACAAATTTCATCAACAAAAATTAATTTAGTACAAAGTTTAAATGAGCCCTTTTTTTTTCCACTACATTATATATTTCCTGTTGGTTTTGCATGGGCTACTTTCATGTTTAGCAGACTTGAATCTTCTCATTTGATGGTAGCTACCCCTCATAGACAGAAGGCAAAAAGAAAAGCAATCATCAAATGATAAAAATGTATCTATCTCAGATCCATAGATACTCAAAAACCCTTTGTCAACAACAAAAAATTAGGATTGATTTATGCTCAGTACATGTAGATTCTCTTATACATAAAAGGTCTTCAATAAATATGTATTAACTTGAGTTTCTGGTTTAATTTGAAGCTATTATATGTCTTCATGTTTGATACCATGTTTGTTCATGCTGACAAAATAAATTATTTGAAGCTTTCTACTTTTAAATATTTTATGACATCAATCAATGTACTTCTTGTGGTGAAATACAGGAGACAATGACAACTTGACTTACCAGTAACAACTTTACATTTTACTTTAACTATCACTCACAAATCTTTAATTATGAGTCTAGAGGACCTACAAATATAAGTGTCAGCACTTACCTTTTGATGTTAATGTACCATCTTGCCTTGTATAATTTAAAATCAATTCTCATAATTCAGTTATATTTCAGAAGTGTAAAACATCTTTAAAAAAGTCATCAATTATCATCTTGCAAAATGCTACTTTATTAAGCATTTTGAGATGTAGCTGGTACTGTCCTCTCTGCCTATACCCCCCATCTCTGTTTCCCGACAGCGAGTTTCATACAGTTATGGCGACAGCCAGTTTGTGCACAATTTTCTATGTATCTACTCAACTACCAGGCTCACTTGGCTTAACGAAGGCCACAAATGCAATATTTAAATCATGAGGTTGTCCTAAGGACTTCTCTTCAATTGCCTAAAGTAGAACAATTTATCCTTTTATCTGATTAATAGGAAATAATCACACAGATATTTGGATTAACTATTCATGTCATAAACATATGCAGGTAATGTCTTGCATCATCAGATCCCTGTCCCTACATTCTTGGAAATAAATTTGATGTTTTTTACCTTGAAATTGTCTGGGTTTTGTGCTTCATATTATATTCCTAATACTAAGCCTAGTGTTGGGCACAGAATAAGCATATGAGAGGATCAGTAAAAGAACATTGAATGTTTGTCTCAGCATTCATGATCCTCTTGACATTAGAACATGTGTGTCAATACCAGAGAAATAAGTGCAAATTCTCAGTACTGGATAGATGGATGGGATGGTGAATGGCTGAATGAAATTTATGAATCATTCATGTTTGAAAATATATAAACTATTTAACTTCTACTTGTGAGTATTTAGATGCCATAATTAAAATGTAAGTTCAACAATAATTTCTGCACTATTAGCAAATATTTTTAAGTTCCAGCCTTCTTATTTCAAGCAATAGTAAAATTCAAGTGCAATAAATAATGTGTATAATTTCTGGGGTGTCATTGGGCTAGCATTTGATTTCGACTTCTATATACTGGCTTATGACTTTTTTGGCTTATGACTTTTAACATATATAAAGTGGTAGCATTCCTAATGATTCTTAGAAAAAGTTATAATAAGGAAGATAGATTTTTAATGTTAATTTCTACTCTATTAATAATATACCAGATGACCCTAAATGAATTGATTAATTTTTTTCCTTGCTCTTAGCTGGGACCATTTTAGACCATTTGTTTGACACTGTGAGAAACAGACAAGCCTGTTTTACTGATTTGTTATAACCACCTGTTTGTTAACTTAGAGCGCTAAAAAAATAAAAGACTTCTGGCAAATGCTGGACCCCAGTTTTTCCTGCTGTTTAGGGCATGGATGTTTATGACTGCTTGAATTTTCCCATTGTCTTAATTTTAACCTAGCTCTTTTCCCCCCACTTCAATCATTTTTATTTGAATACATTTAAACATATGTTAATATTCATGTTGCCTTAGTCAATGGAACGTAAGTGAATATCACATCATCTTTTTTTTTTTTATTTTGCACGTTCCAAGCCATCAGATTTCTCTTTGTCAACATCAACAATTTTAGCGAGAATGATAAATACAAAAAATGTGGAAGATAAGTCCTGGACATGTACTGAGCAAGGCAAGTATTACAAGTTGATTTTGAAGTTTTACTCCCTAATAGGAGCTTTGTTCATTTGATTCTTTCTCAGCAAAGACAATTACATTTTAAAATTCTCATTCGTTAAGAATCCTAGCTGAGTAAAACCAGTATCTTATGATAGAGAAACTCTAAGCACAATTAGCCTGCACTATTTAGTCTATTTCACTTAAATGGTTTTGTAGTATATCAAAACAAGTATCGAAAAATGCCCTAAATTAATTAGTGTGTATAAAGACTCTTAAACTTAAGCAGAATTTAATAATAGATATTGCTTAGGCTACAAGTAAAAAACTATTCTGTGAAAAAAATGATAATAATGAACAGCCAATTTCTTCAAAGAGAGTATATCCAATAAAAATATTATGCAGTACATGTCTCATGTAACATCTAAACCATTTGTAGCTAGGATTTTTAGTATTCAGGGCATTGCATAATTTTTACCCATGTCAAGACATAATAGGAAATTTTATTTCTCATGTTGTAGAAAGATAACAAGAAAGCCTTGGTTAACATTTAGAATCAAAGTTTAAATACATCTTCCCATACCACTGGTCCTCCTGTGGATTTTGTTCTCTTCTCCCTTTCTACTGGGCCTAGTGCAAGTAACATTGACTCATGTGGTTGGTAGGGTAATAATAATATGGATGTGATAATTTATAGTTTTAATTTGAACATTTCACCTAAAATGTCATATGGGATACTTGAGTGTGATATTGTTATATTATAGAATTACATGCTTATGATATTGTAATAAAAGATTTTGTAATAAAAAGGGGGGCTATTTGTGACAGACCTTGTGTGTTCATAACTCAGCTTGATCTCAGATTGTCTTGTCAACAACTTCTGCACACTACAGAAGCAAAGCTGGGCCTTTGAGCATTGGTATTCACTCTCGCAACAGGGAGAAACCTAAAGAAAAGAAGGGTCTCACAGCTCTCAGGGGAAAAAGATTTTTAAAGTTCAAAAAAAGTTTTAAAAAATTGAAATAAAACAGTTTGATTCTGTTATCTAAACTCATAGTTATTGCCAGATCATTACGGAAAAATTAGTGAACCCAAAGCACGTTATTGTTAACTTATTTTGAACCACCCAGGAGAAAATCCTCAGAAAGTACCTCTTTCCTGCTTGCCTAGGAAATACCTGGGTTGAAGAAAAATCAACTTCATCAATAAACATATGTATGCATGTGCCAACATAAAGGTGGCAAACTATTAGATTCTCTCAAATCTTTACAAAAACAACAAAGTTTGCAGCATACCGAGCCTCCTTGCAGTCTGAGTTTTCCCCACTGGGGTTCTTTTACTGACAAGAAGCTATGATTTGTGTTACCCAAAAATGTCAGCTCCTAATTTGGATGAAGCCGAAATGAATTATACATAGGTCATTAGAAGCAGTGTGGTCCACAGTAAATGAGGGATCTCAACAAAATTCAACCACTGATGTGCTAAGTGCTTTGAATAAGTCAATCAGCATCCATCTGCCTCAATTTAAGCATTTAAAAAATGCGGGTGTGTGGAGAACTAATTATTAATGTATGCCTGTAAATTATTTTGAACTTCTCTCTAAATACGTTGAACAAAGAGAAAATATTCCTTTTGTCTATAATTATCATTATTTCTATGTCTATAAGTATCATTATTTTGTTTTCTTTTGGGCCAAATGTTTCTCCTCCTACATTTTTGCTGGCTGCCTGAAACATTGTTGCCCAGCTGTTCCTGCTTGATTTATTTTATTTTGTTTTTAATGAGGTAATTAAAATTATATATTTTATTGTATTTTTTCTATTACCATTTAGTCCTTTATACCTCCAGCCCCCCCGACAATCACCACACTGTTGTCCATGTCCATGAGTCCTTTTTCTTTTTTGCTCAATCCCTCTACCCCTCAACCTCCCCCTCCCCACCTTAGCTGTCATCCTCCCCTCTGTCTGTGAGTCTGTCTCTATTTTGCTTGTTAGTTTAGTTTGATCATTAGATTCCACATGTGAGTGAAATCATATGGTATTTGTCTTTCTCTGACTGGCTTATTTCACTAGCATAATATTCTCCTGGTCCATCCATATTGTCACAAAGGGTAAAATTTCTTCCTTTTAAAGCCAAGTAATATTCCATTGTGTAAATGTCCCATATATCTGAAGGAGCCCAAAACACTAATTTGAAAGAACATAAGCACCCCTACGTGCAGTGTTATTTACAATCACAGATATGGAAGTAGCCCCAGTATCCATCGGTTGATGAGTGGATAAAACAACTGATTTGTTTTCTAAACGATCATTTCTAATGATTTCCTGGTCATCTCTTATAAATAGGTTGTAGCATTCTCTATCTTGAGAATTAATAAAAAAAATAGCTCTGGGGGGGGGTGGTTACTGGTGTGTCTGCCGGGTGATAACACTTAATGTCCAGCAGTGGGAAAGTTCCAGTTAAGGAGGGCATAGTTACTTCTCTTTCCTGGAACATAGCTGGGGAAGAATTGGGCCTGTTCCCTGATTCTGCCTGGGAGTTACACAGCAACCATTGAAATTAAATACGGATACGTTTCTCAATATGTGAATTTTTATACTCTTATAAACAAATTTAGGCATAGGCTAGGACTTGGACTAAGAATTTTAAGAAACTGTATAGGATGATTTAAACTCATGAGACAGTGATAGGTAGTTTAGCTAAGAATAGTCAAGGATTACAGAATTTTTAAGTTCTAAGAGGAGGAAACACTGAGCTAGAATGGCAATTAGATGAAATCCAAAATCCTGAAAGTAGTCAAGCCAAAGGCAGTTAAGATAGCCTGTCAAAAGAAACGGTTCAGAGAATAATACCAGGAATTCTAGACTTGCATGGACCCAGCTATCTTACAAATACATTCTGCTGGTAACAGAGAAGTACAACCAGAGAATAAAGATGACTTATTCCATAAAAATGCATCATCTCACCCTAACCATTGCGGCTCAGTTGGTTGTACATCGTCCCACAAAATGAAGGGTCACAGGTTTGACTCCCGGTCAGGGCACATGCCTAGATTGTGGGTTCAGTCCCCTGTTGGGGCACATGCAAGAGGCAACTGATCTATGTTTCTCTCTCACATCGATGTTTCTCTTTTTCCCTTTCCTCCTCCCTTCCCCTCTCTCTAAAAATGAATAAATACTTTAAATTTTTTTTTAAATGCATCATTTCCTCTGTAAAAGCAACTCAAAAGACACACTTCATTATTACACTGTTTAAACCTATGATAACTAAAAGCCCCATCTTGCATGTATTTTCAGCAAAAATAAACAGGGTTTTTGTATAATACTTTCATATGAAGAAATATAGCTAAAAATGGCAATAGTAATAAAAGCCCATTATTCCTGAAAAGTGAAATTATGCCTACATCCCCAATTCATGTTTTCATGGAGCTTTGAGGGAACATTGTGCAGGGGGAGAGAAACCATTATAACTGACACTACTGAAGAGAATCAAGTAGCAAAGACTTTAAAATACTAAACCCTAGACAGGGAAACTTAGTCTGAGGCACAAAGGAAAATAAGACAAATAACATTTTCATAAACCAAAGTCTGCTTGGCTTGGACATTTTGCAAATGGAAAACAGTGTATTATATTAAATCTTAAGTTGTTTATTTAAGGATGATATTTTACATTTTGAATTTACCCCACCCTCATTTCATAAACATCAATACAAGTCTATGTAACTTTTTCTTTCCTCATCCTTATCCTCACATGAAAGCTAAATAGGAAAACCCAACCTGGCCAACTACAGATAACTTCATTTATTCTTGTCCATGTTTCAATATGAAATATCAGGATCGTGGAGAGAGAAGGGTATGGGGGGAAAGCAGAACTAAAAATAATAGTGAACAATGTATATCTGTTGAGGATCTGGTCAAGACCGATCACCAACTGACCAGCTGCCACCCATAATTGAAAATATTGAAGTTGCCCAGTTCTGAGTACTCTCATCCATGGCAACCCCCCCCAGAATGCCAGCTGTCATTGTTTTGGCACGGGTAGTATTGTTTCTTCTCCTGCCAGGCCCACACGTATCCTTTGCCTCCCAAGTTATTTTTATAAGCCAACCAGCCCCTCCTGCAGCTCTCCCTGCTGACTCTGAGGTGCAGTCCTTTTGAGATTTCCTACCTAACTAATTTGTATGTCAGTGATAATAAGCTAAAATTTACTGGACATGAGAAGAATTATCCTACTGTTATAACCATTAGTAGTAGTGGTCTGAAGGTAATATGAAAGAGACTCTAGACAGGGCCTCCACATACAGCCGTGAGACTCGGGCTGCACACCACACCACGCAGCGACATTCACATGGACTATGGTGTGAGCAGTGCCTCCAGACGTGGCTCTGTTCTACGTGTCCACGGGAGTCCAGAGTTTCACAGTCAGATGAAACTGATTCTCTCAAACATCTTCCTGGTATTCTTCTTCAAAAGGCATGTAAATAATTATTTTTCATTTTCAAGTCATACAGAGAACTTCTGTAGAATGCATTTTCCATATTCTTTCATGATACATTATTAAAAGAACTGAAGATGGAGAAAATCTCAAATACCTGATTTTCCTTACCAAAGAGAACATTTCAAGTAGAAGGAAAGGTTTTTAGTTTGTCTTTTAGCTAGTGTATTCACCAGAGCTCAGTTAAAGTCCTCTTTATTTTTAATGTGCAAATGTACAAATTGTCTTTCCTGAAAAGAATATTTTAATTACGTAAAGTCTTCACTATGTTATGTTGAGTGGCAATTTTAATTCATTAGTTTAAATCATGTCAAAGTTAAACAGTTCTATTCACATCTATTAATTTTAAAAGAACAAAGAATGATGGGATTTTTTATTGGATTTAGTTTGCCTTTTTCCCAAGTTGAATGTCGGTCAATTTTTCGCAGGTGCTGTTGTGAATCTAAAAATGCCTGTGTTAATGACGATCCCCTATTATATTTAAGAAAGTAAAGAAACCTGGGAGTGATTTATTTCCTTTTTTTCTCCTCCCTTAAGCAGCACTGAAAAGAAGGAAGTCACAAATATACAGTGGTACCTTGGTGCTCCTCATTAATTTGTTCCAGAGCTAGTGATGAGTGCCCAAACCAGCGAGCACCGAACGATGAAGCATTTTCTCTTGTGGGGCAGTGTCGTGACTCATACATGTTCTAGCAAGTGCAATGAATCCCAAGAAAGCACCGAGTGCTGAGAATTTTTTTTCTCAAGCGTGGGAACTTGGAACAGAGTAAAAGTTACCAGAGGGGGATAATGGTGGAAAGAAGTGGAAGACAAAGAACATGTATGAATGACCTACAGACATGGACAGTGGTGTGGGAATTGACTCTGGGAGCGGGGGGTGGGATGGGAGGAAGAGAGCAAAGGGGAAAAAATTGGGACAACTGTAACAGAATAACAATAAAAAATGATTTAATAACAAAAAATGTGACAAACACAAGGTCTGACGAGTACTGACTTATGACTGTATAAAGAATCTCATTGATCCCCTCCAGTCTGAAGGATGTGGTCTGGTGAGGAGGCAAGCAGGACAACAAGGCAGAGGATGTAGATTGTCCCAGATTGGAAATCCTTTGTCCCCAATAGAGAGATCATAATGTATCCAAAAACTAAACCCTCCCTAAATCACCAATTTGTTTCTGTGTCTCACTTAAAAGGAAGAGAAACTCAGTAGAGACTTCGCAAAAATAATTGTACTCACTGCAAATGCTTAGCAAAATTGAGTAAGAAAGGGCGGAAATGAAAACACACTAAAAGGTTAACCAACCTGGTGAAAGGATATTAGAAAACCTTATGTGAAGATCATCTGCTTTGTTGCACTTAAAGTAGCACCAGAATTATCTGGAAGAATTCCTAAATTTTTATTTCTTCTACCTCCAGGAACAAAGGAAAGAAAACAGAGGACACCTGGAAAGAGAAAGGTGGACGAGGGCTGTGGGAATGAAGGCCAGGTGGAACAGGGTCTGGTACACAAGGGCATCTCCGAGGGGATGGGAAAGACATCAGATGCCTACAGTCTCCCTGGGGTACACTGGAGGGTTCTCTGTATATCCCATGGCCCAGTGTACTTCCCTGACTCAAGACCTTCTGCTGGGTTTCTCTTGCCCCAACACTCAGTAACATGGGGTTGGATCCTGAGAAAACTCAAGCCTAGTTATCTTCTCCATGTGCCCATTTGGCCTGCAGAACGAGCCATAAATGTTTGATTCCCACCAAATTAATGAAGGACAGCTTAATCAACTGCTGGCTCAATCCCTGCCTCATCAACAAAGGAAACACACCAGTCTGATTCCTGCCTGCAGAGTTTTCCAGACAAGAAGTGACCGCAGATCTTTTCATGTTGCAAATTGCTTTTAATTTTCTAGATGGTTCTTTTCAGTACCCTCTCACCTGGCTTGAGGAAAAGGAAATAAGCAATCTTCCCCTATCCTCCCTTTTCTTTCCCATGAAGAAAAGAAAATGCCATAGTATTCTCTACTCCCAAAAATTCTCTTCCAATAATCCACTTTGCAAGTCTCCAGCCCCCTCTAAAGCAGACTAGAGTTAACTGATGTTCGCAGATCTGAATGATTGCCTGCTAAGTGCGCGCTGCAAAAATGTGTCTAGCACATTTATTTAGATCATGAATACTTGTCCATTGACCCCAACTTTGAGGTTTAGCCAATGTTCTGAACTATTAGAAAAGTCTTATTTACTTTATGTTTTGTAATATTTGAAATACTCTGTTTATAACATTTGTTTGTGGCTGCATATTTTGGGTTGGTTTAACTCACATTTACTAAACTACAATGCCTTGCTTTTCTTCATAGACTGGGAAAAATAAAGCATCTACCTACATTTTGTGACAGAGGGGCCATAATTTGAGTGTTTTGGTTTAGTGGTTCACTGAAATGTCAAGCAAGAAGTTCTCTACTTTTATTAGTTAAAACAGCCAATTATTACTAACTTTAACTATAAAGTTGTGTAAATTGAGCTTTCTCCCATTATTCCAGATTTTCATTTAAAATACCAAATGAAGTAAGATATAGTTAGGTCTATTAAATGTACCTTCTAAATGCCCATGGCCCATACTTTCATCTTTTTTTAAAATCCTCACCCAAGAACTTTTCTTTATTGCTTTTAGAGAGAGAGGAAGGGAGAGACAGAGAGAGAAACATGGATGTAAGCGAGAAACATCCGTTGGTTGCCTTCTTATATGCACCCCGACCGGGGATTGAACCGGCAACCTGGGTATGTGCCGTGACTGGGAATTGCATCTGCAACCTTTTGATCTACAACAGGATGATGTTCCAATGAACTGAACCACACCAGCCAGGACCATACTTTCCTTTCAAAACCAAGCAAAAAGGTCAGCCCTTAGGTTTGAAACAGAGTATGGATGCTCATAACCACAGACTTGCAGGCAGCTTGGGAGGCAAAAAGTAGGAAGCACATCATTGTAGGGAAAAGTTGGACTCTAAGCTCTGATGACTTTTAGCAAGGCATTCGATTTCTCTAGACCTCACTTTCTTAAATATATAGCAGATATGCCAGATTCCCCTCAAAGCCCATGCTTACCTTTCTTTCTAGGTACACTGTTAGACCACATTTCCCAGCCTCTCACCAATTAAAGGTGGCTGGGTGGCTGACTTCTAGTCAGTCAATGGAATGTGAGCAGAAGTGATGTTTGCCTTGTAGACCAATCTCATAAAAACCTCCCAGATATTCTTCTCTGTGTTCTCTCTTCTTCTAGATGGCTAGAAAGGAGATGACCCTCAGGAAGACTTTGACAACCCGGCTTATTGGACACAAACCTGCGTGCCTTCTCAAAATGTCCCATTGCCTCATTCTTTCCAAAGATACCAATCACCGCCTGGACCACTCCACAGCTGCCTTGGCTGGTAGCACTGACTAGTTTCCCACAGCAGGAAACAATGAGTCAGTGCTGAGCGTGATCAGGAACGGTATCATATCTGATTTCGAGTAAGAAAGTTAAACTACTCTTGCCGTTCGTGTGTGTGAGGGTCCTGAGGCCTACCATGAGTGAGTGTCTGCCTCGATAAGCCCGGTGTCTCTGCTAGAAAATTGAATCCTGCATTAATGGGTTTGCCCTCTTTCTAGGTCACATAGAGGAAGTATAGACTCTGGCCTGGAAGTTTCTCTATTCCTTTAAATCATTGCAAATTTCTGCACTTATCTTTTGAAGACAAAGCAGAACGCATTAAGAGAAGTCGGGCAAGTAGAAAATAAACTGCACTGCAGGGTGCTTTCTCTTTATTGACAACCAAGTGGAGATTGAAATAAAACAGGGAAGGAGACAATTTAGTCAAATGATATAAGCGTGATTAATGTTCTAAGCAATTTCTAACCAAGTCAAAACATGTATTTTAGTATTTACTAATAGTCCCTGTCGCCCTTGGTCCAGTAGTTTTGACAGTCTCCAACCAGAATCCTTTTAAATAAACAAAAAGCCACGTCCTAGGCTAGAAACAAGGAGTTAGGTAAATAATAAGGTAACAAAGTTAATCATTTGTGTCCTTGTTTATTTTATATCAATTTTGTTTGTGATCAAACTAACTTCTTGGGATACAGACATAGCTATATCCACATGTATCTGTATATCTCCACACATCTATATACCTATTTATAGAGAGGTATAGAGACATATCTATATGTCTACATGTAAATAGGTATAGAGAGAGACATAGGTACAGACCTCCATCTCTAAAGGGAGATGTTATAGTCACATTACTGAAAGGAGCTTCCAAAGACTCTGCTGAGTGTGATCACGCCTCCCACAGGGCAAAAGTCCTAAATAAATTAGTATCTTACCTGCAGATATAAATAATGCCTCATTGGTCTCCCAGTCTAGGATCTAATACTCCAAATAATGGTAAATAAATAAAAACATAGGTTTTCTTTAAAAAATAATAGACATATATCTAAAGTAATGTATCTGTAGCCCAGATGGTTCTAAACTGTACATTTCAGGTTTTACCAGCATCATTAAAATCCTGAGGACCGCTGCACCCACAGATTTTGATTACGTGATTATTTTTTTGCCCATTCTTTCCTTTCCGGAATAGCCTCTTTCAGATATGGTTCAAGGTAGTTTTATCCCCCCCATATTTTGTCCGCTGCTCCTTAGGCAAGCCCCGATGCCTCGGGGACAGGTCCACTGCTCTCTTAATGCAGAGCACCCCATCATTATACAGGTTCACTCATGGCTTCTTTTACATCGTCATCCACAGACATTGCGCTGTTTCGCATGAACCCAGTTTATTGGACCCTGCCGCATTGTAACACCACTTCTGAACACTCTCCAGCCGCTGGTTTGATGCTGCAGTGGCAGGTCTGCTTACCATTTGGACCTCAGACTGAAGCGTTTCCAAAGAGATTGTTTTGTTTTCGTCCATATATTGTATTCACTTCATGTCAACAAATATTTACTGCTTATACTTTTAAGCATGTGCAGACAAGAGTATCAGGTGCCACATTCACTTTATTCAGGTCAAGCATGTTGCTAATGAGGCCACATTTGTAAAATCAAGCTCCCAAATGATCCAGTTAATGTAGCTCTATTATCTATGTTATATCACAGAGTACTTTTCTAGTGCTGGAAGACCAAAATTAAAGACATCTATTCCTTGGAGAAAAGGAAGACCAAGCAAGAGATCATGGCTCCACTAGACGAAGGAAGGCATGAACCCTACAGGGTAAACTAGTATCCGCTATGGGAAAGACACCAGTCATTCCATCAAGTTCTTTCCCTCCACATCCCTGGCAGAGAAATCCTGATCACTAATCAGGTGCCTATAATTCTGAGCACCTTAAAGCTTTAGTCAGATTAAAAGTTCTGTTCACTACCACACTCAGACAGCCGCCCATGTGGCAGCACCAACGAGCTTCATTTCTAACTCTTAAAAGGCAGTCACTATTCAATTGTCTTGTGCTGAAGTCTTTTTTTTTTTTGAAGTCTTATTTTTATGCTGACACTGTATAAAGAGGGATCTAACCCTAATGACGCTACATATAAATACTTATAAAAAATAAGAGTTTCCTAATGCCGTATGCAATTTTTATATTGGATGACTCTTGGTTGCCCGAGAATAATGAAAGTAAAGGAGAGACAGATGCCAGAACAGTTGACAGACTCTGGTTAACAGAGTTTTGAAAATGTGATTCTTATTCGGAAGTTAGATACTTAACATTATATTTTTTACCACTAATGTCTTTAAATTGTTTTTTTAATGTGGAATGTTATATTTTTGATTCAGTCAATGTTATCAGAATTGTTGAGTTAGACACCTGTTTGATTTACTTTGAAATTGAGGGCACAAAAGAGGAATCTTCAATAATTGCAAATTTTTGTGTACTCTGTTAGCACTTACTGTAGTCTATAAATGTTTTTAAGTGCTCAAACTTAAAAAGCAATCGGGACTTTGGGGAATATACAGTGAAATTGATTTTAATGGATCAAATTACTCCAAATTTTCCTACAATTTTTACTCAGAAAGAGCTGAACTACTAAGCTTTAAATTTTTTGAAACTTGTTACATTGGTTTTCTGAAGTAGACGCACATTTTGCACAAAGCACAACCTCTAAAAGACGCAGAATTGCTAGTCTTATTTTCTCTAATCGTGTTTTATTTTTTTCTAACTGTGTTTTAAATAGAAATATATAATTAAAGAGGATATTCTATTTTTTTTCTTTTCATTTGTAATATTAGAAATAGAACTGAAGATTTTTCTGTGGTGCCAAGTCCTAGGTACAATGCAGTCAGTCCTCATTACTCATGGATTCTGTACTTGAAAATTCACCTATGTATGAAAAGTTTCGTAACCCCCCAAATTAATATTTGCTGCACTGTCACAGTCATTCACAGACATGAAGAGAGCAGCAAAAAATTTGAGTCATCCAATGGCCACATCCCAGCTGAAGTTGAATAAGGAGATATTCTGCCTTCTTGTTTCAGTTGAAGTGTTGCCTAAGGTAGATCTTTTACCTCTTCCCACTTAAGCAAGAGCTTTGCTCTCTTTATCTTCCATCCCTACCTCATTTTTGTAACCACTTGTTAACTTGGCATCTCCTAATTAATATAATAGGCTCGAATCCTTTAGAAATCTGAATCCTTGTTTGGGATTTCTACAAATACCCAAGGATTGTACCTTTTCTTCCTCACCTCTGGCTCATTCTACCAGTTCTGATGATTTCATTCAGTCTATGGACTACTCACCATCCCATTTCCATTAAAAATGATAATAAATACACAAAAATCTCATATAAGCCATCAATAAGTTTAGTGATGTGGACTGGAGTTTTGGGGCTGTGGAAACAGGGCAGAATCATAGTTCAGGAAAAGAAGCTACTTTACAGTGAACGTTATGTGTTGTATTCTTTGTGTCCTTCAGCCACATCATCACTGAAGAATGTTCAATGCTTGGTCCTCCTTCATGCTGTATTGGCCTCCAATCGCTATGCTCCATACAGAAGCCCCCCTAAAAAAGGTATTTTTTTCTCCTACAGAGAAACTTACTATTCCATTATTTTTCCCTGGAGCAATATGATTATTCATACCTTAAGATTTTCATCATCTATTCTATACCAAGTGGCTTGCCAAGGTCTTTTTCTGAACAGAAATTAAAATTTTCCACTATAATAGGAATACTGTTACCACCTGTTGAAAAGTTTTATGAGACTTAGAGAGGTTTAATGCCCTTTTAGCTTCACAGAGCTAGTACACTGTGCCCTCAGAACTGTGGCCCACACAGACTCCACAGTGTATTATCTTAACCCCAAATTACAGTCGCTCTACCTCACAAATACTATCCCTTCCTTCCCTTGATATCCCACCTCACATGTAAATACAGGGTGGGCAAAAGTAGGTTTAGAGTTGTTTGAATGGAAAATAATACAATAAATCATAAATAATACAAGAATAATCTGTTTTGTGTACTCACAACTGTACACACCCTGTACAGTTTTGCCTCACCTTGTACTCATGAACTCCACATTGCAAATAACAGAATTTAAACACTTGTATTAATCTAAAGAGAGCAAGGAAGGTGAAAAGAGAAAGAGCAATAGCACAAAGTACAAAGTAAGAGAGAAGAAATAAGCCCAAACATATGAATAGCCACAAAAACCTTCAATAGTTCAAATTACAGCAATTATCAACTGGTTTTATTTAATTGCAACCTTTTCTCTGCTTTCAAAAGACCTAATTAAAACAAAGCCAAACTGAAAAATTGAAAATAAAGGCAGAAGAACAGAGACATTAATCTTGTATACTAGTACCAAAATACTAGTCTTGTAAAAAGCGCGAGTAATAAAACTAGTATCAGGCAAAATGAGATCAAAAGTCATTAACCAAGATAAAGAAGAAACCTATATAATAACAAAAGGAAGAATTCACTAAGAACGACTAATATGCATGAAGCTGTATGTACCTAGTAGCATAGGCATAAACATAAAAAGAAAAAACTTTTAATTACCTTTATTAGAAATATATACCAAGAAGAATTTGCTTCCACTGCCACCAGGGGAACTAATTATGGAATCTCACATCATACAGTTAAATTCTTCTTCCTCTTTGGGAAATGATGGTATTCACCCTTGTCTTACTAAATGCAATTTTTTGGTTTAACCAGATAAAGCTTAATAATGCATGTATACATGTGCATTTATGGATATAATTCTAACAGACACAAAATGAGAGAAAAAGAAGGAAGAACAAATAGGAAAGGTCCACCATGAAAAATGTAGGTGTCATCAGGAAAGAGGGAAATAAATTTCAGAGGGAAATCAATAAATTGCAAGGAAGGAGAAGGAACTGTCAAGGTCATGATAGACATTGGAAAGAAGAAAAGAAAGAACTAATTACAAACATCTGGATCCAAAGAGCTACAAATAATAAAGATATAAACAAAAATATATTTTTCTTTGGGAGTTTGCATTATTTAACTCACAGAGTAAACAACAAGTACCATTTTTTACTATTTCATAAATGAACAGGTTGTCCATGTTTAAACAGACATAATTCTTGGTTCTAAAATATCTCCTGAAATCTCTTTTTATAAAAAATAAATTTTGATTGGACTTTGTTAGGAGGTCATGCCACAGGGCATTTTCATTGGTGGAAGCTTTTTTTAAAATTTGAAGACAAAATGAGATGCATCAGAGAAATATGTAAACTCTGACAATTTGTGTGACAGATTAAAGAACAATTAAGTGCTTTGGTGCTTTAACACCAGAGGTCAGTAAATGGTAATGCAGTTCACAGCAGTTGTTGAGTTCTTTCCTGTTACTTTGATCCAATGTATGTGACGGTAGCTAAACAGATAAATTCATGAATTTTCAGTACCCTTTTAGCCCTTGGAAATGTCCAGTGGAAGACTCTTCACTGAAAAGTAGTTGTCTGAAAAGCTGAGAATTTGTACAAAACAAGTTCAACAGATTAGGTTCCTATCTTCTATGAACCTGCCACCTACAGCAGGCAATAATGGAAGGCCAAACGTTTTATGTCAATAAAATACAAGAAAATGTAAGTCCGTTCTTTATAGAAAAGGAACTGTAAATGGTTGTGGGGTTTTTGTTGTTGGGTATTTATTTATGTATTTATTTATTTTTGACTATGAGCTTTTTAAAAGTAGGATACATGTCTTTTTTCAGCGAGGTTCCTCCAGGGACTAATGCAGGTCCAGGTATAAAACAGGTACTCAGTACTTGATTGTTGAATGGAATTGAATTAAGAAGGCACTTGATGCACTTAACTGGATCTGCAATGAAATGGGAGCATTGGAGCAACCACATGTGTGGGGGACAAACAGATTCATGAATGGTTGTTTTCATCACCCAGCACCCACTCAGGTTTCTCCTGGTAATCTTACCCTGATGCCAGGTCTTCCACCCTCTCAGCGCATTGGTTCCAGGTGAGCCTCCACAGATAGCTCAGGGCTTATGTGAAATAGACCTAAGCCAATCAGCAGGGCAGATTACCCTGGGCTATATTGACTGTTTCAATGACGGACTCCTGACCCCAATTCGAGAAAGATACTTCTAGGAATCTATGGACAAATGCTCTCAATCTTTTGCATAGGGTTTTACAATCATACCACGGAAACATTAACAGCTTCTGCTGATCGTGAGAGGAGTCAAAATCGACCAAGAAAATGCAGAGATGAGAGATTGAAAGGGATACCCCCGCTCCAGATGGTATTGATGGAGTTCCAATAACCAGCCGGAACCTACGTCTGCCTTTCAGTGTTACTTTGAAACACAACTTTCAACAAAGAAAAGGAATCGTAGGATTTTTTTCTTCTCCGTATCTCATAGTGTTTAGTTTTTTCCACTCCTGCAGGATCTCTCTGATAAACCACTTCCCGTTTTCTTCACTCTTCCTGAAGGATTTCTGGTCCTCACAACTGTTACCAAGGAGACCCCAGTCAGGGGGCTCCACACCTCTCCCCGGTTCTTGTCTTGCTTGCAAGAGATGAAGTCAGTCGAGAGACAACAGTATAGTGGAAATGAGATAGCAAGTTTATTTATGAAACACACACGAGCAGCCACCCAGCTAAATGCCCGACCTATAGAGGAAATAAAGTTAGTAAGTTTGTTAGCAAGTTTGTTCTATACGCTTGAGCTGAGGCTGCAAGGGGGCACTCAGCTAATCTGAGTCCACCCACTGTTGGGGCTCAGGGGTTATACACTTTACTCAGCTTCTAGGTATCCCTCCTTCTCCCCCTTCTAAACCTTGGGAATCATGTACAGCTACAAAGGCTTTCTTTCTCAGCTAGTAAATGCTTTTTTTGTCTTAGAAATTGCTACAGAGGCCCCCTTTCCCAGTACACAGAGATTCAAGGACTCCCTTCCTCCTCAGTGCTGTCTTTGCTTCAGATGTTCGGAACACCCCACACTCTTATCGGACTGGGCTCCAGACTACTGAGTAGTGGGTGAGACGTGTCTCCCTCCTCTTCCCTGCCTTAGTTTACTACCTATCCTACCTAACACAACCATCCTCCTTATTTTCTGTGAGTCTGTTCATTCTACTCATCTCCAAATGTACTTGTGCTCCAAAATTGTCTTATTTCTTTGTAGGCCTATTTCCTTCCTGAAATACGAGCTCTCCAGGGAAAGGAATTATTAATTTCATATCCACAGAGCCTACTCAATTTAATTTCTAGAACATAGTAGGTACTCACACTAATTATAAAGGCAGTGTGTATGGTACTGTGGAGAGAACTATAAAGCAAGCACAACCAGGTTCGCACTAGCTCACTGTCTACAGTACAGAACATCTCAGCACCTCAATGTTCCCATATGTAAAACAGCAATAATAACTGTCATGGCCGTGGTGAAAATTTAAAATGTTTAATATACTTGTCTATGTGATGTGTAGTTACAGGAAGCCCTCAATAATCATTCATTTTTTTCAACTCCGTTCCCAATAAACATTGTGTAAGTTGATATTTCAAGCAGGAGATAATGTGAATGTGATAGAGGACTATAGCTTCAGGGAGGGAAAAAAAAGCCACATTTAGGAAATGACATAAAGTAAAAACAAATTTTGACAAAGGTCTAGATGGATAAAAAACACACATAATTAAATGTAACCTAGAAGATTTGAGGACTAAGAGAGACCACTGATGACCTCATCATGACCCAGGAAAAAAGCACAGACCACGTTATCCGCTGGTTAAGAAATCCTCCTCCAAAGTTCTAACAAATGTAACATGGTAACAGTGATAAACTATAATTGAACTGCTGTGAACATGTTGACTAGTCAGATGCTGTCTCTGTTAGGGCCTCCATCAACCATTCCAGTAATTAATTGCCCAAATTAGCTGTAAGCATTGAGCTCATTGATAAACAATCTAATGACAACTCACAGCATACAGCAACAGCAAAAGGGAAACAGCTGAATATCCCAGGTGAGGTCGATCCACCTAACAGAAATTACTTTAGTATTTAGTTGGTACAATTCTCTCTCCAATTACTTAAGGTCCCAGGATGTACTATGAAATTTTCACTGAACTCTTCTGATGAAATATATGACTGGAAACCTCAGGAATGAGTCTAAATATCAAAAAAGTGGAAGTTGAAACATCTGTTCAATACATGGATACTGTACAGGTCAATGAATGAAATAACTTCGCCCACTAATCTCTTTTTCATTACTAGAAAAGACTTAAGCTTAATTATGACAGTGCATTTCTTCTGATGGAGCGGACAGTGCCAATAAGGCCAACAAGATTATATGTGGAGTATCTATAATAGTAACTACATTTCTTTTTTTAAAACATACTTTATTGATTATGCTATTACAGTTGTCCCATTTCCCCCCCTTCACTCCACTCCTCCCTGCACACCCCATCCCTCCCACATTCCCCCCCTATAGTTCATGTCCATGGGTCATACTTACAAGTTCTTTGGCTTCTACATTTCCTACACTATTCTTACCCTCCCCCTGTCTATTTTCCACCTATCATTTATGCTATTTATTCTCTGTACCTTTCCCCCCTGTCTCCCCCTCCCACTCTCCTGTTGATAACCCTCCATGTGAGCTCCATTTCTGTGGTTCCGTTCCTGTTCTAGTTGTTTGCTTAGTTTGCTTTTGTTTTTGTTTTAGGTGTGGTTTTATTTTATTTTTTAATATATTTATTGATTATGCTATTACAGTTGTCCCATTTCCCTCCCTCACTCCACTCCATCCCGCCCACCCACTCCCTCCCACATTCCCCTCCTATAGTTCATGTCCATGGGTCATACTTATAAGTTCTTTGGCTTCTACATTTCCTACACTATTCTTACCCTCCCCCTGTCTATTTTCCACCTATCATCTATGCTACTTATTCTCTGTACCTTTCCACCCCTCTCCCCCTCCCACTCCCCTATTGACAACCCTCCATGTGATCTCCATCTCTATGGTTCTCTTCCTGTTCTAGTTGTTTGCCTAGTTTGCTCTTGTTTTTGTTTTAGGTGTGGTCGTTAATAACTGTGAGTTTGCTGTTATTTTTACTGTTCCTATTTTTTATCTTCTTTTTCTTAGATAAATCCCTTTAACATTTCATATAATAAGGGCTTGGTGATGATAAACTCCTTTAACTTGACCTTATCTGAGAAGCACTTTATCTGCCCTTCCATTCTAAATGAAAGCTTTGCTGGATACAGTAATCTTGGATGTAGGTCCTTGCCTTTCATGACTTGGAATACTTCTTTCCAGCCCCTTCTTGCCTGTAAGTTCTCTTTTGAGAAATCAGCTGATAGTTGTCTGGGAACTCCTTTGTAGGTGACTGTGCCCTTTTCTCTTGCTGCTTCTAAGATTCTCTCCTTATCTTTAATCTTGGGTAATGTAATTATGATGTACCTTGGTGTGTGCTTCCTTGGGTCCAGCTTCTTTGGGACTCTCTGAGCTCCCTGGACTTCCTGGAAGTCTATTCCTTAGCCAGATTAGGGAAGTTTTCCTTCATTATTTGTTCAAATAAGATTTCAATTTTTTGCTCTTCCTCTTCTCCTCTGGTACCCCTATAATTCAGATGTTGGAACATTTAAAGATGTCCTGGAGGTTCCTAAGCCTCTCCTCATTTTTTTGAATTCTTGTTTCTTCTTTCTTTTCTGGTTGGATGTTTCTTTCTTCCTCCTGGTCCACACCATTGATTGAGTCCCAGTTTGCTTTGCATCACTATTGGTTCCCTGTACATTTTCCTTTGTTTCTCTTAGCATAGCCTTCATTTTTTTCATCTAATTTGTGACCAAATTCACCAATTCTGTGAGCTTCCTGATTGCCAGTGTTTTGAACTGTGCATCTGATAGGTTGGCTATCTCTTCGTTGCTTAGTGGTATTTTTTCTGGGGCTTTGATCTGTTCTTTCATTGGGCAATTTTTTTTAGTCTTGGCACACCTGTTACATAAAGGGGTGGGGCCTTAGGTGTTCACCAGGGTGGGGTAACACTGGTCGTTGCGATGTGATGCTGTATGTGGGGGAGGGGTCTGATAGGGAGCAATGGCACCTGCTCCATTCTCTGCCAGTTTGCAGTTACTCCCTCCACTACCCACAATCAAACTGGGTCCTTCTGGTGCTGATTCCCGGGTGGGTGGGTTTGTGTACATTCTAGGACCCTGTGGGTCTCTCCAATGAACTCTCTTGTAAGGCTGGGAGTTTCTCCTGCTGCTGCCTCAGCCCCACAGGTGTTTTCAGTCAGTGGTTTGAGGCTTTATTTACCCCAAGCTGGAGCCGTGGGTTGCACAGTCTGTCACCCGGTCCACCAGTTGCTGCCTTGCCAGCCAGCTGCTGCCTTACCAAGAGTCCTCTCCACCCAGCTGCCCATCTCCGCCCCTCCTACAGGTCTGGATGAATGTTTCTTCTTTATCTCCTTGGTTGTCGGACTTCCATACAGTTCAATTTTCTGTCAGTTCTGGTTGTTTTTTCTTTTTAAATTGTTGTTGTCCTTTTGGTTGTGCAAGGAGGCACAGTGTGCCTACCTACGTCTCCATCTTGGCCAGAAGTTCAATAGTAACTACATTTCTACTTAAGCAGTGTGAATCCAGGTACACACATTTAGACAAAGAGTATGGCATCTTGATTATGGGAACTTGGTAAATGGATACTTCTGGATGACTGGCTTTTTTTTTGAAAGTTGATTTCATAATTTTATATATACTTTTAAGTATCTTCATTGGAATTATTTCCATAATAAATCACTTACTTGCCTGACTCTTTAAACAAAAATTATTAATGACTCAAGTTTATCATTATAAACAACAATCATTAAAATCTGAAATACCTGAATGCCATTTCAACTAATATTTTCATTACTGGGAATGTATCTTTATTGCATGATCATAAAGGTTCATAAAGATTTTACTATAAGGGTATTCATATAAAATTAATTACATAAATGATTATAGAATGCACACCCCAAACCATTAAAATAATATAGATAAATATGCATTTACAATATTTTCACAAAGTAAAAATGGCAATGAATATGTCACATTTTTAAGAAAAATATAAATATTACTATGAAAATATTACTTGTGATATTATGCAATGATACAGTGATGAGACTTTAAGACCTACTGATGAGCATAGAGCTGTTTACTCTAGCTCATGCACACACACACACACACAAGAGGCTCTATTATTGTCCTTTTCAGGTCTTGAACCTAACTTTTGAGATTTTCTGCCCTTCTCCATTATTGTAGGGCTGTCCGCTCTTTCTTCTCATTATTATTGACAATGCACATGTCCTTAGCAGCCCTCCTCCATTTTCATTCTTCTAGAGATGTAAGATTGAATAGGACGTCAGTGATCATTGAAAATGAACACCTTCCGAATGCTCAAGGCACCTCATTGACAGCTCTGCCAGATGCCGTCCAGCCCAATCCTGTACCTATCCACTTGTGACAACTTGCTTCTTCCTCTGACTGTCTATGACTCCTTTCAACTTTGTGAAATTCTTGTCTATCTATCCCCTTACAAAGTTCCCCTTTTGGTTTACGGATAGCCCTTGAAGCCATACAAATCTAAACTCCTTTCCAATTACAGTTCTTCAAATATTTAAAAATAACTATCATGGTACCCCAAATTTTCTCTTTTCCTTCAGTTTTCATTCATTCAGTAAATCATTATCTACTCCTTACTTCGCATTGGGCACTGCTGTAGACACTGGGACTATGGTTATGAATAAAACCAGTAAGGCCCCTGTCCTCATGAAGATCACATTCTATGAGAAAGAGATAATCCAAAATAGTATTTTCCTGTGGAGGATACACATAACTGTTCCTAGATGAAATTCAAGAGAGAACGAAAAGAGATAAAAAGTTTTCTGGGTAATGAAAATCAAAATTAGGAAGTCTATACTCCAAACATCAGAACATACAGTTCACTGTTTCCTTATCTTTGGAAAATCCAGCAGATCTCAAAGTGTGGTTCTGTACCCATGCAAACTGGGTTTTGGCCACTTGGCACCTTTAATCCACATGAGTTAATGATTTGTGTTGAAGGAAACAGATTTTTATTAACAGGGTTCCAACCTTGGGGTGGGGGGCAGTGTGTGGCTCCAGAGCCTCTTGCTCTGAGCTGTTCTCTTCCATGAAACCCAGAATTTCCCTTGTTCCCCAAAAGACTACAAGCCAAAACCTCACCCAGAAACTCCCATTTCCTTATCTGTCCTTAAGCCGGGCACACAAACAGACCTCCATCTTCTCTGGAATGTGCACTTGTAGGTTTCAGAGTCATCATCTTCTCGCAGCAGTTTTCTCCCTCAGGATTTGGCCTGCACTGCTCTCAGACTCCATGTAGCAGTCCAGAAATCATGCACCATGCTACACTGGAACATGGTGTCCCAGAGGCTGGAGCCCAGGGAGGCACGCATCCCTGCGTGGGATCCTGCCTCCAGCAGTGGGCTACTACCCATGCAGGGTCTACGCCCCTGGTGGACCTGGCATCTCCTGGTCCTACGAGAGCTCCTGTCTGTGCAGGCAGCAGGGCTAGAGGCCCAGAAAATCCAAATGCTAAAAGCCCAGAGAGGGGGCTTCCACCAAGCTCTGAAGCAAGAGAGTGACTTCTCTGCACCAAGCAGGCGAGCATGAGAGAGAGAGAGAGCGCGAGAGAGAGCGCTTTCCTGTAGAGACACCCCAAAATGAGTAGCCCTGCCTCCCTCCAACAAGCCAGACCAGTTTCAGAATATGCCACTCAAAAGTACCGTCCTTCAGCACTGGCTGGTGTGGCTCAGTGGATTGAGTGGAGTGCTGGCCTTCAGACCAAAGGGTCACTGGTTGGATTCCCAGTCAGGGTGCATGCCTGGGTGGTGGGCCAGGTCCCCAGTAGAGGGCACACGAGAGGGGGCACACGTTGATGTTTCTCTTCCTTTCTCCCTCCCTTCCCCTCTCTAAAAATAAATAAAATCCTTTTTTAAAAATCAACAAGACCTGGAACCTAATCAACAAAAGAAAAAAGCAAACAAAACATAACCAGAGACATTGAAGTTAAGAGCAATCTAATAAAAACCAAAGGGGAGTGGGGAGGGGACAATGGGGAGAGGGGTTTTCAGGAACTACTATAAAGGACACGTGCACAAAACCAAGGGGGAGGGTGGAGGCAGGGGAGGGAGGTGGGTTTGTCTGGGGTGGGGTGGGGGGAGGGGAGAAAATGCAGACAACTGTAATTGAACAGCAATAAAAAAAAAGCTTAATAAAAAAATCAACAAGACAAAGAGGTGCTAACTGTAAATTAAAAAATTACCACCCTTCAGAGACACAGAAGTCTGCAGCTCAGCATTCCCGGTTGTGTGCACCTGCCTGAGTCCTTCTCACAGTGTCAGTGTCTCTGCCCCAGAGCTGCCTTTATTCCAGCCATCAGCTCACCAGTGTGTCTGTGTGCTTGGCTGGGCAGGTTGCCCCCTGCGCCCCAGCTCTGCTGCCGTCTTCTGTGCAGGAGGGGTGCTGAGGGCATTTCCAAGGGACCCACAGACCTTGTGTTTCTTGGTGTGCTGCCATTTAAAGGTTCTGCTCAGAAATTCCTGCTCAACTGAATATCTGGCTCTTCCTATAGTACGTCAGTGTCTGCCATTATTGTCAGCTCCTCAGTGTCTTTGACTCTCTTTTGGCTGCCATCTTTGGTCAGGGCAAGTGATTCCCAGTCACCCATAGGGATCTAGAATGGGCATCCAACACCCGCAGCTCACCCGGGTGCCATGTGATCTCTCTCCCAGACTGGCTCTGTCACAAGTCATTCTGCTGGTGCACATTCTCAGAGTCTCATTTACAATTTGCCCTGTGCAGCAGCTTTCTTCTGCAGCCCCTCCCTTCAGGAAAGCATGGGCTGCTTTATCTGCCTTTATTATGTAATGTGCCTCAAAGGCTGTGACTGTTCTATCGTGGGCACCCTTCCCTACCTCTCTCTGCCTTTTGCAGGATTGGGGGTGGTGTTCCCTGTTTTCCAGGGACCTCTGCTCCAACCTCTCCCATTGCAGTCCCTGGACCAGCAGCATTAGCAAAATCTGAGAATGCATTAGAAATGCACAGTCTCAGGCCTCACCCTAGATCTATTGAATCAGAATCTCTGAGGATGGGGTCCAGCAACCTGTGTTTTAACAAGCTTTCCAAGTAATTCTGGCACATGCTATGCAAATTTTGGGGCTACCGCCTTGTAGTTCTTAAACCAGAAGCAGAGGTATCACCAGAAGCTATGAAGAAATTCAGATTCTTGGGCCCTGCCTCAGACCCATGGAATCAGAATATGCATTTTAACAAGATCCTCGGGTGATTCCTCTGCATGTTAAAGTTTGAGAAGCATGGGTTTGCTGTTCTGACATGATTTTCAGCCTTGGGTACATAATGAAACCACCTGCGGGTATTTAAAAGTCTACCTCCAGAGATTCTGATTTTACAGGTCTGGGATGTTGTTTCAGCACCAGAGAGTTTTTCAAAGCTTCCCAAGTGATTCCAATGGGCAGACAAGGTTGAGAACCACTGCTGTGCATCCTCAGACAGAATATATTTACTCTTGTGTCTAACAGGCTTCTTTATATGATTTCCAACCTCGCAGGCAACCTTACTTTTTATCTGCATTAAAGAAGACCCACCTAGGTAGAGAGGTCCTTACTTCATGATCAGATTGAACCCAAAACACCACCTTCGTCTTGGGGCTCCCTTCTGGAGAAGAATGTGGCAAAACAAGAGAATGTTTAGAGAGATTAGGACCAAGGGAACCAACACAAATCATTCCTGTGAGAAATGGTTATAGGAATTTGAAATGTTTAGGCAGTCAAAATGATCTTTTAAAATGTAAATCAGGTTTTATCACTGTCATGCCTGTCACTTGCATTTGGGAAGAAATCTAAGTCTTTCACCAAGTTCCTTTGTGATCTGGTGCTGACATCATTGCCCACCTCAACTCGAATCCTTCGCTCCTCTCACTTCTTACCCTCTCCAGCCACCATCACCCCTTTATGTTCTCTGATCACCGAGCACTTTCTTGTGAGTGGCTTCACCCTCTATTCCTTCTGCCTGTAGTGCTTTTCCCTTGACTTCCATGGGTGAGGCTTCAATTTGCCTGTGTCTACTAGGATAAGGTGCCTTTCCTATCTGCTCAGTCCCTCCCAGTACCTTTCTGGAACAAAAGTCTACTTAGGTTCTTCCTGATACCTATGATGATCTATAATCACCTTCTTTACTTGTCTATTTTCTTATTTATTACCTTATTACCTTTCCTGGAATGCAAACTAATAAAAATATATGCTACTAAAGTGATGAGAGTGGAGTAGTAAGAAAAAATAAATTGCTCTTCCAGCACCAAGTGTTTTTCAGTCAGCATTTCTCTGAATAATATTTTTCCTTCAAGCTCATCTACATACCAAAAAGTTGAAGGTATATTACACTTCCTCAGTTATATGTATTTCTGATGTGACATTATTCACTTCTTTTTATGTGTATCATTATGTATATTTAAAATATTAAACAAGAAAGTCTATTTTCCCTGTATAAATATTTGTTTACTCAATAAATAAATTTTTTGTTGATGTCCAGGAACTACAAAATAGTATATGATTGTCTATAATATAGATATAAAAACCTATGAAGCTTAGCACTTGTATGTGAATCAGTTAAGAATTCATAGAGTTATGATATAATCAAAAGTTTTTTTAAAAACCTTCAAACAACTGTGGCACAATTCAGCTCAAAATAGCATGGATTCTTAGAGCTGTAAATTATACTATGAAGATGCAAACTGAATACTTGTCAAACCAGACATGGAGGAATTGGTGATTGGAAAGTTCCAGTGTTCTATCAATTACCTCCTATTTTCAGAACAAAGGACAGTAATAAAGGGTACATAACAGAATTATTTCTACTCAATTTTAAATGTCAGATATTTTTGTTTACCCACCTGACTAGAAACCCTTTCAAGGATAACTCCCTCCCACCACAAAAAAAAAAAGAGAGAGAGAGAAAGTTCCTTTCCAGCTCCATTTTATTGAGTTATTTTTAAGAAAATAAAAGAGAAAAATTGACTTACTCATAATCAATCTATTTTGGGAGAAACCCAAACAGAAACTAGAAGTTTGGAAAATGGGATTTGACTGACATCTTGCTTTACATCAGTCTTGACAATTTAAGAAAATCAGGGAGTTAGCATGGAGTGCCATGCAAAGAAGTATGGAGAAAACAAAGGATTACCAAGATTCAGATTCCCCGTGGTAAATGTTAGAAAGGTAAATTTGGCTGGTGAATTCCATGCTATACTAAATTTTGAATTGTCTTTTTTTCTGGCATGCAGTTTCTGAAGCAATTGTCTTTTTCTATAGCACGCAACCAGTTTCATAACTTCTTTATTGTCATTTACTAGATTACCCCGTATTGAACAGCTCCAGGATCCGCGGCTGGAACTGCATTCCTGAAGTCGACAGATAATTAGTATTGCAGGTGCACTGTCTGTTATTTTTTTTTCAAAGTGAATTAGGCATTGCAGGCAACCCTTGGGGGCAATTAGAATTTTAGCAGCTGGGAAGGCAAAATGACCAAAAGCACCTGTAACCAAAGTAGCTCTACCTAGTTATTATTAATCAGGCCAATACTAAGAGTATATTATTTAGTCTGTGACAAGAGATGGGAGAAATTAGAATTAAATTATTGATAGACAACATTGCTTTAAAAATGCCATTTTGGGGGAAAAACAAGCCTGGAACGTAAATTAAAAATGTAAGAAATGATTGGAAGAAAATGCTACCTATAATTCTCCACAAGTCCCTTAAGCCAGTATCATTCAACATTTTTATTAAGAGCTTGGAGTAAAGATTTTAATACTAATCAAATTTATAAATAACCAGAGAATTATAATGTTTTTGAAAATTAAGATTAAAAGAAAAAATGAATCTGAGAAATTGGAAAATGGGTTTAAAACAATAAAAATAGTTCATTCAAATAACGGAAAAATGTGAAGTGATTCTCATAGAAAACAGTAAGTGCTGAGAAATACTAATGAGATCAGAAGACCAAAGAGCATGAGAAAAAAATGGCAGGTGTCAATAATGTGTCACTAACACTAAACTCTATAATTCATGTTATTCTTCATTAAATATGTTATTTAACACAATTGAACAAATTATATTTTAATGTTTTCACTAGTACCAACTGAATTTCATTCTAGCAATATTATGTAATAAAAGAGACAAATTATATCATTCA
This sequence comes from Desmodus rotundus, assembly GCF_022682495.2. Classification (NCBI taxonomy): domain Eukaryota; kingdom Metazoa; phylum Chordata; class Mammalia; order Chiroptera; family Phyllostomidae; genus Desmodus; species Desmodus rotundus. Next base: position 135,314,008 of record NC_071387.1, read on the forward strand.
GAAGAAAAGAATGAATAAAAGTTTAAGAAAGAAATCCCTTCACCATAAAAGTTAAAGGGGGGTAAAAAGGCAAAACAAAAAAAATGATGGAACTCTTATTTAATTCATAAACAGAAAGTGGTACGAGGTGTAATGGTTGGGACTATAGAGTCATAGAGCTGAGTTTGAATCTTACTTCCTCCATTTTCTTCTGTTCATTTAAAAGAAAAAAAGCGTAACTTAGTAAGGCACCTCACCTTCTAAATTTCCGCATCCACACAATGCAGAAAAAAATGATATCTAGTATTGTAGGACTGCAGTAACAATTAAGTGAAATAATGATGCAACTTACATCATCTGCATTAAGGGAATTTAGTTACAATTATGATTTTCTAAAGGCCAAAACTGGTAATACTAAAATAGATCCCAACTATGGATTACTTTAAAACCAAGTCATCTTTTCCCAAAAATTAAGGGAATGGTCTAAATCAGATTCCCCAAACCTGCAAAGAGAACTTGTTTATAGTACTTTATACCATTTCACAAGTAGTGCCTGTTGTTCTTGGGCAAAACTACAGTTTGTTCTCTTTTTATCTTTTGTGCCTTACATTTAACTTGTAAGATTTCTAAATTCAAGATATTCTTTCCTACCTAAAACCTATATTTCCTCACTTTTTTCTTACCACATACATATAATTTGTAGTCTACTGTTTTCTAGTCTCTTCACCAAAAGGCCTAGATTTTTTATCACTTGTCCAACTGCTCTGATCAAACTTTGGATGTCCTAATTTGCATATAAAATGTGAGGCATGCTGAGAGATGTTGGTAGGACATTTGGGAAAAATGTAGACAAATAACCTCTAACACTATAATTAAATGCACTATTTCACATATTTTAAAACACAGGGTCCGGCACAAATACCACCCCTTTTTTATTACAAAATCTTTTATTACAAAAGCATATGTAATCCTGTAACATAACAATATCCCACTCAAGCACATCGTATGACATTGTAGGTGAAATGTTCAAACTGCTGTCCATCTCATGCGAGACACTCACGTACCCCACCAACCACGCTCGAGCAGGCATTACTTAGGCCGGACCCTGGAGCTTTAGGCAAATATACTAAAGAATGTTACATTTTCTGAATTCACTGGGCATCTTCATGAACTTACCCAGCAGTCTTTCCTGAGTCCTGAATCCTATCACCGAGACACGGACTATATCTAAAGTGTCACAGGAAAGAGAACCTGGCTCTGTGTTAATGAAAATAGACCACTTAGTAATATGAAGGCTGGTAAATATATGTGTATAAGCAAAAAGAAAATAATCCTGACTTCATCTGCAAATAAATGAAATTGATTCTTAAAATCTCATATTTTTACAAGCAATGTGAGAATTCAGGGCTGGAGACAGCAAACCCCTTGATATTAGGCAAGGAAAAAAATTTTTAAAGATGCTATTTATTTGATTTTAGAGAGAGAAAGAGAGGGAAACCAGTAAGAGGAACATCAATTGGTTGCCTTGCACATGCCCAGAACTGGGGACCTGGCCTGCAACCTAGGCATGTGCCCTGACAGGAAATCAAACCAGCGACCTTTCGGTTCCCAGGCTGGCACTCAGTCCACTTAGCCACACCAGCCAGGGCCAGGCAAAGAAATGTTAAAGGGATATTAACTAGGAAGTTTAACAGAAATAAGTCCAAACCTAAACCTATTAAGTCTAACACCAAATTCTTGTTTTCCTCCCAAACAAGATTTAGATTTACGGGAGACCTCTGCTCCCATTATTCTGTGTTCTCAGAAATCACTAACCACAAAGCAACACCTTGCCCTCAAATATTCAAAACAACTCACCTTCGCCCTTCTCAATGACTCAGATAAGAGCTCTCTCCATCCTCCCCAGGACTCCCATTGGACGACCTCATGGCTCCCTTGCCTATCTGCCTCTCTCCCACTGCCCCTTTCTTTTTCTTTGAGATGGTCCTCATTAACAAACTTCCTCCCTGTTGCAACAGACTAAATAAAATCATCTCTTTAATTGTCTGTTGCATTGTGTCTTTCACACACTGAAAACCTCTTCTAACTCTTAGATTTCAGTCCATCTGGATGGTGGCTCAGGCCAAAAGCCCGAGTGTGATCGTTGTCTCTTCTCTCCCTCTCAAGCATCTCCATCTGATCAATCAAGAAATCCTTTGGAGCCCTGGCTGGTGTGGCTCAGTGGATTGAGTGCCAGCCTGTGAACCAAAGCATCACTGGTTCAATTCCCAGTCAGAGCACATGCCTAGGTTGTGGGCCAGGTCCCCAGTATGGGCACGCAAGAGGCAACCACACAGTAATATTTCTCTCTCTCTTTCTCCTTCCCTTCCCCTCTGTCTGAAAATAAAATAAATAAAATCTTTTTTTAAAAAAGAAATCCTGTTGATTTAAATGTCAAAATATATCCAGAATCTAACCACTTCTAAACAATTTCTCTGCTACCCTCATTGGTCTGAGCCACTGATATCTCTTGCATGGATTGTTAACATAACCATCCCACTGTAGTCTGAGCTCCCACTCTTGCCTGGCTGTGGTATATTCTCAACAAGCAACATGAACAAACTCCCAAAATTCAGATCATGTCATTTCTCTGCTCAGAATTCTCTGAAGGTTCCCAAATTCACTCAGAATCCTTCCAATGGCCTCGAAGTTCTCTGTGATCTGGATCCCTATAATATCTCTAAAATCATACATATCCTACCACTCTCCCCTCGTCACTATTCTGACAAAACTGTCTCTTTTCTCTTACTTGAATATGCCAGCCACGCTCCCACGTCAGAATCCCCGCACTGGCTCTGGCCTCCACCTTGACCTCACTTCCTTCGGATAGCTACATAGGTTACTCAGTCAACACCTCCCAGTTTTTGCTCAAATGTCACCTTCTCAGGGAAGCCCACCTGAGCCACCCTTTTAAAAGCTGTACATACAAACCAGCATTCCACATCTCACTATTTCATGCCCCACCTTTCCCAGAGCACTTGAGTCCTTTTAATGCACTCTAGAATGTCTTCATGTTTGTTGTCTGTCTCCGTCTCTAGGAGGGAGGAAGAGTTTTGGTTTTATTCATTGGTATATCTCTTAGTTCCTAACTCTTTTCCCTTCCATTGATATATCCGTAGTGCCTAGAAGAGTATTGGCACATAGCAGATAGTTCAATAAATATTTGCTGAAAGATTGATTGGCTGAATAGCTAGCTGTCTGACTGAATGAATGAATAAGTGGATATAATAATATTGGCTACCTGTTTAAAGTTATTATTTGTGCAGTAATGAAGCTATGCATGGGTGATCTGTATTATTTTCCATTATGATTCTATTGGACTTTTTCCACATCATTACTCCTAGTTCTCTTTCCTGGCTCTGCATGTGGTAAGAAACCACTAATATTACTGTGTTCCTGGTACCACGGACACCGTTAATGCATTACCGTAGGCACACAGCCCTAAATAAGGAAATGGCACAATCTAAGTTGTGAAATAGGCTAGAGTATATCCCTAAGATAATTCTGCTTGTGAATTGATTAGAAACTTGGAGGCCTCCCATTGAAGGAGTATATATCAAAACCTGTACTCCCACAATCAAGCCATAGGAGAAGAGCAGCAAATTGTACTAAGTTGAGGAAATAAGACACTCTTCAGCTCTCTGTGCTGTTGAGAAGAGTGTCTTGACTAGACTAGAAGAGAACCACAGATTTAATTTGAAATTTCTAAAAAGAATTCTTAAGGTTTTTTCCCAACCAGCTCATTTTCAATTCCCCTATTAATTATCTAATTTTATTTATCAGTGGCTCAAAACCTTTATGATGAAACTCTGTTCATTCTAATGCCAGAACTTCCTAATAAATAATACAGAGCAATGAAGTCTAAGAAACAACTGGACTTTGGAATCAGAGAGACTCAGTTAAAATCCTGTACCAACTATTTTTTATGTAATTTTGAGCAGGTTTTAAAATCTTTCAACCTAGATTTCCTCCTCTATAAAAAGAGAACAATAATCTATGCTTCAGAGAAAGTTGTGAGGGGGCAGTTAGATTATCTCTGTGAGCTAGACACCAGGTGTTGGGCCGAACAGTAATCAAATAAATGATGCTTCCTGTTCTTGCCTTCCTGAGGCTTCAGAAACCATGTTTTTGTTTGTGTGTTCACGTTCTGCCCACTGTCTTTCTGGTGTGTGCACGAGAAATTTTTACCAATTATTACTTCAGTGATTCACTGATTTTATTTTTTTCTGAATTGTTGACAATACCTTGAGACCTTGACCTCTGCCTGAAACCCCATTTCACAGGCCTTACATGATACCTCCGAAAGTCCTTCGAATTAATGGGTTTTTTCCCTCATCTTTGTTACTCTCTACCATAAGCTCCTATTCCTTTAACTTTATAACATTACAGTTATTTTGTTTATTGACTTGTTGACCTATTTATTCTCCTACCTCCAGAATGTACATTCTTAAGAATCTTTTCTTAAGATTCTGAATCCAAATCTTGTCTGAATTGTTTGCAGCAGTATCCACAGGACTTAGAAGATTCCCAGGCTCATTAGTGGGTGCTCAAATTTGCTTAATGGAAGAATTAAGGGAGGATTTGCATTTGAGACTAGGTCAATGTCAGATCCTTTCTGTAACAAGGAGCAAGTATCCTGGATGCTGATTGCTTGCCAAAGGGTCTGGGGGGTGTGCACCCTATCTCCCTGAGGGGACCCTCAGGGGATGGGAAAAGGAAACTTCATCTATTTCACATAGAGCCCTGCACTAGTCATGCATTCCTCGCATTCTTAGTTGATGGACAGTCCCAGCTGGGACAGCTGAAGAGCACATTAACAACTCAACAGCCAGAGCCTGACCTCTGAGAATCCTTTCCTATTCCTACACTAGATTACTCTTCTTTTGAAACAAGTCCCACTCTGAAAGTCAGCTAGATTTGCTTCACTCAAACTTCTGATGAACATGCACTGTTTTCATCTCTGGGTCCATTCTCAAGCTTGAATCTAACCTTGCTTCTGGCATAAACACTACCTGAGCTTCTTTATGTGGCTTGGACAATTTGAAATCATAGGATGATGGAACAAGAGAAGAGAAGAGAATTCTTATTATTTTTGTACTTGTGATTATTTGAACACTGATTTCTTTGGTCCCATTATTGTTTCAATTTACTAAGATGAGTTAAAATATATCTCCTTGGAATTTTCTCTAATATTGGTGAGATATTGGGTTGGCCAAAAAGTCCATTTAGTTTTTTTCTGTAAAATAAAGGACACATTTTTGATTTTCACCAATAATTTTATTGATTTGGATAGTTTGAGTATGTTGGCTATCTCCCACATGGTATAATGTTGATTTTTCTCAATGTCTCGATTTGATCGCTATCAACTTCAACTGATCTACCCAACTGTGCAGCATCATCCAGCAAGATATCTCCAGCACCGAACTTCACAAACCACTTTTGACACATTCCAGTTGGTCACAGCATCTTCTCCATACACTGCACAAAGTGTGTGTGTGTGTGTGTGTGTGTGTGTGTTTCGGTTGTGTTTTTACCTTTATTGAAATGGTAAACCATAATATGCTGAAAATGTTGCATAATTTCTTCCATCTTTAATAATAAAATGGCTATACAAAAATTCAGCAATTTTGGTAAGTTTTTTTTAATACATACTGCTATCATAGCTGTCACAATACAATCTAACAAAATTGTTTTGAGTGAAGTTAAAGACAACTAAGCGCTACTAGAGACATCTTATAGAAAAAAAAAAAAACGAACTTTTTGGCCAGCCCAATGATACACATATACTATCTATATATTAGAATACGTCTAGGGTTTTTTTATTATTTAAAACTCTTAATTGGTAGTTTTGGCTATTAGAATGTGGGGTATCCAGTTTCTCAAATAAATTTCATGGAATGTTAAAGACTGTGGTGTATTCCATTCTGTCATGTTCTTGCCACTGTGCACACAGATGAGTGTGGGGACAGAGATTCTGCCTCCAAGCCAAACGCTAAACTACCATGGCAGGTCTAAATTGTTGCAGAGAAGAGTAACTTCACAATTACTTAGCTCCTTAAAAAGGTTCTTTTCCAGTTTCCTGAAGTTTCCTTTTCATAGAGCAAATGTAATAGAAAAGAGTGACTATTTTAGGGATATATATTTTGCCTCTTAAAATTTGTAAGCTCTAGAAAAGATAGTGTGCATGTGTGCCCAAAATGACTGCAACTAAAATAATCAACAAACGCAGTAGGGAAAAGGGCCGTCCCTGGTGTTTCACAGTCTACTATTTTACGCTGTCCCGAATGGCTAAAAGATTTACAACAAGAGCTTTTCTAACAGCAAGAAGACAAAACAATTGCTTTCCCCTTGGTGTTTCAAGGAAATTATTATTTTATTTTTTACATTTTTATATTGACTTTGTTTATTCAATATGCATTCATTTACTTATTTTATTGTGTACATGTGTAGGAATACCTTAGCATTGCACAAACTGCACGACTTCCCTAGAAAGTTAGGCTGTCATTGCTGATAGAACGCAATAGTTTTCATTTTCTAAACAATATGCTTTTTAAAAAATTTGTCCTTGTTGTTAGCTATGTGTCCAGAGGTATCATTTTTAAAATTTGCAATTTATCAGATTCCTTTACCTTAACTGTCATCTGAGCTGATAGTTTAACTGTCTTACATCTTTGTACAGAGGGAAAGAAAGCAAAGCAAATTCTCACCCTTTTAAACACAGAAGTAGGGCTCAGATCCTTTGTTTTTAATCAATTTAAGTGCTGATCCTATAAAACAAACAAAAAAGAAAGTAGCATTTTCTCCTGGTATTATTTTATAAATATTTTATTCCTTACCAATCTTAGTATTAGTACTAGTAATACTTAAAATAGTGTAATTTGTTAGCAATAATAATTATTCTCAGACATTATGAGTAAATAAAAGAATTATTGAATTGGGCATCAGTGAAACTAGAGAAGAATTTCAACAGAACTTACATGAAAATCAAAATAGATCCATATGCTGCTTGAAATTGAGTTGACTCCCCCAATCTACAAAAGGAGAAACTTAGAAACATCAAAAATAAGCAAACTATGACCTCAACAACTGAAGAGGTGGATGCATACATTAGCTGAACATTTTAGAAGCTGAAGTTCTATCACCTTTAAGTGGAAATTGAGAAGATGGTGTAAATACACATTGGATCATCAGAAGGTTTCTTTGGAGTCAACAGAGAAATGCTAACTAAGTCAACGTTATAGAAAAGTGATTTCTTGTTCCTTTTCTATTCCCGTTCTTTTTTGCTTTATTTTGGTTGGTATGGGGAAAAAAGAAAGATTAAAATGAGATAAAAGAAAAGAGTTGTGAAGCATTGAGCAAGATAAAGAATACTGTGAAGAAAAATATAAACCATGTTTTTTTTACAGTTGGAAAACCAAGTCCCAATTAGAAATATAAACATTGTTAGCATTGTTGGGGGTGGGGAAGGAGTGCAGATTAATACAAACAAAAGCAACAGAATTAGACGAGCTCAAAATATTTTTCTACCACTATTTTTTGAAGAAACTTTTCTTCCCCAAGGAAAGTGTTACTTCAGAATTCTCTTTAATGGACAAAATTTTAAAGTATGAGTTGCTGTGAAAGCTACGCATTTCTGAAATTCTTTTGTTGAAACGGAAGAAGCAAGACATTTGTAGTTTAAAAATTTATACTTCATTATAAAATATCAATCTTTTTGTCTTGGTTTCAGAAAACATTCCACAGAAAACAGAAAGGTTGTCCAGAGTGAGAACTAAGGCTCAAATTTCCAAAGCAAGTCGTGAATCAAAAATCCTGGAAAGTATCCTAATGCTAAGGAAAAATTAAATGTATTGATTTGACGATTTCATTTACATGATGATTGGCAAGTTATAAGCCAAGTTCCACGGCCGTATTTTTATGGGAAGCGCTAGGGAGAAAAGGGATTCTGATAGCCTGTGCCTACTATTGATGTGCTGTCCAAAGCCAGCTTAGCGGGGGAGTGGGGAAAGACTGGGGCTGCATTCGAAAGCATCCTCTGTGCTGGCTCTCTAGGCTTGCTTTGAACTCTTGTTCATCATTATTTTATGTGGCAGCTTGTCTTTGTGTTGGTGGAAAGAAAAAGAAAAGCAAGAGAATGCCTTTAGGTTCTAAATCAAAGGGCTGCTCTGCAGATTGTTGGAGTGGCTTTCCAAAGGAAAAGCAAGTGGGAACATTACAATTCCCTTGTTCTGTGGACCAGGACCTGAGGGGTTCTTTTCTGTGTTTTTTTTTTTTTCTTTTTTAATTCTCAGTAGCAAAAACAGAGCATTTTTCAACGTAGGTTACATTCACCTTAAAACATCCCCACTAGTTTTTTTTTTTTTCAATTTGATTGGCACTTGAAGAAGATAAAGCAAGTGGGAAAACACTTTAAAAGGGAATCTACAAAGGGTGCGAGGAGGCGTCCCTTGTCATAGAATTTCAGAACCGGAAGGAACCCGGCCAATGCCTGTAGCACAGTCTTTCTTGATTGTGACCTCAGGGTTCAGAGACATTAAATCCGTTGCCTGAGACTCAGACTCAGAAAGTCAGGAGACCTTCGCTGGATTCCCACAGCGCCCTCTTTACACTGCCCTATGCTGCCTCTAGCGTTAGGCCGAGAAACTATAAGGAAGCGTGGGAGAGCATCAGAGATACTCTCTTTAGAAGGCAAAAAATGAAAAACCTGAGTCAGGATGCTTGAACATTTGCCCGGATAAAGAGGAACAGCCTGCTCGTCCCAGGCAATGCGCTCATGGAACAATAGCTACCGCTAAAAACCCATGATGCTTATTGTCAACTTTGGAAGATCAGCCTAGGGAAGAACGCTAAACGCTTTCCTCTCGCCCTCCACGCCTACTTTTATCCAAGGGACTGTCGTTCCTCGGACACTTCATGGGCTTGTTCTTTATTAACACACCTCACCTGTGTATTTATTACTTCCTCACCTGTGTTTTAGGTGTCTTTCAATCCTGTCTCTCTCATAATTCCTAAATTGTTATCCTGGGCTTTCTTAACCTGTAAACTCAAGTCACACTGGTAACTTAGGTAGACAGAAAAGATCACTGGATTCCTTATTTCGGCGAAAGTCCAGAGGATCATTCCTGCCGCCCACCCAACCCCCACTTAGACACACTAGGAAGACCCTCAAAGATCATTGATGGAGGGGACGGGGTGCATGTTGCGGCCGCTGGTGGACAGCTAGAGAATGGGGTGGAAAGGGGGAGGAGGGCTGCATCTGCGCCTGTATGGAGGCGCGAAGGGAAAAGAGCCCTCCTGCGTCTGCTACCTTCCTGCCCTGGGGACCGCAGGCATGATCACCAACCGGCAATCCACGGTGCCGTGGGTGGGCAAAGCCAACAGGCTGGCCTGGAGCGCGGCGCGGAGGGTGGCGCTGGCGGCGTGAAAGGAGTCTTTGTGCGGGACTTGGTGGGGCGAAGGGGTGGTGAAAGAGGCCTGAGCCGGGACCTGGAAACTGGGGCTCTGGGATGTGGTTACTCGCCACTCCTCATCCGCGCTGCAAAAATCCGGGTAGTGCCGGCAGGGGGCGGTGTGGTGCTGCAGGCGTGGGGTGGAGGCCTCCGGGTTTGCTCGTCTTCGACTTGGAAGGGAAAGTGGGATGGAACTGAGGGACTTGCCGCCCCGCCCCCTCCCCTAGGTGGCAGGGAGTGCGCGCAGGCTGGAAGAGTGCAGCCCCTTGCGCGGTGCTCGCTCGGTGCTCGGGAGAGAGGAGAGCGGCGCCGAAGGCTGACCCTCCCTCCTGCCCCGGGGTACCGCGGCCCCCACCTGGAGCGGAGAGGCGGGCTCCGCGCAGCCCTCCCTACGCGCCCGGGCCGCGTGGCTTGCGGCTTATTTTCCCAGCTGGCAAGCGTCGCGCTGCAGACAAGGGAATGCCTGTGGTGAGTTGTTTATTTTGTTGAAGTTTGCGGTGGGCCAGGGGGACGTGGGGGGCGAGCGGCAGGCAGCGGCCGGGACTGTTTTGTTTCGGTCTCCGTCCACCTGTGTGGTATAAATCAGCCAGCCTCGCGACGGCAGGGGGCCAGGGTGAGAAAACCCCAGGTGCTCCCGAAGGCCCCCCTTTGCCACTTGCAGATCTAGAACCGCGTTTGATTCTCCACTGCTGGAATCATCTAGGTCCTAGTTTAAACTCCCCCATGTCCCAGGTCAGAGCTTCCCTCACCCGCTGCGGACAGGGGTGTCACTCCTAAGGGCAATCAGCCGTTGAGACTCGGGGACAGCTGGCCAAGGAAGTGCCTCCCCTTGAGGGCAGGGGAGCTCGTGGAATTAGCGGAAACTTGTTTTGGCGGCTTCGGGCACGAAGTCCGCTCAGGGTCTGCCCAGTACTACAAACAGGGATCCGGGACGGCCAGAGTGACCCAGACTTGAAGCTTTTGGGAGGTCGGCAGTTGGCTCCTGGGAGAACCCAGAGGAACCCAGGGGCTGATGGCAGCCACAGCCGGGGCTGCGTTTGCCTGGAAGAAAAGCCTAAATACATTAGCGAGCTGGTAAAGCTTTTAAGGCCTTTTCGGGAGTGAGTGGCTGGCTAATGAGAGGTTAATTTTGTTTCGAAGGGAAGGCTGCGCTAGTTTCCTGAGATAAATGGACAGGAAGCGCATTACCTCCGCGCGCTGGCAAGCGGCTCCCAAATGCTTTTTGCACCTGCCGCTTTGAGCTGTGCGAGCCGCGGCGGAGCCCGCAGGGATCGCCGGGGCCCGTGGTGGACACTCGGGTGATGAGCCTCACGCACGCCCCGGACCCTCTCCTTCCGGGGGCGCAGCGCTCACGCCGGGCCCCCGGGCTCTTCTCTCACACACAGGTCCTGCGCGTTCTGGAGCTCGGCGGCCCCCTGATCCTGCCAAGGCCCCTCCAGGAGAGGAAGGGTTAAGAATGATGTAAGTACAATCCGGGAGCTGCTTGCCTCTGGGCTGTCCGACTCCCGGGCTATTTCAGCCCCCGTATTTAGTACACTGTGGACTGGGGAGCGGCAGGGACGCCCTTTCTCTTGAATGGGTTGCACAAATCGCAACCTCAGGTCTGATTCCTGGTTCCTCTGCCCCGGTTGATCTGTTAAGCAGGGACCTTCGTGTCAGAATTCTAGGACGAGAGGACAGGAAAAGAAACCGCATCTTGTTTAGAATCCATTAACGTTGCTGCCGTGTGTTTGAATTCTGTCCACTTGCACGTTCATAGCGTTGCTTTGCTGAGTCCCTTAATTGTACTGTTTGGGCCTCAACTTTCTTTCTTGAAAACAAAGACAAAGGGAGAAAGAGTACCAGTGGCAAGAAAGTGTGTGTATTTATGAGTTGTGCAAGCTGTCACTTCACGATATTTTTTCTCATTAAAATGTAAAACTTTTCTAAGTCAGCGATTTTGTGTTCATGTCCCAACTCCCTCCCCAGATTTTTCTTTGTGGAGTCTTAAAATCCTGCTTAACTTGCAGCATAGGAGCTAGAGAGAGGACTGGATGCTCTGTGGGCGACTATTCACCACGCTGTTGCTTTCCAAGCAGATTCGGGATCTGCCTAGCAGGCCAAATTTACCTAGCGAGTGTGTCAACTGACCTGAAGTCTTGAAAATAGGAACCAACTTGCGGTTTAATTGTGAAAATTAACATTTTCCTCTAGCCGGCTGAACACTTATGCAGCAATAAAAAGTGAATTGTTAGGCTTATAAATCTCAAGCTTGTCAAATTTTACAACAGAGGAGCAATAAAGCACCTTAGAAGAAATGAAGTTTTTCCTCCAGCAGTTAGTTCCCTTTCACACGAGGATTTGCAGTGACTGGAGGGCGCCCTCTATTGATTAGAAAATCAAGAGCACCGGTGTACTCGGGAACTGGATAGGGGTGAGGTGGAGGGGAGAAGTCGAGGATGGGGAAAAATCGTAGAAACTCAAGGGCGAAAAGGCAAAAACTAAACTGAATGTGATTCTTATCAACTGGTGATGTGTTTTGAAGTGTGCTCAATTAAATAGGATGCTTCTTTCATAGCGGTTGAATTCTTGGGTTAAAAAAAGTTTACTTAGTCTTTGTTAGCAAAATACTGTACTTTGACAAAGTGTTCACATTTGATTACTTTTTAAAGACCTTTACCAATATATCATTAACTTTATTTCACTGTTAATATGTAGTAATTGCAAACGAGTAAATTTTTGGCCTCATAGTATTTACTCCATCATATTATCTAAAAATTATATCAAGTAACTGCTCGCAAAAAGTCACCTCTCCCGGCAACACTGAAGATACTATTATGCATATTATGTCCAAGGCTTGAATTATATCACGGGCAGTGAAAGGTGTGTTTACCACTTGTGTCATCAGTATGTGGTAAGTAATGAAAAGTTACAGTAAAAAGATAGGCATCCTTCATTAGGGACCTAGTGGTTTCTACAGTTCATAATGAGTCTAATAAGTAAGCTAGAGTGATAGGTTTGCCCTCAGTTATCCTGGTCCATTGATTCACATTGTAACATGTGGAATATTTACGTGTCCACGGCTGATACAAAATTAGAGATTCCGAATAACGTAGCGGGTAGAGTTTGCCTGCTGCGATTTTGGTGTGCAGTAAGTGAGTCAGAAATGGCAACCTTGAGCTATTTGGGTAACGGCAAAGGTGAGGACAGTAGGAAATGGTTCCCAGCCTTTGACACCAGCCATTCTGGAGATCAGTTACTACTTCACACTTAACTGATAACAAGTTGGAACATGTTATCACCCTACTTCCTGACAATTAGTTTTTCTCCATTTTTGGATCCACCCAATTGCAAAAGTAGAAACTGATCTTTCATTGAATTAATCTGCTATTAGACTATGAAAATTTGTGGAAAAGCCACTGAGCAATAACAAATCATGGCATAATTACACTGCATTAAAAGGCGACTATCCTCATTAATCTAATTACACTGTAACCGAACACGTTAAAGTTCTCCCACTCTCAGACTCCTCCCAGCTGCTTTCAGGAAGGGAAATGCCAAAGGAATAAGAACACCGGAGCCTCGCACAGCAGCCTGCAATTGAATTCCCCCGAGATCTGGCGAGTATCTTCCCGGCCCATCTCATCTGTTCCGGACTGCGGGTCCCATTCGGATTTCATAAGAGGCTGGATGCTAGCTTTAGCAAACGTTTGCAATAGGCTCTAGGCTCCAAATGCGGTTCTGCAGATGTGATTGGCTGCGAAGGGAGTTGGCTCTTCCCCCAAAGTCCCAGAGCCGAAGCTGGAGGTGGAGGGAAATGGAATGGAATGATCGTTCAAAAAAAGCCCAAAAACGCCTTGGAGGAAAGTTTATTCCAATAACATTAATTCAAGGGGAGGTCAAAGGCCAGTTCCTTTGTAACTGCGGCCAGAAAGAGTGGCCGTCGCTGGTTTCTGTTCGTTTAGAAGAAACAATAAATCGCGGAATGGGTGGATGGGAGAGAAGAGAGCGAGAGAGGCTGGGCCTAGGCTCCGCGGACAGAACGCAAAGAGTACCAGGAACTCTAGTTACACTGAGCAGGCAGAAAGCAGAAGGCTGTAGAAGACACGGGGGTCAGGCACTTTGGGCCCTGCTAGTGGCCCGCTGGGCCCAGCGGACTAACTCTCACAGCCAATGGAGCGGGGGGGCGGGGCCCCGTGGGGGTGTGGACGATGCGGATTGGCGAGTGAAGGGAGGGTGGGGCGGTAGTGTGGGGCTGAGATTGATTGACCCGGGGGCTGCTGCACAGAGATATCCGGGCGGCCGACCAGGCTCGCTGGGTTGGGCGCGCCTCCTGTTGGTCCACCGCTGCGCTCCACGCCCGTAGAGCCCACGCTGGCCGGGGCAGGGGCTCCCTCTCGCTTGGGGCCGGACTCGGCAGTCGCTCACAGTCTTTGTGTCTTCTCTCTTGGCCCCCCTCCCCCTCTCTCGCCGCCGCCTCCGGCCGCTGCAATGCTGCTGCGCCTTGTTGCCGTTGCCGACTCGCCCCTCCCGCGGCGCGCCGCTCCCTGCGGCGGTGCCTGCGGCCCGTCTACTACGCGGGCCTGAAGGAGGAAGAAGAGGAAGCGAGGCGCGTCCCCCGGCCCATGCCGCAGCCACGGCTCCGGATCCGCCACGGCGCCCGCGCCGCAGCCCTCGCCGGAGCCCACGAGACCTGCATGGACGGGCATGGGCTTGAGAGCAGCACCTTCCTGCGCCGCCACCGCCTCCGCCGCTGTCTCCGGGGCTGAGCAGCGCCGCCGCCCCAGGCTCTGCCCGCCTCCCCTGGCACTGCTCTTGCTGCTGCTGCTCAGCCTCGGGCTGCTCCACGCAGGTACGAGGCGCGTGCGCGAGGGAGCCAGCCCCAGGGCCCTATGCTTTGTTCCCAAACACCCCGGGTTCCCAAGGCGCTGGCCAGGGTGGAAGGGCTGTGTGGGGAGACTGGAAAGGCCTCTTGAGCCCTTGACGTGCACCTTAGTCGGGCTTACGGCGGGGTAAGAACACACCCGGTGACCATGCGGCTCTCCCAGAACGCAGGGGAGAGGCCTCTTCCCGTCCCTCCTTTTGGCCTTCCTGTGTCTTTGGTTCGGAACGTTGATAAATTTCCCCTCCAACAGCCGCTTATCAAAGATTTAGCAGGCGGGGGTGGCAGGAGCTGCACGCCTGAGACAAATGTTCCGGATGCTTTATTGCTCTCTGCATTGGTGTTTACTGAAAGTCAGGCTGGGATCAGGTTTCCTCTGCCGCCGCCGCCTACTCGGAGAGGAGACAAGGAGCCTTGTGCTGCTGCTCTGGAGTTGGGGGTGGCGGTGAGGTGAAGAAATCGCACCAGATGGAAAGACTTTCACCAGAGTTTGTAAACTGGGAGGTTAATTTTGAAGTAACTTAAACTTCTTTAAACAGGGATTTCTGTCGTATTTGCGAAAGCTGCTTTTAATTCAGCTTTCAGCCTCTTTGGAAATACCCATGCTCTGTGGCTAGCCGCGTGTTCTAGGACGGATTGACAGAGGCTGCTTTCTGGATGTCGGTGCTTCCCCTTCAGTGGAAGCAGCACTGAGGAATCTGTTCTTAGAGAAATAAGCCTGAAAATGAGCCATCTAGACTGTGATAGTATGTTTTTGTGTTTAAAATACTTTCATTAATACAATGTTAAATGTCAGCTATGCGATCGCAATTAAGATGGGGGGAAATATTGGATGCCCTTTACAAACAAGACCACTTCTAAGGAGTTGTCTAGACAAAGAATATTTTAAATGCCAAATGAAAGTTAAATTATTTTTTTTTAGTTTGAGAACAACTAGAGTGTTCAATAAATTGTTCTTCCAGATATTCCTTTATTAGTATGACAAGTCACCATGCTCTGATCTGGAGAATCCTGGACTTTAATGCCATCCAAATGTGGGGAGTAATTTTTATTCATTGAGTCATACCAGCCCCTGCTCAAAATCCAAGGCTCTTTTGAAGTAGTAGGGGGAAATGTGGTATTTGAAAAGAGGGCTTAATTTACCTTGTGTAACTTTGTGTTGTGATGTAACAGCTGCATTTTAACACTGTCACTTGGGGAAACATAAACTGAAGTCTTAATAAAGAATGTGATGGCAAGTTTTAGGATCATTAAGGTTTTCATTTAGTGACTTTAAAACCTTAAAAAGTAATTTCGATCTGCTTACAGTTACATGGAAAATTGTTCGTGACATGTCAAAAGATATACTCGGGTGATTTGTGTGAAAAAGGTGTCCATAATGACCAAGCATGGGTTTCTTGAAATGGCAATTGAAGGGCTAGGTGGGACTGTGTCCTTGAGTGCTTAGATATTGTTTCCCTTAGTTGCCATAGTGTCCTCTGACAGGATTGGAATGTGGTCCTTGAAGATTTCTTTTGTGGCCCAGGAAAGACCTAAGAAGCTGGTTTAAATGTTTAGAAAATCAAGGTGCCTTGCTTAGTTCAAGAACTTGGAATGTGAAGCTCCTCTCAGTATGTTAATATGCCCTCACTAAAGTCACCATCAGATTCTACCTAGAGTGGCTGTGGTGATTTCTGTGGACATTTTATTGAAGTGGAGCAATTAATCTTGTTACAGAAAAGAGAGCTCCTTTTGAGAGATTTCTTTGAAGAGCAGTGCTATTGAAATGCAGGGCTTGTTACTCAGAGCAGGGAGCCTAGCAAAGTGCTCTTTGCAGATGGGCTACCATATGTTTTATGCCTGGATCCATATAATTTCCCTCAGCAACCCATATGGCTTCACATTTCACTTAATTCAGCTTTAGTTTATCTTGTTTCTTTTATTCTAAACCGGTGATTGTGCTGCAAATTCACACATGCAGTCTAGGCATTGAGGAAACTGTCTTAAATGGTGAGATCTTTATGTCTCAATCATTAAGGAAAATTCTAGACCTGAAAATCCTTTAGCACTTTAATTAACTGGAATGAAAATACTATCACACCAATCATAGATAATCTGACTTAAAAAAATACAGATCTGTAACTGCAGATTTTTAATTCTGCCCTTGAGAAATGAAAAGAGTACTTGAACTTTTTTTTTTTTTTCCCTGTTAAGCAAACCTCTGCAGTTCCTTACTGGAGATGCAACATGGGGGTTACTTGCTTATTCATACACTTCACAGCCTTCTTCGCTACACCCGTGAGGTTGTTTCTGATCTGCATTGTCTTGGCATTTCGACAGGAGGCTTACTTTACCGCCTGTAACAGGCAAAGTGTGTGTTGTCATTATAAATTCATGAAACCTGGATATTTCTGGGTATATGCTACAAATTAGTCATTCTACAGGAGCCTGCAAAGAGGCTGAAACTGCTGACCCAAATGCACTTTCTCTATAGTTGGCCTTACTCCCTCCCATTATCTCTACTCCAAAAGGCTGCTAGAAAGCTCCTGGAAAGCAGAGGAACCCAAGAAATTCTCTTTTCTCAAAGGAATCAGCGCCTACGTACTATGAATAAGGGAAGGATGAGTGGAGAATGAGGAAGGAACAGAAAAGGAGCTGGGATCTAAATTCCGCTTCTCTTCCCTTCTGAACAATGGCATCTGCACTTCCATACTGTTCTTACTTTTGATATTTTATGACTATTTGAAATAATTATAAGTAAATGTATGCTCAGATAGATTTTATAGACCATAAAAAGAACAAACAGGCACTGCAAGTTTAGCGGAAAGTTCTTACGCTGTCATTTATATATAGTCTGAGGGCTTTTCGTTACTGAGTGATTTTGGCCCAGTTTTTATTTCCTTGCTTTCTGCTTGCTGTGAGTCTGACTTAAAAGGGAAAAATTGATACATTAGTTACTTAAATTTCTTTTGTTGAGCTATCAAGAACCATTTTGAGAGTCCGGAATTTAGGAGATGTGATCTGTAGAGGAAGGAAAATGGGATTGGAGGAAAGGCGCCACTTCCTGGGCTTCATACTGGCTCTGTATGATCAGCCAGGACAAGACCTTAAAGATCCCTTTGCCTTGATTTTTTTTTCCATCTGTTAAATGGCTTTAATGACTTCTGGGGTGTTTTTTTTTGTATTTGTGTGTGTATGTGTTTTGCTTGATTGGATTTTATTTGTTTAGCTTTTTTGAGTACAAATAGTTGAAAATGACTTGATCTACTTTGGAGAGAGGAATTCTATAAATATGAGAGCTGCTTTTGTTAACTTGGCAGTGATCAAACATAAAAGAGTGCAAACACATGAAGATGGTTTTGTAATTAATATTTTAATCTTCTCTTTTACTCAAGTTAAAGTGAATATCCAATCAAAACTACAGCATTTTTTCCTTTTTGGACTTTGAAATGTAAAAGTGGTTGGGGTGGTATATTGAGAAGTGGTCATCTCCTACCCTTTTCTCCCCAACTGAAGCCAAAGACAGAGATTACAGGCTATTCAATTTAGATTTAAAAGCAGTAACTACTGAAAAGATTAAAATATCTTTTAAAATTATTTTTATTTAAAAACCATTTTAATAAGTCTTTACCAGATGAAGTCCTAAATTTTAATTATCCTGAAGTTTATGCCCACATCTTTAAATAGTTATGTATTTAATAGTACTCTTCTGCCTGTTTTCCTCCTGCCTAGAATAAGATATTTTATGGATGAAAAATGTCAGAAAGTTTATTTTAGAAAAACTTCCCCATTTCTCAGATGTAGAACCTTAGACTTGAAGAGATTGAGACCCTCCTTCATAGTTTAGAAACCTATCAAGAATGCGTAACTCAAATATGTGTTCCAGTTCATGTCTATAAAAGTTGAGGTGGATGATAAAAGGATTTTGCTTTCAGTAATTCTGGTGTTCTCACTTTTTGGAACAGAATAAAAAACTGGTGCACAAAACCTAGTATTGGCATTTCTTATGATTTTTGTGCTTTGAGAGGTTTTAATGAATTTTTATATGAGAAGCTAGTGACAGAACATCATTTGAAAATTGAGTTTTTAAATAGTAGGACACTAATACTTGGTTTTTCATTACTTCATTTCATTACTTTGCTTCAGTCATTAAGTTCATATGAATTATTGATTTAAGGAAAAATCATTTATATACACACTCTAAGAATGCTATTGTGTTTCAAAAAACATAGTTGGAATCATCTGTTTCTACAGCATAATTTCAATATCCTCTTGATTTGGTGCCTTTTTACTGGTGAACTGTTTGGGAGCTGAGATCCTAGGGTGATGGATGTTACAGGAGAAGCGAATACATAGCTTGGTCAAATGTATCACTTTATTTTTTTAAGAGAACATTTGTACTTCGCAAAATCCAGGAGATTAAGTGTCAGTTTATATACAATTTATTGATAAACATCTATCATGAACGCAGCATAAGGTAGTACCTGGATTTTTTTCGTTATCCTTCCTCTGTTAGCTGTGCTAGAATCAGGTAAAGGTGTTTCACCAAGCATGCTATATATAATTAGGGGGGTTCCCCCACCTGATTTGTAGATGCTTTTCATTGTGGTTTTGTGCATAGACAGTGCTTTCCAAAGCAAGTTACTTATGCAGTTTTCAAAATCAAAACAACATTCACATCTTTTGCTTGGCCTTAGAGCAAAGGAATCTTTCTCAAAATCCATAAACAGTAGCAAAGTTGATAAAATATGTCACTCACCATTCCCTTGTAGCACTAAGAACACTGCACTAGATTCATACTCACTCACAATGAATGGCCCATGCTTTAAAGTTTTAAGCTGACTAACTGCATGCACTTTTTCTCCCAGCGGCTTAATTTGTAGACACACAGAAACACAATGCAAGCCTATTTCTGAAGGCCTTCTTAAAATAGGAGTATATGAAATAGAACAAACAGTCCCCAGAGGAGAATGTCATTTTCTCATGTAGCTCAGGAAGTTATGAAGCATCTAAGAAATGTGTGGTCTTATCTTCTTTCCCATAGGTGACTGCCAACAACCGGCCCAGTGTCGAATCCAGAAATGCACCACAGACTTTGTGTCCCTGACTTCACACCTGAACTCTGCCATTGACGGCTTTGACTCTGAGTTTTGCAAGGCCCTGCGTGCCTATGCTGGCTGCACCCAGCGAACTTCAAAAGCCTGCCGTGGCAACCTGGTATACCATTCTGCTGTATTGGGTATCAGCGACCTCATGAGCCAGAGGAACTGTTCCAAGGATGGACCCACATCCTCTACCAACCCTGAAGTGACCCATGACCCTTGTAACTATCACAGCCATGCAGGAGCCAGAGAACACAGGGGAGGGGACCAGAACCCTCCCAGTTACCTTTTTTGTGGCTTGTTCGGGGATCCTCACCTTAGAACTTTCAAGGATCACTTCCAGACGTGCAAAGTGGAAGGGGCCTGGCCACTCATAGATAATAATTATCTTTCAGTTCAAGTGACGAATGTGCCTGTGGTCCCTGGATCCAGTGCTACTGCTACAAATAAGGCAAGCATACTTTTTTTCTTCTTATACCTTTCAGGTGTCTGACTCTCCAGAAAACTTTGGAAGTGTATACAAAAAACCTAGGTTAAAAGGAACTTTGCTCGGTGTCTTGGCAAGCGGTGTTAACAGGGTAGATGAAGGATTAAATGAAAATTAGTAAGGAATTTACTGGAATTCTAGGGCCTATGAAAAATGTGGGTCCAAATTTAAATAGGAAATGACATGAAAAATAAAAAGTAAACAGTAAAGTTGACTTCTCTAGGGAAAAGGCAGCCCTATTTAATGAAAAACTGTACTTTTTTTTAGTGATTTTTTTTGAGTTCATACGTGTGTGACTCTTGAGGAAATTTCATGTGTCGATTGATTAGATTTGACTGGTATCTAATAAGTAGATATCAGTGTTCTGAATAAAGAAAGTTGTGAAACCTGAGAGCAATAACCCATCTAGAAACATTTCATTGGAAATTTCAAATCTGTAGTGAGAGATAACGGCTGCAAGCCAGCTTCCCAATGGCAAAAAGTCTTTTAGTTACTGCCCTTGTGGTGACCAGGGGAGTTAGAATCTGGTGTTGCAGAGCAGCGACGTATAACCCACAGTAATCTTAGGATAACAATTTAAATGAGAAGCTGAGGGAAAAGCTGACCAAAGTTAGGTTTACCCTGCCTAGCTTCCAGTGTCTGGTTGTTGGTTGGCTGGTTGGCTGGTTAAAGAAACTAATACTGAATCCCCTCAGTCAATTTTAAGATGCCTATGTCTTAGTGCAGCGATTTTCAACCTTTATCATCTCCTGGCACACATACACTAATTATTAAAATTCTGCATCACACCAAAAAATATAGTAGTATGTTTTTTGCCAATCTGACAAAAAAAAAAAAGTTACAATTTTGATTCATGCCTACCAGATGTCTCTTGTTGTGTTGGCTGTTGTCATTTTTTAATTTGACAATGGAAGGGAAAAGAGGTCAGTGCCCCTGACTAAATAGCCAGGTATTGCATGTTCTAAAAATTCTCGTGGCGCTCCGGTTGAAAATGACGGTCTTAGTACAAGTAGGGGGACAGGAGCGACGAACTAACTGGGTTTTCAGTTGCCAGTCGGCACTGGTTCTTTCGTTAGTAAATGAAGAGGTCAGGGGGGGTTTCCACAATAAGTACTCCAAGTAACTGTTCCTTCCCTGTTTCCCCCAGCCACAAGCTCATATATTATAGACCACCCCACCTTGCTTAAATTTCTTTATTTTATCTATTCATTAGTTGGTTTAGACTAAAATATAATTGACGAAGATCAAACTTTTGTAATACTTAACGACTGATCTCTTGGTTCCAGGACACCCTCCCTTGCCTCCGAACATGTGTTGACATATTTTTTAAGTGAATTTAAATTATTTTATTTGGCATTTTGTGGAGGGAGTTTTAAAGCACTTCCAGAGACACCTGGAGACACCCAGGGGTGTCACAAATCTAAGAGTAGACGTTGTGGCTCTGAACAGAGAAGGTAACTGGTGCGGCTGTCGCAGGGGAACTCAGAAATGTTGGCGCTTCAGTTCCAGGACAAACCCAAGCTGGCCTTTCCACATCCTACCTCTCACATAAACTTTTCTTCCTCTGGTTTTTCCAAGTATGCAAGTAGTTTTTCTAGCTGAATATTAAAATATGCATTTGCTATATGATGATGTTAAGTAGTGTAATTATGAAGTTTTAAGACAAACCGAGGCCAAAAATCCATCGTTGCAGCAGTCAGGTCACAGAACCCCAGAACAGTCTTTGGAAAAACGTGACAGTGGAAATTCAAGAAGGCAGTTCCATTGGGAATGGAGAAAATCATCATCAGTTTTGCGAATAACTGAGGGCTTAGAGGGGTTGCCTTCCAACCATACTATGGAGATTAGTAAGTGCTGTGTGCGGGGGAAAATACTGGTTCAGTGGAAGAGTTGACACCGAAGTACTTTATTTACATCATTCCATTTCAGTTGTGGTTGAATCTATCAATAAAAGGTACCACTTTGTTTTCTTTCTCAGTTTGTTAAGGATCAAAGGTTTTACCTATTCCAAAAAGGGAGGTGCAGGTCTTGTCCTCTGACATAAATTCTAGCCGATGATGAGAATGCTTGGTCTTTAATTGCACTATTGGAAAGTATTTCCCCACATCTGGTGACCACGCTGTTCAGCAACAACATACTCTATGGCTTCACAACCTCAAGTAGTTTTTTTCCGTCTTGTTGTGACTCTCTCCACAGCCCCAGAAGCATCGGGAAGGTTACAGCTGAAGGTCTGTCTCAGTGCTGGTCTATGACCTATGATGATGAAACCAGAAAAAGGCCTAAAGTTTTGCAGTACAGTTTCCTTTTATTGTACGCACCCAGGGCTGAAATAAAACCTTAAAAATTCTGAGTGATAAAAAAAATTATGCTAATGAAAATAAAAACAATATGAGGCAAAAAGTACTTAGGAAATAAGTTCCAAAAAAATCTGATTTCTTTTTTCCTTGATGTCCGTTCAGTACTTTTAAAAAACTTTTCTTCAGGAGATGTTGTTTGTGTGTTCGTCCCAGCTCTCCTGAAACCTTTGACACACGTGTAGACCAGCTATTGGGTCACCCAGCCCCGCACATTGCAGACACTGTCCTCCTCGTGAGCCAGCGCCTTTAATGGCCTGTGTGCTCAGTGTCACCAGCTTTAAAGCCTGCCCAATGGCATTGCCAAGGCTGGCCTGCTGTGATGCTAAAATTGTAGTTACGCCTCCATTTATTTCCCTGTCTTCAGCACTGAACTAACCACTAGACCTGGGCATTTGGTCAGTGAGGTCCCTAAAACAACTCATCCTGGGAACCTGGCTTCTTGAGCTGACTTTTGTGAGTTCTGCCTGACCTTAAGTACCTACTTTTCCCTCCTCAGAAAAATACAAAACTTAGGGGGGGTAGGGATCTAAACAACAAAATGAAAGAAAAGGGAAGTCGTTTGTACTCAAGGGGCCATTTATTAGCTGAGACTTTTCCTTTTTCCACACGCAGGCAGTGAGCTCAGGGCCGCTAGGCCCGCAGTGCTGGACAGAGTGGCCCCATCTCCTCTAGGCTGCCTGCTATCCCGCTTCCCTGGGAACTGTGGGGTGGTGTTCCGTTTGTCATGCTGCGTGTGGGCATGCTTTCTCAGGGCCTCTGGGTTTTTGTCATGCCCTCTGCCAGCCTGCTAGGCTCCCTGTCTTAGGAGTAGTCTGTGTGGTTGGCCACCTTGCCAGGTAGGTGTGTTCTGAGGCCAGGGCTGGTTTTTCATCTCTCCCCCCACCCCGGGGGCTACAGGGGTGTCTGGCACACCTACACACCTGGGCTGAGAGCCATATCAGCTCTGGGCCATCTTCCCCACCTTTGGCTGTGAGAGGCACTTCAGACCTGAAGGCACTGGGGTGGGGTGGTGGGGGGAGATGAGAGGACAGGCTTAGAGCTGGCATGGTTGGCTACATGGGAAAGAAAAGCAGTTTTTGTTTGGGGAGAGAAGGTAGCTCGCTGCAGGCCAGCGAGGACACAAGTCAGTAGCTCTCCAAGGCCTCACAAATAAACCAGATCATCTGTGGCAGTGCGTGACTTCTGTACCTTTTCTTCCACACTTCCTTTGCCAGCCCCACATTCTCAACTCTCGGGGACCTATTTCTGTGTATCTATGGATCTCTGTTTAAGTGGACTCAGTAAAGATTTGTACATGCTGTGATTATAGAAAGTGATTTTGATATAAATTATTTTATGAAAGGATTCTGAACTTTGCAGATATGCTGTATTTTTAATAGCATATATTAAAATCACCAATTTCTAAGGTACACTTAAAATGATTCCTTTTTCCAAAAGATTTCAGGAATGCATTTATTATACACCTAAGTAATGGCAATATTTTAAAAATTATTTTTACAAGTAATTGGCGCTTTGCTTTTCCTTTTATTTTAATGTAGTCAGGTCCTTTCTTTCCTTCAGTCTGTGGGACCGAATTACAAGTGGGAGTGTAATGTGGAGATGACCGGGTCCTTTTACAGATACTCTGCTACAGATTTTTGTGTGCTGCGTCCTTCAGTGAGAGCAGGTGGTTTACCTTGGGGCAGTTTACATTTGGGAGAGGGGTGTGTTCTTTGTGCTTGGCCAAGCCAGATGACTATTCGGGTGAGTGGACACTCCGAGGTGCCTCTTAAGGACTTGCTGCCACCATGGGCCACCAGCTGCGGGTTATCGCATGGGCGGTGGCACTCAGCTTTCCAAGCATGGGAAGAGGCCCTACCCATCAGGTGTCTATATATACTTAAAGTTTATAATTACCTCTGCTTCTTAAACTCTAGCTACTATGTGGATAGTCCTGAAAACTTCCACTAGATGACAATACCAGAGCTATAGGAAGACTTAGTTCATTTGGTCGATCATTGCTCACTGTCTTTCTCAAACTATAAACCCAGGGTGTTGCCTTATTTGCTTGTAGGGTCCTAGAGCATGCGCCATGCCCTGTCTTTCTCTCTGATGCCTCCTAGCACGTAGCTATTACTCCACAACGGTACACTGAAGTTGTGGATCATTCTGTTGGTTACAAAATCAGAGACGGACATGCTGCATTGTGAAGGCTTAAACTGCCGTTTTAAGCATCTCTCTGGATCAGGGTTTGGAAATCTGTTCACTCTTGACCCCAGGCTTAGGGCACTTTTTTTGTTACTGTTATTGCCAAGTTTTTGTAACCCACTATGCTTTTAGTGTCTTTATGGAGACAGTGTGAGCTGCACTGTGGGCTGAGGAAGATGCTACCCCCTCCCATTAGCAGGACTGCGCTCTGAGTATGCAGACACCGTTCTTGCATGCAGCGTTTTTAGAGGGGACACACGACATTTTCTTTGGGCATGTAAAGCCTTCCAGAGAGCACAACTGCTTTGCAGATACATTGTAACCAATCTTTAAAATCTGAGATTGCTCTTTATTTTGTTATGACTTAACTCTTAAAATGCAGGTAATTCTTGCCATCTTGAAAAGATTTGCTCCTTGTCTTGGTCCTCCATGTTTGCAGAAATTACCCCCCAAAAGTTACAAGGCTAGTTGTGGTATGTTAGGGAACAGATGGGACAGAAGTTTGCTGTTGTAGTTCCCTGTTCAGTATAATCATTTCTCTGATAAAGCGTGTGGCTAATTTAGTGTCGCATTTCGACCAGCGAGCATTAAAGGAACTACTGTGGGGGGAGGTGCAGAGATGAGTGCGTTCTCTGCCTCCGGCTGAGCACATACTAAAACCTGCCGCAGTCAGTGGAGGATTGTGGGGTTTGTGTGTGAAACCAGCCATTTTCAGGGTTCTGTTTCTGAACATGGGTGACCCGCATTCATAAACTGGTTCCAAGTGCTCCTATGACTTAGCAAGTAGTCGCTGGTGGCAAGAGGGGCCAGAGAGATGGGTTTCTGTACACAGGGCACACTCTTCCGCCCTGGTCACTTGTCACAGGTCACTTTTTTGAGGTCAAATTCCAGGTCCTGGAACCCTGTCCATCCATCCATGGTCAAAGGAGCCCCTCATTCACACCCACATTTCCTCACACCACGACAAGCTAGAGTCCTGGCTGCCACTTTTGAAAGGTTGTTGGTCTTTGGTTTAATCTAAAAAGCTTTCTAGAATTTGACTGTCACAGTCATCAGTTTTTAAATTCAATTTTTAGGATCCCATCTCATCTTTAAAACTCATGAAAGTGTGTCTTAGATATCCTTATCCTCCATGACTTTTTATTTATTGTAGAAACTATTGAAACCTGACAGAATCCTTTTTAGAAGAGCAGGAGTCAGCTGTAATTCCAGGTGGTGGTGTTTGTATTTGTCCATTTCTATTTCCAGTGTGTACTGGATGATCAGGTCTTAGGCCCAGGAGCTACTCAGCTTTGCTGTACATAGTTTCAGACCATTGCCTGGAGGTAAAAGGATTTCCAAGTGTATGTAGGGAAAGGAGGAGAAAGGAGGGGGAGCTGTATGATGTACGTGTAAGTGTAAAAGATCATTTTGTAACACGAATTTGTGCTGCATTTTCTAAACAAGGTTCACCTTTACATTGTCCATATGCATTAAAATATTCTGGGTAATGAGTCTTTTACCATCTTCTATTTGGAAGGAAGAAACACAGCAGGATTATTAGTAGAAAGTGTCTAAAATCATATAAAGTTTGTATCTGTGTATCTTTTTTTAATTGTATTTTTCCATTATCATTTATCCCCCTTATGCCCTCTCCTGCCCCCATACACCCCTTCCCCCCACACAGTCACCACACTGTTGTCGTGTCCATGAGATCCTCTTTTCTTTTTTGATCAATTCCACCACCTCCTCCCCTGCCGAGCTGTGTCTGGGCATCTTTTAAGACCTCTATGTCGAATCTGCTAGACTGTGCCACTGTGTCCCAGGTATGATTTGGGAGGAGGAGGGGACCTTCAAAATCCCGCATTTGTAAGTGAAATTAACCCCTGCCCGCCCTGGCCCAGCCAGGCAGGGTTCCGTGCGGGGCTGCCGGCCCCTGCTGCTTTGAAACAAATCCACACATCTCCCCAGTTTAAACGCAGAGGCACAAGGCCAAGTCTGATACACAGCTGAGAGTTAGAACTTGTTTTTCTGTCACATTTCCAAATGTCTCTCTCTGCCCTGTTAAATTTTCTTTGAGTCAACATTTTGAGAGGAAGGGGCGAGAAGGAAACGTTGGATGGTTGGTCATTTTTTTGTTGGCTTCAGTGAATGCTAACCAAACAGTTTCTGCCTGTGTGGAATGTGGCGTGTAAAAAGACTTACCTACAGTGTTGAACAATGAAAAACGCTACCTTACCCACTTTGTCTTTATTTGTTTTGACTGCAGTAGAACTTGCTCTTCCACTGTTTTGAATTTTTTGTACTTGTGGGTGGGGTAACATAAAGGACTTTTTAAACTGCTCCACTTGTCAGTAGGTGGTAACTAACAGGAATAGCCACACGCATCTGAGGCCCAGGCTTTAACTGGACAGCCTTGCCGGGAAACACGGCGCTGTTGGGTCTAGAAAGAACTTCAGGTGAAACTGGTTCTGTGAAGATGGGAGTTCTTTTTTTGTTGGTTTGTTTTTGTTTTTGTTTTTAATGTCCCAGGTAGCTGGTACTTTTAAGAGTTAGAGCCAAAGGCACATTTGGCTAATTCTGTGGGGGTTCTTTCAGTGTCGGAACATGGTATGTATACTGTGGATAGGACTGATAGGACAGCATGTAAACACTTTCGCAAGCCCTGAAGTAGGGGTCAGACTTTAGTCTTTCCATTTTTGGATGTGTGAGTACACACATGTGTGCACACACACACCTACATGGCGTTGTGTCTGCCCCTCTCCCTACCTCAGGAAAATGAAAACTGAAGGGTACCGTTTTTTGTAGCATTCAGTGAAGTGGCTTCTTGAACTATATGGTTGTGGCCTCTAACCACCTCCCTCCTGAGTGGGCTTTTTTTTATAGCCCTGAGAACTTGAACCTAGAAGTGACAGAGCATGAATACATTGTGAAGACCTTCAAGCCTTTTTACTTTTTTAAATCACCTCCCGAAACCAAAAAAAATGATGCAAGAGGCTGTGATTTCCTACTCCCCATTGGTTTGGGAAACAGCTGTGCTGAACCTAGGCCCAGAGCTTTGGCCGAGGGGCCCACTGGGACCTACATCTGTGGCCCTGCCCCCACACAGCCTGAGGAGGGCAGTGAGGGCTAGGCCAGATCTGCTAAGGCAGATTCCCACCCCTAGACCTAGGCCTTTGACTCTGGCTCTCACCTTGCAAAATACTTTCAGCCTCTGGTCTTGAAGCACAGGGGCAGCCAGGGCCTGTAATACTGTTCCCACACCCCTAGCTTCACATCTGGGGCACGCTGAGTTCCTGCATTTGCTGGGCTCCATGTAATGCAAAGTCTGACGTTCCCTGTGGAGTTCTCTGAGTGGCTAGGACTTGAAGGACCAGAGGCCTTTCCTTCGCGTGCCCAGCACAGCCTCGCTCTGGTCTGCACCAGGAAGCTAGCCAAATTCCCTGTCTCTGACTGAGCCTCTTTATACTGCAGCCTCCCTTGTTTTAAGTGTACAGAAATTACTCTTTGGAAGGCGACATTTGTGTGCCTGTTCCTTTTATGTGTCATCCTTGGGCCTGCTTCCCTTTGACTCTGGCAAGCTCTTCCCAGCCTCTGAGCCTACTAGTGCTTCTCCCCTGGACCACCCTAGCAGCCTCAGCTGTGGGTGTCCTTCCCTCTGATTTGGTTTCTTCTTTCTCCTCCTGCTGCCAAGACCCCCTCCAGCAGCCAAGGCAGCCCTTGTTCCTGCATGTATTACCTGGGGCAACACTGAAGAATAAATAAGGCTGATCCAGTCCATTTCTCTGGATTCCTGTAAGTGTTCCTAGGACAGAGCTCTGTGGGAAGAGACTGTGAGGATAGAAAACCCTAGTTTGATATTTCTTTTGAAGGTAGCAGATTCTTAGGTTCATTCAAGCCCTAAAATGAGTGTAGGGGTAGGCTCCTCTTAAACACATTGTGATGTCTTCTGTTAGTATCTTGTCCTATAAAAGTATTTAACACAATATTCCTTTGTGGGTCTTACATTCAGTCTTCCTATAGGTAGATATTTGATAAATAGGCTGAGTTAGTGATTGTAAAAGTGCATTTCAGTTCATTGAGTTCACAGCTTCCTGGAAAATTCTTTAATTTTAAGCAAAATTGTCAGTGACATTAGTTATTAACCAACCCAACATTTAATTAAACTTGGTACATATAAATACTCTCCCGGGCTTTGTTTGAAATAGTTCAAGCAGAAAGTTATTCTAGATGAATATTCTCTTCCACCCCACCCCCA
Source organism: Desmodus rotundus (assembly GCF_022682495.2). Taxonomy (NCBI): domain Eukaryota; kingdom Metazoa; phylum Chordata; class Mammalia; order Chiroptera; family Phyllostomidae; genus Desmodus; species Desmodus rotundus. The sequence continues at coordinate 135,342,685 of NC_071387.1, forward strand.
CCTCACTTCTAAAAATGGGGGAGACACAGAGTTCTCTCATTTTTTGTAACCAAAGGCCAGGCACATGCCTCCCAGCATGGATGAGTGGCTCAGCTCCAGCCAGGATCCACACTGCTGGGTTTCCCTGTCAGGTGGTGGGGTGGGAAGGGGCCATAGAACCAGGGGAAACACTGGACAGAAGGAGCCTTCAAAATCGTCTACTTCCTTTTGGGGCCTCCAAGTTTCCTAGGCTTTGACTTCTGAAGTAAATAAAGATTAGGTGTTTAAGAGCTGGATGCATGTGTATTTCTTGGAAGCATGTGCTCTTATTGGAATGGTTTCTTTTTTGCTCACTCCACAGGACAAAATATAGAGGCTATATACCACATACCTATGTAAGAGTAAAAGGGACTGTGAGCAGAGTTCTCTTATCCTCCCTGAGTCCCCTGTTTTTTCAACTTGTAATGCATCCGAACGATCTGACAAAGGGGACATACTAGCTAATTATATAAAAGAAAATGCGTTTAGGTTCCTTTAACATGAGCAGAATTTTAACCAGGTACATATCAAAACTGTTTCCCGCTGGCTCATCTTAATTCAAGATGTGTGAGTCCCTTGATCTAAGAGTCCAGTTCTGGTATTCCAAGATTCCACTAAGGTCCTGCACTTGCGGGGCCAAAGGGCCTGATTAAACCCTGATAAATGTTCCTTCCAAAATGCAGTAAGCACAAGTAGTTAAGTGCACAGCCTTTGGGGAATTCTGCCGTTTGAAAACCTGTGCACAGCACTTTAGAAGGCTGTTGAGCTTCAGGAAGATAATGTCTGTACCTTGGCAAGACAGTGCCTGGGTTTTCCTTTTTGTTGGCTACCGCACTTTCTTCTAATGTATTTTCCTTTTTTCCTGGTGGAAAGGGGAAGCAGATGCCTCTAAATTTTGATATTTCACAGCAAACCTTAAATCCTATTGTCTTTCACGTGTGGAAAGGTTGATTTGTAGCTGCTATCTTTCTCTTCCTAATAGACCTTGTGGGTGGTAAAGAGCTCAGGGAGTGTAACATTAAAAATGGATGAGGAGAACTGGAGCAGTTTGTCTGAGGTGGGGTTTGAGAGGGCCTGGGTGGGGGAGGGTTAACAAAAGGCACTGATGCTTTAAATGCACAGAAACGCCGTCCATCAATAATAAATGGTGTGGCATAGAACAGATGTGCCAAATTGAGTTATTACAGCATATGGATCTGTTCATAGAAGGAGCGAAGAAAGCAGCATAGCTGGTGTTTCTAAGTTATCTGTTTGAGAGCTTTAGAGTACAATTTTGAGTATCCTCTTTTTACAAAGCTCTAATAGCTGCTAGTTGGAAATACAAAAATGTTTGGAATTTCCAGAAATTCTGATTAATTTTTGAATGTTTTAAAAGTAAGAATAAGAATGGGTAAATTTTGTTTTTCTGAAGGGGGAGACAGAATCTGAAAATGAATTTCTGGCCCTTTATGGGTGAGTGCTTGCTGCCTCAGAGCATGTGTTGTAATTACATGAGGAATGAAATGACATTGCAAAACTTCAGTCACGTGGAACTGTTACCTAGAGCTCTCTACGTTTCCACTGATGGTATCTCTGGGTATGTGCTGAGACGCCGGAGAACCACTCAGGAAACCCCGCTCATGCCTTGAGATCGATTATCACCTCAGCATTTTGATTCCTAGGCTAATTTTATACATGAGCTCTGGGAGGATTATTGCACCCAAAAGAGGAGCAAGGGAAATATCAGCTTCATTGTCTGGTAGAGAAGATCACTCCCAGGAAATTGGACCGACATAAAAATCTGTTAGATAAGCTGCAATACTTTGTAAGTGCAGGTGCCGGTGCGGAGGTCAGGCTGTGAGTTGCACGTACCTTGCGAAGGTGTGTCACAGGCCTGGAAGAGGATGGCCGCGTGTGAGGATTTGAAGTGAGTCCAGGGTTGGGATTGGTGTGCGCAGCGAGAACAGGAAACTTGGTGAGAGTGTGAATGCCCCGCTCACCTCAGTGTTGGCCCTTGCTCGCCTTTTGGGAACCAGTGTGGAATTGGATCGCTCTTCTTTGCTGTCCCCACAGAACAGATTCCTCTTCATTTTTCCTAAGGTGAACAAAAAAATTCTTAATTCTTACACACAATGCCAACTCGGTTTACATTTGAGGTTTGTTAGACTAGAAAGACAAGTTACTCAGCTGTTGTAGAAGAGTTTGTGGAATCTTTGGGAATGTTCTAGTTGAAGATGAGGGTAGTGATTATATGAAAAGTCTGTTAGTAACTCTTATTTTACCCATTTGTAGTAACTTTCAGCTCTTTCAGGTGCAGAATTTATTTGAATTAATCTTTTCACCTCCAAGGGATCCTGGCTTTCCTTAAAAATAAATAAATAAACTTGTCAAACTGTCTTTAGAGCCACCAAATAAATCTATTTTATAGTCCCATTAGATAATCTAGCTCAAAATCCCATTCACTCAGGAAGGTCCTATGGTTCGATGCACAACAAGTTTCCTGAAATCATCTCTGGTACACCTCCTTTGGGTTGTTAAGAAGGTGTTGAAATGTGAGAAGGCTGGTAGTGAAATTAAATTGTGGCTCAGGGTAATTAGGAAAGGAGAAATCCTAGCGTTTTCATAGTACATTGTCTGGCCTTCGGTTGCAGCTGCAAACAACGGATGTGAATTTAACCAGTTGCTACAGTGCAGCTGGTTCAGATCTGGCTTTAAAACGGGCTGAAGTAAAATGAAATGGCTGGAAAATTCCAGTCAAGTAACACCAGTGGGAACATGTGGAATTAAATAGTGTGAGCAAATACTAGCCGAGTTGAGGGAAAAAACTTCAGACATAAACTTCAGGGTGGTGGTGAGGACTTGTAGAGAGAGGGGCGGGGATGGGGGGCCAGGCATTTGCTGGCCTTTTTTAACAAGGGTCTATTGTTTTGATTAGCTCCCTTGCAGGAGGTGGTTTCCTCTGTCCAGAGTAATTTGTAGAGTGTTTGGCCTGTCTACCTCCTCCTCGACTGAAGTCACCTGATACTTTTTTTTTGCTCCAAGAAGAAAGAAAAATAAGCTGTTACCTCAGTTACTGACAATAACACAAATCTCAAAATGTAGTCTTTTTTTTTTTTCCCCCTCCGGGACAGTTTTCCCACCTTGTATACCCAGAAGGCCCTGGCTCTTCACAGTCCTCTCTCCCTTCTGCCACCTGCACCAGAGATGGTGAGCGTGTCGGAGGCCAAGGTGCTCAAAGGTTCAGTGGGGTTTTTTTAATAGTTGTTCTAATTAAGGAAAGAAAGTGGGTTCACTAAAAGGAAGCTTTTGTATTGTCAGTAGTTTGTTTCTCCACGAATTATCTGCTTAATTTGGAGACTTGAGAGTTGGCTAGGGGAAAGAAATTCTGAGAAGTGAAAGGGCCATGTGCTGCTTGGAGAAAACATTTGCTGTAACTGGGTTTAGGGTATTCATTCTCTGCCAGTGTTTGGGAGCTACATTTGCCAAGTGATTTCCCTGTCACAGGGATTAGCCAGTCATGTGAAACATTTGATTAAGAGACTTAGAGGACTCTTTCCTGAGGCACATGACTGGTGGCTGCTCTGGGAAGGCCCCCTTCTCAGCTCTCTGCCGTGTCCCCTCAGTGTTCATACGTGTACAGTGACTAGTCATGGGGTATTTTTTTACAGTCCAGTGAAGGAACTTTTTAGAAATCAACATTCCACTAGGTACATTGTTAATTAAGCCCCTTAAAATTTCTGCGTAACTTAGAAAGAAATCTTTTTTCCTCAGAGCTATACCACTTTCTCATCTCTTTTTGGAAAGAGACAAGATATAAATATCAATAAAAATTGCCTATATCCCAACAGTAACAATGTCCGATCTTAGCAGAGTAAAGATGGTTTTATTTCTGATGCACATCCCTGGACTTGTGTTGAATATTCATTCTGAATGCACAGGACTTTTTTTTTTTTTTTAAGACTTTATTTATTTATTTTTAGAAAGAGGGGAAGGGAGGGAGAAAAAGAGGGAAATATCAATCAGTTGTCTCTGGTACATGCCCTGACTAGGGACCGAACCCACAACCCAGACATGTGCCCTGACTGGGAATCGAATTGGTGACCTTTGGCATTGTGAAATGATATCCAACCAACTGAGCCGTGCTGGTCAGGGCAGTACATAGGACTTTTTTATTTTCCCTCACAGCAGCACCATTCATTCATGAGGCAGGAGCAGAGGGGCTGAATTTGGAGATTCTTCCTCCAGCCATTCAGCTCCAAGGGGAGGCACTGGCCTGTCTCCCTCCCACATTAAACTTCATGCATGTTCCTTCCCACAGATCACGATCATCTTCAAAGCCCACCGTGAGTGTACAGATCAGAAAGTGTACCAAGCTGTGACAGATGACCTGCCTGCTGCCTTTGTGGATGGCAGCACCAGCGGTGGGGACGGCGACGCCAAGAGCCTGCGTATTGTGGAAAGGGAGAGTGGCCGCTATGTGGAGATGCACGCCCGCTACATAGGGACCACGGTGTTTGTGCGGCAGCTGGGTCACTACCTGACCCTCGCCATCCGCATGCCGGAAGACCTGGCCATGTCCTTCGAGGAAAGCCAGGACCTGCAGCTGTGTGTGAACGGCTGCCCCCTGAGCGAGCGCATCGATGATGGGCAGGGCCAGGTGTCTGCCATCCTGGGGCACACCCTGCCTCACAACCCCCTGGCACAGGCCTGGCCTGGCTACACACTGGAGACTGCCAACGCTCAATGCCACGAGAAGATGCCAGTGAAGGACATCTATTTTCAGTCCTGTGTCTTCGACCTGCTCACCACTGGTGATGCCAACTTCACCGCAGCAGCCCACAGTGCCTTGGCGGACGTGGAGGCGCTGCACCCCAGGAAGGAGCGCTGGCACATTTTCCCAAGCAGTGGTCAGGAGACGCCCCGCAGAGGCAGCCACCTGTCTCTCAGCCTGGGGCTCACATGCTTGATCTGTATTGTGTTTTTGTAGGGGTCGTCTTTTATTTTTTGTCTATAACAAAATTTTAAAATATATATTGTCATAATATATTGAGTAAGAGAGTATATATGTATATACCATGTATATGACAGGATGTTTGTTCTGGGACACCCACCAGATTGTACATACTGTGTTTGATTGTTTTCACGTGTGTGGGATGTAGTGTTCTTTGATTGTATCGATTTTATTTTGCAGTTTTGTGAAAAAGTTTTATAATGTCCCTGCCCAGGGACCTGTTAGAAAGCACTTTATTTTTTATATATTAAATATTTATGTGTGTACCTGTTCAGTATGTATAGTACATGTACACAGACACCACACGCAGCGTGCTCTTTGAACATGAACAGTGGTGATGTCTGGAGCTGTTCCTGGCTGTTCCCTTCCGCCCTCCCATTGCTACTGAGTCCCATGGTGTGCCGCTTAGACTCGCCTCCTGGTGGGGCCTTCCCAGGCTTCTGTCCTCACTTGATTCAGGATAGTTCACTGCACCTCACAGGTGCTTTCGGCTGTTAAAGACTGATGTCTAGGAAGCCTTTACTCTCTTCAACAGCTGTTCACGTTTCCAGAGGGTGCAGAGAATATTCCTACAATCCTTGCTAAACTAGGATTGTTCTGTCTGAGCACTTCCGGTGTATTAAGTTGAACCATATGAAACTGCTGTTTTTATAGGTCAGAAGGGGCTAGTGATGGCAATTTCACAGGTAAAAATACCAGGCATTTTGCTAGACTCCGGTAGGTCTCAGTCTTCTTCTCATCCCATGTCCTTGTTTAAACTGTAGTTTTTTTCCTCTTTTAACTATTTTGCATTGAACAAACAAAACACAAAAACATAACTTTAGTGATTGTGCTTGCTGTTCTCTCTAATTAGTGCGAGACCAGTCTTAGCCTTCCCTCCTTGACTCTTAGGCCCAGAAACACACTGCCCCAGTCTCCACCCTCAGTGAGCCCGCCTCCACCTCAGGCACCAGGGGTGGTAGAGTCTTTACTGACGCCTAGATCCCATCACAAAGTTTTCTGCTCCACAGCATCCGCAGTCTTGGACACGTCTGGTGGAATGGACTAGGGTGTCAATGACAAACACTTCCTTGGCCTGACTCAGGATGCAGCTAAACTCTGGGTGCTAGTTAATCTAGACATGCTCATTAAGCAGTGTTGCTTCCCAGGTGGTCTCTCTTTAATCAGATATCATTATCCCTCTTAACATCTGTAGGTGAATATTATTTAGCTGCTCATGTAACTTCATAAAGTCCCTGTAAAGTAAAAAAAATCTTCCTTCGTCAATTCCCTTATCAGCACTCCCCTGCAAAAGGAAGACGCTACCAATGACAGCAAGCACAGTAACTGAGAAAGTAAATTCCACAATAGGTTTGTATTGTTATATCTAAAAAGTGTTTGATTCCTAGAAAAAGTGATACAATTTGTTAATTACCTTAAGTTTAATGTAAACAAAAGTGAATAAACTTTAAATACTATAGTAATTTGGGTGAAGATTGTGCTAAGTTTTCGTTAACCAGGTAGCTCTTCCAAGGTTACCATGGGTTAGTAGCCCTACCAGAGGCCAAAGCTGGCAGGACGAAAGGGCATCATTTGGAGAAGTTCTTTCTCTTAGGGAACTGATCTACCATCCAGTCACAGGATAGAACTGCAATTCACCCAGAGGTGGCAAACCTCCTTTCCACCTTCTGCTATATAAGAGAATAGAGACTGCAAATAGTATAGAAATTAAAACAAGGGTAGAAATTTCTGTAGTACCTGGGTTTAGAGTGTAGGTTAATGTACCTTCGGCCTTTCTAGGGAAGGCAGAACAACCACCTCTACTAATGGGAAAAGAAAATTGGGTCATTTTGTCCTATTTCACTGGAAGGGATGCTTAAAACCATCCTACATCACCGGATTGGTACTAGTGTGTTTAGCTGTTCTCCCTTAACCAGTGTCCCTGTACATACTTACTAAGAGTCCTCACACATAACTTTCAGAAATGCAGGTATTTCTCTGGAGAGGGGCCAGCTTTATTATCTCCTGTTTCTTTTCTAGGATTTCTAGAGAAAATGCTACTTGCACATGTTGGTTCTTGAAATCCTCCTTAACCAGAAGAGTTTTGGGTCATAGCAACACATGGATAGGCTGTAACTGTTCGAAGGTCTCCTGGGGAGCTTAAAACTTGGAGGAAAACACTGGCTTTCACAGATGCTCCACATGGCTGTCTTTAAAAGACTCAAAATATTTTTTGCCCCCCTTTTTATGCTTAGAAATCCCACAGTGTGTTGAGACTTTAGATGTGGTTAATAGGTATATGAATAAGTATCTGTGTAAAACTGTGAGTGTGCAGTGTGTAAATACTTTAAATTATTATGCTAGAAAAATAAAGTTACATACCATGCTGTGGAATGTTTGTTCTGTGATTATAGTGACACCTGCTGGAAGAGCTGAGAAACAGCAGCAGGATGGAAGTGAAGATATTTGTGCACTATCCTGTGCTTACTGACAATAAGTTGTACCACCTGCCCAGAAACTCGTTTATTTTCTCAACTATATCACTGCTGTATTTCCTTTTTTTAATTTTAAGCAACTGCAAATAAGTATCTGTGAAGTCTGGCCCACTGGTGTTATCCCGAAGGTCTGTCTTGGGTAATGGTCTTGGTCCCTCACAGACATGGGACCTGCACTTCGGTTCTTTTAAGGCAGCAAGAAGGCAACAAGATACTCTTGGTGGGGAAGAGCTTCGGGGCAGGATTTCCTAGCTTTGGAAATTTAAATCCCTGCTTCTTGGGTGTCCTAAAAAGAGACATCACAAGATTACAAGTTTAAGAAACATGCCAAAGGTAGAAAAGCCTGAAAAAGAAGCCCAAACTAAAGACAGGAAAGCCCTGTTGCTGCTAGGTAGGGTACTATGGAGCAAACTTGATTAGAGGAAACATAAATGTAATAATTTCTTAAATGAAAAGCTATGTAGAGCAGTTCAGAAGTAATGAGACAGGAAAATTATGTCAGCCGAACCACACACAGATGACAGCGCCGTAGCCACTGAGCACCTAGTATGTCTGTGCTGAGGGAACACTGAGAACTAATACATAACACCATGAAGCCTATGCTTAAAGGCAAATATTCTTTAACATACTCTATGTCCAGACTTCCAGCTTTCAAAGATTGAAACTTGAGCAACTATCCAGAATCCCAAAAGGGAGGCCTCTAGCAGCATTCTGTTGCCTGCAATAAGATGTAATAAGTCTTGAGTTGTTTCGGCCCCTGTGAGCAAAGATAGCTTGAACAGTTCCTGCCCCCCCCTCCCCCGTTCTCTTAATCCTTTGTGAGCCAAGGAACATCCTCCCAGAGAGAATGTGATTAAGACATTGGAGAAAGAGGAGCCAGTTCACAGGTATTGCTCTGCCTTGCTCGCCGTATTGTTTCTGCTTCCATGCATTTTCTGCATGTCTTCCAAATGGACAATTCATACTCATTCTATTACTATTTAAATGGTATTTTCCTTTGAATTTACTGATCTTCCCCTACGTACCTCCAGCCAGCAAGATGTGTGACACTATCACCTAAATAGGATATACAGTAACCTACCCAGCGTGTGATGTCTGTGAGGTATGTGCTTGGCATGGGAATGCCTTTGCGTCTCCTCCCCCTTGTGCAGATTTACAGGGAGAATGGGGCATCCAGTGCCCAGGGGGATACACTCTCATCCTGCAGAGATGGGGTGTATACTCTCGGCCTCATCAGAATGATGTTCAAATCAATTGAACAAAGCAGCCCTGTCCCCTAGAATACATTAAAGGCATTCCATCAAACTCCAGCAAGAAAAAAGCAACAGTGAATTGTCTTCTAATTCAGCATCTTTCATGGGTGATAGTTCTATGACCCACTTTTTATTTTAACTTCAGAAGAAGAAAAAAATGTAAGCATTCTGCTGCCAGATTGAATATACAAGACTGACCATGTGTAAATCAACCAAGTAGAAAGTACATTTTCCATAAATGACACTTTAAAACACCAGGATTATCTCCAGGGTGTTATTCGACTGTGCAAAGGGCTTCCTGAGCCTTTTGATAGGAAGCAGTAAAGTAGGAGTCACTGAGGGGTAGAGGAAGGGGGTAATAAATTTATTTTCTAGCAAGACTGTCTTTTGAGCTGCCAAAGAGCAATGCCATTAATGAATGCATGGTGGGCCATCAGCGCAGCAAGGACTGTGGAGAGAGCTATTGATTGGCTCGCTCTAAGTACAAGGGAAGGATTCTGGGCCACAGTCACCACAAGAGTTCATCTTCCTCCTTCAGAAGGAAAAGGAAAGAGTCGTGACATAACTTGGGATGGCACAAAATAGAAGATTCTCAGCGTCCAATCAAATTGGAAATTGGGGAAAGAAGTGAAAGTACCTCTGGGGTGCTGGGAGGAAGGGTGGCACAGGACGGGGTGCTCACAAGCCAGAATGACATACGGAACAGACGGATTACATTTGGGGTCATACAGCCAGTATTAAGTGTTCATTTGTATGTAAGTATTTATATTACATTTTCTATATACTTTAGAAGAGGTAACAGCATAGCGGTCAAGGTTACTGACTGGGAAATCGCATGGCTCTGAGTTTAAGTCCAGCCACTTTCCTAGCTGTGCAGCCTTTGACATGCCAAGCCGCATCCCCACCTTTAAAATAGGAATGCTAATAAAGCCTCACACTCAAACATTCCTTGTGAGAGTTAATGTGTTACTATATCTGAAGTTCTTAGCACAGTACCTAGTACAGACCTAGCACTCGACACACATTCCTCGAAAATGTACCTGAGATGGAGGACTCCGTGTTCGCTTGGGGGACCTAGCAAGCCCGTGAGCACTTCCTAGAACTGCATTTGCATTTATGCCCCTGTGTTCTCGAATTTAGGGCTGGGTCAAAGTTCTGTGGGCACCTGACTTTAAACATATCCAGGAGGGATGAACACTGTACCATGGCTCCTAGGAGAATGGGTAAGACCACATACAAAGTCATGTAACAGGGGCCTCCTGCTAGTCTCCTCACTGCAGCCACCCCAGGAATCTCACTGCAAACTCCTTAAGGTCCCTGCAAAGAGAGTAATCCTGACTTGTGAGCAACTTTTTGCACCAGACAGAATTTCATGGATTAAAGGTGGGCTGGGGACAGGAAGAACTCTGACGAACAGCTGCTACCAGTGAAATTATTGCTAGAGATTTCTGGTCGTGTATTATACACCTCAGCGAATAGCAGAGAGACCCAGCTTTGGGAAAGGATACTCTGAAATGCTTGTACAGATTGGGCTGCTTGTAAAAGGCTTGGAAACAGGGCCTCTATTGCTCACATTATAATCTTAACTCCTATCCAGAGATCCCCTACGTGTTCACAGTAGGCCACTGTAGCATTCCTAGCCTGTCGGACTTGCTTATAGCAGAACATGGAGAAAGAGGAGAGCCTACCATGGTGGCTGACAGGCTCAGATTTGCTCAACTATGCAAAATCATTCCTCTGTGATCTTAGGATTTTTCCAGTGTACAAAGAGAGAGGAGATGAGTTGTGAGAAATTGTCACCAACACTCAATAAAAACGGTAACATGGAACAAAAGTAAGTGTAAAGAAAAGATTTGGAAAAAACTTTAAAAATAATAGAAATGGGAAAGAGAAAGAGAAGTAAAAGGTGAAGGAGAAATGTTTGAGGAACGTTGCATACAGCTGATAAACACATGGAATAGAGACATAAAAATGCAGGCAGTACTTGAGGTATTTATGGAGAAAAGCAGTGGCATGAAGGAATCCAATTATTCTTTGGTTCTCCAGAGAAACAGAACCAACAGAATATAGATATAACTACACACACACACACACACACACACACACTGTGGGCAAGTCAGTTTACAGTTGTTTATATGAAAAAAAATACAAATTGATAAATAATACAAGAATAAACTGTGTTTTGCATACTCACAACTGTAAACCTACTGTTGCCAACCCGTGTGTGTGTTATTTTTTTCCACGCTCCAGAAGCCTGAGACTGAAAAAAAGTGAGCCAAAGCCTGTGACAAAACTTGTTAGAGGCCACTGGTCTAGGTTCCAAAGACTGAAGGTCCAAGAAGCAGGAGCTATGTGAGGACAGAAGATGGATGTCTGAGCTCAAGAGAGAATTCGCCCTTCCTCATTCTTGTTCTATTCAGGCCCCCAGGGGAATCGATACCAATCTGTTCCAGAAAGACTCACCCAGAAATAGAATTTACCAGCTATCTGGGCATCCCTTAGCCCAGTCAACTTGACACCTAAATTAACCATCACATTCTCCTTTTATATATTTTCTGTGGGGGACTTTGCCCCCAGAGCCCCCTGTCTGCCACGGATGAGAATAAGTCTACCAAGACACGATCTGTCTGGGGAGGAAAGGTGGCCGATCTCTCAAAGGAGAAGGACCAGGAGCCTTTTCCTCAATGGGCTTTTATTGGGTTCAATTTGCACAGGAATACAGGTAAAACTCATCAGTCATTGTCAGGCAGTAAGGATCAAATAATAGACAACATTCAAAGAACTCTGGGGGCTTATTCTGAGTCAGGGTCAGTTAGCTAAAGGACTACAAAACTTTGGGGAACAAACACATTTCATGCCTGGACCCTTATCAGAAAACTGAGGGCATTCTTAGCAAAGCAGGTTTCACAGGATTTTGTGCATTCTTTCTTAGGCCTGATGCCCCAGGGAAACCACCCTTTCCAGCACAGGGCCGCACCCACCTCCAGCATTGTTTCAGGCTTAAGTCAGGCAGGGGAAGTAAGGCAGCCAAGAGATTAGGAGACTTCTTGCAGACAGAACGAGGACTCAGGCTATGTCAAAGCTGAGGGGTGAGGGTCCATCACCCTCTTTTTCTATAGGCCCCCAAGTCCTTCCCTGAGGGCATCTTCGTGACCAAGTCCGTCTTAGATTGTCCCTCCCTTGAGGAATCTAACCTGTCATTGGCTAACCGGTCAGGGTCCAGGCAAAGCAGGATGAAGTAAAGTGGGCAGGGGTGGTGCCCCTACAAGGAAGATAAGCTTTGTCTCCTTAATGGCTTATGGTCCCAAGGTCTTTTTACTCAGCCTTAGCCACAGGGGATTGCAGCTTCTGAAACCAGGCAGGACAGTTCCTAACAATTTTCTTTGTAAAAAGTTATTATACATCCCTTGGGCATTGAAGGGGCAATAATTGGTTAAGACTTTTTGATCACATCAAATCCAAGTTCATCAAATCAACTACCTCAACAAAAAGCAGGAAAGGAAAGATTGACTGGAAAGTCACAGAGGTATCTCATAGAACCCAAGGGCAGGAGTCGAGCTGGGCCCACAAGGCTAGAAACAGAGTCTGGCAAGCTGTTAGAGTCTCACCCTGCTTCTGCCTGTGCAAGCGCTTTCTTCTCTCTCACTTTGCAGGCAGATTTCTCTATCTCACCAATACTCTTGCTGGAATGTGATCACCTCACACACCCACCTACAGGAATTTCACATTCCTGGTGGGGCTGGGAGGGTTTCTTTGGCCCAGCTTAGTCCAGATAAGGGAACATAACACAAAATGGGCAGCGGGCATCTTTCTCCCTTCCCCACAGGCCTTAGTGAAGTTTTGGCTCTTTGGAGCTCTTGGGTATTAATCACTCTCTGAGAGGCCCACCATTACCATCCTACCTGAACCCTCTCACTTTCTACTCCCAAATCCTGCTTTATTTGTTTCTTCACTGTCTTACATTTCATGTTTAAGTGTTTATTGTCTGTCTTCGTTCCTGAGATGCAAACTCCATAAGAACAGAGATTTACTGTTCACTGTTTTGTCCCCAGAGAAGACAGTGGTACCACTATGTACCAATAGAGTATTTGAGGAAGGAAGGGAGGGAGGGAGGAAGGAATGAAGGAAGGAAGGAAAGAAGGAAGGGAGGGGTTAAAATTAGGGATGTCTAAGTAGTAGAACAAGGTTTAGAAGAAATAAAGAATGGGGGAGTCAAGAATTAAGTGACAGATGTGATTATTAGAATCAGGAAGACTTAAGCTTAGGACAAACACTTTTCTGACACATCTATTAACACTATCAAGATGGATGCTGTGTGAAAGGGAACCCATTGATTCTAGAACTAGACTGATTTGTGTCCAACAGAGGGGAAGCAAAGGGATCTAATATTTATTGATCACCTACCATGAGCTAGACATAATGCAAGCACCTTGCAAACTCTATGAGATCTGAGGAAATTGAGCAGAGAGAGTAATTAGGCTATGATCACCAAGCAGTGAGGGTTGGAGCTTACATACAGGGGTGTCCAACCTTTTGGCATCTCTGGACCACACCGGAAGAAGAGTTGTCTCGGCCACACATTAAATACATTGTGACACATAATCACAAAGAACAATCTCATAAATTTTTAAATAAATGTACGATTTTGTGTTGGGCCGCATTCATGGCCATCCTGAGCCTCATGTGGCCTGCAGGCCGTAGGTTGGACACCCTGTGAGCTAAAATCTAGACTCACTGGGGCTGTTAAATCCCTGCTGGCCAGGTGAAATCATGCCCAAACTCAGCAAGGTTTTCCTATTGCTATATGATTTACATTAAATTATACTAACTCCTTAGAAGAAAATGCAAAGAAAATCTGGATAAAGAGCCCTATTAAATAATTTCTTTTATGAATAAGTAAATACTACAAGCTACCATTTTACTTGTTTACTAACAGGCCTTTAAAATATTTGAGAATATTATTATAAGAAGATAAATAGCACATCTATAATCTTACTTATCAAACTTTTATCTCTAGACTTAGCTTAGATGTAAAAATAAACTTTATTATCCTTCCCTGAGTCAATGGGGTCAAAAGTTAATCAATATTTAGCCTGTCTTATGTGTAAATATCTGTATAAACACACATGTATATATGTGACAATAAAACCTTATGTAAGTTTTAACATGACTAATCACCTCCCAAATATGTGTTGAAACTTGTCACCTTATCAGAACCACATTCTTGGGTAATCATGGGATAAAATTACGAACTCATTTTATAAAAGAACTCATTGCAGTTGAGCAGGGATTTCCATGAGCAGGAAAACTGGACAGAGTGTAATGTGAAAGGGAAGATGTATTCATTTCACAACCAGTTACTGAGCACCTACTAAGAATAAAACACTGTCGAAGGTCAGAGGTCCAAAGCTGAATAGTCGTATTTCCTTACCTAGAGGAATTTATAGTCTAGCAATAAGGAATGTTATGTTTAACCCTCAGAGCTCAACTTGGAAAGGAAATGTTTTTAAATAGTTTAATATGGCTTTCCTATATCAGGTGTAATTCATTTCTTTAATGTCTATCCACAATTCCCATAAGGCGAAGTACTTTCTCTCTCATGGTTCTGCAGATTGGCAGTGCTCAGCTGGAAGGTTCTTCCTTGGGATCGCTCAAGCAGTGGTGGTCAGAGGGCATCTGGGAACGCAGTGATCTGAAGGTCCCACTGGGCCTGGCGTCTAAGACAGCTCCCTCAAACGGCTGACAGTCAACGGCCACGGTTGGGAGGCCAGCTAGGGCTGTGAACCAGAGCGCCCGCACGTGGCTGCGCATGTGGCTCTGACTTGGACTTCTCCCGCTTCGAACAACAGCTCAGAGGGGAGGCGTATCAAAAGTAAGCATCATGCAAAAGCAGTTTCTTAATATCTAGGGTAGATAATTAATCAAACTCAATTAAGGGCTGCACCAGTAACTAGCACAGTATCACTGCGACTGCATTTTATACTCAAAGCAGCCACAGGGCGCATTTAAATATAAGAAAATAGAGAAACTCTTATCTCTTGTGGAGTGAGTGTCAAGATCACATTGTAGAAGTAATGTGGAATTAGTTATCGTTAGAGATCTTTGAAAAACGCCATCTGCCATAGACAGAAAAGTCATTGTTTTGCGCAATGTTTCATTTCAAATTATTTTAACTTACTATTAAAATGTTTAAATGCAGTAAGTCATCATCTGTCTTGCAAACAAGGTTATCCTAACTATACTTTCCTAAGGGAAAGGGGGAAATGCCTCAGCTGAGGAAAGCAGTGCCCTCAGATGGTTAGACAGGTACTAGTTCAGGTCTAACAGGTACAGCACTTACCCACATCCCACATAGCACGGAAACAAGGCTCTAATATCCAGGGCAAGGTAATAAACTCAAACACAGTCTTCAGTGATAATAAATCTAAATGCTTATCTTAGAGTACATTATCCTTTCAGCTCTCCATCAACTCAACAGAAATTAATGTATTGAAATCATCTATTTGATATTGCTAAGTGTATAAAAGCTCATAGTTCAGAAATCATGTCTTCTTAAAATTTACAACTGACGCCAAAGGGCAGAAAATATTGTCTCTTCTTCAGGGTTAGCTTCAGTGGTATTTGATGATGTGTCCCCTGTTATTGAATGGGTTGGCTTTTTGGCTTTTCCCCCCCAAATGGCTACCAAAATAAATTGTTCAAAATAAGAATTAACTTTGAGTAGACTGTCTTTTAATCTGCATTAATTCTTTTTTTATTGATTGATTTTAGAGAGAGAGAAGATGGGAAAGAGAGAAACATCAATTTGTTGTTCCATTATTCATGCATTCATTGGTTGCTTCTTGTATGTGCCCTGACTGGAGATGGAACCCACAACTGGGCCAGGGCTTAATCTGCTCTAATTCAGAAATAGGTTCATGCATCTCTTGTTTGCCCTTCAGTAGAGAAGACCGTTGTAAACGTTTCATCATTTTCCCCTAGTGCTCCACAAAAAAGAGCATTATTAAGTAGGCTTGGAAAACACCAAAATATTCACTCGATGCTTATAACTTTCTAGATCTCTGTATATTTTAGTCTTCTTAAAAAGACAATTTACTTAAGTGGGGTTTTGAAAATTCCAGGTGGTAAATACATAAGTTCTGGCATGTCAGGAAGAGAGAAAATTATATGAGAAGGGTTTTTTTCCTGACCAGAACTTCTTCCTGCCTCACCTTTTGGTACAATGGAGAGCAAGGCTCTCTCCAGCTCACGTTGTGCAGGAGCAAAGACTCAGTCCCCTTTCCCAGCTCCCACCCTCATTGTAAGCCTGGCTGCGTTCATAAGGAGGGACAGTCCTGATGGCTCCCAAGCTTTCTCAGTGATGAGATTAAAAAGGAAGGTGCAGGAGGCAGGCTTGCTGGCAGGCACTCTGAAACGATTGTAAACACGGGTTGTGTGTGTAGGTCGATGAATTCTGGGAGTGGGCTCAGGTGACTCAATGAAGAAAGTTACTTTCTTTGGGCTACGTTTGACCTCAATTTAAGCGATTTATTTAAAATTGGAATAATGTAGTTTTAACATGACCTTACCATAAATGGAACAAACCTATTGACAATGCAATAATCACCAACTATGAAGCACATTTTTTACAGGAAAGAGATGCATTTAGATTTTTAAAAATAATTTGATAAAGATCAAGGTGGTGGATATGTGGGAATAAATTTCAGAAATAAAGATAAATGATTTGTTTTTAAAGGAATAAATGGATTAGTGTTCCAAACACTTTGTTTCATTAATCAAGTTGGCAGTGGCATCAAGGAGCTCAGTTGTTAGCAACTGATTATCTGATTAAAATGGGAGCACTATGCCCAAATAGGTAGAGAGTGTGGACTAAATTTTATCAAATTTAAAAATACTCTCAATGCATTCTTTACTATGTCATGCTGGGTCACACTATTTTTTTGTGAGAAAAAGTCTCAAGGATTTGTTTCTTCTTTACAGACTATACATCTCTTATTCTTGAAACACTTCACCTCTGAAGTTTACTGACCTGCCATGGTCAATTTAAAAAGCCAAATGACTTTGTTCATGCTGCTAAACATGAAGTCCTTAAGGTCACATGGTGTCATATTGTCCATGCATTTTGTTGTGCCATTTCCAAATACCTCTAGGTAGCTAAAAACGTTCAGGGTAAACAGTGAAATCGTGAAGTGAAAATTGGATGCAACATGGCCAGATTTCAGAGGAGAAAGGAGTGTTCTTTTCACTCCACCCACAGAATATGAAAATGATAGAGTGGCATTGACTAATCATCCAACTTTTTCTCCAAGGGCAGACAGGTGATGTTTCTGGTGGGTACAGATGGGCATCTAGGACACTCAAGCTCCAAGCCCTGGGCCTCCAACGCCTTCTGGCAATATACTTGCATGACTCAAGGGTGTGACAGTCTGGTTTATCTGGTCCCCAATCACCTGGAGCTCTCGCTCACCTTATCTGTAATGTTTGCAAGAAGGTGACTTCCCCAGCAACACTCTGCCATCTCTTTCTCATGAAATAGTTTGTAAGAAACTCTTCTGCTGACACCTTACTCAACATGGCACTGTATCCTGTGTAGATTAATACTGCATTTGTCCTAAGATTATTTATCTGGCAAATTCAACCATCTAAAAACACAGCCTAGAGTAAATAGTAAGATAAAAAGTCATCTGAGCCCCTGAAGGAATCTTACAGAAGAATATGTGCACAAAAACTTGTGCATTTTACTAATAGGGGAATCTCTCCGGCCATAACTCAGGGCTTATTTACTCCTATTTTTGATCAATCCTTACATGCTAATTAACCAACTTCTTTTTTAATTCAACCAACAACTATACAGAGGGAAGAAAGAAGGCTGGTAGAAGCAGGCCTGCTGGCAATAATCTAAAATAAACCTGAAAATTGCTGTGGATGCAGGAGCGAGAACTTTGAAACATAGACAGAATAAAAGATACAAGATTCTGCATTGGAGTCGGGGAGCAGGCGGGCTGAGGCACCTCGGCCTCCCTGGAGGCCACCACTGGTGTTCACTACAGTGGAACTGAGTCACCAAGAACAAGGCTAAATTATATTTTGAATCCACCAAACAGAACGTCAGAGTGTGTATTATCCATTATATTAGTTTTCCAATAAAAAATAGCTGAAATAAAGGATTTCATTCATTCTTTTATTAAATAGACATGGAGTGTTTACCATATGCCAAGCTCCACTCCTATCCCCTGCCTTTTGTTTTTAATTTCAAGTAACTGAGACCTGGAAGGTAAGCTATTTACTCATTCCTAATGACAGTCTCAGAGTTATTCCCAGATTAAGCGTGGCCATAAAAATGGTGTGTAACCGATGAGTGTCCTGCCCTCTGCGGGTTTGCTGCAGCCCCAGATTACTCTCATGAAGTATTTATGATGTGACTGAAGGGGATGATGAGACACAGCCCCATAAAACCTGTTGCCTCACTAACTAGGAGAAACATGGTGGCAGTAATAGACAGTAGGACCTGGGGATGTGTTTCTCTCTGTTCTTAATATAAGGAATAATACCATCTCTTGTTTAAGTTCGGGGCCCTGTGAATCATATCGCTCATCACCTTTCCTATCTTGCCTTGGAACCAGAAAGTTCAAAGCCAAGATTGTGTGATCCACTTCTCACAAGCAAGGACATAAATAGATCATGAAAAACTAAGACACTGAGAGATTAGTTATCATATGTATCATTTTTTTTCCCTCTCCCATCACTTGAACTCACGCCGCACCCACGCCGCCACATGATCTCACAGATCTCGCTAGAGTGAGCTGGCACAGGGGGCCTTCCTCTCTCAAGGGCAGTGTTCTTTGTGTGTATCTTTTAATCTACATAAGGTCTTTTTGGAAAACAAGAAAATACATAGCAATCCATAAATAATTAATGAAGTTAACTAGAAAACTCACTTCTATGTATATCCCTAGTTCCTACTAGAGTCAAATATACCAGACATAGACATAGATATAACTACAGATAGAGATATATAAATATAGGCATAGGTGTAAATATATAGATGTGAACTTAAATTCAAGTGATTTTTAGAGTGGTTATCGTATTCTTGAAGACCTTAAGTCACTCTGATCTAAGCCGAGATGCAAGGGCGGGAAATCACTGCAGTGGCTTCAGGCCTCCAGGTAACTTCCTTCCTCCTGCCTTCTGAGCGTGGGTCCCACTTCCTGATGGAGCAGTCTGAGGTGCCTACACACGTTGGGGCAGCAGGGATCATGCAGCCTTCACCCTGTGTCGCCTAATAAGAATTAACTTCCATTTCGTGAATGGTCTTAGTTGTCCATCTTATTTGGTTAATAGCACAGTCAGCTGCCTGAGAATAAATAATCCAAGGCTCCAAAGATCCTGAGAATTCAGGAATGGCTTTACCACAACTGTTTCAATGAAGCATGCTGTGAAGTTTCTTGAATTATTGAAAACCATGGGATCTCTGGCTTAACTGGCTGAGTAAACTTGAATGAGTCCTATACTTGCAAAGCATGGTGCTCCTCTCCTCCTGGGCTGATATTACACCCCTGAGTTCGGCTCCGACAATTCAGAAGCTGGAGGAGGCATTATCAGCTCAGACAAGACTAATCCCACTACCAGGTACAAAATGGCAAAGGAAATACCTCTTAACCCCTTATTCATTTTTAAATAAACCCACGAATAAGAACAGAAAAGAAACAAAAAGTCAAATTTTGATGATTCCAAAATAAATCTGTATTCCCTAAAACCCATGTAAATCAGACGTGAGTAGGGGAATGGTCATCAGAGTGAAGAAACATGCAATGCAGGTAATGGTGGAGGGAGATATGGTGGGAAGCAAGTCAGTCTGCCCTGCGGCACTTTTGAAAGGCTCAGGAATGGGGGAATCTGGTGCCAAGAAAGGTCTGGGGAATTCTGGCAACTAAACACACGAAATTATATGTGAAGCAATAACCTCACATCTCCACTCAAAAACCAGGCCAGAGAAAAAACCAAAAAGATACTAACATTAGGTAAGACCAATAAAAAAAAGAATGACAACTGAACACTCTACTACTCTACGGTGAAGCTGTCTACTCAGTCAGTAAGACCCACTATGTGCAGAGAGGGGGAGAGAGAGAGAGAGAGAGAGAGAGAGAGAGAGAGAGAGAGAGACAGACAACAAACGGGGACAATGTAGGAAGGATATCCTCAGATGTACATCCACAGTCAAGGAATTGGATTCTATTTTTTTTAGTTGTAAGAACAAATAAGGAGCTCTGGGAAATTTTTAAAAAGCAGGATTAAAAGCATTACTTGGAAAATTGGAAAATAAGTCTAGGAAATGTCCAAGAAGATAAAATAGAAAAACAATGTGATGGACAATGAAAAAGAAAAGTTTTGTTTTGTTTTGAGCATCCATCCTGTATGTAAATATTTACCCTTAGGAGGTACAGAAAAAGTGAACTGAAAAAAAAAAAAAACCCAACCAATTTGGAACAAAGAAATTTGAGGAATGCCAAACGAATGAAAAAATGAGACAATGAATTCCTGTGGGGGTGGGGTAGGGGGGTTGTATAAGAAAAGTCAGTGTGTTCTACTTGGTCCAGTGAAGAGAAATGTTTGAATATACTAATGGAAACATTATATGAATTTAACTTAATTTTGTGATCATACCATACTGGAAAAAAGAAGTGGAGGAAGGATGTAAGAGAGCACAATTATCTGCTATTATAAAAATTTAATAGAAAATGCTTACAATTGGTGAATTAAGAGAAAGCAATAAATATATAGACATGTGGAGGGAAATAACACAGGAACAAAAGCTAAATGTTTAAAGTGGTTGCTTTCAGGGAGTGGGATTTGGGTGTGAGAGGGTCATGGGAACTGTGTGTGGGCTTTTTTCCCCTAAACCTTTTGGTAATTAAAAAAAAATTTAAACCAGGAGCAAAATTACTGTCAAAAATTAAAAATATGACTCAAACATATGCTCAAACTTCCCAGTTCACAAAAATGACTAAAATGGCTGTTGGTCACTTGTAGCATGTAGATATGATGAGGGAACTCAAGAGTTAAAATTTCTGAGCTTCAGTTATAGTCAGTAGGCTTAGTGGTTAATGAATGTAGAAAGCTGCTGTTCCAGGAACTGGAATGCATGACCTGACCTGCCTGACTCCAGGAGGACTGCAAGAAATCAAGATAGTATCTGAGCTATTATCCCCTATGAGAGAACATCCAGATGCACATAAAGAATAGCTGGTCAGCAGAGGAAGGGTTGTTAGGGAAGTCACCAGACTGAAACTTTTATCTGATTAACCTGTTCCCCTGAATTCCAAGCCCTCTCCCTACCCTTTCTCCTCCTTATAAAAAGGTCAGCTTGAGATGAGATGTTAAGATGGTTTTGAGGGTACATAACCCACCATCTTCTCAGATCACCGGCCATCTGAATAAAGCACCAACAAATATTCAGGCCTTGTCTCTACTTATTGGTTCTGGTGGTGACAGGGAGCACAAACGCTGAAATTTCCAGTTTCAAATAGTCTGATAAAACAGCATAGGGGGTTTCTGGGGTGACAGTGAAATTTAAAGTAACACATGTCAGAATCTAGATTTGGCTACAAGCGCATTAGTAAAACTCTTCTGCCAACCTCCATGTCTTCAGGTTGTTAAAGTTCTACTTCTCTGAAACACAGCACAAAACTTTTAAATGCTGAAGTAAATGCTTCAGGACAATGCTTTTCAAAGTGTTTCCCTCAGACCCTGGGTGGCTCCTGATTCTGTTTGGCAATTAAAACATTCTTAAAGCTTACAACTATTTGCATATAGTTAATAAATTTGAAATGTAAGAGTAATGATAATTTTTGCTAAAAATCTCATTTTGGAGACTTCTGGTCAAGATGGTGGCATAGGCCGACATGGCTCACCTTGTTGTACAACCTCATCAAAATTACAACTCACATATAGAACAACCATCACTCAGAACTGTCAGAAATTGAGTTGAATGAAAGCCTGACAACTACAAAATTAAAGAAACCACATCCATCCAGACTGGTAGGAGGGGCATATATGTAAAATGGGCTGGTCCCTCACCCATGTGTGGAAGATAGAAATTGGGGAGGGATATCTCAGGAGCAAGGAGTCTCAGCCCCATACCAGGGTCCTCAGCCCAAGGTTCTGGTGCCAGGAAGATAAGTCCCCACAAGTTCTGGCTGCAAAAAAAGTAGGGATCAAGTCAGTGGAAGAAACTTCTGGAGCCCCAAGCAGTTCCTCTTAAAGAACCCACACACAGACTCACCTACTCAGACTTGCTCCCTCTGAGCTCCAGCACTGGGGTAGCAGCTTGCAAGGCACCAGTGGCATAAAGGGAGGAACTGAAGTGTCTGATATTAAGGAGAGCAGAAGCCATTGTCCCTTTTCTAAACCCTCCCTCCACAGAGCTGGTAAGCTGGTGCCATATCTGAGACTCCATCAACCTGGCTAACACTGTTTGACCTGCCTTGGAGATCCCCAGGGACTTTGCCCCACTGAACTTATGGACCCACCCAAGCTGCTTTTCCATATTAATGGCTGGTCTTGGCTCATGCTTCACAACTTCCTAAATCCTCTCAAACAAGGAACTGCTCGCCTCAGTGAGCCACAGGCTGGGCACTAGCAGCAGCCAGCCTAGAGTTACGGCTTGGCTTTGCCTGGGAATCTCCAAGGCCAGCACAAGTAGCAGCCATCTCAGATTGTTTTATACTTCAGGCAGTGTGGCCCCGGGCAAAGCACAGATGAGGGCTGACCTTGGCCTGTACCACCTGGGAAACCCCAAGGCCAGTGCACCCAGTGGACAGATACAGACCATGTCAGAGCACCACCACCCTGCCCCTACACAGCTGATCCTCCATAGAGGGCAGAAGTTGGTGGTAAGTGGTCACAACCAATCCTTGCTGCTGACTGGCCTGGGTAAACCCCTCCCATTGATCTGCCAACAGCAACCAAGGCTCAACTAAAAGAGGAGGGTGTATTCAGTCCACACAAAGGGTGTACCTCGAGTACCCAGCTTGGGTGACAGGGGAGGCTGTGCTGCTGGACCCTATAGGACACCTACTACATTAGGGCACACTACCAAGACACAGAGTCAAAGCAGCTTTATCTAATACATAGAAGCAAACACAGGGAGACTGCCAAAATGATAGACAAAAGATAGGCCCAAGTGAAAAAACAGATTAAAACTCAAGAAAAAGAGCTAAATGAAATACAGATAAACAATCTATCAGATGCTAAGTTCAAAACACTGGTTATAAGGATGCTCAAGGATCTTAGTGAGGGCCTCAATAGCATAAAAACGATTCAGTCAGAAATGAAGGATACACTAATTGAAATAAAGAACAATTTACAGGGAAATGACAGTAGAGTGGATGAAGCTGAGAATCTAATCAATGATTTGGAACATAAGGAAGAAAAAAACAGCCAATCAGAACAACAAGAAGAAAAAAGAATCCAAAAAAATGAGGTTAGTATAAACAGCCTCTGGGACTACTTCAAGAGGCCCAACACTGGCCTCATAGGGCTGCCAGAAGGAGAAGAGAAAGAGCAAGAAATAGGAAATCTATCTGAAAACATAATGAAAGAAAACTTCCCTTATTTGGTGAGAGAAATAGATATGCAAGTCCAGGAAGCACAGAGTCCCAAACAAGATGGTTACAAAGAGGCTCAGTCCAAGACACATCATAATTAAAATTCCAAAGGTTAAAATAAAGAGCAAATATTAAAAACACCAAGAGAAAAGAAGTTAGTTACCTACAAGGAAATTCCCATAAGACTGTCATATGATTTCTCAAAAGAAACTTTGCAGGCTAGAAGGGATAGGCAAGAAATATCCAAAGTCATGACAAGCAGGGACCTACAGCCAAGATTGTTCCACCCAACAAAGCTATCATTTAGATCAAAGGGCAGATAAGGAGTTCCCCAGACAAGAACAAACTAAAGGAGTTTATCATCACCAAACCATTATTATATGAAATGTTAAAGGGACTTATTTAAGAAAAAGAAGATCAAAACTATGAATAATAAAATGGCAAAAAATACATATTTGTCAACAATTAAGTCTAAAAATAAACTAAGCAAACAAGAAGAACAGAGACAGAATCATGGATACAAAGAGTATTTTGATGGTTGCCAAATAGGAGGGGTTTTGAGGAATGGGTAAAGAGGTGAAGAGATTAAGATGTACAAATAGGTAGTTACAGAATAATACAGTTTAGAAAATGGAGGAGCCAAAGAACTTATATGTATGAGCCGTGGACATGAAAAATGGTGGGAGGATTGCCTGAGGGAATAGGGGGTTCTGAGTGGAGGGAAGCCAAGGGGGAAAATCAAGACAACTGTAATAGCATAATAAATAAAATACAATTAAAAAAAATCTCATCATGTTCTAAATATTTCTTAGCTTTTAGAGGTTTTTGAACTATATTGATCAGAAACTCTTGCTTAACATTCAACTCACCTCAAGCATTACCTCTTTGCTCATGGTGTTTTCATTAGTTGATATTACCATCTAAATTTGTTAAATTTTCATTTTTCATTGTTATCATTCTAATGGAAAAAAAAATATCCATAGCTTAAAAGTTCATTAAAGATTAAAAGGAGTGATGAAAATGATAATGGAAATACTGCAACTCAGAATAAAAGAGGAAATATAAATAGAGAGCAGGACTCCAATGTGAACAGAGAATGTGAAAATGCAAAAGCTGGAGCAAAAATTCTAGACCTGCAATGATTTTGCACATACAGCCAATAAAGAAAAGTGTGATTAAGTTTGATGATGGAAACAAGACAAATGAACTTTATTGGAAAATTGACCCCCTGCCACCAGTCCCAGAGTATCATCTGTTAAAAGACTCATTTATGGCAGCATAGGACCTTACAGGATTTCATGCATAGTGACTGTTCTTGTAAAAATCAATCAGTTTTATAAAACTATGCTAAATAATGCTATTTGCTTTTTTTTCTGAAAGCAGATAAATAACTGCAGACTGATTTTATTCATATTTATATACTTGCTAACCTTTACAGCTGTGAAGTCTTTAAAACAAAAAAGGTCAATGACATAAAATATATGGGAGAGGAAGTCATCCAAATTGGAGGAGGAAGTAAAGCTGTCATTGTCTGCAGATAACATGATAGTAAACATAGAAATCCTATAGACTCCACCAAAAAACTACTCAACCTAATAGGAGAATTTGGCAAAGCAGCAGGATACAAAGTCAATACTCAGAAATCAAAGGCATTTTTGTACACCAACAATGAAATATCAGAAAGAGAATCAGGAAAAAAATCCCATTTGCTATAGCAACAAGAAAAATAAAGTACCTAGGAATAAACCTAACCAAGGAGGTGAAAGACCTGTACTCAGAAAACTACACAACACTGAAGAAAGAAATTAAGGAAGACACAAATAAATGGAAGCAGGTACCATGTTCATAGATTGGCAAAATTAACATCATCAAAATGTCCATACTACCCAAAGCTATTTATAGATTCAATGCAATCCTTATTAAAATAACAATGACATATTTCATAGATATAGAACATATCAAAAATTTATATGGAACAATAAACAACCCCAAATAGCTGCAGCAATTTTGAGAAAGAAGAACAAAGTAGGAGGGATCAGGATACCTGACATCAAACTATATTACAAGGCCACTGTAATCAAAACAGTGTGATACTGGCATAAGAACAGACACATAGATCAATGGAACAGAATAGAGTCTGGAAATAAACCCAAGTCTCTATGGTCAATTAATATTTGACAGAGGGGGCAGAAGCATAAAATGGAGTAAAAATAGCCTCTTCAACAAATGATATTGGGAGATCTGGGAGGGACGGGGGTGGGCAGGATGGAGTGGAGTGGGGGGGGAAATGGGACAACTGTAATAGCATAATCAATAAATATATTTAGAAAAAAATGATATTGGGAGATCTGGACAGCTACATGCAAAAAAAAAATGAAACTCAACCACCAACTTATACCATATACAAAAATTCAATATGAATAAAAGACTTAATATAACTCATGATTCCATAAAAGTCCTAGAGAACATAGGCAGGGAAATCTCAGATATTCCATGCAGCAATATTTTCACCAATATGTCCCTTAGAGCAAGCGACATAAAAGAAAGAATAAACAAATGGGACTTCATCAAAATAAAAAGCTTCTGCACAGCTAAAGAAATTTATTCAGCAAAATGAAAAGGGAACCAACCATATGGGAAAATATATTTGCCAATGATATCTTGGACAAGGGTTTGATCTCTAAAATATATAAAGAACTCACATGACTCCACTCCAGGAAGACAAACAACCAAACTATAAGATGGGCAAAGGGTCTGAACACACACTTCTCCAGGGAGGACAAACAGAGGGCCCAGAGACATATGAAAAGATGCTCAGCATCACTAACCATCAGAGATATGCAAATTAAAACCACGGTGAGATACCATTTCATACTGGTGAGAATGGCTATCGCAAACAAATCAACAAAGAAGTGTTGGAGAGGATGTGGAGAAAAGGGAACCCTAGTGCACTGTTGGTGGGAATGCAGACTGGTGCAGCCACTGTGGAAAACAGTATGGAATTCCCTCAGAAAACTAAAAATGGAACTAACTGCCTTTTGACCCAGGGATTATATCTTAAGAGCCCCGAAATACCAATCGAAAAGAACCTATGCACCCCTATGTTCACAGCAGCGTTATTTAGAATAGCCAGTGCTGGAAGCAACCTAAGTGCCCATTAGTAAATGAGTGGATCAAAAAACTGTGGTACATTTACATGATGGAATACTACACAGCAAAAAGAAAGGAACTCCTACCCATTGTGACAACATGGATGGAACTGGAGAGCATTATGCTAAGTGAAGTAGTCCAGGCAGTGAAAGATAAATACCATATGATCTCATCTATAATTGGAACCTAATCAACAAAACAAGCAAGCAAAATATAACCAGAGACGTTGAAATAAAGAACAAACTGACTGTAACCAGAAGGGACGGTGGAGGGGGGGAATGGGGGACAGAAGGGAAAGGGTCCTCAAAGAACATATATAAAGGACATATGGACAAAGCTAAAGGGGGGAAGGATTGAGGGGTGGGGGAAGTGGTGGTGGGAAAATGGAGACAATTGTGCATGAACAATAAAAAATAAAATAAATTAATAAAAAGAAAAACATGTCCAAACATGTCTTACCAGTTATCAGTAACTTGTAGAACACCACAACAACTAAAGCAATGACACTGCCTCAGAATGGGAAAAATAAGCTGGTGAAATAGAATAGAGGCCAGAAGTTGATCCAAGCATACATAGGAATTTGATAGGCAATGGATTTGATCATTCAAATTAGAGGAAAAGAAGGAGGTATTTAATAGAGTGTGCTTGAACTGTTGTTTATTCATATTAAAAAATTAACATTGTATCTGTACCTCACTCTACAAGAAAATAAATTTCAGTGGTTTGAAAACATAAATGTCAAAAGAAAAACCTTTTAAAATGTTAAAAAATGTAGATTGATTTATTTCTTAAGAATTTCTTAAACAATATACTAAAATCAAAAGCAATCTACATGAAAAAAAGATTGATGCATCTGAAATATTTAACTTTGATATGCAATTTTAGTACATATTTATATACAAAAATATTTTTAAATAAATCATTAACTGGGAGAGGTAAAAAGGAAAATAGATTCAGAGAAGGTACCCGGGAGATTCAATTATATCTATATTATTCTCTCAAAAACATGTATAATTTCAGCATATATGGCAAAATGCTATGTTTTGACAAAGCTGACTTACTGGTGTGAATTACATTGTTTTTTATAACTTCTCTATTTTATGCTCAAATTAGTTTATCGTAAAAAATAATAGTGTTTAAGAGATATGGCAGAGAAAATGTGAGGCCATCATATATAAAACAGGAGTCCCGGGAGGAAATGTTAGAGCAAATGGAGGAGCGGTATATTCAACAAGTTAATGACTGAGTATTTTCTAAAAAATAGGCATGAATCAAGATTTAAACACAGACACACCCTTTCATGACTTCTCTTAAATACACACTTCTCTTAAACAGCAATTGAGCTTGTGTTGAGATCTTTTTGGCCACAATTTGTGTCAAAAGGATAAAAGTATCTGGCCTAGGATGGAACAAATGTATAATGAAACTTGAATACCAACAATTAAATATTCTTAGCTGCCTGCCAATAAAATTAAGCTTTTGGTAAAATTCCTTTTTTAAAAGGACACTGTTAGCTGTTATATAATATTAATAGCATTATAATATAGTAAATATATGGAAGAGCAATTATTTTTTCCTGTGTGCTAGCAGATAATTTACTTCACTGTCAATCACTAAAGGTCCAGGTATGATTCAGACTTGGCAATCTATGCAGTGCATATGAAGTAGAAGTATTTGATGATTTATTGTTTATTTTGCTTATCACTTAACACCCAGACTACACGAAAATCAACTTTATTTTGTTACAGTTCTTTCTTTCTTTTATTTTTTACTTTTAGCCATGCCATACATAGGCCAGCAGTTAGCAAACTATGGTCCATAGGCTGATCTGACCCAATACCTGCTTGCCCACCAGTTAACAGTATCTTTATTTTTAAATGGTTAAAAATTTTTAAAGAGTAAATTTCTTGATATGTGAAAATTATGTGAATTTAAAATTTCAGTGTTTACATATAAAGTTTTTTTAAACACAGGCACATCCATTTTTTTATTGTGTATTGCTACTTTTATGCTATGAAAACTGAGTAATAGTTGCAACAGAGACAGTAGGGCCTGTGAAGTCTAAAATATTAACTGTATGGTCATTTACAGAAAATTTTGCTGACCCCCATGGTGAACTGTAAATGTGTGTCTCCAAACACTCCAGCTGATACACAGGAAGGAAGAAGCATACATTGCAAATAATTTATAAGTTAATGCCAATGTACACACTGTTTTATTCACAGAGAAGCTTTATGTAGAACATACAGCATTCAATCATGAGTCATCACTGACTGAAATTGTGAAAACTATCAATAATAATTAAATTGTGGTGGTGACTATAACTCCTTTCTTCACATTACATGAAGAAATAATGGGTAAGTAAATGGCTCTGCTGCTAACACCCCATGGTGAACTGGCTTTTGAAAGGTAAGTTGCTTGCATAAGTCTTTCAAAGAAGAGATTAAATTAAACCACTTCACCATGACACTGAAATGCCAATAATTTTAACTTTTACTTTTTAATTTTGTTATTACTCTAGTGAATAGCCAGGATCTAATAGTTCAAGATCAAAATCACACAAGCGTTAATGTTGAAAATAAGATATAAATTTTCCTCAGAAGACAATTGTTTAAATTATTGCATTGTTGAGTTTGACTCTTTGCAAGCACTTGATTTTTTTTTCATTTTTCAGTGAATGAAATCAATGATACCTTATTATGCAAACTGTGGCTAGACCTCAATGCTAAAACAGAACATAAAGAAATGTTCCAGAGCTAAGTGAAACCTGCAAATTCAACCTATATGTCAAAGTAATTAACCTTCTAGGTTTTATTGTCACTCTTGTTTTTAGTGTGGTAGCTCATCTATATACATCCAACAAAGTGAAGTTATCTTCACTGAGCAACGTCTCTTTAATCTCAAAGGGGTTCTTGTTCAGTAAAAACATGGAAAACTGGTTAGCAAACAGTCGCTCCCATTCTCAATGATAAACAAATGGGATTTTCTAATTCAATTGAAACAGATATGAAGATGAAAAACGCCCCAGATATGGAACCTTTCTGTGCTACCTTCATGAAGACTACATGTACTGTCCTCCCACTCCACGGTTTGAAACAAAAATCATTAATGTTTTAAGTATTGTTTCCCTTTAAAAATTGTGATGAATTCTTGGTGTTTGACCTGTCTAAAAATTAGTGGCTAAACTTGGCATATAAAGCGGCCCATAGTCAACTGGAAATTTGCATAAAATGTTCAAAAATGGAATAAGTACCTTTTTTAAAAAGAAGTATGTGGTGAAAATGTCGTGAAGAAAATAGGAAGTCAAGTGGGAACTGAAAAACAAGGCCTTGCTAATAGATATGTTTCTATATCAGGTATATTTCAGGGCCCAGGAAATTGTCCAGGCAAAGGCACAGAAGTGTGGCAAATGAGATGTGTTTGGGAGTGGGGAATAGACCAGTCCCCTGAGTGAAAAATTTATCTACGGGAGATGGATCCATCAAGTTGGAGGTTTGAAAAAGGATGTTTTTGAAATATACCCTCAAAAACTTAATTCCAATTCATCGTTTTTCAGAATGGTCTTAAAGAACATGCTCCATGATGTAAGGAGCTAAAACAAAAAGGAACGTGTGGGATCCAGGAACCAGGGGATCCAACACAGGAGGGAAGCCAACAGAATCCCTAAATGAGGTGAAGGAATATCTCAAGGTCATGGCCATGCAGCCAGATAGAGGGCACCCATCCCAAGTGGGAAAGGTCAGAAGACTTTGGAAGATGAAATGGATAGAATACCTAATGTGTCTGAACATGTAATTTAGGGAGAGTTTGGAACTGAATTGAATACATGAAAAACTAAACAAGATGCTTACAAATTCCAAGGAAAACAATGTTGTGCAGGCGAGGCCGGGTAATCACAGTGTACTACATGGCTCAGCGGTAGACAGTGTTTACATGGTCATCAGTATGTAAAAAATTATCATGGTTCCTATTAAAGGTGTAACTACCCAGCAATGATTGGGGCCTGAGAACTCTATGTGGGATACAGATGGAAGTGACATTGAACTAAACCCTCATCTTTCATAATGGAAAATTAATGCCTAAAACTGTAAGATTAAGGAAGTAGCAATGCTCACATTTTATTTGAGAATATGTTAGTTACAACCACAAGATCAGGCAAAAGAGCTAAAAAGCGTGGTAAAGAAGGCTGATGGGGGGAGGCGGATAAGACACAGAGCTGCTCTTTTTCTTAAAAGATTTGTAGAGGTATCTCTGGCTTTATATGATGCATAATTTTAACTTCAATAAAATAAAAATGTATATTTTAAACAGTTAAAATGCAGAATAAAAATCATATCTATGATAACATGAACAATAATTAGAAGGATATATGGACTAATAAACACATATATTTGCTGAAATTCTTTCTGGAGCCTTAAAATATGCTTACATAAATAAAAATCAAATTTTGCGCCTGCATACTTCTCAGTTTTCAACACATGTTCTCAACTCCATTGACTTCAAAGGTCCAGAGGTGAGCAAAGTCCTGTGTTTTCATTTTCAGTTAAAACAATTATCTTCCAACTGGCCTAATGAAGCTCGTCTAAGGGGTATGTGCATGTGATTTCCAGATCCTCTTGTTTCATATGTAGTATTTCTTAAAGTTGTTCTGTCCAAAGCCAACCCAGGGTTTAAAATTATGCTGGTTTTCATGCCCACTCCCTCTTCATAATTGCTCTTCTCCCAACTCACAAATGAAATGCATCCCCCTGGGCCATCCCTAGTCTTACTGTGGATCAATGCCCTGAGTTGTAAAACCTCTGGATCCCTGATGGGTGTGACTCAGTTGGTTGAGTGTCCTCTGCAAAGCAAAATGTCACCATTCAATCCTGGGTCAGGGCACATACCTGGGTTGTGGGTTTGGTACTGGTCAGGCACATACCAGAAGCAACCAATTGATGTTTCTCTCTCACATCGTTGTTTTCTCTCCCTCTCTTTCTCCCTCCCTACCCCTCTCTCTAAAAATAAATAAATAAAAGAAAAACCTCTGGAGCCTCAAGTAATGGGATAATTCAAAATATTTCATAAGCATGTGACTAAGTCTAGTGAATGGGTGACAGTCATTTTATAAATCCAGTATCAATAATTTCAAATATTTCTTACCACAAAATAGCAGGACCTAGCCTCATTTGTCAACTAATAGGTCATTAAATATATCTGATGATCAATCCCTACATGACTTAGTGTGTGACATGGGAGGAGTTAAGGGATTTTATAATATTACCTAAACAAGACTTCCATTTACATGTACTTATTTATATGATCAAGTTTGTCAGAGCAATAGAAACAAAACTGATGCTGAATCCTCTCTCATTCTAAAATAAATACATCCTCATCCATCTCATTAATATCTATATTTCAAATACAATTTTACTTTATAGGTTTAATAATTATTTATTAATATTTGTAATATATTTATGCTATTGTGATTAATTATATATTAGTAATAACTGTAATAAGTATGGTCCCTTGAATATTTTTAAAACTGTATTTCAATTTATATACATATTTTTGTTTCAGAAACATTAAGAGAAGGTGACACAAAAAAACCCACAGGTATATACGAGGTCGGTCCAGAAGGTGTCCAGCCATGTAATATGAAATATAGAGACGTTTATTGAAAAAGATATGAGGTACAAGAAACATTGTACATAGGACAATGATGCCTCAGTCTCCTTCAAAGTAGGCACCTTGGGACCTCACACAGTTCTCCAGTCGCCATCAGCAGCCTCTTGTGTTTTGCT
The DNA here is from genome assembly GCF_022682495.2 of Desmodus rotundus. Taxonomy (NCBI): domain Eukaryota; kingdom Metazoa; phylum Chordata; class Mammalia; order Chiroptera; family Phyllostomidae; genus Desmodus; species Desmodus rotundus. Next base: position 135,374,959 of record NC_071387.1, read on the forward strand.
GAATCTCATCAACAGTCTGAAATCTCTTCCCTTTTAAAGGTGATTTTAGTTTTGAGAAAAGCCAGAAGTCATAGGGCACCAAATCTGAGCCGTAGGGGGCTGAAGCACCCAGTTGACTTGATGTTTCACCAAAAAGCTCTGCATGAGACGTGATGCACGAGCAGGCATGCTGTCATGATGAAGTTGCCAATCACCAGTTGCCCATAGCTGCAGGCTTCTGAATCATCCCAATAGTTTCCACAGAAGAATGTTCAAGCTCAACACAAAATTTGATGCAGATTCATTGTTCTACTGAGTCATTTTGAATGAAACAGCCACACAATACACAAGCTCACTCCATGGAGTTACCACCCCCCTTGACTAGTACAGTGAAGGCATCATTGTTCACACATGCATATTCCAGTCCACTCTCCTTGGCTGCCAGGTTACATCAATGTTGTACAAACTGTTCTTGTTATATTAACAATGGCTGCACTTTTTCCAGACAGACCTTGTATATATATTGTGATAGGAGTGGAATTTATACACAAGTTAAGAAAGTCAGAAAATACAAATTTTTCAATTTCTAAATAAAGCATTTTCACATTTTTTAGGGGTTAATAAAAGTGGGTTTAATTAAATACAAGGAGAGGCCAGTCAGGGCAAGGGTAAGGGGGCACCACCCACAGAAGAATAGGTCCCTTGGGGCCCTGCCTCTCCCACACCCATCATAAAATTTTTTAATGGATGGTGCTGAGTATTAAGTTGCCATGGTATTTCTTTGGATATATGGAAAAGTTGATATAAATTTCACTTTTATATATCAGTGTTTTAAATATACCAGAAATGATATCCTTTGCTATAACAAAAAAAAAACATATGTACTTATCTTGAAAGTTTTTAGATAGTAACTTAAAGTGTTTGAGAGAATTTATAATTTTTGAAATTACTTTTTGAAGTCTGAGCACAAAAATTTTGCAGAACATTGCAGTACTTCTGGCCAAGATGGAGGTGTAGGTAGGTACCCTTTGCCTCCTCACATAACCAAAAGAAAGACAATAACAAATTTGAAAGCAAAAAATAACCAGAACTGCCAGAAATCCAACTGTATGGAGCCTGACAATCAAGGTGTTAAGAAGAAACGTTCATTCAGACCGTTAGGAAGGGCAGAGATGGGCAACTGGGAGGAAAGGATGCACAGAAAGGCGGTGGCTGGGGGACCAGGTAGTCCCACATTTGTGTGAGGATAAGCAGGAGAGAGACAGACCGTGAAACCCAGGGTTCCATGGCAGGAAATAAAGCCTCAAAATCTCTGGCTATAGAAATCTGTGGGGTTGTGGGGGCAGGAGAAACTCCCAGCCTCACAGGAGAGTTTATTGTACAGACCCACAGGGTCCTAGAAGGTACACAAGCGCACAAACCCAGGCTTCAGCACCAGAATGGCCCCATTTTCTTGTGGATAGTGGGGGAAGTGACTGAAAGCTGACTGAGAGCCTAGCAAGTGGCATTGTTCCCTCTCTGATCCCTCCCCCACAGGCAGTGCCAAAAGACAAAAACGTGGGCTGCCCCACCCTGCTGAGTACCTAAGGCTCCTCCGCTTACAATGAATGTAACAGCTGTGCAGAGACATAAAATATGACCCCAATGAAAGAACAGATCAAAGCTCCAAAAATAGAACTAAACAATGAAGAGATAGCCAACCTATCAGATACAGAGTTCAAAACACTGGTAATCAGGATGCTCTCAGAAATGGTTGAGTATGGTTGCAAAATAGAGGAAAAAATGAAGGCTATGAAAAGTGAAATAAAGGAAAATGTACAGGGAACCAACAGTGAAAGGAAGGAAACCGGGACTCAAATCAACAGTTTGGAGCAGAAGGAAGAAATAAACATTCAACCGGAACAGAATGAAGAGACAAGAATTTTAGAAAATGAGGAGAGAGAAAAAAAAAAAAAAGAGGAGAGGCTTAGGAACCTCTGGGACAACTTTAACTGTTCTGAAATCTGAATCACAGGGGTGCCAGAAGAGGAGGAAGAACAAGAAATGGAAAATTTATTTGAAAAAATAATGGAGAACTTCCCCAGTCTGCCAAAAGAAATAGACTTCCAGGAAGTCCAGGAAGCACAGAGAAGCACACACCAAGGCACATCATAATTACATTAGCCGAGACTAAAGATAAGGAGAAAATTTTAAAAGCAGAAAGAGAAAGGAGACAGTTACCTACACAGGAGTTCCCATAAGACTATCAGTTGATTTCTCAAAAGAAAAAGAAACATTACAGGCAACAAAGGGCTGGAAAGAAGTATTTGAAGTCATGAAAAGCAAGGACCTACAACCTAGATGACTCTATGCAGCCAAGCTATCATTTAGAATGGAAGGGCAGATAAAGTGCTTCCCAAATAAGGTCAAGTTAAAGGAGTTCATCATCACCAAGCCCTTATTACATGAAACATTAAAGGGACTTTTCTAAGAAAAAGAAGATCAAAACTATGAACAGTAAAATGACAACAAACTCACAACTATCAACAACCAAACCAAAAATAACAAAACCAAAACCAAAAATGAACTAAGCAAACAACTAGAACCAGAACAGAATCACAGAAATGGAGATCACATGGAGCGTTGTCAGCAGGGAGGGGGAGGAGGGAGAAAAGGTACAGGGAGTAAGAAGCATAAATGGTAGGTACAAAATAGACAGGGGGAGGTTAAGAATAGTATAAGAAATGGAGAAGCCAAAGAACTTACATGTATGACCCATGGACATGAACTAAGGGATGGGGGGGAATGCGGGTAGGAGGGTGGGTGCAGGGCAGAGGGGAATAAAGGGTGGGGGGATGGAACCTGTAATAACATACTCAATAAAATATATTTTAAAAAATTTGCAGAACACGTCACAAAGTAATGGCTTTTCTGTATTTTATTTAATGGGTAGATTTATGCTGCCCTCTGGTGGTTACAATGGCTGAAACATATCACGTACAGATTTAGCATCTTGGAAACACAGGAATTTCCATTTCTTTTTGTCACACAGAGTAAACAGCAACATGTTATAGAGATGACTACATCTCACATATTTTCACGACTTTTATGAAATAATTTTGGGAAGTGGGATTTTACAATGGTCCAAAAAATCAGCTTGATGAACTTTTAATAATTATTACTTGGCATTGACCAAGCAAAAAGCTTTTGCTTTTCAGAGACATCCAGACAGTACTAAAGAGTCGAGAAAAATAATACAGATGCTTTATCAGTGGAATACAAAGTTGGCTTGTAGGTGTTGTCAGTGCAATGGTGAACGTGTCCCTTTGTGTGCCTCCCCATAGTGTCCTCCGTCCTTGCGCATCTCTGCCCCCAGCCAGGCCATGCCCTGATGCTGCCAGTAACGAGGATGTTTATTATGCGGAAAGCATAACATAGTGGGAAGAGCAAAGGATAATGAAATTTGAAAGAACTATATCTGAATCTTATCCCTACCCATCACTAGCTGTGATCCTGGGAGAACGAACTTCTCATGTTCAGTTTCGACAACAGTAAAATGGTGAAAGTAATGGCCTCACAGTTGCCGTGTAAAACTGTAAAAACACATAGGTAGGTGCTCAGTAATAGCAATCACCCGTAATCGCTGTTTTACAGAGTTGAAAGCTAAGCAGGCTCGTTCATTTGGAGGATACAGAAGATAGTCACAGGGAATCACTTGTTGGAGTATCTTGCTCATTTTTATTTATTTAATCACAGCAATGCCATCACATGTATCTTCCAAAATGTTTTCTTTCCCATTCTGAGAGAAATATTTCCCTTTTTCATCTCTATTAAACTTACCCTCTCTTCTCCCACAATCATGTGAGCCAAAATCTCTCTCTCTCTCTACATATATATATATATATACATATATATATACACACACACATATATGTATACACATATACACATACATACAGACACATTCTCTCTATACACATATATGTTATATATAATATATTCTTTATGTACGATGTTCCTCTGGAAAACCCTGACTGATTAATCACAAATAACAAGCTTGGCCACGGAAGTCTGCCCTGATTAGAGAGCAGGTTTAAAGGAGAAGGTAAGGGCAGCGGCCCAGAGACCCTCCTTTCACGGAGCTGTTCACCATCTGCATGTATTCCTCGGCAAACTGTTTATTCAGGTCCTCTCCCACTTTTTTTTGGTCAGACTTTTGTTGTTTTTGAGTTCATTTATTTTGGATGTTAGCCCTTATTGGAGGTATCACTAGTATCTTCTCCCATTCAGTTGTTTGACTTTTCTGTTTTGTTGATGGTTTTCTTTTGCTGTGGAGAAGCTTTTTAGTTTGATGTAGTCCCATTCAGTTATTTTTCTTTTGGGGTCAAGTTTACAAAAAAAAATCCTCTGAGATCAAATTAATGCATAAGGCCTGCAAGTTCAGGGCCTATGGTTTCATGTATGTATTTTATTGCTTCGGGTCTTATATTGAAGTCTTTAAGCCTTTTAATGTTATATTTTGTATATGGTGTCAGAGAGCAGTCTAGTTTTACTCTTTGCAGAGACCCTCATACTTACTTACAGACAGCTAAGCTGGAGATTTGCCAACAAGATTAAAATATTTGCTTCTATTTGTTACTATTATGTCATCAATTCAAATAAATATAATATTGTTACATTAAATTAAAATCCCAATCTTATTTTTTCTATTAATGTTGACATTTTATAGCTTCAGTGGCTAGAATTTGAATAGAAAAATATTGTGTTGGCCAGTAAATCTATAAAATAAGACATTTTTCATTCTCACCAATAATTTTATTTGGATATTTTGAATATGCTGGCGATCTTCTGCATTGTATTACGTTGATTGTTCTCAATTAACGTCTCCATTTGATCACTATCTACTGCAACTGGTCTACCTGACTGTGGAGCATCATCCAGTGAGAACTCTCCAGCCGGAAAGTCCGCAAACAACTTTTGACATGTTTGATCATTCACTGCACTAAAACAGGTTGCTAAAAATTAAATAGAGTTTGAGGTGGCTACCAGATGATTGTCCAATGAGCCTCTAAAAACAGCACTCTGGAGTTTTTGGAGTGTTTATTTATTTATATCTTATTGTTCAAGTACAGTTGTCTGCATTTACCCCCTACCTGAGCCATCCCCACCTGTCCCCTGCTTCCAACCCCCCTTGGTTTTATCCATGTGTCCTTTATAGTTGTTCCTGAAAACCCTCCCCCCAACCCCCATTATCCCCTCCCACCTCGCCTCTAGTTACTATCAGATTGTTCTTAATTTCAATGTTTCTGCTTATATTTTGCTTGCTTGTTTGTTTTGTTGATTAGGTTCCACTTAAGGGTGAGAACATATGGTACTTTTCCCTCACTGCCTGGCTTATTTCACTTAGCATAATACTCTCCAGTTCCATCCAAAGGGTAGGAGCTCCTTCTTTCTTTCTGCTGCGTAGTATTCCATTGTGTAAATGTACCAGTGTTTTGATCCACTCATTTACTGATGGGCACTTAGGTTGCTTCCAGTACTTGGCTATTGTAAATTGTGCTGCTATGAATATTGGGGTGCATAGTTCTTTTGGATTGGTGTTTCAGGGTTCTTAGGATATAATCCCAGCAGTGGAATTGCCAGGAGTCTTGACAATGGAACCACCCCCTGAAACACAAGCCTAAAGCTGTGAAAGTCAATGGGATTACAAAGGGAGACTGTGTAAAAGGAGCTTGATCCATTTTTTAAGGATTTCAGAGAAAGAGGTCTGATATAAGGCAGGTAAAACATCCACTATGTGGCAGGCACTACTGTTTGCCTCTCAGTGGCATTTTCCCTCTTCACTCCTGCTGCCTAAGTCCCAGTTTAGTCCATTGTGCATCACTTCACTCAGGAAAGAGTGAGCTACTACAGCTCCAGGGCAAACCCTCATTGACCTATGCCAGTCACCGTGCCATAGGCTGGTCCAGCCACAGGCACATACACATGCATATATACAAATACACAATTCTAGCCAATGAATTATGGGGGGAAATCTGCTGTGGAGGCATCTGGGAAAGATATCTTTGGTGCTAGTGAAAAACACAGGAAAAAACAAGCTCCCAGCTTTCTGCTGTCGTCGTTCCTCTTCATACCATAGCAGCCACCTTACAGTGATGAAGGAAACTCATTCACAGATGGCAGAGGTGGAAGCAGAAGGAATTGAGTTCTTGATTAAGTCATTGAATTTTGATTAACTACCTTAGAGACAAAGCATTTCAGGACTACAGGAGATAACTTCTCTGTGGTGTTTAAATCAGTTGAGTAAGATTTTCTGTTACTCCACTTGCAAACAGAAGTGCAAATTAATGCATTAAGACACCATCAGCATCTTAAAGTAGGGAAGAGTGAGGATCAACAGTGCCAAATTTCCTAATAATTCAAGAAGAAAAAGTCATTGGTCTAAAACCAAACTACAAGTGAAAAAATAAAAATCTTAATTTTGTTTAACATGCACATGCTATATTTGATGCATGCAGCTTAGAGTATTTAATCATACTGGTATAAGTGAAAAATATTGTATTGCAATATTAGTCAGGGTTAAGTCAGAGGACAACTAAGAGATAAATAGATGACGGAATAGATGGATGGATGGATGGATGGACAATGACAGGCAAACAAAGTAAAGGGATTTGACCATATTGGTTGTGGAAGTTGGTTAAATAGTCTCTGAAAAACTTCACATCTGCTACAGAAGCGTGAAGTCCATGCAGCAGACTTGGGAAAGAAAGATGGATGTCATGTGAGGAAGAGCAAGAAGAATCCCAAACTCACAAGCATGTGCTGGAGCGCACGAGAACAGACTGACAAATGAGTACATTCTCGTTACCTCTCACCTCAATGGAATGAGTGTCCTAAAAAATCTGGGGCCCTTTGTCAAGCCCAGGCATCAGAGACGCTGACTCCAGGGGAAACAGGGATGGTGTGGGCCAGGCCACTGCCTCACACCAGGAGGTGAGCCAGGAGGTAAGGGACAAGATGGATATTGCACAAGTGGCTGCTTTTTCACTTCTGCCCTCCAAATCCCCCACAGAATTCTCCCCTGTGGCTCACCCTAACTGGCAACATACTGGAAAGGAAATCTGCAGAAGGTAATATAGCCTAGCCAAGTTGACACATTACAAAGTCACCAAAGCTTTCATGTCTCTTACAAAAGAAATCAAGTCTCTATTATCTATATTGCTTTTCTGTAATCGAATAGGATGGCCTTTGGAGAGAACATTTAAATAAATACATGCATCCTTACCAAAGCCTTTTAATAATATGTTTTGTAAAGTACATGCACCTGCTCAGACATCCTACTATTTCAATTAGAAGTTACAACTACGAGAACTTTAAATAAGAAAGACATTATAAATAAAAGTACGATGCACTGGCACTGTGCCCTGAAGTTGATGAAGATGTACAGAGTGAGAAATGCGCATTCTGAAAGCAGTTGCTTTTACGGGCTTTTACTTCCTGTTACGATGATAAGAGACTTCTACCAAAAGGTCTTCCTTTAGTCTCAACTTTGCCCATATTTACTGAGTATTACTGTTCCCACCCAAATGATTTACACTCATAATGAGAGGCATGAAGGAAAAAAGTAATGTGAAAAGAATTCTTTAACATCCGAAAAACCTATTTTGCCAAATGTTTTCCTATGTTATAATTGAATCAAAGACTCAGCAGGGAAAAAAAATCATACATTCAAAGCTATAGATGTAATAAAGCCAAAATTAAGGAACATGTGCTTACTACTGACTTCACCAAAAATTAACCTCTGTCCACTTGGGCAGGTCAATTTAATTCTTTATGTCTCTATTTTCTTATTTACTAAGTGAAATAAATGAAGCAAATTGTAAGATTAATTTCTGACTGATTCTATATAATAAAAACCCCTAAATGTATCCATGTATTTAGTACCAAAATACTTAAGGAATATAGAATAAACTGATTTAAAATATAAAAATACTTCTGCTAATTGCTCTGACACTGGCATAAACACACCGTAAACATATCATTACCACAGAGACATTAACTATTTTATGCTGATTTGCATAGACCAAAACCATAAATCTAGAGAAATTCTGCATCAAATATATCACACATTTTTCCTTATATATTTTTAATTTACAAATTAGAAATCTTAAGGCCAAAATAGTGTACAAAGAAAAAAAATGTATTCACCTAAATATACATAAATGTTCATATCAGCTTTGAGAACAGCAGAGAGGGTAGATTTGCCCCACTTCATAGCAAGACCCTTGTGAAATAATAATAAAGGGGTCAGGCAAGTGGACAACTGAAACCAAATAGCACAGATTGAGATGCAAATGCACATGGATACACAAGAACTTGATACATGTCACGCCGATATTCTTACCTAAAACCGTGAACAAAATAGCTTCCAAATGAGTCAAAAAGTTAAATGAAAAATCTAAAACTGTAAAAAAAATGAGAAGATAATGTGATTAAGGTACAGATAAAGGACTTAAGCCAAATCCAAAAGTACAAAACCTAAGGCAAGGAAGATAATGGATTGGATTGTCATTAAGAATTTTTGTTCAATAAAAGATACCATAAAATAGTTAATTGTAGATAATAAATAGGAAGGGTATACTTATAATACTTTAAACCAACAAGATAATAATTTTCCAGTATCCCAAAGAAACAATAATCTACAAGAAAAAGAGAAAAGCAATAGAAAAATGTACAAACTATATGAAAAGGCAGTTCACAGAAAAAAAATTCAAAAGAATATGATACATGAAGAGATGCTTGAACTCTTTGCTAATATAGAGAAGTGCAATAAAAAAACAAAAATGAGAATTTAAAAAATAACATATGCAAAGATGCTCAACATCATATGTCATTAGGGAATTTCAAGTTAAAATAACCATGAGATACCACTACGCACCTACTAGAGTAACCAAATTCAAAACAGTGACACCACCAAAGGCTGGAGAGGATATAGAGCAACAGGAACTCTCATTCGTTGTTGGCGGGAGTGGTGCAGCTACTTTGGAAGATAGTTTGACAATTTCTTACAAAACTGAACATACTATTACCATACAATGTCTTTGTCCCAATGAGTTGAAAACTTTTGAAAACAAACACCTGCACATTATATTTGTATAAATATTTCATTTGCAATTGCCCAAACTTGGAAGCAACAGGGATGTCCTTTGGTACATGAAGAGACAAGTAAACTCTTACATTTGGACAATGGGTTATTCTTCAGAGCTAAAAGAAATGATCTATCAAGCCATGAAAAGATAAGAAAACAAATGCATAAAGCTAAGTGAAAGAAGGCTACATATTGTATGATTTCAATTGTACAACACTTTGGAAACAGCAAAACTATGGAGACACTAAAAGGATCGGCAGTTGCTAGGGGTTGGGGTATGAGAGAGGAATGAATAGGCAGAGCATAGAGATATTTTAGGGCGATGAAACTATACTGTATGATGTTATAATGGTGGATATGTGTCATTACACATCTGTCTAAGCCCGTAACATATATAACACCAAGAGTAAACTCTAATATAAGCTATGCACTTTGAGTGATAATGACGGGTCAATGTAGGTTCATTGATCATAACAAATGGACTATTCTGGTGAGGAATTCTGGTAGTCCGGGAGGCTGTGGGTATGTAGAGGTAGGAAGGATATCAGAAATCTCTGAACCTTCTACTCAGTTTTGGTTGAAATTAACAGTACAATGCCTACACAAACTCTTTTAGAAAACAGAGGTAAGGAACATCTCAACTTATTTTATAAAGTCAGCACTATCCTTAAACAGAAAAAGAAGTTACAAAATAAAAAAAACAGAACTACAGGCTAATATTACCATGAACATAGATGCAAAATCCCAGACAAAATCTTAGCAAAGGGAATCGAACAGTATACGTAGAGGGTAATACACCTGAATAAAAGAGAGCTTATCCAAGGAAGCCAAGGGTGGTTTAGAATTTTAAAATAAATGTAATTCATATTAATTATAAACAAAAAAGAACATATCTCAATAATTTTTTATGATAAAACTCCTCCACAAGCCAAGAACAGAAGGTAAATTACTAAGCATAAGTCATTTATAAAAAATCTGTCCATAAGATCACACTTAACAGAGAAAGATGCTTTCACCCTAATTTTAAGACAAGAATGTCCAGTCACCTCCTCCCCCATATCAATATTGTGCTGATAGTCCTACCTAATGAAGGCAAGAACAAAAAGTATACAGATTAGAAAGGAATTAAAGCTGTTTTTATTTGCAAACATGATCGTGTGTATAGAAAAACTTAGAGAAATTAGCTCTCCAATCTACAGAATAATTGAGCTTAGCATGTTTGCAGGGTGCAAGGTCTACTCACAAAAATCGACAGTATAACTATACACTAGCTTAAAAATTTTAATAGAAACAAACTATAATAGCATCTAAGGATATTAAATATGTAGAGATAACTTTAACAAAATAAATGTAAGTCCAACTCACTAAAAACTAAAAGCATTTGGAAAAATTAAATAAATAATTGGAGAGATAAACCATATTCATGGGTGAGAAGATTCAATATTTTTAAGATGCCAGTTTCTCTCCAAATTTATCTACCGATGCAAGACAATTTCAATATAAATCCTAAAAAGATTTTTTTGGGTAGAAATTTATAAGTGGACTCTAAATATGCAAAGGAATGCAAAGGACCTAGACTAGAGTAGGCAAAGCAATTTGGAAAATATACAAAGTTGGAGCACTTTTAGTATCTGACTTCGAGAATTACTATAAAGCTATAGTAATCAAGACCTTTTTATTTTGGTATAAAGATAGATGTATAAGATGACATTTATCAGAAATAGATGCAAACCTGATCAGCTGATATTTCATAGAGGGGTCAAGTAACTCAGTGAGGATATCATCACCCTTCTCAATAAAAGATGCTGGAGACACTGGATATCCAGAGGAAAAAATAAACCCCAACTCTTACCCTATATTTACCTTAGTTTTTCCTGTACCATAGGAAAAAATAACTTAAAATGAAACAAGGAGCTAAACATAAGAGCTAAAACTGTAATTCTAGAAAAAAAAAGAGAAAAATCTCCCATTAACCCCTCCCCTCTCTGCTCTGGTCACTGTCTGTTTGTTCTTTATTTCTATGTCTCTGGTTTTATTTTGCTTGTTTGTTTTGTTGATTAGGTTCCACTTATAGGTGAGATCATAAAGGACACAAGGACAAAGCCAAAGGGGGTAGGTTTGAGGTTGGGAAGTGGGGATGCGTGGGGCAGGGGGCCATGGTGGGGTAAAAATGGAGACAACTGTACTTGAAAAATAAAAAATAATATAAAATAAAAAATATATTAAAAATGAAAATATTTTATTGTTTATGCTAAAAATAAAATAGGAAAATCTTTGTGACCATATGGCAGACAAAGTTTTCTTAGATGGGATACTAAATGTATGAAGTATGAAGGGGAGAAATTAGAAAATGGACTGCATAAAAATTTAACTTCTCTTTGAAGGTTACTGTTGAAAAATGTAAGCCGTAGATTTGGATAAAATATTACACATATTTGACAAAGGACTGGCATTCAGAACATATTAAAAATGTTTATGGAGGAGAATAATGGAGGAAGCTATGAATGTGTGGAGGCAGAGGGTATATGGCAATCTCTGTAGCTTCTGATCCATTTTGTTGCAAAACTAAAACAGCTCTAAAAAAAAAAATCCATTAAGAAATACAACAGAAAAGTAACACTTCCAAATCCATACAAGAAAACAAACAATCCAGTTACAAAATGGGCAAAAGATTTGACAGCTACTTCACATAATACATATAATTGGCCAAGTTTTTATAAATAAAGTAAATCCATAATTAAAGTGCAAATAATAATTAGTGAAATGCAAATAAAACCATAATGTGACTGCATTACACAACAATATAATAAAATTGCACTGGCAAGGATGCAGAACAACTGGAATTTTCATCTATTTTAAAATGGTCTGGCTATTTTGTACAAGAATTTGGCAATTTCTTTAAAAGTTCAGTAGGTACTTACCATATGACTGCAATTATTTTCCAAGGTATTTACCCAAAAAATAAAAACATATGCACAAAGAACTTGTAAAGGAATGTTCACAGAGGTTTTATTCATATTAACTAAAAACTGGAAACCCAATGAGCAGTATATCCACACAGTGAAATAGACACAACAATAAACAAGGAATGAATGACATGAGCTAATCTCAAAACACTATCTTGAGCAAAATAAGTCAAAGAAAGTGAATATTGGATGGTTTCATTAATTTACTTATTAAACTCTAATTAGATAAGTTTAATCCGTAGTAATTTAAAGCAGATCAGTAAGCGGCTTCCTGGGAAGGGGCACAATGGAAACTTCTGGGATGTTGGAAACATTCTGTACTATAATGATGTTCATGTATGCATTTCTCAAATCTCACCAAGCTGTATGTACGCCAACAGTGCAATTTATTACATGTATATTACACCTTACTAAAGTCCACTAAAACACATTTGAGAGCTTCCCTCTGAAGATGTAAGTAACTGTAAGAGAACATCCCTCCTATCCTAACAAGAAAAAAGATGGTTAATCTAAATAATCATAATTTTTCTTGAACCTATTTAGAGAGCAGAGGTCATGAGGCAACCAAGTGCGCTGAATTCTAAATGATAAAACTCTCCAAGTGAAGCTGATACACATGAACTGAATTCCATATGTGACACAGTATGACAGGAAGGGAGAGTACATAAAGCAGGTAAGAATAGATCAGTTAAATTTTAATGAATTCCTAAAGCTGAGTCTGGGCTGGTGCTGTAATTTGCAAATGCAGTGAGAACACCAGGGTGCTATAGGAAATTTTAAATTTTCAAGGGAAACATTTAATAATGTCCATCAGTCCAACACAACTTAACTACCAGCCTGAGATCATTCAGTTTCATCATTAGATCCCACCACAGTCCAAACTGTTTTTTGATGGTTTCTTTGATCGAAAGATAGTGAGAAAATCATTGTGGAACAGGTAATGAGGGTGGCAGTCTCCAATCAGATTCTATGATTTAAGAAGTTGTACAACAGGCGCATGTATCCCATGAATAAGTACTTCTACTTAAAGAATAAAAAGCAAATATGATTTGTCTTTTAGTTCTCAGAAAACTAGTATTAAAAGGGAACTCTGTTGATAAGATAAAAGGTCATCTACAAGAAAATCTACAGCTAATAACCAACCCAGTGGTAAAAGACTGAATTCTTACCTCCCCTGACCCCAGACGGAAAGAAAGTCAATACGCCCACTCTTATCAACACAATAGAGGTCACAGAAGGTACATTAAGGCAAGAAAAGGTGTAAAGATTATGAAGATATACATAAAGCTTTCTTTTCTTAGAAGATATGATAATTTATGTAAAAAAAATAAAAGAATCTGGAACAAGCTATTAGTACTCAGTGAGTACAGCGAAGTCAAAAAAAAAAAAATCTAAATATCAGTGAACACTGAAAAATTGAAATTAAAGTCATTTATAACACCAGAAAATATGTACTAAGGGGTAAACTCGACAGTAAATGTGCAAGATTTCTACAATGAAAAAACACAACACACTGATGAGAGAAATTAAAAGACCTAAATAATGGAGGTATAGACTGTGTCCATAAGTCAAAAGTCTCAATATTGTTAAATTGTCAATACTCTCCAAAAAGATTATAGATTCAATATAATTTCAATCAAAATCCCAGCAGGCTTTTTAGTAGAAATTGACAAGTTGATCCTAAAGTGTATGTGGAAAAGCAAAGGAATTTAGAAGACCCAAACCATTTTGGAAAAAAACAAAATTTAGCCCTGGCCAGTGTGACTCAGTTGATTGGAGAATTTATCTGATAGATGACATGTATCAACAATTCTATTTTATAAAATTGGAAAAAATTTGAACAGATACTTTACCAAAGAGGTAAGGATGGCAAATAAACACATTAAAAATGGTGAATATCATTAGTCAGTAGGACAATGCAAATCAAGTTACCCATATACACCTATCAGAATGGCTAAATGAAAAAATCTTCAACACAAAATGCTCACATGGATACAGAGTAATAAGAACTCCCGTCTGTAGTGGCTGGGAATGTAAAATAGTATATTTACTTTGAAAAACAGTTTGGTAATCTCTATACAGTAAAAGATACACTTTATCATACAATCCAGTAATCCTACTCCAAAGTATTTACCAGAGAAAAATTTCAATGTCTACCCAGAGATCTACACGGTTATAGCATCCTTATTCATAACAGCCCAAAGACCAAAAACTTAGTTGTTGAATGGAAAAACAAATTGTAGTATACTCAATACAAAGACTACTACTCATAAATAAAAAGAAGTGAACTACTGATAAGTGCAAAAACATGGGTGAATTTTAAAACCCTTATGCTAAGTAAAAAGCAGGCTCAAAATCCTAAATCCTACATGGTTCCATCTGTATGATGTTGTGAAAAGTAAAACACTAGGGTCAGATCAGTAGTTGCCCAGGGCTAGGCTGGGAATGTTTTACATGTTAAATAGTTTAGTGTTTGCAGCACCGACTATGTCAAAATTCATCGTGCTGTGTATCTAAAGGTGAATTCACCTTCTGTAAACATGACCTAAATTTTTTAAATGAGAAAAAAATACCAAGTACCAGTGAAAGGGGATTTTTTGCTATTTCATTTAAAAACATTGAAAATGCAACATATTTCTCTTGCATTACAATATCTTTACAAGTTGGGTTCTTTACTTGCAACTAGGAAAAGATTGTGTATCATGCTATTTAAAAATATATTCTCTTTCAAAGGATAAAAAGTAATATAAAAGAACAAAAATGTTTTATATTTTCCTACTACATGTCTTCGAATTTTCAGACTCATAATTCCTAAGTAACCATAAATTACAGAAACCAATTTTTCATTTATATGTAAGTATAATGTATTACCTATAACAGTGGAATTAATCTATTACTCACGTTTCAAATAAATATTAACATCTCTCAAATCATTATTTGGGGCCCTTCTCTGCCAATTTCAATTCCTAGAAATGAGGCTTAGGTGTTTCAACATTTCTCAAGTACCTCAGGTGATTCTTATTAGTCAAGTTTAAAAACTGGAAGATAGTAAACAAATTCTAGTAACAGATACTGGTAAGGCATGCAAAAGTTTCCAGTAATACTAACAAATCAGGTACCAATGGTAAGAAAAAAAATTCACTAATTAGACATAGCATTTCTGGGAAAGATACCAAAATAATGAAAAAATACAGTTGGTATGAGGCCCTAAAGTTTTAGGTGCTTAGGGATACAGCAGTGAACAAAATAAAAGCTCCTGCCCTAATGGAATTTACATTCTAGTGAGAATGCACTCAGTGACAAGTGAAAAATAATAATAATAAAGATGTAAGTGTGCTAGAAGAAAAAACAAAGTAAGGAATATAAAATGACAAGGGTGTGAGTATTTCTAACCACTTCCGGTTTGGTGCTGCCCTATTTAAATACATTTTTACTCAAATAAACTCTTAAAGTTAATATGCCTCAGCTTATCTTTTAACAGTTCTGGCGTCAGAAGAGGAAACCAAAGGTGACTTCCCACCACCGCCTCAGGAGCAATTAGCAACCAAGCAAATGTACCTGCTGCGTCACCTTGAGCTCGCTGTCTTTGGAAGTGGTTGGCCGGTAAGTCCCTCTCGAATCCTAGACTCTAGCTTTGCACTTTTGCATTATGAGGTTTCAGGCTTCATCTGAGCACTTCTCTTTCCCCCACCGGATCCGGAAATTAGCTACAGTCAGACTGTGTCCGACTTAAGCTGAACTGGAGCTTATGTGAGGCCCCAGGTGAAACAAAAATCTCTTTTAAAGCTAAATAAACAGGTTAATTCTATCAAAGTTAATCTTTAATTACAGTGGCCATGGTAGAGACCTTTTAACCTAGACTTGTTAAATAAGTAGGCCATTAAACTGAGGTGGCTCCAATGCCATGGCTGCCTACATAAGCAAACCAGAATCTGAGCCTATAAATGCTTCAAGGTTACACCTATGCACTAAGGATAAGCAATCACAGCCACCTAGGCATTAAGCTATTGGCAATTCGTTTCCTTGCTTTGCTTCAGCCTTTTCTCTATAAGTTTCTCCCGAGGTCCTGTTGGTGGAGCATGCCTAGTCACACTGATTTAGTGTTGCCTAATTCAAATAGATTCTTGCCCAAATAAATTAAAAAAAAAAAAAAAGGGCAAGGTACTAATTTGGACATCTGAGAAGGTATGAGCTGAAAGCATTCTTATAGAAGGAACAAAATACAAAGATCCAGAAGCATTCTTTGGTGTATTCTAAGAAGAGCAATGGGAGTAGCACGAAAGAAAACAGAAATTGCTAGGAGGAAAGTGCCATAGATGAGAGAACGCTGAAACATGAATACATTCATTTATCAAAGATTATGGAACATTGAGAAAAATTTTAAAGGTCACTGGTCGGGAAGGGTTGAGTCTGGTTTTACATGTTTTAAGATTAGATACCTATTAGATACCTAAATGGAGATGAATTCAGGGGACTGGTTGAAGCTGAAAATACTCCACAGTCATGGAAAGAGAAAAAAATACTAAAACTGTTGAGACAGAAGAAATTAAAAGTCACATGATAGCAATACCACAGAACTTCCAGAAATTAAAAATAGGTTGAGGCAAAATCTGTACAAGAAAGTCAAACTACCCCTAGACTCACATAGAACTACCACAGAACACCAGACAAAGCAAAGATTCGAAGAGGAAAAAAACAAGTACAATAAAAGTTCAATTCCACAGCTCATTCTAACCATGTGAAACCTAACAGCAGTAGCCTACAATGAAATTACAATGCAACCCACATTTGTCACATAAAACATGTATATCAACAATGCAACCAATATCCTTGTATCATTTAATAGAATCATTATGAGCTGGCGTTTTGTTTGTTTTTGAAATGCTTACACTTCTTAAATATTTACATCAAGACTCAAAGGTACAGTGAGACACGGAATTAAAAGAATCTCATTCATCTCGGAGTTTGAACCACCAATCCTGTTTCAAATAAAGGTTTGGGTGTTTGTTTCTTTTTTAAACTAAAGGACAAGGTGATAGTCTTTTAGGATAGAAAGTACGGCACATGAAGCCTCAATGGACAATTTATATAGATTCTTGGAAAAGTCTGGACATTTTTTTTTTTAATCCTACTACACCAAGTAATCACATCTTTCATTCTCTAACACAGCTACTATTTTTTATTCCTGTATCTTTCTTTATAAAGAATCCAGATTTTTCTGTAATAAAATCAACCTAATTAGATTCTTTAAAAAAATCACATAAAGCACTCTACAAAGCCACTATAATCATTGTCTAAAAACATAATTCCAATTGAGTTTTAAGCATTTAAAATGCCTTAAGAATTTTAACATAATTTTGACATTTTCTCTCAAGAAGTTTGTTGTTGTACTACTGCCTAGTTAGCCTCCACTTAAGCATTCAATAGTTATGTTTGTATTTTTTAATTGTCTTGAACTTAAGTAACCTGTTTGATAAAGGTATCTATATTAATATGCTTAAATATATCAATTCAGAAATACTTTAAATTATATTTTGCATTATTTGCTAATTAACTACTCAAAGTTTTAACAATCAAGCCACACTGGCCAGTTCACATTTAAGTTTCAGATTAAATCTAAAAAAATCCCATGAAAAATCAGTTGCTTTTCCCTCTCCTACACAAAACTGTCGGTTATAAAGCTATAATATTTATGGACCAAAGATCATTTTCTAGTCAGAAACAGTCATGGTGCAGAGAATTATGTCATTTATCCCTAGTACATATTCTTGATACATCTTAAGAAAATGAAATGTATAAATCAGTGTACAATCTACACAATGTTTTCATTAACTACAAAAAATTACAAAAGAAAAATTGTATGTAACTTACTATATTGTACACAACTGTAAAGGTTCTAATTTTACTAAGTCACTCACTCTGAAATCAATGAACAAAACATTCACACTCCAATTTCCCACAGCTTTACAGTCTGAATATTATTTTCTAACATATCCTAGGTAAAGATATTTTCTTTATAAGCAAACAGGCCATTGCTTTTAGTAAGAAACATTTATTGTATATTATGAAAGTGGTGAGTTAATTGGTACAGTACTATGCATAATCTCTCATCCTTGAAAAATTAAACACAAGTGGATAAAAATGCAAAGCAGAATGAGCATGTCAAAGACAAAATTTAAGCATATTTTATAATGTTCCCTGTTATATCTATGTACTAATGTTCTTCTCCATTGTGTTTTAATAAATTTATGGCTTATTCTTTTTCAATGTAATTGGTGACTTCTTACAAGTAATGAACATACCTTCCATAAGTTAATGGTACATACAGTTTTAGATTTCATTCAACTCGACTAATAGTTGACTGAAATACTCAACTAAATGTAGAATTGTTAAGAAAGTTAAGAGTCCATTCCACTGTCTCAAAAGAATTTAATACTGTTTTTTTTTTAATGAAATCTGCACAATAGGATATAATGCAAATGTCTTGGCTACAAAGTGATAAATTAAAAATGCCAACCCTGATTTAATAAAAAGCATTACATTAATTTTTATTCAGTGCTATCTTATGGAATAAAATCATCATTTATAGCAAATGTAGTAAAAAGTAAAAAGGTTAAAAAATGTGTACTGGCACTAAATTGTTTTATCACTTTCATATTTAATTATAAATAAGGTATTTAAAAATTGAATTATTCCACATGTTATCTGATATACCAAGAAAAAACAGATCATTATTCTTCAGGGTAACTATCTAAAAGAGAAATCACTGCTAAAAATAAAAAAAGAAAGCAAGCTCTGTTTTGTATCCATAGTGTAAATTTTAGACCTAATTGGATAAAAAAATATTAAAAAATACATCTACGAACAAACTTTTGTAGTTTGTTCCCATAGCTAAATCAATAGGGGCACATTCAAAAATATTATTGGAATATATCAATATATTTGTCAAAGTTAAGATTCAAACTTGTTACATCACAGCACACATCCAAGAATGAACGTATGCTACATGAGTCAAAAATTCCCACTGAATATAACAAAATAAAAATCTGCGAATAAATATAAGGCATTCTAAAATATCAGCAAAAAACCAAAGAGTCTAACAAAAATTTCAATGATCTAAATTTTACTCTGTAGATTCATATAGTCTTCAAAATAGATTTAGTTGTAGTGCTACACATTAATTATATTCAACTGCTTATCAAAATATCCTTTTTATCTGGTAGCTAAATGTTACTACTTAAAAAAAAAGTTAAGTGCTTGAGGGAATAAAAATGCAGCAGAAAATTACAGGAGCCCACATATCCTTTTTCTTAAATTTAATTTGTCATATATAAGGTTTTTATATACAATCAGTGTGCATTGTAACAGTTTATATTAAAAGTCAATCAAGTTTATCTAAAATGTTACCTGGCTGCATAGCACATTTGACATTATTGCCCACATGAAAAGGGAAAACAAATGGATTTACATAACTTTTGGCCATTTTGGATTCTGGAAGTGTTCATACACCTACCCTTTTAAACCAAATGCATCTGAAAATAATGTTTCCAGAGCATGCAGTTTAGATCTTACATTATTATCTCAGTATTTTCCTACTACAAACACTATATTGACCAAAAAATAAAAAGAAAAAAGAAAAAGAAATAACATGTATTTAATAGTCAATATAAAATGAGGACTAATGGAATTAAGTGGCCCCTTTCCCCATTTTTTACATTCTAAACAATGATTCCATCAAGACAAATCATTAAAAAGTGTTATTACACTGATTTTTTTTTTAAACAATAAGAAGGCCTGAGTTGGTAGGGAAAGGAACAGTCAAAAAAAGCCTGAGAAAGGGAAGGAAGGAAAGCTCATTTAATCTATTTACAATAATTTACAGTCATTTTTTTTGTGTATGTAAAAAGGCATAATAATAGATCACAAACAGGAAATTCCTGGCTATTTTACAGATATAAGTACAGAATTTAAATATTCAAGCTTGTGATGAAAAGCGGCAAGGTGGTCGCAGTGTACAATGTAAACAAGTAGCTTTGGAAAGTGAACAAAATCCTTGAGTGTTTTTTCTTTATTAAGAAAAGAACTCTCTTTCATTCCTTCCTGAAACATGATCACAGGTCAGAGTAAAGTTCATATACAAACATAATTTAAATGGAGGTCAGTCTAAAATCACTGACTTAAAAACAGTTTTATCCAGCCTATATGGAAGGGCAGTGTTGAGGTCCCTGTAATAGTAAACATTTTCAATTTCTTTAAAAAAGAAAAAAAAAGTACTACAATATTTGTAGTACAGTGCAGCATAATCCTTAAATATAAAAATATTTTCTCTTCTGTTGGGATAATAGACCTTGCATCCTGGAAAGAAGTAACAATACTGCTACTGATAGAAGATCTGTTTATATCTTTCAAGTCATGTAAGGCAATTACTGTGTTGGTTTATGATATATGGCTAAAAGAAAAGTCCAGAAAGACAACACATCAGTTTTTGTTATGTTTTCCGATTACTCCAGGTATGCTCAGGTGTACTTTTGTGTTCAATTGAGTGTTCAAATGGAGATCTGGAGCCATAAGGAGACCTCTGATCCAGTGGTGATCTAGGCCCACTACTGGAAGCTCTGTGGTCCATTTGCCAATCTGAGTGATACCTATAATCCCTGGAAGATTTATGATGTGTATATTCAGAGCTTGACCGATGATCTGAATGAGAGCGATGATCTGAATGAGTGCGATGATCTGAATGAGATCTATCTTTTAAACTTCCTTCCAAATTTGACCTGTGATCTCTACTCCTGTGATCATCCAGTTTTCTGTGTTTCTCTCGATCACTGTAATATCTAATAAAGAGAAATTAGGAATTTTAAATTAATAAAGCAAATTAAATGTCTCTGAATAAATAATATTTTATTAAAAATAAAACAAAAATACTTTAAAGCATACTTTTAATTGTATACAAGTTCAGTGTTTCATTATAGAACTTTCTAAGTAAGCTTAAAACTCACTGGAAATACCTCTGCATGCCTTTGAATTCACAAAACAGTGAACTATACAGACCACCTCAGACAGCATCTAATCTTACATGCTCATTTTATATTGGTTGCTACTTTTTATTTTATGCATCATTTGTATTAATGCATCTTAATTATCCAAAAGCTGAAATTAAGATAACTTACAACTATCTAGAATACACTTGAAATCAGAGCCTTGTTATGAGCCTCTAGCAGGAAAAACTAACTCTCTAAAAGGCAGTCTGTGAAATAATTTGTAAAAGACAATTTTCATTGGTTTAATGATACCTTTCAAAAGCTTTCCTTAGGTTTGATTAATTACATGAGTCATTATTGCAATGCTCCTAAATGCAGCAGTTTGCTAAAAAAATAATTAGAGCAGTTTAAGGAAAAGTCATCTTTAAAATGTTTCCCTTTTTCAAATAAAGTACACTGAAATATTTACTACTACAAATACGGTTTTTCCTTTTCATTTTGTGCCCTTCTGTAATTTTAAGAGCCATTCCACATTTGATGTATGTATAATATGACAGTGCTTCTCATAGAGAAAAAATTGCAGTGAGAGCAATTAAAATACAAAGAAAATCTTCCAATTTCTTTATGTCTCATCTTTACTTTTATTCATTTGTATTTTGCTTGTGGTGATTATTAACTAGTGAAAATATTCCTTTATCAATAAAGGAATAAATAGTGTTATACTGTATTAGATTCAGCTTATTTACTGTCCAAAAAACAACAAAAACCAAAACAATAAACAAAGAAAACATCCTGATTTCAGGACCATCCCAGATGCTGTGATTAAATTTAACTGCAATAAGATGTTTTCACATAAATCCTCCCCCACTTTTTGTTTGTAATGGAATGGAATAAAGAATTTTCTCCATCAAATTTCATCCATAGTCCATGAAGCTTTTATTTTACCCTATTTTATTTTGAAGAGTTTTTGAGCTAATCTTCTCCAAAACCAATGAATCCCATGTCATGTCATGAAATGTCATGAATCCCATGCATGACATATTTACAAAACTCCCTACACTTTCATCTCTTATTGTACTTTGACCTTAAATTTATAATTTAAAAAACAGTTCTTAACAAAAATGTACTAGAATTCATATTTTTCTTATTTATAAATAAACACCTTATTCTCATACAAGGTTTGTTTGATTACTTCAATTTTGAAGAGGCCAATACTGTCAAATATAGTAAATAGAATAAAAAGAGAAATTCATGAATAAGCAAAATTTAAAAACTAATTGTCAAATTTACCTGCTGTCTGGCTTGTAGTGATCCCAGTCGCGATGATCTTTGCCATTACTGAAAGAGGAATAGGGTCTTTTCCTGGAGTCGCTCTTTCTGTAAGAATCTCCCTGATGCCGGTCTTTATGATGATCATGATACTGAGATAAGTGTCTATCCGAAGAATAACTGTCCCTGCTACTGTCGTCATGATTTGTATTCTCTTTTAATCTTTCAACCTCTGTTAGATTAAAAAAAACCCCAACTTTTGTTTATGACTTCCAAAAACTACATGGTAAAAAAAAAGTAACTTTGCTGCTAGATTACAAGAACTCCTGTTTTAACTCCATCTAAAGAAAATCAGTTCCCAAATACAGGTAGCTAAAGCATTTAGAAATAGTCTACTGAAGCAGCAGTAAGACTTACAAAAGGGTCACTTTATTCTGAAATGTGAAAAATCACAACTGAAATATGTAAGGCCTATTTCCTTCTCAGACAATTTCTAATTTTTGTGATTCTTATACAGAAAAAATACATTATTGCGTTCTAAATTAATGTTTTAACTTATCATCATTTTAACAATTCATCATTTCAACAATTATTTTGTAATTTTTAGAAACTGGTAAAAGGTGATTTATGGAAAGGTTAATAAAAAGAAAAAAAGAATTATTATTTAAGATAATAGACTTATTATAATAATGTGGGTATTATCTAAAACAAACCCCCAAAAGGAAAACAATTTTTAAATTTATGTTCCATAACAATAATAAGATTGACTTACCTGGATTTCTAATCACTTGAGCATTCAAGTTGCTGTTCTGGTCATTATTTTGCTAAAATAAATGCACATATGTAAGAATCTTGTAAATGGTGTCAAACCCATTATAAAACAGGAAAAAAAGAAAAACCCTAAACAGAAAATCTCAATGCTGAAAGAAGTCCTTACATAAGATATTAGAATGAATAAATGCCGCATTTGCAGGTATCTTTTTTAAAACACTAAGTATTTGTCTTATGACTTATTAAAATAATTTTAGATTTAACAGAAAAGCTGCAAAATAGTACCAAAGAGTTACCATATGCCTTTCTTCCAGTTTCTCCTAATGTTAGTATATTATATAACATGGTGTAATGATCAAAACTGGTAAGTAGTTAACACTGGTACAACACTATTAACTGAACAATACACTTCATTCAGATTTCACATTTTCCCACTAAGATTATTTTTCCGCTCCGGGATCCAATCTGGAACTCCCATTTAACACTTAGTTTTCATGTTAACTTCCTTCAATGTGGGACAGCTCCTTAGTTTTTTCTTGTCTTCCATTATCTCAACATTTCTGAAGAGTACTAGACAGTTATTATACAGAATACCTCTCAATTGTTTGACATTTTCTTGTGATAAGATTGAGATTATGCAACCTACACAATTGATGTACCTTTTCTCAGGACATCCTATCAGGTGGCTCATGATGTCGATATTACACTGGTGACATTAACCCTGACTGCTTATTTACAGTGGTATAGGGGAGGTTCCTTTTCTAAAAATTATTGTTTTTCTTTGTAATTAATGAACACCTTGGAGGAGATAACTTTTAGACTGTTAATATCTTGTTTCATGTTCACGAATTCTTCTACATTTATTCATTCATTTCTTTTCTAAGGAAAAATGTTTTAGTAACATAAATAAGAAAAAAATGATGCATTAATTTACCTGAGATTCCTGCCGTTTTTTAATAGCGTGCTTATATAACTTATGCAATTTCCTTGCATCAAACTCAGTAAACTTAGATACGAAAATCCACAGGTTCCTAGAAGAAGAAAGGTAAATTAGTCTGGTGGGAAATATCTGCTTTTTCATAATTCCTTCTACAGAAACAAAAATACACACATACTTTACCCTCTACAGAATACAGTCTAAGAAGATTATTTTTAGTGTTTTTAAAAAAACATCATATATGGGTAAAACTCAAAATGAAACTAAACATTAGGTTTTACTTCTTTTCCAAATCCCTTCATTTTTATAATTTTTCAAGTGAAAAGTAGTAATCAATCCTAATTTGAAACCAGAGATGCAAATTTACAAATCAGGAAAGGACTCATAATATGATTCAGATTAGTTATAAAAGGAACAAGTTACATTAATAGTCTTGTTCTAAATATAACATCAGTAATATAAGCTTGTGAAAAAATGGGTCCTAAAGAATGCATTAAGAAACTGTCATTTTATAATTTTGATGTAATGGTCATGAGAGTAATTATGAACTATGGACAGCATGGTGTCTTTAGGCCTCTCTTCCCACCCACCCCAAGGCAAGAATTAGTAACTGATCACAGTACTCTATCATGATAAATTCAGATGCAGCCTATGAGTGTTTCTCAACACAGCTTCTTCAATAAGGTGCCACTCATGTGCCACTCATAATCAGTGACACGTGAGTTGAAGTCTACCCACTACCACTGAAGTAGTAATGGTTTCACATACTCACAATTTTTTCTTAAATGTTTTTCAGGTATTTTAAAATATGATTTTGAATCTTCCTTATATAAATAGGGTAGAAAAATTACTAATTAGCCAATGATGGAGTTTAGCAGATTACCCAATATAAACATCTTTAATGAATCAATCAATTTTAAGAAATTAAAAAAGAAAAAACCTCTTTGTATGAATAACAACTATCCAGAAAAAAGCCATCCTCCAATGACATTGGTGGAAGGAAGAAGGTCTGAGAAAGCAAAAAGCCTTGTCTGGAAAATAACTTTACATTCTATTTTATGGAAGAGATTATATAAAAGCACTTACTTTGGAGACTTCTAAATGACTGACACAGATTTCAAATAACAAGCACCTATTGCTTATGACTACAAAGCACACATTAAGTTATAAAACCTGGAATGAGATACTACTGATAATAGGTGCTTTATACAGTTTTTATATTTTCAAAGCTCTTTTCTATTATTTAATTCCACAAATAACCTTTAGGTGGGCATAGTAAATATAGCATCCATTTTTTAAAATGAATAAGCAAATGAAGTAATGAGGCTAAATGACTTACCTAAATTCATATAGCTAAGTAAAGCTAGAACACAGGGCTCTTAATTCACTTTCCACTAAGATAAGTAATTCCCAACCTTTTGATTTTGACATCAACATGCAGGAATAGCTGCTGGCTAGTAAATTACTAAAAAATTGCTAGGTGTCAGTAAATTTTGGAATGCGTAAACCTGTGAGTTATGTATTAACCACAAAATTACCCAGGCACATGTGCATACAGAGGTGAGTAATTGTTCTAGAAGAATTCATGTCAGTGTTCTTATGATAGCTGTGGCTTTTACAGAGCTTTCTTTGTTTCATTAATTATATAAATTACCATTAGTATTATGAACTTATTTTATGAAGGTTGTCTGCTTCACTGCAGCAGATGATATTTATCCTTCATAAATATTTTCATCTCTAATTTTACAAAAACAAGACTGTGAAATTGCATTGCAAATTAAAGAGCAGTCACCCATATGCTCATATGTAATGGACACATATATGCATAATACTCTCACAATTTGCTTCTATAGTGATATTTCATAGCCTGTGAAATTGGGGTATTGATATAAATTACAGCATATTAAGGCACAGAATCTATTATTATCAGGCTTTTTTAAACTAATGGAACACTTTCACAATGCATATGCAGAGATTATTTTCTTAATTTTTTTCAACATCATGAAAATTTTCAAACATACATCAAAGATAAAGGAAGTTTACAATGGTTACCCACATTCCTACCACCTAGATTTTAGTATTAATATTTTAATATGCTAGATTCATGACATATTATTTCATACATTCATCCCTGTCAATCCATTTAATTTTTGTTTGCATTTCAAAGAAAAATTCTGGAATTAGTATTTTCCCCCTAAGTACTTCAGCATATGTATCATTAGTTGATACCTATTCACTTTCTTTTAAAGATAAAATATACATAAAATAAAATGTACAATTTTTAAGTTTATACTTGCTGAGTTTTGCTAATTAATATACTATGTAGCCCCAAAACATATCAAGAAAGTTCTGTTTTACTTTTTCACAAAGTCTAAGTTCTTTACCAATGGAGAGTTTTAACAGACAATGGATAATGAATGGTCCAAAAAATTGAGAAGCACTCCCTAGACTCCATTACCCCATGTAATCCATTATCAATGAAGTCAGGTGGATAAAAACTAAGGGGGGAAAAACAAGAAGGTAAGTTGCCCAGCTGGGTAAAAAGAGGAATCAAACTTTTGGAGGTAAAGGCGAACATGAAGAAATATATCTCCCGGGTACTAATATCTTTTGTTTCAGAGGTTTTCCCTACCCACTCCCCTTCTCCTAATAAACTAAATCCAAAATAGCATTATATTTGTATTAGTCACAATATAATTTCACCAAGATGTTTATTTCTTATCTTTCTACCGAAGTAAAATAGATTTTCTCTCTTTTTACAACTTCAAAAATATAAACTCTTAAGTTCTAAAAAAGTGGTAGATAGTACACAATGAAATACTTTCAGATAGAAACCGAGTTCTTTTAAACTAAAAGTAGGAAAGACATTTAATATAATCCTTTAAATTAACTAAATTTAGCTTTAAAAATAATTCACTGCATTGCCTTTATTTTCCTAATTTTATCAAAGGTAAGTGACAATCAAGACATTTTGGGAGCCACTGACAGAGAAAATTTCACTTTGGATTCTGAATGTAAAAAGATTCTCATGAAAGTCTAATGTATACAAGGTCTGTCCAGAAGGTATCCAGCCATGTAATATGAAATATAGAGACATTTATTGAAGAAGATACAAATACAAGAAACACAGTACACAGGACAATGACACCTCAGTCTCCTTCAAAGTAGGCACCTTGGGACCTCACACAGTTCTCCCAATTGCTATCAGCTGCCCCATCGTATTTTCCTGAATCTCACCGATGGTCTGAAATCTCTTCCCTTTCAAAGATGATTTTACTTTTGGGAAAAACCAGAAATTACAGGGCACCAAATCTGAGCTGTAGAGGGGCTGAGTCACCTGGGTGATTTGATGTTTTGCCAAAAAACTGCTTGTGCAGTGACGCATGAGCAGGTGCGTTGTCATAATAAAGCTGCCAATCACCAGCTGCCCGTAGCTGCAGCCCTCTGAATTATCAAAATAGTTTTCATGGAGGAATGTTCAAGCTTAACATAAAATTTGATGCAGATTTATTGCTCTTCACTCAGTCATTTTGAATGTGATGGCCACACAGTACACATGCTCACTCAATGGCACATACCACTTCCACTGACTAGTACAGTGAAGGCATCATTGTTCACACATGCACATTCCAGTCCACTCTCCTTGGCTGCCAGGTTACATAAGATGTCCTGCAAACCATTCTCGTTATATTAACAATGGCTGGAGTTTTTCTGGACAGACCTCGTATAACTGAACTTTACTGTATTCTTGTTCTCTGGCTTTGAGCTTTGGGAATCATCAAATGACTTGAAAGAACTTGAAAAGGATGAAATAACTGTTTTATGGTATTTAAGAAAAGCATTAAAATCTCCAGTCAGTATATATATTCCAACCAAAAATAAAAAACTAAGCCAGAATATATGAATGTAGTACTTTAGGATTATTCTCCCCTATCCCTCATAATATATCTTATCATTATCATTTAGTAAGTAGAAAATACATAGTGCCTTAAAATTTATAAAGGACTTCAAATACAGATGTTGTCATTTCACAGATGAGAATACCAGGGAGCTCAGAGATATTGGTAACTGTTCAAGGCCACAAAGCCCAAAATTAGCCAAGATGAGGACTGAGCACATCTTCTGAGGCCAAGTCTAGTGAATATTCCTGCTATTATATAGGCACATGACTTCAGGCTGTTATTACTGTCCATTCACGGTTTTAGTTTCTTTAGACATGATAGCATAGTTTCATTTGTTTTCAAAAGCCTAGTGACCATGATCAACTTCCTATCTCCTCTCTCTAAAAGGAATCCTAGTTGAATTTAAGGAGAAAAGAAATAAGTATAGATTTTTTTTTAAACTTTAGATTAATCATAATTATTCCTCTAGAAATGTTACTACAGTTTTTTGTTTTGATGTGTAGCTGCACTGCATATAGCAAAGAAATCAGCAGACTAATAAACTGATACTAGGGACTGGTTTGTGTTCATTTTATTTTTTTTCCAAACTTGCGTAAGTTTGGTTTAATACTCATCTGGATCTGGTAATCATCAAGTGATTTGTATAGTATTATAGCAGTTTAGTTACAATTTTAGTATCAACTGTGTTGCTACTGCTTCTATAATAAAGGGGAAAATAGAACTGTGCATTTTATATTGCTTGAGGATACTAATTTTTATAATTTCATACTCATATCCAAAGATGAATTGCTAAGGATATGTAACAATAAATGTATTTGGCACACTAATCTCTAAAGATATTACTGAGAATAATTTGGTGAATTGTGATGATTTAAAGAAATAAAACAATATGAATTTTAATGAGTTTTCATTATCTCTTATTTAAAGGCAGAGATACAAACTGTGATTATCATGATGCATAATTAAGTTATCACTCATGAATAAAACAGCTTTAAAGAAACAATAAAAACAATCATCTATCTTTAAGTTACCTCTCTAAACATAACTGTTATTAAATTTCAAAAGTAGAAAAATAAATTGAAATATAAGAGACAAATAGATGGTTACATAACTACAAATTGAACAGTTCCCAAAAAGTACATCACTTACTTTCTCCACTGTTTGATTTGTTCAGGATTTGTATACTCCTTCAGACATTCCGTGATATGGTCTCCAATTTTTATTAAACATTGTCTAGTATGCTCTAGTTGTTCTCTTTCTGAAAGGCCTTTCTCAGGCCTATCAAGTTGTTTCAAAGCTGCTTTGACAGGCCTCATTCTTTCTTTACACTTTAAAAGGGAAAAATTAAGAACATAAATACACATATCAAAAGAGATATAAAAGATATAAATTCAACAAAGATCTTTCAATGATCTTTACATGAGTAAATATAGCATTGTTTGATGTTAAAATAAGCATTAATTCACACCTCACAGCTCTTAAATACCAGGGGTTTCCCCCTCAGATTCTCTTTGGAAAGTAAGGCTTTCATTAACATTTAAAAAGTCAGTCTTTGTGTAAGTAAACACTTTGGATTTGACTTACCTTCTATAAAAATGGTACTTTTTCTCTGAAACACACCACTCTAAGCAGTCTTAAATGCAGAATTTTAAAATATAATAAAATACATCAGAATATAACTTAATATCCTATATTCACTATAACAGAATAAAATATAAAAAATAAGGACCTTATAAAATAAACTGGCAAAGCTATTAAAATCAAAATAGCTACAAGTATAAACTGTCTGTCTTCTAAACCTTTGGGACAAAACAAAGTAGCCAATGATGAATTTTGTTACTATCATATTTTGATGGTCATTGAGTTGGGGGTGGTTGATAGAAACCAACCTTTTCCTTGGCTGTCAAAAGGACAATATACTAAAAACTGTATGATTCAGCTAAACTCTAATTTCTGTAATAAAACCTGACCTATACTAAAACCAGACTAAAAAATATTACTAAAAAAGGAAGTTATAGATAAGTTTTACTTACATATATAAATGTAAAACAATATAATAATTGTATCTACTTGTAGCAAGTTGGGTTAATTGAAGGAATGCATGGCTGAATTCACTACAGATAACATATTTAGTTGATCCAACACCATTTATTTTAAAAAAGAAAGCCGCACATCACTGCTGTTCAGGGCCATTCTTATAAAAATTCAATGTGCATATATGTGTGGATTTGTTTCTGAGTACTTTGTTTTACTGACCTACTTGTCCAAATCACTTTGGAAGTTTTCCATCTTTTATCAAGAATAATTTAAATAGCATTGGAATTTTGTGTTTCTTAGTTAAAATTAAAACTGAGCAAGGCCTGATGTCTTTTTTTAAAAAGGGAAAATCTTTAATATCCTTCCTAATTTTTGGCATTACTCATACCTGTTCTTGTATACCTTCCTTGTTTCTTGCTCAATGTTTGTAGTTTATAATCTACTAAAAAATTGTTTATTCGATGTATGTAAGTTCAGTGCACACTATGTTCTAGGCATTGTTCTAGACTCAGGAGAAAGAACAGTAAAATAAGGAAATAATCAGGATCAGAGCAGAAATAAATGACATAGAAACTAAAAAAACAATTCAAAACATCAATGAATCCAGGAGCTGCAATTTATTAAGTTTTTTCAAATTGATTCTAAACTTAAGATACCTTTTAAATATATTGCTTTTATCAACCTGAATTGCAGTACCAGCAAATTCAAAGAAACTTCTAAATTAAAAGCTCCAAAAATAAAATTGCAATTTAAATGTTAGAATTATTACAAATAAACAGAAAGTCTACTACTACTTACAATGCTGAATGTCTTCTGATCCAGCTCTTCAGATTCTTCAGATAAGGGAACTGGTTCACCACTTGCAGTGATATGAACTAGAGCATCTGACATTGAAGATTTCTTGGATTTTTCCTTGCTATCAGACTTAGATTCACTCAACTGAAGAAAAATTGAAAATAAAACAAAAACAAACCCAACAATAACAAAGGCAAAATGATTAACACTTCCAGAAAACAATTACTCTATTAGGGTCTACAACTGTTTATTCACATTTAATATTCTTATCTATTTTATTTTTTCTGATTTTATTTGGAGAAACCAAAAATAAAGCTACTCTGTTATGTAACCCTACAGGTATTTTTAAAAAGAATTTAAACCTATTTTTCTCTTCTACGAGATACCCACATGTTTTTAACTCAGTTACTAAGACTAATTTGAGTCTTAGATAGGCAATTTATTCTCCTAAAATGTAAACAAGTTGAGTGCATAACTTTCTCAAGTTTACATTGTGATTTGCATACCTTTTCTTCCTTTATGTCTTTTTCTTTCTGCATAGCTTCTATAGCTTCTTTTACTTTGTTTTCTCTTTTTTCTTTAAAATCTTTTTCTTTTATATCTTTCTTATCCTCTTTTTCTTTTATCTCCCTTTTAAGTTCTCTTTTATTTTCCTTTTCTTTTGCTTCCCTCTTTTCTTCTGGTTCCTTCTTTATACAAACATCTGGCTCAGGTTTTTCTTCACTGTCTCTTTCTGTTTTAATTTTTTTATTTGGATGTTTCACAGAAGTGATCTCATTCTGGAAAGTGCAAGTATGGCCAATGTATTACTAACCAAATCTTGACAAAGATTAATTTCTTTTTTTTTTGCATGACTATCGATTGCATGTATGTGGATTCTGAAATAACCCAGAATCCCATTAATAATGACACATGCAATGTCTTCTTAAAACAACTAATGTAAGCCAGTCTCATACAAAATTCATGATAAAATTAAAGGAGACAGAACCTCATTCAAATGGCAAATGTTTGAAAAGGAAGGACCTTTGTTCTATCTCTCTAGTGTAGTACATTATAATACAATATAATATTGTACTAGATGAGTAGAATACTGTTCTGTAAATGAGACTACATAGTAAACTACAAACGAAAAACAAAAAACCTTCAGAACCAAAAGTAAAATTTCAGGCCTTAGTTGAAATTTCAAATGTAAAATATACCGAAACATGCCATGTTCCTTTCTATGTAACAGGTTGCTTTTCTAAAACACATTCTTACCTTATCATCTTCATCAGATTTTTCTGAGGGCAGGGGAGAAGAATCGCTCTTTATTTCCTCTTTCACTTTTATAGACTTCATTGCTTTATTCTTCTTGGCTCTAGCTTTTCTCCTCTTTGAACCTCCCTAAAAATAATTATTTTTATTCTAATCAACTCCATAGATTCCATTTATAAAATAACTTCTTAAATCTTGAATCAAAAAAGGAGGAACACATATTTTTACCCAGTCCTTATATACCGAGCTTGGAGAGTCAATGAAAGTCATATAACTTAACAAAAAGGAATTAGAGAGAAGTAGAACTAGAGAGAAGTAGGAGGGTTTTTCGCCCTCCTAAGTTATTATCTTCATCTAAAATTAATGCTACCAGAAGCAGCATTAGAAATTATTTTTAATGGTACATAGGCAGCTATGACATTGTGGTCATAGATAAACTTTCAAAGATTGCTGTAGTTTCCAATCACCTCTCTTTTAGTGTCTTTTTCCTACTTTTTGGAGCCTCCTCATATGTAAGTTCAGTGATCTTTAATGCTGTCCCTTAGGCTTTCCAGTGTCTCCAAATAACACAGTAATGGAGGCCTGACCTCTCAAAAAGCACTCTATTCTAAACAAGTTGCCCTACTTCCTCTCCAAATACTAGGGAAAAAAAAAAAAAAATCAAAAACCTAATCTCACTTCTGAAAAGACATGACTCATCAGTGTTAACATAAATGCTGAGAAAATTTAAGGCAAAAGTACTACCATATTTAAATAAAGATAGTAAATTATAGGAAAATATACTTTCAAGTACATATTAACCAAGATGTCTAGTGTGATTTTTAACTGGTGTGCCACTGTAATTTTTAAAACATGCAATACCTGACTGTTTAGTCAGGAGCACTGACCTCTTTTCCCTTAGAATGTCAAATAAAAAAATGACAACAGCCAACAAAACAATAGCCATCTGGTGTGAATGAATCAAAAGTATACCTATTATGTTTTGTCAGATCAGCAAAAAGTATATTTTTTTTGGTGTGCCACAGAATTTTAGTAGTTTATGTGTGACATGAAATGAAAAAGGTTGAAAATTTCTGGTCTAGGGTAATCAGCAAACTAGACTTATCTTACTGAAAAGTAAACTGCTCTTAAGTATCTGAATTTTAACTTACTGCACCAGAAAGTCTCTGAGCTTCTTTTCTTGCAAGATCTTTACTAAGTAATTTGATGAGGTAGTCTGCACGTGTCTGCAACTGTTTTGCTTGTGGTTTTTTATCAGGGTCATCAGGAAGAATCTAAAAAGCAATTTTTTCAGGTTGTTTTTAATTAACATGAAAAATTTAAAAGTTAAAAAGTGCTTACTCATTTTAAAAAATATATGTAATTCACTAACAAATTATAATTCTTTAAATTTAATGACTTAGAATATAAAATACATTTTTAAAAATATCTATGACAGACAAAGATTTGGTTTCCCTGGAAAGAATCCTAAATACATACATAAGAAAAAAATCCCTCTATTTGAAATAAGAATACATAGTGTAAAGTTAGAAATTTCTTTTAATGTGCAATAGTGTATTTAGCATCCAATGTTATTAAACATTATGGTATTCTTATAAAAGTATACTTGCTATAAAGTATACAAAACTACCCAGAATACAAAGTATCATCTATCTAGAAGTTGACCTACAACAGGCATTGTGAGAAAAATTTTACAGTGGTTTTACAATAGTTTAGATTAAAAATTTTACAATAGTTTAGATTAAATTTTACAATAGTTTAGATTAAAACTTAATCTAAACTATTAAGTTTTGCTTTATAGTATCAAATGACAAAAATACTAGTATCTGAAGGTTCCCATTTATTTGTGAAGTGAAAACATAAAATAGTAACTTAAATGATAAAAATAAGGCAATGCCTGTGTGTTTTCATTCTGGGCAATGTAATGATTTTCACTAATGTGGTAACATCAAATCACCAAAAATCCTAAACATGGTTTAATTATTAAAAACATTATAAAATATTTCAGAATCCTTTTATTGACCTTGGATTAATCTAGTTAATAATGTAATGATTTACTTTTAACCTAAAGAAAAATAAACCTATGTCTTAGAAACAAAAATATAATTTCAGAGGTAAAGCAAAATCTCAGAGATCATTTGTAATTCAATCTCTTCATGAAAACAGGTTCTAAAGAAGCCAAGATCACACAACTAGCTAGAACCTTGGTTTCTTGACTCACAGTTGATTTTAAAAGCAAAATTAAACTCAACATTAATGAGCAACAGAATCAAGAAATATTTAAGTACCTTGTGTGTTAGACTGAGGTCAGGATCCATTTTAATCATTTCCCAGCTCCCGTATCCATATTCGTATATACCAATTAACAAATTGGAATCATCTTCTTTGCCCCAGTCTATGTCAAAATGAGCTGCCTTTGTATGGCATGGGATAGTGTACCTAGCATTGAAGTTAATAACCAATGTCAAGTTTACAATTGCCTTATTAAAAATTAACTTTGAAAAACATAGTAAGTCATTAGAACTTATTTTTATGTTTAAAAACATTTGAGTCAAAGTAGCCGACGACATAAGAAACATTTTTAAACTACAATCATACCTAAATTATTCAATAACGATAAATATTTTAACAATGGAAAACATAAACTCACTGCTTTCTTTCTTCTGGATCTGAAGGAATGGATTTGTGCAATGGTATTAATTCTTCTTCATGGGAGATGACTAGCTTGGCATTCACCTGCACTCCTGATATTCGGAATGTTGGACCCTTTACTTTTCCAAGTCTACCACCTTAATTTTTTAAAACAAACGTAAAAAAAGTACAAAATATGTAACTCTACAAAATAACAAAGCAACATGTTATTAGTTATATAAATAAGTATTACTTATTTACCTATATTAGTATGATTTTTATTATTGAGGGACTTGCCAGCAAACCTTAAATTTCACTACAAGATTTTTCAGTACATATTAGTGATTAAAATATAGCAGATGTGGATTCATAAAAAGTATTTCATGTATTTGTTTTACCAACTGCAGAAGATATATCAATCTATTAATATGGCTAGCATTTAAATAAGATTTCTAGTATGATTTTATTTCAGTATATCTGATTTCTAAATCTAAGTATTTTTATTTAGTGGCCCTGGCCAGTGTGGTTCAGTTGGTTAGAGCGGCAACCCATAAACCAAAAGGTTGCAGAGGGTATATGCCTAGGTTGTGGGTTTGGTTCCCAGTTAGGGTGTGTGCAGGAGGCAACCAACTGATGTTTCTCTCTTACATCAATGGTTCTCTCCCTCTCTTTCTCCCTTCCTTCTCCTCTCACTAAAATCAATGAACATGACCTCAGGTGAGGATAAAAAATTAAAAATAAATTACCATATTTTTCAGACTATAAGATGCACTCCACCCCCACCCCCCCAATTTGGGAGGAAAATGGGGGTGCATCTTATACTCCGAAAGTAGCTAACCCGGCCTGCTGGGGGAAGGGGGGGTGTGGCGGTGGAACAGGTTTTTTTTCCCTATTTTCCTCCTCTAAAACCTAGGTATGTCTTATGGTCCGGTGCATCTTATAGTCCGAAAAATACGGTAAATAAATATTTTTATTTAGTGGACAAACTGAAAAATAAATATGATGAAGTAACTATGCCACAAACCAATATTACTTGTGTATTCTTACAATATCTTTTCCCAGTATGCTAAAAATACAGTACAACTAACAGCAATTCCTAACATTACCTTACAGTTTGAATTAAACCAGGCAGACAGATTCTGTTGCCTTCAACAATACAATTCTGTCCTCTATTTCCCATTACCCAGCAATGGCTTTGCTTTGTTTTGTAAGGCATATTTTAAGACTAATGAATAGGTAACTTAAGATACAGTACCTACCAACTCAGTAAAAACATATTTTAAAACTGCCCTTTACTGCTCTCATTTTAAACATTACCTGTCCGTTCTGTTCCTGAAGAATTATCCTTTAAAGCTTTAATGCAACCATTATGTACCAATTCTCCTAGTCGTCTTAGGTCTGTTTCTGACTTATCAACTAGTTCAGCATCTCGAGCAATTGCATCTAATCTGTAATAAAATAATACAATTTTCAGGTAAATATGCAGACTAAGTTTCACTCTGTCTCAAGTGTACAAATCACACTAGTACATTCCCTGTTAATTCTAGTTCACAAAACTGGCACAAGATATATAAAAACCAGGAAGATTTGATGAGGAAACAATTCATCTACATATTCAAGAATAATAATAAAGTTAATCAGTTCATTACAGAGCAAATGGTATACTCTAAGTTTGAAGATTAATAATTTATATATACTTCTATATTATGAAGATTAATACATAATACTTCTAAAAGAGCTTTTCATCACTGATCAGATCTTAAATTCAAAAGGATGTGGTTAAGTATTATAATTATAAATGAAAAAGGTATTATAAAAGTTCTATACTTTATAAACTATGAACTGAATAGACAATATGAATAATTATTAATGTTCAAAATGTTTTTTGCATCAAAAAATAATTATGCAAGTCTTTCACTGTATTGTATACAAGTCATCTAAAAATAAAACAGAAAATACCTTTATTTTAAGAGGGAGTTTTGGAAAGAAAAAATAAGGTTAAACCAATTTGAGTCTTTGCCACTCTATATCCAGACAGTGGGTTTGCCACAACAAAGAACGGAGAATATCCAAATTACCAACAATGACTTAGATTAACTGATAACTTAAAAAAAAAAAAAAAAAAAAAACCTGTCCTGACAACTTGGATTTTAATAGTTTATATAAAAAGCAGCTGTATTTAGGGAAACTTAAGTAAATTTCCCTAGTAAGGGAAAATAAAACTGTCTTTAACATCAACTCAGTTTTTCTAAGAATAAATCTGCTAGTGATAAAAAGTAAGTAAAGCACTTACTTTTACCTTTACCGAAAAATACCTTAGAATTGTAAAAATGCAAAGTATTTTATAGAAAGCTTCATTGGCAGATAAAATTTTAGAGACTAGAAAAAATTAAGGATGGTACAAAAACATTTTTCAAAACTATACTTGAATTTTGGTTGATACAGATGAACTCTGTAAATGCGTATTAAAAGCAAATTTAACAAAGTACCTAAACTGAGTATTAGTATAAACAAATAAAGCTGACAAGTACATAAAACACACTGTAATTCTGTAAAAATAACAGATGTATTTACCTTTCCAGAGGGCCACCGAATTTCTTGTAACTCTTGATAAACCTAACAGAAAATAATTGTTTGATTTAAATGCAGGCTTCACTACCCACTATATATATGTACAAATATATAAAAATAAGAAAAAAACTTGTTAGCACTCAAATTAATTCAAGGTACTGTTACTACCAAAAATAAATAAACCATGCTAGAAACCAAAGTGTTGAAACATTAACATATACCAAGTAAAACAAGACATATTTTAACACCCAGGATGATGTTTAGGAACCAATATAAATAAAACAATAGAAGCTAAATTTTATTTTAGAAATTACTTTATTATTTTCACAAGACAAAAAAAAAAAAAAGGTTTAAGACTACCACAGGAAGTGCCTCCAGAATTATCAATCATATTATACTTCCTAATATTCATAAAATTTAACTAAAAATAGTTTTAATTCAGATATATGATATTAAACCAACAATGGAAAAGAAAAAGTTTACTTAAGAACAAAGCTACCCAAAGTGGTTGATGGATGAGAGAAAATATCCAGGAAAAGTAGAAGTTGAAATGCTTCTTCAACTAAAGACAGAGAGTCCAGCAAATCAGATGGTCATAAAATAACCTTAATAAAATCTAACAACATATTTAATTTTCTGGTAGAAAGAATGAGGAAGAACTTTATTGGGCATGTCTATGATGTAAAAGAAGAGAGTTACAATGGCTTAAAAGAAACAACATACTCTCAAAATACATGAACAACCTTTTTACAAATTTCATAAGCAAAATTATTACATAAACAAAAGTAAATGATTATTCTATTTCCCATAAATACATCTGCATATAGAAATAAACATATTTTGAAAGAAAACAATTTATTATTATTGTTTTATGTACAAATTATTTTATGTAGTCAATCTTACCTCAGTTCCTACTTGAACATATCAGAAATACCCTTAACATGGTTACTTTCAAAAAACAAATCACTTCATAATTTAAAAACTAGAAAAATATGGAACTAAATTATTCCCACATAAAAATAGTAATGTTGGGAGTCATATAAGTGCAGTGAGAATTTTTATTAAATAAGTCTAATGTACTGAAATATACATTCATTATCAAAAAGGTCACTATTCTGAACCACATTAATAAAACCAAAAAAATTTAGCAGTCTAAATAGACTAACAATAAATAAATATATAATAGACAAAGATTAGATGCCAAACATTTTTCCTCATAGTTATAATGAACACCCAAAAGCAGAACCCACCCAATCCCTATATAATTATCACATATTTGTCTTCTGTAACACTTTATGTTTGAAAACTATGAGTTTTCTATTTTAGTTTCACACTCTAATAGAAACAAGATGAAGTAAAATGGTGTTATATCATCTTACCGCCGAATTTCTGCGTCACTAAATCCTTTAATATTCTCTCGAGGGATAGTCCGTGGTCTTCCACGTTTCTTTGGCCTTTTCCTTTCTGAGACTGAATCACTATCGGATCCAGAGTATCTCCTACTTCTACTGCGCCTCCCTTCACTTCCATTGAAACTAACCTGAAATTCGATATCAAAAATTTACCCAAGCTTAAAGAAAGTCTCTATTATGAGTAAAGAAAATTATAAAAAAATCGACATTAATTAACAAATCCAAGTGTTTTCATATATCAAAAATGCTCTTCATAAAACTAAAGAGCCAATAAAACAGAAAAACATGGCATGTTAACAATAGTAATTAACCTTAATAAGCAAAACATTCTTATAAATCAGCAGGAAAACACTCACTGCCCTATTGTAAAAATACGAGAAAGTTTAATTAATCAAATAATAGAAGCATAAAATTATACAAGCCCCACTGGTACATTTTTTAAAAATGAGAAACAAAGAAATGCAATTCTTTTATTAATCCATCAACTTGACCAATACTGACTAAGCAATGATAGCTAATATTCGTAATGGTACAGAAAAACAAAAAGTAACACTTCTGGTGGGTATTTAAAGTGGGACTGAGGGCAATTTAGCAATACTGTATCAAAAGCCTTGAAAATGATCATTATGCTGACCCAGTAACATCAGGCCCAGGCATTTTCCCTGACATCAGAAATGTGAAGTAACACTGGCCAATAAAGTCATTCATATCACAGAATTAAAAAAAGAAATGAAAACAATCTAAATGTTTATCAAAGAGACCGGACAAATAATCTATACAGTGGAAAGCAGAGAAGCCATTAAACGTTGTGTTGTAGAATAATTAACATTCACTATATACTGTCAAAGGAAAGAAAGCAACTTCTAAATTAATACTCCATTTAAACTTGGC
The DNA here is from genome assembly GCF_022682495.2 of Desmodus rotundus. NCBI lineage: Eukaryota > Metazoa > Chordata > Mammalia > Chiroptera > Phyllostomidae > Desmodus > Desmodus rotundus. Next base: position 135,414,482 of record NC_071387.1, read on the forward strand.
AAATTGTATGTACTAAAAAATTGGAATTATGTAAAAATATTAGTAGTGGTTATCTCTGGGTGGACAGATTATGTGTCATTTTTCTCCCTGTTCTCCTAAGTATCCATTTATTGGTATTCTAATTAGGTTGATCAGATATTTAAAAGAAAAAAATGCCAGTTGAACCCACATAAACATCCATTAGTTGTTCAAAAGATACACCAAAACGTATTTTCTCTAAGTCTTTAGAATTTTTCCAAAATCTCAGTACCTATTCTGAATACCTTTAATATGTTGACCACTTATTGAAAGTTTTAAGAATGGGCATTTAGTCCTTATTTGTTTTAACCTCCTTTCATTCTTTCACAAGATCTAATACAACGCTATGCTTCCCATCTACTGTAAAAGGAAATCACTACAGGGTTTGAAGAAATAAACACAAACAAGAAACTGCATACATGGGCACTTTCAGGACAAAAACATTATTTGGCTCCATTTCTGCGTGGGATATAGAAAGTTGGTAGGTTGTACCTACCTAGACAACAAAATCATAATCTACAAAATCTAATTTAAAAATCGTAACTTCCTTAAACACATCAAAACAGCAAGGCAATCTAGTAGTTTCAAATATAAGGAAATATAGCAGCTTGTAAGAAGAGAGAGATGAGACTTGAACACTGCCACTTGTGAAGAGCATGAATGGTAGACAACAAGTACCATAAAAGCAGGCAATAGGAAGTTAGGTAAAGTTTGCCAAAGGCTGCATGTGGGCTACCATGAGAGCACAGAATCCCTGGGAACCAAAGATAAAGGCAGAACCTGCACCCAATCTGAAGCGCTTCTCCACAATCCTCCTCCAGGGGCTCATGAGAAGTATTGGAAGCAATGAGGGAAATCAGAGAAAACTTTACTTTGTGGGGTAGCTCTGAACTAAGGGAACAGACACCTTTGAGAAGATAGGCAGGAAACCTTGCCAGACCCATCTCACCTACTAGACTGAAGGCACAGGAGAAGACCTGATATAGCTATAGGAAAACAAAAAACTCTACCCTTGAGAGAAGAGTAGTGGGATAAGGACTAGGGTGAGGCAAGTTCCTTTTACCTCAAACTCAAAAATTAAAAGAGGCACCAAAAACTCAGTAATCAAGACAACTAATGCTATGTTCTAAAAAACAAAAGTTAATGCAAAAAAAAAAAAAAAAAATCCAGTATTTTTTTTTTTCCTTTTTGTAGCAGGATCCAAAATACCTTGGCATGACACTGTTACCATTATTTTAAAAATCTGGTATTTTACTTGTTTGGGCCACAAAATTAGTATCAAACTTTTAAAAATTGAAATCATACAAGGTATGCTCTCTATGAAAGAAGCAAGCTAGAAATTAATAGCAAAGATACTTGGAGAAATCTCCCAAATATTTGGAAATTAAACAACATACTTCTGGGGGGGGAAAAACCCTATGGGTTAAAGAGGATACCACAAGGGAAATAAAAAAGTATTTTGAATGAATGAAAATAAAAACACAACAGATATCAAAATTTGGTGATTCAGAAAAGCAGAACTTGGAAATTTGTAGCATTAAATGCTAATATTAGAAAAGGAAGATCTTGATTCAGTGGTCTAAACTTGTATCTTAAGATACAAAAAAGAGAAAATTAAAGCCAAAAAGATGATAAAAAAGAGCAGTTATCAATAAAATTTAAAACAGAAAAATCAAAGAACCAAAAGGTAGTTCTTTGAAGAGATAAATAAACCTCTAACTAGAATGAACAAGAAAAAATTTAGCAACATTAACCAAGAAGACAGGGAAAGGTGAAGGGATTAAGCAGGAAAAAACAAAACAATACAAACCCTACAGACAACAGTATGGTGGATACCAGAGGGAAACAGAGGAAAAACAGGGTGGGGAGAAGTGGGACAGGGGAAAGGTAGGACACATGGTGATGAAACTTGGGGTGGTGAACACACAATACAACATATAGATGATGTGTTAGAGAATTGCACATCTGAAACTTGTAACTTTATCAACTTATATTACACAAGTAAAAAGTTTATGGAAAAAATAAAAAGATAAGGGAATCAATAAATATGCTACAGACACTAAAAGGATAACGAGGGAATACTGTAACTTTATGTCCATAAATTTAACAAGTTAGATAAAATAGACCAATCTCTTAAAAGAAATAAATTACCAAATTCACTCAAGAAACGAGATACTCTGAATAGTTCACACTTATAAAAAAAATTGAAGTTATAGTTAAAAATTCTTCTAACAAAGAAAACTCCAGGCCTAGATGGTTTCCCTGGCAAATACTGGCAAACATTTAATGAAGAAATAATACCAATTCTACACAATTCTTTCTAAAAAAGAAGAAGAGGAAGGAATACTCTTCGACTCAGTTATAAGGCAAACATTAGCAAAACAGGTGAAGACATTACAAGACAACTATCAAACAAAAAAGATATCAGTCCAGACATACATAATCTTACATTATAAAAATATCTTTTAAATTAAAAAGTCACCTGTTTAGCACAATTTCTCATTCTTGGAAGCATATAAATTTCTTCAAGTTCTTTTTGTCTTTCTTCCTCTTCTAATCGTCTTCTTTGATCTTCTGGAATGATTTCTTCCCAGTTTTTTGAGTTTCTTTCAGGTTCCAATTCAATGTCATCCTCATCCATGTTAGAAAAGTTGGCAACCTGATGAATTCCAGAATAGTAACAGAATAAGCATGAAAAAACCTCACCCTTAAATTTTATTTTTCTTTTTTAGGGGGGAGGAAGTAGCATACCAGAATAAAACAATAAAACTTGAAGTTCCTCAGGATAATGAATATGACTAAACCAAGTAGGAATGCTGAATGCTAAAATATATTAAGTTCACTTCTTTTCTTTATTAGGTCAAAGTACATCAAATTAAATGACTTCTAAGGATTCTCTTTTAGGAGTGACTCTCCTTTGTCCTGCTATTAAATTATTACAAAAGAACTAGAGAAAGTTAACAGAACAATAAAGTAATTTATAGTAGCAACATACTAAATCACCTTCTGCAGGAATTACCCCACCAGTCCATTAACTACCAAGTGATGTAGAACAATCCAATATTCTTATATTTATGATAAAAATAGTACCTAAAGAGCTAATGACAAGCTACAGAAACCCTGAGACCCTAAATTTATTTACTTTCCATAAGCCCTAGTTTTTCACCTCTAAAAAAGGGGATAGTAATAGCACACTGACTTTTCTGAGGATTAAATAAGATAATATATTTAAGGAACTGGTCGTTCTGGTATACAGGAAGCACTAATTTAAGCTAATTGCCAATATCAATACATTAAAAATTATAGATAACTGGATGAAGATAAGAAAATGATGCTTATCCATCTTAAGGAATGGGGCTCAAAACATAGTGTTTATTCTCTCATGTGTTATTTAAAGCCAGCTGTGTGTGAGTATCAAACTACTGGTATAAAATTAATCAATACTGCATAAATGTATTCTCTAGTTAACTTGCTTTTTCCAAATTTTCAACTAGTCAAATTAAGAAAAGCTGATAGAATAACTTCATATAAAGAAAGTTAATTAGCCCTGGCAGGTGTGACTCAGTTGGTTGAGCATCACCCCACAAAGTAAAGGATCACTGGTTCAATTCTAGTCAGGGCACGTACCTCGGTTACAGGCCTGGTCCCCAATAGAGGCACACAGGAGGCAACTGATAGATGTTTCTCTCATACATAGATGTTTCACTCCCTCTTTTTCTCCCTCCCCTCCCCTCTCTCTAAAATAAATAAATAAAACCTTAAAAAAGAGTTAATTAGACCATAGCTAGAGTCAGTGCAAGTTTCAGAAACATTCATCTCTCACCACAATTACTGAAATAATGTTCAAACTTATCTCCTTTCTTAATTCTTTCTCCAATACAGTACCATCCTCTACATTGCAGTGGAGCAATCTATTAAAATTACGAAAGTTTTTATTCACTGCTGTGTCTTTGTACATGGCACAAGTGATCAATAAATTGAATGAACAAATGACATATTGAATTAATCCTTACAAACCTCAGTTCATGGGAAAATAGATAAGAATCCAAAGGAACCTGCTTCTCTATACTAAATAATAAGCACACAACTTAACTCTATGAGGTGGAGTTGACTTAACATTGCTTTATGACTCCTGGCAACCTTTCAGCCCTGACCAAACCTGGGGTATTGGTAAGTATTAATAGGAACTTACTGCTAACTTTGACTGATTTACTTGAGTTTTCTTAGTTGTAATAATGCTTAAATTAATCTAACGTCAAAACTGCTCCAGTAAAAATCAGATAAAGGACATCAGTCATGGAAATCTAAGTAAGGGATCATAGTCATTCTTTCACCCAAATATCTGAGGGCACACTATTTGCTGAGTACTATTCTACGTGCTAACTTAAGGAAATAATATCCACCCCCTACTCCATTAAAAATTAACTGTTCATAAATGATTTGATCCCTTTTAAATCAGTTTGCTACTGGTTTGTCAGAATAAGGAAAATATAATTTCATACATCATAGCAAATTTTAAGACAAAAAATATTATGAAAAACAATCCCTCTCAATTTATATTATATTATAAAGAAAAATTTTTGAGAGAATTTACCTTGAACTGGGAAAGTAATTCATCTCCTACAGTTAAAGGGCCTGGTTCATTTTCATGAGTTTCAGCCCTCTTCAAGATTTCATCTATATCCATTTCCTATAATTAGAAAAAAATCTTTAAATATATTTTAATATATTTTAAAGAAAGTGTACTTTATACTTAAATATATAGTTTAAATAGATGACACATTTTGAGGCAAGGTTTTTGATTTTTTTTGTTGTTGTATTTTTGCTTTGTTTTGTTTTTTCACCTGGGGTTCCTGTTCTTCTCCCTCTGGTTCCTTAAAAAGTTCCTCAGCACCAAATTTTAAAATGGCAGATAACTCTTCTTTATTGAAAGGAGTAGAACTGAAATCAAGAAAAACAAATAATACCCTAGTTAAAATTTAACATTACACAGGACTTTTATTAATTATTGATATAGTCACCTCATAACAGTTATATGACAGGTAGGTGAAGCATCAGCGGTATACTTATTTTAAAAAGAAAAGAATGTGAAGCCTAAATGTTAAAGGGGTTTCCCCCAAGGTTACAAAACTAGGGCGGTAAAACTAGGTACTAAATGTACGCCTTTGACTAGAAATTAGTCCAGTGCTTTAAAAAATAAAAAATTATTACTACATGAAATACAGTAGTTCAATGTTCTGCTTACAGTATGTAACATTTCCAAAAAATTAGTGAAGGATTCTAAACTGGTATTTTTTTAAGTAACTACCTTGAGGGGGCAGAACCTGTGTGTAGTACTGTCTTCCCAGTTGTGTCCATTCTCTGAATCACAAGATGATCTAAAACCATCTTCTTTTTGGCCCTTTCAAGAATATCCTCTTCCACTGATCCCTTTGTAACGAGACGATAAATATTTACCTGTAAAGATATGCATAATGAAACAAACTGAAATAAAGGATTTGTTTTGCAAACCTGAAGTGCCCAAATATTGGAATATATACCGAAGCTCATCCTATATGCGGTTAAAAGCAAAATGAAAATTATATATATATATAATTTAAAGTTAAGCTCCTTCAATTCAGAGATTATTCTGAGGGTATATCTCCTCCCTTCTTACATTCTGATTAGGAGATTTTATTTGCTTTCTTTATATTAAGAATGCTAGTAATTTTTAAATTATCTTTTAACTATGAAAAAAGGAAAAAAATGGTAAGCTTATGACTACCTTAAACCAGTTTTCTCAATTCTGATGTTTCATTATTCCACATAATCCAAAATTCTATGAACCAATCTCCACGTTATGGTAAGGTCTTACCACAGAACAAAGCTTTCCAAAATAGACAAAAATTGAAGTGTAGTAATTTTGCCCTATTTCTTAAAGTCAATAGTTCTGTAACAAACATTACTGCCATACAGAGGTATTTTGAGATTTCACAGGAATACTGTTAATGTTTACAATAATTAGGTAGACTTACCAGTATTTAGAGTATAGAAACCAGAGAGACTAGACATTCTGCATTACACTGGACTTTGTGGCACAGTGAAAAGATTATCTTGTGTCTTTCAAGTCTTCAAATGATCTTAAAAACCATTTTTAATTACCTTGAGTCTAAATTCTAACTCAATTTTAATATTAAATATTTAATATTTAAAATACAAAGCATTTTTACAAAGTTATGATATAACTAATTTTTTTCAGGACTGCAACTGTTGTGTTAATCAGAAGCTAACTAAATACTGTTTTATTTTGATCTTTATCAAAAATTATCACCTCCAAATGCATATTGTATTGGTGTCACCAATAAAATATCTTATTCGTCATCTATACCTACTTATTTTGTAGTTGCTACATGCAAATACTTAACAGAAGATCTGAGACTCTTTTGGTCAGATTTAGAACCAAATCCTGCTTACACAGCACATATATGAAGCATAGGAATCTTACTATATTTCACCAGTAATGAAATAATAAAGAATGTACCTCATTAATAATCACTAATAAAATTCATTTCATATTTATAACATATTTATGTTTAAAACATTTTGTAACATGATAGTAAGAAATCTGTATTGCCATTAGTTGTGATCTTATTCAGATACTCTTCTCAGAGGTCTACCATGTAACTTCCTATAGTATCCTTCTTACAGCTTCTCTTTTCTATCATCTACTAGGAAATGTGATGGCCAAGGTCATAGTATAAATGGAATGTAAGTCTGTCTGTGTGTTGAGCATTTCAATATAGGAAGTACCTGTTTAGTGCATTTAATCATTATTCCCCATCTCATCTACAACACAGGGATAGTTTGACTCTTCATATATGTATTAGGCCCAGCTCACCTGTGAGAATATCATATTTTCTCACTTTCTTGTCTTTTAAGTCTATAATTTGCTTTGGCATATTGTCATTCCCACTCCAAGTTCCCCTCTGTATAATGAGTAAGTCTGTTATTACCAAATCTAATACTAGTTTTTATCCTTTTATGCACCAATATGCCCCTGCTTTTTCCTTCTTTTGTAGTTCTTCAAAAGAATGAATCCCACTCTTATTTTCTCAACTCTAAACTTATTGTTTATATCCTAGTATAGTAATATACATTGAAATACCTGGGATTTGAAAAGAAATCTCTCTTTTTAACCTAAATAACTATTAGGGCATTAGAATTACTTTTCAAATTACATGTATCCATTTCAAGATAGAAAAAAGGGTACTAAAAGCAGTTGTTATAAAAAGGGGTCATTTGCATTTTGTCTAATGAAGTTGAGAACTAGTACTTTAAACAAGCTTTCATTTAGGGGCATGCAACATTATAACAGAGTATAAAAAATTATAGGAAGAAGCATGACATATTCTTAATAAGGCAGCTTTATGATAATTATCTTATCTGAATAAAAACATTTTTAGCTTTAAATCAAGGAGATTTTTTAGTAGAAAATATGAATGTTTAACAATAGGCATTAAAAATGTGCTAAGCCTTTTTGTGATATTTGTTCGTATCACCTGCTCTGGTGAAGTTTGTGAAATACTACATAGATGGAGGTAAGTGATTAAAATACAAGGACCAAGGTATCAAAATGGTGAGAGACAGTTTTTCTCAAGGCCTGTTACAATTGCCAAACTATTGTACAAAAACTATAAAGTTAGAATGGCTTTTCTGCATAGAAAATCTTATAGGCACAGGTATAAAATACAGGCTAACAAAGAGGTAGCAATGTACTCAGCAAAATCTCTTTCAATCTTTTGAGTTAAAACAAAACAGTTAAAATACAATAAATACATTTTAAAGTTTTATACTGAATGAAAAACATTGTACTCTACAATTGTAAACAGAATACATTATGAAAAAAGAGTGCATGATTCTATTCAAGGCATAGTTATCTCAGTTCTGTCAGACTTCCCAGGAGATTTGGTAAATTTGAGTTCCTCATATAGCAATGACTGTGTTCCAAAGATCTAACCAAGAGGATAAATCAAGATCACATTGATCTTTAAAAGATTCTAAAAATGTTAAATAAGGGAAATAAAAAAATACCTGTTTCTTTTGCCCGATCCGATGAGCTCTAGCCTGTGCCTGAAGATCATTTTGTGGATTCCAATCAGAATCAAATATAACAACAGTGTCGGCAGAAGCTAAATTAATTCCTAGACCTCCGGCTCTTGTGGAAAGCAAAAAGCAGAAATCCTATAAGGAATTATAAATAGGCATGATTTTAAATTCTCAAAATTATAACTGTAAATAATCAAAATTAGATTTTCAAATTGACTTTTTGAATTTAAAAATATTTTACCAATAAAACCAAAAGGTAGTTTTTAAAAATACTAATAAAATATATACACCTCTATAAAATCAAACAAGATGACTCCAAAAAAACAGCTATACGCGGGAATAATAAACATCAAATTCAAAAAAATTTCTAATGAAAGTGAGCTAATTTACTTTGCAGCAAATTAACTGCTTAATGCTGAAATAGTGTTGACTAAAATAATGAAACAATTTACAATTTTAAAAGCATTCATACCTCTGATCCTTCCGCATTAAAATGATCTAGAGCTTGTTTCCTCAATTCTCCTTTTATTGATCCATCTAACCTCTAGAATAAAACACATTAAAATATCACAAATAAAAAATTTAAAAAGGAATTAAAATAAATTATAAAATTAAGTATGTATAGAAAAGCAGCATTGCTTTTACTAAGACTGTAAGAGTAGAAAGTACTTTTTAGGCAATAAAACAATGACCAGGTATTCTGTCTCTAGAGTCGGTGCTCGTAACTACTAGGACTGCTTTCTGAAATAGTAGATGGCACAGGCTGTCATTCTGCTGGAGACTCATTGTAAGAGATACATTTTAGAAATGCAAATTAGTGAGCTCCATCCCAGACTGATGAAACTCTGAGGGAGAAAAACCCTCCAGTCAAAATTTGAGAATCACTGATTTGGAGGTTTTAAACAAACAGCCCATATTTCTGTTCATAGGTGCCTTGGGCAAGTGATTGGACTTTTCTCCTTGTTATATTCCTCCTGAACAAAAGGACATAACAGTAGTACTTACTTTATAGAATACAGAAGGTTCAGTGAAGAGAATGTAGTAAAATACGTAACACAGTGCCTGAGATACTGAGTGCTTACTAACATTAGCAAACCAACAGATGCCCAAAATAAAAATAAAATTTTAAATAGTATTCTTTCTTTTTACTAAAACTTACAATTAGAAGAAACTTAAAAAAAAAAAAATAGTGGTATATCATCCCTGGTCAGGTGGCTCAGCTGGTTAGAATGTCATCCACACACCAAAAGGTTGTGGGTTTGACTCCTAGTTGGGGCGCGTACAGGAGGCAACTGATCAGTGTGTCTCTCTCACATCTACGTCTCTCTCCCTCTCCCCACCCCCTTTATTCTCTCTCTAAAATCAATAAAACATACTTTATTAAAGTGTGGATTAAAGATGCCTTAAAAAATTTAAAAAATAATGGTATATCATTTTTTGAAGCATAACCTAAACAAAAATACAGTTAAAAATGATTCTCTCTGGGAAGTGATCTAGAAATGAAAAGGTATCAGGGACATAGAATAGTTGTTTAAAAGCACTACTGTGGAGTATTTTTATTTGACCATGTATTTATAATGATTTGTTTAAAAACAAACCGAGAGAGCTGTGGTGGGGATGGGGAAACAGAAGGTGATAGCTAAAGGGTACAGTTTGTTTTTGAGATGCTAAAAACGTTCTACAATTGACTGTGGTGATGGGTACCATATATCTGTGAAAACACATATATTGAAAATCAATGAATTGTACAATTTAAATCAATGAATTACATGGAATAGAAATTTTATCTCAATAAAGCTATTAAAAAAAATCAATGGCACTCTTTCTACTTTTACCCTTAAATGACATATTTCTCAATCATGTCCATATCACCAACCACCGGTGCTTCATAGCACTTACCAGAACAGTAATGTGATATTTGTTTGTAATTACATGCTGTAAACTCCCACAGAGCAGGGATTATGTGTGCTGAGTTTGATCATTGTAATTCTACTTCTATTTTACTGCCTGAACTAAATACGCACGCTATATTTTGCTGTGTATAAGGCACACCGACGTTTTTTGCCCAAACTTACAGGGAAAAAAATCTTTCATTTTAATTTTTTAATTCAATTATTTATTTATATTTAGATACTTGGGTTTTTTTGCATTATAAGTGAATTTTAGCATTTATTTTTGAAATTATTATGGTACAAGAAATTTTATATAAATAATTACAAAACATAAGAACAGATACAAGGTATTTCAGGCACTACCCATGTATAACACATATCCTATTTTTCCCTAAAAAATTTGGGCAAAAAAAGCACTCATTATACATAGCAAATATGGATTTTACTCATTGTACATATCAAATACATAGTAGTTCACTAGCTGCATATACTGGATTAAAATTATTGGATGTAAAGTACTGGAACTAACACCTGACTCTAACACTCATTCATACTTACTTTGTGTTGAATGAGTTTCAAAGTTAATACTGTAGAGACATATACACCCATATACTGTAGAGAATATAAACCCATTTTGGTCTCTGGTACCCTCTCTAAAGCCATGTAGTTTTATTCAGCAAGCTGTGCTTTAGAATAACTCTGAACACATAAATCTTCAAAATCTCCAACAGTCCTGGTAACATTCACAAGGACTGCTCTATTTCCTCCTCAGACTGAAGACTAATATAATATACAAGGCTGCTCCTTCAGATTTGAGCATGGAAGAGAAATAAAGAATTAAAAGAACATAAAAATTAAAAATTGCTTTACTTCTAAATGTAAGGTCAAGAAGAAAAAGGAAGTAATGACAAATAGAATTTTTAAACATATTATCTTAAAAGTAGTCTATATAAAAATCTACTTCATTTAGAAAAGATTTTCAAAGATTTATAGAACATGCTGAGGAATTACATGAAATTTAAATCAACAAAAATGACAAAATGAAATGCTTACTTGAAAGGGGAATTGACGATATTTCAAATATTCTGCAAGTATATCTAACATCCGCACCATTTGAGAAAAAATAAGAACTCTATTGCCTCTTTCTCTTAGGCGAATTAACAGCTTGTCAAGAAGAATCAATTTTCCGCTACTACGGATTAAGTGCTAAGGAAACAATAAATTACAAATGTTATAATTGTTAAAAGAACCAGTCAAATGAAACGCCCCATTTAACACATCAGTTTAGTTAAACAGAGGTTTTAAATTTTCATAATGTAGAAAGTGTTTTTCAGTTTACTACTTCTTCTAGGACCTTTATCATTTTGTTCTATGCTTTAAAACAAAATTTTCCTTGCCTTTTAGCACCTAGGTTTTTGTTGTATTTTCAGGAGGAAAAAAAAGACAGTCTTACTCTATTTGTTATTTATTACACTATTTCTCCAAAATCTAAGCTGAGTCCTGGCTGGGTGGCTCAGTTGGTTGGAGCATCGTCCTGTGAACCAAAAGGTTGCTGTTCCATCCTGGGTCAGGGTGTGTACAGAAGGCAACCAATAAATGTTTCTCTCTTGTATTGATGTTTCTCTCTCTCTCAAATCAATAAAAAACCATATCCTTGGGTAAGGATTAAACAAAATAATATCAGATGAAAAACAATACACTGGAAGAAGTAGGAACTAAGCAGTCAAAGGTTGTAAAAGAGTAAAAAAATGTATTCTAATTTATACATAAAGAACTTCATGATCCTAGTACTTCAAAGAACTACTATGGCAGGATAGTTTGCTCATACTTCTGATTTGTCTTCCAGAAGTGAGAATAAGTGTAAGATCTGAAGTCAAGATAGCCTTCTTAAGACTGCACAATATAAAAAGAGCTGAAAATTGTACATAGTCTTTTATGGAATCTACTGGCATACACTTTGTAGACTGTTAAAGACTGGGTATCTTCCTGCAATTAATGAAATACAGAGCCAATGTTTTATATCTGTACATTGTTTCAAAATCTATTATAATTGTCATTTGACCTTTTTCCCATTAACTTATATCATACAATTTTAAAATCTTGAATAAAAGATAGCCTTCTTAAGACTACTATTTGCCATTTTACAAACTCAGCATAATCGCTATTAGTGAATTTTTTCACAATTAAAAATACGAGATTTTTGCTAGATAAATTACAATAGCCCATATTTAGAAAGATTCATTTTTAGAAAAATGATCAAAATAATTGAGTAAGTTTTAATTTTAAAGGATTTTGGTAAGGGCTAAATGGTAAAAAATACCATTACTCAGATATACCATTAAGAGAACTTCTAACCAATATATTAAAGTCATTTTCAGTTATAACTGAAATAAACATTTCTAGATTTTGTTTTAGCAAAATTTAAAATTCTTACTTGTAAGGCCTCCTGTTTATTATAGAATTCATTATTGTCTGGTGGTTTAATGAGGTAGCAGTGATTACAACATTTCTTTAGCTCCATCATAATGTTCAAAAAGCCTGAGGTACTGCCCTTGGAACCTTTGCTGAGGGCTTTATAATTCCTGGTTAATATCCATCTGTTTAAAAAAATTATGAAAATAGTGCTTAGCAGAGAACAATTACTAAGATGAATTCTAAAACCACACACACAAAATCAAGCACCAAAGCAAAATTGTACCACTATGAAGTTCACAATTTCATATTATGGACCGAATATTGTTTACAAGACTGATAAACCTAGTTCATAAGAGTAATGGTAACTTGTTATTGGAACGTAATTAATGGTAAAGGCTTAATGTAACATAGTGAGTAGAGTGTATTAATCCTTTTCCCAAAATTTACTTTAAAAATGGTCAACTGTATTATCTATCTTAACCTTCTTATAAGTTTCACTCTATCAACCAAATGATGCACAGACCTAAAAGAATCCTCATGAAGATAGCTGGTGTAGCTACATTGATTTCTCTTAAATTACAATTATACAATACATACACAAGTTATAGAAAGATTAATAGTGGTTAATTACTCTAAATTATACAACACAACATTTCTTCTTGCCATGATCCACTTTGTTTTCTACCATCTTTTACTTTCTTCCTTTTTACAGTGTTAGTCTACAACGTAATTTAAAATACTTATGAGGCAGGACCCAAAAAAATCTAGAATTATCTTGGGGAAGGCCTATAGTACAAGCTTTCCTCTCTTGGTGAGTGTTCTAGGGACCCATCTGTATTGGTGTACCAGATGGCGTTGTTGTGAGAGGCTGCCTTTGGCTTCAGTGAATTTTTTTCTTAAGACTCAATGTTTCAGGAGGGGAGCACACCTCCCCACATTGTGCTGAGTGTTCAGCAGTTTTTGACCAAAAAACGCATGACCCCCATGCCCTATCTTCCTTATTCACCCAATGTCACCCTGAGCAACTTGTTTTTGTTTCCCCAGATGAAAAAAGTCCTCAAAGGGAAAAGTTTTGCATGTGGAAGAGGTAAAATAAAAAATGGCAGAAGCACTAAAAGGGTCTCAAAATTGATGAGTTCAGAAACTGTTTTCAGCAGTGAAAAAACATCTCGCTAGGTGCATTCCATCAAATGGAGAGTACTATAAAGATGACTGACATTTAAACATGTAAGAATAAAAACTAGTTTTTGATAAATAAATTCTGGGGATTTTTTGGGTCCCTCCTCGTATTTGCCTCAAAATGATAGCGGGTGGAGAAAGCAGAGGTAGCTACAGACTAAAAAAGACTGGCTATGAGTTGAAAAAAACTGAGTGATGAGACTTTATTATATGACATTTTTGTTTATGTTTGAAATTTTCCATAATAAAACCAAAAATTCATGTGGTAAATTTATTTTTTAAGTGTATAGTACTTACAGATTTTACTATGAAATGTTTATGAGAATTCAAATGCATGTAGCAATGCATTTCATACAATTAAATGTTTAAATACCTGTTAGAAGAAATTTTTTTTTTTGATTCATTACTATATAGATCTGGCATGCATAATTTATACAAAATGATTAATATTAATATAAAAAAACAGGCCTAAAATTATTTTCTAACTTTCTCTTTCAGGCCTCTACCTCTACCTGCCAATTACATAATTATTATAGTTACACAAATAATGCCTTAGTACCATGGAAATCCTCACACTGAAAAGGAACCCTCTATGAAATAGAGAAAAGTAACTGAATATATTAGAAGGTGAATTATTTAGTCTTATATCACCCATGATAGGTGATTCCATTAGACATGCCATTAAATCTCTCTCTGCCCCAATATGCCACAGAATAAACCTATTCTAAAATTCAAGAATTGTTACCCTATTGAGTAGATGGGGACCCCTCAATATGACAAGTACAGAGGGGTTCTTTAGAATTAAATGTTTACATCACATGTTTAGTTTACAACTTACTTGTAATACTGTTTCTGTAAAGCACTCATTTCCATTCTTAAAATCTGCTCAACCTTGGCAGGAAGTGATTTTTCCACATCTTTTTTAACTCTGCGTAACAGAAACGGCTCAAGTTCCTTGTGGAGGCTTGCATAACCATATTCTCTACCTTTGCCGTGTTCTTCTTCAAACTCTTCCCAGGAAGAAAACCTTACAAATTTAAGAAAATGGAAGAATCACTAAAAAATGCCAAATTGCATTATGAGATTTTTCAGGGTATTCATATGTAAACAAAAAATAGATTTTTAAGAAAAAATTAGCTAAAGCTAGTCACTTTTAATAACTATATAGATAAAACACACTTTGTTTTATACAAATTATGATTCTCCCTGAGTTAAAGATGAAGTATTTTCAAATATGGGAGTAATTATCACTAAAATACTTCTCAAATGATATAATCTTAAAGTTCTGAAACTACAGAAAGAGTATGTATGTGAACTAGAACAAGCCATTTATATACATCTAGTCTAATTTTCCTCATTTAGAAAATGGGATTACCAGCAAGTAATCAGTTTTGAGTTTTTAAAGAAAGGTATACTCTGAACATGGACAAAACTAATTTTTATTATAAATGGGCTCAAGCTTATTTATTTGCAAAATAAAAAGATTAAAATAGCACTACAAATATAGAACTAATAATCTGTGGTTCAATGTTTTAGGGCAATAAAACCTCTTCCTAACCTTATTACAAATATGAAATTATTTCCTGCTAAACTTAGCATGAAAACATTAAAATTTTATATCCAATTTATCTTACTTTTCTGGCATAATGAAATGAAGCAAAGACCAGAGCTCTTTGAGGGAGTTTTGTAGAGGAGTTCCAGTGATAAGGAGACGGTGATTGGACTTAAAGTCTATTAAAGTTTTATATAGAAGAGAGTCATCATTCTTTAATCGATGTGCTTCATCTACACCTATAAATGCCCAATTTAGACCTCCAAGGAATGCCTTAAAATGAACAGAAGAACATAGTTAATATTTTGAAAGAAAAGTTGAATTCAAACTTATGCTTCCCATTTGAACTGAATTCAAATTATTAAAATGAAGCAAAGTAAAAACAAACTATCTCAATTTTCAAATAAAAACTGTATCATTTCAAGATTAACTGGAATCCTCAAATCAGGTATGTCAATATGCAAAATAAAGTTTCTTCCATAATCGATTTAGCTATGAGAAAACAAAGCATAATACTGAAAATTTTTTTTTGCTAGCTTAGAGACTGAAAAGGATAAAAAACAATAATATCACTTAAAAACTGTAGAAGAGACCTGGCCTGGTGACTTAGCATGTTGGAACATCATCCCGTACACCAAAAGGCTGCAGGTACAATCCCCAGTAGGGGCATATATGGGAGGCAACAGATCAATGTCTCTCTCTCTGTCTGTCTCTCTTGCTCCCTCTCTAAAATCAGTAAAACATACCCACATATCCTCGGGCGAGGATTAAAAAAAAAACAAAAAACAGAATTCTATTTAAAAAAATAATAAAAAAAATTTTACAAAAGATTTTTAACTAAAGTCCAGTAAAAGCTTCTATTAATGCCAATTTAGAGAAAATATAATATAAATGTGGGACAGTGTCTCACTCCAAGTGTAAATATAATTCACTGTGTGGTTTCTATGAATTATAGATTTCTCATATATAAACACAAGTCTCTGACTTAAAACAGAGACAGGCCTGATTCTGCTCCTTAATAGTTGTATGACCTTACATAAGTTCATTAACCTTTTTGAAACTTGATTTTCCTTTTTAATGAAGTGGAGATAGCAATAGCTTGTGAAGTAATTAAGAATTACTTAAGATATTAACTATAAAAGAATAAGACAATAGCTATAAAGCATTTAGCACAGTGCTACACACAATGATAGTTCAATTCTGTTAACTAGCTACCTTTCTCCTTTTAAATAGGCACTACACCAAACTAGTTTCATGAAAGTCAGGAGTTGGCAAACTTTTATGTAAAGAGCCAGATGGTAAATATTTTAGGCTTTGTAGACAAATGTATGGTCTCTATTGCATATTCTTTGGTTTGTTTTTACAACCTTTTAAAATATAAATATCATTCTCAGTTCAAGGGTCATAAAAAAAAAAAAAAAAGCCAAACTTGACCCAAAGGCTATAGTTAGCTGACCCTTGATTTAAATTTTCTCATTCCATCCACAACACATTGTAAAGGAAACGCTAATATCCATCAAACAGAAACAGAGGTAATACACACCTTATCCTTCAATAAAATTTCATAAGTGGTTAACAGTATATTAAATTTTAACCGTTTGGTCTGGGGATGCATCCATTCATGAGTTCTTATCTATCAAGAAATTTTAAAGATAATTTTAAGACACTCATTTAAAAAAGTATACTTTTACTTGAATATCTAAAATAAAATCCACTCAAAACATACATAAAAATTATGTATATATTTTACATAATAAGTTAAAATTATTCTTTACACAGTCTAAGAAGCTATGTTGACCATGTAAATACCACACTTATCAAAATCTTCTATAAAATAAAGCAGACATGTCTTTAATACTATACACTTCTCACTGAAGAAAGTTAACACAATACTACTACTGATTAACTCATTTAAAAACATTTATGGATAAAATATGATATCTGAGGTTTGCATCACAATAATTAGGAGGAAAATACAACCCAGAGATACAGATGAAATAAAATTAGCAATGAGATAAAACTGTGAAGCTGGAAATAGGCACATGAGGGTTTACTATACTCTTGTGTCTGCTTCTGTGTACATTTGGAACTTTCCATAACAAAGAAATCATAATCTACAAAGTAACACTAAAGCTAAAATTAATTTTTAATTACAGCCAATTAAAAATGTACTGAGCACTTACTTTCTGGCAAGTTCTATATTAGAAATTAAAAATATAAAGACAAATAAAATACTTGTCTTCAAAGAAAAGTATGCCTAGATTTCTAAATTTGTGGAGAAAAACACTTACCATGTTTCTGCTATTAATGTCACCTAAATAAACCACAGCATTCATTTGAGAAGCCCATGTCTGAATTTCCCTTTGCCAGGAAGTTAGAGTGGAGAGTGGTACTACTAACAGAAAAGGCCCATATAATTGATGTTCATGAAACAAATAGTTCAGAAATGAGATCGTCTGTATTGTTTTTCCAAGACCCATTTCATCAGCAAGTATGCAACTATTTCCCCTACAAAATTAAAAACAAAGACCATGTATGTAACAAAGATTCAAATTTACAGAGAAACGTTTTTACATAACCCATTACAAGTTTATACGAACAGTTAAATAAAACTAATCTGATACTTGTTACATACAATATACCACTTTTATTAGCTATATAATAAATGTAAAGGACATAATAGTTTAAGAGAAGTAGAGGGAATTTACCATTTAGGTCAGAGAAATTTAAAAAACTGACAGTATTTTTCAATTAATTAATTATGTAGCCAAGTATTCAATCCATGAACAAATGGTAGAGTTCAAATATGTTAAGTAAAAAGTAAACAGAAAGACAATATAGCAGGAAAAACTATAGCTGTGGTAAAGTTTTGAAAAAACTGCACCCCAGAGTCACCTTATGTTGCCAATAATCGAGCAGGACATAGGAAAGAAGGGGAAAAATGGAAGGCTAAATGAGTATCAGAAATGACTGGGATGAAAAGAAATAGTCCAGGACTAGTGTGGGATAGGAAATGTGTATATATTATCAGTTTAAGCTCAATAAAAACTTATTTAAGTACTCTGATAATTGAACAGCTTAAACTCAAAACTGCATTGTTTTTTCTTCTTAGTATGTAATAACTATTATTTATATACAAGAAAATTCAAAGACCTGCATGCATATAAATACTAAAAGGTCTTATTTTTTATGTTGGTCACAATCTTTTCCAACTCCTGTAATTGTAAAATGCTTACCCCTCTCAAATTAAATAATGATTCAAAATATACTTACTTGCACCAAGAGTGAGCAAGCCAATTTAAACCATTTAGTTGATAATCTCTTAATTCTAAACTCTCATGTCCTCCAATATAGGATGGCTGCTTTTTTAGGGCTACAAATCTTGGCCTTTGTTTTAATACCTTTAAATAGAAATAAATGTTCATATTATTAAATTTAAGAAATTATATCAAAGGATGAAAAATCTTAAATTTTAAAAAAACATCTCAAATCATCAAACTCAAATATTCCATGAGTCAAAATATGTCTCAGGATTCAAAGACAGAAGACTGTTTTCTGTTAATATAACAGTAATATAAAGTGATATATTCTGTTATCTTTTGAATAAAATAATTAAATAGATAATTAAATTCCTGATGAAATATTTGGGTCTCGTTTATTTCATAAACAAAAGCTTGTCACTCATTCACTTTAACCATTGCTCTAGCCCTGACCTAGAAATAAACCACAAAACTGGCCTACCCTCCCATTTGATTTCTGATTTCTAAATTATCATTATAAATTTAATTCAATCATGTAATAAGAAAACAAATTCTAGCCCTGGCTGGTCTGGCTCAGTTGGTTGGGAGTCATCCTACAAACTGAAAGGTTCAATTCCCAGTTAGAGCACATGCCTGGGTTGCGGGTTTGGTCCCCAGTTGGGGCACATGCTAGAGGGAGCCGATTGATGTTTCTCTCTCACATCCATGTTTCTCTCCCTCTCTTCCTCCCTCCCTTCTCCTCTCTCTAGAATCAATAAAAGAAAAAAAAAATGCTTAAAAAGAAGAAAACAAATTCTAGTGGTACTAGACTCCAAAACTATCATCAAAAATAACTTGAAATACAAAAGCTCTTTTATTAGGATACCTTCTTATAGGTACATGCTTCTTTTCTTTTCCTACCTTCAAAGAATGTATTTGCTACCTTCTAAACCAATCACATACATCCACTTTCCAAGGGACTGTCTCCAGTTGGCCTCCCCAACTTACCACAATCACCACAATTTATCATCTTTTTGAAACAGGTTTACTTACCAAAGCTAAAATATAGCACCACATCTCAGATTACACAGAAATTACAGGGACATCATTTCCTATAAGATCTACCAACCAAGCAGTTCTTTTCTTTAGCTTATCTGAAATCAGGATCCAGCTATCCTGGGCTTGTAATATTTATGATGCATAAATACATTATCAGTAATTAAAAATGTCAAACAATACTCACTTTGCAATCTTTAAAAGGAGTGGTTTTTGACTGATTCCTGCTAAAATACTCATCTATGCGTGCTTGAAACTTTTTGGAAATGAGAGCACCATCCTCCCAGCTGCACTCTGAGTATGGAAGGCCCTGCCATTTACAATAATAATCAGGATAACCAGCTGCTGACTTTTGATTGGAATGAGCTGTGAGATAAATCAGAGATATTTACATTAAATCTTATCCAATGAATAATTCTTGGTAAAAACTACAAGTAAAAATTAGTTATCTGCTTTATAATATTCTAATATATAGTAAAAGCAATCTATTGTGTTTAATGTGCAAGCAGTAAATTTAAGATTTTTTTCAGATGTTTAATTAGAATCACTTATTACTAACCAATTATTCGCTCCACTATTTGATACTGTTTATGCAGGTCATCTGTAAGTTCTTGCTGGCAATTATAATATTCCACATCTTCTGGAGAAGCATTTTTCAACCTGAAAGATGATTAAATCCAGGAACAGACTTCAGAATTTCTCCTAAATAACCCCCGTCCCTCCAAAAACTATCAGTAGCATGAAGTCTCCCATTTTGCCACTTATCTCATGAGCCAGGTTAAATAATAAAGAAACTGAAACAAATAAAGTATAATTAATTTTTATTTAAAAAAATTTAGTACCTCCAGCCAAGATGGAGGTGCAGGTAGATATGCTCTGCTTCCTTACACAAGCCAAAGGAGGACAACAACAAATTTAAAAAAATAAATAAATAACCAGAACTGACAGAAAATCAAACTGTATGGGAGTCTGACAACGATGGAGATAAAGAAGAAACGTTCATTCAGACCTGTAGGAGGGGTGGAGATGGGCAGTTGGGGTGGAGAGGACCCATGCAAAGGCAAGGCAGCAGCTGGTGGACCAGTGGACTGGATGGTCCCACATTAGCATGCAGATAAACTGGGAGGAAAAACTGGCGAGTGTGACAGACTGAGCAACTCCAGGTTCCAGTCTGGAAAACTAAAGCCTCAAGACCTCTGACTGAAAAAATCTGTGGGGGTTGAGGCAGCGGGAACTCCCAGCATCATATAAGAGTTCATTGGAAAGACCCATGGGATCCTAGAACATACACAAACCCACCCTCTTGGGAATCAGCACCAGAAGGGCCCAATTTGCTTGTGAGTAGTGGAGGAAGTGACTGAAAGCCAGCTGAGAGCTGAGCAAGAAGAGGCACCGTTCCCTCTCTGATCCCTCTCCTGCATACAGTGCCACAAGGAAGTGAATACGTTCCTGGTTGCCCAGCCCTGGAGAATACCTAAGACTCCACCCCTTACAACGTAACAGGTGCTCCAAAACAAAGAACTATGGCCCAAATGAAAGAACAGATCAAAACTCCAGAAAAAGAACTAAGGGGTGAGAAGACAACCTACCAGGTGCAGAGTTCAAAACACTGGTAATCAGGACACTCACAGAAATGGTTGAGTACAGACACAGAATAGAAGACGTAGTGAAGACTATGCAAAGTGAAATGAAGAATATCCAGGGAACCAACAGGGAAGGAAACCAAGACTCAAATCAATGGCTTGGAGCTGAAGGAAGAAGTAAACATCCAATTGGAACAGAATGAAGAAACAAGAATTCAAAAAAATGAGGAGAGGCTGAGGAACCTCTGGGACAAGTTTCAACGTTCCAACGTCCGAATCATAGGGGTGCCAGGAAAAGAGGAAGAACAAGAAATTGAAAACTTATTTGAAAAAATAATGAAGGAAAACTTCCCCAATCTGGTGAAAAAAATAGAATTTCTTCTCAGAGAGTCCCAAAGAAATTGGACGCAAGGAGGAACATACCAAGGCACATCATAATTACATTACCCAAGATTTAAGGAAAGAATCTGAAAAGCAGCAAGAGAAAAGTAGGGAGTTACCTACAAAGGAGTTCCCGTAAGACTACCAGTTGATTTTTCAAAAGAAACATTACACACAAGAAGGGGCTGGAGAGAAGTATTTGAAGCCATGAAAGGCAAAGACCTACATCCACAATTACTTTATCCAGCAAAGCTTTCATTTGGAATGGAAGGGCAGATACAGTGCTTCCCAGATACGGTCAAGTTAAAGGAGTTCATCATCACCAAGCCCTAATTATATGAAATGTTAAAGGGACTTATCTAAGAAATAAAAGAAGATCAAAAATACAAACAATAAAATGACAACAAACTCCCAACTATCAACACCTGAACCTAAAAAACAAAAACAAAAACTAAGCAAACAACTAGAAGAGGAACAGAATCACAGAAATGGAGATTATGTGGAGGGTTATCAACAGGGAGGGGGAAGGGGATGAATGGGTGAAAAGGGAATAAGAAGCATAAATGGTGGGTACAAAATAAACAGAGGGAGGTTAAGAGGAGTACAGGAAACAGAGAAGCCAAACAACTCATATGTACAACCCATGCACATGAACTAAGTGGGGAAGGAATGCTGGTGAGAGGTGGGGTGCAGGGAGGAGGAGGATAAAGAGGAGAAAAAAATGGGATAACTGTAATAGCAAAATCAAGAAAATATACTTTAAAAAATTTATAATATATGAGCCATTCTATGTGACTGTTATCAAGGATTTAGGTATGGGTATTCCTAAGAACTTTTAGCTAGAGATCTCAATAGAAATAAGTCCATAAATAAGTTATTTCAGGTTATCATTTGATTCTTAACAATGTATTCCTTATTAATAAAAACCGTGGTAATAATGTTTGATCTATAAAAATATTAATTATAATATAAAACATATTTACCATCTTTTTGTTTCCTGATCTTTTTTCTTATAATTATCCAATTTTTTCATTCCTCTAACATTCTGCTGCTTAAGGGTTTCTTCTGTCTCCCAAGTATTGTGAATATGGGACCATCCCTTCCATTTAATTAAATACTGGATTTCTCCTGGTTCTTTGTTTTTTTCAAACCCTGCATTTGGGTCACCATCTGCTTCAACTGCATAGATGGTTGTAGTAGCACCAGTAGCTGAAAAAGAAAGCATGATACACTCCCTGTAATTCTGTTATAGGAATACTACCATTCAACTAACAAATTGAGGAATATGAATAGAAAAATATATGCTCTCTTAAATAAATAAAGTATCAGGGCACAGAAATTTATGTGAAGTTATAATATACATATAAAATAAAAATTGAAAATTTTAGAACAGAAAAATTATCTAGTTTAATCGTCTCAGTTTTTTTAATCCTTTCAGTTTTAAAATTAGAATCATGTACAAAATACAGTAGCACATCTAAGAGAATAGAGCAATTTACAATAACTGTTCACTTAGAAACTGATAATTAGAAACTAATATAATTTAAAATCATTTTTAAAAACTGCATGTCTCAAATTACTACGTCAAAGAAATATCTGTACCCCCATGTTCACTGCAGCATTATTCTCAATAGCCAAGACATGGAAACAACCTAAGTGTCCATTAATAGATGAACAGATAAAGAAGTTTGATACACACACGCAGGAATATTATTCAACCATAAAAAAAGAAGGAAATCCTGCCACTGTTACAACATGGATAGAATTTGAGGGCCTTATGCTGAGTGAAATAGGTCAGACAAAGAAGACAAATACTATATAACCTCATATATGAAATCTTAAAAAAAAACTCATGGGAAAATAAATTAGATTTATAATTACCAGAAGCAGGAGGAATATGACGAATGTGGCGAAAAGGTTCAAAATCGATAAATAAGTACTAGGGATGTAATGTACAACATGATCACTACAGTTAACACTGCTGAATGGTGTATTTGAAAGTTACTGAAGAGTAGATTCTAAAAGTCCTCATGACAAGAGAATTTTTTTCTTTCTTTTTTTAATTGTATCTATGAGATAACTGATATTACTTAAACTTCTTGTGGTAATCATTTTGCAATACATGTCACCTTAAATTTATACAATTGTGTATGTCAACTATATCTCAATAATACAGAAAGGGGAAAAATGTATGTCAAGGTAACTAAAAATAACCAATATATTTGCAATAAAACAAAAACACATTTTTTAAAAAAACCAAAGCATTTGTGAAATTGAAAACATGAACCTAAATAACTATTATTTAGGCATGGCAAGAGAAAAAATTAAGTACACAGGTTAAAAACTTTCTAATTATCTGTAATATATGAACCAAGGTCAAATGGATATTTGTTGAAAAAAAAAAATACTCAAGCTAAGCAAAGTCTATTTTACACCAAATAGGTAGAACAGAAGAAAATCTACCCTCTTGGCTTTCAAAATTGAAAGATCTTCAAGAAGTACTTTATTTAATCTAATATTATTATTGTTATTATTATTATTAAAGATTTTATTTATTTTTTAGAAAGAGGGGAAAGGAGGGAGAATGAAAGGGAGAGAAACATCAATCAGTTGCCTCTCGCATGCCCCTAACCGGGAACCTGGCCCACAACCCAGGCACGTGCCCTGACTGGGAATCGAACCAGTGACCTTTTGGTTCAGAGGCTGGTGGTCAACCCACTGAGCAACACTAGCCACAGCTAATCTAGTATATTATTACTGAAACCACCAAACATAAATGTTTTTTTTTAAAAAATACCTGCTTTTCTCCCAATTCGACAATCCATAAACCGTTCTATTGTCTCAAATTCCTCTTCCTCGGGTTGAGGAACATCCTCTCCACAGACTTCAAGTAGGTCATCAGAATCTGTTTTCATTTCTTCATCTTCCTTATAGCTCACGTTGACAGTTGCTTGACGACGAGAACTTCTTTTATCATTATCATAGTCTTCATCATAATCCTCCTCAGATGAATCAATCTGTCTCTTTTTTTGTCCAAGAATCTTCTTTCCATTTTTTGACTTAGATCTAGGGTAGACCAAGGGGTGAGAGGTGTTTTTTTTTACATAAACAATGGCATAAAACCATAAGAAACTATATACAAAAGGAATGAATACCTCCTATAGCCAACAGTTTTCAGCACACCCCAAGAACATACTACGCTTACCTGTTTTGAGGTTTTCTGCTTTTAACTTTGTTTTTTGGCTCATAATCAGATTCTGTTTCATCACAACTGCTTTTATCTCTTTCTTCTTCTGATTCAGAATCTGAGCCACTCTGAGATGGAGATCCTGATCCAGACATTTGCCAATCTTCACTGTACATAAAATAGATAAATTATGATTATTTATACTTACATCATATAGTAAACTTTATCTCTAATAAAAATACAAGAAAATAAAAAACTGCCTTCTACTTAATAAAAATATTGTTGCTTTCATGCTTACTAAAAACATTTAAATGTCTGTAAAAAGAAGAAAAATGCTGGAAAATATTTGATATAGATTTCTTCCTATAATTCAAGAGTTTTGTTAATCATTTATAGTTTATACCTCAATGAATGGCGAATATATAAATGTTATTTTGACTATCATTATGGAGAAAACATAGCATGATCATTTAAAGAGCATAACTGTATGAAAATTATACTTGCCCTCTCAAAACAAAACATAAAAAAGATTCAAATCTCTTTCAATTTTCTGGAGATACTTCAAATCACTTCAAAACTGATTTTCAAAAATAGTACATGTTCATGAAGAAATTAAAACAGGGATTACAAAAATATTTTTAAAAAATCAATCCATCTAAACATTCAATTACCTTTATTACTATTTTTAGTCTATTTAATTCCAATCAACATGTACAGAGAAAATATTGGATGCACATAACATTCTGCCATAATATAGACTCCAAATGAAAGATACACACTAAGTTCTTATACATATACACTATATTCTGTCTCGGGGTCACTGATTCTACTCCATTGCTCTGCATCTCTTGCATCAATGACTATGTTAATGATTACATAAACAAGTACATATGACAAAATCTGGTTTATATCAAAACACAATAGAGAAACAAGTTTTTTTATCTTGAAATCTTTTCAGAGTTTACACACGAAGATTAACTAGAGACAGAATATATGAAAAATTATCCATTTTATATTTTTATAATATTATGATTTTTATATCCAAGAATGTCTATCTATCATTCCCAATTACTTGCTTTTTAAAATATTCTTTGCTTGCACCTAGGCTGAGTTCAGAAATTACTAATTCAGGGGAAGAGTTACATTAACTGAGGAGACACAGTAGTTGAAAATGCACTTAGTAAACTAGAAGACAGATCTGAGAAAATTAGATTACAGCATAGCAATAAAGGGATAGAAAACATGATATAGTAGGATTCATGGAGGATGGGATGGATGATCCAACAGATATGTACAACATATATGATCCAAGACAAATATAATATTTACATCTATTAATAGTACCAGACTTGCAGAAGACGTCCAGAGATACAATGACTAAATTTTCAGAAACTAAATAAAAGATACAAGTCTTCATATTAAAGATGCATAAGATCAAATGCATAAAGTGGAATAAATAACAAATTCAAAGCTAGACACACCAAAGTGAAAGCATGAAGTATCAAAGAAAATTGAAAAATAAGAGACAATAGAAAAATGTTTTTGAAAAAAACTCAGACAATCTAGGTATCTGAATTGAGAATCTAGGGTATTCTTATTTTCTCGGTCAAGTTCTTTAGGATATTATTGTTGAGTTCCTAAATGAGTTCTACAGATTAAGTAAATTTCATTTGCAGATGAATAGTAAGGATAACTATTACCATAAATTAACAAAACCACCCAAAATCCATTATTAGCTGATCACTTACACCTTTATACCCAAGTTAAGATTTTCTGACACTATGTATAAGCATATCTTTGAAATTTCAGAATACATAAGGGAGAGAGGGGATAGTAGATAAACAAGTGGCACAAAAACCTTAAGTCATCACAGAAAGATACAAATTAATGGTTTAAATTAACCTAATAAAATGTCATAAACCAAAAAATTATAAAAGTACACTTCTGGCAACAACTTCTAATAAAGAAATATAGAATCATTAGGATTTTCCTGATATGAGAATAAGTAATCAGTTGAACAAAATGACATACTCTTTATGCTTTTTCCTTTTGACCTCACTCGTGTCATCAGAATCTTCACTGCTAGAAGAATCCTGTAGAAAAAAATAAATAAATGAATAAAGTTAATGTTATTAATGAATGCAATTTAACCATCACACACATTTTTGTTGGTCATACTATTTAAAGTTCACCCTGCTAATAACAGTAACTATAAGACCTCCTTTGTCCATGTTGTTATTATTTATACTGTTAGCACAGAAAATGATTAGTAACATTTTATTCAAAATTTATAACATAGCCAATGAAATTAGGTAAATATCACAATGTCAGCATTTTGTACAAAACTTTAAAACCTATCATCTCTGTTACATACACAGGAGCTCCCATAAAACTGTAGGCTGATTTCTTAACAAAAATCTTTAAATCCAAGAGAGAAAACTGAAGAAGTTCATAACCACCAAACCTCTATTACAAGAAATGTTAAAGGAACTTCTTTAAGAGAAAAAAAGAGATAAAAAATATAAATAAAATGGCAATCACTATATTATCTATCAGTAACTGCTTTAAATGAAAATGGATTGAATGCTCCAATCAAAAGACATAGGGCAGCTATATGGAGACAAAAATGAGACCCTTACATATGCTGCCTACAAGAGACTCACTTCAGGTCAAAAGAGTTACACAGACTGAATGTAAACAGATGGAAAATGATATTCCATGCAGATGGAAATGAAAAAAAAAAAAGCTGGGATAGCAATACTTATATCAAACAAAGTAGACTTAAAAATAAAGGCTATAAAAAGAGACAAAAAAGAACATCTCATATACAATAGCCAAGGTATGGAAGCAACCTAAGTATCCATCAATAAACAAATGGATAGAGAAGATGAGGGACATATATAAAACAGAGGATTAACCATAAAAAGGAGTGAAATCTTATAATTTGCAACAACATGGATGGACCTAGAGGGTATTGTGCTAAATAAATCAGACAGAGAAAACCAAATACCATATAATTCCACTTATTATGTGGAACTTAAAAAATACCAAAATAAATGAGTAATAAAAACAGAAGTAAACTCATAGATACAAAGAACTGACAGTTGTCAGATGGGAGCAAGGTTAGAGGGCTAGGAGAAAAAGGTGGAAGAATTAAGAAGTACCAACTAGCAATTACAAAATAGTCATGTTGAAAAGTACAGCAAAGGGAATACTATTATAATATTAGAGGAAATAAAGGTGGAAGAATTAAGAAGTACCAACTGGCAATTACAAAATAGTCATGTTGAAAAGTACAGCAAAGTCAATAATATTATAATAACTATGTATGGTGCCAGGTGGGTACTAGACTTATCAGGGGGGACCACTTTGTAAGTTATATAAATGTCTAACCATTATGCTGTACACCTGATACTAATATAATATTGAAAGTCAACTGTAATTGAAAGAAAAATCTACTAACTCTGAAGACCATTATTATTGCCTAGTATGGCCTCAAAAAGAAATCATAGTCTCAAAATTTTACTATTTTTCTTCCCTATTAGGCAGGTTTTGAAACAGTTCTTAAAGCACACATGCATATATGCTCACATCTACACAGGAACTGTACTATTCACAGCTGCTGCCTATTCTTTTAAAAATATGTTGAGAATTCTGTTAATATTCTGTACAAATAAGACTTAAAGAGTATATTATTTCTTCATTCATATATGTGTACATACATACATACGTCTTTGTGTATGTGCATTTTTGTAGTATTCACATATAGGTTACTTCCAGTTTTGCTTTGATTAGCAAATGCACATAAATTTCCATTGCTTTAGATTAATCCCTAAAAGTACAATTATTAGATAAAATATGTCTGTGTTTTAAGATTCTTGATATACATAATCAAATTTATCTCCTATCCTTTCAAAACACGTGATTCTAATAATTTTGTAAGTATCTACCTACTTCAATGACTGGGCATCATACCTACTTTTAAAATAGTAGCTTTCATAATGAAAACTCACCTCTTCTGATCCACTATTAGATGAAGCTTGATGTTGTTGTTGCTGCTGCTGCTGTTGCTGCTGCTTCTTGAGCATTGCGGATCTCTGAACAGCCAGAATACTAGGGCTAGATTTCCAAAACTATAATAGAAATATGAACGAGTAAAGGATCAAGTTTTGCAAAAACTAAAAAGAGGTTCTTTTATTGAAAAGCAGCATCAACATTTTCACTGCCTCCAAATAATAAATTAAGACTATCTTCCTTACTTACATTATATGTAATATTAGTGCAATATAAATAAAATGTTGAGCTTTACTTATATATAAAAAATTTATGCAAGCTTCATAGATAATATTAATCAACATGTTCTTTGGGGTTACAGGTATAACTTTCAAAAACAAAGTGATAATTAATGAGATACCAGTGATACTCAAAGTGGTTTCCTATTCTTTGAACTGGTGTGAGGCAAACATGAAGAACTTAAATCAGAATGCAAATCAACTACATTACTAAGCACCTTTTTTGTAGCAATATTTTCTCAATGAAGAAAGTTATACGTTGACTTATATTCTGGCGAAAACATCCTATGACTGGTACTCTGGTCCAAGCATCTTAAGATTGGTACTCTAAGTAACACTACTTTATGCTATTATGAGGTGTAGACAAGTTTTATTAAATATTGTAGTAGCTTTGACAAACCAAATGTCCCTTAGCCTATTCTACCAAGTGTTTTCAAGGAAGCAGAGTGTTCCTGCTACTAGCAATAAAGTGTCTCCTTGAAGATCTTGAAAGTAGAGATCAGACACTGTAGGATTAACAGAAATATCTCACAAAGACTTTAAGAAACTCAATTTCCACCTCAGAAAGAGGTTGAAAAGATTTTGTGTGTTTATTTTGTACCTGCTGTTTCATAGTTACAGATTCTCTTCCAAGCCAATCATTCCACAGATATTTAACCACAACTGAGAATCACTGAAAGTAAATTTTAATGTTTAAAATTTATGTTTTCTAAAAGCTCTATTAAGAGTGCTGTAAGTCAATGCTGTAAATCTACCTTTCACTGGATACTTTATTTATTACCTCAGCTCCATCAACTTTTGGTGGTTTTGCTTGAACTTTGTTCTCCCGGGATGTATCTGACTCAGACTCCGACTGACTGCCCGATTCAGATCCAGAGTCAGAGTCACTGCTACCCGACTGGCTACTGCTCCCATCACTAGTGCTTCCAGAACTTGAACCAGATCCAGAGCCTGAAGCTGACCCAGAATCATCATCCGACTGGCTGCAATTTAAAAGGAAACAGATTTCAAACAAAATTATTAGGAATTTAATCTTTCTTAAAAAGTCAGCTGAAAGCCCCAAATCATTCAACTTTATTTCATATTTCAAGTTTCTATAGCTAAACAAATAGAAAAAGGAATTAATGGTAATCTATAGTAGTAACTGACAGGGTTAATAGATTTTGTAGTTTGGGCCAAAATGTAAGCAATCAGATCATGATCGTCTGACAAGATAATGAGCATATTCTATCAAGTACAGAATCCTGGGCTAAAAACTTGGAAAGTTTAAGCCAAGGGATATCCTTAAAAGGCTAGTTAGCTGTAGTAAATATAAAGTAGATGTGTGGAAAAAAGTTTTAAAAATGTGTTGAAAATTCTCATGGTAACAGGTAGAAATGAAACTTGTAATTTCTACTTGTCTTCAACTTTGTATCTATAGTTTATCATTCCAGGGAAGTATGGTTTATTATAATTAGGCTACGATAAAATACAATATACTAAAAAATAAAATCAGTAATTGCTTCTCTGAGAAAACCAGCGACGCTGTCGTGATTCCACAGTCATACATCTGAAATAGCAGCAAACACTCACAATCTTTCCTAACCTCTATACACGTACATGTGAAAGCAATGAACAGTTAATTGAGAAATTATCATTTTCCCAATTACTAATTTTCAGTCAAGGGAAGCTTAAATATGGTCTGAACTAAATAGTTGATTGTGTAAATTATTATTATCCCCAAGGCTATTTGTTCACATGGTGTTCACATCTGAATTGTTGAAAACCAGGGACTAAAATTTTTGATACACATGGTAGACAGCTTTTTATATGATTTCATCTGGCTTTATGAGAAACAACAGATAATGCAGTTTAGCTATAGAAGAACTCATTCTGCATGTCTTCTGCTGTACTTTTCAGAAAAACCACCAGATGGAGGTATTACTCCATGAAAACAGACTTCAATATTAGAAGCTATTCCTTTCTAAAAGCCATTTCTCCTATTTAAGAGCAAGGAATTAATAGTTTCTACATGGAAACACAGATATAAAAGTTTGCAAGACTTCTGATTCCAAAAGTGAGATATAAATTAAAATGCAAACAAATATGCTTAAATGCAAACATATATATATATATATATATATATATAAATCTAGCGGAATATTTTTATTCACAGAAATTGTAAAAAAATATTTGCTTCTAAGGACTATGATATAAAAATTATTTTTGCCACAATTTCTACCCACTGTTCACAATGGTTCTGAGGTCCAAAAACAGTACAGTGCCCTTTAATTAAATAAACAACAAAAAAAATCTTTCCATATTTTACTTGGATCCCTTGAGAGAAATTTCAGCAAGAGTACTAGAGAAGGTATTTTTCCTTACACACAATTTCATTTCTCCTTTAACCTGAGAGAGAGAGAGAGACATCTACTTATTCAATAAACTTAACTAAGAACTACGTTGTTAGGCACTGGGAAGATTGAGATAAGACAGTCCTTACCATTAAAAGAACTTCTAACCTGGTATGGAGAGATGGTCATGTCAACCAATAAATACCATTATGTGCTATATTGAAGACAATGGATCCAGGTGTATGGGGAGCACTGAAGATACAACCAAGTTTGGTACAGTAATAGTGAAACATTTAGAAGAAGGCATAGTCGAACTAATTCTTTAGGAAAGAATAACTAGGCAGAGGTGTATCACTTTAATTGCTTATAAGCTTCTTGCGGATCTTGTTTATTTTTTCCGGAGTCTCTACCACAGGAACTTCTACAGGTGGCTACTCAATAAATACTTGAAAAGTAGATGAATGAATAAGTGAACATGGGTGGCAATCATGGCTCTATCTTCTTAATAACACCTTGATTAGCCATTCACCATGGACAACTAGTCAAAATTCCTTGTTAGTAGGCATAGTTCTGGCTGGAGATGAAGGCAAACGGCCTGAACCTAGGCTACTCTAACGGTATAGGCTTATTACTACAATGTCTTTACCTTAGATATTAGAAGTATGAAGTATTTATTTATTTTATTTAGTTCTTAGTAGGAATAAGAACAAGGAATATCAAATATGTAGTCGTAGAATGATCTCCAGGATACAGTTAGAAAAAAACCCCACAAAACAGTGTTTATAGTTAGCTTCCTTTGTATAAGGGAAAAACATTCGTACATATTTGCTTATACTTAAAAAAAAACCAATACAAAAATGGTAGCATAAACCAACAATTAAGTTAAAAATGACTACCTACAGAAGGAGGGAGTACAAAGAACATGGACTGAAAGAAGTCATGAGCTTTTGAATCATGTCAGTGCTTTATATAATTCATTTTTTAAAAATCTAAAAATTGAAAGAAAAATATGTACAGGTGGAGGGGGAGCAAAGATCTATATTCCAACAAAATTTTGCGCTAAAATAGGTGAAAAGCCTCTTGCTAATAATTATACTTCAGCCCATGCTGCAAATGCTCTTTCTAGAATAGAAGTCTGATCATGGTGTAACTTTCTTTTATAAATCTAAAGTGTTTCTGTAACAAAGTTCAAACACCTATGAAGGCATTCAGGAATTTGTCTCAGCCAGTTTCCTACTTAAACCCTTAGTTCTAGCAGTGGCAAACCCTGTAATTCTCTGAGAGAAAGTTTCTCTTTCCACTTCCTGCTTTTGCATAATTATTTCTCTCTCCCTGCCCCACTACATAATTCCTACCTGAGTCTCACCTCACAGGTACTTCTCCAATAAACATTTCCTGACTCCATTCTCAACCTAACATTAAATCAGGTGTCCTTTAGCACTCCCAAAAAACATCCTTTCCATACTGCTATCTACACATACTACATGGTGAGAACACCATGTAACAATCACTGTAATTTTGTTTTCTTTTGCTTTATTGGTATCCTATACCTTTGATATTCCACCATGTTTCTAAAGCATTGGAATTTTCATTTGCTGCCCTTCGTATACTGAGCACTGAAGAACTCAATATATGTTTGATGGGTGTGTGGATATATATAAAAACAAAGATATGAGTTCTGTTTAGAAGGTATTCAGTCATGTAATATGAAAAATAGAGACATTTATTGAGGATACAAAATACAAGAAACATTGTACATAGGACAATGATACCTCAGTCCCCTTCAAAGTAGGCACCTTGGGACCTCTGACTGTTTTCCCAATTGCTATCAACTGCCCTGTTGTACTTCCTGAATTTAATTGATGGTGTGAAATCTCCCCCCTTTCAAAGGTGATTTTAGTTTTAGGAAAAGCCAGAAGTTGCAGGGCACCAAAGCTGGGCTGTAAGGGAGCTGAGTCACCTGGGTGATTTGGCGCCCTGCAATTTCTGGCTTTTCCCAAAAGTAAAATCATCTTTGAATGGGAAAAGGTTTCAGACTGTCGATGAGATGCAGGGAAATACAACAAAGCAGCTGATAGTGATTCCAACACTGGACTTTGCAGTGTTCTGAACAGTGGAAGAGATACTGGGAGAACTGTGCGAGATCCCAAGGCGCCTACTTGAAGGGGACAATGACTGGAGGCATCATTGTCCTATGCACACTGCTTCTTGTATCGTATATCTTCTTTAATAAACGTCTCTATTTTTCATATTACATGGCTGGATACTTGTGTGTGTGTGCATGTGCGTGTACAGAGAAAGAGGTGCCTAACTGCCACGTGCCTAACTCAGCATGCAATCTTCTTTTCTTTAATAACAGAAATTCCAATGTTATGGTCACTCAGTATAACATAACAGTGTATAGCACAAACTCCCTGCAACTAAGTGTGGCTATTAGCTTAAGTTCTGACAAACAAGATATAAGCAGAATAAGTTGTACTTCCCAGAAGACTGTTCAATGGGGGCTAAGGTAGAAGGTACTCCCCCCTCCCCACCTTTTTTGTTTTGCTCTTCTGATTTGCTTTCAAAGTTTGCAACTGACAAGAAAAAAAAAGCTGAAAAAAGTACTCAAAATTTACGTCTGCACAGGTTCTTACAGGGGCTACTACTTTTTCCCCAATATTCCCATGGTTATTATAAGCCAATGTTCTTAATGATTTAAGTGACCAGAAAAAAATTAACATCCTATTCAGTAAGACATGTAATCCATTTTTAAATTGTTTTTTAAAGTTAAATTTTTAGGTACTTTATAATGCAGCTATCTTCATGAGTTCCATATAACTAAAATGTTACGATTCTTTATCTATGGATTATATTAGAGAAATGCTTCTCAAACTCTAACCAACATCAAAATCACCATCCTTCTTCATTTTTAAAATTGAATATGCCTGGGCTCCATTCCATACCTGTGAAGCCTGCGGCCCTATGGCTGATCTTGAGGGTTTTAATGGCTTACTTTTGTTCTTAGGATTAAATGACTAAAATCTGATCTTTGCCTACCTCTCCAATTTCATCTTAAAGCCACTCCTCTATCTCTATTCTGCACCCTAGCCTGACTTCCTTTA
Organism: Desmodus rotundus; assembly: GCF_022682495.2. Taxonomy (NCBI): domain Eukaryota; kingdom Metazoa; phylum Chordata; class Mammalia; order Chiroptera; family Phyllostomidae; genus Desmodus; species Desmodus rotundus. Next base: position 135,448,798 of record NC_071387.1, read on the forward strand.
GCTCTTGAATTTGCCATGTGTTCTTACTTCATAGCCTTGGTGTGAAACAGTTCTCCATACCTGGAAAGCTTGTTAATCCCCACCCCTTTTCCCCTCATACTCCTATTCTATTCATCCTTCACTTCTTGAATCGAGCTTTTCCTAGACTTCCGCTCCCAGACTATATAAGACACCTAGTAGGATATCTGGCACTTAGTATGTACTTCACATAAGCTAGTATGAATGCAAGGGTGTTTTATTTAACAACTGTATACCTACTTTCTAGCACTTTACTGGACGGACTCGGAAAATACAATTATTTGTGAATTAATAAATGGTTAGTACTACCTCCTCTCTGCCTTTTTGTTTATTTATAAACATCATAAGCCTAAGTCCTTTATATAAACTCTTTTGTTCTTTCCTCCTGGTGTCTCTGCCTCTATACTTTTCTTCTTTTGTGTTTTTTTCTTCTCAAAGTCACGTAATTTTAGATCTTGGGGCAGGGCGGGGGGCAGCGGAATGAAGCTTCTTTTAAAGAATCAGAAAGCTGAAAACACTGCATCCACTTACCACACAGTCCCAACTGTCTATTAGTAAGTAGCACTGGTTCCTTTAAATGACATGCATGATCTCCAATTCACCTGTGGTCCCCCACCTCCCCTACCCCCAATGTCTTATACCTGGACAGCTTCATTCAATTATGTTATCTGCTGGGCCCTTATGGCCCTTTATCCCAATTTATACACCAGTTAAGACAAAATTTAAAACAGCTCTTCATGGCTTCAAAATACTTTCATACTCTATTCCATTTTATCCTCAAGACAACAAAAATGTCTTTGTAGGCATATATAGGGAGTTTTTCTAGACCCTTTGTAGTAGAGGAGGCAACCCTTCCAGGGTCCCAGCTTTAAGGACACATAATTCTGTACTCAAATACTTAATTCCAATCCCAACCCCAAACTCCTGTCATAGGGGCCTATATTCCTCCCAATACCCCCTGTGCTATCATGTTTGCTCAGAGCTTACTGCTCTGAGATCTCTTTTGTTGCTGGCATGTGAAAGCTCTCCCTGAAGTTCAGCCATGCACCTACTTTTTTCCCCTTTGCTCTATTTTACTTAGCATTTTCATATGTTTATGTGAAACATAAACATAGGAAGGAGTCTATATTAGTTCAGCCCAGAATATGGCAGAATAGCAACCTCTGTTTTCTGTACCTAACTCATCTTGGGGCTAAAAAAAACACTAAGACCTGTAATGGATTCATGAGAATGATGTATTCTCAATATACAAAGATTCTTCTACATTACAAGTATTCTTCGCCTTATTTATTACAGGAATTAGAAACTAATCTGCAATAGAACATAAAGGAAGAATGAATAAAATAATGAATGACCTTCTAAGAAAATGGTAGCAACGGGCAGGTGCTTTCCTTACCAGCAGATCAACAGAATAAAACTGGCCCTGATTAATCTTGGAATAGATAAAAAGTAGTCAAGAAAGTGATACTGGGGTGGGTATAAAAGTACTGAAGAGAAATGAAAAGAACATCTCAAATCAGTAGCACTAAAGAAAAAAAAAAAGACTGCATGTTTAAACATGGTAAATTAGACTACCTGTTAGATCAATGATTTCTCATTTTAATTCTTTTAATGTATCCATTTATTTACTTCTTTTGTCCCTAGAAAGATTTCCTTTGTGGTTTATGCCATTTCCAGAATACTTCCTTATTTTTTTAAACAAGTAGATGGATTAAGACTGGGGAGTAGAGGGAGGAAGGCTATAGCATACATTAGTAGAAGGTAAACTGATTTTCCACAGAAATATAATAGAAAACTAATGCTGTGTGCCTGACAAATATACTCACTAATACATACACAATCAAAGAATGTATTTACCATTCTAAAGAGCAAGTATATTGCACTAAATTCTCATTTATGCCTTGCTGCCTTCCCCCTTAACTAGTGAAGTGTCAATGCCATTAAAAAGGACTTCTTGGGGGAGTTTTAGAAAGATTAAAAAAAAATGTTATTGCTGACACTATTACGGATATCCCCATGTCCCCCTCCTTTTCCCTCCTCCATCAAGCATCCCCCCACTCCCACCTTCACCACTTTATTGTCTGTATCCATGGGCTTTGCATATATGTTCCTCGGCTAATTTCTTCCAGTCCCCCCCACCCCCGACACACACACACTCACTCCCCTGAGAATATTTTTTAACAAGACACTTGTGGAGAAAATTCAGAGCTCACTTGATGGTGTTTTGAAGTTCAACCCTGACTTATTTCCTCCTAGCATTCTAGCCCTTTCTTCTCACTGTAATTATATTTATACCTATACAACCATGAGTCTCAGGTTTCTGCCACATGGAAATAATAAACATACTTAAGGATTACTGTGAAGTTTAAAAGATGTAAAGTATACTGTCTGAAATACAGGTGTTCAACATCAATACCTATTAGAAATTTTTTTTTTAAACATTTTTTTCCCTGAGTTCCAGATCAGAATCATTATATCAAAGTTTTGCTTAAGTGTTTTTTGGACTGCCTTAAATACAAATATATAAAATGTATAATAAATGTACATATTTATTATATGTACATTTAAATGTACATATAAATGTACAAATAAAACCTATAGAGCCCTGGCCGGTGACCCGGTTGGAGAATCACCCCATACACTATAAGGCTGCAGGTTTGATTTCCTGTCAGAAAATATACCTAGGTTGCAGGTTCAATCACCAGTCAGGGAGTGTATGGGAGGCAACAAATCAATGCTTCTCTCTCTCTCCCTTCGTCTCTAAAATCAATAAAAGCATATCCTTGGGTGAGGATTAAAAACAAAAACCCTGTAAACACACTAAAATTTCAAATTTTAGTAAAAAAAATAAAGACATGGTAATTACTACCTGGTGCTCTGTGCCAGACATTGGGTTTTCCTTAATTCTTTCATTTTCATACAATAAACAAACAAATAGAGGCCCAAAGAAGGCTAAGTGAGGAAAACAAATACTAATACCGTAAGTACAAATTATGAGTACATATGAAGAACTGAAAGAAAATTCAGAAAAATGAAAGCCCCTGATGTTTAGTATGAGAGGATTAATTTATTTTGAAATAACATTCCTTTATGCTTATACTATATATATATATATATATATATGTTGTCTACTTGCCCCTCCCCACTCATCCAGTACCCAACATTTGCTTTTTATTAATACATAACTGTCCCTTAGGTTTTCAGTGGCATATATCCATGCAGCTATAGATTTCCCAGAATCTCTTTTTAGCTACGTATGGCCATGTTAACAGGATTTGGCCAATGAGAAATGGCTAGAAGTGATGTGGAATTTCAACGTGATAGCCTTCAAAATGAAGTGGCTTGCCTTAAATCCTCCACATTCCCATACTCTTCCTATTGGCTAAAAATGACAACTACTGGAGCAAACAGAAGCCATATGTTAAAGATAACAAAGCTGTCCCACCAGCCAGAGTACCTGGATAACCTCATGTGTTAGAGCTCACTTTCCTGAAATTGAAAAATAACTGTATTTGAGCCCACGTGTTTTGAGGTCTCTAATATACAGGGTGAGGAAAAAGTAGACTTTACAGTTTTTTGTATGGAAAATAATACAGCAGTCAATGAATAATAATACAAGAATAAACTGTTTTGCATTCTCACAACTATAAACCTACTTTTGCCCCCCCTATATATAACACCTTAATTGATTTTCCAATACACTATGTCCGTGTAATAAAAATTTTTGAAAGAACAAGTTTTGTACCTATATTATTTGAAATCATATGCTCATGTCTTCAACTAAATAAGTACTGTGCAAGAATTTCTAGTAGGAACAAAATGCCGGCAAAAGTAAAACTTGTGAGAATCAACGATACAAAGATGGGTCAATTACTGATTGAGGAACTGGAGTTGAGGGATATAGAACAGGAGCAAAGCTTTATGGAAGGAATGATTTTACAGCTCAGTATTGGTGGTGTAGCCCATAGTTTTCACTCTAGAAAACATTCCTCTCAGAAACAACAGATAAAGCTTCCTATCTTTTACTAAAAAATATCATACCCTTTGTGTAACCTTCTCCAATTTCTCCAGGCACAGGTCACTCTTCTATCCCATGTGCTCACAACATTTTGTTGATGTTATTAATAATTTCCTCACAGTACTGCAATTATTTTTATAACGATCTCTCTCCTCTAACTACAACCTGGAATTCATTAAGTCAGGGCCTTTATTTTAGTTATTTTTATAGACCATGATCCACTTTAACAAAACTAGAAAAACAATATGGAAATTAATAAGCATTGAGTAAATAATTACAATTTAACAAAGTGAATTAGTGGTCAAAGGCAATGGCTTTCAAATTTTTTTGGACTATGACTTATGTAATGTACATTTTTAGATTATGATGCAGTACACACATGGTTGTGCGAATATGTAAACATAATAAAAGCTTAATGAAATAATACTCCACAAGAACAGTGTATTTTCTTTTCCTTTTTTTAAATCCTCACCCAAGAACATTCTTTTTTTCATTGCTTTTATAGAGAGAGGGAGTGAGAGAAACATAGGTGTGAGAGAGAAACATTGATTGGTTGCCTCTCCTATGAGCCGGAACAACGATCACACCTCGACCTTGGATTGCGCATGCCCAGACCAGGGATCCAACCCGCAACCTAGGTAAGTGCACCCTGATAAGAAATCAATCAAACCCATACATAACCTTTTGCTTATGGGATGATGCTCCAACCAACTGAGCCACACCAGCCAGAGCAAAAAGTGTATTTTCCATTCTGGTTTACATTATTTGTTTCAATTAAAAAAATCTGATCATGATCCTCTAATGTATTACAACTCATTATTTAAAATATACTAGCCTAGAACAAATTATTTAGAAAATGAGAAGGGTTAAGTTAGCTAGATGATAACCTATATCAGGCCACCTTTAAATTCTATAAAATTATATTGTATTAAAATTTGTTATTCATTTTATCTTTGACTACAAACCATAAAATAACTATTAAAAGATTTGAGAAAAACCCAGAAAGTATCTATCTACCTGTATGGCTCTGAAAACCATTTAGTGTCACTGCTTTTTAGGGACTGAAAAACAAATATAAAAGTTTCTTTTAGTATTATAAATTACCAATCCAAGACAAAAATTCTGTTACAAAGTAAACTTTCTTAAATTACTGTATAATTCTATCATCTTAAAGTCTCTAATTGAAAAAAGGAGAATAAAACTGCTACAAATATATACTAGGAAGGGTAGGTAACATTTAGCATGACTGTTTAAGATTTAGTCACTTTACTTCCAAGTAAAAGACAGTAAATTCAGAAGTTTCTATAGTAAGCATTCAAAATAAGATGTGAAATAAGGGCTATATGCATATATACTTGAAAGTCACTGATAATAGTTCCACAAAATATATTAATTTATTATACTATTAATGATGTGATCTCAAATTATACAATTTATAATTACAGCAGCCCATAGGCAAAACTTGATAATGTTGATTTTCTTCTTCACTGGTATTACCTATCACGTGGAAGTCTAACACATATACAAATTATATGATGTTTCAAAATAATCTTTAAAATAACTGAGTAGGAGGGATTAGTAGTAGGTCGAACTTAGAAATTAAACTACATTGGCCATGAGATGAAATATGTTATGTTAAAGCTAGATGATACGTACATGAGGGTTCATTTTAGTGTTGTCACTAATTTTGCACATACCTGAAATTATCTACAGTCTTAACTTGGCACAAAAAAAATAAATGTCTACATTTAAAAGTTCAATTTAAAGAGATTGATTAATTTGCTATAAAAATATTTATATGCTTTTAAAATTAATGAATACTGTCACAAAAAAAAAAACTCCCACAAAATTCCCAGTACTATGTGCTTTACTTTCTAACAAAATTATCACAGTCTGCACATACCCTTGGGAATGTGCTGCACATAAGACCAACCTCCATGCCCTGATTAGTGTGGCCTGGTTGGGTGTTATCAGTTGCCAGTTCAATACCTGGTCAGGGCACATGCCTGGGTAAGCAGGTCGGGTTCTGGCTGGGGCACCATACAAGAGGCAACCAATCAATATTTCTCTCTCACATCGATGTTTTTCTTCGTCTCTTTCTCCCTCCTTCTCCCTCTCTCTCAAAATATATAAGCGAAACCTAAAAACAAAACAAAACAAACCCCCACCTCCATGCCCTGGCCAAATGGCTCAGTTGGTTGGAACGTCACCCCGTACATGGAAAGGGTTGCAGGTTTAATCCCTGGTCAGGGCACATACCTAGGTTGAGGGTTTGATCCTAGGTCAGGGCACAAATGGGAGGTAACCAATTAATGTTACTCATTAACATTCATGTTTCCCTTTCCTTCTCTCTCTCTCACTCTGTCCCTCTCTCCCCCCCCCCACATCCTCCCTCCCCTCTCCCTCTCTCTAAAATCAATAAACATAGCCTTAGGATGATTTAAAAAACCCTCCAACTACTGTGAGTCACATAGCAAAATAAGTTAATCAATGTAGTATAGTATGACTGGGATAAGCTACTTCACTCTAGGCCAATCCTTCTATATAAAATAGATGCTAAAACTGGAATAAAGAAATTACTTGTATTTTTAGTACTAATGTACAGCTAGTTGTAATTCTTTTCTTAAAAAATTTCCTTTCATATCAAACTTACTTTTATTAATGCAATACAAAATTTAGTCACATAAGTGGGAATACTGCAGTAGTTGCATCACATGGCAATAATCATATTATAATCTACCTCCAGGACAAAAACAAGAATGGTCTTCTTGAGGGAATTTAGACTGTAACTCCACTTCACCAATGGCATCATTCCTTTATGTAAAAACTCTTCAGCGTGGTATTTATTGCCTTCTAACATCATTTTTCCTGGGTATAAAAATTACTTTTTGCCTAAGCCTGTCAAAATACCTCACCTTATAAAAGCTACATTGCCAAGACTTTTCATACACACAATATTTAAGATTACCAGGGTTTTAATTGCTCTCTAAAAAAAATTTTTTTTAACTTCATCCTAATATTGGGCTTGATGCAGAAATCAACCATCTGTCTTATGATCAAACTTCTCTGTCTCCTACATTTGAACTGCTGCAGACTGTATCTTTCTGTACCATATCCACCTGATGCTACAAATATTTAAGGCTTAGGTCTCTCTTGTGATTATAAATTAGTAACAAGAATCTCAAATTTTAGTATTTCAAGGATAATCTACCACACAGTATTATAGTTGTTCAATTATTTAAACCAGCAATTTTCAACCAGTGTGCCCCAAGAATTTTAAAACCTGCAACACCTGACTATTTAGTCAGGGAAACTGACCTCTTTTCCCTTAGATTGTCAAATTTGAAAATGACAACAGCCAACACAATAGCTGCCTGAGATGAATGAGTGAAAAATACCCTATTTTTTGGTCAGATCAGCAAACATCTATTTTTTGATGTGCCACATAATTTTAGTAATTAGTTTATGTGTACCATGAGATGAAAAAGGTTGAGAATTACTACCTAAAATTACATAACTATTTGAGGACACAGAACTATATTTATGAAAGCAGCAACAGGAGAGATGTACAACAGCTAATGTGAATGGTTTGCATTAAGAAAAGAGCTCCCCACTATTTGTGTGCCTTATGCCTCAACTCTGAGAGATACTGTTGATAGTGGATCCCAGATACCACTACTGTTTAGCCAAACTTTGAGTGTCTTCTGTATTTTAATCTCAATAATAATTAGCCCTCACTTAATCTATGCACACTAAAGAAACTTTTGAAAGTAGCTTAACATTTATTTAAAGTTGACTTTTTGAGTAAGCAGTCACCTCGCATTATAGTGGCATAATATCAACAGTAATGTTCTCAGTTATTCATGCAGAAGAACTTGATTCTGGAACAATAGATCCCTAAAGTCTCTCCCTAAAACCAGTGCTTCTGAGCAGTCCCATTCACACAGGTAATATACTTCTATGGTGTGGCATTTATTCAGCTATGCTTTCTTTTCCTTCTTTTTCCATCTGGGAGTAAACCATACAAAAACTTCAGCATAACACTGAATTAACCTCAGGGAAAAGAACTGCAAAGGTAGGACGTCCAACACGTCCTCTTTATTAGGGAACTTGTACTTCTTTATTGGGAGACTATGACCTCTGTGAAAACCTTCCTATTCATCAATCTTCTAAATACATACCACTTGTTCTTCCTTTCTTTACAAACTGTATCACTTCTCATCATTTTTAAGATTACAAAAGTTAAAGAGCTCAATAAAAAACTTCCTGTATATAGCTCATTACATTACTCCAGTAATGAGCCCAATCTGATTTTCTTTCACCTCACCTGCATACTATATGGCCCCATAAATTCGAGTATACATTCTTGATTGTATATTTAAACCAGCTATTCCATTATCACCCCTAGATCATCATAATCTTTCTTCAAGTTAATTTATAACTTTAAAAGAAGGCAAGATACCAAATGATTCCAGGTGATAGCTTCATATACATGCACAAGAATTTAATATGCATACAAATTTCATGGGAATCTTGTTAAAATGAAAACACTGATTCAGTAGACCTGGAACACACAGGGGAACTTTCAGGGTAAAGGAATCTTTCTATACAGTACTGGGGTGAAGGATAAATGATTCTATATATTTGTCAAAACCTATAAAACTGTATTTCACAGAATAAATGCAATACATGCAAGTTAAAAAAAATCAATTCATGTGACTGAGGATCCCTCAGGATGGAAGAATGCAAGTGATTAACAAATGAATTTAACTTCCTTACATATTTATGATATAACCATAATGAAGGGGGAAATAGGGAAGAATGAAACTAACCTGAGTAACTTGGGAAAACAGTTTTTGACTAGAAACAGCAAGTCTAAGTATAACAGCAACTGTACACTGTACATAAACATTATCTTCTAGTTGGTAAATTCTTGCAGTATTGCCTAACAATTCTGAAATTGCTTTACTTGTATACTGAGGTTGAAATGCATGGATGGTGAGAGCCAGCTTTCCTTCTGTCGGAGATGGAAATTATAAACAGCAAGAAAGGAAGGTTAGGATGAATCCTGTAGAACAGGATTAGAATTGGAGACATCTGTACAACTGTACAAACTCATGTTTACCTTATATAGATGGACAGATACAAAAACAACTACAGATCTGTAGATACATGTGGTTCAGTATAGATACCTATTATTACCTAGCTGTCTGCTTTGTCTGCTCAAAGAGCCCAGAAGCAGTGACACCTTAATAGTAACAAACATAACCAGCACCCAAATTTTGGTTTCTAATACCCTTTTCTCCAACAAAAGGAATCAGTGTTCTCCGGAGAAATGGTTGATTCTAGGGCAAAAGGACAGGAGTAAAAAGACATCAGAAGCCAACTTGAAAGAGAGCTCCCAATGGGCAAGCCTAGAACAATGTAAACAACAAAATAAATCCAATTTATTGGATTTATTGGATCCATGTAATCCAATTTATTGGATTACAACCCAAAGTATAAAATATATATACCTAAGTCCATGCTTATATAAATAAATGACTGAATACATGGGGAAGAAATGATTTGGTACAGAACAGTTCCACTTAGTATATGTAGATATCCCCTCACAACGGATGATGTTAACTTAATTGTCACTCCTACCCCCACCCACTTGAGAGTAGGCTAGACAGAGTGACATGCTTCAAAAAGGGAATACTTGAATATGGAAAGGGAAAAAATAACTCTGGAAAAATCTGGCAAATACTCCTTGGTTAAGTAATGAAGGTTAACATCATCAGTAATGCCATGTAGATATTATGCTCCCCATACAATGTGACTAGAAGAGCACTTCTTCTCTGTGATACTCTTTCTAAAAACTGAGAACCCTAGCTTATCCTAATAAAAACATTAGACAAATACCTAAATAAGGGGACATACTACAGGATACCTGGCCAGTACTTCTCAAGACTGATAAGGAAGTCAGAGAAGACTGAGAAACTCTTGAACACCAAAGAACACTGGGGAAAGTTGAGAAATAAATACAACGTGGCACTCTGGATTAAATCCTGGAACAGAAAAGAATAAATCAATGGAAAAAACGATGAATTCCAAATAAAGTCTGGAATTTAGTTAATGGTTTTTTCAAAGAGACTTTTAAATATGGCTATAAATCAGGTTTCCCCTCTGGCAAATGGGAATCATCAATACCGCAACATAACAGGAGTTTTGTGAAAGTGAAATGTGAGAAATTCATGTAATGCACATATGCTTGGCTCAAAGTAAGAACTCAGTAATTACTGGTTGCCATTATTATTGTTTCTTGAGTAAGGATAAATAGCCAGCCTCTTGCTGGCATGGCCTACCGTTTTTTATGGGGTACCCAGAAAATAAAAAGCATGTATAACAACAGCAGCATCAATAACAACAATAAAAGAAAACGTGGCAAGGTGCTTAATGACTCCAGGCAAAGAGCTTCACATATATGCATATAAATTTAATATAAAAAGAAATCACTTGGGAATCCATTGAAAAAGATTCTCATCCTGTTAGTCTAAAGTGGGGCCCAAGGTTGTATATTTCAAACACGCTCCTAGGTGATGGCAATGTTGCTGGTCCAAGGACAACTGGAGCTGCAACTATTGTATTTCTGTATGTTTTTAAATTTTCCATAAAAAATGTAAAACAAAATGTTTTCTCCATCTATTCTTTATCTTTTGACCACAAGGAAATATCCTTATTTTAAAACACAGAACTGTACCAGATGTAACCCACCAGTGATCAAGATCTTAAATAAGCAACCACTTAGGCAACATTAAAATGAGGCCAGTACACGTTAATGTTTGTCCACATTATCTCATGCCTATGCACATAAAAGTAATGTCTTTGAGAGTCAAGTCACATACAATTTTCTTATCCATACCAATTAAAAGTTTGAATACTTTACAGACCCAGATTAACCACAATCCCAGGAAATTCTGTGAAATTTTTAATTTAGTAAATTCTATTTTGAGAGAGAGTAACCTATTACTTAAGCTCCTACTTAACAGTTTCAGTCTTGAAAGCCTAAGAAATGATCTTAGAAGATGATCTTAGATGCAGGAGCATATAAAGATATTTAAGGAAATAAAAAATTAACATGAAGAGATGCACACACTCAACTGAGAAACAGAAATTAACAAAACATGACGTGAGAAAGAGTCTCACTTTCCTGTAATTAACAACATCACAGGAAATTTTTAAACCAGATTTCTTATCAATGATTTCTAGCCATTCTACCTTTGGAATTTCATATTTTCCTATCTTCCACAAAATGTTTCTTAGCACAAGTTTTTGAAATTTAAGAGTGAACATTTTTTTTTTTAAATACTCTGAGGTAACAGCGAAGTAAGCTCAGGAAACATTTTAATTGGCACTGCACCTTTAAAAATTGTTCAAATTCATTTAGTGAAAGAAACTGATTCTGATGGTAAGAAATCTTTCTAGTATGTATATACACAAATGCAGCGTTTCCAAAATTGGTGTGCCATAGTAATATTCAACATAAAACTGTATCACAGAGCAAATGTAATATATCCAAGTTTGAAACAATTAGATGGTGAAAAATGTATCCTGTGTTCAATTTAACTTCGACTTGGTGTTCCTTAAATTTAACATGTCATTTAGACTGTTGGGCTTCTCAAAGTCATTAAAAAGTCTTAAAGATTGAATTTCTATAAAGGAGATTTTCATTTATAACATTTCTATTGATCCTATTTCCTACTAACTGCCTACCCTAAATTACTTTAAAAGTTGAGATCTAAAGATTCTTGGAGCCTAAAACAATAATTAAAATATTTTATATAAGCCAAGGAAATGTTAAGTGCAACATAGTATTACTCTAAGTACACATAAAATTTACACACACACAAATTTAAAACATAATATATAAATATATTAAATAAAGCATTGTTAATACTATAAAAAGTTGTAATGAAATAAAATGAAAAGAATTCTAAGAATCAGGTCAACAAATCTCAATTACCAGGTATGCATTAATTCTAAATGACTAAGCACATTATCACATATCACCAACAAGTTCTCTCACTCTATAAGAACTTTCAAGAGTGAAATATATAGAGTAATTACAGTGATTAAAAGAAATTCTCAAATTTACATGGACAAACTTACATTATTGAAAATTTAATCTACAGGCAAACAGAGTTTCTTCTGAGTATTAAGCATGAATATCAATCAATCAAAAATTAGCAAAATGTGACTATATATTTCTGGTCTTTACCCATAAATCTATTTCTGAAGTACATCATCATTCAAGTTAACTTAAAAATTAAAAAATGTCTAACTAGGATAAGAAAAACTTGGTTACAAATAACAACATATATCCACACAGTTGGGAATTGATGCTTTCAAATCTTCTAATAGTATCTTTAGAAAGCTTGACTTCAGTGATATAATAAACTTTGTGCTGAGCTGAAACTGATGTACAGGTGCATCCTGACCCACATTTCTTAGTAAATAACTTTCAAAATTGACAGTTATAGCATGGCCAAAGAGACAATTTCCTGCATGTATTCTTCCTTTCCGTCAATGGTTAGAGAACTTTCTACATGGAAAGAATCACAGTATTTTTTAGTAGAAAGCTAATTATACCAACCTCAAATGCCAAATGGCCTTTCTTAATTCTATTTCATTTCATAAATTTCCACAAAGAAAAAAAGAAAATCTGAAGCAAAAATACATTTAAAAACTCTAGCCAATAAAAAGCAAATTTACAATGTATATACATTTTCCAAACAATATATTTCTCCATTTATCACTCTATATTAATATTCATAGTTAGGGTAACTTCTGTTTTTTTGCAAGAAAATTCTTATATCTATAAAGTTCATCTTCTCATTTTTTTTTTAAACTAGATACAATCTCCCTTCTCTGTACTGCCTTGTTATGAAAGCTTGGGCAATGGTGGAGGCTGCAGCGGGGAGGGGGGGTGGTGAGGACCTGAGGGTTAGTAACAATGACAGCAGAGCAAAGGAAAAGGATAGCAAAAGCAGTAAGGAAGAAAATGAAAGTAAAGTAGAAGCAGGTCTTCCTTCTGATAAACACGAAGGCAGTCTTAAGAACTAAATCACATTTCTCAGGACATAAAACTTGTATGGGTGAAATAATGACTGACAATAACTGGGGAATATGATTTGCAATTATGTAAAATAAGTATGCATTGTAAAAGATTGACTAAATTGATTTCTGTTTTTTTTTTTTTACCTATACTATCAAATTTCACTTACTAGTGTGCTTCCTTTTGCTTTAGATATGGCAGAATATATAAAAAATTACTGGAACAGATCAGAATATAATAGAAGATGGTCTCTTGCTCTCACAAATCCCACTCCTATTTTGTGTGTGGCTTGGTTCCTATGCTTCCTCTAGATATTTTACTATTAACTATCTCACTGCTCACTAATGAGTAAGACAATGTGGACAATGTGATTTTCCTACTCACTTACTACAGTCAATATACCTGCAGAGACTGAATCAAAGCTGAGATTCAAGTATTGTAAATTAGCCTTTCAACTCTGATGATTCTAGTCGAACTGTTGTCTAAATATTATTATACTTTGTAAATTAAGTGGTAAGGTGAAACTTCAAAATCACTCACAGTAATGAAATAATTCAGACAACTAGTTAGTACAAAGATGGGGTCAACTCAGGTTTTGTAACTCTGAACCTGTACTTGTTCAAGTAAAACATGCTTTCCATACCTGCTGCTTTTTCACGATGATGTTTTTATTACCCAGGCTGCCTGTAAAAGCTGGTAAACCAAAGAGCAGCCAGCATGACCAGAAGAAAATCCCAAGCCTCTACAAACACAAACTGCCTCATTGTCTATCCAACATTTTTTCTGAAATTCTCCTAACTGGCAAAACTTTCCTGTTTCTTGTCCATCACTGTAATTAATTTTCCAGTTGTGTAGTAACCTATGTGTTACATAAAATGTGCCAATTATAATAAGCAAATATTGAGCACACATTATATTAGGAACTACTTTAAGCCCTTTATGTGTAGCATCTCAATCCTTAACTTCAAATAATATAATACTGTAATCCCCATTTTATAAGTGCAAAAATCAAAGCCTCATAAGTTAAATAATTTGCCCTTATTCACACAGCTAGTAAGTAGAACTGGGATAAGTCATCAGGCATTCTGATTCCAATGTCCATAACTGCGATCTCCACATATGATAGGTGTATAATAACTACATGGATTTTATTAGTAATGTGCAGATAACTCAAACTTTGAGGTCTGCAAAAGAATTTAAGGACTTTGTATTTCAAAAGACTTCTTACATATTAAAATAGCTTACATAAACTGTATCTTCTTTGCAAAGACATGGCCCAAGTAAGAACCTTTAACTCATGTATGTACAATTAAAATTCAAATGTGAAAGAAAATGGGGGGGGGGGGGGTCTGCTGGAATACTTTTAACAAATGTCCAGACCAGCAATGTCTAAAGTAACTTTTTGCAGCGACAGAAATGTTTACTGTCTGTACTGTCCATCATGGTAGCCACTAACCACAAGTGACTATTTAGCACTGGAAATGTGTCTAGTGTGAATGAATAACTAAATTTTGAGTATTTTGTAATTTTAATTAAGTCAAATTGAAATAGCCACACATGGCTAGTGGCTACTATATATTGGACAGTACAGGTAGAGAATATAAAAATCCCAGAAAAAAGGTAAGTATAGACATTCTTATTGCTTTCATTTGGAGAGACAATTTTAATGTCTCCTTTCTTACTTGCTCTAGCTCTACTAACCCAAACAATATAAACATCCAAAGAGATTTAAGACAATTTTCTATAAGTTCTGCTTTGTGTATCTCAAAGGAAAAAAAAATAATTAAAATCTATATGACCAACAAAGCTTCATATATTAGAAACTTTTTACTTTTTACTATTTGGATAGCTAAGAGAATCTGAATCTCAAAATTCTGCCACCTATCAGGAAAACTAAAAGAATCACAAAATTTTCAATTCCCTTCATAAATACTTGATAGTAAGTGCTTACCTTGATTCTCCACTACTGTTTCTAACACTTTCTTCATCACTATGTCCATTCATTGTAAATATCAACAAGTTTTGAAATGAAATATAAATCTTCCCAGTTTAAAAGATGAATATAAATACTGACTCCTCCTTGAATATCAAAACTTCAGACGAATTTTCTTCAACATTAACAGGTTTCCTGGGACCCTTTTTGATTCACCTAAAATATATATATATAAAGAAAGTAAGAAAATTTCCTGAGGAGAAAAAAAATTAAAAGTCTATAAAGCACTTAAACTAATCTACGCATAAGCCACTAGATCAGAGGGCATAAGGAAGGGGTAGAGGTCTTTACTCAAAACACCTAAGCTTCTATTAACTACATTCCTGACTACTTACTATAATTTAGCATAGCACTGCTTATTTTTGACAGAAGAAATTAAAATATTTGTGGAGTAATAAAACTTTTAGTCTAATTGCAACTGTGTAGCAATATATAAATATATGTAATAGATAACTAAAGCAAAGTGGTGGTATGTAACATATACATATACTCCAAGAATAGAAAATGAAGTCTTATTAAATACCTGGTCAAACAAATAAAGGGGAGGAAAGGTACCCTTAATAGAGCACTAATACCTATAATCAGGAACTTCATATACTTGAGTGAGGGAAAGTTCTGAAAATGCTCACATAAAACCAGAATAAAAGTGTATCATATAATCTTAAAATGTATGGGTCAAAAAATAAGTATGTTCTTTCCCAAGTAAACTGACAGTGGACTGAAAAAAAAATTTATTCAGTTTGGACTCGCAGAGACTCCATGTTTTGTTTTTTTTTTTAAAGGTAATAAAATATATACTATGATTTGGGGCAAAAGAATCATGGCTCAAGACACAGCATTTCTACCTTTCAAGATACCAGCACAACACTGGAGAGTCACCTACAAGCCATCCACGAATAAACAAAGGAGATCTCGGGCAGGGGAGGGAGAGGAAGAAGCGGGGGAAGGAGACGTCAGATCCTTCCCCAGCCAGAAAGTACCGAGACAGCCGACTGAGAGCGGAGCTGTCCTTCGACCTCAGCAAAGACAATTCACTCCTACGATGATTTCCACTCCCCTCCCCCAAAAGGGGGGGGGGCGCGGATCAACCGTTGCCAACTCAATCTAGATCAAGCAAACTCTACATTGAGATCAAGATTTTCATTCTCCAGAGACTACAGTCCAGTACGCTTTTGCAAGAACTGGTTATCCAAAAAATAACTATTCCCCGCAACACTGATTCCTGATGTTAACTATTCATCCTAGCTAGTCAAAGAGCTTCACTGCTAAAGTGTTAAAAATCGAGGCACTCTTTAACAAACTGCCTCCTTCCCGAGAAGTCCCTCTTCGTAAAGAAAGTTCACTCTTTTCGTTCCTTCCTTTTCACCTTCCTTTCGCCCCTCAAAATGGCTTTCGCTGTACATTGTAACTTCCTTTCCCCCCTCGTCTTCCTTCTCCGAGTAAGTCCTCTTTCTGAGACCCTTCTCACAACCACAAGTTCTGAAGCTGCAAGCACATGCACCTCTCTCCAGCCTTTCAAGGGTCTTAACAATGACTCTTCCCTAAGTCGTTAAACCTCTTCAATCCTCTTTGGAGTCCCGTCTTTTAACAGTTGCTTTGCTTCCGCTAAGTTTTCGAGGCAGTACTCGAAGGAGACTGAAAACCCTCCCTCATCTCTCCACTGCAGCTCCACCGCTATCAGCCTCCCACCCTAACCGAACCACCCCACCCCGCCCCCGCCCGGGCCTCGCAAAGCCTCCATCCCGGCCCCAGAGTCCCTCTTCCCGCCTCAAACTTCTCGCAGACCCGCCCCGCGCCCTCCCAAGCTCGCCAGGGCCACCGCCCCCTCCCCCTCCCCGCCGCTCCCCACGTGCAGGGAGCCCGGGTAGCTGCGGGACCGACGTACCAGCCAAATGCTCACTGCTTGAACCTCGCAGCTCTCCCCTCGCGGCCCCGCCAACCCCGTGCGGAGGAGGCCCGAGATCAACCGCCGAGCTGCCGGCCTGAGGATGCGCCTCGCGGCACCGGCCTGCGCTCGCCACAAACACGCCCCCTGCGCGCCGAGCCCGTCCGCCACCGCCAACGCCGCCGCCGGCCGCCCCGGCCTTCGCCCGGAGTTCAGCCGTTCGGCCGCCGCCCGGCCACCGCGCCGTCTCCGCCCTCCGCCCGGCCGGTGCCGTCTTCCCCGCCACATCCTGACCCGCCCGCCGCCCCCTTTCTTACCGGCTAGCGTGAAGGATTCGCGGGGCGGAGGGAGCCGACTCGGATCGGCGGCCTCCCCTGCGCCCGGCCCGCGGTCTCTTCAGCCCAGGGAGTCCTCCGGCTCCGGGCGCCTCGGGGTTAGCAGGAGTCCGTGAAGGGGAGGGGGAAAGGGGAAGGACGCAGAGGGAAAGGGGAAGCCCCGGCCGGCGGCACCTAGCGCGATCCCCTACGGAGCTAATCCAACAATCAATTCATTATTGAAGCACCAACAGAGAGGGCAGCCAGATCAAGAAGTAATCAGGCGTCGTCGTCGCCCCAGCGGCCACGCGCGCGCTCCCGCTCCCGCCGCTTATCGGCTCCCAGCAGCCGCCATGACGCCGAAAGAACGAGCGCAACCGTCTCGGTCGTAGCCGCGTCCACCGCCACAGCCACCGAGGTCGCCGTCGCCTCCGCCTCCCGCGCGACGTAAGCTCCTCGGCTCACTCCCCTTCCCCACTCGGCGCGAGGCTGGCTGGCGGGCGAGCGGGCGCGAGCACGCCGAACCCCTCCACCTGGAACGCGGGCGGTGGGAGGGGTAGGTTGTGGAGTTGTTGGGCGTAAGAAGAAGACGATTGGTACTCAGTACGGGCGGCGTGCGAGTGCGCGCACGCGCGCCAATGGGAGCGCGCACGCCCACTTCGCGGAGGCCGCCGGACTCTGACCAAGGCTGTGGGCCGCTGATCCTTGCTTGGGCACCCTCCCTTAGCGGCTTTGAGTTGAGTTCCGGGAAGTGGGAGCTGCAGGCTCGCTGCTTGCGGGTATGGACACTATTCTGGACGGTTGCGCAAGGATCTCGAGGCTGAGAGACTGAGAAGGAACGGGGACGCAGGGAGGTGGGGAGATGCTGAAGAATATGATGGGGGTACGGGTAGCCGCGGAAGGGGCACAATGGATTAGTTGGAGGGGCCGAGTGAGGTCCTGTAGCCCAGGCCTCGCCCGGGTCTGAGTGCCTTCAGGAGGGGGTGGGGAGGGGCCTGCTGCGTCACACCAGGCAGCCTGGGAACCTAACTGTTGGGCAACTGTGGTCACCTCCCGCCTCTTACGCTTAGGTGACAAGCAACAGAGGCTCCGCGGGGGGCTTAATGCTCCCTGTGGGCGGGGCAGCACCTGAGAAGGAGAGAGAAAATAGAGACCTACTTGTTGACATCCTGTGCCGCGTTTTGATTCAATTGTGGGCAGCGCAAGCCTGGTTCAGGAAAAAAACAAAACAGAAAAAAAAAACCCTTTTACAACCTTTCTAGGTTCCTTCCTTGGAGGGCGGGGTGGAGCATGCGGTGCAGAATCGCTACAAAAAAGCAATCGGAAGGACGTTAGTAACTGTCTCAGTTTAAGGGGCTGCAATTTAGTTGACAGTTTCTTAAACGGAGGCCTCAGACACAATCCTTTAGAGGTGTCTAAGGAAACACTTTCTTTTCAAGCATGGTGATGTCCTGCTTCACTCTTTTTGAAAGCATTTTTTTAAATCAAAAGTCTCTTACACTTCATTATTTTTCTGATCCACATAATCTTGAATCACTCGAAATTTTTGAAACGTTCTAATCTCACTTTTCAGTTATTTGATTTCATGTAAAGGCCCACCTTCCAAGTCAGATGAGTTTGAATGTGGTAACTGCATTCCAAAGTAATTCTGCATGTGGGAAATAATCAAGTTTTATAAAAATTTGGTTCAAAGCTTTCAAAAAAGATCTCAAGACATAATTCCAAATATTTGTTAGTTATATTCAAGGGTATTTTCACCTTGGGGCGTAGGGAAGAGCAAACAGGTACACACACATGGTCTATTAAAAAATGTATGTCTGTGATCAACAAATAACGTAACAAAATGAAACACTATTATACTTTGCAAAATGATCTGTACTCAGCCTCTTTTTTTTTTCTTTCCTTTTCCCCTAGTTATCAGATAGCTATACTGCTGGGTTGTGAGGAATAACTTCATCCCTGAAGTCCCTAAAAGTAGGAACAAAGTGCTGATTTTTAGTATTATGTTTTTATAATGTGATAAAGGTGCCTAATGATAGGAACTTCTTGTACCTCCCACTGATTTGTTTCTCATGTTACTAGAGTGGTAAGTGAAAAATAAAATGCCCAGAAAAGCAATAACCGTGGCAGATAAAGAATTTTGTAATCAGAAGTATTAATCAGATAAAGTCTTCAAATAAAACTATGCTCCATTTTTATCATTACCATATGGACATAATCTATATGTTTTCTGAAAGCGCATGTCAAACCTTTTTAAACTACTGATTTACCATTTAGATGTGATATGTTGCATATATACATATGTAATATTCTGGGAGGTTTATATATCTGGTGAAATGCTAATATAATTTGACTCCACAGAATTTTATTTATTTATTTTTAATTAAATTTATTGGGGTGACACTGGCACGGAATTTTAGAATGAATTGAGAATGTGGAGAAATACAAGCTAAGTGAAAAATGGGAACAATTTTTTTTTTTTACAATTTAACTGTTACAATTTACAGTTAAATCCTCAATTTCACTTAGTTTGAATAAACTGTCCTTATCTCAACCTATTGGTACTAGAAACAATAGAAAAATTCTTGCTAATTTTAACACATGACTTGTAAAAATACCTGAAAATTTACATCAATTAGGAGGTCTTTATTACTATCTGATTTTCCACTTGAGAAATTTTATATTCTTTAAAAAGAATATTATTTTTACAAAACCTAGGACAGTGGTTTGTGAGTCTTTAATTCAGGTACTCTCTACTAGGACCAGTTACCAATAGGTAGGTACCCTTAGATGGAGATTTGTAACAAAGACAATGGGAAGTGTGCTTTTTCTGTTAATGTTTGGATGCCAAGATAGGATTTTAATTCCATAATTATGTTCTTGTGGCCTAGAGGATTTTGCATATGAGAAACTGCTAAAACAATCAGTATTAAAATACCCTAGAATCTCATCCTACAACATCATCCCCCAGGTCCTTGCCAAATAGAAGAAGGGGTTCCAAATATGATACTTAAGTTTACACAGCTCTCTACAAATAGAACCCACAAAGTTCCAAGTCATCTTATAATGAAAATATACTGTACATTATTTTCTTAATCATAAAATTTATAGAAGAAACTGAAGAGCTCTGGTTCTCAGTGTTGGACAGGGGACAAGAGTCCATCATCTAGGAAATTTCTTCCTAACTACGTATGCCTGACACTTCCATTCTGCCCCTTTTCTGATATGCAGAATTTCTGCATATGGTATGGTTGGGAAAAATTTCCCAGATTGTTCTGATTATCACCAACAGCTCATCTGCCTTGTTTATAGCCACTGTAGTTGTGCACTTGTACTAATGTATGCACGAATCACTGTAAGTTAATTAAGAGACACTGTATAAAATATAATAGGTGTTTAAGTGGATACAAAAAGCGTGCACACAATAAGAAAAAAAGCTAACCTCAAAATATCAAATTAGCACAGCAGTGCTGTTATCATTCCTCCTTCAGGTCCTTTATTTATTGTCCATTTTACCTCATCTATGTTGCCTTCAGCTTTAATTTTTAATTCCCAGTATTTTGTTTAAATAGGCCTTATTTTCTCTACATCTTTCTTTCCAGTTCACCCTGTAGGCTTCCTTCAGACTCGGAAACTTCTGAAATCAGTCCCCTGCTTTAAATATATATATTTCAATATGCCACATATATTTGCATACATAATATTTTAATTACTTAGTCTTCATAGTTTGACTCCAGCATTTCCTGCCATCATTCTCAGCAGACACTTGACACTCCAACCACACATTTCTTCAGGTCATTGGAAAGCTATCTCTCTCATTGTAAATGGATATAGTCCATCTATCTTATGAATCAGTCTCTTGCAGGTTTGTTTAAATCATCAAGAACTGTTGAGTGCCATGACATAATTGTACTGACACCCTATGAAACGTGTCAGGCAGCTTTCTCGGCTCCCTTTTAGCACATCAAATTGTGTATTCTGTAAATGCAGCATGTCATTGTAATAAAGCATTTGTTTTTATACATCATGAGCTCCTTGAACACAGACTCTGTGTGTCCCCAGTGCACTATATTGACATTCATTTAATAAATTATATACCAGACATTCTGCTGGTGCAGGGGATTATAATAGAGTAAAAACAGACATTTTTAATAGCTAAAGTCTAGTTCAGGAAACAATCACACTACAAAATCCTAACCAAAAAACAAATGGTATGAAGGAGCATGTAGTGCTGTGAGAATTCATAATGTAGAACCCTAGTCAGAAAAGTCTCCCCAAAGGGCGTGACATGATTTGAGAACTGAAGAATTGGTAAGAATTAGACTGGTAAAAGGGAAGCGAAGAGATTTGACAAAAATTCTGGAGCAAGAGAAATTATATCAGCTTACATCCTACTTTGTCTTGGCGGAAGCCGTTTTTACTTTTCAGCAGTGTCCTTGTTTAAATGGTAAATTACCTCATCACCATATCTATGGTACTACTGGAAGAGAGCACTGAAGGAGATGAAGCTGCATAGGGGCCAAGCCTTTCAGGCCCAAAAGCTGGGAAAATGACAGATTTTTTCTTCAGAACAAGGGAAAACCTTGGAAGGACTTGGAATTGGGTGATGATGATGGAATTTGCAAATTGAAAAATTTACTCTAGCTATGAATTCCAAGGAAGGTTTAGAGGTACATCAAAGTAGATAAATATTCTTAAATGAATTAAGAGGCTTAAAGATTAGAAATAACAGATTATGTTAGAATTATGGAAGTGGAAAGTGTAGCTAAGGAAGGAAATAAATAATCCACAGGATTTGTTGGATTCAGGGTTAGGACGAGGGAAGCGGTACATATACTGGACTGGTATGGAGCGTAACAATGACTCCCACTTGAGTTATATAGTAAGTTTGGAGATGGGTAGGTGTGGAGACATAAATTTAATCTAGGATTTAACTCAGTTTTTGGATTGAACTTGTGCTGAGAAGGGAAACTAGACTGGAAAAAAAAAACAAGTGTGTAGGGAGAAGTTAAAAAGTTCTGAATCCACAAATGAGTACATGAAGTAGACTTGGAAGACAGCAGTAAAGAACTTTGAATTAATTTTTGGCTAGGTAGAGGAAGATGAGCTGGAGAAGGAGTTGAGATCTCAGAAGGGTGTGTACAATGGAGGACAAAGGCATAAATGCTTCAGGGAAGGAGTTGTGAGTAGTGTGACGTGTGCTGTTGAGAAGTCACATGAGATAAGGCCTGAGTAATATCCACTGGATTTAGTACCAAGATGGCCATCGGTTACCTTAACGGTTACCTTAACAAAAACTATTCTGTTGGAATAATAGATCCAGAAGCCAGATTTAAATGGAATGTGATAAAGAAATGAAATCAGTGAATATAAATTTCTCTTTCATATGGTTTGACTTTGACTTGAGAAAGAATATGAATCTGTTTTTTGTGGGGAGGAGGTGGTATCGGTATAAAAACAAGACATTTCAAAAAAATGGGAAATGCCCTTTTGAGAGAGGTTAAATATGTTAGAAGAGAGGAGTTAGCTATAAAAGTTAGCTGAAAGGATTAACATATTAATCAAAAAAATGAAATACATTAATATTTTCAAAGTCTGATTCTGGAAAGTTTTCAATCAGGAACTGAAGATCAGATAATGTTCATAATTTACAGATAATGTACATGTACAGATAATGTTCACTGTTTATAGTTATGGGCTATAGGTAAGGTGGTCAACTAATTGGTGTGATTGAGCATGTCTGTGAGCCATCTACTCCCCAAATAATATACAATGCCTCATGCTCTACTAATGTTTGAAAAGTCATTGATAAAAATCTATTATAACACATATATTCCTGAGAAGGATAATGTTCTCAATTGTGCCAAAATTTAGAATTACCTAAGGAGCTTTACAATTAAAATGCTCAAGCCCTACCTCAAGAGATTCTATTCCATTGTTCTGAGGTGAGTCCTTGGCATATTCTTTAAAAGTTTCCCTTTTTAAAAGATGATTCTAATGTGCCATTAGTATTGAAAAACTATGGACATCATCATATTAGCACTGCATTGACTCGTAACATTTAGTTTAGATGAAGTGTGGAGAGGCAAGGACACTTATTTGGAAAATAGTGGTTATTAATGGGGAAGGTGCAAGATTTTGTCCCACAGGGAATACTTGGCAAAATCTGGATCAATTTTGGTTGTCACCATGAAGAGGGGATGAGTGCTGCTGATACATAGTGGGTAGAAGCCAGGGATACTGCTGAAGATCCAACAATGCACTGAACAATCCCCTTCAACAGGGGATTATCTGGCCCCAAATGACAACAGTGCCATTGGTGAGAAATTCTATCAAGGATGGCAAGCTAAGTAGTGTTTTTTGGTGAAATCCTGATGGATGGGAGTTGTGGTTTGGTAAGGTTGCTAATGAATGACGATCTACTCTACCTAACTACTTAGCCTAAATTCAGCCTTGCTTAAAACTATCAACAAAATAACCAATGTATTTGCAGAACTAAGAAATGTGACTAATACAAGTAGTCTACGTTATTTTTCTTGTTTAAAGACAATCATAGTGCAACTAAAATCACTGGTAGGTGCGTAAATTGGTTACAGCAACTTTGGAAGATTGATAGGCAGTATCTGTTATTGCTGAACTTAGGCCTATCCAATAATTCAGCAGTTTCTCACCTCTAAGTGTGTATCTAAGAGAAATGAATGTAAGCATCAGCTAAATCTTTTTCTATATGAATGTTAATGGCAGTTTGATTCATTATGGCTTCAAACTGGAACAAAATGAAGTATATTCATACAATGGAATATTACCTAACAATGAAAAAGAATAAACTGCTACACACTGAGGTAGGGCTTTAGAGAACTTGTTCGCTAAGTATAAAAAATGTGAAGTGCATTGGTTTACTACATGTGGAGTTTTGAAAAGTCCATTACAAAAAAAAGGAATTCTTAACAAAGTTCTCAGATGAAAAGTAGATTGGAACAAATTTGGCAACTTGTGCCAAATTTGGCAAATTTAACATTAAAGGAAAACAATTTGCTTTTGGTCTGAGATTATATAACCAGATCAACAAATTACTCAAGGGGATGATTGAATTACAACAATTTAAAAAAAAAAGTTTGCCACCTTGTTTTGAATGACTATACACTGGATTCTAGAAAGTGAAATTTTAAGAATAGGAATAGGAATCTCAGGCAGGAGTCAATGGTATAAAGGAACCTCTATTCCTCAGCAATCTCCAAAGTAGCTTCCACTACCTCTCCCCTTCTATGCCTCACAAAAGCGTGATGATCCTTCACATTGTCTATCAGTAACCTCCAGGGTTGGAATGCACTGTGTCTGGGAATGTTACTAAATGGCAAACTGCAGGCTGCCGTGCCCACTTTTTCTCTTATTTGCTTTGAGGCTGAAGCAGAGAACAATGAGGATGGGTAGAGTCCCAGCTGTTGCTAAGAAACAGAAGTCCAGAAGAATTCACAACTTAAGGAGAAATCTGACCCAATATGGTCTTTTAGCATTAGATAAATACAAAAGAAATCTCCCTAAAAGAAAATTGGTAGGCAATCATCCATGTAGACCAGTTGTGTACAGTAAAACCCCAAAGTAGACTCAGACCACAGACTATCTCAACCCCTTAAGCACTTCCCATTCCTGAGTACAAAAGAATCTGTACCAGCCAGAAGAGGGTTCCTTTGCCCCAAATGAAAAACCTTAGTGTCCCTTGTCAGGAGGGCCCTAAAGGACTGTAAAAGAATCCAAATTGGGTACAGCCAGAAGTGGGTCAATTAACTCATGCCTTAAACAATTTCCAGGCTTATTATTCACTATTCCACTCCTATTGGATACAATGTATACTTTAGTTCAGCTAGTTGAATTAACATTTAGTCCAGATTGCAGTATTAATTCAAGTATTTTTTTAGATGTCTTTGTGTGCCCATTAGGGAAGGTACGTGAAAAACTGTTAAAGATAGGCAAGCACTTCTCTCATTTGGAGTTGACATTCTAGTTTGGGGGAAGGAGAGAAGAAAGATGAATAAGGAAGGAAGGTTACAAACTGGGATAGGTTCTGTAAAGGAAAGAGGATAATGTCAGAGAGTGTAAAGAGCAGTAAATGCAAAGAGCACTAGGGTGGTCAGAGAAAGCTTCTTTGAACTGCAAGTGAAAAAATGAGGCTGAGCCTATTGTAGCAGGAACAATGGGGAGAACAGAAAGGAAAACAAGTGCAAAGACCCTAAGGTAAGAGGGAGTTTGTTACGTGTGATGAGCTGGAGCAAGTATAGCACCCAAGCACAGTGAGTGAGAAATTGAGTTGATGTTAGATTGAAGAGACCCTTAACTCCTTTGATCCAGAGCCGTGTGGGCTATGGAAAGCATTTGGGGTTTAATTCCAAATACAAAAGGATGCCATTGAAAGTTTTTACAACAAAGAGTAGCATAATTTGATTTACTTTTTCCAAGATTGCTCTAGTATGTAGGTAAAGGCTAGTAGTAGGAAGGTGAAAGGGACTCTCCACTCAGAAAGGTATTCTAATATATAATGGGTATTAGGGTTATAGAAATGATTTTGGAAATGTAGAGAAGATGGAATCAACATAAATTTGGGGTGTGAAAGTAACATTTGTGTTGAGGTCCTCATTTACCACACAGTACCTACATATGTTAATAAATAACAAGCATATTATTTGGAAATGTGGAGATAAAAATCAAAGAGCTAGAAATATTTGGAATGGAAAGAGGAATACTGTAGATCATTTTTTAAATAATTGTGTGTGCATGTGTGTAAGCTTTGCTGTGAAAAGTTAGGTGTGTGGTGGTAGGTGGAGAAAGTCAAGGGTTTTTTTTAAGTAGAAAATACTAATAAGCAGAGAATGAAAATTTGATATGTAGTAGACAAATGGTATAATTAAAGAACAAAAATATTGAAAAGAGAAACTTAGGTGTCAAGAGTTAGAAGTGCCTACAGTAGGAAAAAGTTACACTTTCAGTTTTACAGTAAAGAAGGCTGAGAAGATGAGTACAGATAAAGAGAGGTTTGAATATTTGTTGGACTAAAAATGAAGGAAATTCTCTCTGATGGTTTCTGTATTTGCAATGACTTATGGAGTAGTATCATCTACTGAAAATGGGTAGAGTGAAGAAGTTTAAGGTAACAGGAAAAATGACATTTTTACCTCAGAGAACATAAGTCTGAACTTCCTAGGGAAGCATGGTAGAATAGCCAGGTTGGCTTGACCACTCATTTGTGGTCTGTGTGAATTTTAAGAGAAATCATTGGCCTAATTGCATTGTTAATGTTGCCTGGGTCTCTGCCCAAAGAACCAAATAATTGTGTTCAAGCAGGTTTGGGATTTTGTTGTAATTAAAAAGTAACATGTGGGGTGCTCAATGGCCTGACTGGAGGTCTCTGAGAGGCTGAAGACTGATTGCTGAGGTAAAGTGAGCTGGATGGATAGGAGGTGATAGACTGAATAGGATATTCAAAATTGGTATTTCACAGGTAGTACCATTATCAGTGCTTACATAGTTCAGGGATAGTCCAGGGTGTGAAATGAGGTTGAATCTTTGGAGGTGATGAAGTTAAAGAATTAAGTTTTTTCCAGTTTCATGTGTAAGGAGCTTGGAAGTCGCCACTCAGTGGTAACAGACTGAAAAATACCAGAATAGAAGGGAGGACGCAGAACAAACCTCTGCGCTTAAGATTGGAGAGAAAGGCATATGCAGGGAATCACAGTTTACCTGAGAGGAAACAAGCAGAAACCACTGTGGGAACCAGTCCAGAGTAAGAAAATCTAAACTGGAAATGATGAATTGCTGGAGGCTCAGTGCAGACTGAGAGTTAAAAAGTCAGAGGACCCAGTCAAAGAAGGAGGGATACAATGTTAGATTTACCTCCAGGAGTTCAGCTAGGTTCCCACGGTAAATATCTGACAAAAGGAAAAATCCCCTGTATTTCTATGAGGAGGAGGGGAAATGGAACCATTTTGAGATATGTCAGAGCACTCTGTCCTTCCAAACAAGGCCTGCCTTCAGGGAAACCCAGTTAACCAAAGCCTAACCTCCTGGGATATTATCAGACCCTAACTGACCTAGGGGAAAGGAAATAACCAACTCCAGTTTGCTTTAGTCAACCTGTCCCACCTATGGAGCAGAAAAAACTGAGAGGCACTTGTGACACCCAGAGACACAGGCTCACTAAATGACTGAAACCTAATCATAGGACCAGAATGCTTGCTTCCTTCTACGTCCCACTGCCACATCACTAAAGGCTTCTTTACAGCAGTTCGTTTTACCCAGTACAACATATCCAGCTGTCAAGAAAAAAAAAAATACTAGGCATACAAAAAAAAATAGTTTGAAGAGATAGAGCAAGCATCAACTAAACAAGGCCAGAATATTGGAATTATCAGGCTGGAATTTAAAATAACCATGATTAATATACTAAGAGCTCTATTAGATAAAGTAGACAGCATGTAAGAACAGATGAGTAATGTAAACAGAGATGGAAACCCTAAGAACCAAAAAGAAATGCTAGAGATTAAAAAACAAAAACGCAGTAACAAAAGAATTAAGAGACTTCAATTGGATGGGTCATCTACATATATTTTGAAAGTCACTAACAATAACTATGTATAGTTATTTCCCTCAAAAAGGGAAAATATGATAGTAAAACAGGAACTAATATTGGCAATAAACAAGAGAGTGACTAGAAATGTATGCCTATAGAGGACTGACCAGTGGTCAAACTGATGACATTAGCTTCAAAGGAGCTTATGTTGTTGAAGACAAAGAGGAAGTAGGTCCCAGATCTTGGCCCAAAGGTTCATATTATAGGAGCAAAGAAAGTCTCCACTTGAAAAGAATATAGTTAAACCATTATCAGTTTCAGACTGCCTAGACTCAGTTAATGCAAAGAATATAGGTCTTAATATGATTGGAACACATTTTACTCAACAACTCTTCTGAAAATCAGTGTATCATGCCATTTGTTTTAGGTGTTTGAGATGCTGCAATCAACAACAAAATAGTCCCTGCATTTTTAGAACTTATATTCCTGTGAGGGGAACCATAAAATAAACCTATTATATCTGATAGTGGTGAGTGCTATGAAGAAAAAAAAATATATATATATATATGGAGGGAAAGAAGAATAGAGTGTGATGGGGATGGTATTTTAAACAGGGTCACAGAGAGCTTTTCTAATAAGGTAATAGACGTGGAGCCTACAACTGAATAAAGTGAAGAAGAGAGACTTACAAATATTTGGCAGGGGCAAGGGCATTTGTGTAGAAGGAAGAACAAGGACAAAAAACTTAAGGCCAAAGTATGCTTATGTTTTGTAACAGGAAAACTAATGGACTTCAGTAGAATGAATACTTGCTAATATTTATTTCCTACTAATTTTTGTATTGGAGTAAGAATATTTTAGCTAAAAACTTCTCTACCTCATTTCGTATTTTAAATTCTCCATAGATCTTAATTTTTAAACCTGAAATTTGATGTACTTGGAGACTTGGTACAAGAGTTATATGAAGGCAAAAATGCTTTATTTTAAAATGATTTTGATTTTATGATTTCTTAATATTATATGTTATTGTGGATCACCTATTTTTTCTCCTCCGACTAGTTAATAAAACTTTAAATAGAGAAATGTAAATAAAAGTTACATGAAACTATTTCATAAACATCACTAAGAACACTTACAGAAGACATGGTGGGTGAGCCTACATGATTCATATGAAATAATTAGCCAAGACAAATAATAGATATGTTTGAAGGGAAGGAAAAATAAGTTTGGGTACTTTGTCAAAGTTTGATGTCTTAAGGGTCTTCATCATTAAATTAATATCTAATTTTAAATGATACAGTAGTAAATAAAACTAATTGGACATTTTCAAAACTGTGTAAACAAACTTATTTTTTGAAAGACTTTTTAAATTAATTTATTTTTTAGAGAGAGGGGAAGAGAGGGAGAGAAACATGGATCAGTTTCCTCTCATTTGCCCTCAAATGGGAACCTGACCCACACCCCAGGCGTGTGCCCTGCATGGGAATTGAACTGGGAATCGAACTGGGAATCTTTTAGTTTGTAGGCCAGCACTCAGTCCACTGAGCCTTGCCAACCAGGGCTCAACAAACTTATTTTTAAAAAACTAGACAGAAAGTAGTCTAGTATAATTACTACACAGAAGAAAGTGGCAATAGTATCCTGCCTGGTTTTCATACTTTCATTTCTCTCCTATTACCCCTTCCCCCAAATCCACTCTCAACATAGAAACCAGGGGTGTCTTTAAAAACATATAATAAAGGGTATCGCTCCACTGTTTAACGCCCTTTTATGGAAAATCCACCCTATTTTCTATAGTCTTCCAAGGGCTTGCATATTCCCACTTCAGTCTAGCTCTCTAAAGTCTTACCCTCCATTTTGCTCCCCTACTCATTGTGTTTCAGACACTTGGCCTTCTTTCTGTCCTCAGCCAGCCAATTTCCTTTCCACTTGTAAGCTTTTACCCTGGTGGTTTCTGGGCCTGAAATGCATTTCTCAGCTTTCTTATACAGACAATTTGTCATCCTTCAGGTCTCAGACCAGATGTCACTTCCTCAGAGAGGCCTTCCTCAGTTACTTTTTCTAGTTAAAATTGTTTATTTTCTTCACAATAATGGTCATGATTTATGGTTGCCTCATTTCACTTATGTTACTTGTCTACTGTCGTTTCCCCTGCTAGAAAATAAGCTCCCTCATAAGCTGATGTGATAAAAGATTTGGGAAATTTAAGCATATGTTAGAGGTAAATTTTGTGGGATTTTTAAAAATACAATTGTAAATTACAAGTTAAGCATAAAAATTCTACAGAAAGGAAATAAAATCATAGTATCCTTTTGCCATCTTTTCCATGGTCGTTAAGTTAATACTGTTACTGATTTAAATAAATATAGTGATGTAATTCTGTGAAGTAGTAAGGGTGCAAGTGGTATGTGAGTGCTAAGTGCTCATAGTGGAAGTTGGCATTATTGATCCAACATCCATTCCACCTTTTCACCATAGTATCCATGTAGTCCAGCTTTAGAGGTCAGTCTGATTAATTTTAACTGATTAGTGTAATCCAATCCCTTTGATACTCTAATAAATTTATGGATGGGAAAGTCTAAGCCAAATTTTTGTTATTCTCTAGGCCAGCAGTCCCCAACACCCTGTTAGGAACCGGGCCTCACAGCAGGAGGTGAGCAGTGGCAAAGCTTCATCTGTATTTACAGTTGCTGCCCATAGCTTGCATTACCACCTGAGCTCCACTTTCTGTCAGATCAGCAGCTGCATTAGATTTTCATAGGAGCATGAATGCTACTGTGAACTACTAGGCAAGGAAGATAGTATGCAAGCTCCTCATGGGAAACGAATGCCTGAGGACCTGAGGTGGAGCTGAGGTGGTGATGCTAGTGCTGGGGAGCAGCTGCAAATACAGATTGTCATTAGCAGAGAGGTTTGACTGCACAGAGACCATAATCAGATGCTTGCAGACTCATATCAAAACCCTATCGGTGAGTGACAAGTGACAATTAAGCTGCATCTGGTGGTAGACTTTATAGTGGCAAGTGAGTTGATGTACTTCAATTGTACAGCTGCATCTGATGGCAGGCTTTAAATCAGAATCTGATGCTTATTTTAGTCTGCATGTGGCCCACCCTTTATTTTATTTACCACTTTTCTGTCCATGCCTCTTTCCCACACTGCGCACTTGTCTCCATCACAGTTTTGGTAAGCCCACATGCTAACCCTGGCCAACATGAGTAAAAAATAAACGTCTCTGGAGAGCTTCTTTGAAAAAGGGGGGAGAACCAATGACTCTTAAGACTGCCAATGATTCTAACAGCAGAAGACTCTAAGACTGCCAACAAAAAGAGCTTCATTTGAAAGAAAATACCTACTTAAGTCCTACTTAAATTATGGGTTCATTCCAAAAGGTGATTCACATTCTCCAACCCTACCTTGTATAATATGTAGTGACCAGCCACCCAATGAAGCCATGAAAACTTCAAAACTGCTTCACCACATAGAAACCAAGCACCCTGCATTAAAAGACAAGCCTTTGGAGTTTTTCAAAATACAAGAAACATGAACACAAAGAACAGAAACAATTTTTGAAGGCCACCACTTCATCAAATGTGTCTACACTGAGAGCATCATTCTTAGTGGCTAACTGCATTGCTAAAGCTGAGAAGCCCTTTACTATTGGTGAAGAGTTGATCCTACCTGCTGCTAAGGACATTTGTCGTGAACTTTTAGGAGAGGCTGCAGTTCAAAAGGTGGCACATGATCCTCTTTCAGCTAACACCATAACTAGAAGAATTGCTGAAATGACAGAGGATATTGAGGCACAATCGTTAGGATTAATGAATCACCGTGGTGCACAATCTAGGTTGACAAGTCTACCAATATTGACAACAAGGCACCAATACTTGTTTTTGTGCGATATATTTTTCAGGAGGATGTGCATGAGGATATGTCATGTGCACTTTTGTTGCCAACCAACACTCCAGCTGCAGACCTATTCAAGTCTTTGCATGATTACGTAGCAGGAAAACTGAACTGGTCATTTTGTGTCGGTATATGCATGGACAGAGCAGCTGCTATGACTGGATGGCTTTCTGGTTTCACTACCCGGGTCAAAGAGGTCACTGCTGAATGTGAGTCTATTGCTGACTATCTGAAAAATGTCATCCAAACTTAACAACATTTTGCAGGATGTGATTAAAATTATCAATTAAAGTACATGACCTTAACTCACATCTGTTCACGCAGCTCTGTGAGGAGATAGACACAGATCACACGTCTTGTCTAATACACAGAAGTAAGATGGCTTTCTAGAGGTAGATCACTGGCCTGAGGTTTTGCGTTATTAGAGCCACTCTCGAGATAACTTTTAGAAAACTAGTCACCATTGGCAGCACATTTTAGTGACACACAATCGGTTGCAAAACTTGCTTACGTGTGTGACAAATTCAACCTGTTTGATGAACTCAAACCTGTTATTTCAGGGGAGAATGACAACTGTGTTCAAGTTGGCAGATAAAGTGGCTATATTCAAAGCCAAAATGGAATTATGGGGATGATAAGTGAACATTGGGATTTTTGACATGTTTCAAATATTAGTATAGATTTTGAAAGAGACTGAGGCAGGGCCTTCTTTCTCCCAACTGGTGCATAATCACTTATCTCAGCTTTTAAAAGGGTTTGAGCATTACTGCCCAACTACAAAAGACCCCCAAACTGGGAAGGAATGGGTCCGTGACCCATTTGTGAATAAGCCAGGTGAATCAATTTTGTCTATGCTAGAACGTGGCTTTTTGCTGTGCTAGCTTTTAATAATAAAGGTGCAACCTCTACAGGCTTTGAGTGTTCGGAGGAGTCTCAGGAGCCAAAATCTGTGGGGACTTACACGCAGCTGTCCCCATCCCTGTATCAAGGTCCCGAATTTTCCAACAAGTTACCCAGGGTCTTGATGGTTTGGGTTTTTTTGTTGTTGTTGTTTCTATTTTTATCCTCACAAGAGGACATTTTTTTTTCATAGTTTTTAGAGAGAGAGAAAGGGAGAGAGAGAAAAACCAATTTGAGAGAGAGGTATCGATTGGTTGCCTCTTCTACATGCCCAGACCAAGACCAGTGCCCAAACCGGGGATCATAGGCATCTGGACAAGGGGTCACACAGGCCTATACCCCAACTGAGGATCAAACCTGCAATGTAGGTATGTTCCCTGACCTGGAATTAAACCTGCAACCTTTCAGTTGTGGGATGATGCTCTATACCAGCCAGGTCATGGGCTTCAGTTATCTTGAAGCGTCTTAATTATGTGCTGAGTTTAGGTTTTCAAATTTTTATTCTACAACCACCCCCCACCTCCCAAACACACAGCATAAGATAAGGGTTTCTTTGGAAGCTACTAAAGCCATCTGGAATACACAGTGAGTTTTCATATGTTAACTGCTTACAGGTTTTCATTAACCTTCTGCAGGCTGCAATGCAACTTAATAATAGCTGGTATCTATTGTTTATACACATACACAGCTTTTGAGCTGCCTGCATTTTTGCTCCAGCCAGGAAATTCCTCTGCATCAGAATACTCTCCCAAATCACAAATGGTGAAAGTTTTAGTAACCAGGTCACCACAGCCTACCAGGGACTGTCCATGCACCGAATACCACGTGCAGTGAGAGGTTATTGACAGTTCTGGTTAAGTGAGACCATTCTGATCTAGTTCCCCAACCCCATCTTACCACCTGCTTTCTCAGACTACTATTACCAACTATGTCACTGTTCTGAGAAATAGAAGATGACATGATATTAGGAGTACAAGAAGTTTTCTGGAAAAAAAAGATAAATGAGGAGAAAGCCAGATTGGGAAGGAAAAGCTTCAGATCTGGTGCAGATGGGATAATAGCTCAGCCAACACAATGTGGCACACTAGAGCAAATACTGACGTCAGGGAAATGCTACATTGTGCAGAAATGGCTAGGCCCTACCATCCACACACTCTCAGTCACTGGAAGAGGGCTACTAGGGAAGAGGTGGCCTCAACTTGAATGCTATAGCAGAGCTTGAAAAATGCTACAGATAGAGGCAGTTAGCTTAAAAACACTGGTTGCAGCCTAATGGGCAAGTTCTACCTTAAAGGGATATCTAAGTAGTGTACTTCCTTACTGATCCAGCCTGAGAAGGCTCAGGGCTTGCCAGTATCTAGTAACAGGAAAATTTGATCAGGGGGAGGAGCTGGTTGGAAGCTTCTGAAGAAGCAACTAGAACACTAGATCTCTACAACTCCTTATCACTAGGCAAAGGCTAACTGCAACTGGAGTTTTATTGGAATATAGCCATGCCCATCTGTTTACATATCTGTGGTTGCTTTCTTGCTACAACACGGGGTTGAACAACTACTATTTTACTACCTGGCCCTATACAGAAAAGTTTGTCGACTCCTGATCTATGCTCTTGAGGTTATTTACATGCTTTGTATTTCCATGCTGCAACTACCATAAAATGGTGTTCTGTCGCATATCTCTTCCCAACTCTGCACTCAGAGGAATCACATTGGTAACTTGAAATTGGCTATGCTGGGAGAATTTTTACCACAGAAATCAGCAAATGTTAGAATTTGGTGCTTTTTTTTTTTTTTTTTTTTTTTTAGAGCTACTGCTTGTTAAAGATTTACCAGCAGCATTTACTGCTACATGGTAAATGTTGTGACCAGAATTGTGTCTACCCAAAATTCATACATTGACGTGTTAACCCCCAGCACCTAAGAATGTGACTGCATTTGGAAATAGAGTCTTCAAAGATATAATTAAGTTAAAATGAGGTCATTAGAGTGAGCCCTAATGGAATTGACTGGTGCCATTATAAGAAGAAATTGGGAACAGTAGGGTATAGAATGAAGACCATTTGAAGACTTGGGGGAAGACAGCCATTGACAAGCCAAGGAAGGAGAGAAACTTCAGAAGAAAACCATGCTGACACCTTGATCTCAGGCTTCGAGCATCACAGAACGCTGAAGAACTAAATTTCTTACTGTCTAAGCCACCCGGTCTGTGGTACATTGTTATGGCAGCTCTAGAAAACTAATATAGTAAGTGACCCAGGAAGTAGCAAAGTTCTACAGAAGTAAATTTACTAAAAAGACTTTTAGCCTTGCCTGGTGTGGCTAAGTGGATTGAATGGCATCCTGTGAACGAAAGGGTACGAAAGGGTCACTGGTTCGATTCCCAGTCTAGGGCACACGCCTGGGTTGTGGGCCAGGTCCTTAGTTGAGGGCACACGAGAGGCAACCACACATTGATGTTTCTCTCCCTCTCTTTCTCCCTCCCTTCCCCTCTCTAAAAAATAAATAAATAAAATCTTAAAAAAAAAAAAAAGACTTAAAGAGCTTTGATCTAGTGACTCTTTTTACCTACCTGCATTTTCATGACACTTAATAAGCCTGTTGGTTATTCCAGGTACTGAGTACGCCTTAACAACCTGTCCCCCAAGGAAACATAAATACTCACTATACTACTGGTAGTATTATACTAGTACTAGAATATGTATTTGAGCAGACTATCAGCAAAGCATCTTTATTACTCCTCTAGGCATAATTTGACTTTAAACCCTTTATAAGTACTTTATTTTTTAAGTTGAAGTAGTTTAGGGAAGATAATACTGTTTGCAATTTAGATTAATATTACAGAAACTGGTCAGAAATATGTTTTTCAAATGTAGATAGACTTGCATTCAGTTAATAAATATGATCACCTACCCACATGCATTTTTTTCTGTAATTCTGGTATCTGAATTTGAGAACAGTAAAAAAAAAAATCTTTTTTGGTTTTTCAAATATGCACAACATGTATTTTAAAATTCTGCTACCATGAAAAAGAAGCAATTCCTAAGATGTGTACCATTTATTAAGAAACATGTTAAGTGTGTAGGTGGTTTTGAGCAGTTTTCAATAAACTCTATATATAGTAATAGGCACATACCTCCTCTGGACATTTTGAAGCTGTTTAGCAATTCCCAATTTTTTAATGTATAATTTTTTTTTTAGCAGTGACACTATCTTAAACAAAACCTCATTTAGAATCTTATGAAGTGGGGGACTTCTGGCCAAAATGGAAGCATAGGTAGATAAAATTTGCCTCCTTGCACAACCAAAAGAACAATAACAAAAAATTTAAAAACATAAAATAACCAGAACTGACAGAATTGACTATGGAAGTCTGACAACCAAGGAGTTAGAGAAGAAACATTCATTCAGACTAGTAGGAGGGCGGAGACAGGCAGCCGGGCTAGAGAGGACTCATGGCAAGGCAGTGCTGGAGGAGCAGGTGGTCCTACGTTTGTGTGAAGATAAACTGGGAGGAACAACTGGGGAGTGAGACAGACCACACAACCCAGGGTTCCAGTGTGGGGAAATAAAGCCTCAAAACCTCTAACTGAAAAATCCTGTGGGGGTTGAGGTGGCAGAAAAAACTCCCAGCCTTACAGGAGAGTTTATTAGAGAGACCCACAGGGTCCTAGAATGTACACAAACCCACCCACCTGGGAATCAGCACCAGAAGGGCCCAAATTGATTGTGAGTAGCAGGGGAAGTGACTGAAAACCACCAGACAGAGCAAGCAGCATTGTTCCCTCTTGGACCCCTCCCCCACACTTAGCATCACAACACAGCGACGTGGGTTGCCCTGACTTGGTGAACACCTAAGGCTCCGTCCCTTACTATGTAACAGGCATGCTGAGACAACAACAACAACAAAAGGCCCAAATGAAAGAACAGATCAAAGCTCCAGAAAAAATACAACTAAGCAACGAAGAGATAGCCAATGCACAATTCAAAACACTGGTAATCAGGATGCTCACAGAATTGATTGAATATGGTCACAAACTACAGGAAAAAATGAAGGCTTTGCTAAGTGAAATAAAGGAAAATGTACAGGGAACCAATAGTGACGGGAAAGAAACCAGGACTCAGATCAACGGTTTAGAGCAGAAGGAAGAAATAAACATTAAACCAGAACAGAATGAAGAATCAAGAATTCAAAAAATGAGGAGAGGCTTAGGAACCTCTGGGACAACTTTAAACTGAATCATAGGTTTTTTAAATCTATTCCATGATTCAGTCCAATATCCAAATCATAGGGGTGCCAGAAGGAGAAGAGGAAGAGCAAGAAATTGAAAACTTATTTGAAAAAATAATGAAGGAAGACTTCCCCAATCTGGTGAAGGAAATATAATTTCTTCTCAGAGACTCCCAAAGAAATTGGACCCAAGGAGGAACATACCAAGACACATCATAATTACATTATGGAAGATTAAAGATAAGGAGAGAATCTGAAAAGCAGCAAGAGAAAAGTAGAGAGTTACCTACGAAGGAGTTCCCATAAGACTATCAGTTGATTTCTCAAAAGAAGGGTCTGGAAAGAAGTATTCCAAGTCATGAAAGGCAAGCACCTACATCCAAGATGACTCTATCCAGCAAAGCTATCAGTTAGAATGGAAGGGCAGATACAGTGCTTCCCAGATAAGGTCAAGTTAAAGGAGTTCATCATCACCATGCCATTATTATATGAAATGTTAAAGGGACTTATCTAAGAAAAAGATCAAAACTATAAACAGTAAAATGACGACAAACTCACAACCATCAACAACCGAACCTAAAAACAAAAATGTACTAAGCAAACAAGTAGAACAGGAACAGATTCACAGAAATGGAGATCACATGGAGGGTTATCAGCGGGGAGAGGGCAGGGGGAGAATAGGGGAAAAGCTACAGGGAATAAGAAGTATAATTGATAGGTACAAAATAGACAGGAGGAGGTTAAAAATAGTATGGGAAATGGAGAAGCCAAAGAACTTAAATCTATGACCCACGGACGTGAACTAAGATGGGATGATGGTAGGAGGACAGGTACAGAGTGGAAGGGAATAAATGGGAGAAAAAATGGGAAAACTGTAATAGCAAAATCAGTAAAATATATTTAATAAAATAGAACCTTATGAAGTGAAAGAAGTAAAATAGAGATACCAGAGTTGAAGTTAGGGAGGGATGCAGAGGGTCTTCCACTTAACCACTCTTCCATCATTCCAGAAGTTTTGAAGGCTCCTCCAAGAATCCGGGATCCCTGAAGAAATACAGGTAGGAAACTGTTATAGAAGAACAAGCATTGGGCAAGAATCTCAAAGCTTTGCTCCAAGTTTGTGACCTTGAGCTGGTCATTAACTCTCTCTGGTCTTTGATTCCCTGATCTGTACAGTGGAGATATAAGATATAAATGATCTCTAAGGCATCTCTCAGCTCTAAAATTCTATGATCTCCCATTCTACCTGGTGACAAACCATTCCACATCTATCCAAACAATACCAGAGATTTAATCTAAGCTCATGAGCAAGCCAGGCAATGCCAAAAGGGAAATGATTCTTGACTCTGTACTCTGCATTGTCTCTAACTCTGGAAGCATATGCCATTCCCATATTAGCTAAATTAATCTCTGGTCAAGAATTGTTCCAACATTGCCCAGTTTATCTGGCATAGATAAGGAATATTCATGTTGTAATTTGAATGCTCTGACTTCTGGTACATGAATATCAAATGAAACAGAAACCTAGCACATAGTAGGCAGTAGGCATTCTTTAAAGAATTGTCCCTTGTGACTATGCTAAAAACCACTTAATTGTATACTTTTAAATGGTGAATTTTATTGTATGTGAGTTGTATCTTAATTTTATAAGAAGTTGAATAAATGAAATAGTTATATTTTGAACATAGAACTAAAGGAATGTTGGGAACCGCGCAGCCTGGTTTCAGAAGCTGTAAACCCCCCATGACTAAGGCTGAGTAAAAAGACCTCGGGACCATAAGCCACTTAGGAGAAAAGCTTATCGCCCTGGCAGGGGCACTGCCTGTGCCCCCTTTCACTTCACTCTGCCTGGCCCTGAGTGGATGACCGGTTAGCCAATGACAGGTAAGATTTCTCAAAGGAGGGATGACCTAAGACAGACACGGTCATGAAGGGGCCCTCAGGGAAGGACTTGGGGGCCTATAGAAAAAGGGGTGATGGACCCTCGCCCCTCAGCTTTGACATATCCTGAGTCCTCATTCTGTCTGCAAGAAGTCTCCTAATCTCTTGGCTGCCTTACTTCCCCTCCTTGATTTAAGCCTGAAACAATGCCGGAGGTGGGTGCAGCCCTGTGCTGGAAAGGGCAGGTTACCTAGGGCAATCAGGCCTAAGAAAGAATACATAAAATCCTGTGTAACCTGCTTTGCTAAGAATGCCCTCCATTTTCTGAAAAGGGTCCATGCATGGAATGAGTTTGTTCCTCAAAGTTTTATGGCCCTTTACTATCTGACCCTGACTCAGAATAAGCACCCAGAGTTCTTTGTTATCTATTATTTGATCATTTCTGCCTGGCAATGATTGATGAGCTTTATGTATATGCCCTGTATTCCTATGCAAATTAAACCCAACAAAAGCCCATTGAGGAACAGATTCCTGGCCCTTCTCCTTTGAGAGATCTGCCATCTTTCCTCTCCAAGCAGATCATATCGTGGTAGACTTATTTTCATCAATGGCAGACAGGGGGCTCTGTGGGCAAAGCTCCCCCACAAGGGAATCCATGTTGCAATTTTAAAATACTGATGTATGATGCTCAGAATAAAACAACCATCAAAAAATGATAATAAAAACAATGGAGATTTAGATCAAATTCCTAATAATACCATTGGTTGTCAGGAGACAAAGACATTTGGGATACATCCTTGAACTCTGAGATTCTGGCAAGCATGTACATTAACAGAAATTTCTTTGCTGCTTTTTCAGAAGCAAATAGTGACTAGATACCTCTCCTCCTTTATGACATTAAAAAAATGTTTTTATTCTTTGTAAGTATTACACTTACATTTAATGACATCAATCATGATGCCTAATATGGTGCTTATTATTTCCTTGGGTAAATTTCTTAATGCAATGATAGCCATGGGCTTTCTCATTTAACCATAAAAATTCTCAATGTCTGACCAAAGTCATATTAATAAAGTATTTTAATATATTTTCTCCTTTCTGAGTCAATGCATATTTTTTGGGAAGAGCGGTAGAAAACTTATGTTAGTTTAAAAATAAAAGTGCTTTTTATTGGGTTTATTTTTTATCTTCACTATATATTTAACAGGAGAGGGCAGTCATAGACTACTTTCAAGAATTCTATAGATTACATACATGTCAGAGGCAAAATTTTATAATTCTGCTTTTAAAGCATTTCCTTCAGTAACATGTGCTACATGGTACTCAAAATCATTACTGATGAATCATTTTTACCTCTGATGTATCCATTAGAGCATGAAGAGTCCTTAGTAATCGTCTAAACCATTATTTTATAGGTA
Source organism: Desmodus rotundus (assembly GCF_022682495.2). Classification (NCBI taxonomy): domain Eukaryota; kingdom Metazoa; phylum Chordata; class Mammalia; order Chiroptera; family Phyllostomidae; genus Desmodus; species Desmodus rotundus. Next base: position 135,489,016 of record NC_071387.1, read on the forward strand.
AGAAAATAAAAGCCTAAACAGCTTATGTGATGTATCTAAGATAACCTAGCCACTTGATGGCAGAATATGTTTAATTTTGTTCTTACTACACCCCCCACCCATGAACCATTTCTTTAATATATGTCCATGAAATGTAAAGTACTTATGAATTTTGTAGTGGATTAAGAAGAGACCTGGAGAAATTTAGGCTTGAATAATGTCAAGTTTACTCCCTCAGAATTAATAATAATTACTTATATAAAAATTATTAACTTCCATTATCTGAATTCTTTACAAAGAAGGTGACCGAGAAACACATTTGTTAAAAAAAAAATTTGTTTAGGTTTGGTTTGTACTGTATAGTATTAAGTTTGGATGATCTATAAAAAATCATTACTTATAGCACATTATCATGATATCTCTATGTCTGTTAAAATTAGCAAGAACTTTGATAGGCTTTGAAAATTTCTGGCAAAAATTGTATTTGTTATTATTTAGATATTTCTAAATAACATAACATAGTACCCATGGTAGCACTGCAATATGAGGAAACTGTAAAGGTCAAAAGCATAGGAGAGACATTTTTATTGACTTTCTGTTGGGGAAGAGAAGAGCTCCCTCAACGTTGGTTTTCCCATCTAGGCCTATGCTGTCTCTGCCTCTGGCATACGAGTTGGAAAATTGTTCTCACTAGTAGATTCGGCAATAGCAGCAGGTGCAGTTTACCAACATAATTGTTATATCACCAGAATACTTGTCTCATTACTAATCATTTTTTATAACAAACATACTGACAAACCAAAGAATCACTAAACCACACACATACACACACATATACTGCTATGAAGATATAAATGTGAGACTCAAAAAATAGAGATGATAGATTAAGGGAACTAAAAGACAACATGAAACACAACAACATTCAAATCATAGGAATGCGAGAAGGAGAAGAAAAGGATCAAGGGATGGAAATCCTGTTTGAAAAAATAATGACAGAAAATTTCCCTAACCTGGAGAGGGGAAAAGCTACTCAAGTTCAAGGAAGTGCAGAGGGTCCCAATCAAGATGAACGCAAAGAGGCCTACTCCAAGACATCATAATTAAAATGCCAATTTTTAAAGACAAAGAGAGACTCTTAAAGGCAGCAAGGGAGAAACAGGAAATAACATTCAAGGGAGCTCCCATAAGGCTAGCAGCTGGATTTCTCAACAAACACTACCAATCAGAAGGGAATGGCGAGAAACATTCCAAGTAATGAAAGACAAAGGCCTACAACCAATACCACCATACCCAACAAGGCTCTCATTTAAAATGGAAGGCAAAATAAGAAGTTTCCCAGACAAAAAAAGGCTGAAAGAATACATGTCCACCAAACTAGCACTGCAAGAAATGCTGAAGGGCCTGCTTTAAGAAGAGGAAGAAAAAAAGTGAGAGAGGAACACAGATACAAAGGGGGGGGAAATGAATAAGTACTTATCAATAATAACCTTAAATGTAAGTGAATTAAATGTTCCAATAAAAAGACATAGGGTAGCTGAATGGATAAGAAAATATGACCCACACATACACTGCCTAAAAGAGACACACCTCAGAAAAAAAGACATATACAGACTGAAGGTGAAGAGTTGGGGAAAAAAATAGTCCGAGCAAATGGACAGGAAAAAAAAGCTGGTGTAACAATACTTATAGTAGAAAAATAGACTTCAAAACAAAGGTCATAAAAAGAGACACAGAAGGACACTTCATAATACTCAAGGGAAGAATCCATCAAGAAGACATAAACATTATAAACATATATGCCCCCAACATAGGAGCACTGAAATATATAAGAAAAATGTTGAAGGACCTCAAGAAAGATATAGACAGTAACACACTTATACTAGGGGATTTTGACATCCCACTGACAAAAATGGATAGATCTTCCAAACAAAATATCAACAATGATATTGTAGCATTAAGGAATGCCCTAGATAAAGTGAACTTAACTGATATATACAGAACCTTTCATCCCAAAGAAGCAAAATACATACTCTTTTCAAATGCACATGGAACATTTTCAAAGATAGACCACATGATAGGACACAAAACAAGCCTCAAAAAATTCAAGAAAATTTAAATCATAGCAAGCCTTTTCTCAAACTACAAGGGCCTGACACTAGAAATCAACATCAAGGAAAATACTCAAAAACACTCAAACTCATGGAGATTGAACAGCGTGCTGTTAAACAATGAATTGGTCAAGAATGAGATCAAAGAAGAAATCAAAGTTTCTGGAAACAAGTGAAAATGAACCCACAACAGTCCAAAACTTATGGGACACAGCAAAGGCAGTCCTGAGAGGGAAGTTCATAGCGATACAGGCCTACCTCAAAAAGACAGAAACATTTCAAAGAAACAACCTAACCCTACATTCACAAGAACTGGAGAAACAACAACAAACAAGGCCCAGAGTGAGTAGAAAGAAGAAATATTTAAGATCAGAGCAGAGTTAAATGACAGAGACTAAAAGAATAAGTCAAATGATCAATAAATCCAAGAGCTGGTTCTTTGAAAAGATAAACAAAATTGACAAGCCTTTAAACAGACTCATCAAGAAAAAAAAGAGAGGACCCAAGTAAATGAAATTAGAAATGAAAGAGCAGAGATTATAACTAATACAACAGCAATACAAAGGATTTTAAGAAATTACTACATAGAACTATATGCCAAGGAATTTGAAAACCTGGGTGAAATGGACAAATTTCTAGAAAAACATCATCTTCCAAAACTGAATGAAGAAGAAGCAAAAAACCTGAAAAGAGCGATAACAGGTAATGAAATGAAAGCAGTCATCAAAAAACTCCCAGCACACAAAAGACCTGGACTGGACAGTTTCACAGGAGAATCTTACAAAACATTTAAAGAAGAGCTAACCCCTATCCTTCTCAGACTTTCCCAAAAAATCCAAGAAGAGGGAGGACTCCCAAACTCTTTATGAAGCCAGCATCATCCTAATCCCAAAACCTGTTAAAGATACAAACAAGAAAGAAAACTACAAGCCAATATTGCTTACGAATGTAGACATTAAAATCATCAACAAAATATTGGCAAAATGCATCCAGCAATACATTAAAAAGATAACACACCATGATCAAGTGGGATTTGTCCCAGGGATGCAATGATATTACAATATTAGCAAATCAATAAATGTAATCATCACATAAAAGAAAGATAAAAACCACATGATCACATCAATAGATGCAGAAAAAGCATTTGATAAGGTACAGCACCCATTTATGATAAAAACACTCAGCAAAGTGGGAGTAGAGGGAGCATACCTCAACATAATAAAGGCCATGTATCACTCAGCCAACATCATACTTAAGCTTTCCCACTAGGATCAGGAACAAGACAAGAATGTATGCTTTTACCACTTCTATTCAACACAATATTGGAAGTCCTAGACACAGTGATCAGACAAGAAAATGAATTAAATGTTATCCAAATTGGAAAGGAGGAAGCAAAACTGTCATTGTTTGCAGATAACATGATAGTGTACATAGAAAACCCTGTACACTTCACCAAAAAACTACTCAACCCAATAAGCAAATTTGGCAAAACAGTGAGATACGAAGTCAATATTCAGAAATAAAAGGCATTTTTGTAAACCAAGAATGAAATATCAGAAACAGAAATCAGGAAAAAAATCCTATTTGATATAGCAACAACAAAAATGTACCTAGGAATAAACCTAACCAAGGAGGTAAAAGACCTGTACTCAGAAAACTACATAACACTGAAGAAAGAAATTAAGGAAGACATGCACAAATGGGAACATATATTGTGTTCATGGATTGGAAGAACATCATCAAAATGTCCACACTATGAAAAGCAATGTATAGATTCAACATAATCCCTATTAAAATGCCAACAGCATATTTCACAGATATCGAACACATATTTTGAAAATTTATATGGAACCATGAATGACCCCAAATAGCTGCAGCAACTTTGGGAAAGAAGAACAAAGTAGTTGGGATCACCATACCTGACATCAAACTATATCACAAGCCCATAGTAATTAAAACAGTCTGGTACTGGCATAAGAACAGGCATAAAGATCAATGGAACAGAATAGAAAGCTCAGAAATAAACCCAAGTCTCCATGGTCAATTAATATTTGACAAAGAGGCAGAAGCACGAAATAGAGTAAAATAGTCTCTTCAACAGATGGTGTCGGGAGATCTGGGCAGCTACATGCAAAAAAGGAAACTTGACCACCAACTTATACCATACACAAAAGTAAACTCAAGATGGATAAAAGACTTAAATATAAGATGTGACACCACAAAAATCCTGGAGGAGAACATAGGCATGAACATCTCAAATATTCCACACAGCAACATTTTCACCAAACTGTCCCCTGAAGCAAGAGACATAAAGGGAAGAATAAACAAATGGGACTTAATCTAAATAAAAAGCTTCTGCATGGCTAAAGAAAACATCAGCGAAATGAAAAGGGAACCAACCATATGGGAAAATATATTTGCTGATAATACCTCAGACGAGGGTTTCATCTCCAAAATATATAAAGAACTCACACAACTGCACTCTAGAAAGAAAAACAACCCAACTGAAAATGAGCAAAGGACCTGAACAGACACTTCTCCAAGGAGGACATACAGAGGGCCCAGAGACATACGAAAGGATGCTCAGCATCACTAGCCATCCAAGAGATGTAACTTAAAACCACAATAAGATACCACTTCACACTGGTCAGAATGGCCGTCATAAACAAATCAACAAACATGTGCTGGCAAGGTTGTGGAGAAAAGGTAACCCTAGTACATTGGTGGGAATGCAAAATGTTGCAGCCATTGTGGAAATCAGTATGAAATTTCCTCAAAAAACCAAAAATGGAACTAGCTTTTGACCCAGCAATTCCACTGCTGGGATTATTCCCTATGAATCCTGAAACACCAATTCAAAAGAACCTGTGCATCCCAATGTTCATAGCAGCACTGTTTACAATAGCCAAGTGCTGGAAGCAATCCAAGTGTCCATCAGTAAATGAGTGTATCAAAAAACTGTGGTATGTTTACACAATGGAATACTATACAGCAGAAAGAAAGAAGCAACTCCTACCCTTCACAAGAGCATGGATGGAACTGGAGAGCATTATGCTAAGTGAAATAAGCCAGGCATTGAAAGAAAAATACCATATGATCTCACCTTTAATTGGAACCTAATCAACAAAATAAACAAGCAAGCAAAATATAACCAGAGATGTCAAAAGAAAGAACAAACTGACAGTAACCAGAGGGGTGAAGGGAGGGGGATAATGGGGAAAGAAGAGGAGGGGTCATCAAGGAACAGGTATTAAGGACATATGGACAAAGCCAAAGAGGGGTAGGATCAAAGTTGCAAGGTGGGGATGGGCAGGGAGGGGGGAGGGGGATAAATGGAGACAACTGTACTTGAACAACAATGAAAAAAATAAAACAAAAAAAGATACAAATGTGAACCTGCAACCCTTTGAAGAATGAAGCATTCATGCTACATCTGCCTACAGTGTTGGCTGCTAACTGCTCATAGCTACATTTTTTTCTGGAATTGATTTTGACCTAAAAAAGCTACTCTGTCAAGTATATACCTGGTCTGTCAATGTGGAGATACAACAACTTGGCCGCATGGTAATTCAGAACTCCAAAAAGCTTCAGTGCTATAGTAGGTCAAGAGAGGCCTCTGTTACAACTCCATCTGTGTCTAATCCTACTCCTATCTCTCACAGATCTTGTTCCCAGGAGTAACTACCACCCCCAGCATTCCTCCAACATGTAGATCTCAGAATCTCAGATTTTGTTTCCCAGGATTTCAACCTGCAACAGTAAACATACATGTATGTGAAAATAAGAAAGAGAACAAAAGAAATTTGAATATGCTGATTCATTTTGGCTATCACATGTGTCAAGGACAAGAAATAGATGGTGACCTGGATATAGTCACCATCACCATTGTCATGCCCAGTAGTCTACAACACAAGCAGCTTAACACCCAATCACTATGTGGGGGTAATAAACATTTTGTTGCTCACTGTTGATTCTAGGTATGGTAGGCAGTTAGACAGACATGAGCAGAGCAAGGACGATGGCCAGGTACAGAAGATCAACAGGGTGGAAAGCCCTGGGTGCCTAGCAATGGGCAAAACTGGGAAAACAAGCACTTACCCCCAAGGCGACCTTTCCTCCCCCAGAATATTACTGGTCCTGCAGTTTAGACCCCCTGACCTTTCATATCTCTGGTCATGCGGTTAGATAAACCCCCATCCCACTGACCTTTCATATCACTGATTGTGGGATTCAGACCCTCCCCTGATCTTTCATCCCCTGGCATGTTGTTAGTCATTTGGGTTAGATGCCCTTAGGGTGGGGGAAGAACAAGGAGGCCAGAGAATAGCCCTTAAGCATTAAGCCCCCAGGACAATGAGGTTCTGACCAGCACCAAATACATCTAGGCCTCAGTTGTGTTTCAGCTCCAGGCCCGGAAAAGTAGCAAAACCAGACAAGTGATACCACGGCTGACATCAGGATCAGCTGCATTGACTAATGAGCCCCTGCCTGGTGCTGACCAATCAGTAGAAACCACGACTCTGAAAAGACATCTGGAAAGCTGATGAATATTCTATTGGGATCCTCCCCTGAGACTTCCAGATAAATACCATCAAGCTGGAGGACCCAGTGTGGCTCTCTATATGGAGCACAACCATGCCTACCCCCCACCCCCTTTCCTAAGACTCGTTTTCCTTGTCTCTCACCTGCCCCTAAGCTCCAAGGGTCCTTCTTTTGCCTCTGTAACTTGTTTTCTGAGTGAGCCCGTTTCTTCTACGACTCACTTCTTCTATCTCTGTGACTTTCTAAATAGTTTTTCTTATATTTGAGTCTTGGTTCTGAATTCTTTTTTAGCCAGAACTCAAGTACTGAGGTTGCTGAACCAAGGCTCAATTGCCCATAATAACTGATGTCATTTTGTCACCAGTGTAGGTGTTACTGACCTACATCAAATACACAATGCAAGTGGGGCTTTTGTGGTGTCTAAAGAAAAGAATTTCTTGAGACCCACACAGGAGGATGTGACTTTGTAGTATGGTTTATTGATGATGTATAATTATGGAGATTCCCCTCCTGACTTCCCAATGTTCCATCTTCATCCATCTCACCACAGAAAAAGTCCAATCTTGTCTTCAGTAGGGCCAGGATGAAGACCACTGACCAGAGTTTATTCTCCAGATTATAGTCCAGTCCAGCATCCAGCTAGTTTATTATGTTTTCAGCTGCAGTCCATTTCAAGCTCCCTCCTGGACCAGCATGCAGTTGCACGTCCAAGGGCCATGTGTCTGCTAGGGCCAGATCGCCATGGAGAACAAGTGCACCGTGCAAGTGTGTGTCACGAGCAAAAGAGAGAGAGTGGTTCTTTATTCCCCTGGGATTATGTTAGTTTGGGTTTGGGATGGACCAAGTTCCCTTTCAAAAGAACCGATCAACTTCCCAGGTTTCTGTGAGCTTTGGAGGGGCCCACCTCCTAACCAATCTCTTCTTGTCCCATGCCACACTGACAGGCCTCATTGGTCCAGCACCTCCGTCTGTGCCATTTTGACTTCTGTTGTGTGTGTACCTGCCTTCCCCTGCTCCCACCTGGCAATCTGGTATAGGAGGGGGGAAGGGAGGACTGTTAATCCTCTTGGCAGTGCACAATGCTCTGGTCCCCTGCAGGGGTAAACTGTAGCTTCCTGGTGAAGCAAACAGGCTTGTTCCTATTTTATTGAGCTCAATGTCTATCTATCTAGTTCCCTTTGCTCTCTTTTATTTACTGATATCTGGTTAAATACTGACAGTAACATAGAAATATACTTTTCTTAAAGATACATGCAAAACTACACTTTAAATCAGCAATTTTTTCAACAAATATTTTTGAGTACATGTATGCTAGATGCTGTTCTGGCTACTAATTATATAGCAGTCAACAAAAATTCTTACACTCTGGTGGGATAAAGTGCATCTGTTGAAGCCCAGAAATAAGGAAGGGGAATAATGACCACTATACTTATACATAAACACCTCGCTGAATGAGTTTGTTGAAAATGAGTTTCTCCTGCAAGTACCAGCATTTCCTTCAAGAGTTGTCCAAGGGGTTTCCAAACCATCACCACATCATCTCCTCAAATGTCCTGGGGTCAATAAGGAAAACTGCCTTAAGAAAATTGCTTAAGCAACTGAAAATCCATTTGGAACCCGACTCATAATTGGCATGTTTAATAGGGTAATAGTTTATAATAATATACTGATACAACCTAGCGCTTCTTTGCAGTCTTCCTCTCCCTGGATTTGAGGCTTATTGCACAAAAGGAGCCAGAGGCTATTACACAAAAGAAGCTACACCAGATGAGCTTTAGACTCAAAAGCTGACTTTCCTGACCTCTCTAAGAAGATAATTGTCTTGCAAAACCTAGAGAGTGAAAAGGTTTCTCAAACTCTTTTTACTTGCATTTAACATATCAAAAGCTAAGCCAGATAGCTAGGCTTTCAAAGCACCAGTGACCATAAAGGAAATGTGTTATGACCCAGTTCACATGTGTGTATAATATTTAGTATATATGTTAAAGCCAAAACAAAAGTTTCACATAAAAACCTTACTCATTACTTGCAATGAATTTTGATATACTCTATCCACTACAATTTCATTTATTTTAAATACACTATTCACAACAGTGAACTGTGATCAAAGTTAAAAAAAACTAGCTTAGGGTTTTTCAAAAGAGGATTCAATGAAACAGAAAAAGAAGAGGAGGTTAAGTCAGCTTCTGGAGCAAATAAGGAGTTGAGGGCAGTGCTTAGGGAGAGAATCTGAAGGATCAGAGTTAAAATTCTTGATGTTGAGTAGAACTGATGAGGGGGAAAATATCTGTTTTGGAGGATGAAATTATATTAATGCAAGTTACAAAAAGCAGAATGTATCAAGTCACTGAATTAAGGTCACCAAGACATTGTGAAAATAGATAAGGTTGAAGCAAGTACAGAATGTTTATTTTCTTATAATGATAAGCATAGGATAAGCATAGGAGCTAAAACCACAATTGGAGTTTAACCAAAAGAAGGGTGGCTATGAGGATTCACTGTAGAGGCCCCCCTCCTGATGGCCTGGGCAATGGAATTTCTACTCATGGTAATTATATTTTAATGAGAAAAAAAGTAAGAAAATGAAGTAATTGTTAAAGAGTGATAGAGCAACCTCGGGTCACTTTGAGGAAAAGCTAGGGAGCAATTGTAGGGGTGTGGGAGAGGGATACTGTGCAAGAAAGATGAGAACATAAAAATGATAAACTTGGGCTAGGCATAAAAATGTACCTGAGTGCCTTAGGCCTGTTCTAATTCATTGACAATGTTGTGTTCACTATGGATGTTTGTGTCTCCACATTGCCCCATGAACATGTCCCATCCTCCACCTTTGAGGCAACAAGTAGATTAAGCTGAGGTTTTCCTAAGTTGAATTAAATTTACATTCTTTTCTTTCCTGCTCCTCCAAAGGATAGGAGCTCACAAGGAAGGTCAGATAGGTTACAGAAAATGGAAAGACCTCATTGTCATTATATAAATTAGAGTATAGTGAGTAAATTTGTGACCCTATCCATATGATCTTTGCTTAGATTTCACCTTTCGGCATGCCTATCCTGACTACTATGCTTATTATTGTACACTAATCCTTATTTTTCTATTTTGCTTTATTTTTCTATATAACATGTATCATAATTGAGCAATTGTGTCTGTGTGTGTATGAATGATATAACAAACTCCCATGTTCCATCACTAAGTTTCAACCATTATCAATATTTTACCAATATTATTTAACCTACACCCCCACTACTTTTATTCCTAGTACACTTTAATGCAAATGTCAGACAGTATGGCATTTCCTTCCATACTGTTGACTTTACTTATCTTGTTTAATGTCTGTCTTACCTTCCTAGATAGAATATGAACTGGACGAGGGCAATAATTTATATCTGCTATGTTCAAGAGACATTCCCTGCACCTTAAAAAGTTTCCTGGCACATTAGTGCTCAACAAATATTTTTTGAATGAATGAATATAGAATCTAAAAAGTGACATTTTTAAGTCTATTACTAATTAAGCATAGATATATTAGTAATTTTATTTACATACCCTCAGTTTTCCATTGTGGGATTATGTATGAGTTTCTGGCCATGCCTATGTTTGAAGTATCTAACTTACCCTAACAGAACAATTTGCACATCTGTCTTGGAAAGTATGAAAGCAGAATTTAGGTTCTTGTATCAGCAACTGGCCTGCACTTACAGCTTAGATGAGGAGGACCTCAAGAGAGCACTGACTGGGAAGCTAGCCCAGGCTATGAGCCCCCTATTTGGCCACAGTTGGCAATAACTGAGACAATTAGGCAGAAACAGCAAGTGGAGATTATATCTTTTAGTGTCTGGTGTGAGCCAGACACAGCCCCAGTCAGGTACTAAACTAGACAGAAACACTTTGCCCCATGATTCAGATGAGGAAATACAAATGTGGGCTTAATTGTATATCCTCATGCTCATAATACTCTTAGAAATTTCATATGTTTCCTCTTCCAGTACAATGTCCTGTGCTATAGCACCACCCAGTCATCTACTTCTTGGAATTAGGAAATCCAGGAAGACTTTTCTCATTAACCCCAAACCCCTAACCCCTCTGTAAAGCTATCACCATAGATTTCATGAAATATTTGCATCTCTTCAAAGATCACATCACAGTTTTCGTAAATGCACTCACCAAAATGGTAGACTTTATTCTCTGTACTGAACTTCTAATACCCATAGTCATTGTCATATGATTTATTAAGAAAAACTGCATAACACTGATAACCTACCATTTGAACCCTTTCTCCTTGTGCTTCCAGCAGTCTCTGCTCAATGTTCTCCATTTCCATATCCACTGGTCCATCACCCATCATCTTAGACCAGTTACTGCGCCAATCATATTCTAAAAAATTATTTCCACTGCTACATATTTTACAGGTCAAAGGCATAATCCACTACAGTTTAAATTTTCAAAGTGTATTGCTCTACCCATTCAGCTAATCACAACATTCATTGCCATCACAGCCTCCATTGCTACTTTCCCATTTTCTGCTCCTGTAAGAACTAGCCTTCGTTTGATACATGGATGAGCTGCTCAAGAAAACCTACAGGATCGCCTCTGTTCTTGGACATTTGATGTTTTAGCTTAGCCAACACATTCTCCTTCAGATCAGCCATCAGCATTTTTTAGGGCATTGCCTCTCTTCCATTGTCAACCCACATTGTTAGGTTGGGACTGATCCCCCAAGCTTTAATCCAGGAGTGATTACATGATTCAGTCAGAGAATCACATTAGCCTAGCCACAGAGCTTGGGTCATGGATAACTATATAATAGAATAAAGGAAGATAATTTCTGAGCTATATTTTGGAAAAATGTAGCTCAGAAATTATATATGTTGGGAGCAGAAAAGCTCTCCTTATAACAGATTTAAACACAATAATAAAAATCTCAAGGTACTGGTGGCAATTTTGCTACTATCTGTGGAGAGCCTATCTGAGGAGTGCCTATCTGAGATTGAAATTAATGCAGAGGAAAATAGAATCAAGGCATGGCTAGAAAATATTGTCAACCAATTGCTCTGTAGTAACCACAAAATCAATCATTCCTACTATACCACCTTAGTGGCAGGGTCAACATTTCTCATTCCCAACCTAGAGATGAGGGAAATGAGACTAAATGTTTCACCCCAAATTTCACAGATAGTGTTGAAGCTGAGATTTGAAACTAGGCAGTCTGGCTCTAAAAATTGTGTTCATTACCACTATCTTACACTGCCTCAATATGTGTTTTTGCTAATAAATACGATGAGAGAGGCAGAGAGAGAGAGAGTGGAGAGAGAGAGACCTAATTATTCGTCTTTGATTCCCTGGGCCTTGTCATGCCTGAAATCATGAACTCCTTGATATTTTTTTTCAGTTAAACAAGCAAAGAAATGTCTCTCCCCTACCTGTATTTATCAGAAGCCAATTTGACTCTTAAAACTGAAAAAACTAAGTAATATACTCTCCAATATGCAAGAAACAATATAAAGTATATAGAAAACTATACTAAACATCAAGGCTGAAAGACTACCTGGGAAACACTAGATGCCTCTCCCTACCTTATAGGCCTTTACACTTATACCCATTTGAGGACAATTCAGAGGTTTCTTCAAAGTAATTCATTGAATTAACCAACCCTTTAATACTTTCTCCTGCTCATTTATGCTATCTTTTATTTCTTCATGCAAAGCCTGGCTGACATCTAGGGCTTAAGCTTTTTTGGGTGGGGAATCAGAGTACATCGTGAAAATAGTGCCCTGGCAACCTGGTGTGCTGCAGCCCAGCCTCCCATATCAAGGTTACCCTTGAATGCATGGCAGATTTTCCTTAGGTCATTCCAAAGAAACTTAGACTGAACCCCATCTGTCAGGGAAATCGGAGTCAGATATACCATCCACTTAAACTTTGTAGCTTCAAGTCATCCCAACAAACCCACACACCATGAACTTAAAGGTACATGACTTTGGACAGTGCTCGCTTGTTCCCTTTCTGTGCCTGTTTTGCTTGTGTATTTAACTGATTCATGATTCTTAGAAACACCTCTTATTTATCATCCTACTTCTATGGGCAAATATTTCATATTATTACAAAAAGAACTAACCATAAAGGAAAAGATTGGAAAATGGGAACCAAGATGGAGGTGTAGGCAGACACACTGCGCTTCCTTGCACAACCAGAACTGACAGAAAATCCAACGCCAAAGAAGTCTGACACCAAGGAGGTAAAAAAATAAACATTCATCCAGACCCGTAGGAGGGGCAGAGAGGACTCCCGTGGCCGTGGCGGGGACCGACACTGGCGGAGTGTGGGACGAACGGGGCAGGCAGTCTGACCACTAGCAGACCCCGCGACCCTACATTCGCGCACAGATAAACAGAGAGGGCTGGACTCAGAGTGGTGGAGAACGGGGCAGGCAGTGCGGCGGGTAGCACCCAGCAGCCCCACATTCGCACAAAGATAAACCAGGATGAATGATGGGGAGCGAAGCAGACTGCGCAACCCAGGGCTCCAGCACCAGGAAATAAAGCCTCAAACCTCTCATTGAAAACGCCAGTGGGGGTTGGGGTGGCAGCGGGATAAACTCCCAGCCTCACAGGAGAGGTCGTTGGAGAGACCCACAGGGGCCTAGAGCGTGCACAAGCCCACCCACTTGGGAACCAGCACCAGAGGGGCCCAATTTGATTGTGGGTAGCAGAGGGAGTGACTGAAAACCGGAAGAGAGTGGAGTGGGCTCCATTGCTCCCTCTTGGCCCCTCCCCCACATACAGCATCACAGCGCAGCGACCAGCGTTACCCCACCCCGATGAACACCTAAGGCTCTGCCCCTTTAAGTAACAGACGTGCCAAGACAAAAAGACCAAAAAAAAAAAAAAGGCCCAAATGACAGAACACTTCAAAGCTCCAGAAATAATTCAACTAAGCAGCGAACAGATAGCCAACCTATAAGATGCACAGTTCAAAATGCTGGTAATAAGGAAGCTCACAGAATTGGTTGAATTTGGTCGAAAACTAGATGAAAAAATGAAGGCTATGCTAAGAGAGACAAAGGAAAATGTACAGGGAACCAATAGTGATGCGAAGGAAACTGGGACTCAAATCAATGGTGTGGACCAGAAAGAAGAAAGAAACATCCAACCAGAAAAGAATGAAGAAACAAGAATTCAGAAAAATGAGGAGAGGCTTAGGAACCTCCAGGACATCTTGAAACGTTCCAACATACGAATTATATGGGTGCCAGAAGGAGAAGAAGAAGAACAAAAAATTGAAAACTTATTCGAACAAATAATGAAGGAAAACTTCCCTAATCTGGCAAAGGAAATAGACTTCCAGGAAGTCCAGGAAGCTCAGGGAGTCCCAAAGAAGCTGGACCCAAGGAGGAACACACCAAGGCACATCATAATTACATTACTCAAGATGAAACAGAAGGAGAGAATCTTAAAAGCAGCAAGAGAAAAGGACACAGTCACCTACAAAGGAGTTCCCATAAGACTCTCAGCTGATTTCCCAAAAGAGACCTTATAGGCAAGAAGGGGCTGGCAAGAAGTATTCAAAGTCATGAAAGGCAAGGACCTACATCCAAGATTGCTCTATCCAGCAAAGCTTTCATTTAGAATGGAAGGGCAGATAAAGTGCTTCTCACATAAGGTCAAGTTAAAGGAGTTCATCATCACCAAGCCCTTATTATATGAAATGTTAAAGGGACTTATCTAAGAAAAAGAAATAAAAAATATGAACAGTAAAAATGACAGCAAACTTACAGTTATTAACAACCACACCTAAAACAAAAACAAAAGCAAACAACTAGAACAGGAACAGACCACAGAAATGGAGATCACATGGAGGGTTATCAATAGGGGAGCAGGACGGGGAGAGTGGGGGGAAAGTTACAGAGAATAAGTAGCATAAATGATAGGTGGAAAATAGACAGGTGGAGGGTAAGAATAGTGTAGGAAATGTAGAAGCCGAAGAACTTATAAGTATGACCCATGGACATTAACTATAGGGGGGGGGAATGTGGGAGGGAGGTGGTGGGCAGGATGGAGTTGTGTGCAGGGGCAGAAATGGGACAACTGTAATAGCATAATCAATAAATATATTTTTTAAAAAAGAAGCATAAATCGTAGGTACAAAATAGACAGGGGGAGGTTAAGAATAGTATAGGAAATGGAGAAGCCAAAGAACTAATATGTACGACCCAAGGACGTGAACTGGGGGGATGCTGGAGGGTGAGGGGGATGGTGCAGAAAGGAGGAGGATAAAGGGGAGAAAAAATTGGGACAATTGTAATAGCATAATAAATAAAATATACTTTAAAACAAAACAAACAAAAAAAAGGAAAAGATTGGTAAATATTGACAAAGTAGATAATATTAAAATTAAGAACTTCTGTTTATTAAAACATATCATTAAGGAAGTGGAAAGGCAAGTTATAGACAGGAAAAGACATTTCTGATGCTTATAAAGAAGAAACCCTAAAATGAAAGGTAACAATAGACAAATGGACATGAAATTTGAATATATACATTATAAAATATGATATGCAAATGATCAATAAATACATGGCAAAGCACTCATCACTAGTCAATAGGGAAATGAAAACTAAAACTACAGTAAGTTAACATCATCGAGTGCTCAAAATTGTTAAATTTGAAATGTCAGTACTAAAAGTGATGTAGGTTTGAATACTAAGAATTGATGTTGATCTAGGACTCTCTCATACATTACAAGGCCACTCTAATGAAAACAGTCTGGTACTGGCATAAGAGCAGACACAAAGACCAATGGAACAGAACAGCAAGCTCAGAAATAAACCCAAGTCTCTATGGTCAATTAATATTTGACAGAGTGGGAAGAGGCATAAAATAGAGTAAAAATAGCCTCTTCAACAAATGGCGTTGGGAGATCTGGACAGCTACATACAAAACACTGAAACTTGATCACCAACTTACACCATACACAAAAATAAATTTGAGGTGGATAAAATACTTAAATATAAGACATGATACCATAAAAGTCCTACAGGAAAACATTGGCAGGAAAATCTCAGACATTCCACATAGCAATATCTTCACTGATATGTCCTCTAAAGCAAGGGACATAAAGGAAAGAATAAACAAATGGGACTTCATCAAATTAAAAAGCTTCTGCATGGCTAAAGAAAATGGCATTAAAATGAAAAGAGAACCAACTATATGGGAAAACATATTTGCCAATGATACCTCAGTCAAGGGTTTGATGTCCAAAATATATAAAGAACTCACACCCCAGGAAGACAAACAACCCAATTAAAAAATGGGCAAAAGACTTGAACAGACACTTTTCCAGGGAGGCCAGACAGAGGGCCCAGAGACATATGAAAAGATGCTCAGCATCACTAACCATCAGAGATATGCAAATTAAAACCACGGTGAGATACCATTTCATACTGGTGAGAATGGCTATCATAAACAAATCAACAAAGAAGTGTTGGAGAGGATGTGGAGAAAAGGGAACCTTAGTGCACTGTTGGTGGGAATGCAGACTGGTGCAGCCACTGTGGAAAACAGCATGGAATTTCCTCAGAAAACTAAAAATGCAACTGCCTTTTGACCCAGTAATTCCACTGCTGAGATTATATCCTAAGAGCCCTGAAACACCAATCCAAAAGAACCTATGCACCCCAGTGTTCATAACAGCACAATTTACAATAGCCAAGTACTGGAAGCAACCTAAGTGCCCATCAGTAAATGAGTGGATCAAACAACTGTGGTACATTTACACAATGGAATACTATGCAGTAGAGAGAAAGAAGAAGCTCCTACCCCTTGTGACAGCATGAATGGAACTGGAGAGCCTTATGCCAAGTGAAAGAAGCCAGGTGATGAGGAACAAATACCATAGGATCTCATCTTTAACTGGAACCTAATCAACAAAACAAACAAGCAAGCAAAATATAACCAGAGACATTGAAATTAAGAACGACCTGACAGTAACCAGTGGGGAGGTTGGAGGGAATAATGGGGGGAAGGGGTGTAGGGTTTTCAGGAACAACTATAAAGGACACATGGACAAAGAACGGGTGGAAGCAAGGGAGGGAGGGAGGTTTGGCTGGGGTGGGCGGGAAACAGTGAGGGGTAAATGCAGACAACTGTAATTGAACAACAATAAAATAATTTAAAAGAAAATGAACAGTTGATGGCATATCCTAAAAAACAAAAAAGAACTCTAATACATATTTAATAGGAGTATAACTGGTACAACAACTTTGGAAAAATGACATCTCTAAAATGAACATATACATAATCAGTGAACAGCAATTTCAGTCTTAGGTACACACCCAAAAGAAATACACACACATACACAATCAAACCTATACTGAATATTCATAACAACATTATTTATTATGATTACAAACTGGAAGAAACCCAGGTGGAATTAGAGTGGGTAAATAAAAAAAGTGTGATATAGACACATATACTCATACATATATACATACAATAGAATTCTATTCAGCCTAAGAAAATTCTGCAGTATGCAACATCAGGGATGGACCTTGAGGACATTATGCTAAGTGAAATAAACCAGACACAGAAAGAAATACTATATGATTCCAGGTGTATAAAGTATCTAAAATAGTCAAATTCATAAAGTTAAAGGCTGGAATGGTAGTTTCCAGAGACTGGTTGAAGGGGGAAATGGGCAGTAATTAACCAACAGGCATGAAGTTTCAATTAAGTAAGATGAACAAGCTCAAGAAATCTTTGGTAAAACATTGTACCTATAGTAAGCAATAATTCAGGGGTGAGCAAAAGGAGATTTTTAGTTGCAATACAAATAAATAGTATAAAAATTAATAAATAATAATATAAGAAAAAACTCTGTTTTGTTCAATCAACTGTAAGCCTGTTTTTGTCCACCCTGTATATTGTACACCTAAAATTTGTTAAGAAGATAGATCTCATGTTAAGTTTTCTCAGAATAATATGAGGGGCAGGGGATCCCCCCAAAACCTGAAGTCGTATAGGTTTCCACTGTTAGGTGATTGTTTTAGGAACCCAACTGTATCAGTATAACAGCTGGCATTTTTGTGAGAGGCTGCATTCAGCTTCAGTGAATTTTTTTTTGAAGACTCTTTCATCATGTTTGCCCATTGCATGATGGGTGATTTAGGAACACAAAAGGCATTAAATTGACAAGTTCAAAAACTGTTTTGAGCAGTGGAAAAAAGGTCTTCATAGGTATTTTTCACTCAATGGATAGTAGTTTGAAGGTGACTGAAGTTTAAATGTGTAAGAATAAATACACATTTTTAAAAAGATTTTATTTATTTTTAGAGGGGAAGGGAGGGAGAAAGAAAGGGACAGAAACATCAATGTGTGGTTGCCTCTCATGTGCCACCGACCAGGGACCAGGCCTGCAATCCAGGCATGTGCCCTGATTGGGAATCAAACTGGTAACCCTTTGGTTTGCAGGCTGGCACTCAATTCACTGAGCCAACCAGCTAGGGTAAATACACATTTTTTAATAAAGAAATTCTGTTTCAGGGTACTCCCTCATAAAATAATGATAAAATATGGATAAGTAATGTTTGGTGTATTAATAAAATAGAGTATCATTTAGCAATAAAAATGAAAATATCTTACAGTTACATACATGAGGGAATCTGTCAAATACAATGTTGACTGAAAGAAACCAGGCATCAAATAATATAACTGCATGATTCTATTAATAGAAACTTCAGAAACTAAATATTAAAAGTTAGAACATTGGTTACCTTTGAGGATGAGAGAGAAGATAGCTCCATCTTGCTGTAAAACACTTCTGGTAACACATACTACCATGGCTAACTGCTTAGTGGATAATTCTGCCCCATACCCCAAATCCTGCTCTAGACCACTGGCAGGATCCCCAATCTGTCTACCCACTTTACCAAAGGAAGTGGTGGGGGAACTGTGCTCCAAAAATAGTTGACAACTCAAATAGTTGACAACTGAATGTCTCATGTATATGAAGACCTATTTGTTCATACTGTTTTCTCTATCATATAATTCCCTCTTCTATCCGAGCCAGGAAACTAATACTCATGATTCAAAAGATAGATGGCACTACCTGAGGCCATAAAAAAGAGACAAACAGGTTTTATAGTCAGACCTGTCATTGACTCTTGTCTTGACACTTCTAAGCTGTGTCTACTTGGTCATTACTTAATTTTTTAGTTTTAGTTTCTCATCTATGAAATGAGAATAATGATATGTAGCTCACAGGATGTTTGGCGAATTATGGTGAGAGCTCATTACATATTATTTTACTTTGCTTTCCTTTTTCTTGGCAGCATTACTTGCTTTCTGCTTTGTACCTTGCTAGCATCTACTTGGAATACTTCTGAAGCCATTAATTTAAAAAATGCATTTAATATAGGTGTTCTTGGTACAAGGAATGAAGGTTACAAAAATGAGTAAGATAATTGACAAAGAAATTACTACTTCGGCCAGAAATAGCAAATTATTAAATAATAAAATGATCTAATGGAATAATTTTAGAAAAAATAATAAGGCCATTATGTACAGAAGAGACTAGAGTTTCTGGGAGAGAGAAAGAGAGAGAAATTAGTAATCTGCCATAGTCACGCTGATTTTAAGCTCACTAGGATGTGTCAGAAAGAAGAAAAGAGAAATAATTTATGAGACATTAAGAAGGAAGAAGCATTAGAAACTTCCCCCACTTCCAAGATATTGTCCATAAAGAATAATACAATGCGAAGCTATTTTGAAGACACACAGTTAAGAATAGTATTTGTTTATTCTGAAAACAAAAAGGATTTTATCAATCTAACAGCATGTGCATCCAGTTGGGTCAGATAAAAAGTTTCAGACATTCAAACAAACAAAAACAAAAACAAGACATCACACTAATGAGATAAATTCATCAAGTGGATTTCTAGATAATATTAAACATAAGTTTTCTAAAGCATCCTGATTGTAATTCTTTTAAAATGGTGGGATTCTGTCACTGTTTTTGCAGAATAAGGGAATCTATCTTGAAAGAAAAAAAATATGCTGGAGAACATTAAATGGCAATTGTTACTACATAGCAGGCAGGCTACAGATATTTCCATGACTAGGGAACTATTCTGATGCTCTACGGCTTTTCAACAGATCACTGACTTGGTAATGGGGCACAAATCTTGAAAATACACACAACTTGAAATTTGGTGTTATTGTTATGAGCTGTTTAAATGACAAAGTTTTACTTTGACATTCAAATAAAACATCAAATATGCAATTTATGTAAGATATACTTTGTGCATATTAACTGCTATAATACATATAAATAAACTTTTACTATAGCAATGTAATATAAGGACATTTTTGTACAATAGAAATGACACAAGGAGTCCTTTAAAGTTAAACATGAACTGCTTAGGGAATAAAAGAATAGAACACTGTAACAGAATGCCCTAAGGTGATCTCGAAAGACTTATCCTAAAACAATATTTCATTAAGCAGATACCGTAATGCTGCTGCTAGTGTTATTAAGCACTGAACTAAGACTCCTAAATAGAAACTATGTTTACAATTGTTCATGTATAAAAAGCCAGTGTGGAAAAAAATACTTCTGGAAGAATCATAGCTTACCAAAGATCAAAATTGATTCTAGAGTTTTCATCAGTGGCAGATATGGGGGAGTTTGCTTTGAAATAGCAATAATCATAATGGAGAAAATACATTCAGGAGAAAGTAAAAAACTCCTAAGGTAAAATCATGGGACATTACAGTAGTTATTTAAAGGAACAAATATTTTAAATATTAAACTCATACATGTTGCTCATCTGGAAGTTGAGGTTACACAAATATTTGGAGTATAATTTCATCTAGAACAATATTAGCACCTTGAACATTTGTGATTTTTTTTAACAAACTCATTTACTTTGCTTATGAGTTTCCACTGCCACTTGGGAGTAAGCTAGCACCAGTAAATAAGCACCATTCCTGAACATTTAAAATATAATTAAGGAAGATATACCTAAAACCAGGCTAGGTAGAATGGTGGAAAAAGTGTGGGAAATGAAGCAAGTTTATAATCCCACTTGGAAGGGAGTTCATTTTTCTGGGACTTCTAGCCAAGATGGAGGCCTAGGTAGATAAGCTTTGCTTCCTCACACAACCAAAAGAAAGACAACAACAAATTTTAAAACAAAAAATAACCAGAACTGCCAGAAAATTGAAGTGTATGGGAATCCAACAACCAAGGAGTTAGAGAAGAAATATTCAACCAGACCAGTAGGAGGGGCAGAGGCTGGCAGATGGGGAGGAGAAGATGCGAGACAAGGTGGCAGCTGGCAGAATGGTGGGCAAGGCAGTGGCTGGTGGACCAGGTGGTCCCACATTTGTGTGCAGATAAACCGGGAGGAACAACTGGGGAGTGAGACACACCATGCAACCCAGGATTCCAGCCAGGAAATTAAAGCCTCAAAACCTCTGGCTGTAAAAATTTGTGGGTATTGGCAGTGGGGGAAACTCCCAGCTTCACAAGAGAGTCTGTTGGAGAGATCCACAGGGCCCTAGAACATACAAAAGCTCACCCACCTAGGAATCAGCACCAGAAGGACCCAAATTGCTTGTGGGAAGTGGGGAAAGTGACTGAAATTGGGTCAAGAGCCAAAAAAGCAGCATTGTTCCCTCTCTGACCCCTCCCCCCCCCACATAACACCACAACATAGGGAAGTTGGGTTAGCCCACCCTGGAGAATACCTAAGACTCTACCCATTACAATGTAACAGGTGCTCTGAGGCAAAGAAATATAGCCCAAATGAAAGAACAGATCAAAACTCCAGAAAGAGAACTAAGGAGATAGACAACCTACCAGGTGCAGAGTTCAAAACACTGGTAATCGGGATGCTCACAGAAATGATTGAGTTCAGTCACAAAATAAAGAAATGAAAGCTATGCACTGAATTAAAGGAAAATACACAGGGAACCAACAGTGAAGGGATGGAAACTGGGACTCAAATCAACAATTTGGAATAAAAGGAGGAAATAAATATCCAACCGGAACAGAATGAAGAAACAAGAATTCAAAAAAATGAGGAGAGGCTGAGGAACCTCTGGGACAACTTCAAAAGTTCCAATATCTGAATCATAGGGGTGCCAGAAGGTGAAGAGGAAGAGCAAGAAATTGAAAACTTATTTGAAAAAATAATGAAAGAAAACTTCCCTAATCTGGTGAAGGAAATAGACTTCTAAGAAGTCTAGGAAGCTCAGAGTCCCAAAGAAGTTGGACCCAAGGGAGAACACACCAAGATACATCATAATTAAATTACCCGAGATTAAAGATAAGGAGAAAATCTTAAAAGCAGCAAGAGGAAAGGAGAGAGTTACCTACGAAGGACTTCTCATAAGACTCTCAGCTGATTTCTCAAAAGAAACCTTACAGGCAAGAAGAGGAGGGAAAGAAGTATTCGGAGTCATGAAAGGCAAGGACCTACATCCAATATTACTGTATCCTGCAAAGCTATCATTTAGAATTGAAGGACAGATACAGTGCTTCCCAGATAAGGTCAACTTAAAGGAGTTCATCATCACCAAGCCCTTATTATATGAAATGTTATAGGGACTTATCTAAGAAGAAGAATATCAAGACTATGAACAGTAAAATGACAACAAACTCACACAACTATCAACAACAGAACCTAAAAACAAAAATGAACTAAGCAAACAACTAGAACAGGGCCAGAATCACAGAAATGGAGATCACATGGAGGATTATAAGTGGGGAGGGGAGTGGGGAGAATGGAAAAAAAGTTACAGGAAATAAGCATAAATGACAGGTACAAAATAGACAGAGGAAGGTTAAGAATTGTATGGGAAATGGAGAAGCCAAAGAACTTACATGTACGCATCATGGACATGAACTAAGGGAGAGGAATGCTGGTGGGAGAGGGGCTACAGGGCAGAGGGGGGTGAGAGGAGAAAAAAATGGGACAACTGTAATAGCATAATCAATAAAATATACTTAAAAAGATAGAGTTCCTGAAGAATTATTAACAAATTTGGGGTTCAGTAAATGCAGAATGTAGGTTGGACTAGAGGATTTCTTACTTCAGAATTCTGTGATTCTATCAGAGAAAGGATATAAATCTCTTTTTGGTAATGAAAACTGTGATTCTTTGTATTAGTTTAGTTGTAATGCTAGCTGCTCTAACAGATAAACCCCAAATTTTAGTGGCTTAACAGATTGAGTTTATTCCTGACTCTTTCAAGTGTCTCATGCAGATGGCCCTGGTTTGGAAGACTTCCAAATATTTTTTCAGGGACCGAGACTCTGCTCAATTCGGTCCTCCAAGACCTCTCCAGTCAAATAGCAGATTGAAAACCTTATGTGGAAGGTTTTCATGAGTGAGGCTGAAAGTGGCTCGTGCCATTTATGCCCCTGTCCCATTGGCTAGAAGTCAGTCTTGTCATACATTTTATTGCAACAGAGGCTGGGAAATATTATCTATCTGTGTGCTCAGGAAGAGATGTGGGTTTGTGGGCATCTAGATAGGGTCTGCCAACTTTTTGAGGTAAGTCAGCAATTTTAGGGAATATTGAGGTATAGCCTCAGTCGAGTAAGAAAATTTCACACACACACACAAATGCCCTAGTGAATTTCTCTTCATCTCTACTGTTGACTCCCCTCACCCCCCAGACTCTTTGAGAGACACTGGAATATTTATTTTAGACATTCAAAAGTTTTGGGAAGAAATCTCTGAAGACTCCATATTTGTAGGACTGCATCCCTTATTCTATCACCCTGGGGGTTTATTTGTTCTACAACTTCAGGATCAAGGAAGGACAACTTCTTTGGTAAACATCCTAATAGTCTCAAGCAAACCATTGACAAATGTTCTTTTCTTTTTTTTTTCACAGCGACAGTCATTCATATAGACTACAAAGTGTTCTCTCAGATAATTCAAGTGTCCATCTGGCACCATAGACAGTTATTACAGTATTATTAATTATATTCTCTATGCTGTGCCTTATATCGCCATGCACACTATGTAACTACTAGTAGTACTTCTTAATGTCTTCACCATTTTTTACCCCATCCCCCAACACTCCTCCCTTCTCACCTCCACTAGTTTGTTCTCTGTATTTGTAAATCTTTCTATTTTGTTTGTTTGTTATTTTGTTCTTTAGATTCCACATATAAGTGAATTCATATGGTATTTGTCTTTGTCTTTCTGGCTTATTTCACTTAGCATAATGCCCTCTAGGTCCATGCATGTCATGGCAAATGGTAAGATTTCATTCTTGTTTTATGGCCGAGTAATATTCTATTGTATACATTTGCCACAACATTTTTTATCCACTCATGTTGACTCCTCTCTTAAAAATGCTTTGTATTTCTCCTTCAAAACCACTGGCTGGTAATAAAATTAGGGGATTTCTCCTAAAAATAAGTCTCACATAATCCATCTGTTGGACAGTGATGAGAAGAACCAGGGTATGGAGGTCTTAAGGTGTAATGAAAATATAAAAAGGAATTTTTTTTTTCTGTTGCCTGCCATATCCCCTTATCCTCACTTGATTTTACTTTGTCTCATCCAAGACGCAGAACTCAAACTTTTCACATAAAAATTGACTTGCACCAAGGTATTAGTGAGCAATATAGGCTTCATCTGAGCTACTGTAGGGGATAAGGAGGAATGTATGCATGCCACAGTTCACATTTCATAATGTAATAAAATCAGGTATATTTATTCTATTTAATTACAAAATTGGGAGATAAATAAGAGGAACATAAGTAACTTGCAATCCTTCCTCGTCTGAGGCTTATTTATTGATGAGAGAGAGAGAGAGAGAGAGAGAGAGAAATACCAGTGTGTGAGAGAAACCCACAACCTTTTAGTATATGTGATGATGCTCCAACTAACTGAGCCACCTGGCCAGGGAGAATTTCCTTATGTTTTTGTTTTGTTTGAATTTTACATACATGCAAAAGAATCTATAAAAATATCGCTTGAGAAACAGAGCCATTAGGTGACTCAGGCTCTACACAGGCCACAACAAAGGTGAAGAGACCTTGGGGCTAAGGCAGATGCTAATCAGGATGGCATCCTGCAGTGTCTCCTACTTGATCAAGGCCTACTAAGGGCCCACAGGGATGTCAGGCTGGGCCAGTTGACAGTTCATATTCTTGTAAGACATCATTAACTTCCTAACTTCTTTCTTAGCTGTCATGCCTTAGGGATTTTCCCTCTTTGGTCCTTCTCTTGGCTTACGTTTTTCCCCTTCCCAAATATTCCCCAGAAACTCAAATTTCTCTTCTTCTATCATGAAGAGTTATTTTTCCTTTCCTCTGAAGTTTTCCTGCCAGCTAATACCCAGACTTTCAGGATCCCAGCTTCTGCCCTCAGCTTTAAGAAAAGTATTTTCCCAATAGAAAAATAGCTGCCTCTTAATAACAGGCTCTCTCATATTTACTCCTAAGATCATAAAAATCTTTCCATCTTTATGAAACAATATTTTCAAAAATTGAACTTGAACTAAGTATGTTTTGGTGTACCATGGAAAACCAAAGGATTGTAATGTCTGGGGCTGAGCATTGCCTTGAATAAAAGATAATTTGTTCATCAGAATTAACCTGTTCAGCACCATTTGGTTATTGTAGAACAGCTCTGGGACAATTAACACAGAGGGTTGCCCTTCAAAGAAGTTAGGAAATCAGAAGTGGCTTTAACAATCCCTTGGACTTCTGGGTTTGTATTTTGAATGAATATTTGTGTTTTGGCCCAAATGAATGACCTGAGAGAAATGAGAGGGAACATAACATGGACATTGGGTCTAAACTCAGTCCTTGGAATAGGAATCCGTACTGCGTATGGTGCCATGTTGGGTGTCTGGAATTTCTTTCAATCCTAGAAGGTAGGAAAGTTACCTGCTTATTGGCACAGAATAACATTCATGAAGTTGAAGGATGCTCCAGAATAGAGCTATCTCCTAGACACCTTGGTAACTAATCTTTTCAGACATAGCATCAACTCCCCAGGACATGGTATTTGATGTCCAAATGTTGGAAGAACAGAGTTCATGAATGTTTATGACTAAACATGGACTCTTTTGAGAGCTGTGGCTTGATTATGTGGGCATATCTTTAGTTGGTACCATAATTCCATCTCCAGGATATGCTATTCCACCTTAACATAATCCCTGTTCCCTTATTGCATGGACATAGCTGGGAGTAGTTGGATTTTCCCAGAGCATTTGGAAACCCAGGTTATGGGGGATTCCCAAGCATTAGGAATCACATCTGTTAGGGTCTAGGACAATGAGCACAGACTGGACATGTCGAAGAGGCACTCTAATCAAAGTAGAAACCATTGAGAGCATATTGCTGAAAGTCTTTTTCTGTGGGTCATAGCACACACAGCCTGCTACACAGATAATGCTATATGTTAGCTGATGCAGTAGACGAAGCTAGCTTTTATTAACATACATTCTTCTCCTCTTTCTGACACATGGGAGACTACTCCTTGGTTCTCTTACTGTTGACTAGAGCCGTACCACTAGAATTGATGAATGAATGTGAGAAGAAGTGATGAATATCACTTTTATGCAGAGATAGTGAAAAGACCATTCACGATTCATTATATTTCTCTACTGGTCATGGAGGAGGCCTCAAGTTGAGATGAAAGAGCCAACACAGCAAAGCAATCTGGATCACTGGAAAGTCTGTGGAAATGCTGCCCTAGAATAACTCCTGAACCTGCAGTGAATTTTGCATAGAAGCAGAAATTAAATTTCATCTGAGGCTTTTTTATAACAACATAACCTAGACTCCCCTAATACAGTTATTATTGTTGTTGTGTTTATTTCTAAAGATGCTATTATTTAAAAAGTGCTGAGTTCAATTTTTTTTTTTTGGAACGCTGTTTTACAATAAGGAATTTATAATTTGGAGCCATATTGATTTTTATTTTTTATACCTACATTCGATCCACTACTAATTCTTTTAGAATTCACCTTCAAAAGACATTCCAATTTCAAAAATTTCCCCCTATCTTTAAACCACCTTCATTTTTAAATCTGGATTACTATGATAGTTTCTTAAGTCATGCTCTGCATTCTCCCTACTCATCAGGCCATCCCAGCCCACCCACCCAATAGTATATGTTCAACATACTGATAGCAGCTAGGGATCTATTTAAAGGGTAAGTTAGATCTTGCCACTTCTTTCTTCCTAGTTCCCAAAAGCTTCCCATTTCACTTAACATAAAAGTCGCAGTTTTTACAACTGCTACAAGCCCTGCCGATGGCTTTTGTGAGGCCTTTCATGATCATCCTGTTAAAAATCTACAACTGCGAGAACCAAGATGGCGGCGTAGGTAGACACACTGCGCCTCCTCGCACAACCAGAACTGACAGAGAATCGAACAGCAAGGGGGACCAACACCAAGAAAATAGAAAATAACCATTCATCCAGACTGGTAGGAGGGGCGGAGACGGGCACCGGGGTGGAGAGGACTCGCGTGGCTGTGGCGGGACTGAGACTGGCGGAGTGTGGGACAAATGGCGCAGGCAGTCCGAGCACTAGCAGACCCTGCGGCCCCACATCAGCGCAGATAAACCGAGAGGGCTGGACTCAGAGTGGCGGAGAGTGGGGCAGGCAGAGCAGCGGGCAGCACCCCGCGGCGCCAAATTCGCCCACAGATAAACCTGACGAACGGCGGGCAACAAAGCAGACCGTGCAACCCAGGGCTCCAACTCCGGGAAATAAAGCCTCAAACCTCTGATTGAAAGCGCCCCTGGGGGTTGGGGCGGCAGCAGGAGAGACTCCCAGCCTCACAGAAGAGGTTGTTGGAGAGACCCACAGGGGCCTAAAGTGTGCACAGGCCCACTTACTCGGGAACCAGCACCAGAGTGGCCCAGTTTGATTGTGGGTAGCGGAGTGAAGGATTGAAATCCGGAGGAGAGTGAGGCGGGCGCCATTGCTCCCACTCGGCCCCTCCCCCTCGTATAGCGTCACAGCTCAGCGACCAGCGTTACCCCGCCCTGGTGAACACCTACGGCTCCGCCCCTTAAAGTAACAGACGCGCCAAGACAAAAAAAAAAAAAAAATGGCCCAAATGACAGAACACTTCAAAGCTCCAGAAAAAATACAACTAAGCGAGGAAGAGATAGCCAACCTATCGGATGCACAGTTCAAAGCACTGGTTATCAATATGCTCACAGACTTGGTTGAATCTGTTCGAAAAACAGATGAAAAAATGAAGCCTATGCTAAGAGAAACAAAGGAAAATGTACAGGGAACCAATAGTGATGAGAAGGAAACTGGGACTCAAATCAATGGTGTGGACCAGAAGGAAGAAACAAACATCCAACCAGAAAAGAATGAAGAAACAAGAACTTGGAAAAATGAGGAGAGGCTTAGGAACCTCCCGGACGCCTTGAAACGTTCCCACATCCGAATTATAGGGGTGCCAGAAGGAGAAGAGGAAGAACAAAAAATTGAAAACTTATTTGAACAAATAATGAAGGAGAACTTCCCTAATCTGGCAAAGGAAATAGACTTCCGGGAAGTCCAGGAAGCTCAGAGAGTCCCAAAGAAGCTGGACCCAAGGAGGAACACACCAAGGCACATCATAATTACATTACCCAAGATTAAACGCAAGGACCTACATCCAAGATTACTGTATCCAGCAAAGCTATCACTTAGAATGGAAGGGAAGATAAAGTGCTTCTCAGATAAGGTCAAGTTAAAGAAGCTCATCATCACCAAGCCCTTATTATATGAAATGTTAAAGGGAGTTACCTAAGAAAAAGAAGATCAAAAACTGGAACAGTAAAAATGACAGCAAACTCACAGTTATTAACGGCCACACATAAAACAAAAACGAGAGCAAACTAGGCAAACAACTAGAACATGAGGGTTGTCATTAAGGGAGTGGGAGGGGGAGAGAGGGGGAAAGGTACAGAGAATAAGTAGCATAGATGATAGGTGGAAAATAGACAGGGGGAGGGTAAAAATAGTGTAGGAAATGTAGAAGCCAAAGAACTTATAAGTATGACCTATAGACATGAACTATAGGGGGGGAATGTGGGAGGGAGGGGGGTGGGCAGGATGGAGTGGAGTGGGGGGGGAAATGGGACAACTGTAATAGCATAATCAATAAATATATTTAAAAAAAAAATCTACAACTGCCTTCTGTGTTCCCTTGTCCCCCACGCCCCTCACTTTCTCTGTCCCCTCCCTGCTTTATTTTAGCCCTGGTCACTAGCTGAAAAGCTTAGTCAATTACTTATTAATTGTATTATTCTTTATCTTCCTCTGCTATAATATAAACTCCATAAGGGTTATTTTGTTTACTGCTATATCTCCAGCATCTAGAATAGTGCCAGGCATATTTAGAACTCAATCAATATTTTTATATGAAGAAATAAAGATTTCTATCCAGCTAGAGCAAAATAGGTTTAATCCCCATATTCATTATAAATAAAGAGGAATATGTAATTTTCTAAAAAGTGTATGTCCTTGTCCCTGGCTGGTGTTGCTCAGTGGGTTGAGTGCTACCCTGTGAACCGAAAGGTCGCTAGTTCAATACCCTCTCAGGGAGCATGCCTGGGTTGCGGGGCAGGCCCTGTTTGGGGGCATGTGAGAGGCAACCGATCAATTTTTCTTATGCACATGGATGTTTCCTCCCTCTCTTTCTCTCTCCCTTCCCCTCTCTCTAAAAATAAATAACATCTTTTTAAAAAAAGTGTATGTCCTTGGTTATTTTTTAAAAAGGGCAACTTAAAAAATATGTACCATTAAGTGTGCTGATTAAGTTTTATTAATTATCATTGTAGAACTTCTTAATGTGTTTTATATTCTTTTGGGATCTCCAACTCGAGAGAGGAGTTTCATTATAATTTGGGGGCATAATCTGTCACATAAAACTGCTCCAATGAGAAGAGTTACAGAATATTATTTAAAGCTTTAGGGTTCAATCAGTCATTCTGCTGAAATGTATACTCATATATATCAATGTTCCTGACAGTATAAATTAAGAGAAAAGGAAGATACTTTCTATTGGGATACAGGTAAGTTATTACAGGAGTTTACTTGCACTATGCTTTTCCGTTTAGATTTAATTAAATATAAGCAGAATTCAAAATTTCCCTTAGGCATAAAATTTTCCACTTAGTCACTTGTTATTTTGATTGAAAAGCCGTTCTCTGATGTCTAATATAAAAAGTCAATCTATGACAAAAATCAAACTTTATAAATATTAAATGTAAAAGTTTTGTGGTGGCATCAATGTAAAAATTCTTAATTTTGAAAACTGAATTTAATGTTTCTTCTTTTCATCTCTTAGTTTCTAAAATATACTAGGACATTAAAAACAGATGAATGGGTTGTGATTAATTTTTAGCAGCACAGTTTTCCTAGTAAACTTACTCTTTTAAAAGTCACCTGCAGATTAGTACATTCATTATGCATTTTATAAAAATTTACAATTAATAATATAATTTGGAGCAGGAAATAGAAAAAGAACTCTGAGTACTGCATCCTTGATAAAACCTTGATGAACTCCAATAATATTGAGTTTATGTTAGAAATCATGTTTTAAGTTTTAGTTTATATTAAATAACTTTATTTTCAATAATTCCTACTGAATGTCACTAAAATTTGTGTTCAATATAAAAATTGTTGTATAATATTAAATGTTATTGAGATATCTGAGAAAATATTATTAAATTTAAAAAGTTAAATGCAAAAAAAAAAGGACCTTCCAAAAATTTTATGTAGCTACTTAATCTATTTATGGCTGTTTCAAAAGTTATGGTTTATTGGTGTTCCAAAAGCAATCTAATTGCTTACTTATTTGGTACACTCTCACCACCTATGCACTATTTTGTAGGACTACAAAATATCCTTTAATAATACAGTGCCATTCCCACCACCCATCCCCCCAAAACAAAACAATACAACCACATGAAGTCACTACATAAATGTAGTTGTAAATGTGTAAACTACATTTACAAATTTCAAAAAACTCAGTAGTAGCAATCTTATTCCGCTCAAAGATGAGCCAGAATTGTTTGGTTCACACCAAAAAGTCATTTAGATTAGGAAATGATTTAAAAAAATGGTACAAACATATTCTAAGCATTTTATTTCGATTTAAAACATATACATGTCTTGACTTAAAACATATACATATCATGAATTTTTCTTCTGATGTCTTCTTTCTGGCATGAAAAATACTCAAAGTGGCATGATGGAATATGCAAATTGCATCAGTTCTGATTTATAGTTTCTGTTTCTTTAAGGTGAAATAGGTCTTAATGACACTTAGAAGCAATTTGAGTGCAGCCCCTTTCAAGGCTCACTAGACTGAGTGCTGGCCTGCAAATCAGAAGGTGGCCAGTTTGATTCTGAGGTCAGGGCATATGCCTGGGTTGCAGGCTGGGTCCCCAGTTGGGGGCATGCAAGACAACTGATCCATGTGTCTCTCACACATTGATGTTTCTCTCCCGCTCTTTCTCCCTCCCTTCCCTCTCTCAAAATAAATAAAATCTTTAAAAAAAACCCAAAAACACTTCTCCCCCAATTTTTACAGTTGCCTTGAACACTCTAATTTGACAGCAACATTTTCAAAATGACTTATTTTTATTGAGTCTTTACAAGGCATTAAGTTTAGTTCTTATAGATGTATTTTTTTTCTTTTTACATTCATATTTCTTTGGTTTTAAATTTGACTTATATTTTGGCATGTATTTTTGACATAATAAAATGGAAAATATTGCATTATTTAAGAATATTTTATTAAAATAGTATTTATTTATAATATAACATAAATTAACATTTTATTAAATGAAATAATGATATTGATAAGCACAGCTGACTTACATAGTTGGGGGAGTGCATATGTAACAGTTAGAAGCTTACGACTCATCTGGGAGAGTAGAATATTAGGAGGCACGAGAAAGAGGCCTCAGTGCAAAATTTATCTAATTGTGAACATCAATCAGAGAGAATGAGGACTTAAATAAATATCCATTAAGAGAGCCACCACTGCGACTGAATTTGTGGAAAGTATTTTATGGAATAATATTGAGATTTTATATATCACCTTCATGTCCATACTTAATACTCCTGAATATCTGAAACCCAGGACACTAACTTTTCCAGAGTTATATTAGTATATTTCTAGAAATATACTAATGAAATTATTCTAGTTCTTTGTAGATGAAGGTCAATACTATGATTCCTAAGTTTGCATTCTCTTAGGCAACTTTCCTTTTCTTTCTGTGACTATACCCTTACACACTTCCCTAATGCCCATCTGTCTGTCACTCCTGGTCACTTTCACATGAGCCCACGTTCTAGTCTTCTAGATGGTAAGAACTACCCCAAGCAAAAGTATATTTCAAGCAAAAAAAAAAATGTATGTCCTGAAGACCAAGAATAGCAAGCTTAGATAATCTCTTTGATCTCTTTCCCTATGCATTGTTTTTTTTTAAAGCAAGGTTAAGGAATGCGACAGAAGAAAGAACAGAAGAAACAGCCTTGCCATTTAGAAGGAGCCCTGGGGCCAACTGTCACATCCATAAAGAAAGCAAGTTTCTTAGAGAAAAACTGAGTGAGGAAAAGCCAGATATAATACCACATGTATCCATAGGACTTTATTTATTTATTTATTTATTTATTCTGCTGAGCCTCATTTATGTATTTTTTCACCCATCCCCAAGCCCCCCTCCCCTTTGCAACCATTGGCTTTTTCTCCATATGTATGGGTCTGTTTCTGTTGTGTTTTGTTTATTCATTTGTTTTATTTTTCAGATTCTATATGCAAGTGAAGCCAAATGGTATTTGTCTTTCTCTGTCAATTTCTCTGTTCTCTACAAGCATTTGGGCTTGCTACTTCCTAAAGCTCTCTGCAATAGGCAAAGCATCTCCTTCTCTTCCTTTCCTTATTTTGAAATATGTTTAGCTATATAGTACCCAACAAATTTCACCATACTATAATATATAATAATACCTAATATTCATATAGTTCTTCTTAAAAATATTTTTTAAAATTTATTTTTAGTTAGAGGTTAAGGGAGGGAGGAAGAGAGGGAAACATTAACGTGTGGTTGCCTCCTGCACGCCCCATACTGGGGACCTGGCCCACAACCCAGGCCTGTGCTCTGACTGGGAATCAAACCGGTGACCCTTTGGTTTGCAGGCCAGCGCCCAATCCACTGAGTCACACCAGCCAGGGTACATTCATATAGCTCTTATGTGCCAGATGTAATTACATGTTTTCTACATATATATTAGGTCACTTAATCCTCACAACAAACTTATGGGTAGGTACAATTATTTTCCCTATTTTTAAGAAAAGGAGAAAGGTTAAGAGACTTCCCAAGGTGGAGATAATATTAAAACTCAGATGATACAGCTTTAAAATCTATCTCTTGCCCTTACTGGTGTGGCTCAGTTGGTTGAGGATCTTCCTGAAGAGCAAAAAGTTGCCAGTTCGATTCCTGGTTAGGGCACATGCTTGGGTTAGGGCTCAGTCCCCAGTTGGAGCATTTGTGAGAGGCAACTGGTCGATGTTTCTCTCACACAGGGGTATTTCTCTCCCTCTCTTTTCCTTCCCTTCCCTTGTCTCTAAAAATAAATAAATAAATAAATTCTTTTAGAAAAATCCATCTCTTAACCACTATGGTATGCAACGAGCCCTTGATGAGTATACTACATAATGTCTATTATTTTCTGCCTATTCCATATACATTTTAATAACACAAACCTCTTCCAAATATCAAGCCAATCCTTTGTTCCTACAGAGAAGTCAAAACTCTAATATAATACCCAATGTCTCAGGTCCCCTTGATTCCTCCCCTGAACATTTTCTTTTTAATCCATGCGTTCTCACGTCCGGAGGACTAACTAATTCGGGGACCTCAATGCAGCCTGAGGCTTCTTTCAGCCGTATCCAGGGCAATCTTCCACTAAATCTGAGGTATAGGTTTTAGCATTTTCAAAGTCCTGTTAATCCAGTCTCCAGACTGTCATTGGACATAGTTCACCTAAGTTCCAGATGATCACCAGAAACATGAGGTATCACGAAGCTTCTTCCCGCCACAAAATTTAGAAAAACAGAAGAATATACTGGAATCGAATGATCAGTGTGGCACCATGCACTGCATCGTTAGTTCTAAGTGAGTATCATCAGAGGACCTCCTGCATCAGAATCTCCAATGGAACCGGTCAAAAATACAAATTCATTATGTGCATCTCAAATATAATAGAATCTTGCAGGGAGGGTGGGGGGCACGAATGACATTTTCTTATGACCCCCAGATGATTTCTAAATACTATGTTTTAAGCCATTGGTTAAGTACTAATTCTTTTATATTTAGGGCAAAAGGAGGGATGGCCCCAGGACCAATATATGTCATGATCTAGACGACAACTCTCCAATGGAAACATAATGCTAGCCATATGTGTCATTTTAAATTTGTCATAGTTATTTTAAGAAACCATAAAGACTAGTCAAA
This sequence comes from Desmodus rotundus, assembly GCF_022682495.2. Classification (NCBI taxonomy): domain Eukaryota; kingdom Metazoa; phylum Chordata; class Mammalia; order Chiroptera; family Phyllostomidae; genus Desmodus; species Desmodus rotundus. Next base: position 135,523,154 of record NC_071387.1, read on the forward strand.
GAACATATATGAATGACCCATGGACATGGACAACAGTGTCGGATTGACTGTGGGAGCAGGGTAAGGGGGATGGTCAGAGGAGGGCAAAGGGGGGAAAACTGGGACAACTGTAATAGAATAACAATAAAAATATTTTAAAAGGAAACAGAGGAGTTATAGTGTACAGAAAATGTGTTGTAGAATTGTGCATCTGAGACTTGTGTGATTTTATCAACCAATGTCACCTCAATAAATTCAATAAAAAGGAAAAAAAAGAAACAGATGAGTTAATTTTAGTATTATATTGATTTAAACCAATATATCCAAAGTAATATATTTTCACCATGTAATTAATATAAAATTGAGATGTTATATTCTTTTTGTACTGTTTTTGAAATTTAATAGATATTTTTACACCTAAGGAATTTCTCAGTTTAGACTAGCCAAATTTCAAGTTGTCAATAACCACGTATAATGCCTACTATATCGGAGAGAGCGAGTCTAGATCTACTTTGCTGTTACCAACCATAAGCCAAAATACCATAGGTAATTTCTAAGGAAGGGGGTAGACAGAAGAATTAAATGAAATGAAATTTAATAAAATAATAAATAAAGGCTATTTGATTTCAGCCTCACCAAGACACCAATAAATTCCTATAGGTTGTTCAGGGTCCACTTTCACTGACTTTTACTGATGCAGGCTTTCCTGAGATCCTCCTTTTTCCCCGCTTTTTCTGAATAATTCCTATTGTCTCCTAATGTCCCTACTGTTTTGGCCCCACAGTTCTGAATTGAGGTTGGCCTGTGCTCAGTAATATATACCCCACCCTGTGAGCCACTTTAATCCCAACAGAACCCCAGCTTTGTTTGATTGTACCATGGCTCTAAGTTCTTCCTCCCCTTGTAATACAGGTGCACAGAGGCTCATTAAGAGGTGTATTATCTTCCCCATGTCTCATTCCCCAAACATTATGTTTTATCAGTATTGAAATCACATAGCCTTGACTAAACTTTTCCTTCTCATAGTAATTCAAACCTTTTTCTGCAACCTATTTTCCTGCTCCAGTATGAATTTTCTATTTTCTCCTATCACCCCTTCTGTTACATATTACCCCTCCTGCCCTAGCTGAAGAGGAATAGGATGAAGAGAAAAATGGAACCTGGAGTGGAGAACATAGAGCAGTACTACCGTGTGACCGGCATTATAAAGTCAGAAGTTTGCATACTGAAGCTCTGCCTTCAGGTCAGCCCAATACCCTACAGCTGAATCTTTGTCTTCCCCGAGTCCGAGGCCCACTTATCTGATCCTGTCCTGGTTCAAAAGCCTTGCTTTTTTATAGGGATGTACCCATAAATAGTGCAACAGCCCTTCAAGTGTGAGGTTCATGAGTGATCTAACCTCTCAAACCTTAGCTATGTACTCTCTCTCGTCAGTTTAATTACACCAGATGTTGGTGATCAGAGTTCCAAATTCTGAATGATGGGTTGCTAGTTTGGGCTACAGTCTCCTACCACAATGCAGTCCACTCAGGATTTCTCTTAAGTTAGAGGCAGACTGAGAGAACGTTCTCCAAGACCTACACCCTAAATTTGAACCTCAAAATCATACTACTTGAATAGAGTAAAGGGCCACCCCCCCCCAAAAAAAAAACCATGAGTCCAAGGAAAAATTAATCATAGAGGCCTAAATTTGAGCTGGTATAAATCCAATTTCCTTAGCCTTCCTATGGCTGCAGTTATGCGGTTGCATTTAGTGTGTGGAGTAAGAGCTGTGCCTGAAGGACTCTTCCAATCACTCTATATTACTTCAGCCACATTGGAGGTTTGCACTCCAAAAAATGCAGACTCAAAGATCACTAGGCCACTGCCAGAGCCTTAAAACTGATCATCACTCCAAAAAAATCCCCTAACAAAGAAAAAAAGTGAGAAACAGGGAGACAGCTAGGACAATTTCTGAATATCTTGCGAGATGGTGCTATGGATGTCCAAGACAAACTATATAAAAGAGAAAGCTATTCTATGGGAGAATGTGATGTGAGGTCAGTTTTGGCTTATTGCATTTGAGTTGTCTGTGGTATCCAGAGGTAAATGTCTAGTAGGCAGTTGGATATATTGGTCTGAGGCTTAAATTACAGAGAATTCTGGGATATGGATGAAGATTTCTAAGGCAGAAGAAAGAAGGTAGTAGCTGAAAGCTCAGGATCATCTTTACATCTTTTGCAGCCCTATTCTATTACTACTGCTTTCCATGTTGTTGATGACAAATTTAATTTTTGCCTACCAGTTTAAAGCATAATGTTAAGAATGGGCAGAAAGAATTATGAAGGACATATGGATAATTACAAGGAGGGGAGACAAGAGAGAGGTGGGGAGGGCTGGGGGGAAAAGACAGAAAACTGTGAACAACAAAAAAAATGTTTAAAAACAGAATAAAGTAAAAATGATGTCACTCACCTTTTAGAATATTCTGTGGTATAATGCTTTGATTCCTTGTTTAATTGTTCTAGGTAAAGATTTTCTTTTGGAGGATGTCACTTGGTGCAAAAAAAGGAAGGGGAGTGGAGCAGTGCTATGATGCTTCTGATGTACAGCTCCTCACCAGCTCCTTTCATTCCCAGGCAGATTTTATACTTTGACTTGTAATGTCTTTGTTTAGAAATATTTCTCAGAATGGAATTGAGAACATATTCATCACAATATTTAAAATGCCTATTAAAAATAAAATTTCTAGGTCCCTTCTAGACCTATCATATTAGAATACTATACCATTTAATAATATCTCAAAGTAATATTTAAGAATCTCTGGCTTGATAGCTATGATCCCACCGAAGACAACTATTGATGTAACCACCTTGGAAGCAATTCTCAAACTTTAGTGTATTTATCAGTCACCTGGATGCTTCTTAAGAATAGCAGGTCTAGGAAAAGGCCAATAGATTTGCATTTTTAATAAACATTCTGAAGTGTGATTACCTGATCACACTTTGAGAAATAATATTAAGTGTTTGGCTCTTGGAGGCACCAAAATAGGTATAGGAGAGGTTTTCTTAGACTGAGATTCAAATACCTCCAAGGAGCTAATAGATACAATCTAGAGGGCTCACGAACTTCTATGGGGAGAAAATACATCTTTAGTTTTCAATTAAACCTTAGCATTTAAAAAATTATGAATGCAGTCAACAAGCCACACAAATTAGAAAAGTTCCTCTAACCTCATCACCAATAACACACAGATATTTTCATATCACATTAGGGTTGTTGCAAGTATCTTGGAATGTCATTTACAACCATCATTACTTTGAAATTATGGTAGTTATAGACTGAGATCAGATCTCATTTAATGTAAGGAAGAAACACACATTTTACTCTAAAGTTAAATTTTAAAAAATCATTTGACAACCGTGCCTTAACAAAATTTGTTTCCCTCATAATCCTACATATTTCAATGCATTAAAAATTATTATGAGAAGAGGCTATATATGGCTTCACTAAAATGTTAAAAAAGGTTCATGGCACACAAAAAAATTAAGAGCCTTAGTACAGGGAAGAAGAGTCTCCTTACTGAGACATTAGAGAGGTATATTGCTTAACTCTATGAAGGAAAATAAAAGCACTAATACTTATAAAAATCAAAAAAAGATTTTTGTCCTAGCCCCCACTTCTCATTCCTGACTTTTCCCTCCTGACTATTTCTTCTCATGGTAGACACATCTCTGATTTGTTTACGGCTCCTCAACAGTTGAATGACTCTGTTTTCCATCAAGGATAACAGCTCTTAATCATAGATCTCAAGCTCATTATGAACATTAATTAATGCCTGACATCTCTTAATGAGGTAGGTAAAAACTATTATCATTTTATAGATGGGAAAATCAGGTCTAGACAAGGTTGGTGACTTGTTCTTAGGCCACCCAAGAAATTGTGGCTCATTTTCAGAATTAATGCTTGTTCTCCTGATATGCAAACACACTTTTTTGACTCATCATATACCAATCTGCCACAAACAACCTATTTTGGACAATATTTTATTGACATAGGCATGAAAATAACCTTTAGGCAGCACATTTTATGGTATCAATATTTATAATGCTTTCATACCAATAACTTTGCTGGGTTGTTCTCTGAAAAATAATAGATGTCCTGGTTGGAGAGAAGAACCACTAAACCAAAACAGACCATTTAAAACCACTATCAATTTTGTAGTAATTAGTTTCGCATTTTATTTAGAAACTTTACCCAGTGAGAGGGTCAGAGAGGCACAAAATAAACATTAGTCATCAAAATGTATCAGCTTAACTTTTGCTCTTAACTTTTACTGACCACACACACAGTTCATCAGTAAAAGCTTTTGTCTTTTTGTGGTCAATTTGTTTCTTATGCATTCATGTTGCCTTGACCAATTGTGTTTGTTTGTCTAATCTTAAGCACTTTTTTGTTGCTTGACTAGTCCACCTGGCTTGAGAGGATAGTGTGAAAAATTTTTAAATCTTTGTAAGTTGTTTTTTAAATGGTATTGATTTTTATCTATTGCTTTGCTAAATTTCTACTGGCCTGGCAAGAAAGGGAAATAGAAGCAACACATGAGCAAAAATGAAGGATACAAGTACATAAATAAATGAATAAATAAATAAGAAAAATGATAGCTTCTTTTTATACAAAAATTGCAATATATGTATGTAGGGGATATTTTATTCTGAAATTATCACAAAATTAAAATTGAAGAAAAAATGAAGGTGGGGGTTGCAGCAATTTTAAAAAACAACTCTGTCGCCCTGGCTGGTGTGGCTCAGAGGACTGAATGCCAGCCTGTGAACGAAAGGGTCACTGGTTCGATTCTCAGTCTAGGGCACATGCCTGGGGTCTGGTAGGGGGCACATGACAGGCAACCACACATACATGTTGCTCTCCCTCTCTTCCTCCCTTCCCCAATCTGAAAATAAATGAATAAAATATATTTTTTAAAAAAGTAAAAAACAACTCTCCATTGGTGATGGGGAAAGAAAGGTTTTGATGGCTTTGAAACACCTGGGTAATATGTTTCTCCAGCCCAGCCCAATAACTCTTTGCCTGGGCATGTGCAGTTTTAGAACTTTACCTCCTTGAAGTGCATAGAAGATCATAGCCTTTTTCTATATTAAATACTAGTTTTTCCTCATACGACATAGGCACTACAAAATACTTGTGTAAAATGGGAATAATGATTGCTGTCCTGCCCATCCTGCTTTTCCATACTGAATTTACAGGGTTGTCATAAAGCAGAAAGAAAGAAAGAAAGAAAGTGAAAAGTATTTTCTAAGTGATAAACATTGCCCAAGTATAAGGTGTTATGTTTTAATTATTGATGTAAAATTGTCTAAAGTATTTTTAAAATTTATATATACAATGAGTCAGTCTTCCCCCTTACTTTTCCCTTGTTTACCAGACTTAAAATGTCAAAATTGCCCTCGAAAATGAGGTCTAAAGGAGAGGGGATGGGTATCAGTTATCAAAACTCCAGGTAGTCATCTTAAACATGCCCTCCACATTTGTCCCTATTTTTATTCTCTTCTATGCCATATAAAATTATAGACAAAGAAATAACTTTAGAATAGGATAGGTCTATTTTCAAATAACACTATATAATGGATAGTGTGAGTATCTTATAATAACAAAATAATCTGGATTCCTTTCTCTTGTTCTTAGTATTTGTTGTCATTCATTTCACTTATATATAAGCATACATAAACATATATATGATATATAGTTAAGCATATATAATCAAATATATTGTTACTATTATTATTTTGAATAAACTAATATCTGTTAGATCAATTAAGAATAAGAAAAGAGTTTTAATTTTACCTTCCCTTATTCCTTCTTCATTGCTTGACCTTTTTTTATATAGATCTAAGTTTCTGACCTATATCATTTTCTTTTCTCAAAAGAAGTTCTATTCAACATTTCTTGCAAAGTAGGTCTGCTGCAACATATTTCTTCAATTTTTGTTTGTCTGAGAAAGGTTTTATTTCTCCTTGACTTTTTAAAAAAGAATTTATTTATTTATTTATTTCTAGAAAGAGAGTAAGGTAGGGAGAAAGAGAAGGAGACAAACATCAATGTGTGGTTGCCTCTTGTGCACCCTGAACCGGGGACCTGGCCTGCAACCCAGGCCTGTGCCCTGACTGGGAATCCAACCGGCCACCCTTTGGTTTGCAGACTGGCACCCAATCCACTGAGGCACACCAGTTAGGGCTCTCCTTGAGTTTTGAAAGATAATGTCTCAGGATATAGAATTCTAGGTTGGTATGTTTCATTTCTCTGAACACTTTATATATTTCACTCTGTTCTTACTTGCATGGTTTCTGAGAAGTCAGATAGAGTTCTTATCTTTGTTCTTCTGTAGGTAAGGTATTTTTGTGTTTGGGCTTCTTTCAGGATTTTTTCTTTATCTCTGATTTTCTCTACTTTGAAGATGAAATATCTCAGTGTAGTTTTTGTTGTTGCTGTTGTTGTTGTTGTTTTTGTCCATTTATCTTGCTTGGTATTCTCTCAGCTTCCTGCATCTGTTTTTTGGTGTCTGACTTTAAATTTGGGGAAATTCTCTGTCTTTGTTTAAAATATTTCTTCTGTTTCATTCTCTTTTCTCTTTCTAGTATTCCCATTACATGCACATTACATGTTTTGTAGTTGTCTTATAGTCCTCAGATATTCTGTTATTTTTTTCCAGTTTTTGTTCTTTGTGCTTTTCTGTTTTTAGGAATTCTAGTGATATATTCTCTGTGTGGGAGATTATTGCCTCAGCCATGTCCAGTTTACTCTCCAAAGCCATTCTTCATTTTTGTTACAGAGATTTTTATCTCCAGCATTTTAAAAATTCTTTCTTAGGATTTCCATATCTCTGCTACGTCATCCATCTGTTTTTGTGTGCTGTATACGTTATCCATTAGAGCTCTTAGTATATTAATCATAGTTGTTTTAAATTCCTTGTCTGATAATTCTCACAACCCTGCCATGTCTAGTTATGCTGCTTGCTCTGTCTCTTCAAATTGTTTTTTGCCTTTTGGTATGTCTGATAATTTTTCTTGATAGCAGGATGTGATGTACTAGGTAAAAGGAACTGCTGTAAATAGGCCTTTGGTGATGTGGCAGCAAGGTACGAGAGGGGAAAGCATTCTAGTCCTATGACTAGGTTTCACTCATTCAGTGAGCCGCTTGTGCCTTTGGGCATCATAGATGCTTCTCAGTTAGGTGGGGGGGTTTTTTTGCCCCCTTAGGCGGGACAGGATGGCTAGATTGGCCTGGAGTTGGTATTACTTTTTTCCTAGGTCAGTTAGGTTCTGAATACTATGCTAGTAGGTTAGGCTTTGGTCAACTAGTTTCCTCTGAAGGCAGGCCTTGTTAAGAAAGACAGAATACTTTGGGGTACTTAAAAATGTTTCTTTTACTCCTTTTCCTACCAGAAGCACAAGGTGTTTTTTGTTTTGTTTTGTTTTTGTTCATTTGTTTGTCAGATATTTACTGGGGGAATCCGGTCAAGTTGCTGGAAGTAAATCTCACAATATTGTAGGGAACCTTTAGAACAGGATCACCTTGGAGGTTTTAACTGCACTGAGTTGGAGTTGTCTGCACTGAGCCTCCAGCAATATTTCAATTACAGTTCATATTTTCCTACAGTGGCACTGGTTCCCAATTCGGTTTCCACTCATGAGTCTCGGTTCTGGTAAGCTGCTACTCCCTATATTCACCAGTGTATCTCTCTAATCTTGGGACAGCAGTGTGCCCTGTGTCCTTCCCTCTCTTACACTTCCAGGAAGACTTGTTGATATCTCTATCTGTTCAGTTTTTTATTTTTTATTAGGATTGAAAAAAAAGCCAAAATGGAGTCACTTTTGTTAAAGCACATCACTAAACTGAAACTTAATCAAACTAACCTAGTTATAGTTTCAGGCTCTCCTGAGAGTGAAATTTTAAGCCAATCAGACTGGAATTTTCTGATCCACCCTAGAGAGGTAATCTGCAAGATAAAACCCGTGTCATTTCCTGTCCTCTAAAAGACTTCCTGACCTAAAAGTAACCTTTTCTTTTCTTTTGCTGCTAACTCTCCCAACACACCCTTCTGCCTAGAAAAACCTTCTATTTTGTATAACCCCTTGGAGCACCCATCTAGTTGCTAGATAAGATGCTGCCTGATTCGATTTGTGAATCAGTTAACAAAGCCAATTAGATCTTCAAATTTACTCCATTGAATTTTTATTCTTTAACAAGATGGAGTGGCAACTTCCAAACTCCTTACACGTGGAATTGGAAACTGAAAATAAAAACATGTGCGGTTTTTAAAAGTCAAACAAGATAAGGGTAAAGAAAAGACTATTGGACTTTTCAAGTTATGTATGTCATTCATGACTGAGTGGTTTTGATGAAGTGGGGCTTATTAAATCCAAATTGCATTATTTTTAATAAGTATGTAGTATAGATAACTCATGAAGTTTGGCTATAAAGGGGAGAAGGGGAAGATAGCTTGGTGGAATGTGAATCTGTACAATTTTAATTTTTTTATGTCAGGTCAATTAGAATAAAACTAATGAAAATGTATAAGACTTCCCTGATAAAATTACATAATTTAATATAAGGTATAAAATATCCAAACAAGTAGATATATCATGTTTACTGATGGCATAACTTAATGCTATAAAAATTTAATATTCCTTGAATTTATTTATAAATCCAAATCTCAGTAAAAATGCAAATAGATTGTTTTTTGGTGGACTTTGCCAAATGGATTCCAAAATTCATTAGGACAAGCAAATGTATAAAAATGCCAAAATAATCTGAAGATATTGGAAATTGCTTCATCACTTTTCAAAACACATTATAAAGCTGTATTAATAGAAACAGTTTGGTATTGGTATGGGATTAGATCTCCAAAACTGAGGTACATGTGAGGACTTTTGGGGTAAGAATGCTACAACTCTGCCAATAGAATATACTGTAAATCTGTAAATCTTCCTCTTTGACTTCCTGAAAGTGACCTGGGCCATTTACCAATTTACCTGTGCATCTGTGGAAAGAGAAACCATCCAGCTTTTTTTTTTTTTACTTACCTAATATAGGCTTGGAGGTGATGCTGTTTCCAGAGGAATCCCAAATGATCTTTGGTAAAATAGTCAAAGTGGAGATTTATAGAGATTAAATGATAAATGGAGCTGTGGTCTACTCCTTCTAACAGTGGGCCCAGTAGGGCCACACATACAGACCTATAGTAATTCTCTTTGTACCTGAATTTATAGTTCCCAAGAACACATTTGCAAACAAGCAGACTCCTCACACTGGCTCCCTGACCTAGTGGAAGGAGGGTTTAGATGATAGGAAGTTAAACTGGAAAAGTTGACATTTATGCACCTGTCACTACCAGAACCAATAAGTAGGGATGAGGATTGAGTCTTTATGAGCACTTTATTCAGATGCCAATGATCTGAGAAGATGGTGAGTTATGTACCCTTAAAAACCATCTTAACATCTTATTTCAAGCCGACATTTTTATTAGGAGAAGAAAAGGGTAGGTAGGGGTTTGAAAAAAGGGTTAATCAGATAAGAGTTGCAGTCCAAGGTCGATTTTCCCAGTATTTCTTTATCTGCTGATCAACCATTCTTTATCTGCATCACAGGCATTCCCACCCTGGAACACAATGACTCGGATGGGCACAAAGGTTGAATTACTTGTTGATCTCCTGGAGTCATGCAGGTCATGTATTCCAGTTCCCGGAGTAACAGTTTTCCACATGCACTAATCAGCTACAATCACAGCTAAAATCTTTAACTCTTGAGTTCCCTTATCAGAAGGGCCAAGTGAAAATTGCTGGAATTGACCAGCTCAACCAAAATATTAAGTCAAAAGCAATACTGCCTCCCTGAGGAGGACTCTGAAGATTAATGTCACCATGAAAGTTTTTATTTTGTTCCTTTTTATTGAATGTATTGGGATGACATCAGTTAACAAAACTATACAGGTCCCAGGTACACAATTCTGCAACACACCATCTGTACATTGCGTTGTGCGTTTACCACCCCAGGTCAAGTTTCCTTTATCTCCCCTACTAAAAAAAGAGAAAACTCATGGACATGGAAAACAGTGTGGTGATTGCTGGAGTGAGGGTAGGTGGAGGAAGGTATAGGGGGATAAATGGTCGCCATGAAAGTTTTGAGTGATACAAGAGTGTTGACTTGGCCTGGTAGTGGGGTTGTGGAGACTGGTAGAGAATTTTCATAACCTTAATCAGGTGGTAATCCTAAATGCTTCTGCTTTTATACATATAGACTTCTCACTGGAGGAAACAGCACCATCTCTGACCACTGGTTTACAGCTGTTGCTCTGGAAAATGCTTTATTGTCTCTGTATCAACCAAGAAGCAATTTGCTTTCACATGGTCAGATCAACAAAATACATTGACTGTTGCTTTCAGCTCTAGGTCTCTCTATCATAATCTAGGCTACATAATCTATAAAATCATGCTAATAGATTTGTTGTGGAGGAGGTAGCAAACACTGGAAATTTTGGTAAGATATGTATGTGCCAGAAGGTAAGAGATAAACTCCATGAAAACTTGATTGGTTTCTAGGGCTTTGGGGGTCTGGTATATACTGAAATGCTCCTTAAAAAAAAAAAAAGTTAAGTAGATGTATCTTCCACATATTTGTGCCAGAAGGTAAGAGATAAACTCCATGAAAACTTGATTGGTTTCTAGGGCTTTGGGGGTCTGGTATATACTGAAATGCTCCTTAAAAAAAAAAAAGTTAAGTAGATGTATCTTCCACATATTAACATTAAGAAAGAAATCCAATACTTTGTGGGCCTCTTTGGGTTCTGGAGCCAATAATCTCCTCATTTGAGTGATTAACTCTGCAGTATTACTGAGGTTCCCAAGGCTCTGTAACCAGCACTACAAAACTGGGTGGCTTCAAACAGAAATTTATTGTCTCACAGTTCTGAAAGCTAGAACTCTGAGCTCCAGGTGTTGGGAGGACCATGCTCCCTCTGAAACCTCTAGGAGAACCTTTCCTTGCCTCTTTCCAGCTTCTGGTTGTTGGCCATCTGTGGGGTGCCTTTGCTTGTGGTCACATCACTCCAAACTTCTGTCTTCACACGGCATTCTCCTTGTGTCTTCACATCATCCTCCTTCTAGCCCTGGCTGGTGTGGCTCAGTGGATTGAGTGCAGGCCTGGGGACCAAAGGGACACATCATCCTCCTTCTGTTCATATCTGTCTCTGTTTCCCAAGTTCCTTCATAAGGCTACCAGTCATGTTGGGTTAGGGCTCATCCTTATGACTTCATTTTAACGTGATTGTCTCTTGGAAAACTTTATTTCCAATCAAGGTCACATTCTGAGGTACTGAGGTTTGGACTTTGATGCACCTTTTGGGGGGGTGCATTTGAACTTATGACAATGATGTTATGGAACAATGATTTGGGAGTAACAAACTAAATTTAGAGAGGGCTGCTAAGACATGAATACTAGTCTGAGGAAATTAATTTTTTTAGATAATAAAGAACCATTGAAAATGTTCAGGACGTGGGACTGAACTCACGCATCTCCCTCACTTCTCTGTCACACTCCCCTGAAATGTCAGAAAAGCTGTATTTGACTTTTGGTTACATTCATTTGTTTGTTTTGGCAATGAAACTATAACATCACTTTTAAATCGGTAAATTATGAGGAATACATGGAAGGTAAAAAGCAGGTGACAGATGGACATAAAAGAATGGAGAGACAGCAGTCTGGGATGGAGGGAAGCTCTGTTTCCCTGGGGAGAGTGCTGGAGAAGCTCTGGCCTGAATCCATGCAAAATAAAACAAAACAAGTGGGACATGGATAAATCTGCAATGATTTATATATAAAGAGTGCCAACATTTCTGTGAACTGGAAAGCCTATTCAAAATTTTCACTGTTGACACTATCCAGTGACTATAACGGTGGTGATTCATCACATAAAACCTATACTGAGTTTAATTTTCACAGACTACATGTTGGGTAATTGTCCATGATATATGGCTTTATGATGATACCATTCTCATTTAAAAATAATTTTATTTCTGGAAAACTTCACTGTGTAAAAATTATTTATCTACAGCTATTTTGCATTAAATCAGTGCAAAATCTCTCATCAAAATATTAAATGCCTTGTTAAAGACTCTATCACTGCAGATCTAAGTTAATTATATTCTCAAAATGTGAATTTTGGATGGAAGCTCACACTTGATCGGGCAAGGTACAGAGCCGATTTTACAGAGAATTAACTGTTCTCCCACATGAGATGTGAACAATCACGATTCTAACTTCTACACTTGTCTCAGAAGCAGTCACAGTAAGTTGACTTTTCAAAGTTAGCTAATCTTATAACTAAATCTAGTTTAAATGGAATATTGAATAAATTTTTAGGTGCTGGAAAAAATGTCCTTTTTGGCCTTGAAAATTTCAGATAATTTATTAGAAATGTCACAGAATTTGGGGGAAATAGGCAAATGAGCAAAATATTCAATTGTAGTCAAAGGCTGAGATCTTATGAAAGCAGGAAAACTGTATATGTTTTTATTCTTTGCCATTATTTCCTTGTAGCAACTTGCTAATAAGAAAAGAAAACATTTAGGCACACATTTACTTGGCGGTCTGTCAGTAGTGGAAAGTCTGTGTGAGTAATGACTTGTTCTGACTCATGTCTACTTCCAAATTTTAATGAACCTGAATCTGTCTGGCATCCTCTCCCTTCTCCATCCTTCCTTAGATTAAGTGACAGATTAGCACTGAAGAGATTAATACCTGGTAAAAACACAAGATTTTTGGACTCAGGTGTAGGCCAGATGTATTTCCCTAAATTGTTCTGTAGAAAAAGGGCCTAATGGACATCAGAAGATTCTTTTTTTATCCTCACCCAAGGACATTGTTTCATTGCTTTTAGAGAGAGAGGAAAAGAGAGAGAGAGAGAGAGAGAGAGAAACATCGATATGAGAAAGAAACATGACTTGGTAGCCTTCTTGTATGCACCCTGACCAGGGATCAAACCCACAACCTGAGTAAGTGCCCAGACCAGGAATGGAACCCATGACCTTTCGTTCTATGAAATGACACTCCAATCAAATGAGCCACACCGGTCAGGGCCAGAAGATTCTTGCTATCCAGGTTCATCTATGGCAATGCTATGTAGCCATTAAGATTAATAAGGGAAACTGTATGTACTGACATGATATATATATTGTTAAGAAAAGCAAAATGTGGAATATACAGTTTGTATTGTAGGCTGCCATTTATCTCAGTTTTTAAAGTAACATGCGTATTTATCTTAAAGAATATATGTGATATATAATATATCTCTATATCATATATATATGACTTAATTTTATATTCTATATAACACGTGTACACATTATATACATTTAAAGATTACTTGTGGAAAACATAAAAAAACTGAAAACAAGACTTATCTCTATGATGGGGAGCTGGGTGGTGGGTAGCAGAGTTGAGAATGTTACTTTTCACTGTACATCCTTTGTTACATTTAAAATCTTGCTTCAGGAGGATGTATAATTTATTTGAAACATAACACAAAATGTTAGCAACTTATTAAAAATTTGAAAAACTCCGTGTAGTCCAAAACTGAATAAGCCATTAATTTGCAGATTGCGCTTGGCCCTGGCCTTGCTAGCTCCACTCTTGCCTGAGCTCTTTGAAGCGTTCGCCTCCGCACTCCTGTGGCAGGAATCAGCACTGTGCCTATCTCTAAGTGGTCACTCTGCAAACATTCTTAAGTGACTAGATGTTCTCTCCTCATGTTTCTTTTTTCTCGTCCCATTGTCTTTTATTCTTGTTTTCCCTTTATCATGGCTCCAAACTATTCTTCCCTCAGATCTGTTTCTCATCCATCTGCTCTCTTTCTACTATCATCCAAGATAAGTATACGTATGTGCCATTTTTTAAAAAGTTTTCTTTTTTAAAAAGATTTTTATTTATTTATTTTTAGAGAGAGGACAAGGGAGGAAGAAAGAGAGGGAGAGAAACATCAGTTGGTTGTCTCTTATGTGCACCCTGTCTGGGGACCAAACCCACAACCCAGGTATGTGCCCTGACTGGGATTTGAACTGGTGTCCTTTCACTTTGCAGGAAAATGCCCAACTAACTGAGTGAGTCACACTGGTCAGGGCTGTATGTGCCATTTTTGGTCTAAGCCAAACTGGGGCCTTAGCTTTGGCCTCTGACAGAAAGAAATGAGTGTAGTTTCTGGCTACCACTCACAGGTGGTGTAAGCCTTCTCCTGTGTAAAAAGAGCTAAGAATGCCTACTTGGTAGAATTATTATGAGACTTAAAGAAGGTAATATACCAAAATTGTCTTTAGAAAAATATCTAGTCTAGAGCTTATAGCATAGTAAGTGAGCAGTAACCATTTAATTCATTCCCAAAATGATCAACAACAGCTAATTCACTTTGAGTATTGAGCAGCCATGTATCAAGATTAGTGTTCAGATTCTTCCCTTACAATAGAGTGTAAATAATAATAGTGCAAAAACATTTTAATTTTAGCAAAAGTGGAAACTTTAGGCAAAAGCATGAAGTTCAACATGAATAGATTATCTAAAAGATAGAATGCGTTTGTCATAGGGAGGGAGCCATTGGAGAGTCTTGGCTAATGGCTCAGAAGAAGGATGTGGTGGTTCTGGGGAGTCCCCTCAGGCCATCTGGCTTGCCAGGGAAAGGCATATAAAGCTGCTACACTGTGGGACCATTTAAGTTAAATATGGTTAATCAAGGCCTTGCACCCCCAGGGAGAAAAAACATTATGGGCTACAAGTGACTGCCTGTTAACAAAGCTGCCTCTAGAGAATTTCTGAAATTCTCTGAGGATTTTAGAATGTATCTTGAGGATGGAACCTGCGCATTCCAGATTTTGAGAAACCTTCCTTGCTACCTCCCCTGCCTGCCAGCTGCTGTCATTTTCATTACGGGTTAAGTACATTTAAATTACCATCATTCTCATTACAGGTTAAGTACATTTAAAGTGCACGTCGAAGGCAGCCCTGAGAAGGGTGGAATAGTCCAGGATAGCCAGAGATGGCCTGAACTAACTGAATAGAGGGAGGTCTTACAAATATAGATTGTATGATGAAAAAAAGCAGGAGAAAAGAAAGAATTTGTCTGCATAAAAAAGTGACTTATTTTAGCGTAAATTGGCAGCCAAAGAGCTAAAACTGTTCTAACAAGTTGTATTTTGGTGAATTTTCAAAACAAAAGGCCCACAATACCCATCTTAATTCACTCTGTAAATTATTCTTGGTCCATATATTGCAGAGTTGGAGCATGTTTCTAACAAAGTCTTCCACATTTATGACTTGAGTATATATTTTTCCTTCCAAAGTGATTAGAATACTTTTCAGACCTTACCGAGTATAAGTCTTTGTACCACCTCAGAAAAAGTCAGTATTATGATTTCAGTTTCCCAGGTGTGAAAGAGAAATCGGACTATTGAAACCCAGTATCCGTATTGTTCTAGCTTCCAGATTCCAATGAGCATCCTGTAGAGAGAAATACCTCAAAGCACAGAGAATGGAAGCAATGCACCTAAATTTGCCAGGAAAGTGCTGACAGAGCTAGGATTTTTACCAGCACTTCCTGTCTCAAAAACAAGTTCTCACTTTGGTCTTCAGTGACAGTAAAACAAGGATCAGAAACTGTTACTGTTTGTTCAAAAGCAGAAGCTGGAATCGTTTCAAAGAAAGAGAGAGCAATAGTGAAACTGAAACTCTATTTCTACCTATCTGTTGCGCTAGTGGAGTGTATCCGCCACTGGTTTCTACTACTCTTGTTGCAAATGAAATGATCAACCGCAGAGGTGTCTTTCACTTGTGGCCTGAATTAGGACACATCTTCCTGTTTTGGGTAATAACCAAGTCATCTTATGGGTACCCAAAATAGTTTTAAGTGACTTTGTGAAGTCTTGCTTCTTTTCCTTTCTATAGCATGTGTATTAATTGATATCACTTCTGAGAGTTTTAGTCTGACTTGATAATTAGACTAATTTGTACCACTTATCAACATGCTCTATGAAATAACCCAAACCCCAGTACAAAGAATAAAACAGCATGGTATGCAAATGTTTACTTCTTTATTTTAAATAATTCCATAACTTTCTTGGAATCCAAGGTCAAATTTAAGATAATTAATTAGTGCTGCGATCCCCCCCCCCTTAAAAAAATAAAAAGAACTTTTACCAAGAGGTTCCATTCATTCTTCATGATCATGGTGGGACAACTCAGTATTTTAATATAATTAAAAAATTGTAAGGTAGTCAGAGAAAGGAAACAAAAGTGGAGAGGTTTCTTATTTCATCATGAGCATTAGGAAAGATAATGTGGGGGAAGTGTCATAGAGGAGGCAAAGAATTGATGAACTAAGAGATGAACTAAGCATGTGAGGTAATTTCTTACCTTCCTCGGCCATTCTTTGTTGCCTGAAATGTCCTTTTCTTACTTCTAAGTGATCTCATTCATCAAGGCTCAGTTCACATACTACTTCCTGTCAGAAACTCTCTTTATCTGTCCCCACACCTCAGATTTACTGGTTTCTTATTTTTGTTTCTGTGGTTGCTTCTTAACACATCACATTATAGATTTTTATTTTTGTAATTTTATCCCATGAAAGCTCTGACTTCCTTGAAATGCAAAACATTTATCTTTGCAATTTTGTGATATGCACATTTTCTAGTGTATAATAGATAATAAAAGTCTGTTGAAGGGAACCAATTTAGGATAGGAAGTTGGTAACTGAAATTGACCTAAAGTCTTCCCTCTTTCAATTTATCCTGAACATTCTCCCGTTTCTATGGATACGTCTGTCACTGCTTAGATGGTTCATGATCAGATACCTCATCTATTAAGCTGTCTTTCAAGTGTCAGATTCTCATTTCTAACAATGTATGTTATTTTAAACTTTTCAAACCTCTTTTGCATACGTTACCTTATTTAGTTCTTAGGACAGTTCTACAAGGTTCCAGATGAGAAAACTGAAACTTAACAAGCATCAATTACTTGGACAAGAAGTCGGGTTTTCTGAGCCCTCAGTATAATTTTATCTGATCCATAGCTTAATTATTTTTAAAATTTTTATTTTGAAATAGTTTCAAACTTATGGAAAAATTATAAGAATAGTGCAAAGACCACCTGTGTACTTCACCCAGATTCACCCACCGTTATCATTTTGCCACATTTTATTTCTATCATCTATCTATCTATCTATATCTATCATCTATCATCTATCTATCTATCTATCATCTATTTATCATCTATCTATCTATCTATCTATCTATCTATCTATCTATCTATCTATCATTATTCTCTGACCATTTGAAAGTAAGTTGTAGACTGACTTTTCCCTTAACTATATCACTGTATATTTCTTTAAAACAAAAATATTCACTTACATACCATAGTAAAATTATCAAAATCAGGTAATTTAACATTGTTATAATACTTTAATCAACAGACATTTTTAAAGGTTACATATTTTTCTACTCACATCTTTTGTGACTTTTATTCTCATTCAGGATGAAATAGGATCACACAGTGCATTTAATTTTTATATCTTTTTTGTCTCTAAATCTGGAAGTGCCCCTTGCTCTTTTTATTGCATGATATTGATGTTTTTAAGAGTTCAGAGCATTTATTTTATAGAATGTGTCTTAACTTGTGTTTTTCTGGCATTTCTTCATGATTAGATACAGGTTATTATTCACTTTAGCAGAATACTATGTAAGAGCAACATTTCCCCCTCAGTGTTTCAGACCAGTAGGCGCATGATGTCAGCTTGTACAATCACTGGTGATGCCTGCCGGGTTGTTTTTTTTTCTTCATGAAGTTCCCATTTTTCCATTTTTAGTTATGCCCAGGGCTTTTTAATTTTTAAATCTCTAGTACGGTTAATTGTGGTATAAGCAATTGGTGGGACCCAACTCATAGCATCCTGGGCCTTGCTCCTAACCTGCACTGGGCACGTGTTGTTTTCTGCCCCTTCGTTCCTCTGCTGGCAGCTGGGATGCCTGTGGCAAGTAACAGACCTGCCTCACACATTGTACAAGAGAAAATTAATGCCTGTGGGGTAATTCTTGACCAAACAAAGACAAACTGCAATAGATAAATGCTACATTTTTCTATCTCTTGGGTAAATAATTCTGAGGCTCATTGTACATGGCTATTTAGAGGGTCCCAATGGATCATGTCTTACTTGCCTGTGGCCACGTCCAAGTTGAGAACTTCTCATGTACTGTTTTCTTTTTTTCCATGTTGTTCTCCTCAGTTCCTTTATCCCTGATCCCTAGGATCATTTCCCAAAATAGTCTCTTCCATATAAGTCCTTGTGTCATATTCTCTTTCTGCAGGAACACAGATTAAAATGATTACGGCTACAGATTCTGGAGTTAGTGTTTTGGGCAAGTGACAAATTAGAATACTACAATAGAAAATAGAGTGATGAATCTTTCTTAGGTGATGACCTGACCAGACCTTCCTTCTTATCCACAGAATAAAAACACACCTTCTACATTGATGTCACTCTATTTAGAATCTGACTATGCCACCATTGACATTTCTTTCCAGTCCCACATTTCTTTCCCTTCCCCTACCAGTGCAGGACCTTACCAACTATAACCCCTCAGGGCTTTGCGAGAGAATGAAGTCTTAGTGAACATGATTGCTCTGCTCCACTGAACACTCTTTTTCTTCTTCTTTCTTTCCATCCTGTCCTCTAACTATGCTTTTTCACTCCAAAAATTATTTTCACTTTGTCCTTGCTCATTTACTTCTTTTTAAAAAATTTTTCATTTACCTTTTTTCTTTTTTTAAATATATTTTATTGATTATGCTATTACAGTTCTCCCAATGTGCCACCTTTGCTTTCCTCCACCCAGTACCCCTATTCCCTCCGGCAATCTCCCACCCACAGTTTGTGTCCTTGGGTCATGCATATAAACTATTTGGCTACTCCATTTCCTATACTGTTATTAATATCCCCCTGTCTATTTTGTACCTACCAATTTGAGCTTCCTAATCCCTGTACTTTTACTCCGTTCTCCCTCTAAATGATCTACATATCTATGATTCTGTTCCTGTTCTGCTTTTTTTGCTTAGTTTGTTATTTAGATTAAATTATAGATAGTTGTGAATTTATTGTCATTTTAATTGTTCTTTGTTATTATCTTCTCTTATGTAACTGCCTCTAGTATTTCCTATAATAATGGTTTGGTGATGATGAATTCCTTTAGTTTTACCTTCTCTGGGAAGCACTTTATCTGCCCTTCAGTTCTAAATAATAGCTTTGCTGGATAGAGTAATCTAGGTTGTAGGTCCTTGCTTTTCTTCACTTTGAATACTTCTTGCCAGTCCCTTCTTGCCTGCAAAGTTTCTTTTGAGAAATCAGCTGATAGTCTTATGGGAACTCCTTTGTAGGTAAGTATCTACTTTTCTCTTGCTGCTTTTAAGATTCTCTCTTTATCTTTAATCTTTGGTATTTTAACTATGATGTGTCTTGCTGTGGTCCTCTTTGTGTCCATCTTGTTTGGGACTCTGTGCTTCCTGGGCTTGTATATTTAGTTCCTTCACCTAATTAGGGAATTTTTCTTTCATTATTTTTTCAAACAAGTTTTCAATTTCTTGCTCTTCCTCTTCTCCTCTGGCACCCCTATGACTTGGATGTTGGTATGTTTAGAGATGTCCTAGATGCTCCTTAGCTTATCCTCTTTTTGGGGGGAGGGAGTCTTTTTTTTTTCTTGCTATTCTGACTGAATGCTTTTCTCTTCCTTGTGTTCCACATCATTGATTTTAATCTCAGCTTCATCACCTTCACAGTTGGTTCCCTGTAGATTTTTCTTTATTTCACTTAATGTAACCTTCATTTGTACCTGGGTCTTTTTTATGTTTTTGAAGTAATCAATGAGTTCCTGGAGCATCTTGACAACCAGTGCTTTGAACTCTGCATCTGATAGGTTGTTTATCTTCATGTCATTTAGTTCTTTTTCTGGAGTTTAGTTTTGTTCTTTCATTTGAGCCACATTTCTTTTTTTCTTCTCAATTTGGCAGCTTCCCTGTGTTTGTTTCTGTGTATTACATAGAGCTTTTTTGAATCCCTGTCTTAGTAGCATGGCCTATTGTAGAAAAACATGCCTGTAAGCTGTATGGGGCAGAGCCTTAGGTAATCACCAGGATGGAGCAACCCCTGCCAGAGCTCTTTAGCTCTGTGTGGGAGAGGGTTCTGAGAGGGGACAGTGCCACTGCCTGACCTCTGGAGTTTTGTTCAGGAGGAAGCTGTCTCCCAGCACTTGCCCTGTCACTTCACTTTATACCCATATGCCACTGGTGCCCTTCCAGCTGTTGCCCAGGTGCTGAATCCCAGAGGGGGTGGGTCTGCATGAGTCCTAAGTCCATTGCAGGCCCTTTAAGTGGAGTCTTTTGAGAATCCCAGTTTCTTTTGCGACCCCAACCCCCATTGGTTTTTACAGCCAGAAGTTATGGGGACTTATCTTTTTGGCACTGGAACCCTGGGCTGGGTGATCTGGTCTGGGGCTGGGATCTCTTTCAATTTTTATTCACTACACGTGGATATGGTACTGCCTGATTGGTGTTTCCATGCTTCTCTGTGTCTTTCCATCTCTCCAAGCCTCTTCCCCTGCCTCCGCCCCTCCTATCCATCTGGATGAATGTGGCTTCTTTAAATCCTTGGTTATTGGACTTCCATACAGTTCTGTTTTCTGACAATTCTGGGTGAAAGTTGTTTTGTGAGTCTAGTTGTAATTTTTGCCATAGTTGTACAAGGAGGCAAGATGTGTTTACCTTTGCCTCCATCTTGAATGGAAGTCTTTTCATTTATTTCTGATACGCAACTCATTCTTCTTGGGGAAAGAAAATAAAACAGAAAAAGGATGAGACTATTATTTATTCCTTTTAGTAGCTGAACAGAACAGAACATTCTGTGTTTGTGTGTGTGTATTTTCTAGAAGAAAACAGCACCATGATTAATCACCAAGTGAATAATTTGGGATGCTGATGAAATCAAGGAAGACCCCTTGGACTCCTTGATAGGTCTCTGGAATGAAAAAATTTTTTAAAAGTTTATTTATTTATTTATTTATTTTTAGAGAGAGGGGAAGGAAGTGGGAGAAAGAGAAAGAGAGAAACATTGATGTGTGAGAGAAACATTAATGAGCTGCCTCTCAGATGTCCTCAGTCAGAGATCAGACCTGCAGCCTAGGCATTTGCCCTGACTGGGAATTGAATTGGGGACCTTTTGGTTTCTGGGACAACATGCAACCTACTGAGTCACACCAGTCAGGGCTGGAATGAAATGTTTTGAGAATTGGATAATTCTCTGTCTTGGACATTAGGAGACTGACAATTGCTTCCAGTTCAATTCTATGACATTGATCAAATTTTAAAACTTCCATGATCAATTTCCTCTTCTGTAAATTAAAGGATAACATGGCTATCTTTATCTATGATAGAATTGAAATCTGCGATAATGACACAATATGATTTTAATATGTTTTGGGGTAACAGAATAATCCTCAATACAGTGTAATCAATTTCTTCTTCTTTGCCCCTATATCATGCAGGTATGTGACTTACTTTCTTTTTACACTGGCTATGTTATATTATATTCTATCACACCTCCATTAAGATATTAAGGCTGGATTGTAGACCTAGAGCAAACTTTTGCCCTTGACTTACTGACAGGCATTGTAACTTAATTAAGTTGATATTTTGAACATAAACTCTCAGAGCTGGAAGAGAACATGGAGGACCTTTTATCCAACCTTGTGCCCAGTATGAGTCTCTCCTCAGCATACCTAACAAGTGGCCTTTTCAGTCTAATAATTTCAACCACTGGGTGCCAATTGTGAGGCATACACAAATATTTTTTACACAGTTATTAATCTAACTACAATTTCTTTCTTTCCTCATTAGAAAGCGCATGCTGTCAGTCATAAAGCAAGTTGAAACTGTGAACACCATGTACTGAAACCCTGTGGTTTGTGTTGTCATTGAGGGAATATGCAAGAATTCAGCCACACTTTCTCCTTGCAGAGATAAAGCACATTTTGGGGGGTTGTGCCAATGATAGGAGAATAAGTAATCCATAGCACATAATATCCAAGTAAGCTAGCCAGATAAGATACTTTCAAAGTAAAACTGAAGAGAAAGTCATTCTTACGGGTATGAGGTGGTATCTCATTGTAGTTTTAATTTGTGTTTCCCTAATGGCTAGTAAAGTTGAATGTCTTTTCACATATTTGTTGGCCATTTGTTAGTCTACTGAGGAGAAGTATCCGTTTATGTCCTCTTCCCATTTCTTAACTGAAACTAATAGACACAGACAATAATATGGTGCTTACCAGAGGGAAAGAGGCTGAGGGTAGTAAAAGGTAAAGGGAACCAAATATGTGGTAACGGCAAATGATGTGACTGTGGGTGGTGGGCACACAATGCAATGTACAGATCACGTGTCAAAGAAATATACACTTGAAACCTATGTGACCTTATTAACCACTGTCATCCCAATAAATGCGATTTAAAAACTGAACAGAAAGTCACGACAGACCATGCTACTCTTTTCTGGTAATTACCAGTCTTACAATTTTAATACATGGCTGCCACAGAATAGTATATAGGTGACAATTTATGCAACAGATCACTGTTTCATAGTGAGCAGTAAAGAAGGGTGCACTAAGAAACAGAATTTCTTTTCAACCCGTGAGGTAAAATAGTAAAGATATTATTAGTAGATTAAGATTATAAGAGAAATGTCTTAATTATGGTCCTATTTCTGATCCTCTCTTAAAGATAAATTTTACTGCCACTGAAGGACTAGGAAGAAAGTTTTACAATTAGGTTGGTAATATAGGTAATTGTAATTGTTGAGTCAAGATCAAAGAACTTTCCAAAATCTTGTTGCTCGTGGTACCAGAAGTCAGCTATTTTTCTATTAGAGGCAATAGGGAATGGGTAGCTCATAAATATTTTTTTAAAAAAGTACTTCTCAATAAGTCCATTACATAATAGACTAGGCTAAAACTAAGCTGCATAATTTCATAGAATTTCAGTTTTTCAGAGGATCTTAATATTCAACCAACAGGGTGATATTCTCTCTGCTAGCACCCTGCCAAGGGGTCATCCAAACTATAGGTGAAAAACAGATTAGAAATTCTAAAACAGAAGATGGATAAACAGGAATCCTCCATCCGTAGTGAGATTCAGATTCAGGCTCCATGTTTAAGCCAGACATCTGGTTCCCTCCACCATTTGTTGCTGGTAACTTCTTGTCCTTACTTGAACTATGCTCGCTCTTTGACCTCATGACCCCATGTGCTCTGAGTCCTTTATTTTCTCTTAATCAATCATCCCTGTCTGTCTTCCAGTTTTCTCCTGTCCAGCCCCAGACACTGGTGTCTACCACATAAGTCATTCTTTCAATATTGTTTTCAACTCTAATATAGCCATTCTGTTTCTTTAGACCTGTAACTGAGCATCTTACAGTTTCTGAAGAAAAATCACACAGTGGTGACAATTGATGTCACTACATATCACTGTCTTTCTGACTAAGATTGGGTCCTCAGTTATGGTTTATATGTGTCTGATCAACTGCCTGTGGTTTTTCTAAATCCTCCCTCTCTTCCCAAATCCCCTTCCTGATCCCATCCTTTCTTACACTCAGCAGATGATGGTTCTACCATTTCACTGAGAATGGCATCAGTGAGGGCACAAAATGACAGCTGTAACTCCTTCTGACTTCGGAGGTTATTGGCATCTGTACCTCCCCTTCCTGGTGGAAGAGGCGCCCAACTAAAGGCTTATTTCTCAACCTGTGGCTTGGATTTCATTCCTTCCTGCCTACTCAATGAGTTCATTTTGGCTATCATCTCCCCTATCTTTTACTTCAGAAAACAAACGGAACAATGCTTTATCTCATCAACTATGAAAACAAAAATCAGGACTACCTTATTGGTACTGGGTTTTTAACTCTAAGTAAAAAAAAACCGACTCAGAATAATTTACAGAACGAAAGGAATTCACTGGAAAGATAATGATGTAACTAACAGTATAGGAGAAAGTACTAAACAACCAAACTTCCTGAAGGCAGAAAGTTCAGAATTGTAGAAAATGGAATGATGGGCCTACGTGGTCATGTTATTTACAAACCCAGGTTTACTCGCCTTGTCTGTCTGTATGTCACCACTCAAAATTCAGCTCCTAAGAAAGAATCCTTGGATTGGTCTAGCCCACCACAAACATGTGTGAAGGAGGCGTTCTTTGTATGTTCCCCATTGACTCTCATGTGGTATATATAGTTCAGTGGATATTGTTTGCCCTTATCTTGTTCGACTTCCTTGTAGCACTTGACGAGGATGAACATTCCCTCTTTCCCGAGTCCTTCTCTTTCTTTGATTTTTGTGATTCTATTCTCAGGTCATCTGCCCATTTTTAAATTGGATTATTTGTTTGTTTGCTGTTGAGTTGTATGAGTTCTTTATATATTTTGGATATTAACCCTTTGTCAGAGCTGTTGTTTGAAAATATCATCTCCCATTTGGTTGGCTGCCTTTTTATTTTGTTGGCTGTTTCTTTTGCTGTACAAAAGCTTTTTAGTTTGACATAGTCCCTGTTTTACTTATTTTTGCTTTACTTCCCTTGCCTTTGAGGTCAAATTCATAAAATGTTCTCTAAGACTAAGGTCCCTAAGTTTAATGCCTATTTCCTTCTATGTAATTTATTGTTTCAGATCTTATATTTAGGTCTTTGATCCTTTTTTTTTTTTTTTTTTTTAAGATTTTGGAGTTGAATTCCTGCTAGTGAACTTTGGGGCCTGCCAGGAACAGGACTTCTACGACAAAAAATACGTCCGGAAGGCTGTGGTTCAAGGCCATTTTTGCTGGCTATAAACGTGGTCTCCGAACCAGAGAGAGCACACAGCTTTTCTTAAAATTGAAGGTGTTTATGCTTGAGATGAAACTGAATTCTATCTAGGCAAGAGATGTGCTTATGAACAAAGCAAAGAACAACACAGTGACTCCTGGTGGTAAACCAAACAAAACCAGAGTCATCTGGGGAAAGGGAACTCGTGCTCATGGAAACAGTGGCAAGGCTTGTGCTAAATTCCAAAGCAACCTTCCTGCTAAAGCCATTGGACACAGAATCTGTGTAATGCTGTACCCCTCAAGGATTTAAACTTATTGATAAATAAATAACAGCCCTGACTGTGTGGCTTGGTTGGGGGCCCTGTGGCAAAGCGAAGGATTCTAGGTTGGAGCACACAGTTGGGTTGCAAGTTCAGGCCCTGGTCAAGATGCAAAGGGGAGCCAATTGATGAATGTTTCTCTCACACGTTGATGGTTCTCATCTTTTTTTTCTCCCTCCCTCCCTCTCAAATAAGTAAATAAAATCTATTTTAAAGAGTAAAAAAAAATAAAATAAAAAAAGATTTTATTTATTTGTTTTTAAAGAGAGGGGAAGGGATGGAGAAAGAGAGGGAAAGAGATATCCATGTATGAGAGATAAACTGATCGGTTGCCTCTCAAATACCCCCTATGAGGGACCTGGCCTGCAACTCAGGCATGTGCCCTGACTGGGAATTGAACCAATGATCTTTCGCTTTGCAGGGTGGCACTCATCCACTGAGCCACACCAGCCAGGGCCTTTGATCCATTTTGAATTAATTTTTTACACAGGGATAAACTGTAATCTAGTTTCATTCTTTTGAATATGGCTTTCCAATTTTCCCAGCACCATTTACTGAAGAGACTTTCTTTTCTCCATTGTGTGTTTTTGGCTCCTTTGTCAAAAATTATTTTCCCATATACATATGGGTTTATTTCTGGGCTCTCAATTCTGATCCATTGTCTGTGTGTCTGTTTTTCTGACCATATCATACTGTCTTTAATTATTGTAGGTCTGTAGTATAATTTCAAGTCAGAGAGTGTGATACCTCTGGCATTGTTCTTTTGTCTCTGGACTGCTTTGGCTATTTGGGGTCTTTTGTGGTTCCATACAAATCTGATTTTTTTTGTTCTATTTCTTTAAAAATATGACATTGGAAAAAAATTTTAAAAATATGACATTGGGATTTTGATGGGGATTGAATTACAGACACCTCTCCCAACAAGACATACAAATGGCCAACAGATACATGAAAAGATGTTCAACTTCAGGGGCTCTTAGGGAAATACAAATCAAAATTATGAGGAGGTACCACATCATACCTGTTAGAATGGCTATTATCAACAATACAGGCAATAACAAGTGTTGGAGAGGTTGTGGGGAAAAAGGAACCCTCATTCACTACTGGTAGGAGTGAAACTGGTACAGCTTAGAGGTTCCTCAAAAATTAAGAATAGAGTTACCATATGACTCAGAAATCCCTCTTCTGGGTATCTACCAGAAAAAACTTGAAAACATTTGTTTACAAAAATATATGCATACCTAATTTCATTTCAGCATTATGCATGGTGGCCAAGACATGGGCACAACCACAGTATCCTTCAATAGATGATTGGATAAAGAAGATGTGGTACATACAGGTGGCAGACACAAGGCCTGTGGGCTGAATTCGGCCCTCCACCTAGTTTTATCCCATCTGGCACCTTGTTTCTACCCAGCAACAGCGCCGAGCTCTTGCTTAACTGTTAAGGAGTAGTTACATTTATACAGTCCTAAAATTACATTTGGCCCTTTGAAGGCAACCGCAAGGCCGCTGGTGAAAATGAGTTTGACACCATACTATGGAATACTCAGTCATGAGAAAAGATGAAAACATGCAATTTGCAACAACATGGATGAACCTTGAGAATATTATGCTAAGTGAAATGTCAGTCGAAACAGGCTAAGAACTATTTCACTCATATGTGGGAACTCACAGATACAACAGTATGGTGGTTACCAGAGGGAAGAGCATGAGGGGTTAGTAAAGGGTAAAGGGGGCCACATATATGGTGATTGAAGATGCTCTGACTGTAGGTGGTGGGCACGCAGTGCAATATAGAGATCATGTACCATAGAAATGTACACTTGAAACCTATATGATCTCATTGACCAATGTCACCCCAATAAATGTAATTAAAAAAGTAAAATAGAAGTTGACTCTCTCTCTTTAGTCTTCATTGTATCTTCAGTTTTTCCTGCTTAAACATTCAATGTTGGCTTCACACAGCTTAATGTTTCTTCTCAGATGCATCACTTCAACTTCTGCCAGTGTTGTATCACAAACTGTACCTCCTGACAAAGCTTTCACTGGAGTTATAGATTAAATGATATACTTGAATGTTCAGTAACATTCAGTGTATCTAAAAGAGAACTTTCTTCTTTCCCCCAACTCTACTCTTGTATTTCGATGAGTGTCACATCTCTTGTCAGATTCCCAATCTATTTCCTTGGGAGTCTCCCCAGGTCGCCCTCACAACTAACACTCACTAATCAGGCACCAATTACTAAACCCTGTGGCATACACTTTCTAAATACTTTTGTTCTCTTTCCTATACTTATAACCACTCTTTTAATAAAGGTGCTTATAATTTCTCACATAGATTGCCACATTAGCCTCCTCGAGACCAGCTCTTTTCCTCACATCGCTGTCCATTTTTCAGTGATCTTTGTAAATTTTGCTATTTGATGTGTGAGCTTGGATCCTGTTCATTATCTTTCAGGATGAACTTCAAAGTCTATCCCACACATCTGTCTTTGGCCACTTTCTCAGCCTTGCTGATGGCCAATTTCTTACCTCTCAGCTGTAAAACAACCAGACTTCCAGTTGGAGGGTGTACAGTTGTTTAGTAAATTTGCCTGAGTGTAAGAATTTCTTGGGGGCATTGTTCAATGTGTGGATTCTTGGCCTGGTCCCAAATGCATTGACTTGGAATCTCCAGAGGTGAGGTGGGGCTTTAGAATCCCTACTTCTTATTATGATGGGAACACTTCGTGAAATAATACCTTAATGTTTCTAGACAATCTTTTCACTTATGTTGCTTATTTATTCTGTAATGTCCTTTTCTCTTGTCCTTCAGATTTGTAGTTAATGTCACTTAATAGGCAATCTTCATTTTCATTTAGATGCCCTTTATTTCTGTGCTCCTGTACTACAAGGCTATCTCTGTCATAGAACCCAGTACATGGAAAAACAATATTTGACTGACGTTTCATATTATAGCTAGTCTAAGAACACATCAGTTATCTCAGTTTTCTTCGCAAAGAAGAGGAAAGTAGTAGGCATTGGACAAAATTTACTTTGATATGTAAAAATGAGTAAAAAGCTCAATATACTTTTGTTGTTTTAGATTTTTTCTGTTGCTTTACTACCAGAGATAGGCATGAAATAAACATTGTACAGCTACTTAAGTGCTATTACTATGATCCCTTTGGAATCATATTGTTGAAACATATATTTTGATATGTGAAAATATTATAATATATTGGTAAGGAGAAAATAGACTAAAGCAAGGATAATAAGGGCTCCAGGTGTAGTTAAAATATATACTCCACAAATATTTGATGTTTGAACAGTTTATTAGAGGTAGGCCTATTACATAAAATGTGGCAAAAATTTGTATTTAAACAACATTTAATTAGCTTAGAACTAAAATTATGTAAAATCTATGTTGCTTAGTTGTATAAAGTACTTCGTGCACAAAGGGTTAATTGTAGAAAATGTAGTAAGCCACAATGTTTTAACAAATAAGGACTAGGAAATCTTAAAACAGTTCATCATTTAACCAGGAAGGTTTGACATCTGACTTTTGATTTTTAAATATATGTTGCTTTTTCTGCAAGAGTGTCAAGTTCCAGATGATCTGAGGATAGTAAGCAGCTTCTCTCTCCTTTTCTGCTTCTATAAAGCTGGGACTGACTTCGACAAGATTCAGTTCCAGGAATGTTTTTGTTGTTGTTGTTTTGTTTTTGAACAACAGCTACAACAACTAAAAACCCTGAAAATACTTACTTGTCTTGGCCTATTTTAGAATCAGCACATAAATGGCAAGTAGTAATTATTGATCAATTAATTAGGTGGAACCTGAAGTCCTAAAACATCCTTTGTTTTTTCACTTTGGTGGGAATTACAGACTTACTATGTTTTATGATTAGCTTTAAAGAATTAGCATAAATATAGTTGATGTTAAAAGGATAATCAGAATCTATTTTAGGAAGTGTGATATGCTTTGTAGGTAAAAGAAAAAGGCAAAGAATTGGTAATTAAATTAAACTAGCCGAAGTTAAACTAATTTTGGATTAAAATAGATATCCAGATGCTACTTTTGCATAAAAACTAAATAAAATAATCATTTTCTTAAGGTTCCTTTTGTGTAAATAGACAAAAACTGGTTTTATCTTCTTGAGTTTTGTCTTTACATAATGTAAGCTCTTTGAGAACAATTCTCTGTCTGGTCAACCAATTCTTTTTATACTCAACATTGTTGATACATCTGTGTCCCTGAAGTTACTCTCTCGTGGTCCATGTGACCCTATTTCAAACTAACATTAGCTTCATTGCTCCTTCACAATTGTTTCTTTAGTAGTTAGGTAGTTAATGACCTTCAATGTAGGTGAACACTATAGGTTTCTTTACCCTCAACTTACACATGAAGTACTACATTACAATGTGAGAAATAAAGCAAGCCTCAGACTGAATTTTGAATCTCAACAAGCATTTAAAAAATATTTTTTAAAGTATTTTATTTATTTATTTTTAGAGAGAAGGGAAGGGAAGGAGAAGGAGAGGGAGAGAAACATCAATGTTTAGTTGCCTCTTGAGCACTCCCTACCAAGGACCTGGCCCACAACCCAGGCATGTGCCCTGACTGGGAATCAAACAGGCAACCCTTTGGTTAGTAGGCCCCCTCTCAATCCACTGATCTACACCAGCTAGGGCTCAGCAAGCATTTTTAACAAGCAGATATACTAACACAGGCATACCACCTGTCTATATTTTCGGTGAAGTCCAAGTCCCTCTCATTTTGGGTCCTCTGGTATGCAACTTGCATGGTAGGTTTACTCAAGGCAGATGCAATGATATTGTAGCAATCAGAACCAGTGAGCCTGCAAAATATTTCTAGCCAATCTATTGGACATTGGATACCAGTCATTTTGCACTGCAAAATAATTGATAGCATTCACTATGTCCATTTATAAATACCTTGGTGACTGAAGATAAAGATATTTGAAGCCAGGAGCAGCTACTTATTTTTATTTTTTGTTGTATCTTTTTCATTAACATTTAGTCCCCTTATACCCAACCTCACCCCCACAATCACCACATTGTTGTCCATGTCCATGAATCCTTTTCTTTTCAGCTCAATTCCTCCAACCTGATAACCTCCCTACAGCCTTAGCTGTCATCCTGCTCTCTGAGTTTGTCTCTATTTTCCTTGTTAGTTCATTGTTTTCATTAGATTCCACTTACGAGTGAAATCATACGGTATTTGTCTTTCTGTGACTGGCTTATTTCACTTAGCATAATGTTTTCCAGGTCCATCCATACTGACACAAAGGGTAAAATTTTCCTCTTTTTTATGACAGAGTAGTATTCCACTATTGAAATGTCCCGTAGTTGTGTTATCCACTCACTTACTGTTGGACACTTGGGCTGCTTCCCTCTTTTGACAACTGTAAATAATGCTGCCATGCTTATGAGAACGTAAGCACTCCTATGTTCTTTCAAATTCATGTTTCGGGTTTCTTTGGATATATTCCCAGAAGTAGGATCACTGGGTCAAAAGGCAGACCCATTTTCAAGTACAGTTGTCTCCATTTTCTTTATAAATTTTGGATATTAATCCCTTATCAGATGTCTCAGTGAATATTTTCTCCCATTCTGTGAGTTGTCTTTTTATTTTATTGATGTTTTCCTTTGCTGTGCAAAACCCCTTTAGTTTGATGTAGTCCCATTTGTTTTTCTTCTGTTTCCCTTGCCTGGAGAGATATCTGATAAAATATTGCTATGAGCAATATCTGAGATTTTGCTGCCCAGTTATC
This sequence comes from Desmodus rotundus, assembly GCF_022682495.2. Lineage (NCBI taxonomy): Eukaryota > Metazoa > Chordata > Mammalia > Chiroptera > Phyllostomidae > Desmodus > Desmodus rotundus. Next base: position 135,554,153 of record NC_071387.1, read on the forward strand.
TTCTACAATTTTTATGGTTTCAGGTATAACATTTAAGTCTTTGGTCCATTTTGAATTTATTCTTGTGTGTGGTATACAAAGGTGGTCTGGTTTCATTTTTCAGCACACTTCTGTGCAATTTTCCCAACACCATTTATTGAATAAACTATCTTCAGCCCACTCTTTGTGCTTGTTTCCTCGGTCCAATATTAATTGATTGTAAAGGTGTGGATTTATTTCTGGGCTCACTGTTGTGTTCCATTGATCTATGTGTCTGTTTTTATGCCAGTACCATGCTGTCTTGATTACTATGGCCTTATAGTTTCATATTAGGTAGCATGATTTCTCCAACGTTGTTCTTCTTTCTCAGGATTGCAGTTGCTATGTGGAGCCTTTTGTGGTTCCATCTAAATTTTTGAAATATTTGTTGTAGTTCTGTGAAATACATCATTGGAATTGTGATAAGAATTATGTTGAGTCAATAAATTGCTTTGGGTAGTATGGACATTTTAATGATGTTAATCCTTCCTATCCATGAACACAGTATGAACTTCTACCTCTTTATATCTTCTTCAATTCTTTCTTCAGTGTCTTATAATTTTCCAAGTACAGGTATTTTACATGCTTGGTTAGGTATTCCTAGGTATCTCATTCTTTTTGAAGCGATTGTGAATGAGATTGTTTCCTTAATTTCCTTTTCAGTTAGTTCATTACTGGCATATAAAAATGCAACTGATTTCTGAATTTTATCTTGTATGCTACTATTTTGCTGAATTCATTTATCAGTTCTAATAGGGTTTTTTTTTGGACTAATTGGGGTTCTGTATGTACAGTGTCATGCCATCTGCAAATAAAGACAATTCTATTTCTTCTTTTCCAATTTGTATGCCTTTGTCTTCTTCTTGTTTAATTGCTGTGGCTAAGACTTTTAGTACTTTGCTGAATAAGAGAGGTGAATGCAGACATCCCTGTCGTGTTTCTGATCTTAAGGGGAACGCTTGTAGTTTTTGCCCATTGGGTATGATGCTGATAGTGAGTTTGTCATATATAGCCTTTATTATGTTTAGATATGTTCCCTCTATTTCCACTTTGCTGAGGGTTTTTTATCATAAATGGGTGCTGGGTTTTATTAAATCCTTTTTTTGCCTCTATTGTATGATCATGTGGTTTTTATCTTTCATTTTGTTTATGTGACAAATCACATTTATTGATTTGAAAATATTGCACCAAACTTGCATTCCCAGAGTAAATCCCACTTGATCATGGTGTGTGATCTTTTTGATGCATTGCTGTATTCAGTTTGCTAATATTTTGTTGAGAATTCTAGCATCTATATTCATCAGAGATATTGGCCTATAATTTCCTCTCTTTGTAGTATCTTTATCGGTTTTGGAATTAGAATAATACTTACTTCATAAAATGAGTTTGGGAGCCTTCCCTCCTCTTGAAGTTTTGAAATAGTTTGAGATGGAGAGGTGCTAGTTCTTCTCTGAATGTTTGGTAAAATTCACCTGTGAAGCCATTTGGTGCATGGCTTTTGTTTGTTGGGAGTTTTTGATTACTGCTTCAGTTTCTCTAGGTGTAGTCTATCTATTCAGATTCTCTGATTCTTCCTGATTTAGTTTTGGAAGATTGTGTGTTTCCAGGAATTCATCCATTTCATCCAGTTTGTCCAGTTTATTGGCATAGATTTGTTCATAATATTTTCTTACATTCCTTAGTATTTCTTTGGTGTGAGTTGTAATTTCTCCTCTTTCATTTCTGATTTTATTTATTTAGATCCTTTCTCTTTTTTCCTTGATGAATCTGGTTAAAGGTTTGTCAATCTTGTTTATCTTTTCAAAGAACCAAACTTTTTTTTGGCTGGACTGTATGAATTTCTAGGTTACCAACAGTCATTTGCCTAATCCTTCTAACATCAATTGATAAAACCTGACTGAATTAAAAATCTCATTAGGGCTTGCAAAGTAGTTTATTCTTGGGGAGGGGGGCAAAAGTAGGTTTACTGTGCTATTATTTTGAGTTAACCAAACTATTGTAATAATCATAACCTGCATGTACTTTTCCATATGAACAACTGTAGACCTACTTTTGCCCACCCCTGTATTTCTAATTCTATCATTTATTCCACAGTTATAAGCTGGCTTTCTTTTGCCAAGTAGAGTTTCTTCAGTTAGAGTTGTTTAATTACTCTAGATGATAGTTCCTTCTGGGAAGGTGGAATGAATGTTAACTCTTTCCTTTGCCTTTAAATTTGGAGGTAATTTACCAAGCAGATGTCAGTCTCTAGAACTCCATTTAAACCTGTACACCATGGCTGCTTTTTAATTCATTTTCTATTCTTTTTGTAATCCCCATTGTGCTTGTACCAAAATAGCTATCTGGGAAAAAATATTATGGTGTATTGTACTTCCTGTTTGTTTCATGTTGTTACGTAAAGTTCCCCTGGTATCAGAAAATGTGGTAATCACTGTTCTTACTCTATTCATATTTCCTTCTCAGGTGTACTTGATTCATTTACTGTAACCTTTTCCTAACAGGGTATTTCCATGATGTTCCACAATTTCTGTTGTGTTTTGATTATTTCATTTGTAACATTTATTTGGTACTGAATTGATTTTTATAAATTGGTCATGTTCCAGTGCTGATCTCCTCTTACTTTTTACTCTATCATTACTGACATTCTCCTTGGGTATCTAAATAGAACTCTCTTGTAGGTGGTCTCAGAAACAATTTATATGGCCAATATTTGTTAAAGGGTAAAAAATAAAGATCTAGCACAACAGGCAGGAAATTATCTCTTGAAAATTTTAGTTGGTTTCAAGACTGACTTGGATTTCACAATACCTGGACTTGTCATTATGAGGTCCCACTAGTTTATTTTCTGGTGCTGTGCTGAAAACTGAAATAAGTTGGTATGTGAGTTGGGCGAATGCAACACATGAAATAGAGTATGCTTTGAGAGACAAGGGCCCTTGTGAAAGAGAATTCTTTGCTTTCCATGTTGAAGCATTTTAAATATAAATTATAGGCCATATAACAAAACCTCCATGACAGCATGGACCAGTGCTGAATCCCAAGAATGAACCCTTACATGTAATAAAAACCAAAGAAATGTTTGTTAAATGAATTGATTTCAACTCACTCATTTTTATGGGAACTAAAGATTTTATAAAGCAGCACATATGAGAGAATAATTATCTTATTGAGATCTCTCTCTCACCTGAGATTGTATGTGCTCTTTTATAGGGCAGAGTATCAAAGTTCTTTTGACTTTCCTGAAGGTGTTTATGACATGAAAAGATGTTTCTTAACCTCCAGCATTAGTTTTTTACTGATATTATTACTAAATTTTAATAATAAAGCCACCACTTGAAGGAAACACTGTGATATCTACCATGCCTTGGGTTCTGCTTCCCATATTTACATATCTAAATACTCAGAAACATAATTTTTCATAATCACCTAGACATATTAAACCATGTATATCCACTAAAACTAGAGGAGACTGATGTATTAATCAAGAATGTTAATAAAATATATTTGCCAAAGGGGCAGGGCACTGTCTACGAGTCAACATGATTTATCTCTTTTTTTTTCTCCAGCAATATCTATAGAATGGTCTTCATGAGCAGGAGATTTGATGATTTGAATGACTTGTACCACCTTAGCTGGTACCTGATACTTCCAATTCATTATGGTTGTTTAACTGACAAATTCACACAAAGTTCTATGCTTCTCAGACTCTCTATTGGCCAGAGAATGCTAGAAACCCAGCACTGACATTAAGCTCTTCAAATCCCTCTTTCATACACAACAAGCAGACTATCCCTTTCTTGTATACATTCTTTTCTTTTGGGGGGTAGGTATTGGCAAAAGTTTTCAATTAGCAATAATTGTGCCTTAGATAAACCTCATTGGTTATAATACTGCCTCTGTGCAAAGCTATATATTCTTTTTTAAAAATGGTTACTGTCCATGCAATTGATTGGGTTTATGTTTCCAGCTATGACCATAATGTAATCACTTAATTCTATTATCTCTGAGCTTTTCCCTAGGTCACTTTATTTAAAATTTCATTCTCTACCAAAAAGCATCTGATCTTATCCTCTACTTTGTTTCTTCGAATACATATATATATATGTGTGTGTGTATATATAGTATATATGTATATATATATAGTATATATGTATATATAGGGGATGCTCCTTTATCTGAAGTTTGTCAAAAATACAGTAAAAATTAAAAAGTAATACAATGAATTCTTGAGTATCTCTTACTTAAATTTACAAGTTGTTTATTATTTGCCAAACTAGCTTTATCCTGTTTCTCTTTCTCCCTCATTCTCTCTCTTTCTGTCACCTTTTTAATACTATGGATCATAAAATTTTTTCAACATATAATAATTCATAAGCACTATTATCACTTTGATGTCAAATTGTCCCAAATTTGGCCAAAGAGAGCCCCTTCAGATCTGATCCTTCATGCTTTTAACATGATAATATTCATCCATTATGTTTTAATTACTCTTGATTCCATGTCTTTAATCTATAGATCTCCTACAATTTTGCTATATTGTACGGATATATGAGGTTTGTTCAGAAAGTATTCAGTCATGTAATATGAAAAATAGAGACATTTATTGAAGGAAGACACAAGATACAAGAAACATTGTAATGGGAAAACGATGCCTCAGTCCCCTTCAAAGTAGGCATCTTGGGACCTCACACAGTTCTCCCAATCACCATCAGCTGCCCCGTTGTATTTCTAATCTATGTTCTGAAATCTCTTCCCTTTCAAAGGTGATTTTAGTTTTGGGAAAAGCCAGAAGTCACAGGGTGCCAAATCTGGGCTGTAGGGGTGCTGAGTCACTTAGGGGATTTGATGTTTTGCCAAAAAAGCTCTGCATGAGACATGATGCATGAGCGGGCATATTGTTGTGATGAAGCTGTTAATCACCAGTTGCCCATAGCTGTGGCCTTCTGAATCATTGGAATAGTTTCCATGGAGGAATGTTCAAGCTTAATACAAAATTTGATGCAGATTCATTGGTCTATTTGCTCAGGCATTTTGAATCAGACAGCCACACAGTACAAATACTAACTCAATGGTGTCTATTGCCCCGGCTGACTAGTACAGTGAAGTCATCATTGTTCACACATGCATATACTGGGCTTCCAGGTTACATCAATGTCATGAAAACCATTCTTTTTATATTAACAATTGCTGGACTTTTTCTGGACAGACCTTGTAAATGTTTAGTAATTTTAAATAATTAATTACTTGATCTGTTCAATGTCATAAGGACAAGATTTAAACACACACACACACAATTTGGTATTTTATTCCATGATAAATTGTCTTTGTAAGAAAATTACTTTCTACTAAGTTTAAAGGCTGAAATAATGGACCTTAAATTGACATTTTCTTCTTGGTGTAAATTTATCTGCACCATTCTACTCAATACCTCTGTTTTTAGTGTCGACTATCTTATGACATTATTTCTTATGGATTTTAAAATGATATATGAATTTTAATATAGTTTCAGATTTCTGAATACAGCTAGAGATTTTTTAAAAATCAAAATACCACAGGGATTTTCAGATGAATGACCCAGTAATGTTCAGGAATATGAAATTAGAGGACTTCTTTAAAGATTTTTTCCTGGTGAAAGAATACTTTAAAGTGCATACAATGTTCAATTCGTGTCACTTTTTGATAGAATGAGTTGATACGTGTCACTCCTTAAGGAAATTATTACCTTTTTATGGTTCTTTCAATATATTTTTATATGTGTAAGTAATGTTTTCATTTTGAAGTGGAGAAAAATATTTTCTAGTACTGGGTTACATTTACAACATAGAGACTTTAAAGTCTTTCATCCTATAAAATACTTTTTATTTCATAAAGCAAGATTTAGCTAAAATGTGCACTGTTATTCTGAAGGTTTAATTTCTTAAGATAATTCAGGCAGTCACTTGGCCCAAAATTGCTTCTATGGGGAAAGAAGTTGTATTTCTTGTTCCAGCTCTTTCATTATCCAATTCTATTGTGTCACCTTAGGCAATTTATTTGACCTCTCTGGGTTTAATTTCTCCATACAAAAAGAGCATTTGACCAGATGATTTCTAAAATCATCTCTAATTCTAGATTTCTGTGAATCTTTGGTAACAGGTCTAAAATTTTAGTACCTGAAGAGAGTACTAAGAGAAGTAATTTTTTCACCTGCAAATTCACCTGTGAGAATCTTTTGCTTGAAACAGAGATAGGAGCAAGCAGCTGGAACACGAGATGGATATAATGTACTCCTGTTAGCTCTTTCCTTATTTAGCCTTTCTTACGTGTGTTTTACAAACACCAAGTATTGCATATGGACAACATGGTTGTGCTGAATAGTACATACTCTGTTATAAGGGTAAAGAAGAGGATGAATAGGAGATCAAACAATATTTCTTTTCTCCTTTCCAAATTTTTAAAATGAATTAATGCTAGTTTACACCACTCTGACACATGGAAACAATATTAAGACCAATATGTTAATTTGAGACACATTGCTGGCTCTGCACTTCTAAGCATCATCTCAGCAATCTTATCTCTCTACCCTAAAGTTTTACTGCATCCAATTATTTTCTGAGACATTGTATAGAATTTAATACATTCATGACAGTAGGCTATCTCTTTGGAGCAGAGGCTCATCTATCTTCACATAAATTACTGGAGAAAATTTATTCAATTCAAAGGAGCACCATTTCTTACAAACTTTCTGGAAAATATTCCTCAAAATGTTCTAAAGTAGACATCCATTTACTGCTGGCTTAATGATCAAAAGGATTTAGAGAGCACAAAGCATTTTGAGTTGACGTGATTTAAAATGCTTGTTCTGCCATATCCCTTATTCTTGAATGTGTTCACTCACTTGCTGAATTTATAGAACCAATTTGGGAGAAGAACAATGTTTCTGTCTTCCCTAAGAAATTCCTCTAATTCTTTATAGTGACAATCAAAAGGAAATCTGGGTTGTTCTTTGTGAGACGTTTCTTACAAACTCACCAGCAGTAAAAGTTTTGATTGTTCAGGTTTTAGCAAAATTCTCTTATTTGTTCTACCTTTAAAAGCATAGTTTAGAGAATGCTACAGTAGATTTTAAAAGAACAACAACAACAAAACCCAGATAACAACAGGTAGAGCGCCTATGGCATGAACTTTATAATCAGACAGATCTGGATTCAAAACTAGCTCAGAGTTTTGTTAGCTCTGTGTTTTGGAATGTTAGGCTTAAGAAATCTGGATCTCAGTTTTTGCTCCGTAAAATGACACCCAGTGTTTAGCACTATGAGTTCTAAATGAGATAACACAGGTAATACTGAGCATGGTCCTTGGAAACTATGAAATGCCCAGTACTTGCTAGCCATTATTAACTGGTTGCTAACCCTTTAATCTTATCTCTAAAAGTTGATAAGTATTTTTTAAAATGTGCCTAAGTAACATTGTCGCTCCTCAAAGAAATGATTCCTTATCATTAAATGCCCAGTCAGTGTTTACGTTCCCTCAGTAGATTTACTCATATTGGGACCTAAATGAGACCCACACATTAAATTTGGTGGACATTTTCCTTAGTGATTTTAATCTGTTGATTTCTGTTCCTCTTTTACCTTTTTTCCCCCCATGCTTTTCATTTGTTGAAGTCAAATAATTAGTTCTGTAGTATTTCTCACATCCTCATTTGCCAACTTACATCCACCATAGTGTTACTGAAAATGCTAACTTAAAAAAAAATCAGAATTTAAAATTTTAAACTAACTGAAATTGATAGTTACCTGGCCAGACTGGAAATTCTTTGAGGTTATTTTTTATGACTCTTTTGCATCCTTATGGAGCTCGATGATACAGTGCTAGGCAAGTAATAAATAATACTATTTGATCAATTAGTGAGAGTAATGGTCATGCATTTGACTGATATATGTTAACATTTATATTAGGGATGAAGCAAAAATCAGGAATTTAAGGATAGTGTTTGCTTTGCCATAATTTTGCTGTTTGACACTGAAGAAAAATCATTAAATATTTCTGAGCCTTGCTTTACCAGTCTGTAAAACAGGATGTTCTGCCTCATAGATTTGCCATGGGAATGAGAAAATGCATGAGTGGTAATATAAATGCTGGTTAAATAATGTGGTGTTTTCTTGAAAAAAACACACCAAAACTGATATTTAATTTTAACATCAGCATTTGAATAAAAAAGCTGAAAGGACTTGCAGATTGAAAAATCTTTGATAAAGGATGGAAAATGATTTTTCCTACTCAGTTTCCATATCTCCCTTGGCCGTTATCATGCAATTTTGCACACCATGTTATTGGGAATGAACTTTCTCCTGATTACTGTCATCAAGTGAAAATCCAGTTGAAATAATGCTTGTCTTTGGCTTACATGCCCAGAGCTCCTGATTACACCAGCCTTAGAGCTTCTCTGAAGGCAGTGAGGACTAATTTCTTATCCAAAGAAGGCAACTGAAGAATCATCAGCTACTGTTTAACCAGTGGCAAATTAAAGTGGAATATCCATAGAAATAAATATAAATGCATGTGGATTCAAATGGCATTCAAATGTGTTATTTTGATGAATACTGTATAAATTTGTAACAAGGGTCATTTGAAATAAAAACAATGTCCTAATTTCAGTTTCAACTAAGGTTCGACAAATACCTCATGTCTTGGCACTGAATATGTTTAGCAGTCTTTAAAGAACCAGATTTTACATTATATTTACAATGTATTTATGAAAATTTTGTCCCCAATTAAGGCATGTGTTGTTCTGGAAAAAGTACAGTGAATAGCCAGGAAATGGCATAGTCACAGAATTTCAGGAATGTGGGGACATTCAAGGCTGACTCTGCTTGTAGAGATGCTAAGTGGAGGGTTGCATCTCTCTCTTCTGTTTGGTTTAGATTAAAGGTCTTTTTAAAGAATAATGAGCCAAACCTGAATATACAAATGAGCCAGAGCAGTGGTTCTCATCCCAAGGAGACTACTTAAAAATACTTATACCCCGGGTTCACCCAAAATAAATTAAAAATCAGAATTTCTGAAGCGGTGGCCTAGGCCTTATTGCTATTAGGTAAAACTAGAATTGGCTCCTTTTAATTTTGCCCTCACTTAAAAATGGGAAGTTGGTGATAAAATTAATTTTGGAAAAGCATATACAGTTAGAAAGTTACAAAAGGTCAGGAAGGAAGTGAAATGAGGTAGCTGTTATATTTGCGTCCTTTGTGAGCACACTTACACCCCCTAGACTGAGCCATTGTTTAGGGTTACAGCAACTTACAGTTTTTTCAGGTACTTTTTTTTTTCTCATCTAGAGATTATGTCCTCTCCAAGATTAGTCAACTTTAAAGCCTCTATAGACAATTTAGATTTTCTAACAAGGCTTCTTTCTTGAGACCATTTTTTATGTGAAATATCTTAGGAAAGTCATTTATTTACTCAATCAAAAATTATTGATCAAACATTTTTATTCAAGGCTCACTATACTGGGTAGGCTTTAAGGTAAGAATAATCTGGTTTAAAATGTCAGTAAGTTTTTGACAGATTTTTTTCTCCTCAATAACTATTGAGGATGTTTTATGTGTAATCTGCTAGAAAGACAGTTTGAAAAATGCATATCCGACTTATTTCAAACTTCTCTAAAGTATTGTGGGTTTCTGGAAGTCAGAATATTTTTCCATTTATTCTACTGCTTTCATTAGTTTGACTGCCTAAGCCATTTATCCTGTTGCCAGAATTGAAGTGAGAGGATAAGCAGTTGATGAGGAAATATAATTTTTGAATTTGCAGATTTTGGTACATGTGAAGTTTTGAGAAGGCATGGAAATCAATATTCTATTAGTTTATTCTTTTGTGTTCTTAGATCACCATTAAGCTTCAATTACTCTGAAAACTTCTACAGCAATTACTTATTCATTTCTATTTAATTTACATTGTGTGCTGGAAAAACAAGAAAACATTATTTACTTATTTATTTTTAAGATTTTACTTATTTTAGATAGAAGGGAAGGTAGGGAGAGAGAGAGGGAGGTAAACATTGATATGGGAGAGAAACATCGATTGGTTGGTTGCATCAGTGGCTTCGGTTGCTTCTCATACGTGCCCCAACTGGGGACCAGGCCTGCAGCCCTGCCTGGGAATTGAACTTTTGATCTTTGGCTCTGCAGGACAACACTCAACCCACTGTGCCATGGCAGCCATGATGTGTTAACTAGGCTTATTTATTTACTTATTTTAAAAGATTTTATTCAGAGAAAATGTTTTAATAAAATAAAAAACATTTAATGATACTTTATTGATAGTTTAGACTTACAGTCTGTTGAAAGGATAATAGATAACTTTCCAAAGTCCTTCCAGACTTATATTCTGATAAACCTAAGAATAAAATTCCTCTTCGCTCCACCTTGAAGAGTTTATTTATTGATCTGCATAGCAGAGCTATTTGCACATTGTCTAACTATTAAAAATAGCTGTAAAAATGAAACATTTATTGACTGCTCTGGATTCAGTGAAATGGGGTCAGAAAATAGCTTTATTTTTCTTCTACTACATGTCACACCTGATTTTTTGGATTTTCCTTCCCCAGTATATTTGTTAGCATTTAAAACAGATCTTATAGTTTGTCAGTCATTAACAGGTGTTTAATGGTCCAATCTAAAGCAACATTTTAACCTTGCTTCCAGTGTAAAGTTTTTTGCCTTTAGGATCAGCCCTGACCCTGTTTTAGGGATCAGTGATGTGGGCAGCAGGGGGATGTGTTAACTTTTCTTTCTATCTCTTTATTTCAAATCTTCTTCCACTTTTCCACTCACTGTGCTTTGGCTCTTCTGGATTCAGGCAGGGAGTGTGATGAGCAGCTACGGGGTAAAAAGGGAGGCAGTAAAGGACAGCAGTTAAGAGCATGGATTTTGTAATTAGATACCTGGTGTTAGACCATCTACCACCCACTGGCTTTGTGACTTTGGTTATAACTCCATAATGTCTCAGTTTCCTCATTTATGATTTAATTTGAATAATCATTTCTGGTCCTGAGGCTTATATGAGCTAATTGATGTAAAGCATTTACTCAATACTTATTAGTTGTTCTGTATATTACTACTGAGCTCCCTATTACTGAGTATTGGTCTTTCTTCAAGGGCTGTGTTTTGGGTGCTGATTCCTCTAGATTTTGGCAGGCATCAGCTGTTAGTTCTCTTTTGTTGGAGGATTTTGTGGGTTCTTAGCCCTCTTCAGTCATCTCTGTAGTTTCTTGATGCTTGCAAAGCATTTCCATCACTGGCTGACACTTCCCAACATCCCTGTCCCAGCTCCTGCCCTGTCACTAGACTTGAGAGGCTGTCTTTCAGGTTAGGCAGATTGAACCTGGGAAAAATGCATTTGGATTCAGCTGAAGTTGCAAGTGCAGGCCACTCCTCTTGTTGGTCTCTCTCCTTTCACTGCCATTCTGGGCTGCCCCAGCCCGCTCCTGCCTACAGATCCCTTAGGGCCTCTAGTCTGGCTCCCCATCTGCATCTTCCTGCACGCCTCCAACACTTGGGGCAGGTGTTAGAGTGTCCCTAAATACTTTCATGAGTGTGGCTACACATTTTTTTTGCCACTCAGCAAAATTCCACCTGAGTGGTGAAAAGCCTCCTGCAGAAGACCTTAATCTCTCTGATTCTCTTAGGGCTCCTTTTACTTGCATTACTTGGGGCAGCACAGTACTCCCTGCTTCTGCACAGCAGGGTGAAGAGAGACACCGCACTGTCCCTTGAATTAATTTCAAAGACTCCTCTTCCATGAATCTCTAATACGCATCCTAAGTAGGCCACTGGCTGTGCTGATTGTGAGATCCTGTTGGCTTTGCACTGGGGAAGCCCTTTAGAAAGGAGGATATCCATCAGTTTTTCTTAGCTGTAACCAAAAATTGGAGTCAACAAAAAGCACCCTATTTCAGATCCTGCCATAAGTGGTAAGGTCATACTTAGTGCTATAATAAGGACTGAATGATGTGGCAAATTGAATTCCAACATATCTGTGTTCTGACTACCTGGGCCTGCGTCTATTGTGTAGTTTATATTAACACAGATGTAAATAACTGATTTCACTTGACAAAGTATCATTTTTATTATAGAACTTCTTGTTATAGAAGCAGAGAGAAATAAACTTAAAAAGGATCCTCATGATTCTATGAACTTAAACTTTACATCATTCCTGTTAAATATAACTTAACAGCAGCTAAATATAGCAATACTTGTCTTCTTTCTAAAAATCAAGTATTTCATGTGATAGACATTATTAATAGTTTGAATCTAATGTTGTGATCATACCTCAGTCATGGTCAGAATAACCTAACCCAAATGTGGTCATTTTTAATTTTAGTCATGTGAGTTTCAAATATAATTCTGGAAGAATCTTGAGAGGTCATTCATCTAGGCTCAGAGCCATCCCATGGAACTTCATGCAAAGATGGAAATGTCTGTTCTCCACTAACACATGTGGCTGTGGAACACTTGAAATGTAACAAGTATGACTGAGGAACTAAATTTTCAATTATATTTAATTTTAATTAATTTAAATTTAAATAGCCACATGTGACTAGTGGCCAGTATTTTGTACAACTCAGTTCTATCTTTACACAGTTGCAGTTAAGTCTAAACAAATAATTACTGTATTTTTCAGACTATAAGATGCATGCACTCCTGCTCCGCCAAATTTGGGAGGAAAATGGGGGTGCATCTTATGGTCCAAATATAGCTTACCTGGCTCACTGAGCGGGGAGGGGCAGGCAGCAGTGGAGCGGGGGGTTTTTTCCCCTATTTTCCTCCTGTAAAACCTGGGTACCTCTTATGGTCTGGTGTGTCTTATAGTCCGAAAAATACGGTAAACAAGATTTTTCTTTTGTAAGACTAATGTTTTCCATAAAAAAATAGATTGATTGAGTAACATGGAATTAAATATAGATCCCTCTGCCTCAGATTTCCAACTTTATTGAGTAGAATAATTTAAAGGAGAAAATCAGCACTGTCTTTTCATTACTAAAAATCCTAAGCAATGACATTTTAGTTCATTTAGGGATCTTCCTGGACAGATATTTGTCTAGAGATGTAGAATTCACAGCATACTATCTATTTTTTTTTTACTTTTGGAAAGAGTTCCTCTTATTATTGTCATTCTGATGCTGGGGGTGGGGTAGCTGAACAAGCAGGGGCTAAAGCAACCTGCCTGGTTATCACACGTGGTAGGGGGGGTTGAAGATTAGGCTCAATTCATATAAAACAACGTTTGCGAAGGACTCAGCTTGTAGCAGGCACTGGGGTATGAGTAAAGGATTCGGAGAGGAATAAAAGCTTTCCTGTGTCCTGTCTCGGATATGTTGGGCACCTCCTGCTTGTCTTCTGTGGGAGACTGGGGGAGGGAGAAGGGTGGGGCGGGGCGGGAAAAGTCGCAGCTCCTAAAGGAGGCGTCGAACAACAGCTTTCTCCGTCTGGGTGTGGGCAACCTCTCTCTCCTAAGCCTTTTCTGGCTTCTCGAGGAGCACTGTCCCACAGACGTGCACTATATCCCATGAGGCTTGTCTGCAGCTATCGTATCTTCAAAATTCACTCCTTTAAAAATAAATTCTCCTCCTCGTATTATCTGGTGAATGTTATCTAATTCTGGCTGGGACACAGAGTGATAGATTTCTTCTTGCTCCCTGAGCAATTTCTGGTGGCATATGTCTACTCTTCTTGGGTTGAGCGGAGCACCACAAAAGGTGCACTACATACAGCAGCACAAGGCCTCTCTTCCTCCTGAATACTGCCCAGTACAAGGAGTGTGATCCTGTAGGTGCTGGCCCTCCTGATGCCCAGTGTGCTGGGGCTGCAACGCCATTGCCGGTGATGACACTGTGTGCTGAGCTCTGGGTTTGCACTGAGCCTTGGCGAATCATTCCATTACGGAATACATACCTAACAGGAAAGATTTCAATTCTTCAGTGATCTGGAAATGAATCCTGCTAACAGGTATAATTTTATTTATTGACCAACCATAGAAAGATTTCATTCGTAGAGTGGGTGCTCAACGAATGATTTTGTGGATGACAAAGTTTGGATTTATTCTTGTTATGGTGCATAATAAATACATAACAAGAAATGAACATTTATACTAGTTAATTATATAAGAGGTCGATATTTTAAAATTATTTAATATATTATGTCTCAGATCACATAGTTATATTTTAACAGTGATTTCTGAATCTTCATTAGGATTACCATGAGGAGACAATTTTAGCTTCTCAGATAATATTATTGAGGTGGCTGCCTATTTTATTCTAAATGATTTTTGAGTTATGTGCCAGACACTGTGGTGGTTACTGGGATTAAAGTAGAGAATGAGCAGACACTGTCTGCATTTATGGAGTTTATATTTTATTGGAGAAGAAGTATACCAAAGGAATAATTTAGAAATAACTTATGAATTACCCCTGTTGCATTGTAATGTGTTTTTTTCCTTTCCCCTTCCTCAGTCTGCACCCCCTTCCCCATCCTACCTGGAGTCTGGCTTGTAGGGAGACCCAGAAAACAGGGTGTTTGGAAATTTGACTCAGGGAGACAAATATTCTTTCATGTAATAAAATGCAGAGAAATATTAGGTGTTAATCTTGGTATTATGAAGAAGCTAATAGCTCTGTGTTGAGAATCTGAAAGACTGACTGTAGTGAAGACTTTTTTCTCTTTATTTTCTTATCTCAGTAATGAAAATCTCCAGAACATTTGACAATAAAACATTAAAGAGCCAAGCAAGACGATGCCCAGTGACAGACTATGGGGTCTAGTTGAAGGTGTCAGTGAGGAGAAAGCGATACAAAGAGATTCCTGAACACTGTGGGAGGAAGGGGACAGAAAAGGGCCCTGGGCAGAGAACCATCTGCCCTGCCCGCATCTAGGTTGGCCATATGGGAGTGCCATGAACATGTAGAGCACTGGAGGAGCCAGGTATGGGACCAGCTATCCAGACAGTTATCAGTGATTCTACCCCCTGGCATTCGCATCCTTGTGTAGTCTCCTCCTACACTGGAAAGGCCCGACATATGTAACCAATAGGACTGTGGAAATGATTGTGTCTTTCCAGTCTGTGTCCTAAAATATATGTGGCTTCTGCTTTGTTCTCATGCATCAGCTGATCTGGAAGAAGCCAGCTGCAGTGTTGTGAGGACTATCGAGCAGTGCTGTGGGGAAGTCCATAGGCAAGGAACTGCCTCCTCCTTCCAAAAGCCATGTGAGTAAGCAATCTTGGAAGTGGATCTTGGAGCCTCAATCAAGCCTTCAGATGACTGTAGCCAGGGCTGATACCTGAACTGCAGTCTCGTGAGACTCGGAGCAAGAACCACCAGCTGAGCTTTCTCTGAACTCCTGACCCAAAGAAACTGTGAGTAATAAAGCTGTGTTGTTGTAAATTGCTATGTGTTGGAGTAACTGATTGCGTGGAAATAGATAACAAAAATACCGAGAAAGGAATTAAATAGTCTATTCCAAGTTTCCACTGCCCTGTGGATTCTGAGCTGAACATGTTGCTCTAAACTGAACTATTTGTTCATTCTTTTAAATTCTCTGAGTGTGTTTGATTGGCGCAAACAAAACAAGACAAAACAAAACAACTCTAGGACTAAGTACTATACCACCCCACTTTTCCACAATGAAGTGTGTGGTGTTCAGGTGACAATTTCAAGTGCTGAAAGGAGAAATGCAGGGTACAATGAAAGAATACAACTTGTTAATACAGCTCTGGTCACAGGTGTGAGAGATTGAATAATCTGAATTAAACTGCTCGGTGTGCACCTGTCCTAAGAATCGTCAGCTTGACATTTTCCTGCTGAAAGTATCTAGGTTCTCAGCTCCACAGTACAATTAACCTTTTCTTATTAAAAACACTTATTTAAATCAATGTCTACTAATTTGGATCATATTTTTTTTCTTACTTACCCTTTAAAAAACAACTTTGTTGCTGTCTCTTTTGGTAAAAGAATATTCTAAAACCCTTTCTTTACATTCTACATTACAGCTTCATTTCAAAACCCAGATCTTTAAGATTGGCATTGCTTAGCAAATGAACAATGACTTTTACCACCGCAGATACCTCATTAAAGCTTTTGTTGTGTAATGTAACGGTTTTGTCATTGCATGAAAGGATATGTACCAATGATTCTAATAATTGAAATACCTGGAGTTTTCTTCTACCTGGAGAAAAGCTGATTGAAATTAATTCATTAACAAAAAACCCACTGTGTTCAGCACAGCAATTTCAAGGAGAATGATGCCACTATCTCCCTCTCTCAGATGTTGCTATTCACATGTTTTACATCCTGAACCATGGGGATTTCAATACTGTTTAAGCATTAGCATAAACAAATATGTGAACCAGATACACCTGCCTATTGCTTCATAGATCTGACTCATTCCTGTCTTTAACTTTGTCATCAAATTCAAAAATCTTCACTAGCTCCACAGAGATTACATAAGGAAAGTCAGCTTCTGGTGCCCTCTTGTGGACAAATACTCCTGCTGTTAGTCTTATTGGCAGCTCAGTTGCAACTGGTTTAGAAAAATCTGAAAGGATGAATCATTTTTTTTTTCATTTATTTATGCAACATGATTTGAATTTCTGAAACAGTGTGATTCACTTCTCACCCACTTATAGGACTGAGGAACTGAGATAAATTTCTATTAAAGCAAACATGAGACATTAAAAAGAACCCTTGATAAAACAATTACATTACAATTAAACTTGATTTGTTGGGTGGGATCATTTGTGCTCACTTATATTGATAATAATTAATTGCCAAAACACCAATTCTCTGCTCCCTTCCTTCCTGTTTTAAGAATCGACTAAAGGGGAGCCTTCCATTCGGTATTTATTTCTTAGGTATAGAATCCACCTTGGGTAGGAAGAGTGTCCCCTGCAGGAAGGGTCGTCAGACACAATCCCTAATTCATCCCAGCGCATCTCCCACTTGTGGTCCCTCTGGGCCTCCATTGATATGTTAGTTTTCTCTCCCCGAGGTCAGGAAAAAATAATTGAGCAATCACTGAGCACCTACCATGAGCTGGAGTGACCCTAGTGCGATTAGCACAGTGCTTGTGCAACCCATGTTGAGATCACACAAAGCTAGGAATTAGGCCCACAACATGGAGATTATGTCTCTGATCCTGCTTGTACTTGCCTCTGTAGAACCTCCAACTGCCTCCAGATATCTCCATCCCAACTATTTCTTGGAGTTTCCATCTATTTCCGAAAGCGTTCACACTGAGTTCTCTTAGCCACCATGCAATCACACATTTTCCTTCCTGTACGTGAGACGCCGAGGACAGGCAGGCCACCTGGTGTCTCCAGTCTGTGAGTAAGCAGCTGCTGAACATATATGTGGCCATGAGGATAATAGCCCTGAGTGGCTGAGGCCAGCTGAGGTCACTGGGGCTTTGCTCCGTGGCTGGAAATGCCCTGGGCACTCCTGGTGTGCGGAGCTCTACTTGTGCCAAGGCTTCACTTGGTTCTTTGATTTCTCAAATCTGTACTGGCTTCATGTCCAAATGAGGAAAGTTCCTACCCTCTCTTTTGTCGTCTGTGGGAGGTTTCAGAGTAGTATTGATTTGGGTGCCCAGTATTTCTCAGACCTTTGGGCTAAGCAGCTCTCCTACATTTCTGTTGATGGCTTCTCCCCTCGGGTTCTGGCCCAGGTCCCTGGAAACAGGCAAAGTGCAGGGGACTGGGGTGCAGGATGGGGGGAGAATGGAGGAGGCCGGAGGGTTCCAGGCAGGAAGAATGGGAGTCACAGAACAAAATGAGCTACATTCACTTAGTATTACTCCTCTCGCTCTTTAGCCAGGGTATTTTTTTATTAAAACAAACAGTGAGTTTCACTTCCTTGTCCTACTTTGCCCTTCTCTCCCCACCCCTGAGCAGATTCCTTGTGGCTCTGATTCATCCATTTGCCAGAAATGCTCAGACATGTTTGAGCCTAGGAAGCATGCCACTTAGGCTTGGCTTGAGTGGGTTTCTCTCCATATTCATTAGTGGTAACAAGCATGCAGGTGGATGGTGGTGGCCAGTTTAAGGGGAAGGAACATCTTTAAGTGGAAAATGCTGGCGGTCCTCATGCTTCTAAAATATTCTAGCAGTTGCTCTTACAGGGAGACTACATCTCATGGAAACTGAGCACTCTCTACATGTTGCTCATCTGAACTGAGATGCGGTGTCAGTGTAAAATACATGCCAGAGGCTATAATTAATATATAATAGTGCGTTGCATATTTTTCAAAAAGATTTTATTTATTTTTAGAGAGGGGGGAGGGAAAAGAGAGGGAGAGAAACATTGATGAGAAAGAGAAACATCGATCTGTTGCCTCTCCTGTGTGCCCTGACCAGGACGAACCTGCAAGCCAGGCATGTGCCCTGACTGGGAATTGAAGTGGCGACCTTTCAGTTTACAGAACGATGTGCAACCATCTGAGCCACACTGGTCAGGGCCCTATTGCATATTTGAAAATTTAGAGAGTAGATCTTAAAAGTACTAATCACAAGAAAAAAAATTTTTTGTGAACATATGTGGTGACATGTTAAGGAGACTTAATGTAATCATTTGACCATTTGATCATTTCATATAAAGGAAATATATTATGAAAATTAATTTTGCCTTTTTATTTTTACTTTTTAAAATGTGGCTGCTGGAAAATTTTGAATTATATATGTAGTTTGAATGGTATTTCTCTCTATAAGATAGTGCTATGGTCCACATACATTTATGCCTTTTCTTGACAACTTAGGGATACACAGAAAGGACATTACTTCTGGAAGAAATTAGACTAAGACAGGTTACCTTTTGAACATCAGACTATTCTAATTATATTTATAATATTTTTGTATATCCAACATATATAAATACATAAAGGGTGAACTCTGGGTTCAGACATTATGGATTCAAATCTGGATGCCATCACTGAATATCTATATGACCTTGAACACGTGTCTGAATCTGTCTGAGTCAGCTTTTCCCCCCACTGAGCCATAGGCATGATATTATTATCTAGGTGTATAAACTCAGATGTGCAAGAAATACACATTTGTCTTTCCCTAACCGAAATTAACTTCTATTATGAACACTCAATTCTCCCGTTGGTGGAAACAATCTCAGTCCGGTCAGGGCTCACTGCCCCCATGTACACAGGTGTTCCCTTTCACCTGACTAGTGCTAATACGAGGCGGGAAGAACATGTGGTCCTGGTTGTCATCGTCCATCCCTGCCGGCCTTGGCGGGGACATTCTCTTTCCTGTCTGGGGTGCAGTCATTAAGTCTGCTCTTTCTTCCTCATCCCCACTGCCAGGACTCCCCAGGTGCCCTAGGTCTCTCTTCTATGTGAGAACCACTTTACAGTTTATGGTCATCCAGTTACAAAAGCTACCTCATAGATGCATTAAGAGGAATGAATACGGTGATCCATGTAAAGTGCTTAGCAAATGCCTGATACAACTTAAGTAGCTAATAAAGGTAGTTATTGTTAATGTTGATGCTGCTCTCCTTGTTCTCAGAGAATGCCCTTTGGGTTTCCAGAGATTTAGTTGCCAGAAAATGGGTGGGCGAGGTTAGATATTGTTATTATATATTTTTGATTCTTTTTAAGTAGTTGAGAATGAGGAGAGAAACTGGGTACCCCCAGGGGATACACACAAAACAAAACATTGGTCTCAATTACTCTTTGGTTCTGATCAAAAGACTAGCAGTTAGGATTTGTGCTGGGAAGACACATGCAGGTAGTGGGTAGTGGGGTGAAGACTGCTAGATCTTCTGCTGTTGGAAGGTGCCATTTAATAATAGGAAAAACAATGTGACAAATATTTATGAAGCATCTTTGATAACCCAGTAATGGTGTAAAGGATATAAAAGAAGTAGAAATCCTAGTCTATGCATTCAAAGGACTTACAAGTGGATACACAAAAAATACATGTTGCGCCCTGGCCAGTGTGGCTCAGTTGGTTGGAGTGTCATTCCAGAAGCCAAAAGTCATGGGTTTGATTTCTGATCAGGGCACATGCTTAGGTTGTGGGTTTGATCCCTGCTGGGATACATATGAGAGGCAATTGATCGATGTTTCTCTCTCTTATTGATGTTTCTCTCCCTCTCTCTCTCCATCCCTATCCCTCTCTCTAAAATCAATAAACATGTCCTCGGTGAGGATAAAAACAATGCATGTTGCATTTCTAAAAAGAGAGATGATGGTGAGTTGGCTGACTCTGCATGTTCTCATATATGGTGGCGAGTCTGCTGGGGATGCAAAGCTCAGGGTTAAAACTTTGGATAAAGAAACTCCATTTGTTAGTATATTTTGTCTGTGTAAGAAACATCCAAACTGTAGAGAATTTGTATAAAAATTTATTTGAGCCAAACACAGGATACACCTGGAAGCAATATCTCAGCAGAGTGAGCTAAATGTTTCAGAGAATATGATAGTTTACAGTTTCATTTATTTGTGATTAGGGAGGGAAGGTAAGGAAGATTATGTGAATGTGGGGTGGGAATACAGGATAGGTAGGATTATGTGCTCTCTTGAGGGTGGTTCATTTCAAATGTATTTTAATCTAGATGCACAGAAGCAATGGGCAGGGCTCGCTTAAGGCAAAGGTAACCCTCGTATTAAAGAGTTATGTTTCTGGGACATGACTACCCACTGAGACCTCCCCAGTTAGGAATTTGTGGTCAGATCACCCTGTGAGGTTACTTTCTTTTCTTTTTTACTGCATTTATTGGGGTGACACTGGTTAACAAAATTATATAGTTTTCAAGTGAAGTTACTTTCTTAGAATCCCTTTTTAGCTCAACAACTTTGAGTTAATAGAAATATCAGAAAATTACTCTAATTAACATTAAAAAAAGCTAGCTGGGTAATCAGAATGTTGATATATTAATATATGCGGGGGGGGGCATTCCTTTCAAGTGTGGACAATAGTCATTTAAAATGTAGTGACAGCTAATAGCCCAAGGAGATAAAATGAATAATTTTTTCAATTTTTATTAGTATTCACGTAATACATTCATTTTGTCCTCTGGCAGGTATTAGCTGATGCTAAAATTTTACTTTAAATGGATAAAATAAATTCTTTAGCATTAAAAATTTTATCTACTAATTATATGTTTAATATGAAGATTGGGAAAAGACTTTCAATATTAAATCCTAGTAGTTAAAATATCTCAGATAAGCATGTGAGAAACCAGTGTTTTGCAAGCTGATGGTTTTTAAAACCAGTGCTGCAAATCTCGAATGCCTCATTATCTTGGTGCTTCTTTTCTATGCACTCACATTTATCAAGGGATTAGGACTCGATCAGAACTTTGAATGAGGTGTTAGATTCGGATTAGAATAAGGAAAGAGGACACATAAGCTGGAGAGTGAATGACGCGTAGGAGCAAGGTGTGCAGACAGCCCTTCACTAGGATGCGGAGTTGAGTCAGGTTAGAGACTGACAGGAGAACATGCCTGTCGGACAGATTTGATGGGCAACATGTGTCACACCACATTGCACAGTGGCATGAAGAGCATGATATTTGTTGGAAAAAAACCAAGGAGGTTCATAAATCTTTTTGCTTGACTGTTTTACATTGTTTTCAGGTAAGAATTTTATGAACATTACATAACAGAGCCGGAGAGTCTTGTGCCTTCTCCAAGCTGCACGGCTTGTGGCCCTTTCCAAGGTCACTCTTGCTGCGTGCAGAAGGTAGCCCTCGCACCTCCCTGGGGATCCACTGGGGTCAGGATTCCATCGCTTTATGGAATGGCTATCAGTGAGGACAACTTCAAAGAGTTCGAATGTGGAATCTTCACCAACCCAGGAAGAATTCACGACTCTCAGAGTCCCACAGTGGCATCCAGCTCACTCCCAGGCAACAGATTGAAGGCTTTCAGCAAACTTTAGCTGGTTAATGCCATAAGGAAGAGGCTTGCCGGATGTCACACCCTTAGGAACAGGGTGTTGGTGGCCACCACAGCACAAACAGATCTGGTATATGACATAACTTTGCTTGGCCTTGTATCCCAGCCTGCACAGGGCTGGGTGGGGCCTGGGTGGGGCCTGGGTGGAGTGTGGGGGCCCCTAGGAGCACAGAGACATGGAGGTACTGCGAGCTGGGCACACTGAGAAGGGAGTGTTTGCATTGGACTGCTGCTTTCTTCATAGCTCCTGGGTATACTTCCCCTCGAAGTTACCTGGTGGCTACGCCAGACTAAAGGCTCATAAACCTTTTAACAATAATACTGGAATATGTGGAATACTGGAATACTGGAATAGATTGATTTCCACTTAGCAACTGGATGTGGTTAAGATGCATGTCATCTAATAAAATTTATTCAAAGATTTTTCTACCCCACAGCTCCATTTCAAAATGTAAAGTTTTGCATCAAAAAGGGGTGATTATTTTGTGTTTAACTTCTGTCAGCACTTGTTAAAAGTTAACTCACAAGCAGTTCTTTGAAACAGTGTTTAGAGAATCAGCTATTTTGAAATATGATGGGAACTAAAAAAGTGTCTTATTTTAAACTCCCTTTGCCGTTCAAAGCTGTCTTTTTTTTACATGGTAAATTATTTATTTATTTTAAAGATTTTATTTATTTTTACAGAGAGGGAAAGGGAGGAGAGGGACAGAAACATCAATGTGTGGTTACCTCTTGTGCGCCCCCTACTGGGGACGTGGCTGACCTCCCAGGCATGTGCCGTAGACTGGGAATCAGACTGGCGACCCTTTGATTTGCAGGCTGGCACTCAACCACTGAGCCACACCAGCCAGGGCTAGATGGTACTGTATTTTTCAGACTATAAAACACACTGGACCATAAGACATACCTAGGTTTTAGAGGAGTAAAATAGGAAAAAAAAACCCCCGCTCTACTGCCGCCTCCTGCCCCCGCCCCAGGTAAGCTACATTTGGACTATAAGACTCACCCCTATTTTCCTCGCAAATGTTTGGGGGGGGTACGTCTTATAGTCTGAAAAATAGGGTAATTTAATAGATAGGCTCTTTGAGGCCAGAGGTAGCATATGCCACTAACACATCTAATCTAGTTTATCATTAAATATTCTTGTTTTAATATTTCCTCTTGCATCTTCTCTAAATCTTATTTAATAACATTAAATTGAGTTATAAGATGTTAGAACTGTAAGGGAATTTGGTTCATATGGTTGTGAACTGTTTTTCTGGAGTTCTGTAAGAGATTAGAGAAATATAATTCAATGTAGTTTATTTTTTCCTAGGTAGTCTTAGGGACTGGGCCCACCTCATAATATGGCCCAAATCTCAATGTTCTTTCTGTGCTCTGTGTCTACAGACAAGCCCTTGTGTGTTCTTTGTCTGGTCTGTCCCCTCTTGGTTAATTTTGTTACTCAGTTTCCTGGACTCCATCCTCCCACAAATGAATGGAATAAATGGCATATGTATTTTCACGTCATGACTTCAGTAAATGTGGCAATGCTCCTTCTCACCTTCACTGTGTGTTTACCAGTGTGATGGTGAACTGGGTGTGTCCAGTTGGCTAGGCCACCATTCCCAGATATTTGATCTAACAATAGTCTGTTGCCGTGAAGGTATTTTTTGCTGAGATTAACATTTAAATCAGTAGACTCTGAGTAAAGCAGATTACCCCCCCTCATCCCACCACAGCTGAAGAAAAAAGACTACTTCCCTGAGGAAGAGGAAACTCTGCCTGCAGTCTGCTTTCAGACTCAAGCTGCAGCACCAACTCTTTCCTGGGTCTCCAGCCTGCAGGCCTATGTTGGCATAAAAACAAAACCCTGCAGGTTTCCTGCTTGCCAGCCTCCACAGTAGTGTGAGCCAATTCCTTAAAATACATCTCTGTCTCCCCCATTCTATTGGTTCTGTTTCTCTGGAGAAGACTAATACGATCAGTCAGTTAGGATTAATGGTCTACCTCTGCCCAAAATCCATCTATAATCCTGTGTGTTGGAGTTTAAAGTGAAAGTAAGAGACTAGAGTCAAATTTTATAGATGAATATATCAGTCTTCATGAGTAAAGAGAAGAAAAATGGAAATCCAAGAGCAAGGAGAGAATTTACTCAACATGATTTTATTATTGTCCCATAGCTATCCCTTCAGATAGAAGAGGATTTCACTGTGTCAGAGGTTGGTTACCATTGGGAGAAAATCCATGTCTGCTTATACAGTTTGGGAACACTTTTAAAGAGAATACAGAAGTACTATTTCCAAACTGCTGAATATATATTTAGGTTGAGGAGGAGAATCACAGTAGTTTACCAAAGTTTAAAGATGAAAAATACTGTAAATATCACAAAATTCACAAAGAAAATATATACTTTTTATTACTTCATTGCCTGATATATTGTGTTGTACAGGGTGTACATTACTTCCTCTCGATAGTTTTTTGGTGATATTTTTAAAATTACATTTTATTGATTATGCTATCACAGTTGTCCCAATTTATCCCCTCTTCTCTCTTCCACCCAGACCCGCCCCCCCCCCCCCCCCGCACTCCCCCAGTCAATCCCCACACCACTGGTCACACATTTAAGTTTTGGCTATTCCATTTCCTGTACTGCAGTATATCTCCATGGCTATTCTGTAACTACCTATTTGTACTCTTAATCCCTTCTCCTCTTTATCTGTTACCCCCATACCCCAGTCCCATCTGGCAACCATCAAAACACTCTCCATATCCATAATTCTGTCTCTGTTTGGTTGATAGATATATATTTATTGCCATTTTATTGTTCATAGTTTTGATTTTTTTTTCTGAAATAAGTCCCTGTAACATTTCATATAATAATGGTTTGGTGATGATGAATTCCTTTAGCTTTTTCTGGTCTGGGAACCTCTTTATCTTATCAAAGCTCTTTGATCTTTTCAAAGCTAAAGAGCTTCCCAGAAATAAATGATATCTTTGCTAGGTAGACCAATCTTGGCTATAGGTCCCTGCTTTTCATGACTTTGAATATTTCTTGCCAATCCTGTCTAGCCTACAAAGTTTCTTTTGGGAAATCAGCTGACAGTCTTATGGAAACTCCCCTGTAGGTAACTAACTTCTTTTCTCTTGCTGCTTTTAAGATTCTCTCTTTATCTTTAACCTTTGGCATTTTAATTATGATGTATCTTGGAGTGGGCCTCTTTGCATCCATCTTGTTTGGGACTGTCTGTGCTTCCTGGACTTGCATGTCTATTTCCTTCACCAAACTAGGGAAGCTTTCTTTCATTATTTTTTCAAAGAGATTTCCAATTTCTTGGTTTTTATCTTCTTCTTCTGTCTCCCCTATGATGCAAATGTTGGACCTCTTGAAGTTGTCCCAGAGGCTGCTTACAGTACTCTCATTTTTTTGGATACTTTTTTTCTTCTTGTTTTTCTGATTGGTTGTTATTTCTTCCTTATCTTCCAAATTATTGATTTGATTCTTGGCTTCATCCACTCTCCTGTTGTTTCCCTGTAAATTGTTCTTTATTTCAATTAGTGTATCCTTCATTTCTGACTGGATCATTTTTATGCCTCTGAGGTCCTCACTAAGTTCCTTGAGCATCCTTATAACCAGTGTTTTGAACTCTGCATCTGATAGATTGCTTATCTCCATCTTGTTTAGTTCTTTTTCTGGAGTTTTGTTTTGTTCTTTCATTTGGGCCACAGTTCTTTGTGTTCTCATTTTGGTAGCCTCCCCGTGTTTGTTTCAATGTATTAGATAGAGCTGCTATGACACCCTGCCTTGGTATCATGGCTTAATGTAGTAAGTGTCCTGTAGGGTCCAGTGGCATAGCCTCCCCTATCACCAAACTGGGTAGTGGAGGTGCACCCTGTGTGTGGGCTGAGTACACCCTCATCTTGTAGTTGAGCCGTTGGCAGGTCAATGGGAAAGGTTTACCTAGTCCAGTTAGCTGGACTGCTGACCACCATCCTCTGCCCCCATGGAGGATAAGCTGTGCAGGGGCAGGCAGGGTGGTAGTATTCCAATGTGGTCTCTAGTTGTCCACTGGGTGTGCAGGCTCTGGGGTTTCCCAGGTGGTGCAGGCCAAGGTCAGTCCCTGCCTGTGTTCTTCCTGGGGCCACCCTGCATAAGCTATAAAGCAATCTGAGATGGCTGCTACTTGTGCTAGGTTTGGAGATTCATTGGTGAAGCCAAGCTGTGATTCTAATCTGGCTGCTGCTAGTGCCGGGCCTGGAGCCACTTAGCAATAGGTATTGGGGCTAGGGGTTTAGTTAGGCTGGCTGTTGCTTATTTGGTAGGATTTAGGAAGTTGTGAAACATGAGCCATGACCAGCCAGCCATTCATATGGCAAAGTCATGGTTAATAGCTTAACATCTTGGGTGGGCCCATAAATTGGGTGGGATGGAATCTCAGTGGATCTCCAGGGAGGGGCAAACTGTGTTAGTCCAGTTGATGGAGTCTTAGGTATGGCACCAACCTGCTGGATCTGTGGCTCTGTAGGGAGAGGGCTCAGAAAAGGAACAATGGCCTCTGCCTAACTTTCCATCTGGGAGAAAGCTGCCCCCCAACTCCTGCCTTTATGCCAGATACTTTCCTTCTTCCCTGTATGCTACTGGTGGCCTTTCAAGCTGCTACCCTGTTTGCTGGAGTTCAGAGGGAGTGATTCTGAGTAAGTCTGTGTGAAGGTTCTTTAAGGGGAACTGCTTGGGACTACAAAAGTTTCTTTTACTGACTCAATCCCCACTGGTTTTTGATGCTAGAAGTTATGGGGACTTAGCTACCTGGCCCTGGAGCCCTGGGCTGGGAGTCCTGGTGTGGGGCTAGGACTCCTCATTCCCAACATATCCCTCCCAAATTTTCATCCACCACATGTGGATGTGGGACCAGCCCATTTTGCATCCCCGCCCCTCCTACCAGTCTGGATGGATGTGGTTTTTTTAATTTTGTCAATGCCAGACTTCCATTCAACTCAATTTCTGATGGTTCTGAGTGATGGTTGTTCTATATTTTAGTTGTAATTTTGATGTAGTTGTGTAAGGAGGTGAGCTATGTTACCTATACCACCAGCTTAACCAGAAGTCCTGGTATACATTTTTTATTACACTTGAGAATACAAAGGAAATTTAGTCCATGTATTTTAAAGTGTGTATTTTCTGAACTACCAACAAACTTTCATGCCAGATACTGTAAGAACCACTCATGTGGAGATAGGACCTTGACCTACACCTTCCTTCACCACAGTGAGGGAGTGTGCATATAGCGTTTATAAGAAGATGTATTTTTGAAAGCCTTTTCCACACTGAGATGACTGGCAAGAACTTAGCTATACATTGATGAGACTGTACCATATAAATACATCCCACAAAACCCAAACTAAATGTATTTCTGACTAACTTTTTCTTACCAGAGTAGAAGAATGCCACAGCCACAAAAATACTACCCAACATGAGGGGACATGTAATGAAGGGGAATTCAGAGTAGAAAGACAAAAAGGTCCTATGGTAAGATAAAATATCCTCATTTTGTAAATTTTACAAAAACTTATGATTGTGTGAAATTTGTGTTTGAAGTACCCTGGGTAAATGAGAGGCACCAAAGCTTAAGCCTCTGGCTCCCACAGTTATATGACATTCCTCTCCTTTCCTACTTCTAAATAATTTTTCAAATAATCTTTTATTAATGTAAATTTATTATTATATTTTCATGGTACTAGGATTAATGTGTGCAGTTTTAAATAATTAACTGTAAGTATTTATATGGTGAGTATGGGAATTACACACAAATAAAAATGAAATATCTTTCATAAATTTGCAATGAATATCTTAGAGCAGTGTAATTAAATCTTGCTTATAATTTTGATAGGCATAAAATAATATGTTTTTTGTATATAGTTTTTTATTTTTCACCAGCAGAAGGGCAGAGGAAAGGAACAAGGAAAAAGTGAAACAGGCCATTTTTTATCAGAGGAGTGCTGATTTCAGAAACAAAATTTTTACTGGAACCATTCATAGAACTGATTTCAAAATGAAATTATCATTGGCTTTCAAATGGCAATTTCAGGGAGAAAAATGTTAATAAAAATGTAATGGTTACTAATGATGATGGTGTTAATGTGTGTTGTTAGATGAATGATTGTCATAATCTGTGGCACTTTCTTTTTTCAGTACATAAAGGGGTAGATTGAAGTTGATACTTATGGGATCATAATTTATTCACTTTTCACTAGTTCATTAATGACTGCCGCTATTTCTAAATTCTCATCATATGATAAGGCCATGCACATATGTTGCAGAGAATCAGACTGACAGGAACTTTTACTCTATTACAATTCTGCTTTCATTATTCACAGGACTAAAGACTATAAAATCAGTTATTTGGCATCTTCTCATTGATTCTGAAGAGGTTTATACATGAAAATGCATGGGATTCATTGATCTTTTATATCATTTTTTTAAGACTCTATTGCATTTATTTATGCTCTGATCTTTACCATTTCCTTCCTTCTACTCACTTTGGGCTCTGTTGTTCCTTTTCAAGTTCCTTTAAGTGTGAAGTTAGATTGTTTATTTGAGAGTGTTTTTTTTTTTGAGACAGGCCTGTAATGCTATGAATTTCCCTCTTAGGATTGCTTTCCTAGAGTTCCACAGATTTTGGATCGTTGTATCCTCGTTTTCATTTGTTTCAAGATATCTTTTGATTTCTTCCTTGATGTTTATTGACATATTTATTATTTAATAACATGTTATGTTTCTCTCCCTCTCTTTCTTCCTCCCTTCTCCTCTCTCTAAAAGTAAATAAATAAAGTCTAAAATAAAAAAAGTAGAAAAATATATGTATTCTGCTATTCTGCTGACTTGGGGTGAAATGCTCTGAAGATATCAATGAAATCTATTTGCTCTAGTGTGTAGTTTAAGGCCACTGTCTACTTGTTGAATTTTCTGCCTGGCAGATCTATCTATTGAAGTCAGAGGGATGTTAATATCCCCAACTATGACTGTATTTCTGTGGACGTCTCCTTTTATATCCATCAAGATTCGTTGTTGGTGTACAAAAATGCCTTTGATTTCTGAATATTGACTTTTTATCCTGCTGTTTTTCCAAATTCACTTATTAGGTCAAATAGTTTTTTGGTGAGTCTGTAGGATTTTCTATGTACACTATCATGTCATCTGCAAACAGTGACAGTTTGGCTTCCTCCTTTCCAATTTGGATGACTTTTATGTCTTTTTCTTCTCTGATTGCTGTGGTAGGAATTCCAATACTATTTAAATATGAGTGGTAAAGTGGGCATCCTTATCTTGTTCCTGATCTTAGTGGGAAAGTTTTTAGTTTTTGCCCATTGAGTATGAGGTTGGCTGTAGGTCTTTCGTATATGGCCTTTATTATGTTGAGGAATACTCCCTCCAATCCCACTTTGCTAAGTGTTTTTATCATAAATAAATGCTGTATCTTATCAAATGCTTTTTCTGCATCTATTGATATGATCATGTGATTTTTGTCTTTCATTTTATGTGATGTATTACATTTATTGATTTGTGAATAATGTACCATCCTTCCATCCCTGGAATGAGTCCCACTTGATCGTGGTGTATGATCTTTTTAATGTATTGCTGCATGTGGGTTGCCAATATTTTATGGTCGATTAATATTTGACAAAGGGGGAAGAAGCATAAAATGGAGCAAAAATAGCCTTTTCAACAAATGGTGTTGGGAGATCTGGATAGCTACATGAAAGAAAATGAAACTCAATCACCACCTTACACCATACACAAAAATAAATTCAAGGTGGATAAAAGACTTAAATATAAGTCATGACACAATAAAAGTCCCAGAGGAAAACATTGGCAGGAAAATCTCAGACATTCCATGCAGCAATAGCTTTACTGATATGTCCCCTAAAGCAAGGGACATGAAGGAAAGAATAAAAAAATGGGACTTCATCAAATTAAAAGGCTTCTGTATGGCTAAAGAAACAGCATTAAAATGAAAAGAGAACCAACAGTAGGAAAAAACATATTTGCCAATGATACCTCAGTCAAGGGTTTGACCTCCAAAATATATAAAGAACTCACATGACTCCACTCCTGGAAGACAAACAACCCAATTAAAAAATGGGCAAAAGACTTGAACACACAATTCTCCAAGGAGGCCATACAGAGGGCCCGGAGACATATGAAAAGATGCTCAGCATCACTAGCCATCAGAGAGATGCAAATCAAAATCACAATGACATACCACTTCACACCGGTCAGAATGGCCATCATAAACAAATCAACAAAGAAGTGTTGGAGAGGATGTGGAGAAAAGGGAACCCTAGTGCACTGTTGGTGGGAATGTAGACTGGTGCAGCCACTGTGGAAAACAGTATGGAATTTCCTCAGAAAACTAAAAATGGAACTGCCCTTTGACCCAGCAATTCCACTGCTGGGATGATACCCTAAGAACCCTGAAACACCAATCCAAAAGAACCTATGCACCCCAATGTTCATAGCAGCATAATTTACAATAGCCAACTGCTGGAAGCAACCTAAGTGCCCAATAGGAAATGAGTGGATCAAACAACTGTGGTACATTTACACAATGGAATACTACACAACAGAGAGAAAGAAGGAGCTCCTACACTTTGCAACAACATGGGTGGAACTGTAGAGCATTATGTTAAGTGAAATAAGCCAGGAGGTGAAAGACAAATACCATATGATTTCACCTGTAAGTAGAACCTAATCAACAAAACAAACAAGCAAGCAAAATATAACCAGAGACATTGAAATTAAGAACAACCTGACAGTAACCAGAGGGGAGGTGGGAGGGGATAATGAGGTGGAGGGTTTTCAGGAACTATTATAAAGGACACATGGACAAAACCAAGGGGGTGGTGGAAACAAGGGAGGGAGGTGGGTTTGGCTGGGGTGGGGGGGAGTGGTGGGAGGAAAATGCAGACAACTGTAATTGAACAATAAAATAATTAAAGATTTGTTTCACATATTTAAGTGTTCCTATGTTCAGTGTGTAAATGGTTAATAGGTTTAGTGCTCTGGTTGAATTGTTCCCTTTATCATTATGTAGTATCCTCTGAGAAGATAAACAATATTGACAGAACTTTAACCAGACTCATCAAGAAAAAAAGAGAAAGGACCCCAGTAAATAAAATCAGAAATCAAAGAGGAGAACTAAAAACTCACACCAAAGAATTATAAAGGATTTTAGGAAAATATTATGAAAAATATATACCAACTAACTGGACTACCTAGACCAAATGGCTAAATTCCCAGAAACATACAATCTTCCAAAACTAAATCAGGAAGAATCAGAGAATCAGAATAGATTGATTACACCTAGTGAAATTGAAGCAGTAATCAAAAAACTCCCAACAAATAGAAGTGTTGGACCAGATGGCTTTACAGGTGAATGTAACCAAACATTCCAAGAAGAAACAATATCTGTCCTTGTCAAACTATTTCATAAAATTAAGGAGGAAGGAAAGCTCCCAAACTCATCTTATGAGGCCAGCATATCCTAATTCCAAAGCTAGATAAAGGCACTACAAAGAATGAAAATTATAGACCATATTCCTGATAAACATGCACACTAAAATTCTCAACAAAATATTAGCAAACCAAATACAGCAATGCATCAAAATATCATATACCATGTTCAAGTGGTATACCATGTTCCAGGAATGCAAGATTGATACAGCATTCACAAATCAATAAATGTGATTCATCACATAAACAAAATGAATGATATAAAATACATGATCATATCAATAGATGCAAAGAATATTTTTGATAAAATCCAGCACCCATTTATGATAAAAACTCTGAGCAAAGTGGGATTAGAGGGAACACATCTAAACATAATAAAGGCCATATATGACAAATCCACTGTCAGCATCATACTCAATGGGCAAAAACTACAAGTGTTCCCCTTAAGACTGGGCAAAAGACAGTGATATCCCCTTTCACCTCTCTTATTCAACATAGTACTGGAAGTCCTAGCCACTGCAATCAAACAAGAAGAAGAAATAAATGCCATCCAAATTGGAAAGGGAGAAGTAAAACTGTCTTTAATTGCAGCTGACATGATACTGTATATACAGAACCCCAGTTAGTCCACCAGAAAACTACTAGAACTGATAAATGAATTCAGCAAAGTAGCAGGATACAAAATTAATAATCAGAAATCAGTTGCATTTATATATGCCAGTAATGAACTAAAGGAAAGAGAAATTAGGAAAACAATCTCATTCATAATTGCTACAAAAAGAAGAAAATACCTAGGAATAGACCTAATAAAGTATGTAAAAAACTGTACTTGGAAAATTATAAGACACTGAAGAAAGAACTGAAGAAGATACAAAGAAGTGGAAGCTCATGCAGTGTTCATGGATAGGAAGGATTAAAATCATTAAAATGTCCATAGTACCCAAAGCAATTTATTGACTCAGCATAATTCCTATCATAATTCCAATGATGTATTTCACAGAACTACAACAAATATTTCAAAAATTTAGATGTAACCACAAAATTCTCCACATAGCAACTGCATTCCTGAGAAAGAAGAACAAAGTTGGAGAAATCATGCTACCTAATATAAAACTATACTATAAGGCCATAGTAATCAAAACAGCATGGCACTAGCATAAAAACAGACACAAAGATCAATGGAACACAAGAGTGAGCCCAAAAATAAACTCACACCTTTATAATCAATTAATATTGGATAGAGGAAACAAGCACAAATGGTGGGCTGAAGATAGTTTATTCAATAAATGGCGTTGGGAAATTGGACAGAAGTGTGCTAAAAAATAAAAGTAGACCATCTTCTTACACCACACACAAGAATAAATTCAAAATGGATCAAAGACTTAAATTTTATACCTGAAACCATAAAAATTGTAGAAGACAACTGGGTAGCAAAATCTCAGATATTGCTCCCAGCAATATTTTATCAGATGTATCTCCCAGGTAAGGGAAACAAAAGAAAAATAAACAAATGGGACCACTTCAAACTAAAAGATTTTTGCACAGCAAAGGAAAACATCAACAAAATAAAGAGATAGCCCACAGAATGGGAGGACATATTTGCTGATACATCTCATAAGGGGTTCATATCCAAAATTTATAAAGAACTTATAAAACTCAACACCTAAATAACAAACAACCCAATTGAAAAATGGGCAAAGGACCAGAATAGACAATTCTCCAAGGAGGACATACAGATGGCCAATAGACATATGAAAAGATGCTCAAAGTCACTAATCATCAGAGAAATGCAAATTAAAACCACAATGAGATATCACCTCACACCTGTCAGAATGTCCATCATCAATATATCAACAAACAAAAAGTCCTGGTGAGGATGTGGAGAAAGGGGAACTCTTTTGCACTGTTGGTGGGAATGTAGATTGGTGTAGCCCCTATGGAAAGCAGTATGGAAATACCTCAAAAACTTAAAAATGGACCAGCATTTTGACCCAGCAATCCCACTTCTGGGAATATATCTGAAGGAATCCCAAACACTAGTTTGAACATAAGCACCCTTAGTTCATTGGAGTTATTTACAATCTCCAACATATGAAGCAGCCCAAGTGTCCATCAGTAGGTTAGTAGGTAAAACAACTATGGGGCATTTGTACAATGGAATTCTACTTGGCTGTAAAAGAGAAGAAAATTTTACCCTTTGTGACAGCATGGATGGACCTAGAGAACATTATGCTAAGTGAAATAAGACAGTCAGAGAAATACAAATACCATATGATTTCACTCGTATGGTGAATCTAATGAATAAACTGAACTAACAAGGAAAATGGGAACAGATTCACTGATGGAGAGTAGGATGATGGCTAGTGGGTGGAGGGAGGTGAGGGGGTTGGGGGATTGAACAAAAAAGGGAAAAGGACTCATGGACATGGACCACAGTGTGTTGATTGCTGGGGAAGGGGCTATAAGTGGACTAAATGATAATGGAAAAATACGATAAAAATTTAGAAAAAGAAAGAAAATGCACAGGAATCTGTGGCAGACTGGTGCATTGGTGGTGGCCCCCACAGAAGTATGCCTCTCAATACTAACTGTATAACTCCTTCTGCAAGGACTCTGGGTTTGGCCATCTGTCCAGCTGTGGTCAATGGACATTATCATGGACATTTGTTGAGGGCTTGTACATTCAATCTGTCTTCTTAGAAAACTCCATCTTGGAACCCAGATCCAGACAGTATTGCTAGACAAGATGCCACGTGGAATAGCCCTGGAGGATAAGACACCACGGGAAGAGAGAGGCCCTTTGGAAGAAAGTCAAAGTTCACCGGCCACATTTCCACTTGAAGGTAGCCATATGAGAAACCTCAGCTGAAAATATATAGACTAGAGCCACCCAATTAACACACAGAAATGTGAAAAATAGTACATTATTGTGGCTTTAAACCAGTAAGTTTTGGTTTATAAAGCAGCAATAGATTATAAAAGCAAGATTTTCAAAAAAATTTTAAGAACCATCTCACTTGTATATAAAAATTGAAGTGATTTTCATGAGAATTATGGAGCCTTATTAAGTTAAACGCTCATAACAATGATATTCAGCACTTTACACGTACAGCATTATAATTTTAATAGCTAACATTTCTAAGTACTTACTATATGTTAGTCATTATACTAAACAATTTACATGTATTAATTTCAAAAATCTATAGAATAACACTAGGAGCAAACAGAAAACCAGTCCCAAGGGGTAGGCACTATATATGTCTCCAATTTATAAATAAGGAATCTGGGACCTAAAGACAATAAATATTTTGTCTAAAGTTAAACAGCTTCCATACAAAAAATTTATAAAATGCAGTCTGTATAAGCAATGGAATTCATAGTCTTTAAAAAGATCTATACCCATCAAATTATTATAAGAAGAGGTGATAATATTATAACACATTAAGCAGTGAAGTGTTAGTTAAAAGATTGTAGTATTTTTAATCAGAATGACACAGATTTAAATGGTGGTTCTGCTACCAGCTTTGTGAGCTTAAACAGTTTATGTAGCCTCAGAGCCTCTGAGCCTCAGTTTTCTTGTCTAGAAGACAGAGATTAAAGAATATATCCGTCACAGTTGTTGAGAGTATAACGTGGATGTGATGTGTTGGAGCTAGCTTGTGCCTACTTCTGATTGTGGCCATTTCTTTCAAAATCTGTGTTCAGATATGTCACATTGGGAGTTTAAAATTTGCCTTGGTGGGAAAATTAACACTATGAAAATGTTACACTTCCAGCCTGTCGTCTGATGAAATCTGATTTATTGACTGATGCACAGCAAGGGAACGTACTTGGAGGAACTGTGCAGTGTCACCCTGAACAAAGTGGGGGAGAGAACCAGTCTGTAAGTGTGGGGCTACTTCTGGAGGCTTCTGAGGAGAGCCTGGGTAAGGGGAGATCTATTCTGGATTGGTTGCTGACAGGATTAGGAGAGGTGGGGATTAACCAGGGGTCTCGTACTGACATGAGTTTTGGAAGGTTTAGCAATTGGACATCCAATGGGGAAGAGCAGAGGGCATGCCATTGGTGAGAAGTTGTGATCACTCATAATAGAGGTCATCACATTTTGTAGCCACATAACCTTGGAAGAAGCGATTTGTTCTGCTAACTCTGTGTTTGGCTTTATGTGTTTGTCCTCCCTGCCTAATTCACAGAGTGGCTGCTTTTTATTGATTTTCACTCTTACTTTCTCAAAAAGTCTTGCAGAAATCAGCAAACACTACAAATCAGGGCTTTTTATTTTTCTTGGAAACCCAGTTGTTAAACATTTACCAGCACATCACTACTTGTTTGTTCTTACATTTCTGTCCTATAGCAAGGAATTTTAAGACTCAATGAACACAGTCATATCCCATAAATATAACTAATAAAAGTCTAATATGCTTCTCAGGTATTTCTTAAAATCACCAGAGAAGGTTGTGTTTCACAAATCCATCCTTAAGTATCTAGGTTTGGTTTACTCCTTTCAAGGTTTTTCTGAAAATGTTTGAGGATTCCTGTCATAACTGCCTGACTCAAAAATCCTTAACAAAACATTTCTTCTCAGAAAATAAGAAGTCTTTTTTCCAGAAAAAAATTCTATTTTTTACCTTAGTCTGTCAAAGTTTTTTAAAGTCACTCCACAACCTCTCCAGCACTTGTTTTTTTGTTGATTTTTTTTATGATGGCCATTCTGACTGGTATGAAGTGGTATCTCATTGTGGTCTTAATTTGCATCTCTCTGATGGCTAGTGATGCTGAGCATCTTTTAATATGTCTCTAGGCCCTCTGTATATCCTCCTTGGAGAACTGTCTGTTCAGGTCCTTTGCCCATTTTTTAAAAACTTTTTTAAAAAATTGTTGTTCAAGTACAGTTATTTCCATTTTCAACCCACCAATCCCCCCACCCCAGCCATCCCCACTTCCCACCCTTGATCCTACCCACCTTTGGTTTTGTCCATGTGTCCTTTATAGATGTTCCTGTGAAAGCCCTTCC
This sequence comes from Desmodus rotundus, assembly GCF_022682495.2. NCBI lineage: Eukaryota > Metazoa > Chordata > Mammalia > Chiroptera > Phyllostomidae > Desmodus > Desmodus rotundus. Next base: position 135,590,619 of record NC_071387.1, read on the forward strand.
TCCCCCACCCATTATCCCCTTCCATCTCCCCTCTGGTTACTGTCTGTTTGTTCTTAATTTCAATGTCTCTGGTTATATTTTGCTTGCTTGTTTGTTTTGTTGATTAGGTTCCAGTTAAAGGTGAGATCATATGGTATTTGTCCCTCACCTTCTGGCTTATTTCACTTAGCATAATGCTCTCTAGTTCCATCCATGCTGTTGCAAAAGGTATAAGCTCCCTCTTTCTCTCTGCTGTGTAGAAATCTATTGTGTAAATATACCATAGTTTTTGGATCCACACGTTTGCTGATGGGCACTTAGGTTGCTTCCAGTACTTGACTATTGTAAATTGTGCTGCTATGAACATTGGGGTGCACAGGTTCGTTTGGATTGGTGTTTCAGGGTTCTTAGGGTATCATCCCAGCAGTGGAATTGCTGGGTCAAAGGGCAGTTCCATTTTTAGTTTTCTGAGGAAATTCCATACTGTTTTCCACAGTGGCTGCACCAGTCTGCATTCCCACCAACAGTGCACTAGGGTTCCCTTTCTCCACATCCTCTCCAACACTTGTTTGTTGATTTGTTTATGATGGCCATTCTGACTGGTGTGAAGAGGTATTTCATTGTGATTTTGATTTGCATCTCTCTGATGGCTAGTGATGCTGAGCATCTTTTCATATGTCTGTGGGCCCTCTGTATGTTCTCCTTGGAGAAATGTCTGTTCAAATCCTTTGCCCATTTTTTAATTGGGTTGCTTGTCTTTTTAATGCAGAAACACCAATTCAAAAGAAGAATTGTTTTTTTTTTTCAGTTCAGTGGTTCACTTGTTATCATGGAGTCACAACTTCCAAGCTCTTTCCATGCTGGGCTAGAAATTGGAAGGAAGCCCTGTGCAAGTTTTTCATGGACATATTTTTATTTATGTTGGGTAAATACCTAGAAGTGAAGATTTTTAGTGTTTCCTTTTGTTGGCAATGCAGAATTATGACTATATTTAAGTACTGTATTTCAAGTTTTTCTTGTGATTCACCAAGTAAGTATATATTTGGGCAGTGGTTCTTTAAAACCTTCATTATCATAATATATGATTGTTTTGCTGTCATCTTTGAGATGTGCTTCTACACTTTTAATATTGTAGAGAGAAGGTCTCATCAAATAAACTTTAGTGATGGTTTTTCTTTTTTTTATGCTTTAACAAGAATCCTGTTGTCTGTCCTTGGGTGATAGGCTAGTCATTGTGAAGTTTGAAAGGTAAAAGGCATTCCTTTCCTACCTGCCCCTCCAAGAGTATCCTTCCAAAAAGATGTGGAGAAGTGTTGGGGTTGTAAGACCTGAGAATTGACTCTGGTGTATCCAGGAGTAGAGACTGAACCCATCTGGCTGATGATCAGGTCAGTGTTCCTCATGACATGGGCACAAGTGTAGTATTCTGCCTAAACACCACATGAGGCCATTCCTGGGGCCCTGGTAAAGCTCTAGGGAATGATGGGAAACTGATAGGGGTGTGGGAGTGTAATCATCCATGATTTAGGGGTAGATTGCATCCCAAGCCAGTGATAAAGGGGAGTTATGCCTGTTATAAGTAGTAATTATAAATAAAATAAATGTAGTAAATTATTTACACTAGAAAAGTTAACCTTAAATTAATATTATTCAAGTTATCCTTTTAGTATCACTTGTATTTATTTTTATTCTACTATTTGAGAGAAGAGGTGTTGATCTAAGTGTCTTTGGGGTTAGTTTTGAATATTAATTCATGATAATGTTAATATTTTGCAGTTTTGCTTATAAAATAATCTACAATTATTATATGGGCAAAAATAAGTATATTCTGGATCATCTAGTTGAACATTTTTAACCAAGAATGACCCCATGATTAATGTGGACTGTTCATTTATGTTTACGACTTGTATTTTACCCACTGAAGGCCAAATGATAGATGCCATGATGTGCTGTATGGATTAAATTATCAGGATAGTTTAAATTGAGAACAGTGATTGGAGAATTGAGTCTCCCTATGGCATGTGATAATATCATATTAACATTGCTAAAAGTCATAACGTAAAAATCTCTGATTTTTTTACCACCTCCCCAACTTGGAGAATTCCTTTGGTACTAAGAATGAGAGTAAACATACTAAAGAATTTTTAATTAAATAGAATATTTTACCTTTTAGGGTTGACTGTTGGCATTAGGTAATTGGTTGATTCATCAAAAAGGATAGTTTAAAAGAAATACATTATTAAAAAATAATAAGAGAGCACAGAGGATTTTTAGGACATTGAACATACCCTGTTTGATATTCAAATGATGGATAATAATATACATCTGTCTAACGCCATAGAATGTACACCACCAATGTTGAACCTTAAGGTAAACTATGGACTTCAATTGATTATAATGTAGCAATGCAGGTTCATTCTTGGTAAAAAAATGTGCCACCCTTGTGACAATGGGGGAGGTATGTCAGAAATCTCTGTGTCTCACTTAGTTTTGTTGTAAACCTAAAACTGGTCTAAAAAAAATAAAGTCCTAAAAAATACAATTAAAGACTTAAAAAAAGTTTAAAACATCTCTTCTCCAAAAATTTTAATAATAACTCAAATGAGGGGTCATTATACTTGAACTCAAATGAATGAAGCTGAGCATTAGTTATCTATTGCTGCACAACAAATCACTGCAAACTTAGTAGCTTTAAACAACCCACATTTACAATGCCACAGTTGTTGTGGTCCAGGAGTTTGAGCTTGTCTTTGTTGTGGCCTCTTCTTAGGGTTTCACCAGGCTTCCACTTGCCTGTGCACTCATCTGGAGGCTTGACTGGGAAGAGTCTGCTTCCAAGCTCACTTAGGTTGTTGACCGAGTTCCTTTAGTCACATCTGTAGGATTTGTGGCAACTTGCTTTTCAAAACATGCATTAAAGAGAAGAGAGAGTCTCTTGCATGCTGAAATCCTCTATGACGTACTGTAATTGTGGGTATGCCGTCCCATCTCCTTTGCTCTATTCCACTGGTTTGAAGGGAGTTACAGATCCCATGACAATTAAGGGGAAGGGACCATACAGTATGTTTACAGGAGACAGTTCTGCCTCACAATAAATGAAGTGTAAAACTTGCCAATAATCTATTAACCCCAACAGTTGTCACTTATATTTAGCAAAGTAACATCATCTATCATATAAAATATGATAAATAATGAAAATTGCTTAACACTGGTAGTGCATGAGAAGTTTTCTTCATTAAAGAGGGCTCTATGTATTGCCTAGCCAAACTTGAAAAAATTGTCTTCAGAAGGAAAATTTCTGTGATTGATGACGTACTAGGTCTGTCTGGAAAAAGACCAACCATTGTTAATATAACTAGAACTGTTTGCACAAAACTGATGTAACCTGGCAGCCAAGGAGGATTGAGTGGAATGTGCATGTGTGAACAATGACGACTTCACTGTACTAATCAGTGGGGACGGTAGACACCATTGAGTGAGCACGTGTGCTGTGTGGCCATTGCATTCAAAATGACTGAGCAAGTAGAGCAATGAATCTGCATCAAATTTTGCATTAAACTCAAACATACCTCTGTGGAAAATATTCAGATGATTCAGAAGGCCACAGCTATGGGCAACTGGTGATTGGCAACTTCATCACAACAATGCACCCACTCATGAATCACGTCCCATGCAGAGTTTTTTAGTGAAACATCAAATCACCCAGGTGATTCAGCCCCCGTACAGCCCAGATTTGGTGCCCTGTGACTTCTAGCTTTTCCCAAAACTAAAATCACCTTTGAAAGGGAAGAGATTTCAGACTGTTGATGAGATTCAGGAAAACATGACATGGCAGCTGATAGCGATTGGGAGAACTGTGTGAGGTCCCAAGGCACCTTCTTTGAAGGGTACTGAGGCATCATTGTCCTGTGTAAAATGTTTCTTGTATCTTGTATCTTCTTCATTAAATGTCTCTATTTTTCATAGCACATGACTGGATACTTTTTGGACAGACCTCGTATATTCTTTAAATTAGCACCTGTATAAAAAATAATAGTTTCCTAGTGCTGCCGTAACAAAGTGAGATAAATTTGATGGCTTCAGATAATAGGAATTTATTCTCTCAAAGGTTTGGAGGCTAGAAATCTGAAAGAACCTTGTCAGCAGGGCCATGCTCTTTCTGAAGGCTCTAGGACTGGATCCTTCTTTGCCTCTTTGCCTCTTCCTAGATTCTGGTGATTGCTGGAAATCCTTGGCAACCCTTGGCTTGTTGAATCATCACTCCAGTCTCTGCTCTGTTGTCTCATGACACTCTCCCTGTGTGTCTTTTCTTATAAGGACACTGGTCATATGGATTAAGGGGCTGCTCTACTGCTTTATGACCTAAGTTTAACTTAATTACATATTACATCTGAAACAACTTTGTTTCCAAATTAGGTTATATTCTGAGGTACTGGGAAGGATACAAATACTGGAGGGACACTAGTCAACTCCGACAACACCTATAGTTTAGTAGCACCATATGGCAGACAGTTTCTGAAATAACTCTCAATTATTCACTTTTCCTGTTATTCACCCCATGTGTAATTCTCTCATCTTTTATGTTAGCTGAATGTAGTGGTTTTCTTCTAATGAATATAATAAGCAAAATAGATGAGATGTCACTTTGAGATTCATTTGTGAACATCTGCAGTTTATGTCTTACTTGCAGACAGTCTCTCTGGCTCTTCTTATTTACTTGCTCTAGTGAAGCAACTGTCATGCTGCAAGCTACCCTCTGGAGACACCTACATGGTGAAGAACTGAGGGTGGCATCTGGCCGGGACTCAGGGAGAAACTGAGGCCCTTTACTCAACAGTTTGAGAGGAACCGAATCCTTCTAACAGCCGCTGGAATGAGGTTAGAAATAGTTCTCCTACTAGTCATGTTTTAAATGCAGACTCAGATGACAGCTTGATGGCAGCCTCCCGTGATGGTCCTTGTAAGGGACTGAGAGCGGGAGGATCCCGTTAAGCTGTATTTTGGGGTTGTTACATGTCAATAGATAACTAATATTCACCATTTAAGTATTTCTTCTGTCTCATTCTCAACAAATATTATGAAACTTGAGGATGTTTTACATATTCTTTCTTTTTTTTTAATAGTCAAGCAAGCACAGTCTGGTGTATCTTAATATAGCATAGCACTAACAGTGCTCTGTAGGCTTCCTATGGATGACTTCATGTCAGGTGGAATTCTTGCCTGGTATGAACCCTGAAGAAAATCCCAGACATCTAATCTTCAAGGTTTAATTAGAGCTGATGAGATTAATTATTATGGTTATATAGATAAAAATTATGCGGTGGGTTAGCTTTTAACTGTAGTGCTAGTGCCTTTGTTCTGGCCATTTGAAATAAATAGAAATTTATTTGGTTTGGCCGTTTATATTAGTTGGGTATGACTTTATTATTGCCTTCAGAAGGTTGGGCTTATAATGATAAAACCAGTAACCACTTGATATAGCTTTGTCTGTTCTGTTTCTGTTTATTCTGAAAAAGAAAAAAAACAGGAAAGCTAATTTTTTTGGCCATGAAAATTTTTTTTTCTGGTTTCAGCCCAAAGGTGACATAAACCTGCAGTATAAAGTGTTGGGGAAAAGAGAATTGGATACAAATGAGTTCCATTTTGATTGTCTTTAATTATTCCATTGATATTAACACCTTTGAAAGTAAAGGCAAGGATAATTAGTCTGGTGGTACACTATGGTGTTGAAAACAATTTTTAAAAAATTTCATTATAATTTTCTATTAATTAGATTATTAAAGTGCTTACAGTGCTATCAATTTTTCCTTTAAGTAATAAAGTATTTATTATTTAATTTTGAAAAAAATTAAATTTAAATTTAGTGTTTCTTTGATGAATTAACTCAGATTTTTTTGTAAGTAGTTTATTCTGAACATCTCTTTGAATAACTCTCTGCAGCATTATTAATTGAATTATCTAGTTTAATATTGAACTTGAATAGATTATCAACCCTTTGGTTGCAATCTAAATGTAAATGGACTTAGAAGTCTTGTAGACATGGGAGGAGAAACCAGAAAATGATTCCTTGAATTTGCTTTTTTTTGAATTCAAAGCATTTTTTTTTATCTAATCTTTTGTGAAACATGGTAGTGTATAACTGGTTCATTGTCATAACTGATTAATATAAGAACTGGAACTAAACTGCTGACATTACCCAACCAAAACTGATTGTGCCCATGAAGGCAATTATCACATTTTTCCATGTTATTAAGCCTTCCCAATAGCTCCCCATGAACTTCATTGTCACATTTCAATTTGGTGCCCATTACAACAAAATAAATAATATATTGTTCTATGAATAGTTACATCTTATTTGAGACTGAATAATCTGGATATTTTAATTGTAATATGACAGAAATTTCAGGGACACTAAGATATAGAAATATGATAACACATAGTTTATTTACTTTTAAGTGTAATGCCTAAATAATAGTTACCTGTCTTGATTCTGTTACCAAGGATGGACACTCCTACTTGTGTAAGAGGAGGTGGGTCCTGAATAGTGTTTTTGGTGCTGAGGCGGATGACTGGTGTCTGTGTGTGTGCTTTTGTCTGGCATCCATAGCCTCCAGCTGAACCTTTTCAAAGAATTTCTGGGCTAACAATCCAGTGAGGAAAGGAGTGTTTTTTCCATTTGTTATTCTCTCAGTTAAGGCAGGGATTTGAGATCCAAGCTAAATTTAACTGAAATCTCAGCTGATGACCTAGTCAGGCCTGAATATGAATTATGGAGCCATATACAGTATTCCATAGGGTGAGCCAGCTGGATCTGTAAACAAAAGGCATTTCAAACAAAGAACCCACATATGTTATTGTGGTAGTTAGCCTCCAAGATAGTTCTCCATGACCTAAGGGTCATCTTACCTCCTGGAGTCCATGTTCTTGTGTAGTCTCTTCTCACACAGACCACAGGGCTAATCCGTGTGACCAACAGAGTTCAGTGGAAGTGACAGTGTGTGATTTCTAAGACTAGGTCATAAAGACATTGAAGCTTCTGTTTGGTTTTCTGGAGCTCTTATTCTGGCGAAAGCCAACTGTAAGGACCCACAGGCAGCCCTATGAAGAGGCCCACATGAGGAACAAGTGAGGTCTCCTGCAACAGCTAGCACAGACATACCAGATAATTGAGAAGTACCTGCCGTCCTAGTCCAGCCTTCCCATTACTCAGCACCAGTCAACATCGGACTGTGCTCTCATGAGAGACCTCAAGATAGAGCTACTCTGTTGAGTTGCTCTGAAATTCCTGATCCATAGAAACCATGAAAGGTAGCCTTCCTTGCTTTGAGCCTCCAAGTTTTGGGATGATTTGTTACAAGCATTAAATGCTTACCACAGTTATTTATTTCCCCTCAATATGCAGATGAAGATACCTGAGCAGAAAAGATAACCTTTGATGTACCTAGTTTAGAGTAGGTACTTGGAATATGAATTGAATTGATTAATGAATACATACATAGAAGCAGTTAAAAATGTAACACAGGAATTTAGCTAAGAATTTAGAGGTGAATTAGCATCCTGATGACCAGAGAAATATTTTTATATTGTTAAAACATTGAGTCTCATGGCATAGGAAATGCATAGAATATATTGAATAATAGGATAGGACTCTCTTGCTGTATAGCAGACATGTTTATTTCCACAGCAATATTATGAGAAGAAAATAAGAAATAAGGTCATTTGATCTTTGGCAGAGGTAGTGTGATAGTTAATGTTATGAGTTATCCTATCTAGGCTATAGTATATGGTTATTTAGTCAAACACTAATCTAGGTGTTGCTGGGAAAATTATTTTATAGATGTGGTTAACATCTGTCATCAGTTGACTTTAATGTAGGTGGGTCTCATACAATTAATTAAAGGTTTTAAGAGCAAAAACTAAGGCTTTCTCAGAGGAAGAATTTCTCCCGTAAGCCTGGTGTGTGTGTGTGTGTGCAGTAACTTCTGCTTTAGTTTCCACCCTGCTGAAGTGTAGATTTCAGATATACAGCCCCCCACAATCACGTGAGCCAATTTCTTGAAATACATCTCTATTCCCCTACCCCCACTGCCACACACACATCTTATTAGTTTTTTTTTCCCTTCTGAAGAACCCTGACTGATATGAAAAGTTACTGCTTAGTGAGTGTGGATGTTCCTTAGTTAGTTTGATACCAAGTAATGAGATTGGACAATGGGTTGTGGGCAGTAGTGACCTGTGTCATATTTATTTCAAGCTGCTGAGGAGCCAGGATACCCACTCCTTCCCTCCCCTCCCTGACTGGTAGGACCTCGGAAACTGTGTGCTGAAATAGCATACTTATGCTGTAAAAGAAGGCAGCCCAACTGGTATTAGACTGTGATGTGAACACAATTAAGTCTTTGTTGTGTTAAGTAATGGAGACGTCAAATTTTGTTATTGCACCAGAGTTTATCCTATCTCAAATAGTACACTATCTAAATGGAAAAAAACATCAGGTCATGGGCATGTTAGTCAGAGGTCTTCTGGTTGTAAGTGAATGAAAATCCATCCCAATCCATTTTTTTAAAAAGGAAGAGAATTGAGTGGCTTACATAATTTAAGGGTTTAAGAGCAATCTTTAGATTTAGTCATAGCTAAATCCAAAGAATCAAAAACCATCATCAAAATATGGGTATTACTTTTAGCCTGACATACAATTACTCTTTTTTATTTTTCACCTAAGATTAGGGGATGATTCTGGTTCACCTGACTGTGTCATGTCCTTGACTTTGGACCACCCACTATGGCTGGGTCATAGACTAAACTCATGGTCCAAATTATTCATATGCTGATTCTTAGAGATGGGGTGGTTGAGGGACTGATAAGATCAACTCCACTTATACCACAAGGACTGAAAACTGGTTAGGGGAGATTCTGCAAAGGAAAATTGGGTTCCTGTGACCAGAAGTGGAAGGGAAGTTAGGCAGTAAAACAGCCGATTTCCATTGCAGGGGAGTAGAAGTTTATATGCCTTTATATATCAGGAGAAAGGAAGTGGGTTGCATATTTAGAGACACAAATGTATTCACGGAACATGCTTTATAAAACTGGAGTATTGTGAATGAGTGGTAAGCTAATTAGCTATTGCAATGTGATGATTCATTTTAATCAAAGATAAAAGAGATGACTTGTCACATCAAGATCATATATATCAATACTACATCTATCAATGTACAGAAGATGCCACATCTGATTGAAAACAATTGAAATGATATTACCTCTCTCAAGAAATAAAAGCCAAGCGCAGATTATTCCATATTGAAATCACCCCACAATTATTCATTATTTAAATAATAATGACCTATTTAAAACTTATTCAGATAGTCATTAATAAGCTGTTAGTCACATTCTAATCTCTTTTATGTATTATGAATAAAACTAGTCAAATAAAAAAAAGTAGTTCAAATAGAAAGCTCCTGATTTCTTAATTATATTGTAGTATTAATATGTAATAAGTTGCTAAATGAATTATGGCAACTATTGATTATAAAGCACATATAATAGGGGTATATATATATCCATAATCTAGTTTTGTGATATATATATTTCATAATTGGTAAAACTAAATAAAATTAAGTGAGCCCATTATATACACAAAGCACATGGAATAGGTGCTAAAGATTTGAAAATTTTATAAAAAATTCTCTCATTTAAGAGGTTTTGAGAACAGTTTAATCAGCAATTGGGGTAGGTTGGGTACTATGAAGAAAAAAGTATACTTAAATTACCCTTTTCCTTTTCTTTTTTTAAAGCAAAAATATTGAGCAGAAGCATAGAAAGCAAGAGTCTGACAAAAGACTGAGAGAACAATGAAATTTGTACATGTTAATTTTCTGCCAAGTTTCAGGTAATGTTCCTGAATTTTAATGGGCATGACAAAATTGAAGTCAGTAGGAGCTCATAGACATTTGGAAATGAACCGAAATTTGGCAAATACTGTAATACTGTAACAGAAACCCCTTGTGGGTCTTTTGCTCCAGGTTCTTTTGCTCATTGCCAATAAGAACTGTGGCTTTCAATGTCAGAGTTTTGTAAAAAAGGAAAGGAATTATTTAATTAAAAGTTATACAGGTTTAGAATAATGGCAGGATTTTGCCACTAAGCCCCACAAACACACACAGTCCTGCCCTTCCCCTTTGCCCAGTCAGGCCATTCTCAGAGTGCGCCAGTCGGAAGTGATGCCGGTTCCATGAGGAGGTGCCACACGGGTTTGGATTCAGAAGTGGAGACTGTGGTGACGCGGCTGTCGGTGCTGTGAACTGAGAGAGGCCTGTCCAGCTGTGCATGGATTACTTGGAGAACTGGGAGAAGCCAGGGTCCTCCCACCCCCTTTTGAGCAGCATGGTCCCAAAAGGTCCCACTGCACATGGCTGCCTGCTTCTTTATTTAAATCCTGGCCTGGATCCTCCTCTGTAACCCCATTTCCGATTCTTCCCACAATCGGCTACACCTGCTGGCACTCCTGTATTTTCCACTTTTCTTGGCTGCCATTGTTAGGACGGGCGTGGCCCTGTGGCATGGAGAAAACCAATTCCAAGCTCTCACACAGGCGCTGTAACTGGGGTAGCCGCGGTCGAATTACATCATGGGTCAAAGTCACGCCCATGTCCCTGACCCAGGCAGACTATTCAGCATTACCATGAAGCCAGCTTGTTGTTATTGATATGCAGAGTAACTCTCAATCCCGATACTGCTGCTTTTCCAAGTCTCCCCAGCTAACCTCGTGAGGGGTTTGGGGCCTTCTCAGCCTATGCCCTGTTCTGAACCTCATTCCACACCCATTACAATACATATGAAATAATTACAAAATTATAAGTAAAAGTTTAAAAGGCTCCTGCTTTCAAAACAAACCACAGGTCAAAGCTGTGGAAAACCTGTGCCAATAGATAATTTTTTCCTCGAATCACTTTCAAGAAACTTGCTGTGATGTTTTGATCTGTTACAGAAGATTCTTTTCCAAGTTTTTGAATCAAGCTCACTGTCCTTCTACTCAAGTTGATCTAGTACGTACCGTGTCCCGGGCACATTAGATGCATTTCTAAGCTCAAAGAGCTTAGGGATTGTTCTGAAAGAAGTGAGAAGAATTCAGATCTGCTTGCTCCAAATTCCACCTAAAGTTTGTCAGTCGGCTGCAATCCTCATCCATCACACACTTCATGGGTGTTATGGTTGTGCCACCTGTTCCTGGTGACTCAAGCTTTGTTACAGAAACTGTGTTCTCTGTGAAGCCTCAGGACTTCGAGGCCAAGAGTCCACAGATGCCCCAAAGCCTTCTATTGTCCCTAGTCTCTGGCCCTGGGAGCAAAGGGATTGTGAATGTGCAGCTGATGTGAAAACCATAGAGTCTTCCTGGGCTTTCACTCCTCTTCCAGAAGCTATTCTCCAGGATGAGCCATTTTCTAAAATGAGTCCAAACACAATCTCTGTGCCCTCTCCCCACTGATATTATTCAACGTAGTACCAGAAGTGCTTTGAGTCTCCAAAAAGATTTAAAAAAGTAGTTGGTCCTTGGTGCCAGGCAACCACTGTTTCTGCCTCTGAAACCCAAAGCTGTTAACAAGCCTTTGAAGTAAAGTGAATCAGGGTACAATGCTGGTAGTTTGTTTTTCTAAGGGCCTGTGTAACTGTGGTGAAATTACAGTTGCATTTCTTCTGAGAGTCTCATATAGCAATGAGAATAAAACAAATTATTGTCAGAATAAATTATCCCGCAACATTTTTCTTCATGCATATTTTAACAGGGTATCAATTTTAAATCTGGAGCAGGGATGGTGAAGGCATGACTTTTGAAGCCACTGCTTTCTCCCTTACCCATGGAGGATACAATTAATTAATTGTTTCTATCAATGGTTTGCACTTGCTTATTAATTCTCAACACAATGTGTAAGAAAGTCTATACTAACAAATTTGAATCAGAAATTGAGATTAGGTGATGCTTACCATCTGTTCCCTAAAGATTGTATAATGTGAAATATTCTGAAACTTAATGATGTTGCTAACATGGTGGGATGGAATGGAAAGCTGAAGGGTAAGGGAGGAGAGAAGACATGATCGATTGAAGTTGTGTTTTAAAGAGGTCATGTGGAGCATGTACTCTGGGTGAGCCCACCTTGAACCTTGGATTTGCTTTTCAGCCTTTATTCTGGGCACTTTTATATTGAGAGTCCACCCAAGCATAATGAGGCTCGGAAGACAAGTATTCTAAAGAAAATTCCTTAGGTGAGAGGAATTCTGTTTTCCTGGTGGGGAGAGTCATCCTTTTGGTTCTCAGGCCTTCACCAGGTTGGATGAGCCTAGCCCACCCACACTGGGGAGGGCTGTCTGCTTTACTGAGACTACTGATTTAAGTATTAATCTCACTAAAAAACACTCTCACAGAAAAATCTGGAATAATGTTTGACCAAATATCTGGACACTCTCTGGCCCTGTCAATTTGACATGTAATGTTAGCCATCACACCTGGAAACTTTTTCTTGAAAGGGTGGAACTTGAGACAAATTAATTTTACTCTTTGGGCCTAGTTTTTAAAAATTGCATGCAGGCACACTCTCCCTTCTGGGGGCATGCCCTTGCTTTTTACTTCTTCCTTTTCTTCCCCCACAGGCAAGCATCTCCTAAATTCTAAGAGACCCCCAAAATCTTGCAGCCAGGAAAGCAGTGGGCAGCTGCAGCCTCTCTTGGTGACTCTCTAGTGATTGTAGCCCCACCTTGGCTACTTCTTTCCCATAACATTTCTAGAGAGCCAAAGCAGCCCCATGTGGGCTTTGTCTTGTTGCTCCACCTATCCTGGGCCCCTCCTTGTTTCACTGTCCCCAGCTTTAGTAAACATACTCTCAAAAAAAAGGTCCTGCAAGTTGTAGCATATTTTGTACTTTATACACACACACATATAGCATATTTTGTCGTGTACAGTGCACACTTTATTGCCCAAATTTTTGAGGGAAAAATAAGGATGTACACTATACATGGGTAGTACTAATTCCATATCTATATAAATCTTTTAAATTCTTTTACTTATGCTTATGCATTAAAAGTGTAACTTTAGAAAGCAATAATGATACCCATATGCAAAATAATACCTTGGAATATGATAATCAGTTTTGTTTTGAAATATGAACAAGTAAATACTTGAATTAAAAAAGTAAAACAAATGATTTTTTTCTCTGAAAGTTTGGGCCAAAAACATGGGTGCACATTATGTATGGCAAAATACGGTGTGTATATATATTTTTGTTTATTTGTTCATTTGGTTTTTTTGTTTCCCTGAAAGGATTTTACTGGACTCTCCAGATTCACTTGCATTGCAATTACAAATGTTATTTCAGAGTGTTAATTATCCAGATAACTAACACTCATTTAATAAAAGCATATTTAATTCTAGTTCAGAAGGATAACATTATCTAAATTTGTTCTGTAATTTCAAGAGGGCAGCCTATTCAAAGCCTAAAAACAACATTGCATTAATCATATATTTGCAACTTATTTACTTTAGAGTCTCATGTACATCTAATTTATGTTCTTGAATGTGTATCAGTCATCTACACACAGGCACACTGACATACACATTTAAACTGTGCAATGAAAGGGAACCAACTGCATGGGAAAATATATTTGTTAACGATACCTTGGAGAAGGATTTGATCTCCAAAATATATAAAAAACTCATACAACTCACTCCAGGAAGATAAACAATCCAAATTAAAAAGTGGGCAAAAGACTTGAACAGATGCTTCTCCAGGGAGGACATGCAGAGGGCCCAGAGACATATGAAAAGATGCTCAGCATCACTAGCCATCAGAAAGACGCAAATTAAAACCACAGTGAGATACCACTTCACACTGGTCAGATGGCCATCATAAACAAATAAACAAATAAGTGCTGGAGAGGATGCGGAGAAAAGGGAACCCTAGTGCACTGTTGGTGGGAATGCAGATTGGTGCGGCCACTGTGGAAAACAGTATGGAATTTCCTCAGAAGACTAAAAATGGAACTAACTGCCTTTTGATCCAGCAATTCCACTGCTGGGATTATATCCTAAGAACCCTGAAACACCAATCCAAAAGAACCTAGGCACCCCAATGTTCTGGAGGCAACCACCCGAAGTGCTGGAGGCAACCTAAGTGCCCATCAGTAAATGAGTGGATCAAAAACCTGTGGTACATTTACAGAATGGAATACTATGCAGCAGAAATAAAGAAGGAACTCCTACCCTTTGTGACAGCATGGATGGAACTGGAGAGCATTATGCTAAGTGAAATAAGCCAGGCAGTGAAAGACAAATATCACATAATCTTACCTATACATAAGTGGAACCTAATCAACAAAACAAACAAGTGAGTAAAACATAACCAGAAACATTGAAATAAAGAACAAATTGACAATAACCAGAGGGGAAGGGTCATCAAGGAAGATATATATAAAGGACCCATGGACAGAGCCAAAGGGGGCTAGGATTGAGGGTGGGATGTGGGAGTGGGGTGGGGGAAAGTGGTGGTGTGAAAATGGAAACAATTGTACTTGAGTAACAATAAAATAAATAAATACATTAAAGAATAAACTGTGCAATGAGTTTTAAAGTAAATTTCCCTTGTAGGATTTTCTAGGTTATCTTTTATTTCCCTTTTCCCTAATTTGTTTGAAAACTAACTTCAGATATTTGGTAGGCATTCCTAAGATTTTTGGCTTTTCTTCCTTTATTTTCTAACGTAAAAGAGAAGCAGCCGAGAGGAAACAGAACCAAATTTGGTTGGCCCTGATACAAATTTCAACTATTTATATTCCACAGCTACCAAACGTTTTTTTGTAAATATTAACAACCTTAGCCACAATCTAAATTTTATTACATAAGCAAAACTTATACACTCTGAAATCAAAACTATACCAAGAGTTCAGTCTAGTTTAGTGGGCATGTGAATTTATAAAATGACAAAAATTACAGGATAATCCTCACTTTCTCCCATTCATTTCTGGAAAATGTATTTTAAATACTTTTCATTTTCCCACAGGAATCTAACATTGCCATAACGTTCCTGGGCACTTACTCTCCCATCTTGGCTGTGACTAGCAACATATTATAAAAGCAAATATAATACGATAAACCTTTTTTGAGATTATACTCAAAGCAGTCTACTCAATGTTAAAACGTTGGCAAATAATTAAAAATCTTTAAGAAATAAAAATTGTGCGGTGGTCAAAAAAACATGGACATAGGATTTATTAGGCATCAGTTTTTAATGTTCCTTGAAGTTCAATTTTGAGCTTGAAGGAACAAAGTGTTACTGGGTTGAGTAACTTGTCCAAGATTACACAGCAAGCAGAGTAAGAGACCAGACTAAAACCCAGTCCTGTTGAATTTAGTTAATGTTCCTTCTGTGTCAGGGAAGGAACACTGGCAATGCACTTTAAAAAAAGGGTAAGAACTGTGGTACACTTACACAATGGAATACTACACAGCAGAAAGATAGAAGGAACTCCTACCCTTCGCAAAAGCATGGATGGAACTGGAGAGCATTATGCTAAGCGAACTAAGCCAGGCAACAGAAGACAAATATCATATGATCTCACCTATATTTGGAACCTAATGAACAAAACAAACAAATGAGCAAAATAGAACCAGAGACATGGAGACTAGGAAAAGACTGACAGTGACTATAGGGGAGGGTGGAGGGGATTAGGGGTGGAAAGATGGGGAAGGGATTAGTCAAGGCACATGTGTGAATGACCCATGAACTTGGACAAAATGAACTTGGGTGGGGATTGTGTGTGGGAGCGCAGGGTAGGATGGGTGGAGGAGAGTGAAGGGGGAAATATTGAGACAACTGTGATCAAACAAAAAATAATTGTAATAAAATTAAAAAATAAACTGTAATAGAATTTAAAAGAATGGATAAGAAGACCGTGGGAAGAGAGAAGACGTTCCTTTCTAAAAGAACTCCATGAAGAGTGCTTCAAGTGCCTGTAATCAGTGAAACCAGATTTCCTAAAACATGAGGAGGAAAGTGAACTTGGGCTTCTGATCAAAGGGAACCAATCACACGTTCACCTTCCACAGTGGCACCAGCTGCTCAGAACTCCCCCTACTTTGGCCTTTTAAATTAATTTATTCAAACTTATTTGTTTAAGCTGCTACATTCTACATACTATGGGGAATAAAAATGTAAACAAGTTTTCAGATATCAGAAAAGAAACAAAACTTAAAAAGTAGAGTAAATGTAACATATATTTGATATAAAGTGAAGATACTAACTACAACAGGAACAAATAATTTAATAGTAAGGTTGGTTGCCTTAGAATTTTGTTGGGCTTGGGGACTTATTTAAATGAACCACACAGCTTAGAAACTGCCTAGGGAGGTTTTCCTGATGACTTGTTTCTGATCAATTTCCCCGTCGCAAGCAAAAACACTTTAAATTATGCTGTTAACCTTACTGAATGCTCAATATTATGTTTGTCCTTTTCAAATTTAGACATTGCAGCCTTTAAATATTTAAAAGCATCATTAAGTATTTCAGTCATGATGGGTTGAAGAAAGGTCCCTTCTTACTCCTATTATCTTTGTTCTATCTCCCTTCAAGGAGGATTTATTCAAGGAGAACACAGGACTTTCTTTAGCCTTAGTTGGGAGGCGTACCTCCTTCTTTTCCTTCCCTGCCAAGCCTGGAGAAATCAGAACAGTCTTCTTTGGGAACTAGAGTCAAAAAAGGTGATGAGAAATGAAGTTCGGGTGTCAATTAGGCAGACTTGAGGGAGCAAAGACCCCCAATGTGCTGGACAAAAGAGAAAAGTGTGTCTGATACCACCTCCAAGTTGACAACTAAAATTATTCAGATTTTTCACTATATACTCCAAACACCCTCTGTTTTTAACAAGAGGAATTTTTCTTTTTAAAAATTCTGACAGGCTTTTCTACTGTAATATACCATACTTCATAATCACTGAGTTTGCACTGCTGTTTGCTCATATGTTGGTTTCAGGTAAACATAGACATACAGTAATTATGTGGAGTTAATAGTTCTCTTTATTTTTTCTCATATTTAGAAACATTTAGTTTCTCTGATGCAAATGTTAGTTTTGCATATGAATTAATCACTTGCCGTATCCTATGGTGTGTACATAGTGCCGAAGCGTCCTCGTGAGGGGATCTTTTCTTTGTCTGTACTAATGTAACATAGTGGTTGGAATCTGGGCTTGCCGCTTGCCAGCTGTGTTATCGTAGACCAGTCACTTTCTCTCCGTGTACCTCAATTTCTTCAATTGACAACGGGGATATAATAACGATTCTTCATACATTTGTTATAAGATCAAATGGGGTCACATTATAAAACATCTTATGTGTACGTGTAAAATAACTTTCCCCTTTCTAAATGTGTGTGCAGATACCTAACTATCTCCAGACTTCTATTCGACTAATAGACTAATTTGCCATCTTTTTCTTGTCTTCATTTCTCTTCTCCCTATTTCCATATTAGGTATCAGAGGGAGAACAAAATAAGAAATTACTGGAAAGACTGGCCTGTGTGTGAAAACCTTTGAAATCTGATTACAGGCCATTTAGCGTACTATGGGAAGCAAGTAACAAATTCAGTACAATGCCAGTGGTTTAAGTTGGCTCACAAGTAAGGGGTTCAGGGCTGGCTTGACTCAGTGAGTATAACGTCTCTGCAGTTTTCTTTGGCTTTGATCCTTTTAGTATGATGGGTTTTTCCTGAGTTTGCCTTGCAAAATGCCTCTAGAAGTTCCAGGCCCCACATAATGAGCACATAGAAGATGAGAGGGAGTCTATTTTGCTTTTGTTTCACGACTTCCTGGCCCATATTAGGTTGCAGGCTGATTTCTGAAACAATTTTTGAAGTTAGGGGACCACCATGAACTAATTGGATTAGCTGAACCAGTCTCTTTAATATGGGAGGTGGCATTATTCTTAGAAAATGAAGCCCAAACTCTGGTGCTAGGGCCCATCAACTTCCTTTCAAAAACACTGATAATAGTGGGAAGAGTCGATGCCTGAACAAGAGCGGGAGTGTGTCTGCAAAGAGGAAGGAGGAATGGATACTTACACACAGCTCTCGATGTCTATCTAATACATAGGTTATATTTCCTACATGAGAAGATGTCTGAATGAGGGGACAGTTATGGCTGGTGTACCTTCAAACTCCATAAAGTGTTTTTTTTTAATTATATGCTTCATTTCTAGGATGTGTTTGGTTTTAAAACTGGGCACACTGAAGACAACGTGGCCAGCCTTGTCTGTCCATGTGTTGACCATGGCACCAGGGCGGCACTCATCTAACTGTAGCTCTGGGCTTATTTAAAAAATCATGTATAGCATTACGTATTTTTTTATTTTATTTTGAAATAATTTGAAACTTGGGGAAAATTTGCATGGATAGTACAATTAACTTTTCTTCTCTGAATCCTGTGTAAGTTACTGACATGATGCCCATTACACCCCCATACTTATGTGTAATTCCAAAAGCAAGGACACGCCCCTACCCGAGCACCCCACAGTTATCAAAATCCGAAAATTAACATTGCTACATTACTTCTGGCTGGTTTCTAACCTCATTTATGTTTTGGCAGTTGTCCCAAGAATATGTTTTGCAGCTAAAAGATCCAGTCAATGATCACGTGTTGCATTTGGTTTCTTTTTAATCTCCCTTAGTCTTCAATCTCATTCACCCTTGACTTTCATGACTTTTATAGGCCATTCACTTGGTAGAACACCCCTCAGTTTGGGTATGTCTGTGTGAGGTTTTCTCACGATTGATTTAGATGACGTATATGTGGCAGGTGTATCACAGAAGCACAAATGTGATGGTGTGTTCTTTTTATTGCATTTATCATTGCTCTATGATTTTAATTTGCTCCATTATTGGTGATGATCACTTTGAATCCTTGATTATGGTGGCATCTGTCAGGTTTCTCTGCTGTAAAGTTATTAAATTCTCTTTATAATTAATAGTAGCTGGGAAGAATTTCTGTGCAAAGGTAGATTGGCCTTCAGGGCTAGCTTAATGCAATTCTTTTATTTTTGCAATTTAATTAGTTCTTTTTACATGTATATATGTAAATATCTTATTCTTCTTTTTAAATACTGAATACTTCATAAATTTGCATGTCCTCCTGGCACAGGGCCATACTAATCTCTGTATTTTCCAAGAAAATATCTCATTCTTTGTCAAACTTTTATCCATTAGTTTTAGTATCTATTGCTATATTTTGGCTGAATTGTGTTATTATGATAAAGGTTGCCAATTGTTTAACTCCTCTAATGAAAGCATTCCTTCTATATTTATAATTGCCATTCTAGTGTAAGGTTCCTATTTATCTATTTACTTATTTCTATAAATATGAGCTCACAAATTACTATTTTATAAAATGAGCTATAATTTTGTGTTTTGATGTTCATGTTGTTCTTGAATTGGTCAGTGGAAGTTCCTTCATATTGGCTCCTGTGTCATTTTGACATGTCTCTTTCATTCATTGAGTACTTTATTGTTTTCTCACATAAAAAGTTGTTCCAGACCTGTCTTATATGTTTCCAACTTCAACCCCAGAATCAGACATTTCTGTAGTGGGCTTTGCTTTTTAAATAGGGAATGGTATTTAGAAACCAAGATTTAGGTGTTAGATATGTTCATTGTGAATGGGGTTTCATTATTCCCAGGGTCTCTCAGTCAGAGATAGAGAAAATATTTCAGTTCAAACCAATACTTCAATGTTCTGTTTCTCAATTCAGCATACCAAAATCTAACTTTAGCTTTCTTCGAGGGGTAATTCTCTTAATTATGTAGAGGACATTGGGTCATACACAAAATGCTTCCATGAAATGTCCAACTGTGTTAGTTTCCAATGGCTGCTGTAACAAATTAGCAGAAACTTTGTGGTTTAAAATAACACAAATGCATTCTCTTACAGTTGTGGAGCCCAGAAGTCTGAAATCAGTTTCACTGGGCTAAAGTCCAGATGTTTCAGGGCTAATCCCTTCAGGAGGCCATGGGAGAGAATCTGTTTACATTTTCTAGAGGCCACCTATATTCCTGGGCCTGGGGCGGGTTCTTCCTTCTTCAAAGCTCATCCCTCTAATCTCTACTTTTCTCTTCCAGTCTCTGCAACAGGCTTTTTCTGGTTCTGACTCTGACTTCTCCTGCTTTTCCTTTGAGATTACATTGGGCTTACCCTGATAATTGCCTCACCTCATAATTTTTAATTTAATCTCATCTACAAAGTCTCTTTTACCATAGAAGGTGAAATGTTCACAAGTTCCAGGGATTAGAACATGAAGGCCTTTGGGGCCACTGCAACACAAATACTCAGCTAATCCGTTTCAATTTTCTTATTATTTGTGGATTAAATTTCACTTTTGAGTTGTATTAATCAGGACACTTTCATTTGCAAGCGTTAAAGGCATGGGCTCCCGTAAATGAAAGTCACAGTGATATCTGCAACAGGCCCTGTTGAATCCAGAGGGTCAAGGATATTGACCGGAATCTTTTTCTCCATCCTGCAGCCTGCTCTCCTCTGTGTGTGTGTGTCCTTAGCCTGGCTCTAATCTTCCTATTGGCAAGAAAGCCTCTAGTACCTCCAGGATTTATTTTTCCATTTTGGAACACTGGACATTAATAGATTTTTTCTTTCCCTTAGAGTGTTAATAAAATCTAGTCAAGTGAGTTTCATTGATCCAACTTTAATAGGACTCTATAAATCAAAATAGTTGCTGCTCTTATTGAAACTGCAACAGTTTTATATATTTTAAATTTATATACCACTTAATATATTATTAGTTTATTTACTCATTCAAGGTTTTTCTCAAATTCCTTTCTTTCTCTCAACCTTTCTTTCTTTTTTTCTTTCTTTTTTTTCTTTCTCTCTCTCTCTCTCTTTCCTTCTTTCTTTCTTTCTGTCAAATATCTTCTCATTTAAAAAAGAATCACATGGCTTATTTGTGATTTTTATTGCTTTTTAAGTTTTTGTTTTAACATTTTAAACTTGTTTTGGGAGATAAAAATAATT
Source organism: Desmodus rotundus (assembly GCF_022682495.2). Classification (NCBI taxonomy): domain Eukaryota; kingdom Metazoa; phylum Chordata; class Mammalia; order Chiroptera; family Phyllostomidae; genus Desmodus; species Desmodus rotundus. The sequence continues at coordinate 135,611,649 of NC_071387.1, forward strand.
TACAAAGAAAATGTGATCTTATTGTGGATGATAATTTAATTATTTAATAGTTATTTATCATTTTAATAATTTACTTATTAATTATTAAATTTAACAGATTTGCTTTTATTAAGTGATTTTTATAATACTGCATATATGTAAATTGTTTTAAGTCATTTTCTATTATGAGTTAGTAAACCCTGAGGTGAGAATATAATGCATGGTTGTTGTAGGCATTTAGACATATAAAAATATGAAAAATATACTTACATTAAAGAAGTTAAAAGCTGCATATGTTGTTTACAGTTTTTCTGGTGTTATTTTCTTTGATTTTCATGTTGCTGCTTTCTTTTGTTTCTGTCATTGAAATATTTATGAAGTGTAAATAGATTTGGACCACCTGCTGATTTGAATAACTAAGTATAGTATCTTTAGTGGTTGTTCTTTTTCAGAATTTTCTAGTATCAAATGTCCTATTTTCAGGAAAAAGCACCAGTTATTTGCAAACAAAGCAAAGCTTAATTGAATAATAAAATATCTTTAAAATTCAACTTTAGCCCTGGGTAGTGTAGATCAGTGGATTGAGCACAGATCTGCAAACCAAAGGCTCACTGGTTCGATTCCCAGTCTAGGGCATAAGCCTGGGTTGCAGACCAGGTCCCCAGTAGGGGGTGCATGAGATGCAACCACACATTAATGTTCCTCTCCTTCTCTTTCTCCCTCCCTTCCCCACTCTAAAAATAAATAAGTAAAATATTAAAAAATATCAACTTTATACAAGGCAAGCTTTATTAACCTTTCTAATATTAATTTTTTTAAATTACAAAAGTTGTACTTTTAGTTGAACCAGACCTTATAGATATTTTAATGCCTCTTTAATTAGAATTTATACTCCTTTGAGGGAGAGAGAAGGAGAAAATTTATAGGACTTTAATCAATACCTTTAGACTGATGGATATTCACATTATAAAGCTGAACACTGTTACTTAGTAATGCTTCTCTAACTGAAGAACCATAAGAACTTGCCTTTTTCATATCCAATTGATATGTGACAGACAAAATACCTGATGCATTATTGTCTATAGATGCTGTTATATTTTCCATAAAAAATAGTATTTTCTTTTGGTTTAGGGTAGAATAATTCTGTTGCAGTGATGGGGCAGAAAGAGTGTGCAGTCCTGAAGCAATTTATTTTTTGACTCCAGTTATTCTTTAAAACCTTACTAGGGGGCCTCTTCTCCAGCTCTGTGGATAAACCTCAGGCTACTTTCATGACCTTCCAGGTTACCTTTAGGTCCTTCTAATCCCTCAGACGATCTCAGGCCATTCAAATATTTATTTTCATGAAATAGAATTTTCAAGTTCATTAAAGTTTAAGATTCTTCCCTTCATTAGATTGGGCCACTAGCGGTGCAAAAAGGAGAGAAAGGGGCTGGTTAGCTTCTTTATTTCTCCAGAGTGCTTGCTTCTTCTCCTTCTAAACTCCAGAGGTTGCCCTTCTCATTCCTCCTCTAGGGTTCCAAGAGGTATGGGGAGGGCAAATACACACACACACACACACACACAGTCTGTCCATAAAACGCCCAGCCACTATTAATAAAATGAAAAGAGTTTGTGCAATATCGATGTAACCTGGCAGCCCAGGAGAGTGGACTGGAATGTGCATGTGTGAACAACGATGACTTCACTGGGGTCAGTAGACCCCATTGAATGAGCATGTGTATTGTGTGGCCATCACATTCAAAATGACTGAGTTGAGCAATGAATCTGCATCAAATTTTGCATTAAGCTTGAACATTCCTTTGCGGAAACTATTTAGATGATTCAGAAGGCTGCAGCTATGGACAACTGGTGACTGGTAGCTTCATAACAACAATGTACCTGCTCACGCATCATGCCTTGTACAGAGTTTTTTAGTGAACCATCAAATCACCCAGGTGACTCAGCCCTCCTACAGCCCAGATTTGGTGCCCTGAAACTTCTGGCTTTTCCCAGAAGTAAAATCACCTTGGAAAGGGAAGAGATTTCTGACCGTTGCGATTCAGGAAAATACAACAGGGCAGCTGATGGTGATTGGGAGAACTGTGTGAGGTCCCAAGATGCCTACTTTGAAGGGGACTGAGGCATCATTGTCCTGTGTACAATGTTTCTTGTATCTTCTTCAATAAATGTCTCTGCTTTTCATATTACATGGCTGGATACCTTCTGGACAGACTATACACACACACTACTTGTCCGGCACTTATTTGTGTTGGTTCCTCTGTCCATGGCAGATGTGCATGGTCAACTTTTACTGGCAGAAGTGCTTTTGTGTGCTCTTTGGAAGACACCACATCTTCCCATCTCCATTGTTGAAAGATCTTGCACCTACTTTTCTTGATTTGCTGGTGAATACATTTTCTGGCTGACTGTTTGTAGCTCTTCTTTCAGTTCTTAGGAATTTAGAAAGCTTACTCCCTCCTGTGTTTTCTCACATGGGAAGCATATTTTCCTGGGCAGGACAACACCCTAGCCAATTTTCTTTTGTGTCAAGAATACACTGAGTTCAATGGGATGGTCTGTCTAAACTCTCTGCCATCAGAGAAATAGGCCAGACACGGTCACCTGGCAGACAGAGATACCAGGTATGGGGCTGATGTCAGGTAGCTGTGATCCCCAAACTCCAGAGGAAATATGTCAAACTTTCTGATTAGGCCATCAATGTCTCTTTCCGCAAGCTTCAGGGTACATAGTGGTCCATAACAACCTTCCCCCCTTCCTCTTCAGTCTCTCTTTAAAAATTTTCTGCAGGTGACAAGTTAGCATGAGCATGGGGTGGGAAAGAAAAACAGTTTCCCAGGCACCTTATTTACAAATCCCACTTAGGTGGCCTTGAATCTTTCTTTGGAATGCATGTGCCATATAGTTACCAAATCTGAGAGATAGAGTGCTATTTAAATCCTGTCACAAGCAAAGAATCACTAACTACTTCAGGATATGATCTATTTTGTTTTCCTAGTCAGGGACTTGATAGTGGAAGTATGATGTGGGAAAATCTAAGTTATGATAAATGTACTTTCCTTCCAAATTGTCTACTAACTATTAAATTTTTGTTGCTCCAGTTCCTTCGTGTATAATATTCTACTTGTCTCATGGTGAGATTATGAAGGTTATAATAGTGTAAATTACCTGGAATTAGTGTGGGGGGATCTAGTAATTACTCGACAAACATCCCACCATTTTTCTATAGCTTGTCACTGAAGAAATTGAGGCTAAAATGAACACTTTTTGGAGTTTAAGTGTATTACACTTAGAATTGAATTTCAAAAGCACTTACCTTTTAAGGTAGCTGCAAAAGATCTGTAGGAGAAGAGAGAGAACAGTATCACCCTCCTTGAGTACATATGTTTTTATCAAGTAATCTGCTCAACTTTTAAGGCACTTGCAAAATCACTGCCTGATCAGGTCCGTTCATCCCAACAGTTAGGCATTTTGGTGCTGCAGTTTCACCCATCAGCATTTTGTAAATAACAACAGCTTGTTTACATATATGCAAATCATAACATGCACACTTGTTATCAACATTTTGTTAATGGACTACTAACAAGTTGAAAAGAAATATTGTCATTTTAACAATTATGTGAGTAAAAGGGACAAATTATAAATATCATAGGAATACAAGTATTACTATACACTTGATTCCACAATTAGGAAAATAGCTTTAAAAATATAATACCCAATTTAGTATGCTCGAGGTTTGTACATTATTTTTAGAAGTTGTTGTTTTGTGAGACAGAACTAAGCTAAGCTGCTTTTGAATATTTGACCCATCTAAACTGTGAGATAATAAACACTTCTCCTTTGAGCTAATTAGTTTGGATTAATTTGTTATGCAGCAATGAGTAATTAATACATGTAGCTATTATTTTGAATATCTGATAAGTGAGAGTTTAAATCTAAACTAAGTTGGAGCTAGTGGTAGGGGAAGAATTTTAAATGGATTTGGGAGTGAGAAGAAATTTAAGCACTGGTAGCCCAAGCCAGTTCATACTTTGTCATCTATTGGAGGATTCTAAGGCAGGGCTTCCTAACTGGTGTGCTGTGAACTGGGTGAAGGTGTTTTGACATATGGATTCCTCTGAGCTCTTTGGGTGGTTTGGTGAGGTCTGGGAAGCCTAGGTCCTTGAGGCTGGTCACCTCTTCTTTCTGGAGAAAGCTTCTTTCTTTATGTATGTGTCATAATGTGAAATAGTCAGACAGCACTGGCATTTATGAGGCTAGTGACTTTGCTTTGGTCACATGAGTTGATTTTATATAAAATGTGAATTACAAAGGTTAGACTAAGTCAGATTCTTAAAATCTAGGGTACTATAGTCCTCTAAGATCTATGAATGGGGATTCAAAGATTCCACAAAGAAGTTGAAATTTTATGCAAAATTGTATGTGGCTGCTGCTATGGCATCATCTGTGTTTATGTGTTTTTCAGAGGACAAATTTTATTCCTTTTAGCAGATTTTCAAGTAAGTCTATAAACCAAAAGAAATTAAGGACCACCAGACCACATGCTCTGCAAGACCTTTCCAGCTCTTAAATTTCCAGAATTCTAGATCTAGAGGAATTGGGCTGCAGATCACTATCTGATTGAAGGTCAGGCAGAGCACTCTACATCCTTGGGTGGACCTTTCAGGACCAGTCTTTGTACTTGCTATATTTTCTCATAATGTGGGGCTAAGGGCATGAGCTCTGGGTCCACAGTGCATGGATTTAAACCTTGACTCAGTGACTTGATCTTGGGGAAGTGACTCAGTCTCTCTGTGCTTGTTTCCTCAATCATATTAGCAATTTTATCCATTATACAGAATTGCTGTGATGATTACATGAGTTATTCCATGTCAGGTGCTTAGAACTATGCCTGTCAGGCACATAGTCAGTAATCAATAATGTTTCTTACAGTGATTATTATTGCTGTTGGCTGTTGGATCCACACTTCCTCCTAGTAGCTCGAATGTCTGGAACTCGACTAGGATTAGGGCTCCTTGAATCCACACCAGAACTGGATTATTGTGGCAAAGAGCAGCAACTCTGCTGTCCATTTCCCTTCCCTTGCTTTAGGAGATATCTGCGTAGAAGACAAGATGTCTTAGAAGTTATTTATTCACCTTGACCTGACTTGGCAAGAACAGGCAGAGGCTGTTGTTCACCTTATAGGTCTCAGATTTTTTTCTTTGCAAAATAAAAGTGCTAGACTACATCACATCTATGGTCTCTTTCAGTCATAATACTGCGAATGAGTAAAAAATAGAAGGAATGCACAGGTAAGTGACATTAGTGGTGAAGTGAAGTGAAAGATAACCATTCTAATTGCATTTTCAATCTTTAAAAAATTGATCTGGACATTAAGATAAGAACTTGCCTTCCAAGGCTTTCTAGGTTTGTATTACATATGAAACAAGTCTAGTTTTTGAAAAAAATGAGAGATGTTTTAGATTAAAAATTTATTCAATTTTGACACTAAATTTCATATTCTAAATCATGAGGATGTATCTATATCTGCACCTTCATCTCTATATGTGAAGGTTTCACATTAATGAAAATTTGAGCATTTTTATGAACAAACTTAATTTCCTTTAAAATATTAGTAATATTAAAATTGATATTTTCCTCCAATAATCTTACTGTTTATATATTTTTTCCAAAAAGTAAAGCAACTGTTGTGTAAATGAAAGACTCAAGTTGCTTAAAAATGTGGCAGGACCAAGAAATAAAATTTTAGAAAGGCAGTTAAAAGATTCTACCTGGAAAGGAATGCTTCAGATTAAGCAGGCTTCACCTTCCTTTTTGTATCACGGCTTAAAAAATAATGCCTCAAAACTGCCAGCAGAGGTCCTCAGTCCCACAGTTTATCAATCATATATATTGCAGCATCTCTTTCCCTATAGTCCAACAAATTGATTTCAAGGACTCGTTTGCTTGCTTCAGGTATCTAATCTCCATATGGGTTTAAGCTATTAATGGAGAAGAATATTTAAATTAAAAATGCCATATACATGTAACAATGTATAATATATAAGAAAGCATTATACAGACACAAAAAGCCTAAGGAATAAAAGTGCAAGTCTCATGTTTTTAATTCAATGGTTTTCAGAAAAATCCATCAGATAAAGGTAAAGACTGGTGATGGAAAAGACTAAACTGTTATGTGAAAGTCTGGTTTTTAACAATATTTTCAGCTTTGTTCTTTTTTCATTTGAACTATTGTTCTACTTCTGGGCGAAAAAGGAATCTTAAGTTAAAAATTCGAATATTCTATGTTTTTTCACTAAAGATGAATTTTAATGAGAAAATAAAATGATCAGGAATAGGAATAACAAATGGGAGGTTATTGCTATCTGAAATAAGTAGACATGCTTTTTGAGTTGCCAGGCCTCCTCACCCCTATTCGATTTTTGTCGTTACACTGAGGTAGCAGCCGAATACACTGAGTGAGGAGGAACAACCAAAAGGGATGCTAGTGCCATTTTTAATCATGTGTTGGGCATGACTGTCCCGTCCCTTTTTAAAAGCACGTTCTCAGATTCTGCAGTGCTGCTCAGAATGATATGGGTAACTAATTTTCATGTACATAATGATATACTAGGTATAGATACACAGGGAGGTCTTCAGGGCTAGTTATCACAGGTTTGGTTTTACATAAAGATGTTTGGAGTATATGCAGTGTTTTATCAGTTCAAACGTTGCATGTACATAACACAGCATCTTTCTGGTGCATTAAAAATGCTGTTCAGGTGTATATATTACATTAATCTTTATGTCTTTTTTCTCATAAAACTATGTGCTACTATACATTTGGGACATTCCATTACACTGAATAATGTCCTAGAACACTATTCAGACTTCTGAATAGCAAAAGCTATCCTTAAAATATTTGTTGACCAAATAAAAATATAAGAAAGTGAATTATATAACATATTTCAAAGTTATACAGAAATGAATGAACATGTGTGTTTTATATATAAGTTAGATTTTAGAGTATATCCAACCATATTATAGAACCCTTAACATAACATTTCATTAGATCAAAAGCCCTTATATATTTTGCAATTATACTCATGTGCAATTATACTCATTCTTTTTAAATGTATTTTTGTTGTATTTTTTCCATTATCCTTTATCCCCCTTATACATTCTTAAATTCTCTTCATATAGGACATAAATCTATAAATTTCATGACTCATTGGGATATTACACTTCAAGTTTTGGCTGTTATACTGGTGTGCTGTTTTTCTGTGGCTTGGCAAACTTGAGGGGTGAATTTTATTGTTCTCACTTTTATCTAAGCAACAACAAATACCTTAAAATACAAATTAAAAAATTTCATCTCCTACTTGCCAACTAAACTCAAATATAAATCATACTATCCATTTATAGATCAAATCTGAGGCATATATTGCTCAAGAGTTATGGATGCTCTTTCTTTTGTGATTCTTAATTATCGAGGCTTCTAATCTTAGTGTGGTGTCTATATTCGTAAAGGGAAAAGAAATGCAGAGAATCTGACAGGGGTCCCTAAGGGGCTGGCATGTGAAACGCACTGAGCATTGGTCAGGACGTGAAGAAAGCTACTTAGAAGTTTCATCCTTATACTTGTGAGCCACATACATCTGGAATGAAATATAATTGACATTCTAAAATTAGTCTGAAGAGGTGAGTTAAGAAGCATTGTTTTGCTTTAGTGCTTGAAAATATGATCTATAATTCCCAAGGTGTACAATCATCATTTTTACATATTTCAGAACCATTTTGCTCACTCTTTTACTCCTGTTTAGTTCCTTGGTGATAAGTCACTCACAATCCTTTAATCTTTTTCACCTCATTATTTTTCTTCCTTTTTTAATATAAAAGGGTTTATTTTATTTTATGTTTAATATATTTTATTGATTATGCTATTAGAGTTGTCCCATTTTTTCCCCCTTTGCTCCCTCTACCCAGTACCCCCCATTCCCTCCGACAATCCCACTGCTTAGTTCATGTCTGTGGGTCATGCATATAAGTTCTTCAGCTTCTCCATTTCCTATACTGTTCTTAACATCCTCCTGTCTATTTGTACCTACCAACTTGTACTTCTTGATCCCTACACCTGTTCCCCAATACTCCCAGTTGATAGCCCTCCAAATGATCTCCATACCTCTGATTCTGTTCATGTTCTGCTTGTTTGCTTAGTTTGTTTTTATTTTTGTTTTTTAGATCCAGTTGTTGATAGTTGTGAGTTTGTTGTCATTCTCCTGTTCATGGTGTTGATCTTCTTCTTAGATAAGTCCCTTTAACATTTCATATAATAAGGGCTTGGTGATGATGAACTCCTTTAATGTTACCTTGTCTGGGAGCACTTTATCTGCCCTTCAATTCTAAATAATAGTTTTGCTGGATAGAGTAATCTAGGTTGTAGGTCCTTGCTTTTCATCACTTTGAATACTTCTTGCCTGTCCCTACTAGCCTGCAAAATTTATTTTGAGAAATCAGCTGACAGTCTTATGGGAATTCCTTTGTAGGTAACTATTTGCTTTTCTCTTGCTTCTTTTAAGATTCTCTCTTTATCTTTAACCTTTGACATTTTAATTATGATGTGTCTTGGTGTGGACCTCTTTGGGTCCAACTTGTTTGGGACTGTCTGTGCTTCCTGGGCTTGTATGTTTAGTTCTTTCACCAAATTAGGGAAGTTTTCTTTCATTAATATTTTCAAATACGTTTTCAATTTCTTGCTCTTCCTCTTCTCTTCCTGTCACCCCTATGATTTGGATGTTGGTATATTTGCAGTTGTTCCAGAGGATCTTTAGCCAATCCATTTTATTGGATTCTTTTTTCTTTGTGCTGTTCTGATTGATTTTTTTCCTCTTTACATCCCAAATCATTGATTTGATTATGAGTTTCATCCACTCCACTGTTGGTTCCCTGTAAATTTTTCTTTGTTTTACTTAGTATAACCTTCATTTCTGCCTGGGTCTTTTTTATGCTATTGAAGTACCCATGAGTTCTTTGAGTATCCTAATAACCAGTGTTTTAAACTCTGCATCTGATAGATTGCTTGTCTCCATTTTGTTTAGTTCTTTTTCTGGAGTTTTGTTATGTTTTTTCATTTGGGAACTATTTCTTTGTCTCCTCATTTTGGCAACCTCTGTGTGTTTGTTTCTATGTAATAGGTAGAGCTTCTTTTACCTCCTGTCTTAGTAGCGTGGCACATTATAGAAAAGCATACCACCTGGCTGGTGTGGCTCAGTGGATTGAGCTCCAGCCTGCAAACCAAAGGGTCATTGGTTTGATTCCAATCATGGCACATGCCTGGGTTGTGGGCCAGGTCACTAGTAGGGGGCATGCAAGATGCAACCACACATTAATGTTCTTCTCCCTCTCTTTCTCTCTCCATTCCCTTCTCTAAAAATAAAGTCAAATCTTAAAAAAAAAATAATAAAAGCGCTCTGGTAAGTTGGATGGGGTGGAACCTCAGGTAATTTCCAAGGTGGGGCAACCTATGTGAACCAGGTTGATGGAGTCTCAGATATGGTATCACTGCTCTGTGGCTCTCTGTGGGGAGGGCTCAGAAAGAGGACAATGCCACTGTGTGGCCTCTGGAGTTTTGTCCGGGAGGAAGCTGTCCCCCAGCACTTGCCCTGATGCCAGACACTTCAGTTTGTCCCTTTGTGCCTCTGGTACCCTTCCAGCTGCTGCTCCCATGCTGGATCTCAGAGGGAGTGTCAGTGTAAGTCCTAAGTCAGTTGCAGATCCCTTAAGAGGAGATGCCTGAATCCTGCAGTTTTTCTGCTGCCCCATCCCCCACTGGTTTTTACAGCCAGAATTTATGGGGACTTATCTTCCTGGCACTGCAACCTTGGGCTGGGTGGACTGGTGTGGGGCTAGGATCCCTCCCTCCCAAGGAATCCCTCCTGATTTTTATCTACCACATATCAGTGTGGGACTGCCTGTTCCATGTCTCCACCCCTCCTACCCATCTGGATGAATGTGACTTCTTTAATTTCTTGGTCGTAGGACTTTTATACAGCTTGATTTTCTGATGATTCTGGGTGATATTTGTTCTGTAGTCTAGTTGTAATTTTTGCTGTGGTTGAGTGAGGAGGAAAGCCATGTTTACCTATACCTCCATTTTGACTGGAAGTCTAAGAAGGTCTATCTCCTCATTAGTTTTCAATTTTGCACAGCAAGTATTTTCAATGATGACTGCTTCTTTTCTAAGGAGAAATGCTGATGTGCACAAGCTATGCTGTGGAGAGGAGTTGAAAGGGGAAGGAGGCAGAGGAAAAAACTAACAATTTATTCTCCAAAGGCCACTGAACTGGCAAAGCGATGGAATGGTTTCTATATCCTCACATAGGAGTTAGTCTTTTGACATTCTAGAGAGAAAGTGGTGGTGATGGTGTTAGGGCAATTTGATCTTCTTGCTATACTAAAAATAGACATCATTTTAAAATGGAGTTTTTAATTTTCATGTTAATATTTATTGCTTGTTTCCATTGTATTAAATGGACAAGAAACACTATTCTGAAACCAGACCAAAGCAAATAAAACAAAAACCACAAAAAACTTTCAACATTTTGTGATTGTGTTAAGAACTTTCTCACTGAGATATAGACAGTTATTCTGGGCCAGTGTCTTGTTAAGATGAGGATGATGAATTATTTTTATTTAAAATAACATTTTTATGTTATCCTGTCAGTAACTCAACACATGTATGTGTGTGAAGAAGGAGATGGTGTTGTTTTTTTGATAAAGGGGCAATTTGTAAATCTCCTGCTGCAAAAATTATTTTCCCCTTTTGGATATCCATTATTTCAATTTTGTGAAAAAAAATGTGATGTGAATGATAATCTCTTTCCAACGTCATGCTACCTTTGCCAGGATGGAAACAATAGGATTAAGTCAAAGAAGAGTTAAATTTAACATTTTAAAAATAAACATCAAATTAGATATGGTGGCATAGGGGATGAGCTGACTGGTAGATATCCCATTGCTTTAGTTTTTATTCAGATCTTATTCCTAATATATGACTGATAGTGGCAGTAAAGCCACATCTCCTTTCCAGCATTTTCTTTCTTTTTTTTTGTGGTGATTGTGGAATATGGGTGGGAGTTGGACGCCTTATGATCTGACTGCTTTGGGCTGTGATGTAAGGTAGCTGGACAGTTACAGAGGATATGAAAACTTTAGAAAGAGAGGTTCTTGTGGTCATAGAAGATGGGAAGTGAACACACCACACTCCACATGGTTTCCTGTCTCCACAGTTTTGTACTCCACACATCTAGAATATATGAAAAATATCGAGAGGCCTAGTTTCTAAATTGCAATGCTAAGGCTTAAAAAATAATTATGGTTTAAAAAATAATTAGCATTGACAAGGGGCTGGTGGAAAAGGATATATTTATTTATGAGCTCTTTTCTTTAAGCTTTCCTATTTTTTTATTTTAGAAAATGTCATGATAAATATTTTTACCCACACTTAATTTTTCTTATTTAATGTTGTATTAATATACAAAAATATTTTATTTAGAATTTAATTAGAGATGAAGTTACATGAATTTGAAGAGGGGCTTAAGTTGAAATTTACCTTTATATTTTCAATAAAAATATTTTCCTAAGAAAATTATAAGTAAGTAAAATTTCAGTGGTACATCTACTTAATTAAGAAACTAATTACTTACAGCCACTTTAGAAACTCTGTAAATATAAACAGTGTATTACTACTTACGAAATAAATATATAATTCTGATTTAATAATTTTATATATTAAAAATCATTCTTATCCATTCATTAACGTAGGACTTGAATGTTGAATAGCTCAGTTCATGTATACAACTGGAATAATAATGCTGTACACTTAAAATTATGCTATATTTATAATTACACTAGAATAATAGACATTTTTCACTAGATAAGATAGTTTTTTACAGTTAGCAAAAACTTGATAGTTTCATATCAGTTTTTCAAGACAGTAAAGAACAAGGAAGATCTCAAAACAGTTGAGATCAACTTATTCTTTCATTAAACTCATTTTAGTTAAAAAAAGATTACATGAGAACTTACTTCTCAATATTATTTTTTAAATCCCTAGAGATTACAGTATTGATCATATAAGCATTCTAAAGTAAGTTCTAGAAATTATTTTTAGTAGAAAACACTGTACAGTACAAACTTAGTATCAACAGTGCAGTAGTGCAAATACAGTATGGTAGTGCAACATAGTACTAATTCATCTTGTGAGCATCTCCAAGTCTGTTTCCTAATCCATAAATGAAAGAATTTGGACTGAATGATCTGTAGGGTTACTTACAATTCTAAAATAATCTATACTACTAATATCACATAACCTCAACGGACATCAGTATCATGTAATTTTTAAAGAGTGAATTTACCAAGAGGAGGGAGGCTGGCAGCAGGGGAGGGAGGTGGGGATGGCTGGGGTCAGGGGGATTGGTGGGGGGTAAATGCAGACAACTGTAGTTGAACATTAAAATAATTAAAAATATAAAAAGTGAATTTATTTAAAAGAACAAGACTTATGGGATATGAGTTTATTCATGAGGTTAGTTTATTAGATCAAAACATTTAATTTTGAGGAAATTACTGAACCTGCATGATTGTTACCATTCAAGCAAGAGCTACTTCATTTCCTTGCAGAGAAACTGATACGCTATTTGAAAGTTGCATTCTGTTGTTGGCACTCATATTTTAAAGACACCTGAAGAAACCAAAGTGGATTTTTACTATAGGTTACAGTTGGCACTGATGGTACCATAGGATGTAATCAACTGTTTGGAACGAGATGTTCAATGCTTCCTTCCTGCGTGCATCATTTTAAATACCGTGCTTGGAGGAGAAGTTTATTTTTCTCTTCTAAAGACTTGGTGATCCTTTCGAAATGAAATTATGTTCTTGTTGTCATGGCAACGTAGGATTCCATGCTTCTGCTTTCTACAATGTATATTTCTCTGAGTCTGGGTGTTTATAAGTGTTTTATTAATTGGTGGCAGTGTGTGGTTACTAGCATTACAAAAAAGGACCAAAACAAAACAGAACAGCCAGATGACATCTATGGTAGCTGTCAAATTTGAATTTATAAGATATAGTAAGCATTCCGAAGAAGGTGATTACTTTTTGTCTTTTAGGAGAGAGGGGGGATCCTAATTTTTACTTTCTATATTAATCAGTATATTTAATGCTAGTGGCTATAACAAGCAACTCCCACATGTCAGTGGCTTAACAGAACGCAGGATTTTTTTCCTTGTTCATCTCAGATGTGGACAGGACAAATCTCTTCCAGAAGGTGACTTGACTTCGTGGACCCTTAGTGGGGTCCTCCACTGTATCTCCGTCATCAGCTTGGCTGAGAAACAGACAGAAAGCATGCAGAATTGTACAGGTTGTTTTATGGCCAGTACTGAAAGTTGTGAACATCAATTCTGTAAACATTCCATTGGCCAGAATCCTCTTATGGACCACTAACTGCTAGGGAGGCAGGGGTATGTAGTTTTCCTGAGGCCCAGAAAGAGAAGATGGGATTGGCAAGCAGCCTGTCTCTGCTATAGTATCTTTTTGTTTACAAATATTTTACATTGGAATATCTTTGGAGAAACTTAGATTTCTCCTTTAAAAATTCACTTTGAATGAGAACAGGTGGTAGCTGACATATTAGTTAAAATTTATTCTTGTTGCTTTTTCATGAAAGATTTGTTCCCTTTTGCTTGCCTTACAATGTAGAGTATTCTGAATTTAACCATTAACGTATTTTTTATATTTATCTCTACCTTAGGATCTCACTTTAATTATCAAGCTCTTAGTTTTTGTTGAAGAGAGCTCCATAACTTACAAAGTAATAATCATAACAGGACTTTTGCTATTCCTTAGAGGCTAGATGAACTTCATCTGAAGTAATTTAAAGTAAATTATTTTGTTCTGAAATATCACCTTTAGTTTAACTCCCAGGTAATATAGAAAAAAATGTTCTTACTGATCTCTTTGCTATTTCTCTATCTGCCGTGAGTGTACAACCATAAAAACCAGTGAAAGGGGCCCACAGATTCTTTGGCACTTCTCTGTTGGCCAGTGGAGTCTGTGGCCCCTCCTCTTGAATCCGAGTGAGGTCTGCGACTCCTTTGTCGATACACAATGGCAGGATGGATGCTGTGCCAGTTTTCAGGCCTAGTCCTTAAGACAATGGCAGTTTCTGCTTTTGGTCTCTTGCTATAGATGATCTGGGAATGAAGCCACCATACTGTAAAGCTTAAGGCACAGGTGGAGGCCATGTGTGGGAGCTCTGGATAAAAGCTCGGGCTGATCTTCCATCCTGCAGCCAGTCTCAGTTGTCAGCCATGTGAGTCAGCCACTTGGACATCAGTCCAATAGAGCAGCCATCCATAACCTTTTTGGTGCCAGGGACTGGTTTTGTGGAAGACAATTTTTCTGCAGACCAGGGTCGGGGGAATAGTTTCAGGATGATTCAAGCACATTACATTACATTACATACAAGCACATGATACAGCTCACCTCCTGCTGTGCAGCCTGGTTTCTAACAGACCTGGGCCAGTACCAGTCCTTGGCCTGGAGGTTGGGGACCCTTGCAAATGGAGCCTTTAGGTAACTTCAGTCCCAGGTGCTTTTGAATATAATCAATGGAAGACTTCGAGGAAAAACTGTCTGGCTGTTTCGACCAAGTCAAAAATGCGAGGGGTCATAATAAATTGTTGTTTTATGTGATGATAAAAATATAGAACACCCTATCTTTCTTTATTAAGATTTTACTCCTAGAAAGCTTCTAACACCATGACAAGTTTTCACCAACCTTTGAATATGGTTCAACAGCCTTTAGATTTAGAGAAATGATCATGCATCACATTTATGCCCATATAACATCTATCTATCTATCTATCTATCTATCTATCTATCTATCTATCTATCATCTATCTATCTCTATCATCTATCTATCTATTTTCTATGAATCAATCTATCTATCTATCATCTATCGATGTATCATCATCTATCCATCCATCTGGTTGCAATCTAGCTGGGACAAGTGGGTGGATTAATGTTTGAGTCTGAGTGACATTGCCAAGGACTGAGTTCAATAAGACTTATTTCTCAAGATTAGCAGCAGGCAATATTCATACAGTTGGGTCACTGTCATAAACTAGAATTCTAAGAACACAATCACTTGGTGAAAGGGAACATCAAGCTCAATGGTTTGTCCCTGGTGGAAGTGTCAAAATACAGTAGTTGGAAAGCTCTGTCTGCAGGGAAAAACTGCATACTTCAAACTGTTCGGGAACTAGGGGATGTGAACATACCTGGTCAAATAACGTGAATGCAGAAAAGTCTGGCTTTGTGTGTTATGATTAGCTGATTTCTTACATTGCTTGTAAGGATCAGATTAAGTACTTCTCTCATACAGGAGTCTATGCCACAAAATATGACCACTACAGACTCAGTCATTTGTGTTCTTTTCCAGAAAAACCTCCATTAAAATGTAAATGTATTTGGAGAATACCGTATTTTGCTATGTAAAAAAAGTGTGCATTGTATACTTTTACCCAAAGTGTACACTTTTTTGCCCAAATTTTTGAGGGGAAAATAAGGATGCACATTATACATGGGTAGTTCTAATTCTGTATCTGTTTTAATTCTTTTATTTATGCTTATGCATTAAAAGTGTAACTCTAGAAAGTAGTAAAAATATCCATATGAAAAATAATTCCCTGAAATATGGATAATTGATTTTATTTCTAAATATAAATAATAAAAATTGAACCAAACAATTAAAATGAAAGATTTTTTTCCTGAAAGTTTGGACCCAAAACATGGGTGCACATTATACATGGCAAAATGCGGTATAACTTGAACAATTTCATATTCAGGTATTATGGATTTTTAGATATAATCTTTCTCCTATAGGGAGAAGAATCCATAGAGAATTGGTGTTCTTTTTTAAAGAGCTTTAAAGAATTGCTGTTGTTTGGGGGATGCTGAGTGTTGAAATAGAGAAAAAAGAGAGATGACATATGTTGCAACTTCATAATTTTATCTGAGCTTATGCTAAATACACTGTGTGTTTCTAATTCTATATATGTTACATTCTGCTGGTGTCCTTTGAAGTCATAAGGTCTTTGAGGCAGGTTCATATATTGTACCTATTTTAAAAAATAGTAACATAGCAGGTCAACAATATTTATCAAAACCTACTATTAACTGATAAGCATTCCTTTTGTCAGTCTTATTCCTGGACGTACATAAATCTTTGGAAAATGACAGTGTGAATTGCGAATGCAACATGATAGTGCTTTCTTTAACAGGCACACGCTTAGAGTTGTAATTCTTTTGGTAGATCCTTTATGTTTTATGTATAAATGGAATAATAACTTAAGAGTTTTTCTAGACAGTCCAGCTAAAATAATTTGACTGGAAGACTCCTTCCTCCTACCATTTTGTTGTCTCTTTGGGAACACATAGCCATCTGGCAATGCCCACATGACTGGAATCACCACGGGAATGGAAATATAAGTAATGTGAATAACTTGTGCCTCATTTGCTTAAAAATAAACAAATATTCTGGATTTTCCCTCCTTTTTTCTTCTTTTGAGTAGGAATATAATATGATTGTGACTCAGCTTCAACCGTGTAGATGAAAATAATGCCGTAGGGGAGTGGTGGAGCAACAGTATGGAAGGGTCCTGTAATCCCGAAGCACCTTGTGGACCAGAGCTACCCCAGTAACCTGGAACGCACCTCTCATGATTGTTGTAAGAGAAATGTTAAAGTGCCTTAGCCTTTATTGTAACTGACATTCTTAATCTTTTATGATTAAAATAATTATTTTCTGCTATGACAGAGCTCAATATTTAGCCTATAGTGTGTGGCTGTTAAAGGCCTCAGTAACTCAATGTTGTTAAAAAAAAGTTCTGAAGATGGTACACTGGCTTGAACACTCTCATAAATGTAACAGTAAAACAGTATGTAAGTGACCCAATGAAACATACCTAATTCAGGATGTAGGTCTAGTGGGAAGGCATCAGATTTCTTCCTTCCAAGTCATTCCCTATTTTTGTTGTATACCTATTTCTTTAAAACATGGACTTCTATAGCTGCCTAATAAGAATCTTTTTCATTTGCTTATTGTATCCTTAGTTTGTTCTAAGTATTAGAGAACTCAGAGAAATTGGTACATTCCCTCATCTGTTTTGACGAACATCATCTCCCAGAACCCAGAAAAGTGCACACCCTGTAGAGTACTTGTTGAGTATTTTAAGACTGAATGAATGTAGTTTATGAAAACAGATATATACAGACAAGCTTAGTAATACAAGGCAGTATTGGAGTGACATGTGGCCTTGAAATAAGAAATATAAAGTTTAGAATAGTGAGAGCCAACAGGAGAGTAGAAGCTCTGAAGGATGTGTCAGGTCTAGCTGGAGTTCATGTTGGTTCCTGGGAATAAGGGCAGAGAGTATGCACAAAGTAAAGGCAATGAGGATAATCTCTGTCCAGTAGAACTTTCAGTGATGATGGAAGAGTTCTATATATTCTCTCTCTGATATAGTACCGACTAGCCACATGTGGCTACTAACTAAAGTGCTTAAAGTGGGAGTAAGGAGTATAAAATTTAAAATAAGGCTGCAGACAGGTATGTCTTTAAGTCGCATCTGGATACTGCTAAGTTGTATTGGATTTGCCATACTACTGCTTTAGTTGTAAACACACGGCCTTGAAATGAAAGCTATTTATTAAAAGATATTAAGAACACCGAAGGAGGTGGTCAATATTTTTATTTTTTCTTTCTTTTTTTTATTGTTGTTCAAGTATAGTTGTCTCCATTTTCCTCTGACCCCACCTCTCACCATCCTCAGTCTCTGTTTTCTCCCTTTTAAATTCAAATTCCTGGCTTTTAATTTTTTAATATTTTTTAATTTTTTAATATTTTTAATTTTTCAATTATAGTTGACATATAATGTTACATTAGTATTAGGCCTAGTTACTACCTTTTTAAACAATATAATTTTGAGGATGTGAAATTACTAGAGTTTTCCTAAAATTATTAATTCAATAAAAATCCATGCATACTAGTTTTCAGCATTTTATTTTAGTCCAAATGTCTTCCAGAAAACTATGATATGTGAAAATACAATCTAAAATGTTCTCCCCAAACCTAATATAATTTATTGGAAAGTTGAACATATTTGTGTCAACTTGCCCAAAGAGATGTTTTTATCCATATAAGTGCTAGTAGTTAAAAATTTAGTGAATGCAGTTTTGAAATATAGTATGTTCAATTTTGTACATTTATGTGAGGAAGAGAAAATTAAATAAGAAGAAAAAAATGGAGATGAAAGGAAAGATTAAGAAAAAATGACAGAAGATGTATTTACTGACTTCTTGATGGGATATTTAGTTACATTGAATACTTAAGTTTAATTTCTCCAGTCTCTAGATGTATACAAGCGAGATGGAACATCAGCAGGGCCCCTGGAAACTGAGAAGTAGCGGAATGTGATAAATCTCTCTCCCAGCCGTCACGGTGCCCTGCATCGGATAAGCAATGTGCAGTCCCTGTGCTATGGGAAAATAGAAATGGATGGGAAAATAGAGAGAATATTTTTTCTTCCAGATATCGGGTCATTTTATGAGATGTAAAGACAGAAATGTTTCTTCAAGGCATTCTGCTCACTCCCAGAGAGCTTTTATCGATCTAGTGGAAAAAGCCAATTTCTACTTTCATATGTGTAGAACTCCTATTGGGGTCAAAGGTAAAGGACACACCTAGATCCAAAAGGGATGTTTTAGCTTGAATTTTCTAAAATAAATTTCAGCAGAAAAAAAGTTAATATGAAGTATTAAGCCCAGAAGATTCATTCCACATACTATGATATCTCTAATGTTTCTTTCCTCTGAAGGAAACTTGATTCACTCTGTATTTGTTTTGAATTGCTCTGTTCATCTACTTCGCTTCCAAAGGTTCCCTTTATTTCCCTACTCAGCCATTTAAGGAAAAAGGTAGAAACAAAGGTAGAAAAAGGTCTAACAAAAAGGCTGCTGGAAACTTGAATTTTTAATTTGCAGCTATTTGTTTTACTATTAAGTAGTAACAGCTGAGTAGTTTGGGGCACACTGCATTAAATTCTTGGATACTCGGATTCAACAGCTCTAGATAGGGCATAATGATCCCTGTCCATTGTTGGTGAAAGAATTCAATAGGGATTTTTGTGTTGCTACTTTTAAATTGAAAATATATGTGGTTTAGGCAAAGTCTCCAGACTAGTTTCTATGTCTTTCCAGTTGTGACCTTGCTTTCATTTATATTAGAACAGTTATTAGGTGCTTACTGTGTTCGAAATACTCTGCAAGTTGCATTGTGAAGAAGAGTTTTGTGATTAAAGTTAGTTTCCTTAAGAAATCCATTAAAAAAAAAAAGAAACCTAAAGAAGAGACTTTTGGTTTATTTGACTGAAAATTTTATTTTTCAACCAAATACATTTCTGAATATCTAATTGATTGCCTACATTACACACTCCCTTCTTGCTGGAACATTTATACTTCTTTAGAATATAAATAATTTAATCCTATGGCTCCAGAAGTCTTGATAACTGGTTCCTTAGCAGACAGTTTATCTCTGACCTGTGGGGACATCTGTTCCAAGATCTGGACCTGTAGAACAGCTGTGACATCCTCGTGACAATTTAATGTAATTGAATCACTCTCTCCTGGGGAGAGTAATGGCCCCTTTACTCTAAGCCTCCTGAAAAGTCTGCAGGGATTTCATGTATGTCAAGGCTGGAGGCAAAGGGGCTTCTCAGTATTTCTGATGAAGTTTGGGACTGCATTATTATTTGCAGAATCAAGAGCCCATCTGAAAGACAGGCTAAGCATGCAATTTATGGCTATGATTCATTTTGCCATTGCCTAAGCACAAATTGGACTTAATTGGATCTAAAGTACATCCCACCAGAATCTTGCTCCACTAGTCATCATCCACTAACAAGGTACACTGCTAATGGCTCTTCCCACTGTTAACTAAGGGATGCTTTTTTTATTGAGGGTGAATGTGTGTCTATGTGAGTTTGCACCTCCTCTCTTCAGTTAACAAGCTGTCTTTCTCTCCATCCTTCCAAAGCTCATATTACTTTTGAACCACTTAAAACAAGTCAAAACCTCATGTTCTTACTTCTCCCCAAGTTTCTTTGTTAATATTTGATTTCTTATCTGTATCATTAAGGGAAATAAAAATATTCAAAGCCACTTTAAGATATAGGACAGGATATTTTATATATATATTTAAGTTTTTGAGAATGGAAATTTTCAAATATACACATAAGAAGAGAGATACCTAGCTTCAAAAATGATCAACTATGCCAAATTTTTATCACTTTTTTATCTTGCTGTTCTATTTTAGAGCAAATCTAAAACATCATATCATTCCATATATAAATTCACATTTCTATGCTACACATTTCTAATCTATAAAGAGAAATTTAAAATGTAACTATCATGCAGTAATGATTTCTAATAAATTTAACAATTATTCCTTATATCAGTTATTTAAGTCCTTAAGTTTTTCTTATTATCTCAATTATGTCATTTTGCTGTTGGTTTATTCAAATCAGGATCAAACAAGATCCACAGTTATATTTAGTCATTATGTCTCTGAAGTCTTTTATTCTACTAAAGTTCTCTCTCATATGCCACTTGTTCTCTTGTAATTGGCTTGTTGGAGAAACCAGATCCTTTTTCAGTAGAATGTTCTACATTCTGGATTTGGCTAATTGCTTTCTTGAGGTGTTATTGAATGACCGCTCTATTCTCTAGGTTTCCTGTTCGGTCTTCATTAGAACTAGAGGTTTTATGAGACTCAGATCCCAATTTTGAGGGAAGAATACTTCACAGTGGCTACTGTGTGCTTCATACTGCATCACATCATGATGCATATTCTTCTTTGTTAACTCATAGTTAATGATTGATCATTCAGTGATCAATTATAAAGAGCATTATAAAGAGCATATGGATTGTAAGGCAGTTCCATTTTTAATTTTTTGTGGTAACCCCATACTTCTTCCACAGTGGCTGCGCCAAACTGTATTCCCAACAGTTCATTCATAAGGATCCCCTTTTATCCACATCCTTGCCAATAAATCAACTTGTTTGTTGATTTATTGATGATAGCCATTCTGACAGGTATAAGGTGATATCTCATTGTTGTTTTAATTTGCATTTCTTTGTTAATTAGTGACATTGAGCATCTTTTAATATATCTATTGGCCATCTGCATATCCTCTTTGGAGAAATATCTATTCAGGTCCTTTGGCCATTTTTTAATTGGATTGTTTGTTTTGTTTTGGTTTTTTGGTGTTGAATTTTGTAAGTTCTTTATATAATTTGGATATTAACCCCTCCTCAGTTGTATAATTGGTAAATATGTTTCCTGTTCATTGAGTTGTCTTTTCATCTTGTTGATGGCTTCCTTTGCTCTGCAAAAAATTTTAGTTTGATGTAGTCCCATTTTCTCATTTATTTATTTTGTTTCCTTGCCCAAGGAGCTATACCAGAAAAATATTGCTATGAGAAAATATTGCTAATATCCTATCTGAGATTTTACTGCCTATGTTTTCTTTTAGGATTTTTATGGTTTTGAGTCTAATATTTAGGACTTTAGTTCATTATGAGAGGAAAAGTGCATTATCAGAGGGGGGTAGAAGAGGGTAAAGGGAGGATAAATGGTGGTGGAAGGAGACTTGACTTGGGGTGGTGAGCACACAATACAATACACAGATGATGTGTTAGAGACTTGAACACTTGAAACCTATATACTTTATTAACCAATGTCACCCCAATAAATTTAATCAAAGAGAGCATATGGAAGGTTAAACTAGAAGATACTATAGTTATAGTTATAGAAGATACTATAGCTGTAGTTTAGTGTCTATTATGGACTATTGTCTAGATCCATCATTTAGTTTTGGTTGCAATATTGTGATTTATTTTTTCTTTATTAAAAACTTTTTTAAAAAACAAATCTTATAGGAAAGTTGAATGTACATACAGAAAATTGTTTTTTCCTGTATCTTGGAAAATTCGCTGATGATGTGCTACCCAACATGGCTGAGCTCAATATCCACTCCCTCCCTTCTCTGCAGGGCAAGCTGTCATCACATGGCTCCAAACCACAACTCCGAGCTTAGTCTCTGTGATGGCCAGCCAGCATCCTGAGTCATCCCATTAGCATAATGGGGAGGGCCCCCATGGGTCACCTGGGTAACATAAACTCAAATGTGGCCTAGATAACAAGGACACTTTTATCACTCAGGAAATTGCAAGAGTTTAGGGGTTACCACATGTAGGGGGGCTTCACCCTCAGGGCCCCCCCCCCCCACAGCCACCATGGATGAGAGTAAGTCTACCAAGACATGATCTGCTTGGGGAGGAAAGGTGGCCGATCTCTCAAAGGAGAAGAGCCAAGAGCCTTTTCCTCAATGGGCTTTTATTGAGTTCAGTTTGCACAGGAACACAGGTAAAGCTCATCAATCATTGTCAGGCAGTAAGGATCAAAGAATAGATAACAAACAAAGAACTCTGAGGGCTTATTCTGAGTCAGGGTCAGTTAGCTAAAGGGCTATAAGATTTTGAGAAACAAGCTTATTTCCCGGCTTGGACCCTTATCATTTAAATTGAGGGTATTAGCAAAGCAGGTTTCACAGGATTTTATGCATTCTTTCTTAGGCCTGATTGCCCCAGGGAATCTGCCCTTTCCAGCACAGGGCTGTACCACCCTTTGTCATTGTTTCAGGCTTAAGTCAGGCAGGGGAAGTAAGGCAGCCAGAGATTAGGAGACTTCTTGCAGACAGAATGAGGACTCAGGCTATGTCAAAGCCAAGGGGCAAGGGTCCCTCACCCCCTTTTTCTATAGCCTCCTAAATCCTTCCCTGTGGGCCTCTTCGTGACCATGCCTGTTTTAGCTCGTCCCTCCCTTGAGGAATCTTACCTGTCATTGGCTAACTGGTCAGGCTCAGGGCCAAGCAGGGTAAAGTAAAGTGGGCAGGGGTAGCGCCCCTGCCAGGGAGATAAGCTTTGTCTCCTTAGTGGCTTATGGTCCCAAGGTCTCTGACTCAGCCTTAGCCATGAGGGGTTACAGCTTCTGAAACCAGGCAGGGCAGTTCCCAAAAACCACACAGGAGTTGGGGCAGATTTCTCTTTGATAAAGTGAATTCTTTCCTACACAAGGTTTTTACTTAACAGTTTTACTTTATAATCTTGTTCCTTTTATGCTAAAACTCCTGGTTTAGGGCCATGGAAAGATTATCCCTTATTTAAAAAAGTAAGGAGTTAGGAAATGCAAGAAGGCCACTGTGAAATATTAAACCCTCCTCCCCCCACAAAATGAGGCACCACATTAAGTGTTGTAATATCTGGTATAGTGTACAAGTGCTCAATGAGTATCAATGAGAGTGACTATAAGTGATTTAATGGGAGAGGCAGACTCAGGTAAGTTGAATTGTTTTAACAAATGGAACCTCAATGGCTCAGCATACTAAGTTTGTTATTTGCTCAGGAAATAAATAATCCAGAGGCTGCTTGATTAACAGGGGATCCTAAATCCATATCATCAAGAATTCAGGCTAGTGGCAACAGAAGTTGCAGCTTTGGTACCTGGTTTCTAAAATTGATCTGGTTATCACCACCCCAGATTCCTGATGGTAGGAAAGGGCAGGAAACAGGGAGTGCAGCACTTTTTGAGTTATGCCTGGGGGGTGGTTCCTACCACTTTCATTCACATTCCATCAACTAGTACTCATTCTTACGGGCCCTACAAACAGGAAGGGAGATAGAGAAATATGGTAAAGCTATATTCCCAGCAGGAAAATAATTAATTTGGTGGTCAGTTAGCAGTCTCTATCACACAGGGCTTGAGTTGAACTTTGGAGAGAAAAAAGGAACACATCTCAGGGGAAGCTGAGGAATGGAGGGCAAGGCAGACAGCAAGAGTCAATTCCTACAGCGGTGAAAAAGTATATTGTCAGAAAGGGCTGGTGGTGTTATTCAGTAGATTGTTTCTCAATTCATATGGGTTTAGAAGTATTTGTTTACAAGTTAGTTTCTCCAACTAGACTATAACCTTCTAGCACATATCTGGCAGACAGTGAATATCCAATTATTGTTATAAAATCAGGATGCTAATTTGTGTTACTTGAATAGTTTAAATCAGAGGAGTGCTTGCTTTGAGATATAATTTAGCTGTTACCTTCAGGACACATCACTCTTAGAAGAGATTTAATCAATTGATACCTAATACATGTGTTTCTGTTTTTTTTTTTTTTAAACCAAGGCTTTGTGTATATTTCTGAATTATCTTACCTTGAGCTTCCAGTTATTTTTTCATTGTATTTATTTGCTCTTTTGTTTATATAAACTGAAATAAATTTTATTTACTGAAAACATAGGTATTATATTATCTATAGCAATGGAAGATACCTTAAAAATGGTTATGCTACAAAAGAAGCTACTCAAAATAGAAAAAAATGTGAGAAGATAGAAAAGTGGTAAATGTTTGTGGAAATATGTGACAGATAAATATTTTATCCTTTCAAAGTTATCCTGAATGAAAGTATTTTATTTACCACTATTTTGTGTCTATTGATATGAATTTTGCTCTTATTTGTACTCTGAGCACAGAATTTAATAATAAAGCATAACAACACTAATAATTTGTACCTGGCTTGACATACTCAATGTGTGGAAGAAGATAATGCTAGGGAGAGGAATGACTAAGAAAAGATTTTGTGTTGCCAGGCTTGTGCCTTTGATTGAATTCATTTATGACCAGAAATTTCAGTTACTATTTAATGTCTTGCTTTTGGCCATTTAAATCCTCTATGTACTTTTCTCTACCGTGCATGGTGCCCGGAGATGCTAAACTGAATGGACTGCATTAATAGGGTTTTCTGTTCTCTGGCTTCTACTTGGGTTAGGACTGGGACAGAGGAAGAGAGGAAACCTGTGTTACTCCAGTTTCCATGCCTTGGCATTGTACCATAAACTGGACTCATTCTTTGTCTAAAAGTCATAGCTCCTTTCAGGTAACTGCCCCCACCCCTAAACTTTCTCTTTCTTTGTCTTTTTGTGTTTATCTTTCTGTCTGACCCTACTTTTGGGTTCTGGTAGATACCCCTCTTATTCCTCATTGCTCTGGGCCTGGAGATGTTAACATTGTGCCACTATTACTAGCCCTAGGCTGTTATTGCACTACTCTTTGTGGCTTCTTTACATCCTGTCCACACCTTTGTAAAGGTATTCATTTATGAAATTTTCCTCACATAAGAAATTTGATACTTTGTTATTTTGGGGCCAGTTGTGTCTACAGTAATTGGAATCCAAGGTAGAAGAGATACTAGAAATGAATTGCTCACATAGTTCAAGAGAACTTTCTTGTTATAGGGCATGGG
The DNA here is from genome assembly GCF_022682495.2 of Desmodus rotundus. NCBI lineage: Eukaryota > Metazoa > Chordata > Mammalia > Chiroptera > Phyllostomidae > Desmodus > Desmodus rotundus. The sequence continues at coordinate 135,637,088 of NC_071387.1, forward strand.
GAATGGATAATTACTGGCATTCAGTGGCACATGATCATCTCAATATTGATAGTAGGGGCAGAAGATTAGATAAAGGTGGAGGGCTAGTTATTAAGAAATCAACTGTAAAATTTGTTGCGTTGTTGACAATAGTGATTATAAAAGTTATGGTCCTTGAGCATATATACAAGAAAGTGGAGAATTTTAAAACTTAGAATATGCATTAAAAAAATCAAACAGCCTCTCTTTGTTGACAGCCAGCAGACAATGGAGCTCAGTCCTATCATCACAAGGAAATGAATTCTACCTGCAACCAATGAACTTGGAAGAGAATCTTAGCCTCAGATAAGAACTGCAGCCCTGGGCCACAGATGATTTTAGCCCTGGGACCCTAAGCAGAGAATCCAGTTGCACTGTTCCCAGTCTTCTGACTTACACACTTGTGAGATAATAAATAGGTGTTTTAAGCCCCCTCCCACCCACCAAAAAACATAAAACAGTATCAAAGGCCGTGCAGGTGTGCCTTATCACCTGTTGTGACAGGGCAGATGCAACTGAGGACAAAGAAAAGGACCTAACTGTAGAGAGTACAGAAATTCAATCCCAATTAAATGTTCAATATTGTTAGGTTTATTATGCTACAGTAAGAGCAAAAAAGAGAAAGCACTGGACACTGAAGCATGGGAAAGAATAATTTGGGAAGGCATAGACAAGATTGAGAACTTTGAGTACCCATATAGCCATGAACCTCTTAGGATGGTAGAGGCAGAATCTTTCTTTTAGCTGAAAGAACCAGCCTTACCTGTGAAAAAGTTTTTGGATGACAGTATCTGTTGCCTCAGGAGATGCTCAATAACACAGGACTTCCTCTCACCAAGGTTGATTACCCAACAAATGCTAGTGCTGGGTACCTGCCTGGACCATTCTCTGGGGTATAAGCTAGCTACCTGGTAGAAGGTTGATTACATTGAATTCCTTTCATCGTGGAGGGGAGGGGACAACACCTTGTCCTTCGGTACCTGGGTATGGATTTGCATTTCTTGGTGAATGTGCTTTTGCTAGCACCACTATTATTGCACCCACAGGATGCCTTAGCTGATGCCTTAGCCATTGCCTTACTATCACTGATGAAATTGCCTCCAATCAGAGGACTCATTTCACAAGAAAGGATGTGTAACAATGGGCTACTTCCCACAGAAGTAATTGGTGTTATCATGTGCCCCATTGAACAGATGCAGCTGGATTACATGGCGGTGAGGCAGCTTGCTCAAGTTCAGTTACAATTCCAGTCGGGAAGTAATAAAACCCAGAAATAATGAGTCCTACAATATTGCGTTATCTCTTATTATTGTCCTACACCTCATCCTTATCAAACTCTTTCACTTATCCAAATTTAATAAATGCCATCTGTTTCTTGTCAGGTCCCTGACTGATAAAGTTACATCTCAGGTTGGTCCCTTTTTGCTTTCATTTTCTGCCCCTACGCACAGCCCGATTGGCAACTGGTCAGTTCACATCACGGTGCCTGTCTTTGGATTGATGGAACTGAACAGAGAAGGGGATAGCTGTGAAGTTTTGGCTTGTTAGATGGAGAACACCGCTGGTAGTTAGAAAGACACTTGTAGGATAGCCCAAATTCCATCTAAGAACTTGAGCTTAACTCATAAACGGGCAAATTGTTCCCAGTGTTGTATCTTTGTTATTTTGACACTAGGGGTATTTTTTTTTTCAACAAAATTCAGATGAATTAGAACTATGGGCATGTGAATCAGTGGGTTAGAGTAAAAAAAAAAATAGTTTGGGACTCTGCAGCTCTTGATCCCTATTTCAGAGATAGGGTGAAGCAGCCTTTCTAAGCTCAGTTATGATGTGGTTGTTTGTTAAATCCCTGTTTTATTTGTCCAAGCAGAAGTTGTGTTGGAGGGGGTTACAAATGCCCGGGTCACATATGACAATGTCTGTGTGGTAGACACGCAAGTTTTCTCCCACTGGTGCTGGCAGTGGTGGGTGGGTGTCCAGTTGTGTTGGTGATACAAGTTTGTGGGGCTAAATAACTTAGGCTTAAAGGTTTACTGGGGGTTAATTTAAAATAAAAAAAATAAAAGCTTTCTGAAGTCAATACTGGATTATACTTTCTAGCCTAGTACTCCACAACCCAGACAATTTTACTGAATTTTATTTATTTCTCTTAATGGGTGCACTCATTGTTCTGGTTTATCCCTTTTGTTAGAGCTTATAGCACTTAATGGTATTCCACAATTCTGAAAATTATAATTTTAAAAATCTGTCTGATCATTTCTGATGGTCCTACAAACTTTGTACTTTTCTGACATATGGGCCAAATTGGGCTGGCTCCCATAATAGCTGCCCCTTTTACAAGTTAAATGCCTGGTCACTAATGGTGAAAGCTTGGGGGAGGTATTAAAGGATACATTGTGCTTATAGCCCTGGAGAGAGACCCACACATTCACTGCACATTCCAACAGAAGTTTGCAGCTCTTAGAAACCATATACTTTCTTGAATTTTATCAGAGGCTGCTGTCCTTGCAGCTCATACTTTAAGAATTTGTGCAAGTCATTGACCTCTAACTTTACTGTATTATTTTGAACTACATTCATGCCTAGTAGAGTACTGATAAAGGCCCAGATCAAGTGGCTCCCACAGTGGATGAGCAGTGTATGTCCTAGTGTGGGGCCCTGAGGCCATCCATGAGACTCTGTTGTCCGAAGGAGCCACTTGTGGTTTCCACAGAGATATTGTGCTCTTGTCCCTCTCTCCCTTTCACCCGAAACATCCTTCTTTTCTTCCTTTATGTTGCCTGTCCCATGGAAAGCAGTTCCCAAAAGCTCACGTCTGTAGCAGGAGTTCATCCAATGTGCCCTCATCATGTTCATCTCCTGGATGTTTTTGCAGCTGACTATTTACACCACTAAATTCAATATTCCTTGGGGGAAGACACCGTAAGTATTTGTATTTGTGTTCCTAGAATCGGTTTAATGGTTATGAATGTGGCCTCTGCTGTCTGTGGGACCTGGTTCAAGTTCCAATTTGCCATTCCTAAGGTACATGACCCTGGCTGAGCTATTTATACTTTGTGAGCCTTGGTTTCTTCATTTAAAAAATGAGAAAAATAGTGTTACCTAATAAAAGGATAATATATTGAAGATGATGTACAGGGTGTGGCAAAAGTAGGTTTAAGGTTGTATGCAAAATAGTTTATTCTTATATTATTATTTATTAATTATTGTATTATTTTTAATATGAAAAACTGTAAACCTACTTTTGACCCACCCTGTAATATGTGTGTGTATGTGTGTATATGTATATGTATACACACATACACATATGTACATGTGTATATGTATACGTATACACATGTATACACATACACATGTACATATACACACATACACATACTTATACACATACATATACACATACACATACATATACACAAATCACTTAGCTCAGAGCCTGGAGGGCATTAAATGATCAATAATTATTATAAGTATTCCCAGCAGATGCAGAATAAATATTTCAGTTCCTATACATACCTGTTGGACTTGGACATTTAACAAAAATGTAACTGTGTAATTATGTTGAATCACTGACACAAAGGAAAAAGTGTTAATCCTGAAGCAAGCAAAAACTAAGGGCAGTGAGCAAGATCTGACATTTAGTTTTGGTTGCCAAACCATACCTTACCCCACTACCCACTCACATACCATCATGTGTGAATAAGTCACAGTATTGATATAAAATTACTTTCAAAATACTGAAATTGAGAGTTGTTGTAACAGTTAGCCTGCCCTGATTAATAAGGATATTGCTGAGAAAATAAAGCCCAAGCTCATTTGGGGGGCACAACGCATTTTTTTGTGGTCTTTCTTCTGTCTTCCTCTCCCTCCCTAGTTCTCTGTGAGCTCCTTTCCACATGGCTGAACTCTTGTCTTATGCAGTTTTATTGCAAACACCCTCGCCCAATAGTTTCTGGTCCTCCCAATTTGCAGAGCAAACACTTAATCCTTGCAAGATCCAGAGTGCAAGTTATTTCTGCTGGTGAGAATTTTCTAATAGTCCAGTATATGACTTACCACTTTAGTTTTTGTGTTCCCATCATACCATATAGATTCCATGGCACATTTTTTCACATGGATATAACTCCCTGGACTGTACGCCAGAGGAGGGTAGACCCTGGTATATAGTAGGTGCTTACTATATCTAAGTGAAGGAACAAATGGTGTAGTGTTCTTAGCATATTTAAGGGACATTTGTAATGCTAACATTTGAACTCCACTTTTTCTCCATGCACATTAATATACAATGATTTATTTCTCATGTTTTCAGAAAGGTCCTTAGGTTCCTAAGTGAGACTTTTGATATATAGACCAGTGTACTTGTACTCAATTTAAAAGATCTGAGAAAATAATCTCTACAGGATAGGGAGAATGTACTTATAATACTTAGGGATCTTTTGTTCTAATGGAGAACTTATTCTTTCTTAAATACAATCACTATATTGTCCATATGAATAAGGTAATAAAACACAAATACAGTGAAAATGAAAAAAAAATTCTACACAAGGTAAACTGGACTGTGCCCAATTTGTTTATGAAGTCAGTTTATATAATTTGGTTATCTAAACACCCTGAATTAAGATTTAAGACCATGGTTCAAGTCAAGTTGGACCAATAATATTATTCTCAGGTCAAGCTCAGATGCGTACTGCCTGAGGCCAATTGCAGGGCTAAAATATACTTATCCATTCTCAGAATAAGAAGGAACAAAATGGAAACTTGTTCTAGCCTATCATGGTTGCTTCCTGTCTCACCTGTGTCTGTGTCGTGGCTCCCTTCTCCTTCTCCCAATCTGTCTTATCAGTCCCCTCTGCCCTGATTGCAAGAGGGAAGCTGAGTTATGGTTGCCCTTCCTAAAACACTTAGGTAATTGCCTCCTGCTCTTCCCCAGTCCACAGAGCTGTTCAGATGTGCAGGTGGGGCCTAAATTGAAGTCCCACCTGTACTCATTAGCAATGTGGTTTTGGACAAGTTTCTTAAATTCCGGAAGCACAGTTTCTGTCTTTCCAAAATGAGATCAAATCTCTTTGCAGGGTATTTGTGAGAACCAAATGGTAGAATTCCCATGAAAGCAGTAAGCAAACTGCGAAACACTACGCAAAGGTGAGTTTCGTGATATCAACGTGTGCTTTGCTGTGAGCACCACTAGACAGAGCCTCTCTTTGCCATTAACTCCTCAGTAATCTTCGCTGAAGGTTGGTGTTGGCCTGAGGGCCCTGCTCTGTTACCATGTGTTGAGAAACAGAAGGTGAACATGGGGACCCGCCACGTTCTGGTCCACTCACTGGACAACCTTTGGGGTAGTTGTCTGTGGAGTCCAGTTTTCTGTGTGGCTGAGGGTGTAGTCTTTTAAGTCTCAACACTTTAAAACTATTTCTAGATGGGAATTTTTTTTCAAAATATATTTAACAGGGAAGGAGCTAGTGGAGAAGGACAGATAGACTATTTATTATGAGCAGGAGGAAATATAAAATATATTCTGCCCCTACCTTATTGACTTGTAAAGAGTATACTCACCATAATTTTCCATTTTATTGGTGTTTCAAGGACATCATTTTGAATATCAGTTATAGTTTTTTATAATACTATGACTTCAGGGAATATGACGCTTATTGGGTTATTTTCCTTTATATCAAATAATTTCAAATTGTGTATTTTGAAATTTGATTGTCTTTATAATTTCCATATCCCCCTCTGCAGTCCCTTCTCTTCACTATGAGGCAATGCCTGTACTAGCTGTTTGTCCCCTTTATTCACTGCTTCCTCACAGAAGAATTGTTTCTGCAGAGGTCATGTAGCATCTGTTAAATGCTGCAAGGCTCCTTTCTGTGAATGATTATTGCTTTTTTACCCATGACATTCTAGACCCACGTTGCTATATTGTTGGGGACACTGAATTGCTAAGCCACCCTCACCTCATAACAGCACCTTATCCCTGGTTATTTCTTGCTTCTCCAAATTCTGTCTCAGAAACAGTAACCAATCTGGAGCTGATCCTCACTTCCCTTCGTCCCTCCTCAGAATCCTTCAGGAGGAACCAGCCCTTGTGAAGCATGGTTTCTGCCCCCCTCTGGTGTGACAGCTGCATCCCAGGATTCTTCAGGAGTGCCTTTCTCGCTGCGTCAAGTTAGTAAATCTGATTTCTTCAGTCTGCTGGCTTGTTCCTCATGGCCTTTGGTATGTTAGACTTCAACACCAGTCACTGGCCAATTCCTCTTTCTCACTGACCTCTCTTCTGAACATAACATAAATGTCATGTTTAAAGTGGATCCAGACACTTCCCCTGCAGCCACTCCAAGTGGGAGCTATATTTTCTTTCATGCATCTTATACCATTGGGCCTGCAGATGTAGTATATGTCCTCTTTACTGATTCTAGATCATTTCTTCTTCTTCTTCTTCTTCTTTCAAACACTCACCTTGAAATCTTATTTTATCAGACTATATGTTTGCCCCCTACTCTTCCTTGTTGCAATCATCCATTGCCACCATCTACTTCACACCTACTCTACTACCTTTTATTCCTGGAAATTTTAGCTCTTGGGTTATTGATACTCTTTGCAACAATACTGTTGTTATGATTCTTGGTAATCAATAGCTTCTTAGTTGACACCTCCAATACCCTGTCCCCTGGTCCCTTGACCTGCTATTCTCTCATGATTGTTATTCTTAGCCATCTCTAAATGCTAATGTTTTAGGCCCTGTTACTACATTTAATTTAATACCTCCATAATCTCCATTTCAAGCACCCCTCTCTCTGAATGACATCTCCTACTTTTTTCCCCCACTTGTATTCTCAAATATCTCATATACAATAATTTTCCAATCCTACCAGGTATGGTTCCACCAGCATTTTAAGGCCTGTAGCCCCTTTTGTACCTCAGTTCCCTCATTTTTGTTTTGTTACATGATTTATCCTTATAATGAATTCTTACTTGATCTTGAAATGCAAAACAAAATGTTTAAATCTAACTTTCCCCTTGCTCTGTATCTGCATAGGCAAACACGGTCAAAGAAAAAACACACAACCATGTCATCTGATTTTATTTGTTTTTAACTTGACAGATACATTTTTTATTGTGATAAAATACAGACAACATGAAATTTGCCATTTTAACCATTTTGAAGTATATAATTCATTGGCATTGAGTGCATTCCCATTATTGTGGAAGCACTGCTACCATCCATCTTCAGAACTTTTTTCATCTTTCCAAACTGGAACTCTGTTATCCTTTACACAATAACCCTTTATTCCTCACTCCTCCCAACCCCTGGCAGCCACCATTCTACTTTCTAACTCCATGAATTTGATTATTCTTGGTACCTCGTATAAGAGGAATAATACAGTATTTGCTCATTTAAGATTGCCTTATTTTACTTAGCATAACGTCTTCAAGGATCACTGCATTGTAGTATGTCAGAATTTGATTCCTATTTAAGGCTGTAGGTATGAGTACATACCATATTTTGTTTATTTTCCTAATTCATGATTTTATTTTAAATTTGTGATCATTTACCTCCATTGGGCCTCAATGGGGCCAGATTGTCTCATTCCCTTCCCAAGTCTATTTTACTCTTTCTCTTCTAGACTATTATTTCATAGCTTATTCTATTTTTTCAAACCCACAACACTTTAATCTCAGCTATTTATCTTGCTTTATATATTACTAAAAACTAGAAGCAATTGACAAAGAACTTCTATAATATTCCACTGCCATATATATCTACCAATGGACATTAGCCCATATATACACTGTCTTTCTACCTCTTATTATCCAACTGCCTCACACCAGCTCACATCCCTTTTTATTATTACTCAAGGTCATTGCCAAAACAATTGTCCTTTCTGTCTTCTACATCATCAGGTTTCCTTATTTATGAGACCATTCCCATCAGTACACAATATGCTGGAACTTCCCTCATCTTGAAAACAATAATAACAAAACTCTTCCTGACTTACTTTCCTTCCTACTACCATCAATTTTTCTTCTTATCTTTCTCTTTCAAGTAGTAATACTACTTGAAAACTTTTTCTATACTTGTTCCCTCAGTTTCTCTTGATTAGTTATAGTCTGTGTTTTGCTTTTGCCACTCCAATGAAATATCTCTTATCAAGGTTAAAACTGACTTCCAAATTGTTCAATCCAATGAACACTTCTTGGTTCTCATATTACTTGACCCATGAAAAGTATTTGGCACCATTGATCTCTTTTTTTCTTTGATGCATTTTTTTTGGTGCTTGGATTCCTGGAAAATTACTGTTCCTGATTTTTCTCCTATCCCAGTGACCTATTCTTATTAATAGTCTCTGCTGTTCTTTTTCTCCCCTCATTTTTATGATTTCTAAATGGTAGAGGGTCCAGGTTCCAGTCCTCTTTTAATTTTTATATGTTCCCCACTCCCAATGAGCTGTAAAGACCTTAATGAGTCTCACTGATCATATGTTAATAATAGCCTGATGACTACCAAATTTATTTCCAGGATGGTCTTTTCTCCAGGATTTATATGTTTAATGGACTATTTGAAATCTATACTTGTCTGATTGTTATCTTAAACTTAGCATGTTCCAAACTGAACTTGCCATGTTTTCCCCCAAACCTACTACTCTTTTGATCTTTCCCAGATTGGTAAAAATGTAACTATGTTTTTCTGTTGAGGTAGAACAACCTTTGATTTTTCTCCTTCTCTTATAACATATTTCGCATCTGTCAAGAAATCTTACTGGTTGTACCTTCACAATATAACCACACTCTGACAACTTTATGTAGTTTCCCCTTCATCTGCTGTATGTTTTTTACCAATTGTCGCTTTCTCAGTGGAAGTCAAGACAGGTCATCCTGGATCCTCATCCCCACCTGCACAGTCTCTGTCCCCTTTCCTTCTGTGTTTATTCTTTAGCCTTCATATTTAACACACTATATATTTTACTTATGTTCCTCTTACATTGTCCATAGAGCAAAGATATTTGTTTGTTTACTGATATATCCCCAATGCTTAAAACAGTGTCTTACACATAGTTGGAGTTTAATAAATATACACTGGGTGAGTAAATAAAAAAATTTATAACGAGAATTAGGAAGAGTAAGATATTTAGGGCCACATGTACAAGAGCAAATAGGCCCTTGGTTATTATTTCCCTGGTTCTCCTGTGAGTAAAATTTTAGTCTTATGAGTAGCAACTTAATAACAATAATGGCAACTGAGTACTTATTATGTGCAGAAGCCAACTCACATATTTTATTCACTTCTTATGTAAGCTGTACAAACATAAGAAATAGCTGTATCATTATCTCTGTTTTACAGATGAAGCTAAGCAACTTGTTCAAAATCACCTTGCTAGCAAGTGATTATGCTGGGATTCAATATCTGTTCCATTTGACTCCAAAGTTCAAATTTTTTCACTTTAATACATGGCTTACTTTTTGGCTTTTGGCTGGTATTTTGTTTAATGAGGGTGTTAATATAGGCAATAAACTAGGCAGGAAGCTAAATGATATGCCATTAAGCCAACTGAGTTCACTTTTTTTTTCACAGTTATACCTTATTTTAATTGATTTTACATATATATGTACAGTGATCCTGGGCACATTTAGATTACCAGTCCATAATTCTTTATGCTGAGATTATGTTGAAACAGCTTTTTTAAAAAAAAAAATTTATTGTTATTCAATTACAGTTGTATGCCTTTTCTCCCCATCCCTCCACCCCACCCTAGCTGAACCCTTTTTTTACACAAAATACAGTATAAGGCAATTTTAATATTTTCTTTATTTGTGGGGAGATCTGAATAGTCAAATTGTAGGGCAAATATTGTTTTTATTTTTAATTAAAAATTAAAGAATGCCCTGTATCAAAATTTATGTACATGTAATACTAGAAACAGGTATACTTGACCTTTTTTGGGTTATATTTGATTGTTTTCTTTTAAAGTGACAATTGCTTGCTTATTTATTATTTATTTATTTATTTATTTATTTATTTATATTGTTGTTTAAGTACAGTTGTCTCCATTTCCCCTTCTCCACTCCTCCTGCCCCACCTATCCCCACCTCCCACCCTTGATCCTACCATCCTACCTCCTTTGACTTTGTCCATGTTTCCTTTATACATGTTCTTTGATGACCCTTCCCCTATTTTCCCCATTATCCCATCCTCCCTTCCCTCTGGTTCCCGCCAGTCTCTTCTTTATTTCAATGTCTCGTTTATATTTGGGGGCTTGTTTGTTTTGTTGATCAGGTTCTGCTTATAGGTGAAATCATATGGTATTTATCTCTCACTGCCTGGCTTATTTCACTTAGAATAATGCTCTCCAGTTCCATCCATGCTGTTGCGAAGGGTAGGAGCTCCTTCTTTCTGCTGTGTAGTAGCTCGTCTTTTAAAAAAAAAATTGTTTATTTTATTTTTAGAGAGGGGAAGGAGGGAGAAAGAGAGGTAGAGAAACATCAATGTGTGGTTGCCTCTTGAGCGCCCCCTACTGGGGAACTGGCTTGTAACCCAGGCATGTGCCCTGACTGGGAATGGAACCAGTGACCCTTTGGTTGGTTGGCTGGTGCCCGATCCACCGAGCCACATAGCCAGGAATATATTTGATTGTTAAACAAGGAATTTCATTTGATTTGAATATTTCTCTTACATTCAGGAGAAAATAAAAAAGCCCTCCTACGGCTAATTTAATAACAGCAAATTCTCATGGATGTAATGTAAATATCTTCTGTGAGGCAAAGTATGCCCCATTTTATTATTTATTTCTGCATTCATTCTATTTATTCCATTATAATGAGCTTCAGGGACCCTAACAATGGAAGAGAAAATTGGACAGGTACGTGTGAGAGAAAATTAGTGGGCCACTTGTCCTGCATTCAGAACAGATGCTGTAACTTTTTGTTTTGAGCTTTCTTACTCATTCACTTTGGGACTATGGTAAGCAACATAGATCTCATTCAGTTTTCCAAATGTAATTTGGAACAATTTTTTTCTTTTGAAACATTTTTAGTTATGTGATAAAAAAGTCCTGATAAATTAATCTATTTTCATATACAAAACTTTATTTTCTAGAGCAAAGAAAATGTTCATTGTAAATCAAAGTTAAGTAATTCAATGGTTTAGGCATTAGAAGGCTAGATTTCTAGCTCCAACTTTTACATTTTCTTAATGTCTCTGTGCCTCGGTTTCTTCCTCTGAAAACTGAGCTTAATTCTCTTCGTGTTTATTTTATGGATGTATTGACACTTTCCTCAGGTAATTTATGAAAAATCACTTTGTAAATTGAAGTTCCTTGTTAATGTAAAATGATAGTGATTTTATTACTATTGTATGGCTTAATGGGATTAATAAATGTTTTATCAACAGCATACTTTCCCTTAAAACTGATGCTTTTGGAATATAACATTCACCTTTTTTGATTAACTTTTTGTTAATGCAGAATTAACAAAATTCTGGAGTATAAAGTAAGCCACGAAGGATTTAAAACTATAGTACTGGTAATGATTAACATCCTAACATTTATTCATGTTGTATTTTCTTTTTCACCTTCATTTTGCTTTTGCTGAGATAATTAATGTTGATATTGATGTTTTTTCTATTTTTGTGCTTATAAACGAGGCAATAAGATACATTTGAGTGCACACGCCTTTGCGTATTTGTGTCATGTAGCCCCAAGTCTTCTGGTTGGCATACATTTCACAGAGGCTCTAGATTCTGCCTGGGTTAAAATGGAAGGTCCTTTCCATGGCCTCTGCCAAATTTTTCATTTTAAATCTATGATAATAAATCTACAAGAGGATGATCTGAATATCACATTCCACAACATATTTCAGTACTGAAACATAATCAATTTATGTGTCAATAAAAAAGCAATAAGACCTTGTTATTGATTTCTAATTTAATTCTACTGTGGTCAGAGAACATATTTTATATAACCTATGTGCTTGGTTTTATGGCGCACAATATGGTCTATCTTGGAAAACGTTCTGTTTGCACTAAAAAAAGAATGCATATTCCTCTGTTCTTGGGTGGTTCTATGGAAGTCAGTTAGAGTAAATTGGTTGTCAGTGTTGTTCCAGTTGCCCATTTGTGTATTACTTTGCTACGGCTTCTGTAACAAAAGATCATAAGACGAGTATCCTAAAGTCTCTGCCAAGGTGTTGGCAGAGCAGTACTTCCCCCAAAAGCACTAGGGAAGAATTCATTCCAGGCCTATCTTCTGGCTTCTGGTAGTTTCTTGCCTTGTGGCAGCATCACTCCGAGCTTCACATAGCATTACCCCTGTGTGTTTTTCTCTGTGTTCAAATTTCCCCTTTTTAATATTCTTATCCAGTTGTGGTGGATTATGAGCCTGGCCTACACTGGCACAACCTCACCTTTGTTTAACAAACTACATCAACAAGGACTCTATTTCCAAATGCGGTCACTTTCTAGGGTTAGGACTTTCATATGTGAATTTTGGTTGGGACACAATTTAACCTATAACAATATCTTTACTAATTTTTTACTTTTATATATATTATTGAGAGACAGGTATTGAAATCTCCAACTCTGTGGATTTGCCTTTTTAATATTTTTTATAGTTTTATCATATTTTTCTTTATATATTTTCAAGGTATATTATTAGGTGCATAAACTCTTAGAAGTGTTATGTTCTCTTGATGGATTAAGTCATTTATCACTATAAAATAACCTTCTTTATCTTTGGTAATATTTTTATTTACCCTTGGTAATGCTTTTTGTTCTGAAATTGACTTTGTCAAATATTAAATGGGCACAAGCATTCTTTTAATTTGTGTTTATGTCTATGTGTATCTTTATATCTTACTATTATATCTTTGCTATTTTTTCTCATTTTTCTGTTTGAATTTATAAAGTATATATTCTTGGAACTCTTTCATTACACAGGCCCTGTAAGTATTTGGTACAAAGAGTTTCATAGATTCAACATTTCTCACTGTGTGAAGAGCCCTACGAACCTCACTTAGAGGCCTCATCTATTATTCTGAGTCTGACAGCAGGCACGCGGTGCACAAAGAAAAGATCTGGGAGCCATAGGAGATGTCTGAGCTGTCTCTCCACCTCACTTGTGCTTCTTGGCTGTGTGTGTCCTTCCAGTTATTAGCAAGTTTGATGGTGAGTAAGATCTCTGATTTGTGGGAATATGTTCCTTTTGACAATTGGATCCCTTGTGTTGGCTCATACACTTAAATATTCAGATGCACATCTGAAAAGAAGAAAGCTTCCTATTTTTAAAAAAAACATTTTGATTTCAAGGTTCCATTTTCTTTGGTAGTAGCTGAGGGAGAAGGCTTGGGGATAGTAGTGGAACATATACTTGCCAATTAAATATTTATTATTCCCTTCAAATTTAATTCTTTTTCTTTTTAAAAAGATTTTATTTATTTATTTTTAGAGAGGGAGAAAGAGAGGGAGAGGAACATCAATGTGTATGTAGTTGCTTCTCATGCGCCCCCTACTGCGGACCTGACCCGCAACCCAGGCACATCCCCTGACTGGGAATCAAACCAGTAACCCCTTGCTTCGCAGGCTGGCCTTCAATCCACTGAGCCACACCAGCCAGGGCTATCCTCTTCAAATTTAAAACAAATACATAATACATTTAAAACTGGTAATAATCATTGCATTCAAAACTCTAATCCCTAGTAAACCTGTTACTGTTTCCCCCCTCCTATATTCTAACCTGGGCTCTGGAGGTAGGAGGAAGTTTACTTGCTGTCACTGAAATGAGGGGTGATATGTCTCCTTGAGGGTCCACTGCTATTATATGAATTCTCTCTTGTCTTGCCCAGTCAGTGTGTGTTTGCTGGCATATGCTACTGGGGTATGAGCTAGTGACTACTTCTGGTCTGTTTGCAAGGCCAATGAATAGGGGAATGGCTATCTCCGTCTGCTGACCTGGCCTCCTCTTGGAACCCACCATTGCCATGTTCTCTGAGACTTGGCTGTGTTATCCGTCAGGCCCAAGCCTTGAATCACCTTACCCCTCACTATGATGGCCCTACGTCAGGCCCACTGGTTTCCAAGCCTGTGTGAGTACTTGAAGTTTTTCCTATCTATGGAGCCAAAGGAGTTTCTGGGGAAGGTTGCCTCCTCTAAATCTCTTATGCCCAAATGTTCCCCACATAATTTCTATTTTACTATAGCTCTTCCATATTGTGGCAGATGATTTTCTTTAAACATCTCTAGTAGTAGGCAAGGCAAAAGCCTGTCTAATTTCAACTTTAATCTCTCTCAAGCTTTGATGTTGTTGCCCCTTGTTAATAAACTGAGGGAGCACTAAGGAGCCTGGCATCCATCTTCCCTTTTTGCTCTACTCTGGGCATCTCCTGCCCATTTCATCTTATCTCGGGCAATCTTCTTCCTTGCTCTGTTAAAGGGGAGTTTTCTTATGACAGAAACTTTTACTTTTTGTTCCATGACCTTCTTTGAACATACCCTCATCTTCCTGGTAAAATAAACCTCAAGGCTGAGCAGTGTAGGGGGGCATCGAAGGCCAGAGAGTATTCAGATTTTACTAATAATTCCAGGGATTTGGGAACTGGGTGAAGTTACAGCGCAGGTTACCATTTATTGACGCCCCCCCCAAAAAATTTGCTTAGAAGGGGAGCGAGAGGATGGTGCAAAGGATTGGACAATTGCATGAGATACCAAGGTCCTGCTGGCCCCCTCTGTGCTCAAGATGTTTATTGTAGTTGATTTCATATAATCCTCACAAGTTAGGTAATTTTTAACCCTCTTTTAAATATGACAAACTGGACAAGAAAGTTATAGCTAAATGTGACATGGACAGAATGGGAGCCCACAAATGCCCATTTTGAGAATCCCAAACCTGAACTCATTCTGTAGCTGCCTGAGAAGATCTGGGGATCGTGCCTGCGGAAACTACAGGCAGTCTGTAGTCTGCCCCACTAGCCTGGATGCAAAGCAATAGTTAGGCTGCTGTGCCCTTTGCGAATTTCTTCCCTAGGTCATGCCTGTTCACACCTATTTTTCTGATTAAAATCTTGTCAATAGACACATGAGTAGGGGGACTATTCATGATGGAGATAGCTATACATGTACGTTATTGTCTTGGGAGAAATGAAATTAGAATTTTCTAACAAAGGGTGTCTGGATGCTTACAAATATGGTACTACAGAAACTTAAACTGGGCTCAACAATTCCTGAGAATTTGACATCTAAATCAAAAAGGTTTTGGCCAGCATGGATATTTTTCTTTCCTGAAACTGTTGGAAATCACGGATTTGAAAAGAAACTTCATACATACGATTATCACAGCTCTGATAAGCTGTGATCTCCATGGTACAAAAGTGGGCAGTGTTGGGTGGGACCAGGTTCTTTAGCCATGGGGGTGTCGAGGCTGGTATGGGAGAGGCTAACTGAAAATGTGTGGTGTTGTGCATGTTCAAGGGTTCACAGTGAAGTCACTTAAATGTAAATAGGATGGTTTCATATTGTATGGCTTGGAAAAGGGAATTTTAGCTCTTTTTCTACCAATTTTAGTTTAACAAGAAAATGTAACTATGACAACTAAAAATGTCATGACCTGAAACAATCGTTTCCACATTTTCCAAATGGCACCTCTTATCAGTGAAAATTTTAAAGCAGTCTCCAAATGTTACTTCTATTTATTTTTAAGTTTCATAGTATGTAATAAACATTGTAAAAAGCACACACACAGAAATTTAAAGCAAAAATAAAGTGAAATAAATAATATTTGAAAATTAAAAAATTTAAATATATAACAAACTTTTTGCTTTTACTTAAAATACTAGTATCATACCCTGGCTGGTGTGGCTCAGTGGATTGAACACTGGCATGAGAACCAAAGGGTCACCAGTTTGATTCCCAGTCAGGGCACATGCCTGGGTTGCAGGCCAGGTCCCTGAAGGGGTACACGCAAGAGGTGACCACACATTGATGTTTCTCTCCTCTTCTTTCTCCCTCCCTTCCCTTATGTCTAAAAATAAATAAATATAAAATATATATATATATTTTTGCTCTCTCTGGCTCTCTTTTTAATTTTAATTTTTTATTGTTATTCAATTACAGTTGTGTGCCTTTTCTTCCCATCCCTCCACCCCACCCCAGCCAAACCCCCGTCCCTCCCCCACTTCCACCCTCCCCCTTGGTTTTGTCCATGTGTCCTTTATAGTAGTTCCTGTAATCCCCTCTCCTCACTGTCCCCTCCCCACTCCCCCCTGTCCATTGTTAGATTGTTCTTAACTTCAATGTCTCTGGTTATATTTTGTTTCCTTTTTTTTTCCTATTTATTAAGTTCCAGTTAAAGGTGAGATCATATGGTATTTGTTCCTCACCGTCTGGCTTATTTCACTTAACATAATGCTCTCCAGTTCCATCCATGCTGTTGCAAAGGGTATAAGCTCCTTCTTTCTCTCTGCTGTGTAGAATTCCATTGTGTAAATATACCATAGTTTTTGGATGCACTTGTTTGCTGATGGGCACTTAGGTTGCTTCCAGTACTTGGCTATTGTAAATTGTGCTGCTATGAACATTGGGGTGCACAGATTCTTTTGGATTGGTGTTTCAGGGTTTTTAGGGTATAATCCCAGCAGTGGAATTGCTGGGTCAAAGGGCAGTTCCATTTTTAGTTTCCTGAGGAAATTCCATACTGTTTTCCACAGTGGCCTCACCAGTCTGCATTCCCACCAACAGTGCACTAGGGTTCCCTTTTCTCCGCATCCTCTCCAACATTTGTTTGTGGATTTGTTTATGTTGGCCACAAAGGTTTCATAACTGATAAGGTATCTCACAAAGATAAATTGAAAGAGAAGAAAGGAATATATCATCAACTGAGTTTATTAATCATAGAAGTTATAAAAATTTCATCTAGCAATTTTATAAATTTTTAAGTTAAAAAATACTAAATTTGCATTGCCAACTATAGTTGTCATATTTATATTATGTTCCTAGTACTTTTTATCTTAAAACTGGAAGTTTGCACCTTTTATCTGCCTTTTTCCAATTTCCTACTACTCCCTCTGCCTCTGGTAACACAAACTGAATCTCTTTGTCTAGGAGTTTGGTGAGTATTTTTTTCTTTAAGATTCCACATACAAGTGAGATCATACCATATTTTCTTTTCTGTCTGATTTATTTCACTTAGCATAATGCCTTCAAAGTCCATCTATGTTGTTGCAAACGCTAAGAATTCCTCATTTTTTATGGCTGAATAATATTCCATTGCATATATATTCCACAACTTCTTTATCCATTTGTCCATTGCTGGACACTTAGGTTATTTCTGTTTTGATTATTGTAAATAATGCTGCTATGAATATGGGGCACAGGGATCTTTTGTAGTTCGTGTTTTCATTCCTTGGGATATATATTCAGAAGTAAAATTGTGAGATTATAAGGTAGTTATTTCTATTTTTCACTTTTTAATAAAGCCTTAATTTATTTATTTTTAGAGAGAGGGGAAGGGAGGGAGAGAGAGGGAGAGAAACATCGATGTGTGAGAGATACATCAATTGGTTGCCTCTCCCATGCCCCCAACAGGGGACCTGGCCTGCAACCCAGGCATGTGCCCTGACCAGGAATTGAACCGGTGACATTTTGGTTTGCAGGCCGGCACTCAATCTGGTGAGCCACACCAGCCAGGGCTGTTTCTAACTTCTTGTTGAACTTCCGTGCTGTTTTACACGGTGGCTGCATCAGTATGTAATTCTAACAGTGCACGAGAGTTTCCTTTTCTCTACACCCTTGCCAGCGTTTGTTATCACTTACCTTTTTTCGTCGTTATCACTTATCTTTTTAATGATTGTCATTCTAACAGGTGTGAGGTGATATCTCATTGTGGTTTAATTTGCATTTCCTTAATCACTAATGATGTTGAGCATCTTTTTATATGCCTATTGGTCATTCATATATCTTCTTTGGAAAAAATGTCTATTCAGATCCTTTGCTCACAGTTTAATTGCGTTATTATTATTTTTGCTATTGAGTTGAATGAGGTCTTTATTTATTTTGCATATTAACCCCTTATCGGGTGTATAGCTTGCAATATTTTTTCCCCTTTCATAGATTGTTCTTTTACTTTGTTGGTGGTTTCTTTTGATGCTCAGAAGCTTTTTAGTTTGAGGTAGTCCCATTTGTTTATTTTCATTTTGTTGCTTATGCTTTGGGTATGATTTCAAAAAATATTACCAAGACCCATATTAAGGATTTTTTCCCCTATGTTTTCTCTGGGAGTTTTATGGTTTCAAGTTTTACCTTTAAGTCTTTAGTCCATTTTTAGTTAATTTTTGTTAGGGGTGTAAGATAGAGGTCAAGTTTCACTATTTTATATGTGAATATTCAGTTTTTCCATTACCATTTATTAGAGACTGTCTTTTCTCCATTAAATATTTTAACCTCCCTTGTCAAATATTAGTTGATTGTATATGGTTGCATTTATTTCTGGGCTCTTGATTCTGTTCCATTGGCCTATTTATCTGATTTTATGCCATCACTATACTGCTTTAATTATTATAGCTTTATAGTATAGCTTGAAATTAGGAAGTGTGATGACTCTTGCTTTTTCTTCTTTCTTGGGATTTCATTGTGCATGTGCTCTGACTGGGAATCAAACCCACAATCTAGGTGTGTGCTCCCCTATCAAACCTGCATACTTTTAGCGCATGGGATGGATGCTTCACCCAACTGAGCCACCCAGCCAGGGCTATTTATATCTTTTTTGATTTCCTTCATCAAGGTCTTGCAGTTTTCAGAGTAGAGATATTTTCCCTTCTTGGTTAAATTTATTCCTAAGTATTTTATTACTTTTGATGCTATAAATAAATAGGATTGATTTATTTTCCAGAAAATTCATCATTAGTGTATCAAAACACTTTGACTTTTTGTATGTTAATTTTTTCTCATGCACACTGAATTCATTAATTAGCTCTAACAGTTTTGAGTTAGGAATTTCTATATAAAAATTTATGTCATCTGCAAGTAGAATGTCATTACTTCTTCCTTTCCAATTCTGATACCTTTTCTTTCTTTGTCTTGCCTGATTGCTCTGCCTAGGACTTCCAATACCATGTTGAAAGGAGTGATAAGAGTGGGCCTGATTTCACTTGTCCCTGATTTCAGAGAAAATCTTTCAACTGTTTGCCATCTGTGGTCTTGTCATATACAGCCTTTACTATGTTGAGATATGTTTATTTTATGCTTCATTTGGTAACTTATTTTTTTATCATGATTAGATTTTGAATTTTGTCAAATGCTTATCTTGTGTCTATTGAGATTACTATGTAATTCTTTCCTTTCATTCAATAAGTGTCATGTATCACATTGACTGATTTATGTATATTAAATCATTGTTGCACCTCAGGGGTGAACCCTAATTGATCATGGTGACTAAGTATTTTAATGTTCTTGTGAATTCAATTTGCTAGTATTTTGTTGAGAATTTTTGCATCTAAATTCCCAAGAGATATTGTCCTGTGGTTTTCTTTACTAGTAGTGTATCTATTACTTTGGTATTATGAAAGTTTTATGTGATATTCACATTTATTATTTTTTAGCAAGAAAATTGCATAAGAATGAAAACCTTTTAAAAATGTTCCATTTTATTTTGCAAACAAGTCCTTTTAACCATTGTTAAAATATCAGTTTTATCATGAAAGGATTCACTGAGTATGTTTAGTTTGTCAAAAATATTTGATAGATACAGGTTACTGAATTCCACTTATATAGCAAAGGTGAGCAATTTTGGAACTCTTTTTTTAAAAAAAATAAAAGAATAATGCTTAACTCATATTTAAGTTGACAGACATTCTTAAGTATTTGACTTGCCCTGACTGGTGAACCCGTTGTGGTAGAAAAGAATTTTCTGGTTACTTCTTATATCATACAGAATGTTACAAATATTATACTATTTCATATTCTTGTTCTTATGAATGCAACAACAGGATGATATTCCAAATTAAGCAACTGCAGTTGCTCACAAAGCCTGCCAGGCAATGAATGTGGAAGGTACAGGGTGAGATAATTAAACCCTCTCTGATGTGGAATTTATTCTTTCCTCAGCTTACTTCACAGCACGGAGCCTGGACCAACCCATTATTAAATACAAGCAGAACTTTCTTATTTTTATTTTTAGATTAAAAATCATGTAATTAAGAAATTCAAATACCAGTGGACTTTTATAAACACTGGGAAGTAGTCACTATTTTAGAGGCCACAGAACTGAAGTGGTTCTCTAACTTTAGTGTGTATAAGAATTATCTGGAAAGGCTATGAAATTGCAGGTATCTAGGCCACACCCAGAGAAATTCTGATTTAATAGGTCTGAAGTAGGACTTGAATTCTATAATTTTATCAAACATCTTAGATATTGGGTTTGCCAAAAAGTTTGTTTTTTTTTCTGTAAGATAGTTCTAGTAGCACTTAGATGTCTTTAACTTCATTCAAAACAATTTGTTAGATTGTATTGTGACAGCTGTCATAGTGTGCATTTAAAAAATTGATAAATATTTTCAGCATATTATGCTTTATTATTTCAAGAAAGGGTAAAATGCAACCGAAACACAAAGAAGGATTTGTGCAGTGGATGGAGAGGGTGCTGTGAGTGATCGAACATGTCAAAAGTGGTTTGTGAAGTTTCATGCTGGAGATTTCTCGCTGGCTGATGCTTCATGGTCAGGTAGACCAGTTGAAGTTGATCGAAATCAAATTGAGACATTGAGAGCAATCAACATTACACCATACAGGAGGTAGCTGACATACTATAAATATCCAAATCAATAAAGTTATTGGTGAAAATGGAAAATGTGTCTTTTTTTATGGAAAAAACTAAACAGACATTTTAGCCAACCCAATATTTCAAAAGCAGTTCCTTAGAAGACCACACTTGGAGAAAACAGGACTAAAAGAGTTTTCCATATTTTCCTCATAGTGTCACCCTTGGTTTAAGATTGTTAGCACACCAAAGTTCAGTTTGAGACTTCGCATGAGTACTCAGGGAATGAAATGCAGCGCCTGGGTAATGGCTCTTTAATATGTTGAGTTAGAATGCTATTACTGAGGTGGACAGGATTACCAGCACATATTTATCTAATCTGTGCCTAGTAGTTAACAATTTATAGCCCAGATGCTGGCTAAGAATCCCATTTCCTGATCCCTATAGATAAAGTTTTCCTTGAGCTTTTTATTATACATTCTGGAGGAGATCTGATGCCACAGCTGGATTTGTGTGAATTCTTTTTTAAAAAAAGGTTTTATTTATTTATTTTTAGAGAGAAGGGAAGAGAGGGAGAAAGAGAAGGAGAGAAACATCAGTGTGTGGTTACTTCCTGCATGCTTCCCTGGGGAGCTGGCTTGTAACCCAGGCATGTGCCCTGACTGGGAATCAAACTGGTGACCTCTCAGTTCGCAGGCTGGCACTCAATCCACAGAGCCACACCAGCCCATGCATTTTGTGTGAGTTCTTAAATGCAAAGTTTTCATGATTGCTTCTGGATTTAAATTTCTGTTCTTATTGGGTTTCATTTCCAGTGCCTGGTCTCTTCACTTTGCTTTGGGCTCAGTGTAGAGAGTCAATGACTTTTTCTTTCCCCCTAACCAAATTTCACTGTACTAATATATACATTGCCATTTGATGTTAGACATTCCTGCTCTTAAATGTTATTTCACATCCTGACATCAAGACTTTCTCACTGACCACCTTTGCTCATGGGCTCCGTTTTCCTCCCCACCCCAAAGTCTTTTGATTGTAATTTCCTCCTATACCTGCTACTCAGCTTCTTCCGTATACAACTACACATCAAGGTCAGCCATATGGAAGAACTTAAGATACTTAACAATCCTTCATTTCTTCCTCCATCATCCATCTCTGCAGTTCAGGATGTAGATTCCTCAGTTTTGCATCCGGAATGATGCCACTGGCTTCAGGAAGCAGAAATGGCTCCAACCAATTTTTTCCCCTTCTTTTAAAATTAAGATGAAATTCACATAACTTAAACTTATTCCTTTTAAAGTAGACAATTTGGTGGCATTTAGCTTATTCTTAATTTTGTGCAAACACACCTCTATTTCAAACACATTTTCATCATCCCGGATGAAATCTCATTCTCATTAAAGCAGTCTACTTCCCCTTCCTCCCAGCGCCTGGCACCAGTCTGCTTTCTGTCTCAATGGATTTACCTATTCTGGATACTTTATGTAAATGAAATTATATGACATATGGCACTTTGTGTCTGGTTTATTTGGCACAGTGTTTTCAAGATTCACCCATGTTGTAGCATGCGTTAGTATTAATACATTTTTAATGTCTAAAATGATAATCTATTGCATATTTATATTCAATTTGTTGATCCATTATCTGTTGATGGACATTTGGGTTTTCTCTACATTTGCATATTCTAAATAGTGCTATTATAAACATCTAGGTGTAAGTATGTGAGTACAATTTGGGTTTTAAATAATATTTTTCCTTTCCTTACCACCAGTTTCCCTTTTGTACATTTAATAAATTATTGCAGGGATCTGACATATGCTGAGTATTTGAATGTTATCTTGGTCACTATTTTGCCTCTAATTCAGGTTTTAATTTCTGTTTTAGCCTCTGCTAGTGTTTTCCTAGCAGCCACATTGTACTGAGGGAGTTGGTACTAAGTTTGGCTGCTGGCCCTCAGTTTGTACTTCACTAAGCAAGTGCGAGTGCAGGCTGGGCCACCAGGTGAAGACATACACGTATTCCAGGGGGGAATATGTCTACGTATTCCCAGGGGGGAAGCCAGTGCCACAGGTGGTCATTTAAAGTGAAGAAACAAGAAGTACTGGGCTTTGAAAGTTGAAGAAAAGGGGGGCATTAGATTAATGCCAGGTTGTGGGTTTCAGTGAATATAATTTAAGAGGAAGACACATTTCTATCGCAATCCTGTATTCTTTCAGTGCAGATGTCCCATCTTTTTGTGGTTGGCCTTGTCTGTTTGAGGGCAATATAAGTTAGAAGCTAGTTGTTGCATCTTCTTACCCCTTGAATCAGAATCAAAAGGCTCCTATCATCATTTTTCTTTGCTGGCAATCAGACATATTGATCAAAAAGCATATTTAAACCTATGTCAGTTTTAATATTAGGATTCTTCTGCTCCATATTGGTTGCACACAGGGATAACAAGAAACAATTGAAAGAAGAAGAGAGCATTATTAACACTCAATTACAACCTGTGAGTCACCAGTTTACTGCTTATCTGCAAATCTATGTGTATGTGTCCATTCTTGGTAAATCTTCAAACAATCATGTAATCGATGTGGCTGCTTAAACACTTAAGGCACATAGAGTCAATAAAACTTTCTAAAGAAATTGGAATTAACTCTGTGTTGCCTTTTATTATCTGGGAAAAAAGATCATGTTTATTGTCTATTTGACAGGTTTTTATTTGAAAGTTTGTCTAAGGGAGTCAAAATTAAAGCAAATAAATTTTGTTAAAGGGAGAATATTTCTTATAATAAAGATTAAGCATATTAGGTAGATTGTTTTTGTTAGTGACCTTTTCCCAGTTAATTAAAGTATAATTGACATAAAATTGTGTGTGTGTGTATATATATATACACACACATACATATATATGTATATATGTATATGTATGTGATGGTTTAATTGCATATATAATGGGAAGTGGTAACCACAATCACGTTAACTGGTATATCTGTCACCTCACATAGTTACTTTTTTTTCGGTGTGGTGAGAACTCTTAGCAAAGTCCACATATACAATGCAGTGTTTTTAACTAGTGTCACCATAGTGTATATTAGAGTCCCAGAATTCTTCACCTTACAACAGAAAGTTTATACCCTTTGGCCAATTACTGCTGTCCTCATCCCCTGGTAATTGCCATTCTACTCTGGTTCTCAGTTCAATGTTTTAGATTGCACACATAAATGAGATCATGTAGATTTGTCATTTTCTGTCTGGCTTATTTCACTTAGCATAACTTCTAGTCAACATTGTTACAAACAGCAGGATTCTTTTCTTTTTTAATGGCCGAATAATATTCCAATGTGTGTGTATATATATCTCACATCTTCTTTATTGGTTCATCTATCATTGAACACTTAGGTTTTTTTCATGTCTTAGCTATTGTGAATAATGCCGCAATGAATATGGGAGTGAATATTATCTTTTCGAGATACCCATTTCATTTCCTCTGGATATATACCTGGAAGTGGGTGGGGTTGCTGGATTGTATAGAACCTCACCTAGAGGTTCTATGACTATGTAATATCCTTTAATACATTTATTACCTTCTCGAACTAGTTAGTCTTGTGTTGTTTCTTACTTAGAGCTCTGTTGAATACAGTAAAACTTAACCTATTTACTTTTAATCTATTAATTCATCAAATATTTATTCAGTGCCTACTATAATTTAAGTTATAGAGTCTATTTTACACTATAAAAATAAGACAGGAGAATAAGAAAAAGAATCGGAAAGGGGAGAATAATTTTAGCCAGCGTGCACAGAAGTTGAGAGAGAGGTGACATTTGCACTGAAATCTAAGTGATGAAAATATGCATGTGGTAGGCAGGGTTCTAGTATGTTCCCCACGACTTCTGGCCCCTAGTGCACATATACCTTCTTCTAGTTATTCAATCAAACATGAATGTATATACTGCTGTGAAGGGATTTTGTAGATGTAATTAAGATGGCAAATCAATTTAATATATGATGGTTGTATGAACTCTTAAAGTCCAACAATAACAAAATGAAAAACCCAAATAAAAAATGGGCCAATGACCGTAACAAACACCACACCAAAGAATACATACAGATTAGTGAAATGCCAATAAAAACAACAATGAGAAGCTTCTATAGACTTATTAAAATGGTCAAAATTAGAACAATGTCAAATGTTGGTGAGGATATAGAGAAACAGGAACTCTCACTCATTGCTGGTGAGAATGCTAATGCTACAGCTACTTCAGAAGTTTGGCAGCTTCTTATGTACTAAACATGTGCTATCTTTTACTACATTTAATACATTTATTACCATATAATCCAGCATGTACACACAAAATTCAGCACATGGACGTTTGTGGGAATTTTTTCATAATTGCCAAAACTTGGGAGAAACCAATGTGTCTTTTATGAGGCATACGTATAAATATATTGTGGTACATCTAGACAATGACATACTATTCAGTGATGAAAGGAAACTAGTTGGCACGGCATGAAAAAACATGGAGGAAACTGAAGTGCATATTACTAAGCTTAAGAAGCCAATTTGAAAAATCTGTTAATGCATGCTTTATGATTCCCAATATATGGCATTTTGGAAAAGGCAAAACTGTGCAGCCAGTGAAAAGATCAGTGGTTGCCGAGGGTTGGGGAGCGGGTGATGGACATGGGGAGCACAGGATTTTTAGGGCAGGGAAACTCTTCTGTGTGATACTATACTGGCGGGTAGATGTCCCTATATGTTTGTGCAGACCCGCAGAATGTGCACAAGAGTGAACCCTAATGTAAACCACGGACTTGGAGTAATAATGATACCTTGTGCAGATTTATCAGTTGTGACAAAGGTACCACTTTGGTAAGGATGTTAATAGTGAGGGAGGGATCTATGTGTGGGGGACGGATATATGAGAAATCTGTGTCCTGCTCAATGTTGTTGTGAACCTTAAATTGCTCTAAAATATAAAATTTACTTAAATATGTTTAAGCAAGAGTCTCTGGTGGAAGTAGGCCTGGTTTTGCTGCTTCTTATTTGCAGCACCGGCACCTAGTCCTCGCTGAAAAGCAGTTTTAGCTTCAAATTGGGCCTCTAGCTTGTGGCGGAAGGTTGCTGAGAGGATCCTGGCAGACAGGCATAGCCTTTTAGGTCATTCTCAATTTCAAAATGTTGAACTAGGCTTTATCCGATGTTCTCATTTTTCTTCGCAACCTTGTAAGCGGCATACAGATTACTGTTTTGCTATAGATAGCCGTGGGTGCCTTAATCCATTCCTTCTCCGGGGCAAAAGCAACATGGAAACAAGTGTCTTCCTCCATGCCGGTAGCAGGGCTCATATTACTGTGGCGTGGGATCTGGAACATGTGGATACTGTTGCTCACCTACTGCTAGAAATAATAGTTTAGGTTGGCACACCTTCATTGATGGAAAAGCTGTATTACAGTGTAGCTCCGTCTGCAGTCAGCTCACTTCGGGACATTTTGCAGCTAACTGCAGTGAACCTGACAGGAGGCCGTGTATTCCAGAGCAGAGGGAAGTAATTCCGAGACTTCCCTTTGGAGTCTGCAACAGCTGCTTCTCCTTTTCTAGGTTAAACTCATTTCTCCTGTGTTCTAGCTCCAGAATTCAGGTCTGTACTTCATTTATTTACTTAGTCACTCTGGCAGCCTCCATGTAGTCATTCGGAGTCACTGGGGAATGCTCATGATACACAGGTCACACAATAGAAAATTGACAGGTTGTACAAATATGACACTAACTTGCATCGAATGCTAAAGTAGAAGTTAAACCTGCAATTTTAGTCATTGTAAGAGCTAGAAATTGCTTTACAGATATTTCAAAAAGCTATATAGTATAATTGCTATCCTGAAGAGACACTTATTATATAGAAAGAACTCAATTTATTGCTTTAAGTTAGCAAGAAAAGTGTTAAAAAATCAACATGATAATAGGACTAATGACTTATAGCTTGCTCAATCCCCTTAAAAAATTGTCTATTGTCTGGCTTTACTGGTTAGTGAATGTATCTGAAAGAAAGCAAAGAGAGGAGAAAGAAATAGAACAGAGATTGAATAAATTGCAAGTGGAAAACTGTATGCCTATTTAGATATACTTACTTTCATATAAAGAATATGCTAAATATTCCTTTGTGTTCATGTCAAAAGTACTAAACTTTTCAAAATTCCAAGACCTCTCATCATGATTTTACATCATGTATCTGAATATAATAAAATATATCAAAGTGATTGTCTTTGTGTACAATCAAATGTCTTACAAACCCTACCTGCTGGCTTATTCATTTTAAATAGCATTCAGAATGATCAAAATCTTAGGACAAACTAAGGGCAGGCACTTCTTTGAAGTTTTTTTTTTTTTTAATATATAAGCAGAAGCTAATACTAAATCTCACCTCATTTGCTTGCTACTGCCTATTCAAAACTGTTGCCTTAACAGAACATCAGACACAATAGTGACTGAATATAAGGACACGGCAGACTGCTCCCAGAACTTGAAGTGTAAGATATTAAGAGTGAATGCATAATGGATAAGAGTTGCCAATTGAGGATGCCACCCAAGAAACGGCTTTAAATATGTTGCTGGGAGACTTGGCGTTACTGGGGTGTGGAATCGAGAAGGCATGAATAAGTAGGAGTGTAACTTAAGAAAGCTGAAGCCTCAATCAGCTGTACTCTACTCAAGTCAAAAAGAAAATAATATTAACAGGGAGAAAGTTTGCCAAAAGCCTGGAAAAGAGCAGCTCAAACTCTCTTTTCCCTGCCCTGTTACGCTTATCACCACCCAGGCGTCTCATCTTGCACATCCACCTCTGTGTCAAGGTGGACTCTTTGCCTGTTGTAGCTTGGCAGCTCACCAAGCAGTGAATCCTCTTACTCTGATTCCACAAATGTCAGGCAAATGTTTGTAAAATTAATGATAGAATTTTATATCAGGGAGACAAGTAACAGATCCTCCATACCCCAACGTTAAATAAAATAATAGAATAATTCAACACATATTTATTGAGCATCTGTTTTATGTCTGGATTTAGACCCATATTGACCAACAAAACAAGCATAATCTCTACTTTTGTGGAGCTTAGAAAATATTCTTTCCCACTAGTGGTTATTTATCATTATTGTTATTATTTTTAAATCTTTGACATAATGCTGCGTTAATTTGGACTCTTGTTTATTTCTATATGGCCTCTTACAATTTGTTTAGCACATATGAGTCATCCTGACTGGGGCTACTATGTGAGCATTGTCAAAAAATACATTTTTGGAGATGCAGATGAGAACCGGATTCTTGACTGTAATGTTCCCCCAATGGTTGTACAGAACACAGATATTATGTGGATGTTACCTCCAATGACGTGCTACCTTCTTTATTCTTACCTGAAACAAATACTATTTTCAGATGTGGTCATGAGACAAGACTTAAATGAAGTATATTAAAAGGTGAAAATGATCCCCATGACACTATTCCTGAGTAAAGATAAGGTAGTGGAGAGTTATTGATGTTTAGATTCCTCACACAAATTTGAGTAAATATGTCATATTTTAAGTCATCTAACTTAGTTTTAAAAAGATATGTTATTTCTCCATTCATAAATTCGAAGCACAAATGTTAATTTAAAGGAGTTTCTTTAAAACAATTTTATTTATAATGTCAGATACTTTGTAATCTATTTTTTCCTTAATCAGCTAAATATTTCAAATTTTTCATCTTTTAAGTAGGTGAAAAATGAAATATTAGTTAAATATTGAAGAAAGCATATTGAATTAAACTATCAAGATAAATGATAATGACAATTTCTAAGAAAATTAAGTAAATATTAGAATATAACATCTGAGCCCTTGATATCAATTCAAAATATCAAAATCCATGAGATATTTAAAAATGATTCTATATACCATTCCCCAGAACTAATTATTTTTCAAGCTTCTCAACCTTGAGAACAGTACATATTTAATAATTAAAAAATTTGATCCTTTATATGTAAAATAGGCATAAAAAATAACGTAGAAAGCATAGCCTAACTGGGAATATTTATTTTGATTACATATGTGGGTATGTGTGAAAATTTGTTTTTGGGTTAAATATTTAAATTTTAAAGCTTCAATTTTATATTAAGAAGCTTTCTCTAAATATAAAATATATACTTTATAAATATTAATCTGTAAAAATAAAATTCTGATTATGAAGCTAGTTATTTAGAAAGGTCTGGGCACAGATACAAAAAGACTCAGATAACTGAGTCATGTATCCAAAGTTCTCTGAAGGATGCGCTCTCTAACCTTGACCTGCTGTGTGCGCCAGGGACCCTGCATTCCTATTTTCAGCTTTCTTTTTTTTTAATAGATTATTTTTTATTTTTTTTCTTATTATTTAATTATAGTTGTCTGCATTTTCTCTCCATCCCTCCACCCCAGCCCAGCCGAACCCACCTCCCTCCCCTGCCTCCACCTTCCCTCTTGATTTTGTCCATGTGTCCTTTATAGTAGTTCCTGTAACCCCTCTCCCCACTGTCCTCTCTCCACTGTCCCCTCTCCACTCCCCTTTGGCTTGTTAGATTGTTCTTAACTTCAATGTCTCTGGTTATATTTTGTTTGCTTTTTTCTTTTGTTGATTATGTTCCAGTTTAAGGTGAGATCATATGGTATTTGTCCCTCACTGCCTGGCTTATTTCACTTAGCATAATGCTCTCCAGTTCCATGCATGTTGTTGCAAAGGGTATAAGCTCCTTCTTTCTCTCTGCTGCATAGAATTCCATTGTGTAAATGTACATAGATTTTGATCCACTCATTTGCCGATGTGCACTTAGGTTGCTTCCAGTACTTGGCTATTGTAAATTGTGCTGCTATGAACATTGGGGTGCATAGGTTCTTTTGGATTGGTGTTTCAGGGTTCTTAGGGTATAATCCCAGCAGCAGAATTGCTGGGTCAAAGGGCAGCTCCATTTTTAGTTTTTTGAGGAGATTCCATACTGTTTTCCACAGTGGCCGCACCAGTCTGCATTCCCACCAACAGTGCACTAGGGTTCCCTTTTCTCCGCATCCTCTCCAACATTTGTTTGTGGATTTGTTCATGTTGGCCACTCTGACTGGTGTGAGATGGTACCTCATTGTGGTTTGAATTTGCATCTCTCTGATGGCTAGTGATGCTGAGCATCTTTTCATATGTCTCTGGGCCCTCTGTATGTCTTCTTTGGAGAAATGTCTGTTCAAGTCCTTTGCCCATTTTTTAATTGGGATGTTTGTCTTCCTGGAGTGGAGTTGTGTGAGTTCTTTATATGTATTAAGGCCCTGGTCTGAGGTATCATTGGCAAATATGTTTTCCCATACTGTTGATTCTTTTTTTATTTTAATGTTGTTTTCTTTAGCCATACAGAAGCTTTTTATTTTGATGAGGTCCCATTTGTTTATTCTTTCCTTTATGTCCCTTGCTTTAGGGGACGTGTCTGTGAGGATGTTGCTGTGTGGAATGTCTGAGATTTTCCTGCCAATGTTTTCCTCTAGGACTTTTATGGTGTTACGACTTATATTTAAGTCTTTTATCCACCTTGAATTTAATTTTGTAATGGTGTAAGTTGGTGATCAAGTTTCATTGTTTTGCACGTAGCTGTCCAGATCTCCCAACCCCATTTGTTGAAGAGGCTATTTTTGCTCCATGTTATGCTCCTGCCTCCTTTGTCAAATATTAATTGACCCTAGAGACTTGAGTTTATTTCTGGGCTCCCTGTTCTGTTCCATTGGTCTATGTGCCTGTTTTTATGCCAGTACCAGGCTGTTTTGATTACAGTGGCCTTGTAATACAGTTTGATATCAGGTATTGTGATCCCTCCTGCTTTGTTTTGAGAAAGAAGAACAAAGAAAAACAGAACAATGCAGCTTTCATTTTAACAACAGATCCTGAGTCCGATTGCCTTCAGGGCAGTCATGCCAGTGATTTTGGGGTTCTGGCCCCGGGCACCACCGCTTGCCCTCCTGTGTGTTTCCTCACATCATTCTCCTCCAGACAGGCCCCTCTCTCCCCTGGCCTGGTTGTCCCCCTCTCTTTGCTGTCTGTTTCAGGTCATAGACCAGATCAATTCCCACTTCCTTTCAGGAGCTTTGCTTGATGCAATAGACTCAAATGATTTTGGGGTTTTTTGATGAATTTCTATAGAACATTTTGTTATTACTACTGATTTAGAATTTGGCACAACTAGTTGTACCTTTTGATTTATATATCTTATGAAATTAAATAAAATATTTACCAACAAGAGTTCTAATAAACTGGTGGACCAAGGATCTGGTCCTGATGAGTCGGGTACCCAAGGTTCCAGGACATTTCTCTGCTTTCTTCAGAGATTTCTAGACTCTAGACTAAGTTATCCTTTGCAAAATCCACTGTATGTACTGAATGCTTAGAATTGCAAAAGAATATTCTCGTTTTGATTCCATGCATTTCTTTTGTTATAATGGATCAATATCATGGTACAGGAATATTAATTTTATTTTGGAGGTATAACAGAATGCTCCTTGTCCTTCTAAGAAGGTGTCTGTGCTTATGATTTGTCTGGAGTATTTAACTTGGGGGCAGTGAACATGTATAATTAGTGAGGCAGATGAGAAGAGAGGGGAAGGATGTTTAGACTGAAGTTGGAGCACCAGAGGAGCTCCTGTTGCTACTTCTCTCCCCAAGAGTCCCATTATGGTGTTGCGTGGTGATGATTCCTTTGGGTTTAAGGGTGCCCCATGGACTTCTGCATATCCCAACTCAGTTTGAGTCCCGTGAGAGCAATTCCCTGGAGGCAAGAACTCAGGAGGGGCAGTTTATTTGTGAGGTGACATCAGGATTTAAGAGTGAGGGGGTAGGGAGAGGAGAGAGAATAAGAGAAGTCAACATAGATTATGTTATGAAGATCGCTGCCTCAGGCCACGAGGCCTTGAACTATGAGAAGTCCATGTAAAAAACAGTATGAAGCATTTGTCCATCCCATCCTGTCCTCTACTGCTTGAAGGATGCCCTGAGTATTAACGCCCTGTGCCTCCTGGGGTTGCTTGCAGGCGGATTTCCTGTGCTCCCACATTGGTGGGATTGATTCTGGGGCTTGGGAGGAACCTGGAAGTGTCAGGTATCCAGACTCTGTCCCACAGCTCTGAAGCTAAGAGGGATGTGACACAGGCCCAAGAGGCATTTGCTGCGTCTCCTACTGAGGAAATCAATGGTCTCAGATGGATGCCTCTGAGAGGGAACTAGCCCAATCAGGTGCATTTTGGGTGAAGGAAAGGTTCAGAGCTGTGGTCTTTGAACTTCTTAGAGTTTCTTCTTTAGGTGTGGGGTAGTGGAATAAGTTTAGATCTTCAACCACTCACCCTCATTCCACCAAAAGGGTTTGGTTCAATTCAAATTTATCTGCTAAGCTTCTGAATGAGATTTTGTTCTGAAGCTAAATAAAAATCTGAAAACCACAGAGAATGGTGATGAAGAATGTGGATTTAGGCTACAAGCCTGGGCTTCACCACTTAGCAACTACATGATTGTTGGTGAATTTATTTAAGCCTCAGTTTTCACTCCTCATGACATGTAATTGCTTCATAGTTTTGTTGCGAAGATGATTTGGGACAATGCATGGAAAGGACTTCGTGCCTGGCACACTGTTAATCCTGAAATAACCTGGATAAGATGTTCTGAGTGAGGGAGACAAATGGAAGGCTGCAAGCCTGATAGGTAGGGCATCAAGGCAGGTAAAAAGGGAAGCAGGAATTTGCTATTAGGAGCTGCACACTTCGTCTAGAAATGACACCTATTGTGGGCATCTAAGCATTAGAGGTACTGAGGAATTTCAAAGTTGACAAAGTCTATAATTTATGTGTCCTTACTTCATAAATTTTGAAAAGTGTACAGCTTTTTAATAATATTGTATTCAGTTTCTTTCTTCAAATATTATAATCATTTTTAAGATAAAATCTCTACACATTTCCTTTAAAGCTGTATGTTGATAGCTGGTGGAGAGAATCCTTTCCATGTATGTTGATGGTTATACAGTCAGTTATTCCATAATCTTGATTAAGTCTTTTGGCTCTGAGTATGTATTTGGCATACTAGTTTTCATTTCGTACCAATAATAATTCCATCTGAACAAAATTGGAGGATAAACTAATATTCAACATATGCAAATTCATTTGGACAAAATGGTTAAAAAGACATATTTTGAATACTGAAAGCATGACTGAGTATTTAATGTTGTTTTAAAATTTTTATTCTTCTAATATGATCTTTGAATGTTCCTTTTATTTTTATCAGACTGTGGGATAGTAGCCATAATTCCTATTTCATAGTTTTCATGAGTTAATTATAAGTTTCTTTTATAAGGAGGTAATTCACTACTAAATTTATAGAAAATGATTAAATGTGTCTTCCTTAAATAGAGAATACATATGAAATAAATTGAATTATAAAATATCTTTTCATTAAATGAACTAATAGGCATACAGTTAATCATTTATACCTATAATTATGGGTGATTTTGTAAATTTTAAAGACTTTGGTTGCTAGTTGATACAGATTTCCTCACTCTTCTGTATTTTCACAAAATGTCATATAATACATTTTGCCATTACATATATACATCTAATCTTTGCACTTTTTTACATATATTATATCATTAATGAAACACCCTATACAATAGGTATTATTTCACCCATATTTAAAAGAGGAAAGTGCTCTGTCCAGGTGGCTCAGTTGTTGGGAGCATCCTCCCGTACACTAAAAGTTTGCAGGTTCAATTCTGGGTCGGGGCACATATTGAGGTTGTGGGTGCAATCCCCTCTTGGGGCACGTATGGGAGGCAAGTGATTGATATTTTTCTCTCACATCGATATTTCTCTCTGCCCCTCCCTTCCTCTCCCTCTAAAATCAATAAACATATTCTCGGGTGAGGATTATAAATAAAAAATAAATAAAAGAGGAAATTAAGTCACATGAATGATTAACTCAATGTCACATCATATGTGAAAAAGAAGAATTTAGAACCTAAATCTGTTCAACTTTGAGCAATAATTGTGGTATACCTCTCTAAAAGAGAAGAGATACAATTTGTAAACCAAGCAATATTTTTGAGATTATTTTGTTATAGCCATTTAGCCTAAATGAGCATCCTCTTACTTTATTCCCAGATAGTTTAGTCCTTGTATGAAAGAAATCTTAGACTGCTCAGTATGACCACTTGAGGAAAATTTTTAGATTGGAACATTCTAAGCGTATCCTGTATTTTGCTTATTAATTATGCGACCATCTAAGTACCTCCTGCATCAGGAGCTGTGTGATCGATTGCAAGCAATATAGAGATGAGAGACGTATCCTGTGCCACACAGGATTTCGCAGTATGGTGAAGGGTATGGATAAGAAAGGACCGAACTATTGTGCAGTAGGTGGCAACCTTTATGATGGAATAAACAAAGTGTGATTATCAGACCTATACAAGCATGAGACAGGCTATGAAAAATGATTTTCCAAAGGCAGCCGTTATGTAATGTGGGCAATTCAGCACTGTTCAGCTGACGGCACCTGTGGGTGTCATGGGGAGTGTCCCCATGGGGCAGTTCATAAAGTCCAGGAAAATAATGGAGCAGTAATTCATGTCACTTTCCCTGGCCAATCCAAGGGCATTCATGAAATGTACTCACCAGACGGCAGCTAGAACATCTGACATGTCTCTTTATCCCAGGACAGGGCATAGAAGACCTGTAGGCTTTGCTTCTGCTTGCACAGGTTCCCCTGATGTGGCCTCTGGCTGAGGCTGGAAATCTCCTGCTGCTGATTTCCTTTTCCCACTTAGTTGCTCCGCCCACCTCCACCAGATTCAGTGTCTTTGAGCTCACAACCAACCCAACACCTCTTTTCCCTCTTAGCCAGATGACTCTCACCTGGACTCCTGGAACAAGGGTCATCTGACTTTTCCTCACGCTCAACTTCCTTCAGCGCCTCTCCTTCACACTCAAGGAGCTTCTTTTCTGTCAACAAAAACAAACATCTTGCAATCAAAACTCTTGTTTGTGATAACAGTTTCAGAGTCCTATTTTGTGGATGCCGGTGATGGGTACTAAAAAAAGGAAAGCAAAACGATGATAAATAGTTTTTGTGTTTTAATTTTATGAAAGTAATTCCTTACATAATTTATCAAATCAAATAGTTTTGCAAGTCTTATGATGAAGTCTTATGGCTCCTTCCCTCAACAGTCTCAAGTTTTCTTTTGTAGATGTAATTGTTTTTAACATTTCCAGTTAGTTCTTTGGCATTTGTCTCTATATTGTAAAACAACATGCTTGATTTTCAGTTTTACATATTGTGGTAGGCAGAATAATGGCCCCCCAATATGTTTATGTTCTAATCACTAGAGACTGTGACTAAGTTGTTATTGGCAAGGGTGGATTAAGTAAGGTAAGGAATGGAATTACAAGTGCTAATCAGCTGGCTTTAAGATAAGTGGGGTAACCTGGGTTATCCAGGTGGGCCCAATGCAATATTAACAGGTCCTTGGAATAAGAAGAAGGTAGGAGGTACAGTTTAGCATTGACATGTTGTGAGAAAGCTTCACTTGCCGTTGCTGGCTTTGAAGCTGGAGGAATGGGGCAGCTCTAGAAGCCAAAAAAGTTAAGAAAACAGATTTTTTCCTAGAACCTCCAGGAAACAACACAGACCTGTGGCTCACTGGAAAAGGTAGGAAAGAAATTTTTTCCTAGAACCTCCAGGAAACAACACAGACCTGCGGCTCACTGGAAAAGGTAGGAAAGAATTTTTTTCCTAGAACCTCCAGGAAACAATGCAGACCTGCTGTATGCCTTGCTTTTCACCCAGTGAGACACATTTTAGACTTCTGATCTCCAGAAGTATAAGCTGGCAAATTTGTGGTAACTTGTTTCACCAGCAATGGGAAATTAAAACAGACATTATGAGTGCTGGCAAATTTGTTTATTTAAGCTGGCAAATTTGTGGTAACTTGTTTCACCAGCAATAGGAAATGAAAACAGACATTATGAGTGTGTTTCAATCTTTCTATTAAGGATATGTCATAATCTTGGTTATATTTATAATCAATGTTTAGATTTTTAGGATTATTCATTCTTTTCACGAGTGAACCATACAATGTCTTGGACAAATGCTAATTTTTCCTGTAGTAATTGCCACAGTTTTTGTTTGCTTTGTGTTTGAAATTCTAATGCCTCTCTGAGAAAGGTGAAATGGAAAATACTTTTTTGAGAGCTGCAGTGTGTGAAATGTCTTTATGCTACTCTCATATGTGATTTGTATTTGACTGGATGTAGATTCTACACTGGAAAAAGTATATAGTTTTTCATGATTTGGGGTGCATTGCTTTAGCTTGCTCTGGTCTCTTGCATTTGTTGTCACTTGTTTGTCTCCTTTGCTTTTAGCCCTTAACGATATAGCACACACCTGCAGAAAAGAATATAAAGTATTCATGTGTTGTGTACCAAATGATTTTAAAGTGATGCTAGCTTCACCACCAGTCAGCTCAATAAATAGTACATTGTTGGCTCTGAAAAAGTCCATGTATGTCTTCTTGCGGTTGCACTACTTTCTCCTTTAAAGGCAACCACTGTTTCTGTTAATTACTTTCTTGCTTTTATTTGTATTTTTACTACCTATGAACGCCTACTAAGTGATATGTTTTAGTTTTGCCCCCTTTGAGCTTGAGATCAATGGAGATAGATCATCCAGAGTTATTTGGGACTTTGCTAAATATTGTGGTCTTTAAATGTGTCCCTGTGGCCATGGGGGGCTGCAATCAGTTCGTCGTCTGGTTCTTGTGAGGCTGCCGTGGCTCAACCAGACCAAAGCTTCTGCTTCTGTTGTTATTGTTGGGCATTTTGGAGTTTCCATGTTTTTCTGCCTTTCAGCTTCCATATTCTGTTTCTCTTTTTGCTGCTGCCATTTCTTAATTTTCTTTAGCCGTCTACTTAAATAAAATTCTTGATGCCTTTTTTTCTTTTATTTTCATGGAGCAAGGAGAGGGGGAAAGAATTGGGATTTAAACCCTATGTTGAAAGGAAGCCAGAATTGTTATTTTAAGATATTATCTGATGGTGTAGCTATGGAAATTATTTTAAATACATTTTCATACACCTTGGTTCTTCTTGCTCTCATAAAACCAGAGAACTCATATGCCAACCTTGGGACTATGTTACAAATGAATTTTGTAAAACCTAAGATTATGGTTTGGTTAAGAGAGAGATCTTAACCTGTTTGACGTGTGGATTCTGCTGTACAGAGAGAATGAATGTAGCTGCATCCAGAAGAGGCGGGACAATCACAAACTACTTAACACTCACCTTTGAATTCGTAGTAACTTCCAATCTGCCAGTATCTTTTTTCCTTAATGTCCCTTAAATATTACCTAGAATGATCCTTTGTCTGTGAAGAAGTACACATTCTGCAATGACAAATATAAAAAACAAACTGAATATGTTGTTTCTTTCATTTTGGTAGCCTCCGACCTGCAGTGCATTTCAGTATCTTCTGCTTTCAATGAACAGGCTGTCCTTTATTTTGATCACTGCACCCCAACAGAGCTGAGTATACACAGTGGCTGATGGGTATTCTGGCCACGGATAGTAATGATATCTGAGTACAGAACCAGATATAACAATATTATAAAAGATGGTTTGTTGTCAGGCAGTAGAACACAGCAAAAGGGAGAGTATAGGTAAGTAAATAGTCATATAAACACATACTTTACTCTCTTGTTGCTAAATGTATTACATGTATCATAAATTGAAAGTTTTATTTTTAAAAAGAACAACCTATTTCTAAAGCTCTTTTTAAACTGTTGTTACTTTGATGTTATAGTTTAAGAAAGCTGTACTTGAGAGTGTTTTTTGTTTTCTGTGTAAGAGTGTTTTTACAGTGAATTCTTAGTCATTATAGAACATTTTCCTCTTAAGTTATGAGATAAAGATAAATATATCTGCCTTATCATAAGCATCAATGGTTAATTGAAGAATAAGTTTAAATTCCAGAAAATGTGGTACCTATCTGTTTTGTGTGGGAATGAACGTTTTTGAATTTGTACACTAGGAACTTCACTGCCATGTAGTGGCATCGCCAATACCATTTTTATGGTGTCTCATATTGTCCCATCTGGAAGGGAAAATATTGTCCTGTTGCCTTCTATTTGCTGAAAAATAAAGTTATATGGAATCATGTTACTTCTATAAGAGAGACAATCTTTCAATACAAATGAATTTTTCAGAATTTTGAGATAATTTTTCTAAAGCAGAATTTTTTTTGAACATTTTATTTAACTCCAAATAGAATTCCTGCTGGAACTCAAGACTGAGTCATTTTTCTTTTCTTTCTCTTTCCTTCTTTCTTGTCTTTTTTGATAAATGGGCTCGGCATTCCTGTGGAGAACAGAAGGTGGCACTCTTCCTTCTATCTTATGATATTTTCCACTGAGTGTTTATTTTGATTTTTCTCTGTTAAGATTCAGAGCAGCACTCAGTTGGTGAGTTGATTATTTCTTTGTGGTTAATGACCACTTTTTCACTTATCAAAAGGCAGGGGCACATTCAATGAAGTGTAATATCAAATGCGAGGTACCAACTGTCACTGATAATTCAAGTAGTAAACTGGTTCAAGTTTGACAAGGTCCCTTACAATTTAGTTGCCCCTGTGAGCAACTTGTCTCCTGAATGACTTTTCTCCTCATTCTGTTTTATACAGATAGGCAATAAAAAACATTTAGTTGTAGAAGAGCACTTGGAAAAGATTTGTTATTTCCATTTTTACGTGTACTGAAATTGATGGTTGATTACATGAGCATATAATGATGTAATCTGTGACCTTTCATCCAATTCTCAAACTCCTTTTGGAAACTCAAACCTTGTTTTGTCTTCTGGTA
Source organism: Desmodus rotundus (assembly GCF_022682495.2). NCBI lineage: Eukaryota > Metazoa > Chordata > Mammalia > Chiroptera > Phyllostomidae > Desmodus > Desmodus rotundus. Next base: position 135,675,742 of record NC_071387.1, read on the forward strand.
CTTGGTATCTAATCTCGGTTAGTTTATGTGGGTAAAGTAGAGGTTTCCTGATAGGTGGTAATAAAAATCTATTTGATTACCTTATATTTACATTGCATTCTTTTCCAAAGGCACAAAAGCAGTTATAGATATCCTATGAAATATTGTCTCAATGGTGTTACCTTTGAGTTAGAATTAATGTATTCTATTTTTGAAGGTCATCTCTTTCATTATGCATATAAAACAGACCTGGTGGATTTTCACAGTGATACCTACATTTTAGGTCCCATTGTCATCTCACTCACTTTTTAAAAAAGTAATTTGCTTCACTGTTTATTAGTCCCAAAGTAGTATATTTGAATCACAAACATCAATGTGTCCTGTTCCTAATGTAAACTATTAGGACAAATGTGTTAGGAAATAGTTGTTTATATGAAATTGGAGTCCTATGACTTTGATGCCAAGCGGAATATTAAAAGTAGAACAGTGTAGAGTGCCAGACATGGCTCTGCTCACTCTGTTTGATGTGGCCTTTGGAAAATTGCCCCTAGCTAAAGATCACTGGGAAGCAGTGTGGATTTTGAGAGCTATATGGGCGTCTGCTGCAATTCTATATTATACGGCCCAGGTAGTTGTGTGTTTCAATCATAGCACTCACTCTTATTAGCTAAATAATTTAAGACCTGAGCTTTACACTCTGGTAAAAACAAATATATTAAGGAAGTAAACCAAAGTTCATAATCAGAGTAAGTGTTTACTTCTTTATAGGAACTGGATAAAAACAAATAAAATTTGTTCTGGGTATTAAGACATTGGACTAGACTGAAACATGAGGATAGTATCTTTGAGTATATGCCTAAAAGCTCAAGGCTAGTAAGACATAGGAAAGGAGAAACAAAGTGTGGTTTCAATAACCATGCCTGGAGTTGCTTGGATGTTACAATACTCAGCTGTCGATGTCCACCTTGATGAATTAGTGAAAGAAGGCTCACAGGAGTTAACTGTTAAGATGATTGCCCTACACTGCCTCCTTGCAGTACAGAGTATTACTGAATCATGGAATTGCAAATTTGAGAGCTAGAGTCCTGGTAGCAACCACTATGTAACTTTTGATTATATTGGGATCTGGGTGCAGTGTAAGTACAGATTTTCCCCAGCGAGAAGGGCAGTGATTTGGTTTGCAGGGACTTAGGCAACAGTAGGTCTATGTTGTGTTGCTGGTGGTCACTGTATGCTTGGCATTAGTCTAGAAGCAGCAACAGCCCCCAGGAATAAGATCACAAAGCCCAGGAAAGCGCACCAATACAAACTTTGATGTTCTATAGCATGGGTCAGCAAATGTTCTTTGTCATGGGCCAGATAGTTAATGTTTTAGTTTTTCTCTATTGTGAGGCAAATCAGGGTATTATATAGATAGTTGTATAAATAACCACTTATAATATAACCATTTCATCATTCATAGACCATTCTTAGTAGGCAGTATAAAAATATACAGCAGGTCTAATTTGTTCCACAGGCTATAGTTTGCTCATTCCTATAGGATTCAAATATTTTGTGCCATGTCTACATTATTTCTAGTCATTCAGACTAGCATCCAAAATATTGTTTGGTCAGATATATAGGATCATCAGTATTCTCAGAGCTCTGTTTGTCTGAATTTATAGAAGAAATGTAGCTGATCAAATTAAAATTTTGATTTGGTTGATTTGCCTGCACTAATTAAGACAAAAATTACATCTGGTAAACATAAGGTCAGGTCATCAACACTCAAATGGCATTTATTTAAACTATTCTGGAAATGTCAGAAGTCCCCTAGAGACAAGAATCATTACAGCAGACAGTTTTTGATGTTTTACAACTCTCTGCTTTGGAAAGAACCTGATCTAGTTTAATAAGTTAAATCATTCAGGAAAATATACTATTAATTGGACAGGAAAAATATGAAAGCATAGTTCAGGGATAAAATTTATCTTGCAGCCACCGAGGCCCTTTAATGATTCCCTGGTCTGTACTAAGCCTTTGAGAATTTTCTTCCTATGTAATTTGTAGGAAAACTTCCAACAGATGGGCTAACGGCCTTGTCTAGAGCAATTGAAAGAACTGCTGACCCCCAAAGAAACTGGGTCATCCAGTCAGACAAACCCATTCTCTTGAGTTCCTGCACAATTGCTTCTCTGGGTGGCAGATGATCATCAGGCCATGTGGGTGCTTTGAACGTCCGGCTAACTCAGTAAGTTTAGGCAGTTATACTTGGGCTATGTTTTCCAATATTTATGTCTCATAATTTGTCCAAGTATCATCCTTATTGGGAAATAAGGTTTATAGTCATCGGAGTCTCATCTGCCTTCCAGAATTCCATGGCTATTAGCTATTGCCCACCTTGGTTTTGTTACCTATGGAAGTGATATTGCTCTCTTGATGTTGTGAACAAATACTTTATGATATCAAGATACTTTCCGTCAGTCTTGTCTATGTGTGCTCCTCTGTGAATGTAGTACCTGTCTAGCATTTCTGTTGTCGGTGATATAACTAGTGCTTTTAACTTTAAAATTTATTTGTATGACAGAAAATATATAAAATTTAGTTATGGACAAAAAAGGTAAAAATTGAACAAGTGTCTTCAAAGAAAACAGACTTGGAATTTTTCTAGATCCTAGGTCAGGATTCTAATTTTGAAAGTAATGGAGAAGTTTGTTCTAGTTTACTGAGTTGTTCAGTAAGCACGTTTCAGCCATATTTAACTTGACTTAAATGTATATTTTAGTTAGCATTTCTTTTCTGTATAGATAATCTTGGTATGAGTTCAAGATACTAATGTAAGGTTAAAGTCCTTTGAAATAATTGCCTCCTGAAATACATATTTTTATTTAGGGAAGAACCCTGTAAAACAGGGGTATCCAACCTGCAGCCCTCAGGCCACGTGTGGCTCAGGATGGCTGGGAACGTGGCCCAACACAAAACCGTAAATTTACTTAAAACATAATGAGATTTTTTTGTGTGTGTGATTATGTGTCACAATGTATTTAATGTGTGGCCCAAGACAACTCTTCTTTTCCAGTGTGGCCCAGAGATGCCAAAAGGTTGGACTCCCCTGCTATAGAGCATTTCCCAATAGTTGACAACAAATAAATTCAGAGTTTTATGACAAAGTGTTCCCTAGATTAACTGTCATATTGTATTAATTCTAGAGGCATATATTATTTTTTTCCACTTTTTAACCTCTTTGGAATTGGAATGCTTCCTATCAGTGATAGCACGTTATGGTATAATTGGAAGTGTGGAACTGCATAAAATGACAGTGCTTCTTAAAACTGATGGTATCACAGACTCAATGGAACAAACAGCTTCTGAATTACCCTGGAAAGAAGAAGCAAATAGAAAAAATATATATAAAAGGGAACAATTATCATTTGCGCTCAACTAAAAAATACTCTGAATTTACATTTATTCTTTAAGTATTCATTGGTGGCCTATATTATACATTAAGCTAGAAAATTTAGGAATTGTTTAAAAGCTATGACCTCATCACTGATCTCTAAGAAATGACAATATGTCTTGGCAGACTCAGTACAAAGAAATATGCAATAATGAAACACACATGGTCTAGCCGCTTTATAAATATTAAAAAATGTTAGTCTGGGTATGTATAAACACACACACACTATTGTAGAATAGTGAGTCATTTGGATTGTCATCCACATTATGATCACGTGTAACACCGAGTGCTTACTATATAGACTGTTGGAATAGTATGATGTAAGACATAAATTACAAAAGAGCCAGAAGAAATGCTAGAATTTATCCAAATTCTAGAAGCCAGGACAAAAAGGCATTCCAGGTGGGAAAAATGGCAATAAAGAGTACTTGAAGTTGGGTATGGGACTAACAAGTTCCAGTGGCAGAAAAATGATTTTATGAAATTCAAGACTAAGGCTGGGGGTGGCAGCGATGAGGTTGGCTAACAGACTGGTACCCAATCGTAGAGAAAACTGTGTGCCAGGGTCACGGAAGCCCTGAGGAGCCATAAGGATCATTGAATGAGGGAAGGACATCGCTTTCATCTTGAAAAAGACTTCCCTGACTGTGCTGTTTTTTGTAGCTATTAGTCTGTATTTTCATTCATGGCCAGCCCTCAAAAAAGTTGCTGTTCACTCTTTAATTCCATGTGTTACTATATATTTATTGTTTACTCCTCATAGCATGCCTCTTACCCCCCACTCTGTGGACTCTGCTCTCTTAAGTAACCACACATGGAATCCATTTTACCCCAGGAGTACCATTTTATGGACTCCTCCCTTAAGGAGAAGAAAACTCCCAAAACTCCCCTTATAAGGATGAGAGAACTGAGGTCTATAAACTTTATTTGACCTGCCTAAAGTTATTCAGCATTATGTGTAAAATCCAGTTCTAAAACCAAACCGCAGGCTCTCTGCTGGCTGTTATTTCACCTGCACCAGAGCTGCTTTGCATTGATACTGCTGTCTGCCCAGGGTCCTCGAGCTCCCACTGAAGTGCAGCCACCTGGAGAGAGACCTGGCCAGAGCAGTCATCAGTCACTCTGCCACGTCCTTTGTCTCCTCACATCTATAACCTGACATTGGAATCCCAATAAATGAGTTGTAGTGTAATAATAATTATTATGAGTTTCCTAAAGCCTGATATATTTGAAAAAATATTTTTTTTCCCATTTTTACAGTGATCCCAACATGTAGCTGTTATGTAACATGCTACAACAGGAAAAATAAGCAGGGAGGTCCAACCTTTTGTTGTCTCTGGGCCACACTGGAAGAGAAAGAGTTGTCTTGGGCCACACATTAAATACACAAACACGAACGAAAACTGATGAGCGAAAAAAAGTTTTTAAGTAAATTTACGATTTTGTGGTGGGCCACATTCATACGATGAATTGGACACCCCTGGATAGAGCTTTAACCTAATTACTTTAACCAGTAGAAACAGTTGCTGAGGTTCTGTGTGTGATTCATACTCTTGCTCACTAAAGCTTCCTTATTAAGCTTCCTTAATGGGAGCTCTGTTTCAGTTGATGGGATCAATAAAGGTGAGCCCCATCTCAAATGACTGTCGTCTTTGCCTTCAGTGTCTTAACCTAGAGAGCACAGATTAGGAATTTCATTAATAACCTGATTGATTAGGTAAATGCCACCCTAGGAAAATTTGTTTCATGAAAATTTATAGTGATTATATGTCATGCATATATTTTCTAAGCATAAAAAGCCTAATCTTATGTTAATATATTTAATTACCAGAAACCTCAAAATTGATGTTATCACAGGGTGCTTGTGACTCCAGTGATTTCCTTCTCTTCCTCCAGTTCCTAGCCTCATGGGCACTGTTGTTTCACTTCCATGACTCTGGATGACAGAATTTTTGTTTTGTTTTTTACATAGCTTTTCTCTACAATTAAATTAAACTTTGGTGGGGAGAAGCCCTACTCTAATTGGATTTAACACAATTGGGAATTTATTGATTCCATGACCAAAAAGCATGGGTCCAGATGCTCAATTTTTACCATAAAGATTCTGTCTACCTCCATCTTTTGTCCAGGTGACTGTAGGTCCCGGTTTGTCTGAGATAATCCAGAGTTATATTGTTTTCCTGGCAGCCTGTTTAGCATTTGTATTGGACAAAAGTGTTTTACTGTAAGTGATTGATTATATGGTCACCCTATCTGGTCCTTGAATTGGTTCCTATCCCCCCTGTGGTTTCTGGAGATCTTCCTTGGCAATTCCCAGCCTGGGACTGTAGTGGATCATGCCAGTTCAGCTATCACAGTAGAGACCCTTCCTATTATGTGGGTCACGTGCCTTCCCTCAGTCGGTTATTCTGGCTAGATAAATGAAATGTGCTCACCAGGAGCTGTCTGCACTTGTGAAGGGCATGGGGGGAGGTTGGTTTTAGCTGTATCCAAACCTCAAGGCAAAATATCCCCCAGAAGTGCTATTTCTAGGTGAAAGATAGAATGGACACCTGGTAAGCAAAACTGCACTGTTTCTTGAAAAAAGTAGATTCCCCTGCTGCCCCCCAAACCAGATTACCAAAGACATTTTCCTTAACAGTAACATTTTCTCTATTTCTCCTAGTCTCCAGAGATTGTCTGCTTCATTTTGCGTTATGGAATCTTCCGCGTTGCCCTCCTTAAGACATTGCTGCATGGGTCACCTTTGTTCTCTCCACCTCTACCAGCGGTTCTCCCTCTCTCTGCTACCTCTACGTTCACTCCACTAGTTCCTTTCCTTAAAAATACAAAATTTTGAGTATATATTTAATTAAAAAGCCCCTGGATTTAATGTCACATCTTTAACAATTTTCCTGTCTCCTTTTTCTACTTGTTCAGTTTCTCAATTAACTAGTGTACAGTTACTATGTCTTCTTTTTAAGTCTTTCATCTTTCAACATATTTTAATTAGCAGTCAAACTGCTTGCATTTTCTAAAGTTCACCAATAAATGGCTTGAGAATTTGGTCCTTCCTCCTGAACTTGGCACCATGGACCACCGATGTACCTTGAAGGCCAGACTTACGTGCCCTACTCTTTCCATTCTCCCCTATCTCTGTTCTGAATCCTAGGTGGGCTCCTCTTCCTTTGCCCCTCCATGTTCCGTCTTTGTTCTTTTGACTTTCTTATCTGTACTTCACGCTGGCTCTAGGTAACCTCATTTATTCTAACATTTTTAGGTATAATTTATATACTATATTTCCAAACTCATAGCTATTAATATATTCAACTGCTTACTGGAGATCTCCATAAGAATATATTGTACTTTTGACACCTCGAGCCTTATTTTCAGAATGAACTCATCTTCCTGCCTACATTGACTTCTCCTCCAGAGTTCTCTGTTTTATTATTCAGAAGCAAAACTTGAAGTACATCCTTGAAATCTCCTTCCTTTTATTTACATTTAATCAATCATCAAGACTGCTGATTTTAACCAATTCTTTATTTTTCAGTTCTTCTTGCCTACTAGTAATTGCCAATATTTTCTATCTTAGGACTTTAATTCTCATATACTACTGCAATCCTATTCTCTTTGGAATTTCTTTTTCCAATTTTGTTCCCTTCTAATCTAATCTATCTTCGATATGGTTGCTGCAGTCATTGAAGACACAAGTCTAAACATGCAATGCTCTTACTTTGAAACCTTCAAGAGCTCCTCATTGCCTGCTATTAAAAGTACCAAGTCTTTAAGAAGGTTTTGCTTTATCTGGCTTGAATACACACCACTATTACCTTCTTGCTTTTTTGCGTGCTTATCTGTTTATAGTCCATGAAAAATATGGGCAATAAGGAGAATGAACAGTCACAAAGATATCTTTCTGAAGATAGATTATAGATAAAGTCTCACAAATTATTTGATTCAAGGAAAAAAAAAAAGGCTTTGGGATATAGAGACATCAGGTAAGGATTTAAAGAGGAGTTGAGTCATATTTCCCAGAAAGAAGGTAAGGGAGTAATGTGGTTCATGGGCAAAACTAGTGGGATTTTAAACAGTTAAATGTCAGGATATTGTGGTATGTCAGACCAAGAGTAGTTCTCAGCTGGTGTCTATTTCACTTATTAATTTTACAGTGTAATAAACCTAGGTACAAGTGTCTGGGCAGGCACCTAGGTTTCTACTTTTTTCTCTAGAATTTCTAAGGGTTGTAAGGAGGCAGATAATTCAATAGTTTCTATACTGTTGTGTTGTCCTTCTGTTTTCTGGTTTTTTTTCTCAGCTAATGGCACTAAGTGCCATTCCCATGTTGATGAATTGATCACATAATCAAACTCTGAAGAGACAGATTTGTAAGCCAGAGTCCAGGTTATTTACAAAGGAACGTTCATCTGGTGCATTCCGTAACTGGTACCCGCTGTCTTGTCAGCACACCAGTCTTTTGACATCAATATATGTGGGAAACCCAATTTGTTAGTAGTAGATGGCTTTGGCAACCACAGAATCAGCCACAGCAAAGGAAAGTGGATGGATTTAAGGGACATCTCCTTTAAGTGAGAGATAGAGTCTGAAGGATTTATGCTGCCCTTAAGGGTAGCATAAGGGTATGCTGCAATAAGGGTAGATGCGATTGGTAATCAGTGCCTGTCATTCACAAGCAGTATCTCTGTTCTCTGGGTCATTTCCTGGTAGACACTGGTAAGGCTCCTGTTCCATTTCTTCCCAGCATTCTGTTATCCCAAATGGATTCTTCTTTTCTTTTTCCTGCCAGGACTGATCCTAGGCAATATTTGGGAGTAGGCATAATTGTCTTTATGTGTTTTGCATACTTTTCCTAATTCCTTTATTTTTAACTTTTTAATTAAAATATACACACAAAGGAAATCACATATAAATGTGTAATTCATTAAATTATGCCAAACTGAATGCATCTGTAAACAACACAGAACTCCTATTCCTTTTTAACAAGTAATCTGTGACTATTTGATCTTTTTCCCTGCCCCCCACTTTGGTTTTTGTATTTTAAAACAGACCATAAACCAAGATAACTGCTTAACACAAGGTGATGAATTGCTGAAGGTGGAATACCATGCACATCAGGGATGATTAAAAAAAACTTCAGAGTGCCCAAGTTTTACTTTCGACTAAGTGCTGGGAGAGTTGCAGGAAACAAAATGAAATAAGAGTTGCAAACATTTTATAAAAATTGAGGATGAATTTTGAATTGAGAGTAGAATCTATCTAATAGAAGGAAGAGGGAGAAAGAGTGGGTGGGAATAAAATCCAGCCATTGAGAGGATCTGGGGGAAGGGATTCAGGTCAAGGCACAGAGAGAAGCAAAGATTTAGAGATACAGACTTCAGTTAAAGGAAAATGTTAAACACAAATCAGACTATACCCTAAATCATGGCTTTCATTAGAGTGATAGACATGCTATAGGAATAATGGCTTGTCAGTAATATGTCCAAGGACTTAGAGAGGAAAGGAAGACAGTTGAGAAGAACAATTAGATTGTTGCTTTACATAAGGTATGGTTTGATTTTAGATTTGAACTGTAGGAATGTATAGAAATGAATGACTCATAGATATTTTCATATAAAGATCAATAGAATTAGGTTACATTTTGCATAAAGGTGTGTAGATATCAAGAAAGTGAAAATTAAAAGATCTTAAGTCTATAGGATTAATTGCTAAGAGGGACTGCTTTAGGGGCCAAGAGAAATTCTCCCAAGAGAAGTTTGGGATCTGATGTGTTCCCATAGCTGCTAGGATATACAAATGAAGGGCATTTGGAAATATGGAAATATGGGAGGGGGGCATAAGAAGTTAAGATTAGAGATGCATTTGGGCATTATGTGCATGGAGAATTGTGAGAATGAGTAAGATGCCATTTGAATGGGGAGATGGGAACAAGGACAATATCTTAGACTTCGGGTCTAGACATTGAAGGCAGGATGCTTCAGACATAAGAACTAAAGATATGAAAATTTATTGAGCAGTTATTATATACATCTACTGTCCTAAATATTTTGAGTGTATTAGTGTATTTAATCCACATAATAAGAAAGGAAACTAGAGCACTGAGGAAAAACTAGAATGAAGTCTTGAAAATTAAGGAATTTCAAGCTTTGTATTTCTGCTAAATGCTACATAAAAGTTCAATAGGCTGGGAAGGATAATTGTTGCGTTTGAAGTAATAGTTTCATGAATGTCAGCACAGAAAATAAATTTTAAATAAATTAGAAAATATTTAGAAGGAGTATGAAAGAAACTTACATGCAATGAATCTGACATTGAATAAAAGAATATAAATGGGATGACGGCAAAACTAGAGTTTTTGAAAAGGAGTTTAAATATAATTAAATGGAGATGAGGGGGGTGAAGTATGTAAAAGAGCAAAAAAAAATTACAGATCCATGAAGGAGGAAGCCATTATGAAAGGGATATTTTGGAAATACAAAAATAAAAAGAATGTAGTGTATGCATGGAAGTATTAACCGCTGGAGTGGGAGATGTGCTCTTGGTTAGTTTTGGGGGAAAGACAGTGTGAGGAAACCTGTAAAAGGACTCCCTGACTTGTTCACAACATGGAGAGCTCACAGCAGGCTTATGTTGTTTTCATCAAGTAGCAAACAGATGCAGGCAGTCCTGGGAATTAAACAAAGAAAATATATTAAGGCATGAAAGGAGAGAGTGGGATAGGAGGAAGCTGCTAATGTTCATTGAAAATCCACCCTGTGCCAGGTGATGTGGTTAAAACCTCTGACAAATTGGTCAGTGTGAATCTTTCATACATCAGTTTTGTAAAATTGAGTGCCCTGCTCAGATTCTCTATGATGTTTCAGACTTTATTATTTTGCTTGGGACAATTTGTCCTCTTCTCTCCTCTTCCCAGGTATTATTTTATCTCCCATTCACTCAGGTTGAATTACTCTGTAAGAATGATTAGGCTCAGGGTGAACTCCAATTCGGATGTTCCATAATGTAAACATAGCCCCATGCACCGGCAGTTGCACCGAAGCTTGAACTGGCGCTTGCATAAATGAACTTTTGGGTTCTCCATCACCTACTGAGTAGAAGTCTTCAATCTCCTTAATGTAATCTTTAAGATTCTTGATGTCTGTTGAAGTGTTTGTTTTACAGAGGAAGTAGATGAATTCTTATTTTCAGGTGGCCTAAAAATTATTCTCTCAGGTAGAAGAAAGAAATAACAATATACATTTATTATATATGTGACAAAATGTTACCTGGTATCTTTATCATCTTGAATATGATAGAATATTCAAGGGCTTCTCTTTCTCTGATAAAATTACACTATGCTGTCAATATAGAAAACACTGAATTGCTGTATAGTTAAATTCATATTCGTTTTCTGTCGTTCACCCTTTTCAGCTGGCCATTGAGCTTCTCATGGATTTGTGCATTAAAAGTGATACAATCTACATTTGAAAGACACAGGTCAATATTGGGTGAGCCCGTAGCAGTGAAGGGACTTTTTAATGTTCAGTAACAGCTGTGTTTGTCTATCTTTGTCTCATCTAAGCCCTGGAAGCAAGTCCGGAGACTGAATTCCACTCCAGTGTCTGCATAGGTTTCCCCCCTGGTATTGTTACCAGTGATTGCTCTGTGTTGTAGATGCAAAGAGTCCTCAATAGCACTTTAAAAGCGTTTGTTTTGGGTCATAAGATTATCAGAAAAGTGTTTGTAAGGATGAATGTAGATCCATTAACAACTATCCTAAGGCCTCTTACTGCTGTCAGATTAGTGGGAACATTTTTCTTCTGCAAGGTACAGGATTTTTAAGAAGTTACTCTTGTATGTATCAAAATCACAAATCTAAGCCTCTCAAAATTTCCTGTTGAGTATGTGTTTTAAAAATTTCCCTTGCTAATTTTGAGGTATTAGAATTACTCAATGATATTTCACAATTCAGAATTATGGGACATTTTTAATTAAAAATTTAAAATATTGAACAGTTTTTTGAGTTTTTGAGTTATCATGATAAATTTCTTAAGCAGTGAAGTTAATTGATATAAAACACTTTCTAATTGTATCAACACTTCTGCACGCACTTTTTGAAACATACTCATGAGAACCTTTGCTTTAAATCCTTATTTTAAAGTATTAAAAAGAAGCACTGTAAGAAAAATAAGATAAGTACAATAGATAGGGTATCAGCTGAGTTGCTGTAACAAAGCCAAAAAGAGTGACTCAAACAAGGAAGAAACTTATTTCTCTCTCATGGAACAGACGAGATACCATCCGAGGCATGTAGATAGTTCGGATCCAGGAGGGTGTTCAGGAACCAGGCTCCCTTTGTTTGATGGTTCCACCATTTTTCAAGGCCCCCCACCCCCATCTGTATAGATAAAACTATCTCAGCAGCACTATGTCTGCGTTCAATGCTATAGGCATGGGAAAGAGAGAGGCGGGAACTCCTGCCCATTTCTGGTCATTTCTGTCCATTTCATAGTGGTCTAAAATTAGTCACAGAACCACATGTTGCTGCAAGGGGGGTTGGGAAATACAGTCCTTTGTTAATACAGGCTATCAACCATTCTAAATTTAGAAAGCTTTATTTCTAAAAGTGGGAGAGGGAATGATAGATCCTAGGAAGCATCTAATAGTCTCTCCTAAAACACTCAGGCAAATTAATACCCCATGGACTAGAAATTTTAAAAACTGAAGGGGAAAATAGGGAATTTTAAGAATAGTGTGAGGCTTCAACCCTGTGTTAGGATTGTAATGCAATTTATCAGACCTCTAATTGCTAGGCTATTTGTAAATTAGAGAAATGCAAGAGACAATGTTACCAGGTAAGTAGTTCTTTTAAAAAAGCAATCCTTAAAAAGTCAATACTTTTTGCAATCCCTACCTGTACATTTAGATACTCCTCAGTGCTTAACATTCATAACCCCATTTTTGCTTCCTTCTGGCAATGTGCTGGACTGCTTTCATTGTGCTTCTAATCCATCCAATTTGTAATGACTAGAAAGCTTTTGCAGTCTTGCATTTCCTTGCAAAGACAGAATGACAACTCTGACAGTTAAGTTAAACCCAGTAAAAATTTCCCACAAAGCAATATCTGCAGTGGAAATGGTTTATCACTTTACATAAGAAAGCCAAGCTGAAGCCTATAATGAACTTTGAAAGCACTTCCTTTAAAGCTAAGAAATAGATTATAGATAAAAACATAAATATAATTTAATAACATGTACTTGTTTCCTTTCTTTCACAGTAGTACTATCCTTACTTAGTTTGCATTTGCTGTGTAGTTATTGGAAATGCCCAAGGTTTATCTGGATTAGAATACACATGTAACCCGATAGACGGTAGCATGGTTTTATATTCATTCTCGTGGTCTATCAGCTCTAGTGGGTGCAAGAGTTCCTTCTTGTACTTATTCCCATCAGTGGGCATGTGCATTCCTGCATACCTCTAGTTTTAGGTCTTTATATTAATAGTAATATGAGAGAAGGACACTTTTTAGTTTACATTAAAAGTCCTGATTCTTAGCATTTAGAGTTTCTTGCTTCTTTTTCCTGGAACTGAAGGCTGAAAGAAAGCCTGTAGCCAATCTGATATTTGTGTCTCCTACTTCCTGCTTCAAGGTTGGAATTCCTGGCTAAAACCCCTATTTTCTCTTTCCCATCAAAACCAATTTGCTCCTCATAGTGAAGATGACACAGGGCGAATGTTTGTGTGAGGAGTCCTAAACAGATATTTCAAGCAGGCTGGAACATGAGGTTCACTGATATCTAGCTGATCTTCTTTATTTCAATATGTACATCCCATTTAATTACAGTAGGAGACAGACACTGCACAGCTCGCAGACAAAGATGGATAACGATTACATTTTATAATGTTCTTGACTTGACAGGTGTTGGCAAAGGCAATACATTAGTCTCACGGTCTAGGGCATCAAATGTCACAGTGATAATGGGGTTTGGGACCCACACGTTTCCTTTGGTGACAGGCTGCCACATGCTGTTCTATGGTTTTAGACTAGTGCTTGGAAGAGATGAGAGAATGTTGCAAGGAAGTGAGAAGTATATGAATCAGCTCCTGGGGTGTCCTGGGGCTCAGAAGGAAATGACTTGAAACAATTCCAGCTCTCACTTTTTTCTTTCAATCAATTCCCAGCTGGGTTGTGACAGAAGGCAGATGATAAGGAAAGAGAGGAGAGCAATAAAGTTCAGCAGCTTTATAAAAGAAGAAGCAGCTTCCTAGAGGGAAGAAGAGTGAAAAAGCAGCAAAGAACTGGGGAAGAGGGTATGGAACATGAGCTTGCTTGGAGCGGGAGGGAGCAAGGTCAAATCTTTAAATGTTCTGAACATCAGCAGTAACAACTGTTAAGAAGAAGTTGAAATGGGTATAAAAGGGATCAGTGGAAAATGGCTTTATAACCACACCCTTTTGCTATATTATCTAATACTCATGTCTTTGACAGTGTGAAAGTGCCTTACCAGAGGGAAAGGGGGGTGAAGGGAAGGGTTACAGGGGAATAAATGGTGATGGAAAGGAGACTTGACTTGGGTGGTGACCGCACAACACAATATACAAATGGTACATTATGGAATTGTACACCTGAAACCTATATCATTATATTAACCAATGTCACCACAATAAATTCAGTAAAAAAGTTTAAAAAAAGAAAAGAAAAACTATCTTGGTGACTTGAAAATGAAGGTAAAAGAAACTTCCTTAATTGCCATGTGACTCTGATGCAGTCATTAAAAAGGTGGGAGGATTTCTACATTAAGCAAGCAAGAAACCTTCAGGGACTCTTCAGTCTTAAGAAAAAACAGACCATATTAACTGCATTTCATTTAACTCTGAAGTGATGGGCATTTTTGGGTTTTTTTTCCTGTAATGGCTTCAAAGGTGCAAGTTATATAGCAGTGCCTTGATTTCGCATGTTTTCAGGAGAAAGGGTGGAGTGCTTGTGTGTTGCTCATAAATGAAATTATTGCTCGACACATGGAGGCAAATATACAGTTGTAACCAATATGGCCAAAGTGTAGAAATTCAGGACATCATGCCATTACAAATGAATCACTGGCGTTTCTGTCATTCTCTGTGGTTTACAAAGCAAAGTCAGGCTGAGGCAAGATAGAATATTTCCCACAGAACTTTGGAATAATGGGATATATGTTAAAGCTTTAAGATTAATAATAACAATAACAGTACTTAAATAAGACAAAGTTAGAACATTTAAAAGGAGTTAAAGCATTATTTGGAGAACATCCTTACAGTGGACAGGGAAGTAGGAATGTTTTCACTTTTTTATTTTTTTATTTTTTCGGTCAGATGATTTTCTAATGTGTTCTTGAGTAAGTCAGAATGTCAGGGACATACCTGAAATGTCTGGGTTTCTTGGGAGAAGCATCTGGTAAGTGGTGGTTTTCTGACTTGGTAGCACAAATGAATGTCCCCAGCTTACAGAAGGCAGGAGCGGGAAGGGGGAGAGAGACAGATAGACACAGACTGATTCATATTCATATAATCATGTCCTTGCTCCCACGTGATGAAGAATGTGTTGTGTTTACAGTAATTTTAATGATGAGTGTAGAAAACCTTACAGGATTTAAGGAAGTAGCTGTACTTCTGTTTATATCTAAATATTAAATATACTTCCTCAAGGTACTTGAGGTTTTTGGAGACACAGGAAAGGCTTTGCTTCCAATTCACAGAACAGTGGAGTGATGACTTGATTCTCTTCCATCCCATTGCACTTCAAGACTTGGGCAACGCACAATCCCAGACACGATCAGGAAGTCCAGTAATTCTCTTTGGGTTGATTAGGTGCGAATCAGACTCTTACTCTGCACAATGCATATAGATTTATTTTTGTGGACCACATGGCTGTCAGCATTCTATGTCTGCTTGCTCCCACACTCAGTACTAATATCATACTGAGTAAAACGCATTTTCCCCAGTTACAGCCCTACCCCCAAAGAACCACGTAATATGGATGAAGGTTGAGGCAGATCCTATTTATGTGTATTACTTCTGTTTAACTCTTATTTAGAATACTTTATTTAAGCACTTGAATATATACTCCAGTGATTATTTTCTTACTGCGGTTTTAAGAGCATTATTATATTACTAAGGATAAAGGACCATTTAGGAGCTAAGTCAGTTTTATCCACTCTGAAAAATTAGAAATGGAAATAATTGAGAAATGAAACTTGTTTTAAAAACAAATTTTCTTCTATAAAAGTTAGCGTATAAGGTAATTCCTTCATTATTAAGAAAAAGATTTTTTATTGAATTTATTGGGGTGACTTTGGTTAATAAAACTATATAGGTTTCAGGTGTACAATTCTATAACAGAACATCTGTATATTGAATTGTGTGTTCTCCACCCCAAGTCAAGTTCCCTTCGTTACCATTTATCCCTCCTATACCCTCTTCTACATTCCCCAAGAAAAAAAATTGCCAATAAAAGTTTTCCTGTCAGTTTTTCAGATCCCTTGATTTTATCTCTCCATGTTTTTCATCTCTATTAATCTCCAAAACAGACTTACTAGTGAGCTTGGCTTAAGATCTTCAAATGATAAAGTGATAAAGCTAATATAATGCAAATCCCACAAGATCCAGGGATGACAGTTAAATGTCAGGTTTGTGCTGGATATGAGAAAAAACATCCAGTGAGACAATTATTGGGAAGAAAAATTGCATTTTTCAAAGGTTAAAGACTGATTTTTAACAAAATATTTGTTTTCTTTGATTATAATTGTACATTGAAATGTATGTGAATAACGTAATAATTAAATGTATGTCTTAGTTCAACACAGAATTTTTCCTTAACCTTGAATGAAACCTTTCATCTTTGAAAAAAATAAAACACTATTTATGTAGTCTATTACACAAATAATCTCATGTTTCTTTTCAACCAAGATTGAATTCTGACCCTATAAAAATTGTTCTGATACATGCCTGTCAAAGAACAAAGCGTGGCGAAATTTAACAGCTTGATGAACCAAAAGGACAAACTGGCTGATAAGGGTGTATGCCTCAGTGTATTTGGGGGGAAAACGTAAATTGCACTGCTCGGGGTGCCACACACGCTGTGCAGAGCGGCTGGGGTCAGGAAGATGCAGTGTTCGTAATGAAAAAATTTATTATGCATGAGTCAATTCCCTTATGTTGTGTCTGGAAGATGCTGGTGGGCTTGGCAGTAGGGGACTAGTGGAAAGAGAGTTTTAAGTTCTTTTTCTGTAATCTCAAAATAAATCAGAAATTGAACATGATGGTCTCACATAGCAGAGCTCCTTTAATTCTTATAAGACATCAGGTGGGGCCTGGTTCATTTTAGTTAATGGACACACATGCCAAACTGACTGACAGAGAAGCTTTCCCAGAATCATTGACTCCTTTACAGCCTGATTTATGCAGGGGTTCCTAGAAGTCTGCTTTTAGGAATGGTTACTAAAATTTTTTTTTTGGCTTGCTAGAACTTGGAGAGAATTTGTGGTTATTCCTGTTTGGAACACTCATATGGTTACAATGGTTTATTTTAAGTTAAAGCTTCTTGCAGGTGAGGATGGCTTCATGTTTTCAAACTGAATTCCATAAAAACACAGTGGATTTTCCAGGCTTTGAGTGTTTGCTGAAACCTTACAGGGAAATTCTCCTATCTATTGCTGTCCGTCAAATCCCTCCTGGAAGCCTAAATGCTACATCCTTCAGAGCCTTTTCTGATCTACCCTCTCCTCCATTTTGGGGTATCTTACTCCTTAAACATCTGATAATTTCTTCTGCATCCTTTTCTTACAACACTTAGGACATGCTGCCTGGCAGTAGGGTGACTTGTGCACATATCTACGTCTTGGTAGCATTTCGAACAACTAACTCACTCATTTCCTCTCTTCCTATTTGCCTTCTCCTGTCTTGCATTCAAGCAGCTAGATTGCCAACTAAGTCTTGCCTTGGGGAAGGATATGACAGAAGGGAAAGCACATAGAAAGAGCTCTTTCTGACTTTGGTGTCTAGAATATTAAGCTCTCAGGGGAATGGAGTAAATTTCAGAGTTTAA
This sequence comes from Desmodus rotundus, assembly GCF_022682495.2. NCBI lineage: Eukaryota > Metazoa > Chordata > Mammalia > Chiroptera > Phyllostomidae > Desmodus > Desmodus rotundus. The sequence continues at coordinate 135,693,213 of NC_071387.1, forward strand.
CCAAAATATTAGAGGATTTGAAGAAGGAGAGTTTCCACTTCTCCATCACTAGAAAAATTCTGCTGTGGGGAGGAAGAGAGAGAGAGAGTGGGGGAGAGGGAGGGGGAGAGGGGGAGGGGAGGGGGAGGGGGAAGAAAGGGGGAGGGGGAAGGGGAGAAAAAAAGGAATTGAGGAGAACAGAATTTGGTGGGCCACAGGGGTCCTTGCTTCCAGGATTAGGTCCCTGGGGTCAGAGAGGGAAAGGTTTGAAAGTAGGTGGATAACCTTGCGGAGATTTCAGGATGTGGAGTGACCCAGAAGGACAACTGTTCTTTTATTCTCAATTGGGAATCAGTAGTTGGCAGTATGGAATGAGTTTATAAATTCTTTTTTCTATAACCTTAAAATTAATTAGTTGAGACTCTCCAGACCTAAAAAGACAAGAAGCAAGGGCATCTTGGTCTGCTATCTGCTTAGATCAAGGATTAAGGAGCAGATGGCATGATGGATGACTCAGGAGAAAGAGGACAGAATGCAGTGACAACCAGGCTGTTTATTTCTGTCTTTTCCTCTTTTTGATGCCTTTGCATTTTATAAGCCTGTTAAGAGAACATAGATATGAGTTCATATAAAAGACTAGATATGGCCAGATAATGGGTGTAAAGTAAATTTTACACCATCCTATTTGGAATAAGCAATATTAATTTGTTTTAGTTTTAGCAAAATAATTAAGACTATATTTGAGGACTTTTGGTGTGCTTTTTGTGAACTAAACTTCATGTCTTATCTACATTAAAAAATTATCAAAGTTAGGACATGCCAGATTTTCTTCTAGGTATTTCCTGAATGCTAACAAACTAATTTCCGTCATTCTACTATGAAAAGATACTATCTTTGCCTCCTCTTCTTATTTTGAAATAGATGGGGAAATTGAGAGGATAATTATGGAAACTGCCCAGATAATTTAAGTGACAAATTGTGGATTTGCCCCCAGGTGTGTCTCTGGTAGCTGCTCTTTGCCACTCCTCTCTGAGGCCTGTCACAATGCACATTTTGTCTTAGGGGCAGGGCTGTAGTTCCTCCTTTTACATTACAGTGCTAAACATCTACCGAAATAAATCCATTGAAATCTCTAGTCCAACTAAATAAAGTATACTGAATAAAAACATAAAAAATGAAAAGTGCCAAGAAACTTGGAAGAGGGCCTGACTCCACTGAGGCAGTGTCATTCTGTTTTCTTTATTATAAACCACTTGCCATAGAGATCTGCAGTAAAAGCCTCCAGAACTGAAGTGCACTGGCCATGTAACAAATAATAATTTTATTGCAGTTTCCTCCTTTTTTGATGGAAAGCTCTATTGCATATTGAAGCAAAGTGCAAAGTGGTGCCATTAGATTTGAGCTGGAGCGGTAAGTGAAAGTTACAGCAATAAATACCACAGTGGCACCACGTTTGATGAATGTGATCAATGCTTGTCATACAGCCCCTCTGTGTCTCAAAACTCGTAGCTCTTTACTTGGTTTGTTTGCTTTAATTTTTTTGGTTGCCTTGGATTTTTGAGAAAACACAATGATTAAACCATTAAAAGACCTCACAAAGTAGTTCTGAGATACTTGTGGTAAGTTATTATCGTATGTCATCAGTCTCTCTCTCAATCAAATAAAATAACTTAGTTTATGCTTTGCACCTTGACAGGCTAATTGTGACTTAGGCCAATTTCGATTGAAGGGACATATTTAAAGGAGACTCCAGTCAGATGTTCTTTGTCTCTACTGAGGCTGGAGGGTTGGGGTTGAGCTTAAGTTGTGAGCGGATTTGAACAAGATGGAAAAGGCTTTTAAATACAGAAGTCTGTGGCTTGGGGCTTTGGGGGAATTTTTGTCTGAGGTCTTAAAAAGAATAGATAAATCTGTTTGGGGGTATTTTAAGGGCAATTCTAGTGTTTTTTCAACTTTCTAATTCCCTGGGTGGGTTTGGCATCTTCTAGAGTGGCTCACTGAAACATTTTATTTGACTTGTAAAATTTGGAAGTTTGCGTCTCTGGACCATAGTCCTGTGTTCTGTGGTCGTGACATATTCAAAGCGTAGCCCTCAGAAATGCAGCATTAGTGCCATGGAGGACCTTGTTAGGTGGGCAGAATATCAGGCTTTGGTTGGACCTACTCCTGATGTGGAATCTGCATTTTGACAAGAACCGTAGTGACTCATGTACACAGTAGAATTCAGGGAGCTTTCTATGGAGATCCTCTGTTTTCCCTATGACACAATCCCACAGGTGATGCCCTTAAAGTTTGTTAGTATAATGATAGCAGAGGTGAGAACTGAAAAGTGGACTGAAATCCACTTTAGGGATTTTCTATAATTTCCTGTGTTTCCCTCTAACATTCCAGAACTGTAGTGTGCACCAGAATCCCCTGGACTTGTTCAAACACAGATGGTTGGGCCGCACTCCTCTAGTTTCTGGTTCAGTAGGTCAGGGATGGGTATGAGAGTTTGTATTTCTGGGTGTTTTCACGTGCTGCCGCCGCCGCTGCTGCAACTGGTTCAGGACCGCTGCTCTGAAATCAGGTATCGATCCTGGCTTACTCTAACTAATCCTTATTGCAAAACCAAGTAAAGGCAATGTTGTTGAGCACAGGCCGTAACTCTGATGTCTTCAGACTATATGGCCTTGGGGGAGTTGTTTCAGTTTTCTGAGCTTTCATCTTTTTATCTCTCCAATGGGGATGAAATGAGGTAACAAAAGATAAAGAAGACAGCATGCGTGTAACAAAACTAACACAGTGCCTGCTAAGGAGAAAGTTCTCAATTATGAATTATGCACCTTGCTCTTCTCCCATTTAAAACAATTGACCACTATCTATCCTCACTTATCTCTCCAGTCTTAATTCAATTAAACTCCCTGCATTAAATCCTAAACTCCAGCAAAGACCAACTTTTTGAGAATTTCAGATATACCATATTCGTTCTGTTATCTTGTATGTAATAATGTCTTTATTCTTTGATTTTCTTTGTTGCTGCTCATAATTGATCATCCTACAATGTGCAGTCATACAATCTCTGCTAACTCACCACCCCATCCATGATTTTATCGTTCCCTCTTTCATGGTACTTGTGGGCCTTATTCATTTCTGTTTTGCTTAACTTATAACATTACATTTAATAAGTACATTCATTTAATCATCATTTATTTATTTGTCTCTCCCCCACCACTCCAGGATACTCTTCTCTTTACAGCAGGGTCACAGCTGACGCTTATTTTTGTATCTGAACATGTGCTACATAGCTTGGTGCATATTAAATGTCCTATAGATTGACAGGGATAGAAACAGCCTATATGATACCTCCTAATTCTTAATTGGGGTTCTCTTTTAGGAACTCAAGGGCAAGGAGATCCCCAGCTGAGGGTTTAATGAATTGGCATAGACATGGCTTTTAAGAGAGCTAAGCGAGGATAAGATCACAGTCTTTAAAGTAGAGAATCTTGCAGATGAATATGGTGTTTACTGAATGTCATATGCAAAGATTATATAAAAATTAAAATAAAATCCATGGGAAATTAAATACAACATTTATTAATCTACCCATGGAACTATTTTTAGATATAGTTTAATAAGATTTTTTTCTGTGTGCCTATAATACATTTACCATGTTCTTATCTACTACTATCTTATTTGTATTTCCACGTAAGAGACCTATCACTAAAAATGCAAAAAGAGATGCTTACAGGCATTGAAGAAATTACATTTTTTAGAGTTGGAATGAAGTGTGGAGAGTTAGTAGACTTGCAGAACTCTAAAAATTCTCCTAACTTATAAGACAATGTACATTTTATAACATAAACATATACATGACAGACTAAAGGCTTTCCACCACCCACAAGTTATGACAGATATAAAATATCTTAGATGCTGCAGTGAAATGCTGTTAGATATTTAGCTGTGGTCCATCTGATTCAAAACCAGTTTTTTAAAAAATTCATAATTAAGGACACATATGACAAACACACAGCTAATATACCCAATGGTAAAGATTTGAAAGCTTTTCCAATAAGATCAGGAACAAGACAAGAATGTCCACTCTCACCACTTTTATTCAACATAGTTGGAAGTCCTAGCAATAACAAGTAAGTAAGTAAGTAAATAAATAAGAAATCTAAATTGGAAAAGGAGAGTAAAACTGTCACTATTTGCAGATGACATGATACTATACATAGAAAATCCTAAAAACTCCACCAAAAATTGTTAGAACAAATGAATTCAGTAAAGTTGCAGGATATAAAGTTAATATACAAATATCTTTTCTTTTTATACACTAACAACTAAGTATAAAAAAGAGAAATTAATAAAATAATCCCATTAACAATTGCATCTGATGAATAAAATACCTAGGAATAAATTTAATCAGTATCTCATTGATTATGACCTTGATTTCCTTTTATTAAGAAGTGGTTTGAAATTTGATGTTTTTTCATAGGTGTTTTTATTGAAAGAAAAGAAATTTACATACCAGCAAAACTATCTATAAATGATACTAGTTTTTCCTTTTTTTTTTTTTCATTTATTACCAGAGACCTGAAAGGGAAGTTCTACTTTGATTCCTTTAATATAAAATTGGAGATGGTCCTGGTAGAAAAAAAAAGGCCACCAGTAAACAGAAATGAACTATGAGCTATGAAAGGCAGTAAGTGCAGCTCTATGCCCATAAATTACTATTCCCTCTCTCTTTCACACTTGAATGTCTCTGAGGCACTTTCCTTCCTTGCTCTGCTATTGCCCAGCAATCTAAATTCATCAAAACAGGAAATGCAATGAAAAATACTCTATTTTATCAGAAGAGTGGTCCATTCATTTTAATAATTATTTATTCACTGTGTTAAAAATTTGCTTAGGAATACTGAAAGGTGTATTGGGTTAGGTTCTTTGTCTGTTTTTGGAGGAAGCCACATAGACATTCATAGGCACATTTTTCTTCCCCCTTCTCATCCAGGCAAATGTGGCCCTGAAGACAGTCTGTAGCACGTTCATACATACGCCTTCCAAGTATGCTCACGCACCCTATAATATTCCCAGAGGCAGATAAAGAAACCATCTAGGATATTAGAAGTCTGAGCATGAGTATGCATGTGTTAATACCACTGCTGTGACCTTTATACCTAATGAGGCAGGGTCAACCTTTTCTGAGTCTCTTCGATGATTTATGGGCTATTTCTAGTATCATCATCAGTCTCTTCTATGGCCTTTTGTTTATATCCCTCTTAGGAACTAAGGATAATTACTTTAACGCAGAGTCGCACTTTTACCTTTTATTTAGTGCAAATTAATACTATAAATCAGTTTTCAACACATTAGTTTACTTTAACAAGCAGTATATGTCTGCTATGTGTCAGGTGCATGTTGGGAATTGAGGATTCTAGGATGAATCCCTGCCAATGAGCTGAAGCTCTAGTGAGGAGACATTAAAGCAAACAACCAGTGGCTTTTTGACAAAAGGGTGCCTAGGAAGCTTTGGGAGCAAATAGGAGAAGCACTAAACTACACTGCTAGGACAAAGAAGTCTTTCTAAAGGAGAGGCCTAAGCCACATCTTGCAAATGAAGTAGGAGTTAGTGAGGCACAGCATTAGGGGGAGGGTAAATATGTCCTACTGGAAGGAAAGCATGTAAAAAATATTTTGGGAGAAAGGAGAAAGCGAGAAACATCACACCTAAGGAATTCGAAGCAGTTCTCTACTGCTGGTATAAGGATAGGAGCAAGAGACGGGGGTAGAGAGGTTGACAAAAATCTGTGAAAGACTTTGTGTGCCGTGTAATGAATTTTGATTTTATCTTGAAGGATTTAAAAGATAGCAGACACATGAGATTTTTTTTTGTTGTTGTTAAATCTTTATCGAAGTATATAGAGTAGGTAAAAATAGGTTTATAGTTACTTGTATGGAAATAATGTAATAATTAATAATAATACAAGAATAAACTGTTTCACCTATGAACAACAATAAACCTACCTTTACACCACCCTCTACTTTACTGTACAATGCACATGTTAAATACATACGCTCTGGAAAACTGTTGACATGCTTATACATGTACACACACACAACCGCCTACAAAACCATCATAATAATCATGACGATTCTTTAAGAGTAATAGTGCTCAGAGGTGGAAATGTGGGTTATTTTCTTGAAACATCTGTTGTAACCCAAACTCTTCACTTGTTCATGATTACACTAGTATGTTTTTCACCCTTGTTTTAATAGCCTTTGTACTTTCTAGGTCATTGTCTCTAACTTTAGTAAACTACTTTGGAAAAATTACATTTCTGCCTTTTGCCCTCAACAAATTGATGGTATTGAATTTTAAATTAGGTACTACACACTTTCTGCAAGAGGGGTTGTGCCAAATATTAATTCTTAAATTGAAAGAACTCTCTTTCAAGAAGAAATGGTTTTCATGTGGTAATCAGTCCAGTTCTAAACAATCAGAAAGCAATGGTTATGCTTATAATTGCCTACGTTCATGAATATTGATGACTAGCCATTATACTCATCCAGTGTTTTCCTCTCTAGGTGATCTAGAATAACATTTACCATGTCCCATTGGTAAAATAAGTTACCTTATTAAGCAAGGACATTTTCCTATTCAGGACAGAAATTCAGCGAATGACATCTGCTCCATATTTTCCAGGTTTACTGTAATTCTTTTTTTCCTAAATGAAGATCATATAGCAACCTTTGATGCTGTTACATAAATGCTTGACCCTGCTCTCTCTTCCCTCTAGAAAATGCTTCTCGTAACAATCTCACATGAAGTCAGACATATTTTAACCTAAGTTTCCTCCCCCTCTTCCAGTGAGAGACAAAAAAAGAAAATGCAGTTAAAAGTGAGAATGACTGGATTTCTGGTGAATCTGCCTTCACCTCTCTCTAACCTCATTATCTGAAGTCATTTTAAGCATACTGGGAGGAGACTTAAGATTTGAGCAGAATTTAAAATGATTCCCTTTACCCAATTTCAAGGCAAACGGAGAGGAAATTTTTTAAGTTGCAGAAGCGAAAGGCTCAAACATAAATCTTATGAATTATAATGGTCAATCAAATTTGCCTCAGTCATATAACTTTGATTCTATTTCAAAGCAAAGGAAATTATGTTCCTATCATCACCAGCCCAAGATTTGTTGTACGTAGCAAAAGATCACTGAAAAAGGAAGCTGGGTAAAAAATGTAATAAGTACAAATGTCAAAATATATGTGCATGTGTGCACTGCTTGTACACGTATAACAATTGTCAATGATTGTGCATGTGTGCCTTAAGTCTTCCTTTTACAACCCTTTAGTGAGCAAAGAATTTTTAATATTATGAAAAGTAATTAGAATCTCATTTCATAGTAGTAGTACTTTTAATATCCATTAACTGAAAATATATATAATAATGGTGAAAAAATTAGTTGCATTTATATAGTGCATATGAACGGCCTTAAGCCACTTAATACTTAGCTCTAATATACTCATTTTACATATGAGAATACTGAGGTGCAGAGAGGATTGTAACTTGCCCAAGGACACGCAGTAAGTGATAAAGCTGGAATTCAAACCTGGGTTGATTCCAAACTATTTTCTTACCTCTCTATATGCTACACTACCACTATAAATTCAGTGGCATTTTAATTTTAATATGTATGAATTGCTAAGGTAGTTATACATATTTTTAAGTTTAGTACATATATGTGAAAAATGATTTATATGGTCCATTTACTAATGTTGCTTAATGTGCCTATGTTTTATTATGTTCTTGTTTCTGTTTTAATTCATGCTGACTGAATGAAATGTGTCATAGAGTCGAATACACTTCCAACCCTGTATTAATATCTTTCAGTACAAACTGCCACTGGCTGGACATCTGCACGTCTAGACAGAATTAGCTTCCTAGTCCTACCACACATGTAAAATGAGTGAATTTTTCTTTACCATTCTCTCTGACTTGCTTGCTTTCTTCCTCAGCACCTCTTCAGTGGACACCCATTAGCCTTCTGTAATCAAAATCTTGAAACTGTAACTTTGTAATTACTTCTAAATGACAGTAAATATTATTGCTTTTTACCATGGAGATTTTCATTTTTAATAAGAAAAGCTAAACAAATAGCTTTCAGACAGGATATCAATCTTCAGATAACATCTTTCTTCAAACCATCTTCCTCCCTCATGTCCCTTATTTGTTTGTTTACAGACAAGTGGGACGCCACCATGTCCTCAACGCCACACCTCCTAGACTGTGGTTCACCTGGATGTTAGGGAAGTCCAGATCGAACTAGGACTGACTCAGTCTGCAGTCTCACCTGCTAGACCAGTCTGCAATAAAGTCTTCTAAGACACTAACAGTAAGAAAGGCACCTTCTTATTTCTATTCTCAGTTCAGGTAGGCAGCCAAAATCTACTCCTCAACCGTGGGAGGCAGACATCTTTTAGATTTTGATAGTGTGTCAAATGATGAGTGCGAAGGCTATAAGCAAGTGAGAGTCTGGCTTGAAAAGGGATACGAGATATCTCGTCTTCTGTGTCAACAAGAATCCTTTTTAGGCTCTGGGCAAGAAATGAATGATAGCAACAGAGCTGGCCTCTCACAAGGTGTTGTTGACGAAAGGTATCAAACACTTAGACGTGATTAATGATAACGTTTAAGGACATCTGCTAAGATTAAAAAATAAAATGAAATGTGAATGCTAATTAGTGACTGAGGCTATGATAGCATTTTAAATATTCAGAAAAATGTAGCTCAAGTTAAGTCACTGGAAAAATGTTCACCAAGCCAATTCTAACATTCAGTCGCATACTTGAGAAAGATGAAGGGCCTTATTGGTCTCGACAGAATGTCATTCTGCAGGGACTCTAACTGTTTCATGTAGATAGGCGTATTTTCCCTGCCGGCAGAGTTATACTACTTTAGAAATGATAAGCTCAGAAAGAAAAAGAACAGTATGTTTTCAAGTTAACATTTAATCATAACAAATAATTTTCCAATATAAATGAATAAGCAACTGGATACAAATCAATGTTAAATTTTTAGCACAAAAACATAAGTTTGAGTAACCTTTTTACCTATTTCACATTTATGCCACGTACTTAAAAATATGTGATTTCTAGAACTAGAAGGTGTAAATTGTTCTTAAAAATAAGTATGCAATATAATTTTACATGTCTACTTGGCTGGAACTTGGTGCCCAGATATTTGGCCAAACACTGTTCTTGATGTTTCTGAGAGGATAGTGTGTGTGTATGTGTGTGTATATACATGAGACTAACACTTCAGTCAGTGGACTTTAACGAGATCAGATTGCCCTCCATCCTGTGGATGAGCCTAATTCAATCAATTTTATAGTGCAAGTACTGACATCCTCTAAGCAAGAAAAGGAGGAATTCTGCCAGCAGGTGGTTTTGCATTTAAACTGCAATATTGACTATTCCTGACCCGTCCTGCAGATTTTTGGACATGTCAGCTTCTGTAATTGCATGCGCTAATTCCTTAAAATAAATCTCTTTATATATACACATCCTGTTTCTCTCTGTTTCTGTTTCTGATTAACATGTGATATCTCCATATTTCTCTTGTTTATCTTATCAACAATACTTTTATTAATTCAAAAGTGACTATTTGGTTTATGGTTTTATCATATTATTTTGGGGTACTTATTATAATAACAATAAATGCTAAGTCTCATAACAATTTAATTTTATGATTTGTAGGTAACTTAAATTCTTAGTAATAAAGGCATGCCTTTCTCCTATCCTTATTTTTGTAGAGGTGTATATTTTCCCCTCTTTCTATTTTCGTAAGTGGGAAAAGATTATAATATAGAATACACAGGCACTCGTTATATTAAAAGTTTTATGAACAGAAGGCTGCTGCAGGATTTTGCATAATCTTAGATGATAATAGGCAATGCCTGTCCACTCTGCTCTTCTTCTACATTCCCACTATGAGCTCCTTGAACTTTGCTATCCCTTTCTTCTCTAGCTCATATATATGTATATTTAAAATTATTTTATTGTTGTTCAATTACAGTTGTCTGCTTTTACCCTCCCCCCCCCAACCTCCCCACCCAAGCCATCCCTCCCTCCCTCCCTTGCTTTCATCCCCTGCCCTGCCCCGGTTTTATCCATGTGTCCTTTATAGTTGTTCCTGAAAACCCTTCACCTCTTTCCCCTATTATCCGCTCCCCCCTCCCATCTGGTTACTGTCAGATTGTTCTTAATTTCAATGTCTCTGGTTATATTTTGCTTGCTTGTTTGTTTTGTTGATTAGGTTCCAGTTAAAGATGAGATTGTATGGTATTTGTCCCTCACCTCCTGGCTTATTTCACTTAGCATAATGTACTCCAGTCCATCCATGCTGTTGCAAAGCATAGGAGCTCCTTCTTTCTTTCTGCTGTGTAGTATTCCATTGTGTAAATGTACCATAGTTTTTTGATCCACTCATTTACTGATGGGCACTTAGGTTGCTTCCAGCACTTGACTATTGTAAATTGTGCTGCTATGAACAATGAGGTGCCTAGGTTCTTTTAGATTGGTGTCTCAGGGTCTTTAGGTTATAATCCCAGCAGTGGTATTGCCAGGTCAAAAGGCAGTTCCATTTTTAGTTTTCTGAGGAAATTCCATACTGTTTTCCACAGTGGCCTCACCAGTCTGCATTCCCACAAGCAGTGGACTAGGGTTCCCTTTTCTCCTCATCCTCTCCAACATTTGTGGATTTGTTTATGTTGGTCACTCTGACCAGTGTGAGATGGTACCTCATTGTGGTTTGAATTTCCATCTCTTTGATGGCTAGTGATGCTGAGCATCTTTTCATATGTCTCTGGGCCCTCTGTATGTCTTCCTTGGAGAAGTGTCTGTTCAAGTCCTTTGCCCATTTTTTAATTGGGATGTTTGTCTTCCTGGAGTGGAGTCATGTGAGTTCTTTATATATTTTGGAGATCAGACCCTTGTCTGATGTATCATTGGCAAATATGTTTTCCCATATAGTTGGTTCTCTTTTCATTTTAATGCTGTTTTCTTTAGCCATGCAGAAGCTTTTTATTTTGATGAGGTCCCATTTGTTTATTCTTTCCTTTATGTCCCTTGCTTTAGGGGACATATCTGTGAAGATGTTGCTGCATGGAATGTCTGAGATTTTTCTGCCAATGTTCTCCCCTGGGACTTTTATTGTGTCATTACTCATATTTAAGTCTTTTATCCACCTTGAATTTATTTTTGTGTATGGTGTAAGTTGGTGATCGAGTTTCATTTTTTTGCACATAGCTGTCCAGATCTCCCAACCCCACTTGTTGAAGAGGCTATTTTTACTCCATTTTATGCTTCTTCCCCCTTTGTCAAGTATTAATTGACTGTTGAGACTTGGGTTTATTTCTGGGCTCTCTGTTCTGTTCCATTGGTCTATGTGTCTGTTTTTATGCCAGTACCAGGCTGTTTTGATTACTGTGGCCTTGTAATACAGTTTGATATCAGGTATTGTGATCCCTTCTGCTTTGTTCTTTCTCAGAATTGCTGCAGCTATTGCGGTCATTTATAGTTCCATATAAATTTTTGAAATGTTTGTTCTATATATGTGAAATATGTCATTGGTACTTTAGTAGGGATTGCATCGAATCTATAAATTGCTTTGGGTAGTATGGGCATTTTGATGATGTTAATTCTTCCAATCCATGAGTAGCTCATATATTTTATTGAGTGATTGATTGATTAATTGATCGTAGAAGGGAGGGAGACACATAGGGAGAGAAACACTGACATGAGAGAGGACATTGATCAGCTGCCTCTTGTAGGTGCTCCAACCACAAACCGAACCTGCATCCCAGGCACGTGCCCTGCCAGGGAATCAAACTAGCGACCTTTTGCCTTGTGGGATGATGCTCAACCAATGAAGCCACACCAGTCAAGATGTAGCTCATATTTTTATGTGAAGCCCTCCAAGCTCCAGTCAGACTTCAGAATAGTGAGACTTACTGTAACTCTTTGTCTGAGTGGTGCATTTAGGACAAGGAGGAGCACAGTCACTCCTGAGAAGGTTGTAATGATGCAAAATATGACAGCATATTCTTGATAAAGTCTCTTTTGCCTACCATGCCAATGACCAGATTATTTACCTGAAGATCAACTCAATAAGTGGTGTTTAATTGTGATACACAATATAGATCAGAAACAATTGCTTAATTTTCTTTGGAAATGAAATCTCTATTTGATTGTGATGTCAACTAGAGAAACACACACTGAATGAGAACGTTTTGTTTTTCAGGATCATTTTAAATCTACGGAGTTAAGATGGTTAATTCTCAGAAGTGCCTAGAGTCCTTGGGCCTTAAGATATTTAGCTTTAAAATAAACAGACTTAAAAGTGCAGTTACCATATTCATTCTATGGATGGTAAAACCTCAAAAACTAAAGCTTGGTATCTTTTTTCGGAATTAACATTAACGAAGTTTGTTTATTTCTTAGGGTAACTCTCAGGGACTCCTAGGAATTTGTGTTTCCTGCTTCCTTAATAATTAAACTGTGCTCTAGGACAGAGCCGGGGGTTTTAAATTGGACTAGATCTGTGAATTGACCCTGGTGGTGGTCTTTACTGTACCAGCAGTGGCCAACCTGCTTGGACTAGGGAATGGGTGAGGCCATAGTGAAACTTTAAGGTGCCCTAAGAGCCTAGTATGTAGATTGAATTATACTAAATAGACCTGAGTAACAAGATTAGTTCTAATTGCCTATATTTTGTACCTCATTTAACTCTTCATTCACTCTAGGGAAGTGGTGGTTTTGAACTCCAAGGGCTGACTCTGTGTGCAATACTTATGACGGGGTATACACCTGTTACCGTGGGTCCACAGTCTGCCTCTTTTACCTTGAGTGGACGTGGGTGAGACAGTAAGGGGATCTTTGCTTCCCTGTGTCTGGTTTCATCAGCTGTACACTACTGCAATTGGTTCTAAATATCCAGACAGGTTTTTATGGCAATTTAGGATGGTTGTTATTAGTGCTGTAATTTATTTACCTTGAAAGCTAACCGAATTTATATCTAGTGTTTGACTTTCATGAAACTTTTTGTTTAGGGCTTATGAAGCAAAATTCATGACAGTTTCTAATTCCTGTGAATGTCTGAATTCAGGGAACTCTAGGAGGAATGCTGGGCAGTCTAAACTGTGCTCTGCTGGGAACTGTCAGGACCAGGAAGAAAACAGAGTGCTCCTTTGGGTTTTCCAAGAAAGTGGTGGCGTCTCCTCTGGAGGCATTTTAATGATGGACTGTTGGTGGAATCCTGGCTCGGTCACTCGCTACTTTGTGACCTTGGACAAACATTTCAATTTTTCTATGCCTCAAACTGTTACCCATAAAAGGGCCGTAATGCTAGGATTCATCTCATATAGCTGTTGGCAGATTACATGAATAAATTTGTAACTCACACAGTAAAGCAGTACTTAGATGTTTGACAACTTAAAAGAACTCTTTGCTGGCAATTTTGTAGCTGCATTCGAGGGTTCAGCGAGGGCACACGAGCTGGCTTCCAGTGGCGCTGCTGAGAGAGCAAACCCGAGCTGTCTGTGTGTCCTTTCACAAAGTGAGATGTGTGCTGATTTCCTTATTTCTATAACTGAAAACAATTTTGTTTCTGAAGCTCCAATTTTCACCCTCAAAGTAAATCAGTCATTTGAAATTTAAAATACTGTTTTGTTTGTTTAATTATTCATTCACCTCAGGATTTCTACTCAATCAATTCCAAATTCCCATGCCCTCTCAGGGCTGTCTTCTCCTCTAGAATGTTCCCTTCCTCCCCAAGAGGGCCTCTGGGTGCAGAAGTCATTTGTGAATGCAGTGGGGCAGTGGGGCCCGGTGTTTGATCTTCAGTGGCCTGCACTGAGGCTCATGGACATGTCTTTCTCTTTGTGTATTACCCTGTTCCCACAGTTTTTGTCCGGGTAAGGCACTGTGTGGCTTGTTGTCTCACAACCGGTTGCATATGGAGGTGGTCCTTGGGGAACATCTCCCTGCTGATACAACTTCAGCACTCACAGGAACTACTTCTCTTCTATCTGATGCTCAGCATGTTCTCTATCCATTCCCAGCTTTAGCTGGCACACCCCAAGTTTTCTGCTATGGAACCCTTTCAAATTGCACCACAGCAACTCCCTGGCAGGCTAGCAGGAGCTGCTGTTGCTGCTGCCCTTGGTTCTCCAGTGTTGCTCCATAATTGTGGGCCTAGAAAGAAGAGCAGCATCTCTTCTCTTAGAGTTTCGAGAGAAAGGGGGGTACCTCTGTTCTATGGATCCTCTTAGATTTTGGAGGGCACAAAGCCTCTTTTAAAGATACTCACCTCTTAATTTTGCAATCATTTTTTAAAATATTTATTTTTAAACTAAACTTCTTTTATTCTTTCTTTCTCCCTTTCTCTCTTGGCACATCTATAGTCCTGGAAGGGATTATTTTTGTGACCTTTGAGGTAAAACTTTTTCTTTATATTATTTTTTTTTACCTCTTTCTTTATCCTGTCTTCAGCATTTAAACAAACTGTGCTCTAGGCCAGGGGTTGGGCTAACTACTCTGTAGGCCAAATCCGGTCTACTGCCTGTTTTTGTACAGCTTCATTGGAAGAGAGCCATGCCTATTAATTAATGTTTTATTTATGACTGATTTTGAGCTACAATGGCAGAGTTGAATAATTTTGACAGAAATATTTTAGGCTTTGTGGGTCATAAGAAGATCTCTACCTGTCACTTTACAGAAAAAGTTTGTGGACTACGGCTACAGACCTCCAGGTCTTATCTTCCAAGCATAGCAAATCCATTCATATCTCAAGTATTTAATTTTTGAAAACAAGACACCTCATTTTTATGTGTGCTTGTTGTGAGTTTTAAAAATTCTTTAGTGGCTTCTTTGTTTCATACTATTCAGGCTTCTCCTTGAGGCCATAGGACATTAATATTTTTCAGTAAAAAACAGCTATGTATTTAGAATCTCAAAATAGTGTCTTGCCATCACTCATTCATTTGCTCACTGATTCAGTTATCAGCCGTTAATTTACTCAGCACAGCATGCCAAGCACTAGGCTAGGTGCTAAGAATACAAGTGCTAACAAGACATAAAAATATTTCCTTGATCTCAAGAAGATCAAAGACAATTATAACAGAATTAAAAAATAATTGTGACTCACTTGGTGGGTTTTCTCCCCTCCCTTCATGTTGTAGGCAGACAGCTAGTACCGGGCATACTTCAGGGTAGAGAGCCATTTAGTGTAAAGGCAATAATGCTAGTGGTCTTCTGTAAAGCTGCAAGTCCACTGAAAAATATTAGGGGTCCTGGAAGGGATGGTGGGAGGGGTTTGCAACCTCTTTAAATGAAGGGAAAAAGCATAGGGTTCAAAATGGGAGTGAGTAGGTCTGCAGCCATGGCTCTGGAGTCCTGCGGGACCGAGTACCACTGTGATGGTGCTTAGGGAAGGGAAAGACCTGTTCAACAGTAGCTGTATGGGTCTCAGGGAGAGAAAACTGGGCATCTCTGTCCCAAACTCGACAGATTCCAGTATTCTCCACACATAGATGAAAAGCTGAGAACTGCTTACTGTAGGAACTGTGAAAAGCTTAGAGAATGAGTATGTCAGTGAAGACTGTGATATAATGATGATTAAAGATCTTCCCCCCTTTTCTTTCAGAGCTGCACAATTTCGGTGTGACCCTACAGGGATTTTGTTGTGACCCTGAAGGGGGTGCAGGGCAATAATAACTGTCTGTAATTGAATTTCCTGCTGTTCCGGTTGGACAAGGCTAGGGTTCAAGTTAATTTAGTTGAGTGAGAAGCTAGACATATTTTTAAAACACCTGAGCATGTGGCTGAAGATTTATACCCAGTGAAGGAAGAAATTCAATCTCATAATAATAATAATATTTTTGTTAAATCCCTGCCATGCACTAGACAGAGTCAATGAATTGCACCTGGTTAAGATCAAGAAGTTAGGGATTCATACCTCACAGCAAATAAGTGATTAGGGTGAGGTTTTTAACTCAGGTCTGAGTTTTGTAAAGCTAGAGTGCTTTCACACATGACTTCTTAACACCTAATAGAACTGAGGCAGGGTAAAAAAAAAACAAAAAACAAAAAAATACAGGGTTGGGAAGGAAGAGAAAAAAAAATAATAAAGTTTCCACCAGGGAGAGACATTGAATTGTTGCAACCGGAGATGACAGACGATTGAGCATTAAATTAGGTAATTGTTTCTTGCTGGAGGGTTTCATTCTTTTCTTCTTTCTTTAATAAATACATTATTGAAATTCTTAATATCTTTTATTGAGGAAGAAAAGTAATGAAGATACTGAGGAAAGAAAATAACTTTTGATCAGCATACCTGATGAGTTTGGGTTAGGTCCCCAAATCTTTAGGTAGAACAAATTATAGAAAACAATGTATGATCCATTACTGGCTGAAAGAGATAAGCCAGGGAAGTGGGTGGTAATTAGCTCCACTAACTCATGGTCAGATTTGTATAGCTCTGACCTGTATTAAAGAATTTCATGGATCTTGGTATAAAGCATTATGATGTACATAGTAAAAGAGTGCTTTCCACATAGCTCTAGTTTAGCATGTACCAGCAGAGCTAAGGAAAGCAGAGTTCATTTGAGGGTGGTATTTTCAAGAGCCTTTTGGATGCCGTCTTTGGCAATCTACCACTTCTTAAAAATGAGTGTTTTTCTAGGAAAAAAACCAATAATTGATTACCAGTGTATTTCATCATACAATATGGAAGTTCAGTTATTGTCATAGGTGAGACAGTTAGTTGTCAATCCAAAAAATGACTTAGATTTTTGTGAATCCTCATATATTTAATTCCCATCTGAAGTGCCAGGTTTTTATAGTGAGCTGGGTCGTGAATTCTGGTATTGAACATATGTTTAATCCTTTCAGTGTCAGAGGGTGGGGATGTTTAAAAGAGTGGAACTTTGAATCTTTGATTACACTTTTAATCTTTCCTGTCAGTTGAAAATTTCAGGATAAAACTACATATATATTTATGGAGATAGAGATTTTTATATTCAGATTCAAACTAGAATTTGAACTCTTGTATGCCAGGCATTGTTCAAAGTAACAATAAATATTTCTGGAGATCTTATAGCTAGAAATCTTTAAATTTAGAATATTACTGTTTCAAGGAAATGGAGAGATTCTTGTTCAACATTCTTGTTTTACAGACTGTAAACCTCAGGTCCACAGAGTTTAAAATACTTCCAGTCCTGGCTAGCTAGTTGTGTGACCATACACAACCCAAATTTCCCAATTCTCATTACAAACAATGTTCTGTCATATTACATATTCAATATAAAATTTTTATAGTCATTCTCAACGTATGAAAGATCTATATATACAAGCAACACATGTGCTGGCAAGCCCCATTTCTGTTTGATTGTGAGGAAATGACTTTATACCTTTTATAACCAGGACCAAATAGTTTTATATATATTTTTTTTTTCTGGGAAAGAATTAAAATTTGATAAGCTAAAAAGTTTGTATTCAAAACATTCAATTTTGCAAGTTTAGTTGATGTTTACTTGTTGAAACAGGCCAAGTAAAGGTTTATGGCACATTATAAAGTGGACTGGTCATTCACTTGGGGCCATGTCTTCATCTGGTCACACATGTATATATGACAGAACCAAGCAGATGCACATGCAGAGATGGAAAAAAGTGAAGACAGATATTGACTGAATAGGAAAAATCGAAGCAGACTCTGAATGTGAAATACAGTCCATACTGGTACCTCGCTGATTTTTCTTTTTTAAAATAGAAGTAGGCACATGGATAGTGTATTAAAATAATTTTAAACTAGTATGTAGGGAAAAACAATCTGATCGAAAGTAGGTGGCATGTGAGTAAAATCCCTAATGTAAAACCCTTTTATTTGTAGGTTTAGTATCTCATCAATAAAAGGAAAATGTTTGGTATTTCTTAAAGTTGTTTCAAATGCTAAGTGTTAGCGATTTATGTTGTTCCGGTGTCCTCTCAGTTAATGAAGTCCACATGATTGATACCTGATGCAAACGTGGCTCGATCATGCTAACTTGGTCATTTCTGTGCCTCTACCAATGGGGTCCACTTTTGCCCTTTGGTTAATGTAGAGCGCTTGCGTTGATGTCCTGATAAAATCCATGTCTATCCCTGGCTAGTCTCTGTCTAGCCTATCTAAATAAACTACTTGTGAAAAAAATGATTGCTTTTTTTTAGAAAGCCCAAACAATCTTAAACAATGTTGTTTGATTAATTAAAACATATCAATATAAGCCATGTGTCAGAGTTTACAGATTTAGAAATTTATACTATTGTTATAAACTGGACCCTCCCCAAAAAGGCAATGCAAAATTATTTTAAATGTCCATTAGAATCATGGCTCTTAAACATTACTCATTTTTTTTCTCTGCTCTGTATTCTTCTATAACATATCAGCAGCTTGTGTGAGATCTAAGCGAAAGTTTTGGAGAGAAATGGATTTGGGGATACAATATTTTCAAGTTTGCATGTAGTGTTGGTTTCACATATCTAAAATTCCAGTTTTCCTAGGGCAAAAAATATATTTGTGTGACTGTTTTATTATTTAGGGTATGTGCTGGCATTCTCTATGCGGGATAAACTCCAACCAGATGGTGTGTGGCAATCTAGCAGAAAGGCAGCTGGACTGTTCTTGCTTTATGTATATGGTTTAGCAGCCACGCAAAAGGCATTTGCTTTCTTTGCACTTTGAAAAGTGAAGACAAATACATCCAAGGTATGGCTCGTATATGGCAAACAAACACCCTGGGCTTTAAATTCATTATAAAAATGACAAAAAATATTAGTCATGTTTATATGTTGGCTCATGTGTTTTAGCTAGGTCACCTTCACAGGAAATACACACACAAAAAGAACCCCAATTATGCCAAATATTTTTCATTTAAAAATATATTAGAAAATGGATGATTGAATTCCAGAAGAAAACGTTCTTCTTAACTTCATTTGAGACAAGTTTCTCCATATGGATATGTATATTTCACATGTTTAATAGTTATTAATTAATGCATAATAAAGTAAAACAAAGAATAGGAAATGTGTTATTTCAGGAAATAGGCTCCTGAGTTCTGGTGCACAAATCATTTTGTTTATAATTCATTACATTAAGACTTCCATTAAATTTCAAATTTTGTGAAGATAAAAAATTTAAAGGGTAACAGTGAAAAATTTCTGTGTATGTCTAAATTTATGAGGCTCAACCAGGCTCATGTTTTTCAATAAGGGGATGGAATTTAGGATACTTAGAATTTTGGTTCTCCTACTGTAGTACATATCAGAATAACCTGTGATGTGGATTTAAAAACATAAATAAACAAAACAGATTCTGAGGCAGTGGGTTTAGAATGATGCCCAGAAGTCCATTTTAAAAGGCATCCTCAATAATTCTGATATAGGTCATTCATATTTGAAAATTAGGCTCATGTAGGTAGTTAGTATGTTTCATTACTATCAATTGTTTTAATTATTATTAGTTTTTTTCTTATTTGCTTATTTGCTTTTCATAGGTGCTAGGACATCAGGAAATGGGAGGAGAGCTACCACATTTTTCTGATTAAAGGGATCATATACTTGAATAAAAGATATGTAGGTGGCAATTTGAAAATCTGCTAGGTAAATTGACAAGTCATACGAGCCATAGCTGAGTGCAAAGAAAATGAATTTTGGAATCAGTGGGACCTGTTTACAAATTCAAGTTCTGATTTGACTAGGTGTATGATCTTGTAGATTATTTCATTGTGCTAAGCATTTATTTTTCTATTTATATTTGTTAGGATGACACTAATTCTGTGATATAAATCTTGAACTTTCAGTAGGTTTAGCACAATAAAAATGTGCTATGGGAGGGTCTCCACAGAGTTATTCAGGAACCTAGGTTGATGTTCCCTGCCATCGAACAGTGCAATCGCCAGCACGCGGATGCTAGTCACCCTGGGCATTGACCTCTAATGGCAGTTGAAGAAAGAGAATGGGGGATTTTACAAGTTCCCACTGGCTGTGGAGGTGTAAAAGTGGAACTAGAATATGGTTCTCAGAATGACTGGTAGTAAGCCGACATAAGTGACTCACCCCAGTCTCCATTTCTCTAGCCCATTATTACCCTTCATGTCACATCTGTGGGATCCTTCTCAATTAGCTGAAAGGAAATGAAGAGAGGGGAGAAGCCACTCCAAAAAAAAAAAGGTGTATTCAGTTTGGAGAATGCTTATTTTGACAAGGCAGGAGAGTATTAAGTTGGATACTTAACAGTAATATACATACTCGTACATACATAATTTGCTGCTGAGAAGCGATAGGAAGATTTTATATGTTCACATAAACATAATCAATGCTTAAGTAATGTTTGAAGTAGTCATGGAAACCAATAAGATCAGATGTGAAATGAATGCCCAGAAGAAAAGGGTTAAGGATCCTAGGGATTATCATCATTTAGGGGGCAAGACGAGGAAGAGGAGGAGATGGAGAGTCACGGAGAGAAGTTCCAGAGTGAAGACATGGGCGAGAGGGATTCAGTGCTATAGAAAATCTGTTAGGGTACCTGGGAAAGAGCCATTGGTTTGGGCAGGTAGGAGGTTGGTGGTGAACATCGTAAGTACCTTTTTCATTATGGTATTGACGTCGAAACCTGATTTTAAGGGAGGTAAGAAATTGTTGGGGCTCATGTAGAGAGGCAGCAAGTAAGACTCTCCTTTGAGGAGTTGATGCAGAAGGAAACGAGAGAAATTGGACAAGGCTAGCAAGTAGGTGGAGTAAGAGATTATTGCTTAACATGAGGAGACTTTATGTTAAGTAATATTATTTAACATGAGGAGACTTTAAGTATGCAATTGATGTCACAGATGTATTGGAAATTATTTTTATCTTATTCTTTAAATATAACCAAAATCCAAATACCCATGTCACCTTGTTGGGGGATGAGTGAGGATTCAGTCTCAGTCACTATGTGACTTCTTCCCCCACGTTCTCAGGATTGAGCAAAGATCCCCGAGTGGGGACAGAATGTTTTGCTGATGCTGGGACTTCTCATTCTGGTGTCCAGCATCTCTTATTGATCCAGTCCTTCTCCTGGGAGTTTCTGCTGTTCCTCCCTAAGGGTTCCTCTGCAGAATGGAGTGTGAGTCTCTAGGTCCTGGAGACCGCTGACCACAGTCCTGCTTGCAGTTGTGAAGAATTCTGCCCCCAT
Organism: Desmodus rotundus; assembly: GCF_022682495.2. NCBI lineage: Eukaryota > Metazoa > Chordata > Mammalia > Chiroptera > Phyllostomidae > Desmodus > Desmodus rotundus. Next base: position 135,714,436 of record NC_071387.1, read on the forward strand.
GTGCTACTTTAACACACTTTCCCTTTCTTTCCCTCTTTTGGGAACATTATATAAACATTTTAAGACAGGAGAATTCCTCCATTTTAAAGAGCTTCTGATTTCTTCCTTGAAGGAACAAGAAAAAATGTAAGGCAAAAGAATATAAATGAACTGGGGACTCCTGAAAAGCAAACACAAACTAATGGATTATCATTACATGGAGGATGAATTTAACAGTGGGTACTGTAAGAAAAGTAATCAAAAGGATTTCAAGAGGAAGTAGAGGCTGGACATTAATGACAAATCATAATACCAAAAATATGTCGTGGATTAAGTGCTACCATATTTCTCTTCCTTCTCGGCTTCTTTCCTTTTTTCAGAAAAGGCAGCTGTGAGGAATAAATCCTGTACCATTAACTTGTGCCTAAAGTTCTCTGTGTCTTAGATGCTGAGATTGCTTTATGAAGATAATTACAGCAATTACAGTAATGCATTCTAATGATGCATCAGATATAGAGATAATTCTAATTTTCTGGGTCACTCCTTTGCTTAATCATTAATTGTAGTAGATTTCCAACAAAAGACATGTGTCCCTTTGAAAAATTTTTGCAGTATTTTAATTGTGATGGTATTTTCTAAAAAAAATTATGTATATTCTTATACAAAATTATCTTGTCTGTGACTGCATAAGGTAGTTAAGAAAAGTATGACTTTTGGTCACCTCTAATTTGCAATATTCTTGTTGCATATTTTATGTAGCTCAAGATTAAAATTTAAGCACATTTGGTCATTTCAGAAAATTGTAGAGGAAAAATACAGTTCATAAAGGAAAAATAGTCTCATGTTATATCCCAAGATACCACATTAATAGGTGTTAGAGTAATATAAAAAAGTGGTTGTAAAATATAGTATACTGTGGGGGAGCTTTGCCCACAGAGCCCCCCATCTGCCATGGATGAAAAGTCTACCGAGACATGATCTGCTTGGGGAGGAAAGGTGGCCGAACTCTCAGAGAAGGGCCAGGAGCCTTCTCCTGAATGGGCTTTTATTGGGTTTATTAGCATAGGAATACAGGGCATAGATGTAAAGCTCATCAATCATTGTCAGGCAGTAATGATCAAATAATAGATAACATTCAAAGAACTATGAGGGCTTATTTTGAGTCAGGGTCAGATAGCTAAAGGGCCATAAAACTTTGGGGAAACAAACTCATTTCATGCATGGACCCTTATCATTTAAATTGAAGGTATTAGCAAAGTAGGTTTCATAGGATTTTATGCATTCTTACGCCTGATTGCCTCCGGAACCTGCTCTTTCCAGCACAGGACTGCACTGGCCTCTGTCACTGTTTCAGGCTTAAGTCAGGCAGGGGAAGTAAGGCAGCTGAGATTAGGAGACTTCTTGCAGACAGAATGAGGACTCAGGCTATGTCAAAGCCGAGGGGCAAGGGTCCAACACCCCCTTTTTCTATAGTCCCCCAAGTCTTTCCCTGACGGGCCCATCATTACCGTGCCTGTCTTAGGTCATCCCTCCCTTGAGGAATCTTACCCATCATTGGCTAACTGGTCATCCACTGGGGGCCAAGCAGAGTGAAGTAAACGGGGCAGATGCGGTGCCCCTGGCAGGGAGATAAGCTTTGTCTCCTAAGTGGCTTAGGGTCTCAAGGTCTCTCACTCAGCCTTAGCCACGGGGGGTTACAGCTTCTGAAACCAGGCAGGGCAGTTCCCAACAGTATACTGTCATATTTTATTAGCATCATTACTTTATAATTGCTTTTATACACTATAGTCCTTTACGTTTCTATATATTTTATTAATATTTTAATTTTACAGCACTGACAAAGATTTACTTCTGTTGCATAGCCAACCTGTATACGAGGCAGTGTTTCAGTCCCGAGTATGGCAGATGAACACACTGAGGCTGCATGCTAGTAGGTGACTTGCCCAAGGGCACATACTAGGAGCAGCAGAGTTAATGTGAAGAAGCATTTTCCACATATACTTCTTTTCAAAATTTTATTTTATTATCTTTAAACTTTTTAATTAAATTGATTGGGGTGACATTGGTTAATAAAATTATATAGGTTTCAGATTTATAATTATATATCCACATATACTTCTAATATCCCTGTTTTGAAGTAAAAGCAAGAAGTAAAATTGAATAAATTTCCATACTTTTAGCCTCTTCAGTTTCCAGATCTATTTTCATCACCTCATAATTATAGTAAATGCCTCTATCAAGGAGAGGTTGCCATATAACAACAAAGACATATATTTGATAAATAAAACAACAAAGCAGGCTTTCAAATGAGTTGGAAATAAGGTAGTGAAGGAATTCAAACTGTATTATATGATAATGACACAATGAAATGAATGAGGTGAAATATTTAATGGTTTTGATTTTGTTAATAGTCTGCACACCCTACACTACAAGATATTTAGAAGGAACATTTAGAGATCTAGCCTTATAATATTATTAATGACAAAAAGTGTAGATAATAAAAACTCAATGAATTTAAATATGTTTAGTCATCTGAAGATGTCTGCAAGTATTTCATGAAACAGAAATAATGTACAGATGATTGGAAACTTCTTTCAGTTTCCTTTTTCTTTATTTTTACTTTTTTGTCATAGAAAGTAAAAAGCCTGAAGGGAGAAAGCTTCTGTTATTTTACATCAAAGAAACAACCCTGAGACATTCTCCCCCCCCCCCCTTTTTTTTCTGCCTCTGATCCTTTACAGAGTCTGTGAAAGCTACCTAAATCCACTTTCAGCTCTACCGCTAACTGGTGACCTTCTTAATTGCCTTGTAGTGAGACCAAAGATTAAGTAGTTGTGAAGACTGGACTTTCGTACTATCCTGAATGTTGCTTTGCAGGTCAAGGCTGAATTCCATTGACAGAATACAGTTGTACAAACAACCACAGTTTTTCTAAACTCTGTCAGCAAAGTCCCAACTGGTTTATAGAGCATTACAGTATGTGAACTACTATGAACCAAATTCAAAGAATGAAAATTAGAAATGTGCTCTCAAGATATTGCCTAGAATTGTTTTGATTCCAGTAAGCAAAAGAGAAGAGTTTCTGATAATGGATAAGTGAGAATAATGTTGGTAGGCAGGGAATGGGTGTTCTGGGCATCCCTTTATTGGGAGAGGCCCTGAAATAATAAAAGATACAAACTACTTGTTGACATTTTACAAATGCATGCAAGCCTTCCCAGAACAAGCAGTAGATCTTAAAAACATGGGCTAACCAGGACTGAAAACAGTACAAAACAAAATGAGATATAAAGAGCCATTAAAAACACCTATGTACTTACAACTCACCCTCTCTTTTATTAGCTGGCAATAACTTAAGGTCAAATAAATGTAAACATCCTGTCTTCTGAGTCTGTGTTTTCCATTGTGTAGACAGTAGAGTGAGTGGCTCATTGATGGCATTCGGATATGTTCATTGTGTGCTGGTATAACTTATGCGATGGATATATCATTCTACATATAAATTGTATGATTTGTATGCTTTCGCATTGATTTCTGGAAGTTTAATTGCTGGTTCAAAGGGTGCATTTTAATTTTTGATGTACATTATAAAATTTCCAGTTGGACCCCTGTGTTCTTGATGATAGACCTTCAGTTTTTCTGTCGTTACCCAAAATACTGACTGGCTTTCCTGATTTGTCAGGAATATATTCAATTTTTACTTGATTCACAATCTTTTCCATTTAGTTTCTTATTAATTCTATTACTCAGTTTTTCCTACATTAAAAAATTCAATTTTTTCTCACTCTCTGTGGTCAGAAATTACATAGTTAGAACTTACTAGTTTAAAGGAAAAGGGAACACCCATTAAACACTGTGAACAGGAACTAACTCTTGGGGTTATTAAATTGTTCTGGGTACTGAGAAGTAGGAATGAAGTAGAACTTTTTACCAGAACACTAACATTTCAAATTTAGTGTGCATTTGGTTGTAGCTTTTATGAAATAAACTTGTCTCTTCAGTATTTATAAAGGCACAATTTTAATTCATTGGAAAGTAAAATATGTTAAGAAATTGCACTAGATTTCAACTTTCTCCGTTATAACTCCCTAAGATTAAGCTCAATATTAAATGCCTAGACTAAATCTAGAAATATTGTTTGAAAACCTTGTAAAGAATATTTGATATAATTCTGCTCTTTTTTCTAGGTCCTTGTTTGTGTAAACAGGACTTCAAACACAATGACAAGCTTGTCGTTGCCAGCTCATGCATAATGTACAGATATGGTTAGCATTAAATTCATGTGAGCTTTTCCCCCGTCCCTACATTTCTGCCTCATAAATAATGATTTCTTTAGAATGAAACTTGTGGAACTGGCTTCTGTTTTCAATATCTATCCTTATCCGCAGTACTTGAAAGAAAGGTAGGTTTGGACAGTCATAATGAAATGCCAGAATTAATGGTCTCACGTGTTTTAAACTTGTTTTCTTGCTCTATTATTCAGACAACTCTCCCCTGTTCTATCATAATTGAGGGATTTATTGGTCACCTCCATTGGATTGGCCCTTAAATTCAACAGTTCAATTTTTTAAAAACTACAGATATTTTTCTGTTTCTGTAGATCAGGAATTCATGTGCAGCTTAGTCTGATGCCTCTTAGAGTCTTGTTACAAGGCTGACATCAAGGTGTCAGCTGAGGCTGTAGTCATCTCAAGGCACAGTTGGTTGAGAATCCACTTCTGAGTTCATTTATGTAACTATTGGAAGACCTTAGGCCCGTGCTTGCTGTTGATTGGAGATATCGCTTGCTTGACACATGGGCATCTCCAGAAAACTATTCACAACAGGGCAGCTTGCCTCCCCAGGAGGGTGCGTGAGATGGAAGCCACGCTGTTTTGGTAATATAATCTGAAGTAGCATCCCAATATATTTTTTTTGTTTCCACATAATCTTTTTATTTTGGAATAATTATAGATTTTAGAAAAGTTTATAAAGATAATTAAGAGTTCTCTTATAACTCTCTCCCAGTTTTCCCTAATGTTAGCATTTCACGTTACCATGCTACATTTTTCAAAATTAAACCAATATTGGTATAGTATTATTAACTAAACTCAAGAGTTTACTCAGATTTCAGTTTTTCCACTAATATACTTTTTTGTTTGTTTAGTTAGGGTTTTTTTTTTTTTTTTTTTTTTTTATTTCAGGATCCCATCCAGGCCACTCTAGTGCATTTAGTTGTCAAGTCTCCACAGTCTCTCCTGGTCTGTGACAGTTTCTTAGTCTGTTTTTCTTTTTCATGACCTTGAGAATTTCATGGAGTACTTAGCAGTAGTCCTCAATTTGCGTTTGCTGTTTTTCTCATGAGTAGACTGGAATTACAGGTTTTAGGGAAGAATACCACAGAGCTGAACTGCCCTTTGCATCCTATTAGAGCAGGTATATAGGTTATCACAGGGCAGTTCGCTGGTGATGTGAACCTTGATAGCTTTTCAAACAGAGGAAATAAAAAATTATCTATTTTCCTCCTCTTTTCAACTGTAAGACTTATACTATTTCACTGAGGCTTTCTTTTATGAGGATATGCTACAAAAGGGATGAAAATATAAGACAATATTTAGTTCTGACATGTTAAATAGGATATTAAAGTTTTTTTCTAAACTTTTATATCCCCAAATAAAACATTAATTACTGAACTTAGATAACTCATATCATGTAAGACTCCCATACTTATAAGAAATTATTTCCGTGTGTCTTTAAGGCTTGGATGGTATCAAAAGAAGGAAAGGTATTATGTAGAGGAAGTCAACAAAACTATAATGCCCCTTTCCCCTTGGAGAATGGTAGGGAAAAAAGAAAAGGAAATCAGAAAATGAAGCAATTAGAGATCGTCTCTTAATTTTCTCTTCTTGCTTTCAGCCCAGAATGGGGTGTGAATATGTGTGTGTGCATATATGTGTATGTGTGTGTGCATGTACATGCCAGAGTGAATTGAGTCTTATTTGAGACTCCAACCAGAAGCCACTTGAAGGCAGAGTTATAGCCACATTAAAGTAAACTGAGTTATGCAGTATGGCCAGACAGAAAGAGACCTGCAGGCTGGGTTTTCACATGCTGCTCTCAGTTCCTGCATAGCATGGGTGGTGAGTGAAGCCCAAGCAGATATGTCATGGTAGTGGCAGAGGCTGGGTGGGCTGTCAGGCCAGAGAGCTGACTAGACAATGCTGCAGACTTATGGAGGGACCTCCAGTCAGGAGGAGGTATGCTCAGGATGGGTCAGCCAGAGAGCACTCATGCTACGACAAGGCAGGAGAGTTATCCCCTCAGTGCCAATTCTAAGATTGCTAACAAAAATGGTCACCATGGATAGAAGGGTGTGCCACCATCACGTGCCCTAAGACCTGCACCAGGTCAGGAGAATTCTCACCCCAATCTTGAGATGGATATTTTGGCCCCATGCTGCTTCTATATGTCTGTACATCATTTGAAAGGGTAATTAAAGGTGAAAGGTGGCTATGAGAGACTGAGCATTTCATGTAGGGATGCTGTTTAAAGGACCAGTATGGCCTCAGCTTTCTCTATATTATACCAGGTGTTTAAAACAAAATAAAGAGCACAGAACTTCTTTGCACATCTGACCCAATGTTGGGCTAATGTTGTGACTCTGTTGCGCCTTTATCATAAATGTCTTTCAGTTGACCAGTCCACTACCAATTCCCTTTCATTTGAAAAGCCACTTGGTTTCTCAACTTGACTCCCCTTTCTGACTGCTGAATTTGCTCTTCCTATTTCTTGAGGATTTTTAACTATTCTTCCAAGTTTCAAGTTGTCTGAAATTCAAGTGCCTAGATACTGTCCTGGCTTGATTTGTTTGGAGAGGTGGGTGGTGAAAGAGGGCATGATAGCTTGAGGGCTATGATCCACACATTCCTTTAGAAAATACAGCTTCCAATTTTCTAGAATTGAGACCATGATTTTTCAGGGGTATTGGAAAGTGTGGCAGGTTCTGCAATGATGTTTATATTCCAATCCCTGGAACCTGTGTATCTGTTACCTTTGGGACTTTGCAGCTGTGATTAAGGATCTTGAGATGGGGAGATGGTCCTGTATTACCTGGATGGGCCCAATGTAATCAAAAGGGTCCTTCTAAGAGGGAGGCAGGAGAATCAGATTTAGAGAGACAAAAAATTAGGATGGAAGCAGAGGTTGGAGAAGATAGAATATGCTACATTGCTGGCTCTGAGAGTGGAGGGTGGGTCCATGAGCCAAGGATTGTGGGCATCCTACAGAAATGGGAAAAAACCAGAAATAGATCTTCTAGCAGGGGTGTCCAACCCTTTGGCATTTCTGGGCCACACATTAGATAGACAAACACTAATGAAAACTGATGAGCAAAAAAAGAGGTTCTAAGTACATTTATGATTTTGTGTTGGGCTGCATTCATAGCCATCCTGGGCTGAATGTGGCCTGCGGGCCATGGGTCAGACACCCCTCCACAGGGATCCAACTCTGCTGACCCATTTACTTTCGACCAAGTGAAACTAATTTGGGACTACTCTCTGCAGAACTGTGAGAAAATAAATCTGTGTTGCTTTAAGTCACTATGTTTGCAGTTTATTATAATAGCAATGGGAAACTAATAAGGTATGTGGGACCTATATATTTTTTAAGGAGATATTGCATCCATTAGGAATAACTATTAGACTCTAACTCTGCACCTCTCAGAACCAACTATAATATAAATGAGAAGAAAATGAGTTCTACATTTCTGGCTCTAGGCCAGGGGTGTCAAACTCCTTTTCACCGGGGGCCACATCAGCCTCATGGTTGCTTTCAAAGGGCCAAATGTAATTTTAGGACTATAAATGGAACCACTCCTTAACCTAGGGGCAAGGGTCTCTATGCTGCCACCAAGGGTCTCTGTTTTATCCGGCACAAAGGTTGGATAAAACAAGGTAGAGAGCTGGATATGGCCTGCGGGCTGTGTGTTTGCCACCTGTGTTCTAGGTTTTGGGCATCAACACGGTAATCACTTCCAGGTCTTTCTGGGACCTGTTATCCTAAGGAACTTAGATGTGGGAGGGTAGGTTTCTGAAAAACCATAGCTTATTCACTCAAGAACTAAGAGTTTTGTTTTCTTTCCTATGTTATTCATATATACAGAAACCTTAATAATTACCTTGGAGTTATCTGGATGCTCTCGAAGATAATTTAAAAGAAAATTAGCCAATAGTTGCCCATATTTAAAAAATTTCATGCCCTGGCTGGTGTGGCTCAGTGGATTGAGCACCAGACTGTGAAGCAAAGGGTCGCCAGTTTGATTCCCAGTCAGGGCACATGCCTGGGTTGTGGGCCAGGTTCTCTGGTGTGGGACACATGAGAGGCAACCACACATTGATATTTCCCTCCCTCTCTTTCTCCTGCCCTTCCCCTCTGTCTAAAAATAAATAAATAAAATCTTTAAAAATCAAATAAAAATTTCTTAATTATCTCCACTGAAGGTAAACAGAACCAGACATAAAGGTTGGAAATTAAATGCTAGCTATGTTTCTGCTAGTAAAAATGACAATATTTTTAATAAAAATAATTCTACTTAGACAAAGAAGATGAATTTAGAGAAGACTTTGGAGTGGAAAGTTCTGTATGAAGTGAGCAAGTCATCTCGTCTCTTTAATATTCCTTAGCCTCATTTTATCTTCTATAAGGAGTAGAATAAAGTAACCTCTGAGGTTCTTTAGAGCTCTGAAAATTGTTGATTTATGCTGATAGCATCTTCTCTTTAACAGACTGAACAATGACTATCAAGAAAGTAAGAAAAATTGGAATGCAAAAGCCTTTTCCATTCTAATGAAGTCAGGTGGCACTATTAAGATATTGATAGAAGCGTGGAGGAGACATTTAATGACTCAAAATATCCTTTCCTCCCTTGCATAGTTCAATTTCAATTATTTGCATATTCATGCAGTGACAATTCCACCTAACCATCCACAAGGCTCAGTGCCAAGGTAGTCAACAGTCTGGTTGACTGTTTTTGTCTTTTTAAAATTGATCCAACAAATTTATTCTGAGTCATTTTTACCATCTGCTACATAATTGTGGGTTGGAGGAAGGACAATAGACAGCTCATAGTTTTAGTATGGAAATTCCACTCAAAGGTGGTCATAGTGACAAAAGCCATGGGAAAAAAAAATGCAGCATTGTCATAGAGCTAAGGTGCTCACAATTAAAATGATAGCATTCTAGAATGCCAGTCATTCACCTTTTCTTACTTCCCCATACTCGATGGCAGGATTTTTAGACTTAACTGAAATGACAATAAATGTAGTATATTTACATAGTTCTTTTACAATTTCCTAAATACTACCATATATAATATGTAATTTGATGTCATAAAAACTGCTATATTATAAATCAAAGCAGCAACAAATATAACTCCAGAAGCTACTGTTTTCTTTCACACTGAGAAACCTAAGTGGTTTTAGTGAAGACCAAAGGAAGTGATATAGCAATCTATGGCCATAAAATCAAGCGTTAATGGGTATCTGGGGATCTACATGGGTTAGCAAGGAAAAGTGGTCAGAGGCTGAAGATTAATGTCTGTTTATAATATTTTACAGCTCTGTAAAACTGACAGCTACATTGAAGGGATTTTCTGATCAGAGCTTTTTTGTAAGAAAAGAAAAATAAAGACTCTGAGGCAGAGTGATTTAAGATACCAAGAACAATTCATAGTTAGCGTAAGGCATTGGGGATTTACTTGGGTATAGGTATACATGAAGGAAACAACCCATGAAGAGTTTCTCCGACCAAAGTTAAGGGTGGGGTTTATAAAGGCAATAGCTACCAATTGTCAGTTCAGACTTAGTTTGTTGAAAGAGAATGTAGCATGGCTGACTGTTGAGTGTGAAGTCCATTTTTGGGTCTAGACAGTCATCTACCATCAGGCTGTTTTTCAATGATGATTTCAACCAATTTTATGAGAAGCCATCCCTTTGGTTCCCTCTCTGCTGGTTCCCTGACTGAGGTCTTGTGGCAAACAAGTTTGCATGCCTAGGCTCAGGCTTAGAGAAAATTTTCCTCATCCTTCCATCAATGACAATGTTAAAAACGAGTGTGTTTATTCAATTGTTCAATACCTTCCACATGTGTTCACTAACTCCATATCGGGTATTTTCTACTTAGTTGTTCTCTCATACATAGCAGATTAGGCCGGCAGTCATTAATCAACTATGTCTCGAGCTGTCCTTTTCTCTGATATAGTGTATTTTGTTGTGTATAATGCACACTCATGTTTTTGTGCACATTATATATGAGATTATTATACCCATGGTATGTAATCATCGCAACCATGTATAATGGGCATCCTTATTTTTCCCTCAAAAATTTGGGCCAAAAACATGCATTATACATGGCAAAATATGGTACTTGATGGTGTTTTTAAAGAGTGTATCACTGTAAAGAAAGAGAATATGTTTCTAATTTGAATTCTAAGAGAAAGACTTTTTGTTTGTTTTGTTTTGTTTTGTTTTGCAACAGTTCTTTAAAACTTGCCAGGTAATGATTAGAAATAATCCAGACAACAGAGCAGAAGACTTCCTATACCTGAGGAGACTGTGTGGACCAAGCACAGAGCCATGGGATCCCCAATCTGCACATTAACAGCACAAATAATAGCATTCAAAAAACTAAACTTGGACTGACTGCTAAGCAAACTAAGATTCAATGCTATTGGTCCTAGAGCAGGAGTGGACATTCCTATGTAGAAGCAGATGGGTTTGGGACAAGAGCCATACAGGACACATGGAAGAGATTTCAAATGAAGCAGCACAGGTCTATCTTAGTTACATTGGCTAAGGGTTACTCTTGGTTCCTAACAGGAGGAAATATTAGGTGATGTCAGAGCCTGTAGTGTCAGAGCTTGTTTGTAAAGGTCATAAGCAACACATTTGTGTGTATTTATTTGTGTATATTTATTGCTATAAACAATAAAATTGGCACATAATTACCATTTCAGAATATGGGTTTAGTTATTCTCCACAAATGTTTTTGACATTAAAAAAATCCATAATTAAAGACTTCTACACATATTTTGAGATTTAAGAGACATACGGATGCAGATTTGGAGGTTTCTCAATGATTACCAAAATCAAAATTCTTGCTCCCAGTTTTGACAAAATCAATAAAAGATTGTATTTTTAGGCCTTCGTTTAGTTGCAGAACATTTCTCTCTAGATGTCCTTCAGTTTTCAGGTTACCACCTTAAGTCTTACATAGCTGAAAGGTTTTTCTTATATACCCCTCACCCCTGCCCCTCCCAGCCACTGCTCTTTTACAGCCATTGTATGGCCATTTTCTCAACCAGCCATTCAAGTCTTTTTAGTTTTTATTTAGAATTTCCTGTTTTTGTTTTCTTTTCTATATGATAACTTTTCTAAACAAGACACTCAAGCCTAATTTAGGCTGATTTTCATAAGTTATAGATGGGCGTTCAATGTGGAGGTGGAGGTGGGCTGGCCTGCAGAAGCAGGTTTAATGCAAACTTGGGCTTAGGTCCACATCCCAGGCAAGAGCAGCCTGGGCTATCAATGAAAGCATCACATTTCAAGTTCATGGGAGAAGTTTTGTGTGGTGAAGCCAGGCAAGGATGCACCATTGCACAAAGCCTGTGACTTCTCTGTGGCTGACTCTGTTTTGGAAACTCCTTCCATGAACTTGAAGTTTAATAAAGAGCGTCGTTCTTTCATCTACATTACTCTAATTTTAATATGAGGTAAATGTATTATTTATACAATTAAAACAATATAAAGGACTAAATATGAAATTTAAAAAATGAAGAAATAGGAAATGGACTGCTGTAGATCAAGTCTGGAGAATACTTTAATCTTACTGTGAGATAACACTGACCTAAGCTTGAGTCATAAGAATAGAAAAGTAAAGATAGAAACATATACTGTATAGAGAGAATTATGAGCTAATAATTGGTGGAGTGCAGGAACTGAGGGGTAGAGAGGGGGCAAGGACAACACTAAAGCTTCTTAGCTTGGGCTGATCAGGATCACAACAGGAGAGGCAAGTCTTAGGAGAAAAGTGATGAGTTTGTTTTTTGGATATATTGAATTTGAGGTATCTGGGAGTTTGCCAAGTGGAGATATCTAAGAGGAAATTGGATATATAGGTATAATACTTGCTAGAGTCTATAGCAATGACATAATATACTAACAGCAGTTACAATAGTTGTATCATTCATTGATTTGCTTACTATATTTCAGGCTCTATACCATGTACTATTTTTCTGCCACTCTTTCTATTCTTGTGCCTACTTCTGATGAGTTAGACTGTGCTTCCTTGGACTCTTTTCTTAATTTCTTTCTGTTAATGAGCCATCAAAATTTCTTGTCCACAGTGGCAAACTTTGGGTTTTTCAATGCTTCTCTACTTTTCTCCCCATCAGTCTTCAGTCATTTTAGTGGAATTTTAGGGAGGAGATGAGATAGGTGTCATCAGTTTGCTATCTTGGATGTGAATCCAGAAACTCTGAATTGAGGTATTACTCTGCTTTCTAGAAAGTTTAGGAATCACATTTTGCAATACATTAAATGTTTTCAGGCATGACATTATTTCAATGTACCAAATTATACTGTATTTTAGCCTGAAAGAGAAAGCACAACTTTAATAAAATGTTTTACTCAGTTGTAGTGAGGGGGAAAAAAAAGATTATAAACAAAGTTTAAAATCAGGCTTTTCTTATTTTCCTTCTTTCTCTTGACATCAAGAGACCTGGCAATAAAGGGAATTCTTATCAAAAGTTTTTTAAATATATAAAAGTAATAAACATCTATAAAAATTTAGAAAATTTGGAAAAATACAAAAAGAAAATGAAAAACCATCTATAATTCTATCTCTAAGATATAATCGCTGTACATATATATTCTAGTATTTTTTCTATACATAAGTATGCATATATGTATAGATGTATAAACACATATAAATATACATTTATAAAATGATATGTGATAATCTCTTTTGTGCTTAGTGACACATCATAAGCAATTTCCCATGTATTGGATTATCATTAAGGATGTATTTGTGGTGGCTTGTATTTCATTATTTTGATATTTCATGATTTTAAGCTGCTATGGTGGGTCAAAATTGTTGTTTTCAATTTTTTGCCTTCATAAATAATTCTGCAACAAACATGCTTATAAGTAAAATCTCCATGCACATTTCAGTAAATAAAATACACCACACTATCTGAAGGGTGTGAGGCCAAGCTGGTCGTGATACGTAAGATGTAAGTCCCGCCTGAAGCTACCTGCTTCATATGACATTCAGAGATAAACATGGTTCTTTGGCTATGGCCTTATGCATACCTCTGTGAGATTGGTCACCAGTCTCCAAAGATGGCTTCCTAATGAACTGTACCTCCAGACAGATATTCATGGTCTTGGGTAGGGCCCCATCCACATTGAATTTAGGCTGTTGCTGTGTAACCAATAGAAAGTAGTGGAAGAGATGCTACATGACTGCGAAGGTTAGGCCAAACTTCTCCTTGGACTCTTGGAATGTGCATTCTTGGGAAGTCAGTAAAAAAACAAAATAACAGCAGCTATTTTGAGACTTTCATATTATAAGGAAGCTCAGTAGTCATAGGAAGCATGAGAAAGATGTTGATATTGCTTTGTTTTCTTCTATATTTGGAACCTCATATAAACTGGATTTTTAACTTTTGCCATTTTGGCTTTTGGTGGAAGGAACATATAAAAACACTATGAATAGCTATGAATAGTTGCCATCTGGAGAGAGTGGCCTGGACAGCCCCCATGGTTCTAGCCATCCCAGCTAGTGTCAGACATGTGAGTAAAGAAGACTTCCTGGACACCCACCTCAACCGAGTCTACACATGACTCCAGGCCCAGTCACCATGTGCTTGTCACTGTATAAAGCATGACAGACTCCTGAGAGACAACCACCCAGCAAGACCCAGTAAGTGCTTAGATTTAGAAGACATAATAAATTTTTAAGACACTAAACTTTGGGACTGTTACATAGGATTAGACAATTGGAGCAATGGGCATATGTTTGATAAGCAAGTTTTAAACAGTTTCATGTCTACCTCTTGCAGACTGGCCCTCTTCTGTTTATATTAATCATGGGTCAGGTTGAATTAAAATTTGAATTCATGGGAAAGGTCACTAAGGGCAGCACAAAGAGGTAAGTGGAAATAGAGCCATAATTCATTAAGAAGTTTTTAGAAACTGTGCTTAGCTTGTTTCAAGAGGAAATCACTGTTCACATTGCTTTGTTTTTTCTATATTGTACAAGAAATAACTGGACTTTTGAATTTTGTCATTTTTGGCTTTTGGTTACAAAAAAGAAAACATGAAAATTCTGTCTGTGGAGGATAGGCCGGGATTATATTTAGCTCTTGAACCAAATGAAAAATATTTTGAAAACTATAAGTCAGAGTATTTATCAGGCTCATTATATGAACTATAAGAACTGACATTTATTAATATTTATTTACATTACTGAACAAAGCTTTAATTTACAAGTTGAGCTTTAGTATTAATGGGCAAGTTTTGAGTCAAGTGAGGTCTGACACTCTTTTCTGTAGTGAGGGGGGATCGTTTTCTCTGTGCATGCATCATTGTTCATGCATCATTATGAATTATGCTGAGGTTATGAGCTGGGTACTATCTCCTTTTCTAGAACTGTGGGGAATTTTATAGTCATAAATTGTGATGATTGTCTGGGAACAGGTTATAGCAGGTAAGACAAAACACCAAATAAGACCTTTAACAAGACTGGAATTCTTTCAAGTCTCAAGCAAGGGCCAGAGCTGGCTAGGCCTTGAATAGTGTCATGGGCAGAAGGTTAATTTAAAGAGACTCTGAAGGGCAAGAACAGGAGAATCAGACATCTAATTAAAAACAAAATAGTGCAAAAAAACATGTTTTCCAGGAGAAGTGAATATGATGGGGAGACCCAGGAAGATGATTCTGAAAAGGAGCATTTAGATTTGACAAGAGGAAGTTACCAGTTTTTACTCTGTAGGGGTATTGAGGTTGAAAAAAAAAAAAGAATCTGTAGTCCAAAAGCAGGTCAAAATATATACTTTCTATTTTTATTATGACTTTTTACTTTATTTTTTTCTATTATGCTAAGCATTTTCTTTTTTATTGCATTTTTTCCATTACCAATTATCCTGCTTATATCCTCCTTCCCCCTTTAATCACCACACTGCTGTTCATGTCTATGTGTCCTTTTTCCTTTTTGCTTGATTCCTCTACCCACTAACCAACCGCCCTACCTCAGGGCTGTCTGTCTGCTCTCTACCTATGACTCTATCTCTATTTCGCTTGTTTGTTTAGTTTGTTCATTAGGTTCCACATATGAGTGAAGTGGAAGCCTATACCGCGACCATGGATAGGAAGAACTGACATCATTAAAATGTCCATACTACCTAAAGCAATGTACAGATTCAATGCAATTTCTATCAAGATAACCAATGATATATTTAACATAACTAGAACAAATACTTCAAAAATTTATATGGAACCACAAAAGGCCCTGAATAGGAACACAGATCTTGAGAAAGAAGAACAAAGTTGGAGGAATCACACTACCTAATATCAAACTATACTGTAAGGCTATAGCAATCAAAATAGCAGGTACTGGCATAAAAACAGACACATAGATCAATAAACTGAATAGAGAGCCCAGAAATAAACCCACACCTTTATACTCAATTAATATTTGACAGAGGCAGCAAGCACATACAATGAACTAAAGGCAGTTTATTCAATAAATTGTGTTGTGAAAATTGGACAGATACATGCTTAAAAATGAAACTAGACTACTTTCTTACACCACACACAAGAATAAATTCAAAGTCAATTAAAAGCTTAAATGTTAGACCTGAAACCATTAAATTTGTAGAAGAAACTGTACACAATAAAATCTCAGATATTGCTCATGGCAATATTTTATCTGATATATCTCCTCAGGCAAGGGAAACAAAAAATGGGACTACGTCAAATTTAAAAGGTTTTGCATGGCAAAGGAAACCATTAACAAAATAAAAAAACAACCTACTAAGTGGGATAACATATTCACCAATACATCTGATAATGGCTTAAGATCCACATTTTATAAAAGAACTTATAAAGCTCAATACCAGAAAAACATACAATCCAGTTAAAACATGGGCACAGGACCTGAATAGACACTTCTCCAAAGAGGACATACAGATGACCAGTAGACATATGAAAAGATGCTCAATGTCACTAATCATTAGAGAGATGCAAATTAAAGCCACAATGAGATATCATCTTGCACCTGTCAGAGTAGCTATCATCAAAAAATCGACAAACAAGTGCTGGCAAGGATGTGGAAAAAGGGAAGCCCTTAAGCCCTGTTGGTGGGAATGCAGATTGGTGCAGCCACCATGGAAATCAGTATGGAGATACCTTAAATGTTCATTGCAACATTATTTACAGTTGCCAAGATATGAGAGCAGGCTAAGTGTCCATCAGTAGATGAGTGGATAAAACAACTATGGGGAATTTACACAATGGAATACTACTTGGATGTAAAAAAGAAGAAACTTTTACCCTTTGTGACAGCACGGATGGACCTGGAGAACATTAGGCTAAGTTGTGGGGGGGCTCCACCCTCAGAGTGCCCCCATTTGCTGTGGTTGAGAATAAGTCACCAAGACATGATCTGCTGGGGGAGGAAAGACAGCCCATCTCTCAAAGGAGAAGGACCTTGAGCCTGTTCCTTACTGGGCTTTTATTGTGTTTAATTTGCACAGGAATACAGGTAAAGCTCATCAATCATTGCAAGGAAGTAATGATCAAACAATAGATAACATTCAAAGAACTCTGAGGGCTTATTCTGAGTCAGGGTAAGTTAGCTAAAGGGCTATAAGACTTTGTGAAACAAACTCATTTTATGCTTGGGCCCTTGTCAGAAAATTGAGGGCGTTCTTAGCAAAGCAGTTTTCACAAGATTTTATGCATTCTTTCTTAGGCCTGACTGCCCCGGGGAAATGCCCATTCCTGCCCACGGCTGCACCACCCTTCTGGCATTGTTTCAGGTTTAAGTCGGGTGGGAGGAGTAAGGCAGCCAAGAGATTAGGAGACTTTTTACAGACAGAATGAGGACTCAGGCAATGTCAAAGCTGAGGGGTGAGGGTTCATTACCCCCTTTTTCTATAGTCCCCCAAGTCTTTCCCTGACGGGCCCATCATTACCGTGCCTGTCTTAGGTCATCCTTCCCTTGGGGAATCTTACCCATCATTGGCTAACCAGTCATCTGCCCAGGGCCAAGCAGGGTGAAGTAGAGGGGGCAGAGGTGGCGCTCCTGCTGGGAAGATAAGCTTTGTCTCCTTAGTGGCTTATGGTCCCAAGGTCTCTCACTCAGCCTTAGCCATGGGAGGTTACAGCTTCTGAAACCAGGGTGGTTCCCAACACTAAGTGAAATAAGCCAGCCATAGAAAGAGAAAATACAGTTCTTAGTATAACTTAAGAAACACATAATCATTCCCCCCGCCCCTTTTTTATTTCTTCTCCTTTTGGCCAGAAGGGGAACATGCTGAGCTTTGTTTTAGCTTCTGTAATTGCTGTGGTTCTGGTACAGTCCTATCACTTAGTGACCTTTCTATTCCTGTCCATAGATGTTCTTCCTGGATCTCCCCTACTTTGCAGCTGAAAATAATACTTTTTCTATGAAATTATTGCAACAGAAAGAACACACTCTTTGACAACATATTTTTATTGTCTTTAAAAAAAAATACTAGGTTCAAAGAAGCAGACTAATGAGGTATGCAAATCAAACTCATATGTTAAAAAAATAGCTTTTGTAGTTTTAATAAGTCAATACCTGATGCTGAGTACAGCCCCTCAGACAAAAGTAGAAGGGTATGAAAACTTCATGCAAAATGACACAGTGACTGGGAAACACCTGTGGGTAGAATTACACTTGGCTCATTTAATATTTCATGAATATCCCTATTTTTAGTTACCTTTCTTGATTTTCACAGATACTGCTAAACCAATATTATACTTGGCTATAAATATGCCATGTTTTCAACTTATGACATAGGCTTTATCCTGCCTTCTCCAGGACTCAACCTTTTGGATTTCTCTCTCAGTCCATTTCTGCTCATTGATTCCCAGCACAGATTTTACAAGTATGGAAGTACAAGCCCTTGGTTTTGTTTTACGACTGTAACTCTGCTTGGCATAGGTGTGATGTGGCACGTAAGCTGCTCTCCATAATGTCAGTCAAGGCTGATGAATATGCACAAGGGCGACTTGTTTCCACTTCTTGCACTGCAGTCATTTCCAACAATCATAAGTTTTCTCAGTGATTGAAGGTGGAGTCAGAACCTTCTTGATCCAAGGTGGCAGAGGAGTAAGTGAAAGCTATACTAATTTCCTCCCAGGACCAATCTGGACTTACAACTAATTGTAGAGAAATTATCTTGAATAACCACCTGAACACTATCTGGAGAGAAGCCTTACACCCACAGACAGAAAAAACAAAACAAAACAAAAAACACTTCAGCAAAATGTGACTGGTAGAAAATACAAAGCAGCCGCCAAAATGGGAAGACAAAGAAATAGACCCCAAATGAAAGAATGAGAGAATTTTCCAGAAGAACTAGATGAGATGGAAGTAAGCAATTTATCAGATAGTTTAGAGTAATGATTATAAAGATACTCAACAGCATGAAAAAAGACATAGAAACTACAAATAAGGACCAGTCAGAAAGAATGCAATATCTGGGATAAATAACAATGGTGGAAGGGATAAACAGTAGGTTAGATGAAGCAGAGGACCAGAGATGAAGAGAACCAAAACAGTGTTTTGGAAGACAAGGTAGAAAAAAGCAGAGCAGCAAAGAGGAAAAAGAATTAAAAAATATAAGGTGAGCTTAAGAAACATCTTGGACGACATGAAGTGTAACCACATCTGCATCATGGGGACACCAGAAAGAGAAGGGAGTCAGCAAGGGCTTGAGAACCTATCTGAGGAAATAACTGAAAATGTACCTAATCTGATGAAGGAAAAAGCCGTACAAGTCCAGGAAGCTCAGAGTCCCAAACAAGTTGGAACCAAAATGGCCTACACTGAGACACATCGTAATTAAAATGATAAGGCTTAAAGATGAGAATCCTAAAAGCCACAAAAGAGAAGCAGGTAGTTACCTACAAGGGAACACCAATTAGGCTGTCATCAGATTACTCATCAGAAACATTTCAGGCCAGAAGGGAGTGACATGAAATACTCAAGGTGATGAAAAAGTGAGGACATACAACCAAGGCTACTTTATTCACCAAGACTATCATTTAAAATTGAAGGAGAAATAAGAAGCTTCCCAGACAAGAAAAAGCTAAAGGAATTTAACATCCAACCAGTACTGCAACAAATGTTAAAGGGTTTGCTTAAGAAGAAGAAAGAGTAAGAAAAAAAAAAAAAAACCCAGAGGCAAAAAGTCTAAAAATAAAATGGCACTACATATGTATCTATCAAGAATCCTTCTCAACACAGCATTTCATGGTGCACTGCCAAACAAAAGAGATTGATAACTACATTAAAGCCTGACTTATATTCATGGCTCTAAAGTACACAGGAATTGAGAAATTTTCTTGTTTTCCATCAAAGTCACTTCAGATAATTTGTTTCTTCTTTCCTTCTCTAAATAGTAGAGTTTGACCTAAACTATGTATGTGATTATGTTGCTTTTCTTCTGTCCATATGTGGGGGCTATATGTAAATGTTTAGATAATAACTTTCCAGTTCAGAGAAAAGTTTAAATCAACACTAAAAAAATGAATAATTAACACTGTTATTGAGTGGTTAGTAATTGCTTTTAAGTTTCAATTTTTCAAAGTAATAAAAATAACTTAAAATTCACTTTCCTGAAAGCTATAAAAAATTTATACCTGGGTGGGTGACACCTGTCAGTTT
The DNA here is from genome assembly GCF_022682495.2 of Desmodus rotundus. Classification (NCBI taxonomy): domain Eukaryota; kingdom Metazoa; phylum Chordata; class Mammalia; order Chiroptera; family Phyllostomidae; genus Desmodus; species Desmodus rotundus. The sequence goes on from NC_071387.1 coordinate 135,734,371, forward strand.
TCAGATGAGCTATTTATTATATGCAGATAGAACTTAACACACGTGTAGCTTTAGACGTCTACCAAAGACGTTTCCTATCAACACTGAAAATCAGAGATAATAAAGAATAATGTTAAGGAAATTCAACAAAAGTAGTTTTGCTCTCAGTTATTGCTTATTGTCTTCTAAATGAGGCCTCTCTTGATATTTTTTGGAAATTTTCCATTGCCCCTCAGCACAGCTGGTTTCCTCATGTGCTCTAATGCCAACCCAGTGGCACAGTCTCTCTTACACCTCCCTGTATTTCTTCTCACATATATTTCACTGATTTATTATGTGTATTTACTGAAGAATCTCTGGCACTTAGAACTATACCTGGCACATAATTGGTGCTCAATAAATATTTGTTGAGTAAATTGATGTATCATTTTAAAAAAGGCAATTGGACAATTCTGAAGAATAGGGAGGAGCAATAGGCACCCAGATATTTGTAAATTGCATATTTATTACTACATGGGTACCTGCATATTTATACAGGTTCATTTATTTATTCATTCAATCCACAAACACTTAATGCGTCCCTCCTGGGTATCTGCCCCCAGTAAGATATGATTCTTGATCTCAAGGATTTTGAAGATTAATAGAAGCTGTAATGCACTTTGATATATGCTATGATAGAGATACACACAGGTTATATAATATATCTAGATATCCTCAGAGTTTTCAGCAGGGGTTCTATGACAGACTTTGGTTTAATTTTTAATTCTTGTGCCATGTAGCACTTTACACAAAAGAAATAGTTGTATATATGTACTTTTATGTAACTATTATTTATATACGTGGACCTTTACATACACTAAGTGCATGTGCATTTATACTAAATACATACCCATGTATATGTGTATGCATATATAAGTGAATTTGTTTTCAAAGGGATGTGAAGAGAATTATTATGAGTTATTAAAAGAATTTAGAGAATGAGTTTTCTATTTTGATAAACAGTTTAAAATTATATATTAATAGGACATTATTTTAATTTTTTCAGTTAAAAATTTTATTTCCATTTCTTTTTCATATGAGTATATGTGATACTTGAAAATACCAAAATCAAAAAATGATTATAGTTAATGTGTAGAAAAATTATAATATTTGGTATAAAATTGGAGCTAAGAATTTCTTTAATAATTGTATAATCAGAAGTATCTTTTCATTTTTTTAAAATATAACTTCTAAGCTGCAAAGTCTATCTAATTTAAAAGTATGGAATTCAGAGTTGGGAGAAATCTTAGAAGAAAGTATCTTGAGACTTTATTTTACAAATGAGAAAGCTGAGGTTCTGAGGTTGTAATTAACTTGATGTAATTCTTAAGGGAAAAAAAAAACAACCCAAAACAAAACTAAGAATTATAACCCCAAAAGCCCAGCATTCTGCTTTGCAGTTGGGGTCTTTCTAGTACATTTCCTTACAACTGATTTACTTTGATGCACCCTCTACTTTCTCTGAACCTCTGTAAGGAATTTTCGTGTTAGATGTATTGTTTTTATGGGATACATACAAACAGAGTAGTAGTAGTTGAACATGCCATCGAGGATGCAATTATCTTGGATAACTTCTTCTTGGAAAACATTTTTCTAATGGAATCCAAATTTTTAAAAAGTAAGTCCCTTAATTTTAAATCAGCAAACTACATATTCTTGGGTGAATATGTTTCTAGGAAGATCTGAAAGGCATAAAACTACTGATTTCATCCCAAATTAATTTGAGATTTTTTTTTCTCAGAAAAAAAAAAAACAACAACCACATTTGAGTCACTAGTCAGTGACTCAGGCTTTTGCAGGCTTTCGAGGTGTTCTTTTTATATAGATTATAAAGTGGAAGCAAGGGAACGCCTGTTGGATTCACAAACAATTAGGAAGGAAAGGCTGAAGCCTAGGGGGCTGAGACTGCTGACCCTTTTCATTATAGTAAAATTAACATAACATACAGCATTGAAGTAAGTTAGAAGGTTCTTAGTTCATTTTATCTGTTGATTATGATAGTGATGAATTAGATTCCTATTATCTTTTGAAAAGGTATTTGATCATGCTCCAAACCATGATAAGGGAAGAGAAATGTTCCTATTACCTGGTGTTCAGAATTGCTAAAATGTAGCAGAGACCCAACCTGACCTTGGAGGTTTTGAAATGTGCTTGCAGCTGCTTTAATTTACCATGTATCAAGTGCCATTGAATATAAGGAAATGTGGTGCAATTACTCATTGGCTGTCACTGGCTTATTTTTAGCACGTTAAGCTTGGGTGCATCCCTGGCTTCAGACACTCCCGTTTGTTTCTTTTCCATATTGTCAAGAGCCTGACAATGGCTTGCCTGTGCGTTATTAGCCTTGTGCTTTTCCTTCTCTTAGATAACAAAGGTCAAATATTCTCCTAGACTAGTGAAGTATTTTGAAATCAATAAAGTTGAATTCAAGTAGCTCTGAAGGTCACATTTATAAGTAAAGGTTTAGTGTTTCCTTTGCCCGAAAGATTGCGAACACCTGGAATTTTTTTTCTTATCATTAAATACCATTGGCCCATACAAACAAGAGTTTGCCTTTTAAGTTCTCTAATAAAATGACAGAAATAATTGTATAATAACAGACATCTTGGAGACATGACGCTTGGATCATGTTGACAGTCCATGGGTAAATCAGAAAGAAAGCTCTGCTTTTTGTTTGTTATATATATTTTTTTAGTTATAGAAAATGCAAAGCCTTACCGGTAAGCACTTGTTAAATAAGAGTTCATGAAATGAGGTTTTTGATGGTTGATAATCATTCATATATAGAATATGAAAAAATTTTATATTTGCCATTTAAAAAGTCAAGTTTCACTTAAGATGGCACATTTAGTTGTATGCATGTTTGGCTTGTGTTTTTTCTGTAAACGATTGACTGTTTAAAAACAAACCAGTATTTTATAAGTCCCCTGGCCCTTTTTAAACTGGCATTTATTGTAAAAAAAAAAAAAAAAGTGAGAACAATTGGGTTCTATTCCTTTTTGTTTGTTAGTTAGTTTGTTTAATGTTTGATACTAGAAGTTTTTCCAAGGAGATTTTCCACTGAAATTAGTGTGAATATTCATGAAAGTCTCTGCCTTGGTATATTACAGATGGGTGTTATAAACTTTGTCTGGGAAAACAGAATGTGTCTGTGAATTTTACTTGAGAAGTATAGAATCTGAAACATCTGCAGAACCATTTCCTTCATGTAAAAAAAACTATTAGCTGAGAATGGAAAGATGTGAAATTGGAAGATATAAATTATGAACAATTATAAATTTTTAAGAAGTCACTAAATCCCATGTTCTTTGTGAAATATAAGAGAAATATACACTTTTGGTACTTTAGAGGTCTTATATAGAAATGTGGATACAATAAGCATAAATAAAACATTTTAAACATAGCTGCCACTTTATTTGAATACTATTTATTAGGGTACTATACCCTAAAAGTATATAATTAGTTAAGATAAATCACCTTGGTAGGTTGTTACTACCAATAAGAACAACTCACATAAACTCTGTTCATAACATATTCATAACTTTTTTTAAAACACTTTTTTATACAGTTCACTTAAAAATTATTTCACCTATTTCTCATGAAAGGTTAATAAAAGCTGGTTATTATGAACCTTTAAAACAGTTTTGATCATAGTAAAATAAACATAAAACTTTACAATTTTAACCATCTTTAAGTAGACAGTTCAGTGGTTGTTCAAAGAATGTTTATAAGTATGTTGGAGGTAGTATGGTGAAGTCGGTGTGAGCACAGGAAACAAGAACAGAGCTTGGAAGGAAAATATTTCTGCACTCCCAGGTTCCAGAAAGGGAGTCACCAACTGCCATGCAGGGGCACAGGGGAAAGTCCCAGTGTGGTCAGGAGGCAGAAGACAGGAGTGAGGAGAGAGCTTAGGCCATGGTCTTTGTTGGGATTTCTGAAGAAAATGAAAGGCAGGTAACATAGATTCTTTGCTTGACCAAACTTTAGTCAGACTCCTGAAATTTCTCATAGGCTCTTCTGTGCACTTTCTTTAAACTCCAGTTTTAGCAAGAACCCTGCCAACTTAATTTAGCAAGAATCTCGAATCCTCATCTCAACACTCTCAATATTTAATTGGGTTCTTTATTCTCCTCTATCCCTCAGGTGATTTCTGATTACTTTGCCTTGTGTTAAGCAAGAATCCTACTGGGTGGGTTTAGGCAAACCCCGCCTCCTCCTCCAATGACCCCCATCCCAGCCTGGGATGTTTCCTCTAAGTAATTTTTCATTCACTGACTCCCCGCACCCCTGTTCCTTGCCTACAAATTACCACTTTCCCATGCTGTATTGGGAGTTAAGAACAATCTCTTTTCCCCAATGTAAATTCCCATTGCAGTGGTCCCTACACCTATTGTGATGGTCTTGAATCAGTACTTATTTATGGTACTTTAACAAGCATTGTTAAATCATTGAATAATTCTTCCTTTAATGCAGAACAGAGTATACAGTCAGGATTGGCTACTTGGAATAATTTTAACAGACTTTGGGATGTAGGGATGGGCTCTAGTTGTCCGGCCCCTGGCCCTGGGGTGACTGAGGCAGTTCTTGTTGGTGATATTGCCTTCTGCAGTGTCTGAGCCGGACCGAACGTGGCTGGTCAGTTTGCATGCGGAAGACACGCCCCCAGTGGTGCCCTTTGTTACCCCTAAGAATGTGTTAGTCCTGGGAAGAGAAGGTTCTCTCCAGTCAAAAAGCCCCAAATGTCAGAGCATTCGATACAGAAAATAAGATAATTAGTGTAATTGGTCCCGTTATGAATCGATGCCTAATAGATAAATGTAGGATCTAACAGAAACAGCACAGTGGCATTAAACACATTCACAATGTTGTGCAACCAGCACAGCCGTCCATCTCCACAACTTTTAATCTTTCCAAACTGAAATTCAATATCCATTAAACAATAAATTCTTACTTTCCACTCCCTCAGCTCCTGGCAACCACCATTCTACTTTGTCAGGGGGATCATGCACCTGTCCTTTCTTGGCTGGCTTACTTAGCCTGCTATCTTCAAGGTTCATCCATTTCCTTCTTTTTAAAAGGTTGTACGTATATAACACCTGTAGTTTATCCATTCATCTGTAGGACACTTGGGTTGCTCCTACCTTTTGGCTAGTGTGAATAATGCTGCTATGAACATGGGCATGCAAATATTTCCTTGAGACCCTACTTTCAGTTCTTCTGGTATATTCCCCGAAATGGAATTGCTAGATCCTATGGTAATTTTATGTTTTTTTTTTGTGTGTGTGAAACCACTATATTGTTTTCCACAGCAGCTACACCGTTTTATATTCCCATCAGCAATGCACAAGGACAAGGATTCCAATTTTTCTATATCCTTGCCAAACACTTATTTTCTATTCTTTTCCCTTTTTAAAAATAACTAAAAACATGGAAAAGAAAGTGAAGGGAGAATGTAAGTGGATAAAAGGACCACAAAGATGGAGCCCTGAGGTACTCCAACATTAAAAATAATTCTTGATAAATAGGAGAAATCAGCTAAGGATACTGAAAACAAGTGATTGTTGGAGTAGCAGAAAAATTCAGAGAATATTTTATTCTAAGAGCTAAGAGGCAGAAGTGACTGACAGTTTCAAATGTTGAGAAGTCAGATAAGATGGAGACTAAGAACTAATCACTGGGTTTAACACTGATGAGGTAATTGGTGACTTTAAGAGAGGCTCCTCTTCCATGGTGGAGGTTAAATCCAGAATGCAGGGAGAAGAAGAATTGAAAACAGTAACTACAGACAACTCTTTCAAGGTATTTTGCTGTAAAAAGGAGCAAAAAAGTATTGGGAGCTAATCGGGGAAATGGTGCCAACAGAATTAAAGATTAAAGGAATTACAGCATATTTGTATCTTAATGGGAAAGGTTCAGTAGAGAGAGGGTAATAACAAAATATGTTCCTTTCTGAGAATTTTTCATAATGAATTAGACTAATTGAGCCTCTTGAAAAATGGGATCACTAAAGTTTTGATTTAAGAAAGGAAATTTTACCTGGAAAATTACCCTATAACAATAACAATCTTTTCCACCATAGGACTTTTGAATGACATCAAGATCAATATAATATATGTCAAAATATTCTGTGTATGAGTTGATGTTCTTGAAGCCTCAGGATAACAAATGGTGAAATAGAGCACTTTCTATAGTGATTTTTTTTTTCAGTAATCCTTGACTTACTGCATCATCAAGATTAAACTAATTTCTCTTTTAAAATTTCAATTGTCTTTTCTGAAAATGCTTTGATACTTCTTTACTCATAATTCCTTCAAATTTCAACACTATGACAAGCAGTCTTCTTGAAATTATTAGACTCTTTTCTCGATGAAAACATCTTCATGTGAGCTTAATTATTGTGAAAAGAGACAATGTGGTTCTGAAATCATTTCTTGCTTCAAAGTTGTATTTGCTATATTCATACATTGGTGCAATAGGATGATTTTCCGATTCATAAGTTCACTTATCATATTTTTTAAAAAACATTTTCATTTTAATTTCAGATCAGCATAAAACTTGCAAGTGTAATATAAAGAATTCCCATAAATCTATCACCCAAATGTTCATTTTTTAACATATTTGCTTTCTTTTAGTCTCTTCTTTCATTAAATGGACCAAACTAAAATATGAAAGAGAATTAAATAGTATAATTAAAATCAATTTAATAAAAATATATAATTGTTGGCCCTCAAAATAGTTATATAATGTCTGAGCTATTTATTCAAATTGATCTTATATTAAATCACATGACAACCGTAAGTATCCCAAATTGAAAATCTTTGATTAAATTTATGTGAAACTAGAAAGCAGTAAATGAATTTTAAAAAGCAATGCTTCTTTTTTATTAACTTGTCAAAGAGAAAACCAAAACTACATTTGCATATTACTTAGAAAGATTATGAAAACTTTTTATATTAACACCAATAAGCATAATAACATAGAAAGAGGAGATTAAAACAGAGAAAACCAGAAATTAATGAAGTAGAAAATAGAACTCTAGAATCTATCAATAAACAACAGTACAGATTTTGAGGGGGAAAAAACAAAACAGGTAAATCACTGTATGGTAAAACCAATAAAAATAGAAAGCATATCTGTACAATATTAACAATGAAAATTAGATAAAAATCACAATTGCCAAGAAGATAAAAAAAAATATAGGCTAACTATGTCAGCTACTTTCTTTGAAAATCTTATTAATGAATTCAATTTTCAGGACTAAGTGACCATTAAAATTGAAAAATAGAAATTAAATAATGATAAACAATAAAAGGAATAAGCAAACACAAGTGATTAAGTGTTTATTACTTAGTATTTTCAGACTCCAGTAGTAGAAGTATCTATTTTTAGGAGCAATTTAGAAATACATTTTAAAACCCTTACATAAATGCATACTCTTTAACCTAGTAATTTCACTTTAGCAATTCTCAGGAAATAATTTAATAAATTTCTAAGATGGCTTCACATGAGTGGTTTTATATAGTTATTTTATGCAGTTTTGTGATTTTTTTTCCCCCATAAGAACAGTTTATCCAATGATAGGGGGTTAAAGAGTTCACTGTACATCCGTAACTGAATTCTATGCAATCATTAAAAATATGTGGGCCTAAATTTATAGATGTGAAAATGTGTGCGTGATGATTCCCCTCCCTTTCATTTGCCCTCTGTATCTTCCACTCTATCTTGGCCAACAACCCTTTACTTGACCCTTTTCCAGCTCAGAAACTCCTTGCCCCATCAGATACCTGTCCTCTCCCCCGTTCTCCCACACAGCTGTCCTTACATATGGTCATACTACCATTGACGGTTTGTGTCCATTCATTTTTGAAGGTCTAATTGAATATTTTCTCACTAGTTTTATTATAATGCTTTCTGTGTCTATTATAATGTTTTGTTTGCTTTTGTTTAATTATTCTAGTTGCTTTGTCTGTTTTTGTGTGGTGATTTGGGGGGATTTGAAGTCTTGTTTGTTTATTTTGGTAGCTCTTTGCTAGCAGCTAGAAATCCTTGACCATGAACCCCACAGGGGTTCGGTATCACCCTGCCACATTTCTCTAGTAGTCTTGCCTTCCCATGCTTTAAGATCAACATTTCTCGTGTTCTCTTATCCCAAATGTATTCTGGTTCTTCCTCGCTATACTTTCAGATGATAAAGTGGCTTTATTCTTAAATGAAAAATGTGATCAGATGTGAAATCCCTCATTTTATCACTAACAACCTACATTTCCACCCCATTCCTCTTATTCTTTCTTCATACAGTGAGGGATTTGTCCTTTCTTTCAAAGGTTAATTTCTTCAAGTTTGTGCTATTCTCTCAAGGATCATTTCTTCCTTGCTTATATCATTTTTCTCCTTAATCAGCAGCCATTCCTACTTCAGTAGATCATGTTATTGTATTTTCACATAAACACACACACACACACACACACACACAATCGCCTTTTTCACATACACCCCACTCACCCTCCCACTACTCAAGTCTGCTTGCTTTATAGCCACTTTACAAAAGCATGGCTGATATTCTGTGGTCACATTCTAACTTCCTACTCTCACTCTTGCTCACTACGGTGTTTTTACCACCCACTGTTCCAATCTTGTCAAGATCATCAGTGTTCTCTTGGCTGTTGTGCTCCACATCTCACATGGATAGTTTACCAACTTCATTGCATTTCACTCCTCAACGCACTTGACACAGCTGACATTCTGTACTTAAATATTTTCTCATTTTGCCCACATGATGTTGTAATCTTCTGGTTTCCTTTCCATCACTAGCAACTCCTTCTAAGTATATATTTCTTGTAAACTTTCTCTGCCCAGTCTCTAAATTTTGGCATACCTCATGGTTTGGACATTCCTTCATTCTCCTCCTCCTTCTGTGCTTGCTTTTTCAATGATCTCATTCACTCACCCAGATTTACATATCAAACTATATGATCATAAATTCCAAATCTGTATTTCAAATCCAAACCTCTGAGCTCCAGATTTGGATCTCAACTTGGATATCCCAGAGACATTGCAAATTTAATATATCAAAATATAAACGTATTTCTTAATGTCTTAAAACAGTATTACCATCTACCCAGTCCTTCAAGCCAGATACTTAGGGACCATCTTCAAGGCTTCCTTGTCCTTGTCCTTGCCCAATACTTTAAGTCCTGTCAACTCTACCTCAGAGATCTATCTTAGATCTTTCTGCTTCTCTGCACATCCACTGCCAACTTTGTAGCCATGATCTTTCTCTTAGGTACCACAGCCTTCTAACTGGTCTTCCTCTTTCAACACTTGCTTTCTTTTACTTCATTCCATCCCTGCAACTAGTCTAATATCCTTGAAAGTTAAATCAGGTAATATCCCTTGAGGAAAGTAAGTCAATACGTCTCTCTAACCATCTTATAATATTCAGCCCTTTTCCTGTGACATACCTGGTCTTGCATAATTTGGTCTCTGGCTATCATTTAAGTCACCTTATGCCATTCTCCCTGTTGCTCACTGGGTTATAGCCATTCTTATTCAGCTCAGCAACCATACCTAGGAATGGCTGGATTTGAGCCATAACTCCAATGACTACTAGTGGTGTGATCTTGGGCATCACCTCTCTGTTTCCTCATTAAGAAAGTACAAATAATAATGGCGCATGGATAGTACTCAGAGCACCTGGTGCACGAAAATATTCAGGAAGTAATTAGTCTTACATTTACTGTTATTATTTACTCTCTCAGGGACTCTGTCAGTTAGCATTTAATCAGAAACAGGATTAGGAGGAGATAACTACATTAAGAGATTTATTGCAGGGAATTAGCTTATGTGATTGTGGGGCTGTCTAGGCAAGTACTATATGAGGTCTGTGAGCAGGCAGTCATAAAGGGTGGGCTGGAACTCTCAGGCAGTTAAAGCTTCAGTCCACAAGTAGGATTTCTTCTTCCAGAAGACTTCAGTTCTGCTCTTAAGAGTTTTGAAATAATTGAATCAGATCTACCAAGATTTTAAAGGATAATATCCTTTACCTAAAGTTAACTAATTATGAATGTATTTTGTTGATGTGATTCACATTCATAGCAACTGAATAACTGGGCACAGCTGCGTATAGCCTTGCCCAGCTGATACATCACACTGACCATCACAGGGACTTTGAACTTGCTAGTCTCTGTCTGGGAATGCTCCATATTAGTCTTTCTAAGATTAAGTTTTCTCCCATCCTGAATGTCAGTTGAAATGTTGCTCTTTCAGGAGAATACACAAGTAGTGCTCCATGTGTAATTCTGTATCTCAGACCTTTATTTTCTTTATTACATTTTCTATAATGCATTGCTATTTTGTCATTGTTTTTTTCTTTATTTTATTGTTGATATTTTTACAGATGTCCTTTCTCTCTTGTCTTTCTGCTTTGATGCTGATTTGTTTCGTCTTCTGCTGGAAAGGGCCATCAAGGCCAAGCCATATTATTATTATTTATTCCAAGTGCTAGCATGGAACCTAAGACATAGTAGTTACTGAATGCATATTTTCTGAATAAATGTAAGAACTAATATGAAGTGGAAAAATTAAGAAGAGAGGTTGGGGATGTGTGTGTGCATGTATGCAAATGTGAATACTACACATGAAAAGATAGAAGACTTTTTTTATGTGTGGTGAGACTATTAGTAACTTTTATTTACTTTTATTCTTACATATTTACATTATTTTTCTACAGTAAGCATGGGTTACTTACGGGTTTTTGTTTGTTTGTTTGTTTTTAGTATAGTACTTGTAAAAATATCCATGCTAACGAAACAGCCAGTGGAGTATAGACTCCTGTTCAGGAGAGACCATTTCTTTCTGCTCGTGCCATCAGTCTGAAATGGCTCTGAAGGAGGGACTGGTTGTGAATGTCAGGAGCTAAAAGCCTTTGTGGCTAAAGACTCTGAGGAAAGGTGTGCTCAATGGAGGCTTACAAAATTGCAGAGCTGTTTGTAGCATTTCGTACAGAGAAATGATGGAGTGATGGCCTAGGCGCCAGTGTTAGTTTTTATTTTCTTCGTGATAGACCTTGCAGCAAAAAATGCCTATCAAGAGTTTATTTGTGAAATAACAGAGAAAACCTGGCCAGAAGGGTGGTGTGTTTCAATGTCACCCAGGCTTTGGGTTCTTCTGTCTACACAAAAGTGGGAAGACCTGAATGTGTTCGACTGAGACACATACTTGTGTTCCAGCGGTCATCATAGTAAAGTAACTACAGAAAAGGAGGACAAGGAGACACAGAATGTGTACATGTTGAGGATAATACTGGATTGCAAGTTCTTCCCTAGAGAATGAGAGGGTTCCTAATTCTCCTGTCCCTTCCTAACACTCTACCCTGAAATTCTCATTATTGTGCTTACAGGAGACCCTTCTTAAGGCACACATATATTAATTACCTGGGCAGGATAAGAGAAAAAGGATGTTGAGAAAAAGGACGTTGTGCAAACATGTGTTAAATAATTAGAAACTTAGCTAGGCTCTTCAGAGAAGCAGAGCCTTCACTGACATGTTTTCTAAGACACATGGTTGTTACAGACCTTGCTGGAGTCTGGGCTACTGAGGCCGGTTTGTATCGAACTTCAGAGAGGAAGAGAGAGGTTAGGCAGCTGAGCAGGAAAACCCACAGTGCTTTAGTCAAACTTTGATGGAATAATTTTTAAAATAGCTTTATTGAGAGATAATTTTCTTACCATAAAGTCACCCATTTAAAGTATACAGTTCAATGCTTTTTGGTATATTTAGAAAGTTTGATAGCCTTCACCATAGCCATTTTTTTTTTTTTTTACAAAGAGGCTTCCATAACTATATGCATTTAAGCCCATTTTTGTTAAGTTTTTAAATAGTTGAGGTATTCTCCTTTAGGACCTAGTATAGAAATGAGGCTATGGCCCCGTATATATTTTGCCTGTGAGATGTTTGAAATTAGATAAAGCAATTGAGATGATAGTTGGCTCTATTAAGTTTACATGATGACAAATGATGACAAACGCATTTCACTTTCTGAGAAATAGAATGGTGGCTTTTAATGTGAAGTATATAAAATAAGTAATTCACAAATAATCCTACCAGTGAGAAACCTACAAGATTTGGGATGATCTCCAATATAGAGCCACGAGCCAAAGAAACATTTATTATCCCCTTGAATCTATTCATTTAATAAGGTCATCTAGAGTCACAGCACTTGACCTTAAAAGTGCTCAAGTAGCAAGCTCCATAATTTATTTGTTCCCTTATTTTTCTGCACAAATTTAACCCATATGTGTCTGTACTCTCTCTACTCCCAAGAGGAATATTAAATCATTATAGGTCAATGGCAGCACTTGAACTTCAAATAAGCCCACAGATGGTAGAGTCCTAGTCTAAATTCCTCACCACTACCTGTACTACAAGTGAAGACAAAAATAGGGTACTTTTTTCTTACATTCTTTCTGATTTAATATTTAATGAGTCTCTGGGCTCAGTGCTAACAACTTCCCATGGTCTCTTTAACGAAAACAGCATTGTAGATTATACTTGTTTTGCATGTTACTATGCACACAGCTGGCACCCAGAAGAAGGTACAGCTTGGTGAATATGCCTTCCTTAATTCCTTCTGCAGGTGTCATTTCTGTGTTTTATTGTAGCCATCTGGTGTTCTGCAAAGTAGAATCTCAGTAGCAAAGACTGGCTCAGATATCAAAGCTGAATAAAAATCTCAAAATAACAATATTAAAAATGGCCATAAGCATGAAATTTTGTTTTTGCATGTTAATGGAGATCTGGAGGAACAATGGTATTAGTCTGGAGCAGACATTGGCTACAAAGAGTACATATGACATAATGTTTATGTTAGGTTATCTGTGCTATTGTGTAGCCTTTATGAAAAATTGTCCATTCCAAAGGAGTATGAGACTTGAGAATCAAAGATACTACTACTATTCTTCTTTCTGGGGGTGTGGGGGGGATGTGTGTGGGAACAACAACAACAAAACCCATTTTCAATATTTTGATATTGTAAGATGTTAGATATTAGGGTATTAGTTAAAGTAGTGAATGGAATTTCCCTTGTTTTATGAATTAAAAACATTTCTATGAAAAATAGGTCTATATGAAAGCATGGTAAAGGGAGTAACAAAGGTTTTATCCAATCTTTATTTCCCATAAAAAATCCAATTATAAAATGGGCAAAGTACCTGTATAGATACTTCTTCAAAGAAGACATAGCCAATAGACTTTTGAAAAGATGCTCAACATCACTAATAATCAGAAAAATGCACATCAAAATCACAATGAGATAACATCTCACACCTGTTAGAATGGCCACCATCAGTAAATCAATAAACAAGTGCTGGAGTGGATGTAGAGAAAGGGGAGCCCTTTTGTACTGTTAGTGGGAATACAGATTGGTGCACCCACTATAGAAAGCAGTATGGAGACACCTCAAAAAATTGAAAATGGATCTGCCTTTTGACCCAGCAATCCCACTTCTGGGAATATATCTGAAGGAACCCCAAACATAAGGAACATAATTCAAAGGAACATAAGCACCCCTATGTTCACTGCAGCATTATTTACAATCACCAAGACACGGAAGCAGCCCAAGTGTCCATCAGTAGATGAGTGGATAAAACAACTATGGGATATTTATACAATGGAATATTATCTTGTTGTAAAAAAGAAAAGTTTACCCTTTGCAACAATATAGATGGACCTGGAGAACATTATGCTAAGTGAAATAAGCCAGTCAGAGAAAGACAAATACCACATGATTTCTCTCATATGTAATGAACATATGTAACATAATGAATAAACTGAACTAACATGCAAAATAGAGACAGATTCATAGAGAGCAGGCTGACAGCTTTGGGGGCAGGGTGCTTATGGGGTGGAGGGATTGGACAAAAAGGAAAAAGGACCCGTGGACATGGACAACAGTGTGGTGATTGCAGGGGGGAGAGTGGTATAAAGAGGACTAAATGGTAATGGAAAACATAGAATACATTTAAAAAAATGCAATCTACTACTTATGCATGAGAACACTGGGCTGGAATACAGGTTGGAGCCATTGTATTTAGATTAGGTTAGAAAATATAATTTATCAAGGTAAAAGATGAGTTTTTAAATTCTTATCGCCAGGGGTACAATATGGTAGAGAAAAGACATGCAGTTAGAGGTACCTTAAACTCTCTTGTTTCAACATTCTCATCTGTAAAATGGTCTGTCTCCTAATTTAGAATTGAATGGCATAGTACATGTGAAGTACTTATCTCAATCCCTGCAGCATAGTAAATGTTCAATGAATTTTCTTGTAGATTTTTTTTTTTTGCATTAGTAAAAAATCACAGTTGTGCTTTGTAAACTGGCTGTATGCCTTGCTGCTTCAAATTAGTATACATCTCTTTTTATCAAACCTAGGTTGTTTTAGTCATGCATTTCTCATAAATGCAAAGGTAACTTATAGCTTATCCCAGTTGTATAATTCTTCTATTGGGGAAATTGAGATACACAGAAGTGTCTTGTATATTTGTTTTTTCCAAATTATAAAAATGCATCTAATCCCTGTAGGCATAGTCTTACCAAGGATGCAAATGGTAGTAATCAGCAAAGGAATCCTCTGCCAATACCACATCTTTTCTAGCATTTTTTCCCATTTAAAAGACAGACTGGAGTATAATTACACGTGCTTGCTACCACAAGTTATATATCTCATAGAACATTAGTGGGTTTGTGGGACTATAAGACATACCTGAGAAAAATAACCATAGAGCTCAAATCCCTTCCATTCTAATGTCCTGTATGGAGTAGATAATTGGGAAATGATAATTCAATAAACTTTTTCTTTTGGAGGCTACAACATAAATTTACTGGGTGAAAGTACTTTGGGGGATAAGAGATCCTTGGGATGAAATCCATAATCTAACACTCATTAATTATTTAGATACTCTCACTGATAATTTGAAAGTGTAAAAAAAATTCCTGTTCCCCCAAGAAAAAACCACTGCAATAATTGCCCTCTTATGTCATACCTTGGGTAGTCTCTTCCCACATCGGTTCTGGGTTTGATCATGTGATTTGCTTTGGCCAGGGGGACATTAGCAAATATAGGACTTGCAGAGTCTTGAAAACCACTTTGTTTTTGCTGCTCTTATGAACCTTGTGAGCGAGCGCAGACTGCCCTGCTAAATAAAGAGAAACACTAGGCCAAGTCATCCGAGTAGCCCCAGACACTGAGGTGACTGCCAGACAAGGGGGTGAGACTGTGTGCTACGCTGGCCAGCCCCCACCAAGTGAATTGAAAAGAACCACCCTGATCACAATGTTGTGAGAAATAATCTGCATTTTCTGTTTTAAGCCACTTAGTTTTGAGGTAGTTGGTTATGCAACAAGACCTACCTGATACTAGAAAAGTTGTTTATTGCTAAGCATAAATTTCCTCAGTTATAATAATCTTACATATACTGTCATAAGTTGCATAGGGTCTCCCCCCAATTCATAACTGCCCAGAGCTTCAGAATGTGATGTATTTTGAAATAGTCTTTGCAGTTATAATTAATGTAATGATTGTGATAAAATTGTATTGCTTTAGAGTAGACCCTAAATCTAATGAGTTTCTCCTATGAGACAAGAAGGACCAAAACAAGAGTCCAAGGAAGATGGTGGTGAGATAGGTGGGAGTGGAGTCCATGTCCCCCTGTGCAGGGGTGAAACATCTAGCCAGTCTTCTAAGGAACAGAGTGAACAGCCAATGATATCACAGCATATATGAAGATTGGAGACCAAAAATTGTAGAGGACATTGAAAAATCAGATGGTAAGGAGAGTGCTTAAGGATAATGAGGTCCCTGGGACCAGCGTGGGGACCAGGGTGGCTGCAGCCCTAGGCCCAGCACCTACCGGGTCTGCTGCCGGGCTCTTGGGAGAGAGCCAGGCTGGACTGTGTGAGAGGCCAGGTGCTTGTTTGGACCTGCAGCCTTGAATAGGAGGAATTTTTCAAAAAGAGAAAAAAGAGGCACTCATTGGCTGTTTGGGGAATTCTCCACAGCAGCCACTGCCTCCTACACCCCTACCCTGGCAGCCCTGGGGTTGGTGTGCACCTGACCCATGGCCCAGTGGCTGCACCTAGAACCCTGCAGGGCTGACTGGCTCTCTAGGAGGAAGGTGGAAACACCCCATAGAAGGGAGCTGCAGGGCTCGGGGAGTTGGCAGTCCCTGGAAAGACTCAGTTGGGGGAGCTGAACTACCCTGAAGGGGTGCTGAGAGTCCCAAGCATCTAGGACAATAAAGAGCAGGAAGGTGTTGTGTGAGTTGCCCCTAATTGGTGCACCTCAAAGACAGTACAACTGGTGGACTAAAGTACTAGGCTGAGCACAGAAGGGCACTGAGGAACTGGGCTGGAGGCTGGACAACAGCAAAGACTGCAGCTTAGGAAGGGAGAAAAGTGAAACCAATCCCTCCTCAGCCTGACCAACCAGGAAGACCAGCAGAACTGGCTTGACTGGTTTATAGCCAGCAGAAGGCTTCTTTTTTTTTTTTTTTTAAATTCCTTCTTCCTTCTTTTTTGTATTCCTTCTTCCTTCCTTCCTTTCCCTTTTTATTCCTTCTTCCCTCATTCTTTTCTTTTATTTTTAAATTCCTTTTTCCTTTCTTTCCTATCCTTTTAAATTCCTCCTTCCTTCCTTCCTTCCTTCCTTCCTTTTTTATCCCTTTTTCCTTCCTTCTTTTTTAATTCCTTCTTCCTTTTTTCCTTCTCTCTTTTTTATACCTTTTTCCTTCCTTCCTTTCCTTTTTTTCCTTTTTTATTTGTTCTTCCTTCCTTCCTTCCCCCTTTTTTTTCTTTTCCCATAGGTGAGACAATAAAACCCAGAGCTGTGAAAAGACCAGAGTTAGACCTAAAGAGAGGGGTCATCCCAACAACTGAGACAGTGAAATAAATTTCACTTTGTGACTCCAGAGAACTTGCAAGGTGGGAGCAGTGAACATCAGTACACCTGCTGGAAGAGGAAAACCACCAACAAAAGAACCACCAAGAGATAACAGCAGAAGAAAGTGAAGGATGGAGTGGAAGCCACACTAACTAACTCAATCCAGGACTGATCTGGAAATACAACTAAATGGTGGAGAAACTACCCACAACAAGCAACTGAACAAGAGTGAGAAAGAAGGCTCAAAACCTGGTACACACAGAAGAATCAACTTCAACACAACCTGCCCATACCTGCACAAGAGAATATAAGATGTGGTAGATGGAGTGACGTCAGTTAGCCAGCTGGAGGGAAGGACCCACCAAAGAAAGATCTAACAACAATCAAAACTCAGACATACAGAGAGCCAACATAAATGACAGCCCAAGACCAGTGAGCTCAGGAGATCAATGAGGCTGTACCACTGAATCTCACAGGTATTCTACCATAGAAGTTCATACCAGAAACCCAGGGAGTCAGAACAGATCAATTTAAGAAGAGGAGACTAACAGGAAGAGTCTCACAAACAATGGGAAGACAAAGAAACAATCCCCAAATGAAAGGACAGGAGGAAGCCTCAGAAAGAATACTAAGTGAAATAGAGGCAGGTCAACTATCAGATATTAAGTTCAAAGCAATGGTTATCAGGAAGTTTAATGAGCTCATAGAGAATTACCAGAAACTACAGGGAAACTACAATGAACTCACTGCAAACTATATCAACATGAAAAAGGAAATAGAAACTATCAACAAGGGCCAAGAGGAAATGAATACAATTTCTGAACTGAAGAACACAGTAGAAGGAATCAAAAGCAGGCTCGATGAAGCAGAGGATCAGATCAGTGAAATAGAGGACAAGGTAGAAAAAAAACATCCAGAATGAGCAAGAAAAGGAAAAAAGGTGCAGAAAGAATGAAGAAGGATTAAGGGAAATGCAGGAAAACATGAAATGTAATAATATCTGTATACCAGGGATACAAAAAGAAGAAGAGCAAGGGATAGAAAATCTGTTTAAAAAAGTAATGATGGAAAAGTTCCCTAATCTGAGGAGAGAAAAAGTCACACAAATCCAGGAATCACAGTGTCCCAATCAAGAGGAACCTAAAGAGGCCCACTTCAAGAAACATCATAATTAAAATGGCAAAATTCCAAGACAAAGAGAGAATCTTAAAAGCAGCATGGGAGAAACAGGAAGTAACATACAAGTGATCCCTGATAAGGAAAGCAGCTGACTTCTCAATGGAAATGCTCCAAGCCAGAAGAGAATGGCAAGAAATATTCCAGGTAATGAGAACCAGAGGCCTGCAACCAAGACTACTTTACCCAGCAAGGCTCTCAATCAAGATAGAAGGCCAAATAAGGAGCTTCCCAGACAAAAGAAGTCTAAAGGAATACACCTCCACCAAACCAGCTCTGCAAGAGATGCTAAAGGGACTGCTTCAAGGAAAGGAAGGAAAAGAGAGAGAGGAACACAGGTATGAAAAAATGACAATGAATAAGTACCTATCAGTAATAACCTTAAATGTAAATGGATTAAATGATCCAATCAAAACACAAGAGTAGCTAAATGGATAAGAAAGCATGACCCACACATATGCTGCATACAAGAGACCCACCTCAGTACAGAAGACCTACACAGACTGAAAGTGAAGGGCTGGAAACAAATTCTCCAAGCAAATGAATGGGGGTCGTGGGGGGGAAGCCAGGGTAGCAATACTCATATCAGACAAAATAGACTTCAAAAAAAAAAGGGCCATAAAGAGAGACCCAGGAGGTCACTTCATAATACTCAAGGGAAGAATCCACCAGGAAGACATAAACATTGTAAATATATATGCTCTCAACATAGGAGCACCCGAATACATAAAGAAAATCTTGGAGCACTTCAAGAAAGATATTGTCAGCAACACATTTATAGTAGGGGATTTTAATACCCCACTGTCAAAGATGGACAGATCTTCCAAACAAAATATCATCAACAATGATATTGTGACATTGAACAATGCCCTAGGTGAAATGGACTTATCTGATATATATACATATATATATATATACACATACACACACATACATATATACATACACACACACATACATATATACATACACACACATATAGTTTCATTCCAAAGAAGCAAAATATGCATTCTTTTCAAATGCATGTGGAAAATTTTCAAAGACAGACCACATGATAGGACACAAAACAAGCCTCAAGAAATTCAAGGAAATTGAAATCATATCAAGCATTTTCTCTGACCACAAGGGGCTGAAACTAGAAACAAATCTCAAGGAAAAAAACCCCAAACACTAAAAAACATGGAGATTGAATAACATGCTATTAAAGAATGAATGGGTGAAGGATGAGATTAGGAAAGAAATAAAAAAGTTCCTGGAAAAAAAAAGAAAATGGACCCACAACAACCCAAAACTTATGAGACACAGCAAAGGCAGTCCTGAGAGGGAAGTTCATAGCAATACAGGCCTACCTAAAAAAGATAGAAACATTTCAAATAAACAACCTAACACTCCACCTACAAGATCTCAAGGAACAACAACAAAGACAGCCCAGAACAAGTAGAAGGAAGGAAATAATCAAGATCAAAGCAGAATTAAATGACATAGAGACTAAAAGCACAATTCTAAGGATCAGTGAATCTAGGAGCTGGTTCTTTGAAAAGATAAACAAAATTGACAAGCCTCCAAGGAGGCTGATCAAGAAAAAAAACAGGACCCAAATAAACACAATCAGAAATGAAAGAGGAGAGATTACAACTGATACCACAGAAATACAAAGGATTGTAAGATTACTATGAAGAACTATATGCCAAGAAATTTGAAAACCTAAGTGAAATGGACACATTTCTACAAAAATATAACCTTCCAAAACTGAATGAAGATGAAGCAGAAAGCCTGAACAGACCAATAACAGCAGATGAAATTGAAGCAGTAATCAAAAAACTCCCAACACACAAAAGCCCTGGACCAGATGGTTTCACAGGAGAATTCTACAAAGCATTTAAGGAAAAGCTAACCCATATCCTTCACAGACTATTCCAAAAACTCCAAGAAGATGGAGGACTCCCAAAGTCTTTTTATGAAGCCAGCATCATACTAATCCCAAAACCAGATGAAGACATAACAAAGAAAGAAAACTTCAGGCTAATATCGCTGATGAACATAGATGCTAAAATCCTCAACAAAATATTGGCAAACCGCATCCAGCAATACATTAAAAAGATCATACACCATGAGCAAGTGGGATTCATCCCAGGGATGCAAGGATGGTACAATATTTGTGAATCAATAAACATAATACATCACATAAACAAAAACAAAGACAAAAATCACATGATCATATCAATAGATGCAGAAAAAGCATTTGATAAGGTACATTTACACATTTATGATAAAAACTCAGAAAAGTGGTAATAGAGGGAGCATTCTTCAACATAATAGAGGCCGTATATGAGAGACCTATAGCCAACATCATACTCAATAGACAAAAACTAAAATCTTTCCCACTAAGATCAGGAACAAGACAAGGGTGTCCACTTTCACCACTTCTATTCAACATACTATTGGAAGTTTTAGCTACAGCAATCAGACAAGAAAAGGAAATAAAAGGCATCCTAATTGGAAAGGAAGAAACAAAACTGTCATTGTTTGCAGATGACATGATAGTGTACATAGAATATCCTATAGAGTCCATGAAAAAACTGCTCGACGTAATAAATGAATTTGGCAAAACAGCTGGATGCAAAGTCAATACTCAGAAATCAAAGGCATTTTTGTACACCAACAACGAAACATCAAAAGCAGAAATGAGGGGAAAAAAATGTCACTTGACATAGCAACAAGAAAAATAAAATTCCTAGGAAGAAACCTAACCAAGGAGGTAAATGACCTGTCTGTACTCAGGAAACTACACAACACTGAAGAAAGAAATCAAAGACATAAAGAAATGGAGATATATACCGTGTTCATGGATTGGAAGAATTAACATCATCAAAATGTCCATACTGCCCAAAGCAATTTATAGATTCAATGCAATACCTATTAAAATACCCATGAATATTTCACAGATATAGAACAAACACTTCAAAAATTTATATGGAACCATAAACGACCCCGAATAGCTGCAGCAATTTTGAGAAAGAAGAACAAAGCAGGAAGGATTACAATACCTGATATCAAACTGTATTACAACGCCACTGTAATCAAAATAGTCTGGTACTGGCATAAAAATAGACACATAGACCAATGGAACAGAACAGAGATCCCAGAAGTAAACCCAAGTCTTTACAGTCAATTAATATTTGACAAAGGAGGCAGGAGCATAAAATGGAGCAAAAACAGCCTCTTCAACAAATGGTGTTGGGAGATCTGGACAGCTACATGTAAAAAAATGAAACTCGATCACCAACTTACACCATACACAAAAATAAATTCAAGATGGATAAAAGACTTAAATATAAGCTGTAACACCATAAAAGTCCTAGAGGAAAACATTGGCAGGAAAATCTGACATTCCACACAGCAACATCCTCACAGACACGTCCCCTAAAGCAAGGGACATAAAGGAAAGAATAAACAAATGGGACCTCATCAAAATAAAAAGCTTCTGCATGGCTAAAGAAAACAACATTAAAATGAAAAGAAAACTAACTATATGGGAAACATATTTGCCAATGATACCTCAGTCAAGGGTCTGATCTCCAAAATATATAAAGAACTCACACGACTCTACTCCAGGAAGACAAACATCCCAATTAAAAAATGGGCCAAGGACTTTAACAGATACTACTCTAAGGAAGACATTACAGAGGGTCCAGAGACATATGAAAAGATGCTCAGCATCACTAGCCATCAGAGAGATGCAAATTAAAACCACAATGAGGTACCATCTCACACCAGTCAGAGTGGCCAACATAAACAATCAACAAACAAATGTTGGAGAGGATGAGGAGAAAAGGGAACCCTAGTACATTGTTGGTGGGAAAGCAGACTTGTGTGGCCACTGTGGAAAACAGTATGGAATTTCCTCAGAAAACTAAAAATGGAACTGCCTTTTGACCTGGCAATTCCACTGCTAGGATTATATCCTAAGAACCCTGAGACACCAATCCAAAAGAACCTATGCACCCCAATGTTCATAGCAGCACAATTTACAATAGCCAAGTACTGGAAGCAACCTAAGTGCCCATCAGCAGATGAGTGGTTCAGAGATCTATGGTACATTTACACAATGGAATTCTATGCAGCAGAGAGAAAGAAGGTACTCATACCCTTTGCAACAGCATGGATGGAACTGGAGAGCATTATGCTAAGTGCAACTAGCCAGGAGGTGAGGGACAAATACGATATGATCTCATCTTTGACAGGAATCTAATCAACAAGATAAACAAACAAGCAAAATATAAACAAAGACACTGAAATTGAGAACAGGCTGACAGTGACCAGAGGGAAGATGGAAGGGAATTATAGGGGAATAGGGTGAAGGGTTTGCAGGAACAATTATAAAGGACATGGACAATTAGAGGGGGTAGAAATGGGAGAGAGGTGGGGAGGGCTGGAGTGTTTGGCTGGGGTGGGGAGAAAAGGCAGAAAACTGTACTTGAACAGCGATTAAAACAAAACAATACAAAAAAACACATAGAGACACTGAAGAGAAGAGAATGTGAAGAAGAGAGAGATGTACCCACAGCCAAAGAATGTCAAGGATTGTTGGGCAGCCACTAGAAGCTAGTTGTGTGGAGCTGATGCTTCCTAAGAGCCTCTAGAAAGAACCAAACCTGCTAATACTGGGTTTAGGACTCTGGCCTCTGGAACTGTGAGAGTACATCTCTGTTGTAAAGCACCAAGTTTGTGGTAATTTGTTATGGCAGCCCTAGGAAACTAATGTACAAATCATTGAACTTATACAAGAATTAAGTAGTATATGTCAGTTCCTAGCATGTAAAAATTCTCAATTTTATTCCTATTATAATGAACATTCCATTGTGAATACCTTTAAAAACTCCTAATCCTCTTTATAACTCTACTACTCAGCATAGTGCCTGAAACATAAATATTTAATAAGTATTTTTTAAATAAATGAATGACTTGGAAACAATTTTGGGGTGCAGCAGAAGTCTTCAGGGATTCCTGGACTAGGAAAGCATGGTGATCTTCTAAGAATGTCATGGCACTATGGGAGGTCTATCTAGAAGCAGCTCATTTGCCACTGGGAGCCTATCCCAGAAATCTCTCCTGAAGTGTGGCTCTCTGGTTCTCACATATCCCCATCCCTGATCTCCACTGAGCAAGAAAGTGAAGAGGCAACAAGAAAGAGCAG
Source organism: Desmodus rotundus (assembly GCF_022682495.2). Taxonomy (NCBI): domain Eukaryota; kingdom Metazoa; phylum Chordata; class Mammalia; order Chiroptera; family Phyllostomidae; genus Desmodus; species Desmodus rotundus. The sequence goes on from NC_071387.1 coordinate 135,757,698, forward strand.
TGGAAAATGGAGGAACACATGTCAAGGACAACCCCTAGGAAAGTTACCTTCCAAAAGAGTTCATCACATATCAGGTATTGGTCTAGACAATAGAGTTATTCAGGACTGTGTATGTAGATATTTCCAAGGTGGATTGATGCCCTCTCTTTTCAGGAGCTCCCTGATTTTGCCTTTCTGAGCATGGGTTCTCAAGCCAGAAACTCCACTTGCATTGTAGCTCCATGAGCAGTTCAGACAAATTACTGAAAATGTTGGCTAATGAGCTTGGTTCCCTTATGCAGTTAGAGCCAGAATGTCATAGGCAAGACCGTAGTTTCTGCAGGATAGGAGCTGATGAGTTCCCTATTTAATCATGGTACAAACAGAGAAATTTATACCATGATTTTAGCTCAGAGACATTTATACAATTTATTTAGCCACTGGTCAAAAGTACGAATTAATACATAGATAATGTATTAGAGGATGTTGTATGTACCTTTTATGCCATTTTTTTCTTTCACTTTGCAACAGATTGTGGAGTAGTTCCTTGTGCTCTCTTTGTCTTCTAAGCTATAACTAGTACAGTGAGAAAATGGGAAATATATTTGGGTGAGCATTTATATAAAATTTTCTATTTACTAAATACTTTAGTAAAGTTTATATTAATTTTCTTTCCCTCAGCTCAGTGTTTTACCATGTATTGCAGTATTTGCTGTTTGCAGCCGCAGGCACTAAAACACAGGAAGGTTAAGCAGCTGAAGGTCACATTGAAAGTTAATGGCAGTGCTGAGATTAACTCTAATTGTATTTGAGGATTGGTTTCCTGAGCACAATATCTTCAAATCAACTAGACCAAGCCTGTCATCACTGAGAGGAAGGTAGATAATCAAATTTCTGAAAAATTCAGAAGCTTACTTTTAAGTAAGCAGTCAGTGAGCCTAATATGAAAAGAAGCATGACCACATTTCAGAAATATCAGGTCAAGGGCATTGGGCAAGTGTTAGGCTATTTTTCTGAGCTTCAGACTCATATTTCAACTGCCTACTAGATATCACCATTTGGGTATTGATAGATTATCCAAAATCGACCTATCCAAAATGATTACTTTCTCTTTAAACCTGACCTTTCTTCTATATGTTCAGTAGAAATGACCTACTGCTGAAATATCCCATTCTAAACTTAAGTCATCCTCAATCTTCCTTGTGTCTCAATCCTAAAATGTGCTTGGTGATGAGGAGCTGGCAATTCTGCGATGCTGATGTTGTTTATCTGTCTTCTCCTCTTTAACCGTACTGGTACTGGCTTTGTTTTTGGCTCTCTTCATTTGTTTCTGGATCTTTGGAGGGCTTTTAACTAGTTTCTCTACCTTTAAGAATCCACAATATCTGTTCTTCATATTGCTACGGAATGATCATTCTAACACTTAAGTCATGTTGTGTTGCTCCTTTGCTTAAAAGACCACTCTAGAGGGGCCCAATTTCATTTTCATGACCTGGTCCCTACTACCTTTTGAAACCTTACTATTCCATATACAAAATCTACCCAACTATAACAATTTCCTAACACAGCATGTTCTATAATTCTCTCGTGTCCTTGAACTTGTCATTCTTTTCATTTTATCTACCAAGTCATATTGTTGAGACTCAACATAAACATCTTCTTTTGAAGTCTGACTTCACTGTAAGAAAAGATGTTTATTCCCTCTGTAATTCTATCTTAGCAGCTAAAGATTGCTACACACACATATAACACCTCTTCATATTTGACTCCAAGCTCAAGTTTCTGCAAGGGCAGAAACTATGCATTATTAAATTTTCTATTTTCAGAAGACAATACATAAATTTGTTTCAGGTTTATTCAATAAATTGCTATCTGAATAAATAAAGGCATAAATGGCCAAAAAAAAAATTCCACAAACCTATAGTGGAAATTCTTCCAGAAATTAATCTTGATGTGAACCTAACAATGTAACAAAGTCTATAAATAAGAATATATACGGAACATGGGAACTTGGTTCTGCAACTTAACTGCTAAATAACCCAACACAATTTATACAAACTTTGTGAGCTTTAGCTTATTCATTTATAAATTAGGCATAATAATTACCTTGTAGGATTGTTTTAATGTAAGGTAGTATTACATGCATTCAATAATGCATATAAAATACTAGCACAAAATAGACATCAGAAGTTAATGTTTTGGATCTTCTTTTGGGAGGGGAAACATAATTAAGAAACATTGCTGTTTCTGAAACCAAGTGGTCTCAAATAGATCAGTGGTACTTGTTACTGCTTTCGTTGCTGTGATAAACACTGTTACACTAGAACAGGTACTCATGTAACAAGGTAATGAGGGCAAGGCTTTTGGTGTGCTTTGTTCGCTGTTATGCCTCCAGCAACCAACATCAGCAAAAACCATGGAGACGTGTGGATTCACCACACATTCAGCACTGACAGAACGTGTGCTGTTAAGTGCTCATTCAGACTATTTTACTAAATAGATCATGTGTGGCTTGCAGTTTTAATATATTTTGCAAATATTTATCTCACTCACTGGGTAGTCCTCATTTAATGTTATCACAAATCTAAAATTAGCCATTCCTAATTATAAACAACTTTGCTTTACATTTAGAGAAAAAAATACTTTAAAAGAGGGTGTTGTTTATAAAAATCCCTGGCCTTGGTCACAAGTAGATATTGGATATTAAACCCTAGAAATAAAATAAGGAACCACTAGAAAATTAAATCTTAAACTTTTAATATGTAATAAATGTAATATTTTAATATAATAAGTTATGGTATTTTAACTATTAGACCTTCTCACTATGATACAAGAGATTTTCATTATAAAAAATTGTTTAATTTCTACTATTAAAATGCTATTGGAACTTCATTTCTTGTCTCACATTTGTGACTTGACTTTAAAAAGTTATGTCAATTGAAATTAAGAACAATCTGACGGTAACCAGAGGGGAGGTAGGAGGGAATAATGGGGGGAAGGGTTTTCAGAAACAACTATAAAGGACACATGGACAAAACCAAGGGGGGGAGTTGGAAGCAAGGGAGGGAGGGGAGGTTCAGCTGGGGGGTGTGTTGGTAGGGGGTAAATGCAGACAACTTTAACTGAACAACAATAAAATAATTTTTTAAAAATACAAAAAAAAGTTATGTCAGTTATACCTCAATTAAAAAAATAAACAACCAAGAAACCCATAAAAAATGGGCAGTCCAAAATGTAAATAGTCTAGTAGGGAGAATTAGGGTCTCTGTTTTAGTTCAAAGAAATAGCTAACTAGGTTATTGAAATTAACTTTTTTGTATAAATGATTGTTGTAAAGGCATTTATGTCACTTCAAGTTCTCTAGGGAAAAATGGCCAAATTATACAGTCCAAGCTATTGATTGGTTATTCCCCACAAGTTGCCTTGTACTTACACTTCATACATCCAAAGTGCAGTTTCTCTATTTACATAGCTTAAATATTTACTGTATATAAAAGTATGTACTATATATATTAAAATAAATAATTGTCATAAGAAACCTGTTTCATACACTGATGTAACTGAGACATACATAGACATCATTAATAATATCAAATGCTAAAGAAGCTAAGTTGTGTCCTCCATCAAAATTACAAATACCAGCTATGACTGGTGTGGAGCAGTTGGTTGAGTGTTGTCCAGCAAAGCAAATGATTGCCAGTTCGATTCCTGGTCAGGGCACATGCCTGTGTTGTGGGCCTTGTCCCAAGTTGGGGTACATGTGAGAGGCAACTGATTGATGTTTTTCTCCCTCTTTCCCTCTCTCCAAAAATAAATAAATAAAATCTTTAAAAAATAAATTATAAAAATACAGTAGCAAACAAATTATCACGAAATAGGACAAAATGATAAAAAAAATCATTTTCTAATATTTAGCCTTTCTTGGCATAGAAACTTTCTCATTAGAAAATCTGATGATAGAAAACTACATATTTGATTGTTGACATTCACTGTGTCAGGGACACCCTTTTATTTACAATACATAAGAGATTTTGCAGTTATGAATTATTGCTACTTTGGGGGGATTTTCTTACATTAAGTAAATTGATATAAATATACATAAAGAAAATACAGAATATACTTTTTTTTGAGTCATGGGTTACTGTGCTCCAAGATATATGAATAAATACCATCTTGAAAATGTTCCATTGAGAGGACAGAATATCAGAAGAGAAATTAATGAAATAAAATATTGTTTAAATAGGGAAAAGAGGAGGAGTTCTTGGGGTGCTAGCCCTGAGAGGTAATATTCTTTGGTACATTCACTGTATACATATTTGTTGAACATCTGTGTCAGGAACCCTTCAAAGTACTTGGATAAAGCAATAAACAAGAGCAGATCATAGAGATCATAAAAATAAAACAGATATAAGGAGTTACTGGTGAATCACAATATTAAATATCTATTACAGAGTTGAGATGATTAGACATATAAATAACAAATATCTACACATTTAAGATCATAGAACTCAGGGAAAAATCTTAGTAGTTTTTAGGGATTATATTTACATAAATGAACTAGAGAAATACCACTCAGACTGTCTCTAAAAACACAACTTATTAAAAGTAAGTAAATTCTTCTCAGAAAGTATGTATGAATTTATGGTCAGTTGGAGGTGATACAAAGGGAGTCCCGCATTGAACTTTGCAGGGAAAGTATATCCCAAGTACAAGCTCTTGTGCAGGGGAAGTACACCCTATGCAAAAGCCCTGCAGAACTCCGTTCACACGAGGAAGACTGCTTACGTCCCAGCAACACGCTTCCCATGGTCACCCCCAGGCGATCCTGTGCATCTGTCCACGGTGGACGTCCTTTATCTTGACATTTATTTTTCTATTATTCTTATACTCAGCCTTGACTTCTGAATTGTAAATAACTAGTTTTAGAAGCTGGAGTCTGTGAGCTCTTCAAAAACTGCTAGAATTCCATTTTCTCCCTCCTTTTTGTAAAATTTTATATAACTCGTATAATGTGACAGGAACCAATGATAGGTGTTTTCACGAACATTTTATTTAATCTTCATAGTAACACTATGAGATAAGTGTCATTGTATTTAATTTACAAATGAAAAGGGTGTTTAAGTAACTTGTACAAGTTCATGAAGGTAGTAAAAGAATTCATAACTTCTTTGGAGTCCCTGACTCTAATGGATAGACTTGGTCCTTCATACCTTAGTAGCACATTCTCAACCATTTATTAGCAGTTTTATTAGGCACACCAATATTGTTAAAGTGAGTAATTTATATAAAAAAGTTTGCTTTATTTTTTGTGTATTTTGTTTTTTTCCTACTAGACTGGAAGCCTCTTAAAGCTAGAGGTTGTTATATACAAATGTGTTTAAGGATCAGTCTGTGTTCATAGATGTTAATAGGACATGTTGCTTGATTGATCAAATACCACATTGCAAACTGACTCATTCATAGATAAACAGAAATCTTATGAACAAATTGTTCTTCATAACATGTCTGGGAAGAGAGGGTTTTTTTTTTTTTTTATCAGTGTTAAGTTCCCAAATCCTTTTTTGATAATAGGTCAGTACAAAACTAACTGTAGCTACTAACAGCTTATTGATTCACTTAATCAGAGAAAGAAACAAAATAAGTGGTTAACATTTCACATATGTGTCGACTATACTTAAAGATTCTTAGGGTTCATCCAGTGAGGCAAATCAAAGATAAAAATCACTAAATATTAGTATCTCTAAACTGACATATTTGTTTGAGTTACCCCAGGTCATCATTAGTATTGTTGTGTCTTTCCTGGGGGGGAGGGAATCAGATCTTTTATTTTTATTAACTGAGAGATAAATGGCACAACATTATATAAGTTTAAGGTATATAATATGTTGATTTAATACATGTATATATTGTAATATTATGACCACTGTAGCATTAGCTGATACCTTCATCATATCAGATAAAGGGCTAATAGTCAAAATATAAAAAGAACTCATTGTGGTCATACAACAAACAGTCCAATTAAAAAATAGGCAGAGGACCTGTATAAACACTTCTCCAAAGAGAACATACAGATGGCAATAGAGATATGGAAAGATGCTCAATGCCACTACCCATCAGAAAAATGCAAATTAAAACCACATGACCTCACACCTGTCAGAATGGCCATCATCAATAAATCAACAAACAACAAATCCTGGTGAGGATGTGGAGAAGAGAACCCTTGTGCACTACTGGTGGGAATATACATTGGTGCAGCCACTATGAAAAGCAGAATGGAGGCTCCTTAAAAAATTACAGCTTACAGATGATCCTGCAATCCTGCTTCTGGGTATATATCCAAAGACCATGAAAGCAGGATATTGAAAAGATGTCAGAATTCCTATGTTTATTGCAGCATTATTCACTATAGCCAGATACAGACAACCTTGGTGTCCATCAGCAGATAAATGGGTAAAGAAGATGTAGTATATATGTATGACGGGCTATTCGGCCATTAGAAAGAAGGAAATCCTGCCATTTAAACAAAACGGATGGTCCTTGAGGGCATTATGTGAAGTGACATAAGTCAGACAGAGACAAATACTGTATGATCTCACTTACATGTGGAATCTAAAAAAGCCGAGATCATAGAAACAGAGTAGAGCGGTGGTTCCCAGGGGCTGGGGAAGTGGGGGAACTAGGGAGATGTTTGTCAAAGGGTACATACAAACTTGCAGATAGAAGACGAATAAGTTTTGGAGATTCAGTGCACAGTATTGTGATTATAGTCCAAACTTCAGTATTATATAATACAAAGTTGCTAAAAGGCTGTATCTTAATGTTTTTGTCACAAACATAAATGATAATTATGTGACAAAAATCAATATTTTAAAATAGTTAAAAATCTTATTTATTTATTTAGAGAGGGCAAGGGAAGGAGAAAGAGAGGGAGAGAAACATCAATGTGTGGTTGCCTCTCGTGCTCCCCCTTAATGTGACCTGGCCCACAACCCAGGTATGTGCCCTGATTGGGAATGAAACCGGTGAGGTGACCCTTCAGTTCCTGGACCCTCACTCAATCCACTGAGCTACACTAGCCAGGGCAAAAAAAAAAATCAGTATTTTCATATGAGCAGTGCTGTATACAGAAATCAAATTGTGCACATAATCAATCTTTTAGAGCTTTTGGGGCCCATTTTTATATTTTGGGTTTTGGTTACTCTTTTAAGAAGAATATATTTTTAGAACTATGTAAAGCATTATAGATAAAGTACATAATAACCATAAGTCATCTCCATCAACCTTGTGTAAACTCACTAGCTCTAGCCCTGGAGATTATACTGCAAGAAGAAATATTTACTGGGAGATTATCGTTCTATGAAAACAATGTACAAGACCTTTGTGTATACTTAGAGGTCAGAAGTCAATTACTTTGCTACATGTTTGTAATAGTTTCCTAAAGTTCTGCCAGAATCTCTCTGGATTTCATTTTACTATTCTGAGCAAGCCCGGTGAACAAAAGGAGCAAGTATTTCTCAATAAGAAAGAAAGAAATCAGCTGAATAAATAAAGTGATAACTTTTGTTGAATAAATCAAATTTCTGTTTTTCAGGTGGATTAAGGAAAAAAGTCTTGGATAGATAAAGATCTGTGAAATTTATATTTTTGCCTTCTCTTTAAAGACCAGATCTTGCTATATTTGGCATGCACTCCTTCAGGGTAAGAGTTGGCTTAAAATGAGAATACGATATCCCCTTAGAACAGGGCCTGTGCTCTACATTTTGACACATGTCCTTTTACTCATCTTCGTGTCTCTGAACCAGGGTAGAAATTAGAAGCATATGTACTCTGTTCTTTCTCCTATGGTGGAGCAGTTTTAAAAAATAATACATTAAATTTTTTTGTGTGTGAGAGTGAAGTTTTCTTCAGATTTACATCTCTGTCAGAGTTATAGAAATAAACTAAGAAGGCAGTGTGTTCCAAGAAATAAAATGAGAACAAAATGTCTATTTCCTTGAACATGCCTCAATTTGATGACTTACATTACTTACCAAGCCACTGTTAACTTTGCTCAGCGAGGCTCCATCCTGAAGTTGCTTTTAGTTCCTTCTTGTTTAATCCACAAGACCAATTAGTTTTTCTGTTCTGCCAGTACTTTTTACACATCATTTGTATTTCTCCCACTCTTTTTTTTAAATGTCACTATCACTATTCATTTTTTTTTTTTTTTAATACTTAAACTGGTCACGTAGTCTCTATGCTTGTTCTGTTCTCTCATAATTCATCCTACTTCCTTTAGTCAGATTAACTTAAAAAATTGCCACTTTGATCCAATAACTCCCTTGTATTCTATTTGAAACCCTTCACACCTTGGCTCTAATCTGCTTTTATAGCCTGATCACACACTGGATAAGGGTGACTATTTCCGTATATGATCCATTTATTCGGCTTTCCCATGTGAGTGCCCTACATATACCCATCACCTTATTTGAAGCTGCCTTCCTCTCTGTTCCTACCCAACTGTGAACTATTTTGATCAATTCAAATAAAACATCATTTCTGTAAAACTGTCCCTGTGTAGATCAATTATTAATGGTCTCTCCAGTTTGTCTCATTCACTTTTCTCTCACAGTTATTTGCTGTGGATCACTTAATGCATGCTGTTGTCGGCTAATTCCTGTGAGTTCTGTCTTCGCAGAAGACATCATAAACATATTCAAGCTAAGTCATATCTTATATTTTGTATCATTTTCATCAGGGCAACATAAGTGAATTGAAGATATTGATGACTTGTGTTTATTACTTATGTGAGATGATTAAAGTACAGGTATTACGGAAAAGTTTTAGAAAATTTCCTCATGGGAGTTTGAACCTGCTGTAGTTTGTCAATGTGACAGTTTTTTATTCTTAAAGGAACTGAGAACGTTAATAACCAAATGATCAATTGCTAAGATAGCCAAAAGTCACTCTGCCTAGAGTTTGGTAGCTGCCTCTTAGCACTAATTAACTAAGTAAGCATTAATTACATATGCAAATCCCATGCTCTTTTGTGGGATCCTGCTGGATTTTGGAATGTATTTCTCATCTGTTCTGAGAGCCATCTGTACTTTTAAGATCTATTAGAATTAACTTGGGTGAGGAACTTGACTTAGGTAAGGTCTGAGATACAGGGTGATCTGTATCTCAATTTATTGTCTGAACTAGGACCCTTTTTGAATAAAAGGGAGCACTAATTAGATGGGATACTGGAATAACAGGCATAAAATTGACATTTTCTTGATAAGCATGGATACATGGCCAATGGTAAAGCTTGACAAAACGAAGAGGATTCTATAGTTAGCTGTGAACCCACTAATGCGCCGCTGGGGAAATTAAGCAAGTCGAAGCACGGTCTGCTATACACCAGTCATTGGCTGCTTCAGAGACGACTCGGGGCAGTTTCTGCCTCCTGATACTTATGACTTTGTGCAAAACTCTTTCTCTCCTGTGAGGGCTGGACCTCAGGACTTGTTTCTAAGAGATGGATTATGGCAGAGTGATTGGATGTCATTTCCAGGATTAAAATATAAAAGTGTTGTTTTTAAAGATTATTTTATTGTGTTAATCAAGTTTCTTTCTTTCCTAATTTATTAAGGTAGTTTTGAAAATATAGACTAAATGTTGATTTTCATCTTAAAACAACAACAACAACAACAAAAATGTCTGTGACTTTGTCTTGTCTTTGCTTGCATCTCCACTCTGGCTCTCTCGCATCCACTTTCTGCTAAAGCCCATGTGCAAGGAACCGAGGCGAGAGTCAGCCAGTGCCGGGGGTTTTGAATCTATCACATCGCTGAAATCTCTTACTTACGAGTTCTAATAATTTCTCTGTAAATTCCCTTACAGAGTTTTCTACCTAGGCTTAATATTATTAACCATAGCTATAAAATGTAATTTTTTCTTTTCTAATTCTCATGCATTGCAGTTTTTCTTTGTTTTAAATTTTTGTAGGTCATTCATAATGTTGAAAGGAATGATAATGCGTAACACTTGTTTTATCCATGTCTTGAAAGGATATGCTATCAATATTTAATATTTAAGGGTAGATTCCTATAAAGTACTTCGGATGTCATTTTTTTTCATATGTTAAGGCAGTAGATTTGTTTCCTGTGTTCTCTGAATACTTTTATATTGAAGTTGATCAGATACCTCTCAAACCTAAGATGACTTTTTTAACAATAGATTTGCTTTTAGCTATTAAGTTTAAAAATGTAAAAAGTTTGTATACTTTTATTATTTTAAATCATAATTCATAGGATATACCATATATGCAGATTTAATATGTGGTATTAAATATACATATATTTGAGAACATAGTTGTCAATGATTATTCCCAGAGAGAAAAAATACAGAACTTTTCTTTTTATCCCATAAATCAATGGATTATAGAAACTCACCACTCAAAGTGATACTTGAATTGTTCAGTAGGTTGCTTTCCTACCAATATTTTAGGCTCTTAAAAAAATACCTCAAAACCAAAAGAATCAGTTATTATACTTACCAGGGATTTTATAGAAAAGTATTTCCTTCCCAGGTCTGCAATGTGCTGAGATGAGTAAATGTTTTTCTTTTTAACATATTTTAAAACTACTCCTGTAAATGAAAGCTTACCTTGACTGCCAGGTTTTCACTTGTTAAAACCAGCTTGCTTTAAATATGGGACATTAATGCAGCTGAAAGCATTAATGTAGTCAATCCACTTATTAAAAGACAGTCGTCAAGTGTATAAGGTAGCTTAGTTTCAATTTCTTAATTTCATTAGCAGAAAACAAAGCCATTTGCTCATACCATTAGCATTTATTATTTATTCACACAGCATTTTTCTAAGTAGATGACTTAAGACCTTCCTGGGGGATGGCACTCTGTCACTTTTCATACTGGGCCACATATTGTCTAGTTGCTCTTTAGACCTGCTGTTATCCTATCCATTTTGCATAATCTTGATTTTTTTTCCAATAAGAGAGTGGTTATTTCTAGGTTATTAACATCTATGGTTATTTCAATAGCCATAAATGTTCATAATCTCGGCTCATTATATAACCTGAGAAATTTTCCAGAAAACTTTTAACAATGAAATCTAAGAGTGTGCATAGAACAACAAGAGCAGAGTATAATCATTTGTAACTTTCTTAGCTTCATAAAGTCTTTACAGTGCTTGGAAGATTGCAATGAACCTATGATGGATATTTGAAAAATGATTTTAATAGCATTAATTAAAGACCTAGGAAGATTAGAAATGTTTCTTTTTTTTTATTGTCATGATTAGATGCCAAAGTGTCAAGGAGTAAAAAGTAAGTCTGAGTTTTTATTAAGAAAAAAGTGAGCCATCCTTCTTCCTTTTGAGAGTATAGTCAACTATCAATTATCCTTTTTTTAAAAAAAATGGATTCATGGAGGTACTAAAAAGCATGCGCATATATTGTAACAATTTGTTTATTTTTATGCACAGTCATGTGCTAGTAATTGTGATACAACTCAGGAAATCATCTGGAAATGTAAGTAATAAAGACTCAGATAAGACATCAATGGACAATTATTTGTAGAGCAGGAATATCAAACTCATTTTCTCTGGGGGCCACATCAGCCTTGCAGTTGCCTTCAAAGGGCTGAATGTAATTTTAGTGCTGTATAAATGGAACTATTCCTTAACGGTTAAGCGAGAGCTCAGCACTGCCGCCGGGTAGAAACAAGGTGCCCGGCCAGATAGAATAAGGTAGAGGGCTGGATCTGGCCTGCGGGCCTTGTGTTTGCCACCTGTGGTCTAGAGGAAAAGAGGAAGACGATGTACTGAATCTAGTGTCTACTTTCTAGTCTCTTTCTTTGTGAGGCTTTGTAAGAAAAATGTGAATGATAATATGGGGTCCTCTACCATCTTGCTGTCAAATTCAACAAATAAATTTTAAGTACCTAATAAGTGCTAAGCCCCTTACTCTTTCCATTTTCCTTCCTATGTCATGTTCAAATGTTTTTATACAATTCTTCATGAGGGTTCATCAGAGTCCTATCAGCATGAAATTTTGGGGGGAAAAAGTGTCCTAAGAAAACAAGTGTATGAATACTTTATTATTTTCCCCCCTAGCTTTACTGAAGTATAATTGACAAATAAAACTTGTATATATTTGTGTTGTATAATATGATTTTTCTTTTTTCAAAGTGTACAATGTGATGATTTAATATATGTCCCCACTTGGGGGGATCTAATGCATAGCATGATGATTAGAGTTGATAATACTATATCATATACCTAAAACTTGCTGAAAGAGTAAATCTTTTGTTGTCACTGCAGTAGATAACAATACATTATATGTAGGGGCATGGATAGAGCCACATATTTTCTTTTTAATATAAATTATATTTTATTGTTTATGTTATTACAGTTGTATCAGTTTCTCCCCCATGCACCTCCACTAGCCCCCCATTCCTTCAGGCAACCCCCACACCATAGTCCATGTCCATGGATCATGCTCCTGGGTTCTTTGAAAGCCGTGTATTTTCAAATACTGTAAATGTATTTTTCTATCTCCACCTAATCTCTATTTCAAGTCCTCATGCTGCCTGAGTGCAAAAATGTAATGTCACTCAATTCTGGGTTCTACAACTTAGATCCATTTTTAAATCTGGTTAACAACGTTTTCCCTTCTCCTGCCTTCTCCCATGGACTGTCTTAAAAACGGTGGTTAGGGGCAGTACCCAGAGCTACAGTTTATGCTGTGTTTTCATGTGGAGTCTTCACCTCATGATTGTGATATTCTTCCATGTCCTCTGTTTCTCAATGTTAGGCACAGTCCTTGTCAATGTGAGGTGTCTGGGTGCTTCTCAAGCTGAGTGTGGGCCTGTGCGGCTGACAGAGCCTCATATGGTCCCATGTGCTCATGCATCCCATCCAACCTTTGCACCATTGCTCATCCTGCCCTCAAGGGCAGGGAATTCTCTGCAAGGCAACTGTGAGGCACATAAGCACAGATTCTGTATAGTTTTGGATCCACCTATTTATCTGGGTTTCATTTTTTTTTCCTTGCTTTTGACATCACCATTTAAGAGTTTTGTTTGCTGGTTCTACTAACATTCATCACAGTGGTGATTTTATGTCAAGATAAAGAACAGTATGATAGAAAGAAACAGAAGAACAGATTGACTAACACTTTACAGTTTTATATGGCTACACTGAGGGCCTTCAGTGTCCTGGTTCAGCATGTGGAGTTAGAGACGAAGTGTTGGGTTGAGGCTGTACAGCTTAATTGTCATGTGACTTTGAGCAAGTGTCTCAGCCTCACTAAGCATTTATCTTTATTTGCAAGATATAAATGATAATAGAAAGTACCTATGCCATAGAACTGTGAATATGAATGGTATTACATGAAAGTGTGCAATTCACAAAGGGGTCGTGCATGGATGGATGTAGCAGCGGTTCAGCAGAGTAACCCGTTGTAATTTAATGGGGCCCTTCGGCTGTCCTAGATCATATTTTTTCCATTACTATTCATTTTCCATTTACATTTTTTCCTGTTTATTTTCTTGCACCACTGGGATTAATATTTTAACAACTTCTTTCTCATTTTCATTGTGCATACACTATAGAAATCCACTTCATAATGTATTTTAAATGGTGAGACAGTTACATATTTTGGCAACACAGTAGCTGACTTTGGTAGATCCTTACACCTAAGCATGGTCTGATAGGCAATAATAAATTGGGTGCCACAATTCAACTCTGACTAAAACTACACAATACTTTTCATTAATAGAATTTTAATATTCAAGTGTGAGAAAAAATTTAAGTCTTCGAAATCCCTGAAAGAGCTAAAACTAGTACACAAAAATAGCCACCCCCCCACCCCCATCGCCAGGTTTTTCAGGTGCTTCATCAAAGGCAAATGGCTAGATCAAAAGCAACTCATCAGCGTGTACACTGAAAAGCTGTAAAACCTCCACAGTCACATTAAGGTTCATATTGCTTCAAACTTGAAATTTAAAGTAATGTTTTTTTTCTCGGTCCTGGAGTTGAGAGAATGGGTTAAGTTCGCACTAGCTTCTTATAGCAAACAAACCCTAGATGGGTAATGGATCGAATGTAAGCGTCTATTTTTCATGCAGGTAAAACACAAAAAGATGTTTCTGGGGGTGGCTGTATGCAAGGCAGTGATTTGGGCACCCAGACTCCTCCATCTCACGGCCCCACGTCTCCCACCCATGGGCTGTTGGGGAGCTTTAATGCAGCCCCCCTGTCTGCCACGGTTGAGGAATAAGTCTACCAAGACATGATCTGCTTGGGGAGGAGAGGTGGCCGATCTCTAGAAGGAGAAGGGCCCAGAGCCTTTCTCTCCATGGGCTTTTATTAGGTTCATTCGCACAGGAATACAGATAAAGCTCATCAATCATTGTCAGGCAGTAAGGGTTAAACAAATACATGATTTACAGAGAACTCTGAGGGCTTATTCTGAGTTACAGCCAATTAGTTAGAGGGCTATAAAACTTTAGGCGCCAGACTCATCTCAGGTCTGGACCCTTATCTTTTAAACTGAGGGTACAAATTAAGTAGGTTTCACAGGAATGTATGTATTTTTCTTAGGCCTGATTCCCCAGGGAATCCGCCCCTCCCAGCACAGGACTGCGCTGCCCTCTGTTATTGCTTCAGGCTTAAGTCAGGCAAGGGAAGTAAGGCAGCCAAGAGATTAGGAGACTTCTTGCAGACAGAACGAGGACTCAGGCTATGTCAAAGCCGAGGGGCGAGGGTCCATCACCACCTTTTGCCACAGCCCCCCGAGTCCTTCCCTGCGGGCCTCTTCCGTGACCAGAGCCTGTCTTAGGTTGATCCTCCCTTGAGGATTCTTACCCGTCATTGGCTAACTGGCCAAGCTCAGGGCCAAGCAGGGTGAAGTGGGCAGAGGTGGCACACCTGCCAGGGAGATAAGCTTTGTCTCCTTAGTGGCTTATGGTCCCAACTCTGACTCAGCCTTAACCATGGGGGGTTACAGCCTCTGAGACCAGGCAGGGTGGTTCCCAACAATGGGCTCCAGCAGTGCTGGGCTGCTCTTCCTCGGGAAGGCTGTCATTGTCAACAGAGCTCTTGTGTTCCTGAAGGAGAAATAAGACTGTTAACAGTTTCAAAGAAAGGTTTAAAGCCTTTTATGTAATGATATATTGTATTTAGGCCGTGTGTGTGTGTGTGTGTGTGTTGTGTTTATCTGGAGGACTTTTACTAATTTTTCTGCTCTTTTCCCTTAGGAAGACAATCGTATATTTTGTGTCTCCAAAAATTTTTAGTCAATTGCCTAAATGTGCAGTTACATTTCCTTAGCTTATCATGACTTCCGGTTTGAAGCTATGTTCTTATCAAATGCCCTAGTGAAATAATGCATTGTTGGATTGCTCATTTTACTGAAATTACTTGCCAGGTGTATCTAAAATGAGTAGCTGGCTGAACACGTTTTCACTATTCTTTAAAGTGTCTGAAGAGCAATAACATCATACATTGATAGTAATTGATGAGTCTCTGAGAAATATGGGTGAAATAAGGATGTAGAAATAATTTTAAGGTACAGAACAAAACTGTTATTCTATTTTATGTGAATAGTGAAATAGATTAAAATTCAAAATGTTAACTGTATAATACAATCATTTTACATATTTATTAGTAGTAAATTTCTAATTAAAGCTAATCCTCTTATGTTTATATATCATATTGCATCAATTACGTTGGGGTCATAGTAACATATTCAAATAAATTTTGTTTTGTTTTATCTGTTATTTTGATAGAACTTTTTGTTCTTATCCCTTTTTTTTCTTTGTCCTCAAAATCAGAGTTGTTAAATTTATAGATTTTTATATTCTAAGAAGAAAATGTTTATTAGGGTGAAATTTGACTTATTGCCTTTATTTAAGATATTCTGTTTATATCTTGACAAATTAGGTAAAAAATTCTCATAAATAGCTATTGAGCACTCTAAAGTATCTGATATAAGAAAAAATGAACTCTAGTATATTCATTATAGAACTGCTCCTTTCATCTTTAAATAAGACACGTACCCTGGTGCTATACCTAATTCCACAATTTAATTTTTTATTGTAATTTTTTCCTAAAATTTTTTCAAATTTTGATTTACTGCATGATAAAGGACTTCACTGCTACCATGTGACATTTCAAAAAAATTGTTTTTGAAATGAGCATAGATTATGAAGGATATCTTGTGCTATAACATTTCCCAAGCTGTTAGATAAACAAGAATCACCAAGTCAGTCACCAGTTTACGTCCTAGGTACTTTCCTAGGTGCTGGCAATACATAGTAAAAAGGCTCTTTGGAGATAAGCAGATGGAACTTTCCCAACCTGAAAACCAGGGAGGAAATTCACTTTACATATGGTAAATCCAAAGAGACTAGACCTCTCATTGCAAATCTTAACCCCCCTAACAACTTACCTTGCATTGTTCAAAATAAAACACTCATGAGTTTGCTCATGTCCAATATTCAGTATTATCCTTCACCCTCTTTCTTCCAATTATAATAGCATCAACATACTTTCAAATAGCAGTTGTCACTGAGCTGACTTAATCAAATTCTGGGCCTGAAAATCTATGCTTCACAAGACTGTAATTGTAAAAATATGGTCCCTAATCTTCTTGTGTTTAAGATTCTACTTCTCTGATTTTGTTTGTTTGTTTATTCGTTTTGGAGAGAACTCCTTCCTAAAGTGAAATAATACATTGGACAATGTCAAGGAATATTCTTGGACAGAATGCAAAGCCGTAGTTGAGGAATATTTAGGTTGTCAGCCAAAATAATAGTGGTATGTCATATGAACTTTAATGAGTTCCTTAGTCTCGCCGAGGAGGTCTAGAGGTCAGTGTCATTATGACAGGTTTTAGAAAATGACAAATGGGAGGCACAAAAAATCTAAATGATATGCCCTAAAACTGAAGGTGTGTCACAGTGTCACACTGGCCATTAATAATAATTTCTTAGGCTAACCTTTGAATGCTGTCTCTCTCAGCAAGACACAGAAGTAAAATGGAAGAGGAAGCAACTAAGAAAATCAAGGGAATGAATGACAATAGTTGTGGTAACACAGAATGAAGGATTTAAGAGTCAGAGAGGAGGGAGAAGTAAGAAATGTGATTTGATTAGCAGCAGAATATTTATGGATCTGGAAGTGAGCGGGGAAACTCAAAGCCCAGAAATCCTGAGCGACAGATACCACATTGTGCTTTTGTTTAAATACAACACTAGAAAATGGGTACTCATTTTTCCATGCAATGCTGAGCTCTGTAGTCAGGATTTTGTCTTCTGCTTTGAATGGATTTACTTTGACTTCTTTCTTCATTTAGTTAGAAGTCCTGTGTATCAGTGATTGTTTTTTTAACTGCCATGCTCCCACAGAGAAGGAAAACTGTAAGTAAAGAAGCAGGTGAGACAAAGGAAAAACTTCTTGAGGGAAGTGATGGTTCAACGTTGAAACTGTCAGTCACCTACAGAAGGTTGTGAAACCACTGTGCCTTTGGCAGCTTTTAAAATCAGGTCAGGCCGTTATTGTGGGTCCAGGCTGGAAGTTGAACAAGATGGCCTCTCAAATCCGCTCCTGGACCTGTGATTAGTCACTAACATTTTACTGGATGTACTACAGCAGAAGGAATTTTAGGAATTTTTGTTAGAGATTGTAAGTTAAGTTGATATTTCTGAGGGCAGAAACATTATTTTTTATCTTGACTTTTATAGGATTAGCACTTTTCAAAAATCATGTGCATAAAAGATGTTTCAGCAAGTTCTAAATGCACATTCATATAACGTGCATATTTAAGACACTGGTCTCCTTTTTAGGTACAACTTTAAATAACAAGGCCACACATCATTTTCAATAGAAAATTGTGTCTTAAGTAATCAGGGCAAGCGCCACTGTAACTGTGAAACATCGCCTCCTCCTGGAGAAGGTGCTAATGCAAGGCTTCCGCTCACACATTTATTTATTTAACTAGTGGTTATTCTTTCTTTTGTTTTCCTGAAATAAAATCATGAAGGAATAAAATGTAATTGTTCTCTAAGTGTTCTTAGTTTTCTAAATAATGTCTTGCTTAAAGATTTGTCGGGATATTGATGAAATGACTATTTCTAGACAAATTATGAGAGTACGAATGAACTGTCAAACTTAGCCTTTTTTGCCTAAACCACCAACGGTATAGAAATACAAATGGCTTAGAACATAGGAAGGAATATATGGCTAAAAAATGTTTCAGTTATTAGATGGGTAAAGCTGATGATAACCAGCACTGAGCAGCATGTGAGGAAAGGGCACTCGAATACAGCTCTTTGAGAAGGGTACATTGGAGCGATCGTTCTAGGAGGAACATTTGGGGAATCTAGTGAAAAATAAAATATACAGAGTTTGCCATTTTCCAAGCAATCACTGTACTTGCCAAGCAATAACTGAATAATTGCTCTTTTTTCCTATTGATTTCTCACTCAGTACTTATCATAAGCTAAAATTCCATAGATAATAAGGTTTTATCTATATCCAGTCTTTATACCTATATTTTAACCCACAATCTCATTGAGTATATTATATTCAAATACTAGAGGAAGATTTTTGGGATATATGTAAAATAATGACCACTGAGAATCATTGCCGTTACAGGACAAAGCTGGAAACAATATTTCCACTAATGAAGAAATCTTAACCACATTACACTGTCCCTGTGACTGCCACCAGTAAGAGGGAAGGCGCACGTGTGTGTGCTGTACGAAAAGATCTCCAACGAATGTGGGAACTCACTTAGAATCTCTAAATTGTAATGCCTTTCCAAAACTGCACTTTCAGTTATGGTTCATTTTCATTTTAATAATAATCATCCACTGTATAACCTCTGAGCATATAATATGCAAGAGTATAAAAATTACATGGAACCAACAAGAAAAAATATGTGTATAATTATAACTCCATCTTTTTCTCCATAAGGCCTCACCCAAGCTCCTCAAGTCCTTAGCGGAACTGCAGGGTTTTTTGACCTGAAGTTTTCCCTCAATTTAATAATCTAATTTTTGGATGAAATTGCTTCTCCTATAATAACAGATTTCCCTCTCTGACCAATATTTTGCAATTAAAATTTGTCAAAATATTCCACAACCCAAACATTGTGTAATTAGTATCATTGTTCTCATGAAATGAAAATACATTTAAAAACCAAAGATAAGGACTGGGCTTGCAAAGGAGGAGAGGAGGGTAGGACAGACAGAGATCGAGGAAAGTCCATAACTGAGTCCCTTTCTCCCCGTCCCCTCGAACTGTGACCGAAGTCACATGCTCCATCACAGGGAACAGCTGACTAGTTCTTTTTCACCACAAACTGTAGCAGCTGCCACCTCTCTGCCTTTAGGAAAAATTACTGATCAGCTGAGATTATCATCATAGTCTCCAATTCTCCTTTAACAGCAAAAATTCTGTAATAACAACAAAAATAAAATAGTATTATGCTCATGAATAAATAATTGCCTTTTCTAGAAAGTTGACTTCTGCATACAAAGCAGAATAATGAGGAGACCAAAAATTATAGTGGTTAATATCATAGACTTCAGCGTAAGGAGATGTTGATTTAATTAACAGCTTTGATACTCAGTAGAAAACCGTAGGCAAAATACTTAATCTTCTGAGTCTCAGTTTTGTCATCTATAAAGTGAGGATGATAATCTGCCTACCTCACAGGACTGTTGTTAAGGTACATATGGTAACAAGTTGGTACATCATCGCATGTCATCTATTTATTCAAATAATTACATTTTTAAAAAATATAGATTAAGTTTTAAAAAATCTCAAAAATTAAGATTCACATTGTAACACATTAGTTGACAATCAGAGAAGTTACCTAATGAACCTGAATTCGTATCAGACTTTGTTATGCCTGTTGTCATGTTAATTTCTGGTACTACCGAAGAAAGTTCAAGTAATGCCTCAGCGCCTCAGCGTTTCTAGCAAATGGCACCACTGAAGTACTGCTGCACCGAGGCCCTGAACGGAAAAGAGTGAATAATTATTATTTTTATTTTTTCACATTATTTTTATTGTGGTTCAAGCACAGTTGTCTCCATTTTCCCCCACAACTCTCCCTCACCCCAGCCATCCACACCTCCCACACTTGATCCTACCCCCCTTTGGTTTTGCCCATGTGTCCTTTATACATGCTCCTGAAAACGCTGCCTGCTTTGCCTCCCACCATCCCTCCCCCTCCCCTCTGGTCACTGTCTGTTTGTTTCCAATTTCAATGTCTCTGGTTATATTTTGCTTGCTTGTTTGTTATGTTGATTAGGTTCCATTTATAGATGAGATGATATGGTATTTGTCTTTCACTGCCTGGCTTATTTCACTTTAGCATAAAGTACTCTCTAACTTCAGGAGTACTGAGGGATGAATGTTTCCATTAAGTAAATGTCTGCAGATTGCAGGAACAAAAATTATACATATATATGAATAGGAAAAGGTAGGAACAGATGGGGAAAATGAGGACAGAAAGAGACTTTGCTTGGTGTGGTGGATGCACAGGGCAGGGTGCAGATGATGTTTTGTTGAGTTGTACACTTGAAACCTATATGGTTTTATGAACCACTGTCACCCCAATAAATTAATATATATATAAAAAATTCAAAAATAAAAAGTTAAATATTAGGGATATACAGGTCTTTCCAGAAGGCATTCAGCCATGTAACATGAAAAAATAGACACATTTATTGAAGAAGATACAATTCACAAGAAACATTGTGCATAGGACAATGACATCTCAGTCCCATTCAATGTAGGCATCTCGGGACCTCACGCAGTTCTCCCAGTCGCACGCATCAGCTGCCATGTTGTATTTTCCTGAATCTCATCCTCGGCCTGAACTTTCTTTCCTTTCAAAGGTGATTTTAGTTTTGGGAAAAGCCAGAAGTTGCAGGGCACCAAATCTGGGCTGTAGGGGAGGAGCTGAGTCACCTGGGTGATTTGATGTTTTGCCAAAAAACTCTGCATAAGATGTGATGTTTATGTGGGTACATTGTTGTGATGAAGCTGCCCATCACCAGTTGCCCAGAGCTGCAGCTTTCTGAATCATCTGAGTAGTTTCCATGGAGCTTGACGCAAAATTTGATGCAGATTTGTTGCTCTACTTGCTCAGTCATTTTGAATGAGAAGACCACACAGTACACATGCTCACTCAGTGGCATCTACTGCTCCCATTGACCAGTACAGTGAAGTCGTCATTGTTCACACGTGCACATTCCGGTCCGCTGTCCTTGGCTGCCGTGTTATATCGATGTTGTGCAAGCTGTTCTCATTATATTAATATTGGCTGGACTCTTTCTAGACTGACCTTGTAGAACTGTAGTGACTTCACCTTTTTTCTTGGTTTTCTTTTGCTATTATTACACCTTCATTTTTATGTTATCTTTTTTCCCTCATATTAAACTGAGAGCAGCTTTATCTGCTCTTGAGCAGGAGGAAAAAAAGAAATAGTCCAACAGTGAACTGTGCTGAGTAGTTTAATGCTACTGTTTTAACAGCTGGAAATTTTTCATGGAATGTCTCCAACACTCCTTGATTTGTGAAGAAATAGTTTAGGAAACTTCTGCCTTATAAGCAATTCATAATAATCAGGGAAGCTGGATCAAAACCATGTATACAATGTGCCTATTAGTCATCCTTAAAATACTGGTATTTTCTTCAGAAAGCTTATGTAATGGGGAAAAATTATTATTCCACACGAGCTTCTGAGACCTGTTATCACTTGGTAGATTGAGTAACCCTTGGAGACAAGGCAATCTGCTGGGTAGACAGCCTCAGAACAGCTTCTAGACCAATGAACCACCTAGTAACAGCACCTGGGCCAATTGCTGTCTTCTGGTGGTTATTTCTTCCAATATCTGCTACTGCTGCCTTGCAAATGCAAACCAGAGAAATAAAAAACACCTGCAATGATTTCTCTACTGACTTCACTTGTGCCAGCCGTCTATGGCCTGACCAATAGGTCAGAGTCTATGCCCGAGTGGGATTCATTCTGTACCAGATAGTTGTTTAGCCATGTCACATCCGGCGTGGAATGAAGTAAAGAATAAATGCTTTCAGAATGCACACACACACACACACATAAACATACTTTATAGTAATAGTTTGATAAGTAAAACCATCTTCAAATGAAGGAAAATGTAATAAAAAGTAGGCCATCAATTGTCACATTAATTCTTTCATGCAGATGTGGGGAGATCTGGGGTGGAATTTGAGAAGTTTTATGTCACAGAAAAGAATCCTTCAAAGGGGGGAAATATAAATAAAAGTGGGAAGCTTGAGCTGCCCACTCGGAAGTTTAAGTTCACTTGTTCCTGCTGCTGACTTTAGCCAAGCCAGTGTCAGCACGGGGGTTGCACTGGTAAATGTGTGTGTGAGATAAGTTATGTAATTGCATCTCCATCGTGCTGGTCACCATTGCTGCTTAGAAAAAGATAGAATTGGATATTCTTTAAGAAGAATGAGACTGTGGCCAAATATGTGGCAAAATGAGGAAGTAAATTAAATTTTCTTCAAGAGGCTTCCATTGTAAACATGTCCAGTCCTACTTAGAGACACTGCAGAGTTTGTCATCACTAATGAGCCTTTCTTGATGTAGCCACTTTCACGCTCTGCATGAGACGGGAGATGCATTTTAGTTTCCAAGTTGTGATTTTAGCTGCTGGCTTTCTCCCTGTTCCTATGGCTACAGTGCACACCAATTTCTGGGGCAGATAAATTCCCTCCTTTTTTGTAGAGCAGGACTGCTAAAAGCAAGGTTATTTTATTTAGAAAGTAAATTGCAATATTTGTTGAGGCTTGGGAGGAAAGAGCCAACCTGGCAAGATTAATACTGTGGCTGGTTAGAGTTTATGCGTGCTTGATGTCAGTACTCTTGGAGACACCCACATAGCCACCAGAAGCTGAAAAATAAATGTGCTTAATTTAATTTCTTCTCTAAGTAAAGACATTGTGGTGCTTGTTGATAGGGACTTGGGTTCCTGTTGCTCTTTTAATTTTAGGGAAGAAAAAATACAAGGCTCTTTTTTCATCTTTGCTTGCTTCTGCAATAGTTCCGTCCCCTCTGCTATCAGCAGGGTGATTTTTTAGGTATGGAAATGCTGTTGATCAAGTGTGAAAACCTCTGTTGGCAACAGAGGATAGGAGAGACACAGAGAAAGAGAGAGAGAAATAGAGAGAGAAAATGAGAGAGAATTGATAATGTGTCGGACCAATGAAAAAGAAAGGCCTAGTTGGGTAGAAAGTTGAAATGGAAGTAAATAAGTATAGGAGAGACAAGAGAAACATTACTTTTTCCACTGCCCTGTACACTTGTGATAATTATACTAGTCTAGAGTAGCCTAAAAAGATAAGTCTTCCAGAAAATATAGATCCTTTGGATTGAGGGTGAACACGGCCTTCAGGGAGTACAGAAAGTGCTTCCAAGGCTGTTCTGTTCTGAATACCAAGCAGGCACGTAGGACAGATTCCCTTCAGAAGTTCACCGAGAAGGTGACGTTAGCAGCTGCCAACATCTGTCTGGGAAGACAGCGCTGACTGATGAATGATTAATATCAACTAATGCTGCCCATAATATTTTTCTTCTTGCATTGGGGGTGAGAAAGGTGAAGATACCAAAATTCAAATACACAAACTTCAAACATTAAATTTTTACCTTGCTATTACGTAGGTCTGTTTTGAGAACCAAGTCCTGTTCATTATTCCTTCCTGACCTGTACTTTGGCATTGCTACCGTCTACATTTTATAATGTCTCATTAACATCAAAGAGTTTTATTATGATCATATATGAATTGAATTATCTCAGGCAAAACTATTAAATGAAGTCACTTGAGGTTTAAAAATAAACTGTTTAGTATTAGAACTCATTTTCCATTAGTATTTTATTGTCTAAAGTTCTCATATTACTTTATACATTTTATTTCACTTGTAGCAATCACATCATGCACCTTTTGCTTGAGGACACAAATTTA
Organism: Desmodus rotundus; assembly: GCF_022682495.2. NCBI lineage: Eukaryota > Metazoa > Chordata > Mammalia > Chiroptera > Phyllostomidae > Desmodus > Desmodus rotundus. The sequence goes on from NC_071387.1 coordinate 135,781,687, forward strand.
CTATTTAAACACATTTCTAGGTCAATTAATATTATTTTAAATCCCTAAGCCACAGAACACATAGCCCAACTAATTAAGTTGCTTGGGGGATTCATGGGAAATGAGACAAGGAAGCTTCTACTATTCTCTGCTGGTTCTTTTATTATAGTTACTACTTTAATGACTAGAAATACTAGGCAGTAGCACAGCCATCACTTGAGTAATACTGTAGAAGTTGGCAATGCTTTTCTGTGGTTTGGGTTTGTTTTGTAAGGAAAACTAATTTTTTGATAAAAATATCTGGAAAGAAAATTAGGTGAGAAGACATTGTATTCTTAATTCTTAGCAAACTGTGAATCCTTAAGGCTGTGTTTTAAGGCTAGAAATAAATTTTGTAGGTGGGTGCAGAGTCATTTTGGTTCATAGCTAAAAATCTTCAATTACTAAGGAATCAGATTCCCTTCTCCTTGCTTGTGCCATAATTTGGTGGAAACTCACAGGCAATTAAAACTGGAAAATGAAAAGAAAGTCTGATTATACAGTAGTAATACTGGTTTACAAAAAGTGAACGAACATGCTAGTATTTCCATACTCAGAATGATTTTTCTTTGGAGACAATATAGTACTTCTTTCAGTGTTGCTGATAGCATTGGCAAACTATTCTGTCTCTCTCGCTGTCTGTCATCATAATTTTCATCATCTATATTAAATTTAAATTCTGCTTAAAAATTGTCTTTTGAACCAGGACACAAGCCACACAAGAAAATTAATATAGTATAGGCATACCATGGCTTTTGTCCCAGATAATTAATGCAATATTCATTCTTGAGTTTTGTTTCCAAATGGTTTGGCTATTTGAAAATGTTAGTTAGTTTCAGAATGAATGAAGCCACTGGAAAATTAAAAGAGGAATTTCAAATGTTTTTGATCATGGTCTCATGGATAACATACCAAGATATCATTAGGAAGGACCCAAGTGTTGATTCAGGATACTGGGTTTTATGTCTCATTACTATGGATTCACAAGTCAAATGTATTTTGCTGGTACTAAAGACAGACCAGTTTCCAGGGCTTTTCTTTGATTGTTGAAATAACAAATATGAGTGAAGTAATATCTTTAAACACACAACCCTATAAAGATAGAATAAAATGACTCTTTATCTGCTATTATATTTCCTTTATACCTTTCCTTTACAATCTCATGAAAGAATGTCTGGGCGGTAATCACACTGAGGAGGGATAGGGCTGGGTAGAGCCTTGGGCCCTGAGTATTTAATGAAGGCAGGATAGTGTCTCATTCACAATTAATTTCATGCTAAAATAGTATTCAACTGTAAAATGTGTGTGAGAAACGTAGTTCTGATTTCCTCGAGATAGCAATTTTAATAAAAATATATTAAAATGTCAAATTATTTTAAGTGTTTTCTCATATATTTGATTTTTCTGCTTTGCTGTATTGCTATTGCTTTCTTTCCTTTCCTTTCTTTTCTTTTCTTTTTTTTTTTCCTGCTTCTAGGCTCAGCTGGCTCTTTAGCAGAGGAGGTCCAGAAAAGCTCACCTGAGCCTCAAGATGAACACTCAGAGATTTCACACCATCCAGAAACCAAATAAACACATGTGCCCCGGGAGGAAATAAATTATTTTTTAGAAATGAAAAAGAGCAAAATGTTTTAATATGGATTTTTTTTTATTTTAAGATTTTATTTATTTATTTTTAGAAAGAGGGGAAGGGAGGAAGAAAGGGAGAGAAACATCAATGTGTGGTTGCCTTTCACTCACCCCTTACTGGGGAGACCTGGCCTGCAACCCAGGCATGTGTCCTGACTGGGAATTGAACCAGCAACCTTTGGTTCGCAGGCTTATACTTAATCCACTGAGCCACACCAGCCAGAGTGATATGGATTTATTGTTAAAGTATCATTTGAGATATTTAGGTAATATTCATTGGTTGACAATACATAACTGAATTATTTAAAAATTTATTGAAAAATGGTTTGTCTTTGCTCAAATAATAAAATACTCCTTGGGTAGTGGCTTCAGAAGAACTTGGATTTTGGCTTACTATTTTACATTTAGAATATAAAATACCTAGATCATGTTCCAAACACTTGGATTAAACCTAACTAGTAATCCCATAGTAATCAATACAAACACTTTTATAATTTTCAAATTGTTAAAGAGATTATCACTTTAGTGGGTAAAATGCGTGGTGTTCATAATATAGCAAAGAAATGTGGTGGCTGATCTGGAACTCTATGGAGATATTTTAAAAATCTGTGAAATAAAAAGATGCAATTGCTCATTTCTCAGTTAACTCCAGAAAGAAACGACCATCAAAGGATCAATGGCCTAGAATTTCTAGCATATTTTAGAGTTGTGCTTCTTTTAGTGTTCTTGGAAATATTTGACAAATCCTTTTTCAGTATGTTGTTCCAAAAGAAAAGGCAATTAAATATTTTAAATTTGAAATATAAGATGATTTTCACAGTAATTTTTGAACATTTTAAATTATTTTATAATAGTGACTGAGCATTAAACTTTTCATGGAATACAACATTATCTTAAGCTTATAGTTGGCTAGTATAATTTTATATCATTCATGTATTGATAATTTTTAATTTTCTTATTTTTAAAAGACTGTTCTTTAGTCTTTCTTATATGGTCTTCTTCCTAAAATACACCATTAGGCTTTGGTGAAATCCTTTACAAATCTTACAAGTAATTTTCAAGACATGAGTTTATGGTCTAGAATAGTTTTTTTTTTTTTTTCCCAAAGCAATACAGTAAGTGTCCTTCTACTTTATAAGCTTCAAACTTTTATGTAATATGTATGGCTTTATTTGTCCTATTTTTTTCTCTTTTTCTTTATTTTGGTAAGAACATTTAACACGAGATCTAATGAAATTTTAGGTACACAGTGCAGTCTTGTTCACTACAGACACAGTGTTGTACAGCAGGTCTCTGGAATTTACTCATCTTGTGTAACTGAAATTTTATACCCTTAGAACAGCAACTTCCTATTTCCCCCTCTCCCCAAGTCCCTCGAAACTACCAACTATTCACTGTTCTATGAATTTAACTATTTTAGATACCTCGCAGAAGGAATCATGCAGTATTTGTCCTTCTGTGTCTGGCTTATTTCATTTAGTATAATGCCATCAAGTTTCATTCATATTATGGCATTAGGTGGGATTACCTTCACTTTAAAGGCTGAATGACTCCACATTGTACGTGTATACCACATGTTCTTTATGTGTGAATCCACTGATAGACATTTAGGTTTTTCCTATGTTGTGGCTTTTGTGAATAATGCTGCCATGAACATAGGAGTGCAGATATCTCTTGGAGATCATGATTTCAGTTATTTTGGATATATACTGAGAAGTGTGATAGCTGGCTTAAATAGTAGTTCTATTTTTAATGTTTTGAGGAGTTGCCATACTGTTTTCTATAGTGGCTGCACAAATTTATATTCCCACCAATAGTTCACAAGTGCTTCAACTTTTCCACATCCTCACCAACTCTTTTTTTTTTTCTTTAAATAGCAATAATAGGTGTGAGATAATATCTCATTGTGTTTTTTTAGCATCTTTCATACACACGTTCAGCAGTTGTGTGTCTAGAGAAAAATGTATTCAAGTTTTTTTTTTAAAGATTTAATTTATTTATTTTTACAGAAGGGGAGGGAGGGAGAAAGAGAGGGAGGGAAACACCAATCTGTGGTTGTCTGTTGCATGCCCCATACTGGGCACCTGGCCTGCAACCCACGCATGCGCCCTGACTGGGATTCAAACTGCAACCTTTTGGGTCACAGGCCAGTGCTCAATCCATTGAGCCACACCAGCCAGGGCTATATTCAAGTTCTTTGCCCATTTTTAATGGGGCTATTTGATTTTTTGCCATTGAGTTATGGGAGTTGCTTATATATGTCTTGTGGATAATAATATAAAATATATGGCTTGGAAGTATTTTCTCCTATTTTTTAATGTTGCCCTTTAACTCTGTTGATTGTTCCTTTGCTATGCAGAAATTCTTTAGCTTAATACAGTCCCATTTGTCTATTTTTGGCTTTTGTTTCCTGTGCTTTTGGTGTCATATCCAAAAAAATCATTGCTGTGCCCAATGTTATGATGCTTTGCCTGTCTCTCTTTTTTTCCCCTAAGACTGTTATAGTTTCAGGTCTTATGTTTAAATCCTCAATCAATTTTCAGTTGATTTTTGTGTATGGTATAAGAGTCCAGTTTTATTCCGTTGCAAATAGATATTTAGTTTTCCCAGTACCACTGTTGGAAGAGTGTCCTTTCCTCAGTGTGTAATCTTGGTACGCTTGTTGAAGATCAGTCCACAGTGTATGTGTACGTTGTTTTCCGGGCACATTAGTTTTGTTTCATTGGTCTGCACGCCTGCCTTCATGCCACTCCCATACTGTTTAATGACTGTAGATGTATTGTTTTGTTGCACTGTTGTACTAACACTGCAGCCGGGATTCACAAAATGTCCAAATTGCTCAAAACAAATCATTGTACCACCAACCCCCCCCCCCCAAAAAAAAACCCTGATGACAATCCCTTCCTGGACTTGGGTTTTGACAGTTTGCAGTCTACTTGTCCCAGTCCTTGTAACACTGACTATATAAAATGTTGTTTAAAAAAGTCTTATGAGCCATTGAAACTTGACATTATAGAGAGTATTAAGTGAATTTTCTTGTAAATGCATTCCCTTGTCTTCTAGAACAAATGTAAAGTATTGCTTTCCTCCTTTAGACCTAAGCCATTCTTCAACATTTTACTCTTCATGTAAACTGTTATAAGTTATACTGTTTTCAAGAAGATTGTAAATATAGTAAGCACTAATAAAGTAAAATGACGAACATTTTGTTCAGAGAGAAAGCAGGATGAGCCTCTGGTTAATAATATAGTAAATGTTTATGTAATTTTCATATCTCCTAGTAAGGTATTTTACAATAAAGTTGCATGAATTGGTAATGTATAGAAAGTGATTTTGTTCTTGGCATATGAAGAAGAAGCTTGTGACTCTGTTAAGTGCTCTTTTCACATTAAAGGAAGAGTGTAATAACTTTTGTGTAGAGTTGAAAAAATTGCTGTTATATTAGTATTGATGGAGTCCAACTGCACAGTTAGTAGAAAAGTATATTGACACAAAAATCAGATTGCTCCCAAAATACTGATTTTTCCTTTTCTTCATAGAATATGGTCACCAGGCATGAAGGCTATAATTTATATTTGGGAATGTGTTTCTAGCCAATCAACCGAAAAACAGACATGATCAGCCTTAATATTCCAAATGCCTGAAATGCCCTTTTCTCCTGAACTTCCATTATTTCTCCATTGTTACAAAATAGAGAAAAGAATGTGGTAAAAACAACACATGAACAGTATTTGAAGGTCAGTTGGGTTTCACCCAGAGATAAAAGGATACTATGAGCTTTTTCCTTCACTGTGCCTTATACTTTAGAGTCTACATCAAAGACTGAGTCAGGTATTGGGCCAGCACGCAGCTATTAAGGCATACATTGCTGAGTGCCAAATGGGGCAATATGGCTTTTAAAAGCCATATAGGACAGAACAGGTGTCATTCACAATATGTCCCTTGCTGATGACTCATTCTGGACACAAGTAGTGAAATTTGGGTGTATGATTAAACTGCAGTCTGTGTGAGGATGGCTGTTCAATACGTTTGGGGGGAATGAATACTGAGAACATTGCTATTTTTCCCATGTGAGGAACAGGGCCAATGACCAGGTGAACACATGACTTGATGAATTGACAGATGTCTGACTTGTCTGACCTCAGTGCCATTAGCCTTTGCCACTATGCACTGGAGCCACAGAAATAAAATACACAGAAAAAGGAGCAGTAGAATAGCTGTCATCTGGAAAAGGACACCAGAACTTAATTTTGGAGGAAAAAAAGAGGTTCACAGTATTTTAACAATTTGGGAAAGTTATTGAATAAGGTCTGCATTCAGCCTGGAGTTGTGAAAAAACTATACTAGGCCAAGAAATGCCTGCTTTCCAATTCTGCTACAGGAAGAAAAACTGATTATATCAAGACTTGCACTCCTATCCATCACTTACATTCCTTTTAATAGAGCTGTATAACAATGGGGACGTTACATGTTCCCTTGACATTTTGTGAATTGTTTGTGATTTTTTTTCAACTGAATAGGAAAATAATTAATATGAAGCATTATGGTGATCTGATGGGATAGTAACATTAAATTATAGTATTCTTTCAAGCAATGATGAAAACATATTTGAATTTTTATATTACTAAATGAACATTTAAATTTTTTCTGCAATACTTAGGAATTAGAATTAACATTCTTAGGTATAAAATGAGGAAGCTTTATTCCATCAGAGACTTTTAATCAAAATTGCACCTCTCAACCCTCCCTGAGTCCTGCCCTGAAAATCCCGCCCTGGTAGGCTTAGTGCAGGGCCCATACTGTAGTACCCAGAAGAAAATATTGCTGTCATCTGTTTTATGAAGCACTAGACAGAATGATTCCCAAATTTTGTTATGGCTATAATGCTATGATAGTCTCATTTTCATACCAGGTAAAATTGTATAACTTCTGATTTTTTGGTGGTAACATATCTTCAAACCTGTTCTTTTTTAAAATTGTATTTTATTGATTATACTATTACACTTATTCAAATTTTTCTCCCTCTGACACCCTCCGACCAGCACTCCCCACTCCCTCAGGCAATCCCAACACCATTTTTCATGTCCATGGTCATGGGTATAAGTTCTTTGGCTGCTCCATTGCTTATGCTGTATTTTATGTCCCCATGGCTAATCTTTAACTACCTGTGTGTACTTCTTAACTCCTCACTTTCTCACCCATACCCCTACATCCCCTCCATATTCTTTTTCTTAAACAATTCCCTTTAACATTTTATATAATAATGGTTTGCTGATAATGACCTCCTTTAGATTTTTTCATGTTTGTTAAGCTTTTACCTGCCCTTCAATTCTGAATAATAGCTTTGCTGGGTAGAGAAATCTTGACCCTAGGTCCCTGCTTTTCATGACTTTGAATATTTCTTGCCAATCCCTTCTAAAGTTTCTTTTGAGAAATCAACTGACACTCTTATGGAACTCTCCTGTAGGTGACTGTTTCTCTCTTACTGCTTTTAACAATCTCTCTTTATCTTTAAGTTTTGGCATTTTAATTATGATGTGTTGTGGAGTGACCTCTTTGCATCCATCTTATTTGGGACTCTGTGCTTCCTGGATTTGCATGTCTATTTCCTTCACCAAATTAGGGAAGTTTTCTTTCATAATTTTTTCAAGTAGATTTCCAACTTCTTGCTCTTTCTCTTCTTCTGGCACCCTCATGATGTGAGTGTTGGAATGCTTGAAGTTGTCCCAGAGGCTGCTTATACTATCCTTGTTTTTTGTTTGTTTGGTTTTTTTATTCTTTTTTTCCTTGTTGTTCTGATTGGTTGTTTTTGGCTTCCTTATGTTCCAAAGCATTGATTTGATTCTTGGCTTCATCCACTCTACTGTTGTTTCCCTATAAATTTTTCTTTATTTTAATTAGTGTCTTTTTTTTCTTACTGGATCTTTTTCATACTGCTGAGGTCCTCACTAACTTCCTTAAATATCATAATAACCAGTGTTTTGAACTCTGCATCTGATAGATTGCTTATCTCCATTTTGTTTAGTTCTGTTTCTGAAGTTTTGATCTGTTCTTTCATTTGAGCAATGCTTTTTTGTCTCCTCATTTTGGCAGCCTCTCTGTGTTTGTTTCTATATTTTGGGTAGAGCTGCTATGACTCCCTGTCTTGGTACTGTGGCCTAATGTAGTAGGTGTCCTACAGGGTCCAGTGGCACAGTCTGCACCCAAGCTGGGTACTCAAGGTGTGCCCTTCGTGTGGGCTGAGTACTCCCTCCTCTTGTAGTTGAGCCTTGGTTGCTGTTGGCACATCAATGGGAGGGATTTACCCAGGCCAGTCAGCTGCAAGTATTGGCTGTGACCACTGACCAGCAACTTCCACCGTCCATGGGGTATCAGCTGTGTAGGGGCAGGGTGGTGGTGCTCTGACATGATCTATAATTATCTACTAGGTGCACAACCCTGGGTTTTCCCACGTGGTGCAGGCCAAGTTCAGCCCCCACTTGTATTTTGCCCAGGGCCACCTGCATGATCTATAGAGCAATCTGAGATGGTTGCTACTTGTGCTGGGATTGGAGATTCCCAGGAAAAGCCAAGCTTTGAATTTAGGCTGGCTGCTACTAGTACTGGGCCTGGGGCCTCTTAGTAAGAGGTATGGGGTCTGGGAGCTTACTGAGACATGCTGTTGCTTGTTTGAGAGGATTTTGGAAGTCATGAAACATGAGTCAAGATGAGTAATTCATATGGAAAAGCCACTGTTAACAGCTGTAAGTGGTGGGACAGAGCCTCAAGGGGTCTGCAGGGTGGGGTAAACTCTTGTTAGCCAGGTTGATGGAGTCTCAGATGTGGCACCAGCCTGCTGGCTCTGTGGCTCTGAACCCCTTTCTGTCTGGGAGAAAGCTGCCCCCAGCTCTTGCCTTGATACCAGACATGTAGGCTCCTCCCTGTATGCCATCGGAGCATTTCAAGCTGCTCTCCCAATGCTGGAGCTCGGAGGGAGTGAGTGTGAGCAAGTTCATGTGTGGGTTCTTTAAGAGGAACTGCTTGGGATTCCAGAAGTTTCTTTCACTGACTCAATCCCTTCTGGTTTTTGCAGCCAGAAGTTATGGGGACTTTTCTTCCTGGCACTGGAGCCGTGGACTGGGTGTCCTGGTTGGGACTGGGACTCCTTGCTCACGACATACCCCTCTCGAATTTTTATCTACCACATGTGGGTGTGGGGCCAGCCCATTCCATGTCTGTGCCCCTCCTATCAGTCTGGATGGATGTGGTTTCTTTAATTTCATAGTTGTCAGGCTTCCATTCTACTCGATTTTTCAAACAACTCTTTCTTATACAATTTTTTTCTAATAATCTAAATGCAGGTCTTGTAAACAGCGCACAGTAGTGCAATGTTTTCAGACATCTTAATGACACCACAGTCACTAATAAGGTTGGCTCTCACGTTCTCTTGGAACCCCAGAAGAAGAGGAAGAAAAGTTTGAATAATCCAAGCCATTTCATTTTTATATATTAAACAACTATGGTGTCCATGTAATCTTAGATAACAATGTACAGATGACAGAAAACAATTATGTGCTATTTACATGATATAAAGATAACTTGAATTTATATTACATCTTTATGATGAGATACTGTTTGTCTATTTAAAGGCATATCTGGCAGTTTGAAAGGATGAATAAAACATTTAAAAATATTAAAAAGCTTAATTTTTCTGAAATAATTTAATATAAATTATATTTTAGGTTTATAGTTTTTTAATGGGATTATAAATGGAACCAGATTTTATTTCATCTTAACTTCATCTCCCTCAGAATTCTGTTCAAGGACAGGCAAATATCATTAGGTATGTCCAGCTCATTTATGCTCCCTAAATTATTTAAATGATCAATTTTAGAAATAGTGTCAGTTAAAGATTGCTTCAAGCTTACTGACTCATTTTTCAGTGATTGATGATGCTAGAAACATTGATATTTTTATTCACTGTTTCATCTCTTCATGTATTACTGAGGTTTAAATTATATGATTTCTCATCATTGGTAGTTGAAATACTTCAAGATCAATGAAGTGTTTCTATTATCTCTTTTTCATTCTCTAACTATTAATAATAGCTTTGTTTTCTAATGGGCTTAAAATGGTGTGTGTTGGACCATGTCTAACTCTTTTTCATCATCGTGTGTTTTTACCTTGGGTGGAATGATTCCAGTGATTGTCTGGCTTTGAATCTCGGCTGTCCCAGTTCATTACTGTGTGATGCCAGACAAGCATTTCCACCTCATTGTTTCCTAATTTGGAATAATGGAAATAGCAGTGATGCTAATCTCAGGGGGAGATTGTGAGGTTTAAATAAATTATTATGTGCAGAGGTCTTAGAATTATGCCTGACATAGCTCTCAGTGGTGTGTGCCTTTAAAATGGTTTGCAAAAAAACCAAACCAAACCAAACCCAAACAGCTTCCTTTTTCCTTATTCAACATTTATGAAGTACCTAATATGTTATAGCTAAGTCACTAGTACCTGGGAATACAGTTGGAATGCAACATGCACAATCCTTTCTGTACACCTTAATGTAATAGTTAGGGTGTCTTGAGGGGGCATGAACAACACAACAGTCGCTTAGCAGTGTGGTAAGTCTTCCAAAGGGGAAAGTATAAGAAGCTAATTGAGGGTAATTATCCCCAATTTGAGCATCTTGTTCCAGATGATCCAGTGATAATATTTTGGAGTAATTGTTAACATCTTCAGTAAAATCATTCATGACACTTTTGGGTGGTGAATATTGTCCAGATTCCTGGAAAATGTGGTTTTTATTATGTCATCAGATCAAATCATCCCCTACCCATAATTGTTACAATTATCTACCAACACCTGGGCACTGTCCACTTTCTAGCAAGATTATAATTCTTAATGTCCTCTTTCTACACCTATTTCTATTGTCTTACTGATCTTAATATTCCCCTAGTCTATCTTGGCCTCTTATTTCCTAAATCTCCTGTCCTGCAGTGATCTTGTACTTCATTATACATGAAACACTAACTTCCATAGTCAAACTATAGACCTCACCATTACTGACGTCACCCCTAAATTATCTCATTCTAAAACTGCTTAAAGCAACAAACATGAATGATCACAGGCTCTAACCGTCAGAGATCTGGGTGCCCTTTTCCTGGGTGCCTAGAAGTGTCTCACAAAGCTGCAAACAAAGTGTTAGACAGGGCTCCAGTTTTCCGAGACTTGAAAAAGGAAAGATCGATTTCTAAAGTCACCCACACGATTGTTAGCAGGTCTCAGGTCTTCGCTGGCTGTTGGTGAAAGACAGCAGTTCCCGGCCATGTGGAGCCCTCCAATGGCAGCCCATAACGCGACAGCTTGTTCTCTCCATGTGAGGGCTAAAAGAGATTAAAACCAGTCTTTTATTACTTCATTTTAGAAGTGATAGCCTTGCTCTTTGCTGTGTTCTGTTTGTTCAAAGTGAGTCACGAGGTCCACTTCACATTTAAGGGAAGGACTACCAGGGGTAGAGATCTTTGGTGAATACCTTCGAGGCTGTTTCCTACACCTTTCCTTCTCTCCTCAAATTTCTGGAACTTCTTCCTCTCATCTAATGACCTTCATCCTATCTTAGGAAAAATTAGTCACAACAATAGAAGACCTCCACAGGTTGCCACCACATTATGCTGTGCTGATATTTTCTTCCTTCTCCTGCTGCTATAGATGAGTTGCCTTTCTACGCTTTAGCACGGCCTCCCCACTTGTGCCATAGAGCCTAAGCCCTCTTGCCCACTTAAAGATATTGCGCCCAAATTCTCCCCTCCCTTTGTTCTGCATCATTGAATTTTTTTCTCAATTGGGTCATTGAGAAAAATACATGCCTTGCATTATTTATTACAGCTTCAAAACTCTCTCTTGATTTTGCCTCCCTCTGCAGACACTGCTCTATTTCTGTGCTTGCCCATTTGAACGTTATTTGAAAAACAAAGTGCTTCTATTCTTTATCTCAATCCCTCTCTTCCTGAACCTTCTGCAATAATTGTAGTACATAAGGAGTCTTCCTTTCTTTTTGATTTCATGTATTTATTAGAAATTATGTTGTTATAATTCTTCATAGAAGATAGAAACAGCAGATGGATATGGACAGATTAAAGAATTCAATATAAATAACCAAGAGACCAGAGGTGTACAGTCTTTCTTCAGCGTGTACGGCTTCTGTAGAATAGTAAGTTCTGGGACATTTTCGGTTTACCAGAGACAGAATAGTCTTTGGGTAGCAATCAATCCTACCCACTGGTAAATGTAATCTTTGTGTGTCATGGTGTAATGACAGTTTTCTTTTTGAAAACTTTCTTATTCTCCTACTACTCCTAAAAGAGATTTTAAATTCCCAGCTGAAATTAGTTGTGAAAAAGTCAGACCTCTTCCTACCCTGGAGTGATGAATGTGTTCGTTCTTAAATAAAACTCGCTTATCCATGGTGCTGCTGAATAATACCTACATAAAACTCTCACATCCTGTCCTTTTTCATGTTGTGTTTATCACGGTTTGTCTTGAAAATTCTTTGAGGCTGGGGATTGGTCTGCTGTGTTTAAAGATGGTTTCAACCCTCACCAGACCAAAACAGTCTGATGCTAGTCAGTCAATATGCAGGACCTCCTGAAATTTATATGCCCCACCTGACCTTGTATGTTGTCATTTAAATAGTTCCAAAGCAGCACAGGCAATACCCATTACTGCCAGAGCTGCTAAATGTGGATACTACCAGTAGAGTTTCAATTTATTACCCATTGTAAAACCACAGAGTTCTTATTAACTTGCCCAAACATTCTTTATTTGTAAAAGGACCAACACACACCTGAGAAAGTGAAATGGACAGCTGAAAAGGGGCGTTGCTAACTCATCATTTTGAAAGACCCTCATTTTATAGCATTTCTCTATGCCAAATAATCTCTCTCTAGAATTCTGTTTTCTCACTGCAGCATTTTCAGTCTTGACCCATACACTGTGGTTTGTGTTGCAGAGATGCTTAAGATCGCTGAGCTTTTGGTACTAAGAAATAATTTTTTAGAGGCCCAGGAGGACCTGGTCACCACTGAGAGAAACACACACTTGAAGGAAAATCAAAATGCACCAAAACGTGGCAAATAAATGTAAAAAAAAGCAGTAAAAAGCATGTGGAACATCTCACCATTTACAGTGCCCCTTCTACTAACCTCTGAGAACTAATACCATTTTTTGCATCTTGAAGGAATCGTCTGTTTTCATGGAGTTCCCCAAGACATAAGGAGGATTTTTTGCAGTGCAGTGACTCCAGAAATATGCACTTGTCTTGTTGATTTTTGTGACTCTTGATTTGCTCGGATATATCTTCTAAATTCAGCCGCTATATAATATCCATTACTTGATTATTTAATTGCTAATCACTTTCGGTATTTGCCAATGGAAACATTAATACAATGGTGGCAGAAAAAGGCTGAGATGGTGCTGAGTTAACATTTCATGTAGTTAGTACTTTGATGAATATTCTAACTTTGCATTCAAGTAAATTGAAAATCTTAGCAGGGTTAATTTGAATCTTTTTAAGAAAAGGGAGTTAGTATGTTTTTCCTTTAGGTATGCATGCTACATATTAAAGCAATAGTGCATTCCATAATTATGATGGTTGGGAATAAAGTGCCTATATTATCTGTACCACATTGATTTAACATATGACTAGTTTCTTAAAGTTAGGTTGAAAATACTTAACATTTATTAAAAATTATTTTTTATGAAGCTGTATGGGGCCTATACAAATAATTTAGTTATAATTATTGAACCTTTCCTCCAAATGCTACAGACTTGAGAGGGGGACGAGAAATATAATTAGATTTTTTTGTTATTATATGAGGCAGGAAGTGATGTCATAGAGAAAAAAGGAAAGATCATTTCCCAAAGTGGTGCTCAGTGTATATTCTATGGAGAAGAGCAGATAATTTTGAGTGGGTCCTCAAAGACAAGATTTGTTCTGAACACATAGCTAGGAGGATGGGGAGATGTAGGAGAATAGTCCAGACATGGAAAAGTATTAGAAAAAAGCACAGAGGATACTAAGATGTAAAGAAAGTATGCCACGAAGATTTGGTTAGATTGCAGGGTAAAAAAAAAAATGATTAGTGCAAGAATTTTGGACAGATGAGTTGAAGCCACATTTGATCAAGGCCCTGAATGCTAGACCTAAGAGCTCAGAACTTACTCTGTAAGCAATGGGGGCCGTTGCAATTTCTGCAACTCCTGGACCTTTCCCAATACTCCAGGGCAGCATGGGTCAGTGGGCCGGCCTCCGATCCAGACTCCGCCCTGCTCAAAGCAGGCGATGGAGCAGCACTCTTCGCGCCACCCTTCAGTAGGGCTTGGAATCAATGATACTGTGTTGCCCACCGGAACTGGTCTTTTGCCTGGTGCGTGTGTTCTGGGCCCTGTGGAGCCCAGAGTTGTAGCAATCCCTCTCTTTCCACCTTGATGCTGTCAAGCTGAAAGAGTTAGAGCTGGGACAGAGCCTTGAACCTCCTGTGAACTCTTCTCAATTATCTGGATAAAAACCTCACTTTCCAATCAACACTGCATTCTATTCTAGATGCCATGCACTTCTCTGATAACCTTAAACTCTCCCGAATGCTGGTATGTCCTCTCCTTTGGAAGGGTGGGTTACTGCATACTGAACCTCAGGGGAAGGCTGATGATCTGCTGTAAAGGCAAAAATTACTAGAAATCGGACTCTTCCTGTTCACATAATTCTGCTCCTTCAGTCAGATTATCATGCGCCCTCCCTCATCTCTCACAACATCTGCCTAAACCTTACTTTAGATTGTCACACTCTGGTGTTCTGCCTGGACTTTCCAGGTACCTACACCCCATGGGTGGCTCCTGGGACTACCTTTCCTAGGTCTAGCTTTGCTCATTCCTAGAATTCTGTGGCCCTAGGGTGCGTCATGCTAAAGAGGGTGGGCACAACTAATCTGTAGATCTGATTATACCATGGTATCTAAATGATTTTAAATAAGATTTTTTTAAAGGTTACTATTGAGAAGTTTTAAGTATATAAACTGCAAAGATATGCATATGTAAATAAGGAAAGGAAACATATTTACAAACCTGAGAAAAGGGGATGGTTCTGGGCAAGGAGCAGCACCGGAAAATTGTTTACTCCAGTGAGTCATACCAGGATTTATCTATCCCATTAAGAAATTATTTTTTATTTCATGTGCAAATGTGAAAGAATTATGTGGAAAGTAGTTCAGCAGTCTGTATATGAAGCTTAATTTACTTGTGTGGCAGGTTTCCTGACATATGTGAGTCTGTTGTTTGTATCTCTCTGAGTTTTAATTATTTAGAATTTTCTACAATGAATTCACATAATAAAATTGTTTGGTAACAAGTAGAAATGTTTCAATTCATGGCAATGATAGTTCATTACATGCTTCTTGAGCAATTTCTGTAGACATCAGTCTGGTAAAAATTTCATATGAAAAATTTACCTTTAAGACTCATTCATTAGATATTAAAATCCCCCACACATTCTTTATTTTTTAAACCTAAGGTTCTTTATTGGCATCTTCATATTATCAGATAATCTTTTGTCTTTAGAGTTTCCCCAGATTTAAGTAATTTCTCCTTAGGAGGTATCCTGAATAAATCAGAATACACATGGAATTTACATTGCTTTGTCAGATACAGGTTCGGTTTTAAGGGATAAATACTAGATGCTTTGTCATCTAGCTTTTTCCTCCTGTCATATAGGCTTTATTTCTACCTCCAGTAAAATAAGCCATTACAGTGTCCCATCACTGGAGGAGAAGAGTATGTCAGCTCTATGTCCAAGTGACTGAAATTCCTCATTATTTTTCAGCGTGTGACTGAAATTCCTTGTTGTTTACCAGCTCGTAGTAAGGTGCTGGAAAGTGATACATTTTGTCTAGACAGTTTCAGAGCATTTGTTTTCTGTGTCCATGCACATTACAATGTATAGTCAACCAGTGTCATTTTAGGGCAATGCTTTTTTTTTTTTTTTTAACTACCACAATAACTACAAAGTGGAGTAAGAATTGATAATAGCTATGTGAACACAGCCTTATAGTGAGAATGTACTAAACAGATCCATAAAATCTGGGACATGTGAGTGTCATAGTAGCTCCTGATTGGTGAGTCGTGAGTGAATAAAGATCTCTAAAAATGGCATTAATCTCGATGATGTTAATAATGTCATAGATTCATAAACAAATACTACATGAAAGTTATTTTCCAGACATGTAACCATGTTAGATATCAGTTTCATATAACTGTTATATATGTTATATATTGGTCCTAAAGCTGTTGTATAATTGGATGATGGTTAGTGTTTTGTTTGTGTTATAGATTGAATGAGCCCCCATCCCAAACTCATAGGTTAAATCCCAAATGCCCAATGGAATGCTATTTGGAAGTGAGGCCTTTAGGAGATGATTAAGCCATGAGGGTGGAGCTCTCATGATTGGGATCAGTGCCCTTATAAGAGTAACCCCCCAGAGCTCACTTGCCCCTTCTCCCATGTGAGGATGCAGCTAAAACAATGGTCATTTTTAAACAAAGAAGCAGGATCTCCCCAGACACTAAATCTTTTGGTACCTTGATCTTTGACTTCTCAGCCTCTAGAACTGGGAGAAATAAATTCCTGTGTTCGTAAGCCACCTAGTTTGTTATAGCTTATAGCAGCCCGAACGGACTAAGGTGCTTCATGACGTAGTCTGTTGTCATCCTCGTTTTTCATTCATAGTTTGAGATGGCAATTTGCTAATTACGCTTTTAGTGTGATTGTTGTAGTCACCCAGTTGCTGTAAGTTGCAACCCATAGAGGAGTTTTGGGTATGATTTATTTTTATTGGCCATTCTCATGAGACAAATTCAATATTTATTTTCACAGATCTAATGCAATACTGTCATGACAGTATTTCAGCTTTTTGCACGAAAAAACTATTTACCTCTGTGCTTAACATTTTTAATTATATGAAAATAGCAATGCACACAGTAAAGGTTTTTAGCAGAACAAAGGAAAAATGAATCTATCTTATTCTCGAGATCCATCATTCTCCTCAGAAGTAATTTTGTGCATTCTTCCAGAATTTTTTTCAGGCATATACCATAAACATATGGATAAATCTTGTTTTATACCAGTGGGATAATACATACAACCTGTTCTGTTGTTTGCTGTGTATCTTGGAGAATTTTTCAGGTTATCATAACAAATCTACTTTATTCTTTTTAACAGATGTATGTAGTCATTTTTTCTATGGATGTTCATATTTTATTTAACCAATTGACTACCAAGAAACATTAAGCATGTTTACAAGTGTTCTCCCCCCTCTGTATATGGAGTGCTGTGAAAACAATCTTGTACACATATGTCTGAGTGATGCCCAAACATATTTGTAGCATAAATACCTCAAAGTATAATTACTGAGTCAAAGTGTTTGCACACTTTATATTTGAGTACATTCTTCCTCAAAGAGATTGTATCAGTGAGTATTCCTACCGATACTATAAGGAAATGCATCTTTCTTCGCACCTGTGATAATATCGCATACTCTCAGTCTCCTTCATTTATTAAAAAATCATTGCTACCATTCTTTTCCTGCTTAATTTTCTTTTATAGCACTTATTACCATCTGACATGATATGTTCACTTATTTATTAATCTTTAGTCCTTGAGAAACAACACAGAGCAAAAGGTTTTGTCTGATCTGTTCACTGCCGTATCCATGCTGTTTGGAAATGGACCTGGAACGCACTGTGTGCTCCACAAGTATCTGTTCCCTCGCACAGACACACACACACACACACATACACACACAGACACGGCACACCCACTTTAAATCTACAACAGGTGGTTAGCAGTACAATGGGGCTCCTTTAATAGCAGAAAATAACTTCCTGTTGTAGTTGTCAATTGTAATTCTCCCTTGTCAATGCAGTCAGAAGGATACTCAGGTTTCTGATATGGATAAGCAGCTTCTCAGTTTTCACCTAAAAGGTTGTAGCCTAGACTGAACTCCAAGTCCCTTAGGTTCTCTGATCCCTCCCACACTTGCCTCACGATGATGTTCAATATGTTGGAAACTGAAGGGAGCAGGGCTAGTAAATGAGGGTCAGATAAAGAAACGGACAGAAGCTTGAAACTGGGGAATCAATGTGAAATATTAATGTTCGTAGGAAAAAAGAAACAAAGGTTTAATGGTGAGAGGAATTTAAAGGCAGAAACAACTGAGTAGAAATTAGATATGATTCAAATGGAAAGACTAATAGTGACTTTAAAAGCTTCAGGAAGAGGGAAAAAAAAACAAGGAAAGGGGTAAAAGATACTAACAGGTATCCAAGGAAGGAGACACAGGAACAAAGCAAAGAAACAGATTCCTGGCAGAAGGACATTATGAACAGTTTTGGGCTGTCACTTCATTGGTTATGTTATAGATTGGAGCCTTTATTTCTGTTTTCAAACTAAATATAAACCATGCCTTTATTTCATTTCTTCAAAGCTCAGTTGTGGCCAGGTGCAGCCAGCAGCGACCACAGGAATGGCACAGAGCAATCTCAGGGTTTTTGAACGGACTCTGGGAGTTGTAGATGACAAGGGTTACAACAGATTGAAAAGGAAAGTTATTTTGTAATAGTGAAATAGCTTCTGCTTAGAGCATTTTTTCTGTTCTCATGTAAATGAAGACTACTGTGCTTAGGATATAGAGTTCCGAGTGGATTTTAGTCAGGTAAAATCAATGTGTAGGGCAGACATAGGATTTTCTAAGATGTTGTTCCATGCCAGAAGTCAGAGGGTTAGCGTTCGACCAGTTAACCTCAGCAAACACAATGGCAGACAGCTTACGTGCTCGGCACAGGGGACGCTGTACCGTGATTACTCTGTCCCCAAGCACTGACTTCCGATTTAAGTTGGATATGTGTGATCCTGAAGTCACTTAATGTTTCTGTTAAGAAATAGGTTTTTTTTTTTTTTTTAAGGCAATGTTGTACTTTGTACTTATTAGCTGTTTTATAAACAGGTGTCACTAGAGAATTGAAAACATGATGGGTTTTTGAACCAAAGTCTAACTTTCTCACTTCCTGAAAAATCTTAGCTTTTAGGTCCAAACTGGAACCTTAGAATAGCTCCTCGCCTTTGCTTTGTTGGTGCTTGATAATTCTCTTGTGTGTAATTACTTCATAATAATAGCTCATGTTCCAACTCATCAAAAGTGGTATCTATTAGCAAAATGATATGAAGAATAAGTATGCTTCAATAATTCAAAATTTTAATGTTAAAAATATATAGTATAAATAATAATATAATAGCATTTTGATCTTTTTACTTATTTACATAAAATAAACCTTTTGTTATTTTTGAGTCATTGGGTAATTTAGAAGTATTTTTTTTTCTAGTAGGCTTGTAATGAATATGCATTCACATTTGCTCAACAAAGTGTTCTTAAATGTAAACACTAGCTTATAGTACAAAGGTGTTTCCAGTTTCTTATTTATATTTGATATTTCTTCTGCATGATGACTTAAAATCCTTAAATTTCCTTAGTGACTTATTATGTAGCAGAAAAAAAATCATGATGTTTCTTCATGGATCTGTGTGGATTTTAAACAAATGAAGAATGGAAAAAATTGGAAACCACTTATCATAATTTGATGTGTCTGATGGTTTAATCAGATTCGCTCAAGGCAGTTTTTAATCAGAACATTTGTTTCAAATGACCATATTCTTTTGCGTGACTAACCAGACTATAGAAATTGAAAAATAAACACTTAGCCAGTAGAGACGATCTGTCAGCACTAACTTTTGTCTCTGGTTCTGTGCACGCCTGTCTGGCGTGCGGAGCAAGTGCTTCTCTGGTGACAGGTGCAGAGGTCAGAGTCTGCAGTGCAGCCTTCCAGACACTGGGTCCACGGGGACAATGAGTCTCTAGCGGGGTAATTAGAATGAAATTGAATTGCCCAAACTCCCGAAGAATTTGTGAGATATTAACATGCTTCTATAGGCAATTCTCATAAAACTACAGTGAAATTTTCAAGATAGATGATTAGGCAAATTTGAGGCCCTCAGGAAGATGAATTTCCAAAAAAGCCACTAGAAATTATCACTGAAGATGAAAATGGGAAGATGCAGGGAAAACTAAAATCTCTGCTTCTTTCTTGTCTTTGGTTTCACCTGTAAGCTTTAGAAAATTCTTTCATGGTTGTTGGATTTAAAGCTCTCTTGGAAATTCAATCTAATTCTAACCATTCGTATTCTCAAAAATTACTGCTCAAATATCTTCAAATTTATTATGTGCCAGACACTGAACTATTTTGCATATGCATTCTCATTCAATCTTTATAAAAGTGTAAACTGTTGACCACATTTTGTGTATGAGAAAACTAGTACACAGAGGACCACATTTTGGACAAGATCATCTAGCTAGTAAATAATGGAGCAGATGTTGTGTCTAATTCCACTCATATACAGTTGTATTACATTTTTTTTGCAATTGATAGTTTCATTAAACCTAGCCTTTCACAATATTACCCTTTTACTTTGTCCCATAGCCATGACTAGTATGGCTGTTCACCTAAAATGGAACCCTAGTACACTGTTGGTGGGAATGCACACTGGTGCAGCCACTGTGGAAAACAGTATGGAATTTCCTCAGAAAACTAAAAATGGAACTGCCTTTTGACCTGGCAATTCCACTGCTAGGATTATACCCTAAGAACCCTGAAATACCAATCCAAAAGAACCTATGCACCCCAATGTTCATAACAGCACAATTTACAATAGCCAAGTGCTGGAAGCAACCTAAGTGTCCATCAGTAAATGAGTGGATCAAAAAACTATGGTACATTTACACAATGGAATTCTATGCAGCAGAGAGAAGGAAGGAGCTTATTCCCTTTGCCACAGCATGGATGAAACTGGAGAGCATTATGCTAAGTGAAATAAGCCAGGTGGTGAGGGACAAATGCCATATGATCTCACCTTTAACTGGAACATAATCAACAGAAGAAAACAAACAAAATATAACCAGAGACATTGAAGTTAAGAACAATCTAACAATAGTCAGAGGGGAGAGGGGAAGGGACAGTGGGGAGAAGGGTTTTGAGGAACTACTACAAAGGACACATGGACAAAATCAAGAGGGAAGGTGGAGGCAGGGGAGGGAGGTGGGTTTGGCTGGGGTTGGGGAGAGAGGTGGGGAGAAAATGCAGACAACTGTAATTGAACAACAATAAAATTTAAAAAAAGAATAGTGTTCTTGAAATGAGCTTCAAAAAGGAATATACAAGACATGATCAAAGATTTAAGCACAAAGACATTTTTAAAGGAGAGAGATAAAATTCACTTAATTAGACCATGTTATTGAAGGAGATAAAATCCCTAGACTGAAGCTAGAGGAAGATAAGCCATTATATGACTTTATCTTTGTTTAAACATTAAAGCATACATACTGTAGATAATGGATGTACTTCTGTCTGGTGGTTGGGAGGTGGAGGGTTTTAATTTCATGAGGTATATATAGCATATGTTTGTAAGCCAGGTCATTTCAGTCACTACCACAAAAACCACTCTACCAAGGATTCATACAGTTACTTCCTTCTGGGGCCCAATGAGATGCAGAAGATCCAGGTTTTATAAGATGAATAATTATCTTAAACGGTTGCACTGTGTTCTAAATGATGGTAGGGGCCATTTACCTTTGAACAGAGATCGCTGGCCCATGGAAAAAATGACCTTGGCTAATTACAATGTCTGGTCATGATTACAACTGGGCCCTTGAGTAAAACAACCCTAAAAGAAGAGCTTGCTAGCACTTTTCATTAGTATTATTAAATGTGGTAGAGCTATATGTTGATTTATTTTTGTATGCAAAGGGGAACAAACAATTAGAGGCAGAGCTATGGAGATAAAATTCTCCAAACTTGTCAGGCATATTGATAAAGATCAAATAAAGAATGTTGTGCACATAAAATAAAGATGCAATAGATGACTAAAATTAAATAATCTTTACATCATTTTATGCTCAAATATTCTTTCAGTGAGTCCTTGTAAAAAAGCGAAGTGCTGTGGGAGAGGGTGTTGCATCCCACCAAGCCAGAGAGGGAGAGCACTAAGAGAAATATTCTTAGAGACTCCAGGTACCTTAGCAGAGTCTTGTTGTTCTGTTAGATTGTTGAGCTGTACATCCATGGAGTGTAGCAAAGCGAGAATCCCCTTTGGAGCGCCAGAGTTGTGTACCTGTGATTTTGGAGGCATGATGAGCTTGAAAATTACAAATGCAGAGGACTGCTGGAGCACTGGGGATGCAAAGGGAAATGGGAGGTTTTGCACCATCCTGCCAGGCTCAGTGAGGAGAACTTCAAGAAAATCACCCATAGAAATTAGGGGTGCATTCAGGAAAGGGAGTTTGGCAACCCATTTCCAGGCTGGATATTGGTGTATAAGGCAGATTGATTAGATATTCTGTACTGATCTGAGCAGGCAAAAAGGGAATTCAGAGGGAATCATGGTAGAGAAAAAACAACTGTCGCAGGCTGAGTGTTTTCAGAAGAGGAATCTAAGATGCAGATTAGTATGCAGGCCATGTATTGGGAGGCTTTCTTGGGGGTAACAGCTCGGGAAGAAAGAGGAAAGAACTATGGTTTGGCAGAGGGGGGAGATGGGCTGCACTGCAAGTTCAGTGAAAGCCTCATCTGTGGAGATGCGACGGGCCATCTGAGTTCTCCTGAATTGAGTTGAAGGGGCTAAGCCTTTCCACCTCTGCCCCGATCAGTCATTTAGCAGGCTGCTCCTGGAAGGAGGTGAGATCTTGGACAAGGGAGTTTTTTCTTGGATGACTTAATCCCTAAAAACAGCTGACAGCTGAGGGCTGTCTTCTGGTGTCACTTGCAGCAGCTGGGAGAATGAATTGTTGATTTCAGACCTGAGATCCGGATGGTGCATTACAGTAGTCCTCAAAGCTACAAAAGTCTGTACTAGTTAGTCCTCCAGAGAAACAGAACAAACGTGTGTGCGTGTGGGTGTGTACTGGAATATATAATTATCTTAATATAATTAATGTTATATATTTAATGTAATATATGTATATAATTATATAGTATGTATATATTATATGTACACATGTATATGGTATTGGGTTGGCCAAAAACTTCGTGTGGATTTTCCATAAAATAAAAGACATTTTATACTTTCACCAACAACTTTATTGATTTAGATATTCTAAGTACGTTGGTTATATTTCATGTGATAATAACATTGATTTTTCTCAATGTCTCCATTTCATCGCTATCAACTGCAACTGGTCTACTCAACCAGGGAGCATCATCCAGTGAGAAATCTCCAGCACAAACCTTTGCAAACCACTTTTGACACGTTCAATCAGTCATAACGCCTTCTCCATACACTGCACAGATCTTTTTTTGTGTGTTTCAGTTGCATTTTTACCTTTCTTGAAATAACAAAGCACAATGTCAACAATGCTTATTTTCTTCCATCTTCAATATTAAAATGGCTACACAAAAGTTCACCGATTTTGATTAAGGATTTTAAAAATTCATGCCGATATGACAGAAGTCACAATAAAATCTAACAAAATTGTTTCAAATGAAGTTAAAGACAACTAAGTGCCACTATAACCTTCTTATGGAAAAACCAAATGAAATTTTTGGCCAACCCAATATATACTTATATGTGTATGCATGTTTCATATATTATATATAACATATGTATATGTTACATATAATAAATATGTAAATACATGAATATGTGCATATAATCCACAAGCAGGGTCTGAAGTGGTAGTCCAGCAGGCTAGAGACTCAGGAAGAGCTTCATTTGGAGTCCAAAGGCAGTCTACTGGCTGAATTCCTTTGCTCATGGTGGTGAGTCTTCATTCTAGGTAGGCTTTCAACTGATTAGGTGAGGCCCACCCACATGATAGAGTATAATCTCAACCAAAAAACCCCTCCATAGGAATATACAAAATAATGTTTGAACAAATATCTGGTCACCATTGCCAAGCCAAGCTGACATAAAATTAATCATCACAAGACATGTCTAAGTGAATCTTAGTACATTTAGTCTAATAATGTAGAAATGTTGACTTTAATGATGTATAACCAGAAGTAAAATTTTAAATTTAGTTATATTTAATGTAAAATTGTTCAATGTAACAAGAATAGCCAAAACACAGTCATATATCCATCTAAACTAGTCCTCCTTGTTAGTGCATACACCACACCTGCGTATACTCCTCTAGACCATGGAAAGAAACTGCCCTCCCGCTGCTGCCACAGCAGGAGTCTCTTCAGGCTTCAGAAGGGGTTGCTTCCAGTGTGTCGTGCTCTGGCAGAAAGGTCTGACTGGATCTCAGTGAGACCAATGAAATCACCAATGCCAGCCTCCATTAGCAGATCCAGATGCTGCTTAAAGATGGGCTGATCACCTGCAAGCCTGTGACTGTCCATTCCTGAGCTCAATGCAGGAGAAATACCTTTGTGTATGTTAAAGGCAGGCATAAGGCATAGGTAAGCAAATGCCCATGCTAGAATGCCTGACAAGTTACCTACATGAGGAGGATGAGATTGTGCTGCTCAGAAAATACTGTGAATCTAAGAAAATTGACCACCCCCTTACCTCAGTCTATACCTGAAGACAAAGGGAATGTGTAAATTAAGAGGGAAAAACAAGCAGATTTTCTTGAACACATTCATAAGTTGAAAGCAGAAAAAGTCCACAAGAAGTCCCTGGCTGACTAGGCTGAGGCCCACAGGTTTCAGACCAAGGAAGCTCGCAAGCACCGGAATAGCTCAAGGTCAAGAAATAGGAAATCATTAAAACCCTGTTCAAGACAGAAGAGACCAAGAAATAAAACTCCCCCTGTGTTGTTTATACATAGTAGCCTCAGCAATTATACAAATCAGTCATTCAGCAAAACAAGCTGTTATCAGTCAGCCCCCATCCCCCCACTCAGGAAGAAAAGGAAGAGTACAGGATGCTTTAACCTCTAGCAGGGGTGTCCAACCCACAGCCCGCTGGCTGCCTGCAGCCCTACACCAAATCATAAATTTACTTAAAACCTGTTTTTTTGCTCATCGGTTTATGTTAGAGTTTATGTTTTTAATGTGTGGCCCAAGACAACACTTCTTCTTCCAGTGTGGCCCAGAGATGCCAAAAGGTTGGACTCCCCTGCTAGGGGATGTTTGTGATGGTCCATTAGTTGCCTTATAGGTACTAATGCTGTCTCTCCCTGACAGATGCTTAGGCTGTCACTGTGGATTGGATCCAGTATAAGAACTGTCAAAAGAGCAAGGCCAGGGCTCCTAGCCAGAGACTCGTGGAGTCTATTAGTACACATGCTGTCTCTGCTATCCACACCCTTCTGGCTAAGGTTTCATGTATATGCGTATCAAATGCCTCTAATATGCTGACACCAATTGAACACAGTGGTCCTCATTAGGAACTCAGCACGTTTCATGTATAGGCACTGATAACGGTGCTGGTGCCAGAAGTGGGCTTCAGAGTCCTGCGTGCGCACATGTGCACTAACACATACTGATGTGGAAGTTTTCTGTTCAGTAAGAGCCCAGGGTAGAAAGGAGTCAATCTGGAGCCCTCTTGCGCCTTGCTCAAGAAAACTGCCTGCCTGCAGGATTCTCATAGCAAAAGACAGAAGCTGTGAAAAGGGTTAGAAGGAATTATTTGGAACTGATTTCCCACATGAAGAAAATAATGCTTCCTTCAGAACCAGACATACATTTCATAAGAAAACACCTTATTTCCTAAATAGCATTGAAAACATTAAGAAATATGGTAGGATATAGACTTACAATAGCCAGGTTGAAACCAAAATTAGAGGGGTTAATGAAGGTCCTTTCCAGGAAGAAGGTCCTTTCTAGATAATGTTGTGATCAAGAGTATATATAATCTTAGCATCCTGAAGTCATTAGCCCATAAAACAACAACAAAATATCTTGACAAGAAAATCATTATTAAAATATGCAAATAAAACCATAGCATGTTTAATTGAGTGATTATTTAAATAAAAATAGTCTCTAAAAGGGAATTCACTTAACATATTCTTTTGACTCGTTTCCATTTCTCTATGTTCAATTACACAAAATAATTATACAGACAAAAAGTTATATAACTGTAACAACTATAACTAAAATCATTGTTGATAACTTTTAAAATACTCTAAGTCAAACTCTAGAAAAAGCATAGTAGTTTTAATATTATAAAAATATAAATAATACAATCTTTTTTAATGACAAGGATGTTATACGTGACAAAGTTTTATGGTGGATACAGAGGAGAAAAATTGGAGGAAAATCTAGGAGACTTTATTTCTTAAATTGAATCTGTAGAAAAGTCAAAATATCCTAACTTGATAAAACAAGGAATAGATTTAACTATTATATTGAATCATAATCCTGCAAAGATACAGTAGACACAGCAGGAGTGTAGAATCCTAGTGTGGCTGAGTGGCTGTGACATAATGCTGTCTAAGTAGCTGTCTGGCAGGAGACACGCTATTATCTTTCTTGTCCTTTCATACTATTATTTACCTGTTCCTTCCACATTTCAATGACAAGGAGTTTGGCTTTCGTATTTCTCGACTGCCGTCTTAGCCATTTGTCTGCATCACTGAGTCTTGTATCCCGTGACCCAGATATTTACTAGTCAGTGTATAAAATGAATCCTAAATTACATGTCTGGTAGAAAAATTCCCCCTCCCAGTTCTAAGGAAAGTAACTTTTCAAAGTCATCAAGGACAAACTTTTGCTTCCTGATTATCTTGAAAGAGTAGGAGAAAGGTATTTAAAACTTTGTATCCTTTCATTTTGATACTGAGGAAGTCCAGAGAAATGGTCACAGTATTTTCTTATTTTTGGTGAAATAGTTGAAGCTGTAACAGGTCTAATCTTCAACCTTCAAATAGTCATTGAATAGAATGCATTTTTAAAAGGTATCCAACTAGGTGTGTGGTTCCTTCCTAATTCAGATGACAAAGGCCAGAGGCCTCAATTGCCTGGTCACTTGCCAGGAGATTCTAGAATGTTATCCAGGTTCCTGTCTTTGAGGAGGTAGTTATCAGTATGATCCTTAGGTAAAGGAATTTTAGGTGGGGATTTTAAGTTTTACTTCGGGGGAGATAGTAGAATAACACAAGTAAACAGGGGTTCAAGGGATTCACCTTTGAGCTCATTCTTTTGAAAAATTTAACAGACAGGGAATGCAAACATTTTTGACATGATTAGGCATAAGCTTAAGGATTTTGTTTATTTTGGGTAATGCTTATCACATTGTCTTTGTGGCGAGAGAAGTTGATTTTTTTCCAAGTTACAGGCTATGTATACCTTGCCACCCTCTTCACAGTAAAACAAAGGAATGAAGTTACAAAGTCCTCAATTTTCAATCAAATAATGTATGATGGATAACTTGAATCAACATTGGAGTCAGAGTATAAAGAATCCCAAGCCTGTCAAATAGCATCGAAAGCAAGAAAATTTACTAGCAACATTCTAAATCACTACCAGGGTAGCTTGCCAGTCTCTATTACAGAAGTAAATTAACAAGGATGTTTTGGCTGAAACAGTGAGGAGGGATGCTGAATTCTGTGTATAGTGCAACGATATCCCATTTAGTTCCAGTTGGATGTGTTTGGCAACTTCTCCCACGTGTGCTGCTTTAATACACTCTATCTCACATAGCCATCTGGTCTCTACCACAAGGAAGGAGAAAATTACCTACAATTTAAATAGGTTCATTCTTTGTTGTCAGGCAGAGATCTTTCTAGACTCTTATGGCTTAAAATCCCTAAGCCCTTTTTTTTTAACCCTGAATCTCATATGTCCTCTTATAATTCAAGCTGAAATGTGTATGCTTTTTTACACATGTGTGCATATTGTTTTTGTTTCTGTAACAAAAGGAATCTTTTTTTTTTTATTGTTATTCAATTACAGTTGTATGCCTTTTCTCCCCATCCCTCCACCCCACCCCAGGTGAACCCACCTCCCTCCCCCACCTCCACCCTCCCCCTTGGTTTTGTCCATGTGTCCTTTATAGTACTTCCTGTAATCCCCTCTACCCACTGTCCCCGCCCCCACCCCCCCACCCCCGCCCTGGCTATTGTTAGATTGTTCTTAACTTCAATGTCTCTGGTTATATTTTGTTTGCTTTTTTCTTCTATTGCTTATGTTCCAGTTAAAGGTGAGATCATATGGTATTTGTCCCTCACCTCCTGGCTTATTTCACTTAGCATAATGCTCTCCAGTTTCATCCATGCTGTTGCAAAGGGTATAAGCTCCTTCTTTCTCTCTGCTGTGTAGAATTCCATTGTGTAAATATACCATAGTATTTGGATCCACTCGTTTGCTGATGGGCACTTCGGTTGCTTCCAGTACTTGGCTATTGTAAATTGTGCTGCTATGAACATTGGGGTGCACAGATTCTTTTGGATTGGTGTTTCAGTGTTCTTAGGGTATAATCTCAGCAGCGGAATTACTGGGTCAAAGGGCAGTTCCATTTTTAGTTTTCTGAGGAAATTCCATATTGTTTTCCACAGTGGCCTCACCAGTCTGCATTCCCACCAACAGTGCACAAGGGTTCCCTTTTCTCCGCATCCTCTCCAACATTTGTTTGTGGATTTGTTTATGTTGGCCATTCTGACTGGTGTGAGATGATACCTCATTGTGGTTTTGATTTGCTTCTCTCTGATGGCTAGTGATGCTGAGCATCTTTTCATATGTCTCTGGGCCCTCTGTATGTCTTCCTTGGAGAAGTGTCTGTTCAAGTCCTTTGCCCATTTTTTAATTGGGTTGTTTGTCTTCCTGGAGTGGAGTCGTGTGAGTTCTTTAACAAAAGGAATCTTGGGGTCATCTTTTTTTAAGAAATGGAAATTTTCTTTTGCAAGTTTTCAGTATAATACTCTCACAAATTATACATGCGAAATGCTTGAGTTTTGCTTTTAACTGAATATATGTGAGACATTTTTCAATTTCCTCTTAAAAACCCATCCTGATTGGAAAAGAGAAACATTTCTAAACAGCTTTTAAATTTACCAATAGGCTTCTCATAATATATGTCTAACACATAATGACAAATTAAAGGTTAAATATAAAAACTCCATAGAAAATATTTTTGATCGAGTAACATAAGTATTTTTGGATTTACATATTCCAAGTAAGTTCTTCAATTGAAAGGAAATTAAAAATGAGAAGAAATGTCTTTAACAATTACCCACATATTAACTTTTTCTGGCACTCTATTGCTTCATATAGATTCACGTTTCCTTCATACGTTCTCCTTCTATCCAAAGAACTTTAACAATTCCCATGTTATAGGTATACTGATATCAAATCCTCTCAGCCTATCCGAATACATCATTTTTAGCCTTAATATTTTTAATAACATGAAAATATGTTTGTGGTCTAATAAAAATTCATACACAGTACATGTTTCCATTTTTGGTGTGTGTTTTAATGTCACTGAGGGCTGTGCATGGTAGGCCTTCTCAGCTGAGACAATGGGTGAGGTGGTCAACAGGGGAAGGTGGATGGAGGAGAAGGGTACCGGCCTGGTCTGGATCTCCATGAGGCCCACACTGAGGGCACCATCTGACCAATGAGCCAGTTCTGGCTTGTGTAGCTAGGGTGCTCAAGGCCCAGACTGCAGTGGCAGATACAGTAAATGACCTCACTGGCTCTCATGGAGGCACGATCAAATGCTCCAGGGGGTGTGGTTGGTCAAGGTGGAGCTGTAAGGTTCTGCAACTACTGTGGACCCTTGTGGGATGGGGTAGATACCAATCTCCAACTTCCTTTTTTTTTTTTTTTTGCCATAGTCAACAGAGAGCTGCTTCATCAGTAGGGAGGTGAAGCCTGAGCCAGTACCATCCCTTGAAGCTATGAGAAATCAGTTAGCTCTGAAGCCAGGAGAACTGGTAACTCTGCCTGAGCTGGTTGCTCTTGCTTTCACAGAGCTTCAATGCCCATCAGTGGTCAGAGATCACAGCCTGCTCAGGACTTTCCTGGGCATGTGCACTGTCCTGAGCATGTGCATAGCTCTCTATTTCCCACAAAATTACAACACTTTTCAAGCTTGGACATATCATTTTCCAGATAGTCCTTTAAAGTGTGTTTTTTTTTTTTTCCAGCCTCTTATTTGTTTCAACTGGCTTTGTCCCCTGGGGCATCTCTGATGTGAACCAATTGCCATTGACTGTTTTCCATAAGAGCCTTGAGGAGTGGACTTTCCTCACTAAGTGAGCTCCAAGTCAGGTCAAATAAAAATAAGCCCCATATGCAACAGCATGGATGGAACTGGAGAGCATTATGCTAAGTGAAATAAGCCAGGCGGTGAGGGACAAATGCCATATGATCTCACCTTTAACTGGAACATAATCAACAGAAGAAAAAAGCAAACAAAATATAACCAGAGACATTGAAGTTAAGAACAATCTAACAATAGCCAGAAGGGAGTGGGGAGGGGAGAGTGAGGAGAGGGGATTACAGGAACTACTATAAAGGACACATGGACAAAATCAAGGGGGAGGGTGAAGGTGGGGGAGGGAGGTGGGTTTGGCTGGGGTGGGGTGGAGGGGTGGGGAGAAAATGAAGACAAGTGTAATTGAACAACAATAAATAATAATAATAATAATAATAAGCCCCATGAGTGGGGCTTTTACAAGGAGTTTTCAGACAGGTCTAGTAATGACAAGGCTCCGCAGATGGGACTTTTGGAGGGAGAGCCTTCAGTCTGTCTCACTGCCCCTGCCCCCCAACTTGCTACTAAAAGATGTTTCACACCTGCTATCATCCAAAGGCTGCTGCTTTTCTAAGGTTCTGTGGAGCTAGGGAGAGAGGAATGGAAACAGTGCCATTTAAAACTTTACAACATGCGTTCTTACTGAGATTCAGTCATTTTTCTTGAGTAAGCACTCCTGGGATTATTGTAAGCTGTTAGATGATTTCCATAGATCTGAAAAAGTTGATTTTGACACTTTTTTTTTTTGCCAGTTTCTCATCGCTTTTATAGAGAGGCTGATTTTTGGAAGCCCTTACTCCATTATTCTGGAAGTGTTTCTTTTAATATAGACTTCTGAACATCTGCCGTGTACCAAGTGCTGTGCTGTGCCGTGCACTGGGGATACAGTGGTAAACAAAACAAAGTCCCCATCCTTACCTTCAAATTGAATCGAATTTCTTTGCACGGCAGAAACTGATATTGAACTCATTTATCCCTCCCAGTCCTGCAGGACAGTAAGACATAGGCTAAAGAAAATAAAAAATGCAGCACTAGTTTGGTTATATCTTAACTATTTCTAGATTTATTCCCTTCTAAAATACATGGCTTTTTCCCCCCATGGGTAAATGAAGCTGTGCAGTATTCATTTAATGTCTATTTAATATCAGGAGTATGTCCGCTTTAAGACCTGTCCCTGATGTCCAATGATATCTAGCACAGTGCCTGGCACGTGGAGCGTAATGTTTGTTGAATGCAAACACTATGTGTGTCCAATCAAAAAAGGGAAAGAAGAGCTGTGAAACTGATAGTCCTATTCCTAGTAAAGTAGTACAAAGATGTTGACATAGCACTATGCCTAATTATGCTTTATCTCCATATAATAAGTCTTGAAGTGCATGCTAGCCTGGTATAAAAGGCCAAACTTGTTTTGTTTTTTGTTTTTTTTTTTTTTTTTTTTGAGATCCCTTAAGTGGTAGCAGGTGCAGCACAACTGAAGAGATACCGTGCTGTCTGTTCTTGGTCATATTTGATTGAGAAGTTAATTTTAGGCTTCAAATTAATTAGAAAATCCCTCCCCGCCATGATTGAAGCAACCTCTGAACAACACCAAAAAATAGTTCTGCTCCCTTTTATGTCACACAGATTAGAAAAGCATTCTATCATGTCATTTTCCTAAACATGTTAAATTAGTCATCGAACTCTTGTCTCACTTTATTTAGCTCAATGAGAAGTCTCATCTCTTTTCATATACAAGTACTTTCCTGCAGAATGAAAAATGCACTTTTAAAATGCCAGGTTTAATAACATCCCCTGCCAGTTATGCATGTAATTATCAGTTTTGTAGTTGTTTCTCAATTGGCTGGGACTGAGTGAGCGAGGCACTCAGACTAATACCTTATTATACTATCATTATCAAGTTATTTTCTTTCATCTCTGAGAGATCATAAATATATCAATTTTCTCTCCTCCTTTGTACTTTGTCTTTTAAAGATAGCATGTCTTTATAACAGCTATCCTGAAAGAGTCATTTGTCTCCTGGGACTCCCGTATCTATTATCCATGAAGGCATTCTAAGTGATGAATACGTTCATGCCATTCAAGGAGGAGGCATATATTTAGGTCATACATTTTCACAGAAGATGAATCCCAGTACATTCTTGACTTAAATGTCATTTTCATTTGATTTTCTTTGAATAATCCACTAAGATTTAGATGTTTTGCAAGCTAAAATTAGTCGTACTTAAGTGAGACATAATTCAAGGATGTAAAAATATTTGGTTTTTATTCTGCTATGTATAAAGCATGATCCTGTATTCTGGGTCAAAGGGAAGGACAAGAAAAGATGTAGAAGACACAGTTTTTACCCTAGGTGACTGTAGAGGAGGCAACATGAGGACTGGAAAGAACCACGATGGAGAATTGGGAAATTTTAGTCTTGGATTAAGAAACTAAATCGGTATGGTTTATAAACCATACCTGGTCATTTAGTTACTTTTGGTTTAAATAACTTACTTGTAATATCTCAGGATTTGACTGAGGATCAGTGAAGACCATTTTGTTCTATTATTTGCACTTCTGTTTTATTTTCATTTGGGGTCTTGACTCACAGATCTTATTTTATTTTCATTTTTCTGTTTTACAGATTTTAGATTTGTATAGATGATATAATAAATTTAGTTGAATTTATACTTTATTAATGTCCTGGAGACCATAATGCAAAGGGTTTATAATTATTTATTTGTGAACGGTAGTTATCTGCATGAGTATTAATAAAATTCAAAGTAATACTGATGATTGAAAAATTGAGGTTGAACAAACACAAGCACTGAGGTACAGACGTATGATTCCATGTGTGTAAAACTTAAGAGTGTATGAAAACATAAAAAACATCATACTTAGATATGTGCTCATCTGGCAGGAAAAGGAAAGGAATGATGAATAAAAGTATCAAAATAGTGATTACCTCTGTGGAAAAAAGGGGAACTTTGTGAAGGAACACATGGGCTTCCAAGGTATTCTGATGTTCTAGTCTTAAGCCAGGTTGAGAATATATGGTGCTAACTTATTATTATTATTATATCTCTGTTATACCTATTATTTTGTATTTTATAAATGTTTTATAGTAAAAGATTAAAAATTGAGCATCTGGCTTCAAAGGACATTGCTATAAAATTTTTGTAGAGCAATTTGGCAATATTTAGTAAAGTAAAAGATATGCATAGAAGAAACAGCAATTAGACTTAAATGTGTATACTTTAGAGCAGTGGTTTATACCCAGGGTCAATTTTTGTCCCCCAAAGGATGTTCAACAATGTCTGGAAACATTTTGGTTTATCATAGAATGGGGGCCACTACTTGCTTCTAGTGACGGACGTGAGAGGTGCCACTCCGCACCCTATGCACATTATTTGGTCCACAGCGTCCGCGGTACCAAGAGTGAGAAACCTTGCCCTGGAGAATTTCACATTCATATAACAAGGGATGTAAGTAAGAATGTTTTTTTACTTAAAATTAATAAATTAAAATAATCCAAATGGTTACCAATTATTAGGCATGCATAAGTAGATTTTGTTATATTCAATCAATGGAACAGACAGTAATTAAAAGATTAAACTGCAGCTAATGTATCCTATTGGATAATAGTTGTTTTGTTGAATTAAAATATATAGAAGAATACATAAGATATATTTTCTATTAAGTTTAAAAACATGCAACACATACATAGTTATTAAATAAGGTGCTAGATTATACAAATTACAGTAAAATTATTGGCAAGACTTTTTATTAAAAACCATTTTGTCTGATTTCCAAAAATATTCTGGTCATGTTTCATACTAATATCAAGAATGTTAAAGAGCCCTGGCTGGTGTGGCTCAGTGGATTGAGTGCTGGCCTGTGAACCAAAGAGTCACCAGTTCGATTCCTGGTCAGGGCACATGCCTGGGTGCAGGCCAGGTCCTCAGGAGGGGATGCATGAGAGGCAACCACATGAAAAAAACCAAACCAAACCAAAACAAAAACAATGGTAAAGAATAGCAAAACCTTCTGTGAACCTTTATCAGATGATCCTGGCCTGAGGAGGCCATATTCTCTCCGAAATCCCTGCCAGGTGAGGGCTCAGCAGAGGGCCTTCTCTGGGTGTCCGTGTGGGGAGGCAGAGCCCTGAAGTATTGGCACACAGAGAGGAAGAAAGTGCTCAGCAACCCTCTGCCTTTTTCCAGGCTTCCATGGGCTTTTCCCTAAGTCCATTCCTTCAACCACCACCACTTTACCCTTAGGTAAAATTAGGATCTCAAATTTCAGCTTTTGACCTGTTTCCAATAACTTTTTTATATTCTGGTCACCTTTTGTTATTTTAGCACCTGTAAAATGTGGGTCTAAGAACAGATGTGTTTGACCAGTATAGAATTTATTGGTATTTCTTAAATCCCTGGCTCTGTTTTCATGTATTCTGGTGATGGACTATCTTGTATAACAGGCAATTAATACTTTGGGTGTATTTGAGATTGAAAGCAAAGAAATTCTTAGGGTCAGAAACAAATGAATTAGTTTGAAGTCAAGTATTTCCCTCACTCTCTCTTTTTAATCCTCACCAAGGGTATGCTTACTGATTTTAGAGACAGGGGAAGGGGGAGAGAGAGGGAGAGAAACCTGCATCCTCGGTAAGTGCTCTGACAGGTGATTGAACCCACAGCCAACTGGGCCGCCCAGCCAGGGCAAGTGTTTCTTATTTCACCTGATGCAGTTTCACAGGTTGAGCAAGATCTATGTGCAGCACAACCAGACTTTAAATGCAAATTTAGTCTATATTTAAAATATTCTCATCTTATTTAAAAAATTTGCAAGATTTCTGATTAAGGCTGATGGAATAAACCATAAAGGGATAAATAAGCAAAAGCTCATAAAGTTATGAGTAACATAGAATTTGCCCTTTTTTTGTGGCTGTAAATGTTGAGAAAGGGTGCCTGTTAGCAATTCCAGAGTAGCTGACTTAATCAGGTCCTTTAAGAGTGTGATAGAGCCTGGTTAAGAACCTGGATGACAGAGCCCCCTGACTTGGGTTTTGGTCCTGGATTTGCATTCATTAGCTTTGTGACCCTGGGCAATTTGCTTAACCTTTTCCCAGCATCAGTTTTCTCACCTGTGCCATGGAGACAATAACTTATTGTGCCTATTCCATAGGATTGTTTGAGGTACCACATAATTCAATATTTGTGAAGTGCTTAAAAAATGCCTGGCTCAAAGTAAATGTTGTCTTTTTAAAAAAATAGAGAAGATTAGTCTACTGGAGTGATGTCAATAACATTTTGGACACTGGAAAGAAGATTAAAAATGGCCATTGCAGCATTGTTCAAAATGGCCAAGATATGGAAACAACCTAAGTGTCTTTTGATTGATGATTGGATGAAGAAGATGTGGTCCATACATACAGTGGAGTACTACTCAGCCATAAGAAAAGATGAAATGCTGCCATTTGTAACAACATGTATAGGTTTTGAGAATAATATGCTAAGCAAAATAAGTCAGATGGGAAAAGCAAAGAACCATATGATTTCACTCATGTGGGATATAAAACTGAAAGCAACACATGAACAGACAAAACTCATAGACACAGACAACAGCATGCTGGTTACCAAAGGGAAGGAATTGGGAGGGCAGCAAATAAAAGGGGTCAAATATTAATACATGGCAACTAAAGATTTGACATATGGTGGTGGGCACACAAGACAGTATACAGATGATGTATCAGAGAATTGTACACTTGAAACCTATAAACCCTAAGTAGCCAACACATTTTAATTTTTAAAAAGGCAACCAAAGTAACAAAAGACAGCTGAAGATAGTTTATGTTTCAGAATACACAATAAACTTGAAATTGAGGGTACCAAATACTAATGAAAGCAAGAGTATAGGATGTCTTGAAGATGATAGGACAGGCAGAATGTCTGCATTAAGAAAATGTACCAGTTTTCTGCACAACTACCTGTAGTCATGTAACTTCTCTTTCCCAAACCAAAAGAAGAAAGGAAAGTTACGCTTTGGAGGGACTGAACTGGTGGGACGCTGACTCCTAAGAAACAGGAGCAGTGGAGATCAGGGATACTACCATACTGCATGTAGGAATTCATTCCACCTCCAAAGCAGAGAGAAGCACAGTGGCCTTCTTCCACCCTCTTCCCAATCCTATACAGCTGAGTTTTTTTATTTTAATTTTTTTATTTTTTCAGCAAGTGACACCATATCCACTCAGTTGTGAAAGACAAAAACCTTCATGTTATCTCAAAAACTTATACCATTTTCATTTATCCTTTACTAAATTTTGTGTATATTACTGCTCAAATATTTTTTAAGTCTGTCCAGGCCTTCCCAAGTTTGCCATTGCCATTCAATTTCAAGCTACAACCACCCCCTTCTTCTTTTCTGAATTAGTATAATAGCTTTTAAATTAATCATCCTACTTGACTCTGGTTCAGTTTTCATCCATTCTCCGTGCTGGAGCCAGGATGGTGGTAACGTGAATAGTTACTCATGCCATGTCCTGTTGAAAACATCTTCATCATTTTCCAGTGCCTTTAGGAGGAAAAACAAAATCTACCATGGTGCAAAAGGCCCTCCATGATTTGCCTTCTGCCTGTATTTTCATCATTATTTTCCCCCATTCTCCTAGCCCACTACTCCCTAGTTGCTACCATTTTCTTTCACTGTCCCAAATGCACCATTCTTTTCCTATTTGGGTCCTCTTTCTGTAGTGCTCACCTTCTAATTTTTAACTCACCAGGTAGCTGCCAAGCACCTTTTGGAACTTGCTGAGATTACCCTTCCTCAAGGAGATCTTTATAATTTTCTCTCATGGTACTACATATACATTATCATTATATTTTGAGTCAGGAGACTTTTGTTATTAATACTCATTTGCTTCTCTAACTGGTGAAGTCTAGGAAGCTCACTTTCTAATCCACACAACAGCACAATGTTTAGCCCACGGAAGGGTAAATGTTCAATGTATAAAAATGAGTCAAATCAGATCATTCATTCCGAGGCATTTCACTTGCCAAAAGTACTTATATTTTATATATATGCACCAAATTTGAATACCAGAGTTTAACAACTCTAAAATAGTCATATTCTATTACCCAATATAGGGAACACTAAATTACAAATATAGAAAAGCTTTTCTTTTTGCTAGCAGTGAAGTCCAGAGAGTCATACAATATACTAGGTTTTTTATTTGTAACATGCATCTCCCATGAGACAAATACAAATTGCTCTGTATTTTTTTCTTAAAGAGAAAGACTAAAACTGAGCTCACCAGTATGAATGCCATTAACTCAGTTGACATCTTTTAACATATCATGGGATCTAACTTGTCCATGTGTCTCTGGGTTCAACCATTATAACAAAGTAAAATGAGTTTTTTGCAAAAAGCAAATAAGCAAGCAAAATATAACCAGAGATAGTGAAATAAGAACAAACTGACAGTAACTGGAGGGGAGGGGGAGAGGGGTAATGGGGGAAAACAGGGGAAGGGTCCTCAAGGAACATATATAAAGGACATATGGACAAAGCCAAAAGGGGTAGGTTTAAGGGTGGGGATGGGTGGTTGAAGGGGGGAAATGAAGCCAACAGTACTTGAACAACAATAAAATAATAAGAAACAAAAACAGCTTTGTTACTTATAAAAAATGAATGCCTTATGCAATGAAACTCATAATAGTTTTCATCTCACTGGTATTTTAGAAGAAACCCAGAGAACAGGACAGAATTGTATAATATAAGTGCAGTTAACACACTTTTTTGTTGTTGTGTGATATATGCATAGGAAAGTTTGAAAGAGAAAACCGCTTTCCATTAAAATCTCCTCCGGCTTACCCACTCACCCTATTACCACTTCAGGGACATGTCCTGTAAACCCGGGCCAGTTTAAATTAAACACATCAATCATCCTAAGGCTCAAGAATGACCTAATGCTGTGATGAATGACTCTTGTGACTTAGCCTCTTAGGGTTTGTTCTTCTGAGATGTGACACTCATGTGCATTTGTTTTCCGGACTGAGGCAGTCAGGCTGATGCAAAGTCGGCCCAGGCAGTCACCTATGTTTTGCTCAAAATATTTCCAGAATGGCTT
Organism: Desmodus rotundus; assembly: GCF_022682495.2. Classification (NCBI taxonomy): domain Eukaryota; kingdom Metazoa; phylum Chordata; class Mammalia; order Chiroptera; family Phyllostomidae; genus Desmodus; species Desmodus rotundus. Next base: position 135,819,717 of record NC_071387.1, read on the forward strand.
GCTACAGTGCTTGGCATTGCTGTACTCAGGATTCTTTCTTTGGACTAAGACATTATCAACAAAAGGTCCCTGTTCTGATTTAAATATATTTTCTTGGGGGGGGTGATAAGATAAAGAGCCAATCACTACAAATGAGTACATCAGAACACTAAGGTGCCTTTCCAAGAGCAAAGTCCTGAAGGATTAAAGACAAAGGCAGGTAGGTGCCTTTTAGTGGTGAGGTGGATAACACCACCTGAATCATAAATAAGGTCACGGGTTCTGATCTATTAAGCTCCTAACAGGAAAGAGGAAGTTGGAAGTCACTGAGAATCTGAGGGTAGGTGTGTACAAAAAATAGAAGTCTGATTTTAAGTGGAGACTAGGGGGATTCCAGGCAAAATGTTCTTAAGGCTGGTCTTACTTTAAATATACTGAATTGCTGCAAAAATATTAAGCAACTATATATTTTTTCCAATCAAGATGCAGATAATATAATATTTTTTATAAAGTGCGAGAACGTGAGCCTAAATAAAAACAATGTTGCTTTTTAAAAATAATTTACTTGCAAAAAGGATTTAAAGGGATTTTCAGAATTAGATAAGACATAGTTATAAGTCTTCTGCAATCTGACTGGTTCAGCCTGAATACAGAGCTAAACAAAGGATGAAGTGAACTCATTTAGATGAATGGCTTGGAATTCATACCCAAATCTCAATGAAAGCGTGGAGCATCTGAACATATCTTTTAAAAAATCTATTTGTTTTGGGTGGGGGGAAATTAATATGTAGTTTTCTTTATCACTGTCAGTCATGCTTTGTCTAGAATAAAAAACAAGTGTGCTAAAATGCTACCTAGGAAAACAGTGGGCTGCTTTAATGCAGCTGAAAAGCGAGAAAGCCTGTGAATGAAGTTTGGGATGTGCCGGTAGCAGTTATTTTGTAAACATTTGGAATCTTTCCCAGTTTGGTTAATGAGGTAGCCGTTTGCTTGACTGAATGGTCTTTGAAAAACCTTCTGTTTAGTGAAAGATATTTCCTGTTGCTGCCAGGTAATTCCTATCACCAGGAGTGTCTGGAGACAACAGATCCAGTCTGGATGGCTGGGAGGAGAGAGTTTCTTTAATCATCCAAATGGACTTTCTTTTCTTTTCTCATCAATCTATATAAAAGATGGACACAGAAGAGAACCAAAGAGCAGTTCTCACAAGTATCAATTTTTTTTATTCTACTGTAAACATTTTCCAAGCAGCTTTTTAGTAACATGTAGAGTTTTATCAATCATTCTCTTAACCAAGCTTGTCAACTGCCAAGCCTCAGAGGCAGCATCTTCCACCTGGCCTGATTTTATATCTTTTCACTCGCAGCCTTCAGCCCTGCCCGACTGCAGTCATTTTTCAAAACTGCTGTTAAATCAATTTGACCTCTGCTTTAACCTTGCCACCTGCCTCCTTTCACTATAGAGTGACTTTCCAAATGTCCTACAAATTTGAACCCAGATTCTACTTTAAACCTATCTATCCAACTGTCCATGGTTCTTCCAGTCTCCTTATTGTTTGCTTTCAATTATCTCAGGCAAATTTCTAGCTTTCCTCCTTGATCGCTGCTTCTCAAGTATACCAAACTCTGCCTTCTACCATTTAAACGGCTAATCTCCCAGCCTCAGGAACGTTTTCTTCAATCAATTAAAAGGATAACAGTCATTTTCTAAAACAACTTCCAAAATTTTCAAATTATCAATGTTGTACCTGTGTGCACATAATAAGCATTATTCTAATTACATTTTCATGTATCAGGTTCAAATTTCTATGTTTATGAATTCACTTTGCCAAGTATTGCAACTTTATTTTTCTACAGTTTAATTTAATCACTGTTTTGCCTTTTCATGCTGTCACTTCCTGCCAATTCCATGATCCTACACTCTGGAATCTAGGTGGCGCCCTAAAAGGGAAAGGTAGAGAAAAATCTACTGATTTATTTCAAATGCAGAAGTCACAGTGCAGACAGGGGGATTATATTAAACCGAGAAATGTAAAATGGTTGTAGCCTTTGTTGAAAACAGTTTGGCTGTTCCTCAATTGTTAAATATAGAATTACCTTACGATCTAGCAATTGTACTACTAGGTATGTCCTCATGAAAAATAAAATCCTACATCCACACAAAAACTTTTACACAGATGTTCATACCAGCATCACCCATAGTAGACCAGAAAGTGGAAACAGATGAAATGTCTGTCAACAGATGAATGGATAAACAGAATGTGGCATTCACACAATGAAATACTGTTCAGCTATAAAAGGAATGAAGTATTGATATATGCAAAGTGTGGCTGAACATGGAAAGCATTATGCTAAGGGAAAGAAGCCAGACACAAGTATTAATTCTCTGAATGCTTGGTAGAATTCACCTGTGAAGCCATCTGGTCCTGGACTTTTATTTTTTAAGAGTATTTTTTTTTCTTGCAACAATTTCATTGCTAGTAATTGATCCGCTTAGATTTTATATTTCTTCCTGGTTCAGTTTTGGAAAGTTATATACGTTTAGAAATTTATCCATTTTGCCATGGCTGGCGTGGCTCAGTGGATTGAGCATGGGCCTGTGAACTAAAGGGATGCTGGTTCGATTCCCAGTCAGGGGCACATGCCTGGGTTGAGGGCCAGGCCCCCAGTAGGGGGTGCATGAGAGGCAAGCACACATTGATGATTCTCTCCCTTTTTCTCCCTCCCTTTCCCTGTCTCTAAAAATAAAAAAAATAAAATCTTAAAAGAGAAATTTATCCATTTATTTAAGATTGTGGAATTTGTTGGTATATATTTGTCCATAGTGTTCTTTAATGATTATGTTTCTGTCGTGTTGGTTGTAACGTCTCCTCTTTCATTTATGATTTCATTTATTTGGGCTTTCTCTTTTTTTACATTATGAGTTTGGCTAAAGGTTTGTCTATTTATCTTTCAAACAGCCAGCTCTTAGTTTTATTGATATTTTTTATTGTTTTCTTCAATTATTATTTGGTTTACTTCCACTCTGATCTTAACTATTTCCTTTTGTTTACTTGTTTTGTTTGCTCTTTATGTCGGTCCTTTAGACAGAGGGTTAGATTGTTTATCTGGGCTTTTTTGTGTATCGAGGTAGGCCTCCATAGCTCTGAATTTTCCTCTCAGAACCACATTTGCTGTATCCCATACGTTTTGAAAAGTTGAGTTTTCATCTTCATTTGTTTCAAGATAGCTTGTGCTTACTTGTTTGATTTCCCCTTTGATTCATTTGTTGTTCGGTAGCATGTTGTTTAGTCTCCACGTATTTGTGTTTTTCCAGCTTTATTCCTGTAGTGGGTTTCCAGTTTTATGCCCTTGTGACAAGGGAAGATCCTTGCTGTGATTTCAATCTTCTTAAATTTATTGAGGCTTGTTTTGTGGTCTAATATATGATCTGCCTGGAGAATGTTCTATGTGCACTTAAAAAATGTGTATTCTGCAGTTTTGGGATGAAATGTTCTATAAATGTCTATGGCATGTAAATTATATCTCAGTAAAACTGTTAAAAGCGGGAGAAGGAGAGGTTGAAAATGGAGACAGTTGAGACATAATTCTTGAGGAAGTAAGGCAGATGTAGTCACAGCTCATGCAGGGGTGCTGCCTGGCTTTGTTTGGAGGTGAAATCTGTGTAACGTGGTGTTAACCATCTCATGGCAAACACTTCAGAGGCATTTTGTACATTCAAAGCGCTGTGCACCTACCACTTCTGTTTGGTTCCAAAATATTTTCATCACCCCAAAAGGAATCCCTGTATACCTCATGGAGTTACTGCCCATATCCCTGTCCTTACAAGCCCTGACAACCATTAATGTGTTTTCTCTCTCTTCGGATTTATTTATTCTGGATATTTTGTATATATTTTATACATAGATATGTTTACATGTGGAATCACACCATAGGTGACCTTTTGTGTTTGCATTGATTCATTTACCCATTGAAGGACGTTTGGGTTGTTCCCAGGTTTTGGCTATTGTGGCTGCACATGCACTTGAGTACCAGTTTTCAAACCCTTTTTACTTCTGTTGGGTAAATGCCTTGGAGAAGAGTTGTGGGGTCATGTATCTGTGCGGAAGATTTTTGAGGAACTGCCCAACTCTTCCCACAGTGGCTGAATCATTTTACGTTCCCAGCAACAATGTCCGAGGGTTCAAATTTCTTCGTATTTTTACCGACCCAGGTTATTTTTTAGTCTTTAAGTTACACCCATGCAAGTGAATGCAAGCTGGTGTTTCACTGTCATTTTTCTTTTTATTTCTCTAATTACTAATGATGTTAAGCACCTTTTCATGTTTTATTGGTCATTTGCATATCTTCTTAAGAGATATGTTTATTCAAGTGTTTTGCTATTTTTTAATTGTTTTTTTTCCATGAGTTGTAAGAGTTCTTTATATATTATGATACTAGATTCTTATCTGATTATGATGTGCCAATATTTTCTGTTATTTGTATATTTGTAGTGAAGGCATTCATAGTATATTTTAGTGAGAACAAATATGAACAATGGATTAGAAAATGGTTAGAAAAATGTTTTAATTGGAAACCACATTATTCTTTAAGTTGTTTTACTAGATATAGACATAGATTGAATAGTTATGACTACACAGCACTTACTCAGAGCCTCCTGTTTCCTGTAGGATTAGGGATTTGTTTCATAAACATTGAGACACTAAATGCCCTGTTTTAAGATGGAAGTTGTGCTTCATTGGTCCTTGGTTCAAAACCATGGAATTATTTACAAAACCACTTTCCAATTCAGTTGGTCATTTTCATTAGAGGTAATTGAGGATTCTGGGATCACTTTACATTTAACAACTGTCATTAGACTATAGCTTTGACATGAATTAAAGTTAATCCTTTCCCAAGGCAACTGAGCTCTTCTCTACGCCCCGGGATCTCCATTAGTTTTCTAAATATGAATTCCTAATCTCATTGTACTATGATAATTCAGAGATATTGTGTGGAGAAAAGATGAAAAAATAGTTGGGTTGCAGGCATTGGATAAAGTGCTACTTTTTTCTATTTTAGAAAAGGCAGAGAATCAATAATTTATGACTGCATGTCTCTGTTTCTCCTTGAGAAATTTATGAGAGAAAGGCAACTATTTTGTTTTAGAACAAGAATTTTAGATCAATGAAGGTTAAAAGTTCAACGGGATAAAGAGTTCAGTGAGTCCCTATAGCACCACACTGACATTCCAAGACAGAGCTAGTAAAGGTCTCCCTTTCTTGATGTCACTTTCAAAAGAATATATTATCAAAATGTCACCTATGTGGGCTATGCATATCTACTCTGTATCTACCTCCAAGCCTCCCAGGGCTCCATGAAGATTCATAACTGGATTTCCAGTGGCTGTTTGCCTCAGAGGAGGTCAGCCTGATGCATTATAAACTGTCAGTGACTGACTTTAATAAAAGGCACCTGCTGTTCAGATTCCTTTCAGGGGTATTTGCCACAGCACATACACACACTGAACACTCACACAATCTAAGTTTGTTTTCCAACTTAAGCTCATTTGATCAAGTAGATGTTCTAGAAGCTTTGCATTTATTTACTATTTGCCTTGGGTCAAATAAATATTGCTGAAGTTTTTACTCTATCTTCCACATGAAAATTATAAACACCTCAAAATCTTAGAGTTTCAATAAATTCTAGCAAACATCTAGTTTCATAATTTCATTGTCTAGATGATTCTTGAATATTCAGTAAGCATCTCACTATGTCCTGGGAGAGAGAAACTTTTTAGCTACTCCAAGTAGATTTACACACACACACACACACACACACACACTTTCTTTCTCTCTCTCTCTCTCTCTCTCTCTCTCTAAGAAATCCACTCTTTACTATGATAAGCTACTTCTCAATAATATGATTCAGCCATTTTCAAACCTACATGTACATTATTTAGCCATTTGCCTGACTGTTTTTGAGACCCATGTAATTGCTAAATTCCTCAAAAAAGCCTCACCCTTACCTTATAATGAGATGGAAAGTCTTTAAGACAAACTATTTTTCTGTATGAAAGATTTAGGAAGAGTTTTCTCTTTACCAACAAAATGACCTTCCATAAACATGAAGACAGTATTGTGGGGGAATGTCTTACATACTAATGCTTAAAATAGGATTACTATTCAAACAGCATCCCAGAGGAATAATTTTTCATATGAAGTACTGGCTTCGATACTGAAAGCTATTGTGTGAATTGTGGGACAGGACTGCAGTGGTTATTCAACTTATTGAAAGAGAAGCACACTCTCCCCATCTCTCACTAACCTCTGTGAGTCCCAAGAAGAAATACATTTGTCAAGATGACCTTCTTGTGGTAATCTGAACCCCAATTCGTAACCAGAATCTAGAGTCTAGGGGCCATTGCTCCCAGCGGCCTCTCACACGCTCTGCGTTTCTGGGAAAGCTGCAGAGCTTCCCGCCATTTCCTTTCCCCACCTCTCCTCTTTCTCTCCCTTCCTCCTTCACAGCTTCCCTCATCACGTAAGTATGTCTAGTTTTATCCTATCTTAAAAGAAATACCTCCCTGACCCAGTAGTTTCTTTAGCTCTTGCTTCACATCATTTCTTCCCTTTAAATGCATTTAGCAAGAGTGTGGTGAAAATTTGCCAGTTCATTTTCTTTTCCATCCTTTATTTCTTAACTCCCTACAAAGAGCCTTGTGTCTCATCTTTGTCATTAAGAGTCTTCCCAAATTGCTTGCTAATGGTTTTCTTATTGCCAAATACCATTGACTCTTTTTGTTCTGTCTTGTTTAACTTACCCTGACAATTGCACACTTTCAAAATCTTTCTTTACCTAGTTTCTTCAAAAATTCATTTTTTTAGTTCTTCCACATTTCAAAACCATAAAATGGTTCTTCTTATTTTTCCTCTGAATGGGGTACTTTAATTGGTATTTTATTTATGCAAAGGTAAGTCTCAGGCTTTGGGCCTATTCTGGAACGTAGAGGTTGAAGAAAGGAGATAAAATTCTTTGAATAATAAAACAAAATACTTCCTCATATATTGGAAAGAAGACATTTTGCCTTAAACAGATATTTTGATACTAGGTGATTTTTGGCTCTTAAAAATGAGCAACTAAGCAAGAACCTAAAAGGATGAGTGGGTCCCAGTAACACGGTGGCTGCCCAGGCATCAAGAGAGAAGTATCAGTAGGGCAGTGTCAGTGACAAGCAGGATAAATGTCAACGAAACTGTAAAGGAGCCTGGATACAGCTGCAAAATTCATAGAAGCAGGGATTTGATGGCAAAGAAGATCAAAACAATAAATAATGAGTATCAATTTATGTTCCCTCTGAGGATATGTAGAATAACTTGGGGCAATATGGACTTGTATGCATTTTGAAGCTGCAAATGGTTGTTTTGCTGTGAGGGATCCATGTTGGAAGACCAGAAGGAGGACTTGTGATACTATGACTTATAAAATATTTGGTTTATATCCACATTTCCTTCACCCACAATTACTGGCTCACAGTTGCCCGAACCCTTTGAATTTCGTAAGAGTTGAGAGTGATAAAAGTGTCTTTTGCTGTGTTAACAAGGTTACTGTGGGAAAGCACCTAAGGACGGAGGCAGGTTGCCAATGGAACCAACCATTTGATTAGAGGTTTGAAACTTTCAGTCCATTCTCCAACCTCCAGGGAGGAGAGAAGAGCCAGGGGTTTAATGAATTGCGAATATCTGGTGATTTAATCAAGCATACCTATGTAATGAAGTCTCCATTAAAAACCTAAGAGGACTGGATCCAAAGTGTCTAGTTAGGTCAACCGGTAGAAATGCTAGGAGAATGGCTCATCTGGAGAGGGCATGGAAGCTCCACTTCCTTTCCCCGCACCTTGCCCTATGCATTTCTTCCATTTGGCTGTTCCTGAGTTATATCCTCTTATAATCAGTGGGCTAACAGTGAATGCAGCTGGTAAGTAACATGTTTCTCTGAATTCTGTGAGCCATTTTTGCAACTTAACTGACCCCAAGGAGGTATGGGAACCTTTGATTTATAGCCAGTCATTCAGAACTACAGGTAAAACTTGGGAGTTGAGGCTGACATTGAATCAGAGGGGGTTGTTAATCTCCATTCTGTAGTCAGTCAGTCAGAAGCATAGGTTCAAGCCTGGGTTTGTGGCTGGTGTCTGAAGTGTGTGTGGGTTGGAGTGGGGAAGGACAGTCTTGTAGGACTGAGCTTTTCACCTGTGGAATCTGATGCTATCTCTGGGTAGATAGGGTCAGAATTGACTTGAATTCTTGGGCACCCTGCTGGTGTTCTGAGTGTTGTTTGTTGGTATAGGGAAAACTCTCCACCCTATGTGGGAAATTGAGTCACAGAACACCAATTCACTGACTGAGCACTGGGCATCATTTAACTTATCATATTCCCTCTTTTCTAACTCTCAGAACAAATAAAGTAACAAACAAAAGTAAGAGTGACAACAAGATAATACTGCTTGGTCTTCCTTCCATAACTCATCTATAAATTGAAATCAGCCACAATAAGCCCCCAAACTTCTCCCTTACCTTGAGGGTTCAAATTCAAACTGTCTCTAAGTTCTGCTTATCATGCCTCCTCTGGCTTCTCCAGATCTTCTCAGATTCTCTCTGCCTTGTCACTCTTCCTTAGATCGGTCACTGACTGATCCACGTGCTATTGCAATAAATCATAACTCGTGTCCCTGTCTGCAATCTTGTCCCTTTCAAATCCATCTTTCACAAGGCTACAAAAAGATTCTATGAAAAACTCAAGCATATCCAATGGCCGTCTAACTCCTACAGTGATGTCCATCTCCCACAAATCTGTTTCATTCGGTATTCAAAGCCCTTCCTCGTCTCGCCAACCACGTCAGACTCCTCCTTTGCCATTCCTTCACACTGGTATGGCTTTGCTAAGCTACTTGTGATCACGGAGTCTTCTTGGCCTGGGAATCCTCTTTGTCTCTCCTTTCTACCCTCTGCTATTCATCCTTGAAGGATCAGATTAAGCATTGCCTCCTCTGTGCAGACTTCTCCTATTTTTTTTCCATACTTCTTTGGCCTTTTATAGAAATGTTTCTATACCACAGTTATCAAATATAAAAAGGTACAATCCGTACCTCTTTACTCACATGTCTGTCTTCTACATGACGTAGAAATCTCTAAGGGCAACAGTGATTTTGTCTTAGTCTTTATTTCAGTGATACTTAGCGTATTGCTTGGCACTTAGTAAGTTATTGACCAAATAAATAAAAATAGCTTTTTTTTTTATCTTGGGATTTGCACATGAAGGACAGTATTTGTGAATTAGGTTTCTAGAGAATAAAAGTAAATTTACTTAATTTTTTCCCTAAGTATTCTGAATAATTACTTCAACCTTATTTCCTATGCATAGATTAAAATATAGATAATAGTATTGGAAAGATGAAGTTGCAAAATGGCAAAGTGAATGATTATAAATAAGTATATAAATCATTTTCTCTTGTGTTTTGAATTATGTAACTTAATTTTCTAGTTAAGTTTTGCTACATAGGCATAGTCTCATACACTTATGAAATAAAAATATATGTGTGATTAGTGTCTTTTTGAAATATAAATGGAATATAATGACTCAGAAATTATTTCATTAATTTCAACTTACTGATGACATAATAAGAGAAGAAAAACTTTGACATATCTAAGTGATCCTTTTAATGTGGAATTCTATTCAACTATGTTTTGCCTACTGATAACACTTTCAAATTTTACAAACTGTATTGGTGAGCTTCATAATGCTAAAAATATTTCTTTTACTTTATGAAATAAAAATGAAATTCTACTGAAAAATGAAGACTGTGAAAACACACTTTTCAATACTATCAAATATCAACCAAATCAACCCCAGTGTTTTATTTGCAGATTGTAATTGACAATGCTTTCAGCCCTCTGGACATTCATAGTTCTTCCTTCCCAACATAATCTCAGTTTTATCCAGGCGTCCATCCTCCTCTGAGTACATATGCATCAGGGACGTTGGGCCCAGCTTAAGGCCCCAAGTGGGTTTTGATTAGTCTGAACCAAATCCTGGCCTTTCTATTTTTAGTCAATGATTGAGCCGGATGCATGAGCATGGGATGGAATTCCATCCAGAGAAACAGGAGAAAGCCTCGGGGGAGGCTCGCCTGTATGCGATGACAAACTGGGGTAGCCTTGTGCTACCAGCAGGGTAATGACACCCAAACAGAGAGGGAACTAGGGGACTACAAGGAAGACAGATCAGAGCCCTCATTTAAAAATCCACAACCTTGTCTGACCCATGAAATTTTGGGTTTTTGAGATTATAAATTTTCTTAGTGTTTGAACTACTTTAAGTCAAAGTTTACTATTACTGATGGTCCCTGACTTATTGTGGTTCCACTAACAATTTTTTTTTGACTTTAGAATGGTGCAAAAGCAGAACACATTCAGTAGAAACCCTACTTCAGATTTCGAATTTTGATCTTTTCCCAGGATAGTCATATGCAACTTTCTCTGTGAGGCCTGGCAGCAACAGCTCCTAGTCAGCCACACGGTCAACGGATGCACAACCGATACGCAGTCTCCTTTAACCACACTTTTGTTTTCCACACTTCCATTTGTCTACAGTCCACTGTGGTCCAAGGATATTAAAGGGGAACTTTCAGAAATAAACAGTTCATGAGTTTCGAATCGTGAGCCATTCTGAGTAGCAAGCTGCAATCTCATGCGTCCAGCACCTTCCTGCCCTAGACATGAGTCATTTCTTTGTGCAGCATATCCATGCTGTGTGCGTTCCCCACCCAGTAGTCGTTTAGTAGCCTCCTGTGTTATCAGATCAACTGTTGTGGTACTGCAGTGCTTCTGTTTAAGTAACCCTCATTTTACTTGCTAATGGCCCCCAAGTGCAAGAGTAGTGATGCTGGCAATTCAGGTACACCAAACAGAAGCCATGAAGTGCTTCCTTTAAGTGAAAAGGTATGTATGTATATATGTATGTATGTATGATGTATGTAGAAGAGAAAACAGTATATGATAGAGTTAGATGTTATCCATGGTTTCAGGCATCCACCAGGGGTCTTAGAACATGTTCCTAATGAATGAGGAATCTCCATTGTGTTGCCAACATTCTTCTGTTACTGTGTGGTGTGTTTTTGCATCCTATCTTGTCTACAAAATGACCACTGAGTCTCCTACTTCTGGTAAGAAGTAGAAGAACGCTATTACTTTCAAGACGAAACTCAAGGTAATTGCCCAGTGTGATGGCAGCAAGCCACGATTATATGAATTACATGGGATATTCAACATTTTATTATAATAGGTTTTGTGTTAGATGATTTTGCCCCACCGTAGGCCAAAGTAAATATTCTGGGCATGTTTAAGGTAGGCTGAGCTAAGTTACATGTTCAGCAGGGTAGGTGTATTAAATGCATTTTCAACTTACAATATTTTAAAATTATGATGGAGTTTTTGGGAAGTAAACTCTAAGACAAGGAACATCTGTACTTGAAGCTGAACACAACCCAAATGATACAATGTCCTGTAATAATGGCTTCTGGAACTCATACTACAACAGTTTCAGTTAAGTTCAATTTAGGGTCAAGCATCTGACTACCAATTATATTTCTTGCACACATACTACTCACACTCTCATTATGTAAAGATAATATGAAAATTATACTACACTTCATAAATAAGTAAAGGAAGTATATTTAAAGTTCAGGTGGAATTATGAGTAAGCAGATGTCTACCCTGTTAATGGGGAAGAAAAAATCCCCATGTAAGTTCCATAGCAAAGAAGCTGCTTCAACAAGGTTTTGAAGGGGAGTGAGTTAAGATCTTGTTTGATTGTAAATACCAGATCTTGTTTGATTGTAAATACCAGAACACCCAATTAAAAACTGAATATTTTTCTTCACGAAATTTTAAGGTGAGCAATTCAGGATAAGATGTTCATAGGATCAGTGATGACACTGATGATCCAAGTTTTTCCCCACCATTCTTAGCACACGTGTGCGTCCCTTCTTGAGGACAGGGTGACTGCTGCAAGTTCAGGTACCACGCCTGCTTTTGGAAAGGGAGTGAGAGAACGGGGATAAAGAGCTTTCTACTTTTGAAGTTCTTCCTCCCTGCCTCTTTCTTTTCTTTCATTCTCTCTCTCTTATTTTCTTTCTTTCTTGATGAAGCAACCTTTCTATGATACACATATTCTGTCATATCTGACACACTTATTGTACCGTATGCCTAACCTGAAGCCAAGGAGGAGATAACCTAGGCCACTGGCTGTGAGGAATGAGAGAATGATGATGTGTTTAGACCCGTCGTGAACCGTCCTCCGGAGCAGCAAAACCTCCCTGCTGTCAAGATGTTTCCAGCATAAACTTGACAATTGAGATTACCCCAGCATGACTGAGGTAAAAAGTGGCAGTTGTTGAGAAGGCAAAAACCAAATTATTCTTGGAGCTGAGAATAGCAGGTGCAAGGAGGACTGGAGCATCAAGGCAAGTTTGGGAAACTACAAGTAGTTTGGTATTTCTGGTGGATAACGTTTGAGGCCTTGTGACTAAAATGCTGCTGTGGAGGATCGAAGGAGCAAGCAGATGCCAGCATTGTCATCTGTCCCGAGGTAAACAAAAGTGCTCAGGTTTAATAGCTATAAAAGTATATTAAATAGGGAAATAAATTGATAAGATCTGAATTTAGAAAATAACTCTAAGAGATGTATTATGAAGAATGGATTTGGGTGGGTGAGACTAGAGCAAAGATCATATTAGGAAGCTCCCTAGGTAGTTAATTTGAGGATGGACGAGCACTGGAAATAAGTCAGTAGTTGAGGGTACGACCTTCGAGAGATAGATTGTTGAGACTGATAAGGCAAAACCCAGGGCTCTTGAAGATTAATTGGATATAGCATGTGAGGGGAAAAGGAATGTTAAGAATGACTTAGGTTTTGAATTAGACAAATTGAAAAGTCTAATAATAAAGTTAATGCTAGAGGAATAAGAATAAGTTGGTGACAGGAAGATCTTGAGCCCCTCTAAGGTATGCTGTTTGAGATTATCTCATAATTGTGAAGGCAGAGATATAAGACAAAATGCGACACATGAGGATGAGGTTTTATGAACTAGACACTGTTGTGAGTTAAACTTTTAGTATTTTTGAAGACTTTAATCCAAATTATTGCATAATACCTTTCCTCATTACTTTTGTTTCTTCCAGCAAGGATTAGGATAAGCAACTGCAAGACAAGCCCTACATTGTTTCTAAGGGCGAATGGCGTGATCCACGAAACACGTGGACGACTGACCCTAGTTCCAGTTCTAGAGATTTAGTTTAGCAGAGTACATGGAAGAGGACATGTTATCACAGGAAGGTTGTGAGTGATAGTGAGGATTGGAACGCCACCTGGAAGCAGCCAACTCCAAGTGAAATGCAGAAAATTCACCTGGATAAACATGAAGTACCCTTAAGAATCATGTAGTCCTAAGAATGTTAGAGAATGAGACTACATCCATTCAAAAAGTCTTTGTACTTACAGTTCTGAAGATCCCAGCAATAATGCAAATAATCAATTTAGGCTTTGCTTTTGAGGGGAAATCTTACCAAATTGTTCTCAGTACTGAAACATCTAAGATAACTTCAAATTTAAGGTATTTATAAGTTTAGTACATTGGATTTATGAGTTAGTTTCTGTCAGGAAGATTATGTGTGTTAAATCATGTAATAAAAACCCTTCAAAGGCAATACTTGAGGTGATCTAACTAAATTCACTTTATACACAGACTATTAACCACTACCATTCATACCTCAGTCCCGTTCCCTGGCCACTAACTGCTTGACCTACAAAAGTCCAACATTAACAAGAAAAAAAATCTGCCTTGACATCAACGACTCCCACCTCACTGTAGCCACACCCTCTATCACATCCTAGAAGAGATCCTTGCATCTCCTAAACCACATTTCCCTGGTCTAACCCAGGAACCACCAAGTTTCACATGTAGGCAAGAGGGAGATAATAGAACTAATAAAGTGCTTACTTTATACCCACTTTATGCTATAGCAGTTTCTCAGTTGGTGCGCTGTCCATTTTGTGATGCTTATAGTGCAGGAAATGTCCACATCTCACATTGGACAGCATCAGGAGTTTGGGTTCCTTCACTGAACAGCAAAGTGACACTCCAAATTAATTCGATACTACTATATCTTAATGAGCATATGCCTGTTCTCTTGATAACCCAAAATGTTCTCCTTCAGGATGGCACATGCTATTTCAACATACCTTTTAAGGTACATATTTCCTAATGAATATGTGGAGTACTAAACATTTTCAATCATATATTTTATACTACATCTAAAAAATATTAACTACCATTAACCTAAGCTCCTCAGGAAGGCCTCTCTTCCTTGTCTATCTCTGTCAAGGGTCTCAAAATCCCTGGAAGATGTGTCTATAGCATAATGAATACAAGGGGGGACCCCCCCAAAAAGGAATTGTCTTCTGGAGGGTGGGTCTCAGGTAGTACAGGCTTTCCTTGCGAGGTGAGTGTTCTAGGAACCTATCTGTATCAGTGCACCAGCTGGTATTATTGTGAGAGGCTGCATTTGGCTTCAGTGAGTATTTTTTGGAGGCTCTTTCAGTGTATTTGCCTACTTCACATTGGGTGATTTACAAGTGCACCCATCCACACCGCGCTGAACATTCAGTTTTTGACCAAAAACAGCACCACCCCCATGCCTCACCTGCCCTATTCCCCCAGTGTCACCCCCAGAGACTTAGTTTTGTTTCTCTGGATGAAAAAAGTGCTCAAAGGGAAACATTTTGGTGACGGTAAGGGTGAAACAAAAAAACAGCAGAAGCACTAAAAGGCAGCAAAATCGATGAGTTCAGAACCTCTTTTGAGCAGTGGGAAAAAATGTCATGATCAGTGTATTGCATCAGGTGGAGAGTACTCTGCAGGTGACTGAATTTTAAACATGTAAGAATAAATCCACAGTTTTTTACAAATAAATCCCACTTTTTTGGGGGGGGGCCCTCGTATATGGGCTAAATGTGTGGTGGGATCTGCTACTCCATAATCTACAGTAATTCATGTCACATATTCTAAACATTGAACATTTAGCTTATAAAGAGGTGGTTAAAGTTTTCCTACTCATGACAAACACAAAAACTATATACGTTTTCACTGTAACCTCTCTTGTGGATACTAAATATTTTCTTGGACAAATTCAATGATATGTTTTAAATATGCTATAGTACTCCTTTCACCTAACCTTTTTAATGTTTTCCAACTTACGTATGGTTTTCCGTTCCCCCCTGAGTGTCACGAGGTTCCTTCTCCCCCCATGGCCACAGTGTCGCTGTTAGAGGAGTAGAAATCTGAGTAACCGACTTAGAGAACAGTAGTCTAGCAGTGTAAAGACATGGATTTCTTACAACCCTGTAGCTGCACTTTTAGGCACACATTCTGGAAGAAGCATTGCATGTGCACCAGATGATTTGTATAGGATGCTCATAGTAGTGCTATTAATATTAACTAAGAGCTAGAAATAACTCAAAGCCCATTGAAGGAAGATTCGAAAATCATACAGCAATGAAAATCAATCTATTACAGTTTCTGTAAGACCAGACATGACTTTAAGGAACAATGTTGAATCAAAAATGCTAGTAACACGGAATGATCACAATTATACATTACATCACGCAAGACTGAATTATATATATTTTCAGCAATATAGTTATCTTTGTACAATTAAAAAGAAAAGCAATAAAATGTTTAAATTTTAAAAATGTGGTTTTTCCAGGGAGGAACACACTAGGACTTCTTTCTTTTAAAATGAATAATTGTACTTAGGTTTCTTTCTTTTTTCTTTTCCTTTTTTTCCTGCAAGTTTGTAAGTTTAGACCACCAATTCCCACTCCCAACCCTGGCCTTTGGTAACCACAAGTCTGATCTCTTTTTCTTTTTTTCTTATTCTTTTTTTTTTGCCATCTTGATAGATTTTTTTTCTTTCCACATTTTGAATATATCACACTACTGACCCCATTGTTTCTATGACATAGACTATTCTTTTTTTTAATTTTAATTTTTTATTGTTATTCAGTTACAGTTGTGTGCCCTTTCTCCCCATCCCTCCACCCCACCCCGGCTGACCCCCCTCCCTCCCCCACCCTCCCCCTTGATTTTGTCCATGTGTCCTTTATAGTAGTTCCTATAATCCCCTCTCCTCACTGTCCCCTCCCCACTCCCCCCTGCCCATTGTTAGATTGTTCTTAACTTCAATGTCTCTGGTCATATTTCGCTTCCTCTCTTCTTCTATTCATTATGTTCCAGTTAAAGGTGAGATCATATGGCATTTGTCCCTCACCGTCTGGCTTGTTTCACTTAACATAATGCTCTCCAGTTCCATCCATGCTGTTGCAAAGGTTTCTAATGAGGCTTTTTGTTTGTTTTTAGATTTAACATATGAGTGAGATCGAGCAGCAGTTGCCTTTGTCTTTCTGACTCATTTCATTTAGCATAATGCCCTCAAGGCCCATCCTTGCATCTCAAATGGCAGGATTTGCTGCTGCTTTTTTTTTTTTTAATGTCTGAAAAACATTCCATTGTATGTCTACACCACAGCTGCATCCGTTTGTCTATCGGTGCAGACTTGTGTTGTTTCCCCGTTTTCGCTCCTGTGGATAACGCTGATACGGAAGTGGGGCAGGGTGCAGATGTCTTTGTGACATAACGTTTTTGTTTCTTTCAGATATATTTCCAGAAATGGGATTGCTGGAACATATGGTAGTTCCATTTTTCATTTTTTGAGGAACCTCCCTACTATTTTCTGTACTGGCTGCACCAATTTGCAATCCCATCAACAGTACACAAGGCTTCTCCTTCTCCACATTTCCATCAATGTTTGTTACCTCTTGTCTTCTCGATGACCATTGATAGCCATTCTAATATGTACGAGGTGATAGCTCATTGTGGTTTTGATTTCCATCTTCCTCATGCTTAGTAATGTTGGTGGATTGGATTAAATTTATAAATAAATGATAAAAAGGAGTCACCAGAGGTTTAATATATTGCATATAGATGGTAATTATGTGCCAGGAAGCAACCAAATCAGTGTTTTTCAAACTATTACATACATACATATCACTTGGGGATTTTGTCAAAATTCAGATGCTGATTCCGTAGGTCTGGGGTAAGGCCCTCAATTCCGAGTTCCTGACAAGTTGCAATGTGATGCCTATGCTGCTTGCTCATGCACCATACTTCGAGTAGCACGTGTTCAAAGTTTTCCCATTTCTGATATTTAAAATTTATATTTATTTAAGCTGTAGAGTTTTCAGGAACAAAGAAGCTTAAATAAGAAGTACTTGCACTTCAATGCTAAAAGTAGAAGTATAGGTAACAAGGATAAGCTGTCAACAACTGTAGATATTGAACTGAAAATTCTAGAGGGGTTTATTCTGTTTCTTGATGTAAAGATTAGGTCTCTTTCTTGACTAATGTTCTGCTTATAATGCTAGAAAACAGTGCCTTTTTAGAAAAGATATTGCAAGGTGATTCTCAATTAGTGCTTAGATTTTAATATTCTTGGTTAATATCTGGTGTCTCTTTTCATTAAAAAATGTGGAAGATGTGTTAAATTATTTTCAGAATCCAATTAAGAACATATGGTTTGGATTTATTAATTTCCATTTAATGCACAGGATATTTAACTTGAAAAAATGTCCTGTTCTGCATGTTACTTTTTATTATAAGATCCAGTTCAATATATGAATGATGTTCCTTGTCTCGCCTGGTTTGATAGGATATAGATAATTCTGTTTAATCTAAGTTGTTTTTTTTTCTTTTGTCCTTGGGTAAGGTAGACAAATTGAGTTTCACTTTTAGTTTATTTATTCTGTCAGAGATTCTGAATCAGGTGTTTGAAGTTGCTGTCTGACTAGAGAAAGTCAACATCTGCTGGGTTGATTTATTATTTATGTATTAGATTTTATGGCAGTTTTCCTCTGAAGAGCTAAAAGTGTTCTACACATAATTCTCACACTTTTCAAATACCTTTCACAAGAAACACCTATAAACATCTCAACATGAAAAGCGACAGAGAAGGGACAGAATGAGGAAAACAGGGAAGAAGAGGACCCCAGGGCAGTGATCACAGCCTCACACAGGAGGTGTGCCTAATAATCTCAGAATTCACTTTGCAAGGCCACTGGGGATGTGTGTGTCTCTGTCAAAACTTCCCCCTGCACGTCTGTCATCAGTGCATCCTCCTGGCTCCCGGAACCTCTTCCACTCCGACAGCTTCCCGCATCCTGTTCATTAGGACAATCCAGAATTCAGTATGGAAATACTAAAATGAGTAATTTTAGTATTATTACTAAACCCCAGGCCCACCTAATGGTTCTTGCTCTCCACTCCTACAAATACTGGGATTTTTGAGAAGGTGGGCTTATGGTGGGGAAAAAATAAAGGTTCTTAAAACCTGTTGTATATATTTCATCAGACATGTGCCTAATTTTAACTATTAAAATACATTAAAAATTGATTTTAACTATTTGAAATAAATAGATGAGGTATGACTGGAAATTATTAAAGGATTTTATTCAGTTTTGGGATATGAAAGTATACTTTACATGTTTGATTTTTATAGTTAGGCATTGCTTAAAAATTGGAAATTAAAAATGTTTAAATTATATATATATCTGTGATTTTATGTAATGCCTAAGTACTTTACATTTTTCAGTACTTTAATATAAAAAATTAGAAAGTTATTAATGAAATAATCCTTTCTGAGTTTCTTCATATGCATATTTAGTTTGATAGCTGAGGCAAAAGATATAACTTCTCTTTAATTCTTATAGGAAGGAATTCATAGTCTGAAATAGTGTATACTATAAAAATGACTAAATATGTCCTAGGAAATAAAGTGAAATCTGCTGAGTTAATATGAATTTTAAGTATATAATTCTACGTTTCGCAATAAGATTCACAATTGTATATTGAATTTCTTATTTTTGACTCATGTTAACGCTCTCTGTATTTACTTTTCTAATAGAAAATAGAACTGCAAAACACAGAAAGGTATTAGGAAAAAAGCAGGAAAATATGGTTGAGTGCTATATTTTTAAAATGAAAGTTACTAAAGTACCTTAATATTTATTATTTTTCTAAAATATATCTAATGAATCAAGGGTTCTTAGAGTTATAACCAATACTCACTACTTAAACTGAATTCATTACCAGACTCAATTAAGTAAACAATAGTAAAGAACTTGACTGCAACTAGAAAAGTGTTTTTGTGTGAATGATGAAAATAAAAATATATCTATTCTGACCTTCTAAGATCATGACAATAGAAGCAGAAACCGGAGATGTCTTTGCTGCTCTCTGCTTCCCTCTGATGCAAGCTCTGTTTCCACAAGGCCGCCATATGAGGGATTTGTCCCAATACAGCTCACCTTTGTTGCACTGTTTGCACTGGGGTGTATATCAAAGCACTGGCTGGAATGAGCCGGCGTTAGAGATACGTGTGTTTCTGAAATAGAGTATCCGTCTTCTTTCACATTCTCTTTAAACATGTGAAGAAGGAAACTTGGTATAATACTCTTTTCATTCATCCTTGATGAAACATTTGGGTTTCAACACTTTCCTTGCTGAGAACATATTTATTTGAAACAGATGTCTTGAAATATTTCATAAGATGGATCTGATTTCTCACTTACAAAAAGGCCACCCATACCAATTCAGTACCTTTCAATATATTTCTTTATTACCATGTAGACCTTGGCTCTTTATGTAGCTTGCGTAGATCATTTAGTGCATTACAGTCTCTCCATATGTTAAAAGGTAATAACAAGATTCTCTTTCTGCATCTTGATACTGTTAGACTTCTTTTAAAGACACACTGTTGTCTGTAGTGCCTTAGAAAGTTTCATGTTCGTCAGACCTTACAGAAGCTGAAGGTTGAATCAAGCTGAAAGGAATAGACAGGACTTAGCTGGCCTGCTGGTTAAGGTTGAAGACTCTCTTCAAAGGGGATTACGTAGTCAGAGAGGCAGGAAATGGATGGAGACTGTGAAATTGGAATACATCTGGAATGAAGGAACCAAGTAGTTGGATTGGAGGCCAAAAAGTTGGTTGGAATGAGTTGGGGCTTAAATACTTGGATAAAGAGTTAATAGACACTTTCATCTTCGGAGCAGTTGACCATGTGTGAGGTGGGAATGGCAAGGGGAAGGCAATGTTTTAGCACCGTTTTGAGAACTGTGTATGAAAGGTGTCCAGTGCGCACCTCAGGCCAAGTTGACAAGCCATAGGGTGATACCATTTAGGATGAAAAAGAAAAAGAGGAATACATGTGGCAGATATTTCAAAGGAAGCTTTCCTAAGAATTGGAGACTGACAGAATGTCAGGGGTAACGTTGTCCCCTTATAGTTTTCCCAAGTGTTTTGCTGAAAACATTAGGAAAATGAGTAATAGTGAAATTAGGATAGATGATGGCTTTGGTTTTAAAAAATGTCAATTTAGATTTTAGGCATGTTAAATTTGAGACAAGGAAATTTCCAGGAGAGAACAAAATGATTCATTGAGGAGATAAAGAGAAAATACAAATTTGGGAACTAACTTTTATAACATTTAAATCCTAAGGCTTAGGAAGAGAGAAACTGACTGGATTTGGGATAAAATGAGTAGTGAGTTTTAATAAATAAAATTAAAGTTTTGAAAAGTAGCAATTGAAATTGGCCTAAGTGAATACAATTTGGTGGCATTGGACCAATTGTTGCACATTTTTCCTTAATGATAGAAATAAAGTATGTCATTACAGAACAGTTTTACAAATGAGGAAAAATATAAACAAGGAAGAAAAAAAAAGCAACCTTGAAATCAAATCCCGTGGCAACAGCTATGAACATTTTAACAAGTGTCTTCTTTTTACATGTCATTCCATAGTTGATGCTGGATTTTTTGTTAAACTTAGTATTTTCCAAAGCTTTTCATGAACTTTGGTCATACCATAAAAAATTTTAATGATCATGTATTAATGACTGTCTTCATTGAATTTCATCTGCAAGAGTGGTTAAGTGGGCAGCTTTGAAATCAAACAGCTTTGTGAGTTAAGCCAGTCAGTGAAACACAGATACCACATGATCTCACTGATATGTGGAATATAAGGAACACAGTAAACAAACAAAATAATAACAAGCTTAGATACATGAAACAGACTGACAGCTCCTGGAGGGAAGAGGGGGCGGACAGGATGAAAGGTGGTGAAGGGATTAACTGAAGAATGTTTATGCACAACCTATGGACACAGACAACCATGGGGGATTGATTTAGGGAGGGGGTGCTAAGTAGAGGTGGGGAAAGGGCAAGAAAGCGGGAATTGTAATAGCATAAACAAAAAATAAATTTAAAAAATTGGTGGCGTGTATGCTGTTTGGCTTAGAATAAACATCATTATTTTAAGTAAAAAAAGCAAAATATGAACTTGTGTATGATCTTCGGTGAATTATTTAATTTGTCTAAGCCTAGATAATTTCACCTGAAAATAGAAGAACACAAATGAGACATATTTCGTAAACACTGAAAAGGTTAAAGATATCATACGTAAAAACATTTAGCACAGTATCTGTTGATACCGTAAGCACAGGGTCTACAGCTCTTACAGGTCTTCCTGGGATTATGTGTTCCTCTTTTCCTTTGTCTCCATATTTCCCCCTTGACTCTGTTCATATTTGTTCATCCCTATTTCTTTACATTGTTCTCTTTTTTCCCCTCCCTTCCTTTTTTGTTTCTTTTTAATAAGAACTACGTTTTTCATCTTGAGTCTGGGAAAGAGAAAAACTGTAAAAATTCTATAATAGCTTGACATCTGTTCCCCATTCCCAACCATTTTAGCCAAGTAGATCACTAGGTATGTCACTCATAGATGCCTCTGCACCCAGGCTAGTCACTGGCTTAGTGCTTTCGCCTCAGATAGCTTTGAACAGGGTGTTTCTTCTTGCTTGTCTGGAAGTAAAACCCAACTACTTTGGGGCACAGTTACTGCACTCCATCTTCTAATTTGACTCCCGTCGTGCCCTGCTCAGAACCTTTTGGTCTAACACAGATCTACCATTTATCTCTTACCTCTCACCCTTCCCATAGGTTACCGCATCATTCTCAAAATTAACCTGTCCCATTTCTCTTCTAAATTAGGAAGCTTACCAGCAAATGTGTTGCTAAAAACCTATGTGAATAGTGCAAAGAGGGGAAAACTATTGAGTTCTCAAAAGCTCAG
Source organism: Desmodus rotundus (assembly GCF_022682495.2). Lineage (NCBI taxonomy): Eukaryota > Metazoa > Chordata > Mammalia > Chiroptera > Phyllostomidae > Desmodus > Desmodus rotundus. Next base: position 135,841,973 of record NC_071387.1, read on the forward strand.
ATTCTCCTAAAAGTAACAAACTAAAATGCCATTACTTCTGCATGGCCCATTTACCACGTGGTTTCAGCAGTACAAACTGAGTAAGCACCACTTTTAAGCTGCTATTTCTTTAGTTTTATTAAAATATAGTTAATACACAAAATTATATTAATTTTATGGGTTTTAACCTAACAAAGTGAACACCATGCTGAGTCTAGTGATCATGTGACACCATACAAAATAGTTACAATATTATTGACTATATTCCCTATGCTGTACATTACATACTTGTGACATTTATTTTGTGACTGGAAATTAGTACCTCTTATTACTTCTCACCTTTTTTCCCCTTCCCCATGTCCTTCCTCTCTGGTAACTTTCAGTTTTTTCCTGTGTCTCTGAGCCTTTCTCTGTTTTGCTTATTTATTTGTTTTGTTTTTTAGGTCCCACATGTAAGTGAAATCGAACAGTATTTGTCTTTGTCTGTCTCACATTTTACTTAGCATAGTAAATGCTATAAGAATAGCATAAGAATGGACCTCTAGGTCCATTCAAGTTGTCACAAATGGCAAGACTTCTTAATATTTCATTATTACACACACACACACATCTTCTTTATCCATTATTGATTGATGGACACTTAAGTTGCTTTCATATCTTGGACATTGTAAATAATGCTGCAGTGCCCATAGGAGTGCATGCATATTTTCATAACAATGATTTGATTTTCTTGGATAGATACCCAGAGGTGAAATCCTCAGTCATATGGTTGTTGTATTTTTAATTTTTTGAGGAACCTCTATACTGTTTTCCATAGTGGGTGTACCAGTTGGCAATCCCACCAATAGTGCGTGAAAGATCCCTTTTCTCTATATTCTCACAAACACTTTTTGTTTTGATTTTGATAATAGCAAACCTGAGAGGTGTGAGGTGGTATTGCATTGTGGTTTTGATTTGCATTTCCCCAATAATTGCTGATGTTGAGCATCTTTTCAGATGTCTGTTGACCATCTGTGTAAAAGTCTTCTTTGGAGAAAATGTCTATTCAGGTCCTTTGACCATTCTTTAATTGTGTTATTTGGGTTTTTTGATGTTGAGTTCTTTACGTATTTTAGATATTAACCTCTTACGTGTCATTTGCAACTACCTTCTCCTGCTCAGTGGGTTGGCTTCCCATTTTGTTGGTTTCCATCACCGGGCAAAAACTTTTTTGTTTGATGTAGTTTCATTTGTTTATTTTGGCTTTTGTTGCCCTTGTCTGGGGAGACATATCCAAAAAATATCACTAAAACCAATGTCAAATAGTTTACTGCCTGTGTTTTCCTCTTGGATTTTTTAATGGTTTCTAGTCTTTTATTTAAGCCTTTAACTCATTTAGAGTATTTCTTGTATATAAAGTAATGCAAAAGTATAAGAAAATGGTAATTTGGTTTTTTTGGATGTAGCTGTCCAGTTTTTCCAGTACCATTTATTGAAGAGACTGTTACTTTCCCCATTGTATATTCTTGCCTCCTTTGTCATAGATTAATTGATCATGGAAGCATGGGTTTCTTTCTGGGCTTTCTATCCCATTGATCTATGTGTCTCTTTTTGTGCCAATAGCATACTGTTTTGCTGTAGCTTTATAGTGCATTTTAAAAATTCTTTCTATTATTTAAAAAAAATTAACCTTGAAGGTGATTCTTTTTGTTTTTGGAGGGTAGAGGTATGTGTATGTGTGATTTTTAAATATATTTTATTGATTATGCTATTGCAGTTATCCCATTTCCCCCCTTTATTCCCTCTGCCCTGCACTGCCCCCTCCATTTCCTCCCCTTAGTTCTTGTCCATGTGTCATACATATAAGTTCTTTGGCTTCTACATTTCCTATACTATTCTTACCCTCCCCCTGTCTATTTTCCACCTACCATTTATACTTCTTATTCCCTGTGCCTTTTCCCCCATTCTCCCCCCTCATTCTCCCTGCTGATAACCCTCCATGTGACATCCATTTCTATGACTCTGTTCCTGTTCTAGTTGTTTGCTTAGTTGGTTTTTGTTTTTGTTTTAGGTTCAGTTGTTGATAGTTGTGAGTTTGTTGTCATTTTACTGTTCGTATTTTTGATGATCTTCTTTTCCTTAGATAAGTCCCTTTAACATTTCATATAATAAGGGCTTGGTGATGATGAACTCCTTTAACTTGACCTTATCTGAGAAGCACTTTATCTGCCCTTCCATTCTAAATGAAAGCTTTGCTGGATACAGTAATCTTGGATGTAGGTCCTTGCCTTTCATGACTTGGAATACTTCTTTCCAGCCCCTTCTTGGCTTGTAAGGTTTCTTTTGAGAAATCAGCTGACAATGTTATGGGAACTCCTTTGTAGGTAACTGTCTCCTTTTCTCTTGCTGCTTCTAAGATTCTCTCCTTATCTTTAACCTTGGGTAACTTAATTATGATGTGCCTTAGTGTGTGCCTCCTTGGGTCCAACCTCTTTGGGACTCTCTGAGCTTCCTAGACTTCCTAGAAGTCTATTTCCTTTGCCAGATTGGGGAAGTTCTCCATTATTTGTTCAAATGAGTTTTCAATTTCTTGCTCTTCCTCTTCTCCTTCTGTCACCTCTATGATTCAGATGTTGGAATATTTAAAGTTGTCCCGGAGGGTGTGTGTGTGTGTGTGTGTGTGTGTGTGTGTGGCCTGAGATAGAAGGAAATGAGAAAGACTTTTGTTACAACAAAATTTGTGACTTTCTAACAAGGATACATAGAAAATAGAGAAAATCATGCTGCCCGGGGTCACTTGAAGAAGAGACAGGAGATAATTTTTTGTCATTTCTGCCAATAATTTATGAAATTAACTGATCAAGCACATTTTACATTTGCAGTTTTGATGAGCTGCTATGAAAATGTCGCAAAGTAACTAAACCTGCCTTGCTGTTCTTCTCATGCCCATAAAAAAATTGTCTCTGACAATTCCAATCCTTCTTAACAGGCCTCACGGTTATACTTCTCCAGTGTTGGTATGATGAGTTAGCTCTAAATACACATTGCATTTAAAGATGCATTCAGTACTTTTTATTTTATAGGAGTAATGTTTAAAAAAAAAGATTGGTCCTCATTTACAGCTTTGGTATTTGTAGTAATTCTCAGGTAAATCTCAGAGATACAAGTATGCACTTTGTAAAATATATAGCTTAAGTGCACTAAGTAAATCCACCCTTGGTGTTTATCATTATTTTTATTCAAATCATTTGTTTTGTTTCACACAAGTAGAGAGATTGTATGCTAAATTTGGGTGATCTAAAAGTAAGTATGTGATATTTAGAAAGAACACATGTCCAAGCTCACTGTTTGTTAAATGGAAAAGATTCAGTCCACCAGAAGCTTCTATTATAAACATTGTGACTTCGTGCAATTTACAAAATATTCTGTCTCCATTAAACAGTAAACCTTTGACCCCATCAAATATATGTGATATTTAAATTTTTTATTATAAAATAATACTTTGAGGTTTAATGTTGACTCTTATCATAAGTTACTGTAACAAATGTACTTAAGTTTTCATGCTTCTGTTTTTCTATTAATGTAACAGGTAGTGTTGACAGTTGACTTGACCTGCAGGGTTACATTAGGCTTTACGTCAGATGCCAGGCATTTCTATTTAGTGAACTTTGGTTAAGATATAAATGAAGCAGCATTAACTGGTTGACTATCAAATAACTGCCGTGTGAAAATGGTATCTCCTTTTCCAGAGGCTGTTCCAGGAAGGTCAATAACTTGTCCAAATGACAGCATTAATTTTCTACACCAACATTAACTTTTCTCTTGTTAAAATTTTCAAACATATACAAACCTAGAAATAACAGTATGATGAACTCTTTTGTGCCTGTTGCTCAGTTTAAAAAATGATGAAGTCTTGGCCAGTTTTGCTTCATTTACCTTTGTTCCCACCTTTCTTCTCCCTGTTTTATTTTGAAGCAAATACTAATGTTACTTAAATATAAGTCAAAAAATATTGAAGAAATTACCAACAGTACTATTAAAATACTTAAAAATTATAATTTCTTAATATTATAAAGTAAAAGGGGCTCAAATTTATCTGCCTCATTTTTATCTTGTTTGAATTGTGGTTGAAATATTGAGGAAATTGGTTCATGAAATTGTTCTATTTTTTTCCTTCTGTTTTAACCTAAATCTCCCTTTCTTCTACCTTCTTTTAGTTTACTTTTGGAATTCAATGATTGAAATAACAGGATCACTTGGCAGATTATTCCACAGTCTGATGCATCCCTCTTATGTTGTTTACGATGTTATGCGGTCCCTGCATGTTCTGTAAGGTGGCTGCTCAAGAGGGTTCACAAGGCAGGGCTTCTGTTTTTTAAAAGTTTCATTTACAGGTGATATTGAGTACTTACATCAAGAAGGACCCATTGTGGGCTTTTCATGTTTTTTGTGGTCATTAATTATTATTTCATCATAGGATGAAAAATCATGATATCCTAATTCAATTAATCCTTACTTATTAGCTGCAACAGTTTTATAAAGAAAAAATTTCCCTCATCAACTATGTTGTTACTCAGTTCATATAGAAATTCCAGGTTGATGCTTCATATTTTTCCTTTATTGTTTTTGGAAAAAAATGAATTAATTATATATAGCATCTTCCTTAATAATCAAGAAGTTGTTTTTAAAAATCATAATGAACTTATGGATTTAAACGTATTTGAGTGTCTTTCATTAAAAATATAGTAATATTAATAGAATCACTGTTAGATAAATGGTAGAATACTATGCAAACTTTCTTTACATTGCTTATTCACTTAGTTATTTATACTTGGGATCACTCCATAGTGATATATACTAGTTATTATTTATTTTACAAATATGTATACTTTATTGTATGGATATGCAATAATTTATTCAAGTTCATTTTAATGGTTACTCTCAGTCATTTGTTATTGTAAATTATAGTAGTCTAACTGACAAATATTTGTGTAAATTTTTTGAATTTTTTCTGTGGTATCTTTAGGAAGATTTTTAGGAAGAGAGATTGCTATACCAAAGGTTAGAGCATTTATGATTTTGCTGGCTGTTGCCAAATTCCCTTTCCTATGGGTGCCCATTTTGCATTCCCCCCAGCAGTGTCTGAGTGCCCTTTGTCCTCAGCAGCATCAAGAAAATCCAGCTTTTAGATTTTTGTCAATTACAGCATTATGACACTCAGGCTAGTCCAAATGAAAAGCTAATACTTTTTTGACTACTCTATATTATTTGTCTTACACCTAATTTATATTGTTTGTAATATAAAAGCAATTGTACTACTACTTCTTGCTGTGAAAACGTGTGCTCCTTCATTTATTCCCAGATATTATTGTGATCTCTGCTAAAGTACACATGTGATTCTACTGACTTCTTTTTATGTATTTCAAACCATACCTGAATTGGGAATTAAGTATCCTAAAGACTGTTTCTAGGCTATCTCTGATCAGTTCAGTCTCTGAGGTGTATATGATGTAGTTACATTCTGCCTATTGTGTTCCTATGTAGGATGGTCTGTTCTGATGCGTGTGAGAGTGTTGACTAAATTGCTTTTTGGGGTGTTTCATTTTTCTGCTAAGTTTAAGCACTGCTTCAGATGCAGAAAGCTTAGAGGACTTTATTAAAACACAAACACACAGAACACTTTTTAAAAGCAATAAAAGCAAGACTGAACAATGTTGAATTTCTCAGCTCTTTGAGTCAATAATATAATTTCTGATCATGATATATACTACTTTCACTTATAGTCCTGAATTTTAAATTTTTGCCTCAAGCTACTTATTTTTCCTTAAAGGGAATCATTGATTTGCTCCCCCTGGAGCTGAATTTCAGACCCACAACCACCTGCGGCGATATGCTTGCGGTGACTGCAGAATCAGTCAGGGAAGGAGGCTGTGTGGGACTGAGCCAAGGGTGTCTGCTTTTCCAACTGGAGGAAATATCTCAGACTCCCTTTAACAAAAACAAACAAAAGCGATAGTTTGTGAAAATATTTATGAGATGGGGTGTAGAAACCAAACGCAGTGGTAGCCAATTAGGCCTTTTAAATTTAAGCCCATTCTTTTTTAGTAGAAACAAAAATAAGCCCAGTTTCCCAAAGCTCAGGTTCTGCCTTCTATTTCCTGAGAAGTTTTTGCAGAGGAATATGCTTTTATATTATCAAGGGATGAGTAAATGACTTTAATTTCTACTTATTCAGTTTGAAACCAAGTTCATTAAGTTCAGTTCAACAAATACTTGGTTGCTACAAAGCCAGGGGAGTTATGTGAGGTGTATGAGGAATGCAGAGATAAAGAAGACATGATCTCTGAGTTCAAGGACATCACCCCTCCTCCCAAGTTAACACAGTTTCTCCTGTTGATCTTTTGAAGTCTTTTTACACCTAACCTTTTGCAGTTGGAAAGATGATTCTGGGGATCATGTCAGAATCGTTAAACACCACTTCATTTGTGCATCTCTAAAATGGGGCTACAGTATCTTTAACTACTTGAAACACATTTATTTTAGATTTTTTGTCTGAGCTCTTCTCTGTCTGGACTACAAGTCTGGACTACATGCCCAGACAGAGAAATGAAGATGCTCCTGCCAGCAGAACATGAAGCAGGGAACACAGGCTGCTAAATCATTTCTGGGTTAAAAGTTGTGTTAAATGTTCCCAATATGTGGGAACATTTATAGTATCAGGGTAGTATCATGACTTAGTGCCAGGTGTTGGGACGTGGGTGAGCTAGTGAGGTGGACCCTCAGGAAGGAAACAGAATTTGGATGCAACTTATGGCATCTCCTCTGAGGACAGCACTGAGCATCAAGAATTTTTATAGTTTTTTAGGAAATATTGTGAAGGGAATTGCATAGTTAAACTACCTTACTTATCCTGAAATATGAAAGTAGTATAATAGGTAAAACTTTTTGGATGTCTTTAGTAGTAAGCTACTTTCTCTGCCTGCCATAAGGTTTTTCCCTGTGAAAGGACCTGAGAAAGAAAATATACAATGTAGATGATATATTTATTAAGAGATAAAATAAATCTCTTCAGAACCCAGAAAACTATGGGGGAGGAGGAGAAAGAAACAGAGGTAAGAGAAACATCCAGCTGAGATGTGTTGGTCCCAGTTGTCCCTCTAAAATAAAATCCCGGAGCAGACAGTACGTTAGATGTCAGAAGGCCACACTGAAACGGAGGAACTTTGGCTCCTCTTACCATTTGGGATTCAGTAGGGACAACTGGTAGTACTCTGTGGGCTGGAATTGAACCAGGGTTGTTCCAGAAACAACAGAGTCCTGCCCTGGCTGGTGTGGCTCAGTGGATTGAGTGCCGGCCTGCAAACCAAATCATCGCCAGTTCAATTCCCAGTCAGGGCACATGTCTGGGTTGCTGGCTGCGTCCCTGGTGGGGGGATGCGTGAGAGGCAGCCACACATTGATGTTTTTCTCCCTCTCTTTCTCCTTCCCCTCTCTCTAAAAATAAATAAATAAAATCTAAAAAAAAAAAAAAACAGAGTACTGTAGACAGGTAGAGAGGACATACCTAGCATTCATGAGTTACCCTTGGCTGTCTTCAGCTGCGAGGCACCAGAGTGTTTTCCTTGTTCTGTACAGCGGAGGTGGGGGAGGATACAGAGTGTAACAGAGCCTGAGGGCATGCCACCGATCAGAGCCACAGCACAGGCTGTCTAAGTCTAGGAGTCTGTGATGAACAAAAGAGTAGAGAATCAGAATGTTTGCTGTTTCAGTGAGAGTACCAAGGTGGGCCCCACTCAGACATTAAGGTCTCACTGAAGCCTGGCCAAGCTGACAGACACACAAAAGCAGTTGAGCAGCAGAAACCACCATCGAAAGGGTCAGGCCAGCTTCCCAGACAGCCAGACTGCTCATGAGCCAGTTAGGCCAGTTTTCCGACCTACTGGACTGCCCAGGACTCAGTTATCCCGACTCACTGGATAGCCCGTGGCTCAACCGAAACTCTCTCCCATTCGCACAATAGACCTCTGATGCCAGCCATAATGGCCAGTGGTCAGACTGACCCTCCTGTACGTGGGAACAGCCCGGGCCTTTACCTAACCCATTGTCCTGGCTCACATCCTGGAACCCTGAGGCAACAGCTCAGAAGAACAAGGGACTAGCCTCTCCCTCATTCCCCCACAAACCCCATGCCTTTTCTTTTAAAACCTCATTTTTGCCTCCCCCCGGGGCTGCAGTCTATCCAGACGGAGCCCGCCTGTAAGCACAGTATCAAATAAGGGCACTTGGATCAGGTCATCTGGCTCCTCGCATCTCTGTCTCTCGCATATTTCTAACAAACCTATTGACCAAAGATGGCAATTTTTTCAGTAAGGCCTTAAAAAACACCAATCAGTACAGACACAAGAACCAATGCAAGGCAAGGATGTTGTCTTCCTGCTAATATTGTGAAGTTAAATCAACTACCATTAACAAACATAGATGCCTTTTTGGAGAGGAGCAAATGCAGAGTGGAGTATTATATAAAAGAGCCTGAGTATTAAAAGAGACTGTTGAAAAAACATTTTACTATCTTGAGCAAGTTTAATATCTATGTTTACTCCACTGCTTAGAAAGTAAGATCAGTAATAGATAAAAGAAGATATATTTTCTGAGCACATTTAAGTGCAGTGTGAGTAAATTTGTAACTCCATTAGAATTACATTATAGCTCTTGTCATCAATTCTTTATAAACCAGTGGGATGTAAGTGACCTGAAGGCAAAAAGTTACCGTATTTTTTGGACTATAAGACGCACCAGACCATGAGACAGACCTAGGTTTTAGAGGAGGAAAATAGGAAAAATACCCCTAGTGTACCACCGTGCTCCCCCACCCCCATGAGCCAGGTAAGCTACATTCGGACTATTAGATGCAATCCCATTTTCCTCCCAAATTTGAGAGGGGAGTGCTTTTTATAGGCTGGAAAATACAGTATCTTATTCTTCTTTGGTAGCTGTTGTGAAGAACATAATATTTGGCATATAGGAAATGCTAAAATAGTGTTAGATTGAAATAAATGTATAGCCATGAACAGCATTTGCTTCGGAATCTAGGTTTCCTTTCTCTTGGGCAAACCTAGGTGAGAAAATCCCATAGGAACTGTCAAATGTGTCTGTCAACACATCTTAATAGGCTCCTCTTAAACTTATAAATTTTTTTTGCAAAAAAAACCCCACAGGAAGTCACTGTATCTAAGAAAGGTGAGCAATAAAAGCAGAAAATGAGAGCAATATTCATGTTTTCCAAATTTTAGTACAGTGGTTAACATAACAAAAATTTGCACATGCACAGTTTAAAAGACCCCGTTTTGCTGTATTCAGCCACCTTCCATGAATAAGAAGAGACAATAAATTACAGGAGGCAGTGGGACATTACAGAATCCTGGATACCCTGAATGTAAATGAGATGTGTGAAGAGTAACAGGAAATAATAAGTAGATATCGAATGAACAGTAACCAGCTTCTTGTGCGTAATCAGTTTTGTAAGTGATATTTATCGAATGTATTTGTAAAAGTTTAATTTAAAATTTTTTTCTCAATGGAATTTTAATATAGACACAGTATTTGAAACAACTATTCTGAGCGGTGTCATATGATCACAACCTATTTTATACTGTATGTTCTTTAAAGCATTTTCATGGAAGCTAACTTGTTAGTGTAGTCAGCTAGTCAGATATTAACAAAAGAGAAGGTAATGAAACTGGCTGAGCCTAAATCTGATTAAGTCTGGAAGTTACAGCCTCATCCATTTTGGTGGAGGTTGTACAGGACAGCCACATCCTCCACCAAAGGGCACTTGATCCTCCAGCAGGCAGTTTTCCAATCTGCCCAGGGAGCAACAGGTCTGTTCCCACAAATACCTGGGAAAAGAGGCAACCGAAGAAACGAGTAAAGGGGGAATTCCTTTGCTGGGTGCATGTGCAGTAGAGGCCAAGATGGCCCAGGGGGAGAGCTGAACTCAAACCTCTCTAGAGCCAGGAAAAAGACTGGTTAGTCTGAAAGAAAGACAGCTCTTTACCAAGCCTGATATCATATAATCAAAGCATAACAAAGGCCCCAGGTTCACTGGATCTTTTACTGCTCTCTCTCCATAGCAGCCTTGTGGGCCTGGCAGCTGTGCAGGCTCAGACGCAAGCCCGAGCACAACCTTAGTGGCAGATGTGCAGAACGGGAAATGAGGCTCAGAGAAGTTCTGCATCTCTGGGTCCTGGCCCTCCTCGGGTGATAGGCTGAGTGCAGGCTTGTGGCCCCAGAGGCTGGACTTCTTCCACAGCAGGATGGAGCTGAGCCACCTGGTTGTGGATGAGACACTGAACACCTGGAGACAGTCCCCTGTTTCTGTTCCAATAAACCTTGCCACAATTGCTCACATCCTCCTGTGTGTTGGTCTCCAAAATGCTTTTCTTGAGACTTCACAAGAACCTGTGACTCTATGGGAGAATCCTATTTCCACTACCAAGAATCTTAAATAGTTCTCACAACCCCATGAGAGTTAATAGAACAAATGTTAATGACCTTATTTTATATCAGGATAAACAAATGAATGAGCCTATAAAGACCCCGTAGAGGACATCTTGTGACTTCCTCATAGTTTAGTGGTATTTTAGCTCTGAGTAGGAATAGGATACATTCAGATTCATTCAGAATTCCTAAATTCATTCATATGTCTTCAACTTTAGCTGAGTTTCACATGAAACCTCTGAGACTTTGCAAGATAAAGGGCAGAAATCACTGTGGGCTTTGTCCAAGGAACTAGACTCTGCAATTTTGGTATTTTCTGGGGCATTCGTCCAAAGATATTTGATGCAGTGACAAATACGGTTTTCAAACAATCAGTCAGATCTTATTCACCTAGTCTCCCCGAAATCTAGAGCTGTTTTCCTCTGTCACATGCTTCCCATCAAGATTCTGTCCAAGGATAGGCAGGAAGTGAGCCATATGGATCTTAGCCTCCTCCAGCGAGTGAAAGTGTGTTTTATTACAGAGCTGACAGCTTCTAGAGAGGAAGGCTGACGCGTACGTAACAGATGCAAGCCCCTGCTGGATCTCGCTATATATCTGCCTTGAAAATAGATTGTGATGGGGCTTTTATTTAAATAAGATACCATGCTTGCCTGGTCTCCGTGACCCTAAAGCAAAATTTCTCTAAGGCTCTTCAAATAAACTCGTGTTCCTATTCTAAGATTCCTATTCTCCCCCCGCCTTTTTTTTTTTTTTTTCTGGTGAAATGAGTAAGATAGAGTGAATACCTAAGAAAGTAAGAAACACCACAGGATTATAGGCCATTTGTCTCCTTTTTAATTTTATAGTTCAATTTTCTATTAAACTTAAAGATACCCATATTTTACTTTGGTCAACCAGTTTCAGAAGGAAGTTAAAGAAGACTTTGTGATTCAGAACAAAAGGGACTTTCCTTGAACTGATCCTACAAATGACCAGGGATGGCAGATAATACTGGGTTTTTGTGTTTTTTTTTTTCCTTCTGGAAGATACTGATCTAGTAGCTGCTAAAAGCAAGCACTTCAGATGATTGCCCCAGCCTGCCTCTTGACTCTACATCTGGTGGAAGGAACTTTAGTGTACATAAGAAACACCTAAGATTCTTGTTAAAAATGCGATTTCCTGGGTGCCACCTTTAGAAATTCTGATTCAGTGTATTCTGGCAGCAACCAAGAATCTGCATTTACTAAGGATCCCAGTTGACTCTGATGCTGGAGAGCAGGGCTACACTTTGAGAAAAACTGCCCCAATAGGTGTTTTGTTTCCTCACAATTTTGCAGAGGAATCATCTCTCCCAAAGGACTGCTCTGGCTATATACATTTATAGCCACTTGAAGGGTTGATAAGAACAGCTGAGGTGTCCTGAATAGTGTTTAAATGTAGGAAAGCTAATTAGCCTCTCAAAGCAAAGAGATAATAAATTATGGATTGTAACTTATGTTAAAAGACAAAGATTAAATGGACAGCACAATGAAGTATTAGCAGTTTAACTCAATTAACATACTTCAGAACTCATTGAATCTATCGTTTTTCTTTTCCATCTCATTTCTTCCTCCTTGATCTTTATTTCCTTTTATGTATATGTTCTTTTCTTACCTCTGTATGAACCTCTGTATGTCTTTCTCGTCTTTTCTCTCATTTTATGATGAACCTCCTCAACCTTTTTTTTTCTTTCACTTCCATCAACTGGCTATTTTTATATTCCATTAAAATATATTCCTTTTTTCACTTTTTCTTCTCCCTCATTCCCCTCTCCAAAAACGAGTCTTTCCACCCTATATCCACAATGTCCACGAAACAACCTCTTCCTGACCACATTTCAACTGGGTAATATTGTTCACAATAACATTATTAACAATCATGAGAATTTATCCGGAAGTATTTTTGAAAATTAGTGAGGACTTATTAAGCTAAAATATAAAGATTTGTTTTGGGTTGAAACTTTAGCAAGAATGGTGTTTGGGTTGAATTCCAGATTGCCTCCCCAAATACTGAGAAGAGAGCCGTGAGAGGAGGACACAACGCGGTGCGGCTCGCCCCACTCCTGCCAGAGGCACCTCAGCCTCACACAGCCCAGGAGCCCACGGAGGAGGCCGCGTGGCTGAGGGCAGCAGGGCCGAGGCCTGTGCTTTCTGAGCTCTGCGCTTTCCTGCCTTGAAAGGAATGCAGGCCAGAACATATCATCACTCAAGAGAAATTAAGAAAGTTATTAATGTTAAGAGACTTTAAGAAAATTAGTCTTAAGGGACTTAAGAGATCAGCATGATCAGAGGACACTAGTTTTTGTAACTACTTTAGGAAAACAAGAAAGCTTGAGACTAACAGTTTTTTGAAATTTACTTGCAACATATTTCATTTTATTCTAAATTTACCTTTTCCCCATATTTCATTCTATTCTGTATTTACCTTTACCCCTGTATTTCGATTTGACATCTGTCCTCATTTTGCAGACACCTATATTTACAGTCTATTTTTCTTGGTGAGTCTTCTATTAATTATGTGCAAAATAAAATTGCCACCATAAGTGATTTCGACAGTCTCAACCTATATACTTTTTAAAAAATTTTTATTGTTATTCAATTACAGTTGTATGCCTTTTCTCCCCATCCCTCCACCCCACCGCAGCTGAACCCACCTCTATATACTTTTTTAAAATTAGCCAGTTTATTAGCATCCTGAATAATGTGGGAACATATATTTAGGCTGAAGAGCAGGCTCATTAACCATCTACTACCATAATCTCCCTTTTAAGTAGTAAAGCTTGTTAATGAAATGGTTAGGTATTAAAAAACACCTAACAAGTCCTTCAGTTTTGCATTAGTGTATTAGACAACAAGAAGCACAGAGAGAACTAGGTGTTGAAGAGCTATAAGGCCCGAAAGAAGTTCCTATTTCCTATCTTAGATGAAGAAATAGATATGCAGAAATTAGGTAATTTTGTCAGTACCACAAAGTTAGTATAAGAAAAAAAATGTTAGATATCTATCAATGAAATGCTCTTCCCCCCTTGTATGTAAAAGTTTACTTGAAGTAAAATAAGTAATTGAAAATAGTATTTTTAAATATGCTTAAATGGAAGTAAAATAAGAACTAATATATTTATTTGAAACTAGTAATTTTATCTACAGGGGAAATACAATTATATAGTATTATCATCATGGCATTTCTTCTTGAGGAATGTTCAGGAAAGGGTGATATGATTGAAGAAATGTTTATGTGATAATAAAAATGTATACATTCCTACATCCTCAAGTGAGAATTTATAAGTCAATCTGTCAGTTTCTGAAGGTATATTTTAAATTATGTGCCCTGTCTAAAGGTAATTTATAAGTTTCTTTATAATACGATTCCATTTGGTGTACAAAATTTAAAGCAGAGCCCTGACTGGCCTGGCTCAGTGGGTTGGGCATCATCCCACAAACCGAAAGGTCACCAGTTGGGTGGCTGGTCAGGGCATATGGCTGGGCTGCGGGTTTGATTCCCCATTTCAGGGGGGTGAGAGTAGCAATGGATTGATGCTTCTCTCCCACATTGATGTTTCTCTCCCTCTCTTTCTCCCTCTCATCCCATCTTTCTAAATATAAATAAATAAAATCTTAAAAAAATAGAAACAAAATAATCTAAATTATAGGTTCTTTTAAAAGAAATCTTGCAGCTTTCTTTTCTCCTAAAGACACATAGCAGAAAGCAGACTGAACATGTTAGAATGGTTTGTAATTTTCATAAGTGCTTATTACCTATATATGAGGTCTGTTTAGAAATATCCAGCCATGTACTATGAAAAAGAGGCATTTATTGAAGGAGATACAAGATAGCAGAAACATTGTACACAGGACAGTGATGCCTCAGTCCCCTTCAAAGTAGGCACCTTGGGATCTCACAAAGTTCTCCCAGCATCATTAGCAGCTGCAGCACGATATTCCTTTTCTCTGGTAGCAGAGGATACAGAACAAATTTTGCCATGACACGTTTCATGCCAAGATCCTGTGTCAAAATCTCAGACGCAGCAGTTTTTGGAATCTCCAGACTTGCTTATGGTTCTTACACTGTTGGTCGCTGATCTTTGTTGATTGCAGCCCGCACATGTTCAACATTCTCAGGTGTTCTGCTTGTGGCAGGCCTTCCAGAACATGGCTCACTTTCAACAGATTCTCAACTATCTTTGAGGTGTTTGTGCCACACTTTTATTTGTGCTGCACTCATTGCATTGTCCCTGAAAGCCTTCTGAATCATTCAAATTGTTTCCACAGAGGAATGTTCAAGCTTAACCCAAAATCTGATGTAAATTTGTTGCTCTACTTGATAATTTTGAATACAACTGCCACACAGTACACATGCTCACTCAATGATGTCTACCACCCTCCACTGACTAGCACAGTGAAGTCATCATTGATCACACATGCACATTCCAGTCCACTCTCCTTGGCTGCCAGGTTGCATCAGTGTCATGCAAACCATTCTCATTATGTTAACAATGGTTGGACTTTTTATGGACAGAACGTGTATGTTTCTCCATTTATAAAAAAACATGTTGCTGTCTTAAACATTTATGTAGACATGTCTTTACTATCCTTTTATTTAGAGATAATAACTTGATGACCCTTACATGTTGTGAAATAAGTATTTATTGAGTGAAAGATACATAAACACTTTGCCAAACAATCCAGCAGATACCATGGTGGTAGAGGCCCTGACCTAGAGGACTGGTAAGAATAAAAGTATAACTACGATATGAGATGTGGGATAGAAATGTAGCCTAGTATCCCCTGTGCCATGGTGGAGTCTGTTTCTTCAAAAAGGAAACTGGCCCTGTGACTTTCTCTGACCAATAGAATGAGATACAAGTGATGTCGGACAGTTTCTGCTTTGGTGTTCTTGGAACAGTGCCCTGAGACTCATGTAATGAAGCTGGCATTAGCTATAGGAGGGTGAGAAGCCACTTGGCAAAGAACCAAGGTGCCCCAGCTGATGACACTCTGGCAGACATGCATGAAAGGGCTGCTGTAGCAATATCCCAAATGGGTTTAATGTTTGGGACCAGGCGACAGACGGAGGCAAGGAGACTGTAGGAAGTGGAGAAGGAACTGTTGGAATCTGGAGAAAGAGCAACCTGCATTGTTTGTGGCCAAAAAGTTATTCAAACTATTACTTGCTGTAATTCAAAAGATAGATATGTACCAAATACTCTATGGGTGTAAGGAAATCTTAGACAGATACTGAAAGTACCCATTAGCTTTCCCTAGTGGTGTATGATTTATAGAAAACTAGAGATAAATGAAAGAAGGAACTATTTGATTTGAAAGTAAATTTTAGAAGAAAAATAAAATGTCCTAGGATTACTAAATCAAAGAATAAAACAGTCTCTCATTTCTAGTCTCCTCAGCTGGTTAAAAAAAAAATCACCAAGATAAATGAGATATAGAGGTATCAAGCCAAACATTTGGCTGTGAGACATTCTGTGATTTGTGAAATGTTTAAGGCAGTGTTTTGTTAATCATTTCAGATAGGCAAATGGGCTTCTAGGAATTGTAACATCAGTTTTCACCAGTCACCTCACACAAAACCCAAAGTAGAGAAAGGTACATTCTCCAAAGAATTATGAATGTGGCTTTGGTTTTGAAGACAATTGTATTGGTAAAAGACTACCAACTTGGACTAAAGGGGTAGGACTTTTTTTTTTTTTTTTTTTAAGAGGCCTTTGGATGAAAGCAAGCCATGGGAACTCCTTAATTACAAACACACACTATAGAAAAGCAAAACAGCTTTGCGAACAGAACCAAGAGTCTAGAGAAGGAACCAAGAACTTAGGAGAGCAATGGATTAGGGAATCATTCCTATGGAGCACCGATGGGCTATGAGCAAGAACATCCTCTGCCTTCAGACTTAGGACAACTGGCACTAAGTGACAGCCTGGATTTAGAATTACATACTCTGAATTAATACATTCTATGTGTTCCTATTGTCACTAGTGAGGTTGTGTGTGCCCAAATTTCTGCTGAGGTTATTCTGTCCCCAGCATACCACTGGATGGTTGTGTATGTGGGGAGGGGATGGTGATGGTGGCAGTGGTGGTGGTAATTGTACACTACTTTTTATTAAGCTTACAGATCTCTGGACAATGTACAGATAATTAGATAGAACTTTGAGCCCAATGCTACTTATTGGTAAAACTTTTAGGAGTCTTGTGGAAAGATAGATATATTTTGCATGTGGGAGGATTATGAATAATTACGACCAGAGAATGGCCTGTGGTAATTTAATATGGCCATAAATTCTTTATAGTTTCTCCCATCAAAAAGTGAAGACTCTTTATATGACTTTAAGTGAAGGCTCCATGAATCGCAGCTGGCAGCGTGACTCACTGTGCCTAATATGTAGTTGAAGTGATGTGTAATCTCCAAAGCCCAGGCCTCAAGAGGTCTTGCAGCTTTCTTCTTTGCCCGCGTGGAATGCTGCTCTGAGACTATTACATCTAAGGACTGTCTAAGTCAGTCTAGCCTGTAGGACGATGGAAGAACTTGTCAAAAAAATAAATAAATAACCAAAGGCACGCCTGCTGGCAGCCAGCAATAGCTACCAGGCATGAGGGAGGCCATTTGGGATATTCCCCGAGCTGACCTCCTAGCTAACTTTAGAGACAAGTGAAAACTGGCAAAATTCAGCAGAAGAAGGTCCCAGCTAATCCTCGGACACAGGAGAAATGATAAATTGTTGTTATTCATGAAGGTGTGAGGGGAGTTTGTCACCAAGTGGTATTTAACTGGAAACAAGAACACAATGTCCTATGGAAGAGAAGAAAAGCGATTCTATGTAAGGAAGGGCCACATTCAGTTTAGGAGAAATACCAAAACATTCGTGACGAATGTGATGTTTGAAATTTGTACAGAAAGATGTGTACAAAAGATGAACTAGGGTTATAGAGAAGAAATTGAAAGCCAGGACGTGGCGTTTACACTCTGAAATCAGAGGAAGCCAGCATTGTTTGTTTAGGGGGGTGGCAGAAACCGTAAACCCACCGCATTGAGAGAAGAACTAAAACATTGAAGGCACGTCATGAATGTTGAATAAATGGTCAGAATTTCTTCTAATTTATCAGATGTTACAGTCCTAGGAAATCTGACTTATTGTCAGTTTAGTCTACTGGGAGAAAGTGTCAGATTGTGCCAGGATGAAACACTTTTATGTTCATCAAAGGGCCTGAGAACAGAAGGGAACAAAATGTCTTAATGTCGTATAGGGTGTTGAATACACTGCCACTCTGCGAACCTGCGCGGATAGGCGTTGAACAGGTAAGCCTTAGGGAAAAGGCTTCAATAAGAGTAAACGAAATGACCTTTCTGACAAAGTGTGCCACTATTTTATGCATGGTCACAGGGAACTTTATGACACATGGCGTACATGTGGAAAATATTTGCCCTCCTTGGTCGTTTGGATTAATATGTACCATAAATGAATCTTTTGCCATCCTGTTTCCAGATTCATGGGTTGATATATGGCACTGTTTAGGTCTTTATTTTTCCTCTTAACTTCCCCTGAGGGAGCCTTCCAGTGTGGCCACGCTGATGGATGACCACCCGCCCACTGACTAACCTCACGAGGGTGTGTGTGGACAGCTTTACGGCTCGTAGGACACTGGGAACAGTTCCAAACACTTTAATTTTGTTTCCCCTTGTTTTTCTGCTCTCTTTCAAAAGCCGAAGTTTGGACTCAGTTTCTTATTTTATTTAACTTTGTCTCAGAAAACCACTCTTGAGTCTTGATTTCAAATACTATGTCCTTGCCGTGACTGCTTCACTCTGCCAGGCAGTAGGCACTTTGCAGGAGCTAATCTGTGCTGTTAGGGATCATTGGCTGTGTCTCCTGCCTTCGACTGTAGGTCAGAGTTTTGCGTGTTAGAGAGGCTCCATCCATTGTTGTTTTTATTGATGATATTTGGTTATATGGCCGTGCCAATGCATTGTATTATCTCTGCATTATAACTTGCTGAAATTTAGGCATGTGCTGCGTGAATCTGCTGAATTGATAGTAATGGTTTTTCCTATTTAGATTATTCATTTCCTTGTACTTGATTTGGTTTTCTAAGCTCCTGCTTATTAAAACTGCCCTTCTCATTTCCATGTCCCCTATTATTAATAATACAATAGATGCTTTTTCAGTCATTAGGCTGAAGGACAGAGCACATTATTTTTGAGTAACTTAGAAAAAGATTCAAAAGCTTCTGGCTTGAACTGATTCCCAGCAGCATAACTACTAAAATCCAAGTTTCTTTCTGTCTTTCTGTCTTCCCTTCTTCCTTTCCCTTCCTCTTCTTTCTTTCCTTCCTTTTCCTCCTCCTTTTTTACTTTAAAAATAAAGTTTAATTTCTGGTTCTCTAAGCTACAGGGGTCCACCAAAAATATTTTGGGAAATAATTAAAGGTATACAACAATGTTTCTAAGTCGTTTTCCTTCCCTGGGAGACCACCAAAGTCTGCTTTATTGTGGAGGCCCTCTGTGCCTGGAACCAAATGCTCATTCTCTCGGACACAGTCAATGTGGCCCAGCAGCTACTTCTGCCCTGTAAACATGGTGATGGCGATGGCAGTAGTGGTACTGACACTTACTGTACTCTCCTCACGGATAATATAATTCTTATTTTCATCTCTGTTGGGTGGCTGCATCGTCACCACCTCCTTCTATTATTTTTATTGTTGTTCAAATACAGTTGTCTCCATTCCCCCTCACTACCCCCTACTCCACCCAACCTCCCACCCCTGATTCCACCCCCTTGGTTTTGTCCATGTGTCCTTTATAGTTGTTCCTGAAAACTCTTCCCCCTTTTCCCCCCATTATCCCCTCTCACCTCCCCTCTGGTTATTGTCAGATTGTTCTTAATTTCAATGTCTCTGGTTGTATTTTGCTTGCTTGTTTGTTTTGTTGATTAGGTTCCACTTATAGGTGAGATCATATGGTATTTGTCTTTCAAGGGTTTGATCTCCAAAATATATAAAGAACTCATACGACTCCACTCCAGGAAGAAAAACAACCCAATTAAAAAAATGGGCAAAGGACCTGAACAGACACTTCTCCAAGGAGGACATACAGAGGGCCCAGAGACATATGGAAAGATGCTCAGCATCACTAGCCATCAGAGAGATGCAAATTAAAACTACAATGAGATACCATTTTACATTGGTCAGAATGGCCATCATAAACAAATCAACAAACAAGTGCTGGAAAGGATGCGGAGAAAAGGGAACCCTAGTGCACTGTTGGTGGGAATGCAGACTGGTGCAGCCACTGTGGAAAACAGTATGGAATTTCCTCAGAAAACCACCTGCTTCTGTTGCAGGAGGAGTACAGAGGCCCAATTGCCTATATTCATCAAAGTCCAATTAAATGCAAAGAGAATTTTACAGCAAAAAAAAAAAAAAAAAGGGAGAAGTTTACTACTCAGGGACATGATGCCAGGCCTGGAGTCACAGATAAGCTGCTGCTCACAGACCTGGCTCCCTGATGGCTTCCAGGGTATGGGTGATATTAAGCACAGTGACTAAAGGAGTTGGGATCGTGGGACCTACTGAATGGGAGGGGCCAGGGTGGGGAGGAGTTGATTATTTTATCAGGTCCTATGTCATGCAGGGCATTGGTCTGTCTGGTGTTTTGAGGGTCTGGTGTGTAGGGTCGTCAGCTTTCATGGGTCTGGGGCTGAAACGGAACTGAAGTCAAGATGTGATCTTTAGCTTGACAAAATTCTGTTTTTGTGGTGGACAGGCCTGAGGCTCTGTTGTTAAGACAGTGTGATAGTAACTTGAATCTGATGTCCTAAGGGCTCAACAATTAAGGGAGGGAGTAGACAGACAGAAAGGAGAAAGTGTCAGGTTAAATAAGTGGAGTTTCTGTGCTGTTGCATGTCTAAGATCTCCTCTGCAGTGAAGGAAAGCCGAGGCCGTTATTTCCAGAATCTCTCTTCCCATGACTTCCAGTTGGCCTGTGCCAACAGGAAGCATTTCCGTTTGATTGGGAAGGCGGAAGGAGAGATCATTATTCCTGAAAACAGTTGCAGCCAGATGCTGTGCAGATGAGAGATTCCCACTGGCTTCCTGGCAGATTTCCAACTGAATGGATGCTTTTGCTATCAATTGTCATGGGAAGGTAGGTTGAACCCACTAAATTAATTAAACAGTCAATTTGGAAGTTTCTGGACCTAGCTTTGACCCATCTTAATGCTAATTTAGCCTCCTTTCAAAGGGAAGTCAATGGTTTACCTAAGGACTTCTGTTATTAGTGTGAATTAGTGAATCCATTTGACTATGTGGTGAAGAGATACGATATTTTGAAATGGAAAAGCAATACCTTTTGATAGACTATGATAATCCTTAAGTTATTTCTATTCACTTTCTGTTGCCATGAAAACACACAAATAATTTTGCTTATTGGTCTCATTTCAATTCTGTTTTTACACCTGCCATGCAGTATGTTGTATGTGGACTATAAGGAAATACTGCACTCAATTTTATCATATGGACTGACTTTTAGTTGTCAGATTTCAAATATCTCCTCTGCAATGAAGGAAAGCCTTCTGTCATCTTACCTCATTTATTCACTCATCCCAGACCCTTACTGAGTCTGAGTTTCTGCTTTGGGTACTAGGCATACCCTAGGCGGTATATCTATGGATATATACATACATGCATGTAATGTATCAAGTAAGGTCCTCGACAGCAGGGACTGAGAGAATAATGTCCGGGACAAACGTGCAAAGTAATAAATTATAATACAAACTAGGAGGTGTTAGAAAAATAAGTGTGATTAAATTGGGTTACCATAAAAGTTTTTCAAAATTCGTTTACATTGTCTTGGAAAGCGACACCTGAACAGTGACGTATTGGCCGGGACTTCAGCAGTATGAGCAGAAGGCTCATATGACAAAACTGGGGTTAGCGGATGGGTTGATAATGGAGTAAAGAGTCCCAAAGGAAGGAAGAGTATAGGTATTTCCTCTGGGCTAAGCATAACAAAAATAAAACAGTCATCATTTTTATATTTAATATCTGTAGCCAGATTTCATGGAAAAATCTCTTCCATTTTATATCTTCTCTCTTCTTTAGACTTACAGTAATAGCTTATCCCGTACATGAGAACACACTAAGCATGCTTTAATATTGTCATTATTATTACATAATTTCTAATTCTATTATTTAAATAAAAGTAAATAAGGAATTTATTAAGAACTTAATATTTTTAGTTACTATAGGTTAAATTTGAGGATAATTGCTTCTCTGTAGAGCTTATCAATGCTGCTTCCAAGAATTAGCAAGCGCATAAAAACACTAGCTCAGAGTGATTCTAGAAGTTGTTACTCCTAAAAAATAACAATATCTTCAAAGACAGGTAAAAAATTCATTTAACTGGAAGCGGGCGAAGGGGGGATGTGTTATTTAGAATGGAGCGTTCACTGGTGACGCCTGCAGGTACCTAGCCCTGCCCTGACCGCAGTCTTTCTGACCTGTGAAACTTCTGTGGGAATGTGGGCTGGGGTGTTTTCCTCATGTAACAGTAAACATGTGAGGACTCAGAATATGTAGGTTCTGGGATTGTTTCAGGGCACTGCCTAGCAATGTGATTTTGGATAATTAACTTCTTAGAGACGCAGCAGGTTCCTTACCTATTAAATGGGGTTATGCCATTCTGTGGAGGTTTTTAAAAAATGAAATAATGTGTAAGGAAAGAGCTCTATAAACTATACTTAATCAACTCCTTAAGCATACCTGGACATTCTTGACTCAAGAGCATGCACAGTGTGGAAAGCGCCATAGACTATGATAGGCGCCAGGGCAGATGAAGGCCCCGTGTGAGGTGGGCGGTTGCTCAGACAAGGCCCGGGCCGGACCAAGATCCCATTCAATGTCTCTTCAAGATTTCTTTCTGCTAATGCATGTTGAGTTTTTCTGTGGGTTTGCGTTGGAGAAATGGACTTAGAATACTGCTGTGTTAGCAGTTTTGCCACTAAAAATGACCATTTAGGAAAAGCATATTTGTGGCCCATCTGCTTTCATTGTGGGAGCTGTAAATGTAAGAAGAGATACATTGCTTCTCATTAATCTGTGACTAAGAGTGCATTTCTTTTAAAATTCTTAGAAGTATCTGTCATTTCATACTTAATACTATACTAATTCACACAAATGGCTTAAGAATTCCTGGGAGGTAACTAAATTGTGCAAATGAGTAGCAATGAACATTAAAAGGCAACATTATAAAATCAGGAATGTGGAATCCCAAGATGCACTTGCTTTATTTATTTCGACAAGGGCAGTTTACTTTCGGTAACTCATAATAAAGTACTACTGTGGAATAGTAAATGCACTAAAGTTGTTTTATTAAAGTAATAAAGCCTGAATGGGAGTCCTCACTAAAAGCCCACCACCATTAAATTGTTACTAAATATTGAGTTAAAGATGCCAGGTTATTTTGTTTTTTATTTTCTGTATAAAATTCTATTTAGAATTGTGGAGCTTCCAGAAAAAGTATAAGGGATTTGGTAGCTACTGCTTGTTCCCCTGCTTGTCTTTGGTATGAAAACATTTTTCTGATTACCTGAACAAGGCCAATTACTCATTTTCAATTTCTTGCATCATTTGACTAAGGCGACTAAGATCATGGCCAAGATTTCACAGAAAGCCTGTGCTGACCCTCATCGACAGCACTTTTGTAAACAAAGCAGAGGCACAAGAAACAACTGGGTCAGTGGGTGGGCTCAAGGAAATACACCTGTCCTATGTGTGCACATTCTAGCCACCGAGCCCTTCCTGCTGTTTCTGCCCACTCACAGAGTTCGTGACCGTTCCCTCAGCCTCAGTGTGGTCAGAAGTTTCTCAAGGTCGGATGCCATACCTTTTCTCTCTCTTCCGTCCTCTCAGTGCCCATGATACATAAGCATGCTTAGTGTGTGTTGTGGAGCATAAGAACCTTGATCAATTTTATTTACTATGGCTAAGAAGAATGGCAACGTATTTTACTTTGTAAATTTCCTTATTTCTGTAAATTTTGGTATAAGATAAAGCTAGTGGGTCACAGTGAGAAAGGGACAAAAAAAATCAATCGTAGTAATAGTACCTGGGAAAATTACATGGAATCAATATTCTTGATTTTATTTTTAATAAAGCACCACATGAACAAGTTTGGAAAGCTTAGTAAAATCCATTGCTTCTGGAAAAGTAACTTGGTGCTACTGACTGGCTATTGTGTCCTTTTCTCTGGAAAATCAATAACTCTTTTCATTAGAAGTATGGAACTTGAAACTATACATAAGTGATTTCTGTACTCTATAAATACAATTTAGTCTTATTTAAATCCACATTAAGCTGAATCCTGTTCTACCATTTTCCACTGAGTGAAAACCCAGGTTTGATAAATAGGTTGTTAGTTATTCAAAGCTTCCAATAGGCTACAACCCATACAAAACAATTAAACAAAAATAGCAAGTCCATGATGTATTTTCTCCTTTTATTCAATTTTTTTTGTTGACAATGGTATGTAATCAAATAGTGGGAATAGTAATATATCTTTATATATGGTATTTGTTTTAATAGTGTTATTTAATTTCATATTAAGTGAAATGTGTTTATTGTTGGCAAGTTGTAGTTCACCAGATTACAAATAAAGATATTTCTAACATAAAAATATAACAAAAAAGCACAAAACAGAGAAATTACATTATTACTGTATTTTTCCTCTCTCTCCTACTTCCCCTTGGTCCTTTTACGTTTTTACCTGCATCTCCTGGGCTCACAATGCATTAGGGATTCAAAAGTGGGGATTAATTGTTGGCTAGTGAATTTTGAAGAACCCAGAGGAAAAAAAAACCTTAAACCTCTTTTACGCCATATGAAGTAATATTGTGTAGCAAAGTTTAGACATGCCCAAATCTATGAGAGTGTCAATTAGTGTTAAAATGTACAGGACAGGAGGGATGGGGTCTGGCACATTCTCGTGGATCATGGTGCTTTGGCATCTCACAGACTCGGACTTAGCTGAAACCACCTGATCTGAGTCAGGCTTTTCCCTCTGCAAATGTCCTGCTTCAAGTGTCCAGCCTCCTCTGTCGTAGAGGATACAATCCAAGCAGCCTGAATTCAAATTTTAGCTTCATCATTTCCTGGTTACTTGAAATTAAATATATTAATTAACCTTGTTAAGCCTTAGTTTTCACATTACTTTTGTGGAATTAATAATTATTTCTTTCTCTTGGGTGTAGATTATATGGCATAATAAAGATGATGTTTTAGATACTGCCATATTTTATTTTATTTTTTTATTGTTGTTCAAGTACAGTTGTCTCCATTTTCATCCCACCACTACCCCCAACACAGCCAGATAAACAGTCCCTTTCCTCTAATATATGGACTTTTAAAACATTTAAAATATGGCAGTATCTAAAAGTCCATATATTAAAGAGGAGATGGACCATTTATTCATCCATTCCCTTACCCAACTTATCAACCATTTTGGCAGAGTCTGTACTGCATCACATCATGTACTAGGTATGGGAGGTAGAAATTGGGCTGGGCCCCCACCATTGCACCAGTAAAGCTTGGTGGTTAATTATAATTATTATTAAACAATGATAAATGATAATCATTATAATGCATTATTATTATAATACAGAGATAAAGTACAATGACATATGTATGAAATGTCAGTGTGGGCACAGGAAGAAGACAGTGTCAGCTAAGATAAGCAAACAATATAGAAAACCTTCTTGGAAAGATGAATCTTAACTTTGAGTCTGGAACGTTGGTGAAGAATCAATCAGGTGAACAGTTAATTGGGTATCCGCGGCGTTCCTGGAAGACAACAAAACATCCAATGCTACCAGTATCTAAAATTTCATGGAGCTTGGAGAATACTGAGCACTTCCCACATGGCTAAAAGAAATCTCTTGAGAAGTTATAGCTTTAAAAATGGACAGTTTGTGATATTTCCATTATTTAATTTGATTTAAGTAAACAGGGAAGAAATCAACTTCTCTCAAACATGCAACCTTAACCAACTCTTAGTTCATATGAAACTGTTTATCCCTCTTGCCTATGAGGAATTGTACTATGACATAAACTGCTACAATTATTTTAGGTTGCTTTGTGTAAATAAAAATGTGTGATACTTATCTCCCTGGGTGGGCAATGTGTTCCATTAATCAAATATTTGGTGAAAACACTCTGTTGGTTACAGCAATTAAAAATGTGTTGGCAGAAGGCATGGTTTCTATTTCTGATCACAAACTTTACAAAGGAAACTATTTTATTTTATTAAGTTATTATAGAGTTTACACAAATAAATTTACATAAACCTTCTTTTTAATTATAAAAAATGTTATCCTGTGATCCTCCTCACTGAGGTGAGAGGTTCAATAAATTTACTAATTGTTGTATAAAGTAGTAAGTACTTTCCTATGTTTATTCTTCCAAATGTCAAGGGGATGCCGCTTAGTTATAACTGTGCTAAGGCTGTGGTTCATTAAATAAGAATATGGTAATTATCATGTGTTGCTGTGAACCTATGGGCTCTGTGGATTTTACACTTTCATCTTGCATTCCCTTTTCACTTAATGGACTTTCTCCATTTTCTTTATGTGATATCTGAAATAAACAACTTGGAAGTGCTGAGTATTATGGTTTGGGGCACTGGAAAAAATATATTTCCTCTTTTGTTTTGGCAGGTTTCTAAAGATATGCAGTTTTTGATGGTAAAGATTTGTTTAAACAACATTTAATTTTAAAATTTCTTTGTGATGTGGGGCGTGTCCTCCAAGTGCACTTGCTTTGGGCCTGGTGGGAGTAGTTCTGTATCTCCAGGGGTATTGTAAGAAAGAAGAGCTGGAGCGGTCAATGGGGTCCTCTTCATGAACTTGATTAAATAAGCCTTAGGATAAAAACTGATTAAAACACTTTTCTTTAAAGTAGGTATGTGTGCTCTGAGGTTTCTATAGTTTTTTTGGGGGGAGTTTTATAAACTTAAAAAAAAGATTTTATTTATTTACTTTTAGAGAGGGGAAGGGGAGAAAGAGAGGGAGAGAAACATTAATGTGTGGCTGCCTCTTGCACACCCCCTACCGGGGACCTGGCCCACAACCCAGGCATGTGCCCTGACTAGGGACTGAATGGCAATCCTTTGGTTCACAGGCCCGTGCTCAGTCCACTGAGCTACACCAGCCAAGGCTCTAGAGTTATTTTTTTAATGTTTATATAATGTAATCACATATTCTCATTAAATTCTTTTTTGAGATGAATTTTATTTACATATTACTTTAATAACTCAATATGTTGAAATAAATGTTGTTTTAAAAAATTTAAACATTTAAAAGGTCCTATTTATGTTTTTTAATTTCATACCCTTCCACTAACTGTTGACTTTACAAAGTTAAAACATTCCAGATGATTTCAAGGTATTTAAAGATTATTTATTAATCTTTTTATTCCATTATATAGTGTATATCTGTGCATGTATATGTGAGAGGAAGAATTTTCTCTCATTAATCTATTTTTACATAAGAAAAGATGAAAAAAGATGAAATGATACACACTTTCTCTCAAAAGTATACAACCAAATTTCTAGTTGTACATGTCTTGAAGAATTTAGAGTTGAATCATCTAGTAGGCAATACTGAGGGCTACTATTTAAAAATTTAGATCAGTGTTGTACTGCTGCTGACTCCCAGAGTGAACTAAGTGCAAGTTATTCAATTTTTAATTTTCTAATTATTCTTTGAAATAAGTTTTAAATGGCACACATCGAGATAGCTTATATATGTACTCTGTTAAGAAAGACATACTTTAAACCAAGTTTGAATTATGGTCCCTCTACCAGCAGCGTCAGCATCTTCTGATGGTGTTAGAAAAACAGAACCCCCAGCACCTCCCCCAAACTACATAATCAAATTAGGCTTTTTAACAAGATCCCCAGGTGATTCATTGCATATTAAAGTTTGAGAAGCACTCCTCCAACTGAGCTATTATCAGTAAGAAATAATGTGTTGCTGATCCTTGAAATTCCTGGTGAAAGGCAAAGACCATTTACCAGTCTTTTGCTGACAAATATTTCAAAGACCTTTTAGGGGAATCCTTCGGTACTGGAACAATTTATAAAATCTGTGATGGCAGAGTAGTAATTTGATATATTAAACTATTTCTATTTTTTCTCTATTTTCTTCCTGTATCTTCTCCTTTTCCATCACTCCCCTCCAACCAGTAAGTAGATGCTGTGGTCGCGGCGTTCAGGTTGCAAAAGCAGAAATTGTCTGACTCGTCACGGTTTCCAAAAGCTAAGCCTCTCCGTCAGAGACCTCAAAATAACGATCTGTATACTAACAACATACCACAAATGTGTTTTATTTGTTAGTGAAGTGCTCATTATTTTTTAATTCAGAAGTATGTAGGCAAAACGACTCCCCCATGTCGGCCTCCAGTGCCATGGGAACAGGGTTGGGGACTCCTTAAAAAGCCAAAGTTTAACTTCCTCATTAAAGTAGCTGGATGGAAACCAAAATAAAAAATAAGTTATGAAAAAATCAATAGCTAACAATTGCATAGCTTATAATATGTGCTAGGCATTGCTCTAAGTAGGCCTCCTTGAGGGAGTTAGCCAGGCAAATGTCTGAAGAAGGGTGTTCTAGGTAGAGGGAGCAGCCAGTTCAAAGCCAATATATGGTCTCCAGCATAGTGGTGTGCCTGCCTAGTGCCCACCAAGTCAGCCTGGGTGCCTAGAACAGAGTGAGCCAAGAGGAGAGCAAAAGAAGCTAAGGTCAGAAGGGTGACAAGGGCCTCTCTTTCTTTAGGGATTTAAAGGCCATTGTAAGGGCCCCGAAGGGCTGTATCTTTCATTCTGAAGTGGGAGCCATTGCAGGGCTAATTCTTTCCTTAGATCCTCACAGGGTTTGCTCTTTTTTTTTTTTTTAATTTATTTTTTATTGTTATTCAATTACAGTTGTATGCCTTTTCTCCCCTTCCCTCCCCCCACCCCGGCTGAACCCACCTCCCTCCCCCACCCCCACCATCCCCCCCCATTTACATCATTAGTTAGCCCTGATTTCATCTCTTCCGAAAGACCTCCCCCGACCACCCAATCTCATCTTAATCTCTATCATTTACCTTCATTTGAATTTTTGTATATATTCATTTCTAACTATTGTTTGAAGTGTTTACCTTTCATCTGCCTCTTTTGTTTACCAACTTCATTCACTAGACTGAAAAAGCCAACAGGGCGTTGCTTTGTCTCATTCACGGCAGTATCGCCCAGGCCCAGAACACTGTCTGGTATGTAGGAGGCACAGAACAAACACTTGATAAATGAAGGGTTGCGTTTAAATGGCAAATAATCCGTGTGTATGCATTTTTTTAAATCCAGGAACATAAAGTGCTCAGAATCAGCTTTGAAAGAATAAGAAAATTGGTCTCAGGCAAGTTTGAAGTTGTGTATGGAATAAGAGGGGCACATAAGCAAAAAGGATGTTTTAAAGAGGATGGTATTAAAAGTCAATGGAATTACAGCTTTGAGGAACTCTAAACATTGATTGCAGAAATACTACTGGAGGAGAAAGTCAGAGAGCCCAGTGGTAGTGTTTAGAGAGTGAGCAATTAAGAAATCAGAAGCAGCCCAGTGCTTGGGCTTGTGTAGCTAAGAATTTGAAGTTGAAGATTTCAAAAGTCCAGAAGCTTAAGGTGTCATGTAAGTTATTCTCCTGATGCTGGGGTTCCCAAGGAGCAGTGGTGGAGAGGAAGACAGTGTAATCTGTGCCTAAATTCTCAATGAAAGTGGGTGGAGATCCTATCCTAGGCTACTAGTGCATTGCCTTCTTAATTTATACCTTCAACAGTAGTCTTTTAACTGTAATGATTCTCTAGGTGGTCTCCCTGCTTTTGGTCTTTGTCTCCCTTCAATCTGTCCATTTACCCCAGAGCTTTCTGCATTTCTAAAATGCAGCTGTGATAAATACATCAACCTCTTTCTGAAGCCCTTTAATAAGTCCTGACATCTCTGAAATTGTTTTTATTCTTTTGTCTTGCAAAGATCTTCCTGATGTGGCCTTTACTTCCTCCTTCAGTATTACCTCTTGCAGTTTCACTCAAGCCCTCCTAGGTGCAGATAATAAGGACCTGCAGATAATAATACTGGTGTATTGTCTGTACAGTGAATTTCTCTATTTTCTGCTCTACCTTTGTGCCACATTTATTTTTCATCCATTTTATTCATTATGCCTATGGTCATAATCTGTCTTCTTATAGATAGTAATATCAAGGGAATTTATTCTAGTCTTGACACATTATATGCTTTCGATAAATATTTCAAAGATTTCTTTGCTGCATGAGTAGGTGAATAAAATGGATGACTAAATTAACAAACTTGCTAGGTCTATTTACAGTGACTATTAAAGATGAGTTACTCATTTCACTATAACCCAGATACAGGAGATATTCCATTGTAAGTTTACTGTTAATAGGAGCTTTGTTGCTTCTTGCTGTTTAGAACAATAGAATTTCTGACATTTCCTTGGAGTATAACATAATGGTATGTAAATACACACCATTGCCACAAAATATTTTTATCTTCCTGTCTTTGCTTATTTCATTCAACCAGACTTATTGCCAAAACTCTGGCATAAAAGATATTTTATTGAAACATATCAGTTTCATAGAATGGAAGGAAAAAATTTAATCAAGGACAAAACATGACATTATTAACAAAATATTTGAAATTGTTTAGTAGTTAGCAAAACATCTGCTTAATAAAGTAGGGATACTAGAAAAAGGCATTAACATTAAGGTGCATCTTTTTAAATTTAAAATAATTAATACATGCAAGTTATAGGGTATAAGTTAATTATTATGTTTACTGAAAAGATTATGTTTTATGATGGAGCGGCTTTAAAAGTGTTTATATTTCAATAGTGTCTTCTCTTTTTTGATGTTGGATAGGATTAACAGGTGGAAAACGCCCTTTCAGAATTCTGCTAAATTATGACTACAACTACAGGTTTCTGAAATATGTCAGGAAAAGACTGACTGATGGCAGATGTGCGTAAAAGCAAAGAAAACCTTTGTGTGTATAACAAGGAAAAAATCTATCTTTTAAGCTATGTCAAAGTACTCAGGCGAGCAGGCATGTTGGAGTGTGACGGCTGATGGCATTGTCAATAAAATCACCTTTCTCAGAATACCTGAGCCATATTTCTGGTGCAGAAAATCCCATAGTTTTGCAAATATGTGTGAAAGTAATGGCATCTTGAACAATTAAAGTGGAATTTCTCAGGAGACCTGTCTTTTGCTCAATCAAATGTGACCACATTTTCTCTTAAATGTCTCCTTGTTTAACTGAGCTGGCTTTTCGTAGGGCTTTCTGTCAGGCATCGTGGCCTGAGCCATCCTGAGACGAAGCATTTACTTTTTTTTTCTTTAGGTGTATCTAATTGAAAATAAAACAGGTTTACTCTTTTTTCCCCCTAGCTACAACTATTAGATTTTACTTTTTTTCTTAAGAGAAAAAGAGTCGCTCAGCTTTCTTGGGAAAAATTGTTCCTGAATTGGGACACTGACAGACTTGACGCAGAAGAGTACCCTGCTTCATTCAAGCTCAACTCTGTGATTCAATAAGCACAGAAGCACAGCTATTTACAACTTACTAAAAATAATTTTATTCACGTAATTTTAAAGATGAGAATGATGGTGACAATGAAAAAAAGATAAACTCACAAATATAACCCATTTCTTATTCATCAAAATTGAGCATTTATGTGCTCAGTTTACTTTATAAGAATGAATACAAACTAAAAGGAGAGTAATGAAAGTACAACATAAGAAGAATAGAGAAATAGAACTTTAAGACCATATGAATTATCTCGTCCCCAATTTTAACGTCCCTGATAGATGATATATGGATGCCTTTCATCTTGTTAAATATCATGTTATTTGAATATATATTAAGGAATTTACATGCTTATATAAGCTTTATTACAGTGTTATCAGAAGACTAGAATTAATATTAAATCACAGGTGGTAGCATAATATTTGTAATTTCTCTGAGTTACTTGGAAATTGACTTTTAAGGAGGTAGTTGCTTTTGCAGAACGGAGTGATGGGTATTCAGCTGAGCATATGTAGGGTAAATGTTGGCCCATTATAATCTTTTAAAAGTCCTACTTTATAAGGCAATGTACTGTAGTGTTTGCTGCACCAGCACCTCTTCCATGGGGAGGACCTCTGTCTTTCTTCCTTCAGTGTGGTATTTGAGTCTGTTACCCACAGTTCTCTCACCCTCCAAGAATGAGAGGCTGGCTTGTAGCCCCAGCTAACACATCCAAAGACAGCAATCTAAAGGGCTGGTCTGGATTTCTGCTACTGTATTTGCTCTGGTTTCTGTTTCCTGTGGCCAGATGTTTCAGCTCTTCTGTGAGTTTATGAACTAGTCTGAATCCTTAAATATTTCCTCAGTCCCTCCAGGTTTCAGATGTTCTCATCCCCGGAAAATGAGTAAGGGCCTAGATAACCAAAGGGAGCTGCTGCTGATAAATACGTAGGCCAGGGCCTGGGAAAATAAGAGAGGTTGCCTACGACACAGAGACTCACATATAACTTGGTCAAATGTTCTTCCAAGCAAATTTGGGACCTGCTGCCCGGACTGCTGCTGCTTAATTTATGAAGCCATTATGGCATCTTGCCTCACATGCTTCTGAGAAAGATACACAAGTATGTATGGGTTTTTCTTTACAAAATTTAGACTTTCTATATTATTAAAGCACATGCATTGTCACACCCTGGGGACATTTTTACCAAAATAGCTTCAATTAGTATCATGAGTCTTATATAAATATTAAGTAAAGAAACCTATCCCAAGATAGAAACTTTTACAGGTAACACCCGATATCCTTGCTGGATTTGCTCCCAATAAGTGCGGATTTAGAAATCAAACATCTTGCAGAAGAAAAGCAGGGTTAATGTCTCCCAGCTCTATCATGGACACTGTTTCTTCTCGTATAAAAATCAGTTAAGTATAGACTCTATCTGTGTCTTTTACGGCCAGCTTTCAACTGTAAAAGGCAGGAATCCTTTATGGGTCAGGCTGTATAATCTCAATATCGATCCCTACCTCTTAGGGCTGCCTCCGAGCTTTTGTGAAAACACTTGCACAAGTATCTGAGTGGTCAGAAATTACTTTCAGAGAGCAAATCTTTATTTTGAGTACAATTTTTTAAAATGACTGTGACTTAACCACTCTTCTTTTTCACAATTTAATATAGCTTTGAGATGTTTTCCAATCTTGGTAAGTAGTAAAGCAAACATCTTTTTGTATGTTGGCCCTGTGGGCATTGGGAGTAAGTTGGAGGGAGAAGGGAAGCTATGTATAGCCTGCTACACAGGACAATAACCTCAGGCTTTTCTGGTCTAGACGGGGCCTGATTTCTATCACCTGGAGAGCTGACACAGGTTGCTGCAATGAAGCAGCTACACAGTGTATTTCTCAGGTTTGGCATCTGTCCCTTGGCCAGGATTAAAAAAAACTCTTATAGGGCCTACTGCTTTCTTTCTGCCCTAATATCTACTGGGTCAAGAGAATTATAAACTTGTCCATTGTATTTTTTTCAAACCCCCTTTCTAAAAAGTGGGGCTCAGGACCCTGGACCCAGCAAGGCAGACATCCAAGAGCCACCCAAGGCATGGGGACTGTACGAATGGCATGTGAAACACAGGATGGAGAGCCTAGGACAATGCAGAAAGTCAGCATTGGAGGCCAAACTCAGGTCAAAAGCCCAGTGGATAGTGCAACCGACGTATCTTTCTGAATGTCACAGACACAGAAATATAGCTGAGATAAGGGAATGAAATCTGGAGACACAATAACTGAGCAAAATGATTTAGAATGGGGTTCAGGAGGCAGAGACTGGCCAGATCACCCTCAGAAGCCCCAGAGCCTAGGCATAGATGGTCTTCACAAGGAGCTGTGCATTTGCCTGTGATGGGTGATGGAGCTCTTGGCTGGTTTTCACAATCTTCTCCTCTTTAAGTCTTCACCTCCTGAAGAACTTCATCATTTTAAATATCAGATAGAAACATATTCAAGATCATTGTACAGCTAGGAATTAGATTCTCATTACCATTGATTCCCCGAAAGAACCCCTTCCAGTGGACCAGATACGGGATCTGATCCTGACATGTTACTATGTGGCAGAGAGCTACCATGTGTTCTGAACCTTCCTTGCGATGGAATCCTGTTCCAGGGCAGAACAGGAGGGTATGTTCCTCCGATGCAGAGCAGGAGGTGGTCCTCAGTGACACGAGCATGGTAGTGAGGAATAAAATATGAGCGCCTGAGTGAATTCACATGAGTAGTAGCAATTAGAACACAAACTCACCACATTGATGACTTCCACCACTTTTAAGGGCTTTATGTACTTAGCCTCTAGCTTCTGGCATAATACAATATAGACAAATTATATAGTGCCTTTCACTCATATATTCTCTGATTAGACTTGGTATATTCATGGAACTCTACTCTTTTCAGCAGTGGTGCTTGAAGACATTCTGTGTGACCTTGTTGGATTTTTAGATTATTGGTCATAGTACTGAGATGGGTAGGGCAAGTAGGTAGTGAAATGGAAGCCAATAGTTTCTCTAAAAAGCACTGTGAGTGCAGATAGGCAACACTAACTCCGCCATGATATTGCATGAAGAAGAGTCACACTGCCACCCAAACACCAATAGCCGTACTGCTGCTAAGGAGAGCAGCATTCTCCAAAGGACGTTATTTACTTCATTTTTGACAATCATTTGTGAAGGATA
This sequence comes from Desmodus rotundus, assembly GCF_022682495.2. Classification (NCBI taxonomy): domain Eukaryota; kingdom Metazoa; phylum Chordata; class Mammalia; order Chiroptera; family Phyllostomidae; genus Desmodus; species Desmodus rotundus. The sequence continues at coordinate 135,876,273 of NC_071387.1, forward strand.
CAGGATCTTTAAATTCCATGTATTTTTATGGAAATACTTGGATGGATTGGATATAGCAACCAATTATTTTAGGCTAATAACCTTTATCTGAGAAAGAGAATTGATATATAAATATATAGACATACATATCTTTATTAAGCTACTCATAAATATATTTAGTTATCAACTCAAAAGGTTACACCATGGATTTATGATATGTACTTTATTACTTACTCAATAAGGAAATGGTGAGGAACTCTAGCCCTTTTGACTTAGGGTTTGATTTTTTCTTTCTTCAGGTTTTAATGACTTTTGATGTGAGTGGTGACATCATCTCACCTGATTTGATAGGAAAGGGTCACTTTCAGTAGATTACAAATATTTATTATTGTGAGCATAAGCAGAGAAAAATAGTAGCCACAGTCCATGCCATTTATAGAGCTCAAAATTTAATTTAGAAATGTAAGACATTATTTAAATTATCTTTTAAAGAAATGTAAAATTGACACTGTAAAAAATGTGGAAAACAGTCATGTGAGCCTGAGAAAGGATGACTTGGCCTCAGTGATGAAGTTGGGGGTAGGATTCTCTGAGGACTTTATCTAGTCTGCTGAGCTGTGAAGGAGGGTAATTAGAGAAGAATAATATTTCAGGCAGCGGCAAGAGATTACCTGGGGAGGGGAGGTGGTTGAACACAGTGGAAAGTGGGATGATGATGATGAGTTGGGCAAAATCGTGCTGGACTTTTGGGCATGTGAAAGATTATTGTCTTTAAGAATATTGGGTATCCAACAAAAGAATTTAAAAGCAAGAAAATTAAATGATCAGATTTTTGTTTTTTTAAGATGACTATCTTTGGGGTGGAGAACTGATTGGAAGGCCAAACTTGTCTTTTTCTATCTAAAGAAATATCTTTGTTCTGGGATGTGAAACTGTTAGAAGTTTACCTTCAGTACATTTTTTTACTGTAGATTATTTTGAAGATGTCTCTCCTTCAGTAGTCTTTCAATATGTGTAATCTCGACTGTACATTAGAGAAAAATGTTCTCTGTTTTTGTGATGTTGTGGCTTCTAAGAATCTGAGTGCTCTTATTGATATCTGTGTTGATTGTTGTAGTCAGTATTGTGCTCTCCACTATGGTTAACACAAAGTAGAACTGACCTTTCTTCTCCTTCTTCTTGAGTGGTTACAAAATAAAACATAAAATAAGGGTTAACAGGGAAAAATGTCCTGGAGGCCCTCCCCTGACATTTGGACAAATCTCCTCCCTAGTTGTTTAACCAGGTCCTGCCAATCACCTCTCCATAATCATGTTGTGTTTTGAAAGTTAACTTGTAAACTTTTCCCTTAAGAATCAGAACTAGTTTTTTTGAAGAAGTAAGCTTTTCAAATTGATATAACAGTTTTAAGAGAAAGAGGGAAAAAAAAAGAAGAAGTGTTCTCAAATGTTATTGTGTGGCATTGCTAGAAGGGGTTGACAGATGGTATTTATTTATTTAACCCTCACAATTAGATATGGAGGTATTATTAAAATCCTCATACTATAGCTGAGATGTGAATTTATAACTTCATAAATTTATTTCATATATATTATTTTTATAGACAAATACCTTCCAGCTTGCATATAAAAATCTAGGGGTGCATCTTTCCTTCTCTAGCTGCAACGATGAGCTTATACAGTAAATGTTTATCTTTTAAAGAGAGAGGTAGGTGAGTCTCTTTACTCCTAGTACCTCTTGGATCCATGACTTGATTTCTTTGGTGAGTTTTGGAAAATATTTTGTCCCTCCCCCTTAAATATCACATTGCTTCATACTCTCTTTTCTCTCATTCTGAAATACCAATTAGACATTTCTTGAACCTTTTTGTTATCTGTCATGTCTTATACATTCTTTTATATATTTTCCATCACTTTCCTGTTTTTCTAGATACTTCAATATGGATTTTTTTATTTTCAACTTTTTTCAAGATCAAGAAATCACTCCTCAATGTGTCTTATCTGTTCTTAAAGACATCTAGTGAATTCTTAAGTACATCTCCATTTCCATTTGTTTTTTTTAAATACAGTTTTTAGTCATCTGCCTAATTCTACACCTTACTTGTATTCCTGATTGTATTCATTATAGTTAGTTTAAAGCCTGTGTCTGATAACTTTAATGACCAGTTCTCCTGGTAATCTGTTTTTATTATCTTTTTTTCTTACTTTTTAAAAATAATTATTGTCCTTTTTCACACCTAATTTTTTCATATACTGAATAATGACATTGTAGATGCAAATTTGTATAGTTAATTTGATGTTCAGGATGGTGTTATTCATCATAAATACTTTACTTTTGCTTTGTCAGATAGTTAGGCTAGAAATAGATCTCAATCAGAAACTGAACTGATGGAAGCTAACCTTCAGTCTCCATGACAGCTGAACTGTTTCTGGCTCACCCTAATTATGGTTAGCCCTTCAGAATCCCTACTGATTCAAAAAAGGAAACAAACAGACAAACACCTGCCACGGCCCCCTCCTCCTGGGCTCCAGACTGTAATTTTGTTGCCCCAGGTCTATAAGATTTTCAAAAATTGTGCTCAGCTTCTTGGCCTCCCACTTGTCTTTAGATGGGTAAACACCTCAGTTCATTCAAGTGAGTCAGTCTCTGATGTTCCAATGATTTTTAACCTCTAGAGCAAGAAGCTATTTTCACTTCTCTTTAAGATTTAAAATTCTCTTATTTTCTTTGAGTTTTAAATTTCATCAGGAGGAGTTAGTTGCATGTCTTTAGAAAAAATATAATAAAAGATCTTGATTCATTTTTGAAGGGCCAATTCCATGAGGAATTTTTTGATTTTCTATAGCAATGACAAATTTTATTGTGTTATATTTGATTATTTTGTTTCTTCTATTCTTTTCTGGGATTTTTAAGAAATAGATTTTAGATTTTCCTGAATCTACTCTTCAATTATTTCTTTCAGAAAAGGCAGAAGTGAAGTAGTTAAGAGAATAACATTATTAAATTTCAAATCTTTATTTTAACATTTAGTTAATTGAATGACATTAGGTAAGTTGAGAAAACCATTGGTGCCTAAGGATTTTTAAAATTTAGGATAGAGTATTAATTATACATCTCATAATTATTATGAAAAAAAATCAGCCCTGGCATGTGTGGCTCAGTGGATTGAGTGACAGCCTGCGAACCAAAGGGACGCTGATTTGATTCTCCGTTAGGGGCACATACCTGGGTTGAGGGCCAGGTCCCCAGCAGGGGGCACACGAGAAGCAACCACACATTGATGTTTCTCCTCCTTTCTTTCTCTGTCCCTTCCCCTCTCTAAAAATAAATACATAAAATCTTTAAAAAAGAAAAAAGAAAAACTCAGGTAAAACTTTTCATTATTAGCCTGTATTTGGTCCAACACTCTATTTTTACTTTAATTTCTAGATCATTAATTTACTCTTCTCTTGTGAACATTTTATTGGGTTATTTTTTCCTTTAACAATCAAATACTATCTCTTATTTGCTTATATAATTATTCCTTTGGGGATATTTTCTTGCTGAAAATACATATTTGAATTTGAAAATTCTCTTTTATTATTTACCTTAACTCTAAGTCTTTTAAATTTACCTCAGTCTCCTTTTATGTTATTAGAACTTTACTCCAAATATTTGATAATTCTTTTTAATACAAAAATTATTTATTAATTTGAGTGAAATTTAATAATATGGCTTTATGAAGCATGTGGTTCCACTGTTGATTTTTTAAAAAAATTTATTGTATATTTTCCATTGCCATTTAGTGCCCTTATACTCCCCCCACCCATAACCAGCAAACCGTTGCCCATGTCCATGAGTCCTTTTCCATTTTTGCGCAATCCCTGTAATCTCTAACATCCTCCTCCCATAATTGTTATCTGTTCTCTATCTATGAGTCTGTCTATATTTTGCTTTTTAGTTCAGTTTGTTCATTAGATTCCACATATGAGTGAAATCGTATTTGTCTTTCTTTAAATGCCTTATTTCACTTAGCATAATATTCTCCAGGTCCATCCATACTGTCTCAAAGAATAAAATTTTCTTTTTTATGGCCAAGTAGAATGCCATTGTGTAAATGTCCCATAGTTGTTTTATCCATCCATCTATCCATGGACATTTGGGCTGATTCCATTACTTGGGGACTATAAATAATGCTGCAGCGAACACAGTGGTGCTCATGTTCTTTCGAATTAGTTTTTTGGGTTCCTTCAGATGTATTCCCAGAATTAATTAATTAACTAGTTAATTAATTAATTATTAATTTTTTGAGGCAGCTACATAATGCTTCATCTGACACCTATCAGAATGCTATCATCAATAAATCTACAAACAAAAAGTGCTGGCAGGGATGTGGAGAAAGGGGGCCCTTTGCACTGTTTGTGGGCATGCAGATTTGTGCAGCCACTGTGGAAGCAGTATGGAGATACCTCTTACTCATTTACATATAAATAAGGATTGGAGTGATGAGTGCAGATTGCTGGTGTGTCCTTAGCAATTTTCCAGTTAGTTTTCACAATTACCCTGTCTTCGATAGAGCTTCTGACTGTGGGCTCTGGGTCAATGGAGAGTATCAAGTTGCTGCTGCCTTCCAGATGCAGGGGTGGGGAGTGGCCCTCAAACTGGGCTGGCCTACTGCCAAATGCTCAATCGAACAGGACAGAGACAGTAGTGGAACCTCAACACTTTGACCACAGACCCTGTACTTTTGTCATTCTGATTTTAAAGAGGAGTATAAAAGAGTGCATGTAATAACACAATTATTTTGTACATAAATGCATATGTACATGAATAAAAAATAAACTAATATGTTTAAAATGACCATCTTTGGGTGGTAAAATTATGGGCAACTTTTCTTCTTTCTATTTCTCTGTACTGAACAATTTTTTCTACAATAAATTTATACCATCTTTTTTAATAATACAAAATTATATATTTTTAAATAAAATGTCAACCCTTGCCATGAACCCTATCATTGACTTAAAGTTTGATGCTCCTATTTGAGTGTAAGTTCGACAAGATCAGGTCTCTCAAAGGAAGAAATAGAGCTTGCCTCATTGTGGGCTCTCAAAAAAATAGTTACTGAATGATTGACTAAATGAACAAATTAGTGAAATATCCAAGTCATAGGAATTGAATTAAAGTTCTTTCCTATTTGTCTCAAATTTGAAGTTTATACACTTATAGAAGTTCACCTTCATTTACATCTACTATAGGGATTAGTTGGATATTCTAGGAAAGGTGTTAAAATTATATGAGTTCTGTCTGGAGAAAGTCCAGCCATTGTTGATATAACGAGAATGGTTTGCATGACATTGATGTAACTTGGCAGCCAAGGAGAGTGGACTGGAATACCCATGCATGAATGACAGCTTCACTGAGCTAGTTGGTGAGGGTGGTAGATGCCACTGAGTGAGCATGTGTACTGTGTGGCAGTAACATTCAAAATGACTGAGCGAATCGAGCAATGAATCTGTATCACATTTTGCATTAAGCTTGAATATTCCTCTCTGGAAACTAACTGGATGATTCAGAAGGCTGCAGCTATGGGCAACTGGTGATTAGCAGCTTAATCATATCAGGTCTCATGCAGAGCTTTTTGGCAGAACATCAAATCACCCAGGTGACTCAGCCCCCCAGAGCCCAGATTTGGTGCCCTGTGACTTCTGGCTTTTCCCAAAACTAAAATCCCCTTTGAAAGAGAAGAGATTTCAGATCATCAATGAGATTCAGGAAAATATAACAGGGCAGTTGATGGCTATTGGGAGAATTGTGTACGGTCCCAAGGTGTCTACTTTGAAGGGAACAAAGGTGTCATTGTCCTATGTACTATGTTTCTTGTATATTGTATCTTCAATAAATGTCTCTGTCTTCATATTACATGGCTGGATACCTTCTGGTTAGACCTCGTATATCTCCAATAGCATTTTCAGTGTGCCCTGTGGGATATCAGCAATGCAAGAATATAATTTAAAAACAAGCCCCATTGTCATACAAATTTTGAAAATGCTACATATTACATATCCCTGTTACATATTTAAAATGCTTATTTCTGTATTAATATCTTTTTTAAAAAGTCAGGGTAAAGAAAAATGTAAAGTTTTATTATTTGACTATAGATCTCTTTTAAGAATAATTGTTAATGTCCTCTGTTACTGGTGTACCATGGAGCTCTTGGTGTAATTTTTGGTTAATAATGCAGGAGTAATTTTTGTTTCACTCAAGATGCTACCATGACATAACTTTGTCCCAATTTTGTAGTGTAGATTGATTACACAGTGATGGCTTTCCACATACAAGTATCTAGCAATTCAGGAATCTCCGCTGACCATGGATTCAGATTTAAATTTTAGGTGTATATACTATTTGTTAACAGTGTATACTTATATAATTTATGTCCCTGGATAAAGAACCTATGCTTAAATAGCATTTGGATTAAGAAATAAAGAGACTTAAGAGTTTAGTCTTATTGGGAAATATATATCCTCCTTAATATTCTTTCAAAAAAAATTCACTGAATTTTTCTCATGTTTATGGTACTGCTGACATTAGGTCAACTTTTTTTGACTGCAGATTTCTAGGAATATCAGTGCAGATCAGTGGTTCAGTTTCTGCTTCAATAGTATTATTTTAAAAACTACATTCACTATTAAAAACATTAAGTAGCTCAGATGTTATGAACTGAAAAATTTTGGTGAAAAATCAAGTTAGATCTGTATATATCGCTATATAAGTCAATATAGCTATTGATATGCTACTTTACATAAATAATGTTTTAGTCTACATATTATTTTATAACCTATCAAGCTTAGCAACTTCCATTAATTTTTTCTCTCCCTTGACCTTCTGATGTCTTCACATTCTACTATTATCTTATGAGAACTTCTTTACCAGAGATGTTTTCCCTCTATTCTTCCCCAAGTTAACACATACGGCAACTTCACATTTCTGCTAAAATGTCATTATGTAAAGAGGGTAGGAACCTTCCTACCCTCTCCTTCTAGACAAATCCCCAGGACTTTATGGGCTTAAAGCGCCATGGACCTCTCTTTCACAGTAGCTGTAACAGATGGACTATTACATTTTTCTCAGATTAATTGATTATTGTTCTCCCCTCAACTCCTCACAAGAGTAAGCTTTCCAAGAGCATGGTCCAGAATCTTTTCTTGCCATTTGAGAAAAATTTGTTAGAACTTACTCCTGTCCCCATGTTTCTCTGCTGCCTTTATCACAAGGTCCTGGAGACTGAAAATTACATTTTCTAAACTCTCTTGCAATTAGGTGTTACACAGGCTCTGCCATTTGGTTTGCCTGGACATACTCTACAGAGACTGGTGGGAGGGGTAGGCCATTTCTGCCTCTTGCTCTAATGTTAGCTTTGGGAGTAACTAGAGGTGATCATGGACCCTGGGCAGCTGCGTGAGTGGTTTCAGTAATGGACGTATAAAAGCTACTGCTTAGTAGATACCTCTACAAGTATCAACAGTGAGTTTGAGTTCATTGGATCCAGCCTGGGTAGTGGCAGCTCCTAACTTCTGGGTACCACCATCTTCTCCCTGCGCTCCTTGAGCCATTTGTCACCTTTAGGACAAATTTCTTACTTTGGATCCCTCACTGCTTTATATAGGTTGGTTCCTGATTTTCTGACAGGATCCCAATCAGTAAACCCAGTTTATACTGTGTATTTTCAATGAATGCATGCACCTGTTTTTCTATTTGATAATACATGTACAGTATTATTAAATAAATGCAGATCTACACCAACTTCACAGATCTGTTTACTTCCACTTAGCTAAGCTATAAAATAGAAATGAAATTTATTAAAGTCTTTTCTATCTTACTTGAGGTTACATTTAATTTTTAAAGTTCTATTATTCTATCAGGCATCAGTCGAAAATCCTACAGAGCTGTAATTAGCACTTTGAAATTATATGAATTTTTAGAGCATGCATGTGGTTGTATTTAAGTTCAATTTTTGCTAATAATTTAGATGTAGGAAAAATAGTTATTTATAATGGTGAAAAAGTATATTTCATAAATTATTTTAATATATTCTATTAGAGGGAAATATCAGGAAAAAATTGTCATGAATAATAGCTGTATTCTATATTCTATTTAACTGAAACTTCCTTGAATTGTGATAATATTAGGAGAAAAAATTTCTTCCACAGTTTAATATAGTCTTAAAAGTTTTAGGCTTAAAAAGCAATCACATTGTAATTGAACACATTCTGGTTCACTGTAAATTTAAATGATATTGGAAGCAGAATAATATATTCTTTGAAAGGAGAAAATAATAAATTAATAATGTCACTCTCCCTTTAAATTTGAAAATAGTTTTAATTAAAGGCAAACCATGGAACAATCTCTCTGTACTAAAAAAAAAATCATTTGTTGTATTTTAAAAAATGTCTCAGCCTGTACAGAAGAGAAAACAAAATGACAGGCATTTGAACTAAACCAGAACCAATTAATTTTCAATTGATTAATCAAAATGAAGTGTCCAAGGAAGATTAATTTTAACTTTTACTCTGTCCTCTAGTAAAAATAACAGATTTTTCTGTTATGTGTTCTTACCAGACAATGTAAAAAATCGACTCTCCTGCCAAATATTTTTTAATGACAGAACCTGTTTTTCCACATCTAAATTTTAAACCCTTATAGTTGAGTGGATTTGTGAAAAATTGAAAGAGGTTTTTTGAAGGCAATTAATTTATTTTTAAAGTAATTATTTTATAAGCTACCTTAATTTTTAGAAATTTTTCCCCACCATGCTGGATTTTCAATTTCTAAGAATTATAAAATACTAGATTACCCATATTTTGTGGGCTACATATTAAATTTTGATATCTCTAATCTGAAGAAATTTATAACAAGCTTTCATTTAAAAAATTCTTTGGGCAATGTTTTAACCTAAATATGCTGAAGATCTAGTTTGTATATTATTTCTATTTCTGGCCCAAGGCTTAAGAAAAGAAGCAGATGTTACCTTTATAGTTGTGAACTTTTCTTATGAATATTTTTAATGTTGAAAGTTTTGAAAAGGTAAGAATGAAGAGTACCCCATCTCTTTCTCCTCACTAAGATTGTGTGCCATGCTGAGGAAATAGTGAAGAAGACTAAAGTATATCAACTGCAGAGCTATCCTTCCAATAGGCAATCTAGAAATAGAGAGGGAAAAAAAAGAGTAGGGAGGTGAAAATAATATAATGAAAATTAGAGGCCATAGGTTTTTGCAGAAAGAAAAGATTTATTCATCAGGCAGTCAGATGGGGAGACAGGAGGCAAGGCTCAGACCGGTCTCCTCTGGAGTAAATATAGAGGATATGGTTAGGAAGGAGCTATCTATGCATATTTGTTCATTCTGATTCAAGACCTCAGGTTGGATGGTCTTGACACTAAGTCATCTATGGTAAGGACCTTAGACCAGGCAAGAAAGAACAAAGACAGTCCAATCAGGCAGAGTTTGTTTAGTCCTACAGGTGTACAGATTGGGTCTCTGTATGTGATCTTCCCTATTGACAGACCCCTTGTTTGTTAATAGGCTTTGTGGTTCCCTTGTGCCCTCAAGGTAAGTTTAGGGTGATTTAGTAGCTAACTGCACCTGCTCAAGCCTCCAGCCTCTAGGACCAATCTGATCAGTTTGGTCTGGTGGTCTCCAGAGTGCTGTGCGGGGGCCTGCTATCTCCTGAAAGAGACTAAAAACCTGGGGAAAAATTGGTTAGGGTCTGGTTTCAGTATTAGTGTAACCATGCATACCAGGGCTAGGCCACTTGGCACTTTGAATCTAAATGACTTAATAATTGGCATTGAAGGAAACAGGTTTTTATTAACACGGTTCCAACCTTGGGCGTGCTGAGAGCACTCCTGCTCAGAGCCCTCTCTCCCAGGAGGCCCAGAACTTCCCTTGCTCCCTAAAAGGCTACAAACAAGAAATGTGCCCAGAAGTTCCCCATTTCCTTACCTGTCCATCTGCTAGTCAAACATCAGATCTCCATTATCTCTGGAATGTGCACTTGTGGATTTCAGAGTCGCCATCCTCTCCTTCAGGATCTAGTGTGTGCAGTTCTCAGTCTCTATGTGGCGGTTCAGGAAACTGTCCCAGAGGGTGGAGCCCAGGGAAGCACTCATCCCAGCATGGGACCCTATCTCCATGAGTGGGCCCCCATCTGCTTTGGGACCTAAGCCTCTGGTGGGCCCCACATCTCCAGGTCCCACGAGTACTCCCGGCCATGTTGGGAGCAGGGCCAGAATCCCAGAATGTCCAAGTGCCAAAGTCCCAAAGTCCCAGAGGTAGAGAACTTGCCCCAAGCTCCAAAGTCCCATACCAAGAGCCCCCCGCCCCAGACCAAGATAACAATGTTTCCACATGTCCTTCAGAGAAGTAGAAGTCTGCACCTCACAGTTCAGCTCCAAGCACCTCTTACAGACCTGCGTGCTTGGCTAGGCAGGTCCCTGCAGCTCTGCCATGGCAGTTGATATCTTCTCTAGGCAGACTTCCAGGAAGACAGGCCTGATGTCTGACCCTGTATTCAGCCCACCTTAATTTTAAATGTTTGGCTCGGACCTTCCTGCTGTGATGTAACATCCAGTTTTTCCTATGGTGCATTAGTGTCGGCCATTTTTGTCAGCTTCCTGGTGTCTTTGACCCTCTTTTGGCTACCACCTTTAGTCAGGGCAAGAGTTCCCAGCGACACACAGGCATCCGGGATGGATATGCACTCTCACAGCTCATGCAGGTGCCAGCTCCCACAGCTCCCACAGCTCACTGTATGAGCTTCCCCCACCCCCACCCCAGCTATGTCAGGAGGCACTCTGCCAAGTCACTTAGCCTGCACACATTCTCACAGTCATGTAAACAATTTTGCATCTTCCTCAAATCTGCCCTTCAGGAAGGCATGGGCTGCTAACCTGTCTTTGTTATGCAATGCATCTTACATGCTGTACTTTCTGCTGTTCCCCACCCTCTGCCTGTCTTTTGCAGGATTGGGGTTTTCCCCTATTTTCAGGGGACCCATTGTCTGCGTCCTGTTACATTAGGGCCCAGTTTTAAAGGTAAAGCTTTTTAAAAATCTGTAAAAAATGGTAGTTGTTTTAAGTCAATAGGTTTGCAGCAACATATAATCAAAGCAACATCTTTTCAACTTTTTCCGCAGCACTGCTGTCCGCTCATGTAGGTGTAACCTCTAATCACCACAGACGGCTAATTTTGGGAAAAGCCTATGCTCTCTTTATTGAAATATTGCAGAGGACAATAGAGAAAGAGAAGGTAGTAAACAAAGAAATGCCCGAACCATATTATTCTCCAAGGAAGAATTCAAAGAGCCCCTCATGTCCAACTACTTGAAAATCATATGAATCTAATTTTTGTTAATATTATTAAAGCAGGAGACACAACAGTCTGCATTGTCTCTGGCAATGATTATCCTGATTTCCTTTTGCCCTTATATGTTGCTCCACCTATCTCATCATCTGGGGACAAGTGGAAGGGACTCTTTCTGGTTGTCAGATTATGCATGCCTATCAACCTGTGTTTCTTGTTTTCCTGTATGTTATTGGGGGGAAATGTCAAGTGATTAGGCATGGATGTTAAGGTGCATACTGGCCCTTCCATCTGCTCTAACTCTGCAGACACTAGTGCTGTTCTTCCTACATTCACAAGTATAGTTGAACAACAATAAAAATTAACGTGCAGCTCCTTTCATAAGACAATTTGTCATTTTCATAGCCAAAATAAGTGCAGTTTTCAAGGAAATCCATTTGTCCTTTGTCCTTAGTTTATCTTTTGTGCCTGTTGATTTAATTTTATTCTAACACTGGTAAGTTCAGTTCTTAATAGTGGATATATTTGACTCAAGTTTAAAGTAACATTTTTTGAGACATGATTACATTAAAATAAGGGCTAGTCACTATGGAAGATACAAAAATGTACAGCTTAACCATCACAGATAGAAAATTAGAGTCCTGTTATTACAGTGCTTTATTATGTCCCATTTTGGCCAAGCTGTGGGTCAGAGTTGGCATTTCAATCCTTTTAGAATAAAGAAATCATATTTTAAAATACACCTGTACTTTACTATTTACTTGCATTTTTATGTGTATAACTAAGTCAAATAGTAAGCAGAAAAGAGAGTCATCAGAATGAGAGAGAAAGCACAAACAAGGCGGGGGGGGCAGACCACAGTGTAGACACTGCTTTATGTCTCATTCCGTACGTAAATTTACACTGTGAACATTTGCCTATTAATTTCATAGGATTCAAAAATTTGATTTTTAGGGACTATCGTGAACTAAAATTAATTTGAGGCTAATAAAAAGATATAAGCATTTATTTGAGCAAAATTAGCTGCAGTCCAGGAGACACAAATTCAGGTACCAACCTAAAATGTGTACCAGGGAGATTAAGGAGAGGCTACCTTTTATAGTGAAAGTTCTTGCCCAGGTTCTCAATTAGGTCTATTTTATCTAAATGAAGTATCCTAATTGCACAGTTCTGATTGGATAGGACAGGTCTCAGTTCACTGGTAGAAAGATTTCCCTGCAGTGGTTGATTCAGGCAGAATAAAGAAGTAGGGCCGAGTGTGGGAAGCCAAGAGTTTAGTCTTAGGTTTTTCCTGGCATCCAGAGTGCATGAGGAACCTCCTGTCAGCAAATGGCTGCTAAGTTCTTATTATTTATAAAATTTGGCTTCTCAGTTGACCATGGGGAGTCCATCTCATCAAATAAATTCCTTCTTAGGGTTCATGTCAAATGAATCTTCTCAGGGGCTATACCGTATAGCATTTTATTTTGTAAATACAACCTAAAATATTTAATTATTATTCTCTAATATCCACCCCTGTATTTTATCACATTTCTAATATTCTAGTATATTGAAATTCTTTTAGTTTCTTTAATAGGAAAAAGGTTTTAGAAAAAATAATTCTAGGCCATTATACATACTGTTTTAAATTTCTTAAATACTTTTTCTCCGTGTACCATCCCCTCTTTAATGAGTTAACTCTCACTGATTGAAATCCTGCCCCATATCTAACATCTGTGCCACCAAGAGCATTAGTACTATCGGAGGCCTCATGTATATCTAAATATTCAAAAGGTATAAATCAACCTAACACACATTATATAAAGCCTTATCTGTTTACTTACTACAATATTGTGATTTATATATTGTCATATATATATTTGGTCTTCTTTTCTAATTCCTGGCTCCCAGCTCCAGGAACTTCTGGAGTGTTCTAAGTGTTGAGAGTAAATAAAGGTGCCTTTTGTTATGTTAATGAAGTGACATTTGGAAAGCACCTAAGAATGGAGATGGTTGCCTAGAGACCCAACTCTGTGATTAGAGGGTTGGAGCTCAGTGTCTTAATTCCCCCATCCCAACCTCAAAAAGGAGACAGGCTGGGGGGGCGGGGCTGGCAGGCTAATCAGTCACCAATGGTGAATGATTTAATCAGTCACAACTATGCAGTGAAGCCTGGATAAAAACCCAAGAGCGTGGGACTCGGAGAGCTTCCGGGTTGTTGAACACATGGAGATTTGGAGAGTGGCTTGCTTGGGGAAGGCATGGAAGCCCTGGGTATTTCTTTTATCTGGCTGTTCCTGAGTTATATCCTTTTACAATAAACTAGTGATCTAGTAAGTAATACGTTTCTCTGAGTTCTGTGAGCCGTTCTAGCAAGTTAATCAAACCCAAGGAGAGCGGTGTAGGAACCTTTGAGTCTTAGCCAGTGGTCAGAAGTACAGGTAACAGCCTGGATTTGTAACTGGCATTCTGAGCTGGAGGGAACATTGGAACCTCCAGTCTGTGGCCAGTCTGTCAGCAGCACGGTAACCTGGGCTTGTGTCTTGCTTTTCGGTATCTGAAGCCTGTGTGTGAGGGGCAGTCTTGTGAGACTGAACCATTAATCTTCAGGATCAGATGCTATCTTTGTGTAGACAGTGTCAGAATTCAGTTCAATTCTTGGCCACCCTGCTGGAATTTAAAGTCCCAAGAATTTATTGATGTGCCCCCCACAACCCAGGTGGATTTAGGTCTGGAACACAAAAGACTCACCCACACAAATATAGCTCCATAAATATAAACTTTTCAAAGTCTGATTTTTATATTACTGAATACAAAGATCAAAGATGACTCGATTTAATTAATAATGCTCATGTCTGGCATTCTCTGATGTGCTGAAGATATTTGAATAAAACATCATTTATAAGTTATTGATTTATAAAATTTATTTTACTTGCATCATTTCAATGGTCACTAGTCATGTTGCTATAATCAACATTCTTACATAATTTCTATTCCAAAGGGCGCAAGTTCTCTTGAATCCTTGTAATTCATTGGTAGTATTTTATGAGTTTAAATTGAAGATAGTTATCTTTTCCAAGGTAGTGGCAAATGGATTGCCAATAAAATTTTTAAAGCACTATCTAGGTTGGAAAAAAACCCATATATTTTTCTATATCATGTTTAAATATCATAATATGGTTGAATATAATACATTTTCATCATAAAATAGTCCAATATATTTTAACATCATAAACCATTCTTATTTATAATCACAGTATTCATATCTTATAGCAATATGTGGATCCATACAGGGTTTCTTTTTTCAAATATTTTAATGTTGGAATGTTTATTGAAAACAGGTACTTAAAAAATAGTAGTACGTTTCTCAATTTGTTCATCTCTACTTAATCAAAACTATATCTTGGTCTATAGTGACTAGAAAATAGACTCCATATTAAATAATTCACATTATTTGTATGTGAATCTTTTTCTTCAGGAAAAGATTATTTCTGCGTCTCCTTTTTACAAATTTTACATGCAGTTTTTTTTAATAGAAAAAGTATAAAATCTTTTTAATCTTTAAAAAGGTGTAACAGCCAAACTTAATCTGTTTAGTTTTTAAAGAATTTCTTAACATTATTAGTAGCAGACAAAAGTTTTAATGAAATAACTATAGCTGTACTCAAATTAAAAATATGTATTTGTTAGGTCACACTTTGTTCTTTATCTTAGGATTTTTTTGCTGTCCCTTAAATCTTCTGGTACCTTGTATCTTGGCTGAATGAAATCTGTTTAACAGCATGTTAAATTGCCATCATATATTTGAGAGAGGTTGTTGGGTCAATATGTTTGATATGCTTTTCACCATAATATATTCTCTTAAACAGATCCAGAGAATGTCATATATAATATCTAATTCTTCCAAATAGCATAATTAACCTTACTGCATTTTGAGACCATTTCTTCCAGTAACATATACCACCATTGGTAAAGAAATTCTTACAAAATTTTCAGCCGAAATTCTTACCCTTATACTTTTCTTCATTGTCTATGAAGAAAATTCAAGTACCATTGATCAAGTACCATGATCATATACTTGCTTACATTATTTTAAATCGGGGTCTGCAATTGATAAAGTATTTGTTTGTTAGTACTTTGCCACACATCTAGCCAAAGAACATGTATGCACAACCCAGGGACACAGACAACAGTGTGGTGATGGCCAGAGGTCAGGGGCTGGGTGGAGGTTGGCAAAGTGGAGGAAAATGGGGAAATCTATAATAGAGCTAATAATAAAAATAAAGAAAAACAGATGTACAAAAACTTAAAAAACAAAACTGATAAAATTTTTTATTTTGTTGTTTTGTCCCTTATAGTTCAATAATAGTAATAAGATTAGCTGTTCAGTGTGACTTTTGTCCTCTATTATTATTTTTAATTTAAACATAATATGGGTGTTTTTCTCTTTTTTTCTTTATATTCTACTAATCTTATTTTGAAGTTACTATCTTAGTTGTCAGTTTATTTTTTTAATTTATTTTCATGTTCAATCACTCTACCATCAGATTTCAAAATCATTTCTCCTAAATATAGAGAATGGCCATTGTCTCCTTTAATATTCAGATGATGTTGCGCAAAACTCTATGCTCACCTAAATGCTGGGCACAATGATAACTCTTTAAAATATTATAAAATTTTTAATATCAGTAGTCACTTCTTTTTGTTAAAAATTATTAATTAGCTTTTTATTAGACTCTGATTTGTTCTAATATGTGCACATGTGCTTTTTGGGTGAAGTGGGTTTTTTTGAGGTGGATACTTAGATCGTCTTCAGAAGATAATATGAAATTGTAGAAACATCACGAGTTGTTCGAGTTGCAGAACTGTGATGTTTTGTTCATGCGTTGTGCAGAGTTCATGCTTGACAGAAGGCTGCTCGCTTGCTTTCAGATTTAAAAATGTAAGCAGATTTCTCTTTGGAATTTTTCAAAAATCTTTTTTTATTAATATTTTTGTTTCTGAGCTCTTATTATTTATTTCTATTTTAATCTGTATTCTTACTTTTCAAAAACACTGATATCTTAAAAGTAATTATATTTTAAAGTGCACAAGTTCAAATATATTTTCACAAAATGGAAATTAATGTAAAATTACACCATGAATAATTACTTATATTTCAGTTTTTGAAAAAATAATTGTCTTACAAAATATTCCAAACCACTGGAATATTTTGTTAAATATATTGGAATATATTGGAATAGATAAATATTGGAATGTGCTAAAATTAAATGGCAAGATAAAATTTTAATTCATAATTAATTGAGTCAAAATGTGAACAAATCAAAGTTATTTTTAAAATATGGCAACCTTTGTATTTAATTTTTCATCATTTAATACAATTTATTACAATTTTTTAATATAGTAAAAATATTTTGCAATTCTACCTTCCCATTTGCATGGAGTTTTCAATATAATGAATTGGCATATGTTTCATGCGTACGAAATACAGGAATGCATATATACAAATTTAGGAGTAATGTGAATTTTTTAATTTAAAAATATTCTTTAGTTTCGAAGTACAATTTTTGCAAATATTGTACTTTTTTCCTGAGTACCCCAGGGATCATGAATTGAAACACCAAAAGAAGAAAAACAGATGCTTGGCAGGTAATGCTACTTTGTTATGCAAGAATTGATTGCATTCAAGTAATCTATTCAAAATTTCAAGTAAGGGATTTATCAGGTAAATTAATTTGTCTTTTTTTATACTTAATCCCTTCCATCAATCAGTTCTTCCTTCCACTGTGAAGGTGCCCTTCTCCGACATTGGCAGTGGTATAAACCACGCACATTCAAAGCTTTTAGAGGCAGATACTCTTTGCGTCAAAGACTGAGAACAATAAACACGTCCCTGGGCCTGAATGGTGTTTGTTATGAGAGCAGATATTTAGGTCTGCAGCTGTCTGTGGGGTCTGAGTGACAGAGGGGTCCATGAGTTCTTTCACAGAACACATGCAGGGTCGTCTAGAAACAGAACCCAGGCACGGACCTTTCATGCCCAGTCTGATGACAGTCCTGTTGTATCAATCATCAGTTTTCCTTTTAAACATCATTTTGTCTGTGGTTTTTATGATCCTCCAAATAGCTCAAATCGCTTATACACTAACATAGCATACTAATCTTTCCTGTTCATATAACAATTGTGCTAATAATTATGTTTAAAGTTTATATTGACTGTTCATACACCATTTCATATTCTGTTCACTGCTTACCTTTTACGCTGCATTGCCAAGGTCATGGTAGGTCCTTACCAGTATTTGTCGAGTTGCACTTACAAGTGAATGATGTGTGTTACTTGTACACGACTTCTAATGCACATTTATAAATACCGTTGTATTTTTTGAATGAATGCTTCTAATTGGGATTAATGAGACAGAAAGCACAAGCATTTTAAAGTTCTTGCTCTATCACTAGATTTGATTCAGGAAAGTTTGAGCCAATTTACATGTTTTTAAGTATGCATAATGGTATATATTTTGTTGCACTTCTTACACCTCTACCTATTTCTGCTTTTTATCAATGTGCTAGGAAAACAATTAAAACAATTTTTAATTGTTTTATTTGCATGCATTTGACTTAAGTGGAACATGTTTTATATAATACACTATATGTCTTACTATTTTTTTACATCGTCTGTATTCTCTCCATATTCTATCTGCTGCTCTTTTTTTGTGATAGACTTGTCAACATTCTTTATGTACTACATATGGATAGTAAGTAACCTTTCCCTGTCAAAGACTGAGAAAATAATTTTCCTAGCTTATTTTTAGCTTTTCAAATTCTGTTTGAGTGTTTAATGATGAGAAATTTTAAAATACAAAAAAAAATACTCAATATATTTTTATGATTTTAAATAGAGTTTTATACATAGTTTTATTCACCTGAGTAAAAGGAAAATAATATTCTATATTTTATCTAGTAATTTTTTGGTGTCTTCACTATATTGATCTTTTAATCCATTAATTTATATTTTAATATACTGTGAGAAAATGATCTAGTATTTCCATTTTTCTCCAAAAGGTGGTGCAATTTTCTCAGAACTAATTATTGACTAATTCGTCCTTAGAATCTTGTATTTTGGAAGAAAGTCATATTTATAAACATGGCCTACAGGAAAGTGAGAATCAAACTCAGCATTTCAAATTACATATTTAATAGGATTGTTATAACCTTTAGTAAAGAATAATTGATTTTTTTATCTTATCCTAGATCATTACTTTTTAAAATTGAAGCATAGGTTGCAAATGCACACCTTAATTATACAATGAATGTTTCTAAATGCATATCAGAATATTCCTAACACTCAAATCAAGGTGGGATATTTCCAGCACTACAGAAGAACCCCGTGCCTCTTCTAGTCTGCACTACCCGCTCAGAGGAAACACTTTTCTCACTACTATCAACAGACTTCAGTTTTCCCTGTTTTTGAAGTTTATAAAACCATGCAGCACATTGTTTTGTGTCAGAGTTCTGTAGCTCAATCTTATGTCCATGAGATACATAGTTGTTTTTTTTTAACACATTTTATTCTTTATGAACTCAGGCTGCTTTCAGTTTTAGGCTGTTGTAAACAAAGGGGTATGAACATTCATATGCGTATCTTTTTGTAGACATACGCATTACTTTTTTTAGTACATAGCCCTACCCAGCCATTATTTGCAGATGACGTGCTCCTATACAGAGAACCCTAGAGATTCCACTAAACTACTAGAACTGATAAATGAGTTCAGTAAATAGCAGGATATAAAATAAACTTCCCCCACTTGTTTTTGAACACCAGCTAAACCAAGATTTTCTTAAAAATGGCCTCTATTATATGAGAGATTTTGATGTCATTAATTAATGAATTAATGAATTCTATCACACTAGTCAAAGTTAAATCCCCATTATTGGGAAATGTTTTTAGTTGAAGTAAGAAGAGTCATAGCTGAAGAAATTTTCTTAGGTACTCAAAGCTAAATGCAAAGACAATTTCATAAATCGGTGATTCTGGAATACTTCCCTCTCATTTCATTAGTATTTAATTTATGTCTTCGTAGACTTTCCATTAATGGATAGATTTAATAGGTGAATAATGAAACTAGATCTCTCTAAAAAACAGGTTATACAAATATGTTTGTTTACTCTGTTGTTGGACAGCTGGCCTAGCCCTCTGCTTCTGTTAAGCACTTCACAAATTTACTGTCACTGTTGAGCATAAAATGTAACAAAATTGATTCCTTTACTTTTAACACCAAGGTTATTTATTTGAAGGGTACATAAAGATTAAAGGACAGCAAGGGTAAGGCCCTTTTCCTTTCCATTTTGGTATATTACTCTACTGTTTCTTCTTTTCAAAATGGAATCTCATTACTTTGCAACATTAATTGATGCTTTTGAAATTGATGCCTTATAAACAAGGGTTTGGGATGAATTTTATTTCTATTTCCAACATTATTGCAGTTAGAACAATGATATGCAGCCATGTTTTTATTATGTGAAAAAAAGAATAACATGACAAGGTAAAAAGTATGGGCAGTGTGTATTGGGAAGGGCTGGAAACCAGAAATCAATCAACTTCCATAACTAGAGAAACTTGGGTATCATTTAACCTCCCTGGACCTCAGTTTTCTTATTTATAAGAGAAGAAAATTTGTATTAGGTGACTTCTGGACCCTTCCAAGTGGAAATTAGTTCTTTTATTTATCATTATTCATTGGCAGTCTCTTTAATCAATACTTTCCTTGAGAAAAAAAGTGGCATTTAGTTTTAGGTGTTTGTTTTGTTTTTCCCACTTACTCTTTTATTGTGGCGTAAATACACAGTTTAATTCCCGATAGGTGAATAGCGGGGAGAACAGAGATGTATGAAATTGAATAATTCTTAAATTGGAAAATATGAATTTGCTGTAAAAAATTGTTTTATATCTGGACTCAGATGGTTATTTCATTCTAAAATAACTTTACATAATTTAATACCTGTATTGAAAATATTTTATTTTTATAGTTGGAAAGTCATCTCTAAGATGTCTGAAAATATATTCACACAGAAAAATACATTTATTTTGTCTCTGTGCTATGCAGTGTATTATCTCCTTCTAAATTGGATCACATGATTCATAGTTGGACTGTAGTCAGTCAAACTGCATTGGTGTTATATGCTAGTTTCATTTTTAACCTTTTGACATTGTTTCAAGTGGAGAATAGATTGATTCTTGCATTTATCTGCAAATCACTTATCAGACTGGGAAAGAATTTAAATATAGCAGAGAACTTTATTTATTTTTATTTACTATATTCAGATTTAATGTATGTTACTTCCAAAGTAGTTCAAAGTTTTAACTTTTTACATAAGATTTAAACAGACACATACCACTTGTAGTGTAGAATAATCATGACAGAAATAATAGAGAAATAAAGAAATCAAAACCATGTGTATTTCCAAATATAATCATAGCAGTAAGTTCAGAAGAGTATCTATACTGGGTGAGCTCTGGATGGAAGGATATGCCCATGTAGTCCTCCCTGCTCTAGTCCCTGTCTCCTTCATGCAGATCTCCCCACCCCACCCCACCCCACCCCACCCCACCCCACCCCACCCCAGCACTCTAGGAGCATGAACCATTTTATCTCTTGAATACACATGATTCTTCCTACTTCACTTCCTACTTCACTCTATCCTTTGTTTTAAATTTGTATTATTTTTAGAGAGAGGGAAAGGGAGGGAGAAAGAGAGGGAGAGAAACATCAACGTGTGGTTGCCTCTCATGTGCCCCCTACTGGGGACCTAGCCTGCAACCCAGGCATGTGCCGTGACTGAGAATCGAACCCGTGACCCTTTGCTTTGCAGTCCAGTGCTCAATCCACTGAGCCACACCAGCCAGGGCTCACTCTATCCTTTTAGTGCTCCAGTTATCTGGCCTGTTGACCTAAGGCAAATTTAACATTGTTTTAGTAGTAGGATTTAGCTGTAAGGACTCAAATAACAATCTTCTGAATCAGTGTAAGGGTACAAGTGTACCTAAAAGTCAAGAATAAAATAAGTGGATGGTGGGTGCTGAGAACCGTGTTTCTCACTATTGGAGTGGAAGATTTCCAATTAGTAAGGCAGAAGAGTAAAATGACCCTTGTAAAACTGAATCAGCATTGAAGACATCAGTATGAATTAATGTTTAACTTAATGCTGATACTGATAGGTAGATATATGAATAATTATAGACAGATCTATTTTCACAGATATATATAATTTCCTAGGTCTGTCTGCACAGAGGACCTAGAAGCAATGATACTCCAATAGCAATGAATACATTCAGTGATCACACCTCAATTTCTGGTGCCATTCTCTAATAAAAGGAACCAATGTTCCTTAGAAAAATTACTGGTTTGGGGACTGGGACAGGAAATATACAAGATGAGCCTGGAGCATCATTTAGAGCCAGAGAGTAAGAAAGCACTCAAACACCCAAACAATGGGTATGTTAGAGATGCAGGAGCCAATGTTCTAATTTTGGCCATTGAAAGAGTCCCCAAAGTTGGAGCAACAAATAAATAATTGGAGTAATGGATTATAACTCAAATTATATAATAAATATACCTGAGTCCATAGTGATATAAATAGCTCTATTATATAAATGAGAAAGAAGAGGCAGATTTCCTGTACAGAATAATTCCAAATGATTTACATAGGTGTAGTTTCCTTCCAAACGTGGTAGAGCATGACCCTCCACTCCTGAGTGTGGGTATACTTAGGGACTTGCTTTCAAAGAGTACAGTATGAAAAGGGGCAGAAAATAACCTTATTTTGTAGAAATTTGGAAAACACTACTTCAGCCTTGATTATCTAATCAAGGTTAACATTATTAGTGATAAAACACATCAAAAGCACAAGTCCGTGACATGACATGTTGAGAATTGCAATTCCTCTCTGTGCTTTTCCACCCTGAAACCCATAGCCTTAGTGTAACCACAAGAAAAACACCAGACAAAACACAGTTGAAGGACACCTATAACTATTTGGCCAGTACTCCTGAAAACCGCTGTGGTCATCAAAACCAACAAACAAGAATGCGAGAAACTGTCATAGTGCGGGAGAGCTTAAGGAGACAGGACAACTGAAGGCCGAATATCTCTTGGATGGGGTACTGGAAAACAAAAAGGACCCGAGGCAAAAAGTAATAAAGTCTGAATAATGTGTGTGTGTGTGTGTGTGTGTATTGAACTTGTTGATGTCGACATAAATATGTATATATTTATGCTCTCCAGATTTTTTAATTCATTATCTACTCAAGGAAAGACTCAAACATTCCTTTTTTACTCATTAATCAACAAATATTGTAAAACTAATTTTACGAATAAAACTCCATTTCTAATATACGTAATGGAATTAATAAAAATCCTCATAAAGTTAGTCGAAGCTCTTGTTAAAGATATTTCTGATGTAACACATTTCTTTGGAGCATCTAATCCCAGTTGTGTTTACTAACTGGCAGCGGATCTGTATGGAGGCTCTGGAAACAGACACACACATGTAGGCAAATACCCCACATCCGCTGTTTATGCCGAATAGTTTCACAGTAAATTATAGATATCATAATGTTCTTTTTTTCCCTCTTATCTTTTAAACTTGTCTCTTTTATATATGGCTTTTTAATAGAACTTCCTGTGCAGCCTCATCTATTTCTTCAGATAAACGCATTTCCCTTGTCTTATTAAGTGCAATTACTCAGGATCCCCAGTCAGAACTTTGTGTTGGACACTTTTCTGTTTTTTCATTCTCCCAGTTCCAAATGCTGGCTTTGCCCACACTAGCCGCTCTGCTGTCATTTACTACAAGAAGAGGAGTTGTTTCTCAGTCGTGTCCTGTAATTACTTCTTTCCCATCTGGAATTTGCTTTTACATTTATTATGCCCAGAGAGGCAGCTTTCTTTCCTTTATTTTTTCAAATTGCAATGAAATTGATCTATAACATCGTATAAGTAGGTGTATAATGTGTTGATTGGATACATTTATATATTGCAATATGATTGCCACCTTAGTTTTAGCTACTATTTTTATCACATCACATAATTATCATCTCTTTTTGTGTGTGGTGAGAATGTTTAAGATCTTTGTTATTTTATCGTATTTTCTGTCAGGTATAATTTTCATCTTGTCAACTTTTTCAGATGTTTGATATTTACCTAAATGAGATGTTTTTCTATGTATTCTTTCATCAAAAATTTAAAAAGACATATATGGTAAGCAAAAATAAGATACAGTCCCTGCCACCACAAGGCTTAACATGTGGGAAGAGGCGGACAATACACAGATAGAAACTATACTGTACAAACTTTAGGATAAAGAGGTGCACAGGTATTTATGAAAAACCCTTGAAGGAGTTTCCAGACCAATTTTGTTAGGAGAGATTGACTGGAAGAGGCATCCTGGAGGGGGTGTCACCTTAAATGAGTGTCCCCCCCCAAAACAGAGGGTGAGACATAGGGATATAGAAAAGAGAAAAGGTGGGATGAGATAAAGTTCACTGTTGAGAAAGAAAAATTCACGTTCTTAGGATGAAATTACTTTAGGAGATGACGGGCGTAATGGAGGTGTAGCAAGAGATGAGACTGCAAGCGTGAGCAGAGAGCCTACCATGATGGGTTTTCTACATCACACTAAAGAGTTTGAGTTAGGCTAGGGTCTTGATATAATCAGGTTTGTATATTAAAAAGTCATGTAGGAAGAATAAAGAGAGAAGATTAAAAGGGCATTATTAGAATCAGGCAGAAAAGCTCCTACTGCTAAGACATAATTGAAAAAATTATGAGGTGATTAATTAAACATTGGAAATAAGCATGGAGAGAAGTTGCATCTCCAGTGCCAAAATCAGCAATGCATAAACACTTGAATAAATAAATCAATAAATTAAAAAATTTAGGCTAGAGATTTGGATGGGTGTTCAGCTTGAGTAGTAAAATAGTGAGCATTACAATAAAGAAAACTTTGACTCAAGACAGGTAGAGGTAGCAGAGCCAGACGGCGACGTACTTAGAGATGCGGGTTTCAAGTGACTAAACACTCTTATCGCATTATAGCTCTAATGTTTCCAGAAGTAATTTTTTAGACGTAAATCTTATATTTCTGATACCTGATTGAGAAAGTCATAATATACTGCCAAAAAAAAAAAAAAAAGAAACAGGGTGTTCTCTCTGTTATTACTACCAAAATGCTTATATTTCCTGGTTTATGAAATTCCATATAAATACTGTGTTAACTAACACCTTAGTGTAGGGTACTCCTCTGCTTCTGCCTAGTCTGTACCTTCTTTTCCTTCTCCCTTAAGCCCATGTATGTTTGCCATGATTTTACCAGTCTATCCTGAATACTTGCAGGTCTTTAGTCTGTGCCTATAATTTCTAATGTGTTTGGACTACTGGGAAAAAGAATCCAATCATGTGTTTAAGTCTGTTCTGATTTGCTCAGCTGCCACACCAGTTATAGTCTTTACAATATCTGAAGGTATGGGCCAACGGAGCTTGGACACACCCATGACCAGTAAGTAGTATACTACCCCTGTGTTTCCAAGAATGTCTCAGACAGCAAAAAGGGAAAACCTTAAAACCCTAGTCCTACCCAAGATGGCAGGAGGATCCAGTGTGTGTTTGTCAGCAACTCATCACTTCAAGCTTCTGGGAGTTCAACAGACACATTCAAAATAACACTATAAAGACAAGTTGTTAGATTTACCCTAGTCTTCACCTACTCATTTCTACAAAATGTCCTTCAGGCATTCTGGCTTCATCTGTTCTACTGCTGTTTCGGTGCTTTATTAATTTGGCCCTCTTCAAGGTTGTATGTTTAGGCTTAGAGCTGGCCTTCTCCATCCTCCTTAGTTATTATCTGAACAGTAAGTTAATATCTCTGTTTTGATTTTATATCCTCAGTGGATTAGCTATAACTCTCTAAGTTCAGCCTGCATTTCTGCGTTTATGGAGGACAATGTAGGACAAGAGAATGATTGGAGTGATGGGAAGAAGAAGTCTTTTACTTACAGAAACTGCCTTTCAATGTATTCCAGCCAGATAGATGCCAGTTATTGTCTGAAGTAAAATAAAAGCTGATCAATAAAAATAGCTGTTTTTATAGTTATCTTGTCAATT
Organism: Desmodus rotundus; assembly: GCF_022682495.2. Lineage (NCBI taxonomy): Eukaryota > Metazoa > Chordata > Mammalia > Chiroptera > Phyllostomidae > Desmodus > Desmodus rotundus. The sequence goes on from NC_071387.1 coordinate 135,901,731, forward strand.
ATATTTGATTTGAATGAGACAAAATTGAGTAATGTATTTGGTACTAATATTAGTTGATCCATGGATTAATTTGAAAAAATATTTTCAACCCTCTATTGTCTCATTGATATTATCTTACTGATATAGCTTATATTTTTAAAATTTCCATTTGTAGAGAAGGAAATGAATCATGTGGTAATACACAGTCTGATTCAGGTTACTCAATATCTAGATAGTTCAGCCTCCCCCCTTAATTAGTACTCTACTGATACGATTTCAGTTTCCAGTTCACATACCATATTTCTTCATGACACATGGCACTTCCGACTACTACATATAGTAACAGATATATAATGTTTACTGTCCAATGTATCTTAAAATTTAACAAATTACTTATATTAAAATGTCCCTGGCCTGTATGGCTCAATTGGTTGGAGTGTTGCCCCGTAACCAAAGGGTTGAGGGTTCAATTCCCCATCAGGGCACATACCTGGGCTGCATGTTCAGTCTCCAGTTTGGGCGCATATGGGAGACAAACAATTGATGCTTTTCTCTTGTATCAATTTTCCCCCTCCCTTCCTCTCTCTGAAAAGCAATGAAAAAAAAATGTTCTTGGGTGAGGATTAAAAAAAACACTGTCCATTTTGTACAAGTGAGCTACCTTTAGAAATAAGATTAAATTTAGCTGGAAACCCTAAAATCATGAGTGTGTTATCAATTCATCTGATCATGGCAAGCCCGCAAAGCATGATGACAAAGAACTTAGTCTGAAACTTGATTACCTAGGTTGATTTTTGATACTGCCACGTGCTAGCTATGTTACTGTAGGCAAGTTTTCTAAACTCTCTGTGTGTCTTTCTTCTATAATTTATCTTTCTTATAGGATTGTAAATATATAATGACTTGCAAATATCAGATATGAAAGCATTGAAACATGGAAAATGATATCTAGATATGTTTGCTAAATAATTTTAAATATGTTCTGCCAGTTCATGATTAAAGATTTTCTATTATAGGACAAAACTGGAATAATACTCAGGTTTCTAAGACTGAGAGGCAAGAAAATGAGTCATTCTGATGAAACTACAATTTCAATGTTATTCTTTTTAAATATATCCATTTACATCTTAGATGACTGTCTTTTCAATATTTTATGTATTTAAAAATATAATGTATTTTGAGTTGCTCAAAGAACAGATAAAAATGTTAATGATATGGTCAGCAAAATCAGTAGAACTGAACACATGGCATATTCATAAAGTTTGATTTGTAGGGATTATTAGCAGTGTTGTTCAGTTTTTTATGCAGTGTCTTATAAACAAATGGTATGACTCCCAAAGGTCAAAAATTAAATATACAATATTTTGTGCATCTGCTACTTCATTCTACTTTAAATGGTAAGGTGGTTGGCAATTTCTTCATTGAAAATAAAATTTACCTTCCATATCTTTCATCCTCTGTGGTTATATAAGTGACTGTATTTGCACTCATGCTTTTCCACAGAGAAAAGTCCTTTGGGTTCAGCCATTGGTTGAACTTTTAAAATTAGTACTGAGAAAAGAATTCTCTATGCCGTATTTTCCCCATTTACATTTTCTTGTAATGGCCAAATTCTTTATACTATTTTAAACTTAACTTTCTCTATGAAACCCTTTTACATGCTGCTATTTTCCAACTTCATGGCAGTGCTGATTTTTCTTTTCTCATCATGGCCAAAAATCTACATGGGAAATAGATGTACAACAAAGTGGTTTTATTTTTAAAGATAAAGCAATTTTTATATTTTAAGTATATTTTATTGATTATGCTATTAGAGTTGTCCCATTTTTTTCTCACCTTTATCCCCATCCACCCTGTACTGACCTTCCTCCAGCATCCCTCCCTCCTTAGTGCATGTCCATGGGCTGTGTATACACAATCTTTGGTTTCTCCATTTCCTTTACTATTCTAACCCCCCACCTTATATATTTAATTATTTTATTAAAGTTCAATTACAGTTGTCTGCATTTTGTCCCCACCCCTCTGCCCCACCCCAGCCAAACCCACCTCCCTCCCCTGCTTTCACTCTCCCCCTTGGTTTTGTCCATGTATCCTTTATAGTAGTTCCTGAAAACCCTTCTCCCCAATGTTCCTTCCCCACTCCCCTCTGGCTACTGTTAGATTGTTCTTAACTTCAATGTCTCTGGTTATATTTTGTTTGCTTTTTTCCTTTGTTGATTATGTTCCAGTTAAAAGTGAGATCATACGGTATTTGTCCCTCACCACCTGGCTTATTTCACTTAGCATAATGCTCTCCAGTTCCATCCATGCTGTCTCAAAAGGTATAAGCTCCTTCTTTCCCTCTGCTGTGTAGAATTCCATTGTGTAAATGTACTATAGTTTTTTGATCCACTCATTTGCTGATGGGCACTTAGGTTGCTTCCAGTACTTGGCTATTGTAAATTGTGCTGCTATGAACTTTGGGGTGCATGGGTTCTTTTGGATTGGTGTTTCAGCATTCTTAGGGTATAATCCTAGCAGTGGAATTGCTGGGTCAAAGGGCAGTTCCATTTTTAGTTTTCTGAGGAGATTCCATACTGTTTTCCACAGTGGCCTCACCAGTCTGCATTCCCACCAACAATGTATTAGGGTTCCCTTTTCTCCACATCCTCTCCAACATTTGTTTGTTGATTTGTTTATGTGGCCACTCTGACCAGTGTGAGGTGGTACCTCATTGTGCTTTTAACTTGCATCTCTCTGATGGCTAGTGATGCTGAGCATCTTTTCATATGTCTCTGGGCCCTCTGTATGTCTTCCTTGGAGAAGTGTCTGTTCAAGTCCTTTGCCCATTTTTTAATTGGGTTGTTTGTCTTCCTGGAGTGGAGTCGTGTGAGTTCTTTATATATTTTGGAGATCAGGCCCTTGTCTGAGGTATCATTGGCACATATGTTTTCCCATACAGTTGGTTCCCTTTTTATTTTAATGCTGTTTTCTTTAGCCATGCAGAAGCTTTTTATTTTGATGAGGTCCCATTTGTTTATTCTTTCCTTTATGTCCCTTGCTTTAGGGTTAGTCTGTGAGGATGTTGCTGTGTGGACTGTCTGAGATTTTCCTGCCAATGTTTTCCTCTAGGACTTTTATGGTGTTATGACTTATATTTAAGTCTTTTATCCACCTTGAATTTATTTAGTGTATGGTGTAAGTTGGTGATCGAGTTTCATTTTTTTGCATGTAGCTGTCCATATCTCCCAACACCATTTGTTGAAGGGGCTGTTTTTGCTCCATTTTATGCTCCTGCCTGTTTTGTCAAATATTAATTGAATGTAGAGACTTGGGTTTATTTCTGGGCTCTCTGTTCTGTTCCATTGGTCTATGTGCCTATTTTTATACCAGTACCAGACTGTTTTGATTACAGTGGCCTTGTAATACAGTTTGATATCAGGTATTGTGCTTTGTTCCTCCTGCTTTGTTCTTTTTTCTCAAAATTGCTGCAGCTATTGGGGGTCATTTATGGTTCCATATAAATTTCTGAAATGTTTGTTCTATATTTATGAAATATGTCATAGGTACTTTAATAGGGATTACATTGAATCTATAAATCGCTTTGGGTAGTATGGCTGTTTTGATGATGTTAATTCTTCCAATCCATGAGCATCGTACATGCTTCCATTTGTTTGTGTCTTCCTGATTTCTTTCTTCAGTGTTGTGTAGTTTTCTGAGTACAGGTCTTTTACCTCCTTGGTTAGGTTTATTCCTAGGTACTTTATTTTTCTTGTTGCTATATCAAATGGGATTTTTTTTCCTGATTTCTGTTTCTGATGTTTCATTGTTGGTGTACAAGAATGCCTTTGATTTCTTAGTATTGACTTTGTATCTGGCTCTTTTGCCAAATTCATTTATTAGGGCAATAGTTTTTTGGTGGAGTCTATAGGATTTTCCATGTACACTATCATGTCATCTGCAAACAATGAGTTTTGAATTTCCTCCTTTCAATTTGGATGCCTTTTATTTCTTTTTTTGTCTCATTGCTGTGGCTAGGACTTCCAATACTATGTTGAATAGGAGTGGTGAGAGAGGGCATCCTTGTCCTATTCCTGATCTTAGTGGAAACACTCTAAGTTTTTGTCCATTGAGTATGATGTTGGCTGTAGGTCTCTCATATGTGGCCTTTAATATGTTGAGGAATGCTCCCTTTATTCCCACTTTGCTGAGTGTTTTTATCAGAAATGGGTGCTGTATCTTATCAAATGCTTTTTCTGCATCTATTGATATGATCATGTGAATTTTGTCTTTTATATTGTTGATGTGATGTATTATGTTTATTGATTTGTGAATATTGTACCATCCTTGCATCCCTGGGATGAATCCCACTTGGTCATGGTGGATGATCTTTTTAATGTATTACTGGGTGCGACTTGCCAATATTTTGTTGAGGATTTTAGCATCTATGTTCATCAGTGATATTGGCCTGAAATTTTCTTTCTTTGTTATGTCTTCATCTGGTTTGGGGATTAGAATGATGTTGGCTTCATAAAAAGAGTTTGGCAGTCTTCCATCTTCTTGAATTTTTTGAAATAATCTATGGAGGATGGGGGTTTTCTCTCCTTTAAATGCTTTGTAGAATTCTCCTGTGAAATAGTCTGGTCCAGGGCTTTTTTGTGTTGGAAGCTTTTTGATTACTGTTTCAATTTCATCAGGTGTTATTGGTCTGTTCAGGCTTTCTGCTGCTTCTTCATTCAGTTTTGGAACGTTATATTTTTCTAGAAATGTGTCCATTTCACTTAGGTTTTCAAATTTCTTGGCATATAATGCTTCGTAGTAATTTCTTACAATCCTTTGTATTTCAGTGGTGTCAATTGTAGTCTCTCCTCTTTCATTTCTGATTGTGTTTATTTGGGTCCTCTCTCTTTTTTTTTTGATCAGCCTCCTTGGAGGCTTGTCGATTTTGTTTATCTTTTCAAAGAACCAGCTCCTGGATTCATTGATCCTTAGAATTGTCCTTGTATTCTCTATGTCATTTAATTCTGCTCTGATCTTGGTTATTTCCTTCTTTATACTTGCTCTGGGTTGTCTTTGTTGTTGGTCCTCAAGTTCTTGTAGGTGTAGGGTTAGGTTGTTTATTTGAAATGTTTCTATCTTTTTTTAGGTAGGCCTATATTGCTATGAACTTCCCTTTCAGGACTGCCTTCACTGTGTCCCATAAGTTTTCGGTTGTGATTTCATTTTCATTTGTGTCCAGAAACTTTTTGATTTCTTCCCTAATTTCATTCTTGACCTGTTCATTGTTTAATAGCATTCTATTCAATCTCCATGTTTTTGAGTGTTTGGGGTTTTTTCCTTGAGGTTTCTTTCTAGTTTCAGTCCCTTGTGGTTGGAGAAAATGCTTGGTATGATTTCAATTTTCTTGAACTTGTTGAGTCTTGTTTTGTGTCCTATCATGTGGTCTGTCTTTGAAAATATTCCATGTGCATTTGAAAAGAATGTGTATTTTGCTTCTTCGGGATGAAAGACTCTATATCAGTTAAGTCCATTTCATGTAGGGCATTGTTCAATGCCACAATATCGTTGTTGATATTTTGTTTGGAAGATCTGTCCATCTTTGCCAATGGGGTGTCAAAATCCCCTACTATAATTGTGTTTCTGTCAATATCTTTCTTGAAGTCCTTCATTTTCAGCCTGTGTAGGTCTTTTGTTCTGAGGTGGGACTCTTGTAGGCAGCATATGTGTGGGTCATGCTTTCTTATCCATTCAGCTATTCTGTGTCTTTTGATTGGAGCATTTAATCCATTAACATTTAAGGTTATTACTGATAGGTACTTATTCATTGCCATTTTTTCATACCTGTGTTCCTCTCTCTCTCTCTCTCTATTCTTTCCTTTCCTTTCCTTTCCTTTCCTTTCCTTAAAGCAGTCCATTTAGCATCTCTTGCAGAGCTGCTTTGGTGAAGGTATATTCTTTTAGACTTCTTTTGTCTGGGAAGCTCCTTATATGGCCTTCTATCTTGATTGAGAGCCGTGCTGGGTAAGGTAGCCTTGGTTGCAGGCCACTGGTTCTCATTACTTGGAATATTTTTTGCCATTCTCTTCTGGCTTGGAGCATTTCCTTTGAGAAGTCATGTGCTAACCTTATCAGGGCTCACTTGTATGTTACTTCCTGTTTCTCCCTTGCTGCCTTTAAGATTATTTCTTTGTCTTGGAATTTTGCATTTTAATTATCATGTGTCTTGAAGTAGTCCTCATTGAGTTCCTCTTGATTGGGGGACTCTGTGTTTCCTGGTTTTGTGTGACTTTTCTGTCATCAAATTAGGGAAGTTTTCCATCATTACTTTTTCAAACAGGTTTTCTATCCCTCACTCTTCTTCCTCTGGTATCCCTATTATATGGATATTATTACGTTTCATGTTGTCCTGCATTTCCCTTAATCCCTCTTCATTCTTTCTCAGCCTCTTTTCCTTTTCTTGCTCATTCTGGGTGTTTTTTTTTTTTACCTTGTTTCCAGTTCGCTGATCCGATCCTTTGCTTCATCGAGCCTGCTTTTGATTCCTTCTACTGTGTTCTTCAGTTCAGAAATTGTATTTTTCATTTCCTCTTGGCCTTGTTGATAGTTTCTGTTTCCTTTTTCATGTTAATATAGTTTGCAGTGAGTTCATTGCAGTTTCCCTGTAGTTTTTGGTAATTCCACATGAGTTTATTAAGCTTCCTGAAAACCATTGCTTTGAACTCAATATCTGGTAGTTGCCTTGCTTCTTTTTCATTTAGATTGTTTCTGAGACTTCCTCCTTTCCTTTCATTTGGAGATTGTTTGTCTTCCCATTGTTTGTGAGACTCTTCCTGTTAGCCTCTGCTTCTTAAGTTGCTGTGTTCTGACCCCCTGGATTTATGGTGTAAACTTCTGTGGTAGAGTGCCTGTGAGATTCAGTGGTACAGTCTCCTTGATCTCCTGAGCTTAAAGATCTTGAGCTGTGCTTTATGTTGGCTCTGTGTATGTCTTTGGTTTTTAGTTGTTGTTGGGTCTTTCTTTGGTGGGTCCTTCCCACCAGCTGGTTAACTGAGGGTCAGTCTCTCCACCACCTCTTGTTTTCCGTTGTGCAGGTGTGGGCTGGTTGTGTTGGAGCTGGTTCTTCCATGTGTACAAGGTTTTAAGGATTCTCTCTTGCTCTTGTTCAGTTGTTTGTTCTGAGTAATTTCTCCACCACATAGTTGTATTTCCGGATAGGTCCTGGGTTGAGTTAGTATGGCTTCCACTCCCTTCTTCACCTTCTTCTGTTTTTAGCTGTTGGTGGTTCCTTTGTTGGTGGGTTTCCTCTTCCAGGAGGTATCCTGGTGCTCACAGCTTCTACTTACTCTTTTTTTGTGATAGGTTGGAGGGGGGAGGAGAAATGGTTTAAGACAGCAGGAATGTATTCTATGATATTTAAAGTACCAGCCCTTAGAGAAGAGATAGGAGATCCTTTGGATATGTATAGTGTTAACTGTGATAATTCACCCACCTAACCACTTTTTAGTGGAAAGAAGATAAGACTCTTGTTGCACGGGGGAGGAGGATTGCGAGTTGGATCCAGAAAGCTGTGAGCTTGTGGGAGGTCAGATTATGAGGTAAAGTGAGTAAAGGGTAGAAAATAGGTGTAATGTGTGAGAGAATAGAGATAACCACACCAGTAATAAAGTTCAGGAAACAGTGAAGTGGGCTGAGATCTGGGAGGGGTGCAGTGTAGTATTTACAAATGTATGGAACAGCTATTATTTACAATAGTAATGAAGCAACAATCACATGACAGAATCTATGTGATCTGGATAACTAGAATAGGAGTATAGGTCCTAGAATAGTATGCTAATGGAACACAAGTGAAGTGAAAGGCAGTTAATTAGCAATACACTATGAAAGAGAGAACAAGGGGAAAGCAGCCAAACAATGCAAATTAACCAATCAAGGGGAGAATACTAAACAGAAAGAAGAGAAATACAAAAATACTAATGAGTGATGTAAGAATAATGAAAAAATAATAATACAAATATACAATAACTTGCAAGTTCTCTGGAGTAGCAAAGTGAAATTTGTTTCACTGTGTCAGCTGTTGGGATGCCACCTGTTTGGGTCCAACTCTGGTCTTTTCACAGTTCCAGGTTTTATTGTCTCACCTGTAAGAATTAAAAAAAAAAAGGAAGGAAGAAGATATATAAAGGGAAAGAAAGAAGGAATACAACAAGGAAGAAGGAAAGAGAGGAAGAAGGTGTTAAAAGAAAAAAAGAAAGAATTACTTTAAAAAAAGCCTCCTGCTGGCTTCAAACTGGCCAAGCCAGTTTTGCTGGTCTTTTTGGCTACAGCAGGCTCAGGGGGCTTAGTTTAGCTCTTCTCTGTTCCTGACCAGCACTCAGGCAGCTCTCCAGCAGCCCCTGTTCCCACAGGTTCAGGCACTCACCCTCCTCTGGGCTATGGGTTCGTGTGGGACCTTCCCTGGTGCACACTCTCCCTGGTGCCTCGGATTTGGGCTCAATGGCCCCCACACCCCAGTGGCAGTACTGGGAGGCTGGGTGGGGAGGAGGCTGGAGCTGCTGCTGCAGGACAATTCCTCAAACTGCCCCTGAGTGTCTCTTTTTTTCACTTTTTCTTTTTGAGAAAATCCTTCTGCTCAATCCTGCCATTCCATACAAGGAAGGGCCTGTCCTCTCACACAGCCCACCTCACCAGCTAGACCAGGGACTGCCCGGGTTAGGGCCCGACACGGCCCAACTCTCAACTCTCCCCAGCCAGCGCCCACAGTCTCTCTGGGTTTACCACTTCGTCCTTATTCCCCTCCCTGCAACTTGAAGCAACCAGTTCTCTCTCCGTGCTGCTCAAGCCTTGTTTGGCAGGGGAGGGAGCCATTAACCGGGCTCTCTCCCAGGAGTCCTGCAGGAGGCCTGGCAGGCGCAGGCCCGGGGGCTGCAGTCGCCCTGGTCCCCATGCTGGTCCCAGGGACCTTTTTGTCCTGAAGCAATCCCCTTACCGTCTGTTTTTTCAGTGTCCTCTATACTTTTTGGTCTCCTATCTTCATAAATGCTGGGGTACTATTGGCTGTTTGCATTGTTCCTCAGTAGATCAGCTAGGTGTTTCACCCGTGTGCAGGGGGAAGTGGACTCCCCTCCCACTTATCTCACCGCCATCTTCCATGAAAGACTCCCCTGTCTATTTTGTGCCTACCAGTCATGCTTCTTATTCCCTGTACCTTTTTCCACCATTCTCCCCCTCCCAATCCCCTATTGATAACCCTCCATGTGATCTCCATTTCTGTGGTTCTGTTTCTGTTCTAGTTGTTTGCTTAGTTTTCTTTTGTTTTGGTTTTAGGTGTGGTTGTTTATAACTTTGAGTTTGCTGTCATTTTTACTGTTCATATTTTTTATCTTCTTTTTCTTAGATAAGTCCCTTTAACATTTCATATAATAATGGCTTGGTGATGATGAACTCTTTTAACTTGACCTTATCTGGGAAGCACTTTATCTGCCCTCCCATTCTAAATGATAGCTTTGCTGGATAGAGTAATCTTGGATGTAGATCCTTGCCTTTCATGACTTTGAATACTTCTTTGCAGCTCCTTCTTGCCTGCAAGGTTTCTTTTGAGAAATCAGCTGATAATATTATGGGAACTCCTTTGTAGGTAACTATCTCCTTTTCTCTTGCTGCTTTTAAGATTCTGTCCTCATCTTTAATCTTGAGTAATATAATTTTGATGTGTCTTGATATGTGTCTTCTTGGATCCAACTTCTTTGGGATTCTCTGAGCATCCTGGACTTGCATGTCTACTTTCTTCACCAGATTGTGGAAATTTTCCCTCATTAAATTTTCCCTCATTATCTATTCAAATAAGTTTTCAATTTCTATTTCTTCTATTCTCCTTCACTTTAATTTGGCTGCTGGAATGCTTAAAGTTGTACCAGGGGTTCCTCATCCTCTTCTTATTTTTTTGAATTCTAGTTTCTTCATTCTCTTCTGGTTGAATATTTCTTCCTTCTGGTCCAAACCATTGATTTGAGTCCTGGTTTCCTTCCCATCACTGTTGGTTCCCTGTACATTTTCTTTATTTTACATTGCATAGTCTTCATTTCTTCCTCTATTTTGTGACCATACTCAATAATTTCTGTGAGCATTCTGATTACCAGTGTTTTGAACTCTGCATCTGATCAGTTGTCTTTCTTGTTGCTTAGTTCTTTTTCTGGAGTTTTGACCTGTTCTTACATTTGGACCATATTTCTTTTTCTTGACACACCTATTATGTTGTAAGGGGTGGAACCTTAGGTGTTCACTAGCGCAGGGCATCACTCTTTGCTGCACTGTAGTGCCGTATGTAGGGGAGGGGTCAGAGAGGGAACAGTGCTGCTTGCTTGGCTCTCACCCCACTTTCTGTCACTTCCATTAGTTCCCACAAGCAGATTGTGCCCTTTCAGGTGCCAATTCCCAGGTGGGTGGGGCTGTGTACATTCTAGGATCCTGTGGGTCTCTCCAGTGGACTCTCCTGTGAGACTGGGAGTTTCTCCTGCCTCCACAATCCCTAAAAGCTTTTACAGCCAGAGGTTTTGAGGCTTTATTTCCCTGTGCTGGAACCCTGGGGTGCATGGTTTGTCTTGGTCCCCAGTTGTTCCTCTTGGTTTATCGAGCTTATCTGCAAGCACATGTGGGACCGCCCAGCTGCCTCTCCCACCCTGGTCTGCCAGACTTTCCATGTGTCCTCTCTGCCCTGGCTTCCTGTCTCCAACCCTCCTCCCAGTCTCGATGAATGCTTTTTCTTTAACTCCTTGGTTGTCAGACTTCCATACAGTTTGATGTTATGGCAGCTTTGCTTGTTTTTTGTTTTTAAATTGGTCATTATTCTTCTTTTGGTTTTGCAAGGAAGTGAAGTACATCTACCTATGCCTCCAGATTGGCTGGATCAATTTTTACATTTTTAAATAACTCTTAATTAAACTTTCTTGATCTAAATGCATCCTGTATGCTACACAGGAATTCAAATGAATATACTCCTATTACTTAGTAGTTATTTTCACAAAGAATGATAAACTATGCTCAACCAGATATCTATCAAAATATTAGTTTTGATAGATATCTGAGATTTGATAGATAGCTAAGATTACATTTTCATTTTAACCACTTTTTAGTTGAATGAGCCTTAATACTTACATATTCTGTTTAACAATACCCTTTCTATCGTTACAATGTAAACATTTTGTGCAAAGTCTTTTGGTTTTTCACTATGAATACCCAAAATTCATTTGGATTTTTTTTTCATTTGAATGCCACTGTAACATATAATTTATCCAAACAGAAAAGCTTGGTCTACATATCCTCCCATAATTGGTGCCCTTATCTGATTTGTCTATTCTCAGACACAAAATTTCGTGGAATTTTAATTTTAGTTAATAAACTTAGTTGTGGTCTTGTCAGAAAAAAGCAAAGGGGATGACTCAATTTTTTTAAAAAAAGTATAAGTGCACACTGCAGAACCGTCCACTTTACAGACAGAGATCAATCTATATTTTGTATATGGATCTTGGTGTGGTATGTTTCTGGTCTTACTTTGAATTCCTCTTTACTAGAGACCTTTCTGAAAGAAGTGTCTGTCCCCATTCTGTGTGGCTGGGATGGAGACTCTGTCATCTGCTTCTGCAGCATTTCTTTTCATGTCCTCGCTTAATCCTGATGTGGCTCATTTTGAAATAAGAAATTTCCTTTATCAAGGTTCGCACACCAATTGCATCAACTTCTGAAGCTCTGCCATGTCCTCAACTTTCAACTTCAAAGTACAGAGCAACATTTCGCAAACTTTGTTCAGTAGAACATCAGGATCCCTCAGTTAAGTTTGGAAGCATAAGACATTTTCTCTTATTTCAGGATATTTATAATTCACATTACCAAGTAAAAGGCTATAAAATGTTATAGTGTAAAGAAACCAGCTTTATCTAATTTATACCAGTGTTTTTCTATTTTTAGACCATGATATCTTTACTTTTTGCCTTTAACTACTCAGTGTTGAAAACGAACGCTCTGTAAAATATAATTGGAAAACGTAATTTCTTTAGGTCTACTAATGCCATTCCTATTAATATTCTGAAATCTGTGCAATGCTATAACCTCACGCGTTGAGATTCTTCTCCATCGCCCACTTTGCAAAATGTGCCTGCTGCAGCTGCCGGAGGAGGAATGTCATCCCTTCTTGTACTGTGTGAAGTTATATAAACCACCTTGATGCTACACTAGAATTAATTTCAAGCTAAGAAATACTTCAGTGACTCTTCAGTGCTTAATCTAAGGAATTATTTTGCTTACTTCAGTTCATACTTAATCTTATGTTGTGAATATTATAACCAGGGTTTTAAAAAAATATGTCATGTTAAGCTTTTCTATTTGAAATGACTGAATTGACTGAGACAAATGGTATATTTATACTGTACACACACTTATGTCTATATGCACACACCCTGTGAATAACATTCAGTATGAAATATCTACCAAGTGCCAGGCAGGCCTGTCAGAGCAGACTGTGACCATCATGGTGGTCAGAGTCTAGTGTGGAACAGTGCATCCCTGCTTGCATCTGTTTTGTGTTTCAATCACAAACCTGCACACTGTGTTTTTAATGACAAAAGAAGTGGATGCTCACTTACATATTGAAAGAAGTGTTTAGGACCAGCATTTTAACATCGGGATTAGCCCATGAAAAATTCAGTCATAGGAGCAAATAGCCAGAAAGGAGTTGAAGTTCTTCTTTTGCCCCCAGTCGCTAGGGTGAGACAGGTGGGACCTCATTTGGTTTTGCACATGCTCCTGTTAAGGACTTGGGATCATGTTGCAATGGGAGAGTTCTACAGAGCTGATGAATTCCTGCATTGGTGGTACCAGGGGTAGCATCCTAGTCTGACTGTTTGGTAGGAACCAGGGTATGTTTTCTGCTGTATAGCCACCTCTTTGTTCCCAACTATTTCCAGAGCCTGTTTACTGGCTATTTATTCAATTCTCTGACTTGCCTGATATCCTTAATGTGATATGTTGGCTTCTTCAATTAAAGTAGTTTGTGTAGTTTGATTGATATACCTATTGTGAAAAGCCCAGGATAGAGGGAAAGGAAGAAAATTAATGTTCACAGAAAAGAACATCTCACTAGCTGGGAAAATTAAAACCTCAGTAACATATCCCTAGCTACCAAGGGAAGAAAAGTAAAATCTGAAGTACAGTATTTGAAATGAAGTAAAATATTTTGTTTCTATAGTGTCTTTTCTATGAGAGATTGAAAGCCACATCTGCACAAATAATATTCATGCTTGTTATTACTACACCGATTCTCTTGGAATTCTCTGACATTCATAAGAACAAGGATAATGAGGAAATCTCATATTTATTATACGTAGTTAAGGTTAGTTTCATTTTCGTAGCTATCTATAGTGAAATTAAGTTAAACTATTTTAAGTAGTTTTCCATTTACTGTGCAGTACATTTTTTGAAAAGTGAAATTTTACTTTTATATTTTATTTTCTCCAGACTTAACAATATTTTGTTTAGTCACTGTGTGTAGACAACTTCATTAGATTACATCAACTCTCTCTTCTTGAACTTTGTTTGAGTGAATAGGCCTCGGGTATATTGCAGGAAGGGCTGCAAAGCTAATAAGTACAAGAACCAGAATCTGACTCCAGAGTCTTAGCCAGCAACATCACCTAATGAATGAACAGATGCTAAGCAGATGAAGATATTTAAGAGGGCATGCTCTTTACTTCATCATGGTTATCAATCAAGACAAACAATAGAACATCATCTGTTTCTTATTCATGATAACAATGAAAAGGAGAAGAAATGCCCTTCATCTTTATATCAAAAATTTACTCATTTTCCAATGGGATAGGTTGGAACAGAGGTCCCTGGAAAACCTGGAGACCCCAGGCCCAGGGGAAACACCCCCAATCCTGCATAAGGCAGTGGGGGTGGGAAGGCAGCAGATTAAAAATACCAAGCCTTCTCTAAGGCACAGTGCTTGAGGCACAGTGCATAACAAAGGCAGATTAACAAGGAGTCAGTCACTCCTGACATGGGGTGGGGGGAGGGCGGTAGAAGGGAGCTCATACAGTGCCTGCCTGAGCTACGGGGGTCTGGACAACCCAGGCACAGGGTGCCTGTGCATGGTTGGGAAACTCTTGCCCTGACTAAAGATGGTAGCTGGAAGAGAGTCAAAGATCCTGGGGAGCTTAGAAAAGTGTTGGATACTGACTCACTGTAGGAAAAGCTTTACACTCATACTGGCTTCCTGTGCACATGAGATTTCAGGACGGCCTTTTAAAGTAAGAGGCAGAAAGGCTCACTCTGTCTCACTCTCCCTTTCTCTCTCATTCTTGGTTCAGTGCTTGATATGGAAAAGTTGCTCTCTTGGTACGGGGACTCTTGGTATGAGTCTTGGGAGCCTGGCGCAAGCTCTCTCTCTGGGCTTTTGGCATTTTGGACATTCTGGGCCTCTGGCCCTGTTCCCCATGTAGATAGGAGCACTCCTGGGGTGAAGCAGATACCGGGCCCACCAGGGGCTTAGATCTGCATGGATGGAAGCCCACTCCTGGAGGCAGAGTCTCACGCTGGGGCATGTGCCTGCCACCTTGGACTCCAGCCTCTGGGACACTATGATCCAGTGCACCATGGCATCAGTTCCTGAACTGCTCCCAGATCCTGAAAGACAGCTGCTGCAGAAGATGGTGACTCTGAAACCCACAAGTGCACGTTCCGGAGAGGATGGAGATCTGTTTGTGTGACCAGCTTAATGAGGAAAGAGCTTCTGGGCATGGTTTTGGCTAGTAGTCTTTTGGGGAGCAAGAGAAATCCTGTCTTGTGGGAGAGAAGGGCTCAAAACAGGAGTGCTCTCAGGCCCCCTCCCCCAATGTTGGAACCCTCTTAATAAAAAACCTGTTTCCTTCAACACAAGTTGTTGGGTCACCTATAAGGGCACCAAGAGGCCAAGTCCCAGCGTGCATGGTTACAGTTCTTCAAGTCCCATGTGCAATGATAGCCCTTCCAGGAAGAATTTCTTGTTCTCCTTTTCCCCACAAATCCATCCCTCTTTCATATTCATATAATTCCTTTCTCATATAGCTCTAATCCATTCTGTTTTATTCCAGAATGAATTCAGACTCTTCTAGTGGCTCATATTTTTCCATTATGTTTCCAGTAGGTTGTCAGCTTCTCAAGGTCATGTTTTCCTCATCCTTTGTCCCATGAAAAAAGTAAAGGCTAAAAAATGCTTTTTAGTTTCATGTTTTTATAGATACACAATTACACACAGTAATAGCTAAACTTAAATTATTTTTGACAAGTTTCATGTCACACTACAGAAGTGTATTTGAATGTTTATTCACATTTTGAAAATAACTATTCTGCATGGTTATTTTTTGATTTTCATGATTAAAATGCAGGACAGCTACGTCGATTTTCAGGAGGGTTCCTGTTTTTAGGTATCCAACTACAATTGTAATCTCTGGCTTCAGCTGTGCAGGAAAATGTTAAAGCCAGTTTCCATATAATTCCACAATCAGTAAGAATACAAAATTATATATGTGCAGGGGGCTGAGAAAACCCATTAAATTTGGGAGGATGTGCATGATGGAAGTGTAAAAATCTCCTAAATGTCAACTGATATGAAGGTTTTACAGGGTGCTTGTTTTTCAAGCTGTACTACAGGATGAAAAATAGCAATACAGCCAAATAGGCATTAATCCACCAGAGGCTAGAGGCAGGAAAGGAGCCATAGCAGCTATAACTCTATTTAGACAATTAATATGTTAAAATGAGGATCAAGTACCTGGGTGAATGCCTTTTTTTTCCTCTGTGTACGATCAATTGGTGCAGAATGAGTCACCTCTTTTTCTGATAATGTGTAGTTCATCAAATTGACCACACAAATGAAGATGCATAGAAGAGGCAAAAGAAAGTGTATTTTATTTACAGTGTTATGGTGAAAACATGTTGACAACAGGGTAAATGATAGATAAATCTTGCTTCTCTTGTGTATTCTTACTGTGGTCCCACCATCTGCCAGAGGGTAAGAACACCGTAGACCATTTCCTTTTGTGATGTTCTGGTATATTGAAAACAAGAAAGAAAGAAAAAGAAATTGCTAACACAGGCTACAACAATAGTTCTAAGTTGTACGATATGTGCTTTTAAGAAGCTCATATTTTATCCTCCTTAACCTTCCCCCCAATATCCCCAGGATATAACCTTTGTAATGACAAGACAACTCATGCTTTAAAATAAGGTTTTAAATAAAACATTTCCTTCTTTCATGCAATGGATTTTTGTTAAAGTTAAGTAGACTAAAGTTTTATAAAAAAAATTAAGAGAAGTGAATTGAAAGGAAGACATCACAACAGCACTATTGTGGGAAATTGTGCAAAGATTAATTAGGACCTTCTTCATTCTAGATAGACCAAAAGTGGCTGGGAGGCTGATGAAGCTCATTTTTATTGTTAAATTCTTTGTTTGAATGTTTCCTCCAAATATGTCATCATCAACCATTATTTAATGGTTGATTAAATAATTAAGAGTTTGAGTTAGAATATTAGAAAATGAGGAAAACCACTTAAAAGAAACCTCCTACAAATAGGAAGATCAACTGTCCTAGTTTCCCTGATACTGTTCCTTTTTTGCACTGAAAATCCCCCATCCCAGGAAATATCTCAGTCCTGGTCAAACAAAGGCAGTTGGTCACCCTAGGTAGATGTCTAGAGAACACAACTTCTCTAGTTTCAGAGGTAATTTTTTTTTTACCTTTTTAAAATCATTTTTTAATTACAGTCGACATAAAATATCATTTGTTTCAGGTGTATACCCTAGTGATTAGACATTGTATAACTTACTAAGTGATCATCCTGATAAATCTCGTATGCATCTGACACCATACATAGTTACTAGAATATTATTGACTATATTCCCTATGCTGTACATTACATCCCCATGACAGTTCTGTAGCAACCAATTTGTACTTCCTATCCCTTCACCTTCTACACCCATCCCCCAACCCCCCTCCCATCCAGCAACTAAATGTTCTCTGTATCTATGAGTCTGTTTCTGCTCTGCTTGTTCATTTGTTTTTTTTAGATTCAGTTGTTGATAGATATGTATTTATTGCCATTTTATTGTTCATATTATTTTTCTTCTTCTTCTTCTTCAAGACACTTTAAAATTTCATGAAATACTGGTTGGTGTTGATAAACTCCTTTAGCTTTTTCTCATCTGGGAAGCTCTTTATATATCCTCCAATTCTACATGATAGCTTTGCTGGGTAGAGTAATCTTGGTTGTAGGTCCTTGCTTTTCATCACTTTGAATATTTCTTGCCACTCCCTTCTGGCCTGCAAAGTTTCTGTTGAGAAATCAGCTGACAGTCTTATGGGAATTCCCTTATAGGTAACTAACTGTTTTTCTCTTATTGATGTTAAGATTCTCTATTTGCCTTTAACCTTTAACATTTTGATTATGAATGTGTCTTGGAGTGGGCCTCTTTGTGTTGATCTTCTTTGGGACTCTTGTGCTTTCTGGACTTATATATCTATTTCCTTCATCAGGTTAGGGAAATTTTCTGTCATTGTTTTTTCAGATATATTTTCAATTATTACACTCTCTCTTCTCTGTCACCCCCATGATGTGAATGTCGGTATGCCTGAAGTTGTTCCAGAGGCTTCTTACACTGTCATTATTCTTTTGGATTCCTTTTCTTTTCTTTTCTTTTCTTTTTTCTTTTCTTTTCTTTTCTTTTCTTTTCTTTTCTTTTCTTTTCTTTTCTTTTCTTTTCTTTTTCCTTCCTTCCTTCCTTCCTCCCTCCCTCCCTCCCTCCCTCCCTCCCTCCCTCCCTGCCTGCCTGCCTGCCTTCCTTCCTTCCTTCCTTCCTTCCTTCCTTCCTTCCTTCCTTGTGTTCTGGTTGGGTGTTTTGTGCTTCCTTATATTCCAAATTGCTTACTTGATTTTCAGCTTCATCTACTCTACTGTGGATTCCCTATAAATTATTATTTATTTCAGTTAGTGTATCCTTCATTTCTGACTGGTTATTATTTATGATTTCTATGTCCTTTTTTAAGATTTCAAGTTCTCAATAAGTTCCTTGAGCATCTTTATAACCATTGTTTCGAACTCTGTATCTAGTAGTTTGTTTGCCTCTATTTCATTTTTCTAGTTCTTTTTCTGGATAGTTCTCCAGCTCTTTCATTTAGGACATGTTTCTTTGTCTCTGCATTTTAGTTGCTTCCCTATGTTTGTTTCTGTGTATTAGATTAGAGCTACTACATCTCCTGGACTTGGTAGAGTGGCCTTGTGTGTTAGATGCCCTGTAGGGCCCACCAGCATAGCCTCTCAGTCACCCAAGCTGGGTGTTCCAAGTGTGCCCTTCTGTGGGCTGTGTGTACTGTCCTTGATTGCTGTTGGCATCACTGGAAGGGATTAACCACCAGGACTATTGGCTGGGAGGATTGCTGTAACTATAGGAGAGGAGCTGCTGTGCTAGAGTCAAACCCATGGAGCAGGACCTGCTTCAGTGGGACTTTTGTGCTCACCAAGTCTACTCCCTAGGTGTATGGCTCATGGTGGTAGTAGGGTTGTATTCCAGCATGGTCTGAAGCTGTTCACCAGTTGCAATGGCTCTGGGGCCTCCCAAGATGTGTAAGGTCAGCCACCACCTGTGCCCTGCCTGTTGCCACCTGGCATGAGCTCCAGAGTGATCTGCAGATGGTTGCTACTTGTGCTGGGCTTAGAGGTGCCCAGGAGAGAGCAAGCTGCAAACCAAGGCAGACTGCTGCTAGTGCTGAGCCTCAGGCCACCTAGCCAGAGATATGTTTCTCAGAGATCAGATGCTGCTTATTTGAGAGATTTTAGGAGAGGCTGAAACGTGAGCCAGGATAGGTCATTTGTATGGATAAGCCACTGGAAATAGCTTCAATGGGCCTGAAAGTTGGGTGGGACAGTGTCTCAGGGAATCTCCAGGGTGGGCAAACAGTGTTAATGGAGAACCAAGTTAATGGAAACTCAGACATGGTGCCCACCTGCTGGCTCTGTGAGGGGAAAACTCAGCAAAGGAACAATGGCCTCTACTAGCACTTATATTCTGGAAAAAGCTATCCCTGCCAGCTCTCCCCAATGCCAGACAATTGAGTTCCTCCCCATGTGTTCCTGGTACCTTTTGGGCTGCTGTGCCTGTGCTGGAGCCCAGAGGAAGTGAAGCTGAGTAAGTTTGTGCATAGGCCCTTTAAGAGGAACTGCCTGGGACCCTACCAGTGCTCTGTCTCACTCGGCCTCAGTTCCCACTGAGTTTTACAAGTAGAAATTATATGGACTTCTCTTCCCAGCACTGAATCCTATAAGAAGCCCTTTTTTCTAAGTCTCCTCTAACACAGGTAGTGTTTTCTCAATTTCAAGATACCATTTCGGGTCCATCTGTTTAGACAGGCTTTCCTTAGTTGATGGGTGAGATAAACTACTGCTATTCCTCCTATGCATTTATGGGGCTCTTTTCACCCTGGGCATAAAATGTTTTCTAAATATCTCATTAATCCTCACATATCCCTGTTGGTAGGGAAGCCAGAATTGTAACTTCAGGTAGTGAACATTCTTGTCACTCTAATAATGTCATTTTACTACTTAGCTTAATATGATTTTATTGCAGCTTCCTGGAACTTTGAAAGAGAGTGGCTTTTGCAAATGGAAATAGTAAATAAAGAAAAAACATCATATTGGATATAAATGCTTGAGAATAAGTGTTAAAGATTGACAGTGAGCTGTGAGTTAGAAGAGTACGGTGTACTTTCTCTTTGCATTTTAGTTGGCATTCAGCTTTTCTACTTTGTTAGTTTAACCAGCTTAAAATGGTTTTCTATGTAAATGTTTAAGACTTTTCAAGCCTTTACTTTCTTTTCATGAGAAAATAGGAAATTTTAGAGTTGGAGGAGATGCTAGAGATCATATAGCAATCTATAATAATTCAACTTCCTTCTTTTTGCAGATGAGGTGTAGATGGTGTACTGACAAGAATTCTGGGTTGAATTCTGTTCTGTTTATGACCTTGTCAGGCTGTCGGACTGTTGGCAAGTCCCTCACTCTCTCTGAGACCTATATCTTGAAAATGAGGGTGTTGAACTAAGTAATTGCTGGGATTCTGTCCAGTTCTTAATTAATGGAGAGCTCATGCTTAGGCAGCTGGGGACTAAGCTGGTGTTGCAGAACTAGGACCCACACCCTAGTCTCTGCATCCCTATTCTATTGAGGCATCACAAGATTAAGCGATTTCTCCTTGTGACTTTTTAACTTCTTTATTTAAAGATTCTACTTCACTGCCTATAATATACAGCTATATGTAATATTTTTCCTGTTTTTTTTTCCTGCCTTTATCTTCTGAGATTGGAAATACAAAGAAACTTGCTTAGGAAACCACCTGGATTCATAGACCAACTGCCTAAACAAATTTGCCAAGCACTGATTCTAGTTCTTAGAGGTGTGCTGCACCTGGTGGCCACCTGCTTTATGAGTCTGTGAGCAGCTCCAGGTGCATTAGGTGATGAATCAGGGTTTTTTAGTAGGAGTGCAATAAACGCCACAATCCCCCCAAATTTGTAGGATATTAAGTCTTTAAAATTACAATATTTTTAACAGAAGTTCACTTGGCATAATTTGTAACTTGGGAAGTTCACAAATCAAATTTCTATTCACTCTAACAAAGAGTAATTCTGACTTGTGTATCATACTGTTTTTTACCCCTTGTACTAAATAATCTTTTCTTTCTGAGGAGAAAAAATTACTCTATATTTTGATTTTTTATTTGCTTATTATCTCACAGAGACTGAAAACATAATCATTTTCACTTTATAATCAAGGAAATACTGGCCTTGTGAGGAAATGATGGAGATAGATTAAACAGAATAGTTTCTGGATTCCCAGGCTGGTGTTTCTCCATTAGGGTGTTTATCCATCTCACTTCAGTATCCCATCTCTCCCTGAGGCAGGTTTTACAGCAAGCATTCCGTCTTGGGCAGCAGCCCATTTTCATTCTGCTATATAATTAAGACAGAATGGTCACACAGGTGATTTGCAGTGGCTCTAGAAATGAAAATTAAGTTTGCTACCTTCATATTGTCAGGCATTTATTACCCCCCTCCCAAACATTAAATGGAACAGTTTAATTGCCTGAGCAGCTATACTCATCACTTGGGAATTAAAGTTGAATGAAAGTGATGGTGAGAGTAGCCATTTTAAACAAGTTATTGGTCAAACACGAAGTTCACCGAGTACAGGTGTGTCACTGATCGTGTGGCTAACACATCCTAAATGATAACTTTATAGGTCTTGTAAGAATGTCTTCCTTTTTCAAACCCTATATTAAAATTCTTCTTGGGGTCACAAATTCCAAGATACATTGGGAATTTATGGCTGGATATTATAACTAATCTTACTGTATTTCATCAAATATAAGGCACATTGTATTTTGTGAGTAACCAAGAAAGTAAAAATCCTTCCAACCAAGATTTCAGATATTTCAAAGCACAAAAAGTGCATTTTAGAATCGATGCAAAGTGGTTGTTTAAAAAGTTATTATGGGTTGCCTCAACCTATGTCAAGATTCTGTGGATTTGTAAATTGTACCTAAACCTGTTTCCTTTTAGTTTTGACAAGTTCCAAATGAAGTGCCATTATAACAGACTGTTATTTCAACTAGGAAAGTGAATGAGACAGTGTTAGGGTGATTTTTTCCCCTAATACTATGGACTACAAATAGTGGGGTTTTTTTACATAGATAATTTAAATACTGTATTTTTCAGACCATAAGACACACCTAGGTTTTAGAGGAGGAAAATAGGAAAAAAAATTGAAGCAAAAAATGTGGTAAAATATTTAATGACATAAATAACATAATTTCACTAATGTAAAGTAAGCTATATTTGGACTATAAGATGCACCCTCATTTTCCTCCCAAATTTTTTTTTGGGGGAAAGTGCGTCTTATAGTCCAAAATTATGGTAGCTTCCCAGGGATTTACTTTCTTTTGAATAACTCATTTTAACCTGAAAAATACTTTACACTATTTCAAGGGAGAAAGCATCTTTATTGCAAACAGGCCTTGAACAATGCCTGAAACTCAGTGCAACAAATCTTTAATTTTTCCTTATTCCTGGTTCATAAAACTGTGGGTAGGGAACATACAAATCTAGAAGCAAAGCATTGCTGTATTATTTGGAGCTGACACTTATATGTGAATAACACCATCGTTTAAAATTTTCTTCAACCATCGACCAAATGTTTTCTGACATTTGGCAAGATGCAGAATCAGGTGCCATAAATGGCAGAGGCGGCGAACTGCAAGACTCAGTTTAATGTCTCTTTTTTCTCATTTTCCAGGGGTTGAGGTAGATAGAAACATTCTAAAAAATCCACTTTTATGCATATGAGTCTTCATAAATGCAAATTCTATTGACTTTAACATTCAATTTGCTAGCAAGCTTGAAAGGTTTGAAATTACACTTGAAAATGCCTTCTTTTTGGCAGTCGACATTAAACATTTTCCAAGCAGTTGATGACATTAAGATTAGGTCACAGTAAAACTGCAATTCCATGCATAAAAATTAAACATAGATTTGTATTTGTAGTTGGCAATGTCATTGTCTCTCTATTGTGGCAAGTAAGGAAAACTTGACATCATTATTTTGCTGTCTGTCCCTCACAATAGGCTCATCTGATATGTAGTGTATGCTGAATACATTTGTAGAACTACACATATTGTCACTCATTAAATCACTAATTAGTTCCTTCAAAAAATATCTTTGAATCACCTTGCTTGTTGCCAGTTTCCCAAGGAAACAACTGCTTTCTAGTCTCTAGTCCCTATTCCCATACTTTCCTCTTAATATTTTTTTCTCATTATACAATGACTTGTTTACTTTCAGCTTGGCTGCTAGTCCCTCATTTTCAGTTGATTTCCCATTTCCAGGATTGAGTACCTTTTCATCTGTCTAGCTGTTACTTTCAAAGCTGCTGCCCTCATCTGTCAAACTGGCCTATCTTCCCCTACCCAAATCCCTTCATCAATTTTCTAGTGCGTTGAACATCGAGTCTGCCACATCCTCATTATTCCTAAAGCCTTTTGCAAGGAAGATCAAAATATTTTCCTTTTTCTATCTTTTCTCAGTCTCTTTTGTCTACCTCAAATTTGCCTTCTTGGGTGTGTCTCATTTAAATTGTCAACATTTTTTTCATCCTTTTGCAAAGCACAGTTTATTTTGGCATACCCTTCTATACTAGCACACACAACGTTATTTAGGTAATTTAAACAGCTTCTGAAATTCTATTGTTTCACTAAATCTTCGTAGATTATTCAAATTAGTAATAGTTTATAATCATCCTGACCAAGCAAGATAATGAAATTTCCTTTTGTTATGACATGATGCCTTGTAATGGAGAGCACTCACCCCAGATTGTGTTACACAGAATCTCATATATTTAATTTAGTTCTTAGTGTAGGAATTTACTCCATTTTCTCCATTCCTTACAAATACTAGTTTTCCATGTCTTTGCAACCTCTTTGATGTCAGAGACTGCAAAAATACATTTCACTGAAAATGAAACACAGATTATATATCCAATTAAGTGCTTAATTTCAACTGCTTCTGTTATTTATTAGTTTCTTTTTTTTTTTCAGAAGCAAAATTGTTACTTCTGGTTGCTCTTCTATTTCTTTCAATAGGAAATGCCAAAATACCTGCAATATTAAAATACTACCAGCACCAGTTAATTCTTAAAACAGAGAGCATGTTAAATGGACACTCAAACTATATATGGCAAAGAGATCAGAAATTGGTGCAGTGACTATTTAAAAAAAAGTTACTTTAGGGGACGGGAGCCAAGTGTTTATTCATAAACAATAACGCTCTGTCCATTGCAATCGATACTTTTTATTTTCTCTAAAGCTGAGGTTCTCATACTTTAATATACATGATAAAAAAAAATATAGAACTTGTTAAAATGACCCAGTTCCAGATCCTAGTAGTATGAATTTTAATTTACCTGTCATAAAAACGAATCCTAAGAATTCACAATTTTCTATTAAAAATTCAGCTTTTGTTATAGACTGGACGTCTGTGCTCCTCCAAAATATGTTGAAGCGTTCACCTCTAATGTGATAATGTTTACGGGTTAGGACTTTGGGAGGTAATTAGGTTATATAAGGCCAGGAGGGTGGGGCCTCCCCACCCCCAATACATGATTGGATTAATGTCCTTCTAAGAAGAGGAACAGAGGCTTGAGCTCTCTCTCTCCACACACGTGCACACACCCAGGAAAGGCCATGTGTGGACACAGCAAGAAGTCAGTGCTCTGCAAGCCAGAACAGAGCTCTCACTAGAAACCAAACCCTGCAATTACCGCATTTTGCCATAAATAATGCACACCCATGTTTTTGGCCCAAGTTTGCAGGAAAAAAATCTTTTGTTTTAATTTTTTAATTCAATTTTTATTTATTTATATTTAGAAACAAAACCAATTATCATATTCCAGAGGATTATTTTGCATACAGATATCGTTAGTGCTTTCTAGAGTTATACTTCTTACACAGAAGCATAAATAAAAGAATTAAAAACATATAGATACGGAATTGGTACTACCCATGAATAATGTACAATTATTTTTCCCTCAGAAATGTGGGTAAAGAAGTGCACATTATACACGACAATATGTGATACCTTGATCTTCGGACTTTCCAGCCTCCAGAACTGTGAGAAAATAAATGTATGTTGTTTAAACTGTCCAGCCTGTAGTATTTTGTTATGTCAGCTTGAACAGACTAAGCTTTTGATTATGCTTTCTTATTATTTGATTTTTAAAATGATATTAGCCAATGTCAGAAGGTTGATTTATCACGTTATTTGCCTGCAAAAATCAGTCATGGAAGCTAGAATTGCTATCCATATTTCTTAGTACTTTACACTGCACTGTCATTTGGATTGTGAATTCATATTAATTATTTAAACTTTGATGGGAATTTTTGTCCAAAAGAGGAAGTTTTAAAATTTTCTGCTTCATATATTCTGTGGGAGACATTAGTGTCCTATAATATGGTGCTTGATTTTGACCTTTTTACAATTTTGAAATGAAATTGCCAGTAAGTCCTATTGTATTATTTCATAGATTCAAAACAATCTTTGCAGAAGAGTTATCAGGTCCACTTGTGGAGTAACCAGAAATGTGACATGCCACAAACAAAAAGTTAAGAAATATGTAGCTCTTGATATTGGACAAAGGTGTCAAGCTATATGGAAAATAAACATTGTCTTAGCAGGAAGATCACATGAGAGGATCCTTCCTTTAAAATTTTGAATGTTGTTTATAGAAATTGTTTTTATTCTCCTCATCGTATACCACTTTTTTCTTTTGTACATAACAGAGAAACTGATTTTCTCACCCACTCCCTATCAGGTGCTATCTCTTCCTAAGCAACAAAACCGTATCATTCATTCCTATCTTTTTCTATTTAAACTTTTTAAACTTTTTCATCTCCTGTGGCCATAGAATTGTGGCTTAAACAAGTGTTTATCAGAATTTAAGAGAATTTAAGACGTGTTTTCTGCTTATAATGGAATTTTTCTTTCTACTGGGCATGAGTATACACAATACTATTTCCAGAAGGAAAATCACAAAAATAAATTCAAGGTGGATAAAAGACTTAAATATAAGTTGTGGCACCATTAAAAGTCCTAGAGGAGAACATAGGCAGATATTCCATGCAGCAATATTTTCGCCGATATGTCCCTTAGAGCAAGGGACATAAAGGAAAGAATGAACAAATGGGATCTCATTAAAATAAAAAGCTTCTGCATGGCTAAAGAAAACAGCATTAAAATGAAAAGAGAACCAACCATATGGGAAAACATATTTGCCAATGATACTTCAGACAAGGGTCTGATCTCCAAAATATATAAAGAATTCACATGACTCCACTCTAAGAAGACAAACAACCCATTAAAAAATGGGCAAAGGACTTGAACAGACACTTTTCCAAGGAGGACATACAGAGGGCCCAGAGACATACAATAAGATGCTCAGCATCACTAGCCATCAGAGAGATGCTGATTTCTATACAGTCCTAAAAACATATTTCTTCATAAAAATCTTTAGTGAGTAGAGGGATGATGACTATGTGACATAGATAGTGTAAGATAATGATACCATTTTACCTGCTTTGGCATATGCAGCACATTCCAAAAGGCTACAAGACATCTGGAATGGAGAGCTGCTTTCTAGAGAACTGAGGTTTAGGGATATTATTACCAACAGTCATGTGGAAACATTGACCATATATCTCTTGTAAAAGCCTAAAAGTGTTTTTCTACTCATGTCTTAAGGCAGAAAACACATAAGTATGGAAAAAAATGGATGGATAGAAATTTATATAGAGAATTTCATAATGGTAACATATACTAATTATATTTAATGCATTATAAATATTTCAGTGGAAAAGTTTTAATTCCTACTTACTACATACACACTGGCAAAAATTCACAGCCAGCTAATTCTTAGGAATTTACCTTAGTCTTATTTGGTCCAAATATCATCTTCTCTACATTTGTCTAAATTCTGCTGATTTTATTTTAAAGATGTGTACTATACTAGATGAGAAGATCCAGTATGGAGGCAAGGCTGCATGGCCTTGGCATGTGTGGACTCTGAGACTTGCTTACTATTCTGCTTCAGCCTCTTCACCCCTTCTGAGCTGTAGTTTCTATATGTTTCATGAAACTAAGATTTTGTGGAGGGTGTGGTGTGTCAGCACACAGCTGGCTCTTAGTGAAGGGTAACTTCTATTGTGGTGGAGTTGATGATGATCTACAACTTTTCATTTTCTATGTCTGCTGCTTTTAATTAAGTCCTGACCTCAGAAAATAATGTTCTCCATAAATTTCAGGGTTAGAAAAATTTTTATGAACTGTTTTAAAGTATTTTTCTTTCTTATAATATTCTCTGCTGAATGCCTATCACATATTATCCAGGGTCTTATTTCTTGTGCTCTGATGCCTCTGTGATCAATGTTTTGGCCCAGTGTTTGGGGAAGATAAAGTGCACTGAGTGAAGGGTGTCTCCCCTGGATGAAACTGGGACAAAAGGCTTCCATATATATGCAGCCATGGCTCCCACGGCTGTCCTTGGTAGCTTCATTCAGCACCCTCATGGGGCTAGCCTGTAGGTGCCAGTGCTATCACCATCATTAAACCTCAGCTCTTTAGTAAAGATTTTTAAAAATTCATATGTTTGGAGGGACTGGTTAGTGGAGAAGTTTCACAGACAGGACTTTGGCCTGTAAGGGACTTACATTTAAAAGGGTAATATACAGTTTTCCTTTACAAAGAGTGAAAAAGCAATAAAATATTATTCAAGTGAAATGAGCTACTCTTTCTTTAGTTGGGATACTGGTTTTTAAATAATAGTCTCTAAATCAAAGTTTCATTCCTCCCTACAAATATCCAGTGATTGTTTCCAAAATTCCAAGTGCCTGTTAAAAACCAAATGAGCAAAACAGAGAGACTCATAGGTGGAGAACAGAGGACAGGTAGTGGTGGGTGGTGGGTGGTGGGTGGGGAGGTTAGGGGGTGGAGAGATTGAGCAAAAAGGAAGAAGGACTCATGGACACGGGCAACAGTGTGGTGATTGCTGGGGGGAGTGGGTATAAGGGAAATAAATAGTAATGGAAAATATATAATAAAGATCATACACTATAAACAAAAATAAAAAACCCCTCCCAGTGTAATTTACAAACCAGGATTCCAAGTGATGCAAGTCATTTCACATATTTATCTCTCTTTGGCAGTTCTAACAGTTGGACTTAGTGTCAGCTATGAATTTCATTACTATAATTTACTCCCAGTCCAAATCATTAATATTGATGCTAAATAAATGATAGTGTTATCCAAGCTAAATAATATTATTCTGAACTGGTTAGAAAAGGAAGTACTGTCAAATTTTTTCTCATTGCTTTTGCCGAACGAGGAGGAACTGAAATATGACAGAAGAGCTTTAGCCATTGTAATGCTTTCATTGCATTTTCTCTCCTCTAATATTTCTCACATTCATACAAAAACTAAGATGATATGGTCTTATTTCTGAAAGTTTCTTATTCATGAAGCATCAATACAGAATAACATTGATATCTATCAAGTGTTAGAATATATTAAAAAGAAATATAGCATATATGTTGAATCCACACTGATTTTTTAAAATGTACCCATGTTCAGATTAAAGAATGAAATTAAAATACCTAACCACCTCTTCCCCCAACATGATTTACCTCTAACTTACAGGTCAGTTAATGTGCATCTACAGTTTAAAACACCTTAGATACTCCACCGTTTACTTCGAAGAACAGAGAAAATATATGAAGAGCCAGTCTGACAGGAGAATGACTTGTGACACACACGTGCATGCACCTTCACACACACATTTCATTTTTTTTCCTTGCTTTCTATGGTATTTTATGTATTTTGCTTCTTTGATTCTTGACACATATTTTGCTGTAACTGGATTCTTGTCTGTTTTTTAAAATGCACTTGATTGAAGTATGAGAGATACACAAAAAGCTGAAAATATTTACGACTCAAACTGAGCACACAATACAGTATTATTACCTATAGGCACTGTGTTACATAGTAGATCTTCAGAATTATTTATCCTGTATAGCTAACCTTTGTCCCCTTTGAGTACCACCTCTTCACTCCCCCTTCCCCCCAGGTGCTGGTAACCATTGTTCCACTCTCTGCTTCTGTGAATTTCTATTTTAGATTGCACGTGAGATCATGCAGTGTTTGTGTGTTTGACTTTTTTCACTTAGTGTGATGTCCTCCTGGTCCATCCATGTTGTCATAAATGGCTGGATTTCCTTTGTTTTTAACGCTGGATAATATTCCATTATATGTACATACCACATTTTCTTTACCCATCAATCTGTTGATGGGCACTTAGGTTGTTTCCAGATCTTGGCTATTGTGACTAATACTGCAGTGAATATGGGAATGCAGGTGTCTTTCTGAGATGTGGATTTCAGTTCTTTGGATCATATCCAGAAGTGGGATTAATAAAACATATAGTAGTACCATTTTTAATTTTTTGAGGAAACTCCGTACTCCTTCCCATAATTTCAGTACTAATTTACATTCCAATCAAGAGTGTACAAGGGTTCCCTTTTTTCCATATCCTTACGAAGATTTGTCTTTTATATTTTAATCATAGTCATTTCAACATATATGAGGTGATATCTCATTATGGTTTTGTCTTGCATTTCCCTGATAGTGATGTTGAGCACATTTTCACATACCTGTTGGCCATCTGTAAGTGTTTGCAAAAATGTGTATTCAGGTCCTTTGCCAATTTTTAAATCAGGCATTTATTTATTTATTTATTTATGCTTTTGAGTTGTAAAAGTTTCTTGTATTTTGGATATTAACTATATATCAGATATATGCTCTGTAAATATTCTCTCCTATTCTTTAGGTTGTCTTTTCATTTTGTTCGAGTTGTTGGCAGGCAGGGCTCCTGCTGTGTCCCCGGGTGGAAGGCACTGCCTCTGGGACATGCACAGGCCTGGAGCCTGGTCACAGTGCAGCTTCCAGGTCAGCTCTGCAGTCAGGTCCCCAGCCAACTGAGCTGCCACCAGGAAGCAGGCAGGACTTCCAAATGCCACTGTCCTTGGGAGTGGGCTTGAGCTCCACCAGGGTGTAGCAACCTCCTACCTAGATCCTGAAACTCCCACAAAGGCATTTTTGTCAGTGGATGGTTGCAAAATTAGGGTTTTGGTGAGGGACGAGGGCTGGATATCTCCTAGTCCATCAGTGGCTGACATCACCTTCTGACTGGTTTCCTGGTTTAATGTTCTGATTAGTTTCTTTTGAGCAAGATATTATAGAAGGAATTTGGAATTTATGACAGTTATACTTAGATTCTCATCCTAATTCTGCAATGTACTAAAATAGCTGATTGGACAATTTGAAGGTTAATTCCTTTCAATTTTATTTGTTTCATATGAAAGGAGAGGATAATAATTCACATACCATGCAGAATTTTTGACAAATAATAGGTTTGCTACAGTGTTAGTTCTCCCCCTTGCTTTGCTTACTTTCTTCTCACTACATCATGAGTCCTTTGTCATGATCTATCCCAATGTCTGGGACATTGTAGCTCCTTACTAAATGTTTGTTGAATAAATAAATGGCTTGCTAATGAACATTTTTATACCTCCAGATCCCAGGAATTTACTTTGACAAGTTCTGTTAAACCACCGTGGGTCTCCACTCAACAGTCAGAGGCCCATCTGACTTGTCCTCAGGAATGCTGGAGACATGTGACTCATACTTGCTTTAATGGGCGCACAGAGATGAATGTTGAAGTGAAAAGGTTTCCAAGGAAAAGACATCTAGAAAGCAAACTAATGTGAATTATATGTATGAATGAGAGAGAATGGTCAATAGAGTCCAATATTGCAGGATGCTAATGTGGACTGGAATGATGCCCTTACATTTATTAATGTGGAGCTGATTAATGATTAAATACTGTATCTGTGGAAGCAATTACAGTATAAATAAAAATTATGATTTTTTGTAGATCATAAGGAATTATATGTCTTTATGAACAGATACAGAACAATACAGATTTAAAAATTTAAATATTGTTGCATGAGGTAACCATATAAAATATTTAACATGATGTACCATTTGTGAAAATATTTACAAAATAACTCTGTCATTTGATGATCAATTGTTTTTAATGTTAAAAAGAAAAAGTGGGAAGGTTTTTAAAAATACAAGTTCAAAACACAAATGTTTGGGCTGTGTGAATACAAGATTTAATTTTCAAAATTATTAAAAAATACTTTACATCAAATAACCTTTTAAGCAAGAGAGACTACGTATTATACTTTCTGAGTAATATATTTCTATAATTAAGTACCTTTATTTCTTAATATTTCTGAAATTGAACTTCATACTCTAGTTAAAGTAAATTTGGTTGTTTCCTAACACATCATTCTTTCTCCCTCCAATCCCTTGGTCCTTACTCTTTACTACTGTTCTTCGAATATTAGTTTGGTTCTAGGCTCTTCTTCAGGATCCATTCTGTAGTAACCCAGGATCCATTCTGCATAACTGGGTGACATCCAAGTTTACTTACAAACCATGCACAAAGAGATGCATGTGACAGAAATCTAAGGCTGTCAATGGTACCTTACATTCAAGTAGAGACCTAGATAAAATTTGCATGATCCCTGACTGGCCATCTTCATATACTTTGTCACAGCTAGTAACTTTTCAGTCTTTCAAAAATGTGAAATTCTTCATATTGTTTAATTTCTATTGAAATCATAGGCTGTCAAAAAAAATTGTACTGTAAAGAGTCAGACAGGTGAGGAAGAGTCTATTCAAGTCCACTGCCACAGGAGAGATTGAAATTCAGCTCCATTCATTCAGAACTTCCCATTAGCTGGACTGAGCTTGTAGAAAAGTATTAGAGGAAGTGAAGGGGCCTAGTGGTCAATGTGATTAAGCCATCAGCATTTGCTGATTGTGTTGATCTAAGTTATCCTCTCAGAGCCTGGGAGATAGGGGCTCTATCTAAATAGATGATTACATTTCAAAAGGATGGTTCTGGGGTCTTAAAAAAATATGTTTCTGGGTTGTAAAACTGGCAAGAGGCTGGAAGAAATTTAACTACATTTCAGAGGGACAGAGAAAAAAATTGTAATTAAAAGCTATTTAAAGTAAATGCTCTAAGAAAAGGGAAATCAGAAACCTATAGTCAGCAAGAAACCTGTCTAAAATTAGTGAAGCTGAGGGGAATATTAAGGTGATTAAGTTTATTTTGGTCAAGGCCATTCTAATTTCCCATTATAAAACTATCAGTATAGTGACAATAATTTATTCCTGGTAGTGTCTTGCATAGTATCTTCTAGAAGGCAAAGCAGAATAATACCCATGTAATAGAATTGTTCCCTATTGCATTTTCTGTTTTATGAACAGATTGATTAGAAAAAGCTCTTCCTTATTTCCCCAAGAGTCATACATTCTGGGTCAAGATTTTGAAAGTTGTTACTATCCATTGGATAATATAATTTGGAATATTATTATTTTTCTGAAAGATTTAAAGCTGTTACCTATTAGGTTCGTACCTCCCTGCCCCCATGCATACACTTTGAGCACAGTGGGCACAGATCAGTCAGTCTAGTGGGCTGAGTGTTCAGTTATCTGTTTTGTTGTTTATGTCACCAGGGACAATATCCTTAACTGTCAGAATCTCACTTCCATAGCTCTTGACAGAGTAATGCCTGAGGCTTTTAGTTAAAAGATGCCACATTAATGCCATATTACCGAAGGAAATCTGTAGAATTCTTTGTTTTCAAGCTGTATTGACACTGTTGGGGGGAAGAAAAATAATTTTCCCTTTTTCCATTCTAGGTTCTTAGCTGTGACCCTTCCTCCCCTTGCCCCCTCCCACCCCACATCCCATAATAAAAGACATATTAACAGGAGAAAAACAAACAGAACTTTAATAACACGTATACCTCCTGTTTACTTGGGAGACATCCAGGAAAACTGAATTACTTTCCAAAATGGCCCAAGCCACCTCTTTAAATACCGTTTCAGCTGAAGACAAAAGGAAGATGTTGTGGGGAGGAGTGGGGAAAGCCAGTTATGGGAAGTTATCAGACAAAGCAGAGGAAACAAGTGCCAGGCTGTTAGGCAGGTTTAAGTCCTTGTCTTCTCCATTGAGAAGAGTTTGTAGAGATTTAGAGTCATCCTCCTTTTTCTCGGGGGAGGGGGGGGGAGACACCATTATAATTTCCCATATATTGTAAATGGCTCTTACAAAAGGGTAACTGCTATGCAGGTTTCAAAGCTTCTCCTGTGTCTACTGTTTCTTAAAAATAATCAGTGCAAAATAATCGTTATGCCAAAGAGTGACAAATTCTGCTCCCCTTCTACACAGATCTTCTATGTAGACTACTAAAATTCAATGCAATTTTGTTTGTAGTCTTTATATTCTGATTCTAAAATTATTTGGAAAAGTCAACATTTCCATGATTCTCGTTCAGAAATACCTTTTGATCTCCTCCCTAAGTGATGTGGAGGGTGGGGAAAAACAAACACAACAGCAACAAAAAACTTTGTATCGGTGTTGAGTGTAAAATCTCAAATGTTTTAGAAAATACACTTCAAAATCTTTTTATCTTTAAATATTATTCAGTATTGAAAGCGAGTCATATAGTCACTCTACAATTGTAGTGATAAGTGAAAAGTATTATACATTTCAGACCTTGACTTTTTTTCATGAAAAAATAAAAAACAGCTGCAGGCACAACAAAGCAGTCCCAAGGATGCAATTAAACTCAATTGCTTTCTAATGTGTTCTTCACCCTTCACAATTGTTACATTTCTGGGGTGATACATTACTTAAAGTAACAATTATCCCAAGATTTGAACTGTTTTACACAAAATGTTATAATATCAGGAATAGTATTTTTGTAGGAACTAAAAGTGACAAAAGTTGATAAAATGAATTTAACTTTGGTTTACTTCAGCTATCATTTTAGAAAATAAACTTACCTTTCAGTCTTTAGATTGAGAGAAAATGCCAATTATTTTTAAGGACATCGTACTATGTGAAATAGGAAAAATAACTAGGATTCTGATACGTAGAAAGGTTTATGAAAGGTTCTGTGGTTTGTGTGGGGAGAGTTCTGGAGCATACAGCTTTATACCTCTCTGTCAAGAAACTCCCTGGGCTTTCCCTTGTTCATAAATAAGTGAATGGCTAGGGAAGAAAAACTGGAGCAAAAATTACTTTAAGATTTCTTCTGCTTGAAGAGCAGTACTACCTGTCATGCAGGTCTTGCTACATATTGAGTTTTACAATGTACAGCACAGCCTTATGAGTTAGAAGTGGCCGTACCCCCATCCTGCTTACGGTTGTGGAAACCTAGGCTGTGAGAGATAAGAAACTGGTCCTAGATCATGCAGTTAGTTTTGAGTCAGAAGTGAAATCCAGACCTGTGGGGATCCAGACTCCATGGTGTTAATTTCTGCCCTCCACTATCTTTCTTTAAAATCCAGAGTACTGTTTCCTACAGGCACATTCAGTGAGATGACGATGGCAGTGATGATAATGATGATTTGTAGCATCGTAAGTCAGGGTAGTTTTTTTGTTTGTTTAAAAGAAATTCACTCTTTCCTCTGAGTTAAATGCATAATTTAAAAGTTAATATATATAACTATAATATAACAAAATTAAATATGGGGAAAACAGCAATAGTGCATATTATTCATCAGAATCATCGGTGGTACTTTAAATAAAAAACAGCTGCTGGGCCCTTCTTGTTGAGCAGTTTGGGATATAGCCATGTGGCACAGGTACTCTGAAGAAGTCGGTCACACCACCCCCGACACACACACACACACACACACACACACACACAGTCACACAAACGCTCCTCCCAAGACAAATACATTTAAAAATGTGTGTGGACAATTCGGATATGAGCAAAGTTTGAGAAAACTGAAGTAAGTCTACCCGATGCAGAGGAAGCCATCTTACATAAAATCGCTTTCCTGAGAAAGGAGTACATTGTCCTAAAATTGACCCGATGCCACTGACTCTGAATTTATTGGTCCTTTGAAGTGTGGTAGAATGTCACATCATCCTAAGGTCTCTTCTCAATGCCCACTCTCCTTCCAAAAAAAGTACACTGTGTTCTCTTTGTTCTTTAAATGCTGACTTACCATGATCTGTACCTGTCCTATGAAACATGCTCCTTTGAAACATGGAAAATGTACTGTTTACTTATGTGCATTGTTGTTGATAGTACACATGTTCGATTATTGCATTATCCACAGTGCCTAGAAAATTATTCTGAATGTGACATAATCAACATTCAGTCTATTGAGAAAACAAATGAGTGAGAAAGTAGATGATTACTCAAAGGATAATACTGGTGAATAGCCCGCGTTATGGAGTCAAACACTGGCGGAACCCGGCATCAGGACAGTCAGGTCAAGCCCTGCCCTGTTGTTAAATCAAGTATGGCCTTCGGTTTACTGAACCCCTTCTTTTTATCAATTCATTTATATAAATATTCAGTAAAATGTTCATAGACTCTTTCACCTCATATAGAATTTGAAACAAAATATTCAACTATTTTGTTTAACTAAATATAAAAAGTATCTTTCTTCCTATGTTTCAAACCATGTTCCTACCTAATTAATCAAATCATGACATTGTAGGCAGTTTTCATGAATAATTATTGTGACTATAGAACAAAGACATCATAGGACATTAAATATCCATGCTCCCAAGATGCAACTGAACTTTACTACATGGTGGTACCAGTTTTCTGTGATGTACAACAAATTACACAGACTTAGTGGCCTTTAACAACATATACTTATTATCTCACAGTTTCTACAGGACAGAAGTCTCGGCAAGGTTTAGCTAGTTTCCGCTTTAGGGTTAGCTTGGGCTGCAGCCTCTTCAGAAGATTGAATGCGGAAAGGTCTGCTTCCAAGTTCTCTAAGATACTTTCGATAGAATGGAAGGAGAAAATTTCACTAAGTTTTCTGCTACTCTCTAAGTAGGATCTCTTTCCTCAGTTTTCTGATAACATGTTCCTCTCTTCCTTCTGAGCCCTAACTGGCAGTTTGTCAGTTAGGTACGATAGATAGTAAACCAAGGCAGGGAGGAGGAGGGAGACACTTCTCACACACTAACTCAGCACTCCTGAGCTGGTCCAATAATATTGTCAGGTTCCAACATCACAAAAACCCCACCATGTTAGCACTGGAGGAAGGCAGCCCTTGACATTCTGTATGTATCTGGGAAAGAAAGCCTTTGAAACTATGTATTCATCCCAAGGTCTAGAAGGGGGAAGAAGAGGGAGTCCACGGTGCCTAAAGTAAAAGCCCCCAAAACCACTTTGGTTAATTACCTACCTCTGGTCACTGTCTGTTTTATAAGGGATCTCTGGTGTTTACAGAAAGGGCCTATAAATAACTTTGGGTAACTGCCTCAACTTTAGTTAACTGCCTCCTGTCATGTATCTGTTTTACAACAAGATGACCAAATGTGGTCTGGAGCAAGTCAAGAATTTGGTCTAACTGACCCCCACACATACCTACATTTGGGTAGTTACATCCCCCTCCTCTGCCCAGGGGAAGCTGGCATCACCTTTACCCACCAATCAATACATAACTCCCTCACCCCCATCCTGACAACTATAGAAGTCCTCAAGACAGAGGACCTAATGCTCTTGCCTTCCTCCCCCACTTGGGCAAGGCCTGTTCTCTTCCATGAGAACGTAGCACCAATAAACCCTGCTTGCATGCTAATAGATTCGCGGATCTGTAATTCTTTACTGTGTTGGCAAGAAGAACTGAGTTTCAAGTTTCTCCCATAATAAACATCCATATTTTTACTACCAGTCTGCTCAACTTGATTTAGGTTCTATTGCACTCACCAAAACTCTTGTGAGCTTCTTCCCACTTCCAGGTTCCAAAGGCTCTCCCACAGTTTAGTCATTTATTACATGAATACCCACTTGTGCTACCAAAATCTGCATTAACTTTCTATCTCTGTGTAAAAATTAACACAAACTTAACAGTTTAAAACAATACACATTTTCTCATAGTTTCTGTGGGCCAGGATGCCATACTTTAACCATCCATCTAACTCCTGCCTCTAGACCCTGTGGTACCTGTCTACTGGCTTCTTTTCTGTCCACAGAGCCTGGAGCAGTGTCTTGACTTCTCTGACTGCCCGGTGTCTCCCCTGATGGCAGATGGCAGTCTCTGCTCAGGGTGAGGGGTCAGCACAGTAGGGGTGGATGATGGTGATGGCTTAACTGGGTCCTCTGCTTGGTCTCAGGCTGAGGCTGCAGTCAGTTTTTCAGTTGGGCTGCATTCTTATCTGGAGGCTCCTGTAGGGAATGAATGATCCTAAACTCATTCATGTTATTAGTAGAATTCCTGTTCTTGTATCTGTTTGACTGAAAGCCCTGGCTTTTTGTGCTGGCTATGGAGAGAATTAGGTAACAGAGGACTCTGGTCTGCATCTAGGGGCTGAGAACCTCCAGGTAACAGTCTGCTAGAGAATGGGGGCCTCAGTCCTATAGAAATAAGGAGGTGAGTTCTACATGCAATCCACTCCCCATTTCCCATTTCAGCTTCTGACAAGAGCTTAGTTCTGACCAATACCTGAATTTCAGTCTGGTTTGACTGCTAGACTGATGAAGTGTTTATTTGAATTTCAAACTGACATCATCTCTAATTTACTGTATGAGCACAAACACGTCATTTGGCCCTTCATACTTAGTTTCCTCACATACAGAACACAGTAACATGATAATTAAGCACACATACCCTGTAATCAGATCCTTGTGCTCACCTTCTAGCTTTGCTCTGTATCAGTTGTTAACTTCTGTGAGCCTCAGTTTCTTTTCCTGTATAATTCTACCATATAGAGTTGTGAGGAAGATTAAATAAAATGCTTATGTAAAGTTTTTAACATGGTACATGTAAAGTATTTAATAAGCCTATATATTTTTTAAGTGGGGGGAACACTATGGGCCTTCATACTTAGGTAACATTAAGTTACTGTGCATACATTTCTAGGAACCGACATTGTGAAAACAATATTTAGCATATTACTAAATTTCACAAAGCCCTTCCCAACCTGAGGATATAATTATGTTTATTAATGTCAGAGAAACAGTGATTTTTCAATGTTTTGGTCAAAGGGGTTCATAATTTCAGAAAGTACATTAGGTTAACAAGCTGTCAGTTTCACAGGTCTCAGGTGTATCACCCCGACAGAATGGCAGCTGCTTTCATGGGTTTTAATTCAGAGTCTGTTTATCCTTTCCACTTTATAAATCCTTAAAAATTAAAGTCCTCTCGAAATGAAGGAAAGGACCGCCGGCAGGCTTCTGCCATATCTAGGCATCAATTAAAAGCATAATTGTTGGTAGCATCTTGCCGGCTTTATCTTGTTACCTACATCTTTGTCAATGGGCTGTTCCATCTAACCACCATATTATCTATAATTTCAATTATGTCTTCATTCTTATATTTCTTTCTCAATACTTAGTGCTGCTGTCATGTTAAAAAGCATCTCTCTTAGTCTGTTCAAGCTGCTGTGACAAACTACCAGAGCGGCTCATACACAACGGATATTTGTTTTGTGCAGCAAGTTCAGGGTGTCAGCGGGGCTGGGTTCTGGCAAAGGCCCTCTTCTGGGCCGCCACCTTCTGACATCTCAGTGTGTCCTCACGAGGCAGACAGGGCTGGGCAGCTCCGGAGAGAGCTGAGGGCACTGATCCCAATCAGGAGGGGTCCTTCCTCATAGGCTAATCAGCTCCCACAGGCCACACCTCCTATATCACCCTGGGGATTAAGATTCCAATATATGAATTTGTGGGGGAAGAAAGGGTGTGCAAACATTCAGAACACAGCGATACCCCAACATTTGTCTCAGGACCACCCATTTGGACTGCCAAAGAAACAAGGTGCAAATTGGTAAAATCCATAATAAGGGCAGGTTTATAAGGCCAGATCAGTTTGATGTGATAGAATAGACATTAAACCAGGAATCAGATGACAGGGGTTCATGTCCTAGGTCAAGGACTGAATTGCAAGTTTAGGAATATTTGTGACCCTTGATTCCTGAATCATGTATGGGAATTGGGCTAGATACAAAGTCCCTTTTAACTACAAAATCTGTATTGTTTGGAGTATATTTAATACATGAAAATACTTTTCTGAGCCAGAAATAAAGATGGGATATTAAGCCCCACTGACTGATACTATGTAGCTGTATTATCTGGAGGCCCTGGAGTCTGTGGGGCAGCTTGGAGCAGATTTCTTCCAAGTAGCATAGAATATTGTGCTCCTTTCTCAACCTCCAGCATTGCTCTGGAGTTTATATCAAATTCTTCATG
This sequence comes from Desmodus rotundus, assembly GCF_022682495.2. Taxonomy (NCBI): domain Eukaryota; kingdom Metazoa; phylum Chordata; class Mammalia; order Chiroptera; family Phyllostomidae; genus Desmodus; species Desmodus rotundus. The sequence continues at coordinate 135,940,677 of NC_071387.1, forward strand.
TGGGAATGTAAAATAATTTACATAGTTGAAAATAGGCTTCTCAAATCAAATGCTGCACAAGCTGATTTTTTTGGTATATCTTTTAAGAACAAGTGATCTTTATAGTTTTAAATATATAAACCTATATTTCATGCTTAGATTCTCATTAGTATTAAAGGAAAAAGTATTAAAGCTATTTTTATTTACTTAATTTTTATTCAGGGCACATATGGTATTTTAAAACTTCATTGTATGATTATTCAAAGTTAATTAGTACCTATTATCAATAAACTTAAGAAATAAAGTAAATTTGAGTCTTTTATCTTTAAAATTGATTTTTAAAATTTCACAAACACAGAAAACAATTAGGTAAGACATCATAACACAGTATATACATTTCCAACATATAGAAATCCAGTGTCCCAGATGTAGAATGTGGTACCCCTTTCCACTATTATTAATGAAAAACAAGAACTAAAATCCAAGAGAAATCATAAGGAAACATGAAAGGAACATTTATTCCGAGGTTTTCCTACCTCCTGATGAGTCATAGTGCTCCAGGCAGAATCCGTTTTCAGAATCCACACATCCGTCCAAGGATACTTCACAGAACTTCAGAACTAAAAAGGCCAGCTGTGAATGAATAAACGGTTTCTGTTAGGAGAAAATGTATAGTTGGACATTTTTCTCTCCTCTATATTTAAGGACTTGAGAAAGAAGAATTAGAGTTAAGAAAAGGAACATGTATTTATGTGTTTTCTTAGAAAATCAAGACTGGAATTTGAGGATTATGGTGGCCAATTTGAGCTGAAATATATGAACAATTACTTGTAGTAATTATGAGATCTCAGTGTTATTTTCCAATGCTGGAGGTAAAGAATATTCTTGAAATGTTCTCAAACTGCATACTAAAGAATGAAGATCAAAAATGGTTCTTGAGTTTCTTCTCCTGTCATTTTTAGTGAGTACACAGGTGATTTGTGTATACTCCATGTCATGACATTTATTAGGGTGCTGGGAATCTGCTGGTTTATATACACATCGTAGCAGAACTATTTTCACCTGTTTCTATTCTTGTTAAAAAATTATACTTAAGTAAACACGCAAGATTATATGACATTTTTTTGCTGTTATTGAACTTTGATAGTAGAGTACAAGTAACTGGTAGTAAAATATGCGATGTAAAAACACAATACTGAAGACAAAAGGAGAGATTAATATTAGGCCCCCAAATATCTCTTCCAGAAATTTGGAATTTGAATAGTCATATTTATTATATGCTTTATATAATAAGTATACATTTTAAATTATAACTTTATGAATCAATGTAATTAATTTTTATGTTTACCTCACCTCACATTACAACATTTTCTAAAATCTAATTATTCCAGATATTTTTCAGAATTTATATAATTTACTTTTTAGGAGCTTAAATAACATAGCTTTTACGATTTTTATTCTTAATTTTGTCTCTTTGTGTTATAACCCAGAATATGGTTTGCCTTGGTCAGTATACCACGCACTTGAGAAAAAAGTTTGTGTTCTGCTGTTGTTGAACACAATGTACTATAAATTTCAATTTGGTCAAGTTGGTTAAAGTTCAGTTCTTCTAAATATTTACTGATTTTCTGTCTTCTTATTTTGCTTACTAAATGAGAAGTCACCAACAGTACTTGTGGATTTTTCTTCTTCTCCTTCTAGTGTAACAATATTTGCTTCATGTAATTTGAAGTGCTGTTGATAGGTGATACATATTTATGATTGTTATTTTTTCTTGATGAACTACTTCAAAATTATTTGATTTTTTTATAGCTTAGCAATATTTCTAATTCTAATTTTTTTTCTGATATTAGACCAGCTTTCTTGGATTAATGTTGCATGGTGTTTTTATCCGAATCTTTCACATCTTACTATTTAAAGTTGGTTTGTTTTTAATTTCAATTGAAATTAAGAACAATGTAACAATAGCCAGAGGGGAGTGGGGAGGGGATAGTGGGGAGAGGGGTCTATAGGAGCTACTATAAAGGACACAAGGACAAAATCAAGGAGGAGGGTAGAGGTGGGGAAGGGAGGTGGGACTGGCTGGGGTGGGGTGGAGGGATAGGGAGAAAATGCAGACAATTGTAACTGAATAAAAATAAATAAATTAAAAAAATTAAAATAAATAAATAAAGTTGGTTTGTTATATACATAACATAATGTATTTTTATTATAGATTTTAATTTAATAATTTTTTAAGTTGGAGGGTTTCAATTATTCATATTTAGTGTTATATGGTTTGATTTAAATACTCTGTCCTGTTAGATATGTTTTCTGTATGTTATATATTTTTGTTCTTTCTTTGGGCTTTTTAATTTATTGTTCATTTGGATTGAGTATTTTTTTATTCCATTTTTTGGCAGTTATATCTCTCTTTAATTATTTTAATTAATTGGCCTAGATTTTATAAAATACATCTTTAACTTATAATAATCTTTCAAATAATATTATACCACCACACATAAAGTATATGAAACTTAAAATAGCATGCTTCCAAAACTTTTCTCCTATCTTTTGTGCTATTTTTAATATACTTTTTATTTTACTACATCTTATAAATATCAACATATGTTTTAGTATTTTTGCCGTGGTCATTTATCTTATAAAGTGATGTAAAATAAGACAGAAATGTTATTTATAGTTACCTTTATTTTTACAATGTCTGTCCTATGTATTTCTTACTGTCCATCCAAGTTTCCAGGTGACGACAAACTTCTCCTCTCATGGAGCTTCCTGTAGTAGTCATTGTAAACCAAATCCCCTGGCAATAAATTCTTAGCTTTTTTTTTTAAATGCTCTTTATTTTGTTTTATTTTTGAAATATATTTCCCTGAATGTAGAATTCTGAATTTATTTTTTCCCAGTGTTTTTAATTGTTTCTCAGAAGTATGCTTAATTATTTTTTCCTCCTTATGTATTTTTTTTGGCTGCCTTCAAGCTTTCCTTTTTACTCTTAGTTAAACAATTTTGATCACATGTCTTTTGTTGTTGCTGGTGGTGTACAGCTAGGGTTCCTTTGTGCTGCTGTTATCTGTATTTTGTTGTCTATCTTTATTTTTAGCATGTTCCCAGCCATTATCTCTTCAAATATTTCTTCTGTCCCTTTTTCTCTCTCTTCTCATTCTAGACCTTTGATTATATGTGATTTAGCTCATTTGATTAATTCTGCAGCTCCTGGATGCTTTCTTTTATTTTTCTTTTTAAATCATTTTCCTCTTCATTCTTGAGTTTGGAGGATTCTGGCTACTGAGTTCACCAAAAGACTTATTACTGATATTTTATTTCTAACATTCCCAATGGATTCTTTCTTATAGATACATCTCCTCACTAAAATTCCCTGTCTGTTAATGTATGTTAATCAAACTTTTCCACTCATATCTTTCATATGTTAGTTATAGCTGGTTTTCAATTTCTGTTTCATGGCTACAATATCTAGATGACTTCTGACCCTGGTTCTGCTTATTGCTTTATCTCTTTAAAACAGGTTTTTTCCCCCCTTCCCTCTTTTTTTTATGCATCTTAAAACTTGTAACGGAATAACAGCAACTTTGTGTGGAATAACAGTACGGGCTGAGATAAATTCTACTTTCCTCAGGAAATGCTCATGCCTCTTTTCCTCTCAGGCCCGAATATAGGTGATTGAGTCAATCTATTCAGGAGGTGATCTGTGTTTAGATTTTGTTACTGCTAATATTATCTTCTTCACACTGTATTCTCCATATTCCTCTAGGTGCCTTGTGCTTTAATATGGAACCTGGGAGTTGGAGGGTTTTTCTCAGCATTTTTATTCCTCCCTCAACTTTGTTATCCCACCTCACTTGTTCTACAGAGTCTTGTCCATGCTCCTTTTGCTCCCCCAACAGTAGACCAGTTCTGCTTGTCACAGGTTTATGATAAAGGCAGGGGAAGATCTTTGTTGCCCTTGAGCACATAAATCTTAGACAAACCTTGGGCTCCTGGGCACAGGACGAGGCCTTCTTAGGAAGCTGCCATTATTCCTGATGTCTTGGGTAGGAGAGAATTTAGCAACTCTTGTTCTGAGGTTATAAATGGCTTCTTGCAATAAATATAGGATCCTCTGCCCAGGATGCTTCCCTGTCCTTCTACCAAGGCAAGAACTTTTTTTGCTCTATTCCACAATCTGCATCAAGGTGGTATTGCTAGTGTCTAGGACATGAGTAGTGTCCCTATACCTTCCCCACAGGAATACGTTATTTCTTTCTACTTCCCTTCTGGAAGTCAACCTTGCCTGAGGCCTTGTACTATTTGTTGCCCCCTAAAACTATTTGTTGCCCCATCCCCTACAGCTTTTTCTTTACTTTCATTAGTTTTTCTAAGGGATTATTAGTATCAATAGAATGAGAATTTAAAGTGGAATAATAATTAAAAAACCAAATAACACCCTGGCTGGTGTGGCTCAGTGGATTTAGCGCTGGCCTGCAGATGGAAAGGTTGCTGGTTTGATTCCCATTTAGGGCACATGCCTGGGTTGCGGACCAGGTCCCCAGTTGTGTGTGGGGGGAGCATGAGAGGCAACCACACATTGATGTTTCTTTCCCTCTCTTTCTCCCTCCCTTCCCCTCTCTAAGAATAAATAAATGAATAAATAAATAACCAAATAACATAGATATAGATACTGATACATATTGAATAGCTATGTGTCTCTGTCTGTCTCTCTGTATCTGTTTCTTTTTTCTTTTGTTCTACTTCTCTCTCATATGTATATAATCATATATATATTTATAAAATCATATATATAAAATAAGAATAAAATCCAAAATGTTTATGAAGGAAGAAGTAAAACTCATCTGTACATAAAATTGTTGTATATCTAGAAACTACTACTAGAATTAATAGGTAAATTGAGCAAGGTTGCAGAATGAAAGGTCAGTATGCAGAATAAATTACGTTTTTGTATACTATCAATGAGATATCATATATTGAAATATAAAAAGTACCTTTATCATGGCATCAGAATATCAATATATCAAATACTAATATATCCAATGAGATTTGTGAGAACATATACATTGAAAATGATAAAACCATGAGGAAAGAAATTAAAAGTATAAATGAGAAAATATACAATTTTTATTAAATGAAAGATTCAAGATTACCTTAAGGTCAGTTCTTTCTTAATTAATATATAGATTTGACAAAAATCCTAATTAATAATGAATAAGCTTCTGAAGAGATTGATAAGCTGGTTCTGAAATTTGTGTGAAAATTCAAAGACTTAGAGGAGCCCCCCAAATCTTGAATACTGTTATAGACTCAATGTTTGTGCCCCCCATCCCCAAAATTCATATGGTGAAATCCTAGACCCCAGTGTGATGACATTTGGAGGTGAGGTATTGGAGAGGTAGTTAGGGTCCAGCCCTCAAAAGGGGATTAATGTCATTGCAAAAAGAGGAAACACGGCATCTCTCTTTGCTCTCTGCCATGTGGGGACACAGTGAGAAGGCAGGTGTCTGTCAACTAGGAAGAGACCCCTCACCAAGAACTTGACGAAACTGGCACCTTGATCTCAGATGTCCAGCCTCTGGAATGATATTCTATTATAGCAACCCAAATTAAGATACATAAGAAGGAAAAATTAGGAGAATTTATATTATTTGATATTAAGACATACAACAAATCTGAAGTAATTAGGGCAATATGAAATTGTAAATATTGATGAATAAATCAATAGGATATAGTAAAAATAATCTTGACAAACAATATTGTAAAGATTTTTGACAAAGGTGCCAAGTTAATTCAATGGGAAAAGTCTTTTTAAAAGTTACAACAGGACAACTAAATATCTACATAGTACAAAAATTTAAAAAAAAGTAAGCTGATAACACCAACAAAAATTAAAGCTAGAACCATAAAACTTCTAAAAGACAATATAGGAGTTTGGATTTCATATAAACTTACAATTCTCATTAAGGGAAACCATTTAAAATATATATAAGCAAGCCCTAGAATATTGATAATATTCATGTTTCACAAAATAGTTATATCCTAATGATCTCTAAAATAAAAGAAACCTGGACCATTAAGAAATGTGTAAAAATCTTTGGACACTTAACAAAAGAAAATGTAAGAATAGTCAATAAGTGACTTATAATGAGCTCAACATTTTTAGTCCTCAAGATAATGCAAATTATAATCATAATAAGATATAATTTTATAACTAATAGAGTGCAAATCAATTTGATGATACCACAGAGATTATTCATTGACAATACCAAATATTGGAAAATATCTTGGAGCAACTGAGAATTCTCATATATGGTTGATGGAAATATAAAATGGTACAATGCATTTGGTAAACTCTTTGTTTCTTATAAAGTTAATTGTGTATCTATCCTATGATCCAGAAGTTCCACCCCTAGGCAACTACATAAAAGATATGAAGACATAAGTTCACAAAATGACTTATATAAGAATATTTATATAGGCTTTATTCATAAATTTTCAATATTGGAGATCATAGATATATCCACTAAAAGGAAAATGAATGAGCAAATTATGTTATTATCAAACAATGAAATATTCTAAATGAAAGAGATATGAGCTACTAACACACTAAAGAAACATACATGAATCTCAAAGACTTATGTTGAACAAAAGAAAACACACTGTATAATCTCATTTATTGAAGTCCAACTAGAAGCAGAATTAACCTAGTAGTAGAAATCAGAGAGGGGTTGCCTCTGGTTAGGTTGGGATTGAATGGGGAAAGGTATCAGGGAACTTGCTGGGGGGATGGAAATCTTGTACATCTTATTCTGAGGAAGTCATGAAACCAAACACTTAAGCTTTGTGTATTATAATATGTATAGATTTTATCTCAATTTTTAAAAAAGACTAAACTTAAAATGTTTTTGTGGAAAATGTATCTTAACAATTTATTATTACATAAAATAGATTAAAATTTAGTAAGCATATTTTCACATTTGTAAATAAAAATATACATGCACATAATGATAGAAAAGTAATAAAAGAATAAACACCAAATAGAGGTATAAATTATCTCTGTATAGTGGGAATAACAGTAAACTATGTGTGTGTGTGTGTATGTATATAGTCTATATTTTTAATCTTTAAAATTTTTTTATTGTTCAATTAGTTATTCCCATTTTTCTCCCATTGCTCTCTCCTACCCTGCCCACCCCTGCCTCCCACATTCAATCCTTCCTTGCCAATGCCCCCCCCACCATTGTCCTTGTCCATGGATCCTTTCCTTGTATGTTCCTTGACTCGACCTTTCCCCTTCTTTCCCCTATTGTCTCCCTCCCCTCTCACCTCTGGTCACTGTCAGTTTGTTCTTTATTTTCATGTCTCTAATGCTATTTTGCTTGCTTGTTTTGTTGATTTAAGTATCTATCTTGATTTACTCTGGTTTTTCTCCTTAATTTGTGGGAATTCTCTGTGTGTAAATTGGGGATGCTTTCCTTCGGGAAAAATTTGCATTTGCTGCTCCCTACATGAAAATGGACCTCCAAACTAATAGTCCTTTAGCCCCTTTCTGTAACTTGGCTCTGTAAAGAAGTCTCTAATTGAGTATCCTCATCTACTCCTGGCCCAAATCTGTGTCTCCTGAACTCACTTGGTTGGTAATGGAGTAGAGACAAAGAGGTTTTTCCTGTGGACCATGTACTTGTGAGAACAACCTAATGACTTGGCAAATGATGGGAGTGTTCTCGCCTTGTATTACAAACTTTCTCTGGAGCAAAGGTAGTGGCCAACAAGAGTCTCTACTCACAATCTCCCCATGGTCTAAATCCAGTAAATTCTCACAATGGCAGAGTTCCATTTGACATGAAACAAGGTAGAAATATCCTTCTAAAAAGGTTAGAGAGGTTGACTGACGGAAAGAATTGAAGCAAGGTTTCTAGAAAGTAGAACTTTATTCATCAGCTTTCTGTTTTTTATGCATTTTTTCTGTTGTAACATGTGTTCAATCTTAAAATAAAATGGCACACTGACTTTGACTTCCTTTGATTAAAAACAAGGGTCATAATCTATAAATCTCATATATTCTGACAGAAAGGCAAAAATAAAGTTATTACTGTGTCAGTTTCAATTTATGATTTTTTTCAAGTATTCCCTTACCAGATTTGTAGGCCTGAATGCACACATCCCTCTCAATATTTTATTTTTAAACTTGCATAAGTAATATATGAATAAATTTTCATGTGCAATATTAAAATATTCCGTATACGTCCAACTTCTATTTCTTGACCCATTATCCAATCTCACTCTTCTCATCAGGAAGGACCACAAATGAAAATTTTAAGTAGGAAATATTATAATTGCATTTGTCAGATCAGAATGATGAATCATCAGAATCATCTATTATGTGAGATACAATTTAGCTTATTCTAAATTTGAATGATTGAATAGGTTTTCAATTTCTTGAGACCTAGTTGTGTATAAGGTACTGAAGAAGGATTGTATTCACGGAGGAAGGATTGCTAAAATCTCAGAAATCAGGAAGAAGTTGAAAGTCTACATTCTCCAACCTTAATAATCCTGAATATTTTGCAAGATATCTTGCAGAAGGTGCTAGAGAACCTATAATAAGAATACCTGTGAGAACAGAGTGAAAGATAACCCTTCCAAGGTATCTCAACCACTGCAACTTACTTTATGAATTAGCAAAATCCTCAGCTCTCTAAGTGCATGTTGATATGTGAGAAAATATGAAATAATATTAAAAGTGCTGCATTGTTTTTAAAAATATTGTTTCTTATAATTTTTAATTTTCAGTAGTTTTATTATTAGGGTTTTTATAGAACTTCCAATAGGTGGAAGTGTAAATCAAGAATACCCATTAAGAGCCCTGACTGGTGTGGCTCAGTGGATTGGTGCCAGCCCATGAACCAAAGGGACACTGGTTTGAGTCCCAGTTAAGACACATGCCAGGTTTGTCGGCCAGGCCCCCAGTAGGGGGTGCTCGAGAGGCAACCACACATTGATGTTTCTCTCCCTCTTTTTCTCCCTCCTTTCCCCCTCTCTCAAAATAAATAAATAAAAATCTTTAAAAAAATACCCACTAAGAAACTGCTTTTCCTAAAATGAAGCAACCATCTGTGTAGTGAACAGATCTGGATTTTTATACCATTTGCAAGCCCAGATGGTTCAATAAGTACTACAAAGACTACAACCACTGCTACTCTGTCCAGGTTTTTTTCTTCCTGGGCAGGTTACAGCAAGTACAGCATTAGCAGGTGCCTTGCAACTTAATTACTGTGATGAGGAGGTATGTGTTCAGTGTAATATGTCAGGAAAGGAGAATTTTGCAAAGTTGGGTATTGATTTGCAGATTATTAAATATTTTCTGTTTAAAAATGTTCCTTTTGCATTTTATGATTGAACTTTCTGTTCCTTCTCTGCCAATAAGTTTTCTAGAAATGCAAGAAATATGAAGATTTCGGCAAGGCAGGTGATGAGATCAAGTTTTGGTTGCTAATATTCTTATTCTGTTGTGTCAGACATCATATGAAAGAATTTGACCAACTGGTACAGAGAGATAAATTATCGTTTTAGGATTTGGCCTAATTTCTACATCCATTAATTACTGACCTCTGCTCACATTTTAAATTTTAGCAAAATCCCTATAATGTTAAACTGCTATGTTATGTAATATAATTATGGAATTGTATCATGTGGGCCCAAACAGATTCTATTATATGGACTTAGAATTTAAGGGAATTGTGCTGATGATTCTCCAGTGCTTTCTTCCTTATTACCTAGTATTTTTGTTGTATCTGAACTGATGCCCCTTATATTGCATTTCTTTTTTTTTTCTCCCATGAATTAAGCGTATTTGCAATATTTATCTTTCATACCTGACATCTTCACTGTTAGTGACAGTATGTTGCTCATATTTTTTAAATACTCATTGGACTTTCCCTATCTGTTTAGACTCCCATTCCTATTTCTTAGTTGTCCTCTTCTGTTGATAGTGTAAAGGTGAAATTAGAGAAAAACCTAGAACAAAAAAAGATTTAAAAAGCAAGATCTGGAATCACAAGAGGAAATGATGGACTGCTAAATGTCGTCCTCAAACACAAAGCTTTACTTTTCAGGTAAACCTTATCTTTAGTTAAACTAGGGCCAAAGAAGACATCAGTGTGTATCTCAAGTTAGATTTTTCTGAACAATTAAGATCTCAAAAGGAAAATTCCCACAGATTTCTTAATGTTAGTAATAGTGCTCCAGAATATTACCTTGGAAATTCCAAGAGATTATCAGCCATGCTTACCAATCTAGGTGGTGTATTGGTATGGGTTCCCCGAGTCAGAAACTGATGGGGCAATTTGGATGTAAGTCATCTATTGGGAGGAGTTCAGAGCTCGTGGGAAGCACCAGGAGACAGACTCAGCAGGGCTAATACAGAGTGTGTTACTGAGTGGGCAGCTGAGGTCAGTCTTCTTGTCACACAGAAGGATGGCTCACTTAGAGTCGAGACTGACCTCCTTACCTTGGGGCATAACGTTTGGGTATGCCTGGCCTCTTTCATGGACAGAAATGCCGCTGAATCCAGAGAACAAGAGGTTGTTTCTGTGTGACATTTGGGGGTAGGTGAGAAGCTATGAGCGGGATACCAGTACCATTTGCTTCACAGGATATATTCAAAAGCATTTTTATTATGCATCTAAGCTCTGTTTTCACCCATGTAAATAAAAATCGTGGTATCTTTTAAAATTAATAGATAAAATTTAACCATGTTTTCAGTAAATATTCATCCTCAAATCAGTCTAGCTGGCTTATGAAGGTACTTCCTGGCTGTGTTCCTGCACTGTGTACTCATGGCCAGGAGTCTTTTTCCAAGGGAAAAGGCACTAAAAAGGTTGCTCTTTTAGCGGGATGCCTTGTGATACCCCTGTCGCAATGTGCTCTGAGACACCCCAGCCACGGTGTGCAGGCAATGATCCACACTAACTGACTAGACATAAAAGGTTTTATTGAAATATTGTCAAGAAAAAGGGGTCTGTATGGTCCACCATTGTTAATAATTCTAACCTTAGAATCGATGTTTATGCAGTATTTGGGAATACTTGTAAATAAATGGCCATTCTGTTTTTCGAAATTTTATAGTCCTATTGCTACAGCTAAAGGATGGGAAGATTTGGTTTTAACTAGGGCAAAGCCATCTTCATAGATGCAGTACACCACCTAGGTGGCTTTCTTGCCACATCAAAACATTTCTCAAACTCTCCTTATCTTTGCAACAATTGTTGTTAGGCTCAGAAGGGAAGCGTAGCCTCTCCAACAATTTCCTCTGCGTTATGGACAGTAGCCAGTTTCAGTGAGAAAAATCATCCATCAGGCATTTGTGAGCTATCATTCAAACTTAAAATAGCACAGGATTTTCTGACTTGGCTCATCACTTCAGTATTTCTGGAAATTGAGATGGGGTCATGCTTAAGTAGAACAAAACCACAGTTGCTTCTTTTGCCTTTGCTTTCAGAGCCACTTCTGGGAAAAAATCCAAACTTCTACCATCTGTGGTTCCTTAGCAATATGGAAAAGAAAAGGGTCTGATTGATAATTAAGCTAGTGTGAGGTGTCCTCCAGAGATCTGCATTTCGCTAACCCTCCAGAGGACCCATTGGCTTCTTTGTTTTATCTCTGATTAGGAAGGAGTCTGAATTGTTCAACTATTTCAGAATATCCAATCGTTCCTCCACCACTCACAGTGGCTATAAACTCACAAAGTAGCACTGAAACTTACTGCAGTGAATTTGATGTGATGATGAGGTGGTTTTTTTTGTTGTTGTTGTTCTGTTGTTTGGCAAGGCAGGCGATAAGATTAAGTTAACTTAGAGCTGAGCAACTCAGACAAGAAAACAAGAACATGTATTACACTCTACATTCCAACAGTTACATTAATAATGTGTTACATTAATTTGATTTCTAGCTATTAAGAAGGAAAAATCTGTAGATAAATATAACATGATCCATTCTCAGAAAACTAAACTGGCTGTTGACCTACTGTCTTAAGTGAGCATACAAATTTTTTAAATTATTTTTTTGAATAATTTATTTGAAAAATTAAAGTCTTCAATAAGTCTTTAGTTTTTTTATGCTAACTGCTAATTTACAGGTGTTTATAATATATCTGTATTGAGATTTTTCTGTCACAATTTTCTTTATTTTTAAAGTTCTTTATAAGACTTTTACCTAATATACTTTCTGTTTTGGTAGAGGTTAAAATAAGGCAGATAAAGCTAGTCATTAAAGACAACTTTGTTATTGTAAAGGTTTTGAAATAGGAGATATTATCAAAATCTAAATATTTATATCAGGTTACATACAGTGTTATAGTATATAATTCTATTAATTTTATTTCTTATCATCTTGACCTACAAAAATGCTTGTTATGCTTTGCATCTGTGATATGGTCTCACAAACAGATCATAGATTAATTTTTGGAAGGGATCCTCTTATCCTTGCACACTGCAAATCTCCTCTTATCCTTCCCCTGTCTTTCTGGGTCTCATTCACTCCAGGACCTCCATGTTTTTGTCTCAGCATCATCTCAGGACTTGTCCTTCCTCTTCTGCCCTACTGCCTGGACTTCTTGCAGAGCTCTGAATATACCTTGCTCTTTTTGGCTGCTGGCCACTCTGTCCAAAATGCCCTTTTGTCATCATTGTCTGGTTAAATGTTACTAACTCTATAAACTTCATCTTAAACATTTTCTTCCTTCAGGTCCTCCCTGACATTAAAGTGCATTGCCATTGCACCCATTCTCATTTGCTTATTTTTAATATTCATCATGCTGGTAGTAACTTAGTTGTTGTTTGTCTTTCCCCACTAGTTGGTAAGTTTCACAGGGCAAGGATCAGGTCTTTCTGATTTAATAATGAATTTTGAGTGTCTAGCAAATTTTCTCCAGCACAGAGTAGGTGCTTAATAAAAATTCATTGAATATTTATTGTTGACTTTTACTGACCATAATCCTAGGAGAGGAAGACTAATGAATGTTGCAAATAATGAGAAAAAAAATAACACCCACATTTGCAGTGTAATGTGATACCAGCTTGCACACACTGATTTGTGGAAAGACACATGTAAACAAAGGGACCCACACGTCTTCCCGGAATGTCCAGCTGCGAATTCTACGAATTCAGTACACGAAGAGTGTACTTGAACACTCTTCTGGCTGTCCAGTAAAATAGTGAAGTGGGCTGGGTATGTGTGGTATTTTTTTGGTAGAGAGGAGTAAGTGACCTACTCTCATACAATTATGATTAAAACACATGGTTTAAGTTATTTCCAGATACAGAAGGGCCCATATGTCACATGTAGTTTACATTATTTTAATATGAAATATAATTTGAATGTTTTGGATAGAATTATACATTTAGAGATGTCTGTGTTCTCATTCTTTAAAAAACATCTCCATCATCTTCTACTGACCTCTAACTTTTGACGGTCCCATTTCCTATTAAACATTTCTTTCTACAGTACAAACTTTTTTGAATGTCTAAGAGGTTAATGAAGTGAATGAATTTTTCTTTTATTTCTCTTCTTAAACATGATTACTAGCATATTTAGTTATTTAATATAATTATTGTTTAAAAAATATTCTGTGAAGGAGAGCAGGAAAAGAGAGGCTCGGATAAAAATAAAGGAAGGTGGTTGATTTTTATGCAATTGTAGGATTTGAAGCCATGGCAAATACATTAACTTATTATGTAAAAAGATATCACCATAATTAATCTGATATATTATAAAAATGTGTTGGGAAACTATTTAAACAAGTTGGATTGTGCTAGTATATAAACTGCTCCCAGACAGTAAATTTGATGCTTCTACCACTGCCATCTTTAAGATTACATGGAGTGTGCTGGAGCAGTTATTCATCAACGTGCCTTCAGTATTAAAAAATGACTTTTAATCATGTTCTCAAAATAGATCCCAAAATCAGAGTCCAGTAACACGTTCATTTAATTGTAAGTTTTCCTTAGACATTTAGTAATAGGCAAAACTTCTTAAAGATTTTAAAAATGATATCATACCAAAAGTTGTTTCTTACTGATACACCAGGACATTTGCTTCCTTTGTACAAGCCCGTATCACACCGATTCATTTTCACCCTTTTGCCATTGCATACATTTAAAGGATAGTGATAGGGTAAGCCAGTGCCCTTGCTCAGAGAACTATTTTCCACCAGTGAGAGATCAGGCCTGCTCTTTGTTAGAACAGGCTCATGCACAAATGTGTAAATTAATATCTGTCCTGAGGTCTTGAGGGTGTTTATGTCCATGGGAAAAATGTGAATGTAATCCTTTTATTTGACAAAAGTAACAATAAATCTGAGCCAAGTTTAGGGAGTTATATAGAGCTGCAGAGGTACCAAAGGAATTAGGAATGGCACCTAATGTCTTGGATTTGGTCTGTTTTTCTTGCTTTACACTATGCTGGGTCTGGACTATGCACTTGTTCTCTTCACGGGTATTTGTTGAGTATCTGCAATGTGAAGGCCCTGGGATACAGTGGTAAACAAGTCATAAAATCATTTGTGCCCTCATAAGTATTCGACTCGAATTGGAAATATATTTGATCTAGTTTTCATTTTCTTTATTCTTTCTATACATATTATATATTATAAAATATTAATTATATAAAGATAGTGCTTACTATTTGTAAGTAATTCAAATTTTTAAGAAAAGTTCAAGCCACTATTTCTGGCTTAATTATTGTGAAGAACATCCTCCCAGATATTTCCTGTACCTGTGGTCCCAATTTTCCATAAATATACTACTATTTTGTCCATGTTTTTCTCCTCAGGGAGTAATTCTTTAAATATATTGCTTAAGGTTTTATATACAAATCTGATACACAATCATTTCTAATAAATCTATATCTTAACATTCTAAAATTTCATTATAGTCTGATGAACTGCAGGTTAAAACGGGAATATTAAAATTGGGATAGCTCAGGGACCTTCTCCACAGCAGGTTAAGGAAACACTGTAAACAAACCGAGGCAAAGGCACCAGGCAGGCAACAGCAATGAAGTCAGTGAAGAGAGCTGGTGTGAGTGCATTCGTTTGCCAGGGCTGCCATAACAGCACACCACAGACTGGTTGGCTTAAGCAACAAACATTTATTTCCTCACAGTTGTGGGGGCTCAAAGTTCAAGGTCAAGGTGCCAGTAGAATTTGGTTTCTGGTGAGGCTTTTCTTTCTGGCTTGCAGATGGCTTTCTTCTTGCTGGTCCTCACCTGGCCTCTTTGTGTAATGAAGAGAGAGGTCTCTGGTGTCTCTTCCTGTTCTTAAATGGACAGTAGTCCTATCAGATTAGGGCCCCACATTATGACCTCATTTAATCTTAATGAGCTCCTTAAAGGCCCAGTCTCCAAATGCAGTCAAGCACCGCCTCGTAACATTTTGGTCAACTATGGGCTGCATATATGACAATGCTTCCATAAGCTTCTAATAAAGCTGAAAAATTCTCATCACCTGGTGAAGTAGTTGTGGTAACTTTCTAGGTGGAACACATTATTCACTTGTTTGTGGTAATGCTGTTATAAACCAACCCACTGTGCTGCCAGTATGTGTTAAAAGTATAGCACATGCAATTAATTATGTGCCGTACATAATACTTGATGATGATGACAAGTGACTATGTCACTGGTTTACGTGTTTACTCTACTTTTATCGTTATTTTAGAGTGTACTCTTTCCACTTATAAAAAGTTTGCTGCATAACACTGCCACGTTATTACACTGGCAACAGCATCGTGCATCTCACGTTTACTCTGTCTCTCGATCACCTCATTTTCTATGGTGCCCGATTCAATCATGATGGCCCTTAAATGTTTGCACAATGATGAAATCACCTAATAACACATTTATCAGATTGTCTCCCCATCACTACGAGACTCCCCATCACTAAGTTGTACAGTCACACTGGAGATTAGGGACTTGGCATATGAGTTTGGGAGGGAGCACAAGTCAGCCCACAACAATCAGTTAAGAAGCCGTGCAAGCCTATTCTCCCAACATCAGTGAGAAGGGTGTAGAAGGAAGCCATGCCCCAACTGAAGAGATAGCCACATAGCTGTTGACAGGGAGAAATGCCAGCTCTTTGCTTTTATATAAAATCTTCTGCTTTTTAAAGTTTGGCAAATAATTCTAAATCATTTCAAATCATTATGGAGGCCAAATAAAACAATCTGTGGACCATATTTGGCCCTTAACCTGTGGAATCATGATCACCGGAAGAGTGAAAGAGGGTATTTTTAGCACTGTGTAAAACCAAGTTTAAATCTTGGTTCAGCCACTCATTCACAGTATGATATGGCTAATGTCCCCCCTGTCCCACCCCACTCCAAAAACCTATTTTTAATGATTAGTGCAGTACCAAATTATGTAAATATATAAAAACTCTTGGGACATGATGTTGCATTTCCCTCATCCCTAAGATACTTTGGGTTACCTGGATAGAATTTTCTAATCGAACAGTTTAGGTGTCAATAAATAAAAATAGAGTTCCCTCCTCTTTTCTGAAACATTAAAATTATCTGTGTACATACATAAAAAGCAATCATCCTCTCTTATTAAATTGGTTGTTACCAGGTGTTGCTAAATACTTGGGCAGAAGCTAAGCAGGAAAGGCCATTTCTTCTCCCTAAACCTATACCCACTTTGTTGCTTTGTTACTAAAAGGTTATAACAAGCCAATGTCAGCAGTTGCAAAAGTTTTTATCTTCAAGGCAGTAATAATCCCTTTTTTAAAACCAGGCCAAGTTGAGAAGAATAATCTACTAAAAAAAGCTTTTCCTTTAGAACTCAAAGTGCTTCCAGTCTTCAAAGCTCAAGGAGGGAAACCAAGCTTGGCAGAAATCTAAACGCCTTTGACGTTGACTTTTCAAGCTTCTTCCAAGGCCATTTTGGTTTTGGTAGAGACTATGATAAATGCTATACATGGGCAACTTGGAAAGTTACTCTGAGAGTAGACTGTAGTTTGATGAAACTCAATAACACCTGGCTGAAGGCATTTAAAAAGTAATTTGTCATATGAAACCTGACCTGCATGCATTTGCAAATGAGAGATGATACAGGTTTACTTTTCACTGAACAGATCATTTTTAGGGGATAATCTTTCTGCCTTTAAGAAATAACTCAATAAAAATACTATCATACTTATTCTAAATTTGAATTTCTGTGCCACAGTTTCTGAGTTAACACAGTTCCTGAGGTCACAGCTCTGGTGACTTTCTGTCTGTAGTAAAATTAAGCCAGTTTGCTATAAGAAAATAAATCAGAGATCATTTGTTTCAAAAGCAGCCAGAAATTCTGTGTACATAACTTTTTCTTTATCAGTAATACATTTCATTTGGTTAATTTGTCTCAGGGCAATTGCTGCTTTTATATTTAGAGTAAATTTTCATGAAGAAATATGTTTATATATATATATATATATATATGTTTAAAATCCTTATGAGTAAAAATTAAGATTAAAGGAGGACTCTGTACTGTTCTGAATAGGTGAAGATTCTGTTTTAAAAAGGTTGTTTTAAAGTATTTCACTTAGCATAATATTCTCCAGGTCCATCCATCCATACATTCATAAAGGGTAATTAATAGAAGACAGTTTTAAAGATAATGTATTATAAGTAACTTCTCACTAATCTGCAGAAATAGAGCACTGATTTTAACCAAAATAGAAGGTATTTAGGATAACATAAAGTTGCTGTTGGGGAAGGGGAAACATGGATACATTCAGTGGGATTGTTTTACTTTTTGATGTATGAATTTATGGCAAATAATATAGTATGTCTTCATTTCTTCTCTATGAAAATACTTAGGAAATGTAATTTACTGTTAGAAATGTTAAACTTGAAGGATACCTCAGTTATCAGTGGTTTCATGAAGCAAAGGTTAAAACGAACGTGTTTGCTTAGATAGATTGCTGCTAGTTATGTCCTCAGTGTGTGAAAGTTTTTTGATATTTTGTTGCCTTATGTTTTGTGAAATTGCCATCACTTTTAAAAATCATGTAGTGTGTGCGTTAGGAGTTAGGTCATACCACCTAATGATTTTTTTTTTTTAGTTTTAGTTTAAATACTGACGTATCATAAGAAATTGCAGTAGTACAATTTTTGATTGGTTTGAATGATTTCAGGCTTTGAAATAAATCTTGACTGATGTCATAAAAAAAAAAGAGGCTTAAGAACAGCAGGGAAAACTTTAAATGTTTCAACATCCTAATCATAGGGGTGCCAGAAGGAGAAAAGGAGGAGCAAGAAAATGAAAACATATTTAAAAAATAATGAACGAGAACTTCCCAAGTTTGGCAAAGGAAATAGACTTCCAGGAAGTCCAGGAAGCTCAGAGAGTCCCAAAGAAGTTGGATCCAATGAAGCACACACCAAGGCACGTCATAATTACATTACGCAAGATCAAAGATAAGGAGAGAATCTTAAAAGCAGCCAGAGAAAAGGAGACAGCTACCTACAAAGGAGTTCCCATATGATTATCAGCTGCTTTCTCAAAAGAAACCTTACAGGCAAGAAGGGGCTGGAAAGAAGTATTCGAAGTCATGAAAGGCAAGGACCTACATCCAAGATTACTGTATCCAGCATAGCTATCATTTAGAATGGGAGGGCAGATAAAGTGCTTCCCAGTTAAGGCCAAGTTAAAGGAGTTCATCATCACCAAGCCCTTATTATATGAAATGTTAAAGGGACTTATCTAAGGAAAAGAAGATCATCAAAAATACGAACAGTAAAATGACAACAAACTCACAACTATCAACAACTGAACCTAAAAAAATATACAAAAACAAACTAAGCAAACAACTAGTACAGGAAGAGATTCATGTAAATAGAGATCACCTGGAGGGTTATCAGTGGGGAGAGTGACAGGGGAGAATGAGGGAAAAGGTACAGGGAATAAGAAGCATAAATGGTAGGTACAAATTAGACAGGGGGAGGTTAAGAATAGTATAGGAAATGTAGAAGCCAAAGAACTTATATGTATGACCCATGGACATGGATTAAGGGAGGGGAATAAAGAGGAGAAAAAAATGGGACAACTATAATAGCACAATCAATAAAATATACTTTTAAAAAAGCTTATTTTGCTATGGTGCTATATTGCTGGCATTCTGAAGAGCTCATGAAGATGACCATAGAATCCAACAGGAATGGTTGTTACCAGGGATTGGGGGGATGGAGAACTGGGGAGTTGTTTCTCAATGGGTATAGAGTTTCATTTTGGGAAGACGAGAAAGTTCTAGAGATCTGTTTCATGACAATGTGAATATAGTTAACACTACTGAACTGCACACTTAAAAATAGCTAAGATGGGAAATTTTATGTTATGTTAGTTTATTTTATTTTCTTTACCACAATTGGAAAAAATAAAGATCTTAACTCAGTTCATGGGGCAAGAGTAGATACAAATGTATTAAGTTGATATTTAAATTTTATAATTTTGAGTTTAAATATTTTTTTTTCTGAGACTCTTGCAAACTTATTCTCGGAGAAAGGAAAGGAGGTAGAGAGGAATAGAGAGGGTAAATTTAAGGTAAGGTCTTTTTTTAAAAAAATATCTTTCAATCCAGGTCATGAGCAAAGGAAAAGATTTAGATTAAAATTTTGAAAATTATTTATTGTGTTAAATTGGGTTATATTATAATTTTGTCAAACCAGCTTATGAAAACAGAATAAAACATTAACTGATTGGATATGGCAAGAAAAAAAAACACAGGGCAAAATGGTTGATACAAAGCAGGTATATATTAACCTTAAAGAATGAGTAAGTTAGGGCTTTTGTTCAGATGTCCTTTTCTGTTTTGAGCTCAGAAAAAGATTTCTAGAAGTAGTTCAAAGCCATCTCAAGCAGACAGTTTTAATTAGCCAACTATAAAAACAAATCGCCAGCATAAAAATAGTTAGAATTGTTTGGAGTTGGGCTATTTACAGTACAGACTTTAAAATGTTCCATTAACTAAAGTGATTTCCCGCCAATTACATAAAATACTTTGTAAACACCATGCGAGCCTGAGTTTTTCCTTGACATCCAACAGGAAATGGTTACTCTGTGGTCGGCATAGGCTGCTGGAGAGGGGAGTTGGAATAGTGAGGGCAAACTCCTAGCAACATCCGCACTTTTCCAAAAGTGACCACTGCTCAGCTTAGGAGCAGAGAGCAAAGTGATGATCTAATAATGTATTAAATTTATAGTTATAGCTTATTTTGTTATAAATTTTGTTAGATTTTTGTTGGTGAGAAGCATCTTGTAAGAGCAGCTCAAAACACTTAGAAAAAGCCAAAGAATTTACATGCATGACCCATGGACTTGAACTATGAGGGGGATTGCTGGAGGGAATGGGGGTACCAGGTGGAGAGGGGTAAAAGGGAAAAATGGGACAACCGTAATAGCATAATCAACAAAATATACTTAATAAAAAAAGTTATGTTACATTCTCCCACAAATTTTAACATCAAAGTATTTCTCACTGGAATTAAGATATTACACTAACCCCTCTGGGCTGGAGCTCCCGTGAGTAGTATACTTTGATCCAAGTCCTAGAGTTTGTGTCTTCTATTTCTATTTCTGTGATTGCCTATTTTGAAGGTAATAGATACTAGGACATGTACTTTATAGGATGTTGAAACAGTATGAAATATAAAGTAAATGGATCCAGCAAATCAAATGGTTCTTCTGTATGGAGGGGTTTATGTCACTGAGGTGCAGTGACTCATTCTTTGAGCCCATGGTTTTGAGAGCCATCTCTAATAGTACTGGAAGCCAAGGACAGGTGTGGGGTCATTGTGGAAATGGGGTGGATAAACAGCCAGGAGAAATCCACTGTATGTCCCTGAGGTCCCTCACACTTGCAGATTGTTATAAAAGTAAGTAATAAAAACTGTGTGGGGGGAAAAAAGACTTTAGGTGTTTGGCAAGTTTGCAAGTAGAAATTAACATACAATAAAGGATATTAAGATGACTTAGAAGGTAACAGTTCACATATAAAAAAGCAACTAAACCAATAAAACATTGCTTTAGAATGAGAGACTTATGATGAAAGAAATTTAAAAACAGAAATGAACACTGAGTTTAAGAAGGAGAAAAACATTTAAAAACATTATTTAAATAATGGAAAATAATGGGGGGGGTGGAAAAGAGATATTGAAACTAATGTATAAAATTTAAACTAAAAACTAGCATAAATACCCTGGCCACTTGTTAGAAATACAGATTTGGGGGCCGTAGACCTACTAAGTCAGAAGCTCTGAAGGTGCAGCTCCTCCATCTGCACTTTAGTGGTCCCCCGGGGACACTGCCGGCCCACTTGCACTGTGCCAGCCCGCACGCAGCGACCCCTGAGTTCCCTATGGATAAGCGGCATATGTCTCGCTGCCCAGTTGCATCCAGCATTGCACCTGATGCACATCAAGGGCATGGTAATTCATAATATATGCTTAAATAAACAAAAATACCAAGAGAAAATAGGTAAGTAGTTAGGAATTGAAAGTCCCTAGGGAATTTCTTGACGTAAGTCTTCTGTCCCTGTAAATACTGCTCTGCTGAGAAAGCAGAAATGTCTTCATTAACTGGACACAAGCCAAGAAGCAGAAAGGCACAAACTGTTCTTTATTTTCCACCTCAGTTTGAGACCTGAAGCCCACACCTTTTTGGTGGAGTCATTTTGGCCCCACTGAGCTAGAAAACAAAAGGCATAGGATTCTTACTCCCTTTACTGGTACTGCTAACGGTATACTAACCATTGATATTATAACTCATTTTGGGGAACCTTTCTTTGATTCTGTAACAAATATTACTGTATTTTGAAATACCGTGGTTTTTCTAAAAAATTAAAGGAGTCTTTAACATGCAGAAAAGTTCCAAAAATAGTATATTGAATACCCATATAATGCTAATCATATTAATGTTTTATCATGTTTGCTAGTTGATCTAGTTAGTCTTTGTGTTTATTTTCCCAAGAAAATTGTTCTGCATCTAAATTAACAAAGACATTGGGAAAATGTTGCTAATAGTAAAATCTTTCAAAAAATTACATATTCTTTAATAATGTGTCCTTAAAAACAAAAATAACTTTAATTATTCAGTTGCAATATTAAACAAATAGGAATAATATTGATCATTTGATTTTTTCCTTAGCAGTTCTTCACTTTGGGCCCCTGTGTAAAAGAGCATTGCAGTCCAGGACGACGTGGTGAAGAATGTTTCCTCCGTCAGTCAGGCTCAGGATTATTGATTGGTTTTATGTATCCTCCTCTTTCCCATCGTGGAAAGATCCAGAGGTACACAATAATAAAAATAGGTATCTTCAATATGCCCATGTCTATTCAGGAGACATGGACATATTGAAGGGCATAACCAGCTCTTTTGAAAGGAGAGTTCAAATTTCAAAACATTTCTTTGACTAGTAATGTTGTCTGCTAGAAAATGAACTTTGGTATTATCAAGTCAGAACTAGTGAGTTCTAAACTCTGAATATTAATATTTGCCTTTACCTCACTTTCTAAAGGAAATAAAATACAGACTGTATGTATATATATACAGGGTTTATATATACATATATATAAAGTAGGTTTATAGTTGTAAGTATGTGAAACACAGGATATATTCTTGTATTTAATATATTTATTAATTATTGTATTATTTTCCATATGAATGACTGTCAACCCAGTTTTGCCCTAAACTGCATATATTTTTTCAAATTCTGGAGCCTTACTCCAGGATACTTCAAACCTTTCCTTTCATATAATTTGTTCTGCTTCTGTTTGCTAAATCAGAACTGGTTCTTCCTTCTTTTCTTTTATCTTTGAATTAATGGTATAGTTGGATAGTCTGCTAGATTTATTATTTCACTTCCTCACCAGATCCCTTCTTTCCCACACGATATTAAAAACTGCTCATAGATGTTCAGGGTTGTGCCAAATGGCTCAGAACACTGTCCCAACCTGGGCCCAGCATCCCAGTCTTCCTTTTCCCTAAATGGAGACATATGTCAAGAAGAAAAAAGGAAACAACATAGATAAGATTAGCCCCTGTGGTAGGAAGAAATAATTTCAAATAGGAGGTTGGAAAAAAAAAAAAAAGAAAGTCCTCTATGTAATTAAGGAGATTAAAATCTACGTCTTGAGGAACCAGGACCTAAAAGTAGTTGTATTTGATCAAAGAAAAGTCTAAACTATATTGTAGTCTAGCAGAATAGAAAGCTTATTAAGAGAAGGGAGATAGTCTGCAGAGTCTCTAGCAAACAAAAAAGGGTTTAGAATAAGAAAGTTGATGAAATTGGAAGGGGAAAAAATACTGGTTTTCAGAGACATTTATATTAACAAAGATTTGTATACTACTTTGCTGTCAACAGAAAATGTCATAAAACTTTTACATGATTTGCACACTTAATCCCTTAACCCAGACTCCCGCTCACATTAGCTACTCCCAGACAAGGAAGGCAGACTCAGTTACTGGCAAGAGAAGGGTATGCACTGTCCGACTGGTGTGGGAAAGAGCAGTGGTTAGGGTTAATTTCAGGCAAACTTCTGCTTGAGGACTATCTGGCTGTCTGAAGGACATGAGTGATCCAGCTGGAGAAGCACTGTGAAAATAGGGCCCTGCAGAGAGGGAGGATCCCGGGATGGAGGTGAGAGATGGATGGGGACAAACAAGAGAGGAAATTGAAGTAGAGAGTGGGGGACAGAATGCACCATTTATTTTTTAGAGCTAGGAGAATATGACTTCATAGTTTTGTTTTGTTTTGGTACCTTCTCTTTGTTACAATACAGAAGAAGGAGGGGAAAAGAGTTTTCCAAGGAAATTCCAGATTTTTAACTGAACATTCCAGGTATGTGGCTCAGAAAGGCCATGTCCTGAAAAGAAAAAAAATGAAAATTCAAACCATTAGGGAGATAAATAGTCAGCAATAAATTTATATTCTTGTTTATATTACTGTTCTTTGGTCATTTTGATTAGCCTGATTTAACACCTGAGAGCTTAGTGGAAAAGAGTATAAATATCAAATTGAAATGTTGGGCCATAAAAGCTGAAGGTCAGGCAATGACTATAGCTACCATTCCAAATACAGGCCATCCTGTGAGTCTTTGTCTGGACATGCATTTGTGCTGAGGGGGGTGTCGTTTACTCTCCTTTTGTGGCATGTTTTGTGCTATCACTCTTTACCTTCAAGAGGCTATGGGTTGTAAAAGTGTAAGAGCAATTATTTCAGTGGGACTGCTTTAATCACACCCTATATCTAGAAAAGCAAAAATTAATGTGAATATAGATATCCAAACTGCATTTAATATGCACACATATGCTTAATTTAATGCTGTGTTGTATGTTAATACTGGCTGATTCTCACTATATAGATGTTTTGAACATTTTCCAATGTGAGCTAATATAATCACATTGTAACTATTTACGAGCAGCTGCCTCATTACAAGTGCTGACAACCCTTTACTCTAGTGATGCTGACTAGTGGCTAGGAACTAGCTCACTACATTCCATAGTAAAGGAAGTTAGTTATTCTTTAGGGTATTTTTCCATTCCATAGAAACTTGACCACCTTTTAAAACGAGGGGTTCAGCTACTAATATATCCCCTCCACCAGACTGCAATAGTTCTTTCCAATGCTTCAAAATTTAAAGAAATAAACTTTGAACCTGTTCTCAAGAATGCTTTTCACATTGGAAAATTGCTGTTAATTTCAAATCCATTTTTGGAAATGCCTATATTAGTTCCTCTATTCTATATATAAATGAATTATTGGGCATTGTATTCTAAGCACTCAGCTCTAGGTTAAAGGCACAGAGATGAAATATGTAATATTTTCCCTTAATAATCTGTAACAGGAAAACACATTTACAAACAGATAGTTATATCTAAGAGTTAAATATACAATAATAGAAAGCTGGATACATGTTGTAGAGCTAGGATGGAGCAAAGAGTGATTGTTGTATTGTGCATCTAGAGGAAGGAATGGAAGACTTTCTAGAGGCATGATGTGAACAGTTTCAAAGAATGACTAGGAGTTTGCCAAATGGACAAAGAAGGAAACACATCCCACCAGTGTGTATTGCCCCCGCAGTCCATTCATAGAGGCACTACAACTATGGGCAACTCACAGGAATTCAGTAAGGCGTATTCAGAATGTTTAGATAAAAAATGTTGGGGGCTAAGGCTGGAGAGATCAGAAGTTGCCAGCTTGTAAAGGGTGCTTTCTCCTTTGCTAAGGAAGTTGGACTTCATCCCATAATTAATGGGAGCCCACTAACTGGTTGGAAGCAGGGTGATGGTATCTTTATATTTATGTTGTGGCAAAATCACTTTAATGGCAGACCTGGGGGTGGATGAGGGAGAGAAAGCTTGGAGTCAGGAAGCAATAGTCCATGCATGTGATGATGAGGGTATATATTTAGACAGTAGCAGTGGGAAGGAGATAATTTAAAATTAAAAGTTATTTCTGAGGTAAAATATACAGGAAACTTTGAGCATGGATAAAATGGCCAAGGTCAAATGTGGAGTGAAACAAAAAAGTGCTGCAAGCAGAATTGCAAAAGCGAAAAAAAGACTAACATTTAGAGTGTGGATATATTGAATATTAAAAAGAAAAAAAAAACGAGCATAAGAGACTGACAATGTGCAACAGTAACAGTGAGAGAAGCAGGAATAGAACCCAAGGAGATGAATCTGTGTTCCTTTTTGCATTTGTTTATTTGTTTGTCTTTTTTTTTTTTCAACTGAGCCCACTCATTGAACCTGGGGTCATTTCTTTTCTTTTTAAATTAAAAAAAATTATTGTTGTTCAATTATAGTTGTCTGCGTTTTCTCCCCACCCCTCTACCCCACCCCAGCCAAACCCACCTCCCTCCCCTGCTTTCACTCTCCCATTTCATTTTGTCCATGTGTCCTTTATAGTAGTTCCTGAAAACCCTTCTCCCCACTCTCCCCTCCGCACTCCCCTCTGACTATTGTTAGATTGCTCTTAACTTCAATGTCTCTGGTTATATTTTGTTTGCTTTTTTTCTTTGGTTGATTATGTTCCAGTTAAAAGTGAGATCATATGGTATTTGTCCCTTACCTCCTAGCTTTATTTCACTTAGCATAATGCTCTCCAGTTCCATCCATACTGGTGGCAAAGGATATAAGCTCCTTTCTCTCTGCTGTGTAGAATTCCATTGTATAAATGTACCATAGTTTTTTGATCCACTCATTTGCTGGTGGGCACTTAGGTTGAAAGCCCTATTAAAGTACCCATGACATATTTCACAGATATAGAACAAACACTTTAGAAATTTATATGGAACCATAAATGGCCCTGAATAGCTGCAGCAATTTTGAGAAAGAAGAACAAAGCAGGAGGGATCACAGTACCTGATGTCAAACTGTATTACAAGGCCACTGTAATCAAAACAGCCTGGTACTGGCATAAAAACAGGCACATAGACCAATGCAACAGAACAGAAAGCCCATAAATAAACCCAAGTCTTTACGGTCAATTAATATTTGACAAAGGAGGCAGGAGCATAAAATGGAGCAAAAATAGCCTCTTCAACAAATGGTGTTGGGAGATCTGGACAGCTACATGAAAAAAAAAGAAACCTGATCAACAACTTACACCATATACAAAAATAAATTCAAGGTGGATAAAAGACTTAAATATAAGTCATAACACCATAAAAGTCCTAGAGGAAAACATTGACCAGAAGATCTCAGACATTCCACGCAGCAACATCCTCACAGACACGTCCCCTAAAGCAAGGGACATAAAGGAAAGAATAAATAAATGGGACCTCATCAAAATAAAAAGCTTCTGCAACGGCTAAAGAAAGCAACATTAAAATGAAAAGAGAACCAACAGTATGGGAAAACATATTTGCCAATGATACCTCAGACAAGGGTCTGATCTCCAAAATATATATAGGACTCACACAACTCCACTCCAGGAAGACAAACAACCCAATTAAAAAATGGGCAAAGGACTTGAACAGACACTTCTCCAAGGAAGACATACAGAGGGCCCAGAGACATATGAAAAGATGCTCAGCATCACTAGCCATCAGAGAGATGCAAGTTAAAAGCACAATGAGGTATCATCTCACACTGGTCAGAGTGACCAACATAAACACATCAACAAACAAATGTTGGAGAGGATGTGGAGAAAAGGGAACCCTAGTACATTGTTGGTGGGAATGCAGACTGGTGAGGCCACTGTGGAAAACAGTATGGAATCTCCTCAGAAAACTAAAAATGGAACTGCCCTTTGACCCAGCAATTCTGCTGCTGGGATTATACCCTAAGAACCCTGAAACACTAATCCAAAAGAACCTATGCATCCCAGTGTTCATAGCAGCACAATTTACAATAGCCTTAGGAAGCAACCTAAGTGTCCATCAGCAACTGAGTTCATTTCTAATTAGTAATCTTGTTTTGGCACAGTCCTGTGTCATATAATATTGGGCAATCTAAGATTTTCTGTTACTTGTACATTAGCCTGGACATATTCTTACTGAGTTTTTTCTTTACATTCTTTTTTTATTTGGACACATTAAGGCATAATATTTAGTAAAGGATATGGGAGACTCTGGCAAGATATAAAACCTCTTAATAAAATGTCTTATTTTTGAATTATTACTAACATGAACCATAGTTTATGTACTAGTCATTTTGACTTAGAACCGGTTTCTGTAACTGAATATTAAATCTCAATTTTTCATGATTGGCAAAAATGAAGAAGTCTGACAAAACCAAATGCTGACTTCAGTGAGGATGTAGATCAAAGGGGAACTCTTAAACATTGTGAGTGTGATTCACATTGACATTTAATTTTTTAAAATTACAAAGATATGGAGAGAAAATTAAGTAAAACATTAGTCAATAACATTTCAGGAGAAAACTTAAAAAACCTGAAGTAAGTTGTATGTTTGGTCATATTTCCATGTTTTACACTCATTAGAAACACAATGTTTGCATGCAGAGCCTATTCAGGTGAAATCATAATTAGTTAGTGGTTGAAAGACAAATTCCTAATTTTTATGTTTCTTTTGTCCTGGAACTAACAGGGCAATTACAATCTTCAAAAATCCAGTTTGCAAGAGTGAAAATGTTTGCTTTTATTCAGCTGAATTCTCAGAAAAGGCTTAATTTTCCTTAATGTGTTGGAAATTTTCTCACTACAGGGTTCCTTATCTCTAACTGCTGTTCCGTTGTCAGTGTGCTTATAGAAAGAAGGTCCTGGTAAGGTACTACATACCTCTGATGTGTAGAGGAATACCACCCACAGGGCACTAGGGCATTCAGTTATAATTATTCCTTGCTCAAATTAATTGGGAACATTTCGAACCAATGATAAAAGAACTGGCTTCCTCAAGAGTAGCTAATCCTCCATCATTGCATTGCAGACTGTAAAGTCCCTCCCAGCAATGACGTATTTTATTTATAAATGGTTTTATTCCTGATTTGGCAGGAAATACTTCATAAATGTTGGAGATTGTTATTCCCACTTCATATTCAAGGTGTTCTTTTTCCTTATCTTTCCTTTGTTTTTGGTTTATGAACTAAATTTATTGCTTCTTCATTTTACCCCCATATTTAGACATGATGAATCACAACATGTAATGTAGATTTACTTCACGGATAAATGCTTCTCTGTCTTTACATTTTTTATTTCTTTTATTCTGTTTGTTTTTTCACTTCTTTATAGAATTTATTGGGTGACATTGATTAATAAAATTATATAGGTTTCAGGTGTACAATTCTATAATGCATCATTGGTGTGTTGTGTTGTGTGTTCACCACCCAAAGTCAAGTCTCCTCCCCTCACCATTTATTCACCTTTTACTCTCTTCTACCTCCTCCTATTCACCTTTCCCTCTGGTAATCACCCTACTGTTTTCTGTTTCTATAACTTTTTTTTTTGCTTAATCTCTTCACTTTTCTCACCCAGCTCCCCAACACCCCTCCTCTCTGACAGCTGTCAGTCTGTCCTCTGTATCTATGAGTCTCTTTCTGTTTTTTGTTACTTTATTTTGATATTAGATTCTGCATATAAGTTAAATTATGTGATATTTGTCTTTCTCTGACTTACTTTATTTCACTTAGCATAATACTCTCCACAACCATCTGTGCTGTCACAAGCAAAAGATTTTCTTCTGTTTTATGGCTGAGTAGTTTCATTGTATAAATGTACTATGACTCTTTTGTTTACATTTCAAACTATTAAATGTGAATATAAAAATGCTATTTCTAAAGCAATTGTTTTGTCCAGCTGCAAGGCAATTACTTCGTAGTTACTTAAACCAAAAACTCAGGTTCTCAAAATTCAAAACATCAGGCATTCACATATCAACATATGCAATGAGAAAGTAGTTTTTCAAATTAATATATTAACAGTTCCTTATATAGTATTTTACATGGTTAATCCAGAATTAAAAATGTAATGAAGGTCCTGACTTTTTATAGCTTAAGTTTATCCTGGCTTAGTTAGACTCTGGAGTTTCCTCTCTGCATATGTAAAAATATGAAACACCTAAAGTAGGTTACAGGTGTTTGTAAATCTTACACCACCTGGTTGCTTGCTATGGTCCCAGCCCCACGCCTTCTCACGCTGTCCAGACCTCTCCATGGTGCTGAAAAGTTACTCTTGCCCATTTGAGAGGAGTTGATTATTGGAACTGACTTTGGAAGAAATCCATAAAGGGTCACCTGTGTTAGCAAGTGAAGTTATCTGAAGAATATCTTTAACACATACTACAAAGTGGATGCTTTGACCTCCAGCTATTAACAACGATGCTCAGGCAGTTCAAAAAAGATTTTGGAGCAGAAATCTTCAAGTATGACAACAAAGAGCAAGAGCTCTTTAAGAGATGAAGTTTGCTGATTTTTGTCAGTGTTGTTCAAAATAAAAAAACAAAACACATGTACAGAATACAAGGCTACTCGGAGAACAAAGGATTCCAGAAGTGTTCTTTATCTTAATAAATAAAACAAGCTCCCATTAGTCCAAAGTAGCCAACTCACTTCATCCAATTATTACATCCACTTTTTGATAAAAAATAATAAAATAAAGCTCAGAATTCCATAGCCACTGCACACACATGTGAACAGACATGCCTCACTCTAGTCTTCTGTTTGCTGAAGACTGTCACAGCAGAAATCAGGCTCTTGTGGCTTTCACAGATTATCTCTTTCTGAGGCTGGATGTATAAAGAGCCACATAACACTCAATGATGTCATCTGTAATGCAGGTTAGACTTGCTGCTGTCTGTAGATGAAGTCCTTATAGTGTGTGTTGGCATAGCGATTTTCTTGAAAACCTATTTGTATTAAATAACATGATCTTCTATCAATGTACTTACACCTATTAATACAGTGCCATAAGGAGCAAATCAGTTTATTACTCAAATATGGAGCACAGTCTCTGTTTAACTTAGATCAGCTTCTGGTGCTGCTTCAGGAAATGAACTGTAAACTCATGGCGAATGCAGTGAAGAAGGGGTTTTCCCTCCTGGAGCTGTAATAGGAATTAGAGAAAATATAGAGACACAGAATCTGCTTCTAAAGCATCTGTCAGGATTTTTCACAAGTTAAAAAAAACCCCTTACTCTTTAAAAGATCAATCCATGAAGACTGAGAGACAAAAATGAAGGAAACTGTCTTCAACTCCTAACAAGATTTTATTTAATGAAATTTTAAAAATGTTTTATAGACATAAAAAAATCTTACACTGTCTCTGAAAAAAATTAAGTATGTTCTCAAATGTTGGTAGAAGAGTTCCTGTTTGTTTTTTTTGAATTGATCATTTTATTTATTTAATCCTTTGTTATTGTTATTCTATTAGAGTTGTGTCAAATTTTCCCCGTTTGCCCTCCTCCACCCATCCTACCTCCCACTCCCCCCACTTTAAATCATTATTTTAGATGTTTTCTAACTCTAAATAAGGTAACAATTAAAATTTTAACTATATTTTAACCAATATGTACATGTAAGGTCATAAAATATAGAGATTTGATTTTAAAGGATGTATAATGATAACAAATGCCCATTTCCATTCTGTACAATGTATTTTTTAATCTTTCTCAACTATGTATCAAACATCATAATTTAGGATTTTCAGTCATAGCTGATATTCCTGTCAGGTAATAGTTAAATCTTCTAATCCCCTTTTATGCCAGCTCAATAATCTTGACAGTCAAAGTGAAGAATAACTTTAATCAATGTTTATTGAATGTATCCCCTTTTAAAGGTTTTATTTTTTATTGGGGTGACATTGGTTAATAAAATCACTAGGTTTCTGATGTACATCATGTATGTATTGTATTGTGTGCTCATCACCCAGTTATATCTCCTTCCATCATCATTTATCCCCCTTTGCCCTCGCTTCTCCCTTCCCTACTCCCTTTCCCCCGGCTATCACCATACTGTATCTGTGTCTATGAGTTTTTTTGTTTTGTTTTGGTTAGTTTTGCTTACTCCTTTTACCTTTCGCAGCCAGCCTCTCAACCCCTCTGCCCTCTGACAGCTGTCAGTCTGGTCTCTGAATGTGAGTCTGTTTCTATTTTGTTTGTTAGTTTGTTTTATTCATTAGATGCCACATATGAATGAAATCATATGTTACTTGTGTTTCTCTGGACTCTTCTCTCTCAAAGTGTCTCTCTTGTCAAAGTAAATTTGCAAACCCCAGAGGTGAAATTAAAAATACTGGTGTTCACATTTTATATAATATGTTAATAATATTGGTGGAATTCTAGTAGCTGTGATCATTTTCTCTAAATAAGCCATATTTATAGTTAAAAAGTATTTCAAAATAATTTATATTCTTTTAGTCAAAATGGATATTAGATATTACAGTTATTTCAGTAGGAAAAGTTTCTCAGATACTGTACATTATTTACTCTAAGATGAATACTTTTTCATTTTTGTATCCCTGCTTCATCAGAATGCAACTTCTTATAGATACCCTGTTATAATAAGTGTAAGCAAGATATCAGTCATAACTTCTCAGGTTGTCAGAGAATGAGAGAAAGAGAATATGATTCTTATTCTGGGAACCATGTTTTCAGTGTATCACTGCCAGGGGGAGCTCCTGGGATCCTGGCCAATTTTATGGTAACCTCACATGGTAATCAGTAGTAATGGCATATCTTGCTTTTTAAAAACAAAACTTACAATCAATTTAAAAAAAACCTGTTCCATCTCTCTTTGCCTTTTAGTTATGATAGGAGGGCATCTTTATTCTCTTAGTAAGATGGGCTCTAGGCTTCATGGTATGACAATATGTATTTTAAATTTTACTAAATAATCAGGCAAATATATTTTGCCCATTTCTGGATGCAAGTATTTGGTGGTCTCTTATGCCTTGGTTCTGCAGTTAAGCACAACTTGAAAGCCTTTCATTCACATATCAGCCTTATTATCCATCCACACACAGTGTATGTACTAAGCATCCCTATCCATCTCAAAATATGGCTTCCATAAGTGCTAGATGTTAATGCTGTGGCTCAGGGTAAACAAACATGGTTTCCAAGGTAGTTTTTCACCTCTGGAACATGGAGAGTTTTCAGCTGTCCTCTACCATGCCCGTGTGAGATTTGAGGAAAACAGGGCACAAGATGATAGATAACTTGTCCAGGACCACACAACTAGTGAATAATCACAAAGCCAGAATTTGATTCCAATTATTCTTTTGAGAGCCCATCTTCTTAAGCATGAATCTCTATTTTAATTCTATGATGTTTAACCAAGATAATATATATGTTCTATGTAATTGAATAAGAAACTTTCTATTTATTAGTTTTTAAAATTAAACCTCAATTTTTGTCTTAACACTCTCGTATTATTTTCCACATTTGGTAATTGATAGTACTTGTTAAAATGCTATGAATTTTAAATATAGTAATGAAATGGCAAATCTCTCATTTGTTAAAGTATTTTCAAGGACCAGTTTTGGTATGTTGCATGCATGGAGCATGCACATGCCATGCACTCTGACACTTTATTTTCCATTTGAAAAAAAACCTCTGGCTTCACTTTGACCCATGTGCTTCCCTGAGCACTGAGTTCAGTCAGCTAATAGCTTGGGCATAGAAACTGTAAATCGGAATCGCAATTACTGGAGACAGATAAAACCAACCAGGGAAAAGGATGTGTAAAGTTGCCATCTCCTGAGAAATCAGTGGCAATTTTCCTTGGAAGAGTCAAGCTCTATTAGTTTGTGGAAAAGGATTAGAGAAGTTTCTTTAATTAGACAGTTCACATGCACAAAGCAAGGGAAGTCATTTTCCCTTGTCCTGATGATGTTCAGAAGGGTAAAGAATCAAGGTTATTAATCCAGTCCCTCTTAAACGTTGATGCAGAGTGAATGATGTCACCGTTTGATGGGTAGCACCTACAAGCTCCTCAGTTTGTGTGCCAGTCCTGTGTGCAGTGAGGAGACTTAATGCATAAATCCTAATAGAGAGGGAGGATGGTAGATTGGTTCTTAAGACAGACAGTAGCTAACAAATTACCATCGCTGGGTGAAAAACGAGGTCATGAAGACTTAAATGTGGCCAGAAAGAAGAAGGTGCTGTCTGTGCAGTAAAGGTACTTAGTATGAACCCATCTGTGGTAGTAGATTAATTGCTTTCATTAGCAAAGATGTATATCTTATACCAACCATCAATAAATGCTTCAGATATACTCAGCAGTGATTGCTCTGTTGATGCAAAGGATAAAACTTATCCCCTAACAAGTAATAATAAAAATTTCTAAAAATTTCCATAATCTAAGTATAGTTTCATAATAAAAATATTATATATCAAGTAAAAATAGGGATGAGAAAAGAATTGCTTTAATAAATTTCATTAACTCTAATGAACAATTTTTATAAAAAGCTGTTTGATAGTCTGAGAGATATTTCTCACCAAAGGAAACCATCTTTACTGGACTTGATTTAAATTTTAAGATAGATTATTTTTTTTAAATCATCTAATTCAGTTACACTCTCTTTAGCTCGTAGTTGTTTCCCCTCCTTGGCTCAAGGAGGTGACAACAGCACTCGCTTTGTTATTAGTGTATCATTATTGAGTGTGATGCACAGTGGAGAAAAATACTGCAATTAGGAAAAATTTGGAATTATTATTTAAAAATAATGACAGGTTAAGTGGTAATAAGTAAATAATTATGGAACAATATCCACATAGGTCATAGGATATTTTAGCTAGTGTGTGGTTTTAAACAAAGTGGAGAATGAGACAATTATTGATATGTAACAGTACTTAACCTAAAGCAGTCAGGGGGCGAAGGCTACAGGATGCCAAGGTAACTATGATTAGATACTGGGCATAACATCCAGTTGCTTAATAGATAAAGGAACATAAGAAAAGCATAAATTCTGCTTTATGTCAATGCAAGTCATCCAGACTTATTTTATGTATAAGAAATGATTTTCAGGAACTAAATATAACACAGGAACTTGTGCATAGTATGTCCTTATATAAAGGGCATTAGTTAGTATTAAGCAGCCTCTATAGGAATCAGACAAAAGAGATTGCAGTATATGAGGAAAAGAATGTGACAATACTTCCTACTTAAATGAGGCAGATTGATTTGACTATTTGTTCTTCTGTGCCTATGTTATTTGCAAACATCTCACATCTTGTAGATGTTTATTATAACCCAACTGAGAGAGACTCTATAGCCAAAGAAAAAGAAACTAACTATTTCTTCAGTAGTTTAAGTATTACCTACAAGAATATTAGAAAATACTCACAGAGGTATGAAACAGCATCTTAAGTCATGGCATACAGAAAACTCTGTGATTCATTCATTTATTTGTTCATTCAAAAATATTTATTGAACACTTACTATATTGCAGACAAGGCACAGGTTCTGGAGACAAATTAATGAAAAAAAGATAAAACATTCCCTCTCTAATAGAATTTATGTTAAAGTTGGAGAAGTAAACAAAATTTTAAAAAGTAAGTAATATAAAATATTAGAAAGTGATAAATGTGGTGAAAAAATAAATAATGTTAAGGAAATTTAGAATATAGTGGTATAGATCATAGCAATTTAAATGGACAGGCCCTGTTAGTCTCCTTTCTAAAGGCAAAACTTGAATAAAGACTTGGTAGAGGTGAGGAACTGTGCTACATAGGTATTTGAGGGAAGACCATTCTAAAGAGAAGGAGCAACCAATGCAAAGACCAAGAAGTGGGAGTACACTAGCCATGGCCAATGATCAGGATGCAGGCCACCCTGGGTGGAGCCAAGTTGACTGTGGGCTACCATACATACAAAAAGAAGAAACCTGGACCTTACATTTCTCCTGGAGTTATATTTGTGTGGCCTTACCTAGGACCAGATTCCCAAATAAATACAAACACACATCACATTGTTGGTTTTTATTTAACTTATAGTTAAATAAACATCTTAACTATCATATAAAATGAGGTCTTACTCATTCTGTCCATGTTTTTTAAAAAAGTAAAAAATAATAATTTGGAATAAATGTCAGTGAATTTATAGGACCAATTTTTACAATATTGTTTTTTCTTTAAGGTATTATTTTAATTATTTTTCAAAAACTATATCTTTAATAATTTGATTATAAATTCTTTTAGAATTTCATTTCCACATTTCTTCTCTGTTATTTTGAAAATCACAAGTATATTTCACTGTATGCCAAAAAGATCCTTCTTATTTTGAAACGCTATATATTCCTATCCCACTATCTGTCTCAGGGGGCCTAAAATTACAAATCTTTGTATTTTGTATGAAGGCATTAAAATCATCATTTACATGCATATGTTTTCTGGAAATTGTAAGACATTAAATAATCACTAATATGCCCTTGCTGGTGTATCTCAGTGGATTGAGCACCAGCCTGTGAACCAGGGGGACTCTGGTTTGATTCCCAGTCAGGGTATATGCTTGGGTTGCAGGCCAGGTCCCCAGTAGGGGGCACGCAAGAGGCAACCACACATTGATGTTTCTCTCCCTCTCTTCCTCCCTCACTTCCCCTCTGTCTAAAAATAAATAAAATCTTTAAAAATATATAAATAAATAATCACTAATATAATAACTTGAATATATTGGCTAGCAACACTTTGTATTTTAAAGCACTTTATAGTATTTAAAGCATTTTCACATAAAGTAGTTGAATCCTTTTGGGCATTATTACCCCTATTTTTCAGATCAAGAAAGCAAATATTGAAGTTAGTGACCTGAGCTTAATTATATTAGCTAATAAATAGAAAAGCCCAAGCTACATTTCAGATATTCTGATTCCAAATGAACTTTTTTTCAAAAGGTGTAATGAGGGGGAAAATGTAATTCATAAGGATTACCATCCTTGCCCAAATTTCAGCTGGGCTTCTCCGAGGTCTCTTTTCAAATAGGCCTGTCACTGGCATGATAAGCCTAGTTTGGCAAGAATCCCCTCACCTTTGATACCTACCCAAGTTTTTCTTAGCGATTTCCCACCCATTGACTCTCTTATTCTGCCTGCTGGCTATAAATCCCCAGTTCCCTCTTTGTATTCAGAGCTGAGTTTTCTCTCTTCTGTCGTTATAGTCTAGAATAATGTCTTCCTTGCCTGTGTATCTTTATCTGGTGCAATTTTTCTTTGACACAACCCAGGGCAAAGGTTCCTACACAGAGAACACAGGACACAATTTGTGGTTCTGGGAATTTATCCGAAAGACCCGAGACACGGATACTTGTTAGCAGTATGGTAGGGACCAGCAGGGGACCTGCATGGCTGCAGGTTCCAGAAACAAACTTTGTATGTATCATAATTTTTTGTGGAGCTCGCATTTACTTCAGGAAAGGGCCTTCTTTTGTCATTAGATACTCATAATAATTTTTATTTTACCTACCACTGTTTTATTAAAAATTATGTTAGAGATCATATTAGTGAAATATTATTTTAATGTAAAAATTTAACTTTTAGGAGGAAGTTTATTCTGTCCAAACTAATTTCCCCATTTCTGAGCAACATTGATTCAACAAAATATTAAATTTAAATGGGCTCAACACATAATGGAAAACTAAGTAAATCAAAATTCATTTATATGAGAGTAAATGTGTGGTTCTGCATCCATGCCTCCTAGTGGAAGCATGTTTTAAAAAAAGAGCAACTTTTTTTGAAGTCTCCTTTCATGTAACCTTGACATGTTACTTATCTTCAGTCTGGTCAGTTTTCTCACCTATAGTACTTGGTATCATATACCTCTTCTCATGTTTGAGATGGTGATATTGTGGTTTGTAACGAGAAATGCATTTTTGGTATTTGTCCCATTACTGGCACACAGTTTCTAAAACTCTTGTAATTTCCTACGTGGTGAGAGAATCTTTAATTAAGATATTTGGTCTTTTGTCCTCAGTCCCTCAGTGGTAAAGGTGAAGAAATGTTTTATTATTCACAATAAACTGAGCCACAACTAAGTTTATGTTAACGATGTAATTTTTAGAAAGCCTCTAAATAACCAGCAGATGAGGTCTGGTTGCCCAGAAAACCAGCCTGTAATTAATTAGAGGGTTGAAATTTCTCTCCTACCCCCTGACCTCCAGAGAGGGGAGAGGACCTGGAGGTTGAATCAATCATCCAATATAATGAAGCCTCCATAAAAACCCAGGTTCAGAGAGCTTCTGGTTGATCAACACCTATAAGCGCTGGGAGGGTGGTGTACCTGGAGAAGGCACGGAGGCTCATCGCCCCTCCCCGCATAGGGAACCTGTGCCCTTGACCTGTGCCTTTCTATGTAGCCATTCCTCTCCGGCCTTTTATAATAAATCAGTACTATAGTTAGTAAACTCTTTTCCTGAATTCTGTGAGCTGCTCTAGCAATCTATCAAACCTGAGGAGCGGTTGTGGGAGTCTCCGACTTAACAGTTGGCCAGTCGGAAATACAGGTGACAATCTGGACTGGCGGTCTGCATCTGAAGTTGGGGAGGGCAGCCGTCGTATGGCACTGAGCTCTTCATCAGAGCGGAATGATATCGCTGGACACCCAGCCGGTGCTGGAGTTTGGGTTGGTGTGGCGTCAGCGCTACACGTCTGATGATCAAAAGTCAAGTATTGAGAGTGGAGTTCAAAGGAGACGCTGAAGAGTCTTTCCGTTTCAAGTTTAAATGAAGTTGTGTATTTAAACTGCTTAGTATATTTTTGGCCCGTGGTAAGAATTCAGTAAAAGCTGGAGGCACCCCTTTCTTTCCCTTTTCCTGTTAATAGCTAATTCCAGCATCTTTTCTTTAAACACAAAATACAGCTGATGAAATTAGCCAGAATCAAGCCCCCAGTAATAACAATATGTTGCATTTTGAAGGTCAGTATTTCAGAGTAGGATGAAATAATTTAATATACATGCTATAATTCACTGGATTGGTGAAGGTCCTATCAATTAGTAGTGATTTTTATTGAATTTCTTCCAACTGTTTTTTTTTTAATTTCAGTTAAGAATATACAATTTAGTATATAATTAGTTAGAGAACACATATGGGACTCTTCCTCATAAGAGTTAGAACTTTTACAAAATTGTCCTCTAAACTTAAAATAATTATGAAAAAAATATGAATTTGAGTTTCTGAAGAAATTAAACAAATTCAAACGTTTTCCCTGAAATTTAAATACTACATTTCCCAAAGAAAATGGCAACTCTTTCTTATCCTTTTCAGTCTTAAAGAACATTTTAAAAAACTGCTTCAAATAAAAGATACTTTAGCATCAAAGTTAACTATTTCAGGTGATTAGAGTGGTTTTCAACAACAATTGATCATATTTTATGTGCTAAACAACAATTATGTGCAGAAGCTAATATATCTTTCAAAAGTCTTTCATTAACCCCTAAGAACTAGAAACAACTATGGATCAATAAGGGTAGGTTTATTTTTCCATATTAAAAATAAAATGATACCGATGGCTTTGATGAGCACTTAACAATCCAAAATTTATGAATCCAGAGTAGATGAATTATGGCCTTTCCACTATGAAATCATGGATTTTACTGAGTTGTGACCATGTTTATAGCTGTGGAATAACTGTGCCATTTTGTTAGAGTATTGTATAGAAGGTAAAAGAAAAATCTGGAATTTATCAACAGGAATTTTGGAGAACAAATAAAGATAAAATATCCCTCTATTCTATAGCAATTATTATTAAAAGCCCTAAGAAGATGTATGATGTGAATTGCGTGTGTCCCTGGGAATGGAGCATCCTCAGCAGTGGAGAAGAACAAATGCAAAGTCCTTGAAACAGGAGCTTGCTTGGGTTTGCGACTCAGAAGTAGCAAGGAGCCAGCGTGGTGACACACAGTGGTTAAGGGGACCAGGGGGGTAGGAATTGAGAACACCTATGCTTGCGCTTTCCTGTCCTTCCATCCTCCTCTCAGGCAGGTTTTGTCTTCTCTGGTCACACATAATGTCTGAAGTAAGTCTTGCCTTTTAATCTTTTATTAAGTATCCTGATTGTTGCTTATTTATCATCATCATTAATAACATGTTCACATGTTTTGGACAGTCTCTTGAACTTAAATACAAATGCCACAAAGTCAAAACCTAGGATGTCTGTCTTCTTTATCACTCTAGTGTTATCTTTAGTACTTCACACAGTGTCAAGTGCCTAGCAGGCACTCAGGTATCTGCTGAGTGAATGCATAACTGTTCTGGGAGGGGGTAACTGGGACGTGTTAACTTGCTAAAAATTTATCAAGTTATAATTTAGGATTTGTCAACTCTTCTATATGTACTTTGTATTTCAATAAAAAGCCCTCCAAAAGCAGCATAATAAAAAAACATATACAATTAAAATTTAACCCAATTTTAACAAGCTCTGGGAAGTTAGGATAACAAAACAAAATAGAGCAAAACTATAAAAGAAACGGCCAGCTGTATCAGACCAGTATGCAGTGCTCCCCAACTGTGTAGCCACATACCATCATCTCCATGATAATTTTGAAGCACCCAGGAACTTCCCACTTACCCTGGACCCTGTCTGTTGCCTGTGAAGAGTGAAAGTTCTACTCTTGCTCCTGTATGCCAGGGAAGCAATGAACAAGAATCCTGCTTCCTGTCAATCCAAGCTGGAAAACTATCCTTTGGAATGTTTTCCTTCCAACAGCAGGCTTAATTTGGATTGGAATATCTACCCCTGCTGTTGTTCAGTTATGTTTTTAATTAAATCATCTTTTGTAAGCACTTTGGGAACTAATATTGAGGCAGGTTAGTAGGAAAATTCCCAGGCAAGTGGAATGAGGAAACTGAGACAAATAGTTGACAAATGGGAGGAATGGCTGAGCAATTAACGGCCAGCTAATAAATCACAAGACTCTATCCTCCCTAACCAAAGATATCTAAGAGCAGGTGGTTTAAATCACCTTAGTCAGGGAGATAGACAGATAAGAAAGCACCAGTTATAGTCAGACTAATCTGAGATTGAGGTAAAACTAACTAGAGAATGACTCCATTATATGCTCGTTTTAATTTATCAGCATACTAAACGACACACCTGGAAATCAAATGAATATTCTATTGAGACCTTCCCCTGGGACCTTCCCTAAAAGTTCCAAAATAGAAAACAGATAAAACCCTCAGGACAAAGAACCCCAGCTTGGCTCCTCTTTGAGCATGCCCGTGTCCCCCTTACCTCAGATGTATACTTTGCTTTTTCTGTCCTAAGCCCTAAGGGTACTGACAAGACTTGCACCCAGGGGAGCAGTGGACAGTGGCAGCTTGTCTTGGGCTTACCCTGGATCCTGTCTCCAGGGGCACTTCCTTTGCTTCACCCTCCCATGCTTTATTAAACTTATTCTCACATTCACCTGGACTCATATCTTGGAATTTTTCCTCCGCAAGTCAAGAACCTGGAAGTCACCTGACATGCAGAAGGTCCCGGAACATTCAGGGCAGGGTCAGTGTCTACAGTGGAAGCATCTAGTAACAATAGACTTAATTTACTGGAAAGAGTAAAATCAGAAGATATGACTTCACTTCACTGGGTCTGCCTAAGTCCAACTATTGCATATAAAAAGTGCTTAAAATAACTAACTTAAAGTATTTTTATTACTTTGTTGAATATTAAATATTAATGAGAATAAAAATGCCTTCTGATGTCAACTGAAGTTATAGTATATTACAGAGGCCAACTTATTCCATCTTGCTTGTGTTCAACACATATACATTAGACTTTGATAAAATAATAGTGTGTAGCATGAAGGACTTGATTTCTTCAAAATAAGATGATAATTTCTTGAATAATTGTCAAGAAATTCCAAGAGGCAGACTAAAGTTTGTTTTATGTATACAGAAGTTATGAAAATTTTTCATTTCAGACAATGGCAGTTACTCGATAAATACAATTCTAGCTTTAATCAATAATTGGGAAATTTATTTAAAATTAGGTATTAAACAAAAATCCTTCTGCAAGTTGGATACCAAATAATTTAAAAGCATTTGTGTTAGGGTGGTCACTGATGCGGGCTGTGAAAGAATTCACGACAAGAGGAAAGTGTAGAGAATAGTTTTTGTTCACTCCTCAAGAAAGGAGAGGGGCATGGTGTGAAGAGACACACCAGCATGGAGGGGTGGGGACTTTGAGCTTTTATTGGATTATAATTGGACTGAATAAAGATGGGGGGTTGTTGTGTGGCCCCTGGGCAGTTGGGGCGTGTAACACAGGCTACATTTTGTTCCAGCGTTGTCTCCTGCCTGTGGCTCTAGGGAGCGATTAGGTCTGTTCTTACTTCCAGTAATTTCCAGTCCTGGGGGCAAACTCAGAAGAGTAAAATGGCAGTCATGTTTATCAAGGTCATAGGCCTGCTAGGCAGATGGTACCACAGTAGCAAATGGGGCGGGCTTGGTCCTTCCAACTTTTAAAAGAGGTCATCCGGAAACCATTGTTGAGATATTTGGGACTCTCCATGGGAAGTATAGAAAATCCAAGGGCTTGTGACTCCTGGGAAATATATAAAAATTCCTCCCCCTGCCACCTAGTCTCCAGTAGCCCCTCACTGAGTGTCTTTAGAATTGGATAACCTTAGTAACATAGCCAGAGGTAGATAAACGAATCACTACCTTTTTATTTCTTCACAATTCTGCTAATTAAAAAAAAAAAGGAAAGCTGATTTTCTGGGAGAGAATACTTATATTTTTCATATACATCAGCCCTCCTTGTTGACTGATTACTTGAACTCAGTTACTGCTATATATTCATCATATATTACATGAGGAAATACAAACTTGAATTAAAATATTAACTTCCTCCTTTACAGAGAGAGAGTGAGAGGGAGAGAGAGAGAAACACCTTGTGTTCCAATAGCTGAACTTTTATCTTGAAGAGTTTAAGTGCCTATTTCCCAGTCCTTGATTAATTTGCAAGACCGACTTATCTTTTGTACAGATCTTCTTAATCATTAAAGGCTTAATTGACTTGTTTCTTGGTAAATGAACCAGACTGGATCTGTATTTCTTTGGATAAATTCCCAGAAGTGGAATTACTGGGTCATAAGGTAGTTCCATTTTTAGTTTTTTGAGAAACTTCCTGTGTTCCACAGTGGCTGAACCAGTCTACATTCCCACCAACAGTTCACAAGGGCTACCTTTTCTCCACATCCTCACCAACATTTAAGATAGATTGTATAAAGTTCCGTGCCCACTAATTGCATATATTCATTTATTCACTTATTTCAATTATTAATTCAACTAATATTTATTTATTTAATAGTGTCAACTTAGGTTTAAGGCTGGGGGACAGGTGTTGGAAATGAAGACATGTCCAATAAGTTCCTAGATATGCATGAGCTCATTATTTAACTGGTAAGAAATATTCATGCAAAGTGCAGTTCATAGGGCTACAGAAGCAGCCCATAAAAAATCAAATTTTATTTAATTCATAAGAAAATATTAATGTTAGAGTTTCATAACTTCAGTAAAAATTCAACCTAATATAACACTAATATAGTTCATGTTTTATTATAAAAATGTTATCTCTGAATTTCTTTCACTGCAAGTCTGGTAGTTATCCTACAAAATAAAATGTTTTAATGACTACTCATTTGAAAAATTTTAAGGAGAGTGAATGTGTGAATAATCTTTATATCTCAGAGCCCTATGCTCTTGGACTGCAGTATTAAGAACATTATTTTATTTGGCTTTCCTGAGGACTCTGCAGAGTGACTTGTTTCTGACAAAATACAAGATGGAGGGGGAGGGTAGGGAAGGTCATTTCTTGACCTTTACATCAGCTGAGAGTATGGTTGTTGAGCCTCTGAAATTTATTAAGAAAACGCTGTGGTAAATATTCACCCATGCTGAAGAGATGGGGCAGAGTTAGAGTTTTGCTGACCTTCTGTCTCCCTATTTTTATGTAGGAAGGCAGTGTTTATAATTTTTCTACTGATAGTATTTTACTGTCCTTTTCATGTAAAATGAATTTTAATGTATAATTTATTAATTTTTATTAGAAACATGTACATTATGAAGAGAGAGCTGACTTTTAGTGTTATAAAGAAACATCATTTTAGTGACTTCAGTTTCATAGAGAAAATATTTCAGATGGTTTTATAATGTAAAATCTCCCCTTCAAGAGTAATTTTATGTGAAGAGCATATTTAAAATTGAAAAATCAGGAGATTCCTAACTTTGTATCCTACTTGTACTAATGCTCTCAACTTCACACATGAATCTCTGTGGAAGTACTGGACTCCACAATTTATAACAAACAAAGCATTTTTGTTTTGAAAGCATTCATTACCCCCCGATGGCTGCAACAGGAAGCTGAAAGAAACAGGATACTGTAAGCAAGAAACATTGAGAAAATAGGCATCATACTGAGTCTTTAGCCAATCACACAGGAAAAATCAATGAGTACATCCATGGCAGAGAGCAGAAGTTACATGCCTACCATCCACTAAAAAGGAATTGCCCCATGCTCCATTCAAAGGACGTTACTCTACAGTACTCCTTGCTTATATGCCACAAGAACTTAGTGCCAGATTTTCCACAGAAATCTCATCCAAAGTCCTTCCAGTTCAGGGATACTATGTGGAAATGTATCCTAGCTTCATGACACTCCTGAAACACTATAAACTTTCCTACTCCTCATATGAATGAACCTAGCTACATATACCACCCCCTCATCACCTAGAAATGTGGTCTCCATCTCTGTCAATCTCTGTCATCCCAAATCAATGACTTACTAATAGCGTGATTTTCAGGGTGCCCCATTTCTATTTGGAGCATCTCTTATTCAGACAGAAAAAAATGTCACCTCCTTTAGCTCTTTACTAAAGGGATACCAGAAACTCTAAATAAGAAAGGCATGGACAAATATATGTCTCAATAATCTTCCCACAAGATACAGTCATTGTTAAATGTACCTCTGTGTGTGTTTTCTTCTTAATATTGTAGCCAAAGCATCTGAACAAGTCGAGGTACTACACTATGAGTTGCAGTACCCACTCACCTTCCTCCCAGATCTCTTGGGCATAACCCACAGACTTCAGCGGCCAGCACTATGCTACTAAGGGCCCTGCAATCAGAGCAAATGCCTGAGTTATGTGTTTCACCCAGCTGGGCTGCCAAAGGAGTCTGCCAAGTCACTTGGTAACAAGTTATTTATACTCTCATACCCCCAAAAAGGTATACTTCCTGAAAATCAGCGTGTGTTTTCTGGGTTTGTGACCAGTGTGTTGCCCAGTTCTACTGAGAATGAGCATATAAACGTTCCTCAAGAAATTCTGATGAACATCAGAATTAGAGAACTCCATTTTCCAGTCTATGTAACTGAAAACAGCTTCCTCTAAAGCAAAGCTGAAGATGAGTATCCCTGGGTGATGTGGGAAACCCTTTAAGAGACTTCTTTTTCCAGAAAATTATTAAATGCTCAAGAGGTAGGGATTTTGTCTTATTTGTGGTTGTGGCCAACCTTTGACTTTTATCTCAGTTCTAGA
This sequence comes from Desmodus rotundus, assembly GCF_022682495.2. Lineage (NCBI taxonomy): Eukaryota > Metazoa > Chordata > Mammalia > Chiroptera > Phyllostomidae > Desmodus > Desmodus rotundus. The sequence goes on from NC_071387.1 coordinate 135,985,613, forward strand.
AACAAGACTCCTATCTTAATATGTCACATATCGGTCCTTATCTTGTTTTCTGCCTGGTTTCCTGAGTCTTTAACAGAGGGTTTTCTTTCGTTTGTGGAATTCATTGATGTAATTCTCCATGGAGACCAGAGTACAATCTCTGAACTTCATTTCCTGTGACTACTGTAATGCTAGACCTTGCAGATCTGTATATATGGGAGGTCTAGTTTTGTTTCCTGAACTGGCTGACAGATTTTTGTTTGATGAAGATCTATACCATATCGGATTTGCTTCCCTACGTAGAAAGTTTAGCTTAGTTCTCTGTCTTTCCTGGCCTAGCCTGTGCTATTTTTAACCAGGTGCCATTTCTGATGATCTGGATGACACATAAGCCTGATACATTTCATCGGTAGGAACTTCAATTTGAAGATTTGGATTCTTTTGAATAGAGGATAGGAAAAGAGAAGGGACCTGGGATAGGAAGCTCTTTTTATGTACTAGGTTTATGTTAGGTAATTGTGTGTATGCACTATTCCTTGGACACTAAAGTCTTTGGTAGCTGGAAACATCTTCTTTCAAACACAGTCCAGCAGAGTGACTAGTGCATCATGAATAAATACTTTATAATAAATTGTCACATTTTATTTTCACATACAACTTATAAGGGATACAATAATAAAATTGACATTCAGAAAAGTTGGGCAATTTGGCCAATGACATTCTCAATAACAGCCCAGCCTTCAACTCCAGAATCTAATTCTAAAATCTATGTTCTTTGCCCTATTTGCCTATTATCATCTGTTTTCATTTTATTTATAAATTATAAGGACTTACTTTCAAAAAAATTGAGGCAGCTTAAATGTTAACAGGTATATGAGGTATGTCTGGAAAAAGTCCAACCAGTGTTAATATAGTGAGAATGGTTTGCATGACATTGATGTAACACAGCAGCCAAGGAGAGTGGACTGGAATGTACATGCATGAACAGTGACAACTTCACTCCACTAGTCAGTGGGGGCGGTAGATGCCATTGAGTGAGCGTATGTACTGTGTGGCCGTCACATTTAAAATGACTGAGTAGAGCAATGAATCTGCATCTGATTTTGTGTTAAGCTTGAATATTCCTCTTAGGAAACTATTTGGACAATTCAGAGGGCTGCAGATATGGACAACTGGTGATTGGCAGCTTCATCATGACAACATGCCTCCTCATGTATCATGTCTCAAGCAGAGTTTTTTGGCAAAACATCAAATCATCCAGGTGACTCAGCCTCCCTACATCCCAGATTTGGTGCCCTGTGACTTCTGGCTTTTCCCAAAACTAAAATCACATTTGAAAGGGAAGAGATTTCAGACTATTGATGAGATTCTGGAAAATACAACAGGGCAACTGATGGAGATTGGGAGAACTGTGTGAGGTCCTAAGGTACCTACTGTGAGGGGACTGAGGCATCATTGTCCTATGTACAATATTTCTTGTATCTTGTGTCTTCTTCAATAAATGTCTCTATTTTTCATATTACATGACTGGATACTTTCTGGACAGACCTAGTATAACAATTAGATATTTTAAATTTCAGAAACTTTCTAGGATAAAGAAGGTAATTCATTTTATGTTAAAGAAAAACTTGAAATCAAGTATTTTCATTAAGTGATACAATAAGATGTGTGCTCTCTAGAAGATCAGGAAAAAGAATACACAATGGATTATAGTGTAGTTTTATTTTCTAACAAATGAAAGTTCTCAAGTTCTTTTCCTAGCACAAATTCTTTTTTATAATGAACATAAAAAGAAAGCAAGTGGGACTAAAACTGTCCCCAAAACCAATAGGAAAACTAGAAGTAATGAAAATGATTATAAAATTAATAGAAAGAAAAGATTGGGTTGGTTTTAGCATATGATTCCATTGATAAGGCAGTGAAATCACCCAAGTGCCAATAACAATGCTCATTTGTGCACTGAGTCGATACGGTCTGTGACATATATTCAGTGCTGCCTTTGCACAGTGGTCCCGATACAGGAATCTGTGAATATATAATAGTGCTCAGTGGGGGAAGGGGATGTTTATCTGTGGCCTTGAATATATATGTTTGATTTTCTCAAGATATTATTTGCTGGTATTATTGTACATAGATTCATCAAATTTCCAAAGAATAGTGCTTGATTCATTGTAGATGTTCAGTAAGTGTTTGCAAAATTGATACTTCACCTTTTCCTTCTTCAAATAATTACTATTATAACTGTAGGATTTTTTTTTCAGAATTCAATTTCTGGATATATTCCATTGATTATTGTATTTCTCATATAACCTCATTGGTAACTTTTTACTGAATAATCTGACATGACTATTAAAAATTAAATACATCTCCCTAAACTTTTATATTTATGTTCCTGAAAACTGTCACTTAAATTTTTTGCCAAAAAGATACCACTTGAAGAACATAAAAAGCTTTATGAAAAAAGTAAAATGCTTAAGGTCGTAAGTGAATTTTAAAACCCTGTATTAAAATAAAACAAAATCTACCCAATTAATTTTCACTTATAATCTCTCAAGATATTTGTGCTCCATAATATTAATAAGATGCTTGAGAATATGTTTTGCCTTGCTTAAATAATATACATACTAAGAGGCTTTTATCCCCTATGCATAGTCCTCATGAATTTAGTTTTGGTTTTTATGGCTTGAAACTTTTGACTTTGATCTCAGAAATCTTGGGATTCAGAATATCTTCATAGCTAAACAGCAATGTTCAGAAACTTGAACAGTTGCTCAAATCATTTTAACCAAGAAATGATGTTGAAACTATCTTCCCATACACACAATTACAGAGGCTTAGTTATATCCCTGATAACTTAATGCCAGCACAAAAAAACTTGAGGATACACTAAAACACTCTTGACTTTTTTCAATAGCTATTTCATTTATTTACTTGTTTGTTCATATAAAATATCACAAATGGAATGCCCTCATTTAAGCAGTGCCCAGATGAAGAAACAGAATGATACCAGAACCCTGGACTCCTTCTCCCTTTGCTCCTTTCTGGTCACCACCACACCCACCCCCTACCAGAGTAACCAGTGTCCAGATATCTTACAGTGTAGATTAGTTTTACTTGTCTTGGTGTTCTTGATCAATGCAATCATATGGGACTCCCCTCCCCCCCACTTCCGTCTCTCAACAAAGCATGTATATGTTCAGGTTTAACAGTGACGATAACAATCTTCATTCTCAAGGGTAGTTCATGAAACTTTTTGTTGCTTTCGGTTCATAGTTTTGTTACAAAACTACGCTTTGTATTTTCTGTCTTTTTAATTTTAATAATTCTGAAGATTATTTCATGTTTTGAAATTGTGGTCTTAACACATACTTCTCTGGTGACTAAGTTGCTCATATTTTACATGTTTATTGAAAACTAGCATATAATTTTTTGTTAAGTGTTCGTTCCATTCTTGCCAACTCCTTTATTTTAAAAATACATTATGGATGTGAATCTTTTCTCATATTTTCTCATATGTATTGCAAGCACCTGATCTCTGTTGATTGTCCTTTCAATATTTTAATGTCATCTTTAGATGAATGAAAAGTCCACAGTTTTAATATATTCAATTCATTTATTTCATTTTTATGGTTAGTATTTTTTTCTGTTTTGTTTAAGAAAGCTGTGGCAAGCTCAAGGTCATTCTCCTTTATTTTCTCCTGTAAGCTTTATTGTTTCGTCTGTAACACATTTAGATCTTCAATTCATCTGGGATTGATTTTTATATCTGGTATAAGCAGGGGTCAAAATATAATTTTGTTTTCATTGTAGTTATATATAACTGACCCAGAAACATTTATTGAAAATACTATCCTTTCCCCACTGACTCTGTCTTAACTTTATCTTTTCTTCCTGGCAGACAATGCTTTCCATTTTATATACGTATTCTCTCAGACCTTTCTTTATTTCTTTCATTACAAATATGTGTGGCTTAAAACCAATTTATCTCCACTGTAATTTTTAAAAATGGACCTTCATTGTCAGAGAGGAGAGAACACTGTTTAGGAATCGACTGTTAGACAATTGGGCCACAGCTCCTAGCATAGGCAGCTCTGTAATAGGTAGAGGGGATGATGAATAGGCAATCAGCATCTGCTCAGTCCTCCTTGCCTGCCTTCCTGTTCTGAGGAGGCTGAAAATGTAGAAACTAAATAAAACAACCTTTTTTCTAGTCTCCCTAGAGCCAGGATTCTACATGTTAATTAGCTATTTATTTCATTTATATATTTGTTTGTTAATGTAACATATCACAAATGGAATGCCCTCATTTAAGCAGTGCCCAGATCAAGAAACAGAATGACTGAAAGACAGAGGACATCTCCCAGTAGCTTCAGCTATTTCTGTTCTCAAGTTCCAACATGCAGCAGCTCCCATCTACAGCAGTGCGCAGCATTCTGTCTCAACTTGAGGTATTCATAAGTAATTATGTTTTATTTTAAATTGGATTTATTTGGGTGACATTTGTTCACAGAACATACAGGTGTTAAGTGTACTACCCAAAATAAAACGTCACCTGCACAATGCATCATGCATGCACCACCACAAGCAAAGTCTCTTTCCATCCCCATTTGCCCCCTTTGCCCATCTCCACCTACCTCCCAACCCCTTTCATTCTAGCTGTCACCACACTGTTGTCTGTGTCTATGTGTTATGTATACATATTTTATTGCTTAATCCTTTTACATCTTTTCATCCAGCCCCCCGACTTCCCTCTCCTCTGACAGCTCTCAATCTGTTCCATGTGTCCATGCCTTTTTTCTATTTTGTTAGTTTATTTTATTCATTAGATTCCACATATAAGCGAGATAATATGGTATTTGTCTTTCTCTGACTGGCTTATTTTACTTAGCATAAAAATCTCCACCTTAATCCATGATGTTGCAGAAGTTCAGGTTTCCTTTTTTATGGCCATGTAGTATTACATTGTGTAGTATTCTATAGGTTTTTTTTTTTAATCCAATCATCTTCTAATGGACACTTGGGCTTTTTACCAGACCTTGGCTGTTGTAAATAATGTTGCAATTAACATAGGGATGAGTAGGTTTTTTTCAAATTAGTGATGTAATTATGCCTATTTTCTGATTCCCATTGTGTCCGTTTTCTGATTCATAGACCAAAGCTCCATCAGGTGTTCTTATACACTGAAGTCCTGTTTTCCAACTTCCTATTTGTGACATTGGTAATTTGTGACTTTTACATGCAGTTCATTCTGGAAGCTTTGCCTGGAAATCTAACCTAAAGCCCACATTTTCAATATTTCTAAAACTTGTGTAAGCATCCGATTTTCTATAATACATCCTTTGTCACCTAAATAACTGGAGCAGCTTATTTCTTCCAATTGTATCTTGTTGAATAAAGGAGGGGCTACAATACTGACTTGAAGGGTGAAGTACCTAAGGGAAGGAGGGCATAATGCAAACTGCACTAACCAACCCCGAACAGAATTCCAACTCAGAAGTAGGGTTAAGTAATTGAAACAGACACTGTGGGTTCTCAAGGCAGTGACACAACAGTACTGGCAGTGCAGAAGTGGTACCATGAAGCAAAATATGCTCATTAAGTAATTATATAGTATGATTTGTTAAAGGTCTTCGATGAAGAGAAAGCAAGCTTTAGCTTATTCATTGTCAACTTCATTCATGTATTTCCTAATTCCTTTTTCCTATTTGTCATTAACTGATTCAGGATTCACTTGAATACGTAAATTTAGAACTCTGAATATCATCTTTGCTGCATGATGCAGTTTTACCAATCCATTTCCAATTTTATTATTTGTCGTAAGATAATTGCCCAGAGGAAACAAAAAGTAATTGGATCCTTTTCCTTTGTTATTATTCATAGCCCACCTAGATGGATAAAGGATTCATATAATAAATCATCAGAACAAAGATAATACATGAAGACACATCAAATGAAAGATAATCCTTGTGCAAAACAGACAGAGGTTAGAAGCGGCAACTGAGTATAAAGTCTGACTTTAGGTTTCCTAGAAACCAAAAATAAAAAGCAGATAATAGTTTTCCTATTTTCCAAATTTTATTATCTAAGAAAAGACAGAATTTCAGGCTACCAGAATAAACAAAGATTTTCCAGAAATAAACTGTCACCCCAGTAACTAGCCAGTGTTCCCTTTTTGTCTTTAAGAAAATAAAAGACAGAAGCTCTGGAATTTTGAAATTACTGTTTGTTTACCTGTTGGAAAATGCAGCTCCTGTGTAATTGAGGAAGGCCGTTGTGCAGTTGTTTGCACTTCCCCTAAAGTGCTATACTAACTCTAATACTCAGGCCTCTTCTCAGACTGGAGCAATCTTTCCCATGCCTTAATTCTTTAGGGCTCGCCCTCCCCAGTCTGGGGGATGTGCTGTTTCTCCGTGCTGCCTTGCAGCCCTCTGTTCACCTCTGTTGTACCTATTATCACATATTTAGGTGCAGGGGTTTTTTTGTATATTTTATTGATTATGTTATTACAGTTGTCCCAATTTTCCTCGTTTGCTCCCTCCACCAGGTACCTGTCTTCCCTCCAGTAATCCCCCTCCTTAGTTCATGTCCGTGGGTCATGCATATAAGTTCTTTGGCTTCTCCATTTCCTATACTGTTCTTAACCTCCCCTGTGTATTTTGTTCCTACCAAATTATGCTTCTTAAACCCTGTACCTTTTCCCCATTCTCCTCCTTTCCCTTCCCTACTGATAACCCTCCAAATGATCTCCATTTCTATGATTCTGTTTCTGTTCTGGTTGTTTCCTTAGTTTGTTTTTATTTTTTAGATCCAGTTGTTGATAGTTGTGAGTTTGTTGTCATTTTATTGCTTATAGTTTTGATCTTTTTTTCTTAAATAAGTCCCTTTAACATCTCATATAATAAGGCTTTGTGATGATGAACTCCTTAAGCTGTACATTCTCTGGGAAGCACTTTATCTGCCCTTCCATTCTAAATGATAGCTTTGCTGGATAGAGTAATCTTGGTTGTAGGTCCTTGCTTTTCGTCACTTTGAATACTTCTTTGGTCATTCCCTTCTTGCCTGCAAAATTTCTTTTGAGGAATCAGCTGACAGTCTTATGGGAACTCCTTTGTAGGTTACTCTCTGCTTTTCTCTTACTGCTTTTAAGGTTCTCTGTCTCTTTTTAAAGGTTTTATTTATTAATATTTAGATTGATGTGCAAGAGATATAGCAATCAGTTGCCTCTTGCATGATCCCAACTGGGGACCTGGTTTGCAAACCTAGGCATGTACCTTGACTGGGAATTGAACCAGCTACCTTTTGGTTCACAGGCTGTCACTCAGTTCACTAAGCCATACCAGCCCAGGGCAGATTCTCTCCTTATTGTTAACCTTTGGCAGTTTAAATATGACATGTTTTGGTGTGGTCCTCTTTGGATCCAGCTTGTTTGGGACTGTGATTTCTGGACTTGTATGTCTATTTCCTTCACCAGATAGGGAAGTTTTCTTTCATTATTTTTTCAAATAAAATTTCAATTTCTTGTTCTTCCTCTTCTCCTTCTGGCATCCCAGTGATCTGGATGTTGGCCCATTTGGAGATGTCCCAGAGTCTTCTTATTCTCTCCTCATTTTCTTGAGTTCTTATTTCTTCATTCTGTTCTGGTTGACTGTTTATTTCTTTCTTATGTTCCAATTCTTTGATTTGAACCCAAGCTCCCTTCCCTTCACTGCTGCCTCCCTGTGGATTTTTCTTTATTTCACTTAGTGTAGCCTTCATTTCTTCCTTTATGCTTTAGCTGTACTCAGTGAGCTCTCTAAGCATCCTTATCACCAGCATTTTAAATGTTATATCTGGTAGGTCGGTATCTCTGTTTCACTTAGTTCTTTTACTGGAGTTTTGTTCCATTATTTCATTTGAGCCATAGTTCTATTTTTCCTCAATTTGGCAGCCTCCCTGTATTTGTTTCTGTGAATTATGTAGAGCTGCATTGACTCTTTGTCTTGTTGCACCTGTTACATTGTATGGGGTGGGGCCCAGGGTAATGGCCATGCCTGGCAGCCCACTTCAGCTCTTTGTGGCTTTGTATGTGGGGGAGGGTTCAGAGAGAGGGCAGTGCTGCTACCTGACTGCTGGGGGCTTGTTGGACATTCCCCCCACTTCCAGTCACTATGTGACTGGAGCCCCTCTAGCTGTTGCCCTGGTAGTGATTCCCAGAGTGGGTGGGGTTGCATACATTCTAGGATCCTACCAGCCCTTTAAATGGACTCTCTTGAGAGACCCACAGTTTCTTCCACTAGCCCAACCCCAACTGGTTTTTACAGCCAGAAGTTATGAGGCTTTATTTCCCTGGCACTGGAACCCTGAGCTGCATGCTGTGACCTGGGGCTCGCTCCCCAGGTATCTCCAATATGGGACCGCCTGTACTGCTGGCTGCTGCCACTGGCTACCACCATCACCACCATGTAGCTCCCACCTTGCTGCCACCACACAATGTCTTTTCTGCCCCAGCTACCTGTCTCTGCCCCTCCTACCCATCTGGATGAATATACCTTCTTTAAATCCTTGGTGTCAGCCTTTCATATAGTTCAATTTTCTGGCAGTTCTGGGTGCTTTTTGTTTTCAAGTTAGTTGTAATCCTTCTATGGCTGTGCAAGGAGGCGAGGCATGTCTGCCCATACCTCCGTCTTGACCAGAAGTCACACATAGTTTCAAATCAAGGCTTATTTAACATTTTCAATGTATTTTCTAATATATTTGCTTATTATTGCTTCTTGCATGCAATTCTTTTTAGATTTAACTTCCTTCTTACTCAAATAAAGAATTTAGCATAAAAAAATAAATGAATGAGCTGAGATAAATTTAAAGAAAGAGTTGCCACTCTGTTAAAATGGAGTAAAATTTAAAATTGTAATACAATTTAAAAAGTAATAAAATAAAGCTAAATCAAACATATTTCTCAATTTGAGGAAGATTAATGGTACACGCACAACATTTCATATATTAAATGCCATTCTGGTTTTCCAATCACATCCAATATTAATCATTTAAAATAAAGTAGACTATAAACACTAAGCTCAGTATTTTTAAAAATTATTAAGTTAAATATGTCCAGAAACTTAATACAATGTGATTTATTGCATTTTTCATAAGGCATCTTATCATTTTACTGACATACAATGATTTATATGAAAGTAAATATATGTTTTGAAAATACAAAAGCAGAGATAAAATGGGAAATAAGTATAAACAAAGCCTTTAATAGGATTTAATTTTGATTTTCTTAGCTATTCCTTCAATAAATCCTCACTGAGAAACTTTTTTGGGGGAGGACCACAGAAAACATTGGCAATATAACGACATTTAACACATCACACTTGCATGATTCAGTTTTTATGCAAATGCTCTGGTTACATTTTTAAAATTGATGAGCAGAACAAATTAAACACAGCTCTAACATACCTATTTTCCTATTCTGAGTCATCTTTTAAAATTTTTTTAAGTTTCCAGCAGCCATCCAAGCAGTATTTTTGCTCTGTGTCCTGGGTTTACAGTTTGTAACCAGACTATTAAAGCTTTATCATGAGACTATTCCATATTGCTAAACTCTAGCCTATGAATTTTTTAGAAGATTGTATTTATTAAAAAATAGGAAGGGGAAAGCAGGGAGAAAGAGAGGGAGACATCAATGTGTGGTTGCCTTTTATGCTCCCCCCCCTCCCCCCCCGCACTGGGGACCTGGCCCGAAACCCAGGCATGTGCCCTGACTGGGAATCAAACCGGTAGCCCTTTGGTTCTCAGGCCAGCACTCAATCCACTGAGCCACACTAGCCAGGAATAGCTTATGAATTTCATATATTATATTCTCAGACTCCAGTCTTAGACACATTCTCTCAGTTCTTACCAGCATATGTTGTCTAGGTCTTGCAGCTTCTTTGATATATATTTTCTCTTTTTTACTGTGAAGCTGAGCTGAATTGAAAGGGCTTAAACCCTCATTATTTGTTAGATTGTTGGGAGGGGATATTTTTATTGTGTCTGTCTCATGTGAGACATTGGCATTGTTTTGAGGTATGAGGAGTTATAATCTTCCAACACTGAAGAGGAAAGAACCACATCAGTAAACCCGTGGGTTCAGGGGAATGTAGGATTTCAAGTTTCAAAACTGTACTTAACCAGATTCCTCATCTCAACATGAGGGTCCCAGGTCTTTCTTATTATGGCCTTGACCTTGGCTTAGAAGACCTTCTGGGACTGAGAATTCAAAATTTTCCAAAGTTCCTCTGTTATAGTTAAATTCTAAACCTGGTCTGCTCTGTCTGCCTCTTAATAGATAAACTGATTAGGGTTTCCATAATGTTACCGAGGAGACACTGGGCTTTCGCATGGTGCCTTGAACCGGCGATTAATCATCCTAACGCTGTCATTACCTATCTTCTACAGATCAATAGACGTCAGCAGCACTTAATTCCATGGCATTTATGATTAACCACTCTGTCATACTTCTCCAGGAACGAAGATATTGTACCAGCCAGACACTCTTCCAGTGATATCCCATTCCAATTAACCTTTGGTGGAATTTTTAACATTTGCATTGTTGTAACATGCCAAAGGCTATTTATACTCCATCTACTGCCAATTATGGCTTCTCAGTGCAAGCTAGCCAACAGGTAATCCATTTCCAAAATCCCAAATTAAAGTGTGCTTTCTAGAACTACCCTTGGTAGTGGCTGTCTTAGACTGTGTTCTCTGGAAATAAACTCTGAGATAGAAAGTTGTACCAAGATTTTTTGAAGAATGGTCTTAAGGGATACACCTGTAAGAAACTGAGGAAGACACAATAAGAGACAAAAACTATCTATCCCACAATGTGGCTGAAAGTGAGGCTTCAACCAATTTTATGGGGAGCTCTGGGTCTTTCGGAATGTCCTGAATTGAAACAAAGGAGCTGGAATTTGTATCCCTGCATTGGCCAGTCACTGCCTTCAGATTGAACCCTGTGCAAGGCCGTAGTTTTCATGCAAGGGTGTTCCCTGTGGCCAGTGGTAATTCCCCATGAAGAGCGTACAGTATGAGCCCTCAGCTGCTAGAAATATTGGATGCATTTACCCTAGAGGGATAAGTGCATTTACTCTAGAAATAGAGGGGAGATCTCTTTCTAGGATACTGTATTCATTGATAGTATCCATTGATAGTATTCATTACAACCTGAGAGAAATGATACAATTTACTTTTCCCAGGAGATTATAATCTATCGGAGAGAAAAAGCTAACATTTTTGAAACAAGGAAAATGCCATTTATGTGTTTAATTATGCTGTGAGTATTTGCTGGTGGTCCTATTGACTATACATGTGGAACCAATTAACTGTGGGAGATTCTAGCAAGTAAAAAGCAAGCTGATGTTCACCGGATCTTACATTTTCTTAATGCTTGTACCCCAAAATTAGGAACTCCCACTATTTCTGCCCTCTTTTAGAAGCACTGGTGACATTGTCTTAAAGTCTTCTTTTACTTGTTTTTGTGGATAAATAATGACTTTTTTGATTGAGAAATTGGCGTTGGTCAGGTTGCAGCAGCCTGTTGGACATAATGAGTTTTGTTCCTGCCAGCCTGAACTTGTCACTTGGGCTTTCTCTCACAGCTTTCTGCCTCAAATAGGCATGTTCTGCTTATAGCCTTCCTTAGTCATCAGCTCCTTGAGAGAACATAGGCAAATAGCATGCCTCACAGAACCCATCACTGGGTGTTCCAAGTTCTACTCTGGCTGCCCAATAGCCTTCTATTTCTTCTCACACAAATGATCACATTTTCTTCTTGCTTCCATAGTACTTTATGCATATTTCTTTTATCTCCCTGCATTGAAATTATTCTTCCTGTTTGATGCCACTTATTTTCCTCCTTTCTGGCATATGCATCCTGAGGAATGATGACCACATCTTCTTCTTCTTTTTTTTTTTTTTTCCATTCATTCATCAAATGTTCATTCTATTGAAAAACTACTAGGAGATACTTGGACACTCAAGACAAAGCACTGCTCTCAGTGTTATCACAATCTACTAAAGGAAACCAAACTACAACAAATAAATTACAATGTTGCATGATAATATTGCCACACTGTTACATCTACATATGTTAAGTACTGAGTCTGGTACATTTTGAGCTATTTAGTGATCCCTGAACCTTTGCTTTTTGCTCAGGTCATTCCTTATGGTTGAATCACTCCTCCATATAACTAAACCCTGTTCTGCCTTCAAGATTCATTTGAAGTGGGTGAGCCTACTTTGAGAAGGTATCAGGAGACTCAACACCATGTATTTAAGTCTGGGTTGGCTGAACTTCCTCTATAATTACATAGCAAAAATCAAATTCTCTCATAGCCCCTATTAACTAATGTTATTTTCAATAACAGTTGCTATTATTTATTGACTATCTGCTGTGTGCCAGGCACTGTCCTATATACTTTGTATGTGTTTTTAATTATTTTCTATATAATCTTAGAAAGTAAACATTATTTTTATTTTACTACATGATAATATAATAATCACTAGGACTCAAAGGCAGCTTCCTGGTGGCTCAGAGTGATTTGACTATTGTCTAAAACCATGAAATCTTTGTTTCTTTTTGAGAAAAACTGAAAATCTTTTACACCTTACCAATTGATAGGCATTTCATGTGGAGGTTGCAAGGTACTTAATCTCTCTAAGACGGCCCCACATGCTCAGAAACAGTGCTATTTTCCAAACAGCGGCCTTGTGTCCCCGTCCACCTATATCACATCATGTTTTGGTTCTGATTTTTACAGGAACATTGTGAATTTCATAAAAGCATTCATTAGGAGACGGGGATGTTGTAAGATTTTAGAAACACAAAACTTTGTAGAAAGAAAATGTCAGCTAAGCCTGAATAAATAACTCCCTATTTACAAATCTCTTTTTAAACTATTTTCATCTTATCTTTCTGGAAATATCATTCTTGGCCTTGAGGTGATTTCAGTCTCTTACAGATGTTCAGCTGCCTCATTTAATTTACTGACAAAGAAAGAAAATAAAAGTGGCCTAAGCGTTGTTGAGTTTCTTCTGACGAGATGAAAATTTTGTTAGAACTACTGTGATCTGCTATTCAGGTTTATAGAACACTACTGTATGTGAATCCAAACAGAAGGGAAAAAATGTGTTCAGTGTGTGTGCATGTAGGTGTGTGTATATGTGTATAATGGAGAATGCACAACATATAATGAACATGAATACATACACAGCATGTACATACAAAGTTTTTGTGTATGTGCACGTGCATATATGTATATGTGTGTATGAATGTGTGTATACATGTAAAAAATAACCTAGAAATGTATGGATGTTAAACAAGAGTTATCTCAATTTTAAAGCAGTGTTTTCAAAATGAAGGCCTTCAAATGTTCTTCCAGTTAAGGAAAAAAGATTAGACCATGAATCTGTATTGCTTTTTCTTTTTTTCATCAGTTTTATAGCTGTTCTCTTTTGAAATGTTATATTTGTATATATATACATATAAAGGTTTTCATTATAGTGGCTGATGTAAATGATTTCATGATTACTCTAACAGACCAAATGCATTGCTCTCATTACAGTCTTTTAATATCATAAGGTTCTTTTTCCTGAATTTTCATAAATGTAGCTATTAGCTGATGGAAATCATTTCATGCTCAATGAAAAGCAAAATACACTTAATGCTCACAGAAGCCAAAAGAACCACTGAAAATAGATCTCAATTTGCCTTTATAGCATCCATTTCTCTTTGTTCACCAGAGAAGTCACACTGGGAGAGAAACAGGTGCAGGACGGCTGCTCTTACAGGAGACCATTAGCTTCAAGAAATGATAAGTCTTGAGAAATATTTTCTTTTCCCTGACTCATATTCAGGTACAAGTTTCTCTCCATTTAGTTTGTCACATCCTATCTCTCTCTCTGATTTCTTATAATTGGAAGACTCATAACAAAATGCTAGTGTGCTGCATGCTATAGTTCAAGAATTTTTAAAGGAAACAAGCACGTCAGGTTGCTGTGTTGCTTTACTTCTGAAGCATTATAATTTTCTTTGTGGAAAGCAAATATGTTTTTACAGACCACTAGGTTTAAGTAACATAGTATTTAATATAATGATCACTTCCTTGTAGAATGAGAACAAAAACAGTGTTAAATCACTTCTTATTCTGAAGAGACATGAACAGAACTTTGTTGAAACTTTGCTTTATAAGAATAGTAGGCAAAGAATAAAGAAATTAAATATGGTTTTCCTATCAAATTTTTGTTACATTAAGGTGGCATTACTATAGGGAAGGTTTAATCTGCCTGTAAATATCAAATATCCTGTGAATCCCTAATTATATACTATTTAGGTATATTTAAAATACACAAACTCTAGCGAGTAAACCCAAGAAAAGCTGTCATTAAAAAGAATACTTTTATCTTTTACTTATCAGAAATCAAAGAGCTGTTTGAAACAATATACGCATGTGTCTCCAGCTTTAAAGCAGAGTGAAAAAAGGATTCAGGCAGTTTGTCCAGCAAACGTTGTCTTGTTCCTGTGTCTCACGGGTTGCACAGGACTGGCTGATGGGAAAACAAACCAAAGGCCTCTTTAGTTTGCAGGGTTGCAACTCTTTCAGGACAGTTCCTCAAAACCCGTTTCATTTTTAAACATTTGTACTTCAGACTGGTGATTCATAATGACATAGAAAATAAGCTTTGTTTCTTTTTGTTATATATTATGCCAATTTACCAAAATAAATGCGTCTGAACATGCCATCCGGTCTGATATACTAAGTTATGACTTCTCATCAACCCTATAGTTGGATCTAAAGAGTGAAATAATTGGACTTAAAGATCAACCTCCTGTCTCCGCCTCCCTCGCTTTACCTTTACTGCTGTAAATAAATAGTCCATGTTCAAACTAATATTTGCAATTATTTACACATTTTGTATTTTATTCTGTACTCCTAGTAATTATGGTTACTTTAGAAAGATTATTTTAATCTCCCTCCCAATCATCCAAAATATTGGGGCAAAAAGGTTGGGGGATTAGTTATTATGACACCTGAATTCGAGGCTACTTTGTTGGGACAACCTATGCCTTTGTGTCTAGAGTTCTGTTTTTCTGCTTGTGGAACCGGGGAGACACCCGGCGTCATCTCATGTTCACTCAAGGTGTAAAACAAATGCTTGAGGGTTTAGTGCTTCTATTTTATCCTATTTATGAATGTTAAAGTAAAATAGAGAGAATATCTTCTTTTTCTTTTCTTATCCTCCCCCCACATAATTTTTGTTTTCTTTAAAAAGAAGTATATTTAACTTCAGTTGGAAGTCTTTAAGTGCACTTATTTTCTATGACTTCCAAAAAACAAACAAAAAAATTTTGACTCTAAGTATCACAAAACTTGGGATTTTTAAGGAAGCAAATATAAAAGTAATGTAATCATCCAACACAGCAAATTTAACCTGTACAGTTAGATGTTTCTTGGGTAAATATGCCTTTCTTTTAATTGCCTATTTTTTAACAAAATATGATTAATAAACAATGATGATAATCAACGATCACCGAGCTCTGTGCTATAGGAAGTAACTTTGTTAAAAGTAAAAAATCTTTGAAGAAATAGATTACTACCTGTTTCATTTTGCAAAAGAAAAATTGTCATCTTTATGCAACACTATAACTTTTTCCTTATCCACATATCACCTTATTTACTTCTTGGAGCTTTTGACCATGTCTTATTTATTTGAGTTTTAAAAAGTAAAATATTAGTTATTTTTATACTTAAGTAATTACTGTCTCACCTTAAGCAATAATGTTTGGGAAAGCATATATTGTATGCTTAAATCTTTCAGTAAACACTAACTTAACATAAATCCAAAACTATTGAAGTAACATAATGACCATCTGTTACTATGGACAGTCCTCTGAGATGATCTTGCATACCTGTACTACAGTGGGGAAACTCGGTAATGGTAGTTGAACAACTATCTTGACATTTTTTATATTTTGGTAGAAAAAATGAGCTCTGTCACAAGGAGAATTTTATGTTCTTTTAACTTTCAGAGAGTTCTGTATTTTATTCTTTAACCACATTGAAAAAAAAAAAAACCTTCTCTCAGTTCCATGGGTATGAAATTTACTTGGCTGTTTGCCCTGAATTATACATACATTAAAAAGATGTGACAGAAAATATTAAGTACTAAAATATTCCAGTTGGAGTAGAAAAGATGAAATATCATTTCAAGCAAATGAAAAGATTTCACAGTTATTTCAACTGGAGCATCACTGAAGAGCTCCATGGAGAACAAGGAGTCTTTTAGGCACAAAGATAGTGGAGTTCAGTCATGAGAAAAATGCTAGCCACAAAAACCTGAACTGTTTCACAGCAGAAAGAACACATCCCAAAGACGAGATGGAGTTATGATATTGTATAAAAAATGGCAATAATGACAAAGAAAAATTCTCGGAATAGGCTGCCAACTCTAACTACTGCAGTAAGTTTCATGTTTTCTGATTTTAATCTCCAAAATATACCTCTCAATTCAAAGCAGCGCCATTAACTATCCAGATTTTTGTTCTGATATTTCAGATTTATATTACGTTTCTAATTCTAGAAGAAGTGGTTTTATTTACATTTTTGTAACTATTAAAACAATATAATAAATCCTCACTGAATTTTCAATCTCCTATAATTTTACCTACCACATACATTTATTTAGATTTTTTAAGAAAAATGATATATTCAGGTTTCCAAGTAATTTGGAATATTTGCATGCTAAAGGAAAACTTAATACAATTTTCTATATCTATTATCTGTAATGAAAGTTGTAATTTTGTGTTCATGAAATATATAAAGAAATTCTCAGTGAAATAGATATACCTTCCTAGCTCTTTTGCTTCTTTCTGAGATTCTAGCTCACCATACTTTCTTATTATATGCATCATACCCCTAGAATATTGAATTTTCATTGCTTCTCTGTTACATTCAGTTTTTGACTGGTACTCTGATAAATATAATTTTCCTCTGTCCCCAAAGCCTTTCTATTTCTTTATGTTATATTCCCAGTCATTCTTCCAGAATCAGTTCAGACCTTTATGAACTTTATCCTGCTTGCAAATGCAGAAGTTTTGGTTGGCTTTCAATATCTTATGTTGCTATAACATTATGGTCATATCCAGAGACTGCAAAAATTACTTGTGTTGCGATTTCTCTGTTTATATTCCTGGGTCTCTCTTGTTCAGATCAAGGTAGAAATAACATTCATCTTGTATCATCCATGTCTGGCATAATTCCTGGCTTATAATGTACATTCTGCAAGTGCGGTAGAAGGATCAAATAAGTCACATGTACATAATACTGTAGAAAGCTGTCAAGGTTTTATTCACTGAAAACAGAAGTTAAACAGATGGTGTCGATTAAATTTTTGCTTAGCAGTTGAATATTTGGACACCTTAAAAAGTACATTTGAGAGCAAGAGAAATTACTGCATCCAGTAAAATATTTTATTTTTTAGACAGATTTATCTTGTAGAACTATGGAGAATAAACTAAAAGTATTGGCATAAAACATAAGTGAAGAAGTCATACCAATAATACAATTACCAAATTATGCTGAAGAGCTGAACTTGGGCAAAGACAGTTATGAAAGTGAAAATCTTTTAGAGGTAGAAAAAGATTTAGTAATAATTGCCTATGTTCAAACACAGTGATGTATAGAGAGGGGTCTCAGTAACAAGGTTTATTGTTGGAGTGGCATTCATAAAAAATATGAGATGGAGGAGAGTAATTTTTTTAATCTACTCTGTTCATAGTTCAGGGGCTAGAGTGAGGAACATAATTATCTCAGTTTTAAAGGCATTACAATTGGATTTTTAGAAAATTTAGATAGAGGTTTCCTGAAGGTAAGAATGTCTAGAGATTGTGAATGATTACTGAACAAAATTTAAGGCCTTGGAGATCATAATCAGAAAGATGACTATTTAAAACAACATTTATCTGTGCAATTGTGCAGAATTATATGAAAAAGGAATAGAGAACATTAAGGATACAGAAGTAGGATGAATTTGTATAAAGGGAACAGAGAAGGAAAAAAATCCAAACAAGAAGTATATTTGGTATCAAAAAACAAGGGAAACAAGGTATATTTTGGAGATTAAAACCAGAAAAAGTAATGGTGAACAGCACTAGATCCATGCAGATTAGAATAAGTTAAAACCTATTACAGAAATATTAGTCTTTTATCTTATTAGAGAGTTTCAGATTATGTGGAAGAAAGATAAATTTGGTGTGCATTTTTTATGTAATGAAAAATATAAACAGCAAAGGATCTCACACAGATGTATATATATAAAAACACCCAATCAAAATATAAATAAAAATTAAATTGTGTTACTCAGTCTAACAAGAGGAATAGAAAACATAAACTGAAATGATATAAAATTCTAAAGTAAAAATAAAAGAATGTCCTAAAAATATTAACTGATACATTCTCATGGGAGAGGGTGTATGGCTAATAAACTCAGAAGGAAGATGTACACTGTGTTTAATGCAGAATTTTTATTTAATGTTTATGCACTGTTATGTGCTTAGTATTATGCTAGTTGAAATACAAAGTTTAAAAATTTAATGACAGTGTGTGAAAATAAGTTAATATACATGATATAGGAAAATAGCAAGCAAGAAAATACAGTAGAAATGAGTCACAATATATAGGAAATACATTCTACCAACCTTAAAATGTGGAAAAAATGGTTGAAATTGCATGATAACTAGATTTTAAAATAATCTAGTTAATTCTCAAATTCTCAAAACTTAACAAAACCTATGTGATCATGTAGTACATCACAAATGAATTGTGATTCATTAACAATAAAATGTTAAATAACACTATGTGGTAAAAGTAAGTTTATTTCCCACAGCAAACAGAACAATAAAATTCCAGATGAGTTAAAGTCTTTAAAATTAGACCAAACAACAATTTGAAATATCTAAGAGTAAATCTAAGGAAGAAAGTGCAATGTCGATATGACTGTAAATGGATTTCTTTTTCCTAGCAATGAATTTTATTGATCTAGTCTATGATTCATTCCACAGCCTTTATTGCTGGCCTACTGTTTAACAGGAATTTGGTTCAGAGATGGGGGTATAATAATAAAATTCATAATGTCCATAAATCTCTAGGAGTACAGAAGAAGAATACCTATTACATAGTGGGAAATCTGGGAGGGGGCAGGATTACAGATTATATTCCAGAGAAAGTGATTCACTAGCTGAGACATGAAAGATGATTTATTAGAGATATAGGATAATTTGAGGGGGGGAAAACTTTAGAAACGTGAAAAACAATATGTGAAGTGTTACAGATGTAAAAGGCATATTGGAGGAAATTAGAGTTACTTGAGTATAGCTAAATGAGAAGATAATAGGGTGTGTCAGAAGAATTAAGGGCTGTGAAAAATTTGCTAAGGAGCTTAGACTGTATTTTAAGGCTAATGGGAATCACTGATTGATTAAAGTAGGCTGATACAGTCATAAGAAAGAAATTATATCAGTAAAGATAAACAGGTGAGGATGGATGACTCAGTAATTTACTGATGTGGAGGATAAAGGCAAGGGGAAATTGAGAGTAACGTCTTTGGATTTAAGATGTGGCAGACTCATTTGGGGTATACAGCATGCTAATTTGATACATTTATGTATTGTAATGTTATTGCCATTGTAGATTAGCATCTCAATCATAATTAGCACCTCTATCACCTTACATAATTATCATTTATTTTTAGTGGCTGAAATAACTAAGTTCTAGTCTCTTAGCAAGTTTGATGATTATAATGCAATCCTGTTGTCTATATTCACTATACTGTGCATCAGACCCCTAAAACTTATTTATTCTTTGTTGTTTGTACCCTTAAACACCATTTGTCCTATCCCTACTCCTTATCCCCTGGTGACGGATATTTTATTCTCTGCTTTTACAAGTCTGGCTTTTTTTTTTTTTTTGTAGGTATCACACATAGATATCGTACATTACTCATCTATCTCTGTCTGACTTATCGCACTTAGCAAATGGTCAGATTCACCATTTATCCCCCTTATAGTCTCTTCCACCTTGATTTACTTTTAGTTTTTCAGAGAATCTTCATGTTATTCTCTAAGTAGCTTAACCAATTTACATTTCCACCAACAGTGTACAAGTGTTTTCTCCACATTCTCGCTAATATTTACCTCATCATCTTCCACTTTAATAGCCACTTTAACAGGTATGAGGTGATATCTATTTCTAGTTTTGATTTACATTTCTCTGGTGATTAATGTTGAGCATCTTTTTATACACATCTTTGGATGTCCTTTTTGAAAAATATCTTTTAGTTTCTCTGCCCATTTTTATTTTTTTTTGTTATTGAGATGCATGAATTATTTATGTGTTTTGTATATTAACCCCTTATCTGAGATGTGGTTTACAGTTCTTTCCTCATGTTCTGTAGGTTGTATTTTCATTTTGTTAATTGTTTCTTTTTCATATGCAGAGATTTTTAAGTTTGATGTAGTCCCACTTGTCTAACTTTGCTTTTGTTATCTGCACCTTTTATGGTACATTCATAAAATCACTGGTAAGACCAATGTTCTGAAGCTTTTCCCTATGTTTTCTTTTAGGAATTTTACAGTTTAAAGTCATATGCTGAAGTTCTAATTCGTATTTAGTTGACTTTTGTGAATGGTGTAAAATAGGTGTCATTTTATTCTTACGCATGTGGATAACCAGTTTTCCTAGCACCATTTGTTAAAGAGACCATCCATTCCTCAGTGTGTATTCTTGGCACACTGTTGAAGATCAGTTGACTACATATATATGAGGTTTATTTCTAGGCTTCCTGTGCTGTTGCATTCATTGCTCTATATGTCTGGTCTTTATGGTCATACCAAACATTTTGTATATATATCTTGAAATCAGAAAGTGATATCTTTGTCTTTCCTTTCCTTTCTCAAGGTTGATTTAGCTATTCATGGTTTTATGTGGTTCCATAAGAATTGTAGAATTATTTTTCTATTTCTGTAAAAAAAAGGTCCATTGGGATTTTTTTGATAGAGATTGCCTTGAATATATAGATTGCTTTGAGTAATGTGAACATTTAACAATCTTAACTCTTCCAATTCATAAATGTAGTTTGTCTTTATATTTGTTTGTGTCTTGATGTCTTTTATAAATGTTTTATAGTTTTCAATATATGTCTCCCACTTCCTTAGCTAAATTCCTAAATATTTTATTCTTTTTGGTGCTATTAGGTGGAAAATGGTATTTTCTACCAAATTTCTTTTTCACATAGTTCACTATAGTGTATAGAAATGCAACTGATTTTTATATCCTGCAAATTTACTGAATTTATTTACAGTTCTAACAGTTTATTGATGTAGTTCTTAGGGTTTTCTATTTATAAGATCATGTTATCAACAAATAGGGACACTTTTACTTCTTCCTTTCCAATTTGTATGCTTTTCATATCTGTTTTCTTGCTCAAGTGCTTTGGCTAGAACTTCTAGTACTATGTTGAATAGAAGTGGTGAGATTGAGCATCCTTTGCCTTTTTCTAATCTTCAAGGAAAGCTTTCATTTTTTTCACCATTGAGTATAATGATAACTGTGGGTTTGTCATATATAACCTTTAGTATATTAGGTGTGTTCCATTTAAGATACATTTTAAAAATCCAAGGGGTTATGTCAAATAGGCAGTTGGAGAGAAGTAAAAATTATACACTATAGTTACAAATTTTGGAGCTATCAGCATATATTTAAATGGTACTGGATGAGGTCACCTACAAAATAGAAGACATAAGAAGATACGAGAAGCAAAGAGGGTCACTTCTGATAAGGGTAAATTATAAGTAATTTGAACCAAACCTCCTGTTGATATCAATTTGAAAAAATAGACAAAATATTTGTAAAAAGCTGCTTGAAGTTAGGGGAAAGCTAAGAAGTAAATGAAGAATTATGGGAACATGACCAAAAGTAAATGAAAATGTGAATGCAATAAATCACAAATTGTGAAATAGATCTAAAGTGGTACTTAAAAGAAAATTTATAATACTAATTTCCTATATTAGAAAAGAATAAAGTTTTCAAATTAATTACCTTAACTTACAAATGAAGAAATAGAAAAAGAAATCAAATAAACCTAAATAAAGGAAATAATAAAAGTCAAAGTGGAACTTACTGAAGTGGTAAACTGAAAAAAATGAGATATTTAATATTATTGACATTCTAAAAACTGGCTCTTTGAGAATATCAATAAAATTAATCAGTCTGCAGTACCTCAGTGAGACTGGTAACATCACTGCTAATTCTGGATACAATAAAAGAAATCCACAAAACAACATTATGCCAATTATTTTGACAACTTAGATAAAATTAATACATCCTTTGAATGACTAAAAATTTCCAAAACTCAGTCAAGAAGAAATAGATTATCCCACAATGGGCACAATTCAATTTGTAGTTAATTTTTTTTTCTGCAATAAAAATTCCAGAGTCACATCACTAATACTAAATAATGGTGGCTAAAAGGAATTATTTTGGTTGTCAACTGATCCTAAGTGGCTGCAAGCCTTTGTAGGCAGGCCGTTGTGAAAAGTATGAAAACTAATCTTTCCTGATGAGTAAAGATAAAGGAGTGATTCACGCTTACCCCAGGAGAAGAAACTGTCCTGTTCCCTCTGTGACTGTTAAGTAGAACCCACTTACCGAAGAAGTAGAAGCATCACAGATACTCCAACACTGAATTGGGTGCGTGATGGTAAGGTGACACATCTCATTAATGTTGCTGACCTTGACCATGACAGATACTGTGATACAGCCAGCTACCTGCTTCTACACCAATTTTGGGATTTTTGCATAACCTTGCTAGTAAGTGTCAAAAAACATTTAAGAGACAATGGTTAATTTACTAGTTTAATTTCTCTGTCTTAAAAAAATGATGGCAGGTGGTGGGAGTGGTTATTGTTTAGCCAGTGGAAATGTTAGATAACTATTTAAAAATACAATAAAAGTGGAAAAATACTAATTGTATTGCCAGTAGAAAATACATTATTAAAACTTGGGACGTGGAGAAATGCTTCTTTTCACTCCAGCTGACTTAGGTCTGGCAGCTATAACAAATTACTATAGACTGGGTGGCTTAAACAAGAAAGATTTATTTTTCCTATTCTGGTGGCTGGAAAGTCCAAGATCAAGGTTCCCGGCTTGCGGTGGTTTGTCTTCTTGCTGCTCCCTGTCACTGTGGAAAGAGAGAGGAGACACAGCTTTTGTGTCTTCTTAAAAGAGCACGAGCACTAATCTCATCATGAGGGCTCTGCTCTCATGATCTAATTACCTTGCCAAAGCCCCATCTCCAAATATTATATTGGGGATTAGGGCTTGAACATATGAATTGTAAAGGGATGCAAATATTCAATCCATAATAGTCAACCCATTCTCCCCCACCAAATGACACACACTTCTTAAACTGAACCATTAAATTAACTTTATATAACCAAGCTTATATAAATTTAAATCCTACTTTAAGAGTTGTGATTTAGCACAGAAAATACTAGAACATGGTGCTGAATTTACTCGGCCAGATAAAGAAATAGAATGTAAAAATGATTGACAACAGGGTTATGACCTGTTCACCCAACCTCCAGCTGGGACACAAAGCCTTTCCCAAGTGCATGAGTGAGATGGTCTGGGAATAGTGTGGAGATTTCTTGGGACTACTAGTTGGCAGTGATCCCACAGGAAAAGGAGAGAAACCTAGAATGCAGATAGAGGATGGAGGTGCGCATTGGAGCATAAGACTGGAGAATGTATTCTGCGTCTCCGTTGTCCTGATCTGAATGTGAAATCGGAATTCTAATTATGTACAAAAAGGACGCTGTCTAGTTTTAACTGGGCATGCTGAATGGGAACCTTTGTATTGCCCAAACACTTTTCTGTAGGAAAATTAAACAATATAGAGTTCTGAAAGCATGAGACCATTGTTCTCATTAAGGAAATGATAGAAGTGTGGCATTAAATCCCACTCACTTCTGGAATATGACCATAGCTTTTGAGGATATGACAAGGTGATTCTCTTTATTGCTTAAACCATAACCAACATAGTCCAGACTATACAAGAAGTGTCAGAGGTGATTGGTATGCTGTAAAAGACTTGGCTCATGCCTTCTTTTTCCTATCTATTTAGGATCTAGTATGAGACTATTTTGCATTTTTTGTGAAATAATTTTCAGTCTATATTTATAATTTTTCCATAGGGATATTTAAATACATTGGCACACATCATAATTTAATGTAGTGGCATGTGAATTTGATAACTATGGGAGTAGTTGGTTCCTTGCTTTGATGATATCATCATACTTGCCCCCTTGGAGGAAGGACGCAGAAGAATTTGTCTTCCATATTGACATGTAGTAGCTGGCTGAGAAACATAGCTGAACTATATGGTTGCCCCAGTGTGTGAAGATTTAAGGAATTATATTGCTTGGAGAAAACAGAGACGTCCCTCAAACGGTGGGAAATAAGTGACCATCTTCACTGACCCTACAGCTAAACTGGAAGCCTAAAGACAGGTGGTTTTCTGTGAAATCACATTCCCCACTCAAGAATTTTGTTAGTTCCAGTTCACAAAGACACCTGAAAAAGAGAAACAGAATTTGAATGGAGCTCTGTGTAAAACCAAATACTAAAAGACCAACTTGAACCCTCTAACCAGATTGCAGGCTGGTTGAATAGTGTCTGCAAGTAAGATGTGCTGGCTGGAGCCTGTGGCAGAAACTGAATATTGTTCTTGATAGAGATCACTGGGATTTGGACTCACAAGCTGAAGAGCATCTCAAAAGATGAAGAGGCAGTTTTTAGAGGCAGTTTTTAGGTCTTTTGAGACTATTGCCAGCTTGTTACTGGGGGCATGGGTGAAAAGTGACCCTAACGATGAATGACAGCAGATAGTCCTGGGACCAGAAATGGAACTTTCATGTCTTGGGTAATGTCACAGAAGGGTGGAGAAAGAGTAGTTCAGCAGAATTCACTGACAAAATGGACATCATTTATTCTGCAACATATGATAAGGAGAAATTCAGGAGATGGGACCACATACATGAACATCTTACTTGACTCCTTCCAAGGCCGATGACAGATCTTTTGGTGGACCTACCTACCTCTCCACCTACCTGTTACCTGTTGCTCTATGCATTGATGCCAAGATGTAGTTTGCTTAGATGGGAATTCCAAAATCTGGAATTGAATCACAATTGACCACAATATATCCTACAGATGGTAAAATTCTGGTGAAAATGAATGGGGAAATCTGCAAAGTAAGCAGAACTGAGATCTCTTTATCTAGGGCTACAAGTGGTTATTGACTGGAAATATTAGTATATTATTCTAGGCTTTGCTTATTCTGAAAAAGAAGCAATTGCAGAGAATACAAGGAAAGCTTAGAAACAAATGATAATTTTGGTCTACGTGGGTATATTTCCTCTGGGGAAGGTTTACACTTCACTGCCACTAATGTTCAAAAATTGGATAGGGAAAGCTATAGTACATTTACACAATGGAATTCTACACAGCAGAGAGAAAGAAGGAACTCCTACCCTTTGCAACAACATGGATGGAACTGGAAAGCATCCTGCTAAGTGAAATAAGCCAGGCGGTGAGGGACAAATACCATATAATCTCACCTTTAACTGGAACATAATCAACAAAAGAAAAAAGCAAACAAAACATACCCAGAGACATTGAAGTTAAGAATAATCTAACAATAGCCAGAGGGGAGGGGCAATGGGGGAAGGGTTTTCAGGAACTACTATAAAGGACACACAGACACAACCAAGGGGGAAGGTGAAGCAAGGGAGGGAGATGGGATTGGCTGGGGTGGTGGGGGGAAATGCAGACAACTGTAATTGAATAACAATAAAGTAATTTAAAAAATTAGGTAGGAAACAATATAACAGAAACATCACATACCATCTAACAGTTAAGGCAGTATTCTTTCTTGAAATTAGAATCTGCAATTAAGATGTCTGCTACTTAAAACTTAGTATGGTAATTTTTTTTGTTGGTAAGTCTATGGAGTTTTAAATCTGTACAAACACTTAAAAAATCGCCTCTGATATTTAAAGTTAAATATCAGCATATCCTGTGACTCAGCAGTTTTATTCTCACAGAAGCACAGGCACACATGCACAACCTGGCGTATCCTGGAGGGTCTTCACAGCATCGTTCATAACAGTTCAAACCTGGAAGCAAGGAAGCTTCCTGCTAACAGTCGAATGGATAAATACATTTGGTACAGACATAACTGAATTCAATAAAACATTGAATAGTGACAACTACAACTCTGTGGGACAAAATAGATAAGTCTCATAACAGTGAGGGAAGCCCGGAACAAAATATTATAGATTGTATGATTGTCAATAAAACTTAGAAAGAGACAAAGCAAATTTATATTGTTTAACTTTGGATGAACTTGGGTATATTGGCAGAGTGCATGGATGGACAACTAGATGTTAAAATATTCTATTTCTCACCCAATTTTACATAGCTGGCCCGTGGCAGACTGGTGATTTGGACTTGGATCAACTAAATATAAAATTTCCATTTTATCCACTATATAACAATGTTTTCACATTAAAGTCTTTCATATATCATTAAATTTTCTGCTGTGTACGTCCTCTGTGGCTGGTCAATGTATTTCTCTTTCTAAATTTTGTTAGCCAAACAAAAGTATATTTCCAGCTACCTATTTCTGTTTAACAAATTGTTCTAAAAATGTAATATGTAAAGCAAAAATACATAATCATCACTCATGATTTTGTGTTTTGACGAGGTTCAGCTGAGCTGTGTTTCACCGGGAGTTGTGTGTGTTTCAGACAAATGTTGGGTGGAACTGAAGTAATCTGAATGTTTAATTAGATAATTCAATTTGCAAAATGGTTTCTTTCATTATTGGTCTGGTGACTGGGCTGGGATATCTTCAGGAGAAAAATAAAGCTTCCTTAATTGATAAAATCCTACAGAATACATACAATCCATTTGAAAGATTTTATTCCACACCAACTTTAAATGTAGCACTTTCTTTTTGTCAGAGTGTAACAAAGTCTAGTTTGAGTATAACATTTAATCAGCTGGCCTTGTGCAATATCGTTTTAGGTATAAAAGAAAGCACATTATGTCATTATTTGAAAAAAGGTCACTTGTCTCATAGGTTGATTTTCTGTTGTTTGGACATTTTCTTATTTTCAAGCATTGTCACATCTGACCTTTAGCTTAGCAGTAACTTTTGTCCTTTTGCTTCTACTGTTTCACTAAATACCTTTTAAAAGTAAAATAGGAGCATATTGCAGAACCTTGTGCATTTAGGGAAGTGTAGCAATACAAATGCAAGGTAAAAAATAAAGGATAAAGAAAAATAGATGAGTATGCATGGTTATGATTTCTAAATGATTCCTGATGGCAGAAAGAAAAAAAACAAAGCTCACTGATTGTTTTTTTCCTGATCCTTGTGTTCATCACTTCGTGGGGCGTTGTTTGTTTTTTGGAAATGAACTGTGGTGTTTTTAAAACCCTTGATAGGAAAAGAAAGCTGAGAGGAGAATCTTCCTGTGTATAGTTAACACTGCATGCGAGTAGTAATTCTTGCTTCTCAAGTGTAGAACCTGCTCAAAAGTCTGGGTAGACATATTTCACATACCTCAACTTTCAGAAAAGGGAG
Source organism: Desmodus rotundus (assembly GCF_022682495.2). Lineage (NCBI taxonomy): Eukaryota > Metazoa > Chordata > Mammalia > Chiroptera > Phyllostomidae > Desmodus > Desmodus rotundus. Next base: position 136,013,318 of record NC_071387.1, read on the forward strand.
AAAATGGTGACTGACATTTATTAATAGGCAGATGTCAGCACAAACATTAGACACAAAACTAAGTAGATAAAATGGGCCTTAATATCTAGACTTTTGAACAACTGAAATACTTCACGAAAGCTTGACCTCTGAATAAGCAAATAAAAGGTAGATGGGAGAAAGCCAATGTATGGGATATACATAAAAGTTTTGGTCTGAAAATACTACTATTAAGTTTAAAGAAAACACAAACAAAAGTTATGTCTTCATTTATATCTACTCTCTTCAAATCATTAATGTCTTTATAATGTTGTTTAACACATTGCCCCAAAACTTAGTATTTTTTAAAAGATTTTATTTATTTACTTTTAGAGAGGGGAAGGGAGGGGAAAAAGACAGGGAGAGAGAAAGAGAGGGAGAAGAACATCAAAGTGTGATTGCCTCTCATGTGTCCCCTGCTGGGAACTGGGCGGAAACCCAGGCATGTGCCCTGACTGGGAATCGAACCTAAGGCCTTTGCTTCGCAGGCCAGTGCTCAATCCATTGAGCCACACCAGCCAGGGCAAGACTTAATATTTTAAACAACAAACATCCATTATCTCATACTTTCTGTGAGTCAGAAATTTGGGAATGGCTTAGCTGGCTGGTCTAGCTCAGGATGTCTTACAGAATTATAGTCAAGATGTTGGTCAGGCTGCAGTCATCTGAAGGTCCAACGGGAGGCGGTGGATCCACCCTTCAGCTGACGCACCGGGTTCCTGGCGACGCGGTGGTTCCTCACCACCTGGGCCTCTCCTAGAGTAAGGTGGCACCTGGCCCTTTCCGGAGGGACAGAGGGAGGGGGCAGGGGAGAAAGAACACACAGAAAGGAAACTGCAGTGTCTCGTATAACCTAATTCAGAAGTGACAAATCATCATTTTTGCCATTTTATATTGTGACACGCACAGACCCACCATAGTACAGTGCGGGAGCAGACGTGAACCAGAGAAGAGCGTCTCATTGGGAGCCACTTGAAATTAACTGCCCCAACCACAAATGACATATTTAAAACAAAATACATTCATTTCAGTCTTTCTGAAGTCCCTGTATTATTATTCAATTTCTCTCTCTATAGATATAGTTTAAAGATTTGTTGTAATGTTAGGTGTAAATGTATGGTATGAACATTTTATTGGCATATATAATGAATATATGTGTATATATATGTGTGTGTATAGTATCTACTATTCAGCTTATTTTCATTATGTATTTCCCTGTTTTTTTCTTTTATTGTTGTTCTGAATTTTAAAAAAAGGGATGTTGTTGCTGTATTAATTTTTACATTTCTTATAATTAGGCAGTTCTTTAAAAATAATATTTTATTATTTTTGAGTAGGTTAAAGTGATAATGTTGCCTTTAATTTTTCTCTGACATGCATAAAAATATCATAATATCATTGCAAATAAAATATTTTAATATGTGGTCAGATTTTAAGTGATAATCCTCTCCTATTAAGTCAACAATTAGTGTTAACGGATATTCAACAGGGATGATCAGACATGTGGGACTTTCAGGCTCTGTTCAACGATTAGCTGTTTAATAGTTCCTCTTAATTTGAAAACCTCATGGAGATAAATACAATGTTTGAGGCATGATTTTGTGCAATTTTGTTGAGTTGGAGGGTAAGGCAAATTAATTTCAAGCCAGCATATATCTAAGTTGACCAGCTTATGCATTTATATCATCACATTTTGAACATTTTAATTAGTTATAAAGTGCCAATAACAAACATTCTCTAAATTTTCGATAATTTACACAGATGGCATTAAAAACGTATCTTAATGAGAGATTTTCTTTTGCATGAAGCCAGTCTGTGGGCACTTTTTTGGTCACAAACTATCATATAGCAACAATTTAAATCTTTCTTTAAAATCTAGCAGGAAAATTATGACTTAAACCTTAGGTATATTAGGTATTATTTAGCGCTCACCACACACACAAGTATTGCCTTATCTTTCCTCACATTTGGTAAGACTGGAGAGAGTCATCGCTGAATTGTACTCTTGGGTCAGTTTTCATGGCCTGCTTTTTTCTCCCCTCAATATGAGGACCATTTGATGGCAATAAGGGTGACATTAGTCTTCCTTAGTGAAAACATAGTAATAAGTTTGCCATTTGTATATAAATGTACTATGAGTTAGAATTTTACCTATTTGTATATTTGTGCATTTAAGAAATAAAAATTATAGTGAAACTGCATTAAATAGAAACCTGTGGCCATTTTTAGAATTAATTATCATTTTTTCCAAAATATTTCTTTAAGAAAATTGAGATGTTTCCAGTAACACCATCAATCACTTTGAATGTTACTGGATAGCACCAAAAATAGTTTAATTAGATAATTATATAATTTTTAGTAACCATGTATAAATATTTATCTAAGTAATCCATATGGAAACATTCATTTGAATAAAGAAACTTATTCATTTGAATACCTTTAAATTAAACTAAATTGTCAGCCACTTGCAAAATTATCTTCTTTTATCAACTCACAAGGGAACAAGAGGAGACAGATCAAGTGACTTACGGTTATGCAACAAAGGAGGGGGAGTGATGGAGGTGGCTGTTCTAACTTTCAGCAGTTTTCAGAACCTCCAGAACATCTACTGTAGAAATGCCTCCACTGGGGAAAAATAAATACATTTTCCAGTTTGAAATTACTTCCACTGATACCACTCTATGGAAATCATTCTCATGAAAGTTGGACACTTTACAGTCTTCGTCTTACCTGACCTCTCCCACAAAGCTGCCTGCCTCTTTCTCCAGGCACTCACACCTCCTGTCTTCTCGGAGTCTTTCACCCGTGTTACTCAGCTCCACGTTCACAAGATGTAGTCTTTCAGAGCCAAGGCCTATCTCAGTTTTCCTCTAATTCTATAAGAAAACTGGCTTTTTTTGTTTTTGCAAACTTCTAATTTTCCTTTACTATATTACTAGCTTTGCTTTTTGATGCTTCCAGGAGTAAAAAAAGGAGAAAACAAACAATTTGTCTAATGCTCTCTGGAATGGGACAGGGTTTTAAAGATGTTTTTTTTATGATTCCCCAGTTTTTTGGAGACAGCCCATGCCGCTGAGTTCACGGTTACTCATGGCAAATATATCTCTCTTTTGGCTGGTCACTCTAGAGTTTATTCAGAGCCTTGAGCGTACAATGATCCTCCACGTTTTAGCCTATTAGACCCTTACCTGTCTAGGAAGCTCTGCTGCACAACATACGAGATAACGCTATACTATTTTTCTCCTGTGTAGCAGGCGTCTGATTCACAGGAAATGCTCAAGCATGGTTGCTTCTGCCACCTCAGGGGATGCTATAGCCAGCCCTTCGCTCTTTAGACTCTTCTGGCATGACTCAGACCTACTTCTCTCCCAACTGAAAGGTAAACCTATTAAGTCCTCCAAGTAATAGGATTAAAGCCCATTTCCCTGAATTCTCAATAGGAGGTAGCACTCCCTTTCCTTTTCCCTAGGATACCCAGGCTCATAGTTAAGTTCTCTCTAAAGAAATATTCTTTAAAAATAATCTCAGATTCCATTCTCCTCACCCTTTCATGCCCTTTGGCTGTGAGAGGTTTTTAGAGTTGTTGTCCTCTAATTTACCTTCTCTTAGAGAGTTTTTTGTACCTTACAATACAAATTACTTTGGAATGTGGCTCATCTGGCATCTCCATTTTAGCATTTGATTATAATACATGAAAAAAAAATCTATGAATAAAGGACATATCTGAGTTTGTATTCCAATTCTTTCTTTTGTGAATGTTTTTCAGCCTTTCTGTTCATGAGGCAACACACAGAAGGATTTTCTGTTAGGGCTACAGTTTTTCAGAATTTGCTGATCTTTAAATTTAAGACAAAAACTGCATTAGCAAATTTGCTCACAGGGAGCAAGGTTTGAAGCGGGGCTGTGTATAAGGAGTGGGGAGCCACCTACCAGAAATTCAGGACCCCCTGAGCTGACATGGAAGGGTACAGAATTTATATTCATAGGGTTGCCTAGTTTTAACCTTTTCACAATTAATACTTAACTAGCCAATGAGATAAAAATATTTTGAAAACACTTAGAAAAATACTTTTATATTTCAATGAGCAACTTTAGAGTCAATATAAAAATTAATGAAGTATAACAGTTGTATCTGAATGTAGCTACCTAGGCAATTAATTAGGCAATTTATTAGACAATCTCTATTATTATTATTATTATTATCATCATCAACATATTATCATTATCCCAATTTCAATTGGGCATACAAGTATTATAACACACTAGATATAACAATAAGAGTTAATGTATCAGGAAATGATATCTGTTTCTTTAGTTCTGCCTCTGATAGTAGTATTAGAATGCTTTCGTTCATGAATGCTTTCCTTTATTTAGTCATTACTTAAAGAAAACAGTTTTAAACTACTATAAGGGTACTTTGGGTCAATTGTCTTATTAGTATGACCATATATTTAAATAATGAGAAGAAGGGTCCTATTATTGACCCCAGGTGAGGCGCTGCTAAAGTGCTTTGTTTGCATGACCCCATCTAATACCACCTATTGTGACAATGTTCCTAGTAATACTTCCATTTCATAGGAGGAAACCGAGGCTTCGTGAGGTTAGGAAATGGCTGAAAAATATAGAGTTCAATGTGCAAGCGGGATCTCATGCGTGTTTTATGTGAGAGCAAGGCACACACCCTTAATGACTCCAATACTCTGAATACAATAGTTTCCTCTGACAGTTGTGATTCAGACACTTCATAGTAATGCCAGGGTGTTTTAAGGATATTTTCTAAAAACCAAATTTATACTAAATAATTTTACCAAATTATGTAGATAATTTACACTGTGTTAGCACAAAGCATAATTTGTTATCTATCAGCCATATATACCTATATACCTATATACAAATGTAGGAAAACATGCCCTGACAGAATATTTTATTTATTCATATTTTAAAAATTCAAGATACTTATTTAGAAGAACTTGAGCTGTTAATTAAAAAATTATAATAAATATATTGATTAATGAAGTGTTCAAATCATCTGCAATTATGTATACATTGATTCCACTAGTGTTAATGAGATGTACAAGTCTGGGGAAATATGATTTGGGGAAGACCGTATGAATGAAAAATTAGGGTCTGTTTCAATCACTTGAGCTGTAGGATTTTGTGCCAGAGTTCTGATATCACCTGCAACCTTCACCTCTGGTCTGAATCACTTTTGGTTCTGATGTGTAAAGCAGGGAAGCTAATGGGATAGTGTAGGGATAAATCCACATAATGAGTGAGCGAAGAGCTCAAAGGGCTCCTATTGCACATGGCAATTTCATTTTATCTCTTATTTATGTGTAGCAATGAGGTGTGAAAATTGTTTTTTGGTTGTCTTAACTATCAGTAAACTGTATTATACCACACTTCTTTACAATTTAATGAAAATGGGTAAGATTCACTTTATAATTAATTCCTGCATTTAAATTGAAAGGGTAATATCCAAATAGGATTGTACTTCCTGTTCAAGTGAGGTTTTCCAGTGAATGATTCATTAGCTCTTTCAAGTCTAGTTAACAACCCCTCTTTTGAAGACCTTTTTTACATTGATGAGCTTTCCAAGTCATTAATTTTTGCACAAATTATACTCAGTGAAGACTACATTATCTAATAGAGTATATTTGCACTGGGATGATAGGCAGCCAGACCCTTATCCAGCGATGACATTGATAAGATTTAGTTTAGGGGCAATGTTAAATTCTCACTCAACAAAAATCTAAATAAATGCAAGTTCAGTATTGCTACTACTATATATTTAAAGGTCTTTCCCATGTCTAAATCCCTAGAATTTAGACATTATTAAAATTGTGAAATGTATTGACTCCTTTAGACCCAAAGGGGTAAATTTAATATATTTTTGCTAAATTATTAAGTAATTGGTCCTAAGGAAGTAAGGATTTTAATCCCCTTACCAGTAGTCAGTGTTAGGGACTACAAATTGTTTCTCCCCCGAATTCTTATGTTGAAACCGTGACCCACAGTGTGGTTACATTTGGACATGGAGCCTATAGGAGGTGGTTAGGGTTAGGTGAGGTCATGAAGGTGGAACCCCCCGATGGGATTAGTGCCCAAATAAAATCAGAAAGAGTAAATATTGCACTCTGGGCAGTGTGAGGGTACGTCTAGAAGGTGACATCTGCAAACCAGGAAGTGGTCTGCCACTCGGCACTGGATCTGCTGGTGCCTTTATGTTGGACTTCCCAGTCTTCAGAAACTTGATAAAGAAATGTTTGTTATATAAGCCACCCAGTATATGAGATTTTGTTAGCATAAATGACTAAGAGAGTAAGCTTCTTTCCACTCCTGAAGCTAGATTGTTTACCCAGCTTTTTGCTCTTTTGGCAAGTATTGAATAGATCAGGAGATTCTGAATAATAGCAAACCTGTGTTCTAATTTTTTAAAGAGAAACTCAAAAAATGTCAGTGCAAGAGTAATACAGAGTAATATTATCTCTTTTTTCCAAGAGGACCTGTCTATTTATTCCCACAAACCACTTTTTTGAGATCTTACTTGAACCAGGCGCTACTTGCTCTTTATAACAGAGACATACCCAAAAGGTTAAATTCTAACTATAAAATGACAAAAAGTTTATCCCTAAGAGTGTATTATTAATAATTTCATTCCTTTTTTGCTTCATTCTCTTGTATTTTTCACAGTATAGCTAAAATTAAATATTGCATATTATCTTGTATAATGCTAACATAGGCATAAGCTTCAGACACAGATATGCCACAGGCTAAAAGAGGGCTAGTTTGTAGTCATCTGAACTTGAAAGTACAATCAGGAATGTTTGTAAGTCTTTAAAATGACAACATAAACGTAACTGATACTCTGGAATTATTGCCCTTTCATCCGACTGCTTCCAATCTTCTTATGAATCAGCCTAAATTTGAACTACGTGGCTTAAGAGAATGTTTTTCTTGTCAAACAAGCAGGCCATTTTTTTTTATGGTGAAGTGTCAAAAAATGAATTCTTTCTAAGAGGAATCAACATTTCTTATTTTTTGTAGGCTTTTTTATGTGTCAAGATCTTGCAGTCTCCTTATAATCCAGAACTCCATAACATGCTATTAGTTGTCCTTGCTCCAAACATGTGGGATCCCATCTTTAAAAAAGCCTGGAGACTCTAATAACATCAAAGTATATTTGAACCATACACACTAATACCAACTCATCCCATTTTGGTGAACTTACTGGACAAATAAAAAGTCATTATAAAGCAAACCCAGTGAATAAGGAGCATCATCAGGCTGGTGACAACTCTTTGTGGCAGAAATGTGAAATGGTAATAAAGTTATTTTTTTCAATTGCTCTATGAAACAAAAAATAGAAGTTCTTGAATGCCATGCAGAGCATTTTAGATTTGGTGTGATAAGATATATAGAAATGTTGAAATTATACAGTATAATGGAAAGCTGAATTTTTAATATAATATGCATTTATACATGCTAACGGAGTAGGAGCATCACCCTTTAACCAAGCAGCCAAAGATTGTTAAAATCAGTTATCTTCTATTTGGCTTTTGGATTTCCATGGGATTCTCTAATTCAGTGCATTTCAGATATTTGCCTCTTCATCCTGTATTTTTCTAAACTAGCCCTGAAATGAGGAAGTGAGCTTAGTGGACAGCATGTGGTCCTATGAGTGGGCTTCACTGTTTATGAATAATCTTTTTTTAAAATCCCTGCTTGAGGATAAGTTTGATTGATTTTAGAGAGAGAGAGAGGAAGGAGAGGATGGAGAAAGGGACAGACAGACATCATTGTGGCAGAGAAACATTGATCGATTGTCTCCCATATGCACCCCAACCGGGGATTCAACCTACAACCTAGGTATGTGAACCAGGGATCGAACTCTCAACTGTTTGGTGCATGTGAGGATACTCCAACCAATTGAGCCACCCAACCAGGACTATGAGTAATCTTCTTTTATCGGTATCCCCACTCATGTCTGCTGTAGAAGCTACCTAACGTTACTAGTTTTATAATTTTTTAAATTTGATTTTGCTACTTAGTGATTTCATCACCCATGTGTTCTACATTTTTGATCAGTAAAAACTCTTGGGAACTCTTCATGCTTTGTTGCATTGAGAGAAGGATTATTTGAACCTTCATAATTGTGACTTTTATGCATAGCTGACAAACAAAGAAGAATATTTACTTTATTGCCATACATCTTATTTTCTATGGCAGACATACTGTTTCAGGCACGAAGGGGGAACTGCAGCCTGTGTGATGGCACAGCTCACTATGGGGTGGTCCTGTTGGTGGGAGAGGGGAAGAGCCCACAGATGGCAGCTCACCAAGTGCAGCCTGAGGCTTAAGCAGGGAATATGACTGAGAGAGGAAATCAGATGTCAATTTTTAAAAGTGTGGAATTTATTGTTTTTCATTATGATTCTAATGTTTAAGATAGTGTTTTTTATTGCAAAAAGTGCTACTGTGGCCTCTTCACATGAGGTGGTTCTATATAATCACTGCTCTGGAATTTTTTGCGGAAGAACAACCCTAGCTTGGACTCCACTACAATATCAAGATTCATCTTATTTAAACTTCCAGATATTTCTTTGAATATTAGGTTGGCTTTTGCTGCCTATAACTGATTTTCTAGTTTGAATAGAGTATAACATAATCATCTTCTATGTTGAACATATTTTAAGAATCATCGTAGACTATGCCATGCTTGTTACATCTTCCAAGTTTCCGAAATTCTCTCATTTGTTTAATTTAGTTGTCTATACTTATGCTTCAAATGATCTGTATATAACCCTGGATCCATAACTATGGTTAAAAATATAATTAGATACTATAACATTTTAAAATAGAGGCTTGATAAACTATAATAAACTAAAAAATCAGATATTTCAGGATTTATTTTTTATTGGAGAACTCCCTGAAAAAAATATATAAACTTTTATATACATATGTATATATAAATTTCTATATATGTATATATTTCTTAAGTATTTGATGGAACACAGATTTGCTAGGAAATTCACTAATTTTATGTCATTTTTAGTATTACAAGAAAAAACTACAAGACAAATAGAGAATTTTGTTGCATATCCTTAGGAGGTGCACCCCACACCTCAAGGGGTCAAACGGGGAGTTGAAGGGAGAGTGCAGACCGGAGACAGTGGCAGTACCTGGGGCACATGCTTTTATTAAATTCTGTGGGTGGAGTGCTTCAGTGTTCCTGAGCTAAGGCCATATTGGTCAACTCAAACCAAAAAGAATAGGGTTTTGATAAGGCTTTTGGGTCCTATCTCTGGAGCATAGGGTCTGGGAGGCATGAGAGACTTGCTCACATTGCCTGCTGGGAAAGTCAGTTCAGGAACTCACATTTGTTAGTGATTCTGTAGGCTGTTATCAGGGCTTGGAATCCTGCAGAGGCTGGTGTCAGTTCAAGGCCCCAGCAGGCCAGTTGTCCACACCCAATAGTTGCTGATGTTGAGGCAGCAATAAAACTCAACACACACACAAACACACACACAGACACACACACCAGAGTAGTACATGTAAAACTAGGAAAACTTGAATACAGTTTGTGGAATGTACAAATGTCAATACCTTGTTTGTGGTATTATACTATAGTTTTGCCAACTTCATTGGTGGAACTGGGTAAAGCATACACAGGAAGTCTTGGTGTTACTTCTTACAACTGCATGTAAATCTACAGTTGTGACAATAAAAACTTCAATTAAAATATAAAATAAAGTATTTATCCATGATAAAATACTGAGAAAACACAAATAAATAAAAAAAATAATGTTGCCCTGGTATAGATATCTGTGGTCACTTTTTTTTTTTCAATTTCCTCAGGGCTCTATTCAAATTTTGGCTTATCAAAGAGGACTGTGTTGGCCACTCTACATAAAATACGATAATCTCTACCTATCTTGTACCGTCTGACTCAATAACTTGTTACATCTTTATTCATTTCACTTACTACCCACTGACATTATTTCTGAATTTTTAATTGGTTGACGTTTTTATATCATTACGAAAAGCCCAGGAGGATGGGGTCTTTCACTTGCTTTTGTATTGCTAATGCTAATAAGGTATGTGAGATTATGGGAGTTTGATAAATACTCTGTTATGAGCTACAAATGAAATCTTATGGTACTTATTATTTTATTTATTTTTCTATCATGTATTTAAGTTATTTATAATGAGCCATGTTGTGCTTGGTGCTGGTAAAATAGAGAGGAAAGCAACAGACTAGATTTCTACCTGCTTAGAGACCCAAGTCTACTTTTTCTAAAGCACTACTAAGTTATAGACTATTCTATTGAATTAATGTAATAAAATTCATCTAACAAATATCTACACATACTCATTATTATAATTTTAAACAGTGGGTGTTTATAAACAATATAGCAATGAGTGATTTTGCAGTTAACTCTATGTCTTTAGTGTGATTCTTTCCTCAGGATATATTCTGAAGTAGATAAGTAAAATATCATTGATTCAAATACTCAGATCCTAAAGGTAGCCCTGCCAGATCAAATGAGACTTTAAGGTACAATGTGTTTGAAGTAAAGATTTAGGAAATACTCTAAATAAGTAATTTTTCCCCTTTTGCTTTTTCTTTCTTAATTAGTGATGATCACTACCTCAGTCTATTCTCTGTCACTTGCTGTCGACTTTCATTTGTTCCTGGATCCTGCGTACAAATGTTACTGAACACATAATTCAAATGTCTGATTATGCAACCCACGGAGATACTTTATTACATTTAGAAAGCATCGTCTTTATATGATAATTGTTTAATTCTTATATTTGAAAATTGCACTCTCTGATTGTGACACATACATTAAACTGAAGGCCTAAATTAAAATTAATCTTAGAATACATTGAATGCATCTGGAAATATGGGCTTAGTTTAGACCTTCAAATGTGTGAGACAGGAGTACAGTGAATACTAGATTTATCACTAATTTCTCAGAACAGAATTGCAGGTTATTCTGTCTAAATGTGCTATATAACTGAAATGGATAAAGTTTAGATAAGCACTTATTAACTTAATTTATAATTATTTTAAGGAGTTCATCACCACTTATTTTTCCTGTCACGCAGTCCCTAATTTGTAGCACTCACCCTCATGGTTTTGTTCATTTGACATATCTTAGAATATTTCTTAAAATTCAGTGAGTGTTTGTGAAGCTTAATAATGACTTAAAAACTATGTGTCACTGTGTAATTAACCCTCGCTAAATATCCTAGTCTGAGGAACTTCAATTTAAGGAATAGCATAATGTAAGGAGTGAAGTAAAAGGGGCAATTTTCTCATCAGAATGTATCTTCTGCACCAAAATGTGTTCCCACATTGCGATGAAATGGCTCATCTGGAAGTTTGACATGCTTAGTGGAAAAATAAATTATAAATATCTTAAAATTACTAAAATAAAAACCATTATACAACTGAACATAAAAGATAGATGACCATTCAATTTTTTCTTTTGTAACCATATACAAAATACAGATTTTTAATCAGGGTAGAAACAGAGTGTTTAATTCTAAATGCCCCACCTCTAAAATATACCACAAATCTATTTGCTGTATTTTGTTGTGTATAATGCACACTTTTTTGCTCAAATTTTTGAGGGATAAGTAAGGATGCACATTAAACATGGGTAGTGCTAATTCCATATCTATATAAATATTTTTAATTCTTGTGTTTATGCTTATGTGTTAAAAGTAGAGCTCTAGAAAGCAATAACGGTATCCATATGCAAAATAATACCATGGAATACAATAATCAGCTTTGCTTCTAAATATAAACAAATAAAAAATTGAATTAAAAAATTAAAATGAAAGATTTTTTTCCTTGAAAGTTTGGGCCAATAAATGTGGGTGTGCACTCTAACGGTAAATACGGCACTTTTCTTCATTGCCATTGCCACAATTACGCTCCATGAAGCAAGGGTCTTTTGAGCCACATTCATTACTGGATCCTCAGGGTCTGCATCAGAGTTGAGCACACATTAGACACCCGAATATGTCTGAATGGGGGTGCACCATCTCCCACTCCTTGGGTTTTATTCATCCGACCTATGATTGAGAATTTAGAAAAGAACAGTGAAATGTTCGATTTAGAAATAATACAGAAAATAACTTTTAACATCCCATAAAAGCCATAATTTTTTAAACTTGTTGATTACAGACAGATGAGGAGAGTGTAAACATTAATAAGTAATATCAAAAAAGCCGCTCCAGGTTTCTTTATAATTTTCCCCTCGTGCACACATGAGGTAGACAAACTCTCTCTAAAACAGACATTTATAAGAAACATAATGGTAGAGAAAGATCAGGTCTATCAATTAAATAGGTTGAAAATGAAAAAAAAACATAAGAAGAAGCTTTCAAAATGCATCTCCCTTATGATTCTGACAGGTTTTTGTTTTAGCTTTTAATGATTCTGCTGCTGTACATTTGTGATTGTCAGAGACACCCTGTGTGTCCCTGTGCGCATTTAGGAGAAGATTTGACTCAAGGGCTTCACGAAATAGCCAGTGGCACCATCAGACAATCAGCATCAATTCTAATTCCATATTTGCACAGAACCGAAATAACACTCTTCAGAGGAAAATTATCCCATCTTTTATGTTCTGTAGGATAAATACTAAGTTGTTAGGACAAGACCCTTTCCCACACACAAAACATTACATAATCAGTTTCCACTCTTTTATATGCTTTTCCTTAGCACTGACAGAGTATTCTTTATCAGATGCTACAATTTCAAGTTATATGAAAGCTTTCTAAAATTATCAAAATCCTGCATGAATTAACTTAATTAAACGTTATATTAGAAGTAATACTTTGTTATTATTTGATTAAATCCAAACAGTGGGCCTAGTATTTAGGAGGTCACATAAATGCCATGAGCATACAAATTTTGCAAGGATAGCCTCATCATTTTAAGGTTGAAAATAATTTTTAAATGTTTATAGCAGAGAGAAACATATGTATAAAGGAATTTTAGATTGTCCAAATACTTGTCTATATAGTTTATAAGAGGATTTGGGGAATATTTTTGTTTGTTACATTATTTGATTATTTTAGTCTTAATTTCCTACTATTTTAATTTTCCAGTTTTTATTTCTGGCATAAATCAGGTAATGGCATAGATGTTTTGGGATGCCTGCTACATGCAAAGGACTGTTGAGAAAATAATTATGGTACAATCCTTTTCTTTCATAATAAATTAGAGGTTATATTAAACATAAACTGAGGAGGGGTTAATTATGAGTCAAAATTTAAAAAATGAAGTACGAATTTTCAGAAATTGCATGATGCTATAAATGTGAATAATGGTGGGTAGTAGTGATGAGGACCTCTTACGAGGGCCAGGTGGGTCTTTCTCAGAAGTTGGAATTTAAGGTGAAGCCCGCACAATAAGAAGTGAGCCATATCTACATTTAAACAAAAAACATGTCAGGCCAAGGAACCAACAGTTCAAAGACCCTGAGAGAGGAAAACATTCTGCAGATTCAAGTAGGTCAATGAAAATTAGGGTGGCTAGCCCAATAAGTGAGAGGGCAGGCATGTTGGATGAGATTGTGTAAAATAGTAGAGTCCACAGAGACCTGTCGACAATTGTAATGTGTAGTATCTTATATGAAGAACAACTAAATTATTTTAAACAAGGGACACACATAATCTGATTTTTTAAATGTGTGTTTGTGTGCAATTATAGTCTGGGTCAAAAATAAATTAAGTGAAAGTAAAAGAGGAAGTGAGAAGATCATTTAGAATGATACCACGCTCTTCTTTTTTTTCCTGAAAATTTATTTTTGTTTTTTCTATTGCTTTTTTAAAGTATTTTTTATTGATTATGTTATTCCAGTTTTCCCATTTTTTTTCTCCCTTTATCCTCCCTCCAGCTTGCTTCCACAACCCTGCAGCATTCCCCCCTCTTAGTTCATGTTCATGGGTTGCACATATAAGTTCTTTGAGTCCTCTGTTTCCTATACCATTTTTTATCTCTCCCCATCTATTTTATGCCTACTAATTATGCTTCTTCTCCTTTGTACCTTCCCCCCATCCCTCCTTTTCCCCTCCCCACTGATAACCTTCCATGTGATGTCCATTTCTCTGATTCTGTTCCTGTTCTAGTTGTTTGCTTAGCTTTTGTTTTCATTTTTCTTCTTTTCTTTTAGGTTCATTTGCTGATAGTTGTAAGTTTGCTGTCATTTTACTGTTCATAATTTTGATCTTCTTTTTCTTAGATAAGCCCCCTTAACATTTCATACAATAATGGCTTGGTGGTGATGAACTCCTTTAACTTGACCTTATCTGGGGAGCACTTTATCTGCCCTTCCATTCTAAATGAAAGCTTTGGAGTAATCTTGGATGTAGGTCCTTGCCTTTCATGACTTCAAATACTTCTTTCCAGCTCCTTCTTGCCTGCAAAGTTTCTTTTGAGAAATCAGCTGATAATCTAATGGGAACGAACTCCTTTGTAGGTAACTGTCTCCTTTCCCCTTGCTTCTTTTAGGATTTTCTCTTTATATTTAATCTTGGGTAACTTGATGATGTGCCTTGGTATGTTCCTCTTTGGGTCCCACTTCTTTAGGACTCTCTGGGCTTCCTGGACTTCCTGGAAGTCTATTTCCTTTGCCAGATTGGGGAAGTTTTCTTACATTATTTGTTCAAATAAATTTTCAATTTCTTCCTGTTGTTCTCCTCCTTCTGGCACCCCTATAATTCAGGTATTGGAGCGTTTCAGGTTGTCCCAGAGGTTTGTAAGACTGTCTGCACTTTTTTGAATTCTTGTTTCTTCATTCTGTTCTGGTTGGATGTTTATTTTTTCCTTTTGTCCCAAATTGTTGCTTTGAGTCCTGGTTTCCTTCCTGTCACTGTTGGTTCCCTGAATATTTTGCTTTATTTCATTTTGGGTATCTTTCATTTATTTTTTTCATTTTCAACCAAGCTTAATCATGTCTGTGAGCATTTTGATTACCAGGGCTTTAAATTCTCCATCAGATAGGTTGGCTATCTCCTCATTGTTCAGTTCTCTTTAAGAACTCACAATGGCTTGGTATGAGGTTGTGGCAGTGGGTGTAGAGAAAAGTGAACTAGTTCTGATTATATATCTGTGCTAAACATGACTTGATGGAATTTTGGGGGTAGAAAAGAAAGATAACTGTTGGGAAAAGCAGTCTCATGCATGCAGTCTTTCTTCTTTCACTTGGCCTCATAAACATGGGCCTTGGATTTGGAACATTCCTTACCATTAACGAAGGTCCCACAGAGCTTGTGCCAGGCTGACACCTTATGTGGGATATCTTTCCTTGTTTCAGGCTTAATGGATGCTCTTAAATCATCTATGGTTAAAGTATGTGTCATATGGTACCTGGCTAACCCCACTGTTCTCTCCTCTAAGGGGAGGGGACAGAGTTCTTTCTACTGCAGCACACGAGGTGTACATATGGGCAATTGTCCTATTATGGCTGCCTGGAAACTCTTGCTGGACATGTGATTCCAATACTTGCTACTGAAGATGATCTTGCTGTCTCCTCTCTATATGAGTAACAGGTTGTTCCATCCAGTGCTCAACCGTGTTGTGTTTTGCTTGGCAACTCCTATGCCAGGATTCAGGGGCAGAAGTGTTTAGAGTCTTCTTCTGGGATTGGTAACCTTTGCATGGCATGCTACTCCCTTGATAACCAGTGCATGATACTCTGGTGACAATACCTTGAATATTTTTCACTTGAGGAAATGAAAGTTTAGACAGGTAAAGTTTGGGGTAGGGTAAAGTCAACAGTTTAGATTTGAGCATGTTGAGCTCAGGTATGCAGGTGTACGAGGTATGTCCAGAATGTATCCAGCCACATACTATGAAAAATAGATACATTTATTGAAGAAGATACAAGATACAAGAAACATTGTACATAGGACAATGGCACCTCAGTCCCCTTCAAAGTAGATACTGTGGGACCTTGCACAGTTCTCCCAGTGTCTTTTCCACTGTTCAAAACACTCTGCAAAATCCATTGTTGGAATTTCCATCATCTTCCTGTTGTATTTTCCTCAATCTCACTGATAGTCTGAAATCTCTTCCTTTTCAAAGGTGATTTTAGTTTTTGGAAAAGCCAGGAGTCATGGGGCACCTAATCTGGGCTGTAGCGGGGCTGAGTCACCTGGGTGATTTGGGGTTTTGCCAGAAATCTCTGCACAAGATGCGATGCACAAGCCAGTGCATTGTCATGATGAAGCTGCCAATCACCAATTGCCCATAGCTATGCCTGTTTCATTGTATCACATCTCTCAACCAATGAAGAACATTGAAGTAGTGCTCCTTATTAATTTTTTGGCTTGGAGGGGCATTCTTGTGATGATAATACCTTCTCAATCAAAACACACAGTTAACATGGTCTTGATCTTGCTGGAACTTTGCCATGCCTTCTTCAGGCATGGAGAACCAGGAGACTTCCATTGGGATGACTGGGCCTTCATTTCTGGATCACAGCTGTAGACCCACCATTCATGTCTGGTTATGATCTTCTCAAGGAACTCTGGCTCATCGGTAGTAGTTTGAATCGAGTCATTAGCAGCTGCAGCACGATGTTCCTTCTGCTCTGGTAGCAGAAGCACCAGAATGAATTTTGCCATGACACGTTTCATGCCAAGATCCTGCGTCAAAATCTCAGACACAGTGGTTTTTGGAATCCCCAGATCAGCTTCTAGTTCTTACACTGTCAGTTGCCGACCTTTGTTGATTGCAGTCTGTACACCTTCAACATTCTCAGGTGTTCTGCTGGGGGCAGGCCTTCCAGCATGAGGATCACTTTCAAAAAGATTCTCGAATGTCTTTGAGTCATTTGTGCCACACTTTTACTTGCACTGCACTCATTGCATCATCTCTGAAAGCCTTCTGAATCATCTGAATAGTTTCTGCGGAGGAACATTCAAGCTTAAAGCAAAATTTCATGCACATTTGTTGCTCTCCTGTCATTTTGAATGTGATGGCCACACAGTACACATGTTCACTCAACTGCTTCTACTACCCCCACTGACTAGTACAGTGAAGTGATTGTTTTTCACACATGCACAACCCAGTCCACTCTCCTTGGCTGCCAGGTTACATCAGTGTCTCACAAACCATTCTTGTATATTAACAATGGCCAGAATTTTATTGGGACAGACCTTGTATATTTTTCAGAGTAGAAATTGGGAAAATCTGACATTCATCAGTAAGCCAACAGTTTTTAAGGTCATGAGAATGAGATCATCTTCAGAGACAGTATATAGAGAAAAGGTGAGGTAAGAACCAAGTCCCAAGAAATGACATTTTGATGTCTAATATAGAGAAATTTGCAGAGCTGAATATATAGAAAGCAGAGAATTAGATGTGAAATTAAAATTGTATTGTAAAATCTGAGAGAAAAGCAGTTTATAAGGCAAAGGGTCACCTTTTTCAATGGTGCTATGTTGTTAAATGAAATAATATATGAAAGTATATATTGTCTTTATATAGGAATATTGTTAGTTACCTCTGCTAAAGCAGATTCATTGATGGGCTGTATGGATTGGGGTGAGCAAAAGTCAGGCTGTACTGGTGTGAGGAGTGATGTGATGTCAGAAAGTGCAGGTGAGGAATATAAGCAATTTTCTGGAGAAGTTTATGGAGAAAATTTTTCTGGTTCGGACTATGAAATCAAAGGAGGCTGAAATTACTGAACCTGGGAAACAAGAGCAGGAGCTCTCTGTGTTGAAGAGAGTACTCTAATAAGAAGTTGTTGATAAGCCAAGAGAAAAAATAAAAGACCAAAAAATAAAACCCTTTGAGTCCTATGGAGGAAAAGATTTTCCTGTGGCAAAACAAACAAACAAATAACAAAACAAAACATTTGGTTGATTGGAAGGGAAGAAGTAGAAGCTAAAAGCATACATTGGCAGGTTTATAGATGTCATGGGGAAATGAATGCGCACTACTCCAGAAGTTTATCTTTTCTCAAATATGAGAAAAGCAATGTTAATGGCAGAAAGTAAGAGGGAGGTAAATTCAGAGAAATGAGACTCTGGTACAGAGTTCATTAAATAAATTTGAATGTATAATGACATTAATCATAATGCCCACTTTTATAATATTCTCTGACAACATTTGGCTACACAGGTCATTAGCAATCTCGACCTCGTAGATGGGGCATACAGGTGTGGACATGGAAACACTAGATGGCTAAATTCATACAGATGTACCAGCATGGTTGGGCAATAGTGGTCTAGTAGACACAAAACTGTTAGCAATCCAAGTAAAAGTATCTATGTTACTGCTATAGTCTGGATGTTTGTGGTCCCTCCAAAAGTTAAATGATAAAATCCTAATGCCAAATGTGATGATATTAGGAGGTGAAGCCATTGGACGGTGATTATGTTAGGAGGGCAAAGCATTCATTAGTGAGATTACTGTCCTTGTAAGACAGGCCCCAGGGAGCTCCTTGGCCCTCATCTGACACGTGAGCATGCACAAAGTCTGCAACTCAAAAGACGCTCTCACCCAAACACACTGGTGCCCTGATCTCCGAATTCCAGCCTCCAAAACTTGAGATATAAATTTCTGTTGTTTATATGCTACTTAGTGTGTAGTATTTTGTTACAGCCACCCAAATATACTAAAACGACCATCCCAAGTTACTTGGTATATTTCAAATGTGTGCCTCCAGAATTATTAACCAGCTATCTGAAAAGAATCAATTCATTGTAAATATTTGTGCTTCTACAACCTCTTCCTTCTTATAACCACCTCCTTTGTTCACAGAATATCTATGAGTTTAAGGTAGAAAAATAGATAAGTGATAGATAGATACATAGATAAAGATAGATGAAAATAATCTGAAATATAACCTTAAATAATCAATTTAAGATATATAGATATTAGGATCCACCTGAAACCTGTTGTAATGCTATATGATTAAGAGATTAGAAACTGCTGAAATGTTCAGACATTACAGATCCAAGATCAAAGGGTTTAAATTCCATTTTAATAATACCTATACATATAAATTTGCTCATCATCTCAATCTCCCCCATCAAAGTTTTTCTCCAAATTCTGGCATATTATTTTGATCCAACTCTCCAAGTAAATAATTTGAATTTTGCAGTATTCAATAATCAGTTTGCTGCCTTTTTTGTTTTTGTTTTGTCAATTGTGATTTTCATCTGAATGTGTTCTTTATTAATGCCAGGAGGCTCTCATTGCATAGATTCAATATGTTCACATATCTGACAATGGAAAAGTGACTTTTCTCCAGAAGCTTCCTTTTCTCTCTTTGGGGACTGTAACTTGTTAGAGGAATGTTGGCTCTTAGCTTTTCTCAGTGACAATCTTATGAACACACTGTGACCGTGCCTCCATTAAAAATCATCCCTGGTAAATGGCAGCTGGGATTATTTCCTGAAACTTCATATGTGGGATAGTGGGAAAGTCTCAAAATGCTTAAGTTCACCCAAGTTCCTGAGTTTACCCGAGTCATTATTCTCCCTTAGGCAGTGACTCTCTATGCTTGGAAACTTTCTGGGCTCTGCTGGAACTGAGAGCATTTCTTCTCTCAATCTGGTTGTCTGAACTTTGTCTTTCAGCAAGTCTATCTATGCAATCTATTCTACTTAAAGCAACAATTTTCTTCCTTATAAATTGTTAGGTAAAGAGAAATTGAATTAACATACCTGTATTTTGCCATGTATAATGTTCACCAATGTTTTTGGTCCAAACTTGCAGGAAAAACAAATCTTTTGTTTTAATTTTTTAATTCAATTTTTTATTTATTTGTATTTAGAAACGAAACCGATTACTATATTCCTGGTTATTATTTTGCATACAGATATCATTATTGCTTCCTAGAGTTGCACTTTTAATGCATAAACTTAAAAACAGAATTAAAAACAGTTATAGATACAGAATTAGTACTACCCAGGTTTAATGTGCATCCTTATTTTTTCCTAAAAAATTTGGGCAAAAAGTGCACATTGTACATGGTCAAATACAATCTCCATACTGTTTCATCTCACATCTGTGAGAAAGGCTATCATCATTAAAACTACAAACAAAAAGTGAGGATGTGGAGAAAGGGGGCCCTTTTACACTGTTTGTGGGCATGCAGATTTGTGCAGCCACTGTGGAAGCAGCATGGAGATACCTCTTATTCGTTTACATATAAATAAGGATTGGAGTGATGAGTGCAGATTGCTGGTGTGTCCTTAGCAATTTTCCAGTTAGTTTTCACAATTACCCTGTCTTCCATAGAGTTGCTGACTCTGGGCTCTGGGTCAATGGAGAGTATCAAGTTGCTGCTGCCTTCCAGATGCAGGGGTGGGGAGTGGCCCTCAAACTGGGCTCGCCTACTGCCCAATGCTCAATAGAGTAGGACAGAGACAGCGCTGGAACCTCAACACTTTGACTACAGACCCTGTACTTTTGTCATTCTGATTTTAAAGAGGAGTATAAAAGAGTGCATGTAATACCACAATTATTTTATATATAAATGCATATGTACATGAATAAAAATAAGTATGTTTAAAATGGCCATCTTTGGGTGGTAAAACTATGGGCAACTGTTTTTCTTGTTTCTGTTTCTCTGTACTGAACAAATTTTTCTATAATAAATTTGTAGAAACTTTGTAATAATACAAGACTATATATTTTTAAACAAAATATCAACCCTTGCCATGAACCCTATCATTGACTTAAAGTTTGATGCTCCTATTTGAGTGCAAGTTCAACAAGATCAGGTCTCTTGAAGGAAGAAATAGAGCTCGCCACATTGTGGGCTCTCAAAAACCAGTTACTGAATGATTGACTAAATGAACGAATTAGTGAAGTGTCCAAGTCATAGGAATTGGATTAAAGTTGCTTCCTACTTGTCTCAAATTTTTGTAGATGGCAAAATATGGTAATTATATAATTATTTATAGGTTTCATTTTTTTCTGATGTGTTTGAAAAGATTGGAGCTCCTTTTAAAAATTTAGCTACTAAAAAAACCACAAAGATTTTTTTTAGATTGTACCAGCACATATGAAGTGTATATTAACTGAGGTAATGATTATCACATTGTTCTTTACTGGGGATGATATATTTGCAACATTGGATTTGTTGAATGTTATATGTAAAAAGAACATTGACAAATTAGACTATATAGAAGCTGATTTTTGGAACAGTTAAGATCAGACTGTCAATACTTGTGAAGAATTAAAGAAAGTGGGAACATCTGAACTAGTTATTTGAACATGTGATAGGAATAAGAACTAGGATGCAAGGCTGAAAATTACTTGGAAACAGAATTTGTCTTAATAGATTAAAATTAAGATGATCAATGTTAGAACTCCCAACATTAAAAATGGGCTGTCTCAGAATGGTGAGTCATTTGTACTAGAGGGGGCATTCAATCAAGGGCCATGTGTCTATTTGTCAAGGATGATGTAGAAGTAATTCTTTCACTAGAAAGGCAGTTGGATTGATGTTTCTTCCAAATCTAATACTACTCTATGGTTTTGGGAGGGTCAAATTGAAAATACTATCTTGTAAAGGATCATCTGATATTTATGAAACATTTTTTAATGTTTCCTATTATGAACATAGAAAAATAGTAATATATTGTGACCAGAACAACATGGTAGATTACAAAAATGTAAACTATGTATTAGAAGGAACAGTATATTCAATAATACATAATATAACTTGCTAATATGAAAAGAATTTGATTCACTTCTCTCAATGTACAACAATTTAAATAGACAAAAAATAAATAAAAATATAAAAGACAGGAATAACAAAGTAAAACTAATTTTGAATTTATTCAATTCTGTATTCTGAGGATGGGGATAAAACATAAAATATTTGAAAAACACATAACTGATGTAAGACTTGTATCTGGAAAATATTAAAAAAACAAATATCACCTGAATAGTAAGAAACAAATAACATAATGAATAGAAAAAGGGTTAATAATTTGAATATACTATTCATGAAAACAGAGAGAGATGGTAAATAAACATGAAAACATGCACGATATCATTTGTCATTGTATCAGTAGTGTAATACAAATTGAAACCACTAGAGATGCCATTGCACCTATTAGAAAAGCTTTAAAAAGTAAGATTGACTATATCAAGTGCTGGCAGCAATTAGTACCACCTGGAATTTGAATTGCTAGTGGGTGTAAAAAATACTAGAGCCACTTAAAACATTTTGGCATTTTCTTTGAAAATTAACCATACATTATCATTAAACCCAGCAATCACTCTATTAGGTAGTCAGCCAAAGGAAAGTGGATATATCTATCCAAATATCTACACATAAACAAAAACATCTAAATGTTCATCATCTGTTTATGAAATGGATAAAAGTTGTGGTACATCATACATTAAAAAGGAAAAATCAACTGACACATACAGCAGCACAGGTACCTTAAAAAATCATGCTACATGAAAGATACTGGGCATAAAAGGCTACCTGTAATATGGTTCAATTTATGACATTCTGGAAGAGAGAAAATTATAGGGACCAAAATCAGATCCCTGGTTTCCAGGGACTGGTGACGGGGAGGGGGGGTGACTACAAAGTGGCACACAGAAACTTGGAGTAATAGAAATGTTTCATATCTTGATAGCAGTGGTGAGTACACAACCTTATCCATATGTGGAAACCATAGAACAGTATCACAAAATCTAAAGTGTGCATTGCAGATTATGCCTTAGTAAATCTGATGTAAAACACTTTCCATGAAATTAATAAAAACAGAAATTAAATTACTTTTTATCAAACTGGCAGATATCCATGCATTAGATGATACTGTCCTTGTTTGCTGCAAGTGCTTAGGAGACGCCGTGCTCTCAGAGATACTTAGTTGGGAAAGTGTAAATTGAAAAAATACTCATGTGGAAAACCTTGGCTATTAACTATCATAATTCACACACCACTTGATCCCTCAAATATTCTCCAGGGAATCTATACTAGAAATATAATTTCACATATGCACAAATAGTTTATACAATAATATTCATTGCAGTATATTTGTAAGTTTGAAACAAATGTCCATTGGTAAAATGCTGGTTAAATAAATTATGGAACATTCAGATGATTAGATACATACTATGTACCTCTTTAACAAATGGGCCTCCGCTGACTGGGTGGCTCAGCTGTGTGGAGCATCATCCTGTACAACAAAAGCCTGCGGGTTTAATTCCCAGTCGAGGCGCATACCTAGATTGCAGGTTTGATCCCTGGTCAGGGCATATACTGGAGGCAAACGATCGATATTTCTCTCTCACATCAATGTTTCCCTCTCCCCCTTCCTCTTTCTGTAAAACCAATAAATATATCCTTGAGTGAGGTTTCAAAGATTATGAAAAAGTGAATCAGTTTTACAGATATGAATGGTGACCTGATGCAGTAAGTAGAAAAAAGGCAAGGTTCAGGTAACTAAAAATAATATACTAAGAGTTGTGCATCAAAGTATATATATAGATTGTCTCCAGAATTATACCACTACCAAAGCATCAGTATATGGTGAGGGAGATCTGGAGGGTGAGGGGCATGTGTAGAAGCAAAACTTCATTTCGTGGATTATTTTTCATGATCTTGTTGTGATTTTATTGTGTCATTTGACTTTGCCTAAGATTATAGTAACTATTTTCAAGGAAAACAAATTTAAAATACTTCAAACAACAATACCTTGGTCACAGATGATTCTCTCTCTCTTCAATTTTCCCATGTTGGTGGCAGTAACAGCCCTAGGTATTAATTAGACCAGTGGAGTCATACTGGACCTTGGTTCAGCAACCTCAGTTCTTGAGTCCTGGCTAAGAAAGAATTCAGAGCATAAGAGAAAGTTTATTTAGGAAGTCACAAAGGTACAAGAAATGGGCTCAGGAAACAAGTTACAAAGGCAAAAGAAGAGCTCTTGGAGCTTAGGAGAGAGAGATGAGGAAAACACACCTGTGGAAAACACACCCTAGAGAGAGGGAGCACACCCACACCTTTCAGCCCTTCAGCCTGAGGGTATTTATCTGGAAGTCTCAGGGGAGGATCCCAATGGACTATTCATCAGCTTTTCCTGTGTCTTTTCAGGGTCATAATCTCTACTGATTGGTAGGCACCGGAGCATGGTCATTAGTCAATGGGGATGGTCCTGATGTCAGTCATGGCTTCACTTGCCTGTTTTTTGCTGCTTTTCTGGGCCTAGAGCTGAAATACAGCTGAGGCCTAGATGTGTCTGATATGGGTCAAAACCTCATTGCCCTGGGGGCTTAATGTTTAAGGGCTATTCTCTGGCCCCTTTTTTTTTCTCCCCCATCTAAGGGGTCTAATGCTCATGACTAGCAACATGCCAGGGGAGGGGAGGTCAGGGGAGGGTTCCAACTACATGACCAGCAGTATGAGAGGTCATGGGGTCTAAAACTCAGTGCCATCAAGCAGTACCATCAATATGAAAGGTCAGGGGATCTAAACAACGTTACAACTGATATGCTAGAGGAGGAAAGGTTACCCTGGGGGACTGCGTCCTGTTTTCCCAGTTTTGCCAGTCTCTTGGCAGCCAGGGCTTGCTGTCTCGATGACCACCTGTACCTGGCCCATTGTTCTCACTCTGCTCATGTCCATATAACTGCCTACAGCACCTGGAGTAAAAATAAAAATCCAGGACAGGCAAACTGCAGATTCTGGGGGATGGAACTATTCAGTTTTCATCAACTCTCTCCAGATCTAGGAATTCCTGCTCCTTGATGCTGAGTGAGAGCCAGGATAAAAGCAGCCAATCACCAGTAGGACTTAACTTGCCTCCCTGCCTGAAGTGAAAATCCACCACTAACAAAGCAAACAGAATGCCTAGACAAGCAAAGAAACAAACAATGGAACAAAATGTTCTTTTAGATGAGCCTTTTCGCTTTGTTTAGTTCTGCACCAGCATTCCAGAGCGCAGGCTGCAGCACTTGCTTCCAGGCTCTCCTTCCCAGTTCTTGAGAAAGACCGACCCTGTGTTGAAGAAATGAAAGTCATGACAAAAGAAAGAAAATAAAAACTCACTTCTCAGTGTTACGGAAACAGAACAAAGAAAAAGCAAAAATATTGAAGAGTTGGCTCTTACTAGTTTTAGTTAAAGGAATCTTCTGTGATGTTTTAGGTGTCTCAAGGAAAAGCAGAGTACAAAATATTTTCTAATTCTAAGCTAAAAGTTTTTGAGGTAAAAATTCAATTTATGGCCATTTTGATGATGTTAATTCTTCCAATTCATGAGCATGGTACATGCTTCCATTTGTTTGTGTCTTCCTTAATTTCTTCAGTGTTGTGTCAACAAAATGACCATACTACCCAAAGCGATTTATACATTCAATGCAATCCCTATTAAAGTACCTATGACATATTTCACAGATATAGAACAAACATTTCAGAAATTTATATGCAAACATAAATGACCCCGAATAGCTGCAGCAGTTTTGAGAAAGAAGAACAAAGCAGGAGGGATCACAATACCTGATATCAAACTGTATTACGAGGCCACTGTAATCAAAACAGCCTGGTACTGGCATAAAAACAGGCACATAGACCAATGGAACAGAACAGAGGGCCCAGAAATAAACCCAAGTCTCTACGATCAATTAATATTTGACAAAGGAGGCAGGAGCATAAAATGGAGCAAAAACAGCCTCTTCAACAAATGGTGTTGGGAGATCTGGACAGCTACGTGCAAAAAAATGAAACTCGATCACCAGCTTACACCATACACAAAAATAAATTCAAGATGGATAAAAGACTTAAATATAAGTCATAACACCATAAAAGTCCTAGAGGAAAACATTGGCAGGAAGATCTCAGACATTTCACGCAGCAACATCCTCACAGACATGTCCCCTAAAGCAAGGGACATAAAGGAAAGAATAAACAAATGGGACCTCATCAAAATAAAAAGCTTCTGCAGGGCTAAAGAAAACAGCATTAAAATACAAAGAGAACCAACAGTATGGGAAAACATATTTGCCAATGATACCTCAGACAAGGGCCTGATATCCAAAATATATAAAGAATTCACATGTCTGCACTCCAGGAAGACAAACAACCCAATTAAAAAATGGGCAAAGGACTTGAACAGACACTTCTCCAAGGAAGACATACAGAGGGCCCAGAGACATATGAAAAGATGCTCAGCATCACTAGCCATCAGAGAGATGCAAATTAAAACCACAATGAGGTACCATCTCACACCAGTCAGAGTGGCCAACATAAACAAATCCACAAACAAATGTTGGAGAGGATGCGGAGAAAAGGGAACCCTCGTGCACTGTTGGTGGGAATGCAGACTGGTGAGGCCACTGTGGAAAACAGTATGGAATTCCCTCAGAAAACTAAAAATGGAACTGCCCTTTGACCCAGCAATTCTGCTGCTGGGATTATACCCTAAGAACCCTGAAACACCCATCCAAAAGAACCTATGCACCCCAATGTTCATAGCAGCACAATTTACAATAGCCAAGTACTGGAAGCAACCTAAGTGCCCATCAGCAAACGAGTGGATCCAAAAACTATGGTATATTTACACAATGGAATTCTATGCAGCAGAGAGAAAGAAGGAGCTTATACCCTTTGCAACAGCATGGATGGAACTGGAGAGCATTATGCTAAGTGAAATAAGCCAGGTGGTGAGGGACAAATACTGTATGATCTCACCTTTAACTGGAACATAATCAACAAAAGAAAACAAACAAAATACAACCAGAGACATTGAAATCAAGAACATTGTAACAATAGCCACAGGGGAGTGGGGAGGGGATAGTGGGGAGAGGGGTCTATAGGAGCTACTATAAAGGACACAAGGACAAAATCAAGGGGGAGGGTAGAGGTGGGGGAGGGAGGTGGAACTGGCAGGGGTGGGGTGGAGGGAAGGGGAGAAAATGCAGACAATTGTAACTTAATAAAAATGAATAAATTAATTAAAAAAATTCAATTTATATACTGTGAAGGAAGTTGGCCAAGGAAAACCTACCCAAATAATTTCTATTAAGCTTTAAGAAAAATTATTAAATGAATAATTAAAAAAATCTTATAAGAAATTGAAGTAATAAAAATATCTCCAACCAAATTCCCTCAAATTCTGATGGGCTGGCAGGACATTCTGCCAAACTATCAACATTCAAGATAACCTCTATTTAATATATGTAATTTCAGAATATAGAGATGTAAGAAAATGCTACTAAGTGAATTTGAATCTAATCAACCATCTTTTAAAACCAGATGAAGGCAGTATAACAGTTATAGGGCCATTTCACCTACAAAAATATTTTGTTTCCTTTGGAAATCTTAAATAAATATAAACAACTATAAGCAACAGTGCAATGAAAATAATAATGATCAAGTAGAATTGAGGATGTTTTAATATCAGTCTGTCGATATAATCTACATTAATGATGGGCTGAAGGAAAGACAAAATCAAATGGTTATGTAAAGTAATGCAGAAAAGACAAAATTAATCATAGTCATGATAAAATTCTCATAATAGAAATAGAACAATTCCTTAGTTTAATAAAGCCTATCTGAACTTACTAGCTAATATTAACTATCATACTTTAAGGGAAATATGTTAATTCATTTGGCAACAAAAAGGAATACTTGGTATTACTTCTAGTTCATAAATGAAAGTAGTGGAAGGTCCTAACTTACCAGATAAACAACATAACCACTAAGTGTATGAGTAATGAAAGGGAAAGGCAATACTTTTCAATGTCTGTGGATAAAATGAGCTTCAGCATAGAATAGTCACTGTACCAGAAAAGAAAATAGAACTAATACAAATTTGCAGCAAATTTGCTAGATATAAGAGCAATATAAAAGTTAATAATGGTCCTAGAAAATAATGAGAATAAGAGTATGTTTAAAAATCCTGTTAGTAAACCAGCAATTTGACCCTTGGCTTAAGACACAGAGCATATCTAAAATTGATGCATAAAGAGATGTGATAAAGGATGATGCATATATGAACTAGTATACAGTAGTCCAGAGTATGAAAAAAAAAACCCAAAACCTGAGGCATCAATAAAGCTTAAAAAAATCCTATGGGGAAAATGGTGAGAAATAAACCAAGATAAATAGTACAAAATTATTTATAAAAATTAAAACATATAAATTTCCCCTTTGAAGATATTCATGAGAGACAGATGTTCCTGCTAAAGTAAACTAAAAAACAAAACAACACAAAACCCATAAAACTTAGAAAAGAGGATAATGCTGCTGAAGTAAGATGAATGAGGAGGTTTATGGTTCTAGAGTGTCTAGAGTCACAGAGCGTTGATTTGATAATACAAAACCACTTTTTTGCTAGGCCATTCCTTATTCTAGATGCCATCAAGAAGCTGAGAGTCTTGTTTTTTTCCCAGGACACAGGACCACAGTTGTATTTTGTTGCTGCTGTTGTTCTCTGGAGTGAGCCTACTGGACTTGAGAGTTAAGAAACATGTGGCGAGTCTTCTTTTGAAAACATTTGCCAGTGTCTGAAGCTTCTCCGTGAGGGCTGTTCAAACACAAACTCTGCAAGAATTTGTAATGGCAGAAGTAGAAAACGAATACAGGATATTTTATTGATAGATTCTGAGAACCTGCATATCTGTTGCATTTCATAGAACTACTGTAATTCCTTTGTCTTCTCTATCATGATACTGAATGTATCTGAATAAGTGAATGCTGCATGGGGTATTTAAAGAAGGTAGAAATCAGTTTGTTTCTCAGAAACAAGGAGAGTCAAATGTATGCAGTTTTTATTATAAATAGTATATTTCGATTTGTTTTTGTGCCTATTAGCATCATATGTAGAATACACTCAATTTCTAAGAGCAATGAATATAAAAGGAGAGGAAAAAGATTTTGGAAAAACAATGTTCCTTATATTTATATCCAAAATTATTGGTAAAGATCTATTCTGTATAAGTATGAATATGTTAATGATGCATTATTTTAATGTCATTTGTAAAGCTGCATGAATAGCACATGATTCTTTCTTTTTAATTTTATTTTTTTTATTGTTGTGTAATTACAGTTGTCCCCATTTCCCCCCATTACTCTCCCCTGCCCTACCCATCCCCACCTCCCACATTCAGTCCTCCCCCCCATTGTTTTTGTCCATGGGTCCTTTATACCTGTTCCTTGATGACCCTTCCACCCCCCCAACCCCATTGTTATATGATTCTTAAAGAGGAAAAATAAGAGGAAGTAGGAGAAAATTGACGTTCAGTACTTTTCCTTTTGTATTTCTACAAAACTTAAAAAGGAAGGTAACAATTAATCAACACAAATTTAATGCCTATCATTTTGTGTCTGACTGGGCAGTTATTTTAATGACTGTCATTATTACAATCCCTCCCTAACAGGCAAAACAACTCTTTCTTAATGTGATGCTTCAAAGAGTGAATGCCTATATGGTTTTAAATTTCTGATGAAATCATTTAAATGGTGGCTCACAGTACTTAGTAATGTTTCATTTTGTATCTAACATGTACTAAAAAGCATCATTCTTATGAAGGTCACTTCTTTCTGGCTGTATATATTTTGCTTCTCACGACGCTGTCTCCTATTCATGCCTCTATCTGGTGCATAATGCTTTAGCAGTTTCTGCACTTAGTGCACTAAATGCCCTAGTGGTCTGAAAGAGTTGATATAGCTCCCCGAGTATCTAATTTAGTACACGAGAATGACTTGGGTACTGATGATGAGCTAGCTCAATACATATTATGGAGAATCGGTCATCTTGTGAAAGTAACGGTTAAATACACTTTAATTGAGATTTTTGTTACAAGTGGAAAGTTTTAAAAGTGCTGATGAATTAAGAATTCCACTTAGAGTCAGAGTTAATGTTTGGCTATGGGGCTAATGTCCAGGGTATATTTAAGGAGCCATGAGAGTGGTGGGAGACATAAGTAGGGGTAATTCATGCATTTGATGGATGGCTGAGCTGGATGACTTTAAGGTCCTTTTCAACTCTGAGAGTGCATGATTCCATGCGTATTAGAAATATAGCCCTGGAACAAATATGCATGAGCAGTCACACTATAAAACAGCATAAAGAGGAGACTATAAAAATAACCAGCGTGTGAGGAAAGATGGACAGTTAAAATAAGAGCCCTGCTTTGAATCAGCAATTTAAAATAACTTTAAAATGCTTTAGTTTGAATGTCCTTTGACTAGTGGTGTCCAGGCTTTTAAGGAAAAGACCTGTTTTTAAATGATTCTGTATGCTGTTAATACTTGAGTGTTTTTCATTATTTATATAACGATTAATGCTGATTTATATAATCAGCAGACCGGGATTACTGTACATATGGTTTTACAGAAATAATGCTGGACCCATTGGGGTCCAGGGCCACATTTTATAAACTACTTCTTGAAAGGATTATTTCTTTAGAATATGAATTTCTTAAGAGTTGACATTGGTTCCTCAGTTGAAATGGAGGAGTTGAATCTGAAATCCCTAGGGACCTGACATGTAGTGAATATTATTAGAAAGAACACAAACACACCTCTTCAAAAGGAAAAGGTAACTACTATGCTGTTTCTTATAACCTATTTGCCAGGGATAGTTTGAATAGGTTCATACTGAACCTCACAAAAATACTAAGAATTAGTATTATTATTATTTTGCAAATGCCCCAAAATAAAATTTGGAGATATTAGATAACTTGTTTAAATGTAAACTAACTTAAACCTGTCTAGCTGTCCCACACACTGAGTTCCTTTCACTAGATGATACTCATAATATTAAAAAATTAACATGGATATATTAGGAAATATTGTCTTATTTGCAAACACATGAAGTTTAAATTAACAACTTTAAGTCATATTTTCAGTAATATGAAGTTTTTGACTTTTTTCATAGCCTCTTGATGTAGAATACCAGATGGTGAAACTATTCTATTTATTCTTTCAAGTAATTTTTATAACACTTTTAATGTACCACTGGAATTATACTACATGTTTGAACACATTAAATGATACAGAAACACCTTCAGTTAGGTACTAGTTTTATCTTCATTTTATACATGAAGGTTCAGAGGCATTAAGAGGTTAAATGACATTCCCTTAGTCTTATGGGTAGTAAGTAGGAGAATCAGAATTTGAGCTTAGCCTAATTCAAGATTCCGTTCTCTTAATTTTTTCCTCACTAGTTTAAATTATCATGAATGCTTGAGCAAATACCAAAATTATGCATAAAAGGACACCTGGAAAACAGTGGAAGGACCTGGTTTCCAAGAAATTTCATTTAGTATCATCTGGCTGAGTGATAAAGGGCAATATAAAGATCTTTAACTGGGTTTGAATTTTATAATTCTCAAGGGATTTTATTGATATAATATTTAGTTGCAGCTTTTTTACAGTGACAGAACAGTTATTGTCTTCTCCATTTTATAAATGACTAACTATATGCAAAGGAGGCAAAATCTGACTTTAACAAGTGGTAGACATTTTCTGTGGACAGGTTTAGCTTATTCCTGTTCAAGTCCTCTCTAAGTTACACAAATATTACCTTAGTTGATTATACTTTTGAGATTTTGGGGGGCTGGCACTTTTGGATTTGGAGATACTTGAAATAGAAAACTTCCAGCAGAATGGATTTGACTAAACTGGTCAAGATACAAAGTATTCAGAAGTAAAAGAAGAGGTAAAATTAGTGGCTCAAGAGGAAGTTATTGACTCAAGTGTAACCACCTCATGAGAACTTGATCTTTAGTCATAAATTTGGTGATAAAGGAGCTGTATGTGTGCATTTATGTAGATGTGACAATGAAATCTATATTAAAGTATGTTTTCACATATTTATTTTGTCCCTCTTCTAGCCAATTCCACACCTACAGCTAACTTCTAAACAAATTATTTATTTCCCTAACTAGATTTTGTTTAGTTAGTGGTGTGAGTGTAGATAAGGAATTAGGGAAACCAAGATGGGTAGTGTACTTGGAAACAAATGGAAACATCTGAAAGAAAAGAACTTAAGATGGGGGAAGGCATCAGACACAGGCATCGGGATGGGATGTGAGGAAAGAATAATAGTCTAGTTGATGTAGGAGAGATTTCTGAGACACAGGAGAAAAAGGGGAAAGGAAGAGATATGAGCATCTTCTCTGAGAAGTAATTTTGAAGAAACAAAGGGGATTCCAGTCTGGTGAATTCTTCATATTGTTCATCAATGCTTTGAGTGTAAGTATGTGTGTGTGTGTGTGTGTGTGTGTGTGTGTGTGTAAGGTTACAGTGTTTTGTATGAGTTTATGTGCCTTAATAACATTTGAAAAATTTCGGGATTGCCTTAAACCTGAACCTAGAAGGGCTTGTTTTATTTGGGTTAAAATAGAATGATTATGACAACCACGGAAGTTGTGGGAGGCTTGTGCTCATTTGTTCTGTCATCTGGGTCCACCGACCTTTGTGCCTTTGCGTCCTTATTGAGTGGTAGGAGAACTGCCATCTATTTCTTTCCCCAAAATACCATGGAGATGAATTAATTCCTTTCAAATGATATTCTAGCTTTCAAAGTATATTGCTCTGTGATTAGAATATTGCTCTATATTCCCATTTAGCTGAACAAAGCCCCTTTATCTGTAATGGTCATTAACACAAGATGCTAATCTGATTTCATTCTCTCGTAACAGAAAGGCAGGGACATTGCTTTGTCTCCTTTGGATAAAGAAGATGTAATAGCTTGTGTACAGAGAAAAAATTGACCTTGTGAATACTGTAGTTAATTAAACGAAGACCATAATTGAATGCCAGTTTGCACTAAAAAATGGTCTGCCACACTCTGAGATCCATCTAAGAGCAATTGAGACAATCAATGTGTAGGGTTTATGAGCTCAACATTAGGTCATTGCAAGTGTTCTATTATCAATTACGGCCTTTATTATCCGGCTTATAAAGAGTGTTAAGCTTTGTTCTTGCTGGATGTGTATAATACTTAATATCATAGAAGGTATGCTGAACATTGATTTAAAAGTTACTTTGGCTTCAAGTTAGCTGTGACAACTAAGTGATTGATTTTAGGAAGAATTCTGGAAAAATCTATACATCTTACAATTTGGAGTATAAATCTTCTGTCATTTGCGATTAGCAACGTTTCCTACTAATAAAAACAGTGGTCACTTAAATACAATTGTTGATTTTGAGGAACATCTGCCAGAGGTAGCTGCAGATTTGTTCTGTAGGATGTTTGTCTGTTAGCACCGAATAAGGGCAGGTAATTTATATTCTTTTGTTTAGGAATATACTCTCTCTCCCTGTGGTGTGTACATTTTTATAGTCTATTTAGAGAAGAGAACAGCATTTCACTTTATTTAAAAGTCATTAAACTTTTCCTGGTTTGTGGAGATTTTCTCACCAACCACACATAACATCTTACCAGTAATATTAGAGTTCACTGTTACAGTTTATGAGTTCGATGGTCTTAAAATTTGTGGTAAATGTTCAGCTGTGATTGTTGGTGAGCAAACTCCACACCCAGCTCCCATAATAAGACACATTTGATGGCTTAATGACACACTTATTTTTAATTGTATATTTAGATACAATGTCTAAATTACTGCCATCAGTGAATTTTGATCATGTTAATTTCACTATGGTCAGGTAGCACTAGGCATTATGCTTAATTTTATTAATTTAATGCAACATAATTCTTGTCATGGTTTAATGAAATTACTGAGATAATTGATTTTTGAAACATACAAGAAAACTAGATGACTATCAACCCTTTAACAAAGTCCAGTTAGATTAGTTACCAAATTGGGTACCAAAATAATCCTCAGCATGACTACTTGGAATTGAAATTGTCAGTATAGATGGAATCTGATGACTCAGTCATTGTTATGTTAGACTCTTTCCACATTGAGTGTGCAAATATTAAATAAGCACTGAAAACATGTATCCCTGTGTTTATATGCTGTGATTCTTGGATACATTGAATGTAAGTTTCTGTATGCAGATATTTAGGAAGAACAATAAGGAATAAAGAAATTCAGAAAATGTAAGAGAAATTTAGTAGTTATCACATTAGAAATTTTAAAGCGGGTATGAATTGAGGAGGAAAACTGCTAAGCCGGTCTTAATGATGCCCCTATATTGGCATTCATTACACCAGCCCTCTCTCTGTAAGATCAAGGCATTATCATTTCAGTAACATTTTCATTTTTATTTCCCTTAAATATCTGATTTTAACAGCCTTCTCAGACTTAAAACATTTAAAATTATTTAATTTTAATAAATATTACATTTACGAGTTTCTAAAAATACAAAATATAAAATTGCGTAGAACGAAAAGTTTCCATTCTACCTCTGACACTCCCACTCACTACTAGTTCACAACATCCCTTATACTATTCTTTATTTCCTGTATATTTCCAGAGACTTTATGACAGATACTTTTATGAACCAATTTTACAGTAATATAGAAGTATCATTAATTCAAAGTATCTGGTTTTCTCTGTAGTGTGGAAGGGATTTATTGAATAGATAAGCAATTATACTTACTTTCAAAAGTATTATGCTGAAGACAACCCAAGAAAGTGTAAGTCAAGGGATTTTAATTTCTGACTTTATCTGTAAATTAAAATGTAACTATCATAGTGTAATTATCAACATTCAACTCAATGCTTCTTAAACAAGAAAAGATTTATTATCTTGTCTAGCAAGAAGCCTGGACATAAGAAAACTCCATGCTATGCTACTTAATTTGCTTCAATATTATCCTCAAAATATCCTAAGTTATTTTCATCTTTCTGCCATATTATCTCAATATATCAGTTTCTACCGAATGAGTGCACCACATGTTGGCAAGAAGCTAAAGCAGTTCCAGACTTCATATCCACAGACAAGAATGTCTTGGCTACTCATTCACATTTCCCCCTTCAACCAAAAGAAACTTAATGAAGTGTTTTTCTGCCTAGCACGTTTACCTTTTCATTGCATTGATCAGAATGTCTTACATGCCCACCAACAAAACGCTAGGAGTAAGGGGATAATTTGGTGTAAAACAAACATACTTTTATCACAGAATTATGTTTTAGGAGAGCAAACAATTGAATAATTTCAGGTCTCTTCTAGTAAAAAGAAAGTGTACAGAATGATAACCAACAGTGTTTTCTATACTGGCTCTAACCACTCAATTATACAGGGAAAAAAAAAAAACACAACAAAGATTCCATTCATGATGGAGAAAAAATGCTCAGTAAATGTTTAAATGAAAGTGCTTGGGAAACTGGTTTAGGGAAAGAAATGAGGTGCAGTGATTGAATATATTTTCATTAACCACTCAGTAAATATATGTATTAGTCACTTCAGGCTGATAGAACAAAACCACAAACCAGGTGGTTTAAATAATAGAAATTTATTTTCTCACAGTTCTGGAGGCTGGAAATCCAAGATCTATGTGTTGGTCCATTTGGTTTCTGGGGAGGACTCTTCCTGGCTTGCAGGTAGCTGTCTTCTCCCTAAACCCTCATAGCCTTTCCTCTGCACTCATGCCAAGATTTAAGAGAGTGAGCTCTCTGATGTCTCTATTTATAAGAACCCTAATCTTCTGGAGTGAGGGGGCCCCACCCTTATGGCCTCATTTGACATTAATCACCTTCTTATAGGCCCTACTTAATACTATTGGCATTTAGGGATTCAACACATAAATTTAGAGATGACATAATTCAGTCTCTAGCAATATACCCCTATGAACAGGAATATATAATTTCAGCACATAATGACTGACATATAAATTATGGTATAGAGAAAAGCAATGACTGCAAAACATCTTTCTTAAGGGGAGGGGAACAACTCCACTCTTGATTTAATGTCTAAAAAGTGACTTTACAAACCTCTCACTAGCAAACCTTGCCATAACGTCTTTGGTAATGATGATTCGGTGCTTCCAGCAACAGTAAATGATTTAGACGTGAGTTAGTAATACTTTCAGTTTACCCTTTGGCTGGTTTACCACCCAGACACAAACAGGGCATGTTGCCCTGGAGCGGAGTTACTCGCTTTTGATTGAATAGACTTTTAATGCTGTATTTCCGACACAAGGTCAGGAAAAGGAGAGGCCCTGTGAGGATTTCTAGATCATTGCCTTTTTCTCCAGGAACAGGGCTTTAATTTTTGATCAATTCAGTTCACAAAGAATGACTCCCTTGAGACATAAGTCATGATGCCTTTTGCTTTTGAGAGTGTTTGATTGTGTTCTTCTTTAAGCTACATTAGAATAGAAACCATTTTCTCAAGGCTAAGCCAGTGACACAGCGGGAACCAATCCCCAAGACAATATTGCTTTTCCTTAGATATAGGCATAGATTCAAAATTTGGAGCAATAGAAAGGGTAGTTGGTAGATAGTACTATTTACATTACAGTCCCTAAAGGAGTTGTGAAATGTCACCTTGGAGGTATGCACTGTGAATCGTAATGGGAAAAGCATGAGCACTAATATGTCATCAATAAAATTAGAAAAAAATGTATTAAAACAGCTGAGGAAAAGTCATACTTCTGAAAATATTCTATAACCCTGGCAGAGGCAGAGTCTGGTTAGCAGGTCCTTGTGAATCAGAGCTCGTAATACACAGCGTTTCCATGGCAGGCAGGGCGCTGGCTTCATTTTTATGAGCACAGCCAGTTCCAAAGGTTACTGATTTTCACTTTTGGAAATGACAACGCATTTTATTTCCTAAACTGGAAAAGCCCTGAGTTATTTTCTATTTACTTATTTAGTTATTTCCCCATCAGCCTTAACCCTCTCACATGAAGTGACTAGCTCTGTATGCAGGGAGAAAATGATACGAGTGCAGCACATATTGTAATGTGTCACATAATTTATATGAAAATCAGGCATAGTCAGGAGTGGGACATGAATAGAGCCTTACTAGATAGCAGCCTAAAGAGCATTATTTGGAATTCTGGAAAATCTTTGTTTCTTGAGTAATGTTATGATATTCATAAATACAACTTTAAACATTGATAAAAGTTTAAAAAATGAATATTATTTGAAAACTTATGAGCTATATTTGGATTGCTTCTTTGGAAACTACAATAACAGGAAATTAGCCCACATCTTGCAAAACAAAGGTCCCCTCATATGTAATTTTTTAACTTTCATCAAACAGGCATTTCTGCAAAGCATCAAAATATTACTAGCATATGGTATGCTTTATTGTAGAGATTTGATTGTTATACTATGATATGATAAGTATAAAACTATACCCACTTAAAAAAATCTCAAACACATTAACATAAAGAAATTTTAATACTTTATAGCATATAAAAGTAATGAACCATTGTTCAGTTGCTTTAGCCTAAGTACTTTTTATCTAATATCCTTTCTCTGTTCTTGTTGCTCATCCAAGATACCATATTACATTTATTGTTCATGTCTCCTTAAGATCTTATTGGCTGTTAACAGTTTTCAAACTTTTCTTGTTTTTAAATCCTCTGACAGTTTTGAGGAGTGTCGGTCAAATATACAGGGTTGACCAAAAAGTCTGTATGTTTTTTTCCATAAAATAAATGACACATTTTTCATTTTCACCAATAACTTCATTGATTTGGATATTTCGAGTATGTCAGCTCTCTTCCACGTGGTATAACATTGATTGTTCTCAATTTGATCGCTACAACTTCAGCTGGTCTACCTGACTGTGGAGCATCGTCCAGTGAGAACTCTCCAGCATGAAACTTCGCAAACCACCTTTGACATGTTCGATCAGTCACAGCATCTTCTCCATACACTGCACAAGTCTGTTTTTTTTATATTCCAGTTGCATTTTTACCTTTCTTGAAATAATAAAGCATAATATGCCAAAAATGTTGCTTATTTTCTTCCATCTTCAATATTAAAATGGCTATGCAAAAATTCACCAAGGTTGATACTTTTTTAAATGCATGTTGATGTGGCAGCTGTCATAAGACACATAACAAAATTGTTTTGAATGAAGTTGAAGACAACTAAGCACTGTTAGAACCACCTTATGGAAAGAAACAAATGCACTTTTTGGCCAGCCCAATATGTTAGAATGCCTTTCTACTAAAATTTGCTTGTTCTTCTCATGACTAGGTATAGGTATTTCTGTTTCTTTTTTGGTAGGAATAATACCACAAGGCCAAAAGCCATCACATCATATCAAGGGTACAGAAAATCAACATGATTTACCATTGTTGATAGTGACTTTGGTCACCTGGCTGAGATAGTGTTTGTCAAGTTTCTCCACTGTGATTACTGTTTTCACCCATCTTCATAATGTGCTCTTTGCAAGAAGTCATAATGCACAGCTCACACTTAAATAGAGGTGATTTATGCCCTTCCCCCTAAAGGATAGAATATCTACATACATTACTTGGAATTCTTTGTAAGATATATTTCTCCCTTTTCTCCCATTTATTTATTCATTCAGCCACTTAGAACTCATGAATATTTGTTTTATAACTTAGATTATAATCCAATACTAATTTATTTATTCTGTTGTTCAAATATATCAAATCTGGCTGTTCAGAGCATTTTCAGTTGGATTCTGTGTTCTCTGATATAACTATCAAAGTGGAGTTTTTTTTTTTCTGTTAAAATCACATCTTCTGAGAATGGTTTCTTTGAGTTTCTAACAGTATCAGACACCAAGGTCTGGTACTAGGTGTGCTCTTTATTACTAGGGTGTCATTGCTTCTGGGCCCCCTTAACCTCAGGGCAAAGAATGTGTGATTATACCGACACATGTATATACATACCTGTATAAATATTTCTGTATGCAAGCATTTGTGTATATATTAAGCTAACCATGAATATACTAATGTCTCTAATGCACTATCACATGAGTCATTCAACCCTCTTTCTCTCATCTGTACATTTGTGCTCCAACTAGGAGAAACTTGACTCATATCACTATCATCCATTGAATTGTTCAATTGTAATATATTTGTACAGTAGTTTTAGATGTTTACCCACACCACTTCGGGACACAACTTTATCAGCTACAGTGCAGTGTTTACATGCATTTCCTTTAGCCTTCAGCCTTAGATCTCTTTTATTTCCAAAATTACATAGGTACGTACCTTTGCCTTCCACTCCCTTTCCTGAGGTTATTCCATACATTTGTAATACAATTGGATTCCCATGTCATAGCCTGAATTCCTTCCTGGCATCTGTAAGCTGCTATGTAAGTTTTCCTTAATTTTTACACATTAAGGTTCACTCTTTAGGCTGTAAATTTCTATGGGTTTGAAGAATGCATAAAGTCACTATCCATTATTACAATATCATACAAAATAGTTTCCCTGTCCTAAAAAAACCTCTGGGCTTCATCTGTTCAACATCCCCCCTCTACCCCCAAATTCCTTGCTACCACTGATTTTTTTCCTATCTCTATAGTTTTGCCTTTTACATAATATTATATAACAGAAATAATACATTATATAGTCTTTTCAGACTGGCTTCTTTCATTTAGTGATATGTCCTTACGGTTTATCTGTGTTTTTTTAAGCTTTTTTTTTTTTTTTTTTTTACTGAATGATAGTCCGTTGTATGGAATCAAGTAGATTGAGAAATCGTAACCAACACAAAAGAAAATGACTGTACTTGAAGAAAAGAATTAAAGAGAACCTCAGCACAGCACTTATAGAAAACAAACAAACAAACACAACACCAGATTATCTGGTTCTATAGATTTGCCAAATCAAAATCAATCTCTGGGCCTTTGGAAAGTTGCATTTAAAAAAATTCAGTAAATATAGTCTCCTGCAATGGGATGTGAGAATAGACATCATCTCGCAATAAATTGAGGGTATGTGGAAGTGAGGAAACAAGGCACTGAGTAAAATTTACAAACCCGTTTTAAAATTTGTTAATAGAAGAAAGAGAAATAGCATTGAATAAGTGGAGAATAAACACATTAAACATGAAGGAGAAAGCAGGAAGTACTGTATTTTTTGCCATGTATAATGCACATTTTTTGCCCAAATATTTGAGGGAAGAGTAAGGGTGCACATTATACATGTGTATAATGATTACATACCGTGTGTATAATGATCCCCTGTATAATGCGCACAAAAGCATGGGTGCACATTATACATGGCGAAATACAGGTAGATAAAACAAAGAGGATTCTTAATAGAAAAAATTTACTTTGTATATACATATGCTATATATAAATTATATATGTATATATTATTTACATACACTTGTATATACAGATGCTTCTCGACTTCTGATGGTGTTATGTCCCAATAAGTTCACCATAAATTGAAAATAGCCAGTCAAAAATGCATTTAATACACCCAACCAACTGAACATTATAGTTTAGCCTGGCCAGTTTGTCCTGAATGGTATTGCTTTTGTACCATTGTAAAGTCAAAAGTTATAAGTTGAACACTTATAAGTTTGGCACCATCTGTATTCATATGTATATATGTACGTGTTCATATACATATGTACATGCTAGCATTTAAGAATGCGGGCTAAAGAGTGGTTCTGGGGACCACCAATTATGACATCTTAAGCAAGTTCCCTTATCTGTGCGTGTTTCGCTGTGTTTACTTGTATAATAGATAATAATGCATTCTTTCTGGGGGAGTTTGGGAAATTAAATAAACTAATTTAGAAAAAACTCACTACAATGTTTGCCATATGAGTAAGCACCAAATAAATATTAGATATTTTGTTAGTGATATGTCTTCAGTTTTTAAAAGGTTCTAGTCTAGGATAGGGTAAAAAATTTAAAAGTTAATACCCATCTTTTGCGTACTTCAAACTTACACTAACTAGAAAGAAACTATACATAAAAATAAGTAAATTTGTACCTTTACCCTTTTTTTCAATAGAAATCTATTCTGAGTAGAATGTACTATAAAATCCTTGAGAACAACAAATCCAAAAACACAGTATCAATAGCTCTTAAATTTAGAAGACAGGTTTTTCTTATATTTGGGGAAAAATCTGCTAGCTCCATGTTCTTCAGATATGCCTTGTTGGTAGAAATGCCCTACTTCTCAGTACTTAACATGTCAGACATTGGCTGATTTCTAGAAATGTAAATGTTTAAACACCTGGATTTGCATTGTTCCATTTTGTTAGTCAAATCTGTAAACAAGCCCCTGAGGAGAAACTCACTGTGAAAGCTTCTTAATTATAATTAAGACAAAGCATGTGAGAGTAGTTACCTCGATGAGTTTACCCAGGTAGACAGATACTTAACTCCTGAGTAAATCAGGGATATGATTATGTTTGGAAATTAGTAAATTGCTTCTAATAACAATGTTTCAAAGCTTTTTTTTTTCCCTGATGCTCTGCCTTTGGTTAATGCCTTCCTCCTGGGGATATCTTTCTAAATGCACAATACATGCATAACATCCAGGAGTGGAAACAAATCTCCGATCCTTACCAGTGAGCACTGCAGAGAAGCACACACTCTAATTTATACTTGGGTTTGTTTCTCTCTTGTAAATTACATTTAATAACTTTCTATGTAAAGAAAATACGTTAGTTCTTACCAACACCTCAGCTACAAGGTATTCACTTAATACTAAACTCTTGGATGGTTTTAAAGTAATATTTGACTATATTTGAATGGTTAATGTGCCTTAAATACTATATAACAGATTTGTGCTATAAAATATTAGTACACAATTATAAAACAATTACTTGTGACTTCAATTAAAAAATAGTAACAACAAAGAAGCCTAAACTTTTTATGACAGTGAAATATTATGATTACATGTTGAGCATGTAAATGATTTTAAAGTACTTTGTGATCCCTAACATTTAGGGAAATATACATGTTAAAGAAAGTAATGTGTCCATGAAGTGTTCCAAATTCAAAAATCACTTTATAATTGA
Organism: Desmodus rotundus; assembly: GCF_022682495.2. Classification (NCBI taxonomy): domain Eukaryota; kingdom Metazoa; phylum Chordata; class Mammalia; order Chiroptera; family Phyllostomidae; genus Desmodus; species Desmodus rotundus. The sequence continues at coordinate 136,055,187 of NC_071387.1, forward strand.
AGATTAAAATGTAGCTAACTCCCCACAAAATGTCTATTTTAATGACAAATGGCAGATTGGATTTGATTATGTTCATAGTATTTACTTTTATATTCCTCATTTTTTTTCATGTAGTTAGGATATGTTATACACATTGGAGTTCCAGAATTGATGCTGTAATTTTAAATGATAAACACGAATCCCACCATTCCTCAGACCTAACTAAGCTTGCATCAGATAATTATTAAGAGTTTTAAGAGTTGACCCCTGGCTACTGTGGCTCAGTGGGTTGGGCGTTGTTCTGAGAAGGGAATGGTCACTGGTTCAATTCCCAGTCAGGGCACATGCCTGGGGTGCAGGCCAGGTCCCTGGTGCGGTATGGGGGGCTGAGCATCTAATCACCGATGTTTCTCTCACACATAGGTGTTTCTTTCCCTCTCTTCCCCCCCTTCCCCTCTCTCTAAAAGTAAATAAAATAAAATCTTTTCAAAAAAAGAGTTTTAAGAGTTGAGACAATTTTAATACTGTAGACGTAGAAGCAAGGAACTGAGCTAGTTTAGTGTGTGTGTGAAAACAGTCATACCATTTTGATCTTTTTTAAGTGTAAAGTTTAGTGACATTAAGGACATTCATATTATTGTGCTTGGTTGGGTTTTAATATCAAGTCTTACTAATGCTACTATTCAAAATTACTTCTTGCTTCTCAGAGCATATATGCCATTGAGAAAGGATGATCTGACTGGTGTAGCCATAAATATTTTATTTTTTAATATTTAATCATTATTGTATTTTTTCCATTACCATTTAGTCCTCTTATACTCCCCTGCCCCCAGCAATAACCACACTGTTTTCCATGTCTGAGTCCTTCCTTCTTTTTTTTTCTTTTTGCTCAATCCCCCCATAAATATTTTAATGCTTAAATAAATGGACTGGAATAGAGATATTGCTTGCTAAGCTGGAGGACTTGCCTCTCTTACTTCAATAAAACTAGGGATCTTATGCTCAATGACATGCATACCCATTAGTCAGAATGATATTTTAGTTGTCTATTTGTCAATGATTTTGTCTTATTTCTAAATTGTCTCTAAACTTGGGAAAAGCAGGTGTTACTATTTATTACTCTTTTGACTTTCAGAATATTACACTTAATTGACCTTTTAAGATGGGTGACGAGTCAATTGCTATGTCCAATTGAAAGCATGCATGAAAGCACTGACCCCCGTACTGCTCACATGAAACTTGGTCTTTCATGTTGAGCTGCTTTGGAAAACAATCAACATAGCTAAAATAGACTCAAGGATGAAATGACAAAAAAATTATTTTTTTAATTAGTGAATATTTTTGTCAAAGATATTTAAGATTATGCATTAATTTTGAAATGCAATCTATATGCTCACTAAGTATTGATGTAAAATGTTACTGCTGATTCTTGAAAAATTAAAGATTCAATAAAGTGACATAAAACAGTATGTTTTAGAATACTGTAGCTACAATCATTACTTTTCTTTAAAAAATCTTAACATATTATTAAATTGGTTTATTTGTCTTTTCATTATAGCATTATAAGAATTCCTTATATCCTAGACACAGGTTCTTTATCAGATATATGATTTACAAATATTTTTATTCCATTAGTTGGATTACATGTTCATGTTCTTAATGGTGTCCTTTTTTTTTTGAACTGTTGTTCCAACACAGTTGTCTCCATTTTCCTGCCACCACTTTCTCCCGCCCCACCCACCACTACCTCCCACCCTACATCCTTCCTCCCTTTGACTTTGTCCTTTATACCCCAACAGATATTTGTCCAAAGAACATATACAGATGGTCAATAAGCACATAAAAAGATTGTCGATATAATTAGCCATCAGAGAAATGCAAATTGATACCACGATGAGATTCCACATCACTCCTACCAAGAAGACTATGATCAAGTGTTGGCAAGAAGGTTGGCAAATTAGAATACTCATACACTGCCACTGGAAATGTAAAATGGTGCAGTCGCTTTGGAAACTTCTCTGATAGTCCCTCAAATGTTAAACAGAGTTACCATATGATTCAGCAATTCCTCTCCTAGGTATCAACCTAAGAGAAATGGAAACATGTGTCCACACAAAAACTTATACCTGAGTGTTTATAGCAGCATTATTCATACCAGCTCCAAAGTGAAGACAACATAAATATTCATCAACTGATGAATGTCAGAGTAAATCGTGGTATGCACAATGGAATATCATTCAGCAATAAAAAGAATGAAGTACTGATGCCTGCTACAACATGAATGGACCTTAAAACATGATGCTAACTGAAATAATGCAGAAAAAATCACACAGTATGATTTTATTCATATTAAATATGCATAATAGGCAAGTCAATAGAGGTAGAAAGTGGATTAGTGGTTGCCCAGGACTGGAGGTGGGAGTGGGGAATGGGGAGTAACAGCTAATGAGTACAGGGTTTTTTTTTTTGGAGTGATAAAAATGTTCTAGTTGATTGTGGTGATGGTTGTACAACTCTGAATATACAAAAAAAACCCCTATTTAATTGTACATTTTAAATTAGTGTTAAGTAATTATTAAAGTTTTAGCATGTTAAAAAATAAAATAAAATAATAAAAAATCTTGCATATTAGACATATTTTGTAGTAGAAGTTCATTTGTTCTGGCAGAATAGAGATCTCATCATATCACGAGTTTAAATGGTTTTCTCTTTCTTCTACTTTCAGAATGAAACTCATGAACTTAATAATTTAAATTTTATTTTCCTAAATGTCTATTCAACCCTATCACGGAGATCACATTATATGTGTGTGTGTGTGTGTGTGTGTGTGTGTACACTCATGCACATATGTACACATATATGTGTATGTATATACAGTAGCTTGATGGAATTTTTTTTACTGTTTAATTCACTGCACTAGTCTTAGATCTCTTTTACACACTGTTCATGGCAGGCTGAATAAAGTGCCCATTTTCTCACTGGTTCCTCTGAGATTTTGAGGTACATTTTTCCAGTCTACTAGCATTGTGAGCAATCTTTGGAAAAATGACTATATTTTTAGGTAAAACATATTAAAACTGGCAACCATTTTAAACATATTAACCGCAGAATGACTTTCTAGTATTATTGCTGAACAAATGTCCTCATGCTATTTCCTTAGAGAGATCTTTTAGAAAGATTATCTCAATCTGGTCCATATTTAGCTGGCATTCCCATTATTATTAGGAAATGTTAGCAATTATAGTTCAGTCATTGAGTGGCTGGCATTGTTGATATTTATAGATTTTCTTAGCATCTTCCTTGGCTTATCATTTAAGTTTTTTGTTTTGATTTTAAACAGAGTCTAAGTCTCAAATCCAAAAATATTTATTGTAATTCCTAAGACCAATAGGAAACAGTAGGGTCTAAAAGAATGGCAAGACATAACAGAGGGACAGTATTATTATTATTTTTAAAAATATTTATTTATTTATTTTTAGAGAGAGGGGAAGGGAGGGAGAAAGAGAAGGAGAGAAACATCAATGTGTGGTGGCCTCTTATGTGCACTCTACTGGGGAACCTGGCCCACAACCCAGGCATGTTCCCTGACTGGGAATCGAACCGGTGACCTTTTGGTTTGCAGGCTGGCACTCAATCCACTGAGCCACACCAGCCGGGGCAAACATTATTATTATTATTCCTAGTTAGCAGTAACCCACAGTGACATTGAAAGTGGCTGCAATTTGTGTCCAGGCCATGTCTTCTCTTTTGCCATCTCTGTGTCTGTGTACATCCTTATACTCCTGGGATCTCATTTCCAAAGACATAGAGACACTGGACTGCAGTGGCCATCTACCTTCCTTGGAGAGATTTAGTTTTCATCTGTTTCCTTGTTCCTTTGAAAAATAATAATAATTATATACTTACATTGTACTCTGGCTACTCTGCTAATGTGAATTATTTAATGTACATGTATTTGAAGTAATGAGCTTTTCCAATGTGGTGATCTTATCATGCTCCCCCCTGGGCAAAGTGGATTTTCCTCCATGCCTTATCAGAAATTGACTCGGACACACTCATCTTTCACATCCCGTCGTGGTCCCTTTCTACTTTTAGTGTCGATGCCTTAGTTTGCATCTGTAACTCCTGATTGATTTTAATCGTCCTGTATCTTGTCTTGTTTCTGACATCTACATTCTTCAGTCTTTCAATCAGTTTAGACATTCTACACGCTGCCTGAAACTTGCCAGTTTACCTATGCAGCATTTGGTGGCAATTTTACACGCAATATGGCTGGTTACACAGTCAACAGAATCACTTTCAGTATAGCTACTAAAAATATTAGGCAAAGTAATTTTTAAATCACATGTATTGATCTATAACTTACATAATAAAAAATGTTCTCACACATTAAATGTACAATGTAGTTTTTTACATTTCTCTATATATTTATATATTATCTTTATATTCATATATTTGTCTACATGACACCAAACCACAATTACTACATACAGCACTTTCATCAAAACCCTTGGCTCTAAGTAACCACTGGTGGCTAAAGTATTTTTGAAACGTATTTTTAATATATTGTTGAACTGGATACTTAAATAAGAAAATTTTTCATAGTCCGTAACAATCAGCAAGTAGAGAACCAGAGAGGTAGGTGAGCGTTGGAGCTGTGTGGCCCTGGTGTGCAAGGGCCTCGGGGGCCCATTGCTTCAGGTTTATTGGAACATTTGCAAAAACTGAACATATGTGAGGCCATAAAGCAAACCTCAACAAATCCCAGGTAATAAAACGCGTACACACCATATCCGCTGTGTACGAAGGCAAGTTAAAAATAAATGAGAATATATTTCTAAGGAACTCGAGGATCAAATAAGAAATCATTATGAAATGTTAAAAATACTGAGCATTGAATTATTATTTAAAAAACCTTATAGTTAAATGGATGGGATATAGCTAAATAATGTTAGGAAGGAAGCGTGTATAGTTCTAAATGTATATTTAAAAGGAAAAAAGTCTGAACATGTAACCTGAGTTTCAGGAATTTAAAAAAATTGGAAAAAGGTTAATATATGACATTGGGCCTAGCCTGCCACAGAAAGGTGGTGTGACCTTGAGCCAGTTAAGACTTACATTCCTTAAGGAAGAGTATCTGGGCAGTGCATCATGGTGTCCGTCCTGAACTATCCTAAAACTGTGTAATTTTTTCATCTGTCTTAGCTAAGCTTGTGAAAGTCTTCTCAACAGCTCTTAATTCTCAGGGAGGCTGCAACTTATAATAAACCATGAGGGATTTCTTCCTTTAGCAAAGCTTTACTATAAAGGGCCAGCTGAGCTGTAAGAGTTTCTACTTGACTTGAGGGGAAGGAAGAAAGCCAGAAAGAAGGGGGAAAGCAGGAGCAGTAGAGGTGTGCAAGAGAATATAGGATAAAGATAGGTCCAAGTCATAATTTAGAGCAATCTAAAGTCAACATAGGTTTCAATTTTCCCTATTATTTATTTGTCTTGATCAAGCAATCTTGAAGGAGGCAGATTTGGAATCTGAATTCTTTTTTGCAGTCTTCCTCTTGCCAATCAGAAATGCAGACCGTTGAATATTTGAAAATTTGACTTGTTTATTTTTCTAAGAATACTTTTATTTCTTCTAAATTTTGACCATGGGTGAGATTTCCATGTTATGGGTTGGTATTTTTCCTATCAGGATTATCCCTAGCTGAATTATCTCTCATGGCATCCAAGTCTGGTACTGTGGACCGCAGAGAAGTTCTGGAGAAACTTGATAGACCTTAAGTCCCTTTCTCCTTCACCGCTAAAGTATACTCTTATGTCTATAACTAATACCATAGACAGATAATGGTATTATTCCAGTAAAAGGGAACTAGAAGTGTCACACTAGAGTGCTGTATAAACTTAGTCTATTTGGCATATGGATAGTATCCTCAAACAATATGTAGCCTTACCGAGATATACTCCACATATCATACAATTTCCCCGTTTAAAATGAATGACTCAGACTGGTGTGAGATGGTACCTCTAGCAGTGGCCAGGGGGGAGTGGGGTGGGGACAGTGGGAAGAGGGGATTGCAAGAACTATTATAAAGGACACATGGACAAAAACGGGGGGGATGGTAGGGGTGGGGGAGGGAGGTGGGTTCAGCTGGGGTGGGGGGAAGGGAAAGGGAGAAGAGGCATGCAACTGTAATTGAATAACAATAAAAATTTAAAAAAAATAAAATGAATGATTCAGTGTTTTTTAGTATACTCAGAGTTGTGCAACCAGAACCAAAATATAATTTTAGTACATTTTGTCACTCCAAAAAGAAGCCTGTGCCCATTAGCAGGCATTTTCCATTCCTCCTGTCCTTCCCAGCTATCGGCAACTGCTAATTAGTTTTCTGTCGACAGACTTGTCTATTCTGGACATTTCATACAAATGCAGTCAAAAACATGTAGCCTTTTGAGTCTGCATACCCGGAGTAGAGCTCTGAAAACACTGGGCTGGGGTAGAAACCAAGGGTGGGGTAGAAACAAGCCAACTCAGAGTCTCACTTGTTTTATTGAGATTTAGTAAATTTTCTTGAATAAAGTTTTTCCTTTTACAATGTAACCTTAGGACAATTTCCAGAAACTTAGTGCATTTTTATTTTTTAATTTTTTAGTAGTTAAGTGGTTGTGACATTGGGGAGTCTGAGCTCCTCAAATTGCTGTTCCCAATTCCCCTTTCTGTAAGAACTTCCTAAATGAACTTTTTTTAATATACTGAAACTTGCCCAAAGTGACCATTTTCTTATAAATTATATTTTACTATATTTTGCTATTTAGAAAAAAAGTACAAAATTGGTGCTATAATGAGAGTCATATAAGAGGCCAAAGTCTGGTCCAAAAGAGATGTGTACATAGGTTGATACAAACTCATGTAAATATGTTTGATCAAATATGCTGCGTGACTACAGTGTATCTCAGGATCCCAACCTAATAGGTGGTCCTTTCCAAATGGAAAATGGACAAAATGCAGCCTCTGATTTGCTGACAATGGACGGTATTTTCAGCAAATCTTTGCTAGACCCAGGCTCCTGAGGAAAAAAAACAATGATACTGAGGAAAGCATTCCAGCTGTTTGAGAGATGACTCAGAGGAAAGGATGATCTATAAGGTCATTAGTCTATTGCATCCTGTCACTTGTTATTCCTTGTAGCTGTCTTGAAAGGCAAACCTACCGACCTATATTTGTCCTTTGTTCTGTGAACTTCCTTTTACAGAATAAGAAAAAAAGAGATGAAGGCAGATGGATGCAGTGTCGTTAGTAAGAATTCAGCTTTTTTCAAAGGATGTGAATCTTTAAAATTGATCAGTCTATCAAAGAATTCTTGAAACATGGATATAAATTCCTGAAATACACAATAAGCTCAGTGTTTGAGATTTCAGTTAATAGGAGTCTGTACTCAACACCTAACATAGCTTACCTGTGGAGAAACAGGGCCAAAGAGACCCTAGGGGAGGCCTCTGGTCCTGAGGTAACAATCTTAAGCCACCGTGGCAAGGGAGTTTCTGTGGGATCTTGATGGGGTCTCCAGAATTGTTGGACTCTCCTTTCCACCACAGAATCATCAGGGAAATCTGTTGGCCTAGAAAAATATATGTATTAAATTTAGTGTAGCAAGGGGAAATGTGAAAATGGGATAGCCTTATTTGTGTCTCAAAAGAGTGAAGGTAGGGAATGTTATTTAAAGAGACTTAGGGCCTGGATTTGGAGATTTTGGTGGATTCTGAAAGGTAAAGAACTGACTGGAATTAAGCAGAGTTTATGATATAATAGCTTTGGTTTGCTGGACACAACAAGGTGATGGTCTTAAAATGAGTCTTGATGATCTTGCTTTTAGTTTTGACAGGTAGGCTAATTTTGTTGGGTTACAGGCTTGTTTTCTGAGAGAAAACATTTCCTAGGGCAACTGCTAGGTTATTTTTATTTATTTGGTCTCAAAGTTGTTTAACTAGGGACCTAAAAATATGCCTGGCTTCATTTTTCACGCAAAGACAGGTAATTATACTGGCTTCATTTCTCACCATCTACATCCTATTTTAGAGAAGAAATGTGAAGGAAATAATATCAGGAAAAACTCATCTAGAAATTATGCTTTTAGAACCTGATTACCTTTGGTTTTTGAAGTTTCTATGGGTAATAAATATATCCTATTGAGCTTTGCTAAAGCAAGGCTTTAGCTAACTTTTAGTCTTTTCTACTGAAGTTACATATATCTTTAGAAGTTACTCAGATAAAAAAATATAAGGTCATGTCTCTCCTCAGGTTCCTTAAAGTGTGGTTGTTTATTTAAAATATATTCTAAATATGTGGCTAAGTTTATTCTTTGGTCCTAATAATTAGATTTAGACTATCATATTGTTCCCTTGTGTTTTTTTTCTCTCTATCACTCTGGTATGAAGGTTGCAAGAGCTAGTTTGAGTCAAATATAAAATTAATAGGATTGCCATTGTAATGACAAATTAAATATTGCTCAATGCAAAAGCAAAGGATGTGCCATGATATATACCTTTTTTATGCCACAGTTGACACTGTCTCCCCATCTTCAAAGTCACTTATTGCCTATATTTCTCTTTTATTTTTATAACATACACTTCAGCTGTGCCAGTGTCTCAAGTTTATCTGTTGATTTATTGATTCCACGCCCAAAAGAGATGCATAAGCATTTGCACCCTCCCCTCCCACTTCCTTTATCTGGCCTCACCATTCAGACTAAATAATTTTCCAGGTCTTCGGCACACATGTCATCCTCTACCTTCCCTTCCTTACCTTCTGTATATGAATTTTGTTTGTCTAATCTTAACTTAACCATTTTTTCTGAAGCAATCCTCAGATTACTTCCTAATATATAATATGTGGGAAGTAAAATTTCTGTATGTTTTCATGTCGAAAGGTTACCTTTATTTGCTCTGCACTTGAAAGTTTTGTTGTGTAAAATTTATAATTAAAACTATTTCCCCTTAGAATGTTTCCTTCTAACAGCTACTTTAATGCTAATCTGGTTCACATTGCTTTGTGGTTTTGTTTTGTTTTTTTCCTCTCCAGTCTATAGGAATTTTAAAATCCTTTAGTGTTCTGAAATTTTACTATGATGTGTTTACATGTACTTCTTCAGAGTGAAAGACAATTAAAAAATAAACCACCTGACTCTCTTTAAATCCAGGAAATTGATGTAAATGTTTTAATAATCAACTGGCCTGCATTTGGAACTGTTGGACATTCTGAATTGATTTTCTAGATATTCCATATTTTCTACTTGTCTTTTACTCTGTACTCTTGGGCACGTTCTCCATTTTGGTTTGTAATTTTTTTTGTTGCATTATTATTTCTACAGTTATATTTTTAATTTCCAAGAGATCTTTTCTAATTTCTAATAGATAACTCCTATTTCATAATGTCTTTCATTCTTATTTTATCATTATAATAGCTTCTATAACTTACCTGAGATTACTAAATTAGTGTTGAGCTTTAAATGTTTTGTTTTGTTCTCTGGATTATCTCTAATTAGCCTAAAATCAGACTGTGCATTTTATTATCTTAGATTTTTCTCTTTCCTGCTGCAATTTTCCTCAAATTTTGGGGAACCCTTGGATTTTCTCTGATACTTAAAAAAAAAAAACCACAGAAATAACTCAGAAGTTCTGTGTATGTGGCTTAGGCACGTCGCAGGGATAAACTCTCTTTTAAGGAATAGTATTCTCAACTCTGAAATGTTAAGATATTTAGAGCTTTAATTTTGGAAACCAGAACACTTGTTACATTCTGCCCTAGATTCTTCTCAGCATACTCTGTACCAAGCTGCATATTCCATCTCTTTAGAAAAATGTTTTAAAAATATGTTTACTTAAGAATGACAAATTTATGTGTGGTGACTTTTGCAGAAAGGACAGGGAAAGTATGTGGGGAAGTTTGACTTTTTTCTACATAACCTTTTAATTAATGCCTATCGCTCTTATCCCTGCTCTCCATGATAGAGCATTCATTGAATCCATGTAAGTAGTTAACACTATTCTCTCAGTTGTCCATCTTTTGAGAAATTTGCTGAAATCTCTTGATTGTTGAGAACATGGCAAGAATTTCCTTTCCATTTTCCTTGTGCTTCAGGCTTATTATGCCCTTTGAACATTTTTCCTTCATGTCATTCTGTTGGGTTTTAAAAAGGACAGAAAATGAACTCAGATGCTCACCTTCACAGGCTTAATTGTACGTTTTAACAATAGTGTGTGTATCCCTCGATTTCGTCACATTCGAGACTACTTTTCACCTACTATATAAACAAAAGTTAGACTGTGTGAACTATTGCTGTTGCCGAGAGGGAGGTGAAATGGATGTCCACGTACTACTCCAAGCGACCTACGTTGGTATGCCATTTCCAGAGAGAAATTCGTCTATGTGGATTGAGATGCTTGAAGATATAATGTCTGGTAATTGAAACAATCTGTCCTGAGGTAATATCTAAAGACCTATTTGAAAAATTCTGAACAGGGCTGTTCATAGCAATTTAAATTAATGAGAAATTTGAAATAACTAAAATGCTAAAAAATTAATATGTTATAGAATCATTCATGCAAAGAATACTGAGGGAAGTAAAAATAAGATTATGTTTAAATGATGACAATATATTAAATGAGAAAGCAGGATATGACACTAATATTCAATATAATGTACATTTTAACGAAAACTATACAGAATTATCATTTTCATCAATAGGAACAGCCAATTTTAGCAATTTCAAATTAAAATGTATACATATTAAGTAGTTATAATAAGTATAATTATATATATTATATCATTACATAATTTAAAATGAATCACATTGTGAACACATTTTAAACTTTAAAATGTAGTGATTAGTAAAATACTTATTGGAATGAGTAATAGAAGTAGGAAAAAATATCCTAGCTTTATTCATTATAGTTTTCCTTTCATTTGCATGAACTTTATCATTCAATTTTCAGGATATTGACACTATATTACATCAATGTATACAGAGCAAGTGTACTGCTGTAAGGCAGAACTTAGCGTTACCATTCACAACTAGTAGGGTCCCTATCCTATTGAGATAATTTCACTTCACTGTTATTTGACTTATTTTCTGCTGCTGTAGGCATTTTTTATCTTCTGCATAGAAAGCACCTTTTCTCTGTTAAAGTTCAGCACCATTCACAAAGATATTGGTTTAGAAAGGCATTTGGGAAAGCAAGATAAAACCCTTTACATTAATACATTAACAGACAAGTCTGAACTAAACCATCTTCTGACATACTTGCTGAGAAAAAATGTGTAGTTTCTATTCTTTCATTATATAAGAAGTTGTACTCATCTTCGACTAGTCTAAATATTGATGGTCCTTTTTTTAAAAAAAAAACGTGAGGTTTTTTAGCCTTCTCAGTAAACTTGTTTTTGTAATAAGTGTCTATTAAATTCTCAGGGCCCACTACATATCGCACTTATGACACTGTATATTAGTGGACCTAAACCACACTTTATGTCAGTTAGTTGCAAAAAATAATTTTAAGCAGTAATATAACAGGATAGAGTATGAAGGTTTTATTAAAATTTTATATAATTTTTAGTGATTAGACCATCATTCTGACCTTTAAAATTAATTGCTATTCACTACAGCTGGGTAAGTTTGGCCACATGCATATATCTGTTAATTATGAATTTAAATTACATCAGATTTTTCTCTATAGAGCCTGGATACTATGCTAAGGTTTCCAAGTTAGCATTACATTTTGCAAAACTCCCCTTAATTAAAAGTCAGATTTTTTTGAATTCAGGCAGATAGGATTCCGATAAAAGTAACGAGAGGCATCTCTGTTTGGATATGAAGAAGGATTACCTCATTTGCCATATGCATGTCCAAAACCAAAACCAAATGTCTGAAGGCAAGATTTTTTTAATTTGGCTTTTTTTTAAAAATGAAAAACTTAATTTGCAATTACATATGTTTTGAAACCTAGAGCAACAACTTTAAGCACGGAATGAACAGAAAAAGGATGGGTGATGTCTCCTATGTCATGGGCAGTGTTCCCACCTTCGCTGTCGAGTCACTTTTGCCTGTAAGGTACGCTGGGTAAAAACATCATTTTTGTCAAGTGTGTCTGGGAGAACTCTATCTTTAGTGAATATTATTTATTTACAGTGTTAACTCTCCATCTTTCATAATCCTACTGAGTATCTAGTTACTAACAATGAAAATAACATGTGAAGTAGTTAGCATGTATAAGCAGGAGAATAAGAGGCAAAACTATTCAATTAAGGTAGCATGATTAGAGGTAACTTTAAACTTAAATATTATTGTGATATATTTTTAAGACCTCTGATCAAAATAAATAGTGTAGTTTCTAATGTTTATCAGACACAAATTAACAAAAGTGTTGTTTAAAATAATGAATACTGAGAATTTCATTCCTGGGACAAATTTTATAATAACTAGATTCATTAATTATGTTTATTCTTGGATTCAGATTAAAAATAACTTTCCCATTGGGAAAAATTTGAATACCTGTGTAGCATTACTAAATCAAGCACACTTTCTCTGTCAGCTGCAGGGGATGTTTCTTTTTATTCTTCTTCATTTTCTTAAATTCCTAGTCTATGTATATTTACATTTGAAGTTGTTTTATACTTATATCTATTGTATCTGGGTCTTAACTACCTTAAATGAAATCCTTGGGAATAGATGAGTTCCAAAATTTAGATTACTTTTATTTGTATTTTAGGGATTTCAAATATCAACACTACATTATAATCAACTACATTAATATTTCTGCAGTAAAATGCATAAATATTCACACAAAGTGGAATAACGACCACAGTTAGCGTTACATGAGTTCTAGTGAGGTGTCAGATTAATTATGGACTAACACTGGATCTTCGGAAAGTTTTGATGTTAAGAATTCTGGATAGGAATTGTGTACCCGTGAGTGTTGCTCTGAGTTTATATTTAAAGTGAGAATCTAAATTTAAGAAAAAACAATACATGTGTCAATATTAAATTTTTCAGAGCAATATAAAGGTCAATCCATTGTAAAGAAAACTTGCCAAGTTAAAGGAAATTTCTAATTTTCCATTGTTATTGGAGCACTGTTATATCCAAAGAATACTTATAACAAGGGTTCCAAATTAAAATGCTTACTTTCTAGGGCTACTCCAGTACCAGAAAGGGATGAGGTGCTCATATATTCACAAAAGAGAGTGGTAGAGAATGTGAACTGAAAATGGGATATTGCCTAAAGGCATTCATTGTCTGTCTGTCTGTCTTTCTCTCTCATGCACACAGCCTGATGTTATTTCTGAGTCAGAAAATACATATATATACAGCATGTAGTATAATAACAGATCAATTATGAAAGGATATGACAACTTAAGTTGTCTTTCACATTTAGCTTGTCAATTCCACTTTTTTTCTACTTCTCTAAAAAAACAGACCCTAACCTATCATTTAGTAATTCATTTATTTATTCAGTCAGTCTTTCTACAAATAATTATTCAATTTCTACACTATCAAAAAAAATGAATGTAAAAATCTGAGGATATAGAAATGAATAGGGCATTTCATGCCTTATTCATTTCTTAAATTTCATATTCGTGCCTTGAAGATAAGCTAAACAATGCATAGTTACCATGCAGAGGTAAGAGCATGGTGCTGCAGCATTCCAAAGATGTGCACTTATCTCAGTCTATTACGGAAGCATTTCCAAAAGTGACAGAACCGTGGCTTGAAGGAAGAGTAAAAGCAAGTCAAGCAATGAATGAGACAAAGCCTTTCCAAGTAGAGGGAAGACTGAAGGGACAGGAGTTATTGAGGAACTAAGGGCAATTCCTTATGAAAGAAGCCTAAGATCAAAATTTATTTCTTGTGTTAAATAAGCAGGGCAAAATGTAGCTGCCTCTACTGTTGAGGAGGTTCAGAATTTTGGCAATCCCACGTTTGATTTCCCCCCCTTTTATCAGTTATAAATCAGTATAATTTGAATATGAATACTACTATTTAGGTGTCTGCACTAGCTATTTTCCTGTTTTAAAAAAAAATCCTCTCTGGACTTCCTATACTCCGAGAAGACCAAAACAAACAAACAAACAAACCAAGGAAACAAATAAAAAATAAGACTTATTGTATTTGATAATTATATGTCAAAGAGAAGAAAAATAAAAGAATACAGAGAATGAGAAAACGAAAGCAAGCAAGAGACTAGTTCTTTCCTAGATGGAATATAGTAGTTCTGCCTCCTGTTTTAAAGATAAAATGCAATTTTATCACAGATGGGACTCTATTATTTTATGATGCCAATATATTTAAATTTTTAATATAACTGCATCACAAAGCCTGGAACACCAAAAGAAAAGTATACAATTAACTCCAAAGCAAAGCATTCTATTACTATTTTAACTCGTACAAGAGCTAAATGAAAGAAATTGAATTAAAGAAACATATATATATTGCCCCTTTTTATTAAAAATTCCTACAAATAGTGCAAAAACATCTGTATTCCAAATGCTTCCAATGTTATATGAAAACTAACAGAGCAACTATTGCTCTTGCTTGCAAAATTCATTGGGGAAAAACTTCACGTTGACCAGGGTAAGACTGCTAATTTAATTTTATCATTTCAGGCGAAAGTGACTTGAAACCAAGGGAAACTAATCTGAACAGTAAGCCTAATTGCAATGCCTCAGTACATTATGCAGATAATAACAGCTCCCATGTGGATAATAGAAGTTGGGGGAGGACTGAAAATTACACTTTCTTTTGCCACAGTGAAAATGAACTAATATTGCATCTTATCTTCTGATCCACATACTAAAATGGAAATTGCTTTCCAGGTTTTACTAATTTTACTGACAGGATTTTATATCAAGCTCTTTTTTTCTTATGCATTTATTCTGGTTAAATATAAAATATACTCAGTAGCAATATTTGAAATTGACAAACATCAGAAAAGAAATTCTAGTCATGTACATACCTATGATTTTATATGGCTTTATCATCAACATTCACTCCAACATTGCCTCAGGAAAAGGAAACAAAAGAAAAAATAAACAAGTAGGACTAGACCAAACTAAAGAGTTTTTGTACAGCAAAGGAAAGCATCAACAAAATGAAAACAGACAACCCACTGAAAGGAAGGACATAGTCACTGATACAGCTGATAAAGGTTTATTTTTAATTTTTAAATATATTTTATTGATTATGCTATTACAGTTGTCCCAGTTTTCCCCTTGTGTCCTCCTCCACCCAGTACCCCCATTCCCTCCAGCAATCCCCCCACTTAGTTCATGGGTCGTGCATATGAGACTTTTGGCTACCCTATTTCCCATACTGTTCATGACATCCCCCTGTCTATTCTGTGCCTACTAATTTGTCTCCTTAACTCCTGAAACTTTCCCCCATTACCTTTTCTCCCCCTCCAAACTGATAACCCTTCAAATAATCTCTGTATATGTGATTCTGATCCTGTTCTGCTTGTTTGCTTAATTTGATTTAATTATTGATAGCTATGAATTTATTGCCATTTTAATTATCATTGTTTTGATCTTCTTCTTTTTCTTATATAATTCCCTTTAGCATTTTATATAAGAATGACTTGGCGATGATGACAGACAGTTTTACCTGTCTGGGAAGAACTGCCCTTCAATTATATGTGACAGCTTTGCTATCACATATAATATACACATATAATATACACAGTAATGTAGGTTGTAGCTCCTTGCTTTTCATCACTTTGAATACTTCTTGCCGGTCCCTTCTAGCCTGAAAAGTTTTTATTGAAAAATCAGCTGACAGCCTCATAGGAACTCCTTTGTAGGTAACTCTCTGTTTTTCTCTTGCTGCTTTTAAGATTCTCTCTTTATCTTTAACCTTTGGCATTTTAATTATGATATGTCTTGGTGTGGTCCTCTTTGTGTCCATCTTGCTTGGGACTCTGTGCTTTTGGGACTTGCATGTCTATTTCCTTCACCAAGTTAGGGAAGTTTTATTTCATTATTTTTTCAAGTAAGTTTTCAGTTTCTTGCTCTTCTTCTTCTCCTTCTGGCACCCCTATGATTCAGATGTTGGTACGTTCAAAGACTTCGCAGAGTTTCCTAAGCCTATCCTCATTTTTTTGAATTCTTTTTTATTCCTGCTGTTCCTGGTTGAATGCTTTCTCTTTCCTTGTGTTCCAAATCATTGATTTGATTCTCAGCTTCATCCCCTCCACTGTTGGTTCCCTGTAGATTTTTCTTCATTTCACTTGATGCGACATTCATTTCTGCCTGGGTCTTTTTATGTGGTTGAAGTATCCAGTGAGTTCCTGGAGCATCCTGATAACCAGTATTTTGAATTGTGCATTTGATATATTGCTTATATCCATTTCATTTAGTTCTTTTTCTGGAGTTTTGTTCTGTTCTCTCCTTTCGGCCATATTTCTTTGTCTCTTCATTTTGGCAGCCTCCCTGTGTTTGTTTCTGTGTATTAGTTAGAGCTGTTTGACTCCCAGTCTTCGTAGTGTGGCCTATTGTAGAAAAGTACACTTACTAAGTTGTGGACAGAACCTTACGTAATCACCAGGACAGGGCGATCCATGTCACTGCTCTGTTGCTGTGTGGGGGAGGGCTCACAGAGGGGACAGTGCTGCTGCCTAGTGTCTGGAGTTTTGCCCAGAAGGAACCTGTCTCCCAGTACTTGCACTTCACTTTCTCCCCGTATACCACTGGTGCCCTTCCAGCTGTTGCCCTGGTGCTGAATCCCAGAGTGGATGTGTCTAAGTGTGAGTACTAAGTGTGTCATGGGCCTTGTAAGAGGAGTCTCTTGGGAACCCTGCAGTTTCTTCTCAATGGCTGGGTGAGAAGAATGAAGGGATTTATCAAATAGAAAAAAGGACTTATGGACACAGACAAGGATATGGTGAATGCCAGTGGCAAAGGGGCTTGGAGGGAGGTAGAAGAGGGTGAAGGGGGCATAAATGGTGGTGGAAGGAGACTTGACTTGGGGTGGTGAGCACACAGTATAATATGAAGATGATGTATTGTAGAACACTATGCCTGAAATCTATATAATTCAATAACCAATAAATTCAATTAAAAAGGATAAACAATTAAAATATAAAAAAATAAGAGATTTCTGTTTCAAATGACTCTGTATCAAGTAAACCATATTGTGCTATGTCTCTGTGACACTGAATAATCTGAGATTAGCATGAGTTGCTAAACCATACACACAAACCGTACAGTATTTAATTAAACACCAGAAATGCCATGATGAATAAACACTGAGATGTCCATTATTTGCTTATAAATTTAAGTCATTTCAGTAAAGTATATCACAAGCAAGCATAACACTGATACCTCCAATGTAGAAATTAGACACTGAGTCAGGTGCTGGAAGGATTATACATGGCATGGGATCCTGGGAGCCATCCTGCCGCACAGACCTTCCAGTAAAGGGGGTGGGAGGAGCACCGGCCAGCCTCAGAAGGCTCCCATTCCTCTCCTGACCAGGCTAAGATGGGTGTGCGTCACAGTGCAATACCAAACAATTGGTCCTTTAATTCTATATTTGCCATTCTTGAGGAGTGTCATGTTCTCAATTCTATACACTCATTGACATACATATGCTGATATTTACTACGGACATTCTTAAATAGCAAATTTATTGCTATCAAGTGATTGTTATAATTCAAGTAATGTTTACCGTATTTAAGCATTTTGTTCTACAATGAGGTGCTATGTGATGCATTTAATTTTGTTTGTTTTTTGCACCAACCTTGTAAAAACTTGTTTACTTTAAGGAGTTAATGCAGTGTAAACTTTTTTAAGTTAGGTAATACAACATAATGCTCTTGTCTGTCTTAAAATTCAGTTAATCCCTCAAATGTTATTTATTGAAATAATAAAATTTCTGGAGTCTGAGAAATTCTGGGCAGTTCTAAAGAATGTACTAAATTGGTCTATTGAATTTCCTACTGGGGATCCATTCATCGTCCCACACATAATGCTCTCTGAAGATTTAAAAGGAACTTAATAAAGTGTAGCAAAAGGCTCGGCACAGTTCTGAGAATAAAAAGTATTTCACCCAAAATCCTTGAGTTTTATTCAAGGGATCTATTAAATCAATTAAATTTATAATACTTTATTTCAATAGAAGTAGGATAAACTCAGAATAAGTTACATTTATGAACTAACATTATTCAGGTAGATTATTTGGCTCATTTTTAAAAGTCACCTTAAGGCCACAAAATGCCTGAAACATTATGACACTTATCACCCCTTTATGTTATATGAGTAAATAGGGTGAGATGTTTTACCATAACTATAATATATCCTTATACATAAAATAAAAACTATCTTTATCTGAAACACAATTTATGGTACTAAGTACTAGGAATGGTGATGCCCGCCCTCATGCAGTCCAGCAAAAGAGAATGATAATTAAACAATTCTGCAAACAAAGGTAAACGCACAGTTTGCTAACCGCTATGAGAATGACACGGTGCGACAGGAGCGTATTGGCTTTGACCCGGGCCGTGAGGCGGATGATGACTCCTCAGAGGTATTATTGTTGATGAAGTGGGATCGTGCAAATGTGTACATAACTCTGTCTGTACTTGCAGTGGCGAGCGGTTCTTGCTGTAGCTGCACGTCTCACAGCGTAGCCTTTTTCACAGCGATGCGCCCAGCAACACTCCAACCTTCAGCACTATTATCTCCATCACTTTTTGGCTACACTAAATAATTTAATAGAATATTATGTACATAATGAAAATTGATCTTACACTGCTAATGTACACACACCCTAAGATCCTGCCTTCCTATGGGCTTCCGCACATCCCTTCCTTGCAGTAAATATTCAGAGTTTCTTTAAGGTAACTATTCATACTTCACATTTTGAGAAATCTTAAGATAATATTTAGGAGTGAGTATTATTTTTGGTTGTTTTACCAAAGAAGAATGTTTTTGTGTGTTCTACTATCTTTTAGAGAAAATATGTTTTGGGAAAAAAAATGCCAAAATGTTTTGAATAAAAATTTCAACTTTGTAGTAGAAAGTTAGACATTAAAACACAACTCTCACTTTTGTAGTCAGATTGAACTTTTGGCATAACTTTTGGGTAATTTAAATGCTTTGCTTCATCAATAATAAAGGAATAAAAGTAATTACCTAACTATAGGGGTCCTATAAGAATTACAGAATTAATGTATTTATATTTCTGAGTCTAAGATGAAAGGTTCTAGATGACTGTTAAAATATTAGGATGAATGTTGTGCTTAATTTCATATACAGGTTAATAATCATCACTTTAGGTCAAAGGTTCATTATTGTGTTCATTTCTACATGAATGCAGAGGAAATTATTTATCTTCAGTATTCTGCTGACAGGAATTTTTAAAAATGTCATGAACCATACTGGGGATGGGAAGAAATGGTCTTTGACATTTTCTGACTCTGTGGCGCTATCTACAATGGCGATATTGTGCAAATGGCCTTCAAAATTTAAAGCAGCACTTCTGGGTCACAAGAAAAGAAAAAAGTACCTATCAAGACATAAATCATGTAGGCAATGAGAATTTAAAATCAGGTAATATGTATCAAAGAGAGCAGGAAAAATGGTATCATTGAAAAGATTACAATGACAAGCTTTTAAATTGCTGAATATCTACTAAAGTTTATTTTAAATATCGTAATGAAATGAAAATTATTTGAGATAAATGAAAATACCAATGAGAATCACTCATTTTAAGCAAATACTGATTTCCCTTAGAAAATGTTGTGTCTAACACTAGTTTATACTACAGGAGCCTTAATTTATAGCTAAAATATTATATTTTATAACCAAATGTTTGCTTATAGGACACATGATTTTTCCATGTTTTTGCTGTATGATTTAAACATGCGACACTACACAGACAGAGTTGCTGGAACTATAAATACTGTATAAGATTCACTGACATAGTCCAAGGTGCCTTCGGTGTGAGAAATCCCTGCTTAAAGGCTTTAAAGTGTTTTATATACTTCATTAATATTTATTTTTACTTTTGCTGGCTTTTGGAAAGAATGGAATCTCATGGTCAGATATAAAAATAAGAAAATTCCACCACCCCTTCGTGCTCCCCCACTGACCTCACTGGATGTAGTCAAGCAGCGTGTTCCCCGAGTGTTTGTGCAATTTTACCATGGACTCAAAAATAAAATCCTAGCTAATCCCATACCTCAATTAGAATGACAAACCTATTATAAAATTACATTACAAATCAATTTTTCACATTAGTCATATTTTTCTTCCTTTTAGGCATCTTAGGAATCATGAATAAGCAGAAGCCAATAATATTTTTTGAGGCTCAGAAACTGGTTCTAGGAAATATTACCTTCAATTAATTTGCAAAACAGAAATTAGGAGGAATTCTGAAATGAGCATAATATATATAATTTAAATATGTGGCTAGGATTTTAACTTAGTGACAAAAAATATCTTCCAAAGCTGTTGCTTGTTTTGCTGTGTGTGTGTGTGTGCGCGTGCGTGACAGGTGTCAGTGCTGGTTGAGGGAGGGTCTCGGAATGACGGCCAGTTAATTGCTCAGTTTCTGATATATTAGGCAGTGTATGGAGAACTTTATTACCTGTAGAATCATAGACACAGACAAGATTTTAATGATCATCTATCTAGTTATTAAAAATGTTTCTAAGAAAGAGGCTGTCAACTGCTACAAAGGGCATAAGTGAGAGGCTGAGCATGGCCCCTCCAACTGTCACTCAGAGACCGGGTCTGAGCTTACTTTTTATATGTAGCAATTCAATAAAATATTTCACTGGGAGAAATAATCTCAGCTGCTGAAAACCGGTTGAAATACACTGCTTTTCACTACGCTCTCTATTTAGAGATGAGGAATTGAGAGCCAGAGGGTCAAAGTGAATTTTATGTCATGAAGTTGGTGCTTTAAACTGAAATCATTCCATCGCTTTTCCTCCAGACCTCTAGGCTTTGGTGGCATATGTCCTAGGACCCTCTGCCCTGCTCCCTCTGCTGCAACTGCACTCACCTCCTGTTTTTCTTTTAATAATCCAAGCATGATCTTGCCTTCGAGACTTTGCCCTGATGCTCTCTATGATTGGAGATGATCTTTCCTGAGATAACTTTATAGCTTTCCTCCTTCTTATTTTTACTCCAATGTCAGCTTTTTAGTGAGGCCTTCTGGTTTTATTCTAGCATAATACATTGATTGCAAAAAATGGCTATAATTCTTTCTCTCCCTCTGAATATCCCTTGCAGTATGACTTCGTCTGCATGACGGCAGAGTTTAGAAGATTTTCACCCTTTGACTCTGGGATGACCTTTGACTTGCTTTAGGAAATAGTCTGCTGTGGAAGTACTAAGTTCTAATCCTAAGTGTAAGTCTTAAGAGAACTTGCACACTTATGCTTATACTGTTGGAGCCCTGTTACCACCAAGAACACAAGCCTGGGACAGGAGGATGAAAGACCTTGTGCATTACAGCAAAATCATTCCAGCTGAAGTTAACCTAGACTAGCAGCCTCCAGCCTACCAGCCACAGATATGAGTGAAACTGGCTGAGACCAGCCAAGACCAGCCAAGATTACTAGAACTACCCTGGCATTCCATGGATTCATAAAACAGCAAAGGGTTATTGTTTTAATCCAGCAAATTTTGGGGAAATTTGTTATGTAACAGGAGATAACTACTATTTCTGAGTTCCCTAGCAACAGGGTTTGAGACAAAGTTTAGGTAAGATTATGCAAAAACATGGAGGAAGTTAGTACTATAAACTGATAAGCTGGTCCTCTTGAGCTGATGACGGCCTCACAAGAAATATCACTGTTCTTTTGGGTTACTCAAGACATTTCCACTGCTTCTTGCAACCAACCATCAGGGAAAGGAAGAGCAAGCAATTTATATAATCTATTGACAATCTTGTATTTCTCACTCATCAAGGTTTACTGCATAGTGTATAAATTTCCACACACTTACAGTCTGTGATACACAGTTCTTCCAGGCTACCAGTGGTGAAGACAGAACCTCCATTAGTCAATTAAGCTGGCCCAGAGCACTAGGGCTGTTGAGGCTCAGTCTGTTTTGGGCATGTGGAAGACCTACCCTCATTCCTGAGATAGTCCAAGTACAGTCAGTGGGATTAAGAGATGAAGAGACAGTGGGAATGTCTGCATGTGTATGACTCAGGACTCTCATGGTTTGGGCAAACCACCATTATTGCGACGGCAGCTAGGACAAAACCCAGGGCTAGGTGGGTTCTATAGGACCGTAGGATCTGAGATGTATACACCAGTTTCAGTGTACATCCCTAAATGCCTGGCCAAACTCCAGACCCCCTTCATGCTGAGCCAACATACTTCTTTCATGCTCTGATTTTCTTCTTAGCTTTTTTCACATTTATCATATTATATATTTTAATTTTATATTATATATTACTTTCCTCCATTATTATTTAAACTCCAATGAAGAAAGGAAATTTTACATGATTAATTTACTAATGTTTCTTCAAAAGTTACGACAGTGCTTAAGACATAGTGAATTCTCAATAAACTTTGATTATTGAAGGAAAATAAGAAATTTTAAACAAATATATTACTACCTAAGTGTTCAAATAATATTAAACTATTTGCAATCCTTTAAGAATTAAGCAATTCTTTAAAAAATATTATTTTCAATTATGAAATAGTAGGCATATTTTCATTACTAAATTCTACTAATAAGAATTACTCTTAAAGAAAACATCTGCCCCCTTTTCACAAATACATGGTGATCTAATTGGAGAGAGAACTTAAGTGATTATTTTTAGACACAAAAATTGGGGCATCACCTTCTCACAAGATTACTTTTTTTTGATTATTATGTAATCAGTTATTCACTTAGCTTGCAAATTTAGGCAAAAAAATCTTGATTAAAATTACCACTGTTATTTTAAAATAATGTGATTCTGCTTCTTACCGAGAACCAGCAACTCATTCCTCCATACACATCCAAAGGGCTTTCGTGATTAAAACATTAAGTTATTTAATCCTTCAGTTCCCCATAAATGTATAGCATATGTTGAAAATATAGCAGCACGTCGCTCTTTAAAATAGATTTTCTACTTATCATTCTTCCTCAAAATTTTAACCAGGGTTACTTGTCTTTATGCAAGCATTAAAGATGCTCAATAAAATACATTATTTGTGCTCCCTGTGTTATGTTCATTTCCAGTTTTTGAAATATTGTTAACCTTCCCTGCATATGCTTGTGACATTAATAACAAAGAAAAGTTTATAATCTCCATAGGATAACTGGTTAGCTCAATTGTGCCCTGTTACCTTAATTTCAAATTTTTTTTTTCACATGGAGCTTTTATATAGTAAGAGAAATTATAGTTCATCAAAGTGAATAAAATATTACTCATTAAATAATTAATGTTAATCATCTATATCAATCCTTGTTTGGCTTATTTGTACTTCTCTACAAAATTTCTCAATTTGATATAGCAACAAGAAAAATAAAGTACCTAGGAATAAACCTAACCAAGGAGGTAAAAGACCTGTGCTCAGAAAACTACACAACACTGAAGAAAGAAATTAAGGAAGACACAAACAAATGGAAGCATGTACCATGCTCATGGATTGGAAGAATTAACATCATCAAAATGGCCATACTACCCAAAGCAATTTATAGATTCAATGCAATCCCTATTAGAGTACCCATGACATATTTCACAGATATAGAACAAACATTTCAGAAATTTATATGGAACCATAAACAACCCCGAATAGCTGCAGCAATTTTGAGAAAGAAGAACAAAGCAGGAGGGATCACAATACCTGATATCAAACTGTATTACAAGGCCACTGTAATCAAAACAGCCTGGTACTGGCATAAAAACAGTCACATAGACCAATGGAACAGAACAGAGAGCCCAGAAATAAACTCAAGTCTTTATGGTCAATTAATATTTGACAAAGGAGGCAGGAGCATAAAATGGAGCAAAAACAGCCTCTTCAACAGATGGTGTTGGGAGATCTGGACAGCTACGTGCAAAAAAATGAAACTCGATCACCAACTTACGCCATACACGAAAATAAACTCAAGATGGATATAAGACTTAAATATAAGTTGTAACACCATAAAAGTCCTCGAGGAAAACATTGACCAGAAGATCTCAGACATTCCACGCAGCAACATCCTCACAGACACATCCCCTAAAGCAAGGGACATAAAGGAAAGAATAAACAAATGGGACCTCATCAAAATAAAAAGCTTCTGCATGGCTAAAGAAAACAGCACCAAATTACAAAGAGTACCAACAGTATGGGAAAACATATTTGCCAACGATACCTCAGACAAGGGCCTGATCTCCAAAATATATAAAGAACTCACACAACTCTACTTCAGGAAGACAAACAACTCAATTAAAAAATGGGCAAAGGACTTGAACAGACACTTCTCCAAGGAAGACATACAGAGGGCCCAGAGACATATGAAAAGATGCTCAGCATCACTAGCCATCAGAGAGATGCAAATTAAAACCACAATGAGTTACCATCTCACACCAGTCAGAGGGGCCAACATAAACAAATCCACAAACAAATGTTGGAGAGGATGCAGAGAAAAGGGAACCCTAGTGCACTGTTGGTGGGAATGCAGACTGGTGAGGCCACTGTGGAAAACAGTATGGAATCTCCTCAGAAAACTAAAAATGGAACTGCCCTTTGACCCAGCAATTCTGCTGCTGGGATTATACCCTAAGAACCCTGAAACACCCATCCAAAAGAACCTATGCACCCCAATGTTCATAGCAGCACAATTTACAATAGCCAAGCATTGGAAGCAACCTAAGTGCCCATCAGCAAACGAGTGGATCCAAAAACTATGGTATATTTACACAATGGAATTCTACGCAGCAGAGAGAAAGAAGGAGCTTATACCCTTTGCAACAGCATGGATGGAACTGGAGAGCATTATGCTAAGTGAAATAAGCCAGGAGGTGAGGGACAAATACCATATGATCTCACCTGAAACTGGAACATAAGCAACAGAAGAAAAAAGCAAACAAAATATAACCAGAGACATTGAAGTTAAGAACAATCTAACAATAGCCAGGGGGGAGTGGGGTGGGGACAGTGGGAAGAGGGGATTGCAGGAACTACTATAAAGGACACATGGACAAAATCAAGGGGGAGGGTGGAGGTGGGGGAGGTAAGTGGGTTCAGCTGGGGTGGGGTGGAGGGATGGGGAGAAAAGGCATACAACTGTAATTGAATAACAATAAAAATTTTAAAAAGGTGCTGAGAATTATTAGTGATCAAAAATGAAGAAGGCAAGTTGAAATCAGCATAAAATGCAATTTTAGTCTCATCTGAAATCAAATTTTAACAAAAATCAATTTGATTATATCAAGTGTTGAAGAGCCAGACATGTACTAGAGTTTTTTTCTATAAGTAAGCAAAGAACTTCCAGTTTTAATTTTTTTTAACATTTAAAAAAAAATATTGAACCAATTTTTTAAAAGTTAGAGTGGGTTAATTTACAAAGAAATAGGCAAATTAAAATATCAGCCCTTCCGTGTCAGGCTAA
Source organism: Desmodus rotundus (assembly GCF_022682495.2). Taxonomy (NCBI): domain Eukaryota; kingdom Metazoa; phylum Chordata; class Mammalia; order Chiroptera; family Phyllostomidae; genus Desmodus; species Desmodus rotundus. The sequence continues at coordinate 136,080,754 of NC_071387.1, forward strand.
GAAGGCCAATAGTTGCCACTTAAACAGCAGAATTGCACAATCAATCTTTTTACCTCTATTTGATGGTACAGAAATGTAAAAGTCATACAACATCCATTGAGGTCATCCCTTCCCTCTAGAGTAGAATTCATACAATTGCTTCTTAGGTCAGTACTCAGTCTTTTAAAAATCACAGTGGGAGGGGAGAATGGGGGAAAGAAGGGGGAAGGGTTTTCAGGAACATCTATAAAGGACACATGGACAAAAGCAAAGGGGGGTAGGATTGAGGGTGGGAGGTGGGGATGGCTGGGGTGGGGGGTGTGGTGGGGAGAAAATGGAGACAACTGTGTTTGAACAACAATAAAAAAAAGTATGACCTAAAAAAATAAATCACTAGTTATATTTGAAATATATCTACAACTACTCTAATAATAACAGAAGTTTTAAAACAATTCTTACATGAAATACCTTAAAAGAATTTTGTGGCACACTGGACCGATTAACGAAACCACAAAGATGAAGAGTAATGAAGAGTTACAGTCTCTTGTTTGTGGAAATCACCCAAATGAAATATTTTCTCTAATTAATTATCCTTGTTTCTTGTAATTTATTAGCAGAGATTAATTACGAGAAGCTGAGTGCACCATTTTTTGGTTCTTTGTTGTAGCTGTCAGCTTAAGAGTTCATGACTGTAAGTGTAAAGCAAAATATGATTACGCTCACCAATTCTGGAATGGGGGGAAAAGTCTGTTGTTAAAGCATTTCTCTGTTTTTACTTTCAAGTCAAGACAAAAAATTCACAGCAGTTTAAAGGATCATGAATGACTAAACGTGGTTACTGTGTCACTTTTCACAAAAAGAAAAACAAAATGAAAAACTGGTATATCCATGTAAAGAAATATTGTATAGTAGTCATAACTGATTTATAGTGACACAGGAATTATAGCTAATTATCAATATTATACTAGTTATAAAGGTATGTCCCAAACATAACATAAGGCATACTATAACTTACGTAAAGCTAAAAAATCCTAAAATTTAAAGATGTTCTTTTCAGCAATACACACATAAGTATAGTCATAAAGTTACAAGAAAGGGACATAAGAGATTAAACTTTAAGGAGTAGTTAAGTCAGACTGGGAAACACCACGAGTACACCGGTTGAGGGATTGCCATACGGTTCAAAGTAGGGCTCTTTTGGTGGTTGTTTTGTTTTGTTTTGTCAATATCCTTACTTTGGTTTTAGGTGATCAGTTTGTGGGTATTTATTTGATCATTTAAAATAACTAGCAATGCATAAAAGTGGGCCTACTTGGATCAATGCTTGTGTCGTGCAACAAGGATGATGATTAATGCATTTCTACACACGTATAATCTAAAAATAAACCAAAAATGACTCTGAGACCCAATTTACGTTTTTACCAAAAGCTCTCTTGGTTAATGCTGTTAAAGTGTGATTAGATACTGCACCAATGGAGTCTGCAGGAAATGTGGTCTCAGGAAAGGCAGAATCCTGAGTCCTAGTGGAAATAGAATGATTTGGATTTATTTAAAATTAATTCCTTGAAGAGCTCCTCTCCCTGCATTCAACAACAGTGTGAGGAGAGGGTGTGATGGCGTGACATTGAATTTTTGGCTCCCTTCCCTATTTTCCTTCTTTTGACCTGTGGTTTTCAAAGGGAGCCCTTAACCAGAAGCATCGGCATCTTATTGCCTGGGGAACTTGTTAGAAATTCTCTGGCCCCATTCCGTATCTTCTGGATTGGAAATCCCGGGAGCAGATTCAGCAGTTTGCGTTATACCGAGCCTTTCAAGTGATTCTGACCCATTCTAGTGTTTGAAAGGCACTGCTCTTGATTTTGATTCCTGTACTTGTTCTCTCTACCTTTATTGTTTATTCTTACCCTCCCATTTCAGGTTAAATTTAATTTTAACTAAATATGTTATGGCAGTAATTTTCTATTAGGTTTCTGTGAATTCAAAGCTGTTCATCTTTTAATTCTTTCCCATTTGGAGCCAAAGCAGCCTTCTAAATACAAAACTATTGAGATTAAAATGTTTCAATGCCTAACAACTGACCTTAGCCTTACAACTAAACTCCTTATCGCAGGGTACAAATTCTTTCACAATTTGGCAATGTCTTTCCCTTGTGATTCATCTTTCTTTTATACCATTAGATTTATTTTCAAACATACTAAACTTTCAATGACATATGCTCTTCCCTATCTAGTGCACGGCATATGCTGACAGCTTTTCTGCACCTTCCTTCTTATCCTCCTCATTACTTTTGACCGGTAACTTCTAGTCCTGATTTAATTCTTACTATAAAACTCCTTATCTCTTGGAATTCTTCTTGATCCCCTGAGGTTTCCCTTGTTATCCCTTGTTATAACCTGTTTCCCTTGTTATCTACCGCCCCCATTTTTAACATTCATTACACTTAATTATAATTGATTTTTAAATTGTACATCCTAATAAATCTCAGGTTAGGTTTTGTCTGCTTGAATCCCAAGAATTAGTACTTCAGTTTTCTTACCATTAAAATAAAGATATAATTCTATTCCTAGGGTAGATATGAAAATAAAGTGAAATCATAGACATAGTACAGTGCCATTATTCATTCCAATGTGTTGAATGAATGAAATTTAACCATGCCCTATCACTGTAAGTTGCAAATTTTATACTTAATACCATGTTAGCCATGTAATAAAAATGTGTAACTCTTTGGGTTATGCTTAAATGTGTGTAAATTAGGAAGATAACTATCTAAAGGAGTTACCTGTGCAGTGAATGGTGTCTTTTTAAATGTATGTGAGGATCATTCACTTTATCCCTGTATGTAATATGTAGGTTAATTGACATGTGGGCTTTACAGAAAGCCCATTGGGTGCTATCTAAAAAAAGAAAAAAAATCTGTCTGCTGGTAGACTGCCCAGGAAAAAGCATGATGCAATGAAAACCAATAAAATAAAAGCTTCATTTGACATTGCAATCACAGATTTTTGGATAATGAGTCTAGCTACTTTTCTTGATGATGTGCTGGTTTTGGAGGCACTCCAAAATTTTATTCAGATGAACTCAGAAGTTGAATTTGTCATAATCAGTAGGTGCTAAATGGCTGGAATTGAATCTTTGGAAAATAAAGGTAAACTTGATGAGTAAACATGGTGTGTGCTGCACTTGGTGCACTGGTCTCAAACTAAGCTAGCCAATTTTTGAATCTGCAAGAAAGGAGTTATAGACATATAATGTATATTGCATACATACACTACATATATAATCAAGGAGGTTACTCTTAAACAATATCATTTCTTATTAAAATGAAAATGTCTAGCAACATGCTTGCTTTCTTTCATAACCAAGGAAGTGTGTTTGTTTTCCTTTTTCTCATGAGAGTTTTTAAATAGTGCAATGTGTTTTGCTCTATCTATCCTGGAACTTTATCATTTAAAATGTGTCATGTTGTGATAAATCGTTTGGTGTTGAATCAATTGGATTTTGCTGTGCTTTTCCACAAAGCCAGTGAGAAGTGGATGATGAAATCTAGCATGACAAATTACAAAAGATGAGGCCTGGGGTTGACCAAAATCAGTACTCATTTGTTTACTTTAGAAGACAGAATGTGTTAAAATGAACTAAGGCAGCATTAGCTGCAAGTGCAATAAGGCAGGGGTATCAAAAAGGAAAATAAAGGGTACTCACAGTACAATAGCTACAATAGCTAGTACAAGGACTTGGCTAAACAAAGATATCATGTGTAACTTAGAACATTTACAATTTGTTAAATATATATTCTTTATAAACAACTCAAAGATTTGTGTGTAAACATATGTGTAAATCACCTCCTTTATGAGCAACTGGAAAACAGTTATATTCTCCACTCAATATGCAAATTGCAAATGCAAATACTCAAAGTTGAGAAGATTTTCCTCTGGATACCAGAATTGGTTGAGAGATGGAGATACAAATTCTTATGTTTAAGCATACCTCTAGGAGGGGACTCCTAAGAGCACAAGCTTTTGCTTTTGCATTAAGCTCTTCTGTCTTGAAGTTGTTGAACAGAAAGTTGTTTGAAGGAAAGCCCCTGAGGGCCTCGTGATTTTCTTTGCCTTTTATTGTGGAAGATAGGTCGGCTCTCCCTGGAGGCTATCATGCTGCTTCTCATCCTGTGTCTCAGAATTCTTTTCCTGCCTTTGGATATTTTTGAACTGAAACTGACAGCCCATACAGAGGAGAAGGGATCCCTAAACTTAACCTTGAAAAGTTCTGGTCAAATATTTCTTCTTCTTATTCTAACTTTATACTCAAAGTCTCATTTTTTTTTCTTCTTCTTTTTTTTTTTTTTTGTGTGTGTGTGTGTGTGTGTGTGTGTGTCAGGAAAAATGTTGGCAGAAGAGCCTTCATGGTTGGTTATGCATTTCTTTACAGAAGGTTAGTGTTTGAGCTCTACTGCTTCCTTCCAGGCAAATGATAGCTCAAATTTCCTTTTAAGTAACTCTAGAGGACTGCTCAAGCACCTTTGTGATATTGAAAATTTTTATTTCTCTGATTTTGAAATACATGCAGAATTCAACTATTTTCCATTATTGTAAGACTCCATGCTAGTCTATAGCCCCATAATTTATTGCCTGTTAAGATTCTATTGTGATAATAGATTCTTAATAATATTCTTAATAATATTATCACAATAGAATCTTAACTATCTCTCTGCTTCTGCCCTGATTGCTTTTCTGTTTGTTTTTAAAAATTAAGCCAGGCTGATACTATGAAAATATAAGTGAGTTCATGTCAGTCTTCTTCCCAGACCTTACCATGACTTCTCATCTCAGTCTGAGAAAAAACAAGCCGTGAATATGATATTTGAGGGTCTGCATGATCCAGTTCCCCCAACACTTCTTCCACTTTTTCTCACATTGACTCAGCTGCATTGGCTTCCTCTCTACTCTAAATCAAGCAGGGCTGTTCTCAACTCAGAGACTTTACATTTGCCAGTCCCTTCACAGAGAATGCCCCTTCATAGATGTACATGAGCTCAACCCTTATTTCTTTTAGGTCTTTACTACAAAATTGGGTTTTCAGTGAAACTTTCCTGACCACCCTTCCATGACTTCCAAAGTCACTGGTGATTTCTATTATTTGTTGTTTTTTAAATTTATTTTCTTTGTTTTAAAGATTATATTTATTTATATAATCTGAGCAGAAGTGAGGTAGAAAGAGTGGGAGAGAAACTTCAATGTGTGGTTGCCTCTTGTGCGTCCCCTACTGGGGACCTGGCCTGCAACCCAGGCATGTGCCCTGACTGGGAATCAAACTGGTGACCCTTTGGTGTGCAGGCTGGAGCTCAATCCCCTGAGCCACACCAGCCAAGGCTATTTGTTGTTGTTGTTGTTGTTTTAAATAAACATTTAATTTTAGACTTGATTTAGATTTATAGAAAAGTCGTAAAATAATACCAAGGGTTTCTGTTAGCCTTATACATAGGTTTCCTTATTATTAACATCCTGTATTAGTATGGTACATTTGTCACAGTTAACAAACTGATATTGATACATTATTAACTTAAGTCCATGTTTTATTCAGATTATATTAGTTTTTAAACCTCATCTCCTTTTTTTTGTTTTAATATCCCAATCAGGATACCCCATTATACTTAGTCCTCATATCAAATTAGGTTCCCCTGCCTATGAGTTCCTCAGATGCCTCTTGATTTGGATCCATGACAGGCCTGGGGAGTACCACGTAGTTTGTACAATGTCCCTGAAGTGTCTTTGTCTGAAGTTTTCTCATGATTATTTTAGGGTTATGGGTTTTTGGTAGGAAGACAGTAGGATAAAGTGCCATTCTCATAAAATCATATCTAGGGTGGATGCTGTGTGACGTCACAGATAAGGCTTCTGTGACATGAAACCAAGGTTGTGTTAGTCATGTTTCTCCCTCTAAAGTTGCTCTGCTTGCTCCGTTCCCGTATGCGCTGTTTGGAAGGAGGTCACTATCGTAGCCTGTAGTCAGGGAGAGGGAGAGTTACACTTTACCCCAGTGTGTTTCAACCTTTTGTATCTCACAACACACATAAACTAATTGCTAAAATTCTGCAGCACACCCAAACATATAATTTTTGCCAACCTGATAAAAATAGGTATAATTTTGATGCTTTTTTGCTCCAAAGTGGCTTTTCAAAAAATATCAGATGCCTATACTTGTATATAAGGATTTCTGGTACATGAATTAACCAATCTGACACAATCTTATTATGTGGCATGGCCAATAAGATGCAATTCTATTATATGACCTATATGTTTATGGTTCAAGGCAGGGAATTCACCCTGGCAGCTATTATTGTGTTGGCTGTTGTCTTTTTTTTTTTAATTTAACAATCTAAGAGAAAGGAGGTCAGTGCCTCTGACTAAATAGTTATATATTGCATGTTTTAAAAATTCTTGTGGCACGCCGGTCGAAAATTTTTCCTCTAGCCCCTTCAGGGAACACTATCAGCATAGGTTATTTGGAGTTCTTCAGGATGGGAAATTTCTCTATTCTCCTTGACTTTTAAAAATCATTTACTCTTTTATTTATATCATTGTGGATTAGTAGATATACATTTTATATTTTGAGTGGGTTACAATGAAATACTTAATTTTTTTAATTTTTTGCTTAATTTTGCCCAGCCTTGGCCATTGGAGCTCTTACACTTGGCTTTGGTGTCCTTTTGACATGCTCTCTCTTTCTTTTTAACATTTCTTTGCTTTCCGGATTTACAAGACACTCAACATGCATTTTGTGTATTCCATTCCTTCCAGTCCTAGAATCAATCATAAGTGTCCAGTTCCTTCTTTGGAGAATGGTTTTGGAAACCAAGACCTGGGTGGTAGCTGTGATCATTGCTGGTGGGTGCTGTTGCTTCCCGGCTCCCTCAGAAGTCAGAGCAACAAAATAAATGTATGTGTACTAACTCAGGCACATGTATATACAGATCTATAAATATTTCTGTGTGCATCCACCTGTGTCTATATTAAAGTAAACACAAGTCCGTGTTGATGCACAATCTAGTACTACATGGATCTTTCCTGCCTTGTCCCGTTGGTTGTCTCTAGCCTCCTACTCTAACAGTGAGAAACCTGGTTTCCACCCTCTGTGATTCACCTGCTTAATTTTCCAATTACAGTTTGCATATACAGCAGATCTTCAGCATAATTTCATTGTCAACTTCATGAGATACTGTAAGAACTTAACTCTTGTTTAGGCCCACTAACCTATGGTAAAATTGGTTTCATTACACGTTGTTTCACTTAAAGTCACAGAAACCTATCAATGATATTAAGTGAGGACTTACTACTGTATAGCAGTTGTCAAATTCTTAGGCAATAACTGCAAGGAAAAATAACTTTGTCAACTATAATATGGTACTTATGTTCAGTTCCCTTTGCCTATAGTCTCATAGTCTCCATTTATTTCCTCAATGTCTTACATCCATGGATTTTTCCTCACCCATTTGACTGAGGTGGTTTTACCCATTTGCAATACAGTCAGGTCTTTTTGTTGTTGTTGTTACAGTTTGCTTCTATGCTGAGACTACCCCAACTTCCTAAAATATTTTTTAAAATATCAGTAAGATTTTTTTGTCCTGCAAAGCTCTATGATTTTTGACAAACAAATAGTTGCATGTACCTGCCATTACATTAGGACGGTAAATAATTTTATCCCCTTGTATATCTCCTGTTCTTCATCTACTCAGCCCTCTCTCCCCCTAACCCCCAGCAACCACCAATGTGTTTGTCTCTGTAGTTTTGTGTTTTCTAGAAAGTAATATGAAATTGAAAAACACAGTCATATTTTCAGACTTCTTTCAGTGAGAAATAAACATTTGTGGTTTATTCATGCCTTTTCATAGTTTGATAGTTGATACCTTACTATCACTGAATGATGTTCCATCGTATGGGACATCAGTTTGTTTATCTAAACGTCCATCTTGATTTCTCTCAGTTTTTGGAGATAATGGATAAAATCTGTGTAAACATTGGTATGCAAGTTTGTGTGTGAACATCAATTTTGAATAACTTAGGTAAATACTGAGGAGTAGGGCTGCTGGATCATATGATAAGTTATGTTTAGTTTTTTAATAATCTTCCAAAACAGCTATGAACAAGATTTTTAGTTTGTCTACATCTTCTCCAGCAAATTGTATTCTCAGTTTTTAATTTTATTTGTATCTATTCTAGTAGCTGTATAGTATTATCACATTATTGTTTTAATTTGCATTTCCCTAATGACAAGTGATAAGCATCTTTTCATAAGTTTATTTTATATGTATATTAAAAGCTTATTTTTATAGATCTGTATAAATACTTCTTGGGTGAAGTATCTATATCTTCTTGGGATACTTCACCCAAGAAGTATCTATATAGATCTCTTCCACATTTACAATTGGATTATTTGTTTTCTTGCTGTTGAGTTTTAAGATTTCTTTGTTTATTTTGTATAAACACTTTATCACATCCTTATCAGGTATTTAAAAAATATATTTTCCAATCTGATGCTTATATTTTTACCTTTTTTTGTTCTCTCTCTAATGCTCTCAAATGTATCCCTTTGGAAACAAGACTTAGTTGTAGGAACTGGTGGGGCAAAGTGGAACAAGCTATGTCCTTCCTATTTGTCAGTCACAGTGATGTAAATATTCTCAACTTACTTTCTCTCAGTCATTCTGGCTGCAATAATATTCTGTAATAATTGCTGGATTAAATGACTTATTTTTGTTGCTCTACTTTTAAGAATACATATATCTATTACAACTTCATTTAGGAGGACAATGTTTGATAGCATATATGATTACATATTTAGTTGAAGAACTGCATATATATTTATAATTAAATGTGGGTTGAACTAGCATACTTGTTTCATATACTATTTTTGGAAAACACTGAACTTGGAGTTAGAATTTCTAGATTAAAATCATTGAGCTTTTGTTAACCTATGATACCTCAGATCAATTACCTTTCTTAATCTCAGTTTCCTCAGATTCAAGTTTACTAGGTTATCTCCAGTGGCAGTCCTCTTCCAAGGTGTTCTGTGCCTTTTCCAGCTTGCTATGTTGCTGCCCGTGTTTTCTGATAAGAAAGAGATTGACATGGAGGAAAGATAGGTAAGAGGTATGTTTGGGATTTGGAAAGACATTATTGTAGTTCTTAAGAATTGGATATTATAGGACTTTTTTTCTAATATCATCTTGAGTTGTCTTACTAAAATTAAATACAAATATAAATTCAGGTGTTTTTGTGTTAGTTGAGATTACCAAGTAATGCTTTTTTAAGAATGTTTATCTCACATAGCTGATTTGGATTCCAATTTAGCTTGCTTTTTTATGAGGTGTATAAAGATATCTTGATTTATCTACATGGCTGATGGAGGAATATCTATTCCTAGTATCAATTTAACCATTTACTTCTCTGTTGTCCTCATATCTTAGTCGGAAATATTTGTAATAAATATTTCTTGAGGTTTCATTGATTTTTTTCTAGAAACATGTTTTCAGTCAATCCTCACAATAACCCTTTTGAGACTGTCTTCATATTGTCACAATTTTAAGGTAAACCCCCCCCAGAAGATTATAAAGTGAATGTAAATTAATCAAAATTAGCTTCATTTATGCTTTCTGTTTTATTAATCTTTCCATTAATCTCTATGTGATGATATTAATATGGGAGTTACAAGCACTGATGCCAACTGGGGTGGGCAGATAATGTAAGTGATACTAACTGGGTGGGAGAAAGACAGCAAAAACATCGTGATAAACAGGAACTTATAAGTGGTCTTTGGCCATTGTTGCCCATTTACAAATAAGATGTTTTCAAATGCACCAGAAAGCCTTCTCTTTCTTTTTTCCTCCTTCTCATTCTTATGAAAGAATAAAAATAAAGCAAGAATTCAGACCTGTATTTGAAATATTCAAATTATTCAATGTTTGCAACTAGTTCAAAATTTTTATGACATATGGTGGACCAACTACATCTGTTGTATTTTCTGCCTGCAACTTGTGTACTAGGAGTTTGATGTGTGTTTTGAAGAGATAGCAGGAAGAATTGTATTGTCGCTTTGCATCCACCAGCATACATACACTGGACAGGTGCCTTCCACAGAGCACTAACTATGCCATTCTGTGTATTTACCCCCACTGGGTTCATATTTTGTCACTTACTTTACAGTATCTCTGTTTTATTCCATCAGAACTCATAAAATGTTTTACCAATGCACAATACAGAGCTCCCAATTATCATAACATGTACTAGGAAGATAAAAGTCATTGAAAATGTCACCTTTAGATGACTAAAATAAAAAGACATGTAGAAATTAAATCATGTTTAATTTACTTTGAGAGCCTGTTCTCAACTTGCCATAAAAGTTAAATAAAAAGAGAAGCAGTAAACAACAGTCTTCCTGATGGGTGTTTCTTGTCAACAACATTATTAAAAATAAAAACTCAGGTACCAAACACATCATACCGAATATTTCATAGTAGGACGGACCTGCTCACCTGTAGAGCTCCTGGCCCATTGACTCAATTTTAATATGTTAGCAGTCCACAGCTACCTTTTAGATAAGAACACATAATATCTCATTTTATTGGTAAGGGATTTGTAGCCAGAGAGGCAAAATGACTTCCCAAAGCCACATAGAGATTTTTTCTTTTTTACATATACTGAGTGATTACTGTTATTATAGAATATGAATTTAAAATTTAACCATTTAAATATCATAGAAACATTAAAAAAGTGCCTCTTTTTTAAAATGAGCTCATGGACAATCTATATTAATATAAAGATTTTAGAAGTTTCCAGGCTGTTTCTCCATTTTAATGACAAAGAGAGCGAAACCAGAGTATTTGAGAAGATAAGTGTACAAAAAGACACGGCAAATAAGACTCCTTTGCAACACCAGCTCAGTGTGTGGGGGGAGGTATGTTTCGTTGGCATACGGGTCACCATTAGGGTTTCCATTGGGCAGTACACAGCTCTCTCTGGTTGAGAAGCTCATCTAGATTTCCTGATTTATTTTCTCTTTATCTACCTGATCTTGTAGCTTCTTGTTTGAAATGCATCTGTAGTTTTGCCAGGCTGTCCATTCTGATTTCAATTGAAAAAGTATTTTCTATTGTGTGATTTCTTTCTTTTTCATGTATCAATCTGATTTCTGATTTTTGAGTTATAGTAGTATGAACTACCTGCCCATCCAATTTCATACCAAGGTGTAGAGAGATTGAAGGCTCACTAAATTACATTAAAAAAAATAAAATCCTTTGGGTAACTTCTTTCCATATGGATGTAGTTTTTCTCCTGATTAAACCATTCACATATCCAACTACTTCATATATCCATCAGGAAATACATTTGTGAATATAACCCACTGATCTTTAAATAGTCTGAATTGGATGTTATGAATTTGGAAATTAGCATATCTATTTCTATTTGTGACTTGACAAACTATGGCAACTTTCACAAGTCATCTAGTTTATTTAAATGATGTAAAAATGCTAATCTTAAAGCATATTGACATATCTTTAATAGTTGGAAATGTGCTTGGATTTTTATTATTATGGAACTTCCTGAAATGGTAAATGCTGTATAATAATTTATTGCTCTAAACATTCCACACAACACTTTGATTAGCAACTAAGGGTTTCTATTTGGAAAATTTCCTAGAAAGGAAAAAAGAACTATCTTTAACTTCTATGGGACTTTTGTTAAATTAAATAAATTCCCCACTTCCAAAGGACCTTTTAATGTCCTCTGTCAGAAAATTATAATAGTGTATTTGATTTGTACAAATAGAACAATTTATCACTACTTGCTGGAAAACTACCATCTATTATACCCAATGTGCCAAGTCTCTCCGTAGGTGTATGTAGTATACATTTATACATCTGTGGGTAGAAGTTTTGGTGGGGAAGGGGCATTTTTCCTGAGGACAGTAGCAACAAGGCCAGTGGCACAGTAATATGCCTCATGCAAATGTCTTGCAGACATCAATAAGATGTCCAGAGTGGAAAACATGAATATGTTTTTCCTGTGCTTGGTCTGACCCTTGTTAAATTCCCAAAATAAGCAAAGGAGATTTTGAAGGGAATTACAAAAGTAGTTAACCACCAAAATTAAGCTTTTATATCACTCTACTCTGATTATAAATATTGCTAGGTACATAAGATCTTCTTTCTCCTTCACAGGAGGATTTAAGTCAACTTTCATGGTGTGCTCCATTCACAACTCTTTTATCATTATTGGAAGACATAAGACACTGTGTCTTATATGGTCTACGTCAAGCCCATGTAGGTGTATTTCCAATCATTCATTTCCAAGTGATCCTGTCATCTTAAGTGTCACATTGTTTACACATAGGTAATCGTTAGACAACCTTAGACAATTATTAAAAAGTAGAAAATTTTCATAAATTTTTTCACTTCATTTCCATGGAACCATTTCCTTCTTCCTCCCTTTGGACATTTAATGTCCAAAAGAAGACAATATACCTCTTTTATCCAGATCATTCAAAATTCGAGAAGCACCATGTTTTTCACAGAACTATTGTAGGTGGGGATGCAGATGTGGTTGGGGGAAATTGTAGAAAATAGTCAGTAGCAAACTGCCTAAGATATGCCTTCTTTATAGAGCCTACCCAAATAAATTTTTCAACCTTGTAATTAAAAAATGAAGAAATTCACATGCCTTCATTTCCTTGGCTTGCTTCCTCAGCAGGCTGTTTTGCTCCTGGAATTACTTGGTAACCACAGAAATGCAGTAATGAGAAGCTGCCATGGAAATCCTCAGAATTCTAGACAGTCTTACTTGGAAAATTCATTAGGGCTTTATTATCATATTGAGATCATCTTGTTTCAAACCTTGTCATTATTTCTTATCGCCTATAAAGAATTTTGCCATTCAAAGAATGCAGTAGTTTTTCCCATACTAAACTCATTAATTGGAAACATATTTTGATATTTCTGACCCTTACAAACTGTAGAAGTTCAGGATTGTTGGCTCTCTCATCAACACTAGATGCTGTACAGACTGCAAGGCAGTCACAAATGCTAGTGACTCTGTAGACCATTTGGTGCATGCTCCATGGCGACACTCACCTCACAGGGCTAATGCCCAGCACATGCACCACGGTCTAGGAGCTGTCATGGAGACCACATCTTTTGAAACCAGGATGAGGCTTTCTGAGGATTCTGTGTGTGGCATTTGCAGTGTTCACATCTTGTCTATTATTACCATTTATACAGTGCGATTTCAGTCATTTCTAAGATGCTGTATGTATTCTACTGAACTCATTTATAATTTCATTTTGAAACTTCCAGAGTTCAGCACATAACCCTGGCTTGTCACATGCTTTATTTTTTAAAGAGAATGAACTAGCTTTCTCAATTACTGTAAGATCTGGTTTCTCCTATTTCTTTTCTACTAACCCTACATTTGCTCTTCTTATGGCATTTAGTCATATATTTCTAAACTTTTTCACAGCAGCATCTTTATAATTGCATTTTTCTACTACAGATCATAGTTCAAGGCACAGATAATAAGTCGGTGTGAATGGAAATCCTCCCTCTCTCCCCACCACATCTCTTTCTCTTTCCTTTTAACATATTTTTACATATGATTTCATTAAGGACATAGATGTAAAGAAATTACTGGGCTAAAATTATCACATAATCCACTGATTCTTAGCAAGGTATGAAAGACTACAAGAATCATGTAGAAAAGAAGGAAATGAAAGAGTGGGGAGGAGAATGCATATATAGTGAATCTGATATGCTTTACCTGCTCAAAACACTATTATTAATTTATTCATATGATTTTCAAAGTGTGGTCCTAGATTCACAGCATCAGCATCAGCATCACCTGAGAGCTTGTGTGAAATGTGAATTTCTGAGTCCTATTCCAGTCCTGGTGAATTAGAGACTCTAGTCTAGGGACCAATAATCCAGTTTCTAACAAGCTCTCTTGGTGATTCTGAGGCATGCTGTTGTTTGAAAGTCACTCTAGTCCAGATCCCTACATTTACCCCCAGGAAAGAGACGACAGAGAAAGTATGTGGTGATTCAAGGTCATATAGTAAGTTAAGTTAAGTGTGCTTGTTTATATCGCAGGTTCTCTTTTACCATAACAACAGTTTGGAAGTTGCAAGTTTGCTTGTGACTTTGCTCGGCAATTATTGCTCTTCTGTGAATTCAACATACCCATGATATTTAATTTTACTTGCAGCAATCATTGAGCATGTAAAATAAAACATATACATAATACTTTGGAATATGAATTGACTGAATGATTTCTGAATATGAAGCTCTCATTCTTCCATTATGCTTCATTTCACGATTTAATTTTTAAAACCTAAAATCTTTGCCCTGGCTGGTGTGGCTCAGTGGATTGAGTGCTGGCCTGTGAACAGAAAGGTCACTGGTTCGATTCCTGGTCAGGGTATATGCTTGGGTTGTGGGCCAGGTCCCCAGTTGGGGGCATGTGAAAGGCAAATACTTGATGTGTCCTTTGCACATTGATGTTTCTCTCCCTCTCTTTCTCTGTCCCTTCCCCTCCCTCTAAAGTCAAATAAATAAAGTATTCTTTAAAAAGATAAGAAAGAATAGGGAAAAAACCCTAAAATCCTCTTACATTTATAGTTAATATAAAATTAAAGCAGAACTACTCAAATTATATTTTCTTTTATTAAAACATCCATATTCATTTTTGATAGCATACTATAATGTCACAAATCCCATCCTACTCTTGAAGGAACCATAAAAATGATGCTTTCTTTGTGCACATCTTTCTATGACATGGACTTCTCTGTTCCTATTTGTATAGGTCTGCCTACTGGTTATGTTTATATTTACTTGAACTACTTGGAAGGAGAGTGCCTACACAAATACCCTAGAAATAAACATAAGAAAAAATAAAGCTCTCGCAAATTTTTCCTTAGAAATAACACTTTATTGAGGCTGAAAATTGCTACCTACTATGGATAACTATATGAGCATATTTCCTTCCTGCCATGTTTTATACCCTGGAGGAGAAAAAAAGGATTTGGTTTGTACATAAGGTTCCCAAGAGAAGAGGTATGCTGACAATGGCTAAAATCTACCTGAAGATATCTTAACAATCAGGATGTGAATGTTATGTTTTCTAGTATCTTTTTTTAAAGAATTTATTTATTTATTTTATTTTTAAAAGATTTAATTATTTAATTTAGAGAGGGGAAGAGGGAAAAGAGAGGTAGAGAAACATCAATATGCGGTTGCCTCTCATGTGCCCTGTGTTGGGGGCCTGGACTGCAACCCAGGCATGTGCCCTGACTGGGAATCGAACCAGCAACCCTTTGGTTTGCAGGCTGGCACTCAAACCACTGAGCCACACCAGCCCAGGCTGTTTTCTCATATCTTATCTTGGAAACTCCTTGGGATCATATCCTAAGTGTCACCGTTACTGCATATGGTTTAGGTCATGATGCACTCTTCTAATGGTTAAGAGTTGGAGAGTTGAATGAGGATCTTTATGACTTTTACTTTGAACTCTGCATCTAGTAGACAGCTTACGTCAGTTTCATTTCATTCTTTTTCTGGGCTTTTGTCCTGTTTTTTTGTTTGGAACCTATTCTTCTCTATCCCCATCTTGCCTGTTTGTTTCTATGTATTGTATTAGGTAGGTCAGCTAAATCTCTTGGTCTTGAAAAACTGGCCTTATTTACAAAGTGTCTTGGTGCCCTTATTTAGAAGATGTCTCCCTTGTCACCAGAGCCAGGTGCTCTAATGGGTGGACTAGTGTGGCCTTCTGTTGTGGATGGACACACTGGCAGGCAAGGTTGGTCTCTGGCCTGCTGGTTGTGAGGGCTGGCCACAACTGTTGCAGGCTCACTGGTGTTCAGGGCAAGCCTTGGATGCGGCTGGCTGTAAAGACCAAGCCTACAGTTGCAGACACACTATTGTGTGTTGGTGCTGAGGGATGTGGCCCACTGTGTGTGGCAGGGCAGGGGGTGCTTTGGAGGAGTGCTACTCTGGGCAGGTCCTCAGGGAAATGCTAGGGTGGAGTGAACAGTGTTAGCAAGGTTAATGGACAGTGTCAGCTATGGCGCCCATCAGTTTCAGACCAGCTAGGTTAAAGAAAGGGGGAAAATGGTGCCCACCAGCCCCTCAGACACAAGATCAAGTTCCAGCAGATCCATGTCCCTCCAGCACACACCCTAGAATTAGTCAATGTATCACCTTCATGTGTGACCTAGGTGCTTTTCAAACTCCTACCTCTGTTCCAGAACTCAGAAAGGGTGCAACCTGGGTTTTGTGCAGCCCTTTGGTTCTCCCAGATGTAAGCCTCACTGGTTTTCAAAGTCAGATGTTATGAGGGCTCAACTTCCTAGTTAAAGTCAGCCAGGCTAGGGGGTCAGACTCTTCACTCTTCAGGACGACCTCGGTGGGTGTGCTAACCCTCTCACTCATGAGGCACTGCATGAGGAGTGGGGCATAGGGTAGCTCCTGACTAGGCTCGGTCTCTACCCCTCCTACACATTTCAGTGTGACTTTTACTTTATACCTGTCATAGTAGAAAATCTATTGCTAGTCTTCAGGTGGTTCTCTATGTGAAATTGCAGTTTTGGGGTCAATGAGAGGAGGTGAGCTCAGGATCTTCCTACTCTGCCATCTTAAACTGAAAACAGGAGGCTTGCTCTTGAATGACAATTTAGCTTGTCTGTGAAAAGTCATCATTTGTGGTTGATGCACTGCCCCCCGCAAGAAATGTGTCTGCAGATGGAATCATGGGAGTCACTTGGTGTGGGCCTCTTTGGATCTATCTTGTTTGGGACTCTATACTTCCTGGACTTCAGCAACTTTCTTAAACTCTGAGCTTTAGTTCATTTATCAAAAAAATGGTTATAGAATAAGTGCCCATTAAAAACATTGCTTTAGGAATTTAGGAAAATGTTCACAAAATGTTTGCTATTGGCTCTAGAATATGTATATTTTAGTTATATATAAAAGCAGATTTTTAAAATATGTGATTTAGAGGCAAAAAATTTCTTTAAAAATGGGTCCTCTTATTGAATAGTGAGTGTTCAAAAAAAGAAAGTCTTTTAACACATAGACTTCTGCAAAATGGTTGTATACATGGATCACTGAAAATAGTTTATCCATAATATATAGTATTACATTACTTTTACTGAAACCAATATCTTTTTGAGAAAGGGACTTTAGAATTTATCTGGTCCATTTGTTGATTATGTTCTAGTTAAAGGTGAGATCATATGGTATTTGTCCCTCACCACCTGGCTTATTTCACTTAGCATAATACTCTCCAGTTCCATCCATGCTGTTGCAAAGGGTATAAGCTCCTTCTTTCTCTCTGCTGCATAGAATTCCATTGTGTAAATGTACCATAGTTTTTTGATCCACTCATTTGCTGAAGGGCACTTAGGTTGCTTCCAGTACTTGGCTATTGTAAATCAACAAAAGAAAAAAGCAACAAAATATAACCAGAAGTTAAGAACAATCTAACAACAGCCAGAGGGGAGTGGGGAGGGGATAGTGGGGAGAGGGGTTTTCAGGAGCTACTATAAAGGACACGTGGACAAAACCAAGGGGGAGGGTGGAGGCAGGGGAGGGAGGTGGATTTGGCTGGGGTGGGGTGGAGGGGTGGGGAGAAAATGCAGACAACTGTAATTGAACAACAGTAAAATAAATAAATAAATAAATAGCACCAAAAAAAAAAAGAGAGAGAGAATTTATCTAGTCCAGTTAACTAATCTCATCTTAGAGTAATTCTAGCTGCTGTCACAAATAAAGCATTACTTTTCATCAAGTTGTAATTTGAAAGTATTTATTCAGGTAATGGACCAATG
The DNA here is from genome assembly GCF_022682495.2 of Desmodus rotundus. Classification (NCBI taxonomy): domain Eukaryota; kingdom Metazoa; phylum Chordata; class Mammalia; order Chiroptera; family Phyllostomidae; genus Desmodus; species Desmodus rotundus. Next base: position 136,098,601 of record NC_071387.1, read on the forward strand.
TGCATGTTTGAGTCTCATTTGTGGCTGTATTCCAGCTGATGATGCGAGGACACGGAATCTTTGCCTTTGGGTCTCTGTCAAAGCTTTGGATTCCCCTGACTCCAGCTACCCTTGGGGGAAAAAGAGGAGCCAGGTATTTCCATTTCTTAACCATTTTCCCCTAGAAGTTACACTTCTCATAACTTTTCCCTAGAAGTTACAAAGTTATCTGCAATCATTGTTTCTTTAGAGAATTATTCATAAAGACCCATCCAAATGTAAGAAGGGCTGCAAAATATGGTTCCCAGCTGGTGAGCACTGCCTAGTGACAACTCCTCAGCTACAAAAAGAAAAGCACACCCTTTGGTGAACAGATACACCACAACCTCCTTACTATTGAGAAACAAAGACCTAAAAGAGGGTCCAGAATACATGTACCTAGGACCTAACTCTGTGTTTATTGGTTAGATTTTCTCGTCATCTAAAAGGATAGGCAACATGTTCTCCATTAGTAAACATTTTATTGTGCTACAGTCTTAAGATGTTAAAATTGGTAAAATAACAAATACTCAACATATATAAAATCATTTTCTTCATGTTTGCCACTTTATAAGTATACAGGATATGTTAATATAATTTAAATGTCTATTTAGTACCACTAAAATAGAGAATATTCCTCTATTTAGTAGTTAGAGCCAATAAATATGTACATTATTCTAAAAAAGATAAATGTTTTCTTTCAAACACTTTCACATAAATGACTGAGACATTTTCATTCAATATTAATGCCACAGATTATGAGGTTTACTTAAAGCATAATTATTGCTGGTAAATAGAAGACACAAGATTGAAGTTTTTCAGAAAAAAATATTCATTGCTCATAAATGTAATACAATCTGTTGTTTACTCAACATTAAACATATGTTATTTTGGTTAATTCACAGCGACAATGAAAACCCAATCTAAAATACCCTTAATGTATTTGCCAAATTTTAAATGTATTTCCTATTATCTTAGCATGACAAATATTTGTGCATGCCACTTTTAGTTTATTTTTAGCATATACATAAATACCTTAAGCAACTTTGTGTACTGTATATTTCCCTATTTCTTTCAACAATTTTTTGCTTGAGGCAAGAAGTGACATAATATAAAGTATTCAATGAAATGAAATCAGAAGATATTATCCAGTGAAGAGGTTTATCATGATAATTTTTCATTGAGATTTCTCATTTGCATGGGACTCTTCAAAGATGCAGAAGTGTATGAGAAGTATAACTTCTAGGGAAAATAGTCCCACATGTGTTTTTTTAATAAATTAGCAAAAGTAATTTAACTGCAATAAATTATGATCACTATACCTTGCAACTCTGTTACCTTTTGTCATGCTCCCCTTCCTCCCCACAGATATACATATGTTTGCTTTGATTCTATCTCTTTTCCAATTTTTAAGATCTTAAACAAATTCTAAGTTTCTTAAAAATAATTGCATTATTTCAGGAAATACTGAAGTTTTCATAGATTAAACCAGAGGAAATTCCCATGGACTATAATTTTGCCTCCAGCCTTCAATGCGAACACACTGTCATTATTATATGCTTGTAGGTCAACTACAAGTTGTTAGTCTCTACAGAGGTGCATGCATGGTAATTGCAGCTTTATTAATGTATCCATTTTCTGTTAACTTTTGCATGTCTTTTCACATGGACATGACACTAGAGTTTTTCTGTATAGCAGATGCTTTTAAGTATTATGGGGGTTGTACAGACAAACTGTGATATAAATGATTGAACTTGACTGGGATTCTCAATCAAGGGAATGTTTTCTACACTTTAATCTTTCTAGAGCTTAGGATCTGCCCAGTGTTACATGAAAAAAGAAGTAAGATAGAGAAAAGGACTAAGTTGTCTTTTTTAACTTGTCAAGCCCATTCCACTTTTATAAATACATAGTAGATGTCTATGGATTTTGTTCCTGACTGCTAGATGAGCTTAATGCTGGGCAGAAGTGGGGGTGCATCAGAGGAGATTTTATTTTCCATGGGGGAAAATCACCCTCATAGATCCAAACCCATCCCAAGGAAATAACTGCTGGGAGATTGTGACCTGCCACATTCCTGTTTTCTTAAGAGAGTCGCTCCTTGCTGCTTTCCCTAGTCCACACCATCCTTTCACTGCGGGCGTGCACCGTCCTGATTCTCCCATCTCAATCGGACATTCATCTCAGGACAAAGCTTGACGAAATTGGAATAAAAACAGTACAATAAGTAAGTCATGTTCATATTGCTCACCTTTTTAAAATTTTATTCATCACAATTTTTAGATAATAAAATATTAAAATATCTTAATGTGTGATTGCCATTTCATAGCATCCAGTTGCTTTTAAGTAGGGATATCAGCAATAAGAAAATCTTTTTTAGGTGAAGCACAAATATTCCTATTAGCCTGGATAGAAAGAAAGAACAAGTAGCTGGGTGTAACGCCTCCAATTCTCTGACTTTTCAATATTAGCCCACTGAGTGAGTGTGAAATGATATTCATTAACATTTTCCTTATTACTGCTCGTCTGAGCATGATAACCTTTTCATGTGCTTATTGGTCACTGCTGCATTTTTTGTCTTGATGATCTCTTTTAGTATTTTTCTGTTTTCAAAATTGGTTGTTTTCTTTGTTGGTTTCTTTGTTTGTTTAGTTGCCAGATTTCATTATGTATTCTGAATAATAATCTATTGTTAGATACATGTATTGCAAACATTTTCTCAGTCTGTGCTAAGTCTTTCATTTTCTTAACAGGGCCTTTTGATGAGTAGAAGTTTTAAATTGGAAGAAGTCCAATATATATTTTATAGTTATTATGTTTTAAAAACTTCTTTTAAGAAATATTTGCTTATTCCAAACTCTTGTTCATATTCTACTACATATTCGTCTAGAGGCTTTATTATTTATTTTTAACTTTTAAGTTCACCTGTATAATCCCACTTAAATTACTTTTGGTATAAAGTGTGGTAGGGGTTGAAATTAAATTTTTCCATATATTTATCTAAACAGTGTGTCATACTTAGATTTTTAAATTTTTTCTGGACTCTATTGTTCAATTTTTCAAAATATCTAGACTTACTCCAGATCACACTTTTCTTTTTCTTTTATTTTTATTTTTATTTTTCAATTATAATTCACATACAATGCTATATTAGTTTGAGGTGTATAACATAGTGGTTAGACATTTATATAACTTATAAAGTGATCACACCAGTAAGTCTAGTGCCCTCCCAACACCATTCATAGTTATTACAACATTATTGACTATATTCCCTGTGCTGTCCTTCATATCCCTGTGACTATTTTTATAATTGGTTATTTGTATTTCTTAATTCTTTAAACTTTTTCACCAATAAACAGCCCCCGTTCCGTCTGGCAACTATCAGTTTGTCCTCTGTAGCTATGAGTTGGTTTCTGTTTTGCTAGTTCATTTATTTACTTTCTTAGTTTCCTTACATAAGTGAAATCATGATATTTTTCTTTTTCTGACATATTTCACTCAGCATAACACTCTCTTGGTCCATCCATGTTGTCACAAATGGCAACATTTCATTCTTTTTTATGGCCAAGTAATGTTTCACTGTTATATGCACCACTTCTGTATCCATCTGTCTATCAGTGGACATCTAGATTGCTTCCATACCTTGGCTATTATAAACAATGCTGCAATGGACATAGGGGTGCATAGATATTTTTGAATTAATATTTTGGATTTCATTGGATAAATGCAAGTCCTAGGTCATATGGTAGTTCTATTTTTAATTTTTTGAGGAACATCCATACTGTTTTCAATAGTGGCTGCACCAATTTACACTCCCACCAACAGTACACAAGGTTTCCCTTTAATCCACATTCTCACCAACACTTGTTTGTTGATTGATTGATGATGGCCATTCTGACAGGTGTAAGGTGATATCTCATTGTGGCTGTAATTTGCATTTCTCTGATGATTTGTGATGTTGGGTACCTTTTCATATGTTGACTATCCATCTGTATGTCCTCTTTGGAGAAATATCTATTCAGATCCTCTGCCCAGTTTTTAATCAGATTGATTTTTTTGCTTGTTCATTTGGTGTTAAGTTGTATGAGTTCCTTACACATTTTAAATATCACTCCCATATCAGATATATTGTATCATTTGACAATATTATCTCCCATTCAGTAGATTGTCTCTTCATTTTATTGATCATTTTCTTTGCTGTGCAATTTTTTTTTACTTTGATGTAGTCCCACTTGTTTTTCTTTGGTCACTCTTACCCAAAGAGATTCTATGCAGCAGAGAGAAAGAAGGAGCTTATACCCTTTGCAAAAGCGTGGATGGGACTGGAGAGCATTATGCTAAGTGAAATAAGCCAGGCGGTGAGGGACAAATACCATATGATCTCACCTTTAACTGGAACATAATCAACAACAACAAAAAGCAAACTAAATATAACCAGAGACATTGAAGTTAAGAGCAATCTAACAATAACCAGAGGGGAGTGGGGAGGGGATAGTGGGGAGAGGGTTTTTCAGGAACTACTATAAAGGACACATGGACAAAACTAAGGGGGAGGGTGAAGTCAGGGGAGGGAGGTGGGTTTGTGTGGGGTAGGGTAGGGGTGAGGGGAGAAAATGCAGACAACTGTAATTGAACAGCAATAAAAAAAATATTGCTATGAGAAATGTCCAACAAAATAAATAAATAAATTATTGAAAAAAATAGATATATCCAGAAGCATATAATTACGAGCTATTTAAAAGAGTTTATTGCCTATATTTTCTTCCAGAATTTTTATGGTTTTGGGTCCTACATTTAAGCCTTCAATTCATTTTGGGTTTACTCTTATATATCATATAAGAAAGTGATTCAGCTTCATTTTTTTCATATATCTGTACAGTTTCCCAACACCATTTAATAAAAAGTGTGTCTTTATCACATTAAATATTCTTGCCTCTTTTATCATAGATTAGTTGACTTTATCGTCATAGCTTTATTATTGGGCTCTCCATTCTGTTCCACTGATGTATATATTAGTTTTTATGCCAGTATCATGCTGTTTTGATTACTAAAGCCTTGAAATATAGTTTGATATCAGGTAGCATGACACCTTAAACTTTGTTCTTCTTCTCAAGATTGCTTTGCCTATTTTTGGTCTTTTATGTTTCCACATAAATTTCCACATACATTTTAGAATTATTTTTTCTAGTTTTGTGAACTAAATGCCATTGCTATTCTGATAGGGATTGTATCAAATCTGTAGATTGATTTGGGTCACATAAACATTTTAATGATGTTAATTCTTCCTATCCATTAGCACAGTATATCCTTCTATTTGTATCTTCTTCATTTTCTTTCTCCAATGTCTTATGGTATTCTGAGTGCAGGTAATTTTACATCTTTTATTTTTTCCTAGGTATTGTATTATTTTTGATGAATTTGTAAATGGAATTGTTTTCTTAAAACATTTTTGATAGTTTATTATTGAGGTATAAAAATGCAACCAATCTATGAATATTAATTTTAAATTCTGCTATTTTACTGACTTCATTTATTTTAATAGATTTTTTGGTTGAGTCTTTAGGATTTTCTATATTTAGTATCATGTCATTTGAAAATAATGATAGTTTTACTTCTTTCTAATTCAGCTGTGTTTTGTTTCTTTTTCTTGTCTGATTTCTGTGGCTAGGACTTCCAATACTATGTTGGATAAAAGTTGTGAAAGTGTATATCCTTACTTGTTTCTGATCTTGGAAGAAACATTTCAGGTTTTCACTGTTTAGTATGATATTGGCTATGGGTTTTTCATATATGGCCTTTATTATGTTGAGGTATGTTTCCTCTCTCCTCACTTTGCTGAGGGTTTTTATCATAAATGGATATTGGATTTTGTTAAGTGCTTTTTCTGCATGTATGATAAGATCATATTATTTTTATCCTTCATTTTGTTTATTTTAATTGATTTATGAATATTGAACCAACCTTGCATCCCAGGAATAAATATTACTCAATCATGATGTACAATATTTTAATGCAACACCACACCTTCTTGATTGTATAGGTTTATACATCTTTTCATAAGTTTTCTTAACTTCCCCAACTTAATTTTTTCCTCAACATTTTTGTGGTCATTTTGGTTACTCAGAATGTGGTATCAGGTATTAAGTTCTTGCCTTTCAATTAAAACTGACCTTTCTCTTTCCTTTTTGTGATATTGGAGATTTGATTCTACAACCTATTTTACATTTATCCTTTGCCTACCATGTCCCTGTTAAACTCTGCCTGGTGGTGTATCAAAAGGAGAATGCAAAACGAGGGGCTATGCATTACTTTCTTCTTCTTTTTTTCCTGGAAAGCCTCCCAAAACCTTGAAGTTCTTACAAACAACACTGGAGTCTCCACAGTGGCAAAACCTAGCCTTATACTCTTTTCTTTATGTTCCAGCTCCTTTTTTACTATGGGGGCCTCACATTCAAGCTTTATCTACATCCCTCATCCTTTATCTAGGTGCCTCAAAAATAAATGTGTCCTCATCTGCGGCTCAGTCTATCTACAGTGTGTTCCAGGAAAGAGACCTGCTTAGTCCTTGAAAGTGGTTTTGGGACAATTTGGACAGGAAACATAAGGGTCACAGATACTCACAGTATGATCTAGAATGGGAATCTCAGGCTCAGGTCCAGAAGCTAACTTTTATCGCATGGATCCCTCACCCTGGAAAGGATTCAACTGAAAGAGAGCAATATTGAGTCCCCTAGAGCAGTGGTCCCCAACCTTTTTGGCACCAGGGACTGGTTTCATGGAAGAAAAATTTTCCATGGACCAGAGGTAGGGAGGATAGTTTCAGGATGATTCAAGCACATTACATTCAAGCTCACCTCCTGCCATGTGGCCTAGTTCCTAACAGGCTATAGACCAGTTAAGGTCTTTGGCCTGGAGGATGGGGACCCCGACCTAGAACACAGTCCCGGGTATGAAAATTCTTGCCAGCCTCTAAAGGTGATTGTGCTTTTACTTCATGTTAATATATGCAAAATGTGGGTAGTAGGGGTTACATATTTTATGCCTGACTCTGCATAAAATGCTGGGTATCCAACTACCACCAAGAAATAACCCTATTTTTTGCACAAATATTCAGGGGAGTCTATTACTTAACTCACTTTGGTCTATTATTTGAATTTGTTATAATGAGTATATTCAAGTCGTATAAAAATAGAGAAAGATATTTACAATGTCTAAAACAGATGAGAATAATAGAGAATATCCTCCCCCAAAATTATATAGTGTAACATGAAAAGTATAAATATCACAAAAGAAGTTGGCAAGGGATATGAGCAATTTAGAATAAAAAGAAAATCAGGGCTAACAAACAAGGAGAAAATCTCAAACTCTTCCTCATTCAGATCCATGCAAATGAAACCAAAATAGATATTACTATTTATTACTAGATCTATAAAATTTAGAATTCTAAATAATCCATACTAGATTATAAAAAAATCTTTGAATAATAAACTTTGGTTAACACTAGGAAATTGAAAATAAAATCATCTAATATGACATTAGACAAATAGTTTCCCATGCTGCATAGAACATATAGGACATATCCATAGACTTTATAGAATTATTGAAGATAAATTTGGCAAAAGTCTAATAAGGATGGAGAAGGATTAATGGGTTAGGAAAGAATGGATGGCATTAATTTAAGCTGTATCTTGAAGAAAGTTAAAGGAAGGGGTAAATGATCAGATAAGGAAAAACAACCAGAAGCCAGGAAAGTAGGAGCAGGAGGTTAATGATTCAAATTAAATAGTGAATAAAAGCTAAAAAATATTAATATATTTGATAAGATTCCATGATAAGATTTTTAGGGTTCCATATCTTATATAAGAGTTGAGGATTAACTTTATGCATAAAGTAGTGTATTTACACCAGAGAATTGTGAATGTCCATTAGCTAATTATAGTCATTTGTGTGCCCAGACTTTTGAAATCTTTTCATTCTTCCAACATTCCTTGTCTCATGTTCTGTTTGTGTCTGAAGCTTCATTGGCAGTTGGAGTTGGCCTTACCAACCCAGCAGCTGACAATACCTAAGAAGTAACAAAAGGGCTGTATCAGGGACACACAAAATTCCAGGAAGAATAAAATAATGCATGCCTCCAATATGCAAATCCTAAGCAGCAGGGTTTTATATTGTCTTTCTTGGCTTACTCCTCCTCATATTCTTGTATCATATAATTGTTTTACACATTAACCATTTTACACATACACACACACTTTCTAAGCAAGTGTAAATAGATAGGCAATTTAAAAAGTTTACCTTCTGGAACAAACACATCAATTCCAAGTCTATTGATCATACACTTCCTATTAGAAGAGTCGCAGAAAGTCTTTTTACAAGTATTGCTGATGCTAGAATTTTATTAGTTCAGTATTAGGACTCTGAATCCATTTGATCACATCTTAGTTTATTGCTTTAACAAGATGAATACAGTAACATTTTTTATGCTTCAAGAACTTACCTGATGTACCCTATAAGCTGTGTGAATTAGTTAATATTCATTTATCTCATTTTTTCAAGATTTTATTTATTTTTAGAGAGAGGGGAAGGGAAGGAGAGAGGGAAATATCAATGTGTGGTTGCCCCTCATGTGCCCCACCAACTGGGGATCTGGCCTGTACCCCAGGCATGTGCCCTGACTGGGAGTCGAACCTGTGTTTGCAGGCCAGCACTCAGTACACCGACCCACACCAGCCAGAACACACTTATCTCATTTTTAAGATGCATATATATATATAAATGAGAAAACCTATCTATTTGATGACTAAGTGTCTGACAAATGCATTTTTAACCTAACGGTTATTCCTTCAGAGTTTTACTAAGTTGTGATTGGCTCAGCATTAACTATATCACATATATCCACTCTTTCGTTTAAACATACTATATCAGAGATTCCTACAGAGAATGAAGGGTGCGGTCAGTTACAGGAATGTGAGTGAATTATTAGTATAACAAAAGCAAGACCACCATGTAAAGCACCTTTTGCATTTTGTGATTAAAAATAAGGAATCAAAATAGAAAGTAATTTTAGAAAAAAATGAGCATAACCAAACTATGCTTAGTGTCAATCAGTCAACAAATATTAATTGTACACTGTATCCAGTAGTGTTTGCTTGCCAAGGCTTGTGCTCCAGATCACATTTTTCCAATTATTGTTTTCTCATGTTACTGGATTTAAGATAGAGGTAAAATTCTTGACATTATTCTGTATTTGAAGTTTCATTTTTAACATTTAACTTAGATAACTAATGTTATCTTAACATTATGTTAACATTCCCAATTGACCAAGAAGAAAAATCTTTTATCCAAACATATTTCATTTAAAACTATTTTGATCCATATACTTAGAAAATACTTTTAATTATATTTTATAAAGTATTTTATATGTTCAAATACTTGTGTGTTAAAATGTTTCATTACTGCCACTCACATAATAATAATGTCCTGAAAAGTCAGTTCACATTTATTACATTCATTTTAGTTCCTCTGATTATATCTTAACAGAAACACTTTGAGCCGCTCCAGGCTAGGAGAGAATGGAAGCGGTGCCTCTGCTGAGTTCTTTTCCCTTTGTATAACTAGAAAAATACCTAGTGGGGTTCTTATATCTTTGTGCTGATGGGCCAAATCATAAGGGGTCTTTTGTTGCATAGGAGTCAGTTACCAGCATCAAGTGTATATTGGCCATATGATAAAAAGAACATTAGCCTAGTCATTAATATTTCCTATTTTTTCAATGTTAAAAGATGTATATTCTACATTATTTCCTTTGCTAGATTCTAGCCTCTCAGTTCTTCTTTTACCAAAAGAAATAACCATTTGGCCAAAACCTGTAGAGTTAGCCATGTCCCAGTTGGTATAACCAACCCAGATCTCGAGTAGGAGTAATTTAAGGAATTGTGCAAAACTGAGTATCAGCAGCAAACGGTTCCCACTGATAGTCTGTCTCTAACCTTGTGCTGCAGTAATGATAACTGGACCCCTCTGTTTTTCTAATTTTTATGGTAACCATTGTGGAAACTTGTTGCTTTGGCTTACTAAGTGCCATTCTTCTGGAAGAAGCACCCTGCTTTATTTTGGAAAAATATCTTTCCCTTTTGTTTGCAGTCTTGGTCTAATTTCTTGATCCCCAATATTCAATCCATAAACAAATCCTGTTGGCCTAATGTTTAAATTATTTCCCACTGGCCCCTTCCATGTCTCCACAGCTACCATTGCTCCTGACCTAAATAACTTCAATGGCCTCTAACTGGTCTTGCTGCTACCCAAGCATGGCTCTCTACAGTCTATTCTCAACAGAATAGCCAATGCGATTTTATTAAAAAGTAAAGTAAAACCATGCTACTTGTCTTCAAAATTCTTCATTTACCCCCCATCTTATGATAAAAATCAAAGTTCCTGCTGGGACTGACATAATCCTGCTGTCATTTCTTTGAGCTCACCTCCTACTATATTGCCTACTCTCACTTCACTTCAGTTACACTGGGCATTTGCACATTTTGTTCCTTCTGTTTAAAAACACTTCACCCTGATATATTCATGAGTTGCTTCCTTACTTTCTTCAAGAATGTATCCAAATATTTGAACAATGCTCAAAACAGAAGAGACAATCATTAAATATTTGGTGAGTGTCTGAATGGCTGTCAATCAAGGTTGTCCTCTGCCCTCCTCTGACAAGGGGTAATCACATATCCTAAGAATACATTTATCAGTCTCTCACATCTCTTTTTCCCTCTCTTTCTAAAGAGTCGATTATGGAATGCAATGGGTAGGCCAGAAGAAGAGAAGTAAGACCTATTCTTGTTTATAGAAGTGCTCTCTCAAATGTTAAGAGTCCCCAGTCTTTTTTATCTGTTGGCAGATTTGAACTTGCCACTTGCTTGCCTTCAGTATCACTTCCTCTCTATTCCCAGTTACTCACCGACCTGTGTGACCAACCCCAGTATTAGAATCCCTTCTTGCACATTCCAATGCTGATTGATTTCTGGGCTCTCTCTAATCTTTAAGGACTATGCCATAACCAGTAGCAGAGACAAACACACTCTATAAAGATGCTGTTCACATTAGGACAAATATTTCAGCATGAGTTGCATCGTAGAGACTATACAGAATCCTGATAGACTACAAGGAGAAAAACATGAAAAATATCAAAGATGTGGTTAGAAAGTGTGTCAAGTTCTTCTATTATAAATATATATAGATAGGGTTTTTAACCTATCATATATTCTTCCAATTGATAATTTTTCTAATATGAATTGCTATGCAAAGCAGTTATATTTGTAAGCTCTTTTCCCTGTTTCTCCTCATCAAAACCCCACATTATAAAATGTGAACTTTTTTTTGATTTCACCATTTTCGTCACCATTTCGTCAGTTAATTTTAAAAGGCAATGATGTATTATCTGAGTTTATTTAACAAATATATAGTTATATACTATTCATGATGAAATATGCTATTTATAAATTATGTAATGCATTAAATTTAAATTTTATGCTACATATTAGTCACTACATAGAAATCTTATGTAGCTACATGATTCTACACATAAACATTAAAACTATAGTACTTAGTAACTAACATATAACAGCAACATTATTTATTATTGCTTTAATTTAGTATAATGCTTATTTGATTTTCAAAAAATTTACAATATACTACTAATACCAGTAAATACAATTTACTTTCTGAAGTCCATTATAATAAAAAATGGAAACCTATTTTTCCCCCAAATTGATTATTCACATTTCTGATTAAATTTACCCCTGGGTCAGAGCATCCTTTTCCAGTATAAACAATTTCTCATAACCCTAATGACAGCATGGAACTTGAACACATTGATGAGAATTTTAAGCAACCAGACACAAGTGTCATCATGGTCAATATCATCCAAAAATAATACATTTTCTAGTGATTTAAAAGTGTATATATTGACTCAAAAATTCTTTCATCTCAGAGAAAATAACCACATTTATTTTTCTTAAACTACTTTAAAACTGTTTCTGCAGAAATACATTTTCCAAGTGCAAGTGATTTTTATATGTCAAAAATTTGAATTTTCTATGGTTAGAATTATGATAAAATGAAAGATGAACTCAGTAGATTAAACAGTAAAGAAGAAATTAATTTCAGTGTTTCCCAAAGAGGCTGGGTTAATGTCTAATTCAGATGATGTGTTTTCATGTTTCTGCTCTCTACGTCTTACAACAGCCATTGATTGGGAATTTTATCTGGACATCAGTCTAACCCATTTGGCCCTGCTTTGCCATTGCAGAAGTGTTCCTCATTCTGAAATCTTCACTATTTTCAGTATACAAGTTTAGAGTGAATCTAACTACAAATTTTTTTAAGGCTAGTCCAACAAACAATATCCTGTGTGAAACTTGGTCATGCATTCATTTTCATAGGTATCATTAGTCCCACTAGTTTCTGATGAAAGATAAAAACTCTTATCACATGTGTACTTATGTCTTTGGAAGTTCCTGGAATATAATGGAACAACAACATCCAAAACTAAAAACCAAGTCTAGAGACTTAGCTCCACTATTTGTTTCTCTATTACCTTCAGTAACTTGTTTTGCCTTGCTTTCAATGTATTTCTTGCATTAAAAAATCATGTAAATAGGGTTTGGATGTTTAGTAATCTTTGAGAATTTGTTAAAGAATCACTTTCTTTTCTATTCAATTTGGATGGGTTCACACAGGTATTTTTGTTTCTTTATATGATTTGTTTCCAAATTAGATAATTATATAACCAATAACTGATAATATCTGACATACTTGTGTCATTCTTTTTCATTCTCCAAAAGAAGCCTTTCATATTTTCTTGTTTCAAAACTTCTTTGAAAGGTATATTATTTTTTTATTTTAAATGATTTATTTGGATTGATTTTTGGAGCCCACTTATGTTTTTATATTGTTCATGTTAGTATCATCTATAGCTTTCATATATTTTCCACACCTAATTTTAGCCCATTTTATCACTTATTCAAAATATCACATGTATCACTTAATGCTTAATAATGTCTTCTTGCAAATTTCACAAATTGAACACAAAATATATGTTTGGCATACAAAAGTTGCATTGTGAAAATCAATAATATCATGGAAGGTAAAAAATCTATAAAGAATGTCCAAATTATGGGCATATAATTGGGGGAACTGTGCTTTTTATTTTGCATGAGTACATAGAGAAACTGGTAAAAGCTGGGTCGAAACAGAGTAACTGAGACCAGAGTTCTCCGAGCACAGGTTATCTCCCCTATCCACAGTTTTCAGGACTCTGTGGAAGGACTTATCACAAAGCTACTCTTGACAGTTTGGACAGTGTGGACTTCCTCCAACTGGCAATTGGAAGGCATCCCGAAGGGGCGTCCTGAAGGGAGCGTGCAGTGCCTTTACAAGGGTCCAAGTGTCCCTTCTCTGTCAGCCATCCTCTGTCATCTCTGCCATGGGTTCATTGCACTTCATCTCTGGGACTCAGACACCACGTCACCCGTGGCATGTGACAGAAACCACAACTGACTGAAACAAATGCATTCTTATGGCTGACCTTTCAAATTATGCTTGTGTTTCTTTGGAAAGGCTGCCGTTTGTGTCAGAATGCTTTTCAGTAAGTCCCAGATGAGCAGGCTGAAGCTAAGAAGAGAGTTACCATTCAATGCTTGATAAATAAATAAATAAATATGAGTTAGTGATATTTCACTCACTATTTCTCTGAGTTGCTTTGCTTTAACAATTTGCTGTGGTAATCCACCTCTGTAACCACATGGGCAACCTTGTCTAAGGCGTATCTCTTTTAAGCAGAGTATTTATCTTATGACTACATGACAGATGATGATCTGTAATTGCTTAGTCAAGTTTTACCTGGTTTTGTTTATGTTTTGTTTTCATTTCATCTATACTATTGGTTTAGGGAAGGTCCTTGGTATCCTATGTTACACTGAAATGGGAATAATGTAACTAAGGGTTTTCAATATAAGAGTAGAATATACAGAAAGAAACACAGAAACCTTAGGAAAACTATTTTGACTCTTTTCCCAACACTGCTTATCACATTGGATTAAAAAACACTGTCAATAAAATAGGACAAGAGACTTGAGTTCTCTTCATGTATGTTTACTTTCATAAAGAGTGTTTCTTGGACATCGTTTTCCCCTTCTATGCCCTCTTATCATTCCATGTTCTAAGCTTTCCTGCTTGTTTGCTGTTGTATGTACATTGCTGTGTTTTAAAAAGGATTTGGGGTGGTTTTCTTAGTGTATGATCTATAACTACCAAGTATTTTCCTATCATTTTGTTAAAGTCTTTCAGTCAGTCACCAGTGACACTGATTACTATATATTAATACTTTTATATCATAGTTCCCTGTTTGGCATCGAATTTTATTATAAACCACCCACATTTCACTTTATTGTGATGCTCAGAGTTAGGTCTATATCTGGTTGGAAACTAATTTTATAGTCTCTAAATGTTACTTTTTAAAACCAAAGTGATACTATTATCTCAGTGAATTGTATGAATTATTTTTGAAAACCAAACACTCTGAGCACCAGGTGGCTCACAGATCAGTAAAAACATGTTTTCTTGCTTAAGGCATTCTTAAGATCTATGGAAGGTGACAAAGTATGAATAAAAAGAATCAACAAAGAAATAAGCAGAGGACAAAACATGGCAAAGTGATCCAAGAAATATGGGAACAAATGCCAGCAGTTACAGACAAGAACAGATCCCCATGGAGAACTTGGAAGTGAGAGTAGAGGTGGAATGAGAGAGAGAGAATGGATATAACTGGACTTTAAAGGTCCACATCAGCAGTTTGAGGGGCTAAAATATGGGGGGGTTGCTCATAAGGGGTGAAGGGTTAGAAGGTTATAAGAAAATGTATGCAAAATGCATGGCATGGGAAAGAAAATGAAATTTGTGAAAACTTATGGTGAGGTCACTTTTGCTCAATAGTAATGGTTTGTGTATGTACAATAGGATGTAAAACCAGATTAAAAGTTTGGACTCTGAATCTGAGAGTATTATATATAAGGTTAGTAGTCTGGGTATAGCAGGTAGGTTGTATAAAACTCATATAATAAAAAGATATTTTAAAAGATAGTAGTATGCAAAAGAATCCTAATAACCAGTTTGGAAGCCAGAAGAAAAAAAATCCATCCGTTTAGTGTTCTGGATGGTACACACGGGCCCATAGTGTAGTTTGTTGTTATAAGAATATAAGGGAATGGTTGAGAGAAGTAACATAGAAACTAAAAACTAGATAATTCAAGTAAGCCTGAAATGGGGTTTTTTTTCAGGGAAATTATGAATTTAGTCTTCAAAGTGCCAAATTTGAGATGAAAGTGGAACATCTCAGTGTAGCTATTGAGTTATTTTAGATACAGGATTAGATTTCGGGGAGATTGAAAACAAGGGACAAAGACTTTAGAGTTGACCTTTGAGGCTTCCATGAAATTTTGAAAGCAAGGCTCAGTTAGTAATTACCAGTGAAATTTCCTATAATATTAAATTCTTTCTTAAGGAAAATCTAGTTTCCCTGGCTAAAGGCTAGATTTCAAAACCTCTTCCCCATTCAAACCTCCTGAGGAGCTTATGCCATAGTTCACAAATTCACAACCATCACTGCGAAATATACGCCAAGTACCCACACAGATACTGGGATATCTGCAGGATTTTTATGAATTTCTGTTTGCAATAACACCTCCTCTTATGACCGGAATTTGTTTTCTTTTTCAAACACTTGTCTCAATATCACATATCAATTATATATTTTATGTGTTTTTCCATTGACTATTAGGAAGGAATTTTCCTAAGTACCTCATTGTTTACTCATGATACTTTATCACAGAGACAAGGATTTAACCTCTCATTTCATTTCTTGCTAAATACCCTATCGTATGTTTACTCAATTCTTAGGGGAGGAGTAGATGTACAATTTACTTATAGGTATAAGTACCTAAAATAGTATATAAGTAAATATGTAATGGAATATATCTCTTTTAGATTTATAATGTATGAAATTAAAATGCTGAGGGAATGATTAGTGTAATTTGACATTCCTTTGTCTTATAACTTGTAACAATTATTAATATTATTAATATTAAATGTCAGTGATACCAGATATATTCCAGAGCTTTTATATCCAAAAGCTTTATCTTGCTCAAGGAGCCAAAATCAGATTAAAACTATTGGATCCGCCAAAACATCCATTACATTTTTTTCTGTACAATGGCTCTAGTAGTGCTTAGTTGTCTTTAACTTCATTTGAAACAATTTTATTCGATTATATTGTGATAGCTGTCAGATCATCATGCATTAAAAAATTATCAAAATTGGTGAATTTTGTGCAGCTGTTTTAATATTGAAGATGGAAGAAAATACACAATGCAACATTTTGGTGTATTATGCTTTATTATTTCAGGAAAGGTTAAAAAAACACTACTAAAATACAAAAAAAGGATTTGTGCAGTGTATGGAGAAGGTGCTGTGATGGATTGAATGTGTCAAAAGTGGTTTGTGAAGTTTCTTGGTACTATTGACGTTTTGGCCAAATAATTATTTGCTGTGGGGCTGTCTTATGTATTGGAAGATGTTTAGCAGCACCCCTGGGCTCTACCCACTAGAAGCCAATAGCAGGAGATAGCTGACGTACTCAAAGTATCCAAATCAATAAAGTTATTGGTGAAAATGAAAAAAATGTGGTTTTTTATTTTACAGAAAAAAATATAATGGACTTTTTGGCCAACCCAATATTTTATAGCGTATTGAGAACCAGGAAGGCCCTTATTTGACTATTGTCATTTTTAAGGTTGATAGCCTCATTTTTGGTCTTGAAATTTTTGGTCTTGGAACCCATGCTAGACTGTTAGGGTGATGAATTAAATTTGCATGAAAGCCTTTGCCACTCTTAATATGGAAAAATAATCTATTTTTCTCTTCCTTTGAAACTGGACTGGCCTTGTGACCTAATTGGATCAATAGAATGTGGTGACGTGACCTTGTATAAACTGCTAAGGTTGCATCTTACAAGAAATACAGCTTCTGCCTTTACACATTGATATGTTCTCTTGTTAGCCAGCCGCAATGTAAGATGTCTGACAACTTTGAAAGAAAAATAGGGCCAAATAGGGGATCCCAAATTTTTGTAGTGGCAGTTTCAGCATAGATCCCATGCTAAGAGTTTGACCACCAAGGCTGTTTAGCATGATGCCCCCTGGGTTGGGATCACCACTGATCATTTTAGTCCTCCCTCTGCTGATAATCCAGACAATTTACACAACTAGGAAGAGACAGTATAACTTTAGTTGAAAAAAATGTCCAGATAGAGAATTGTAATTTGGGGAAACATAAACTATGGAGAATATTTGTCTATTGGAAAGGATCCTAGAAGTTTCTGACTTAAAATTCATATTTTTTATTTCCTTGTACACTCTGGAGTTATTTTCTTCTGTCAGTTTATAACCATGAGGATCTGTGGGTTCAATATAGTTTAGGGTACCATACTATGTGATCTAGAAAAATAGAAATTCAAACAAATTTGAAAAGGCCATTCATCTCTGGCCAAGACTATTCTGTAAATAACAGAAATCAACTTGAGTTTAAGAAAAAGGACACTGTGAGGTGTGGGGGAAGGCACAGATTTGATAGAAAAAAATTGGCTTTGGCTAGGCAGTCAGTCTTAAGGTACCTACTACTGGTCACTATTAGTGAAGACAAATATCTTGATTTGTCCCGTATCAATATCTGCTTCTGACTAACATTATTCTAATAAAAATTCGGATGCCTTTTTCATTTATCATTAAGGTTTTATTCAAAGAAAAGCGACTTATTTGATGTCTAGCTGAGAAAGCATGTAATTAAATAATACTCTTGAGCTCATTCTATTTCCAGCTTTATCATGAAATGAGAAAGTAAGGTCTCCTGAAGGAGAATTTTTAAAAAGTGCTCATACACAGCAAATGATAGTTTCTACTACAAGGACAATCCTATTTCTATAAAATAAGTGAATATACTGTATTGAAGAAGCCTGGAAAAAAATACCTAGGCATTGTATACGCTGTAAGATGTTTTTTTGTTGTCTATTCCAAAAAAATAGAAACATAGATTATCTTTTATTGTCCCAGCTTCATATCATCAGCAGCAGCATTTGTGTTCTCAATGAAACCATTGGTTATAAACTAAATATATACTACATTCTTAGAATTTCATCAAAAATTAAGGCTTTCAAAAAGACTTATTTTAAACTTCTAAGAAAGAATACTAGCATTAAAATGGAAAATAAAAGTGAAAGATTTCAATATAAGGTAAAAATTTAAAGTTTATGTTATTCTTACCTTATGCCCAATAAAAACTATACTTTAATTTTTTAATTTTAGTCTTATATTTTCTTACCTTTTATATATATTTAAAAGAGAATGCAAAAGTTATCACATCTCAGGACTTCATTTATAGGAAGGAGATTTGAAAGAGCACATCACAAAGCTGAAGGCTGTCTTTAAAAAAGCCCCAGTAGGATCATATCAATAAGCATGACAATTTTCATTTGTACAAATTATTATATACATGGATATTTTAAAGACATAATAACTCAAATACTTTTAACTTGTAAACACAAAGAGATATTCAAGATATTGAAAAACAAAATTAAAATATGCAAAAAAAATTAACAAAAAACTCCAAATGAAGCAAAAGTACATACCTGGAGATATTTGGAAAGTAAAAGAAATAGAATTAAGGTTAAAATTGAGGGTGACCCTGATTGTACTAGCCATCCTATCAAATAAATAGGTAAGTGCTTCATTAATCATAGGAAATGTTTTAATTTATACATTTAATAAGATAACTTACAGATCACCTACCTCAGTAAAATCAGTGAAATTAAATCATTAAAAAGACCTCTTTTATAAAGCAGTGATATCTTGTAATTGGATTTTATTAGGATATTACCATAACTACCATAGTAGCACAAAATAAGTGATTTATAAGACAATGTATTAGAATATTACTTAACCAACATTTACATTTATAAGTGATTGATCTTAGAAAGTAATAAAATATAAAATATACACGATATATTAATCAGTATAAAGTATTAAATATAAATATAGGCAGTATACAAGATTAGGAAAGACTAGCAAATAAATGCTAATATACTTAAAAATTCTGGTCCGAGGTACAGGATGATGTGCTTGTTAATTGATAGGAAGCGCCTGGGAGTTTGAAAGCTTTGCGAACTAGGGAAACATACTTGGCTTTCTCCAGTACGTCCTCAGCTGGAAGTAAGGGCTGAAATTAGGAAGGCTGTTAGTTATTGACTAAGCACTGACTGTTAGGCCGCTTTCTGAACAGTGTGTGGTTTGGCTTCCGGGACTGGTGGCTGCGGACTCTGCGTCAGCTCCATTTTAATATATGGACTGAATGTTGTATATTTGTATATACATTCTCTCTTTACTTATGCAAGACATATAAAAACATAATAAAAGTTATAATAGTCAAAATAACTAGCTTTAATATTATAGATAAATTAGTTGTTTGGGCTGCTGGATTTTAAGAGATGGATATCTGCTTTATGAGGAGGGAAATAAAATTAATTTTATAAATATATTGATTTGAATATATTTGAAATTAAACATATAAAGATCACTGGAAATTACAAGAAAAGAGTGATAAAACATGTGAAGAAAATCAATAGAATCATGAAATGGTTCGCATGTTTTAGACCAAGGAGGTGAGATGAGTCAATGGAAGAATAGGCATTTAACTGCTACGGTGCTGGAACTAGGGCACAAATAAATATTGAACATGCTATGTACCCTAATCATTGTCCTCCTGCTCATCTTGGGACAATGAAAGAGAAATGAAGTAACCAGAATGTGTCATCATAAAAAATTTTTATCTCTCTACCTCTGTGCAAGCTCTAAAGAAAATTTGGGAAACTATTAGGATAAAGAGAAACTGTAAGAGATTTCTGTAAGGCCATACAGAAATCACTTTAAGTTAGGAATACATGAATTACTTTGAGTAATTATGTTTGTGAGCACTTCTGGATTTTGAGAATCTATTCTGCCCCTCTCCCCCATATATTCTGATCAAGTTAATGTAGACGTAATTGTATACATATATTGTATTTCCTGTTTTATTTAATTGCAATGATGTCTAAAAAAATGTCCTTGAATTGAGAAATTGAGGCTCATTCTTTTTGTTTACTCTGTAGCTTGGTCTGGGCCTAGAAAATTCATGTAATCTAGTATTTAAATTGCCCTCTCTATCCTTTCCATCATTCAGGTTTCATCAGGAAGGCATGGTAGTAGAAGTGGTCAATATTTACTGTCAAGTGTTTATCAAATCTATATGGTATTAAGTACTCCTATGATAATTTAACATCGGATATTCTGCAAGATTTAAGTACTTTTTGTGGAAGCCCTACTATCATGACACATAATACTGATCCCTGTACTAAAGTATGTGCTTACTATGTAAAAGTAGACATATGCACACATAACTCCCATAAAACGTTAGAAGTGTGTAATATCAAGAGGCATCAAAAGTCATGTAAGTTTCTTTTGTTGACAGTGTGTGTTTTCACTTGGAGTGAAATATTTCATGGGTCAAAGATAACTTTGTGGAGGGGTTAAGACTGAACTGAAAGTGGAAGGATTGAATAAATTTTCATTTGAGAAAATAGGGGAAGGGCCTAAGGGAGAATGTTTTTTAGAAGCAACCATATAATTAAAACATAGAAGCTAGAAACTTGGCAGGAATTTAGATTTTTGGGAGGTACAATGATAATACACTTGAAAAGATAAAGATTGAAATCTGAATGCCCTAAAAAAGACTTCTGATAGTTTCTGAACTATTGCAGTGACTTGAGTTTTACAAACTTTTCTGTGTAGGAAGAGATTTATATGATGCCCACCCTCTACTTGTCCAGGTTTAAATTGGGGACAATAAAGTAAGTGCACAGAAAAGTGTGCATCAGGTAGGTCAGCTTACATGGTCTAAGAAACACACTTTACTGATTAAATTAATCCATGCTTTTGCTGTAACAAAGCAACTGGAAACTAATGCTTTCCTATGTAAGATTTAAAGTAGAATAGCAAATCCTATTTTCTATAATGTAACTTCCTAACTTGATTGATTGAATACAGCTTTTAAAATTTTCCTAGTTTCATAGTATAACTGGAAAAAAACCCCCCAAATTTCTGATCTTTGATGACCAGGTTCCATGCACCGTCTCATCCCTAAAAGGCAATTGGTAGAAAGTGCTTCCTGCTGTTATGAAATAATTATGTTTCTGGAGATATAGTAGTAAAGGTAAGTTTGTTTAGAATCATTTGGTAGGTTCTCATTCTGGTTGAGTCAGTTTAGTAAGCATCATTATGGGAGCATAATATAATTATAAATGATTGTTTCAGAAAGAGATCAGGTAATGGCCAGCTTCTATTCAACTTGCAGTTTCATTTCTCATTTTATAACAAAATTTTAGTGAGAAGAGAATGAAAGCAAACATTGTAGTTTTACAATTTATATTTTAAATGCAGTATAAAAATTGTAAACCTTCTGAGTGAGATTATTTTAAATTGGTCATAGGGGTCCAAAAGCAAGGATGTATATACACAAAGATGCATCTGGTCTGAAGCGTGTTACAAGGGATAAGAATATGTGAAACTCTGGCATATAACACTGTCCAGATTGTTCTTACTTAACATTTTATGTTACAACTATAATTAAGTGAGAAAAATAATATTAACATTTTGACTAACAAGCACCAGCTCCTTGCTTTTTATTGGCTCTGAATGACTTTGCTTCCTTTCATAGTCCTCTGTCCATCAGTCTTATTCAATTTGAAGCCATCCTACCAAGTCTCCATGCTCCATATATTATGGCTAATCTTTCTGTGTGGAAAATATTGAATATTTGCTTATCTTACTTCATTTTCATTAGCTATGCATCAGTGTGGAGATAGTGTAGCTGAGGGTGTCAACAGTTCAGAGGGTATAATATCGGTGGTCCAAGGAGAAATCTTTCATATAGATGTATGGACAGGGTCAACCCACCTCATGCTCCCCTCCTCCTTCCTCTCTATTCCTAATTAAGTATCCTACCCTCTTGATTATTTCTCCTAATACCTCCTGCTCTGGAACTTCTGAGATAAAAATTGAGCTTATTTGATAGATGTTCATTTTTTCCAAATTTAACAATATAAGGAAACTTGCCTTGCTCATACCCAATAAATTACTCTCCTTTTGTTTTTGTATTATGTCTGTCAAACTATACTTTGCAACTCAATTACTGCATGTTAAAATTAATATTTTTAGTAAGGATTAATGCCCATAACATCTTTTTATAATCTGTATCATTTGATTTTATTGTAGTAAAATTTGCCATTTAAATTATTTTTAAGCATACAACATGACATTTTTAAAGAATTAGTGATTGTGATGATATTGTCAGCAGATATCAAATGAAGAATATTAAGCAAATAAGTGGCTTGGATTTTCTGCAGTTTTTCAAAATTGTGTGTACTTTTTTCTTATCATTACCACAATCTTACAGTATACACAAGCAGGTGTGACTATTCCATATTTGCTTATGGTTGTGAGTTACTGTAAAGTTAGGGATATATGCTTTCTGTAGTTCTGTTTTAGCTTTCAGGGCTGCTGTCTCCTAAACTCCACCTGTGGAGGTAGTGTCTTTTCACAAGGGAATGGAGAATGACATCCTTCAAATTTTGATAGCACTCTACCTTCTGGTATCCATGGGGAATGTTGATAAAGCTATAAAAATTAATTAGGATAAAGTGATTAATTAACCATCTTGAGGTTCAGAAGCGATGCATGTTTTAATTCTGGCATTTAGTAACTCTGACATTTGACATGCTACTATTTTCGCTGCCTAAATTCTCTCATCTGCAAAATGAGCATAATTATGATGGGTCCCACTTTATAAAGAAGATAATTAATCTCTACCAGTTTCCTAATTCTGCCTACCAATAATGCTACATTTCTCTGACTCATTCAATTTTGTACCCTTCTAGATGACTATTTCATTTTTCTATTTCTCTCATCAAATACCCATCACTTTCTCTCATCCACAGACTCAATTGTTGATATGCATCCCACTTCGCTAAGAAAGAAAACATAAGAACATTTCAGCAAGCTCCCGCCATCACATATGCCCCCCTTGCTGTGTCTGCGCTC